>NC_137154.1:96355335-98755335 GCF_951394435.1 Stenella coeruleoalba | reverse complement strand
GGGGCCCAGAAATGTGCATGCTGAATGAGTTCTGCAGGTGATTCTGACACCCGCTCAAAGGCTGAGGACCACTGCCTTAGAACCCTGGTCTCCCAAGCTGGAGGCTCATTATCAAGGGGATATGAACACTTACTCATGCAGTGCAGGAAGAAAATATGAGAACTTATATTTATACTTCTTTTTAGCTCATCCTTTAAAAATATCTACTTAATTATATAATATACAAAATACTTCATACAGCAGTGCACGCATACAACTTACGTAAATACGTTTACACATGACATCGGTGGTACCGCTCAGAAAATGTTTACTGATGGGGATTTGCAACCAAGCTGGAGTATCAACTTCTGGTACAACGACTGCTTCAAAGCAAAGAGTGGCCTCTGTAAATACCTGCTCTGAGCTTACGTTATTCCTCAGTGACCAGTTAAGAAGAGAACCCAGGGTTTTGGGCCTCCGACTGCATCTCAGCCCTCGTGTAAGAGGGAGGAAAGAATGCAGTGCAGAGCAGAGCAAGCCTGCGGGCGGAGTCCGGGCCTGAGCCCCGAGCTGTCACCCACTCACGTTCCTTCTTCACCCTGGCTGGTAGGAGGATACTATTTCTCCCAGTAGGAAGTGGAGACGCTGGGGAACGAAAGTTACCGTTCATCCTGCCAGTTGCCCCAATCTAAATCCCAACTATGGCATCCGCAGAGAGAGAGTGGTTTGCTGAGCTATAATTAATAACCCCGCTTTCTCAGGCAGAAAGGGAGAAATGCTGGAGTAGGAGAAACGCAGAGCAGGTGATAGTTACACCTGCAGACAGTTCTGCTGACAGCAACAGAAGCAGCCGGAGGGAAGCTACAAACTGGGAACTCGGGCGGGAGGGGAAGGCAGAAGCACCCTGCCCCCCAAAGTCAGAGCTTAGCCCAGACCTAAAATAAGTTCTCCTCTACTATCCAAACGCCTATGTGCTGTCTGCCACAAGACCGCACCGTCCTCTAAGCACACGTGTATGTGAATCAGAAAAAGGCGCACACGGATCAAACCATTTCCAGGACCATGAAACTGTCACAACGGTTAACAGATGCATTCATTAGGGCCACAGCGGCCCTCCTTCTGGGCCATAGTCACAGAATCCCATGATCATAGAACATCAGAGCTAGCAAAGCCTTACACACGTATTCACGGAACAGATATTTGCTGAGCGCCTACCATGTGTCAGGCTCCGTGCTGAGTGCTGGGTACACACTAGCAAATAAAACAAAGGCGGTCCCTGCTCTCATGGAGATTAGGACGAGCGGGGGAGACAGACAACCACCAAGTCAACAAATAAATACAGTTATGACACCATTAGTGCTAAGGCGGAAAGGAAGCTGGGGGGGAGTGGGGGCCGGAGTTGATGTGACTGGCTTTCCCGGACGACTGAGGAGTCATCAAACGTCACCTCTCCTGAACTCACTCTAACCAAATCTCCAGCTACGGTTCTCTGAGAACCCGAGCCAACAGTTTGCTGACAGTAACTCTAACAGAAGCTACCATTTACTGCGCGTCAGACACAATGCCAAGTGTTTTCCCCCTTTGTTCTCATTTTGATCCCCCCAAGCTCCACAAAGTAGGTACAATTATCTCCATTTTCAAAGAAGGCTCGGAGAGGATAAAACGTTGTGAAAGCACCACAGCCCACAGCCAGTAAGTGGCAGAGCCAGGATTTAACCTGAGGTCACTCCTTCACCTTCCAAGCAGGGTCCTGAGTCCCACGTGACCGCTGCACAGATTCCTGTCCCTGACGCCAGCACCACAGGATCAGAGACTCTCTGGTGCTGCCGTGCCCTGCTGGGGGCCGGCTGCAGGGCCACAGCGCTGGGTCGCCGGGGCCCAAGGAGCCACCTCCTAAGGATGCAGACTGGGTTTCTGTTCCCCACCCTCAGCCTCCGCCTGACAGCACCCTGGGGAGAGAACCCTCGTCAACGACGGCTGCACACCTGTGGGCGTCTGTGCCTGGGCGTGTGTGTGTGTGAGAGAGAACTGTGATCGTCACCAACCACCTTCGAGCCCCTACCTACCTTTGAGATCCACTGAGCCTCTCACTGCCTTTCTTCTTCCTGTCCTCCCCTCACCCCATCTGTCCCATCTGTCCTCTTCCTCGCTGCTGCTTCTCTTCAAAACAAAACTGCCTGTAAGTTTACATGCACCTCTCCCTCCGATGCCTGCCAGCCCCTGAATTTAACTCTGATCCTAGAGGTTGCAACCTCCTTCTCCTCCAGAAAACCTCCTCCCCTCTGCTTGTCACAAAGGCCAAGGCACAGCGTGTCTGGCAAGGAAACACCGCCCCACGATTCTGCCAGGTTCAGGGCCCACGTTAGGGAAGAGAGCCCCACACCTGGTTTATGCTCAGATCTCCCTGGCAGCTGCTCAAGCAAAGTCCCAAATGAGTGGATATGAGGTGTGAACACACAAAGGCAACACCCCCAAAGGTTCCTATCCATAGGTCCCTATCACTGGGAGGGAATCAACACCCCCAAAGACATGAGAGAACCCGAAACCAGGCAGAACACACCATTCTCTTCAGCACCTTTCTCTTGGGACCTCCAAGCTCTTTACCAACTGAAGTAATTCACCATCAGAGAGGAAAAGAGTGCCCCCTGGCATGAAGAACCCAGAGAGCCACGGAAGCGCCTTGGAGACGCGGCGAGGCCCAGTCAAGCATGCCGTCCACTGAGGAGCACGCAGCCTCATTCATGCCCCACCCCTTCCCCTTCCCCTTCCGCCTCTGGCAACAGAGCATTCTCCCTCTTGCGGGCCTGTCACTAGCAAGGAACTGCAATATCCCCAAACGTGGGAGACACCCCAAAGCACTCCCACCTCCGTGAACAGCCCCGGGTCATCCCAAACCAGCCAAGGGCCAAGTCCTCGTGCCCTGATCTCCAGGGCCCCCGGCCACCTACTTGGCTCGTAGAAAGGACAGCTTCTTCCTCAGGGAGGAGACATGGTGATGGCAGGCCTGCTTCACAGCTGTGCTGCAAGAGACCGTCGGGGAGCGCAGGTTCTGGACCATGCTGGGCTCACCGGGGGGCCTGCCACATGGCCACAGGGACCTGGGGGGCCGGAGGCTCACTCTGGGGCTGCTGGCCGGGCAGCTCCTTCAGCTGTCGACCTGGCCCCTGCACCTGAGCTCTGCCTGACCTAGTGTTCACACAGAACACAGGCGGGTGGAGGGCCCGGCCTCAGGCTCCGTGTTCCCGGGATGCCCCCTGCCTGCCACCCGGGCTCTGCACAGAGCCCTCCCCCATCCTCTCGCATCTGGCCACGCGCTCTGGGCACTCAGTCTCCTCTCCTCCTTTGTCCTCAGACAGGGAGGATGGAGCTGTACCTGCATGTGATGTCAGCTGCTGGAAGGAGGGGAGGGCCACGGGCACTGCTCCCAGAGGGTTTGCTACTCCTGGCTCCTTCCTCCTGGTGAGGGAGCTGACCCGAGCCATCACCTCTGTGTCCACGGGGCCACAGGGAATTTGGCGGCCAGGCAGGTAGACGGGGCTAGAGTGCCCTGGAAATATGCAACTTGGGGACAATTTCTGGGACAGAATTAAAAACATTTTCCTTCTAGTGGGAAGCTATCTATTCCGGTGGCCAGACCTGAGTTGGAAGGAGTGGGCCTGCTTTCTGGCCTTGCTCCAGCTCCGGGGGTTCAAATTGCATTGCCCTGGTTTCTGTGTTTGTTCATTCATAAATTCCACACATATCTGCTTCTGAGCACTTACTCTGTGCCTGATATAAGAGATACAGTTTCTGTTCTCCAGGGTTTCATGGGCAAGTGGGGAGATGGATAAGTAAACCAAAGAGTGCACAGCATGGGGCAAGTGTCCGGCATACTTAAACACAGCCCGCTACTACACATAGAAAATAGACGTGATGAAACTTAAACTTGCCTTCCCTTCCTTATCTGGGAGAAATGAGGGTGCGTTCCAGTAAGACATGTAAGACTTGAACGTCTTTTGAGCTAGTCAGAGAAGAGGTGATACAAGAAATCCCCAGGGCTTCCCTGGTGGCACAGTGGTTGAGAGTCCGCCTGCCGATGCAGGGGACGCGGGTTCGTGTCCCGGTCCGGGAAGATCCCACATGTCGCGGAGCGGCTGGGCCTGTGAGCCATGGCCGCTGAGCCTGCACGTCCGGAGCCTGTGCTCCGCAACGGGAGAGGCCACGACGGTGAGAGGCCCGCGTACCGCAAAAAAAAAGAAAAAAGAAAAAGAAATCCCCAAATTAATGACACCCCAGCCTCACAGTACTCCCATTCACCTTCCTTGATCTTCCGAGATGATCCTTTTTCCTATCACACAGAGAAAATAGCTATTAACCTCCTCACTGTCCTACCACATCACCTGTGAGCGCACCTGCACTCACATCCACTATTCTCTCCTATTCAAGGCTAATCCATTCACCTGTGATCTAGGTCCAGCTTTTCTTGCTTCCTCCAAACCCGTTTCCTTATCTTTCAGCAGAGGCACTCCCCAGCAGGGCAAGATGGAATCCCAGGATCAACTCTGGAGACCTCCCTTCTCTCTTACACCCTTCGTCCGGTGCATCACCATGTCGTGGGCATTTTATCCCCAACATGTATCTTGAATTCATCTCTTTTTTTTTTTTTTCCACAACCAGCATCCCAAGTCCAAGCTACCAATACTCAGTCCTTTGCCTGGACTATTGTAACAGCCTCCCAACTGCCCCAGCTGATCCTCTGCATCCTTTCTCCGAGCTGCAATCTTTACAGAATGCAAATCTGACCCTGTCAGCTCCCTTCTGAAGACTTCCAATGAAAATTAAAAATTAAAAAAAATAAAGACTTCCAATGACTTCCTAGTGCTCTGAGCATAAAGACTCAAGTCCTTGTTGTGGCCAACCAAGCTCCTCTCATCTTATCTCATCTCATCTGTCTCGTCTCACTGCTTCCCTCCCATCTCAGGCTCATCCTTCTGGCCTTAGATCAACCACCACGCTCTCATACCAACCCCACTTCAGTCCAGGCCCAATTTATTTGATACACTCCCTCGTGGCACCATGTTCCCCTCCTTCAACACACACATCCGAGTTTGTATTTTCTTTGTTATACACTCAGTTATGTTAACACTGTCTCCTCAACAAGACTGGGAACGTGACGAGTAGAACATATAGTACATAACTGGTAAGTGTTCATTGAGTGAATGAATGAATGATGTCCTCTTTAAAATTCTCATCCCTGACCTACCGGTTTCTACTTGAGGTTAAAAATGTGCTGTGTCTCCCTATATTAAAATAAACTTTCTCCCCAAACACCCCTACGTACCATCTGTATTTCTCTTCTTCCCAAGCAAATGTCTAGAATAAATTCCCCACATTCAGACTCTCCTTCCTCCCCTCATATATTCTCTTCTAAAACTGCTCTATGGTTATCAACGACCTCCTAATTACCACGGCAGAAGATGCTTTTTAGTTCTTACCTATCTCTACCCTCTTTGTCTCTTCTTCCTTGCTTCTACGATATTTCTGTCCCCTAGTTCTCCTAGCTTCAGTGGGCAATCTTTTGCAAATTCCTCCTTCCCTTATCTTCTGCTTAAACTCTGCTCATTCTAAGACTCTTGGCCTCAACTATATTCTCATTTCCAAAACTAAAGAAGTTTTAGTCCTGTCTCCTGAGCTTCAAACAGGTGTGGCCAACGACACAGTGTATCTCTCCAGCTGCACACTCCATGCTCAAACTCCACACATCTAAATGAAACTCACTACCACCCCTGCTCCTCAAATCTTCCCGCTTTACCCAGTATTTTAGTAACAACAGCATTATTATTAATAACAATAATAGCAAGCACATATGTAATACTAGCCATGCGCCAGGCACCATTCCTGTTCTAATCATCACACATATACACATTCAACATTCTCAACAACCCTATGAGGTAGGACCTATTATTATACCCATCTTATAGATGAGGAGAGTGAGGTACAGAGAAGTCCTCTTTTCTATTCTTCTACCATAATTCAGAAATGTGCCCATTTGGCCTCACCTTAAATGTCACCACAGCAGTAAGCCGTCCCTCCCACCCAACTCACAGTAGTCCCAAAAAGCCTTGGTCCACCACCTCACCTTTCCTCATCTTCTCTACAGCACTTATTACTACTTGACGTTTTCTTGTTTATTATCTATCTTCCCTCACTAGAAAGTAAGCACCGTGAAAGGAGAAACAATATTTATCTCGTTTATAGCTGTAGCCACCAATGCCCAGAAGAGTAGCTAGCGTACAGTATGTGCTCAATAAATCCCTTATTCAGTGAGGGAACGAATGGGTGGACAATTGCCACAGTACCCTTCCTTGTCTATCTGCTTCCAGTGTTTGTTCCTTGAATCCATCTCTCACACTAGGATGAAAAGGATTTTTCGCACAAGAATATCTGGGAGAGACTCGGGTACCCCTTCCTCCAAATCCCTCACTCACTTCCCCCATCTATAAATACGGGTCACTCTATCATGGCAGGATGTGACATGATCAGGCATCTGCTTACCTGTACAAAGATGATTTCCAGCCGCTTGCTAGCTACCCCCACTCCTGGGACATCCTCGGCAGCACTACTGAAGTATTTGCCGTTCCTGAACATGCCTTGCTTTCTCACGCCTCCATGCTTATGTACATCTTGTTCCCTTGCCTGGGAACGCTGTCCATGTGACGGACTCCTACTCACCTTGCAGCTCTCAGCTGACGCACAGCCCTCTCCCCCTCTCCGTGGAGTCTTTCTGGATACCACTGCCCTCTCTCTCCCTCCTCCCCAATCCTCGCCCCAAGCAGAGTACCTGCATTACTTGGGCCAATTTCTTAACTCCACTGAGCCTCAGTTTCCTTAAACTCTAATATGAAGATTATAATAGCATCTATTTGATAGGGCTGTTGAGGGGTTTTATTTAAAAGTATATGCAAGATTCACTGCACAGATTAGGTGCATTAGTCAACAAATTCTTTAGTTCCACTACAACGAAATTCTATCAGACAAACTTCTATCTGTCAATTATCACACTACGTTAGACTTGCTTACTTACAGGTATGTCTTACCATAAGACAAGAAGGCTCCTGAGGGCAAAGACCATGCCTTACTCTGTTTATCCTCAGAGTCAATATCTGGTATTTTGCAGATGATCAATATTCTACACAGTCTTTCTGTCTCTGCTTCTTCAAGGACAGAACACAGATCGGCTAAGAGAGTGAGAGTAAAAACTCACGATAGCCAAAAGCAACCATCAGAGTACCAGCAGCCACCACGCTGAGCACCTGCTAAGTACCAGGCATTCTACACATGTTACCTCATGGACTCTTTACAGGAAAAGGCTTTTGCAAATGAGGAAGCTAAGGTTCAGTAAAGCTGAGGAAAATGCTTTTAAAAATGCACAGTCAATATGGAAGAAGGCAGACAAAACCATGTCTGCTGACTGAGACTCTCACTCTTTCCTGCACACCGCAGGGCCCAGTGGCACAGGGCAAGCCTCTTGTTCCTGCTGCAGCCTGGACTCAGGCAGGCTCCAGCATGTTGAAGACATTTAATAAAGGTTTGTGGCACACATGCCCGCATGCAGCAGTGAGTACGTGAACGCATGGAGCCCTGCCTTGGCCCTCAGTTACACTCCAGCCCTCTCCACGTCTCATTTTCCTACCACGAAAAGGCTTCCTGGTCAACTGAGACCACGTTCTGTTGAAACTAACATCCTGTACATAAACGGTCCTTAGTAAAAAATAGCTCCTTTTTCTACACTCCTGGCTTTGTATGAAAGGTCCTGCCACTGGGTGAATGTACTAAATAAATAAAGACCTGGGCACCTCAGAAGCCTTACCAACAGTTCCAGTTTGGGCTGAACCTGGGAACTAGTGTTTTGTAAGTACACCCATGACTTCACCTCGATGCATGAAAATGGATTAGTGTCCCAAATTCCATCGCACACACATACACGCTTTGGGGAAGTTAGATCTATTTTGCTTTCAACCAGAAACCTGAGGGGATCATTCCTATCTCTGAGACAATCCCTGTTTCCCAATAAACTGATTCTTTTCCCCAAACTACCCCTTCTCCCTGATGCACACCTGCCCAGGAAATGACCGTCTCTTGCACTCACCTACCCAAAGACTTCTTTTCCTTCAGGACAGAAACTGATGTGAATGAGGAAAAGCACAATTCTTAGAAGCCCTTAAGTTTGGATATCTTATTGAGGCATTTCCCTCTTTGCTGTAACGTGGACTCTTCTTCCTTTTTTTGGTTGCATTGGGTCTTCGTTGCTGCGCCCGGGCTTCCTCTAGTTGTGGTGAGCGGGGGCTACTCTTTGTTGTGGTGCGCGGGCTTCTCATTGTGGTGGCTTCTCTTGTTGCAGAGCACTGGCTCTAGGCTCACGGGCTTCAGTAGTTGCAGCACGTGGGCTCAGTAGTTGTAGCTCGTGGGGTTTACGGCGTGCGGGCTTCAGCAGTTGTGGTGCATGGGCTTAGCTGCTCCAGTGCATGTGGGATATTCCCAGACCAGGGCTCGAACCCATGTACCCTGCATTGGCAGGCAGACTCTTAACCACTGAGCCACCAGGGAAGTCCTGTGGACTGTTTTTAGACTACAGTAGAGTAGCTATTTGTCTCTAAATATTATATCCATTCTGAACCTTGTACAAGAAAAAAGAAAAATCAATGTTTTATTTAACCAGTTGAAAGTTATCTCGTACTAAAGGGTTATAATTTTGATCTTTAAAACAGAAGAAATCAGGACTTCCCTGGTGGCGCAGTGGTTAAGAATCTGCCTGCCAATGCAGGGGACACAGGTTCGATCCCTGGTCCGGGAAGATCCCACATGCCGCAGAGCAACTAAGCCTGTGCACCACAACTACTGAGCCTGTGCTCTAGAGCCCACGAGCCACAACTACTGAGCCCACGTGCCACAACTACCGAAGCCCGCACGCCTAGAGCCCGAGCTCTGCAATGAGAGAAACCTCTGCAATGAGAGAAACCACCACAATAAGAAGCCGGCACGCCGCAACTAGAGAAAGCCCCCGTGCAGCAATGGAGACCCAATGCAGCCAAAAATAAAATAAATACAATAAGTAAATTTTTTAAAAAAACAAAACCAAAACAAACCAGAGGAAATCAAACTTTTTTTTTTTTGGCCTGCTCTATGAAACGATCCTTCATTCTGTAATTGACCACATGGTTTGGAGAATTAGGAGGGGCCACAGAAAAGGGTCCATATTACCCACTTCATACTTGACCATTTTCAGCCCTGCTCTACCTGCTTCCCAGGGGAGGGGCAAAGAGTAAACGAGATGATCTGTTGGTCCAGGAAGGCCTGGCCAGTGTGGGGAATGCCGCTGGAACCAGCAGGGTGTGCTGTCCATCAAACTGGGCCCAGAGCAAAGGGCACAAACCAGATTCCCCACCACCGCAGAAAATCTCCACAGGGCTCAGATCTCACACTTGCTCTAGGTCAGGATATCACAGAGTAAGATCCAAAATGCCCCAGAGAGTCTCTTAATTGGGTGGAAACACGTTAGAGGAAGGATTAGGCGCAGGGTGTAAAGGTTTGTGCTGAGCTGGGGCTGAGTGATTAATTAGCACTCTGAGGACTTGCTCTCTCCAGGAGAACCCACTGGCTGAGAAGGGAAAAAAGAATTCATTCAGAAACGCCATGGGGAACACACATCCGTCCTGAGTTTCGAGGGGAGGGGTCCACAGGGACCGCCACAAGAAGCATCCTTCTGATCCCAGCCCTCTCAGTTTCCCATACTGCCCAAGGTGAGCTAGTGCAGAACTGTATCCAACACCCACCGTGAAGAGTTCAGGGGGCTGTCGGTGGGCCAGGGAGAAGAAAGGACCAGGGAAGACATTTAGAGGATTTTTCTGGGCAGAGGTGTGGAAGGGAGACCCTCCATAACATTTCACTTGGTTGGGGGAGTGGGCAGAGAAGGAGCTAGAATATAATTTTTATCAGCATACAATCCCAACTACTGAACAAAAAGGCAGGGCTCTCTCCAGTTAGCAAGCAGCCTTGGGAAAAAATGCATGGCAGAGTATGTACAATTTGGCACTTATTCATCTCTCCCAGGAATGCCCTAAGCAGCAGGGATAAAACAGAGCGACCCGAGGAGCTGCCAATCATAGGGCAGATAGACGAGGAGCAGCTGAAGGTATGATGATCAGAAATGGATGGAACGCTTCCAGAGATGTTTGGCGCCCAAGCACAGGGAAGGGAGTTCTGCTGGGCAACTCTACGGACCCTTCCAATTTTGAGAGTATGGTTGTCGAAATCCAGACAGCACTGAAAAGAGAGCGAAGGCCACTCTAGAGACTGAGGGCACTGCCATCAGATCATAACTGATGAAAGCATCTTTACAAGAGTGATTAATCTTTGCCCCTTGGAGGCCCCATGCCTCTGCCTAAATTGATGAGCTGAACTGTTAATTTTGGTTAGTAACAAGCACAAAACTGAGAACTAGCGCAGAACTCATAAAACTTTATAAATATAAAGGGAAGGTCCCACCCTCCTGCCCAGGATGAAACCCTTTTCATGACATACCATCTAGCTTTTGTCTGAACACCTGTATGGAGGAGATAGTTCATTACTTTACAAGGCCTGTTCCATTGCAGTACAGCTCTCGTCATGGAAAAGTTCTTTCTTATCCTGAGCTGAAATCCTTCTCGCTGTAACTCCTACCCCTCTAGTTCTATTTCTTAGGTTTTCAGATATTTAAAGAGTGCTGCTATAGTCATTCTAAACCTTCTCTTTTCCAGGCTAAACCTGTTTCCTTCAACCAATCCTTATAATCACATAGTTATCATCTTGATCATTCTTTTCTGAACTCTAATTTATCAATATCCTTTTCCAAAGAACGGAGAATAATACATCCGATATGGTCAAACTAGTACAGACTACAGTAAGACCTTTTTTTTTTTTAAATCCATGCTCCATCCTTCCAGTAATGAACTCAGACTTTTACAGATCATTTGGTACTTGCTTCAGATCACTGGCTCATATGCGGCTGGTTAAAAAGTAACCCTTAAGTTCTTTCCCACATGAAATCCTGTCAAGTTAGGCTCCCCGTGGTAACCCTACACTCAAGAAACTATTCTAATATAAATATATAATAGCACGTTTCCTTTTTTAAAATACTCCGTGTTGTTTCCACCTACTGTTCTATTTGAAATAATACTAAGTCTTGGCTCTATCGTCCTTGGTGTTCTCTCTACTCCCTCTCAGCTGAGCAGCCACCATAAGTTTGACAAATGAGGTAAAAGTACCTTCTGCATTTTCATCCGGTTTGTTGATGAAAATGATAAGCAGAGCTAGACCAAAAGCAGAGCCCCGCGGCCTGCCTGCTGAGACCCCCTTCCCGTGAAGGTCAGCACGGTCCACCTTCGCTGGGCACAGAAGTTTAACTTGCTGCAGCAGACCGCTCCCTCTGTCTACCATTCAGAGGCGCTCCATGCCGCAGATGCCACCTGGGGCCCACAGCCCCAGTCCCACCTCAGAGCCTCAAACGGGCATCCAGGAGCCTCCGTATCCTCAGGGCCCCCTGTACACCCCACCTCATTCTCCGTTAACCTCTGACACCTACCATCCACTCCAATCCTGGTGTTCTGCTGTCATCTTGCAAACAGATAGTGATACCGAGCAGGACCCTGTGGGGCTCCGGGGCACAAAAGCCTTTCTGTGCCCCCCACTTCTTGATTACAGGAAATAGGCTTCATTCAGCCTCCATGACCTTCCCTGAGTTCCAGCGGGCAGGTTCAAACAGTTGCTAATCAGGGAAGGGAGGGGATACCGAGGCGACAGGAGAGGAACAGTCAAGAAACAATAGTGCAGCCTTGGGGCAGGGTCCTGGATCCCCCTCCAGGGATACACACAACAATATCCTTGAGCTGTTTTGCAGATACAGAAGCCCCAACCAGGTGGGAGAAGTTAACAGGTTAATGATGCTGACTCCCACGTGCCCCCCACCCAGGTGGAGGACGGAAGGATGATGTCCACGCTCCTCACCTCAATCAACTAATGCTTGAACTCTGTCGACCTCTGTCGCAAATTCATGCTGAATTCTCCTCAGCTCAAGCCCCTCATGAATATGCATGAATACCCTTAGCTTAAAACTTCCCCAGTTTTGCTGTGAGGGAAACACTGCTTTGGGATAACTCCTTCCTTCCTCCGATCTTTAGCTTGGTTGTATCTTTTGGTTGACACCCACCAAGAGGCGAACCCACCTTTCAGGTACCACTCTGATGCCACACACGCATCCCCAGCCACGCCGTTTTCCTCGGGCACAAAATACCCTTTCCCCTCTCGCTCCACACCGTACCCGACCTCTAGAGTATGCCTCAGGTGCCAAGTCCACTCTGACATCTTCCCAACGGACTTGGTTTCCACACACTGACTTCTTCCCCTGCTGGACACCAAAAGCCTTTAGAATCGGTCCCCTCTACTCGGGTCGAGGGGGAGCATCCTCCTTCTAAGCCGTGTTTGAGCACAGAGGTCTGGCGGGCCCCTATTTCTCTGCAGTTTCCCACAGTTCTCATTCGCGGCAGAAGCACTATCTTCCTCAAACATTTTCCCCACCCACTGTAATCGCTGCTCCCATCTCTCCCTCCTCATGCGATCTTACCTTTCTTCCCGCACCCGAGGACTCAGGAACCTGCTAGAGTCATCGTCATGACTGCTCTGCTGGCTGCTGAGAAAAGACAGGATGTGAACCGTTAACGTTCCGCTTCTTTCTCAACCCTGGGGGAGAGCATCTAGACTTCAGCTCAATGGAGAAATGGGGTTACAACATCTTAAAGGTAGACGTTCCCCGGGGAAGTTTACACAGAGGGTATACTGCCAGATGGTGGAACTGAGACACATTTGGTGAAAAACCCACCCATCATACCTAAAGCACAAGAGGGAGATCCTGACCTATCACCTTCTTCTTCCCAGGCCACACAGTCTCAGAGAGTGAATGCCTCTGGCATTCTCTGTACCTGGGCCTCTAGATCTGTAGGACAGAATAATCCCATTCTTCCGCCTCCCCTGAGACACTCAAGGTGCTGGCTCGCAGTCTTGTGGGCAGGAAGGGGAGGGGTGCGGGTAGGAGGGAATTCCAGCAGGAGAAAGACTTGAGACTTGATGGAGTCTGGGGCCACCCGGCCTGCTTCCCTGCCTCCAGGGAAGGCTGAAGAGGGTGAGGGACGAAAGAGGGATTAGAAGGTGGAGTCCCTCCACTCCTTAAAGCCCTGTAGGCACGAAGATTATAGAGCTTCAACTCACAAGAGTTCTTGAAGTGCTTACTTTAAATGACTGTGGAATTCAACAGTCATTCATCCTACTCAAGAGAAAGAAAAGCTGTTCAGACACCTTATGACACTAACTGAACAGAAAGCTGGTGAACAAATAATTTTTATTAATTGCTAATTATTAAGTACTCCAGGTTTCTAATCAAGAGTCTGGAGGCCCCGTGGGCTAAGAATGGTGTTTGCTTTTTTAAATGGCTGGGAATAAACATTTTTTAAATGATAATAATATTTCATGACATGTGAAAATTATATGAAATTCAAAATGATGTCATAAATAAAGTTTTATTGAAACACAGCCACACCCATTCATTCGCATACTAACCAGGGCTGCTTTTTTGCTACAATGGCAGAGCTGTGCAGTTAAGGCAGAACTGAATAAGTGCAGTAGTGAGGCCATTAGACCCACAAAGCCTAAATATTTACTGTACGGCCCCTTACAGAAAAAGTTAGCAAACCGCTGTTTGGCATAGATTCCATTCATAATAAATTCCTGTTACCATAAATGTCACTATAACCCAGGCCCAGTACAACCACACTTGTTCCCTTGTTCTGGTGGCTTGTTCAGCCATAAAAAGCACTGCTCTCTATAGAGTACACTCCTTAGACTAGATCCCCAGAAGATGGCAAACTGTGAACGATCTTGTAGGGTAGGTGCCTGCC
This sequence comes from Stenella coeruleoalba, assembly GCF_951394435.1. Taxonomy (NCBI): domain Eukaryota; kingdom Metazoa; phylum Chordata; class Mammalia; order Artiodactyla; family Delphinidae; genus Stenella; species Stenella coeruleoalba. The sequence goes on along the minus strand of NC_137154.1, from coordinate 98,741,392 downwards.
CCAGTGACTGCTTCTCCACCAAAGAAGCACGCGATTTTACAACCACGCTCTGATGTTCTGATTTTTCAGCAAGAAGTAAATGAACTTAGAAGCAATTTACATCAAATTTTCAAATACACAAACATACACCTACACACACACACATGCCAGACATCAGAACAGCACCACACACAAAGCTTCCAGTTGCTTGGCACAACCAAGTGTGTACACAATCCTGTGTTTTCTTTTACTCTACACAAAGCACTTTTTTTTTTGCCGCTCGTTCCCTGTGGAGAACATGTGGCTACTCATCATTCCCTCTTTGCAAGGTCTCATAGACTTGCCTTTTAAAAACTCCTTATAACAAAATTATACTGCTGTGTTGCTAACCCGTGGGATTTCTTACATTGGGACTGACCTGTCATATGTATCAAGCACCCTCTTCTATACAACTTGGAATAGGTGTTAAGACTACAGTAGGCAACCCACAGATGACTGGAACTCCAATTCCACAGCAGACTCAGCATCAAGAGAGAAAAACCAAAATAACAATAATAATAATAATTTAAAAAGAAAAAAAAAGAGAGAGAGGAATACCAGTCTACACCGTTGGCAGTACATGTGAGGAGAAGTAGGAGGGAGGGCTGTCTGGAACCCAGTGGTTTACACTATCTAACACCCAAAGGGGCTCAACCAACCCAATGACCACAATCAGCATCACGGCCTCTTCACGGAAGAGATCAAACTGGACTCCATTTAAGCTATCTATAATGGGGCTGTGCTTCCTTCTCACCCTACCCTCACTCTGGCAATCAAGGCTTAAAGTAAAGCTAATAGAGGGGCTCCCAGAACTAAATGAGAAGTACCAGAGTTTCAGAAAAATAATCGTGAGCTGATTTTAGCAAGTTATCTCACTAGATGGCACTGCTGACTTCCAAACCAGAACCTGAACGAGGCCAAGCCATCCAGCTTCTGAAACCAAAACTAGAACCAACTTTCTGGCGCCCCCTTCTGGCCTTCCCATTGCTTAGAAAACCGTTCAGAGGGTGGAGATGAAAAGTTAACAATGGATCACCTTCAAAGGATTTATTGGTTCCAAATAACTAAGAAATACCAACGTGCATGCATTCAACAAGTATTTCTCCAATGCTCTCTATGTGCACATATGTCAAAAGGCAGCATCCAAGTTAAGTCAATACTTTGGAATACGCTGCCTCAGGTTACATCCAACTTCCTCCACTTCCTACTTAACACAACCCTGAGCAAATTAGAAGTCATTTTCCTTACCTACAAAATGGAGATAGATGTTACGATAGTTCTTACTGTTGTAAGGATTAAAGAATGTAAAGCTGCTGTAAGAATTAAAGAATGAACATATGTGAAGTATGGAGAATACTGCTTGGCACATACTAACTGTTGTACAAATGCTATTATTATGTGCAAGTCATCGTTTTGTGGGTCATGGAAAATAAAGACGTGAATCAGACAGGGATCCTGCTCTCAAGGTGTTTACAATCTGGAAAGTAAGAGTCAATATAAACTATAATTTTAAACTACATTTAAAAGTAGAAAATGATAACTCTTAGAAGTAAATATTAAAAGCTACAGAAACATAGACCAGAGAAAGATCACTTCCTTCTGGGGCTGGTAAGAGAAGACCATCTCAACAGCAAGGGTTTTTTTGCTGACACTTGAAATTTGAACAGATTCAGGATGAGCAGAACTGAGAAGAGAGGGCGTTTTTTTTTTTCTTAATTTACTTGGCCACTCCGCGTGACTTGTGGGATTTTAGTTTCCCATCCAGGGACTGAACCCAGGCCCCCGGCAGTGAAAGCGCAGAGTCCTAACCACTGGACCGGCAGGGAATCCTGAGAGGGCATTCTGGTTCAGCTCGGCTCACCAAACATTTACCACCTACCAGGCACTGTGCTAGAAGGCTGGGACGTAAGGAGCCCCAGTCTAGGAGACACAAGTGTTCCCTGAGCACTGCGATGCAGCAACACCAGAAGGATGAAGGGGCGCAGGTCGCAGACACTTCTGCTGGGGAATTTCAGGCAACATATTGGAGAGGAGAACGTAGAACAGAAGGAACTACGGGTAACTCCACAGCAGCAACAGCTGCAGCACGCATAGGCTCCCTCCTCCTCTAGACACCCCCCTGCCTCCCCACCCGCCAAAGGAAGCTGGTCCTCTCTCCTCCCATTTTCAGAACTTTTTTTCCCACCGTCTTTAAAGGTGAGATAGACGCCAACCACTACCACTCCACCCAACCCCATGAAATGATCATTGTTGAGCAGAGATTCAGACATGGCCTTGCTCTCTGGCAAAATTCTCAGCTCCTCTTTTATATGAGCCTTTTCAAACAGTACAGACCACCTGGACGCTGGGCAGCTCACCCTGCTCCCTAAATGAATCTGCCGGTCTTCTGAGGTCATGCAGAAGAGCCGTCACCACGGTAGGGTGCTTGCAGAGGGCTGTGGAAGGCCAGAGGTCAAGGGCCACGTCCACAACCGCTCCATTTCAGTCAAGGCCTTGGAGGGACAGGTGGCCAGTGCGGGCTCTACGGCTTAAGGAAGCTGAGAAGAACTTGAAGGAAGTCCGGCAGAGGGCGCTCACGGATGAAAACGTCTCTTAGAAAGTCTGTAAAGAAACTCCAAACACCGATTTGGAATGACTTAGCCTGGGCACCAGATGACTGAAAGTCAGCTTAACACTGCAAGGAAGGGAAGTTGTATAAGCAACCGTTTGCCTTTCCCCCAAAAGAGCTAGAAAACGCATGAGGCTGACTACAATCCCTCCTGCTGTAAATTCAAGCTGCTGATAAAAACCACTGTAGAAATTAAATTTTGAAACAGCACACTGTGTTACTAAATACGGTGGGGAAGCGCTTCTGTGCGTCCCGCAATGTTCCGGAGGGAAAACAGCTGAAGCGAATCGAATCTGGAGTCCTGGTTTCGTTCTCTGCCAGCAAGCTAGTGCTGGGAGCTTATCCTAGAAGGTCACACTGAACCAGTAACCCTGGCTGGGAAAAATCCATTGTAATCGGAGGCAGAGCACACTCCAGAGGCAGAAATTCACAGGATACCGAGCTAGCAGGAAGCTCCGCAAGGCAGGCTGGGTAAATTCCCATGATTCCACTGGTCTCCCTTCCTCCCTCCCCCACCCCCGGGCACTGGCAGGAAGGTCAGCCTAAACCCACAAGCCACCAGGAAGGTGTCCTTCTGCCCTCTGCAAAGTACAGCTTCACTCCTGTGGAAACTAAATTTGGCACTTTTTCTGAGCTGGTGCTTCCTAAGTAGAAACAGTTCTTTCTCACCCAGACAACACAAATGGGGTCTCCTAAGCCGGGAAGGGGTTTTGGGAGATTCAGGGGATTCCAAGCAGTTATGGGGCTATGCGAGATGTCATTTAGTATTTCCAGAGCCTAATGGAACCTGTACATTTACCGACACGAAGGCTGTGCACTCATTTTTCGCATTTCTTTGCTTCCGGCTCTAATCAGAGCAATCTAGTGTGTTAATACCAATTATCTTATGCTAATTAGAAGCTCTGAAAAGCTCAGAGTGGCTTTGATTGATAAATGTCTGATTAATAAAAGTGGGGGATATGTATACGTATGACTGATTCACTTTGCTATACAGCAAGAAACTAATAACACGATGTTGTAAAGCAACTATATTCCAATAAAAATTAATAAAAAAATTTTTTTTAAGTGGGGGAAGAAATTTAGTCGATGTAGTAGAATAGCATGGAGACAGACAAACCAAGGTTCGCCCTGGCTTTGTTTCTTATTGGCCCTATAACTTTGACCAAGTCCCTTACCCTCTCTCAGCCTATTTCCCAGCATGAGTTCAAGATTTGGAATCAGGAAGACACAAGTTCTGCCACTTAGCACAGTGATACTGGGCAAATTATTTAACTTTTCTAAGTGTCAGACATGGGTATACACCACATGGCTTTAAGGACTGCAGTGGGGATTAGAAATGGTAGAAATCATCTATAGAGAGTGTCTAGCGCCACGTTTGGGCCTTGGTAGGTGTACCAGAAATGTTGGACATCAATTGTACTTAATATTCACAGTTAGTTTGGCAGATAAATACTTTGAAACATCCAATACATGGGAGGAAATTAACAGAAGAGAACCTTATGATAAAAAATGTTGAGAGCCACTGACTTGAAAAGTAGAGTTGCACTGTCACTGATAAAAGGCTGGATTTTCATGTTGAATTATATCTACCTGAGAAATGACTCTAGCGTCTACCATTTCAGTTTAAAGAGGAAGGGCATCTGGGGGAAGAAAGGCAGGTAGCCTGTAAGTAGAGAATAAAAGAGAATAGTTTCTGTTTGTCATCTGGCAAGCGGGTATAGGAAAGTCTAATAATAGAAGATAAGTAAACAGATGTGATTTGGGACACTGCCAATGCCTGCCAGCTTCTTATACAACATAACTGAATATTCTCAATTACTACTTAGAAAATAACATGCTCTGTGTGAAGATTAATGATCTGTCTACAAAGGTAGCAGGACTGCTTCTGCTTAATGCCTTCCCTGGGAACAAGTAGCAATGTGAGTAGCTGGTCAAAGATTGAGGGATTCAGAATCCAGCTAAATATCTTTTAACTCATTACAACTCACTAATGTTTCTCTATTGAATAATTCTTCTGCCTCTAAACATACCCATGTCTCTGTCTTTAAAAAATAAAATCTCTCCCTCAACTCCTTTATGTTTCCTTCCTTCCCTACAGGGCCATATTTTATTGAAAGAATGCACTATTTGGTGACTGCCGAACTTCCATCAAAACTCTATCAGAGATTTGCATATAATGTGTTGTGATAATTAAGCAGTTATTAATAAACAAAGAAGAAATCCTCATCTCCCTATTTCAGGCATATCTCATTTATTGATTTTTCTATGTAATTTAAAATTGTTCATCTTTAAAACATTTTAATGCTCCTAAGGCAATCAATAAACTAAATTACTTAAAAAAAAATCTGTATCAGAATAAGCTAGAAGCTTTTCTATGCAGATTCCTTGGCCCCCTCCCCAAATTTACCAAGTCAGAGTCTGAGCCTGTCCAGGAATGCGTATTTTTTAAAAGCTTCCCAGTGATTCTGGGGAGCAACCAGGATAGAGACCCACTGGACATCACACTCACTGCCTCTGCTTCCTCACCATAGATTTCGTGAATTAGTCACTGTAACCTGGACCACACCCTTACCCCTCCTTGGTTTGATCGACCAAGACCTCTGTTACTGCCAAAGCCAATGACAACAGTTACATCCTAACCTCATTTGACCACCCAGGCAGGTCTGGCATTGATGATTATTCCCATTCTTTAAACTTCACCCTTCTTGCCTTCTATGACAAAACCCTCTGCTCTTTCTTGGATTTTTTTTTTTTGCGGTACGCAGGCCTCTCACTGTTGTGGCCTCTCCCGTTGCGGAGCACAAGCTCCGGATGCACAGGCTCAGCGGCCATGGCTCACGGGCCCAGCCGCTCCGCGGCATGTGGGATCTTCCCGGACCGGGGCACAAACCCGTGTCCCCTGCATCGGCAGGCGGACTCTCAACCACTGTGCCACCAGGGAAGCCCTCTTTCTTGGATTTTATCCTACTTTTGTTTTTCTCTTCTTTTTTAGGGAACTTCATGGACTCTTCTTCTGGTTGGTCCTAAAATGTTTCCCAGGACTCATTCAGCCACTCATTTAATAAATTATCTGATACCAACTATAGGCCAGGCATTGTTCTAGAATCTAGATACCAAATACAAAGTAGCAAATGAAACAGATGAAACCTCCACGCTCAAGGAGTTCACATTTTATTGGGTTTCTTGCTCTTCCAGCTTTACACCCGGGGAGCCTAGTTTCTCTGAAATTGTTATATCACACATTCAGGGGAGAGGGTTTATAGCTCTCATCCGATTCTCAAATAGAGAATGCAACCCACAGAAGATTAAAATCCACGGCAATGTATCTCTGGGGAATCATGTCCACACGCAAGGCTTCAATTATGATGGATAAGTTAATGACCCCCAAAGACAGCACAGCACTGAGCTGTCACTAGTCACATGTGGCTGCTTAAATTCATTAAAAATTCAGTTCCTTAGTCGTCCTAGCTACATCTCAAGAACCTGATGACCACATGTGGCCATTAACTTCCATATCAGTGCAGCTAGAGAACATCTCCATCACTGCAGAAGGCTTTATTGAACAGCGTAGAGGTTTCCAGATCAAACCCAGGATTTGAGTTCCAGTTCTGCCACTTGTTATCGGAGTAACTCAGAGCAGCCTGTTAACCTCTCTCTACATTCCTGCCCCCTTGTCTTTTAAAATGTAAGTCACTTCACACACCTGTTTGGAGGATTGACCAAGTTAACTGATATAAAGCACTTAACAGAAGTCTTGGCAAGTAATAAGTACCTCCAAAATGTTAATAATACTTATTTTTATTATAATACATTTGCCATGGTGAATGGGTCCAACAGGAATCTCAAACTGAACATGCCCAATACTGATTTCACCATCTTTTTGTCCTGTCCTTGGACTCCACAACTAAGGATGCCTGCAAACCAGAAATGCACCTCCATGTCAATTTCACACCAGGTCCTGCAGATGCTACCTTACTATCCCTCAAAGGCATCCCATCCTCCCTTCAACACTGACTGCCACTGCTTGAGGTCAAGCTCTCATCACTCCCTGCGGGGATTACTTTAATCGGCTCCTGACTGCTTTGCCTGTTGCCAACCCGGCCCTGCTCCACTCTGTCCTTGACACTGATACATCAGTGTTCTTCCTGATATGCAGATTTGATCACGGCTCTTCCTGGCTTACTACTTTATTTTTTTTGACCGCGTGGTTTGAGGGATCTCAGTTCCCCGGCCAGGGATTGAGTCCGGGCCCTCGGCAGTGAAAGTGAGGAGTCCTAACCACTGGACTGCCAGGGAAGTCCCCTCCTCCTGGCTTAAAATCCTTTAGGTGTCTCCTAATTTCAGAACAAAGTTCAAAAACTCCTTAGTTTAGCCTAAAACTAAGCTATAAAAGCCCAGTAAGCTGACTGCCATCTACCTTCCTAGCGTCCACATCTCCCACATCTCCCTCACCGGCTCCAGGATTTCACTCTCCACTCCGGTCATTCTGCTGGTCCCTGGCTTTGACTTTGCTCTTCTCGTGCCTGGTTTATCCTTTTCTCCACTTCCCCTCTTTGTTTCACTCATTCCCATGGGCTGAGGCAGGATCTTCAGGGATTAAGCCTGAGGGCTCTAGCCTTAGACGGTCAGCACTCAAGTCTCGATTCTTCCACCTACTCAACTTCACCCGCCATAAACTGGGGATGATAAAAGTATCTTCTTCACTGGGGTGTTGTGAAAATTAAATAAACTAGTACCCACAAAATACTTAGAAAGGTATCTGGCATTGAGTAGATACTCAATATTATAGCTATTATCATCCTCCAAAAGTAGTACCTTCTCAGGGAAATCTTCCTCGATGGCCACCACCCACACTATGGTCCCTATATCACCCTGCCCTGTACTTTCCTTTATCATAACACTTATCATACTCCTTGGGATACAGTAATTACTGATTCAGTTCTGTATACCTTCTACCACACTGTAAGTTATTTGAGAACAAAGATCCCATTTTAGGTCATTTCTTTCCATCCCCAATGCCCAGCACTGTACTTAGCACCTATTAGATGTACAACATGATAAATTAATGTACAAATATCTAGCCTTGTCCCCCCTCTGAGGTCTCCACTTTCTGCTGAATACTCCCCGGCCAGTCAAGAAAGACACTTCGCTGAGTACAGATTACATGCTCCCTCTAGATTACGATGTGCTTCCAAAATGCTCATCAACCTTTTCTGGACACCTGTGTTCAAAGTATCCTGCTAGTCCTTACTGGATTTGTAAGGCCTGGTCTGTGACCTCAAGGAGCCCACCAGTCTGTATGAATTCCTGATGGACCATAAATTCATCCATGTTTCCAGCAGACTAAGCTTCAGGGTTTGGTGCTCTGGAGATGCCAACTTGAATTAGATGTGAACCTTCTAAATAAAGCCACCACTGTAAGCAAACCCATGAGGGCTGGCATGGCCCTCCTAACACCAGCCCTCCTCTGCCCCACCCCTATGCCAGAGTTGTGGCCCAACTCTCAGTTATCCAACATGAGGAAGCCGTACTTCATGCTTGACAGACTCCATTGGAGGGCGAACAGGAAAGAAGGTGGCCCTCCAATTAGACATCACAGGTATTCGTCAGTGGGAAAAGATTCTGAAGCCCAAAGCTGCAACATTTTTTTTTTGTTTCTTTCTTTCTAAAATGCCTATGACTAGTAAACTTTCTCTTCTGTTAATTTAAAAGAATTTTAATTTTTATTTATTTGATTGAGGTATAATTGACATAAAACATTGTATTAGTTTCAGGTGTACAACATAATGATTCGATATTTGTATATATTGCAAAATGGTCACCACAATAAGTCTAACATCTGTCACCATACATAGTTACTTTTTTTTTTTTTGGCCGTACCGCAAGGACTGCGGGATCTTAGTTCCCCAACCAGGGGCTGAACCCGGGCCCCAGCAGTGAAAGCACCAAGTCCTAACCACTGGACCGCCATGGAATTCCCACAGTTGTTTTCCTTGTGACAACAGCTTTTAAGATTTACTCTCTCAGCGACGTTCAAATATGCAACATCATATTATTAACTATTGTCACCATGCTGAACATTACATCCCCAGGACTTAGGTATTTTACAGCTGGAAGTTTGTACCTTCTTTTTTTGGTGACATTGGTATTCCTTTTTGTTTCCTTTTTTTACTGAAGTATAGTTGATTTACAATTTGTGTTAGTTTCGGGTGTAGAGCAAAGTGATTTGGTTATACACACACACACACGTGTGTGTGTGTGTGTGTGTGTGTGTGTGTGTGTGTGTGTGTGTGTGTGTGTGTGTATCTATCTATCTTCTTTTTCAGATTCTTTTCCATTATAGTTTATCACAAGATATTAAATATAGGGCTTCCCTGGTGGCGCAGTGGTTGAGAGTCCACCTGCCGATGCAGGGGACACGGGTTCGTGCCCCGGTCCAGGAAGATCCCACATGCTGCGGAGCGGCTGGGCCCGTGAGCCATGGCCGCTGAGCCTGTGCGTCCGGAGCCTGTGCTCCGCAACGGGAGAGGCCACAGTGGTGAGAGGCCTGCGTACGGCAAAAAAACAAAACAAAACAAAAAAGATATTGAATATAGTTCCCTATGCTATACAATAGGACCTAGTTGCTTACCTATTTTATATATAGCAGTTTGTACCGACTAATCCCAAACAATGCATTTTAAATTTTCATGCTAATCCCTGGGTCTCAAGAATATAGATAATCAAGCTTCGGTTGGAAAAAAAAAAAATTTTTTCTCGAATGCCCTGTTCTGAGATAGTTTTCACAGAGGTTAAAGCATCCCTCACCTAGGCCTCTCACCTCACACAATTAAAAGACTTACACCTACCCCATTACATCCCCTGAAGGCGCCATTGGGGGGGGGGGGGTAGCAAGGAGAATTGTGCCAGCTTATCTCTCCTCAATTGCGCTTAGCTAAAGGAACACACCACCTCTTTCTAGTTTCCCACATCCCAGTAGCTTCCTTGGCCTCAATCACTACTCAGCGTCACACGGAAATCTTAGACCGTCTGAAGAGAGTAAATACAACTTCACCAGGTCTCCTGGTAGTAAACCTTTACTCAGGACGGAACAGGGTCGACGAGTTGTTTCCCAGGACCTGAAGTCTGTGAGAATTCGCCAAGGCCCTGGGCAGCAGAGTCTCAGAGGCCAGCCTCCTCCCTCCCCAGCCCCCTGGGGCCCCTCCTGCCTTTAGAAAATCCCTTCCTTCCCAATCCAGAGCCTTCACATTGGAGAAGGAAGGAAGTGCCAGGAAGCTGCAAAGAGTTCTCAAACCCCAGGAGAGCCAGAAGCCACTCTGTCCACAGATAACCTCAAAACCTGATCTTGGACAATCATCTTTTTTGGGGGGGCTGCACCACGTGGCTTGTGGGATCTTAGTTCCCCCCAGGAGAGCCAGAAGCCTCTCTGTCCACAGATAACCTCAAAACCTGATCTTGGACAATCATCTTTTTTGGGGGGGCTGCACCATGTGGCTTGTGGGATCTTAGTTCCCCGACCAGGGATCGAACCCGGGGCCCTGGCAGTAGAAGTATGGAGTCCTAACCACTGGACCGCGAGGGATGTCCCCTGGACAATCATCTTGATCCTGGTCACTTTATCTAAACTGCTCAAGATGGGTTAAAGTTCCTTCTCCGTCGATTTCCCCTCACAGGAACAAGTCAGGAGACTTTCCCAGGACACACCAAGAGCCCCTGCCTGTGCTCCCCACACATCCCTACTTCCTCCACACCAAGAACCCTTAAATTATATTCCCAACAATCAGGTTTTGAAAGAGATAACTGACAACACACTATCTGTCTCCTGGTTAATTTGTGAGCGTGTTTTTAGTCAAAGGCACACAGCTACCATTCAGGTCAGCATCCAGTAACACACCTCACAACACTGGGTTGATAGAATTCAAATGAAACAATGTGTGGTTTCTATTAAGCCTTGGAAATTTTGTTAATACCTAAAGGAACCCCGCCCTCCAAGGAACCACTGACTTCAATAATCAATATACAAACTGGTGTTCGCTGGATCTCCTCTTGGCTCCGCTTCTACCAACCTCCGCATGGTTAGAGTTTTGCCCACAGTCACCTTCTTTTCACTACACATTCTCCCCCCGATAATCTCGTGCAAGTCCATGGCCTCAACGACCCACATGTTGACTCCCAAACCTGTACCACCAGCTTGGACCGTTCCACCAAGCATCAGTTCCCCGGACCCAGCTGCTTACAGGACATGACCAAAACCCTGCGTCCACGCGCTCCTCAAGCAGCATGTCCCAAACTGCCTGCTCCCTCCTGCACTCTCACCTCTTCTACCGAACCGCGTGCATCCTCTTTCCTTCGCTCAGCCACCTGCATCACCATCTATCCACTTAGCTATCCAAACAAGGAAACTCAGAAATAGTTTTAGCGGTTCCCTCTCCTCCGCTCCCCACCTCCAATCTGTCGCCGAGTTCTGTTGCTCCTACCTTTGAAACATCTTTTATATCCATCCCCTCCTCCCTACTCCCCCTGTCCCTGCCCCGGTCATACCAGACTGGCTGCACAAGAACTGACTGAAAACTTTTTTAAAAATAGGTTCCTATACCCTCACTTGCCCTGGATTCTGATTCTGGGTGTCTGGGTGGAGCCTGAAGGATTTTTAAGGCATATCCCAAGTCTGCAACTATTGTACTAAAGTCCTACCCTACTGAAATGGCCCCTTAACTGTGCTGGATAATTTTTTTTTTTAATAAATTTATTTATTTATTTTTGGCTGCATTGGGTCTTCGTTGCTGCACACGGACTTTCTCTAGCTGCGGCAAGCGGGGGCTACTCTTCGTTGTGGTGCACGGGCTTCTCATTGCGGTGGCTTCTCTTGTTGCGGAGCACGGGCTCTAGGCGTGCGGGCTCAGTAGTTGTGGCTCGTGCGGTCTAGAGCGCAGGCTCAGTAGTTGTGGCGCACGGGCGCAGTTGCTCCGCGGCATGTGGGATCTTCCCGGCCCAGGGCTCGAACCCTGCGTTGGCAGGCGGATTCTTAACCACTGTGCCACCAGGGAAGTCCCTGGATAAATTTTTAACAACCAGCTTGAAGGGGAAAAGGGAATGACTTGTATCACTTGTTGACTTCTGTGCTGTAAATTCTCCCACCACGTGTGATTTCAAGCACCAACGTGATGTCACTAAAAATATCACACTGGGAAGCTATGTGCACAACTGGCGGATGCAAGCTGGTCCCGCAAGGAATTCGCCTAGACCACCACCTTTATCTTCTAAAACAGAGCTAGACATGCCTCTTCCCAAGTCCTCTGAGGGTTTCCCCTAATGTCACAGATGACAGTCCAAAGACCTTTGTCACTCACGAGGCCTTACAACACAAAACCAACTTCTCAACTTCTCCCCACAGGAAGTTCCGCCTACGTTCTGTTGACACTGAGCCAATTGTGCTCTCCAAATACGCCACATCCACTCATTCCTCCAAGCTTTGTCCATATCATCCCCTAAATGTCTCTTCTACATGATCCCACAGACCCCACCTCAATAACTGCATCTCCCACCTTGGCCAATCGAGCCCCATGTCACACAGAAGCCTCGCTGTCTCTCCATGGCCTCATTGATGTTCTCTTCCTACCTGACCCTTTGAGCTGCAGAGCTGTGACAAATCCAAGCCTGAGCAGCTATTGCCAGTGTTGACGGTGGCCCTGCCCGAGCCTTGGTGGCCCTGCCCGAGCCTTGGAGATAACCTGTTGGCTGCATCAGAGAAACCCTCCTTCAGCGCAAGTACTGGCTGCTTTGTTCAGTGTAGTCAAGCTACTGCATACTAATATGTTTAATACTAACAGTAATCCTTCACATTTTAACAGTGCTCTCCAGTCTACAAAGTGCTTTCTTGTACATTCTTCCATCTGATCTTTCCAACTTTATAAAGAAGATGAAATATATGTGTGTGTATATACATACATGTATATATATACTCTGATCCTCATTTTATTGGTTTTTTTTTTTTTGGTTTTTTTGGTCGCACCATGCGGCTTGCGGGATTTTAGTTCCCCGACCAGCCGACCAGGGATCGCACCAGGGCCCTCGGCAGTGAGAGCGCCAAGTCCAAACCACTGGACCACCAGGGAATTCCTGATCCTCATTTTAAAGATGAAGAAAATAAGGATTCAGGGGAATATATGACATGTCTAAGGGCGAATGGTTGGTAAGCTAAGGAATGAGGATTTCAACCCAGGCTTTCTACTCCAGAATTCCTGATTCTTTCACCTTGAGCACATGACCACGCCGGGCCATAGCCTTCACTTAAGACTGGGAAGGGCTGGGCGGCAGGGATGACCTCAGTGATGAGACTGGGGGAGATGTGAGCTTGGGGTGGGGGCACTGGGAAGAGCCTGAATGTTCATTCTGCTGAAATTGCCAGTGTCTCTGCCCTGCAGGTGGCAGCTCTTAGCCAGAAAGCAAGAACATCTGGGAGGTCCAAGGCCACAGAAACCTCGAAACGAGAAGTGACAAGCGTTTTGCCCGCACCAGTCAACAGGCACTGACGTGAGACGGGACCGATAATGCAACCTGCCATGAGGTCTCAGGGCCACAGGTGAAATCACAGAAATAAACAAGTGTTTGATGATAACTGAAAAAAATAACTTATGGCTCAGAGTAGAGCTGTTTCATCAGTCAGCTGGTGGAAAAGCCACAGGCACACCAAATACACCAGAGCGCTGTGCCCGGTGAGAGCGCAGGACTTCCTAGAGCCAGAGCCAGGCCTCGAGAGACTTCCAGGAAGCCAGGGGAGGGTTGGCCTGAGCCCAAGGGGGAGGCTTTGAAGACCAGGGAGGCCAGGACCATCTCATTTAGGTCTGAGAGCAGGACTCAGGAAGGGTAGGCCAGTCGCAGAGCAGAAATGCAAGTGCCCTGAGGGCCTCTTCATAGAAAGAAGCGTAGGAAACACTTGGCAGTGCCAACTTGATTCTACTGCCAGCCGAGGTGGGGGCAGCTTGATTTAGGGGCCAACCTGGAGTAGACTGGGCAGCTGGTGAATTCCCACAGGAAAGTTCCAGATTCACCCCCCACTCGCCCCCCCCAAAAAAAGTGGCAAGAGTCTATTTTACAGCTGATTGAAGATCCAACTCAATTAAAAAGAAATATGTTTTCAAGACATTTTATGACTCTGGCTTCCCAACTGGCAGTTAATTTTGTCACCACCTGTCTGTTTCCCTCTAGTTAACAGAATTCAAATCCCTTAAGCTGAAAGTGTAGGAGTCCTAAAGGTTAAGGTAGGCAAGATACAAAAAGCCTTGTGTTCTGCCCCAGGGACCAAGGACAGAGGCACCCAAGGAGAGGAGAAGCGGATGCATCTAGAAAGAAGGACGAATTCTTGAGTCCTACAGGACAAAGGACACCTGGGGGAGGAGGCTTGTTTATGCAGAAACCCTATCACAGACAAATGGTCAAGATACTATGCAGGGACCATGGAGTTCAAGGGCAGACTGCAGGCCGTGCTGTTTTCCAGAAAGAGGCCTTTCAGCCTCCTTGCCTCCCCTTCCCTGCCCGACTCTCATCCCCATCCCCTTCCATCCCCCATCCAACTTTGCCCTTAGCCCCAGGAAAAACCGGTTTATGGTAAAACTGTTATCATGGGTTTTTTGTTTTTCCAATTACAAGAAATAAAAACAGTTCTAACCAAGAACTTTGGTCATTTACCAACTCACAGGGAGCCCCTCAGGGGCCTGGGAAGAAACAGTATGGACCGGACCTAGAGTGAGGATGTCAGGGTCTAACAGCCTGATCTGTTTCCACAAATGGTTTTCCACACAGGAGTAAATGCCTATCTTTTCAGCCAAGCACTTTGACAACTTTCTGATAAGGTATAGGCCACTCATTGTCTTTTTTTTTTTTTTTTTTTTTTGGCCGTGGCATGCAGGATCTTAGTTCCCTGACCAGGGACTCAAACCCATGCCCCCTGCAGTGGAAGCGCACAGTCCTAACCGCTGGACCAGGAAATTCCCCCATTGTCCACTTTTTACTAAGCAAGAAGGCAACAGGTACTGGAACACCTGTTATGGGAATAGTGAACAAAAGAAAACAGAAGTTGAATAAACCACAAATCGTTACTTTTTGGTTTGAGAATGTCAATGAAACAACCTCTCACCCCGCCCATCGCATCCTGTCCTACATTCAATTAACCCTCTCCACGTTCTGCTCTGGGATTCACCCACATGGACAAGGGCATAAAATAGATTTTGATGATCTACAAAGTGGATCATTCATTCACTTAAAATTCATTTAAAGAACTCTTTGAATGGCAGCCTGTAAACGGGGAAAAGATGAGAAAGCACACTTTGGGTGGGCCAGCTACTGTGCTAGAAAGCAGCAGACACAAAAGTACCCGAAGACGCTACCCTCAAGAACCCTAATGTGTGTTGAGAAATGAAGCTGAAAGGCTAAAGACAATTAATTATGAAGAACCAGAAGTTTGTTTCATAGAGGAAAGGGAAACTAACATGTACTGAGTGCCTACTCTATGCATTTTTCACATTATCTCACTTAAAAGTCAGTATTTGAAGAAATATTTTTTATTCAAATTCTGTTCTATTCTTCTTGATTTATTTAGAGCAAGATTACAAGTGTCCCATTTAATGTAACCAAGTCCCTTCATCTGCCCTAACTCCACTGTAACTATAACTCATCTACGATGTTCTTTCTGACCAACACAGCACCCCTCCTATGACAATGTCCTTTAAACGCTTTTCCAAGCTCAGGACTAGGCCGGCGATTGTGCTGGAAGATGCCTGAAGCCCACAAGAGTGCTGAGTCCTCTAGGTCTGAGTCCTCTATGTAACTCTGCTGGGCTAAGAGCATATACATTATATGGGAGCAGAATTTGCCACCCTAAAATATGTCTCTTCGGCACATCGATTGTTTTAAGCTGGCTATTTTCTGAGAAAACAGCAGACCAGGGAAGGGCTCTAAAAACCAAGTAGGAGTTGCCCTTCTGTAAGAGACTCCTACATTTGTAAGGGAAATCTCCATCTATCAGGCTGTCTCTCTCTCCACCTGGAAGAGGAGGAAGACCACATCTCCAGCAACTCTTATCAGTGGGGAAAGGAACCACTGAGATCTGAATCACAATCACCCTTGTTCACTGTGCCTTTCCCAGTCACCTCTCAGAACTGACTCTGCCCACCCTTAGCATCCTCTTTTGTCTTTAGCTGAGGATGGTATTTAAGGAGAGGGCTTGGGCCATTATGGCAAATTACTCAGATTTCCTGGGTCTCTCCCACGTGCACATGTTATTAAACTTCTGTTTGATTTTCTCCTGTTCATCTGTCTCATGTCAATTTCATTCTTAGACCAGCCAGAAGAACCTAGAAGGATACAGGAAATTCTTCCTCCCCAACAACATGAATCACTGGCTAAGGAGATCCGACTCAGAGTTGAGGGGAAATTAGAGGAGCACAGTCCAGAAGCTCTACTTCCATTCTGTAATTGCCCATCTGCAGAGTTGACACTTAAAAAGTATTCCACGTGTACATACATACCCTACACGTTCTTGTCACTCAAAATGCTCCTGTTCTCCTCTCTCTTTCCTGCTCATCACTCACATTTCAGCAGTAAATGAGAGGGCGGGGGGAGGGGCGGTTTACAACAAGCAGGGGAAACCCTGGCCCTTCCCTGTTTCTTTAGCTAGGATTCTTCAGATCAAAAAAGCCATCTGCTTCAGACTCTTTTTTACATCCAGTTCCTTCTCTGGGCAATCTGAGTGAGAAGGTAATGAATGACACTGCATGGGCAGGCTCCATTCCTGAGCTCAGCTGCCAGTCTCGTTTGGATGAGACAAGTTGGTATTTGTGATGCCCGGTTGCCCCAAGAGGACGAATATTCGCTCCAAATGGGTCAGACTATTTTGGTTGCATCATACTTCTTGAAGCTACCCACCTTTTTCTCTTTCATTACCCACCTCCCCGAACTGGTGATCCCCACCAGCTGCGTCCACTCCCTCTCTATTCACTTCACCCTCTACAATCAAGCTTCCAATTCTACTGCCCGATACAAACTGTTCCTTTATCAAAGGTCACCAATGACTGCCTAATGGCCTTTTTTCCTATCTCAATTCTTTCTGACATTTCTACAGCATTTGGAATAACTCTTCCTTCTTGGGGTAAAAAGTATTCCATCCTTGACTTAGTTTCAATAGTACTTAGTGAAATCACATCTTTCATTCAAACCAGCATTTCTGGAGCACTTACTATGGGCTAGGCTCCATTTGAGGGAACACAAAGAGAAAGATACATTCCACCCTTAAGGAGTTTACTGCCTAGTGGAGAAAGAGACAGTCCTTTGAACAATGAGATCACACACAACAAGGGAACTGCTTCACAGAGGGCACGATGGGGAAAAGTATGTACAAAGTTCAGTACCCATACCAGTGAAAGAACACCTGGGTTGCACGGGAACACAGATAGCACTCCACAGAGGAGGAAGCATTTGAGCTGACATTTAAAAGATGAGTAAAATTTGACTAGCAGACCACATTCCAAGTGGAGAGATTGGTACATGGCAAGAAACAGATGCAAGCTCAGTCAAGGACCTTGACCTTAGCACGAAACCCACACTGTTGGAGGTGAAGGAGGACGTGGGAATGGCAAGAAATGAATGTGCGCAAGTAAGCAGGGTCTGCATCACAAAGGCCCTTGTGTGTTCCAGAAGTGGGAGGAAATTTCATCCTGTAGAGGACAAGGAGGCATTGAAGAAACCTGGAGTGGGGAGTGATTTGTTTATTAGAAGAAAGTAAAGGGTTAAGTGGGAGGCCTAGAAGGAAGCCCTCTCAGTAAAGCAGAGGGGATGAAGGCTCAAGCTAAGGAGATGAGGATGGAGAGAACCGACGAGCGGGGAAAGAGGCAGGAGGTGCCTGACTGCAGGTGATGGGAGCAGGCGAGGGAGAAATCTGGAAGGTCCTGCTTCCTCTGCCTGTCAGCGCTTGAGGGCAGTTCTAGCTCCTTCTTTGGCATTCCCACCACTTTAGCACAGTGCAAAACAAATGTGCGGCAAGCAATAAATAGCTGCTGACTACTTAATTATTACCATCTTCATCAACTAATGGTAAGATAAGTCTGTAGCAAACCTTCAGTGAGCCTTGTATCTGCAGCGAGAGCAGGAGGGCTGCTAAAGTGGGTTAGGGCTCCCAACTGGGTTCTCTATAGCATCCATATACACTCATTTTGGAGTCGTGCGTAAAGCAACACTCGCCTATTAAGAATAAAAACATGGAAAACAGAGCACAAGTACGGTGCAGCAATAGTGCTGGGGCTGGGCTCAGGAGTCTGGGTCCAGCTCTGGCTCTGCCACTAACTCGGCAGCACACAGAGCAAGTAGCCTCACCGTTCTGAACCTCAGTTTGCTGAGTGTGCTGGATGACCACAAAGGCCCCTTCTGGCCTTAAACATGCAAGGAAGCTGAGTAAGGTTTAAGTAAGTAAGGATATCTGCAGGGAAAATCAGTTTGAAAGCTCAGTGATGGGCGGAGAAGGGAGTTGCATGAACTGAACCAGGAGGGAGTGGAGGACCAGTGTCACTCAGATACCTGGAGAGGCGTTTCACGGGCAGAGACAGAAACCGTCCTGGCCCACTTCTGCAGACTCCTGTTGAGCCCTGCTTCCTTTCACTGTTACTCTGTCTACAGCTTATCATTTTATCATCGTCTATAATTCTACTAATAAAGTCATGGACCAACCCTGACAGCAAAAAGAGGCCTAAAAGATGATCTTGTCTGGACTTCCCTCGTGGTCCAGTGGGTGAGGCTCCGCACTCCCAATGCAGGGTGCCCGGGTTCGATCCCTGGTCAGGGAACTAGATACCGCATGCGTACCGCAACGAAGATCCCGCATGCTGCAACAAAGACCTTGCGCAGCCAAAATAAATAAATAAATAAATATTTTAAAAGGGGGGAAAATAAAAAAGAAGATCTTGTCTACTTCATTCCCTTTCAGAACAGGAAACCAAAGGCCAGAGAAGTTAAGAGACATGTATAAAGCCACAGAGGTATTTAACAGCATTGCAAAAAATAAAACTCTAGTCAGCACACTCTTAGAGCAGAGTTCTGCCCACAGCTGCCCTTCGGGTCCGAGAATATAAACTCCTAGAGCAAAGAGGAGGTATTTTACATTTTTTTCCTAGCCCTTTGGTGCACTCACTCATAATGAGGATAACTACCAACCATGGTTCATTCCATAAAATGTATGCGTTCTGTGCTGTCGTTGAGTGTTTTCTAGGTACCAGCTCTGTTCTAACCAGAGACATAGTAGTGGCCCAGGCCCCTGCTCCTAAAGACCTCAAATTCTTGCGGCTTAGCAGTAGAGCTGCAGAGATGGGATACGGATCATCGACAAAGACAACCTAAAAAACAGGATCATTTCAAAAGTGGCAAATATAATGAAGATAATAAAATTGGGCGGTGAGAAGAGGAATCTCAAAAAAGAAAAAAATATGTCGAGTTCACATCAGTATTAAGTGGCAGATTCTACCAAAGCAGACTTAAATGTTTGCTTTCCTATTTTCCTAAATATGAAACATGTCTCTTACACAGTACATATTCAAACAATATTTATCACTGATGTTGATGGGGATAAAACAGATCACAATATTCCTACTAATATAAGACTAAGTGCTCATAAAATATTCAGATATAACAAGTTAAAGTGTTTCTCAAACTCTAAGTTCCCCAAATAAGCCTCATGAAAGATGACAGAAGCACCACAGAGCACACACAAAATCAATCCTAATCTCACAAATGCTTCCTATGTTTTTAAACTTAATTTTTAATGTAATTTTTAAAGGTAACTTTCATTTAGTTATTACAAAATATTGGCTGTATTCCCCATGTTGTACAATACATCCTTGAGCCTATCTTACACCTAACAGTTTGTACCTCCCGCTCCCCCCCCCCCCCGTCATCTCTCTCTTAAAGACTGTCTTTAAATCTTACCTTCTTGGCGCCTCCTTACAACTTCTCATTTTTCTAAAAGTTCTCTTTCTGCATCTTCTCCCTAGCACCAAAAGCATCTTCTCGCCTTATTATCCTGCATGTCAAAGACTGTCACTCATCTCAATCTCAGAAGAGAATCCTGCCCTCCAGCATTTAGTCCTCCAACAGAGCCTTACGGCAGCCCTGATTAAGCTGAAATCAAAGATTCATGAAGCCACATCACAGGAAACTCAGCACAGGCAAAATACATGTAACGCCTGCAGCGCTGGTTACTTGGCCCCCTCCCTTTCCCGTAAGAAGGGGGATCGGGTTCCAGAAGTGCATGGGGAAATACTGAGACAGGACAGGCTGCCTTAGCTATCACACACCGCCCTAACCACCCTCTGGACCACTATTTTTTCTAGGTCTGCCAACCCCAAGTGACTCAGCAAAGGTGGTGCAATGACAAAAAACCACAAGTCCCAGGGCCTGTCCTTCAGATCAGATAAGCTTGGCCCCAAAGGACACCAATATGAAAACACCTCTTTCCCTTGAATTTGAAGGGGAGGGAGATAAAAGGAAATGATCAGAAAAGTGAGCACGTACTGTGCACAGACGAGAGATGCCTTGCCTTTCTTAGTTCATCTTCAAACCAACCTGCAAGGTGGGGATTATCATGATCCTCCATTTATGCGGGAGGAAACTGATGATGCAAAGCAGCCCGAGGGAAGAAAACTTGCTCCAGGCTGGAATTTTACCCCATGGAAGCAGGCTGGAATTTGCTACTGGAATAAAATTCAAAGGCAGCCCCTGGGAAGTCATCTGTGTAGATAGAGTGAGGAACAGAGTCGGCCTGGGAAGTTACGGACAGTATTTTGCAGAGGAACAGGCTTGGGAGAGGTAGAAACATCCTCTTCCTCAGCTGCCCCCATCACGCTCTAATTCACAATCAGTCGCCACCTGTGCCTCCAGACCCTTCATTGCTCAGCCACGGGTGGGCTTATCCTGTCCTCAACCAGAACAGGGCAGGCCAAGTCTCTAAGTCTCTGTGACGTGGATGGATCTAACCGGACCGCGGACATCAAGACAAGAATCGTATTCAATACGCAAATTAAAATTCCTTGCTGGTAAATGTGAGTCACCGTCCCATGGCCAATGGGACCTCACTTGCCCTATGGGACACCCAGGGTTTAAAAATATATGTATATGTACATATACGTATGTGTATAAATGCACGCATACATATGTAATATTTACATGTATTAAATGCGCAATATATTTATTTTTAAAGGTTCGTTCATTCAGTCATTCTCCATTACCTATCCACTTAACCCAGATGAGTGGGGTTTGGAGTTCCCTGCATGGTGCCAACTATTTCGGGTTTTTTTGTTTGTTTGTTTGTTTGTTTTTGCCAGTTCCATGGGGAGCTTTGACCTAGGATGTCTTTTTGGTATCACTCGGGTTGAGGCAAAGGTGCTGAGACTTTGGACTCCCATATCAGCTCATCATTGGCCACAGCATGTCTCTTTTTTTTTTTTTTTGAATTTTATTTATTTTTTTTATACAGCAGGTTCTTATTAGTTACCTTTTAACACATATAAATGTATATATGTCAATCTCAATCTCCCAATTCATCCCACCACCACCACCCCACCCCGCTTTCCCGCCTTGGGGTCCATAAGTTTGTTCTCTACATCTGTGTATCTATTTCTGCCCTGCAAACCAGTTCATCTGTACCATTTTTCTAGGTTCCACATATATGCATTAATATACGAAATTTTGTTTTTCTCCTTCTGACTTACTTCACTCCGTATGACAGTCTCTAGATCCATCCACATCTCTGAAAATGACCCAATTTCGTGCCTTTTTATGGCTGAGTAATATTCCATTGTATATATGTACCACATCTTCTTTATCCATTCATCTGTCAACAGGCATTTAGGTTGCTTCTATGACCTGGCTATTGTAAATAGTGCTGCAATGAACATTGGGGTGCATGCGTCTTTTTGAATTATGGTTTTCTCTGGGTATATGCCCAGTAGTGGGATTGCTGGGTCACATGTTAATTCTATTTTAAGGAACCTCCATACTGTTCTCCATAGTGGCTGTGTCAATTTACATTCCCACCAACAGTGCAAGAGGGTTCCCTTTTCTCCACACCCTCTCCAGCATTTGTTGTTTGTAGATTTTCTGATGATGCCCATTCTAACTGGTGTGAGGTGATACCTCATTGTAGTTTGGATTTTCATTTCTCTAATAATTAGTGACGTTAAGCAGCTTTACATGTGCTTCTTGGCCATCTGTATGTCCTCTTTGGAGAAATGTCTATTTCGGTCTTCTGCCCATTTTTTGATTGGGTTGTTTGTTTTTTTAATATTGAGCTGCATGAGCTGTTTATATATTTTGGAGATTAATCCTTTGCCCATTGCTTCATTTGCAAATATTTTCTCCCATTCTGAGGGCTGTCTATTCATCTTGTTTGCAGTTTCCTTTGCTTTGCAAAAGCTTTTAAGTTTCATTAGGTCCCATTTGTTTATTTTTGTTTTTATTTCCATTACTCTAGGAGGTGGATCAAAAAAGATCTTGCTGTGATTTATGTCATAGAGTGTTCTCCCTATGTTTTCCTCTGAGTTTTATAGTGTCCGGTCTTATATTTAGGTCTCTAATCCATTTTGAGTTTATTTTTGTGTATGGTGTTAGGGAATGTTCTAATTTCATCCTTTTACATGTAGCTGTCCAGTTTTCCCAGCACCACCTATTGAAGAGACTGTCTTTTCTCCATTGTATATCCTTGCCTCCTTTGTCATAGATTAGTTGATCACAGGTGCATGTGTTTATCTCTGGGCTTTCTATCCTGTTCCATTGATCTATATTTCTGTTTTTGTGCCAGTACCATACTGTCTTGATTACTGTAGCTTTATAGTATAGTCTGAAGTCAGAGAGTCTGATTCCTCCAACTCCGTTTTTTCTCCTCGAGATTGCTTTGGGTATTCGGGGTCTTTTGTGTCTCCATACACATTTTAAGATTTTTTTATTCTAGTTCTATAAAAAATGCCATGGGTAATTTGATAGGGATTGCACTGAATCTGTAGATTGCTTGGTGTAGTATAGTCATTTTCACAATATTGATTCTTCCAATCCAAGAACATGGTATATCTCTCCATCTGTTTGTATCATCTTTGATTTCTTTCATCAGTGTCTTATAGTTTTCTGAGTACAGGTCTTTTACCTCCTTAGGTAGGTTTATTCCTAGGTATTGTATTCTTTTTCTTGCATTGGTGAATGGGATTGTTTCCTTAATTTCTCTTTCTGATCTTTCACTGTTGGTGTATAGGAATGCAAGAGATTTCTGTGCATTAATTTTGTATCCTGCAACTTTACCAAATTCATTGATTAGCTCAAGTAGTTTTCTGGTGGCATCTTTAGGATTCTCTGTGTATAGTATCATGTCATCTGCAAACAGTGACAGTTTTACTTCTTCTTTTCCAATGTGTATTCCTTCTGTTTCTTTTTCTTCTCTGACTGCCATGGCTAGGACTTCCAAAACTATGTAGAATAATAGTGGTGAGAGTGGACATCCTTGTCTTTTTCCTGATCTTAGAGGAAATGTTTTCAGTTTTTCACCATTGAGAATGATGTCTGCTGTGGGTTTGTCGTATATGGTCTTTACTATGTTGAGGTAGGTTCCCTCTATGCCCACTTTCTGGAGAGTTTTTATCATAAATGGGTGTTGAATTTTGTCAAAAGCTTTTTCTCAATCTATTGAGATGATCATACAGTTTTTCCTCTTCAATTTGTTAATATGGTGTATCACATTGATTGATTTGCGTATATTGAAGAATCCTTGCATCCCTCGTATAAATCCCACTTGATCATGGTGTATGATCCTTTTAATGTGTTGTTGGATTCTGTTTGCTAGTATTTTGTTGAGGATTTTTGCATCTATATTCATCAGTGATATTGGTCTGTAATTTTCTTTTTTTGTAGTATCTTTGTCTGGTTTTGGTATCAGTGTGATGGTGGCCTCATAGAATGAGTTTGGGAGTGTTCCTTCCTCTGCAGTTTTTTGGAAGAGTTTGAGAAGGATGGGTGTTAGCTCTTCTCTAAATGTTTGATAGAATTCACCTGGGAAGCCATCTGGTCCTGGACTTTTGTTTCTTGGAAGATTTTTAATCACAGTTTCAATTTCATTACTTGTGATTGGTCTGTTCATATTTTCTATTTCTTCCTGGTTCAGTCTTAGAAGGTTATACCTTTCTAAGAATTTGTCCACTTCTTCCAGGTTGTCCATTTTATTGGCATAGAGTTGCTTGTAGTAGTCTTTTATGATGCTTTGTATTTCTGCGGTGTCCGCTGTAACTTCTCCTTTTTCATTTCTAATTTTATTGATTTGAGTTCTCTCCCTCTTTTTCTTGATGAGTCTGGCTAATGGTTTATCAATTTTGTTTATCTTCTCAAAGAACCACCTTTTAGTTTCTTTGATCTTTGCTATTGTTTTCTTTGTTTCTATTTCATTTATTTCTGCTCTGATCTGTATGATTTCTTTCCTTCTACTAACTTTGGGTTTTGTTTGTTCTTCTTTCTCTAGTTCCTTTAGGTGTAAGTTAGGTTGTTTATTTGAGATTTTTCTTGTTTCTTGAGGTAGGCTTGTATAGCTATAAACTTCCCTCTTAAAACTGCTTTTGCTGCATCCCATAAGTTTTGGATCATCGTGTTTTCATTGTAATTTGTCTCTAGGTATTTATTGATTTCCCCTTTGATTTCTTCAGTGACCTGTTGGTTATTTAGTAACATACTGTTTAGGCTCCATGTGTTTGTGTTTTTTACGTTTTTTTCCATGTAACTGATTTCTAATCTCATAGCATTGTGGTTGGAAAAGGTGCTTGGTATGACTTCAATTTTCTTAAATTTATCGAGGCTTGATTTGTGACCCAAGATGTGATCTATCCTGGAGAATGCTCCATGTGCACTTGAGAAGAAAGTGTAATCTGCTGTTTTTGGATGGAATGTCTTATAAATATCAGTTAAATCTATCTGGTCCGTTGTGTCATTTAAAGCTTGTGTGTCCTTATTAATTTGCTGTCTGGATGATCTGTCCATTGGTGTAAGTGAGATGCTAAAGTCCCCCACTATTGTGTTACTATCGATTGCTCTTTTAGAGCTGTTAGCAGTTGCCTTATGTATTGAACTGCTCCTATGTTGGGTGCATATATATTTATAATTGTTATATCTTCTTCTTGGATTGATCCCTTGATCATTATGCAGTGTCCTTCCTTGTCTCTTGTAACATTCTTTATTTTAAAGTCTATTTTATCTGAGTATTGCTACTCCAGCTTTCTTTTCATTTCCATTTGCATGGAATATCTTTTTCCATCCCCTCACTTTCAGTCTGTATGTGTCCATAGGTCTGAAATTGGTCTCTTGTAGATAGCATATATATGGGTCTTGTTTTTGTATCCATTTAGTGAGCCTGTGTCTTTTGGTTGGAGCATTTAATGCATTCACGTTTAAGGTAATTATCGATATGTATGTTCCTGTGACCATTTTCTTAATTGTTATGGGTTTGTTTTTGTAGGTCCTTTTCTTCTCTTGTGTTTCCCACTTAGAGAAGCTCCTTTAGCATTTGTTGTAGAACTCGTTTTGTGATGCTGAATTCTCTTAGCTTTTGCTTATCTGTGAAGCTTTTGATTTCTCCATTGAATCTGAATGAGATCCTTGCTGGGTAGAGTAATCTTCGTTGTAGATTCTTCCCTTTCATCACTTTAAATATATCATGGCACTCCCTTCTGGCTTTTAGAGTTTCTGCTGAGAAATCAGCTGTTAACCTTATGGGAGTTCCCATGTATGTTATTTGTCATTTTTCCCTTGTTGCTTTCAATAATTTTTCTTTGTCTTTTAATTTTTGTCAATTTGACTACTACATGTCTTGGCGTGTTTCTCCTTGGGTTTATCCTGCGTGAGACTCTCTGCGATTCCTGGACTTGGGTGGCTATTTCCTTTCCCATGTTAGCGAAGTTTTCAACTATAATCTCTTCAAATATTTTCTCAGGTCCTTTCTCTCTCTCTTCTCCTTCTGGGACCCCTATAATGCGAATGTTGTTGCGTTTAATGTTGTCCCAGAGGTCTCTTAGGCTGTCTTCATTTCTTTTCATTCTTTTTTCTTTATTCTGTTCCACAGCAGTGAATTCCAGCCTTCTGTCTTCCAGCTCACTTATCTGTTCTTCTGCCTCAGTTATTCTGATACTGATTCCTTCTAGTGTATGTTTCATTTCAGTTATTGTATTGTTCATCTCTGTTTGTTTGTTCTTTAATTCTTCTAGGTGTTTGTTCTTTAATTCTTCTAGGTCTTTGTTAAACATTTCTTGTATCTTCTCGATCTTTGCCTCCATTCTTTTTCCAAGGTCCCTGATCATCTTCACTATCATTATTCTGAATTCTTTTTCTGGAAGGTTGCCTATCTCCACTTCATTTAGTTGTTTTTCTGGGGTTTTATCTGGTCCCTTCATCTGGTACAATGTCCTCTGCCTTTTCATTTTGTCTATTTTTCTGTGAATGTGGTTTTTGTTCCACAGGCTGCAGGATTGTAGTTCTTCTTGCTTCTGTTGTCTGCCCTCTGGTGGATAAGGCTATCGGTGCCAACTGTTTCTTATTAACCTTCTGAGGATACTACTGAGCTGATTAAGACAGTGAAAGTGAATTATTTGCAAATAGCACCTGTCAAGCAAAGGGGCCTTAATCTAGCAGGCAACTGCGGGTAGAGGCTCTAGAACTCTAGATTCTCTGTGGCTATGAGGGAGAAAAATGCAGTTAACCAGCCCAAAATACCTAAATTCTGAATCACTGCATCAACAATGTTTGTGAGAAACAGAATTTTTGTTTTTCCTGCCCATCCTCTGCTGGAGAAACCAAAGGAACATTCAATGGTTCTATGTCCAGCAGAAAGTGGAAGGAGCAGAAAAAGCCCTGGTTACCCCCATGTTCACAGCTGGGATTCTCCAGCCAACTAAACATGAGCCATCTTTGCCTATTCTGTGAAATGACTGAGCTAGACCCTATGTTGTGAGGAAACTGCTTCTGCTCTCCTAAAACAAAATGTCCATGCAACCCCACTTCCTCAGGAAGATCTTCTACAGAGAGGATGTCCTTCACAACAAACGCTGGCCAATCACCAGGACTACCAAATGTTAACGGCTACTGGTGTCCCCTCTGTGGAAGCACTGGCCACATTTTCAAATTTTACATTTATGTGTATGACTTGCATGGACTGCCTAATAGACACTCAATTAAAATCTGTTATTGAACAAATGAGTGGATGAATAATCAATACACTAGACTAAACCCTTCAAGGGCACAGGCCAGTCAGAGCTCAGTGGCGGGCACAGAGCAGTCAAGCTGTCAGATTTTGCAGAATTTGGACCCGCCTCGCTGTGACGGCCTGAAGGTTTCATGTGTCCCTCCAAATGGGAAGGGAATGGAGGGGAAGTAAAATCCAATCAAAGCTTTTCACAGGGTGAGGCATGCTGAAACAGCCACTTCTCATATTTGGTCTTTACTTACCATTTCCTGTGGATTTTAATGACCCACATCGTCAGCACACAAACATCAGCCTTGGTATAATGCCAGATGTATACATGTTTGTACAATACAGAAAAAGGCCTAAATTAAAGGTGACAGGACACAACCTTTTAGAGTCAGGTTTCCATCATTACTCAGTTGTATGGATGTGGGCGTGTTTCAATTCCCTTAAATCCAAGTGGACATACTCATTACATCCACCCCCTAGGATGCGGGAACAAATGAAGTGGTGGAGCGTCGTGCCAGAAGCATGTTACTGGAAGGCTCGGTGTGTGCCAGGCGCTGTGGTAAGTGCTGGGGCAAATACAAAAGAATAATTATACTCTGGGCCGGCTTCCGGAGCCCGGGGCCTTGTAAATCACGGAGAAAAGGATCAAATGCTCCCCACATTGAGAGATTATCACACTGCTATCGCCAGCACTGCGTTCATTTGTGTCCAAGTGGGCACCATTCTCTGCCGCTCTGACCAGAATCTCCCAACAGCAGGTGTCAGCATCCCCTCTCTCCTCTGCACCTCCCCCCAGGCTCCCCCTTCAAGGCTCCATACTCTATAGTCCCCCAGTTAATGGCATTCCCAACCTGCCTTCAGGGCTCTCATTACACGACATAAAGAAGGGCCATTTATATTGGCAGCCCTTTGGCTCTTGGCTTCCACTGGAGCAAAGAGGAAGAAAGAAGCAAAACACCAGGAGAACAACTGCCCTGGCACCTGACAGCTGCAGAGAGAGGCCCGGCTTAATACCATGTCTCCCTAGGTCTTGGGAGAGGTCAGAGAAACAGGTGCATCTGCATTCCAGAACTGAATGAAGTCCTACTGTCGGTGGGAGGGGAGTCAGCCCCCAGCTCCACGCCCAACATATCTCTCTCCAGCGCAGCGTGGAAGGCATTCCTTTTACAACTCCTGATTTCCCAATTTTAGAAAACACACTAATTCCCTTTCAGTGATGTGCTCAAGTCACTTGTTTTTAAATAAGTAGGGATCAACGTTGCATTGTTCATTTGTTTACTGTCTTTATCCCCTCTCTAGGATGTAAGCTCTCTAGGGCAGAAACTATTTTGTTCACTATTGGTTCCGGTGTCTAGAACAGCACCTGGCACGTAATCTGTGTTCAGTAAATATTGGTTGGATTAAGTAGGAGGGAAAAAGGGTAGAAGGAAGGGTGCATCTATCACAAAATCCTTCTCTCCTGCAAGAGGAACAACTGTTGTCCTGACCTGGAATCGGAAGACTAGAGAAAATGTACTGTGTTACCACGGCAACCACAGCTCCAAAAATAAAAATAGCCTTCAAAGCTGCCACAGGTCTTTGGTGGGAAAAGGCTAACCACGATTGGTAGACTGTACCTGGGCCCCGGGTTGACTACAAACCGAAATATTGCCCCCAATGTGCTCTTGCTCTCTGGAGCCTCGTTTTGGGAGAGGTCAACCACTCTTCACCTGCTGATGCCAAAGCTGTCTCCCCAGATAGAGAACACCCTTAGAAGAGCGGCCATGTCTGGTGT
This sequence comes from Stenella coeruleoalba, assembly GCF_951394435.1. Taxonomy (NCBI): domain Eukaryota; kingdom Metazoa; phylum Chordata; class Mammalia; order Artiodactyla; family Delphinidae; genus Stenella; species Stenella coeruleoalba. The sequence goes on along the minus strand of NC_137154.1, from coordinate 98,712,742 downwards.
CTGGGCACTTGCAGTCTGAGGGAAGACACAGTACAAGGGAAAAACCATGAACGAAACCAAAAGACTTAAAACAGACAAACAATACATAGTAATCCAGATTTACATAAATGGCCCACGAGGGCATAATCATTCAACTTCAAGCGGACTTCCTGCTTTGTAAAATGATTTCCAATAGAATTCCGTGAAAATCAAATTTCCTTAGAGTCCTTCATCCATTTGATGATTTATTTACTCCCTAAGTATATGTTTACTACATTCCACGCAAAGAGCTTAGCAAGCACTGAATAAAACAAACGCTGAACACAATTAACTCTGCCCTCACAGCTTCTGATCCAGTGAAAGATACAATGTGATCAAGTAGTCACAACTTAAGAACACAGATGTAATAAATACGTGAGTCAGGAAATACTTGCTAGAGGGACAATAACTAGGGTGAGATCCAAAGGAGAAGAAGGGCAGGGGGGCCAAGGGGGTCAGTGTTACAAGAGAGGAATTCCACACAAGGGAACAATGTCTGTGAAAACCTAGAAATAAAAGGAAGCATCCAAGGGCTTCCCTGGGGGCACAGTGGTTGCGAGTCCGCCTGCCGATGCAGGGGACACGGGTTCGTGCCCCGGTCCGGGAAGATCCCACATGCCGCGGAGCGGCTGGGCCCGTGAGCCATGGCCGCTGAGCCTGCGCGTCCGGAGCCTGTGCTCCGCAACGGGAGAGGCCACGACAGTGAGAGGCCCGCGTACCGCAAAAAAAAAAAGGAAGCATCCATCCAAGGCACTGAACGGTAACTGGCTGCAGGGTGAGCGGCATCAGGGAGACCAGTTAGGAGGACGCTTGAATGACATATGTGAGAGATCGTGGTGGCCCAGGGAGCCGAGATAGTGGTGGAGATGAGAAGACAGACTTCCTCCAAAGGAAGGAAACTGTGCAAAACTGAAGGGTACCAACCCTCACCTCAAGGAACAGAGTGAGAGGAACTGGTTTGGAGGGAAAGGTGAAGAGTTCAGTTATGGACTGTTCTGAAGAACATGCCAATGGAAATGCCCATCAGCCAGTTGGAGAGATGAGCTGAAGGCTCAGGAAAGAGATGAGGTCTGAGATGTAAGTGTGAAAATCATCACCATGCAGGAATAATTAAATTCAAGAGAGTGAATAAAACAGTCCAAGGACAGTATGTAGATTCAGGAGAAGGAAAGGGGGTGGGGTGAGGTAGAGGGAGGGGAGACAGAGAAGGAGAAATAAGCCTGGATTCAGAACCTTAAGCAGACCAACACTGAAGAGACAGACAGCCAAGAGCAGCCCACAAATTAGAAACTCATTTTCACCACGTTATCAATATATCAGAAAAGTGACATCTCATCAAAGAAACAACAAACCACTGTTCAGCTTATACTAACCAGACTAGCAGACTCAGAAGCCTCATAGACCACCAAAGAAATCTCAGTTTTATAAACTAATGATAACGTGAGCATAATTCTTCAGACACATCTACTGAATTCTGTCTTACAAGATGAAGAAGAAACGTATACTCTCCATTTTACCAAGGAGAAAGACACTGAGGCCCAGAGAGACTGAGTAACCTGCCCAGGACCACACAGCAAAAAATACATAAATAAATAACAGAACCAGAGCCTCTACCTCCGATGCTGCCTCAGACAGCCCCCTGGAGTGGTACAAAGGCAGTCGTCCTAGGACAACCATCACCCTGCCCCTAACAATGGATGAGGCCTGTCTGAGCTTCCTGGGTTTGCTGATGAAGATATGGCTCCATCCTGGGCCAAGACAGGCTCCTAGGGACATGGGGTGGGCAGAATACGATAGTTAGGTTGCAGGAGATCAGTATTCTAGAGCCATCTCTGCCACTGACCAGCTTTGTCCACTGACCTTGGACTTCTCAGTTTGCTCAAAGGTGAAATGACCACACAAATCTCATCTACCATGAAGACTAGATTCTCTGAGCGAGACGCAGACCAGAACTGTAGGTACTAAGGGGTGACAGCTGAGTGCGAGAAAAGTAAGGCTATTCGGGGGTGAAATCTAGGTCCCAGGACCCTCCTCCCATCTCCCTCCCAGCAGATCTTTTCCTCAGACCTTTTTTTTTTTTATGTTTTAGTCCAAATTCCATATTCTACTGAAATTATCTTTTGCACACTAGTTTCCCCCACAGGCTGTGAGCTCCTCAAGGAAGGGCCACTTGTATCCATCTTTGTGCCCCAAGCACCTAGGACAGCACCTGATTCTCTGTAAGTGCCCCAAAAATGTCTGTTGAACTTGAGAATTACTTCTCCTGAGTTATCTACATTTTCAGCCTAATCTCTCTGGCTGCTAAACAAAAGGTGTATCAACTAATAGAGGCATTTGGGGAAGGAGTCCAAGCACGGAGAAGGCACTTCAGAGGAATTGTCCAGTGTCCCTAAGAACTTTCTGAACGGGCGGGCCACTTCCTACTCTGCTCACCTCTGAGACTGGCTCTGTCTTCTAACGTGCGTGGTTGCCAATTCCTCCACTGTGTCTGCAGGGCTCCACAGCCTACACCGGAGAATCAGTGAGCACCAAGTAACTGGTAGCCCAAATCAAGGCTTCTCTTACAATCTGGAAGCAACAGCCCGAATTACTAACAATAAGTCTCTGAAGGAATATTCTCAAAGGATAATGACCTGATAGTCTCTCATCTTCACTGAGGACAAAACAAGAGAGAATGAGTTTGAATTATACCATGGGGGATTTCAGTTAGATCTTCAGCAGAACTTTCTCAATAGTAGGTCTCGAAAACATATTAAGAAGTAACCAAGAGAGGAGAGGTGGTGCGATCTCTTTCCTGGGGCCTTTTTTTTTTTTTTTAATGAGATCTTCACATGTCGAGAAGATGTGTTTCATCATAGACAGAGAAAACACATGGTATCACCCAAGCTAAGGGCAAACTGTTCTCTGGAGAAGCTCCACCCTGTTCAGAGTAAACTTTATTACTGCCATTCCATCCAATCCCAAGAATACAGAAAGGTCAGGAAGAGCTTCCCAGTGTAATGACCCAGCTGGGAAACAAATGCTTGCCGGGTCAAGGCAGGCTGCTTTGAGGGGTCAGACTGGCACTCACGCCAAGCTTGGGTTACAGAGAACAGGAGAACGAGGCTAAGAGGCATCTTCTTTGATGAGAGGGCTCATATCCCCCCCTTTGGAGAAATGTCTCATTCTGATGGTTCCTCCAGAAACAGTGCTTCAGAAATCCTTCTATTTTCCTTATTTCACAGACTTAACCTGTCCTTAACCTTTCGATTTATGTTCTCCCTTACTTTATACAGGTACAAGGTGCAGAAGAGCAGATGAGAAAGGAAAGTCTCAATTAGAAAGAAACTCTGGGGAATTCCCTGGCAGTCCAGTGGTTAGGACTCCACGCTTCCACGGCAGGGGCCAAGGGTTTGATCCCTGGTCAGGGAACTAAGGTCTCACAAGCCACATGGCATGGCCAAAAAAAAACGTCTGAATGAGAAAAAATACCGGGGGACAATACACCAAGCATGCTCCTAATGTTTGGGTTAGCAGAGTAAAATGATGAGCTCTTGTCCTTTTCCCTACTGTCCAAAAGTTTTACAGTAACTAGTTATTTGATCACACATACAATATTCGTTGACTTTTATCATGTAAAAATTTCTTTTAAGACAAGCTGGGGGGACTTCCCTGGTGGCGCAGGGGTTAAGAATCCACCTGCCAATGCAGGGGCCACAGATTCAATCCCTGGTCCAGGAAGATCCCACGTGCTGCAGAGCAACTAAGCCCTTGAGCCACAACTACTGAGCCCGCATGCTGCAACTACTGAAGCCCGAGCACCTAGAAGCCCGGGCTCCACAACAAGAGAAGCCACCGCAACGAAGAGTGGCCTCTGCTCGCGGCAACTAGAGAAAGCCTGCACGCAGCAACGAAGACCCGACACGGCCAATAAATAAATACATACATAAATAAAAACAGTAAACTGAGTAAAAAAAAAAAAAAAAAAGACAACAAGCTGGAAAACCCTTGGAGAGACTCAAAAAAGTATTGCTACGTATATCCCCATATCCCCTCCCTCTTGCGTCTCCCTCCCACCCTCCTCATCCCACCCTTCTAGGTGGTCTTAAAGCACCGAGCTGATCTCCCTGTGCTACGCAGCTGCTTCAAAAAAAAAAAAAAAACTGTATTGCTAAACTAACCGTCCATCGTCTTTCTGTATTTTCCTAATTGCTGGAGCAAATAATACGTGGGTTACCACACTCACCCCTGCCCAAAAGGGGCCCCAAGGCAAATTCTTTTTGCATAGTTGCAAAAGAAAGTGGAAAAACCAAGTGGGTTGTGGATTATTTTTTTCAGTCCCCTCACTCAGCCCCCACATTTCCTGACTAAACTCTGGAACCAGAAGCAGCAAGACCGAAAAACCTCTGTGGTCAGACCATGGAGGAAGGAGGCACCAGGCTAGAAGAAGCTCCAGAGACATGACAGATAGAAATTAGCCCAGACTTTAGGTCAGAGGCCTGAGTTCCAGAGTGTAACCCAGATCTGCCACTGAGACGTGCCTAACCACCCGTTTTCTTTATCTCATCCACAAAATCAGGGTGGAACAACCAGAGCCAGTTAGAATACGTACAAAGGATGCAGAAGAAAGGGCTTCCCAGCATCTGACCCAAAAGATGTATCAGGGCCTCAAATGAAAAAGCCATGGGTGTCCTCCTCTATCTCCTCTTTACCACTGGTCTTAGCTAAGGAACCTCTTCCTAGTGATGATTTTGATGAGATGACCCAGACACATGGTCTGAAAGCAGGGAAGAACATTTGACACCAGGGCTATCTTCAGGAGGTGGCACCTGGCTGCCCGCAGTGGCATGGAGGCTGGCAGGTGCAGGCCGTGGCCTGACATCTCTGTGCCCCAGCTTGAAGCATGTCCATCCTGCCTTCCTTCCACATTTGATTTTCTGTTATGCATCCCTGAAGGAAGCTTCACCATCTCCTCCTAGAGAAGGAAGGTTCCTTAGGCTCCAGAGTCACAGGACAAGAGCTCAGAGACCTCCCCCCGCCCCGAAAGGTGTTGAAAAGCATCTCCCTTCACACTAGGTACAACTGCCCCTTAGCGAGTCACTGCACTGATATGGGCAATGGAGGAAAGAATCCCAAGAGAGCAAAGCCTGCAGACTTTGTAAAGCTCTTGTACACACAGCAACCAGGCCAGCACTCCTAGGCTCTCAGGCCAGCTTGGCTCTGTATCTGAACGCCTGCTTCAGCGCCCAGCGGCTCACCCACTGGGGTCAAGGAGGAAATTCCCCACCGGCAGCTCAGCCATTCAAGCGCCCTAAGGAAAACTCCGGAGTTCCCCTAGAAGCACTTATCAGTGGCCAGCATAGCAACTGGCCTATAGACGGTAGCTGGGAGAAACTAACCGAGCGGGGCAGGGTTATCACCTGTTAACCTGCCCCATGAAAATCCCAGCCTCTCCCCTGACACGGAACTGGCACTTCCTGAGTGCGTAACCACCACGGAAACTCTCAAAATACCAACTGCCATGGAGGAAACTGGCCAGTGTGAATCAGCCCACGGGGCTTAGATCTACCTTCTCAGTTTCCACAGACTGTTTGAATGTGGAAACCACATCTACAGCCCAAGGTCGGCTGCTTCTCACGGAGCAGTTCACCTACGCCATGTAGCACCACCCTCACACATCCCCGTGCTGACCTCTGACCTCTGACCTCTACAGACATCCTCAGTGGCCTTCCCATCCTCCCGACCTCCTTCAGAACCTCCCCTTCCACGTGGATGTGATCTCAAACACGCAAGAGCCAACTATTCCCAGGCCCCGGGGAGATGGTTCAGTGTAACTGTAAACAGCCCGGGCTCTGGAATCAAAAGAATGTGATTCAGATCTCACCCTTGCTTCTGTGCGACCAGGAGCAAATGAATCTCTGAACTTCAGGTTCCTCAGCTGTAAAACCCACCCGGGGGTTTGTTGTGAGGATTAAATGTGTATTTAAGGCACTTAGCAGAAAGTAAGACGCAGTCCCCGCCCTCAAGGAAGTAAGGGTCCGGGAGAGAGGTTTTTCCTAGTTTAACCTTATCCAGCACCAATAGTTTATTTAATCTGCTGACAAATCACAGGTCTCCTGTTTGATGCTTTGTGTGAAGAAAGCCATGAATTACCTCCCTCCCACACTCTCTGTGCTTCTCCTAGATGTCAGGGTCCACACGGAGCTGATGGGTGTAGCCCACATCAGCCTCCTCCCTGGAAACTGAGCTGAAACCGAAAGCAAGACTCCCTCCGAAGGTCAGAGTGAGGGGATGAAGACTTACGATAAATATACCAATGAGGAATAATCGTTACGTGCAAACCCACGTGCCAGCTAGACTGGCACCAGATAGATAACCAGGCTCACCAGGCTGGCAGAATCAGTGAGAGCTGCCACCTGAGGTCAGGTGTGCAGCAGAACAGAAGTCATGACAGGGTAGATGTGTCACACAGAAGAGGGGACAGAACTGCCATGGGAAAGTGGTGCAAGAGGTAATAATAGGGAGGGCGTCCTGGGGAGACAGAGCAGAGAAGCGCTTCTGTGGCTCTCATAAAGACAGCCTGCCGTCGGGCAGCCACACCTACACCCTTGCCCCTTGTCAGCTCTCCTTTCCCCCTCCAGAGAATGATGTCAGGATGCCATCACAGAGACACAAAAGTTGTGTCTCTGTCCAATTCTGACCTCTTGCCATAATCCAGCAGGTGAGAGAGGGACTCTAATCCTCAATTTGGGTTTTGAACAATCACCACAACCAGTTATGGCCAAGGGATTTGGGCAGACACGCAGGTACTAGTTCTAAAAGCCTGCCCCATCAACTTCAGACTACGTTATCCGTGGAGCTCAGAGGGCAACGCGGCCAGCAAAAAACAGTGCCACCTTATGTTAAACAGTGGCTAAGATGACAATTCCCAGCTGTAACAGTAAGTGCTGGAAGAACAGTGCAAGGCTCAGGCCTCTACCTCACACCTGGTTCACACAGAACAGCAAGAATTCGTTGCCTCCAATACCATTCTGAGCATATCTCTCCTGGGTTCCGGAACCTACAATGGCTCCCCGTTGAGTTGAATCCTCTTTGCAGACAAAGCACACTGTCCATAGGATCTCAATACATCTTTGTTGACGGCCTGACTAATTGAAATGCAAACCCTTCAGCATAAATCATAGTCTGTCGGCCCATCACCACACCACCCTCATTTTTCCACATCCCTCATCAAGACCACACTTGGTCATCCATCCCCATCTTCAAGCCAACACACCCAAACTGCCTTCACCAAGAGGCTTCTGGTTCCCCTTCAAAACTCAGCTCTCCACAGAAAGTAGATTCGTGATTGCCTAGGGCTGGGGGCAAGGAGTAGAGGGGGATTGAGGGTAATATATAAAGGGTATGGGTTTCTTTTCAAGGTCATGAAAATGCTGTAAAATGGACTGTGGTGATAGTTACACATATTTGTGAATATACTAAAAACCACTGAATTATGTACTTTAAAACTGACTGAAGTGCATGGCATGTAAATTATATCTCAATAAAGCTGTCACATGTCAAAAAAACTCAGTTCTGGACTCATGTCCTCCAGGAAGTTTTCCCTGATTCATGAATAAGGATAATTTCACTCCAAAGAGGAAAGAAAAAGGAATCATTCACTCAATCGTTATTAATTTACCCATCAATAAACATCTATTGATCATGACGAAAGGCCAAGTACAGTGCTAGACAGTGAAGATCCAAGGATGAAACAGAGAAAATCGGACTCAGAATACTGGCCTCCAAGGTCTCTGCTAACTTCACCATTTTCTCTACTTCTTTCTTCCCAGGATTAAGGAAAAGAAAGGGGTCTCCTGATTCTCTTTATATTTTCATCTTTGTGCAGTTAAAATCCACAAGCTGAGGCCCTCTTGACACCGTGCCTTCTACCACATCAGACAGAATTGCACCGCAGGCCTCAAAGGGGCTTTTCTGTGTTGCAGAGAGGCAGACTTGGGGTGGGGACAGTGAAGAGGAAGGACGCTGCGTGGCCTGGTGTGCTCATTCCCCTAAACCAAGCCTGAGCTGGGTCACTTTCCAGTCACCATATCCAAGTCATGTAACGTGTGAGGAGTCCCAGGTGCTGCTCCAGGACACGTGAGTATGTAACCTATACTCTCAAGCACACATCCACTCCACGTGAGTCACTCACAGAATGATGCCAATAATCCTTCCCCCTTGCACAGCAAGAGGACGTTTACAAAACAGTTCCACGTCTATCACTTGAGACCTCCCATTCATCCACAGATGGAGCAGACGAAACAGAGGGGAAGGGAGGTGCCCAAGGTTCCACAGCGAAGAAATGACAGACCTTAAAATTTAGACCCACGTCTCCTGACTTGAGTTCCAATTCTCTTCGTGCCCTATTGCCTCTAAATGTCAATTCCTCCTCAGGGGATCATCTTGGCCATTTACAAGCACCCCTTCACTTGACCGCTTCTTTTCTTTCCAAGAAGCCTTCTACTTCCAAGGCCTAAAAGAGATGGGTTTTTGTTTTGGCCAACAATCGAGACAGAGTCCAACAGGAGGCAGTTTAACAGTGGTTAAGAGTAGAGATCTGAGTCAGACAAACTTGGGTTTGAATCCAGAGGTTGTCTTTTTATACATACATGCATATATTCTTCTAATCCAGCAAGCCGCCATGGAAAACAACTACCATCTGGGGGTGTGCTGCGCCATGCGGCCTGTGGGATTTTAGTTCCCCGACAAGGGATCGAACCTGGGCCTTGGCAGTGAGAGTGCGGAGTCCTAACCACTGGACCGCCAGGGAATTCCCCAACTGCCAGTTTCTAAACTACTCCTAGAAGGTGAAAACGCTTCCTGATTTAAAAGTATGTTTCCTGCTCCAACAAAAATGAAGATTCCACTAAACCTTTTTTTTGGCCACACGGCTTGCAGAGATCTTAGTTCCCGGACCAGGAATCGAACCCGTGCCCTTGGCAGTGAAAGCGCAGAGTCCTAATCACTGGACGGCCAGGGAAGTCCCTCCACTGCACCTTTAGACAGACTCTCTAAACCAAGATAGACTTCCCTAAATCTAACCAAACCCTCCCCTATCCCTTCCCCGGCTACCAGCGTAAGAATCTTCCCCATATTCTGTCCTCAGTGTACATGGCAGAATCTCAGGATCAAAATAGGGTCTCTTTTAGGGTTTCTCACATTTGAAGGGAAAGCTGACAAACCCGGATGAACTATTTTAGTTCAAGATTAGCTCCCACCAAGCTTGCCCCATTTCCCTCTACTCTCTGGAAAAGGTGACAGGATGAAGTAAGAGTACAGAAAGAATTGCTATCCTCAGGTCCCCAAAAAGCCCCAGAACAAAGCTTTACATCTGCGCCTGCAGGGATAACCACATCCAGTCATTACCACCAAATAAGAGAAAGGAAGCCTGGCAGGCGTAAAATGCTCACCATCTGCGTAACCCAGCCCAATTCCTCAGCGTCCCCTCAACGACACATCTCACCCTGTTCTTATGCCTTCATCTGTACTGTTCCCCTTTCCTGATCTCATGCCCCTGACATTATATTCTTCCTGTTTTCTACTACCTATGTGTACGTGTTGTGGTTTGAGCCTCTTCCTTCCAGAAGTCTTCTTCCTCTCTTTGCCTGACAGTCAGTACCACATGGCACACAGAGTATGTGTCTTCCAAAGATTCCATCTCCTCAATACCAAGGAAACTCACATGCCGTGATTTCTTATCCAAGTCTCCTCCCATCCTCCTTCTCAACTTCCACATCCCCACACTCTACCCAGCTCTACCCACCCTCCCTCCCTGCCTCCTGGCCATAGCACCGTTAGCTGGTACCAGACTGAACTCACAAGAACATCCAATAAATACTTGTTGAACTGAAATGAATGGAATTGAACAGACTAGGAAGAGGAGTCCCGGGGAAGGTGGCCAATCACTTGCCTGCCCCACGCAAAGGCACAGACCACTGTTTGGTGACAGGGCCCTAGAGCCTGAAGGTAAATACGGAGGGTCCAAGACATCAGTGCACCACTGAGGACTGCCCACCTCCTCCACCAGGCGACGGGCTTGGCTCAAACACAACCCCTGGCCCAGGCTGTGTGGAGCTGCCCTACGGTCTTCTACACCAGTCCTCTGCGCAGGGAAAGCAAACTCCCCGACTACTCAGATGCCACGCTTGTCCAGACAAAAAGTAGCTGGCACAAACCATCATGGTGCGGACCAGGCCTAGATGTCTAAGAAATGTGACTCACTCAGTGCGAATACTCCGCCACCTCCTCTACACATGGGGGCCAGGAAAGGCAACCTGGGGTGGCCAACAATGAAATAATAAAAATTGAAATGGAGCTTAGAAACTGAAGTCTGAGTGGAGGAGCCACTTAACCTCTCTCGCCTTCTACGATCCCTGTCTGTACAATGGGACTGACAGGGAGTAGCGACCTCAAAGAGGTTTCGTGGGGACTAACTGTGGAGATGGACTGTGATGTGCCCATCATACTGACCGAGAATGTTAAAGGCTCGGTAAACATCAGCTGCTACGGCTGTTACTATTCATGTTGCTGTGAGGATCCAATGGGATGGAACGCAGCATGAAGCCCCGAGTACCCGTGTAATGGAAAGTCACCGGCCCCCCGGCCTGGACTGGGGAGATGGGTGACACGTGGGGAAGCCGTCCGCCCTGGCGAAGGGCTCCTGCAATCCTCGGCGAGGTTCCCCGGGGTGCCCTGGGCACCCCCCACCCCACCTCCCCGACGGCTGTGGGGAGGCCGGGGAGGAAAAGGGAAGACGGCTGGGGCGGGACAGGCACGTACCTGCTTTCGCTGCACTCCTTCCGCTCACTCACCCGCAGCCACTTGCGGAGGAGGAAGCGTTTGCGGCGCGGGGAAGCGCTGGGCGTGGAGCAGTTGGACCACGGGGTGTCCTCGTCGCTGGAGGGCGTGATCTCGATGGACGGCAGCTGCAGAAACTCCTTGCCCGGGGCCAAGACGCCGGGCAGGTCCCGGCTCAGCCCGGCCTCCAGGCTCGGCTCCTGCACATTCTTGGTGCGGCGCATCTTGAAGCGCCGGCGGCGGAGCGTGGGGGTCGACGAGCTGGACCAGACCCGGCTGCCCTCGGGCGCGCCCGGCGGCTCGGGCACCTGCAGGGCGGGCGGCTGCAGGCTCTCCATCATGTTGGCCGCCGGCATGGGGCCCGCCGCCTCCGCCCGGCGCCTCGCCGCCCGCCGGGCCCGCTCCCCGCCCCTCGCCCGCGGCGCCCGGCCTCTCACGTTAGGAAATGCTCGCCGCTCGAGCCGCGAGCGGAGCAAGTTCGTCTCCCGGAGCGCCGCGCGGGAGAGGGGAGCGCTGGGGCTCGCGGCGCGACCTCCCCGGAGTCTAAGTCGGCCGCCCGGCCGCCCTCCGGGGCTCCCCTCGGGCGCCCGCTGCTTTTCCTTCGGCGGCGCTCCCTCGCCGGCTGGCGGCGGCCGTGCCCGAGCGGGACTCGGCGGCCCGGGCCCCAAGGGGCGGCTCGGCAAACTCTCAGCGGTTTGCGTTCGGCGGACTAGGCTGGGGAGCCGGTCTTGGCGCTGCAGGGAGGCAGAGAGCGGGAGGAGGAGGCAGAGGGAGAGAGAGAGAGAGAGGAAGCAGACGCTGGATGAAAACAAAAGAGGAGGAACAGGGGGCGAGGAGCGAGGGTCACGTCTGTCCAGAAAGGGCGTGCACAGGCGGCGACGGCTGGCGTAACTGTACCCGGGATCCCTGGGGAGGGACGCTACCTCCGAGCCAAGGCTGCTCCAATCAGCCGAATGAAATAGGATCACAGCCCAAACTTTCTCAAAGCGACGGCTGGCCAGGCAGCTCTCATTAATCTAACTCTCTGCTTTTTCTTTGAGGGGGAGCAGGGGAAGGGAGGAACCGAGGAATTCAGTCAGGATACAGGGTTGAGGGAAGACTAGGGACTCTTCGGCTGGATCTCCTCTCCTGAGAAAGGTGCTCTCTCTGAATAACTTGGGGTGCAGTTCTGGACACCGCTTCCAAAATGACAGGCTGAGAAGAGAGGACAGCTCTGTGGAATAAGCCGAGGACAGCAGACATGACATATGGAGGAAGGACAGACAGTAGGACCTGAGAGACACAGGACACACAGGACCAGTCAGGAAAAGGGAGTGATCTCTGTGCATCTGGGTGACCCCGTCAATACCAGAGCCCCATCCCAAGCACAGAATGAAATTAGAGGAAGGTGAGCACCCAGAAGGTGAAGCATACAGCAAAGTGAGTCTCAGGGAGCTAAGGGTACTCCCTTTACGTTCCTGGGGGCTGGATCAAGTCTGCTTCAACCTGCAGGGGGCATGGACTGCGTCACAAAACGTCTGTATGTCCCCAGGTCATGGACCCTCGAAAGTGTGGGTCAGTCCTGTCGTGTCCCAAGCTATGCTGAACCCCTCACTCCCTAGACCCAGGTACCACCCTAAGAGATTGGCCCTAGAACTGATCCACCTCACCGAGGAGCCCTGTTCAGGACTGAGTCTAAAGCAGCCCAGCTCCTAGATCATAGACTGTTACCACCCATCTTTCCTCCCAGCCCACAGCGCATGTGCCTCTCCAGTAAGTCCTGCACGTGAGAGCCAAAGTAGAGATGATGGCTTTCAAAGAGACCAGCAGGAGTACAAATAGTGCAGCATTAAGTCCACGGTGCAATTCACCCAATCCTCTCTGCCCCTCTCCGTGAGTCCAGTAGGGAAACAATGCCCAGCTTCTGTGCCAGCATGAAGGTCATGAGAACATTTCACAAGTGTCCCAAAGCTGAGGAAAAAAAATCACATTCCTAAAGACCACCAGAACTCACTGTAAGAAAATATGTCCCTGCAGTTCAAGTGTGACAGCTGGCCATGGGTCCACCATGCCCTGCAATGACACATGGGGGGAGCTCCAGGCATTGTGACCCTGCACAACCTCCATGAGGCCAGGAATCTGAGGGAAGTATGTTTTGCTCCAGAAGAGAGAGAGACTGAAGCCGAAATGCCAGAGCCAGGCCCACCTGTAAATGACTCCCTGGAACAGCGGGCCTGTCTTATTTCTGACCCTTCTCCACATCCGGCCACTGGCTCTCTCAAGGGTGGCTTGGTATCACTCTATTTTAACTCCTGGATGTGTCCCGGAAAGGATCAACTCCTTCCCATCAGGTGTCAGCCCTGGCAAGCGGCAGGACACTGCTTCCGGCTCCGGAATGCCCAGGAAGCCAAGCTGTCCCTCCAAACTTCAGGGTCCGGAGCGAAGCCACAGAGCTGCTCACTGCCTTGGATTTCCTCCAAAGATGAGCGGGTTGCCGGGGATCTGGTAACTTTTCAGTTCAAGGAACCTGCTTGTTAAGGGGGCAGTTGAACTAAGAGAGCGGCGTCTCGGGTGTTTAAGGGGCAAAAGGAAGGTGGGTGGGCTCACTACCGTTCACTGGAAAGCCAAAAAACAAAACAAGATGGAACAAAACAGGAGGGTGCACACACAGGGGCCAGAGGGTTCCGTGGGTATTTTGGGGAGAGGGAGATTCAGCAAGGGGATTGGCCCCCTTAAGGGGACCGTGCGCCCTCTGAATTTAAATGTACACCCCTTGAAAGGAAGAAAAACAAGCAGCTTCCTCCTCCCACACACTTCAGCCCCTTTTCCACCCACAAGAGATGCTGGACCTAAAATCTAAAACCCTGTGAGGTTTAATTTAAGCCTTGTGCCCAGCAGTAGTTGAGTGATCATTTACATTTCTCCTGGCCTGAGGGAAAACCTCCTCCACACTAAGTCTGCAACGGTTTCACTTGGGAAGCAGATACCCAGAGTACCTGAAGCCCCCAGCCACTGTCCTAGCTCACCTCCACCTGCAAGTCTCGGCTTAAAGAAAAGAAGGTACTTGTCACCCAATAAAACCCTACTCAAAACACATCCACCAGAAACTAACACAACATTGCAAATCAACTCTACTTCAATAAAGAAAATTTTTTTAAAAAAAAAACACATCCCCATCCCACCACCCTCAGCTGTTTCCTTTCCACTGTGGCACTGTCAAGGAAGATGATAAATGGGACACTAGTTTGCAAATGAAATGCCCTCCAGCTGCAAGTCATCATTGCTGTGAAAACTACACACATTAAAGGAAGGACCAAGTTTGCCCTCCCTTTGATTCTGTCCAGTGTCCTGTGTGTTTTGTTTGTAAAGCAACCTTTACACTGTCACAAAGGCTTTCATCTGTAATACTTTATCTTCCCAGTGACCCTAGCAGTGAGGACAGATGTTATTACCCTCATTTTACAATTTATTGAAGTGACGCACAGGAAGATATCCAAGGTCAGAGATAAAAACACAATAACTGATCCATGACAAAGCCAGAACTTGAACCTGGGTCATCTGAAGCCACTTAGAGGCCACCCAAATCTCATCAAATGCATCAGCTCTGGAAAGCAGGTCCCTTGGAGCACCAGCATTTCACCAGCCCTGATTTTAGTTGGGTATGTCACGAAACGACGTGTAGCTACTCAGTTCCATCCGTATTTTACAAGTGTGGAAAGGGAAGTGCAAAGTTCTGCAAAACAATTTCTCACAGGAGCTGGTGTCAGGGGGTCAGGACTAAAGAGCTTCAGAATCTGAGCCACTGCATTCCTCCCAAGTCCCCCCACCCTTCCACTTGTCTCCCATATTTCACTCTCAGCCGACTGGGCGGTTCTCCAGGAAACTGCCCTCACCTGTGGCCCCTCCAGACAGGTGTTGCCAGACCAGCCAGGCCTGCCTGCCCCCAGCTCACACAGCCAGGCCTCTGACTTTAATGAAAGGAGCTCATGTTACCAAGCAACTGTTGTTTATTCTCAACTGTTCAGGCTCCCTTTTCCTGCAGACACAAGACATCCAACACCTGTCTACTACTTCTGGAGCCCTGCAAACTCCAAAGTCCATTATTCAGCAGAAACTTCCAGGAGGGAACTTAAGTGAAAAATAGCAGGTGAGAAGCTAGATTTCTCCTGGGTGCCCACCCAGGCGAGTGGGAGGCAGAAGGGGCAGGTCCCCACCCACACCCACCCACATCCCTCCAGCCCCAGGGATGCCAAGGGCAGGCAGCTCCCAATAGCACGGACAGGTGTGTCCCCTCCAACGCGGCTGCCACAGGACAGTCAGTCCCCCCCTCAAGGTGAGGACACAGACTCTCTCTCCCTCAGGACATCAAAATAGCCAGACCCGTGGGCTGGCTCACGGACCAGAGAAAGAAGTGGGCAGTGGGCATTCACGAAGAGGAACTTGTTGCTATCAGAGAACTGGAAATCCTGATAGAAATGTGGACGAGGCCACAAGAGCAGCGTAATGAACTGTCTTCAAATACAAAACGAAGCACGGCCGGATCATATACTGAAACGCTTCTTCCGTTGCCAACCAAGAGGAAATGAGTTTGTGTAGTACTCTGTGTGGGAGATTCAGGTTAGATGATAAACATTTCCCGAGAGAAAGGCCAATTAAGGGCTGGAATGGATGACCAAAGATGGTTTAGAGGGCGGCTTTCTCTGCACATCTTTAAAGGTAACTGGAGCACAGTTAGAGGTAGAAGCAGGAAAGAATGATCTCGTAAAGGCCCAACCATCGTGGGTCTGTGGGCCCCAGATTCTCTCTCTTTTAAATAAAAGCAATTCACGTATGCCTAAAACAAAGTCCATTTGAACTGATGCATTTCTGGCCCAGGGCGTTTTGATTGCTGGATACTAAATACCTCCCTGAAACCCACGGACAGCTTTAATATCTGCACTGTGAAACAGAAATACGAGGGTGGTGAAGGACAAGGGGCTGGGAGTGGGGACTGCGGGGACGGGTGAAATTGGAGAGAGCAAGCTTCAAGCCCTCCCCTGGTAGCCTGAGTCTGTTCCCTCCTCTAATCCCTACCTCATCACCCTGTGCAGCAGCTCGTCACTGAAGCCATCAGCGCGGTTTCTGCACTCAGTTTGTGTGATTAGAGAGTGCTGGAGGATGCTGGCTAAGCACAATCTAAATAAAACCACAGTGGACCAGCCTCCACGTCCAGCTTCTCCTTCTGAGAAAAAGGAAGAAAGAGCTGCAAGACTTTTCCCGGGTCTCAGTTCCCAAGGATGGTGCGCTGGCGAGGTCTCTCAGCCTTGGGAAACGCGCAAGGTTGGCAGCACGCTTCCGCCAGCCTTCGGTGGCCGATGCCAGGGTGAGCAAAGACGTCACCCCAGGAGGACTGTCACCAGATAAGCCTGCCTGGTTTAACTGCTCATCGAAAGGCTTAGGAGTCAATCCAGACTATTCTGCACAACACTTGGCTGACCCTGATTTTGTAGACAGACATCATCACTTGTCCTCTAAATCTTCCAGAGGACATCAGGGCTGGACAAGACTTCCTGCGGCCACCCCACCCGTCTCCTTGTCGTCCATCCCGGAGGAGGCAGGTGGCCTGCTCTGGGTTGCCTGCTGCTTTCCTCTGAAGGGTCCAAATACTATGGGCACCGTAAACTAGTGACTGCGTGCACAGGCCCACAGGCCTGTTCTCTGAGCTTCTGACCCTTTCCACCACTTACCAGCTGTTGGATTTGGTGATGAGTTATTTAATTTCTTTGTGTCTCTGTCTCCACACCTAAAAAAAATCAGGATAATTAATAGTGTCTGTGGGACTTCCCTGGTGGTCCAGTGGTTAAGACTCTGCACTCCCAATGCAGGGGGCCCAGGTTCGATCCCTGGTCAGGGAACTAGATCCCGCATGCCACAACTAAGACCCGGCACAGCCAAATAAATAAATATTTTTTAAAAATAGTGTCTCCCTCCTGCAGCTGTTGTGAGAGCATCTGAACAGCGTAGGGCATTTAGAATAGTGCTTGGCACCTAGGAAGTGCTCTATAAATGTTGGCCTTTTTGTACCTAATTAAGTCTCCATCATAAGACCTGTGTTAGGAAACACGACCACTCGCGTTGATTTTCCATTCAGTTTAATTCTAAGAGTACACGTTAAGCTACAGCAGCGTGTGAGCTCCTTACTAAGCGCTGGGGAGACAGCAAGACAAGCATGACACGGGATGTGCGTTGGAGCATACAGCCTAGCAGGGCAGAATTAATTAAGTGCAAAGCATAAGCGCTAACAGCTGTGAGTGGAAAATGGATAAATTTTAACCAGAGGGAAAGAGGTGGTCTGGGAAGGCTCTATGGAGGAATTAGTATTTAAGTGAAGACTTAACGTATGAATTTCAGTAGAAAAGAGGAATGGAGCATTCTGGAATAAAGGAAACATTTGAGTAAAGGCACTGAAGAGAAAAAAACCCATGGAGAGTTTTTGAAAATAGGAAGAAAGAAGTCAGGGCTTATGGAAGGACACAGAGGAGATGAGGATGGACAAACAAGAGGGTCATATTGGTGAGTACTTAAAGTTTAGTTTATTCTTTAAACAAAGGGATGCTATTCAAGTTTTTTTTCTTGGGGGGGCAGGCAGTAACATTATCAACCTGTATTTGAGGAACAGCAGTTCTGGTGACAGTGTGAAATATATATACTGGAGAAGCAAAAGATGGGACACACAGAGGCCAATCCAGAGACTGTCATTCAATCCGTCCATATTTTTGGAGTATCAACTATGCACGGCAAACAATGCAGGTAAATGATGGAGAAAATGTGAAATAGGGCGGGAGAAAAATGTGGGATGAGAGGAGGTGGGCAAGGGAAAGAAAAGTCCTATGAAGATTTATTCAGAGTCACAGATTAGAAGAAAACCAAGAATGTGGGATGATTCGGAAGTCAAGGGAAGGAAGGAGCCAGTGTTTGTTGAATGACTACCGCAAGCCAGACACCGGGCAAAGTGCTTCACACACAAAATCCCATTCAAGCCTCCCAACCACCCTGAGAAACAGATATCAAAAGTCCCATGTTAGGGGCTTCCCTGGTGGCGCAGTGGTTGGGAGTCTGCCTGCCGATGCAGGGGACACGGGTTCGTGCCCCGGTCCGGGAGGATCCCACATGCCGCGGAGCGGCTGGGCCCGTGAGCCGTGGCCACTAAGCCTGCGCGTCCGGAGCCTGTGCTCCGCAACGGGAGAGGCCTCAACAGTGAGAGGCCCGCGTACCCCAGAAAAAAAAAAAAAAAAAAAGTCCCATGTTAGGATGAGGAGAGATTTTAAAAGGTGCCTGACTTGCCCAAGTTCACACAGCAAGTGGAAGAGGAGCACAAATGTAAACCAGGGTCTCCCTGCTTTAAAGTTCATGCTTTTTCAATTACACCACATTTCAGAAAGATAAGCGATGCCCAATGCTATAATGAAGTCAGGCAGGAGGAAGACTGAGATAATCCCATTAGATTTTGTAATTGGGTCGTTGGTGACCTCTGAGGGAAGAGCGGGGGTGAGGGCAGGAGACGGAATGCGATTGCCAAAGGTGGAAGAGCACGGAGCGAAGCAATACATGGAGGCTGCAAGAGACCGTGCTTTCCAGAAACCAGGCAGTGGAAGGAATGCCTTTCATTTCTATTCGTTCTTAAATAGTTATTGAGCATCTTCTATGTGATAAACACTCTTCGAGGATCTGGAGTTAGACTGGGAAAAGGTGTGTGTGTGTGTGTGGTGTGTGTGTGTGTGATTGTTGGCAGATGTTATGTTTCAGAGGAACAAAATGTGACTGTACGATTATGCCATTTAAAATGGAGTTCTGCCTCTATCTGCTAAGAAAATTGAAGCTTGGGGGTGTACCTGGTAATCTAGCAAATCAATCAAAAAGTATTTAATATGCCCAGACTCTAAGCATACCATAATACTGGGTACCGTAAAAGGTTTCTGAAAAGTTTCTGAAAAACTATTTATTTATTCCTCAAAATAATTTTTGAAGGTTTATCAGAGATGACCCTGGCCTCAATTGCTTCAACTCTTGAGGCAGGGGGGAGAGCAGAAAACCAATCCAAGAACTACAGTTTGGTAAGAAAATCCACTTCAATAGAAGCATGTACCAAATGCAGTGTGAGCCCACAGGAGAGAGAGCTTGATCCAGAAAGAACTTCATGGAGGAGACAGTATCGACCCAAGGTGGAAGGTTAGCAGAGGAGTTTTCCAGCTAGACCAAGGGGGGCATGCTTCCAGGCAGAAGGACCACTTGTGCAAAGGCACTGAGGTGTAAAAGAGAGCAGGGTATATTCCTGGAATCACAAAAAGAACAGCCTGGATCATAATGTTCCATTAGGTGAGGGATGAAAGCAAGAGATTACATCTACTATAAATCTTCCTTCGTTCACCCATTTAAACACAAATTGATTGAGCACGCTATGTTCTACGTGCTAGAAAACAAGGTGGGGGTGTGTCTGTGCACATAACCAAGTCTGTGCCCTGGAGGAGTTTACATCCTGGTGATCACAAAATTCCAGAATGATGGAACAGAGATTTCAAAGATCTGACCCAACCATCACTTTATCTCCACTGTTCCTTCTGTTTCAGAGATTAGAGAAGGAGGCACAGGGAGGTTACAGACATTTACTAAAGTCGCGTATCAAACAGCCGAGGATTCACAGATGATAAAGTGCTTTGCAAGCAAAGACCAAGACAAAGACCTGGAGGCTTAACTCACTCAAAGAGAAGGGCCCCAAAGCTCTAGGAAATGATTCCTTTCGAGCACTGAAGCAACCACCTAAGGCTTTTATTTCTGACAGAAACGCGGGCTATTCCACCTCCCTTAAATCAGAAAAGTAGCCTCCTTTTACAAAGACGCAAACCCGGATCCAGAGCAGTAGAGATGTTGGAACAGTGCTTCCAGGGTTGACCAGAAGCGTGGTAACTTCTTGCCCTGGGGTATGACGCTGAAACTGTAAAAGCTGCCCAGTTTGTTCTGATGGATACAATGGCATGTTTGACGAGCATGACAGGGACGCTAGCCTTTACATACCACTTCAAACCAAAAATTCGAGTTATTTTGTTGTGACACAGGAAGGGGCTAAAGAAGGCTGGGCTCAGGAGAGGTATTTTAGCCGCAGCCCCTGTAATCCACATCTGGACAACGATTCCCACTGCAACCTGAGTTATTTATCCTTCTGCAAGGAACACATCTGGAGGGAGTAAGTGTAGATAATTCATTCCTGTAAAATTCTGCATTTAGTGTGAGCTGTTGCCTTGAAATGAAAGTCACACTGTCAGATGTTCCCACTTTTCAGGAATAAATAGTCCACCACCCTCTACCCTGGCTGTACTCTGCCCGCAACTGCCCCCTAGTAGCAACGCCGGTGCTTGCATTCCCCCACCCCTCCTCTAGAAGCTGAGACCCTGGACCAATGCCCACAAAATTCACAATTCAGTGACTGCTTGGAATTTTAAACACTCTGAAATTGGGATTTGGGGATTGGTTATGCTGGGTGATCTCTGAAGTCTCGATTGTAGCTCTCACAGTCTATGAACTGGAAAGGTCTACTTTGCTTTAAGCAATCCTGGTGTATGAAAACACAGATTTTAAAAATGTATGCACTGGGGGTGGGCTTCCCTGGTGGCGCAGTGGTTAAGAATCCCCCTGCCAATGCAGGGGACACGGGTTCGAGCCCTGGTCCAGGAAGATCCCACATGCCGCAGAGCAACTAAGCCCGTGTACCACAACTACTGAGCCTGTGCTCTAGAGCCTGTGAGCCACAACTACTGAGCCCAAGTGCCACAACTACTGAAGCCCATGTGCCTAGAGTCCGAGCTCCGCAACAAGAGAAGCCACCACAATGAGAAGCCCGTGCACCGCAACGAAGAGTAGCCCCCGCTCGCCACAACTAGAGAAAGACCGTGTGCAGCAACGAAGACCCAACACAGCCAAAAATAAATAAAATAAAATAAATTAATTTTTAAAAAAATAATAAAACAATTAAAAGGTATGCACTGGGGGGACTTCCCTGGTGGTGCAGTGGTTAAGACTCCATGCTCCCAATGCAGGGGGCCCGGGTTCGATACCTGGTCAGGGCACTAGATCCTACATGCATGCTGCAACTAACAGTTCACATTGCCACAACTAAGGAGCCTGCCTGCCACAACTAAGACCTGGCATAGCCAAATAAAAATAAATAAATACTTTTAAAAAAATGTATGCATTGTAATGATCATCTTATAATACAAAGCATTTGTTTTACAAAAAGGATTCATTAAGATAGATTGTTTCTTTAGGTGTAGGAACATTTTTATTCAATTAATCAACTTGAATACAGCACACTCTACGAGGAGACCACCATTGAACACCAGATGTCCACATGAACCTGAAACGTCACTGAATGCTGAGTGATCTTGTTTCTTCATAGTTCCAGGAAAAGAAAGAGCTCCGTTTCCCATACCCTCAACCACTCCCTTGATGTAAGTTAGTACTTTGGGAAGACATATTGACTCTGTCTGACAGTTGGAAAGTTTTATGAGCAATAGAACTTCCTTAGGCAATAGAATTATAGGCCTGGAAGACACATCAGATACTTAGTCCAATTTCATTAGCTATCTGGTCCATTCTTCCTCTGCCCTGTCCCACCCAAGGTCACAAATGAGAAACTGAGGCACTGGTAAGCTCAATCTTGGACCAAGGTCATAAGGGTGAAATGGAAATTTCTTTCTGTTAAGTCAAATATCTTTTGGTCAAATTCCACCTTAATTCCTTCCAGTGTTGTTTTGGAGGTAGTATTTTGACCTCAAAGAATAATTAAAAAACAAATGGTACTCAGGAATCCAGATACTCATTCTGCTTTTGTCCACACACATTCTGTGTGCATCTAATTCCCTCATAAACCCACAGAGAGCAAGAAGTTAATGAAACACAAACACCTCCCTAGAACTGATCCCAACACGTGAACGTTCAGATTTGCACAAAAGACATCACAGTGTTTATTGCTTTTGCAAAGGCCTTTTGGCTTTAAACAAATAGAACTCCTTGATGTGGGAAATTCCCCTCGTGCATTTCAAATATTGCTCAATTGATACACAATTTTGCAACAATACTACTCCTTAATGAACATATGTCTGTGAATGATCAACTTACATGCTCATATCCTTTCATTTCAAAGCAAATATATGATAACGATGGCTTGAACCAAATGAAAAATCTGTTTTAGCCAAGCATAGACTAGAAATGTTCCAATGGCCTAAAAATTTGCAGATTCATCTAAAATTTCTCGAGCCAGGCACTGTATTTTCTCATTGAAGCCTCACGAAAATCCTGAGGTCGTGCCAATTTTCCCATTTTAGAGATGAAGAAAACCAAGCCCAGAGAGATCAGCTTTAGGTGCTAAGATGCGATTCAAACCCAAGTAGTCTGAACCCCAAACCGGTGTTTTCTGCACTCCTCCATGTTACTCTATTTCAACTTCCTGTAAAAAATATGTTGTCAGTCACTATTCAACTGGTTCTCCTGCCAGTTTTTGTGAAGACTTTGATTTGCAATTTGGTAAATAAACTGATACTTGCGACTGTGATTCTACAAACTGAGACACTGTTTTCCCGTCTAATGCGGTCAGTTCCTATTTGTTCCCTATCTAAAACACACCACAAAGTTAATACCAATTTCCTTGGGCCTTCCTATTGAATTCTAAATACTCTGAAAAGAAACTCTATCCCAAACATTTAGTAGAATTCACTTGGTAGAAGTGCTTGCAAGAAACACTTTATTTATTTATTTATTTTTGGCTGCGTTGGGTCTTCGTTGCTATGCGCGGGCTTTCTCTAGTTGTGGCGAGCGGGGGCTACTCTTGTTGCGGTGCGCGGGCTTCTCATTGCGGTGGCTTCTCTCGTTGTGGAGCACGGGCTCTAGGCGTGCGGGTTTCAGTAGTTGTGGCTTGCGGGCTCTAGAGCGCAGGCTCAGTAGTTGTGGCACACGGGCTTAATTGCTCCGCCGCATGTGGGATCTTCCCGGACCAGGGCTCGAACAGTGTCCCCTGCATTGGGAGGTGGACTCCCAACCACTGCGCCGCCAGGGAAGTCCAAGAAGTACTTTGTATTGGCACGTTCTGGTCACGTAAGCAGTTTCTCATTTGCAACTAAAGACGTCAGTGAAGCCCTAATTCCTAATTTGTACCCAAGTGTCTCTCTCACACCTCTTACCTGTTAAGAAGTCCACCTGTAGATCTCAGGTGAGTCAGCAGGGCTCTGCAGGTGCTGGTGCCTGGAGGCTTCTGTTACTGAGATTTTTCCACACAATGCTCCAAGCAGGGCCTGTGCACAAACAGGGCAGTTTGAGGCTCCACTCAGTTGGTTTGCTTAAAACGAGGCTTGCCACCGTCTGCTGAAATGGTAGCTGAGTAAACACTAAAGACTTTTAAAAGTATCTTCTCTGTGGTCTTTGGGTTCTAATTTAGCGTCCACAGGTAGATCTAACTTGTTTGCAGGACTTAGGAAGGCAGTAGCTTCAATCTTGCTAGCCAGGGCAAAGTCTCTGTTCTTGAAGGCTGGCTCACATGATCTCACTCTGTGCAAGTTCACCCTTGCATCCTTGGACCTTGGAATCAGCACATTAGACTCCATCCCCACCGAAATGAAATCTCCCAGCTTAACCAAAGAGCGACTAGTCAGCACTCCTTGGTCCCACTGTCCTTCAGGCAGGGCCCCACCAGGATACTGAAAACCTAGGTTACTGCTCTGCCTTTCTCACTCTCCTCTTCTCTTTCTTCCCTCTCTCTGTCTCTGTCTCTTTTTTTCTCTCTCTCTTTCGCACACACACCCCATTCTTAGAGATTCTCCCCCCTTCCTTCAATGACCAGACACTGTTCATCCAAAAATAAATGGTGGGTTCCCCATCGGGGAGGTGTCCAAGCAGAGACTGAACGCGTGGAGGACATTCTCACATTGAGGTTGAGACCAGATGATTTCGGCGGGCACTTCCAGGTCGAAGGCTGATAGTATCCCAGAGGTTCCAACGTGCTGGAACAAGTCCACAATAGCTTCTAATTGTCCTTTTATGACTTCTCCTTCTTTTCTTTTTTGAGAATGTCCTCCACATTCATTTAAATCAATCCTTACTTGTATAAAAAGACCTTGGCGCACTTTACCCACACTGCTTTGCAACACATCTTTTTCCACCCTGTATCATAATTACTCGTGTACCTTTTCCACATCCCCACAGACTGTAATGCCCCCAAGGCAAGATTTCTGTCCCATTCATCTGTGTCATCCTGTTACGGAGCTCACCGCCCCACATGGTATATCTGCTCAGTGAACGTCTGTGAGTGAAGAAATGGTGGGTGGGGCAGTGTTGGTGGAGGGGAGTCAGGAGGACTGAAGAGGCACCCAGTGCAGTTAGCTTCCCAGCCCCATGCTCTCTGGGGGTTGCTTGCCCTCCTGGAGAGACGAAGGCTGAAGAACACGGTCCATCTCAGCCCTGCAGTGTCCCCTGGGACAGCTCTGACCATGGTCGTACTTTCCCTCAGATCATCACGACACACTCATGCTACATTGCATAGGAGGTCTCAGGAGGAGTCACCTGGGACTATAATGCTCCTTGCCCAGAACATCCATTCCTGATTAACTAAAAGCTCAGGTTTCTTAGGTAAGGGGGTTTGGACTATGAATCTTTGGGGAGCGATTAAAGGAAGGAACAAGAATGCATTTGGAAACAGCTGCTTACCTATCAACTCTTAAGAAAACACCCTGAAATGGAGTTTGATCAATTCTCCCTCAGGGACTGGGGAGGGCCTCAGTTTAACCACTCCTGTGAGGAAGGATTTCATCCTACTCTCTTGCGCAGATCTCCAGATAGGCCCAGCTCCCAGCTTCCCCTTGTGGGAAGCCCAGGCCCACTTGAGTTCTGCGGCTGCCCTGCACTCCAAAAAATAACCACCCTCTTCCATGGTTTCCTGTCCCAAGGATGTTTGCCAATCTTGATTATAAGGCCAATGTTAAGTCACGATTTAGTTCCACAATTAAATGACTGTTCATTCCGTTTGAGTTTCAAAGGGGAAAAAATACCTTAGAGGAAGCCACCCGCCACATTTTATAGATAAGGAATTCAGCTCAAGAAGTACCTCTCTGTTGGCTGTCTTTGTTAGCCTGTTTGCTGCGGTACAAAGACGAAGTTAATCCGTTAATTACGGAGGAGCTGAGTCCAGAACCACAGTAGCACATACTTTGTAAAAAGATAAACTTTAAGAACAGTTTTTGATTTACTGAAGTTACCACATACTTCTACACGTTAAACTGCTTCATCCTTCCTGTTACTGTTTTACTAACAGTGCTCTCTACAGCACACTGTCAAAATAATTTGTTTTCCATTTTATGGGCACTAAGTGCCTTATACGGGTAAGAGTTTGGCCCAGGTTCCAGGAACAATTTGCTTGTTTTCTGAGGGGAAATGTTACAAAGAGCTACTGACGTACACAGGTTCTATGCCGAAGGTGGGAAGGGAATTTTATGTAAGCTAGACCAATACAAACACAATCATAGTACGACTAGCTAACATTTACTGCACACTTACTGTGAATCAGGCATGATCTCAATTAATCCTCAAATCACCCCAATGAGGTAGTTGTTACCCCCATTTTCAAATGAGAAAAAATGAGGTTTGGAAAGGTCACGTAAAGACACACAGCGAATCAGCAGCTGGGTTGGGGTTCAAACTGCACAACTGAAACCAAGCAGGACCCTGTGGGGCTCCTGGGTACGAAGCCTTTCTGTGTCCCCCGTTTCTTGTTTGTAGGGAACAGCCTCCAGCCTCCATGACCTTCCCTGAGTGTCAAAGGGCAGATGCGAGCAATTGCTAATCAGGGAAGGGAGGGGATGCAGAGACAAAGGAGGAGACTACCTGCGGCCAGATTAAAGCAGTGCAGGCCCTGCACACACCCTGATTCTTATTAGCAACTCTGTCCTTGAACCGTTGCTATAAAACTCCTCACCAAATCCCCCCAGGTTGGGACACAGAGTTTCTGAGGGGCAGGAGTCTGCCGTGTCCGCCTTAGCCTGCAAAGCCATTCTTTTCTACTTCACCCAAAACTCTGTCTCCGAGATTCATTTTGGCACCAGTGCGCAGAGGCCGAGTTTTCGGCATCACAATCTGATGCCAGAGTTTGTGCCCTCCCATGGTTAGCTTGGTCTCTCCTCTGGTGTGCAATGATCTCTGTCTTCAATGGCAGCATCTTGGTCCTAAACTGTTACCTGATTTGATAACTCGTTCCTACGCCTATCCTACACAGTTATGGCACGTGCCTTGTAAAAATATGCATTCTTAATATCCATCACATGACCAGTTTGCGATAAATGTCAGTACTGGTGTGCAGATACGAATTCCCAAAGCTGGCAGACATATCTGCATATCCTTGACATTTACAGCATACTTTCCAGTTACATTGAGCTTATAATAGTCCTTTATTTCCTCATGTATGGTTGACAGTATGACCTAGCAGTTACGTGCAAGGTTCTGAATTAGAGTGGCTGGTTCAAAGCCTGGATCCACCATTTATTAACAAGTTAGCTAATGTCTCAGTGCCTCAGTTAACCCACGTGAAAAATCAGACTGTTAACCACAGTGCCTGTGTTACGGGCTTGTTGTAAGAGATAAACAAGATCATACACATAAAGCTCTTGGCACAATCCCTAGCACATAGTAAATGCTAAGAAAAGCCCATGGAGGTATAACTTTTGCACCTGCCATCGTGTGTATAAGCATTGCACACTCATCGCTAATGCAATAAGGGCCATCGAGCAGCCAGGGATGTCTGGTTGCACAGACACATCGTACACACACCAGGGAGCCCTATAAAATCCACTTCGCACAGCGCTACACAGGCTGCATGTATGAAACCCACGTGTCATTTCAGTAGTTCCGCACTTACAAAAAAAGAGATGAATAAAGACGGAGGTCAACTTCATAGCTTAAAATACAGGTTTTTTCATTTTAAGGCCTGTGGAGAAGGGGGGAGGTGGAAAATGGTAACAATTGGAACGATTATGATCCTGATCATGATCACTAGTAGGAACAGAACTCTCAGCGTCCAGCATCTCAGACTTCCGTACTCGCCTTTTCTAAGGGAACGAGAGAATGCTTGCTTCCTAACAATGGAATGGCTTTTGCCCGTTCAATTATCAGCTCCATCACACTCCACAGAAGTTAAAAGATGGCATTTGGGTCTTCTATTCAAGCGGGTGATCTTTCTATCCCTTTCATTACAGGAGAGGCAACTGGCAAAGTTAATGCAATGTACTGTAACTAATGCCTTGGAAATACCCCGAGCACGACAGTCTTAATCCACTTTGAAGGCTAACTGTATTCAGAATGTGAGGCTTTATATTAAGCTATATATTACAGTAAAATCAGCTGCAGGGGAAAATTCTCTTTGAACCAAAGAGAAACCATTTTTATTTATTTCTATAACTTACAAGACACTGATGCCAGAGGGAAAAACCGCAAACAAACCTCAACAATAAGATACCAATTTAACCCTTGGCTGGGCTACAGCAATGGCAGCCGTGTGGACTTTGCACAAAGTCCATGTATGTGTGCATGATATCTGGAACCCTCATGGGCATCACGGAGTCAACAATTAACAGGGATTCTTAATAGGAAATACTTAAAACAAAACTCGAAGTCCAGTTTTACCAACAAAAAGCAAAATGGCAAAAGTTAGCGATTAAATGGTGACTAACAAGAAAGGACTCTTGCTCATCGTGCAAGTTCTGAGCTCCTCAGAGAGGACCCAGAAGAGGGAGAGCTCCACGCTTTCCCTCGGATCCCTCCTCAGGTGCTTCGTGGAACGTTCCAGTCATTCCTGAATTTCAACAGACAAAACGGGATGTGCAAATGGTCCCTGAGTTCTTGTGGAAGTTTTCCAATGTCCCCTCACCACCACCACCACCCGTCCCATAATTACGCTTCCTCATGTTGGTCGATCAGTTCTCTATTCCAGACACATTCCCCCAGCGCAGCCACCAATGCGACGAGGGAAAGGCAGGAAAGATCACAGCAGAGAGCCCCATAGCTCTCATTTTGACAGTATTTGTGCTTTGCTGCATTTCTCAAAGGTATAAGGGGTGATACTGAATAAAGAAGGAAGTGGAACTTTTCTCCATTGCTGGCTTGGAGGGCAGGAAACCACGTGTGTCCCACCTTCCTGTAAGGGTGAGAGTCCTTACCCTTAGGTGAACTCAGGGCAGACTGTGATATAATTGACGTTCTTTTGCAGGCAGGTAATGCTCAAACTCAAGATGGATTCTGTCTAAAAACAATACTTATAAGGTAAGGAAGAGAATGGATACAGGTCTTTGAGTTTCTTAGCTTAAAAGATGAAGTCAGACAAAGTTATGGGGAAAATAGTATACTTAGGGAGTGGAGCTTTATATAATAGCAACAAGCTTTTGGAGAGCAACATGGAAAAATTTAGTTAGAGCCTAACACCTTTGCCCTTACATTCCTGCGCTTACCAGCTTTGTTATTTGGAGGAATAGGGTTTGGGAGTTAGGGAGACCTGAGTATAAATCCTAGCTCTATATTCACTGCCTACGTGACTTAGCCAAGCTACTTACTTTTCTAGGTTTCATTTTCTCTTCTGTGCAAAAGGAGAAAAATAACACACACTTCCCGGGTTGTGAAATTAAGTGATACACTACAAGTAAAGTGCCTGGCACGTAATAGGCACTCCACAAATTGCTTTAGGTTTTGTTTCTCTTTTTTCAACAGTAATAAGAATTATTTCTTATGTAAGAGAGAATGTTTATTTAACAGTGAACAGTTGCCAATAACCAAAATATTAAAAACAGAATGACTAAGGAAATCATGGTATTTTCACTCAAAGGAGAAATGCAACTATTTAAAAATATAAACATTCATCTACTATATATTTAATCACTTATGGTTATTTGCATAGGTTTGTATATATTTGCTGGAAGTGGAAATATATTGCACATACACTAAAATGATAACATCGTGTTTGTGATTTTCTATATTGTACTAAGTGGTATCATTATAGAGTTCACTTGCTCATAATAATTGATTGTTTTTAAGGTAATAAAATATTTTTAATCTAAAAAGTGTCAAAATTAAATTCATTCCTTAATTTAAAAAGAAGAAAATTAGGGATGTGCAGATGGTCCCCAGGTAGTTCTCAATCTCTGGCGAAATATAACTCAAGCCAGTAACGCCAAGCCCACACCTGCCACATCAAGACTAAATAATAGCAGATCAGTTCCAGAGCTGACATGATTTCTAGAGATCTACCTGCTGGATTCCTAAAAGGAAACCATCATCTGCCTTGTTTATTTGATTATTTGATGCCTGTTGCAGATATCTGTTATGCCTGCTGTACTCTAGGTACCATGCTAGGAGATAAATCTGTAAGTATCCTGCCCTTGAGGAGCATATAACCTACTAAAGAAGGTAAACTATCCAAATATTTAAACAGAAGGCCCTGGGAAAGTGCCCTAAGAGGTAGGCAAGGCACTTTAGGGATAGCATCCATTGTTTTAATAAACCACAGGTAGGCATGAAGGTGGAGATGTGTTTCACAGGTAAAAAAAAAAAAAAAAATTAAACCTTGCCTGGAAGCCATTTAGCAACTAAGGGGCAGAGCAGGGGAACTTGAACTCTTGTCTTCCAATGACACACTCTCTGCTCTCATCACTTCTCACAGCCTCTCCCTACAGACAGTGATCTGGGAGTTCTCTTTGCCAGCATCTTCTCTCTAGGTCTTCCTTGTCTTCCTCAAACCCTGAGAAAGCATGTGATGTTCCAGCTCTCAAGAAGAGGCGATGGCTATGCTGCCTTTCAGGGATGTGGGATGCAGCTGCCACTGCCTGTTAGATCAAGGACGAGCAGCAGGGTGTTCCTGGGTCGGTGGAGACCTGGGCGCTCAAGAGGCTTGAATCCCTGACGGTCTTAGAAGCGCAGATGGGGCATCTCAGGGGCATCTGGGCACAGCTGATTTAGCTCTAAAGTATTTGTTTCTGCTCTGTCTCAGTAGGAGGTTGGAGCAAAGAAGTCTCCTAGACCCTCATCTTCCTCCTTTTACCCCATCCTGATTCCCTCACTCCCCCTTTCCTCCTCCATTTCTTTCATTTCTCCCTTTCTCGGGAAGATTTCTTCCCCTCTCTTTTCGCCCATTTCTTCTTCTGCTTCTATAAACTCCTTTTTTCCTTGTCCTCGAAGCTTCCGAAGGGTCTGGTCCCTGTCTTCATAATCACAGCTCTCCCACCTCGGCCTCCCTGAGCTTCTTAGAATCAGAGATGTCCCGTGGGCGGTGGACATGGAGAACCCACTTGAAAAATCTCATCTTGAGACTCAATAATGCTAACTCCACCACAGTTCGAAACTAATTGAAACTCAGTGAGGGTAAGTCACGCACCTGTTATTGACCTCGAAAGACAGGGAAGAAGGCTAACTACCTATGGAGAAAAAAAGACTGTACATGCTCTAAATGTTTGTTGTGAGTTTTGTGGTTGTTAATTTGTTCCTTGTGAACTCTATTTCCAGGCACCTAAGTCACCAACTTTGAAGGTGGAAATAAGGCCCGTCTCTCACAAGTAGATGTTAACAGGAAGCCACACTAGCTGCAGGCAAAGGTCCTTGAGTTTGGAGCCAGCAGGTCATTAGGCTGTTACGGTAACTCAGCACCGACAGCCTGGACAAAGGGCATATTCTAAAAACCAAAGACAAATAAACAATTGACCATCAAGTCTCCTTCTCAGAAACTCTGGGTCTGGGTGTCAGGGCAAGAAAGGGCAGGCAAAACAGATAAGACCAGACAAGACCCTGAGGGCCAGGTAACAAAATAAAAACCCACATCTGTATAGCCCTTTGTAATTGAAACACTTCCACACAAATGAGCAATATGATTTTTATAACACCCCAATAAAGGAAGTAGAATAGGTATAATGTTACTTTACAGACGAGAGGGCAGGATCAGAGAAATTATAGGACTTGCATGAGTCCCATAGTAAGAGGCAAAGGCGGGATTTCCAGCCAGGTGCGCCCTTTCCAAATAACCACAATTATGGAAAGTGCTTACCTGGTACTTAGGTGGTAAGACAATGACAGGTTGGGGCTTCTTAATTCCCCTTCAAAGGTCTCTTCACTACCTAAAAATGCCTACGTCATCAAATTATGTAATCAAATTTCTTTTTCTCTGGCTTTTGGTAAAAATTACTCTAATCAGTGCTGCCTCCAGGCAAATAACAGATAAAATTAAAAAGAAGACAAAGACTATAGACCAGTTCAATCCTTACGCTATTACTTCTAGTCTTCTGAGACAGTGACTATCGCACTTTATCTGGAGGTTATAGAAGCAGCGTTCTACTTTCGCCTGCAGTGGGCTTTCAACTAAAGAGGACCTCTAGTCTTCAGAGGTGTGGCCTAGAAGAAGCCCAAGAACCTAAACTTGACCCGCTGGATCAGTGTTGTTATTAGGAGGCAGGGTTATCCCTGCACGAATTCATGCTCAGCCATTTAGAGACAGTCCAAATCAACCTAGCAGATTCCCTGTACATCCCAGTTATTGCACTTAATTATAAATGCTCATTACCCATCAATGCCTTCATGCATTGGTAATCCTGCCAAACTTTTTTAACGTGACCTATGGGCGATACCCACCCCCCAAAAACAGTCTGGGACAAGTGCGTCCCAGAATTCTTCCCTTGTTCCATTCTATTTTTAAGAAAGTAGTGAGCTATAACATGTCATCCATTTACACACTCAACTCATCCAAGTTATTGTGAAAAATAAAATAAAATCTGATCTCTTGGTTGGATAATTATTGACTTCTGGGTTCCAATACTATAGTTTTAACATAACCTAGACCCTGTGTCTACACCAAATAAGAGAGGTGGCAGGGAAGCTACGAACCACGCAAACAACCAGCTGTTAACACATGGCAAAGGGGCTAGCAAAATCCCCGTGGGGATTCTAGACCGGTGTAATGCCTCGCAATATCATTCTCTTCCATCTCACTTAGTTTTCTGTTAGTGTCCTGGCCTTTTCTGAGAGCAGCTGGGAAAACTTGGGTCCAGAAACATTGATCAGTCCTGCAAGTTTACAACAGCAAAACAGTGATTCCTGACTTAGGATTCACGATGAGCCTATACAGTCTGCTCCAACTGGTGTTTGAAAATTTAGCTATAATACCAAAGGCATTTCCTAAATCTCACTGACAGAGATCTATATTCTCTCATTTGAAAATGTCAAGATTATGATCCGCTCGCTCGCCTAGAAACTTCACCTCACTATAAGAAAACAGCCTTAGGACCTTGGATTCAGGACCATGTGAAACCACCTTGGGGGCAAC
This sequence comes from Stenella coeruleoalba, assembly GCF_951394435.1. Lineage (NCBI taxonomy): Eukaryota > Metazoa > Chordata > Mammalia > Artiodactyla > Delphinidae > Stenella > Stenella coeruleoalba. The sequence goes on along the minus strand of NC_137154.1, from coordinate 98,680,563 downwards.
AAGCCCTTTGTCTGTCATTTATGGAAAAACCTAGCCTGTGAGGTCCTGGAGAGCAGAGGCTTTGCCTTGATGAAGGTTGGATTCACACAGTCTAGCTCAGTACTTGATACATAAAAGGATTCAATAGATACCTTTTGAATCAGTGAATGGACCTGCACGTTTACTTTTGGGAGATTGAGAGAGAGGAGAATCAGCCAACTGACTGCTTATAGCCCTGGCGTTCAGGGGCTCTGAGGTGGCCGGGCATATTTTGAAAAGGTCATTTTACCAGCCTATAACTGCAGGCTAAAGTAGACGGGAATGGCGATCATTGGTGGTGTGGAAAAACAAGTTCTTACTGCCCCCTGGTGGTCAGGATGATTTCAGATTCCAAAGTCCTCTAGCACTCCTAGCACTGAATTTAAGCATCCTGGTAGCCAGGGGTCTGCAGGTTTCATTTACCCAACCCCTTCTCCAAACAGCAGAGTTCTTGGCTTAAAGGCCAGAAAGATGCCACCCCAATCCCAAAGTCCTCGAAGGAGGCTTTTCATCTCTATACTGAGAGAAGATGAATATGTCAAGCTGAAATTGAACATTTTAAAGTGAATTGCCTTTCAGTGAATGGTCTGTGGTTTCAAGAGCTCCTAGAAAAAAAGGAAAATATTCAAGGAAAATAATAATTTCCTGTCTGGAACATTCAGATGTCTATCTATTTAAGATTATCAGGTCAGGCCACCCTTCTGAGCAAAAAAGACATTCTGGAACCCTTCAGACTTTGAACTGTTAGCATTCCGTGATTGCATTCCCACTTCATCGAAGGAGAAACTGAGGGTCCAAACCAACTTTTGGAAAAATGATAACTATCCTCTCAAGTCTACAGAAGTTTTCAGTTTTATTTTGTTTTATTTTAAATGTATGGTAAGTGAAAAAAAAACAAAACAAAACATAAACTGCTACAGAGGTTTCTAAGGCAGCATCACATGTGCAGGGAGTTTTGTGTTTTATCCCACTTGTTGCCTCGCCAGGACCTAGAGCACTGTCTGACTCATCAATACATATTTGGTGAATGAATGAATGAATGAAGCCTAAAGAGAAAGAGCTGTTTTTTAATGGAAATTATTGCTTGTTGGAGAGGATGTCATCTCCTTCCTTGAGAACCTTTAAAAACAGGTTGAATTCTCATTTACCTTAAAAATGATAGAATCTGACACTGGAAGGAACCTTAGAAATATCATCAGTTTAATTTCCTCATTTGGTTTCATTCATTCACTTCACAGATGAGGAAAATGAAGGTCAGAGAGGTTAAACAACTCACCATAGGTCACACAGCAATTACATGGCAGACCCTACAGCGACTCCAAGTCTTCATTCCTGACACTTTCTAAAAGAGCAATGATGTTCAAAGTTTTTGGCTGTGACTTACAGTAAGAAATACATTGTGACCCAGTACACACCCACACAATTACACACACACAACACTAAAAATAGTTTCCTGAAACAATACTCACCTTCTCCCTGTAATAACGTACCCTGGTCGACTGTCTACTCTATTTCATTTTTTTAATAATATTCTGATCACAACTCACTAAATTAATTTCACAACTTAAAATTTTAAAACATTATAACCTCTCAGGCTGAAGTCCTCCAGAATCTTCTTCCAAGGAGAAAAGAACTAGAGTGATCAGCTTCTTGGGACTCCTTGGCCCAAAGATCCCAGTTTTATGACTCAGTAGAGGCAGTAGTATCTCCCACCGTCAAGTTTCATTTCACTTCCAAGAATGCAGTCCAAGCAACCCTGCTCTCCAGCCAGGGTGAGTAACCACACTACTGTGTTTCAGGACACAGACCAGGGCCATTGGTAGCAGCTTTGTCCTTGTCCTTGACTAGCTCCCTAACCCACAAGTTAGCAGGGATTTGCGTCCTTACATAAAAGAGCATGTCCTTATCTCTGCTGCCGTCACTCTCCCCTAGCCTAGGAGCCTGGGGGGAGGGGGCGGAGAGGGGAGCAGGAATAAGAGGAGCCCGGAAGGGGAAGCGCAGGACAAGTAGGTGGGTCTGAGGTCATCAACTACGTAAGTAGGTGTGAACAGACGGACTGCTAAACAATCTCCAGGAGCCAGGCAGCCTGCCCCCACCTGCGCACACGGTTACACAGAGCCTCCTTCTCCTAAGCCCATTTGATCGTTTCCCCCCATCTCTTCCCCTGACGTCCTCTACCAAACATTCTCCCTCTCTCTCTCTCTCTCACACACACACTAAGATGCTAAGATCGTTCACATGGTGGGGAGATGGCTTCTCAGCTATTTCCCTTCTAACTGACAGGTTGGAACTTTCTCCTCTGACTTCCCACTTTCCCGCTGAGAGTCAGCAAGACGGGATTTGGCAGGGGGCTGCTTTGCAGCAGCCAGGGCAGAAAGCCTTCCCATAGCAACCTGGGCACATTCCCATGACTCCCTGACACAGGTGGAATTTCCAGGGCTGGCAACTCACCCCCTCTCAGAAGCAGCGCACAAGCTGCAGGCTACCCGCCTCCCTTTCCAGTGAGTCTCACCCTGGCTTCGGGCCACCCAGTAGTGAAGGCAATGAGCCAGGAAGGGTGCTGGACAATAGTTCGAATATTTATTGGCCCTTTCAGATATCCTCAGACAGCTTTGGAGTCTACGGCTCCAGGTCTTGAGTTCTGCTCGTGAAAGGGGAAGATTAGAATGAACTGGGAGGCAGCAGAGCACTACCCAGGTCTGCCATCAATGTGCTGTGTGATGTTAAGTCAGTTACTTAACCTCTCTGGCTCTCAGTTACCTCATTTTTAACATGAGAGATTCAGTTTTCTAAAAAACGACTTCTCAACATTTCTTTATTATATTGCTATGCTTAAATAAAATTGTAACATCACTCTCATAGTATACAAATCCCAGATTCACAATGAAGACATGCATCTTTACCAAAATAAGTACAACGTAATTAAAAGTCTGTTTCTGGAATTGGGCATTTTCCCCCATAATGAGATTTTTTTAATTTAACCATTTTAAAAAAAACTGAAGTCTAGTTAATTTACAATGTTGTTTAGTTTCAGGTTACAGAAGTGATTCAATTATATATATTTATATAAACACACACATACACACACACATATATACGTATATTCTTTTTTTCTATTTTAACATTTACTCTTTATGGTGTTGTATGAAGTACCACGTAATACAAGCATGTACTGTACTAAAACACCCGTATTTCCAAATAACATTATGTGGTGTAGCCCACAGTCTCTGCAGAAGCATTGTGAGTAACCTGTGCCTTTACACTTTACAATCAATCCATTGTTGGCTGCTGTGCAAAGTATGATAACAGATGAAGAAAAAAAAAATAAAGCTAAGTATGAATACATTTTTCCAAACATACACATACACAGCTTACAATGGAACCCCAATGGAAAGTCAAATGACCATATTTGATGTAGTACCTATAAAATGCAGACTCTGCAATAAAAAGCCAAAGGCACATAAAAATATATTTTAACTTTAAAAATAACTTAGTTACAGTAATACTTTGCTTGTGCCTTACCAACATGTAGCTGACAGTCAAAATTTTGCAATATAGATATAATATATAGGGATATCTAAGAGCTACAAGCAAATCCCCGAAACCCATAAAGTTGTTCAAATGTGAAAACAGAGAAAAGTTCTAACACGGAAGAATTTGCTACGGTGAGCCCAAACAATATAATATAGAAAACAGCCTAGAAAAAAGGCGTGGGTGTTAAATAAATTTTGACTTCCTCGTGCTCAGAAAATGCCAGAGTACTGTAAAGGTCCTTCATGTGACTGGCACAGCCCTTCATAAGTAGTGCCAGTCCTGGCCAAGCCAGATTTCTTACATGTCTGAAGGCCTGAAAACAAAAAATGTGAGCTGTACGTCAGCAATGCCCGCCGAAAATGGGTTCTGACTCACTTCCTCTCTTTGCCAGCATAGGTGTTTTTGTTTCTTTCACTGTTTTTGCAAACAGGGCATATCAGGTAAAAACGTATTCTGTAGGAACGTCATTTTAGAAAACCCATCACGTGACAGCAAGTATAGCCAGCGAAGCTCTTCTCTTTGACTGTGGTTAGTTTTGTTTTGTTCTGGTTTTTGATACCTTTTATCCCAAAGGAAAAGAGCCGGCGGTGTCCTGTTACTTACTTTTATCCATGACATTCAGCACCTCATCCAGAAATGAGGGCCCAAGATCGAGCTGCAAGGAGAGGAGGGAACCCGTGAGATCAGAGAGGGACTCCTCTGATTTAGTCTTTTCCTTGACGAGCTCGCACGGGGCGGAATGGTCAAACAGGTCCTCCGCCGCCCAGTCGGGTACTGTTCGGAGAGGCTGCCCCTGCCCTGGCTGGACTGCGATGCGGACCCGCTGGACCCCCACGAGATGTCCCCCTGGTGGACCGTCCCGTTCTCCAACGGACTGCTTTTCTCCGGAGCCTTCTCCTCCATGACCTGCTCACAGCTAAGCCGGGGCAGCCTTCCCGGCCCTGAGGACTCCTGTTTGGAACTGAATGTCGCCGGTGACAACAAGGGCAACATGAGTGCTTGGGGCCCTCTGATGGTTGGGAGGGAGATGGCGTTTTTGAGCACCGGGGAGGGCATTTCTGTGAACATGGAGTCGGAGGTACTGTTGGCCCGGAAGAACTCGTTATGCCCAGGGAACTGGCCCGTGCATGCTTTCTCCTGGTTTCCAGGTAGAAGCTCATTTCCTCGAAGAAAGGAAATGTCTCCAAAGACAGTAGAAGCTCATTTCCTTGAAGAAAGGAAATGTCTCCAAAGACGGTAGAAGCTCATTTCCTTGAAGAAAGGAAATGTCTCCAAAGACGTCGTGCTGGCCCTCTTTGCCGATGCGAATGGTGTGGCGGAAGTCTCCAAGGGAAGGGCTGATCGTATCCGGAGACAAGATGTCCCTCAGTTTACATTTCTTTCCTTTCTTGTTATTGGCAGCTTTCAGGTACATTGGGGTCCTGGCTGGCATTTTGGAGTTTGAAGATGTCGATTTTGCAAAAGGGAAAAAGGGCCACTTTCTTCACAGATGTTACAGGTTTCCCGATATCCTTTTTGATAGGAGCGGTCACATCATTTTTCTCAAGTAGCTTCTGAAGTGGCTCTGAAACGAGATGGAGGTCTAAAAGGACTTCCTGGACTTACAGCCAAGCAGGGGTTTCTGGAGAGCCGGTTACATCTGCCAGTCCCTTCCATAGCACGGAGAAACCAGCGGCGCCAAGGATCCCAGCCGCTGACCCCGGGGCCGGGCGCCCGGCACCAACAGTCCCCGAGGGCGCATGCAGTCCCTGCCCGCCACGCGCAGCTCCAGCCGGGTCAGCCGGCGCGGCGCGTGCCTGCTCACAGCATTATGCACTCCGAGACAGCGTGAAGGCGCCCAAGGCCGGGGTCTCCGGACTCCTATACGTGTATTCTTTTTCAGATTTTTTTCCATTATAGGTTGTTACAACATATTGAGTATAGTTCCTTGTGCTATACAGTAGGTCCTTGCTGCTTATCTATTTTATATATAATAGCGTGTATATGTTAATCCCAAACTCCTAATTTGGAGAGATTCAATTTTTTTTTGAATTTTATTTCATATATTTTTTATACAGCAGGTTCTTATTAGTTATCTATTTTATACATATTAGTGTATATATGTCAATCCCAATCTCCCAGTGCATCCCACCACCACCACCCCCCTGCCGCTTTCCCCCCTTGGTGTCCATACATTTGTTCTCCACGTCTGTGTCTCTATTTCTCCCTGCAAACCGGTTCATCTGTACCATTTTTCTAGATTCCACATACATGCGTTAATATACAGTATCTGTTTTTAGAGAGATTCAATTTTTAAAACAACAAAAATTAATTGGTCACCTTCAATGGTCCCTTCAGTAGTTCAGGGAATTAATTCATTATCTTGAAAACTAGCGAATAAATGAAACAGTCAACATTTGTTGGGTTTTTTCCCCCCTATATCAACTACAACACTAGATAATCAAATCGTTGCCAAGGGGAAGCACCTCCTTTTTAAAGTATTCCAACAAATACATAAAAAATAAATGATGGGAAATCACCATTTTGCAACATCTGATGAATTGATGAATCTAGACAACGAGCATCAATGATTACTAAGGTCCATAAAAGAGAGACAGATGTTATGTGCTTCCCACCCACGAACTTGCCGAAAAGATCTACTCAGATCAAACCTAATCAGGTCAAACTTCTGGGTCCAGCAAGAAATTTGCAGGCAAGAAAGTGGACAGAGAACAGTTGAACTGCATTGCAAGTGTGCAGACAGCACATTCCAGACTGCGAGGAACTCCACAGGCCATGTGCCCCGGGTTCCTCTCAAACTAAAGTGTAAGGAAAAGAAACTGACGAAAAGTGAACCTGGAGAGGAACAGGGACTCAGAAGACATGTCGACTTTTTAAAATGGAAAAGACTACACTAGCATGTCGAGAGAATTGTGGTCAAACGATAAAGCTAAAAGGAAACACCAGAAAATTATGACAACAGGAGTCAGCAGGGCGATTACTTTCAGGGCGGGGAGAGTCTATGGTTGGATCAGGAGACAGCACTGAGGGGGCTGATGGAGTTCTATTGCTTGGCTGTCCTCCCCTGCATTTGTATTTTAATTCATAATAAGGCGATTTTCTTAAATGAGAGAGTAGAAAAATCACCTTTACTTCCTGACAGAGCTAGAAGGCTGAGTTCTGGAATTCTAAATCTGGAAAGTGACAGGTGTCGTGATGACGAGGTTGGTTGTGGGACTGCTAAGCGGCAGGAGGCGGGGGGCGAGGGGGGGGGACAGGAAGGCCAAGGATGTCCTGGCTGCAGAGCTGCGGAGACTTGGCCTTGACTCCTGACTGCCACTTCCTGGCTGGGACACCAGAAAACTCAGCTAACCTCTCTCATCTCATTTTCCTCATCTACTAAGTAGAGATAATAGTTCTTGCCTTGTCATTATGACAATCAAATAAGATAACTCATCAGCGCTCATAGTGCAGAATCTGGCGCACAGGAAGTACTCAATACGATCATCCTATTATTATTACTAGTACTACTACTACTATTGTTATTATCTATCTGATTATTAGGATGCCCCTAATGTGGACAGAAGTAAACCAGAAGGTGGAGTTCTCCTTCAAAAAGGGAATACGGGAACATGGCCCCTTTGGGACACTAGTGACCGGGGCGGTTGTAGCAGGTGCAGCTTTGCTAGCCTTCCGCTGGCTCTCCCCAGTGTGACGTGTCCCCATTGGACATGCTCCCTCCTTGATCCACTCATCCTCTTCCCCATTAAGCACTCAACCAGGCTTCCACTCAAAGCCACTCTCATCAGAAGCCACTCATCAGAAGCCACGCTCATCAGTCTGATGGCTTCCTGTTCTTGCTGCTCTCCAGGGGGTGCGGAAACCCCAGGGCACCACTCACCGCGTCCATTAGTCACTGGAGCCACTTTGTGTGAGGAAGCCTCCGGGACAAGCAAACACCATGAGAGGCAGGAGAGCCTGGTGGCTACGGGCATGAGCTCTGCACAGGGCTGATGACCCACACCCGCCCCCGGGTTACCTTAAGGATGAAGTTCTGAGTGGACACACACAGCCTTTGGAATCTGGGGAGCACCAGACCCTTGTCAGGAATTGCTGTGATGCCTCTGGCATCAGAATGGCCAGATGTCTCCTGCTCTCCTTACTTTAACTTCCTGGGCAGGGAAAGTAATAGATTCCTGTGCCATTTGGGGCTAAGCGTAGTCAGTCTTCCTTCACGTTATTATTCAGACAATTTCCTCATACCTGTGAGACCATGGGCAAGTTATTTAACCTCACTGCGCCCCCATTTCTTCATCTATAAAATCTACATAAGAGAATCTGCTTCATACGGTTGTCATGGAGAGTAACTGAATTAAAAAAGACAAATTGCTTTAAACAATGCCTGGCACGTGGTCTGTTAAAAAAAAGGCTCCGTTTCACAGTTTTCTGGATTCAAGTACAAGCTCTTTCCCTTATTAGTTCAATGACACTCGAAAAGCTGCCTCGCTTCTCCACGTCTCTGCTTGTTCATCTATCAAATGGGGATAATAATAGGGCCATGCTTGCTGGATTGGCGTGAATATGAACTAGATAATGCAAAAAAGATCCTGGCTTACACAAAATATTTAATAAACATTAGATATTATTATCCCTATAATACCAGATAATAAGCAAAGTTTTGTTTTTTCCTCGCTATCCAAAGAGAGCAAAATGCACAAAATACTCCAACAAGATACTGGGTAGAGATCCTCCAAAGCAAAGTCCTCATCTCCGGGCACTGAGATATTCTCGCACACCACGAAATGGCACTGCTGGGATCAAGGACAGGCAGGTCTCTCAGGATCCATCCCATCTCGGGGGACAGTAGAGCAGTGAGACACATGGTGTGGCACCTCTAAGCCACAGGAAAAGGGGATGGATAAAGGGGAACCAGCAAGCAGATTTTTCCATGGAAGGATGGTGGGTAAAGGGAGGAGGAAGGCGTGGCAAAGAGGAGAGAGGCTTCCTTTCCACCATAGGAGGTGCATTCATCAACCCAGCCTCATTGTTCCAAAGAACGACCGAACCATCATTACTGAGAAACAGCAGCTAGAGCCTACTGGGGTAACAGGATTCTCAGAGTCTTGATCTCTAGTTGCCTTTTCGTTCTGATACTTCATTTGATTCTCTCAACAGTTCAGCAGGACAGAAAAAAATGTGAACGGGAAACCCTATTTCACAGATGGACTGCAGACAGAAGAGAGAGAGAAACTTATCCAAGGTCAGAAACGACTTGGGTCTCTTCACCCGTTACCCAGCGCTCTCTGGCTGAGCACAGGTGTTCTCATCCTGGGCTGCTCGTTGGAACCACCTGAGAAGCTCTGACAAGTACTGGTGCCCAGGTCTCCCTGACGGAGATTCTGATGAATTTGGTTTGATGTATTCGGTCTGGACATTGGGATTTCTAGACACTCCTCATTCAGTTTAATGCACAGCCAAGGACAAAAATTACTACTTGAACGTATTTGATTTTGTGGATAATAAGTCAAATCCACACTTCACCCAGGGCAGCTCTGATATCTCCTTTGTCCTTTTGGGTAAGGCAGGCAGATAGGGAAAAGAAACAATGTAAAAATTAATTCCTTCCTTGAAAAATGAATCCAGGCATCTTTTGGTTATCTACCAAGAGGGGTGGTGTATCTGAAAACTTCAAAGGAGGGAAGGGTCCACTGTTTCCCTCTATACATTTCCAAAATTTGACCACTTAATTTCATTTGTGTTTCAGCTGAAAAAGAAAACCACTTTTAATAGAATAGCCCTTCCTTAGTATGAAAATCAAGATTATCTTTCCATAAACTTTCTTTTCCAGAACCTGTTTGATTTCAATAAACTAAAATTTATTAAGGATCTACAATGTTCAATGGCTCATGCCACACTTATTGAGATTTTGCTAAATGAGTGTGACATAGTTCTATACTCAAGGGATTATAAACTTGTAGGGAGGACAGGAAAGGTACACAGATAACTACCAGCAGAAAGTTATGCCAAGTGCATGGAAGTAATTAGGACAGCGCTTATCACACATAAGGTGCTCAGTCTTTATATGGGAAAAGAAGAACAGGAGGGGTGGTGGGAGGAATTGGGAGATTGGGATTCACATACATACACTATTGATACTATGTATAAAATAGACAACTAATGAGAACCTACTGTACAGCACAGGGAACTCTGCTCAATGCTTCGTGGTGACCTAAATGGGAAGGAGATCCAAAAAAGAGGGGATACATATATACGTATAGCTGATTCACTTTGCAGTACAGTAGAAACTAACACAACATTGAAAAGCAACTATACACCAATAAAAATTAACTTTAAAAAAAAGAAGACAAGGAGAAAAGAAGAGAGGTGGGACGAAGGACTGGAAGGATGGGAGAAGTAAAAGTTTACTATGGATTTTTTGAGATGAAAGTCCATAATGTGTTGGGAGGGGGTTGCAATGGCAGCTTTGAGAAGAGGTTGGAGTCACGAGGTTTGGAAGTGGAGAGGCAATTCCGTTTGGAGGGAACAGTACACACAAAAACAGGAATGTGCAAAGGCACGACTGTGTTTTGGTTTTTGGTTTTTTTTAATATTTATTTATTTGGCTGTGCTGGGTCTTAGTTGCAGCACACGGGATCCAGTTCCCTGACCAGTGATCGAACCCAGGCCCCCTGCATTGGGAGCGTGGAACCTTAAGCACTGGACCACCAGGGAAGGAAGGCATGACTATGTTTGGGAAACACAAAATGGTATGACTGGAGAGAGCAGAAGAAATATCAACACTGAGAGTAAGAGAGCAAGTGGTGAAAGAGAAAGCTGTTGCCGGTATGAAAGCAATGGACAGAATAAGGTTCTTATTCCTAACTGGGAGGCAATGGGATGAGAGCGAGTCCTGGTTTTCTCAAGACAGTATTCATTTACATCTCTGGTTCATGCATAATTACTAAGAACACCCTGCTTCACTCTCAAAAGTGCTGTGGTTTGGATAATAAATTATATGATCATCTTAGCAACAAGAAACCTTTAAGCTCCTTTAAAAAACAGAGGGCAGAGAGATTGGTTCAAGATGGCAGAGTGGAGGGGCGTGTACTTGCTCCCTCTTGCGAGAGCACCAGAATCACAACTGAATGCTGGACAGTCATTGATGGGAAAACACTGGAACTCACCAGAGAGGATACCCCGTGTCCGGGGACAAGGGAGAGGCCACGGTGGGATGGTAGGAGGGACGCAATCACAATAAAATCGAGTCCCACGACTGCTGGGTGGGTGGCTCACACACTGGAGAACACATACCACAGAAGTGCACCCACTGGAGTGAAGGTTCTGAGCTCCACGTCGGGCTGCCCAACCTGGGGGTCTGGCGACAGGAGGAGTTCCTAGAGAGCCAGACTTGGGGGCTGGTGGGATTTGATTGCAGGACTTTGACAGGACTGCGGGAGGCAGAGACTCCACACTTGGAGGGCACACACAGGGTAGTGTGAGCATTGGGACCCAAGGGAAGGAGCAGTGACCCCAGGGGAGACTGAGCCAGACCTGCCTGCTGGTGTTGGAGGGTCTCCTGCAGAGGCAGGGGTGGCTGTGGCTCACCGTGGGGACAGGGACACTGGCAGCAGAAGTTCTGGGAAGTACTCCTAGGCGGGAGCCCACCCAGAGTCCACCATTAGCCCCACCAAAGAGCCGGGTAGGCTCCAGTGCTGGGTTGCCTCAGGCCAAACAACCAACGGAGACGGAACCCAGCCCCACCTATCAGCACACATGCAGATTAAAGTTTTACTGAGCTCTGCCCACCAGAGCAACACCCAGCTCTTCTTTCTCTAGAAGAAAAGGTGGGCATAGAGGGAACCGAACTCAACATAATTAAGACCATATACAACAAACCCACAGCATATATCATTCTCAATGGTGAAAAACTGAAAACATTTCCTCTAAGATCAGGAACAAGACAAGGATGTCTGCTCTCACCACTATTATTCAACATAGTTTTGGAAGTCCTGGCCACAGCAATCAGAGAAGAAAAAGAAATGAAAGGAATACAAATTGGAAAAGAAAAAGTAAAACAGTTACTGTTTGCAGATGACATGATACTATACATAGAGAATCCTAAAGATGCCACCAGAAAACTACTTGAGCTAATCAATGAATTTGGTAAAGTTGCAGGATACAAAATTAATGTGCAGAAATTTCCTGCACTCCTATACACTAACAACAAAAGATCAGAAAGAGAAATTAAGGAAACAATTCCATTCACCAATGCAAGAAAAAAAATAAAACACCTAGGAATAAACCTACCTAAGGGGGTAAAAGACCTGTATTCAGAAAACTATAAGAACTGATGAAAGAAATCAAAGATGACACAAACAGATGGAGAGATATACCATGTTCTTGGATTGGAAGAATCAATATTGTGAAGATGACTATACTACCCAAAGCAATCTACCGTTTCAGTGCAATCCCTATCAAATTACCAGTGGCAATTTTTACAGAACTAGAACAAAAAAATCTTAAAATGTGTATGGAGACACAAAAGACCCTGAACAGCCAAAGCAGTCTTGAGGGAAAAAATGGAGCTGGAGGAATCAGATTCCCTGACTTCAGACTATACTACAAAGCTATAGTAATCAAGACAGTATGGTACTGGCAAAAAAAAAAAAAGAAATATAGATGAATGGAACAGGATAGAAAGCCCAGAGATAAACCCACGCACCTGTGATCAACTAATCTATGACAAAGGAGACAAGGATATACAATGGAGAAAAGACAGTCTCTTCAATAGGTGGTGCTGGGAAAACTGGACAGTTATGTGTAAAAGAATGAAATTAGAACACTCCCTAACACCATACACAAAAATAAACTCAAAATGGATTAGAGACCTAAATATAAGACCGGACACTATAAAACTCAGAGGAAAACATAGGAAGAACACTCTATGATATAAATCACAGCAAGATCTTTTTTGATCCACCTCCTAGAGTAATGGAAATAAAAACAAAAATAAACAAATGGGACCTAGTGAAACTTAAAAGCTTTTGCAAAGCAAAGGAAACTACAAACAAGATGAAAAGAGAGCCCTCAGAATGGAAGAAAAAATTTGCAAACGAATCAACGGACAAAGGATTAATCTCCAAAATATAGAAACAGCTCATGCAGCTCAATATTAAAAAAACAAACAGCCCAATCCAAAAATGAGCAGAAGACCTAAACAGACATTTCTCCAAAGAAGACATACAGATGGCCTAGAAGCACATGAAAAGCTGCTCAACATCACTAATTATTAGAGAAATGCAAGTCCAAACTACAATGAGGTTACATCTCATACTAGTTAGAATGGGCATCATCAGAAAATCTGCAAACAACAAATGCTGGAGAGGGTGTGGAGAAAAGGGAACCCTCTTGTACTGTTGGTGGGAATGTAAATTGATACAGCCACTATGGAGAACAGTATGGAGGGTCCTTAAAAAACTAAAAATAGAATTACTATATGACCCAGCAATCCCACTCACTACTGGGCATATACCCAGAGAAAACCATAATTCAAAAAGACACATGCACCCCAATGTTCATTGCAGCACTATTTACAATAGCCAGGTCATAGAAGCAACCTAAATGCCCATCAACAGACAAATGGATAAAGAAGATGTGGTACATATATACAATGGAATATTACTCGGCCATAAAAAGGAACAAAATTGGGTCATTTGTAGAAATGTGGATGGATCTAGAGACTGTCATACAGAGTGAAGTCAGTCAGAAAGAGAAAAACAAATATCGTATATTAACGCATATATGTGGAACCTGGAAAAATGGTACAGATGAACCGGTTTGCAGGGCAGAAATAGAGACACAGATGTAGAGAACAAATGTATGGACACCAAGGGGGGAAATGGCGGGGGGGCATGGTGGTGGTGGGATGAATTGGGATATTGGGATTGACATATATACACTAATATGTATAAAACAGATAACTAATAAGAACCTGCAGTATAAAAAATAAATTAAATTTAAAAAAACACAAACAACAACAACAAAAAACAGAGGGCAAAGGAGTTGAATAGGGATGATATTATCAGAGTTGTATTTTACCAAGACTCATCAGGCACTTCTATGGGATTTATGCTCAGTAGGGAAAGAAATAAGATAGGGATGGGACGATCATTCAGAGGCAATACCTTTATTCTACGCAAAAGTTAAAAGAGCCTCAACTGAGGTGGTGGCCAAATGTGGAAGGCAGCCTCTGAGCTGGCCTCAGTGAGCCCCATCCTTCTGCCTGAAGAGGGCTGACCTGTGTAACTAACAGGGTAGCACAGAAATGACGGAGTATGACTTCGGACGCCAGCTCATAAAAGACACTGTGGCTTCCTTCTTGTTCTCTCCTTCTTGGATCCCTTGGTCTGGGAGAAGCCAGCTGCCATGTTGTAAAGACCCTCCAACAGCCCCATGAAAGGTTCATGTGAGAAGGAACTGAGATCTGTCACCTCCAGCACAACATCACAAATCTGCCAGCCCTCTGTGTGAGCCAGCTTGGAACTGAGCCCTCCAGCCCCAGCCGACACTTCAGATGACTACGGCCCCAGGTGCCATCTAAGTACAAACTCACGACAGCTCCTCAGCAAAACCACCCTGCCAAGCTGCTCCTGATTTCCCGACCCACAGAAACTCTGAGATAAAAAATGTTTACTACCATTCTAACCTGCTAGGTTTGGGGTAATTTGTTATGCAGCAACAAACACTAGATGGTAAAAATAAAAAGGAAAGGGTAAACTTGAATTGCCTATGGAAACCTAGAGTAACTGGCATGTGAGTCCTCCCCCCAGTTCCTCCTCCAATTAACTGTGTGATGTTGGTGAAATGACTTCACATAGAAGAGTCTTGGTTTCCTCATCTGCAAAATAAGCAGGCCTGACCAATTCCCTTCAGTGTCCCTTCCAGCATCCAAATTAAATGATCCTATTATTCTAAAAGCACCCTTATGAGTCGTCGAGCAGGGATTAGAAATTATCCCATTATCTGGAGGACTCTCCATGTCTCTGACCTCATCCTGTTCAACCATCTTATCAACAACTGAATTGAAAATACAAAAGGCATTCTTGTCAAAATCAAAGATGTTGGGAAACTCTGAGGGAAAGCGATCTCTCTGCTGAAGCAACATGCTTAAAGATCTTGAAATTCAGGAACAATGAACCAAGCATAACAAGACAAAAAAATGTAACAGACTCACAGACAGCCTGTGAAGGTCTGAAAATTCATCCCTAGGAGCGTCAGAGTGTGGTAAGAGTAACATTCACTCTCAGTCCATCATGTGAACTGGTTGCCAAGGAATGAATATGCCTTTCTTTTGCTGAATTTATTCAATAATCATCCAGGCACGGTACTAGGCATTAGGGCTACAGCAATGACTAAGACACAAATTTAGACTACATTTATAGAATTACAGAACCTAAGAATAAGGGACAAGGGAACCCTATGCTCATCCTTGCTTGGTCAGATCATATTTGATCTATAGAAAAATCAGAGTTTGGTCTGAGAAGAGTTAACCAGAATGGACATGGAACTCAAAGTAATCAGAATCAAACAACCTTTATCCAGTGGCTGCTCTGTGTGTCCTGTCCAGGGACAGTCTGTCCAGAGAGAAGAAAGGGTGGCTTAGGACAGAATCTTGCCGAACGCCAATACATAAAGGACACACAGAAGAGGAGGATCTGCAAGGGGCTGCGTAGGGGCAGCAAGAGAAGTAGGAGAAAAATCTGGAAGCTAAAACAAAAATGTGTTTCCAAGGTCACAGGCATGTGATCTGGTGCTTGCCTCTTCATCCAGTCTCCTCTTCTACCCTTGTAACTCATTCATTCTAGCCCAACCACATGGGTCTTCCACTTGGTTCTCAAATACCCCACACTCTTTCCTAACTCTGGGTCACTCGTTGTCTTTGCCGTTCCCACTGTTTGGCATGTTCTTCCCCCAGATCCAAGAATGGTCCAGTCTCTCACTTCATTCAGATCTCAGCTCAGATGCCACCTCCTCAGAGGGCTGACCCTGATTCTATCTTACCCTGTGTCTCACCCTGATTCATTTCTCTTCTCAGCATTTATCACTCACCTCCTAACATTTTATAAATTTGCTTGCTCCTTTATTTATTATCTCCTCATCTCCCCCGGCCCTATATATACACGTTGATTCCACCTGCCTCTTTCCCTGGCGGATCCACACTGCACAGTACATACAGTGTCTGGTACACTGTAGGCGTTTTGTGAATATTTGATAAGAGAATTAAGTAAAATCAAGATGCCAAGGAGGACTCCGGTAATCTTGACAAGAACAATTTCAGTGCAGGAACAAAAGGTCAGATATATAAGGGATAATAGATTAAACAAGGCCTGAGAAAGCAGGAGGAGATGAGATATGAAATACCGATGGTGGAATTAGCCTGAGATGGGAGATGGGAACCTTAAGAGGGGAGGAAAATAAGGATGAGTACAGTTCCTTGGTATGGGGTTAAGAAGGTGAAGGATTCCTCACTTCATGACTGTTGTTTTGTTTTTAAAGTAGTATTAAGGATTCATCCACTGAGATAAAGTGGGGCAAGCGGTGGGACCATGGGTTTGAGGAAAGTGGAGTAAAGGAAATTTGAAATATTCACTGTGAGAGAAGCCAGGTGGCAAGGTGGGTTCAATAAAAGGGCAAAGAGCATGGGAAGACAGTGGCCGAGTAAAGGCTCATAGAATTAAGTGGGGAAGGAGGTGAAGCCAGGAGGGAGTTTATAGATGGGGGCATGCAAAGTGGTCAAGAGACTGGCCTCTATGGGGTCAAAGAACAATGGCCACCCTGTCACTAACAACCAGTTGAAGGGACAGGGAGTATCTGTCCTGTCAAGAAATAAGCCATGGGGTGGGGGAGAGGAAAAAGCACCTGTCTTGAAAAAATGGAAAAAACACCATGGAAAAACTGTATTTGACATGAATTCTGCATGGGACTAAAGCCGACAGATAGAAATTATAAATACATTTGACCCAATGTGAAAAAAAAAAATGCTGAGAATCATAGCAGTCAGTAAAAGTCATAAAAAGATAAAGGCTGTCTTTTGGGTGGGGGGATACTCATTTCTAGAGGTGTTCAGGGACAGATTAGGATGTTATGGGGAGGGAGGACCCAAGGAGAGCAGATGATGCCACGGAGAGGCTGGCGATCCTTGGGGCTGCCTCAGAGGCAGGCAGGTGGGGAGGAAGCGGGCCCAGCAGGTACAAGCAGGTGAGGGCTGGGGCTCACCACTTCAGCCAGAGCAAATCAACTCTGCTCCACTTCAGCCAGAGCAAATCAACATTTACTCGTATATAATTGAACGTCACCTAATATTTTGTTTAAATAAACTGTTTTGTGTAAATAAGTATTAAAAAGCATTGGACTAGAGACCTCACTTAGTTTAATGAATTGATTTGAGCATAGCTATTATTTAAATAAACTTTTAAATTTTAGAATAGTTTTATATTTACAGAAAAATTGTGAAGATAATACAGAGAGTTCTTATAAACTCCATACCCACTTCCTCCCATTTTTTTTTTTTTCTGGCCTCCCCACAAGGCTTGTGGGATCTTAGTTCCCCAACCAGGGATGGAACCCAGGCCCTCAGCAGTGAAAGTATCGAGTCCCAACCACTGGACCGCCAGGGAATTCCCCCACTTCCCCCCCGCCCACCCCCACGTTATTAACTGCTTACATCCACAGGGCATACTTGTCACAGTTACCAATATTGATACATTATGATTATTAACTAAAACCCATACTTCATTCAGGTTTCCTTAGTTTTTATCTCATGTCCTTTTTCCATTCCAGGATTCCATCTAGGACACCATATTACACTTATTCGTCATGTTTCCTTAGGCTCCTCTTGACTGAGAGTTTCTTAGATGTTCCTTATTTTTGATGACCTTGACAGTTTTGAGGAGTCCTGGTCAGGTGCCTTGTAGCATGTCTCTCAACTGGGATCTTTCACTGATATTCTTCTCATGGTTCGACTGGTGTTATGGGTTTCAGGGAGGAAGACCACGGAGGTAAAGCACCGTTCTCCACACATCATACCAAGAAGACACACTATCAACATGACTTTTTACTGTTGATGTTGCCCTTGATCATCTGATTGAGGTACAGTTTGTCAGCTTTCTCCACTGTAAAGCTACTGTTTTTCCCCCTTTCCACGCAAACCATAGTTTTTGTTGTTGTTGTTTGTTTTGTTTTTATCATGTACGATCTGCATTTGTGAGGTTGGATATTTCAAAGAAAAAACGTTGCAGGTTGTGATGGTTAATTTTTTTTTTTTTTTTTTTGGCCATACCTCACAGCATGCAGGATCTTAGTTCCCTGACCAGGGATCGAAATCGTGCCCCCTGCGGTGGAAGCGTGGAGTCAACCACTGGACCAGGGAAGTCCTGTGATAGTTAATTTTTATGTGTCAACTTGACTGGACTAACAGATGCCCAAACAGCTGGTTAAAACATTAGTTCTGGGTGTGTCTGGGAGGGTGCTTCTGAGGGAGATCAGCGTTTGAATGAGTACGCTGAGTAAATAAAGATCACCTTCTCCCATGTGAGTGACCATCATCCAGTCAGTTGACTGGCTGAATAGAACAAAACGCAGAAGAAGGGTGAATCCGCTCTCGCCCTGAGCTGGGACACCCACCTTTCACTGCCCTTGGACATGGGCGCTCCTGATTCTTAGGTCTTTTGACGTCAACCAGGAGTTACATCATCGGCTCCCCTCGTTCTC
This sequence comes from Stenella coeruleoalba, assembly GCF_951394435.1. Classification (NCBI taxonomy): domain Eukaryota; kingdom Metazoa; phylum Chordata; class Mammalia; order Artiodactyla; family Delphinidae; genus Stenella; species Stenella coeruleoalba. The sequence continues at coordinate 98,662,263 of NC_137154.1, read as the reverse complement.
ATGCCTTCAGATGAGGACTGAATTACACAACCAGCTTTCCTGGTTCTCCAGCTTGTAGATGGAAGAACCATCTGTAAACCAGGCCTGAGTCTTTTCTTCCTCTGTCAACTGATCATAGGTAACTCCTCACGAGGCCACACGTGAAGGGGGTTGGGGCGAGAAGGCAGTCTAGCGGCCCTTTGGGCCACTTCTTCGTGTAACTTACTTGCGCCTTAGGGCCTGCTCTGGCCCAATCACTTCCGCTTCCATTTGATGATGGAGAATGGCCACGCGTGCCCACCTTTACGGCTTGATGCGTCAGATAATACGCATTTTGTGAAGACCAGCCCGGGTCTCATGATAAGTTGGTGGCCCATGGTCAAGTATTCAGCCTCTGCTAAGGACCAGTAGAAAGTGAAGAACTGTTTCTTAAAAGGAGAGCGGTTATCGGTAGAGGATGGTGGGGTCTTGCTCCAAAATCTCAAGGACGTGTGTTGCAATTCACCTACAGAAACCTGCCAAAGGCTCCCCACAGCACCCTTATCTGCCTCTGACACTTCAGGCACCACTAGATCTGCTGGATCATGAGGCCCAAGTGGCAGAGCAGCCTGGACCTGTTGTAGAACCTTCTCTTGTTCTGGGCCCCACTCAACACTAGCAGCTTTTCAGGTCACTCAGTCAATGGGCCGGAGCAATACACTCAGCTGAGGAATATGTTGCCTCTGAAATCCAAAGAGGCCACTAGGCCTTGTGCCTTTTTCTCGTTGGAGGAGGAACCTGATGCAGCAACTCACCCTTCATCTTAGAAGGGACATCTCCACATGCCCCATTCCTGCTGCCAATTCGTCTTAATCCATCCGGGCTGCTAAAACAAAAATACCATAGACGGGGTGGCTTACGAACAACAGAAGTTTATTTCTCATGGTTCTGGGGGCTGGGAAGTCCAAGGTCAAGGCGCCTAAAGGTTCAGTGTCTAGTGAGAGCGTCCTTCCTAGGTCACAGACGGCTGCCTTCTCCCTGTGTCCTCACAAGGTAGAAGGGACATGGGAGCTCTCGGGGGTCTTTTTTATAAGGACACTAATCCCATTCATGAGGGCTTTGCCTTCATGACCTAATCTCCTCCCAAAGGTCCCACCTCCAAACACCTTACACTGGGGATTAGGTTTCAGCATATGAATGGGGGTGGGGGGGCAATGCATGTATTCCACCTACAGCACGAGGCCACATAGGGTACTTTGGGGGTCTGAGCAGACTGATGCTTGTTTGTATGCATACTGAGAACCAGAAAACAAAACTCTGAGACCTCTGGGGATTCTAGAGCCTGACTCTAAGGAGTCAAGGCTTCTGTCATCCTGTGCTTTGTGGAACCCTAACTGGAGAGCGGAAGCTGGCGTGGGTGCTCTGTCCTTCGAAGCCTTCGAAACCCACTCACCTTGGTACAAGACCTCACACCCCCCAAAATGACCACCTTTCACTTGCCAAAGAATGCTAATTCAGTGTCTTCGGGGACTTTTTGGTTCCTCCTTTCCTCCCAAATCGTCTGTCTGTGATGATAAACAGTGGGTCTCATGTGCGTGTGCGTAGGCCTGTGTGTCAGCAAACATGCTGCCTTTCTGAAAGGCGGGGCAGGCCGCTGTGAGCCGTGACTCCACTCACCAGAGGACTGTGACAAATGAGTCCTTCTCTGAAAAATCTTCCCAGGGGTACTTCGCATCCAGTCATTACTCATGAAACCAGATGATGCCTCCTAAAATGCCAGCATCCTGGTACTCAACAGATTCACACACCCCAACTGGGGTGACCTGCAATTCTTCTGAGAGGCACAGAGACTGCCTCTGGCCGCCTGGGACTCTCTCATCCCACCTGCCTCCTAAAAGGAACCCAAACACAAACCACTGCCAAAAGGCCCTCTGAGCAAACAAATGCCTACAACCTTCAGCCGGCACTCAGCAAATGCACGGTGCACTCATTCGATGCACGTAAAATGGACTAGGCCTCCCTTTCTGCTCCCTTCCCACACGTCAAAGACGGGGGCTGATGTTACCACCTCCACTTACAGATGAGCCAGAGGGCTTAAAAGATCTGCTAAACACCTTGCAGCCGATGCAAGGGGTTCGTCTGGTGAACATTTTCTGGCTAGCTGCTGCTACTTCCCATCCGTCCAGGCCAGGAGACACTGGGCAGCTTTCTGTGTTTTAAGACAGAAGTACATTGTGAGTCACAGTCAAAGTGAAATTCTAAGAATCTGGGGTTGGAGGAAGTTGAGTGCCTTGAAAGCACAGAGAGAGGGATTCCCTTTGGGATAGAAGGCCCCTGGGTTCCACTCAGGAGTCTCCTGTATGGAATGCTAGAAGTGACCACTACAAACGAGTCTAAAACTCTTTAGAAATAACAGAGAAAAAAATATGACAGAGGGAAGGCAGATAGGGATGGGGAAAATATGTATATAAAACCTAATTTCATCCTCATAGCAACCCTACAAAGTTGGTATTAGGATGTCACTTAACAGATGGGAACTCTTAGAAGCAGAGAGGTTTAATAACCTGTCCAAGGTCAACAGCTAGGTCAGAAACTAGAACTCCAAAACTAGGTCAAAAACTAGAATTCCAACTCAGGTCTGTCAAACTTCAAAGCCTATATACTTTTCTGATATTTCAGGATGTTTTCCTGACAGAGGTGGACCAAGAAACCGAGACAGTATTTTCCCAGACCTACTTTGGCCCCGTTACAAAGCATAATGGTGAATCCCAGGAAGGAACCAAAAGAGGCAGGTGCAGGAAGAAGTGTAATTGCACGAGGGCACAGACATACAGTGATACAGTCAAGGACCAAGGATCTCCACCAACCAATGGGGCTCATCCCACAACCCCAGTAGAGGGTCTTTTGGTTAAAAATGTATTCAGTTCAACAAACAATACCTCCAGGTGCAAGGCCTAAAATTCAATGTGAATCTATAAGGATGAACATCCCTGCCCTCGAGAAGCTTGCCACACTAAGGAATATTGCCAAAGAAACTCCTGGGCAGGAATATTGAGATAGGCCACTAGAAAAGCAAGAAAGTACACCAGCCCAGAAACCAAAACTAAGGACGGGAAGAGAGGTGTAAACAAGCAACCAACCACACCACAAGGCAGAATGGGAGCAGCAAAACATGTGATTCACTCAGGCTTGGGAGGCTGGGGAGGGCCTCCCACGTAAGTAGGATTTGATCTGGGTCCTAAAGCACAAAGATTTTCGTGGGCAGTGGAGACAGGAAGGGTATTCCAGAATGAAAGGAGAGAAAGAACAAAGGCATGAAGAAATGAATGGAAGCCAAGGAGAGGGTGAAGAGGCTGGAAACTCTGTTAAAGGATTTAAGCTGGGGACTTCCCTGGTGGTGCAGTGGTTAAGACTCTGTACTCCCAATGCAGGGGTCCTGGGTTTGATCACTGGTCAGGGAACTAGATCCCACATGCATACCACAACTAAGAGTTTGCATCCCACAACTAGGGAGCCCACAAGCCGCAACTAAGGAACCCACGTGTTGCATCTAAGGAGCCAGCAAGCCACAACTAAGGAGCCTGCCTGCTGCAACTAAGACCTGGTGCAACCAAATCAAATCAATCAATCAATCAATATTTTTAAAATTTTATTTTATTTTCAGCTGCGTTGGGTCTTTGTTGCTGCGCACGGGCTTTCTCTAGTTGTGGCGAGTGGCGGCTACTCTTTATTGCGGTGTGCGGGCTTCTCATTGAGGTGGCTTCTCTTGTTGCAGAGCTCGGGCTCTAGGCATGCAGGCTTCAGTAGTTGTGGCACGTGGGGTCACTAGTCGTGACTCGTGGGCTCTAGAGCATAGGCTCAGTAGTTGTGGCGCATGGGCTTAGTTGCTCCATGGCATGTGGGATCTTCCAGGACCAGGGCTCGAACTCCTGTCTCCTGCATTGATAGGCGGATTCTTAACCACTGTGCCACCAGGGAAGCCCAATAAATATTTTTAAAAATTAAAACTGACAAAAGCACAAGCAAACCTGATAAATTATTTTTTAAAAAAAAGGAATTTAAACTGCAGTTGGCAGGTAAGAGCAAACTGGGAAAGGTGTGAGAGGAGTGAGTCAAATGGCTCAGGCAGACCTGTTCAAGAACAATAGGGATCAGGGATTAGGAGGCAATGCAGTCATCAAGGCAGAGTTAATGAGAGCTGGAGCAACAGCGGTGCCTGAGTGAGAAAAATTACAGAAATAAATGGGTCAGAATTTAGTTGTTGATTGGCTTGGGGGAAAGAAAGGGTAAAGATGAAGCTAACTCAGGTTTCCATCCTGGATGACCAGAAAAGTAGAGATGATAGAAACTGAGCGGACGTATCACAGCAAGTGGAGGGGCTTTTGGAGAATGAAGAAAGAGAGGGTAGTAATCTCAGGTCAGACAAATTGAATTTGAGGTGCCGTTAAGTCAATCATGTGACAATACCCACTGACTGGAAACACGAGCTAGTGAAAGGCTCTGCCAGTTCTGGCCCGGGAGCAACGTGTTTTTGTAAATAAAGTTTTACTGGAACACAGCCACACCCATAGGTTTATTGCCTGTGGCCACTTTCGCTCTACAACAGCAGAGCTGAGTAGTCATGACAGAGGCTGGGTGGCCTGAAACCCTGAAATGTTTACTATCAAGCCCTTTAAGAAAAAGTTTGCTGACCTCTGATCTAGAGTTAAAAAAAGAGGTCAGAAATGTTTATTTGGGGAGCATGTAGTTGAGAAGAAGGCTAAGAAAGAAACACTGGAGGAATATTATAATCCATTCTCCATTCAAATAGTATTTTTGAAAAATTTTTTATTGGAGTATAGTTGATTTACAAATATTATGTTAGTTTCTCTGTACGGCAAAGTGAATCAGTTATACATATATCCACTCTTTTTTAGATTCTTTTCCCATGTAGGTCATTACAGAGTATTGAGTAGAGTTCCCTGTGCTCTACAGCAGGTCCCTAACAAATAAGTGTTTGTTGATCACTTACTCTAGATCCAGCACTGGGACACTGGGCTAAGGTGATGGGACTAACACAACAAGCAAGACACACAAGGCCCCCACCCCCCTGAACTTTACAAGAGAAGCAACAGGAGGAAACAATCAGATAGCAACAAGTTATTCGTTATTTTGATAACCGACATCTATATTTTGCGGGTGAGAAAGAAAAAGAGAAGTGAACGGGAGGGAACACATCTGGGCAGGACTACCGAGATAGGGCAGCAGGAAACCAAGAACGTACACCAATCAGCACAGAAACCAAAGACAAAGCATCTTTCGAGAGGAAAAATGGGACTGGGCATGTCAGATGCTGTAGACCGAGGTCAAGAAAGAGCCCATCGGATTTGGCCTTTGGGAGGTAATTAGAGAGTTCTGAGACGATTTTTGGCGCAATGGTGGAAAACAAACAAGTCTGCAAGGAGTTAAGTCAAGAGGGCAGTGAGGGACTTGGGGAAATGAGTGTGTGATGATTTTTAAAGAAAATCAGAATAGAAGGAGAGAATAGTAGCCAAGCTATGGCAGGTTAGAGAGGCATTAAATGTGAGAGAGAGGTTTCTCTGTGAGTATATTTATAAAGAGGAAAGAAGCACTGAAGAGCAAGAGATGGAAGATTTAGGAAATAATTCATCACCCAGAGCTCAGGCAGAGGATTTATGAGGAAAACAGCCAGCATTTATTGGACACTTAGCATGAGCCAACCACCACACTGGGAGATCTAGATACTGATACAGATAACTAAGAGATAAGTAGTCTTTAGATCTCAGATCAACCATGAAAGTTTAGTATTACCCACTTGTACAGATGAGGAAACTGGAAGTTTAGAAACTCTCCCAAAGCCCACGTTTAGTAAGGAGCAGAGCTGGGATTTCAAGCTACTGTTATGTAGCTCTTGAGCCCATGTACTTTCCACTCAATCGAGATGCCACATTTTGGAAACAAGGTTCCTCCCTGACACAGGAGGAAAGAAACAGAATGGGTGAAAAGAGAGATTCTGAGATAGAAACACTTTTTAAAAAATTTTTCTTTTATATTGGACTATAGTTGAGTAACAATGATGTGTTAGTTACAGGTGTATAGCAAAGTGACTCAGTTATACTCATACAAGTATCCATTCTTTTTCAAATTCTTTTCCCATTTAGGTTATTACAGATAATGGAGCCGAGTTCCCTGTGCTATACAGTAGGTCCTTGTTGGTTATCTATTTTACATACAGTAGTATGTAGATGTCAATCCCAAACTCCCAATCTATCCCTGCCCCCCCTTCCCCCTAGTAACCATAAGTTCATTCTCTAAGTCTTTGAGTGTAGAAACACTCCTCAGTGCAAATCCAGGTGAGCCTCGGTGGACACCTCAGTGTTCTCAGAAAACAATCTCACCTTACCTGTAATTACACACTTGACTCTGGGCAAGTGCTGGAAATTTTCCATGTGCGCCCCAGATCTACTGTCTCTGTCTCACCATCTTGCTCTGTGACCCTGGAGGCTGACTTTTAGGAACAATACAACTGGCTCCCTTGCCTTCTGGCTTTTCTGATTGGGTCCTGCCAAGGGAGGGCAATGGCTGGAGACAGGAGAACAGGGGATGGGGACATGCATTGGACCCCAGCTTCCTCCTTGCCATGTCACCAGGGATTGATCACATCCTTGTACTAAAGGCCACAGCTCTGGTCAGGCAGCCCTCTGCTACAGCGGTTGCCACCCTTCAGGGTGCTTTATTATCCTTTGCCAATTTCCCTTAACTCCCCACTCCCCCTACATGTCTAAAAGAATCTCTTTATTAAACTCTCCGCCATTACCCTGTCCAAGTGCGCCATCTCCATCCTGCTGAGCCCTGACAAGCCACCGGGTCACATACACTCCCGGATGCTCCCTCACAGTGGATAATGCAGGCACCCTGACATGCATCCGTTTCCCACACACTTAAACATCACGTTCAAATGTGTACATCAACCAATGCAAGGCCTTCAGAATGGAAAAATTGAGACATTTTTCACAATATAAGCTGAACCTTGGAGCTCAATATCACTTTAAAACTCACACCCCAAACAATTTAAGAACCAATGATGTTTAATCATGGATCTTAGCATTCTCAACACCTCTAAAAATCCCCTAAAGAAACGAATCCTGGATTTGACTGACTCAGGTTCTGAAGCGGAGAGAAATGCACCAGATCTGAAGCTACAATTAGATTCAAGTTCAAAGCTCTTCCCGGTTCTGGCCTTGAAAGGGATGCCAGCCAGTCTTCCTCTATGATTCACACTCTGTGATAGAAACGTAATTTAAAACATTAATTTGCGTCATGCTGAGTGAAGTAAGTCAAAGAGAAATATTGTATGATAACACTTAACATGCGGAATCTAAAAAGAAATGTTACAAATGAACTTATTTACAAAACAGAAACAGACTCACAGACTTAGCAAATTTATGGTTAGCAGGAGCAAAGGCAGGGGGGAAGGGATAGTTAGGGAGTTTGGGACTGACATGTACACACTGCTGTATTTAAAATGGAGAACCTGGGACTTCCCTGGTGGTCCAGTGGTTAAGACTCCATGCTCCCAATGCAGGGGGCCCAGGTTCCAACTAGATCCCACATGCCGCAACTAAGATCCCGCACACGGCAACGAACAACCGCGTGCCGCAACTAAGACCCGGCGCAGCCAAAATAAATAAATAAATAAATATTAAAAAAAATAATAAAAAAATAAAATGGATAACCAACAAGGACCTACTGTATAGCACACAGAACTCTGCTCAATGTTATGTAACAACCTAAATGGGAAAAGAATTTGAAGAATAGATACATGTGTATGTATAACTGAATCACTTTGCTGTACACCTGAAATTATCACAACATTGTTAATCAACTATACTCCAATATAAAATAAAAAGTTTAAAAAGAAAAGAAAAAAATATTACTTTGCTTTTCAAAAGGGTAACGAAAAACTGGATGCCCTCAGAACTGCTGCTTCTTTGCCCACCCCTCTCTTCCCCCCCCACCACCAGCAAAAAAAAAAAAAGACCCTTAGTTTTTTTATTGATGTCATTCACTTATTCTGGGAAGGTGAAACCACTCAAGCTTTACTTTTTTATTTTTTTAATAAATTTATTGTTTATTTATTTTTGACTGCCTTGGGTCTTCGTTGCTGCGCACAGTCTTTCTCTAGTTGCGGCAAGTGGGGGCTACTCTTCGCTGTGGTGCACGGGCTTCTCATTGCAGTGGCTACTCTTGTTGCGCAGCATGGGTTCTAGGCACGCAGGCTTCAGTAGTTGTGGCATGCGGGCTCAGTAGTTGTGGCTTGTGGGCTCTAGAGCACAAGCTCAGTAGTTGTGGCACACAGGCTTAACGGGATTCTTAACCACTGCACCACGAGGGAAGTCCCCAAGCTTTACTTTCAATGTGTCATTTCCTTCTTGGGCTCTGAGCGAGCACTGCCAGGCTGGTCAGAGGAGCCCCCTTTGCACCAGGGACTGCACCTCCCACAGTGTGGGCGTGCAGAGCAGTGGCTCCTGACACCAGCACTGACCCTGCCCCAAGCCTCCAGGTCTAGCTTGTGACTTCAGTCCAGTCACCATTTCACTCTTTCTTTCTCTCTGAGCCCCCGGTACTTCATTTGTAAACTAACAGGTTTACATTAAATCAGTAGTTCACAGATTTTTTCAAGTATGGAAGGTTGCTTTTTATCATTAAAGAAATAGAGAGATGGTGGCTGCGTTTATGGGCCTGGTCTGCAGGTTCAGTGCGGGCATGGCTTTGTAGTAATTCCACAGCCCTCTGGGAACACTTAATACATGTTTAACACATCTTAGCCACACGTTAGAACCTCTGGACTCCAAAACCTCCTCCAGTTCCAGCACACTGGGTTTTTTGTGAATGCCTAAGACTTGGCATTCATATAAAGAGCTGGCACTCGAGAATCTCAACATCTTTCCGTGCCAGGCTTGGCCCAGGACACTAAAAGGAATGGCCCTACATCTCAGGCATGCAAGTCTCTAGTTAGAGGCAGACCTAATCTACTCAAGTTGCCCTGCGGCATGTGGGATCTTCCCAGCCCAGGGCTCGAACCTGTGTCCCCTGCATTGGCAGGCGGATTCTAAACCACTGCGACACCAGGGAAGCCCAGATTCAAGTTTTTCTGAAGCTGCCAGACAACCACCAGCAGCAGCCTCCTCCTAGAGCTGCAACTTTCAGGGCCATTGTCAGCACCATCTGTTCGGTCCTAAGAAACAAGTCTCCGGGCTCCCAGAACATCATACAAAAACAGATCCAAGAGCTGCCCAGGGAAGAGCTGGGGAGGGAGAGGAGAGAGGAGTGAGGGAGACATTCTCAGAGCCCCACAGAAAGGAGTAAAGCTCTATCATCTCACCCCTGTTCAAAAGTCCCCTACCTCTGGCCAGGAGTTTCCATGGAAACCTTGTAAGTCCTATCTATAGGAAAAGAAAAAAATTAAAAAGAGGAAGCGTCCTGAGGTATGTATGAACTAGCTCCAAGGAAGGCAGGCAGAGGAGGAGGGAGTGGGGGGTTCACGTGGGAAGAAGCAGAGCTGATCATTATCCTGATACATAAAAAAGGCTCTGTGAAAACCAGGCTGCCTTTCAGTCACAGAATCAGGAGGGAGATGGGGTAGACAAGTAGGTATGAGGCACTAGGAGGTTGAGGGGGGGGAGCACTAACATGTGAAAGTAACTACAAGGAAAGGGGGGGACTGAGAGTCAACTCATGAAGGATCTCAGGCCAAAGGTTCTTTCCAGAGGAGGAAGGACAGGACAGCAAGCGGAGAGCAGAGCCAGTGGTATGTTTAGATGGCGACAGACAGCAGCCCCCTATACTCTTCATCACCTCGGGCCACCTGCAGAGTCAATCAGTCTAGCACCCTAATTTCCATGTTTGAACACCTTAAAATAATAATAAAATGTCTGGAGGTGTTCTGTACATCTTTGTCTTATAAAATTGCAATGCTTTGGGTCACTTGTAAAGAAGAACTCTGTTAAACTCTTTTTCTCCTAATCTTGATTTTAAGATGAAATTTGAGTGAGGAGGGAGTCTCTGAGTCTTAAATGTCATGCAATTTGTTTTTTAAAAATAGACCATGGCTTCCCTGGTGGCGCAGTGGTTGAGAGTCCGCCTGCCGAGGCAGGGGACGCGGGTTCGTGCCCCAGTCCGGGAAGATCCCACGTGCCGCGGAGTGCCTGGGCCCGTGAGCCATGGCCGCTGAGCCTGCGCGTCCAGAGCCTGTGCTCCACAACCGGAAAGGCCACAACAGTGAGAGGCCCGCGTACCGCAAAAAAAAATAAAAAAAATAGATCATGAGGAGCAAAGAAATCAATGTAACAGCTAAAACTTTTAAACTCTCAGAAGAAAACATAAATAGGCATAAATCTTTGTGACACTGAACTAGGCAATGGTTTCTTAAACATGACACCAAAAGCACGAGCAATAAAAGACAAATAAATTGGCTACCATAAAAATTTAAAACTTTTGTGCTTTAAAGGACACTCTCAAGAAAGTAAAAGGACAACTCAAAGAACTTGAGAAAATTTTTATAAATCGTATGTCTGACAAGGGACTTGTATCTAGAATATATATATAAAGAGCTCCTACAACTCAATAATTTTAAAATAAGCAAAGGATCTGAATAGACATATCTCCAAAGAAGATATACAAAAGGCCAATAATTACATTAAAAAGTACTCAACATCATAAGCCATCAGGGAAATACAAATCAAAAACACAATGAGCAAGACTTCCCTGGTGGCGCAGTGGTTAAGAACCCGCCTGCCAACGCGGGGGACATGGGTTCGAGCCCTGGTCCGGGAAGATCCCACATGCTGCGGAGCAACTGAGCCCGTGCGCCACAACTACTGAGCCTGCGCTCTAGAGTCCGCAAGCCACAACTACTGAGCCCAAGTGCCACAACTATTGAAGCCCATACGCCTAGAGCTCGTGCTCTGCAACAAAGAGAAGCCACTGCAATGAGAAGCCCGCGCACCACAATGAAGAGTAGCCCCCACTCACTGCAACTAGAGAAAGCCCATGCGCAGCAACAAAGACCCAACACAGCCATAAATAAATAAATAAGTGAATTTATTTTAAAAAAACAACAACACAATGAGGTATCACTTCATACCCACTAGGATGATAGTTACAATAAAAATGATGATAACAAGTTATTGGTAAGAATGTGGAGAAATTGGAACCCTCATACATTCCTGGTGGGAACATAAAATGATGCAGCCACTTTAGAAAACAGTCTAGCAGTTCCTAAAGAGCTTCTACATAGTTACCATATGATCCACCAATTACCCAAGTATATACCCAAGAGAAATGAAAATATATCCGCACCAAAACTTCATAACAGCCAAAAAGCAGAAACAACCCAAATGTTTACCAACTGAAGAGCAGATAAGTAAAATGCGGCATAACCATACAATAGAACGTTATCCAGCCATAAAAAGGAATGAAGTACCGATACACATGCCACAATGTGGATGAACCTTGAACACATTATGTCAAGTGAAAGAAGCCAACACAAATGACCACATATTGTATGATTCCATTTATAAGAAATGCCCAGAATAAGCAAATTCAGTCCATAGAGACAGAAGGTAAAGTAGTGGCTGTCTAGGACTGGGGAGATTGGGGGGAAATAGGGAGTGACAGTTAATGGGTACAGGGCTTCTTTTAGGGGTGATGAAATGTTCTAAAATTGATTGTGGTGACGGTTGCACAACTCAGTCAATATACTAAAAACCACTGGAGTCTACCCTTCAAATGGGTTAATTGTATGGTCTGTGAATTAGAGTTCAATAAAGCTGTTATAAGAAAAATAGACCAGGAGAAACTGTAATATACTGATCTCGTCATTTAGAGTTTTGATATTCAGGATTTTTTTTGCATCATTATTGTTTCAAAAAATATATTGCACTAATATTTTATCTTGATACCTAAGTTTTTTTGTTACCTTCTTAGATTTTGTGCTCGAGGCCAGTGCTTCACTTGCATCACCCTAGCGCAGCCCTGAACTGGGTGTGGTAGCAAAGACATCATCCTTTAAAGAGCCTTTTCTGATCCCCGAAGGGGTCTGTTGGAGGCTTCCTTCCACATTCCTCAGTTTTCTCCCTTTGCCTCCCAACCTGAGTTGTCAGATGCATGCTTCACCATTAACCCTCCTGACGCCCTTTTGCTGCTCCTTCATATACACTTTCTCCCACTGGCTTTACGTGTGCCTATGTACGTGTGTGTGTGTGTGTGTGTGTGTGTAATTATGCAGAATAAAAACGATTATGTAAAACTGAAAGTGGGCAACTACCCCAATTTTTAAATAATGAGAAGCCAAGAAAGCACATTCTACAAGTATAGACCAGTGAGCATGAACTGGATCTCCAGCAGAATTCCAAAACTACATTATTTCACAAGACGAGTTTATAAACATTCAGAAAGTGTAGCTGTTTCCAAGAGCAGCCAGGAAGGTTTCGCTAAAACCGAGGAATGTCAGATGAACCTCACTGCCTTTTTTGACACAGTTATTAGACTACAATAATAGATTAGGGAATTGCAAAACAGTGAATATTCAGCCTTCAATAACGCATGCAGCAGTACCTTTACATCATTGCTAACAAGATAAAGAAATGTAGGTAAGATGATTGCATATTCAGAAGAGTTGCAGCCATCTGATTGACGGTATGCAAATTTAGTTCACTATAAGCTCACTGTATGTCAAAAGCATACAGCAGCTGCAGAAGAAATTTAGGCGGACCTTGGGCTACAGCCATGTCCAAATGTCCTAACGCCTGCTCTACTCTCCAACTGATTTCCCAGGAATACTGTGCTCATTTCTGGGGGTTCTACTTTTTAAGGGGACACCAACCAAGTGAAGTGCTTCCAGAGGACAGTGAGGCTGGAGTAGAGAATCAAAAGATTACAGAACATGTTTAATAAAAAAAAATCAAGGTCAGGTCTTTCCTGTGCAGTAGTGAAGCCATGAGTGGAACATGATGGCTACTTTGAAATATGTGAAGGACTCAAATAAAGGAAAACAAAAACAACGGAATCAAGTTGATGTAACCCAGAAGGTCCAAACTAAAGCCAGACAACAGAAGTTTAAAAAAACAATCAGCTCAGGGCTTCCCTGGTGGTGCAGTGGTTGAGAGTCCGCCTGCCGATGCAGGGGACCCGGGTTCGCGCCCCGGTCCGGGAAGATCCCACATGCCGCGGAGCGGCTGGGCCCGTGAGCCATGGCCGCTGAGCCTGCGCGTCCGGAGCCTGTGCTCCGCAACGGGAGAGGCCACGACAGTGAGAGGCCTGCGTACTGCAAAAATAAATAAATAAATAAATAAAAATAAATCAGCTCAACTGAAGAAGGGCCCCTCCCCCCAGCCTGAGCTGTCCTGCAGTCAGATGGCCTGCCTTGGTAACTTGGTAACTGCCTTGCAGTTACCTGCAAAGACAGCTTTCAAGTTAGCCTTACTGGGATGTTGTAAGGCTTGGGATTTAAATAATTAGATGAGGTCGGAGCTCACGACTTACTGGGTCCCTTCAAATCAGAGAGACTATGAATCTCTGTTTCTTTTCTTCTCTCCTTTCTAGCCTTTCATATGCTTTCTACTGCACTGAGCATTTGAAAGATGTTCTTAAGCCATAACCCATGGTTTTGACCTAATTGCATCCCTCTAACCCTGTTCTCCAGCCCTCCTTCCTCCCTCCCTTCCTCCCTGTCGCCACCTTCCCTCATGCCTCTTGAGGCTGACACAGTACAGTGCTTCAAGCTCCTCCGACACCCCCCACTGAAACTGGTTGATGTGAGGAAAAGAAAGAATAGGAAAAAAGAAAAGAATAGTAGGGACCAAAGACTGAACTCAGGTGGCATACTGAGCCTGTTGTATCTGCTGTGAAATCTCTAGTGCTTGCTGGCTCTGAGACACATGCAGACCTTCATGGAACTGACTGGATTGAGTTCACCTGAATTAGCCTCAGGAGTGTCTACATATGCTGTTATCTTTCTGCATAACATTCAGTGCTTGTAACATATCCCATGTCTGTCTTCCCTGCTCTACTGGTAAGTTCCAAAGGCCAGACCATGCAGCTTGGTCTCTATCCCCAGGGAGGCACTCAATCGCTAGCAATTTAATGAAGAATTTCTCTTATCCTTCCCCCTACATCTAGACTGATCAAGATTACGATGCTGCTGATGAAAGTCTTGCTTAAGACTAAACATTAGACAGTGCATAGAACTTGAGAGTTAATAGAGATGTCAGAAAACACCTAGCATAACCCCTCCATTTGACAGATGAACAAACTGAGGGCCAGAGTGAGGAAATGCTCAGCTAGGAAGCAGCAGAGCTGGGAATCAAAACTAGTTCTTCTGGTCTCTGAGAGACAGAATGTCACAGGAATAGAAAACACAGCTTTTGGAATCACATGAAACTGGGTTCCAATGCCAAGTCTTCCTCTGACTAATGCCATGATCTTGGGCGAGTTAATCAGGGTCTCCGAGCCTCAGCGTCTTCAGAAGTGAATGGGAAAGATCATACCTTCCACCAAGTCACCAGCACACAGGATACACTCAGTGAGAGGTAGCTTTGATAACTATTACCAAGTCCAGTGCACTGCCCACTACAACACACGGGCCCTTGGCTTTGTGTCTGTGCCATATGTGGGAAAAAAGTGGAAAAAAAAAAGATGGGGACACACCAACCCCGAGCGCCTCCTATATGCTAAGCACTTTTCCATTCTCAATCTAAAACACAGAGGAGCCACATACAAAGCGGCAGAACAAGTACCATCCACACGGATGCCCTCTTTCAGCTGGGAGCACGTGGCCGTGAAGGGAAATCCACTTCATTCAAGTTCAATATCTTTCGTGAGTCTTTTCTTTGGGTATCTGACCTTTCTCTTCAAGTCCCTACGTTAGGACCTCCCATATAGAGAATAACAGAGAGCCACTGAAACTTCTAAGTATATATTATCTTCCAGCTATTCTGGGTGGCACTTGTGGGCACAGGGCAGGGCGCACGTCCAGTTCAGAGATCTGTCACTGTGGGAGCTTAATAAAAGCCAGGAACAGTTAAACAGGGCATGTGGACAGCTCACACCTTCCCTTACAGCTTGCTTCCTGCCTCCTCATCTGCTGCTTCTGATGTCCCCCAGACCTGGTTCCAGCTTCCCTGGTGACAGAGTCTCCTTCTCCTCTTTTCTGATGGCATTACTGCTGCGATGTCACACTCCAGGGACTCTGTGACTCAGTTCTTCCAAGGGAACTTCCCTTTTTCCTGCACCCAGTCCACACTCTGCCCTCTTAGCATTAATGCTTGGTCCACCCAGAACTTCTCATTCAGTTTGCATGAGTGAGATAAATTCTGGAATTTGGCTGCCGACATTTTGAGGCATTTATCTTTAGATTTTCATAACAGCTATCATCCTGGTGCGACATGTATAGACAAGACAGAGGAGGTGTTTCCCAAGATAAATCAGCCTAAAGGAAATGAGTGCAATAATCTTGTCTTATTGGATCTATTTATTCTACTGTCAGAGGAATTCAGGAGCTGAGAAGAGGAATGGTCAAAGGGAGGTGAGGTTTGTTTGTCAAAGTAGACACTGGTGTTCTTTTAGAGCAGCTCTTGGGAATGATTTAAGAGGTAGGAATGGGTGGGAGGGAAAAGGATGATACTGATTAATATGGTAGGTGGAACCCCATGTAAATTTTGTGGGTGTAAGACTTGCAGAACTGAACTATAAGAATTGTGGACTGCAATAATTCCACATGTGTTACTTTAGTTAACCAGCAGTTACTGAGTTTCCAAAATCCCATGGTAATTCTAAAACAGAGCAACTACTTGGATCACAGAGTGAGCAGGGATAGCAACCCAGACACAATCCCTGTGGGAGGAGAGAATTCCGATTCCAAGAACTTGGTCCAAGTCCCTCACTTCCCGTAACCCAGAAAGTTCCTGTTCCTTGAATAGCCACCAGACCAAAGGGCAAGACTTGGGCAACTAGAAACAAAAAACAGAATCATGCCCATGGTCACGAATGAGAGAGACTGTCTTTGCACTTAAAATGGTTCGTCTTAGGGTTGGAGAGGACCACAGTGACCCTTATCTCACTCCCAACCATCAGGGTTCCAATTCTTGTCAAGTCTCCTGATTCCATGCTAAGATATTTCCTATTGTCTGTATCAAAGCTCAGAAGCTACACCTCAGAAGTAGTGTGCCCCCAAATCTGCATAGCCCCCATTGCTAATTAAATAGAGAAAATGGAAAACACTTCATAGTAACAACAACGGGAGTGAGGTAGCACACCTTGTTCTTGCATAGGCTGTGCATCAGTATTCAGCGACTCAATGTATTTTTACAAGCTCTAACTCTGTAAATAAGCAGGATGCAAAACCGTGCCCACTTTCTCATGACAAGCATGCAGAAAAGCATTACTTCCATGATAAAAACTACATGAGGTTACACCTCAGTTATATTAGGGAGGTAGGATTACGGGTGATTATCCATTTCTTCCAAACATTTCTGTAATGCTGTCCTATGGCGTTGATGTTTTTTCAAGTTGAGAAAGAAATCAACTGAATGGATATGCCGGAGCTCTTCTCTCTCCTGCTGACATGTTGGCCAGGGAAGACGGATTGGAGACAGGGTATACTCCAGCAAGTGTGTGTGTATCTGTGAAGGTAAGGTGGGGGGATGGGGAGCTGCTGACCAAACACTGATTCCTGACATGTTTGCATGAGGCAGACCAGCCAGACAACTCTGCAAAGTAGTGCTAAGAGAGGTCCAGTGGTGACACCCGACCTTGAACCACTAAAACCCAATCTGTGAGAGACCTGTGGGCCCAGGCCTGGTTGCTGACACTATGCTGAGCATTCGCTCCCATCTTCTCTTATACGAGTTTTAAATTGTTCCATATAGAGATCAGGAGCAACCTGAGGAAGGACGTGGTCCTTATTCTTCTGCTGTTACATCCTTAACTCCATCCTGCATATCCTTCAACAGTATCTAGCATCATTCCAGCACCGGAATAAATAACTGTTGAAGCCTAGTGAGGCATGCAAAGAGGTAAAGAGAAGTCAATTCTATGGCAGAAAGCTGGGTTTTGTCAATTTTCAACAGCCAACCTGGGCATGAACCAGATGTGTACTGGTTCACAGGGAGAAGGTCGTTACCCAGGCCACAACCTTTGCTGATAGCACCCAAGCCCCCACTGCCCTTCCTTCCTGGCTAAAATAACTGAATGCTTCCTATAAAAACCACACTTTCTTTGGCCCCTATGACTTTGCTTATGTTTTCTCTGCCTAGATGGTTCTCCCCACTTTTCCTTGCCTACTCTGTCTTATCCGTCAAAATATAAATGCTTAAGCATCACCTCCTCCGGGAAATTTTTCTCCATACTGCAGGAAGGGCTGAGTGTCTTCTCTATTACTAGAGCACCTGGACATACTTCTATCTTTGCCCTACTCATGTTAGAGATAAAGTGTCTGTTTACAAATCTTAACTTCTTCCCTAAACAGTGAATTTCTCTAACAACAGGGCCTACAGCTTTACTCTTCTTTGCAACCCTAATACTTAACACAGAGTCTGGGACACAGGAGCTGCTACTGTGCTTCAGGTGTGTGTATACACACGTACAGACATACATGTTGCTGGGTGGATGAATTTTTGTGCCGAACGTTCATTCATTCATTCATCTCTACGAAAGAGAAGAGCTTCAGTAACCCAACAGCGCTAAGTCACGGAGATAAAAGTCTGAAGCAAACAGCCACATAGACAGAAATTTCTTTAGAGTGTTGCAAACACACTCAACAAGAAGTTCACTTGCTTCTTGAGTGAACGGTTCCAAAGGTAAATGAACAATCATTGCCATATGGTCCCCGTCCAGTAGCAGGCGAGTTTAAGGATAATATGCACTTATGGTTTAAGGGCAGAGAACTGAGTGGGGATGTGGGAAGGAGGTTAACAGCTGGTACCAATGAAATCAGCCGGTTTTTAAAAGTTCTACTCATCCAGGTATCATTAGAATACAATGCTATACAATCCCAGTGCACAGACAGGAAGCAAGCGCTCCCTTCCATCTTTGTAACAAAAAGTTGTTACATCTTTTGTTTTCAATTTCTTCAGTTTATTCTTCTGTCTATATCCTACATCTTCAAATATATACTGGTTTAGTCCATTTTGAGAAAAAAAAAATCTTTGATTAATTCTGTGACCCTGTTCTTAGTATCTTCATGCTCTCCTGCTTTGGCCGTTGACCTTGTAAAACGGGCAGGCTCTACTACTGTGACCATGTTCTCTCCTTTTGCTCATTATTCCTCTGCAACAGGGCTACTGTCCCCACTGCATTACTGAAACGTGTTCTCCGAGATCACTGATGGACCAATCGTCAAAGTCAGTCATCAAACTTCTCTTGGTCTGCAATCTCCTTTTCTTCCCCTTGTTGCATCTGAACACCCATGACCCGCTTCCCTCCACACTTTCTTCAAACTCTCTCCTTCTGAGCTTTGGTGACTTGACAGTAGCCTAATTCCCCAACCGGTCCTTCTCTGACTTTTTAATAGGCTTTCCTTCTTCCCCCACACCTTAAACAGGGCCATTCTCCATATAGATAAATGGATGTCTTTGTCAGAGGGACGCCCACCCCTCAATGTGAAGTCCAGAAAAACCTAAGG
The DNA here is from genome assembly GCF_951394435.1 of Stenella coeruleoalba. Lineage (NCBI taxonomy): Eukaryota > Metazoa > Chordata > Mammalia > Artiodactyla > Delphinidae > Stenella > Stenella coeruleoalba. The sequence continues at coordinate 98,643,623 of NC_137154.1, read as the reverse complement.
AAGGGGGACATGACAGAGGCAACCAGTTTGAAAATTTGTCAGAGGAGGTTTTAAAATCCATCTATAACTCCGAGACTACAGACTGAAAACCTTGAGTCTACAAGGGAAAGTCCCAGCTCCTGAGCTTTATATCAGTGAGGCTCTAATCTACATTTTCAACCTTATCTCTCACCTTCCCCTCCAGAACACCTCCACAGAGTAGACATTCGTCAAATATCTTTGACCAGACAGATGAGTACACAAATATTTCATGCATGGACAACATCATCTACCCCAGCCCCATCACTCTCCACCCTTCAACAATATAACGTGGCTTGTACTTGCTCATCCTTAAGATCTGTTCACATCACCTCCCTTGTATGAGATGCTTTTCCTATTGATTTCTCACCTATGTAAACCTTGCCCACTGTTCAAGGCCCAGTGTGAATCTCACTTTCTCCAAGACCTCCCCTCCTTATCCATACGATATTTACTATGTTTCACCTTTTGGGCATTTAGTGTGTTGTTAATTATGTTTAAATGACTTCTTGCCCAACAGCTTTTGGAGCCACGTGGGGATGGGGGGTATCTTATGCTTCTCTGTGCCTCCGTAAGCGTAACTTCCTCCGTAAGCGTAACTTCCTCCGTAAGCGTAACTTCGTACTTTTGATGGAGGCAATGCCCAGTAGTTTCCTAGAGCTTTGTTTCATGTAACACAGCTGTGTTGGAAGCTCAGGCTTGAAATCAGACCTAGATTAGCATCTCAGCTCTGAACTGTAGGCAAAGAACCTTGAGGAAGTCACCAAATCTTGGTTTTTCTTATCTGTGAAATTGGGAAATTAATAGTAGTGACTCATGGTGGAACGGTGAGCTAAGTGAGACCAGGAATGCACTGTGCTTAGCGAAGGGTTTGGCCCATGATAAAAGTTTCAATAAAAATCGTTGATGATGACAAAAAGGATGATAATTCTTCGGATATAGATTAGACCTAGATCAATGCCAAGGCCAAATGGATACCTTTTATCAAAACTCTGTGACTACGTTGAGGGAAGCTCACTCATAGAAGAGGAGTACTCCCTTGCTCTATCTGACACTGAGGAAGACAGATGCCATCATGCCCCGCCCAAGCTGGGGCAACTAAGCAACAGAGCTTTAAATGATGTTTTACATAGCTCGTTCCTAGGGTTGCTTCTCCCACATCTGTCGTTAAGCGCTCAGCACAGAGTGACAGCCCATCAGCTCTACACTGGGTGATCTGGAAACAAAAGCAGAGGATCACCGTCAGTTGCTTTGTGACAATTTAACCAAATGGCAGACAAGTGCACCAGGTGGCTGTTACCAAAGTAAGACATGAAGGCTGTCAACCCGTAGGGTCAGTGATCTGAAGGATGCCGAGACTATCTTTACCTTGCCCTTCCTGCATTAGACGTGAGCTAGGCTGCTCTCCGGCTTTTATTCCAAAGATAGTAAATCTGTGGTTGGAAATCTCTAGACCTTAATGATACCCACGTTTGAAGGACGGCTCCTTGAAACTCTGAACTGTGGTTTCAGTTAAGAGGTCAACAGAGATAGTGGTTTATCATAAGAAAGGGACCTCTAAGTAGCAGAGTAATGTTTACTTTGTGTTCACATTTTCCATCTCTGAGACTCAAGAGCAAAATGGTCTACCTTGGAAAACTAGACTCAGTTTGACTGGGGCAGGGGGTAATTGGGCAGACAAAACACAAAATTACTGAGTGAGTAATTTAAGAACAGATGGAAACAATAACACGGATAACACAGGGTCAATCCAGATAACAAACACATACTTCATAACATTTTGGAAGCAGTTAATAGCATTTGAACAAGACCAGGAAAACTGTCAAAGCATAGAGACCATCGATATATTGAAACACCTACCACATCTCACACTTCTCTTCACAGCTAGCATGTTTAAATACACACTCAGTAAAGCTATTAACATGGATGGCTACATGGCTGTTAACTGACGTTCTGTCCAGATGGGATTCTCCCCGGGGAAACCAAATCAGAGAACAAAATAATCAGCAAATAGGAAACAATTCTCCAAATGACCGTGAGTTCTGTACAGCTAAACTCTTAGGGACCTCAAGCTCTGGCAAAAAGAGCCTGGATGATTTCTTTGAGGGTTCCACAATATAGGTTATTAACTCATGTTCCAAGGAGACAAGGATGGGAGACCAGAAAACTTTCTCAGCAGACTTCCGTAATTTTCTTATGAGCAGTTTAACGGGTTTCCATATCTATGGTCAAATGATCTTCTCCGACCTACATATGTAAGAGGTATACCTTGGAGAGTTCCTTCTTTCTAAGCATGATTCACCCTTTTCCAGCATAATGCCTTTCCCGGGGAATGACGAGAGTCATTTGCTTAGTGCCAGCTTCCGCAGCCCTAAGTATGTAATCCATCAAACTGACTGACAAGGCAGTGATCTGGGAGAATTTCCACTTTTTCTGAAAGGGAAAGCACTGACTCAGATTCCCCTTCAAGTGCAGGTCATACAGGGAGACCGTGCCATACTTTAGCAGGCCAGAAGCTGGGTAACTGAAGACTAGCCATCCGGGAAATCTGTGCCCACGCTATTGAAAATTCATCCACACCCCCAAACCCTTCCAGCTATAAGACCAGGCAAACTTTACTGCTGCCGTGCCTGGCTCTAGTCTCTCTGCTGTGTAAGAAACTAACAATGTTGTAGAAAGGGTCAGCTCGCAATTATCAGCACAAATTATCAACATGAATCTCTGCCTGTTAACAGAGGGTGACGTTATAAATAATCAGGTGATTAATTTTTTTTTACATCTTTATTGGAGTATGATTGCTTTACAATGGTGTGTTAGTTTCTGCTTTATAACAACGTGAATCAGTTATACATATACATATGTTCCCGTATCTCTTCCCTCTTGCGTCTCCCTCCCTCCCATAGGTGATTAATTTTTACTTGCTGCTAGTGTGCATATGATTTTTAAATGTGTGGTGGTGAGACAAAATCTACCTGTTCAAATTGCTCTGCCTTAAACATACACCCACAGACAACGAGGGGAAGAGGAGACAGATTCAGGGAGCGCAGGATGAGAACTTTACAAGATAATCTACGTAGAGGGCAGACTGAGGACCAGAATACTGAACGGGTTGCCCCACAGGCTGTCACCTTAAATGCGAACACCATTCTACCCTTCTTCAAAATACCCTTCTTCACGGGAGATTCCATTAATGACTCTAAACTCTGTGCCTGGAGATGGGGGCGCTGGTCCAGGGTCTGCCACCAACCAGCTTTATGGACTTGGATGACTGACTTTTCTCTGAGCCTCATTTTCCTCATCTGTAAAAGGTTAAATGAGATGATTCTAGGCTCCTAAATTGCCAGGAATACATGAAAGTGAAGCCACAGAAGGCAACTGAGATCTTAATTTTTAATATTTCTTATCCAGGATTCATCATAAAACTAAGTAATGACCGAGTACTTAGAAGGACACTCTTACAGATTGTTTCCTGGGTTACAGATTGTTTCCTGGGTAATGTGTCTGCATCTCCATTGAAGCCCTACATTTAGTCTCCTACTGGAACAGCAGTGGAAGAAATGAGAAATACCTGGAAGAAAGGATAACAGACTGACAAAGAAAGGGTGCTTTAAAACCTTGCTTCAGTGCCCTGTAACTGAAGTAAACAAATAAACAGGCAGAGGAAACAGGGCTGAGACATTTTTTTCCCCCTTTTTCCCCTTAAAGCTCTTTTTGGATGACATCAGCTGTTTATAGATACCTAGAGACTTGTGTTCTTTTGATTTGCATGTAGAACAAAGACACACAGTCGCACCAAACTACAGATGTTGTGATGATGCAGCAAAAGACACCTAGAAATGGGAAGGGGGAGGGGACGGGGACAGAGGATGGATAAGCCACAGAGAACTCTAAGAGAACAAGTCAGCAAGGGCCAGACAGCCCTGCTGCTGCTGTTCCCTGAAGGACAGAAAGATCCTTTGTCTGCCTCAGCAGGCCCATCATTTGCTTGGCTTCTGGTGACAACACTTGTAGGAAGCATGTGGCTCAGTAGTGAATCAACCCTACATTTCCATTGGATGAAAATGGAAACCATTATGTTAACTGCCTGGAATGGAGGTATAGGGAATGGTCTAAAAAATTCACTTCATGGGGCTTCCCTGGTGGCGCAGTGGTTGGGAGTCCGCCTGCCGATGCAGGGGACACGGGTTCGTGCCCCGGTCTGGGAAGATCCCACATGCCGCGGAGCGGCTGGGCCCATGAGCCACGGCCGCTGGGCCTGCGCGTCCGGAGCCTGTGCTCCACAACGGGAGAGGCCACAGCAGTGAGAGGCCCGCGTACTGCAAAAAAAAAAAAAAAAAAAAAAAAAAAAAAATTCACTTCACGAACCTAAAATTTCATGAAGTAAGAGCTAAGAACTGTTCTCTGGAAGGGACAAATTTATTTTAAGGCACTGATGATGTAAAATTAAATTAAATTAAATTAAATTGAATTTAAAAGCCCATTTTAAAAAAAAATGATTCTGTGGCTTGGACTTTCAAAAGTCCAGGTGGAAAAAGCTTGCCATCACGTGTTTTTGAAATTTTTCAAAATACGTGTTCATTGGGCTCTGCAACTGTACATCATCATAAGACTTAGTGGCAGATAGATCATGAGATGTCATCCAGCACAGCATTCTGTTTCCAGTGAGGTCCACCCCTAACTAATCCCAGACGGATGGGGACTACCCAATGTTGAATTCACAGCCTTTCTTGGTCGCCCACCCAACAGTAAGGAGCTCCATCTCTTGATTATACAATTAAGGCGATGCTGATTTAAGGGAGACGGTCACTGGCACGCAGCTTGCTGAAACAACCTTTTATCCAGATATCAACCCTAGAATCTCAAACGACCTCTGAGATGTGTCACCAGGATCTCAAACTCAAACCCTTTGAAATTTCTCATTCTACTCCTCCCTTAAGTCTCTTCTTCTGTCTCATCATTCTCCCAGTTTATCAGTCATCTTCTGGCTTCACTCTCCTCTAGGTCACTTTCCTCAAGAACAGTCTCACCAGCACCCTCAATGCCTTGTGGTTTTGCCGAACCTTCCCAGTACGTCTCCTACCCAAGAGAAATCCAACCAACTGCTCTCTCTGCCCAGGTATCAGCTCTGTATGGACATTTTTTGCTTGCCCACAGTCAATAATCTTGAACTAAAACTGTTCCATTCTTCTTGAACTCGCTACCCCACTTCCTACTTTATTCTCAGAAGATGGTTTCACCTCTTCTTCACAGAGGACACAGAAGTTACCTCTTAAAGTTACCCCTGAACTTATCTCTTGAAGTGACATCCAGTGGTCCTTCACATCTGCACGTCTGAAAGCAGCACTCATCTTTTGCTACTTTCCTATTTTTTCCAAGAAAGGGGCATTCCTTCTCTACCCTTACAGGGTTTTAATGAGAATTAAATCAATCAATCAATCAATGTAAGATACCTAGCACAATGCTTAGCAGGGTGTAGATAATATCGGTTCTTTTTTTTTTTGCGGGACGCGGGCCTCTCACTGCTGTGGCCTCTCCCGTTGTGGAGCACAGGCTCCGGACGCGCAGGCTCAGCGGCCATGGCTCACGGGCCCAGCTGCTCCGCGGCATGTGGGATCTTCCCAGACCGGGGCACGAACCCGCGTCCCCTGCATCGGCAGGCGGACTCCCAACCACTGCGCCACCAGGGAAGCCCAATATTGGTTCTTTTAAAAAAATATTTTATTGAAGTATAGCTGATTTCCAATGTTGTGTTTAATTTCTGTTATACAGCAAAGTGATTCAGTTATATATATATATATATATATTCTTTTTCATACTCTTTTCCATTACGGTTTATCACAGGATATTGAATATAGTTCCCTGTGCTATACAGTAGGACCTTGCTGTTTATAATATTGGGTCTTAGCCATTCTTCCCTCTACAAATTTAATCTCTCCTATCTATCTACCTATCTTTTTTTTTTTTTTACTAGATTCTGTTACCTCTTGAGTTCTTAGAGACCCTACTCTCTTAGCTGTCTCTTCTCTTTCCTGTACCTTTAATCTCTCCCTTTCTGTCTAGCTGCCCCCCTTTCACGGACAGACATATTCAAGTGCTTCCCCCCTCTTTAAAAATCTTGTTTTTATTCTTACTTCTCTTCCAAAGGCCCTCCTTTCTTTCAAACACTGAGAGCAGTATTCCTAAACTCTCTGCTGCCTTCAGCTCTGGGCAATGGTACCCTCTTGTTCTTGATCCATCTTCCTTTACAACTTCAATAAAACTGTTTTAGCTGAGTTTACGAAGGACGCCCTGCGTCTCTACTCCAATGGCCTGTTTTCAATACGCATCCTGTTCAGATTTTGATCTCTTTGCCCTCCCTTTCAACTCTGCTTCTTTTCTGATACTTTGTATCTCAATTTATGGCTACTGACCTAGTTAGGATAACATCAAGCTAGAACGTTAAGGCAAGCCGTGGTTCCTCCTCTCCCCTCCCTCAGCCTCGACCACACCTCTGCTACCAAATTTTGATGACTATTTTTTTAAACTACTTCTCAAATCTGGATAGTCTATTCCAACCTTTCTTGCCAGAGCTTAGACGCCATGTGACTTTCCCAAACCTCACCTGCACTACTCAGCAGCCCCTTTATGGCAACTGGTCTTGAGACTCTCCCTGTTTTGGTTATCCTCCACATCGCTGCCATAGTTAGTTTCCTAAACACGTGAATCTGTTCTTCTCACTCTCCTGCTGGAGAATGTCTGGGGCTCCTACGTGCCTCTCTGAAGTACAGCTATGTAACTGCACCTTCAGAATCCGACTCCAGTTCACTGCTCCAGGCTCATCACCTCTCCTACAGCACACCTGACGGTCTGAACACGTCAAACACCTCACAACTCCTGCTTTCTGCACAGGCTATCTGACTGAAATATGATTTCCCCCTTTCCCATCTGGAGCCTGCCTACTCGCCGTTAAAGCCCCCGCTCAAATATAAGCTCTTCTGAAAAAGCCTTGTCAGACACGCCTCCTTATCCTTTACCACTTTGTAGCCATTAACAAGTTGTCCCTGACTCCTTCACGCTGCTTACCTCCCTCACTAGACCCTGAGCTCTTTGAAGAAAGAATTATCATATGCAACTCGGCATCCCCAATACCCATTTGGTTTCTTGCTTAACAAATGTTTGCTGCAAGAATATAAAGAGAGGATGTAGTTAAAAATATATGACAGAAATAAACAAGAAGAGAATAAAATGGTGGTGAGAACACGTTACATCCTGTCCACAACTGGTAAAGATAATATACCCTGATAGAAAAGGACGAGAGAGAAGGATACTTCATCAGTGCTTGGAAAAACCTACATTCTCGTCCATCAACTCATGTCTTTCCACCGTCGACACAGGAATCAAATCCATAAAAAGTGTTAATGCCTGTATTCTTCTCTCTCCAATTTCAGGCTTGTGGGTACCACTTTTTATCCTCTCCCAAGATCAGTTGTCCAAACTTGATCATGGTAACGTCATCAGTGCAGGTACATAAGATGCCCAAAGGCTGGGGACTTCCCTGGTGGTCCAGGGGTTAAGACTCCGTGCTTCCAATGCAGGGGGCCCGGGTTCGATCCCTGGTTGGGGAACTAGTATCCCATATGCCCTGCAGCGCAGCCGAAAAAAAAAAAAAGATGCCCAAAGGCTCAATGCCTAAGTTAAATTTGCCTGTTGCTAGGAGATATCAGGCTTCAGACAGAAGAGTCAAAACCTGGCCCTAGAGCTGAACTCAGGTGCAGGAGGCATCCAGATGTGTTAAGAGTGATCATACTTGGGGAGAAAATAAATAGGTAAGATTATTTTAAAGCAATTTTATAAATCCTCTCATCTCATCCTCCACTGGGCAAACACTCTAAGAAAACAGACCTGTTGTCCCTGCTTACCTGTTCTTGCTTCATGACAAGCCAATATAGATCATTCAGATTGGGGTAGGCTAACTGCTAAATAAAGCCATCAGCACAGCCTTATTTACCTGGGTTTGTACTTTCTCAGACAAATAGCAGGGAGCTCATGCATGAAAAAGAGCAGTCAGGACCAGAAATGAACATTCTCTATTGATTGCTGCCAACTGAATTCAAATGGAAGGAATGGCCTTGGCAAAGATGAAGAAAGACCTCAAAAGGTCAAGTACTAGAGACTTGAATCCTAAGGGCTCTCTTTTGGAAGTGGTAGTTTCCCTCAAGTTCTATCACTTTTTTGCCTTACGGAAATTTATTTAGCCACTGGTTTAGCTGGAGCAGCCCACGGGGTAGAGCTCTTCCTTCAGAATAATCTAGGAGGAAAGGAGGGATAACACAGTTATGAGAAGTAGGTATAATGCCAACTTCCATTCAGTATTTTCTTTGACTTAAATGTCAAGAAAACTTGGCAGTGGGTTAACATACCAAAACCTAAAAGAAAGGCAGTAGGTGTCAAGGAAAGTAATACAGTCTGCCTCTCTGTTCTGAATTCATTTAATTAGTTTTGCACAGGTGTCCATATTTTAAGGAATCCCTTGTATACCCCTACCTGCTGAGATACAGAGAACTAATGAAAGCTGATCAGAAAGGCTATGAGAAAAAAGATGGCATTGACGATTTAGGGTAGGATCCACAAGCGAAAGAATGATATCATGGTATTTAAGAATGGATTATAGTGTTTAAAAATAGAACATTGGTTTAAGTCCTGGCTCTACCACTTCCTGTCTATGTGATCTCTGGCATCATGTCTGTATGTCCCAGTTTCTGCAACTATAAAATGTGGATAATAATAATTTATTCCACATAAGGTTCTCATGATGATTAAATAAAATAATAAAAAAGCTCTATAATATATGATACAAATGATATTTTAGTTGTAATAAAATAATAAGGATGAGGAGTTCAAGGTACTTTGTTTACTTCCACTCATGAGATGGCTATGTCAACCTCACCAGGAAAGGGGAAAGTTTTGGATAAAGACTTTGTATCAGCTCTCTACTGCCAAACAACTTGAGGAACTTGTTCTGAGGATTCAATTGAATAAAGACTTGAGCATGAAAAGCTCAGGGTCCCAGCATAGAAGTCTTGGGAAAACATAAGACAAAGCAATGATGGAGACCGTCATGTCTGGCTACAATGGCTATGGGGCTGACACTGTGGAATTGTGTTCAACCGTGAGCACAACGCAGCTGAGAGGCCTGACTGAGAGACAGGGGCTTTATATCTGGGAGGCCGTACTTTAAACCTGATGGTAATAAAAGAAGTCCTAACTTGAGTTCATCTTTTTTCCCTTTTCCCCAAGATGCATAAAAGTGTCCTCGGCTTCAAAACCAGGCCAAGTAAACTGCCCTAACCAGATAGACAAGAAAAAAGAATACAGAGAGAAAACACACATGGACGCCCCATTAGACAGAAAGGAAGGAAACTGGCTTCTGCTTTTCTCTTAATGGACTGTCAATCCTTCGTTTCCCCAGGTCTTTGAACATACATCCATATGGCACATGTCAATGCTCTCAATTGCTCTCTGCTTCAGAGACGAAGATACCTTTTTACGGTCGCTGCAGGGAGTATTCTCTGACTAGTAAGCCTGTTCAGTTCTGGAGGGAAAGATCAGTCTCTACAAGGCTAGCCACAGGAAGAAGAGTTCCTATCTGAGTCCCACTGTCCCATCCATCCTTCCTTCTGAAGTCAGAACTGACTCAATCGCAGTCTTTACTGTTACCCGCTCTTGACTGCTAGACTTGTCAAAACAGCATTTTAGAGGTTAATAGATGGTGAATCATATAAACATTCAATGCGTACGGCAAAAGAGCTCATAAATACCCTATTAGATACAAACATGTGCATGGGAAGGGACAAGTCTTTTGAATAGCCTGTCATTTTCACATCTGCCCAACCAACCTTGTCTTATTAACTAGTCCCCTTAACACGCACTGCTGTTGTTGTTGTTTTTCCTACAAAAGAATGGTTATGGGGCTTCCCTGGTGGCGCAGTGGTTGAGAGTCCGCCTGCCAATGCAGGGGACACGGCTTCGTGCCCCGGTCTGGGAAGATCCCACATGCCGCGGAGCGGCTGGGCCCGTGAGCCATGGCCGCTGAGTCTGCTCGTCCAGAGCCTGTGCTCCGCAACAGGAGAGGCCACAACAGTGAGAGGCCCGCGTACCGCAAAAAAAAAAAAAAAAAAGAATGGTTATGTGCAAAGGGACGTGCATTTAATTGCTACTCAACCTCCCGGGACTTAAGGAAGTAAGTCTAAACCAACCATGTCTAAACCAACAAAGCATTATCTCCTCTGTGTTCTAACCAGGAACAAGACGTACAACATCGTTATTCTTGTCACCTAAGCACTGTCACACCAGCAAAGTACACACGAGCTTCCCTGACCTGACCAACAGACAGGGCAAGCACCCAAATTCTAAGCAAGGCTTCCACTCAGGGCAAGTTCAGCCAAAGTGGACCCTTTTCTGCCATCAATGAGATCTCCAAGGAGAACTGGACCAAGTCTCACAAAGGCTGGAATCAAAGCCAGTGCAAAAAAAAAAAAAAAAAAGGTATGGGAGGGGAAACACTGGGCTCCTCCACAAATCAGTTAACTGGAATTTCTCCTGCTAAGAAGCCCAAGTGAGCCAGTGGACAAGGTTCCTTTCTGGCTTCTGTCCACCCTCCTCCAAGCAGCTCTTCCGAAAGCCCAGGCTTCTCCTGAGGATGCCTTCTTATCTGATTAAAGGGAATATTATGCGAAATATTCAGCCACCCCGGCACTGGCTGTGTGGGTGTGCTGGATAAAATCTGCATGAAACTGCCATCGCAGGTCATTTGTTTAATTTCAATTCTGCACAATGTAAAAATAGAACGAGCTGCCATGAAGGGTTGAGGCTTGACAGCTTCAATGAGAAGAGGCTCCAACAGCACAAAAGCCACGCTGTTCTGCTGGGTCGCCTGCTTCCTCCCCGTGACGGAGGAAAAAGGGGAAGAGAAGAAACCTGAAAGCGAGGTACAGCTTTCACGATATTCTGCTCTTTTCCCCCTTTGCCCCCTTTCTTGCGCTTCTCCACATTTTCCTCTTTACTCCATCTGTTCCCTCTCTCTCCTCGCACTTGGCTTGCTTCCTGTCTCCGTCGCCCCACTCGCCTGCCCCTCCTTCATCGTTTCTACGTGTCATTTCTTTTTCTCCTTCCCGGGGACTGGCTCTCCTCCCCATGCTCCACACCCTCACCGGGGCTGCCCTTGCCTCCCCGGGCTGCCAGGCTCCCGGGGTCTCATCAACTTTTCTAGGAATTGCTCTCCTATACCCTGTTCCCCTCTTTATCCCCTACCCCTTCCACCAAGTCCCAGACACTGAAAATGTTTAGAAAGTGGAATTTCAGAGGTCAGGTAGATCAGATGGCAGGTGAGCTTCAGGGACTGCCTTTTTTCATACTCCCTCATCTAGACAACTATGTTTATTATTCACGGAGCTCAGCAGCTCCTGGCAGGTGCGCAGGCGGGAGGTACCTCGCTGGTCTTGCGTTCTGGACAAATTAGTTTTTAATTTTATTAAGTTTTTAAAAATAAATGCCCAAGTTGCCCTCTCCAGTTCGGACCCCTGAAGCCCGTAGCCACCTCCACATCAACCTTAGCACAATCCCGGCTCAGAAAGGGAAACTTCTCTTTAACCAGGGGCTCCAGAGCTGCGCCAGAAGAGTCCACATGGGTGCTGAGAGGGGAGACATGCTTCCTGCTCCGTTCACCCCCACTGGGGTCTCAGAATGGTCCCACTATTTGACCTAGTTTCAAACCAAAGGATTAGGCTGTTTCAAGTCTGTTAAGACGGCTAATGGAACCAACGCAGTGGAGCTCCTTCTCTGTGCCCAGAACGGGCCCCTCGCCTGTGGAGCCATCTTTCTCTGCTACGGTGGGTTGCCAGGAACCTCCTCTCTGACGACAGAGCTTCACAGTTGCTCTGGGGAAAGCCTATCAGAAAAGCTGGTTAGCGGATCACTAACTCACAGATTCATCAACGTCAACCCACTGAAAAAGCACTCCTATTTTTACTGCTATCTTCCAGATCTGTACTCGAGTCCAATGCCAAGTGTTCCCCTATCTAAAGAACTTCATTTTCACACACACCAAATGAGGCTTCAGTAAATCAGGGGGACCCTCGTAACAGCATATCCCATTTCCTAAAACACCCGGCTCTGCTGTAACACTGTTTCCATCCTCCTGCCTTTTACTGGCCATGTTCATTGATAGGCAGATGTGCAATGCGTATCCACAAAGCAGAGTGGGTACAAGGGCATCCCTTAGAAGCCAGAGTCTTGTATACACCAACATAAAGGGTGTATGGAACCCTGACAGCTCAGAGATACATGTGGTGTTTCTGCTTTGCGCCTGTTAGGGCTCTGGGCCAAGTCAAGGACATGATGAATTTAGTACGATTTGAAGAATAATCATGCCTAGGCAGAAAATGAAATGTGGTTCCCGAGGTACCAATCCACAGGTGCAAAAGGGGGAAAGGAGAGGAAGAAAGAAAGGCTCCTGATCAGGGTTAAAGGACCATGAAAGTTAAAACAGAGTATAAACCAGAGCAGGCACCCCAAGAGAAGGAAGCACCCTCTTGGCCGGGCAATCGGAATGGGTGATAATTCCTAGCAAAATTGTAAACAGCAGCCCCAAACCACAAACAGCTGAAAACGACGTGCCGCCTGCGTGAAAGCAGCAGACGGTGGAAGCAGAGCAGTGGAAATGCCTCTGGACGGCAGCTGCAGCCCTGGGCTGGTGGTTTCAGTTATAGATGTACACACTACAGATGTGTCTGACCGCACAGCCCTGATGGGGGAGTCAACAGTGAGCTGAACTGCAAAGACATCATGTGACTGTGACGGTCCAAAAGCAAAGACAGGAAAGTGGTGGCAGGGACCCCCTTTATTATGTGGTCTCCTTATACAGACGAGATTTCATTCAAGGCCTATCATCCTTGAAAACAACTGAGCAAGAAACCAAATAAGGCACTCACATTTGGTGACGAGGGCACATCAGGGTATTATAGTAGCGCCCCAGTTTGGCTAAGTGTTGATCAGTTGCTCATAATGGTTTCTTTCCACCACTAACACCAAAGCCTGGCCCCAAATCTCCAAAACCTAGCAGCCTTTGAGTGTGGACAGGGGAAACCAGAACTTCCCCATGTCCGCTGGAGACCCTGGATCTCCTGAACACCAACGATGCCCCGCAGAGCTCTTGGCCCAAGTTGCAAGTTGAGGACAAGGTCTTCTGAGCAAGTTACAAAGTACCTGCGTCTAGGGCAGGGGCCTCAGGCAAACACTGGTGACCTCACTATACACCATCAACGGCAGCCAGTTCAAGTTGCAAGAAGCAGTGAAGGTGGCGTGGATAGGGACATCTGGTACGGGCAAGAGACCTCATCTTCAAGTAAGAAACAAAGGCAGAGGCACCGCTGAACAGGCAGAATAAACATTATCCTCAGCCAGAGCACAAGACTGAACTCCTCACACAAGAGATACACATCTATACGCTGCCCTCTAACCTTCTAAACACTGTTTAATGAAAAAAAAGAGAGAGAGGAATGGGTCACATCAGAACAGTGTGGACACCCTTCTTTGAGTGCACCTGTTCCACAGTAAGCCTCGAGATCAGATTAGGGGCAAAGTGGGACAGAAATGCAGCATTTCCAACTTGTTTCCAACATTAGTTTCCTGAGCTCAAAGGGACAGCCCCAGCTGAGATACTTCCCTCCTGAAAAGCCCCCAGGCAGAGGGCTCTTCATCCATAAGCCATCCTTCTGTAGCTCCAAAAGGTGATGTGCCCACGTGGGCACTGGCAGGGGAGACAGCTCAGCCCTCTGCACTAATGTCTTCGTTCTCACCCAGAGTGGTGGGAGTTTTACATCTGTTGCTGTCATGAAAACATTTTATTATTTTTTTTACAAGTTTTTTTTTTTCTTTTCCTTCTTGGATAAAGCTAGGGATCTTCTAAGTATATGTGATGTGCACAGTCCTCCCAACCTAGCCCTCTCCAATTCTGGGTGTGTGATGGAGCTGCCTCTCACAGCTGCTCTGTCCACCAGCACTCAGAGCCTGGGAGTACGCTCCCAGCTGTTGGTTCACACAAGGCCTCGGAGCCTAGGCACCTGCTAAGGAACTTCTGGGGGGAATGAAGTTTCTCCACGCATAAGGCTGGCTGATGGTTGCAAACAAGTTGTTTGGGCTCCATCACCCTCATTCCAATGGCCACACCCTCTCATCCCTTCATCTACTGTGTAAGAGTAACTCCGTTTCTTCTAGAACGGGACTCCATGCATCCCTCGGTCCAAACCAGGAATTCCTCCAATTACTAGACCTCCACCTCCACCCTGCGAGGAAATTAGGAAAAGCAGAACCTCTCCCTAGTCTTATTAGGTACCAGCAGATAAACCGCATGATGTCTACTTTGTCTTTCTTCCAAATCTCGGACTTTCACCATGAGAGGGGAACAGGCACAGACTGATGGGGGTGGCCAGGTGGGGTCAGAGAGGCACTGCCCAGAACAAGGAACGCCAGTGTCCCCAGTTCAAACTTTTGCCAGAAATCTGGAGAGGATCATACACAACGCCGTGCCCACAGCCCTGCCCTCACCACCCGCCTGAGCACGTCTCCAGAACTGAATGGACCATGAAGCCAGCTTAGTTCTCTCTGGAAATTCATGAAGAAGCAGTCGCTCCCAGGGGTTTCCTGGGGACACCAAGTCTCAGGCGTGGACACCACAGCCGCGCCACAATCCATGTTAATAGCTTTACTGTGCCCTCCGGTAACTTTGAGGTCGCTCTAAGAAAATTCAGACGAGAACGGCACCCCCGCCCCACCCTATGTTCCCACAGCTTCCAGGTTCCCGGGGATCCCTCAGCCTCTCCCCCAGCATCCAGGTGTGCCCCGCGTGGGGCTCAGGAAGGTCAGGAAGTTCTTACCTGGCTCTGCTGGGAGAGGCGCTCATGTGGCCTGGCGGGCCGGGCGCGTCGGTCGGCGGCGTCCAAGGCACTCTGCGCTGCCAGCGACCGCTCAGCACGTCTCCCCGGGAGCCTGGCTCTGCGGACAGGAGAGCCAGTGCCACCTGGGGGAGGAAGGGGAGGGGCGCGGAGCCCGAGGACGCGGAGCCCGGCTGGGCTGGGGCCGCGGGGCACCCGGGCGGGCGGCCGTCTGCGCGGGGGGCGGGGGCTCCGGCGGAGGAAGAGGAACCCCCTCCCCCTCCGCGGGCCGCGAGGCTCCCGCTGGCTCGGCGTCTACGTGTCGCGGCGTCGCCTTCCCGCTTTCTATAAATATATATTTGCCCGCGCCCGGCGCTTCTGCGCCGCTCTCCGAGTCGTCCCCGACTCTACCTCCGTGGTTTCCGCTCCTCTCACTCTCTCCCTCCTCCCCTCCCCCTCCCTCCGCGGGTGAAGCCGGCCGCCTGCCTGGATTTTCCCGGTGTTGCCTCGCTCCAACATTTAGCACTGCAGTGTAACTCGGGGACACGCGACCAGACAGTTCCTTTAAAACCAGACCATCAAATTTAGTGCGGAAACCAAGCCCAGAAGTGCAGCTCCCCGTGGCTGGGAGGAGGCGTTAGCCCGTTTGAAAGCCAGATCGCCGCGTTCCACGCAAAGCTATGAGCAGACATGTGAGGAAGGCGAATGGCAGAGATTTGCACGAGTCCACAGGTGACCTGCAGGGTCTCCAGAATGGGGCGGAATCTGGATGGATGGTGTGGGAATCTGGGTACTGCAAAGCAGGACAGGACCTGACGAGTCATCGGGTTCAAAGCCCTCATTTTGCAGCTGAGAAAACTGAAGCTCAGAGAGGTGCATTGACTGGCTCAGGGTCACACAGCTAGCGAGGGAAGTGGAGACCTTTAGTTAATGCGATTGTCAGGGCATTCACGTTTCCGTACCTAAGAAAGAACTGTCTGGGTGTGGAGGGGCCCCAGAGGGACAGTGTCAGTCTCTTTCATTCACTCTTACCCAGGGCACCCATGTCTCAGGGAGCTCACCTGAGCCCAGGAAGAAAACATAATTAGCCAATTTACAGGTTAACACTCCATTCTCACCAGAACCACTTCTAAAGCCACCCCGTCTTCCAGGAAGGCTGTGAAGAAGGAAAAGCACCAAAGGAGCAGCAATGCTTAACCCACAAAAAAGTGAAATGGCAAATCCTTCTTCATTGCCGTCTTCCAGAGACCCGGCTAACAAGATCTGCTTTAAAACCCCCATTTTCCACTTATGTTTTCCACTTTCCTCTCCATCCTGCACATCATTCTGATCACTCTCTGACACAGATATTTACACATTACACACAAAAGAGCACACATTTTCCCCCATCTGCTTCTTACGCCTACACTAATACTACCTGGCAGTATCAGCCTATAAATCAAAGGGGCTTTCTCAGTGGAAGACTGGTGAGGGGGTCATAGCATTAATTCCCTTCCCAGAAGATGTTATTATGCCTGGCAGAGTCTTCTCACATATGTCCTTCCCTCGGGCATTTCACGACCTCAATGACAGAGCTCCTCTGGAAGGGCTTCCCACTTCTGGCCAGGTGGGGTCCAATATTTTGGATGCACTCATATACTCTCTTTGGGGAGCTTATGACAGCTATTTCACAAGTATGTGCACCGAGGTAACTCAGAGAAAAATGAAACCTCCCCAGGAGTTATACTGTAAATCAAGAAGGGGTCCTTTTGTCAAATGCCATTAAGAAGGAGGTAGCAGAGTGAGGAAGAGTGAACTCTGAGTAGGTACCCCAGCACCACCCTTGACCAGATTTGTCAACGTGGACAATTTACTTAACCTCTCTAAGCCTTAGTTTCCCTACATGAAAACTGGAGAAAGTAACCAACCTTGCCCCAGGGGTAAATGAGATTCTGAATGCACACTGCCTGGATTGTGCTACGTCTTAGCTGTTACTCATATTGTTCATATTGCTTTTCAGGGCCAGACAGTCCTCTTAGCGACCTCATACTTACACTTACTAGCTAGGTAACTCTGACCAAGTTGCTTAATCCCTCCCTGATTCTCTCTTAATCCAAGCTATCTTAATCTCCAAAATGGGGATAATTACATGTCCTTTGTAGGACTGTTAGAGGATTAAATTAAATAGTGCACGTCAAACACCTAGCAGGGTACCAGATACATAAAGGACATCCAAGATAATATATTCGTTCCAGCCTCTTCATCTCCAGTTAACCAAATGTGTAATCCTGCACAAGTTAACTTTTCTAAGCCTCATAGGACAGCAAAGATTCATATAACACGTGCATATTATCCGGTACATAGTAAGTGCTGAATATATGTTAATTACCTCCCTTCCTTTTGAAACTGCTCAAAATTTATTTTTACCTGGAAGCATTCCCACCACATCTCAGTCACTCATGATCTCATTCATTCTTTAGTTATACCAATTTTGTTGCATTTAAATGTGTTTACATTTTTCTCACATCCCCTTATTTATTTAGCAAAAATTTCTTGAGCACTTATGTGCCGCCAGGCACTGTGCTCTGCTCTGACATGCATGTATTTCTTTTGAATGATTTTAAATTCCCAGGAGCTGGGAACGTGTTTTAATCTTTCACCACCTCCTACAGATGTAGCCATAGTCAGAGAGTCATTGAGCTAGAAGGAGACCTAGAGATTATATTGGCTGACATTCTCATTTTACAGCCCAGAGTGGATAATTGATCTATACACAGTTTAATGCTGAAGATGGTGGTTTCTTGCCTCCTTAGCCAGTGCTCTTTGAACTATGCAAACTGTTTCATGAACACCAGTTCTTGCCAGCTGTTGCATGAACACTAATTCCTTGGAATGCTAATAGGTGGCACTCCAAAAAAGAGTTCTATGGTCAAGTGTGTTTGAGAAATAATGGGTTAAAGAAAGTAAACCAAGTTTTATTTTGTTTGTTTGTTTTTCCTGACAGACTTTTCAGAACCTTTATTATGTTTATGAGCATTGTGAATTTCCAAAGGATATAGTGCACCTCACTTGTTCAATGCAGTCAGTCAGGAAACCCTTTCTCATAAAGCATTTGGGGAACTAGGGATCGAACACACAGATTTAGGGAACACGATGATGAACACTGGAAATACGACCAACCAATGTGACTGCTCTGTTTGTGTGACCTCCAGAGAAGAGTCTAGTGTTAACACATCCTGGGCATTTGTCAGTCCCTTTTCGAGGTCTAGGAACTTGTCTTCTAGATGCGATCCTCAGATGAAGGGGGCATGAGTCGCCATGGGTCCCCTCTTCCCTGAGCAACTTGCTTGGCGTGGGGAACGGGACAGACTCATCACAGCTATCAGGACACAGTTCTTCCTTCCCTGCTTTGATTCAGAGCAAGTTTCCAGGCTGCTTGGGCTATAGAGCACAGTGGTTTGAACGTGGGCTTTTGAGCTAGACAGTCCTTGGGTACCAGTCCCATCTCTACTTCTCACTAGCTGTTGGATATTTATTAGGCAAATTGCTGAGCCTCTTAAGCCTCAGTTCTTTCATTTATGAAATTAGCATAATGATGCTGGATGGAAATAGTGCACTCAAACCCCTGGCACAGTGCCTGGCACAGAGGAAGCACCCCAAAACTCTGGCGGTATTACTAAGAATGACAATGGTGTATGGTAGAGTACTTGTGGCACTTAGTTGTCAACAGATAGCACAGTGATACAGCTGAGTTTTGCTGAACCCCAAAGCTCAGTCCTTCTCCTCTTCCTTCTCCCCCATCACAGGGTTATGCCAATTATAGTCACCCCATCAACTACTCTGCTCCCTCAGATCTGGGAGGAAACTAGCGGTAGATACACTTTGAGCAAACTCAGAAATGAGCTAAAAAGGATATTAATCACTGACATAAAAAGCTTCCTTTAATTGAGCAGCTGCTAAACACCAGACACTGAGCTAAGTGATTTCTATTTCTGCTTCTGTTCATTATCTATTTATGTCTCTATCTGTCTGTACTCCTTAACAACCACTTGAAGAGGGAAGCGTCCACCTCCCCATTGTGAAAATTTAAAAACTGAGGTTCAGAAAGTTTATGGGGCAAGAGGCCAAATTCACCCAAGGGCAAAATGAGTAACTACCAGTTCCCTGTTGCCATTCCAGTCCTCGGGGCGCATAAGTACATTGTGTGTTGATGTGCTGTGGACTAGAACACACATTGTGGGACGTGGCTGAGCTGGGATGATCTCTCTCTCTCTTATGGACGGGGCAGCTGTGGAACAGATGTTAATTAATGCCCAGTTAAGTAAGAAATGGAGCCAAGAAAATTCCTTTCTCAGTTGCTTCCTCCAAGGAAGGGCTCATTGACTGGGCTCTCTGCCTGTCAGCCTATTATATGTGAAGGATGCAGGACTCCCATTAGCCTACTGGAAGAAGCTATGCTTATTGTGCTAATCTTCTCACAATGTATGTAAGTTGAGTCATTATGCTGTACACCTCAAGCTTACACAGCGCTGTGTGTCAATCATATCTCAGTAAAACTAGAAAAATAAATAAAAGGAACTATGGTATCAGGGGATCAGAGAGGACATTTTATATAAACAGAGAAATGAAGATATAATTTCTTCCCACCAGTAGCAGGAACCCAGGCATGTGGAACCAGGACAGTGAATTAATGCTTCCTCTTTCCCTTTCACTCTCACCCGCAGTATCCTTTCAGACTTCTCCACCCCCACCTCATCCTTCATCCCTGGCAAGAAAGCCATGCCCAGGGTGAACATGTGACTCCTTCCAGACTAAATCTTCCTAATAACCCGTAGTTCACTCTTCCCGGTCTGTTCCTGATGGAGTCCAGTCAAAGCACCAGATACCCTTCGGCTGCATCCTCAGCTGAGAAAAGGACTGATTCTGCCTCTTCCAGGAGATCAGAACCCTAAAGGCAGCCATGGCTGGCTCCAACTCCTGGCAGAAAACATAACCAGGCTATTTTTTTTTCAAGGGGATTTGGAAAGAAACCAAGCTAATAAGAGACAAAAGGTACGAGAAGAGAGAACAACTTTGCTATTTCCTCAGGTAAAATATAACGAGAAGCTTCTGTGATAAAAATTGCACCTGCATGGCTGAGTTTGGAGGGTACAGAACCTCCCAAAGTCCACGTTCTCTCACCAGAGAATTCTACTGTGTCTGTGGTTCTCAGAAACACCTGCTGTGTGGCTATGTGGGCTGCATGTATTAAGGGGCTGGGGTGCAGGATGGGCATAACCCTAACATCTTATAATAACTACTACAGCGCATCAGATCTTGTGCTGAATGCTCACAGTATAAGATTTGCTGGGCTTCCCTGGTGGCGCAGTGGGTAAGAATCCACCTGCCAATGCAGGGGACACAGGTTCGAGCCCTGGTCCAGGAAGATCCCACAGGCCGCAGAGCAACTAAGCCTGTGCGCCACAACTACTGAGCCTGTGCTCTAGAGCCCACGAACCACAACTACTGAGCCGGCATGCCTACAGCCCATGCTCTGCAACAAGAGAAGCCACCGCAATGAGAAGCCCGCACACAGCAACGAAGAGTAGCCCCCACTCGCCGCAACTAGAGAAAGCCCGGGCACAGCAATGAAGACCCAACAGCAGCCAAAAATAAATAAATAAATAAATTTATATATTAAAAAAAAAGATTTGCTGCCATCCTTATTGTAGTCCTCTGAAGTTACTTTCATTATCCCCACTTTATAGAAGAGAACACTGAGTCTATCAAAGGTTAAGCAACTTGGCCAAAGCCACGCAGTATTTGATGTGGCAAATAATCATCTCAGCTACCTCATATTTCAAACATGTTCTTCCTGGATAGCGAACAATCTTGTGAGGTCCGTCAAACACTTCTCCCAATGTGCACAGCGAGGAAACTGAGGCTCAGAGAGTGGAAGGAAGACTACTGAATTCAAACAGGTAGAAACCGACACAGCTGGGTCTTGAATTTTAGGCTTATTCTACCACTGAGTCATGCTAGCAAACAGAGACTTTCCAGGTTTGGGGATCCTGATCCCCAAGAATCAGAAAACACGTCACTCCTTGAACAATGCCCCTGCTAATATTCCCATGACCAAGCCAGTCACCGTGAACAACAAATGCTAGAGGGGAAGAAAAGCCACAGAAGAATCCCTGGGATTTCCAGTCACTGGGCAGGAGGTTCCAGGAGCCGAATCTTCTTTGTTTCTGTCTCTCACGGACCTTCAGGCCAAAGGTTCAGTTTTTCCTGTGTAGACAAAAATATGAAACATTAATGATCACAACAATAAAAGCATACCCTCTTACAAATTTCAGGCACTGTTAAAAGGGATTTACATTTTATTTACTCATGGAATCTGGAGTCATGCTATGATGTAGGGACGTTATCTCCATTTTGTAGATGTGGAAAATAAGGCACAGAGAGGTGAGGGAACTTGCCCAATTGCAAACACTGCTAGGAAGGATAGAGATGGGATTTAAACCCAGGGAGTCTGGTGCCAGGTTCCAAGTGCAAAAGAGCTAGTGGCTCTCCAGGATATCATTAGCTGCTCTGATGAGGTCCTCTGGGCACCAGTTTACCAGAATAGATAAGGGAGACCCTGGGGGTAAATGCCTGCATCTGAGGGAGGGATGCTCTGGGACCATCTTTCCCCCTCCTGCAGGCTGGTCTTTGCCCACAGGCAGTTGGCTAATTCCTCTGCCCATCTCCCTGCCAGAGTCACCAGCTGCCCCTTGTCAGCCCAGCACAAAGGGAAGCCAGATTGGCTGGGTGTGGGGTAGAGGTGCCTCTCCCTCCTCTTGCCAAGCAGGGGACTTCTCTTCCCCTCCCCCTTCTCCTGGGAGCGCTCATCTGGCCTATATCACCAGCTGATGTGTGCTTAGTAAAGCCTGCTTTCAAGTGAGGGCAATGGGATTCAGTTCCCAGAACCATGTCTGTTAATCCAATCAGGGGCATTTTCCCTGATTGTGAACACCCCGCAATCCTGCAAGATCTGCTTTGAAACACAGCACCACCGGGAGTGCAGCCACAGAGGGGGATCCGGCATCTAGGCCTCTCTTCGTGGGCACATTTGACCTCAGGGATTTTAGGATGACTTCCTCCACCCTCCCTTTCCCCACTGGGTGTTGTGACACATTGTTGAGAAATACAGGCAAAAGGATATGGGTGGGGTATGGGAGAGTGGCAGCCTGAAGTGGTGGGTAAATCAGAGCTCAGGAAGCCCAAACTCAAGTCCGAAGTTCACCGGAAACAAGATGTTTGAACTTGGGAAAATAATTTCTCTTCTTCAGGCCTCACTTTTCTCACCTAGAAAATGGGAGAGTGGGATTAGATAGACCCTGTGAGATTCCTTCCATGTTATGTGAAATGGAAAGACTCCTCTAAGGGACACTTTTTTAAGGAGACGATGGGAAAGGTTGGTCTCCATCCCACGGCTCCTTCTCCCGGGGCATCTCCTAAAACACGGAACTCCTGTCCTCCAGGACTCCACCATCGACAGGACACGGTAGGCGCTGGGCAGGCTGCTGGGCCAAAGTCCCTATTCCTGGAGGAGGGACTACAGGGCTTCACTTTGACTCCACGCAGCAGGTGCTCGGAGTCTGGGTTCTGAGAACTATCCTGTCCCAGGCTCCCTGATGCTCTCAGCTGAGCCTCCTTGGCTGCCAATCTTAGAGTTAGGTCTTTATTTGCCTTCTGACTTTGCTTTCCTCTTCTAATCAATACAAAGAAAAAAACCTGATGGGCCCTTACGGGTACAGGCAATTCGCTAATCAGAACTCTGGTTAATAAGCTTTGCAACGTGAAGTGTCTCACGGAGAAAGTCTATCAGGCCGCTCAGCCACGTCAGGCTCTCTCCCTGACAGGCAGTGGCTACTGAGGACTTAGATGCTTTATTTTTAAAAGGCTTTTTCTGGCTCTAATTTCCTCTACTCTGAAAGAAAAGAGACGAGGCTAAAAAGAAAACCAAGTCAGAGCAAGTGAGGGAAAAGCTGAATTAGGAAACCAACATGGTATCTTGGGGTGTATTATAAATCTCAGGGGTGGGTGCTGAGTCTTGATTGGATGGCTTCGAACCACACTAAGTATGGTCCCAAATACCTACGAGCAATCAATAAAGGCTTTTAGTACTGAGGACTGGTGATGAAATGCCCTGTCCTTTGTCAAAGTCCCATCACTCATTCTCTGTCCCCAGGTGTTTCGCCTAATGGCAGGGGCCACCAGAATTCGAGTTTGGCTGCAGGACATTGCAAACGAAGAGTCTAGGACCCAGTAGTTAAGTCTTCTGCCACAGAGGAGGCCTGTGCTTGGGGACAGATATGGCAGCAGATAAAGAGAAAAGCCCATCCAGACAGATGGCACACGACATCTGGAGGGGATGGTGACAGGCACCAGGCAGTGATCCAGGCAGGGAGGTCCCCAAACGGGAGATGCTCTGAAAGGAGGAGAACAGTGACAGCAACACGAAGGTCTGTGGGGTGCCCAGCTTCTGGATCCCACTCCAGAAAGGGCTACGGAGGAGAAAAAAGGGTCCTAGCCCAGAAAAGCTGGGTACTGGGAAGGTTACAAAGTCAGGACCATTTACAGATGAGAACACTGAAGACCAAGGTTACATCACTGGCACGTGGCAGAGCTGGGATGCAAACTCAGGCACCCAGGACCCAGATCCTGGAGACTTCACCCCTCTACCACTGACTCCCAGAGCAAGGCTGGGGCTCTGTGTTTAGGGGCCAGACGGGGGAGCATGGGAGGTCATTACAGAGCCCATCCTGCAAAATGTTTACCGAATGACTATAAACCATTACGTAAAGAGCCTCTCCTGAGGGTCCTAACGGGATACTACAGGCTCAGAAGGCACACGATACGAACCAGGAAGTGAAACCTCAATTCAGTGAAGAGACGCTAAGGAGAGCCTCTAGTCACTCTAATTCCAGGGTCCAGGCTCAGACAGTTTCATCCCAGAGTGCTGAAATAACGTACCAAATGCAACCTTAGACCCAGAGTCAATGATTCTGAGAAATCGTAGGAAAGTGAAGGACAAAATCCCTGAGCTAAATTGTAGTTTCCAGAAAACTGGAGATCGGAGAATCTCTAATGAGGTGCTAGGAGAGAAGATTAAATACATAACTTAATGCTAGCAAAGGAGGGTCAACCTAGAGTCCCTAGGAACCAGTCATGCCAACAAAAGTTAACTTACCATTTGGATAGACTTACTATGGAAGTCAAAATATGCTTGTTAAATCCTTGTGTATATCTTTCATTCAACAAACATTAATTGAGAGGGATATCTATGTGGGATAACATTAGTCAACAAGACAATTAAACATCTTTTTGCACACTCCTATATTCATCGCGGCACTGTTTACAATAGCCAAGATATGGAAACAACCTAAGTGTCCATAGATGGATGAACTGGGTAAAGGAGATGTGGTGTATATATATATATACAATGGAACATTACTCAGCCATAGAAAAGATGAAACCTTGCCATTTGTGACGACATGGATGGACCTTGAGGGCATTATGCTAAGTGAAATAAGTCATGGAGAAAAACAAATACTATTTCACTTACATGTGGAATCTAAAAAACAAAATAAATGAACAAACAAAACACAACATAACCAGACTCATAGGTACAGAGAAAAGGTGGTGGTTACCAGAGGGAAGGGGGTTGGGGAGTGGGCAAAATGGGTGAAGGGGATCAAGAGGTATAGACTTCCAGTTGTAAAATAAATAAGTCGTTGGGGTATAATGAACAGCATGGGGGGGTTAGTCAATAACTTTGTATTAACTTTGTATGGTGACAGTTGATAACTAGACTTACTGTGTGATCATTCTGCAATGTATATAAATGTTGAGTCACTATGTTGTACACCCAAAACTAATATAATAATGTATGTTAATTATACTTCAATTAAAAAATCTTTTCTCTCACTGAGTCTCCTGGGAAGAGTCAGAAAACAAACACGTAAACAAACAAAATTTCAGATAAGGGTAAGTGCTAAGAAGAAAATTAATGGACTAGAGAATGATTGGGAGTGAATTCTTAGCTGGCTAATGATTATTAGCCAGAACGATGGGGAAGCTTCTCTAACGGTATTTGAGCAGAGGCTGGGGTGATGAGAAGGGGTCAGATGTGTGGAGATCTGGGGGGAAGTTGTTGCAGGAAGAGGAAATGGTAGGTGCAAAGTTCCAGATACTTGAGTGAGTTTGGCATGTTTCAGAAACCCAAAGAAGGCCACCGTGTCTGACCTACAGTGAGGGAAGGGGACGTTGCCCCAGGTGAGCAGGGATGCGGGCAGCTTGGCAAAGCTTTGTAGACTGCAGTCAGGAATTCAGGTTTTGTCCTCAGTGAAATGCGAAGCAGTTGAAGAACTTAAGCAGGAGAATGACATGGTTGAAATTACATTTTAAGAGATGGCTCTGGCTGCTCTGTGGAGAGCTGTTTGGAAGCAGAGCAGAGTGGACACAGGAAACCAGTGAGAGACCCAATGCGTTTGTTTAGGGGAGAGAAGTTGGTGGCTTGACCAGGGGTTGTCCCAATAGAGTAGGTGCAGTGGGTCAGATTCAGGGTATATTTTGGAGAGATAGATAATACCTTCAGCTTTTGAGCAAATACAATTTTTTTTATTATTTTTTATTTTTTTTTTAATTTACCATCTTAACCATTTTTTAAAAAATTTTATTTATTTATTTATTTTTGGCTGTGTTGGGTCTTCGTTTCTGTGCGAGGGCTTTCTCTAGTTGCGGCGAGCGGGGGCCACTCTTCATTGCGGTGCGTGGGCCTCTCACTGTCGTGGCCTCTCTTGTTGCGGAGCACAAGCTCCAGACGTGCAGGCTCAGTAGTGGCTCACGGGCCTAGTTGCTCCGCGGCATGTGGGATCTTCCCAGACCAGGGCTCGAACCCGTGTCCCCTGCCTCGGCAGGCAGATTCTCAACCACTGTGCCACCAGGGAAGCCCCTACAAATTTATTTTTAATTTTTATATTTATTTTTTTTAATGAGCTGGAGCTCCCTTGGGCAGAATTCTGAAGGAGTGCTATTAGATTTTGGCCTTGGCCTTCTCCTGTTTGTCAGTACCATGAACCCCCCTTTAGGGTTATGACCTGCACAGTAGCTTCTGGTACGGTGTCTCCCTCATGGCCATCCCAGTAACAGACCTAACCTGGCTCCCGTATTTGTGAACTGCACCTCTGATGGGATACAACACACTTGCACTGCAGCCAATCTCTAACCAGCTCTGGCCAGGGTGATGGGGGGTTAGGCGGGCAGAATATAATGTATAGCGTATAATGGTTGTTGCAGAGGGGAACCCAGTACCGGGTGAGAATTTATGAGTCTCTGGCCCGTTTTACCATGTTTACAGTCTAACTGGGTTTCTCGATCATTCCCAAGGTTTCTAAGCTACAGATTTGATTGGTCTACTTCTTCCTAGACGGTGTACCATTTACATACAGTCTTTTGTCTTTTCCTGCACCACCCAGAAAAGCAGCCTGGATGCACGTGGCTCTTTCAGTAACTGGGCACAGAAAGTTTGGCTATCACTAGGCCCACAGAGAGTGGAGCCAGTTGCCATAGTGAGAAAAAGGGCTTCCGGAGGATCTGAGGTGTTCCTTTTCCTCTCAATATGCCTGTGAGAGAGAGTTCTAATAGGGGGGACAAAACTTCTATGAAGTTCAAAGATTATATAAATGACCAGTTTTACGCCAAGAAACTAACTTCAGATTTCACTGGAGTTGCAGTTACTGAGTCTACCCTAGGAACCTATTTCTCTTGCTAAGAATCTGGCATCTTTTATTACCCATCCCCCCGAAAAAAGGAGCAGTTTACTCTGGAGACAGAGAATCAGGTAGGATAATAATCCCAGCAGACAAATGGGAAGAGACAGCAATAATAAATATTCCTTCTAAAAGAGCATATAAAGGAAGTAAAAGCTTGGAGCGACTTGGGAGCACCAACTGCTTAATAATAAAGGCAATGATTCCTTGGCCAGGCTGCAAACACAGTTTTTAGTTATAGGTGTCAAAACCCGAGTGTCAGGACCTTGCTTTATTAAGGCCATTTAGTAAGCTGTTGGTGTCTACTCCCAGCACAGACATTTTTCTCTGATACCAGAAACACGAGGCTTTTTCTCTCTGAATTCCCAAAGTCTTCCAATCCTGAGGCCCCTTTCCTTCTCAATTTTCTCCTAACCCAAGAATGTCTGGTTCTTCTGCTACAAAGAGAAAGGAAACTTGCTTTCCAGAAAGGCTTAAAGGATTGCATCTGAGTTCGTTGAACTGTTAAGCCCTGGTCTGTCTGAGGGCTGGGGTGGGGTATACAGTTACAAAAATGAGGATAGTAAACAAAAGCTATTTTCTTTTTAATTAATTCCATTTATCTGTCAATAGTAAAACAGCAACTGTTTTCTTTTTAACTCAATTCCATTTGTTGATCACAAGCTGCAAGAGTTATAAGAAGTGAGACAGCTCCCTCAAGGAATTTGCAATCCAGGAAGAAGGTTGAGATAAGCACAGGATTATAGTATTATTTATTTTTAATTGGGGTATAGTTGTTTTACAATGTTGTGTTAGTTTCTACTGTACAGTGTAGTGGAGTTCCCTGTGTTATACAGCAGGTTCTCATTAGTTATCTGTTTTATACATATTAATGTACATATTGCACAGGATTATAGTATTATAAGTAGGAAGTAAATGGAATGAAAATAAGTGATCCTATGGGCTATAGGATGGTAGCATGTGAGGTGAGTCTTAAGAGTTGGGATGGAGGTAGGGAGTAGTATAAGGAGGCTGGGGAAATGAGCCAGGCCTGGACGAGAAGAGAAATTGTCTTAGCTCTAGAGCTATTAAGGACAGCTGGGCAGTCCTAGGCCCATGGCTGTGGATGAAGAAAACTTAGGTGTAATTCAGAAAAGGATTGATACCAGGAAAGTCTTCTCTTTCCTGGACACAGAAATGTGAAATTCCAGGTGGCCAGGTAAGAATATTGAGAAAAAGGAAGCTTCACTATGATTCTAGGAGATCTGAGTGATACTTCCTGAGAATAACTAGAGTTATAGGAATTAGAATCCCATTCACCAGGGGAGAGGGTTGGCAAGCATGGAAGTAGTCCCTGTCAGGTGGGCAGGGTTTAGGGCCAACATTCTAAGCTTGAAGAGAGTATGGAGAATTATGCAGGGTAACAGATAGACTTTAGAAAGGGGAGTAAGGTCCAAAGCAAGAGCCCAATTTGGGGACCTGAATCAAATTGCGGAATCCAAAGGGCTACTCCTCAGAGGTGTCCTAGCATCCGAACTCAGCCCAATCACATCAGATACTCATTTCTGTGTAGCAATATGACTCAATGCCAAGCCACACCAGATGGTAAAGCTGAGGTGCTGACATTTTTTCTTCCCTGAGCAGGCACTAGGGCTTGTATATCTGTGGGCAATGCCCTGTGTGTGTAGTGTCAGAGATGAGAACAGCAGGGGAAGGGAGACAAGGCAAACTTCTTTCTCTTCTGCCTATGTCTGACTATGGGCTCCAAGGGGCTCCTGCTACAGGACAGCAACGCCTGGTTAGGATACATTATTTGAGACATTATTAGCCTCATAAGAGCAAAGAGATAAGAAGCAAGCAAGAAAGAGAGAATGAGAGAGAGGTCAAGGCTGACCTACCAGAGGGTGAACACTGGTTGCAGTAGTGGTGCCAAGAGACTGAGCTTTGGGCCAGACTTGAGGGGCAGAATGGAAGTCTGGGACCCCACCATACACTGAAGCCCTCAAAGGAGAGCAAGGAGCGTACAAGGGGTGGGGCAAGGTCACCAACATGGTTCCAAATTGGCTGCACCCCCTCATTACTGGCAAAAGCAAAAGCAAATCTTCTCGGCAAGAAAACTTCTCCAATCCCCAATTTAAGCCCTCAGATGTTCCATCTATTATAACAGACAATGAGCTCACAAAGATCACTAGATATAGAATGCAAGCCACTGTTACTGAGAGTTGGTGGAAATAACGTACAATGAATTTAAAACCTTATGGATTACAGATATGAGGTCTGTCAGTTATAGAACATAGAACAGCTATGCAAACACAAGGATGATCAAACCCACAAGAGACTTTTGAGAGTAAAAAAATGTATTTGTGGGAAAAAATGAAACCATAAGAAATTAACATTGTAATTGTTGATATAGAAATATTAATGAGTTAATTAGCAGATTAGACACAGCTAAAGACAGAATTAATGATTTGACAGTTATACCTGGACAAATTACCCAGAATGCAATGCAGAGAAGGGGATGAAATATATGAAACAGACATTAAGAGACTTGGGAAGTGTAATTACACATCTACTCAGAGTACCAGAAAGAGAGCGTAGATGAAGTGGAGAAGAGAATTACTTAAAGTGATATTGGCTACAAATTTTCACAACTTGTAAAAAATATGGATTTACAGATTCAAGAAGAGCAGCCTATGCCTAGTAAGTCAACAGTTAAAAATCCAGGCAGAACATCAAAGACAAAGACAAGATCTTAAAATCATCCAGAGAGTGAGTGGAGCTGGGGAATTCGTGTGGAAGTCAGAGTGGAGGCAGGTACGAATGGGCTGAGAGGTGAAATCCAGCAAAAGAAACACAGCTGCCAAAGTTATTAAGTCCATTGGCAAGTTCAGCCTGGCCTTAGAATTGAGCAGAAATGGTCAGTGTGAATACTGGCCACAGGGCTGTCACCTTTGTGTGGTTCTGTAAAGTTCAGGACATTGTAGTAGGCAAAAGGACTAATTTTCTTATCTCTTGGGAACAGAAGCCAATCATCCTTGACTGCTACATAATGTACCAGTAATCCCTGGAAAGAAAAATTTATAGAATGTCAATGTCACGCTTTGCATCCTTTTCCAGCCAATTGCCAGAGTTTCCTCGCATCTTCATCAACAACAGAGAGAGCTATAGGTCAAGCATGGGCTTCCATCCATCACTATGGAGAGCCTCAAGTGAATGCTGGCTCATCTTGATGTCAGAAAACCAACCATGCAGAGACAGCTGGTCCCAGACGGGTGAACAATGAATTATCCAACATGTCCTTGACACATTTGACCACTGGGATGAAGTTTTCAGAGCAGGAGAAAACCAAATAGTGGCACAGCAGAAAGCAGAGGAGGTCAGATTCGTGATAGAAAAGACTAAGAAATAAACAAGGCAGTGCCAACAAAATTCAATTAACAATCCAGTTAAGAAGAAAAAAGGGAATTTTATTCAGGCCAAACTGAGGATTATAACCTAGGAGACAGACTCTCAGAAAGCTCTGAGAACTGTTCTGCCTGTTAGAAGTTAAAGGCACAGCCATACACATTCTTGAGACAAAGGATCGCACATCAAAATGACATAATGACATTTTACATAAAGTTCACCAAAGGTGCGTAGTCCAGGTAAGCACATGCAAAGCGAGCAGCAAGTCGCCGTGACTCCCTATAGATCTGGGAAAAAACACTAATCGTTTAAGCAGGTACACTGCTAGCATCAGAAGAAAACAAAAAAGTTGATCTTTGCAGCCAAGAAGACATTCCCATCTTTGAGGAGGTCTGGCTAATGTGTGTCATGCAGACGAACACTACATATTACAGAGGGAGGGAGGAGGCCCAAATAGACACAGAAAGAAAGAAGTTTATGCTTTCATTTTCTTGTCCTGCCTTAAAATATAAATTTTTATTTCACCAGCAGCTATCATATCTGCCAAGGACAACTTCAAAGCAGCTGAACTGGGCAACAGTCTGAGCTGCATAGGCTGGAAGTTCAGAGGACATTGTGTACCTGCTTTCTTGCTTTTGAAACATTAGCTGCCTGCCTACCTCAGTGAGGTCTGTTCTAATCTCAACTCCTCCAGGTGACCAGGCCACAGCTCCATGCTTAACATAGCCTTCCTGTATCATATAATAGATGTAAGTTTAACTGCTTCAGAAGCTGCTAAACTATTTTCTAAAGTGGTGAGAGTTCTAGCTCCTTCACATCTTCATCAACCCTTGGTATGGTAAGTCTTTTACATTTCAGCCATTCTTAAAGGTGTGTAGTGATCGCTCATTGTGGTTTTGATTCAATTTCCCTAATGACTAGTAATTTAGCACATTTTTTCATGTGTGTATTTGTCAGATATATATCTTCTTTGATGTGGTGTCTGTTCAGATCTTTAGCTCATTTTTTTTTTTTTTTGTAACAGAGATCCTATTTATTTTATTTTATTTTTTTTTAACATCTTTATTGGAGTATAATTGCTTTACAATGGTTAGCTCATTTTTAAATTGGGTTGTTTGCTTCTTTATTATTGAGTTTTAAGATACTACTTATTGACTGAATTTTGTCTCCCTCCAAATTCATATGTTGAAGCACTAACCCCTACTTGACTGTATTTGAAGACAGGAGTTTTAGAGGTTAATTAAGGTTAAATGAGGTCATAAGGTTGGAGTCCTAAGAATTAGTGGCCTTACAAGAAGAGAATGCATGTGCATGCCATTTGAGGACATAGCAAGCAGGTTGCCGTCTGCAAGCCAGAAATAGAGTCCTCACCAGGATTCAACCCTGCTGTCATTCTGATCTCAGATTTCCAGCCTCCAGAACTGTGAGAAAATAAATTTCTGTTGGTTAAGCCACCCCGTCTATGGGATTTTGTTATGGAAGCCCAAGCAGACTAAGACAGATAACATATATCTGATTTACAAGGATATACATAGATATATAGATATATACATACACATAGATATATACATACACACATGTATATAACATATGTATATTTTCTTGGTACAAACCCTTTATGAGATATATGCATTGCAAATACTTTCTCCCAGTCTGGGGCTTTTCTTTCCATTTTTAAAACTGTTTTTAAAAGAGCAGATGTTTTAAGTTTTGATAGAGTTCCATTTATTAATTCTTTCCTTTTTGGATCATGCTTTGTGTGTCAAATATAAGAAATCATTGCCTAACTCAGGGTCACAAAGATTTTCTCCTGTGTTTCCCCTTAGAAGTTTTATAGGTTTATGTTTTACGTTTAGGTCTATGATTCATTTTGGGTTAATAATTGTGTATGCTGCAAAGTATGAATCAAAGTCTGCTGGGACTTTGATTGAGATTTCATTGAATATATACATCACTTGGGGAGAATCAACATTTTAGCAACAGTGTGTATTCTGACCCTTGAACACACTATGTCTCTCTGTTTACTTAGGTATTTATGTTCTCTCACTGATGTTCTCATTGTGCAGGTCTTATACATCTTTTGCCAGATTTAGCCTTCTGTATTTCATTTTTTGAATGTTAATTGTAAATGATTTTTTAAATTATTTCAGTTGCCAATTATTCATTACTAGTAAACATAAATACAATTTTTAAAATATTAATCTTGTATCCTGCAAACTTGCTTAGTTCACTTACTAGTTCTAACAGCTTTTTTCGGTAAATTCCAACAGATTTTCTACCTAGACAATCATGTCATCTGTGAATAAAGACAGTTTCATTTCTTCCTTTCCAACCTAGATGCTTCTTTTTTCTCTGTGCTTCAAGAAACTTTTGATCACACTTAGTATAACTCATAATTGTACAGATGCAACTAAAGCCCAGAGAGGTGATATTTCAAGTCTCCTTGTACGGCACCTAAAAGACAAAAATGAGGTTCTAACAAAAGCGACAGAACCTGCCGAAAGTAACACTTCTAGGCTGATATGTACTGTCATAATAATAGTACGTGACAAGCAACCCCAAACCCTCAGTAGCATACAGCAATACGCATTTATGTAGCTTGTGAATCTGCGGGGTTTACCTGATCTAGGTTGAGCGTCTGCTACAGGTTGGCGAGGTCACTCTATCCTGTCTGGGCTCACTCTCAGGCATGGCGTTGGCTGGCTGGTGGCCGATCTAGGGCACAGTTGGAATGACTGGGGTGAATAAACTGTTCGACATGTCTCTCACCCTGTATCAAGTGAGCCAGGTATAATCTTCTCATGGTAATGACAGAAGGCAAGAGTAATAAACGGAAATACACAAACCTTTTTCAAGACTGTAAACATTTTGCTAACATCCCATTGATCAAAAGCCGTGGCCAAACCCACAGAGTGGGAGGACCCTATGAAGTTACAAGACAAAGGACATGGGTATAGGGAGGCATGAAGAATAGGAGTCATTAATGGTTAGAACCAAGGGGTTAGTACAGATGATAGCAAGGAAATACCATAAATCTTGGCTCTGAAGCAATTACATTTGCATTTTACCTTCTTTGGTAGAGTGACTACTAACATTTACCATTAATTCTTTCCCAGATTGCTGTGGTGAGATCTGAGGAGTTCATAAGGATAGAGAGTAAAAGGTGGGTTCTGAGTGGACAGTTGGATATGTACAGTTTTCAAGAAATCTTCAAAGGCAGAGGAGACCAGGCAATACTGAGGGATTCATTAAATAAGTGGATTCCAGTGTCCAGAATATCATATGTTAATTGGAACATTTTTTGTTACAAGTGACAGAACTCCAAGTGAAACTGGTTCAAACCGAAAGGAACTTTATTGCTCCCATAACTGAGAAAATTTAGGAATATATCAAGCTTCAGCTACAGCAGGATCCGAAACCTCAAATAATGACATTGTGACAGTTTCTGTCCATCTCTGGACTTGGAATTTCTCTGCCTTCTCTCTCAGGCAAGCTCTCCCCACAGATGGCTGCCAGCAGCTCTAAGCTTACATCCTCCATTTTAATAATTCTGTGGGAAAAGAGCTTCATTTTCCTAATAATTCCAATAAAGCTCTAAAATTAATTTCATCGTTCTAATTTCTATTACCTTCCCAATGCTGAATCTGATCTTAACCAAGGGAATGGAAAATGCTTATTGGCCAACCCTGCCCTGCCTTGGACTTGAACTTTAGAGAACCCTGCACATCACAAACACACATAACACACCACATATTTATTTATGAACACTGTGCCGCTCAGGAATTGGTTCTCAGCATGGGCACAGCACAACCCATAAACCTAAACCAAACCTAAACTCCTGTGACCCAAGTTAGGCCCAAGGGAAATATTCCCACATGTCTTGACCTGTGTCCTCAAAACAAAGGAAAAACTGCATCAAGACGTTATGTTTTGTGGGCTCTGCTGCCCCTGACATTGGAGATACATACTGTTGTACTTCAGAGTAAGCAGAGGATTACAGTGGCAGAATTATTTAAGGTAAGAGAATAAGCACTTAGGTAATTTTATATTTTTAATATTTTATGAATGTGCTATGTTCTTCCTCCCAGATAGCATGAATGCTATAGATCTTTGCATAATTAAATATCGTTTCCCAGTACTTCTAATTGCCCACGTTCTTATTTCTCTTCATGTTTCATTTTACGGCTCCACAGATAACAAATTAGCTTCATAATCACAAGCTGGTGTCTGAGCAATTTTACAATATTAAATTATTCATACTACTCAAACATTTATCTATACATAGATATAGTTATAAATGCAGCATGTATGAAGTGTGACACTGATTCTTATTTTTTTTATTGAAGTATAGCTGATTTACAATGTTGTATTAATTTTGGCTGTACAGCAAAGTGAGTCACTGATACATATATATACATTCTTTTTCGTATTTTTTTGCGTTATGGTTTATCACAGGATATTGAAGATGGTTCCCTGTGCTATACAGTAGGACCTTGTTTGACACTGAGTTGGGTTTTTTTTTGGCCACACAGCTTGTGGGATCCTAGTTCCCCAACCAGGGATTGAACCCCTGTCCCCTAATTAGAGTTGACAATTTGCCAATAGGAGTAATTCTATCAAATGCTGCTGTTCTCTGATTCCAGAAGAAGGATTAATGGGGACAGGGAGGAAGATATTAGACCCGTGGATGAATAAGCAAGATATCTCATGAAATTCCTTGTCAGTGATGTGTTTGATCAGAAGCTCAATGGCCACGTCCAGGGTTCTGCAGAAGGGATTTGTGTGTTGGAAGGGAGGCTGGATGAGGTTAGCTTAGTCAAAAACAGGTTTGTTGGAACCTGTTACATCTCAGGTTCTACACAAGGTCCCAAGGTTTGGACAGTTTTATGATTTGAATAACCAGCTGAAAATGCTGGGAACACACAGACCAGTTCCCACTCTTGCAAATGTACACAGTTCAGAAACATCTTAGCAGGTAATCCAGCTCTGCTCTTAAGAAAGCTCTGGGTCTATTTATATATCAGAGACACACAAACTCAGAAGCTATCTCTGTAGGAGGTGGTCTAGGAAGTTACCGGAGGCCAGTCTATGGCCTTGACAGTTCAACTTCAGAAGGAAGGATTAAGCAATCTTTGTAACATAGATCCCCCAGATATAATTTTATTTCATCTAATCAGTCCTGCAAAGGCAAAAGGTGAAATTCTAACAAATTATATTAAAATGCAATATAGGCCACTCTGAGAAGTAAATTTCAAAACCGATGTTTCTCTGATTTCCTCTTTGAACCTGAAAGTTAAAAGGTCTGTAGAGGGAAAAGGCACATCCTCTTTGATCAAAGTTATCAAATCAATTTATTCTGTTTCTAAAGGAATTAATGGAAAGAGAGGAGACACCAGTGTTTCATCTCACAGTAAAGGGAAAGAACAGGGTTTCTTTTTCATTCCTCACAGGATCTCTGGAGCCGGACTTAGGCAAATGGTAATGACCTGCACAGTCTGTAGGATTAGAATACTTTGCTTCCCTCCCTTCTTGCCATGCTCTCCTTTCTAGAGCATCATACCTTTGTCTTCAATCAGTCTCGGTCTAAACCTGTAGAAGAACTTCACTCTCAGAGACCATTATGATACACTTGACTCCCCCAAGCCAGTCAAAAGGCAGCTGTCATCTAATTAAAGATATTTAAAACCGGAAGGACCTTTGCTATCATCTTGAAAAAGTCTTCGGTGCCTCAGCAAGTTAAATAAATGACTCCCAATTCCACAAACTTTTGGTAACAAAAAAAAAGTCTATAACCCAGATACCTCAACTTTCATTTAAATGTTCTTTCAACTGCACCACTCAGTATGATGGTAATAACGGAGGATTGGAGAAGCTTTCTAGGTAATCCATACATAAAATCCACTCTGGACTCCATTGTCTCTTTTTTTTTTTTAATTTATTTATTTAATTTATTTATTTTTTGGCTGCGGTGGGTCTTCACTGCTGCACGCAGGCTTTTCTCTAGTGGAGGCAAGCGGGGGCTACTCTTCATTGCAGTGTGCTGGTTTCTCATTGCAGTGGCTTCTCTTCTTGCAGAGCATGGGCTCAGTAGTTGTGGCTCAAGGGCTCTAGAGCACAGGCTCAGTAGTTGTGGCGCACGGGCTTAGTTGCTCCGCGGCATGTGGGATGTTCCCGGACCAGGGCTCAGACATTGGCAGGCGTATTCTTAAGCAGTGCACCACCAGGGAAGTCCCTCCATTGTCTCTTGAACTTTGGCTTGTTGCCCAAATCATCCGCAAGTTCTTTGGGGAAAACTTGGTTTTGTGTTCTGACTCTGACACTTCTTGGTTGTTGATCATGGGCTGATCTCTTATCCTTTCAAACCTCAGTTTAATCATTTGTAAATTAGGGATAATCACAAAAGCACCTTGTAGGATCATTTTAAGCATTTTATGAGGTAATTATATAAAGCACTTCACAAATTGAAAAGAGGTACGTATACGTCAGGTGTTATTGCCATTGCTGCTTGGCACATGTTTCTCCAAGATATTTCCTGGATCAATTTTCCACAATCCATAATCTCTGCTCGTTCCTCTCATTCATTCAATATTTACTGGGTATCTATTGTGTATCAAGCTCCATTCTACATGATGAGCTTAAAAAAGGAATAAGATAAAATGCAGCCCATCAGGAATTCCACTAACTAGCAGCAGGTGTATAAAGAATTACAATATAGAATGTGTATATGGGTACAAAGTGCTATGGAAGCACAAAGGGTGAACTTACTGATGCTGGGGTCCTTAGGAAGGCTGGATAGTATAAGTAACATTTGGATAGTTTTAAATCAAAAGTAGAAGTTCTCTAGACAGGGCATTCCAGGCAATTGTGATGGATTTTCAGGTTTACACAAAAGGCAAGTAGTCTAGAAGTGGCTGATACATAAGGTATAACAACAACAACAGTAACTACAACTATCTTTTAGAATGACTTCTAAGCTCCAAACTTTTTAGCAACATATATAAACTGTACTACTCCCTTCAAGGGAGGTAGCATTAACTCATGATTACAAGTCAGGCATCTCAGGCTCAGAGAGGTTAAGCAACTTGCCTAAGATCACACAGCTGGTAAATACGGAAGTCAGATAGTGAACTTCAATCCTTCTGACTCTCAAATTTGTGCTTTTACTTAATTATCACCCTGCTTCTCATGAACTGGGGGATATCAGGAGAGGACTGGAAATGTAGGCAAGGGACAGAGTTTGCAGACCTTGAAATACCAAAGCCAAGGAGCTTGGATTTTATTCCACAGAGAGTGGGAGTCACTGAGGGATTTTTGAGCAGCTGTTTTAGAAAAACCAGTCTAGGGGCAGAGTGTATATTAGATGGAACAAGGAAGAGACCAGAAACAGGAAGATCAGTTAAGAAGTTGTTAATAAAAATCCAGGCAAGCGAAAATAAAGACCTCTTAAACTGGGTATTTATTTGCTCACTCACATGTGTGTGGGCACAGATTATTGTTTTATTAAGTAAGGATGTTTGTTATCTCACAGAACAGAAAGGCCACAGGTAGGGCAGGTTGATCAGTGGTCCATCAAAAGCCTTGGCCTCTTTCCATCTCTCTGCTCCATCTCTAGTTATTCAAATATGGGATCCCCCTGTAGACCAAGATTGCTAGCAGTGGCAGTTAGAGAGCTACATGCCCCCTGGTGCCCACCCTACCAGACAGAGGACTCTCTCCTCACAGACAGGAATCCAGTCTTTCCTTCAGTCTGATTGGGTCAACTTGGATAACATGAATGAATAACTCCTGCCAGTGGAGCTGCGTTAATTGGCCTGGATGGATCAGGGCGCTCCTCTGGACCCGGATAGGGTAAATCTCACCGTGAGTTGTGTGGTAGAGGTCGGTACTGGAACCAAATAACCGCTTTGTTAGGAAAGGGGGAGTGGAGAGCGAATGCCAAATGGGCAAGTAATGGCATCCACTACTGTCACCAAGCTCTGGGCGCGGATGCTTGAAGGGAATGAGTTTCAGTATATCTCTTTCCTAAAACTGATCTGCCTGTGGATGTTTCCATGGTCAAGGCCTCAAGCTAGCTTCTTTCCAACTCCCCTTTCATAATCACCCTTCTCCTACTTTACAAAAGAAAGGCATACCTCTCACCTAGTCCAAATATTACCATGGTGCATTGACTCAGGAAAAAATTTTCTTGGGTGCCAAAAAAAGGAATATTTAAAATATTGCAGTTGGTATTGAGAAAGTGAATGGTTATAATGACTGGGTAACAAATACTTTTGCAAGTCAGGTGGTTTCTAGTTTTTTGAAATTTGAAGGAAGACATAACTTAGTTGCCATCTGATAGATCACTAAATATACTTTTTTTAAGATAGGTCATAATGCTATTTTTGATATAGGATTATAAAAAGTAAAATAGGAATAGAATTAGTGCTGAACCATGTTTTATTCTAATAATACGTTATATTCAACCACAGATACATGAACTGATTGGGAAAACAATAAAAGTCCCATCTATCTTGTTAAGCGATGTATTTCCAATAAAATGCACTTTTATATTTAGTAATCAAAAAATCAACATATTTATGTTTCTGTTGATTGTATATTAGTAACAATTCTCATATTAATTCTTTTCTAACACACAGATATTTTTGGCATCAAAATAAACTTTTTTTCAACTTCAATTTATATTTTTGTTTCAGAGAAGTAAGAAGAGTGATAAATAAATGATTTCCAAGCATTAAAGTGGGGAAAGTTAAATGGAAATAATAAGTTCACGGAGAAAATATGTAAAAATTAAACCATTAAAAAAGAGTTTGTTCATGTATTTTCGAATGAGTGATTCTGAATATCAAGTCGAGAATTGGTCCCATTGGATATATTTTTTTAATGCTTTAATAATTTTATTGTTAAATGCTAATACTTATACTATGTTGAAAACTACCTCTTGAAATACATCAACTTATAACAAAAAATTTTAGATGTCAACTTAAAACATGTGAAGGGGGTATATAGTTTTTCCAAATTATTTTAGGAGACATGAATCAGAAGTGTTGATCACCATTTGCTTAAAGGAGAAAACCAAGCTGGGTCAAATCACACCAGACTTGCTGTAGCGCTGGGCAGACTACTCATATCGTTCCATCTTTGTGCTGATTTTGAGGTTCCTATAAAACATCTAAGTCAAAATGATTCCAATTTTAGGCAATTGGAATTCAGCAGACGAGTCTGGACTAGAGATATATTGTTTGGGGGTCATACAAATACAGAGACTGTCAAATCAAAGACATTTTTGCCATCATCAAGAGAGAGTATGACAATGGGGAAAAGCAGCAGAATCGTATTTTGGGAAATAACAATGGCAAAGGAAAGGGAAGAGGGATCAGAGAAGCAGGAAGCGAGTAAGGAGAACAAAAAACCAAAAGGAAAGTTTTAGCAAGGAAGTTGTGAGCAATAGTGCTAAAAGAGGTCAACTAAGAGAAAAACTATAAAGTATCCATTGGGTCTGGCAATTAGACAGTTAGGAGATCACCTTAGTGAGGTCAATTTCGGTGGAGTAGTAGGACAGAAGCCTGACGACACTGGCTGGAGGGCGGGGGCAAGCGAGATAAAGATGAATTTGAGGTTCTGAGTATGAGTAAAAGAAACCAGAAAGTCAGCAAAGGAGCCAAGTGATTGTTCTCCCGGTGGGAGGTAAAGACAAGAGTGCAGCTTCCCAACAGTTGAACTTATTAAACATGACTAATTTGGTTTTAGAAATTAGGGGGTTGAGAAAATCCAGGTTGAAAGGAACAATGAGAATTGAAGGTCTAAAATAAGAAAACGTTAGTGCTCCGTGTGTGAACAAAGGAATTCATCGTCTTTGGCAACTACTGTATATGAAGTATGCATTAGGGTGTGAAGGAACAAGAGAGAAATAAGACATCCTTTGCTTCACTGTTGGCTGATGATGTACGTAGTACATAGATGTACGTGGAATGAGATCTGAGCTGGATAAAGAACAGAGGATCGTGGTAGAACCCTGGAGTTCAGTCCTGGCAATGTACTAGAGAAGGAGTGATCAGAGAAGTAGCAAAATCAGAAGATTGAAGCCACTCAAAAGCAAAACAAACACGAAGTTTCAAGAAGGTGGTGGAATAGAATGCTGCAGAGGGTTAAAGAACAAGTGGATGGTGGAAAACGTGGGGGATATTGGGCATGTGCTGCCCACTCAGAGAGGTTTCTTGATGACTTTTCTGTCCCAAAGACTCCTTTTGCTACATTTGTGTTGTGGTTGGTATGTGAATGGCAGTTTGGAGATATTGCCCATTTGGTAAATTAGGCACCCAAGAATTTAATATCTTTGAAAATGATAAATGCTTTGCAAGTCATAATCATGTTACAGTTATGGACTCAGTAATAGTGTGAATTTTCCCCTAATAATAGTATCTATGTCACCACTTAAGGCAAAGAGGATACTTTCCAGCTCAGATAACACTTTCTAATCATGGTTTAAGCAAGTCTCCTTTCTGTATGTGCACCTTTTTAAATGGTCCAATTCAGCTTTTGCCTTTCCTCTGAAGAGCTAATCAAATATGTGCTGAAACCACTTAGAACCACATTATAAATTTCCTTTCTTCCTTACTTCTCTCTCCTTGGCTATAAAAATTTGGTACCTGTCCAAAATCAAAACATAAAGAACCAAACACACTTCATCAGCAAGAAGAAGGGCTCTGTTTTCATTTTGTTTCATTTCATAAAAACATTAGCCCTACACTCAGAGCATCTACCATGTAGGGTGAGCCTGGAACCCCCCGGAACAAGGGCTTGTTTTTACGAAAAGGGAAGGATCAGAAGTTGATGTGATCCTTCCTGCTACAGATACTTGAGGACTTGAACTTGAGTCGAGAAGCACAGACTCTTATGCTTGAAGGACTTCAAATTTTAGCTAGTCAACTACCTGTCCAATATTTGTATCCCTTCCACAACATTTCTGCAAAGTGATGGGGAATTCACTAGCTCCTGAGAACAGCTCTGACTTAGCAGGTTCTGTTACCGAGTAAGGGCTCGCTGTCTGACACACACTTAAGCCAATACTATGGCACTGGCTTCTGAGAAAAGAAGGAGCTTTATTGAGAGGTTGACCGGCAAAGAGACAGAAGGCAAGGCTCTCAAATTTGTCTCCTTGATCCAGGGCTCTGGGCGAAAATTAAGGGATAAGGGGTATTTCAAACTTGGAAGCTGATTGGCTAGTCTTGAATTAGTCCATATAAGCCACTCCTGCTGCTGGAAGCCAGATTTTCCTTATTAAAGGACTTCTTGCTTCGTAAAGGACTCTGGTGGCAACATTTCTATTCTTTGAGTTTGGTAAACTGAAGATTCTTGATTCTGGGGTCTTGCTGGAGACACGGGTTCCCATCTTGCACATGCACAGTGCTCTCTCTGTAAAATAACTACAGGTTTGATTAGTCAACCTATTTAAGGAGGCAAAATCAGTGTAAGCTGACCAGTTCCATTTCCTTACAAGGAGGCAAAATGTGTCTCCCGATAGTGTTGTTGGTCCTATAGTTGTACCAATTCAGGCCATTCAGGGTAAACGCAGTCCCTCCAAACCCTTCAAATATTTGAAGGTAGTTTTGTTCTTGAAGCCCTTAAGTCTTCTCTTTTCCTTCAACTTCTACATCTGAGCTTGCCTTTAAGCTCTCCACTGCCTTAGCTGCTGTCTCTCAATGCACTCAGTTTTTTGTCCTCCTAAAGTATCACCCCAGTACGGAATGCGATCCCGACTCCTGGGCCGTCCTGAGAAGGGCAAGGAGGAGGGGTGTGGTCATCTCTCACATTCGAAATTCAACAACTCTGGCTTAACCACTGTGCCACCAGGGAAGTCCCCAAATTCCCTCTATCTTGTAAGACCCAACTCAACTACTACCTCTCCGATGGAGCCCTCCTATGTCATTCCAACCTGTAATTATCTCCCACTTTCCTGAAAGTTTTCATCCATCAGAAGCTGATAGAGCAGAATCCACCTACAATCCAAGGGAACAGAACATCTCAGTCATTCGCCTTGTATTATTTACAATAAACTGTATGTATACGTATTACACTCCCAGGAAAACATAAACCATCTTTTAAAATTCACTTTGTTTTGTTTACTGGATGTTATGGACTGAATGTTTCTGTCCCCCCAAATTCATATGTTGAAATCCTAACCCCTAATGTGATGGTATTAGGGGCAACTAAGTCATGAGGGTTTAGTGCCCTTATAAAAGAGACCCCAGAGAGCTCTCTAGCCCTCTTTCTACCATTTGAGGATGCAATGTGAAGAAGGCAGTCTGCAACTCGGTCCTCTCAAGAACCGAACTGTGCTGGCATGCTGATCTCCGACTTCCACGCTCCAGAACTATGAGAAATAAGCGTTTGTTGTTTAAGCCACCCAGTCTATGGTACTTTGTCATAGCAGCAGCTGACTAAACCACTGGAGTATTGCCGGCACCTGGAGAATGTACCAGGCACTCAAAAAATATTTGTCAGATGAATGAATGAAAAGTTGAAAAGTGCTTAAGAAATGTTTGTTGATTGGCTGATTGACCTGGATTGGACAGATGACTAACCAGGGCAGAGATTAAATAGCAGAGAAGGACAGGATATCATTCTTAAAAATCAAACAGTCCTCCACATCCTTGGGTCTGATCCAGATTTGCGGAAGGAGAAGGAAGAGGTGGGCTGTCAGCAAAGTCTCCAAGTTCTCAGGGGAGTAAGATTATGTAGGGAGCTCTGACTCATCTCAGGAAATCAGCAGCAGTGCTTCAATACTTCCTAAACACAGCAGCCCCCAGAGGAAGCTTGGAAGCAGTTCTGGATCCTCTCTTGTCTTTCCCCCTTTGACAGGAGGGAGCGCAGGTTGCAGCATGACTGCTCAGCCTCCCAGGTGCTATGGTTATTCAGTATTCCGGATACGGCGGGGGCATCCTGCCGTAACAGTCACCCACATATTCCCATTTCTTCTGAGCCCAGGAAACTAGTAGAGGCAGGAAAAATGGAGGCAGAAAGCATAGAAATCAAAGAGTGACAAACTCTGATGTCTTAATTAAATGTATTCTCTCCACCCACCTCTCCCCTCCCCAGTCTTACTCCTCCTATTTATTTTTTTAATGTTTTTTATTTTTATTATATTTTAAATGTATTTATTTCATCTTATTTATTTTTGGCTGCGTTGGGTCTTCGTTGCTGTGCGTGGGCTTTCTCTAGTTGCTGCCAGCTGGGGCTACTCTTCGTTGCGGTGCGCGGGCTTCTCAGTGCGGTGGTTTCTCTTGTTGTGGAGCACGGGCTTTAGGCACGTGGGCTTCAGTAGTT
Organism: Stenella coeruleoalba; assembly: GCF_951394435.1. NCBI lineage: Eukaryota > Metazoa > Chordata > Mammalia > Artiodactyla > Delphinidae > Stenella > Stenella coeruleoalba. Next base: position 98,600,215 of record NC_137154.1, on the reverse strand, counting down.
GTGGAGCACAGGCTTCAGTAGTTGTGGTGCACGGGCTTTGTTGCTCCGCGGCATGTGGGATCTTCCCTGACCAGGGCTCGAACCCATGTTCCCTGCATTGGCAGGCGGATTCTTAACCACTGCGCCACCAGGGAAGCCCACTCCTATTTAGCTTGTGGCTCCACCATATCTTCTCAGCCCCAAATGCTACCTTCCATTCCTTCCTCATTCTCATTTTCAATATCCTGGTGGCCAAAAAATGCTGTCAATTCTACTCTGAAATGTCTCTCACATCTGACCTCCCCTTTGCAGGCTTACAGCTTCTACCCTTTAGCAAGTTCTTATCCTCTCTCACCCAAATTATTGCAGTAGCTTCCTGTTGTTCTGCCTGCCTCAAATCTCTCCCCCTTCTCCAGAGCATCCTTCACGTTGCCACCAGTAAAATCATACAGGATCTGAGCATGTCATTCTGTGTTTGAAATAGTCAATGGTTCCTTACTGCCTACAGAATAAAATCTAAAACTCTTGATCTAGCAAAGTCTTCCTTATCAAACCGTAACTCACCTTTTCTCTGCCCGTCCTCATAGCATTTCTATTCTGCCCCATTCCTGAACTTTCTCCACCTTAAGCTTTCTACAGCCAAAATTTTAGTTTTCTTTCAAAAACGAATTCAGGCTTTACCTTCCCTGGAAATCCTCCATTTTAATGAGTGAAAACCTAGGAGCATTCAGAAATCACTCTATATGGAGCAGTAGGCGAAATTCAAAAGCATCTTGTAGGCAAAAGATGGATTTGAGGAGTAAAGGATAGTTCAATCACTGTGTGATCATGGTCAAGTGTCAAAAGCCAGACCTGGGGATGTCGAGAAAGTGCAGAGGACAAACCAAGTTAATTGCTAGTCGGGAGATCTAAGAGAGAGGACCCAGCATTCGTCGAAGGCCAACGAGATGTATCTTCTACATTAAGCACATGTGCGTATATTATCTTGATTAATCCTTCCAACAACCCTGTGAGCTAAGTGTTATTGTCACTATTTTATTAGATGAGGAAATTCAGGCTCAGAGAGCTCTCCTAGGTTCAATGTCACATAATGAGCGATTAGCATAACTAGAATAGTAACTTGTATCTGTTCGACTCTCAACTTAGTGCTCTCCCCACCTACCATGCACCCACAGGAAAGTGTAGCAAATCGCAGAGTCAGAATACCGAGCAGATACAGGGTCGGAAAGCAGCAAAGGACGACAGGATCACAGGTTGACTTCCCAACATGGCATGAGAGTAGGGCTTGCTCCCAGCAGACAGCATCATGATGAGTTCCTTTTAAGGGGCTGTCTTAAGGACAATTTTTGGAACTTGATATCTTCCCTAATTCCCACATCTCCTCCCACCCACCCTCCACCCAAATTAGCGTCATGCCTTCCTCTGAGCTCCCATATTCCTGGTTTTGACACATAATATGCCTTACGTATAAGACATAATAGTAATAGACACCCCAAAACTTAGTGTCTTAAAACAAGAGCAACCATTTTTTTGGACTCATGACTCTGTAATTTATGCAGGTCAGCAGGGACGACTTGTCTCTGCTACCATAGTGTTGCCTGGGCAGCTTGACTGGGACTAGAGGATCTACAACAGTTTTGCTCACGTCTCACGGCCGAGCTGGGGCAACTGGAATGGAATGGCTTGGGGCTGGCAGGGTCTCTCTCAAGCAGAGTGACTGGACTTCTTTATATGGAGGCTGGCTTTAAAGAGAAAAAAACAAAAACAAAAACAGAAGCTCCAAGACCTCTTAAGTCTTACACCCAGAAAGTCATACAATGTCACTTTTGCCAGAATGTATTGGTCAAAGCAAGTGATGAAAGCAGCCCAGAATTCAGGGGAGGGGGAAAAATCCATCTCCCGATGGGAGGGGCATCAAAGTCACGTTCCAAAGAACAGGAAGGACTGGAGGGATTTTTCTGGTCATCTTTAGGGATAATTTACCACAGTGAGTTTTATGTCCATCTGTTTTCTCCAATAGATTATCTTCCTAAGGTCAAATCCTTGTTTGTATTAATTTTACGTTTCTCACAGTGCCTAGCATAGTAATAGCTAATGCATAGAAAATACACTAACTGGAAATGAAATTTCCGTTCCCCCAATAAGAATTTTATTTTAGTTTTGTCCCTTGCATTCTAAACATTATAGGTCATAAAATGTCAGAGCTGGTAGGAAATTGAATGATCTAGTCCCATACCCCTCATCAATAAATGTGGAGAAATTGGGGCCAGATGGGTGAAGCAACTTGACCAAGGGCTCATAGCTGGAGTTGGACCCTAACACTCCCTCACCTCACAATTATGCCACGTTTCCTACCATATGTGCACTGAGCCAAAATTCCAATATGAAGAAAGGGTGACGGAGAGGGAGTAAAGCAGAGGGGTCGTGGAGTCAAATTCTCAGAACGAACCTTGAATCAGAGGACACCAGTCAGCAGAGAGTGGGCAGGCTTGACCTCACAGGCTGAATATGTTTTGTTTGGTTCACATAGCGGTTTTTGTTTTTTTTTTAATTTGAAGAAGTTGCCGACCTCAGAAAAAGAAGTTCATATCAAAATCCAGATTATCAGCTTCTCTTGAAAACAGCTGGGCCATCTAGCCACACTGGGCCTGCCTTCAAGCCTGACAACCATCGGCTGGAGCCATGCGCTGGGGTTTCCAGAGTCCTTGGTTTGGGGCAAGCTCAGCGTTCTTCCCTCATTTGTGTTAGCTGCTTGGCCAACATGTAGGTATGTGAGTGTGTGACTCCTGCCTTAAATGAAGGCATTGGAAAATTATACAGACATCTTTTTTTCTTTTATTGCGGTACGCGGGCCTCTCACTGTTGTGGCCTCTCCCGTTGTGGAGCACAGACTCCGGGCGCGCAGGCTCAGCAGCCATGGCTCACGGGCCCAGCCGCTTCGCGGCATGTGGGATCTTCCCGGACCGGGGCACGAACCCGCGTCCCCTGCATCGGCAGGCGGACTCTCAACCACTGCGCCACCAGGGAAGCCCCCAGGCATCTTTTTTTGTGGCAACTATCTGCCTGCATGTTCCATCTCTCTACAAAGTATAAGCCCCCTAAGAGCACTTGCCATGTTTTAGAATGAAACAAGTAATATTTGTTTAGCATTTTATACCTTCCAAAGAGCATTTCTGTACATGATCCCATAGAATACTCAGTAACTTAGTGATGTAGGTCTTAGTGTAACTGAAAGTGGGGTCCGGCTGCTCGCTGCCCAAGAGCCATTAAAGAGGCAAGGTTGGTGGAAAGGAAAGTTTGCTTTATTTCAGAGGCCAGCAACCGGCGGGAGGGCACACGCCTGTCCAAGGTCGACCCCCCCTGCCTCCCCATTGACAATCAGGGGGCAAGAGCTTTTATAGATGGAGGGAGGGGGCTACATGCAGAAACAGCACAGTCAGCTCCGACAGTCATCTTGAAATTGGTCATCGGTGGTCTAACCAGTGTCATCTTGATTGTTTTAAGTACAATTAATCTTCATTTCCAGGGTCGGTTTATTCCCACTTCCTTGAGGCCAATTCTCAGAATTGTGGCTGCTTATGTCATGGCTACAGCCTGGTCATCATGTAGTAACTTCTTCCACCTGATGGGGGTTTCAGTATCTATAAGACAGCTCACAGGATGTGGCTCAGAATCTTATCTATAGCCCTTGAGGAGGAACCAAAGGTCCTTGACTTTGCTTAATGACTAAAGTATTATTATTTGGTCTCCTTTGACTGTTTTCCTTTGTTTCTGCATTTTCTCCCTTCTCTGATTAAACTTATTCTTTGGCTAAAGGTTTTCTACAGACAAAAGGCAGACTGAGGACATGGTGGGGGACCACAGAGTCCTGCTCCATTTCATTATTAATCTAATTATAAATCTAATTTACTTAAAAAAATTTTTTTCCTATCAGAGGAGAAAACAGAATCAGAAAGGCTATGATTTGCCAAAGATCAGCCAGCCATTGAATGTGGAGGTGGGTGTGGAGGGCTCCCGCTGTTTGGAGCTGCCCGGTATCTGTTTTCCTTTCTTCTGGATGTAACAACTTAATTTTCCTTTGGGGAACTATTTCTTTTCCTCACAGCCCTTGAGTTTGGGTGAGGCTGACCCCATGGGAGTGCAACTAAGCCCTGTCCAATAAGAGTTCCGATTATCCCTAACCTCAGTGATTGGTTTAGATGTGAACATGTGACCCAAGCTGGGCCAATCAGAGCTAATCAGTACCAGTCCTAGGACTTTTGCTGGAACTCTTTTTTCTTGCATTACGTTGATTGCTCCCAGTTAAGACCAGCCTCCCCTTTCTTCAGAGTTCTGTGGGCAAGTGACGTGGGAGTCCTAGGAGCTCCCCAGCTCTGCAAAATACCACCGTACCCATGCCCTCCAGAACGCCGCTGACAGGAGTAAAATGGGCTCTGAACTCTGCCTGCTCCTAGAAGAACCTCTTGCTTCTCACCTCCCTCCCTTTCAGTCCTCCCTGACCCACCACCACTCTCTGCCTTGAGACCACCAACACTTATCTCAACATACTCATTATCTGCTTATATCAGTCTCCCCAAAAGTGCAGGACACCCAGGTCATCCCATATTCCCAGGATGCTAATCCTCATACTGCTTTATAAGCAAGGAGGCACACACACCACCACCACCCCCCACGCCCCCCCCACAGTCCCTTTCCCTGTGTTTTTAGTTTGCATACAATTTGCATTCTGAACATCCACAGTTACTTATTTTTTTTCTTCCCCAACTTTATAAAGATGTAATGGACTCGTAACAATGTGTAAGTTTAAAGTGCACACAGTGTTTATTTGATACACACATATTGCAAAATGATTACCACCATAGCTTAGCTAACACCTGCTTCACATCCCATAATTACCATTTCTTTTTTGTGGTGAGACTAAGATTTACTCTTAGAGAAGTTACTTGTTCCTCCCCACTAGAATGCAAGCCTTATGAGGAAAGGGACCATTCCTGTTTGATACACTGCCATGTATTCCCAGTACTTAGAACAGTGTGTAGGCTAAGGGGGGTTCGGTAATACTGAATTAATGAATAAATATGCCCAGCCTGTTTTGATGGGGATAAGCCCACTTGAGAAAGAAAGCAATAGAGAAGAAAGCAGATGCATGAGGAGGGAAGAACAATATTCCTGCATTTTAAAAACCTTGTCTTAGTCAGCTTGGGCTGCTATAACAAAACACTATAGACCGGGTGGCTTAAACCACAGAAATCTCTTTTCTCACAGTTCTTGAGGCTGAAAGTCCAAGATCAAGTACCAGCATGGTTGAGCTCTGGTAAGGCTCTCCTCCTGGCTTGCAGATGGCCTCCTTCTCACTGTGTCCTCACAGGGCCTCTCCTCGATGTGTGTGTGTGTGTGTGTGTGTGTGTGTGTGTGTGTGTGTGTGTGTGTGTGTAGAGTGCTCTCTCTTCCTCTTCCTAGAAGCTGCCAATCCTATCAGATTAGGTCTCCACCCTTATGAGCTTATTTAACCCTAAGTACCTCCTAACAGTCCCATTTCCAAATACAGTCACATTGGGTATTAGGGCTTCACTGTATGAGTTTTGGGAAGGACACAATTCAGTCCATAGCACCCTGACCCCAGATGTGCCTTAAACTTTTCAGTGACGTGAAGCAATACTTTCTTCTGCTTATTTTCTGCCTTAAACCGGATTGAGTTTGGTTTCTTAAAAACCAAATTTAAAAGAAGCCTAACCACTCCCCAACAAAAAAGACAAACAACCCAATTTGAAAAATGGGCTAAGGGTGGTCCAGTGGGTAAGACTCTGCACTCCCAGTGCAGGGGGTCCAGGTTCGATCCCTGGTCAGGGAACTAGATCCTGCATGCATGCTGCAACTGAGTCCGCATACCGCAACTAAGAAGTCCGCATGCTGCAATTAAAAGATCCCACATGCTGCAACTAAGACCCAGCACAGCCTAAAATAAATAAATATATAATTGTTTTAATGTTTTTAAAAAATGGGCTAAGAATGGAAGAGACAATTCTCCAAAGAAGATATACAAATGGCCAGTAAGCACACAGCATGACTAGTCATGGAGGCAAATCAAAACCACAGTGAGATACTACTTCATTTCTATTAGGATGGCTAATATCCACACCAAAAAATGTTCTCATCGTAGTAACATTGTAACATTGTTGACCAGGTTGTATAGAAATGAGAACACTTGTGCATTGCTGGTGGGAATATTAAATAGTGCAGCTGCTGTGAAGACGGTATGATAATTCCTCAAAAAGTTAAACACAGAATTGCATATGATCCAGCCGTTCTACTTCCAGGTGTACAGCCAAAAGAAATGAAAGCAGGACCCCAAATGGATATTCGTACACCAATGTGCATATCAGCATTACTCGCAATAGCCAAAAGGTGAAAATAATGCACGTGTCCATTAACAGATGAATGGATAGGGACTTCCCTGGCGGTCCAGTGATTAGGACTCAGCGCTTTCACTGCGGTGGCCCCAGGTTCAATCCCTGGTTGGGAAACTAAAATTCTGCAAGCTGCGCGGCTCGGCAAAAAAAAACCCAAACAGATGAATAAACAAAATGTTCTATATACATATGATGAAATATTTTTCAGCCTTAAAAAAGAAGGAGCTCCTTCTGTCCGTCCCCGGCCTGTGAGAGCGCATCTCCTCCGCGGCCTTCTTCCTGCCGCCTGTACCGGTGCCTGGGCGAAGCGCTGCTGCTGTCCCGCGTCAGGCCCGCAGTCCTAGGCTCGGCAGCGGCCGACTCGGCCGCACTGCTGGGCCGGGCCGCTGGCAGCCCGCCGCCACCGCCCCTGCAGCCGGGGCTCGCGCCGCCCGGCCGGCGACAGTACAGCAAGGCGGCGGCCGACCGCGAGGACGACCCCAACTTCTTCAAGACGGTGGAGGGCTTCTTGGACCGCGGCGCCAGCATCGTGGAGGACAAGCTGGTGGAGGACCTCAAGACCCGGGAGAGCGAGGAACAGAAGCGGAACCGGGTGCGTGGCGTCCTGCGGATCGTCAAGCCCTGCAACCATGTGCTGAGCCTGTCCTTCCCCATCCGGCGCGACAGCGGCTCCTGGGAGGTCGTCGAGGGCTACCGAACCCAGCACAGCCAGCACCGCACGCCCTGCAAGGGAGGTATCCGTTACAGCACTGATGTGAGTGTAGATGAAGTAAAAGCTCTGGCTTCTCTGCTGGCATGTAAGTGTGCAGTGGTCGATGTGCTATTTGGGGCTGCCAAAGCCAGTGTTAAGATCAATCCCAAGAACTATACCGATAATGAATTGGAAAACATCACAAGGAGGTTCACCATGGAGCTGGCGAAGAAGGGCTTTATTGGTCCTGGCATTGATGTACTTGCCCCAGACATGAGCACGGGCGAGCGGGAGGTGTCCTGGATTGCTGACACCTATGCTAGCACCATAGGGCACTATGATATTAACGCCCATGCCTGTGTTACCGGTAAGCCCATCAGACAGGGTGGAATCCACGGACGGATCTTTGCTGCTGGTCATTCCATGGGATTGAAAACTTCATCAATGAAACTTCTTACATGAGTATTTTAGGAATGACACCAGGATTTGGAGATAAAACATTTGTTGTTCAGGGATTTGGTAATGTGGGCCTGCCCTCTATGAGATATTTACATCATTTTGGTGCTAACTGTGTTGGTGTTGGTGAATCTGATGGGAACATATGGAATCCAGATGGTATTGACCCAAAGGAACTGGAAGACTTCAAATTGCAACATGGAACAATCCTGGGCTTCCCCAAAGCAAAGATCTATGAAGGGAGCATCTTGGAGGCAGACTGTGACATACTGATCCTTGCTGCCAACGAGAAGCAGCTGACCAAGTCCAATACACCCAGAGTCAAAGCCAAGATCATTGCTGAAGGTGCCAACGACTGACAACTCCAGAAGCTGGTAAGATTTTCCTAGAGAGGAACGTCATGGTTATTCCAGATCTCTACTTGAATGCTGGAGGAGTGACAGTACGTTACTTTGAGTGGCTGAAGAATCTGAATCATGTCAGCTATGGCCGTTTGACCTTCAAATATGAATGGGATTCTAACTACCACTTGCTCATGTCTGTTCAAGAGAGTTTGGAAAGGAAATTTGGAAAGCATGGTGGAACCGTTCCCATTGTACCCACAGCAGAGTTCCAAGACAGGATATCGGGTGCCTCTGAGAAAGACGTCGTGCACTCTGGCTTAGCTTACACCATGGAGCGCTCTGCCAGGCAAGTCAGGCGCACCGCCGTGAGCTATAACCTAGGCTTGGACCCGAGAACAGCTGCCTATGTCAACGCCATCGAGAAAGTCTTCAAGGTTACAATGAAGCTGGTGTGACCTTCACATAGACCGGACAGGACTGCGGCTGACTGCTTCACTACCCTCCTCACCTCTTCATCCGCAGACCTATCACAAGTTTACATGTCACCACAGAAATCCCTCTCTCATGACTTAATAGATAACGGACACCATTTTCAACAAGTCAATCCAAATCAGCCCCTTAAGAAAAAAAGTTAGGGGATCATATATAAGCTAATAAGTGATAGTAGAAATTAGCTATGTCAGAGAGCCCTTTGGGCATTTTGCCTTTAAATAAAGTCTTTTCCCTCTGCCTGTGCTGCCTTTGCTCCATGGCTGTTTCCCAGCACAGTCAGCTGTAGCCCTGGGAAAACTCCTTTTGTCCAAGAGCAGTCAGTCCCTTGCCACTTCAGCTCGGGACAGATCTATCAGGTGCTTGGACACATTTAAGAAGCAGGTATATGGCATTTTCAGGAGGTAGCATGGTCCTCAAGTGAGTTATTGGTATTTCACAGCAGCAAAATAACTCAGTTTTACAGGTTACAAACAAAAAAACCTTTCTCTGTATGCATTTTTTTTTTTTTTTTTTTGCGTACGCGGGCCTCTCACCGTTGTGGCCTCTCCCGTTGCGGAGCACAGGCTCCAGACGCGCAGGCTCAGCGGCCATGGCTCACGGGCCCAGCCGCTCCGCGACATGTGGGATCCTCCCGGACCGGGGCACGAACCCGTGTCCCCTGCATCGGCAGGCGGACTCTCAACCACTGCGCCACCAGGGAAGCCCTCTGTATGCATTTTATTCTTTTAGAATAAAATAAATACATGCTGCTGTAATAAAATTGCCTTTAATCACTTAACAAGCCTAAACTTGACTCAAGCAGTGAATGTCTGTAAACATAATAAATGAAAAAAGCTAGTATTTTTATAACATAAAGCACTCTCATTTATAACTTATCAATTGCATATTGTCATCCAGCAAAAATAAAAGCCTGGTAGACCATTAAGTTATCTTCATACCTGCAAACGATGGAGGTTATTTTTGTTAAGACTGTCGGAATTTACTAACCACAATTATGACATATAGTCCAAAGAACACAGTAACCTCCTTATAATGTTAATTAATTGTCCTCTTTTGAAGATCTATTGTGTTGACTAATTGAACAATAATTCAAGTAGAGTGCCCCAGAAGAAAACCACTTGGGCTCCGTCTTTGGCGGCTCTGAGCATTGCCAATGGCCCCGCCTAGCCCTGACTTTGTGTCGTCATTTAGAGCCCTCATCTTCTGCACACGGCTTCATTCCCAGTGGGCTGGAAACAACCTGGGGTTGTGTTTTCTTTGGGAGTTGTTTGGCCAGGGCCTTTTGAACAGTAGTGTCCCAATGAGGTACTAGATATTATTTATATAAGAATGAGCTTCTTTTTTTAACAATAATATCCTTTCAGAAATTTCTAACTACTTTGTAACTGCATGACTTAACCTGGTGACAAAAGCAGTTATTAAAAAGCCTATCTTGGGCTTCCCTGGTAGTGCAGTGGTAGAGAGTCCGCCTGCCCATGTAGGGGATGCGGGTTCGTGCCCCGGTCCGGGAAGATCCCACATGCCGCGGAGCGGCTGGGCCCGTGAGCCATGGCCGCTAAGCCTGCGTGTCCAGAGCCTGTGCTCCGCAACGGGAGAGGCCACAACAGTGAGAGGCCCTCGTACCGCAAAAAAAAAAAAAAAAAGCCTACCTTTTACAGAAAGAAAAAACAAAAAAAGGAGGAAATTCTGGCATATGTTATGACATGGGTTAACCACGAGGACATCATGCTACTGAAATAAGCCGGTTGCAAAATGACAAATATTGTATGATTCCCCTTATATGAGGTTCCTAGGGTAATAAAATTCATAGAGACAGAAAGTAGAATGGTGATTGCGAGAGGCTGGGGGAAGGGGGAAATGGACAGCTATTGTTTAATGGGTACAGAGTTTCAGTTCCGGGAAAATGACAAGGTTCTGAAGATGGTTATACAGCAGTGTGGATGTACTTAATGCCACTGAACTTAAGAAAAAGTTAAATGGTAAACTTTTTTTTTAACAGGAAAGTTTATTTTAAATTTGACAATCACACATTTGCAAATGGTAAACTTCACGTTATGCATATTTTACCATAATAACAAAAAGAAACCTAACCAGTACATAGATCTCAAACCCGAATCGTTAGACTCCAAACCGTGTCTCCTTCCATCACTTGTGCTCTCCAGCTCAAATGCCCTGCACATCATTTGTGCTTAATAAAAATCAGGTAAACAAGTGAATTAATACATAAATGAATGAATGCATTAATGTTTATTTTTAGTTAACCTGCGGGCTTTTCATCTCCTGGCAAAAAGCAAACGTTTTCATTTGTAGTCCTTAACAGTCTGGAAAGTATCATGAAAGTTCAACCCAGTTTCTTACTTCAGGAAGCCTAGAGGCATGTCCCTACCACATACCTGAAGTTCACACTGATATGTCCACATTTAGCACAGGAGAGTTTATTTGCCTGTGTATGTATATTTCGAGTGTGACCTTGGAGTAGAAACACCTTGAAGGCAGACACACTTTTCTTTGTATCATTCACAATAGCTAGTTCAGGGAGTTTGTACACTCAGCTGCTACCCCAGAGCCCTGGTAAACATGGTAGCTGGGCAAAAGTAGCTTTGAGACAAGCTCTGGGCTTTACTTCACTCCCTCACCAAGCCCTGGTGACGTTTACATTCTAGATGTTTAGATGTCATCGTCATTGCCACCACTCTGATTAAGGCCATTATCTGTCACCTGACCCCTTGCAGGAGCCTCCTAACTGGTCTCCTTCTTTCTCTCTTGCACCCTCCCCTACATCCTTCCGTTCCCCACAGAGCAGCAAGGCTTTGAATCTGACTATGTTCTACCCTGGCTTAAAACCTTGAATGACTTCCCGCTGTGGAAGGATACAGACAAAATCTCCTAACTTGGCCTAGTTGGTCCTCATCTGTTCTATCATTCCGTGTAAACAGTCAAGCCTCATACAGAACCACCTCCTATATCCTCTCTGGGCTGCAGCCAGATGCTCTGGGTCTGATATTGACCAGGGTTCTTGGCCTTCCCCAGTCAATAGAAATTGACTAGAGACCAGGCAAGAAATTCAGGCAAGGCTTTATTGGGGCCCCTGCTTCATCGGGGGGTGGGGGGAAGGTGGGGGGGAAGGTGGGGGGTGGGGTGGGGGGGTCGGGGGGAAGGTGGGGGGGTGGGGTGGGGGGAAGGTGGGGGTGGGGGGGTGGGGTGGGGGGGAAGGTGGGGGTGGGGTGGGGGGGAAGGTGGGGGGGTGGGAGGTGGGGGGGAAGGTGGGGGGGTGGGAGGTGGGGGGGTGGGGAACACACAACCAACAGGTTCCCTTGCTTGCTCCCTGAGCGGGGCGGTGAGCTTCCTCCTTATACAGGGTGAGGGTAGGGGGGTCCAGGGGCCGGGCCAGAGGGGTGGCTTAGGTGGTCTGCCCACCCCTTAGGTGGTGTTGAGTGAAGGGGGCATGCGCAGTACCCTGCTTTTGCTCCAGGCTCTTCAAAAGTGGCAGTTGCGTTTTTTGGTCTCTTTGTATCTTTTGTCCACAATTTTGCCCCAACTAAACAGGCACACAGTTATTTTTAGTCCCATATAGTTTTTTTTTTTAATATTCTATTTCTGGAGGAGAGGTGTGTCCAGGTGCAAGCATTGCAGCACTGCAGCAAAGGGTCCCAGGTCCCAGCCTGTCTTGGGTCTTCCATTCCTGAAATGCACGTTCTCCCACTACAAAATCTTCGTGCGCACTGTTACCTCTCCTCCCTCCCTTCCCTCTCCGTCTGCCTGTTCAGTACTTATTTCTCCTTCAGCTCTCACAATAAGCATCAATTCCTCAGCAAAATCTTCCCTGGCCGCCTCCTGCATCCCACTCAGGCTTGGTCAGCTTCCTTCGGAACAAGCTGTCATGGATCAGTGTTCCTTTCCTGCAGGGCACCACCCTCAGTTAGTAAGTACACATTCCTTCCCAGCACTATTTGATCAATGACTATCTCCCGCACTGAGCAGACTCTAAGCTCCGTAAGGACAAAGGCCCATCACTGAATCACCACTGTCTAACACAATGCGTGGTGTATAATCGCTGCTCAATAAACATGTGTGGGAAGAAAAAAGGGAAGGAGAGAAAGAAACAAAACAATAGGGGCCCCTTGTGGAAGGTTAGGAATCCATAGAGCACCATATTCACGCAGCACCAGCACTGTTGGACACAATAGCTAAAATTCAGCAGACACATTTCCAAGTTTCATCTTGGTTTTGCAGGCTTGGTCAAATGGCCAAAATTCTCTAATTTTTTGTTTGTTCGATTTATTTCTGCAGACAGATATAGATTCCTACTAAGCAGAAGGCATGTATTACTGGAACAATTCTTCTCAACTAGAAGGTAGCCTTCCAGAGAGGGATATATTAGAATTTCAAGGGGGATTCCTACTCAGAGTGCAAACAAACCCACAACCAATGTGATGGTACTTGAGTGAGCTAGCAGGCAGAAAGGGATGCAGAGATGAATCAGACGGTCCATGACATCAAAGAAGTTACTCTTGAATGTGGGCAAGACATGAGGCTAGAACTATACTATGAGGCAATTTGCTAAAACAAAGAGAAAGGGGGAATTCCCTGGCGGTCCAGTGGTTAGGACTCCATGCTTTCACTGACGAGGGCCCGGGTTCAAACCCTGGTCAGGGAACTAAGATCCCACAAGCCATGTGGCACGGCCAAAAAAAAGAATACAGAGAAAGGTGCCCACAGAGCACAAAGGAGGAGTGACTAGTTTCAACCGGGGGAGGAGAGGAGAGGGTTCGTTCGTAACTTTGGAGCTGGACCCGGAAGGGTGGGCAGGACCTCACGGATAGCCATGAGGGACAGCCATCTGGACCTCTCTCCAAGAAAGATGGTGAAGGCTAACTATCAAAGAGCTTCACCAGAGGCTCTGTGAGTATCAAGTACTGCCTCTTGACGGCAGATAACTCTAATATATTCCACTACACAGCAATTGTGCTCAGCTGACCAATAGTATTACTTCTGTGAACTGAATGTATCTAAGCTTTTTCCTTCACTACCCAAGAAGGTCTTGATTTACCGGCATCATCCGTGTGTGGGAGAAATGATTCTAGCCACCAACAGGGGATTAGCTGAGGAGGAGTTGACTCATATGAAGAACTAACTGGTGATTTCTGCCCCATCTCTGTTCTTACTGGGCTGCCAAATGCCTGGCACTCTCTGTGACTTGATCGATTCAGTTTGACCCCTGGAGAAACACATAAACAAGGCATGTCTTTCCAGAGCAAGATATGAGGAAACAGAAAACAGAGATGGTTCTAGACAAAACTGACATCAGCCACGTCTAGATGGGCACGCCTGGGCTCCCTGGCTGGTGTAGAGCACGCCGCTCATGGCTGTTAGTACTTCCTGGGTTCTGGGCATTATTCTAAAGTGCTTTGTATGTGTTAAGTCATTGAATCCTCACTGCAATCTGAGATAGGCGGAGTCATTGCCATGCACTTTAATAGGGGAGAGAGCTGAAGCCCAGAGGGGCTAAGTAACCTGTCCAAGGTCACACAGCAGTGGGATTTGAACTCACAGCTCATGCCCTTCACCACCGTGTTAGACTGCCTCTCATCCTCAGAGCTGAAAGCCAGGACATTGGAGTCAGGCTCAGGCACAGCTGCCTTTAATAAGGGCTTCCTCACTTTCCAGCTGTGTGACCTTGGCCCCATTATCTAACTTTTCAGGGCCATTTGCATTGTAATAAGCCCCAAAGCCTTAAACTTGGGGAACAGCTCTCAGCTGGAGGAATTTGGTGTCTCAGCCTGCCAGTTGGCTCCCTGCCCCTGTCCCTGGCCCTCACCCCCAGCTGAGACTCTGATTTCAACTCTTGCTTGCTGCTCAGCCCCAGCCTTCCAGTTCTGAAAAAGGACGTCCTGAAACAGACTGAGCTGTGCCAAATGGAGGCCAAGTCTTGGAGTGCTTGGCCTCTTGGTCTCATCCGGGCCCCAGAGCTCTAACGTGAGCTCCTGAGCTCCGGTGTGGCTATACCCACGTTTCCCCTTGTGTGGTTCCTCTGTCCTGTTAATAGGGCCCAAGGCCTTGCGTCTTTACCCAGATTCCCTCATGCACTCTGGTTTATATGCTGGGCTCTGCTCGGACACCTCCATCCGAATCCCAGTTCTAGAAACCTATCTAGCGCCCAGTCCTGGTGTACGGGTCAGTCCTGGTCTTGCACTTGCCAGTCCCTCTCCCCAGTTCAAGAAGAGCACTGCTCCTTAGATGACCCTCGGAGCTGGGCCTCTGCAACGATGGACTGGCCTCTCAGTTGACTGATTACCTGACCACTCGCCACACCTGCACTCCCCAAACTGCTCTATCCACAGGCAGATAAGCCAAGTAATTCTTTTTTTTTTTTTTGAGATACAATCTATAGAACATAAAATTCACCATTTTAATCATTTAGTTTACCTGGTTGTACAATCCTCACCACTACCTAATTCCAGAATATTTTCATCTCCCTATAAAGAAACTCCATACTTTTTACCAGTCATTCTCCATTTCCCCGCCCTCCAACCCCTGGCAATCACCAAACTACTTTCTGTCACCACAGATTTGCCTGTTCTGGACATGTCATATGAATGTAATCGTATCTATTTGTCCTTTTCTGGTCTGGCTTCTTTCACTTAGCATAACGTTTTGAAAGTTCATCCATGTCATAACATGAATCAGTACGTCGTTCTTTTTATGGCTGAATAATATTCCCTTGTGTGGCTAAACCATGTTTTGTTTATCCATTCGTCAGTTGATGAACATCTGGGCTGTTCTTACTTTTTGGCTCTCATGAATAATACTCCTATGAACATATGTATACAAGTTTTTCTGTGAATATGTTTTCAGTTATCTTGGGTGTGTACCAAGGAGTAGGACTGCTGAATCGTAGGGTAGCTCTATGTTTAACTTTTTGAGGAATTTCTAAACTGTTTGCACTGTTTTATCTTCTCAACAGCAATGTATGAGACTTCCAATTTCCCTGTATCCTGGTCAACACTTGTCAATGTCCTACCTGGTATTTCTTGGATCCCCTTGCAGTGGGTGTTTCTTGAACTTGGTGATTCTTAAACAAAATAGTTAAAAGTGTTTGACTCTGATGACAGATTACTACTTTTGGGTCAGCTCTATCATTCAGGGCCCTAGGGCAGGTATATTTCTTGGGTGAGTTTTTTTTTAAATTTTCCTAACCATCAGTTTTCTCATCTGTTAAATGGGAATAATGATAGGATTGTTGGGTTAACTAAATGAGACCATGCATGTCAAATCCTTAGCATGATGCTTGTACAGACAATACCTTGACAGATGATGGCTCTCATTATGACCATCTTTCTTTGCCTACACACCTAGACCTCTGATCAGTTGGTCATTGCATCAGTCATGCAGCCTGTTAACAAATACAGAGAGCCCACCATGTGCCAGGTACGATTTTAGGAACTAGGACTATGGTGCCAAAGAAGAAGAGACCTCACAGTTAGGGAGCTAATATTCTACGAGGGCAAGAGCCATCATAAACATGCACATTTAAAAATAAAGGTACGGCTTCCCTGGTGGCGCAGTGGTTGGGAGTCCGCCTGCCGATGCAGGGGACGCGGGTTCGTGCCCCGGTCCGGGAAGATCCCACATGCCGCGGAGCGGCTGGGCCCGTGAGCCATGGCCGCTGAGCCTGCGCGTCCGGAGCCTGTGCTCCGCGACGGGAGAGGCCGCAGCGGTGAGAGGCCCGTGTACCGCCAGGAAAATAAATAAATAAATAAATAAATAAATAAATAGATAGATAGATAAGATAAGATAAGATAAGATAATTCTAGGAACTAGAAGAGCCCTGATAAAATAAAACAGGGTGATGCGTAGTGAGGAAGGTGAGGCTGCTCAGCTCGCCCTGTGAACACAAGCCTCTTGGAGGAGGAACATTGGAGTAAAGACCAGACGGGAGATGGGGAGGCAACCAATTAGAGGTCTGGGGAATAGCGTTCGCACAGAAGGAAACTCAGAGTCCCTGCGACAGGAACAGCTTAGGGGGTGGGCATGGAGCCGAAAGAAGAAGTGAGGGGAAGAGAGAAGGGAACAGCAGTAGCTCCCCGCAAGCCTGGGGTCGTGGAGAAGAGCCAGCAGGAGGCCAAGTGCTGCCGAGGCGCCGCGGTGAGACAGCAGCAAGGAGACGGAACTGACAGTGGGGCCCCCAGAAGGGCGTCCGTGAAACTGGGCCAGACCCCGAGCGTGATATTTGGCAGGAGTTCTGGGTACTAAATGTTCTCTGTAACTGGCAGGAATCAAAGGAGGCTCACCAGAGAGCCTCAGCCTGAACACCACTGTCACTTGCTCTGGGGAAGTTCTGTCCTCACTCAGATTGCTTTAGTCCGATACAGAGCACGGATCACAGCCCTGGGAGAACGGTGTGTATTGATCTAAGTGCTTGCACTTTGAAGAGTTGCTAGAAGGAAGCCTGGATCCTCTCTTCCCTTCAGGGGATACCCCGGATGGTGTTGGTGGAGTTGAGCACTGGTCCTGTGATGCCACAATGTCTAAGCACAAGCACCCAGCAGGCATCACAGAAAGGCCAGTCACAGCCCATGAGCTGGCCTGAGTGACGACGCAAACGGCCCCCTGTGACGACGGCCCCCCTGTGACGACGCAAACGGCCATGGAGGGCTCCAGGAGTGTTCGAAGAATGTGTGGTTAAGGGCGAGGATTTTAGACCGGGCACCCCTGGGTTTTGCCTGTGCTCTGGGTTCCACCACTTTCTAGCGACCTGGCTATCAGCAAATTTCCTCAACAGTTTAAGCTTCCCTTTCCCCATCCGTGAAATGGAGATAATGGCTAAATCGTAGGGGTAGCAAGTACACTGCACAAACAGAGCTGCGCGTGGAGCCTGCCACTTAGTAAGCCCCCAATAAATGTCACTTGTCATCATTAATTATTATTTTTATTCCTCTCCCGCTACTACTATTTTAAGAGCTTCCACCTATGAAGGGTCACCATGCTTTGAAAAGGAAGTGCAGGGACTTCCCTGGCGGTCCAGTGGTTAAGACTCCTAGCTCCCAATGCAGGGGGCACAGGTTCCATCCCTGGTTGGGGAACTAAGATCCTGCATGCTGCACGGCATGGCCAAAAATAAATACACAAACAAATAAATAAATTTGTTTTTTAAAAAAGAAAAGTTACTCAGAACTTAAAAAAAGAAAAAGAAAAGGAAGTGCAGAGGTTGAAGGGTGTCCCAAGAAGGGCAGTGATCAAAACAATACTAAGAATCTGAAGACTGGAAGAAAAGGTTGGCACAGCAGGGGTGAGAGTAGAACCAGCATGAAAGAATGTTATCAACCAGCTTTTCAAGTATGAAAATCGAAGAACTATAAGATGGAAAGGGGGAAAAACTCATATTTTCTTGGCATAACCTACCATACGCCAAATGCCAGACTCAGGCCTTTGTATTTATTACATGTATTTAACCCCGTTACAATCCTCTGAGACAATGATGATGAGGATGAGGATGAGGATGGTGATGATGGTGGTGATTCCCATTTTACAGATAAGGAAACTGAGGCCAAGAGACCAAAGTCAAACACTAAGTGATATGCTGCCGTCTGCCTGACTCCAATACTAATGCTCTTTTCTCTATAAGCTAAACCAATAAAGCCCCAGCAAAACCTATGGCATTAATTACAGAGATTGTAAACTCCACAGATCCAAGTATATTTCCCCAAATGTTACAGCTGCACAGTGGAGCTGTGACTGTAGCTTGGAGCAACTAATCCAGCCCAGGGAGACAGACGTGAGCATCTAAGTAGAATATTGGAATGATAAAGTCTCTTTATGTAACAAAAACAAACTTCCAGCAGAGCACAGAGGAGGAAGGATTCTTTCTGCAAGGGCTAAGAGTCATTAGGGAACAGGACAAAAAAGTCTGAGGCCCTTTACAGAAGCAAGAGTTTCAGATGAGGCTCTCTGGGTTGTCAGGTAGAAAGGCATGGGGAGGGCATTCTTTGCAGCTGGGGCACATGAAGCTCTGGTATGGAGGTGGGAAGGCACATGGCTTGCTCAGGAAAAGACTTAGACCACCCGGACAGGAGCATGGAACAGGGTTCCCAGGGGCAGAGGGGCTGGAAAAGTAGGGTGTCACCTGATGGCAAGATGCCTTGCGTGACAAGCTGTGGATTTTAGACTCTGTCCTATAGGCTTGTGACCAGCACTGCCACTTTCACAGTCATCCTGGTCTCCCCCTCCCTCATCCCTACATCCAACTGGTACCCAAGGAAGGCCTGTTGATTTCAGTTTGCAGGTAGCTCATGGATCTCTCCCTGCTGCCCGTGCCCTAAGCAAGGCTCTCATGGTTCCCTACATGGACCATTGCCATGGCTTCCATTTATTTATTTATTTTTTAAACTAGAGAAATCACTTTATGTCTAATAAGTTAATTTAATCTTTCTAGAAGATCCTTTTGAGTTAAGGAGTGGTTGCTAAACAGGGTAGAAAAAAGAATGTTCTAGGTATGGGACATGGCTTGTGAGAAATCTTGAAGTTGGCAGAGGATAGGATAAAACACCATTCCTCTGTGCCTGGAATTGTGCTAAGCGCTCTGTGTAGGTTATTTAATTTTGCCATGGCTTCCCTTTTGTCCTCTCTGCCTCCTGCTCAGTTATCCTTCCCCACCGCCTCCCAACCCCACCCCACGCATCCTCCATGACGCTGACAAAATGTTCTTTTTTATCCATAAACCTGATCCCGGCATCCCGCCTCTCAACATTCCTCCATAGCCTCTCAGTCACTAACAAGACACAATCTGTCCCACTTGCTTGGCTACCAGAGTGGTTCACAATTGGGCACCTGCTGATCCGTCCCACCTCATCTTCCATGGCTCCCCCTCCAGAACTGTGTGCTCTGGTAACACTCAGTTATTTATAGCTCTCAGGACATGTTACTATATTCTCCCTGCTTTCAGATTTTGCACATTCCATTCCATCGGCCCTACATATGACCCCCACTTGCCACGCCTTGCCCCGACGGAGCCCACTCCAGAGCCACTAAGCACTTCTTCCTCCATGAGATCATCCCTCACGCCTCTGCACAGCCCAGGTGATCCTTTCCTTAACCTCTCTCTATACTTCACACGACATACCGTGAAATTAATTACACAATTATACTGAACTAAGTGTATGCAACTATTTATCTCCCCACTTGACAATAAGCTCTCTCTAAAGGAAACCACTGTCTATTTTTTGACTTTATTTTTTTCGAGCAGTGTTGGTTCACAGCAGAATTGAGGGGAAGGTACAGCAATTTTCCATTTACTCCCTGCCCCTCCCCCACATGCAGAGCCTCCTCCATGGTCAACATCCCCTACCAGAGTGGGACACTGCTTGCAATCAATGGACCTACACTGACACATCATTATCACTCGAAGCCCCTAGTTTACATGAGGGATCACTCTTGCTGTTGTACAACCTATGGGTTTGAACAAACACATCATGACATAGATCTACCAATATAGCATCGTACCAAGTATTTTCACTGCCCTAACAGTCCTCTGAGCTCTGCCTATTCATCCCTCCCCTGTCACTAATCCCTGGCAACCACTGATCCTTTTTATTTTCTCGGTGGTTTGCCTTTTGCAGAATGTTATACAGTTGGAATCATACAGTCTTTTCAGAAACACTGTTGTTTGATGATTATATCCAGTGCCTATCACATAGTAGGTGCAAACCATTTACAGAATTAATGATTTAGTCGATGTGTTTAGGGAAAGGATGTCCAGTGATTGGAGGCATGGCGTAAATAATTAGGCTCTAAGCTCCAAAAGAAGCTCTGTTCGGAGCTGTTTTGAAGCTAGCAGACTACGAATGATTCATTCCATCTGCAGACCCCATCCCCAGGGCTAGCACGGTATTTTTTGTATGACAGAGGCTCAGTGAATACAGAATAAGGACATAGTCTCTGCCCTCAGAAAGTATACAGTGGACCAAGGAATGTTTCTGCAACCATGCTATTCCTGTCCTGCTTCTTCAGTTGTCCCCAGGAGGCCCTAGGACTCCAATCACTTGTTCTTTCATTGATGTATTCAACAAAGCTATCCTAGGTCAAGCTCTGTGTTGTGCTTTTTAACTGGAAACTTCTGGAAGGGCAAGGCTGTGGTCGGATGTTTGGTGCTGTATTGCCCAGGCTGAGCATCCCACAGGAACAGACCTTCTCCCTCAAAGCATTCCATGCCCAGTACCTTGGGGCCCCAGAGAGTTCTTCCTGCCCCTGCCTGACTATTCCAGCTCATCAGGCTTTCTCCACATTCTGGAGTCCTGTTGTACTCCAGCTGCAACCAGACAGTTCGGCGTTAATTGCACTCTAATTGTTTCAAGTGTGCTATTTTTATCTACCCAGTACCCTGCACTCTCCTTGCAAATGAGCCTGGTCTTTCAGTTTCACATTGCCACTGTGCCCCCAGCACTCAGTAAAAGCTTGCTGATAGATTTTTTTGGTGAGCTGTAATATGGACCTCTGCTGAAACTCTGTTGCTACTTCTACCGTGGCAATCCCCCTCCCCACTTCCAACACCTCGCACTAACTGTTTCTTCTATTGGTGTTTCCAACTTTTTGTTCTTCTCTCCCAGAGCAAACTTTATTTCACTGACCATCGAAGCTACTAAGGCTGTCTTTCTTTTTGCTACTCCTCTAAGGGCTGTCTTAGCAAGAAATGTTATTATGATCGGCTGCCTCATGATCTATTTTTATCTCTCCATTAACTGATTAAATACTTCTGGAATCTGTTCGGATGAATGAAGCCTTCACTTTGATTGAATTTCTATGATTTCAGTTTTATTATCTCCCTTTGCAGTGCTGCCTTGGGTGGTGGGAATTCCCCTGGCCTTTTCTGTGAATACAGTCCAACCCTAACCAACGACAAATCCATGCCATAAAATATTTCCCCCTCTTTGCCAATCAGTATGGTGAGCCAGGTCACTTATTGCATGTCTGATGACAAACAAATGTATTATCTGTTTGGTGACAGCTAATGTAGTACAGATGCAAAGAGCAAATGATCTGAAGATGGAAATCCCTGCATTCAAATGATGTCTCCATATTTACCATTATATGGCCTTAGGCTAGTTATTCAACATTGCTAAGAGAGCTTTGGTTTCCTCATCTGCAAATGGGGTAATAAAAATTCATGATTAAGAGACCAGGCGTGACACCGCGGTGAGAGGCCCGCGCACTGCAGCAAGGAGTGGTCCCCGCTCACCGCAACTAGAGGGAGCCCGCGTGCAGCAATGAAGACTCAACACTGCCAATGATAAATAAATAAATTTAAAAAAAAAAAAAAAGAGATCAGGCATGAAAAACACTCAGCACAGTTCCTGGCACATAGCAATGGTTCAATAGATGGCGGTGTCTGTCATAGGTAAAGGGTGGAGGTAATTGATGATGTGGCTCCCTCACCAGGACGCCTGTTGCTTTTTGCCCCTTCTTGCAGGTGTCTGGTGCTCTTTTGCACATGCAGCACTTGAATCTCAGTTCATGCCAACCTAAACTTGAACCCAAATGAGTCTGCAAACAACTTCATTGCAGCACTTCAGCTTACAGAGTCTTCATCAGCAAAGCTGGGCTCAGAAGTGCTCAAAAAGCTGGCAAAGCTCCATCTGGCTGACTTGGCACCACAGGAGAACAACAGTGCCAAACGCTTCTTACCCGCAAAGGCTGCAGACGCTGCCTTTCGGGATGCAGAGCAGATACCACACACCCGGCCAAGTTCCTAATTAACGATGCATAATCAGCGTCTTTCAGATGTGCATATGCTATTCTCTGCCCAGCTTATTAACTGCACTAAACCTTTCATGGCTGGAGATGGAGCATGGCTTATCAGAAAAACCTGTTAGAACCAGCCCAGGCTTAGAGCTCAGAAGATGCAGAAGTTCTGATCCAGGTTACCCTAGAGCTGAGGGAGTCCTAACACAGTTGCTCTCCCCCTCTAAGCCTCTCTGTGAGTAGGGCCACAGAGACCTTCTTCCTCTTAATGTTATTACAACGGGGGCAGTCATGACCATCTCTGGAAAAGTGCTCTGACAGGTGTAGGGACCCACACAGATGCACGTGACAATTACTCCTGGCCTCGGCTGTGACATTGTTTTCTAAGCAGGAAGAGTGGTCAGGCTTAGGCAAAAATGATGTATGATTGTGCCTTCTAAGGTTTGGGCTTTAAACACATCACCCGTACCCATGAGGAAAAGAAACCACCTCCGAGGAGCTCCCAAGGGGCTCACCCAGACCGTGCATGGCTGTGAATCCAGGTTGATCCGACCCAGAAAACCCAGGATTCATTCTCCTTCCTTTCCCAGGCAAAATAGAATCCTCCTTGTAGAGCTCCCCTCAGACAGCTCCACCCTTTCTTTTCTGTTTCCCTCTCCTCCCTCCCCTGCCCGTCTACTTCACACCCCACGCCCTGTTAAACTACACTCCCCTCAATCCCATCCTCTGAGGCCCCTCAGCTTCCCGTCTTCAGGGAGGTGTAGTTAGCCTGGTGGAATATTCCTTGCCTGTTTGCCAGCTTAATACCTTAATACCATTCTCCTCCCTCCCCCCACCCCCAGGTAATTTAGGCATTTTAATAGGAGGCTTCTGGAAAGAATATGATACTCTCAAATCACACCGCAGATTACCTGCTTGGCCCACCTCCACTGGGAGTTGCCCTGAGCAACGGTGCTGATGGGAGCTTGAGTAATCATGGGAGCAAAGCCAGAAGTTTCACTGGGTGCACAATTCCTCACCGAGATGAACACAGAACAGGGTTATAGGGTGGGGGTTATAGTCAGCAGAGACCGGGAGATGACATGGGTGGAGACAAAATCACGTAAGTTCTCGTGTGTTGGAGCTGGAGAGCTGGCTTGACTTGGACAAGAGGAAAATAGAAGTCCCTTCTTCTGGAAAGGCTGCATTCTGTTCTTTCCCCTTATGCTCTGTCCAAAGCCTTTCTGGCCACAGAGGCGGCTCTTGGGGCAGCGAGTAGCAGCTGGCTGCTAAGCGGTAATTTTTTATTTCCCACCAAGTTCCAGGCAGGGAAGGGGCAGCTGACAGGGTCTCATCTGAGACTTTGGCCATGGAATTAATTGCATGAGAATGTTTATTCCACATTATAACACTCAGGAGTCATCTTCCAAGACTGCGAAATAGATAGTGCCTGGGAGGTACTTGTTTCAGCATATGAAGGATGCCCATCATCTAAGGGGCACCTTACTTTGCATTCCGCCTCTCTCTCTCTCTCTCTCTCTCTCTCTCTCTCTCTCTCTCTCTGTCACACACACACACACACACACACATGCACACACGTACAGTCACTTGACTACAGAAATTGGGAGCAGGTAGACAGTGGTCCATTGTCGTTAGACGCCACAGAGAGAGAGACAAAGATCCAGAGAAAAAGACTTTATGCTTTATAAATTTAGCAGGACGTCCTGTCTCCGCTTCCCGTCTGTCGGCTGTAGCTGTGGCTCAGCCCCTCTCTGCCCCCTTCTCGCTCACACCTGAGGTCTGCGGTGGGCCCTTCCAGAGACGGCTGCTCTGGGATGCTGAGTCGGGAAGCATTCATCTGGGGAAACGTTCTGAACCATTGCCTGGATGCTCAAGCCCTCCCCCTTACTGGGGTTGCCGTTACCTGGAAGATTTCATTAAAACAGGGTCCAAAATCTCCGTTCCCTCTGCAGCTGAAAAGCAAGCATTCCTGCGATATCGCTAAAGATTCTCTGGGTCCCCGCATCCTGCTTGTGCTGGATTTTTCATCATTCCTGTCTCCCTCCTGAGCATGTTGTCACCTTTCCTTAAGGACTCACCCCCACTGGGCACCGCAGGTCTCGCCATCTCTTCACTCTTCAAAGGCTGCCACACCCAGGTGCTGTGTTGAGCAGGAGTTTCTGAAGAGTTGGGGCAACAGAGAGAAGTAACGCTACAGGGAGGACAGTATATGACTTAAGACTGAATATTAGCTATTCCACTTTTCATAGCTCCCTCGAGCCATTTCTACCACCAGAAGGGTTTTATTTATTTATTTTTGGCTGCATTGGGTCTTCATTGCTGTGCGCAGGCCCTCTCTAGTTGCAGCGAGCGGGGGCTACTCTTCGCTGTGGTGCATGGGCTTCTCATTGTGGTGGCCTCTCTTGTTGCAGAACATGGGCTCCCAGCACGCAGGCTCAGTGTTGCAGCACGTGGGCTCAGTAGTTGTGGATTGCGGGCTCCAGAGCGCAGGCTCAGCAGCTGTGGCGCAGGGGCTAAGTTGCTCCGCGGCATGTGGGATCTTCCCGGGCCAGGGCTCAAACCCATGTCCCCTGCATTGGCAGGTGGATTCCCAACCACTGCACCACCAGGGAAGTCCCCACCAGAAGGGTTTTACTGATGCCTTTTTTTTTTTTTGGCCTCACTGCGCGGCATGCGGGATCTTAGTTCTCCAACGAGGGATCGACCCTGTGGCCCCTGCAGCGGGAGCGTGGAGTCCTAACCACTGGACTGCCGGGGGACACCCGCCCGATGCCTTTGGCATTTGCTTGTCGTCAGCCTCTTGCAGTGCAGCTGGACCTTTCCCCCTTCAACCTCTCCCCTTTCCTTCCAGTTAGTTTGCCTCCCCATGCCCTCACATTTTTATACATTTTTGGGCAGAACAATTTAGCTACTCTTACCACTCTCGGCCATATCCTAAGGCCCAAGGGACACCTTTTCACAGCCTAAAGTGATGCAGCAAGGTGTTCTTCTAAACCTGTGCTGTCCAATATTTGAACTTAAACTCATTAAAATGAAATAAAATGTAAAATTCAGGTTTTTGCTTGCTCCAGCCACTTTTCAAGGGCTTAATAGCCACATTTGGCTAGTGGCTACTGTGACTGACAGTAGAGACAACAGAAAGTTCTATTGGATGGCAGTCTACCAAACCGAGACCAACTTCTCCCCTAAGGGACTGTATCACTGGCTGTTTGGATATCCCTTTCTCCTGCCTACCTCATGAACGTTTACTGAGTCCTTTTTGCTGTGTAAGGCACTTTTCATGTGTTGTTTCATTTAATGCACACGACAGTTCTTTAAAGTGGGTAGTGTTTTTCTCGTTGCACACAGGAGCCTGAAGTTTGGACAGCCAATGCCTCCGGTCCATATTCCTACCCCAAGCCACATGCTTAGGGTTAGTGATGGAAAGATAATATTGGGAAGGTACATAGGGACCAGGGCGGGAGAGAAAAGAAGGAAGGAAAGGGCTTTGTCAACCACGTATGATGTTTTTATTAAACTG
This sequence comes from Stenella coeruleoalba, assembly GCF_951394435.1. Classification (NCBI taxonomy): domain Eukaryota; kingdom Metazoa; phylum Chordata; class Mammalia; order Artiodactyla; family Delphinidae; genus Stenella; species Stenella coeruleoalba. The sequence continues at coordinate 98,574,589 of NC_137154.1, read as the reverse complement.
TAGGAAGAATTTTCTTACACTTAAGGCTTCAGTCCCAAGACGGGGTTTTACTGAAAAGGAAACAAAGACTATTTTTCGAGGGGATGATTTTTACTTTGCTGTGATGGATGCCATTGCTTCTGGCGGCCGGCCAGGCAGAGACACGTACGGAGGGAGAGATCAGAGCCCTCCTTTGAGGGAAACCAGCAGTGAAAGGAGACCGAGGTGGTTAAAGAACTACCGATTCTCCCTCACACCAGCTGCTCCCAATCCCGCCAGGCCAGAATCGCCCCCTCCTGCTTCGGACAACCGATGTTTCGGCAGGTTGAGCCCGGAACGGACCCGTTTCCATCAGCTCCCAGGGGAGGACTGATGGTCGCGCCATCTGCTGGTCGTTTCTCATGTTGCAGCCTGCTGCTGGGTTCCTTCTCAAATCTAATGCAAAGTTTGGTCCCTAGATCATCAACGTCACCTGGCGCTTGTTAGAGGTGCAAATTCAGACTCCGCCCTAGTCTTGGATCAAAAAGTAGCGTGGGTCCTAGCTATTCGTGTGTTAACAAGCCCCTCAAGTGATCCTGGTGCACACTTGAAGCTTGGGAATCACTGATCTAGAAGGTCCGACTCCACCATTTATTCATTCATCAAGTCAACAATCTTTTTTTTTTTAATTGAAGTATAGTTGATTTACAGTGCTGTGTTTCTGGTGTACAGCAAAGTGATTCAGATATAGATATCTATATATATAGATAGATATATATACACACATATATATATCATGCTTTTTCATATTCTTTTCCATTATGGTTTATTAGGATGTTGAGTATAGTTCCCTGTGCTACAGTAGGACCTTGTTGTTTATCTATTTTATATATATAGTACTTTGTGTCTGCTAATTCCAAACTCCTAATTTATCCCTCCCCTACTCCCTTTCCCCTTTGGTAACCGTAAGTTTGTTTTCTATGACTGTGAGTCTGTTTCTGTTTTGTAAATAATTTCATTTGTGTCATATTTTAGATTCCACATATAAGTGATATCACCTGGAATTTGTCTTTCTGTCAAGTCAACAATCATTAATGAGCATCTTCTAGTTAAATATCACTCCCATGCACACACAGAGAATGTAGAATTTCTTTCTGTATCCTCACATCTCTGTTCATTTGGGAAGAGAAGAATTAAGATTACCCTTACTTTACAGACAAGGACAAAGAGAGAACAGGAGGCCCAGGACCACACACCTAGTAAATAGCAAGGTGGGGCCCCCTGCTCCTGTGTTTGTACATTACAGCTTGGGATTATTCACCAAACCACAGTTCACCAACTTTTCTAGGTTGGCTTGTGGTTTGTTTTGGGGTGGAGGTGGGAGGGGAGAAACCTCCCCAAATCACACTCAACTGAAACTTGTCACACTGCCTACGATTGCTGGCAACACTCAGTAGGGTAGACGTTCATTTTAGAAGGTGACAAAGAGGCTGCCTGTCTAACTATCACTCAACTGTAACCTTGTACCTAGTGTTCCCTCTCTTCCATTGACGATGTGTGGCTTTATTGGGTGGGCTGTGATGGGGAAGGAAGGGAAGAGTTCAATGTGCTGCGTGGGTGCCGTCTAAGGGCACAGCTTAGGGACTCTCAGGAAGGCAGGAATTTATCTCCAACTGTCTAATTGGGGGTTGAGAAGGAAAGACAGTGGGACTAGACAGAAGCAGAAGAATATTGAAGGGAAGGAAGAACAGAAGACCAACTCCGTCTCCACTTTCACAATTTGGCAGCCTCTGAAGCAGCCCTCCCAGCACAAGGCAGGCTGCTCACCAACAGCAAACAGTCGAGAGCACGTGTTTATGTGCAGGGCACTGCACTGTCAGCTCCCTGCCTTCAAGGGACGGGCTGCTTTGCAGGGAAGTAGAGACACAGGGCTTAAAAACGTATAGACAGGGCTTCCCTGGTGGCGCAGTGGTTGAGAGTCTGCCTGCCGATGCAGGGGACCCGGGTTCATGCCCCGGTCCGGGAAGATCCCACATGCCGCGCAGTGGCCGGGCCCGTGAGCCATGGCCGCTGAGCCCGCGCGTCCCGAGCCTGTGCTCCGCAACGGGAGAGGCCACAACAGTGAGAGGGCCACGTACCACAAAAAAAAAACCCTAAAAAACATATAGACATTCCCATGGTTAAAATTCCCTTGGCCATAAACGTATTTTAACAAATTGCAATATTTTTGTTATGATAATGATAACTCTATGGAACATTTAACTAAATGCTAGGCAGTGTTCCAGACTGGAAATGGGACCACCACCCAGGCCCTCAGCAGTGAAAACTCGAGTTCTAACCCCTGGACCGCCAGGGAATTCCCCCACCACCTTGAAAAGTCCCATTTCTGGTCTTGAGCTTTTCAGGCCTGGAAGTTGGCTTTTATGAGTTCCCTCTCAACTTATCTGGCTCATACCTCTCAGACTCACAAGAAAACGTGTTAACCAGAGTGGCAAGCTATCCATTTACAGTCAAATCTATTACTGCCAAGCGGTTGCTGGTCATACTCATGAGTCAGTCAGCATATCCCCTGTCCTTGTAAAATCTGTAGGTGAAACCACCTTCAGTTACTTGGTAGGCGTGGAATCAGAGCGAGAGGCATCGGATGAAGGTATTGGGGCAGGTCAGAGGGATGTGTGGCCTGATGCTTTCTCACCTTCGGCACTGAAAACACACCTGAGATGGCTCACGACATGGCCTGATGGCTCCCACGAAGGATTCAGGGCACCTTCAGTCTGGATGGGGGGCTAGAGACACACATATGGCCGCCCACCCCCCTTCTGCCTCCTTGAATGGGTTCACCCAGGCTGCAATACAAAGCATCAGGTTTCAGCTTTACTGCCAAAGTTCTCGGGTCCCTTTGGCCATGCCTCGCCCAGTCCTAGGATTATATTTTCAACTATCTCTCAAGGTAGTTTCATCAGTGGATAGGTCAGTCTCAGCTCTGCTGTGCGATTTTTAAGTGGCCCTGTCCAGGAGATGGCTTTCTCCTGACCACATTCCCCAGTCCCAAGGCTGCCCTCGGTGCTGACTGGCCCACAGGATGGAGCAGGCATCTGTTCTCAACTTCCTCTTCTCAATCTCTTGTGTTCTCCCCCATCCTTACCTTCACCTCAGCCAGAGCCCAGGAGATCTGGAACAAAACTCTCACAGGGCGAGCCTTTAACCATTTGTTTGCTTCTCTGTCCCTCCCAAGAGCTTCTTTCTTATTCATCTGGTTCTAAGACTCAAGAAGAGTTTCTAATACTTGTTACAAATTAGTAACTCAATAAATGTCTGCTGGAGGAGTGGAAAGAGTTCTGGTCTGCAGATTAATACATTTAGAGTCTAAAATTGTTTCAACACCGTCACTAACTTACTTTGGAACATTTGACTGATCATTTGATGAGCTTGTTCTCCATTTCCCAGTCGTTAAGTAGGAGAATCATCCCTCCTCCCTTTCCACCTCAAAAGGACTTTAGACAGGTGTCTGTGACCACTGCCGGGGTTGGAATTCTGTCAAGAAAGTTGTAGATTACTCTTTCTCATCTATTCTCCATCCTAAGAAAGATAATAAAACACAAAATCTCCTAGGCATTGAAAGATCTGTTTTTCAGTTCCATCATGTCAGTGTTTCAGTGTTTCAAAACACAGGAAGAAGCATCTCGTCCCACCAATCTCTCGGAAATAATAAGATAATGCCTGTAAAGTATTTTGATGGCCCCTAACGATTCTGTTGATCAATCTGCACCATTATTTTGGTTAGCAAGTCATTGCGTGTGTATAGTTTTAATACTCAGAGAAGATCTTTCAAAATTAAGACTGGAAAACAGATATGAAATGAAATGGTTGTTTCTCTGCTACAGTTTAGGGATTCCTGGCTCTTGGTCAAGGAAGCCCTGGTGCTCATGAGATTGTGGGCTCCCCCCTGACGACCAGGTCAAACTTTGTGGTGCCAGGCCCCCCTGGACAAAGGGTCTAAGGACTCCGCCACTGCCCTTCTTCCCCAGTGGATAAGCCACTCCCAGGACATCGTCTTCTAGGGGGTACTGATTGGTCAACACTGTATATCGCAGATGAGATCCTGGCTGTGTCTGCACTCTGCCCTCTGGCCAGGCACCCTTACTTTCTCCTTCGTGCTGGGCATCTGGGTTCCTAAGAACTCTAAAAGTATAATCAGTTGTTCAGATTTTCAAAAGATGGACGTAACAGTCAAAGATCCATTTGGAAGCCTGGGGCTCAAGTGAATAGCCGTAAGAACTTAAGGACAGTTTCTAATCACTAATCCTCTCCTCAAAATGTTCTTGATAGTCTCTCTTGATAATCTCCCTTTCCCCCTCTGTACCCTGCCTTTATTTTTCCTGCCTCCTCCATCTTCCTTGACTAAAATACCTAATTGAAATGGTTTTTCTTATTAAAAATTTTTTTGAAGAAAATTGTATACTCTCCTTTCTTAATTTTATTTTTTATTTATTTTTAAATTTCTGTTGAAGTATAATTGACTTACGATATTATATGTTTCAGGTGCACAACGTAGAGATTTGATATCTTTATGCATTATGAAATGATCACTATGATAAATCCATCTGTAACATGCAGAGTTGTTACAAGTTTATTGACTAAATTCCCTACGTGCACGTTTGATTCCTGTGACTTATTTATTTTATAACTGGAAGTGTACCTCTTCATCCCCTTCACCTATTTTGTTCACCCTCACACCCCCATCCCCTCTTATGACCACCAGTTGGTTCTCTGTATCTATGAGTCTGCTTCTGTTTTGTTAATTTTAAAAGCAGGACAGTTGTGCGTTTTGGATCACCTAAAGGAAAAACAAGTGTGTAGATAGAAGAATGATCCCCAAGACTGGATCTGAGTCTAAACTTTTCTTTTTGACTTTCAAACTTTTTCCTAATTTGGTGCTGTAGAAGCAACCGTATTTCCCATCCTCCCCCAGTGTGGAGGCTGGCCTCTGGCCAGGAGAGTCTCCCTAAGAACCTTGACTTTCTCTCTGGGTGGCCTCCTGAAGGACAGGCAAGGTTTCTAATACCAGCTGGGCCACTTGCCAGCTCTAGCAAATCTTTCGGTCTCTCTGGATTTCAGTTCTCTCATCAGTAGCTTAATGCCTGGCCAGCCTAACTCATAGTCAGAGGGAGGATACAATTACAAAATGAAGCAGTGGTTATGAGGAATGTTCAGGGTTATAGAAGTTCTGTGTGAATGACAGTGTTTGTTTCCTGACCTCCAGAATGAGTTTCCCCTTTTCCTTGGTCAACCAGGTCCAATGCATCTTTCAGTGATCACTATCATTCCCCACTCTTTTTCTTTTTTTTTCTTTTTATTAAGAAAATAATTAAACATATACAAAAGCAGAGAGAATAGCGTAACCAATTCCCAGCGTCAATGACTGCAACATATACACCATCTTGTTTCATTTATTCTACCTGCCCCTCTGGATTATTTTGAAAAGAAAATCTCAGAAAGATTCCCGCATGCACTCCACCCTCTGGTATTCATGCCTTGCTTGAATTCTCTCCCTTCACAAACGCTGCATGTAGTCCAGCAGACTTGTTCTCTCTTCCTTGCTCCCTGCTCTGTTCATTCTCATCTTCTAACTTTTGTTCTCTGTTTCCTTGGCTGGAGCCTGCCCCAACCCCTGCTTACCCACATTTTAGATAGCAGAGTCATCTTTTCTTTCCCTGCACTTCATAGCAAGTATTTCTATCTTTCTTACGCCATCTGTATTTTTACATTGTATTATATCAATTTTTATCATGTCTGATCTCCTAGAATGCTAGATTGTAGATTTGAAAAGTTAATGTCCCATCCATCTCTGTGACCCTATGATACGCTAGGGCATGATGACTTATAATAATGGCACTCAGTAAACATTGCTTGAGATATTGCTGTGAGAAAGCGTTTGAATGAATAAATAGACGATCATGAAAATAATGAAATTTATGTTCCGATTTCCTTCTTCTTGAATGATGACATTTTCCCTTGCCTTCAATATATCCTTCTTAAGTCATCTTTCCAGGATTCTAACATTCATTAGCGAATTCATGAGTAACTTGCCTCAAAGAAAATTCCAAATTAGCAAAAAGGAGCATTTCTATCCTATTAGCAAGATAGTATTATTATGACTATAATGTTAAGGCAGTTCACAATTTGTATTAATTATTTATCCTTTCAGTCAGTCAGTCATTTAACAAGAAATGTGTTTAGCACCTGAAAAGAGCACTATGGAGGAGGATAAAAAAAACATAATGTGTGGGCTTCCCCGGTGGCGCAGTGGTTGAGAGTCCGCCTGCCGATGCAGGGGACACGGGTTCGTGCCCCGGTCCGGGAAGATCCCACGTGCCGCGGAGCGGCTGGGCCTGTGAGCCATGGCCACTAAGACTGCGTGTCCAGAGCCTGTGCTCCGTAACTGGAGAGGCCACGACAGTGAGAGGCCCGCGTACCGCAAAAAAAAAAAAAAAAAAAAAATCAAAAAAAAACATAATGTGAGACTTCTGCCCTTACAGCCCACCTAGGAAAACCACAAACTAGTGAGAAGTTTACTAAGGCAAGGCATTGGAGGACAGATCTCTGCAGAGACAGGAGTCAAGGAAGACTTTGAGAGGTACTGACCAAAATATTTTAAGCAAATGTACAAAGGAATTAAAATCCATTATGATTTGAAGATTTAAAATTATTTCAGGCACTGCCCTGGATTAGTGCTTATTTGATGTTTTCTGGATTTGACGAAAGTCTTCTCTCCTAGGAGGAGATAGAGAATAATTAAAATGTCAGTAAAACTGCTTTTCTTTTGGATTTCCATCAAATTAATACCTGTGGGTCTATATTTTCCTTGCCAATCTGTCCAGGTAAATCTGAGAAACCATTCAAAAACTATTCATCCTCTAATAATGCAGGTGTTATCCAGGTGCCAAGCACATGCGTATTGTGGTGAAGGGATTCACCCCTGGAAGAAAGCAAACCCTTACAGTCCATCTCAGACATTGGGTTCCGCTGTTGAGTGGACCAGTTCCATCTCTTCCACTTCTCAGTCATCTGGAGGTTTCAGGGTACCATCCCCAAGTCGGAGAGAGACTTAATAATCATGGTATGTCACATGCTACAACCTGTATTAACATCGAGAACATTGTACTATGTGAAATAAGCCAGTTGCAAAAAGGCAAATACTGTATGATTCCAGTTATATGAGGTACCTAGAATAGTAAAATTTATAGAGACAAAAAGTAGAATGGTGGTTTCCAGCGCTGGGGGGAGGGAGGAACGGGAAATTGTTACTTAATGGGTACAAAGCTTCTGTTTTGCAAGATGAAAAAGTTCTGCAGATTTGTTGCCCAACAGAGTGAATGTACTTACTGTTGTACACTTAAAAATAGATAAAATGGTAAATTTTATGTTATGTCTTTTTTAACCACAATTAAAAAAATCATTTTAACACCTCCTCTGCCTTCAAACTGGACAAAACTTTAATGTGCCCCAAACAGATGGGAATTTTTTGTGTGCATAAAGATTTTGAGAAAATATTCCACTGTCTACTTCCTGCAATCATGCCTGCAGTGCTCTGAGTCTTCACTATGAGGAGTTTCTATTCAAATACACAAGAATAACTTTGAGGCAGTGCAAGCCTTTTCCTAAACTTTGCAAAAAAAACCACCCAAAAACTAAATTTGCCAATTTTTGGCACATTAGAAGGCATATTTGCAAACCATTGAATGAAACCAGGGTTTCCTTTCTCTCTTCCTTTTGCCAAGCAAAAACTGGAATAGGACATTGACTACTGTGATCATACCAGGTCAAGCAATCATTAAGAAAAGGGATCTGGGCTTCCCTGGTGGCGCAGTGGTTGAGAGTCCGCCTGCCGATGCAGGGGACACGGGTTCGTGCCCCAGTCCGGGAAGATCTCACATGCCGCGGAGCAGCTGGGTCCCCGAGCCATGGCCACTGAGCCTGCGTGTCTGGAGCCTGTGCTCCGCAACGGGAGAGGCCACAACAGTGAGAGGCCCGTGTACCGCAAAAAAAAAAAAAAAGAAAAGGGATCTGTGAATGATAGTTAACACTTACAGAGTTCTCTTTGTTGTCAGGCATTTGTAAGCACTTTTACATATATTAACTTATTAAGTCCTTATAACAACCCTATGAGGTAAATACTCTTACCTATTTCATAGATGGGGAAACTCTGACACAGAGATGTTAATTACCCAAGACCATACTTCGCAAAGTGAGGAAGCCAGGATTTGGTCCCAGGCAGTCCAGCTCTTACGACAATGCTCTAAAACACCAGCCAGCACAGCCCTTAGACCTAGTCAGGAAGGACCCCCGTTCTGTACCCTGTGCCCTGGAGGACCCCTCACCTCTTGGTACCCCTTCCCATGGGGAGAGGAGTCCACGGGCCAAGAAGCCGTGACCACCCGAATCCTGTGCCAGGTAACCTAGTCCCAGCCTTCTCTTCCTAAACAGTCCCAAGCCTGCCTCTAGGGCCTGCACAGCCTTCTTTCTTAGGTCCGTCCCTCTAGGGCACTACTGCACCCCTGGTATACGTACTTTGAGAACCAAGAGCGCCCTAAAGGGTGACCATCTGTGGGGAACTTGGATGGAGCCCGGCTGTGTGGGCTGAGGTATCCTCACAGAACCAGCAGAGGAAGAGAAGGGAGAAGGCCCCATCCTACCATGTTCTGCACAGAACCCCAAGGAGTCTGAGAATCCTGAATGTGAACTGGGCCTTCCAGGTCATTATAAAAGTTTGTTTGTTAAGGTAGGAGAATAGAACCCATTTTATTTAACAGTGTGTTGGCTTGTTCAAAACTTGAAACATTCAGAGGCAAGTGAGCCTGCCTTTGCGGTCTCGCCTGGGGTCCACAGGTGTTGGGGGTGAGCCTGCTCCCTGTTCATCCGCTTCTCAATAGTAACTAACCTGACGAAGCTCGCCCTACGGGTCAGGCACTGCTGGGAGCACGCTACATATATTCTCCTTCTGTCCTCATAAAACGCTGTGAGACAGGAATCTCCATTTGCACGAGGCAGTTATGATCAGAAGCTGTCCTACGGTGGGATTTTCTTCACATCCCTTATCCCACAACAAGACTGTTCAATAATAATAATAGCAATTCACCTTTTGTGATTCTAAAATCCTTTAAAAACACCAAAAATGGAGATTTGTAGGCATATTTTGATGATTTTCAGAACATCCCACTGCATTATTTTCCTATCTTGACAAAATGAACAACAACCAGGGCCAATTTTATTTTTATTTATTTATTTATGGCTGTGTTGGGTCTTCGTTTCTGTACAAGGGCTTTCTCTAGTTGCGGCGAGCGGGGGCCACTCTTCATCGCGGTGCGCGAGCCTCTCACTGTCGCGGCCTCTCTTGTTGCGGGGCACAGGCTCCAGATGCGCAGGCTCAGTAGTTGTGGCTCACGGGACCAGTTGCTCTGCGGCATGTGGGATCCTCCCAGACCAGGGCTCGAACCCGTGTCTCCTGCATTGGCAGGCAGATTCTCAACCACTGCGCCACCAGGGAAGCCCCCAGGGCCAATTTTAAGCCACAATGATGGAGGATACAGAACAACCCTGGACGGCTCCTTGAGAAGATGGCAAGCAGTCACATCCCCTCCAGAGGGTCTAATTCTGGAGCCCTGCTCCCTCAACACCCAAGTGACACACAATGTGCCTACAGGAGAGTTATTTCCAGAATGATCTCCTCTTAGCCTCAGACTGTCCTTGTGATCAAGAATGTTCAGGGAGGGGCTTCCCTGGTGGCACAGTGGTTGGGAGTCTGCCTGCCAATGCAGGGGACACGGGTTCCAGCCCTGGTCTGGGAGGATCCCACATGCCGTGGAGCAGCTGGGCCCGTGCGCCACAACTGCTGAGCCTGCATGCTGCAACTAATGAAGCCCACACGTCTAGAGCCCGTGCTCCACAACAAGAGGCCACCACAATGAGAGGCCTGAGCACCGCAACAAAGAGTGGCCCCTGCTTGCTGCAGCTGGAGAGAGCCCGCGCGCAGCAACGAAGACCCAACGGCAGCCAAAATAATAATAATAAATAAATAAAATTAAAAAAAATGTTCAGGGATACTTTGTTCATGTGGCAGAAAAGGAAATGGACTCCAAGAGCCCTCAAGTGGCTTGCCCGGGAAATTTTAATCTGTCACCCACAAAACCAGGCCTGGTTTCCAGGCAAGCCTCTTATTCCCAAGTCACCACGCTCACACTTAGAAGAAAAACCTGGGCCATTACCAACCTGAAGGTGATAGATACTAATTTCACCTATCGGGATGCCTTAACTCTTCCAAATATACTGAATTGAAATGCTGCTGTCCTTTTCCGCAGGCATATATCACAAAGGTAGTTGCCAGGATCCAATCCTATCGCCATATCAATGCAGAGGAGAGCACTGCTAGGGGACTGGGAATCCTTCCCACCAATTCGAACATGCTGTCAATAGGCAACGAACCCAGCTGTGCTATGACACAGAGGACCAAATCGACCACACAATTGTTAGCACCATTGCTTTCTTCTGCCTGTAACTGTCACGAGGCATAATAACCTTATAAAAGGAGAGGGATGTCTTCCCATACATCTCCAATTTCTCTCCAGTGCCCCAGGCGTGGTCATTATGGAGATGGAGAGAGGGGAGCAGGCAGAATTCAGCACTCAGGGTGTTCCAGCTCTCTTCTAATTGGCTGTTTTTTAGATGCAAAGCCATAAATGGAGTGAGGGTAGGTGGGTGGTACCTTTGCAGCCCCATTTATTACTAACCACTTGCCAAGGCTAGCCTGTTTTGTCCTCTCATTTAAAAATAGTAAGAGGAGGAGGAGAGCTTGCGGGAGGGTGGGCAAGGAATACACTGGCTTTTCTTGTATGTTCCTTAAGCTTGAATCTGAGAATTTCCCTCTGACTTTCTCTTTCCAACCAAGCAAAATATCTTAAAAGTGAAGTGAAAAGACAGCCCAATGACTTTAGTCAAATATTTCTAATTTGAAAATGATTCAGAGGCTGGGAAGGGACATAAGATTAGATAGATTATAACTGGGGCAAAATTATTCTTTGTTTTGTTTTTGGGCATATGGTTTCTCATCACCAGGCTGTGCCGAGGCTTCACCTGAGATAGCAAGGCTGCGTCCACCTGGTCCTTACCTGGCCCTGACGTATCCCATGTTTGTATTCTCATGCTTACACTTTGCACAGTCATGTGGTTAGCATCTTGGGTCGTGTTCCCCAGGAAATAGACTCTGAGAGGACGATATGAGCGTGGCGGGTTAATGCAGGTGTGATCTCAGAAACAACACCTGTCAGAGAATGAGGGAAGCAGTTACACTAGGGGCCATAGGCAACTCCAGAGCTGAGATGACCCTTCCGAGTTTTCCTAAACTGGGATGAGGGCTCAGGCTTCTGTAGCTCCACATAGACTGGTCCCTGGATGAGGGCTTCCTGCAGTCGGCTAGATAGAACCTTGGAGCAGGCAGTTCCCTGCAGCCAAGAGCAATGCCCAGAGAAGGATGGAGGTGTGAACCAGAAACTGTGGGGGATGAGTGTCTTGGTCCTGAAGGGGGACTCTGGCTAGCCTACCACATTACTCACCGTGGTTGCTTTTTTTCTCCTCCTCGGAATACAAATTGATGAAGGCAGGCATCTGGTATGTTTGTGCTCCATTTGCATCCCCAGTGCCTATAACAGTAGTTGGCACACAATAGGTGCTCAGTGTATGGTTGTTGAAGCAACGTTGAACGAATTAACACTTTTGCTCTACATAATTATTGTTTTAAACATACAGGTGAGGGTAGTCATGTAACACTGTTTTTTCCCCCCAGAAATATTTAAATATTCTTCTAAGACCTAAGGAAGTTCTCCTATGCAACCATATTAAAATGATCACTTTTAAGACATTTACATTGGGACTTCCCTGGTGGTCCAGTGGGTAAGACTCTGGGCTCCCAATGCAGGGGGCCCGGGTTCGATTCCTGGTCGGGGAACTAGATCCGCACGCACACCGCAACTAAGAGTTCACGTGCCACAACTAAAGATCCCATGTGCCACAACTAAGACCTTTCACAGCCAAAAAATAATAATAATAAAAACTAAATAATATATATTTTTTGGAAAATAAATTTACATTGATGGAATGATGTGATCCACTATACAGTCTATATTCAAAGGTTTTCAATTGTCCTAATAATGTACTTTCAGCTTTTCCTTTCTTTCTTTTTAAGTCCAAAATCCAGTCTAGAATCACATATTTAGTGGTCATGTCTCTGGTATTTTTTAATCTGGAAATTTCCTCTGCTTCTTTATGTCTTTTATGACATTGATGTTTTGAAGTACTTGGTCTAGTTGTTTTGTACAATCTCCCTAAGTTTGGATTTGTCTGACTGTTTCCTCATTTTACATTTAGGATAAACATTTTTCACAGGAACATGTTATATGGGATGCTCTGTTCTCGTGCATGGCAGCAGGAGGTGGACGATGCTCTTTGTCTCATTATTGGTGATGTGAAATTGAATCAATTTGGTTAAGGCAACGTCTGCCAGACTTACCCAAATCAAAAATGTCCTTTTCCCTTCGTACCTATAACCTGTGATGCGATTCTCTCAGACTGCCTGAGTATCCTGTCTCCCACCCCCAAATTGTTCTCTCTATGATTTTATCATCCACTGATAATTCTTGCCTAAATCAAGTATTATTGTGATGGTTACAAAGTAATGTAACACTTCTGGAAGTAAAATATCTCATGTTGGCAAAAATTAGTTGTGGAATCTCTGTAACCAGAAATTCTACATATTATAAAACCATTATAATGATATACTGTATATCATAGGATGCCTCATTAGAAATACAACTCTGGAGCCCTCATGAATGGGATTACTGGCCATCTACAAGAAGATAGCCATCTACAAACCAGGAAGGAGATTCTCACCAGACAGCAGATCAGGAGGCACCTTGTCCTTGGACTTCCCAGCCTCTAGAACTGTAAGAAATAAATGTTTGTTGTTTAAGCCATCCAAAAACAAAAGAAGAAGTACAACTCTGAACCAGAAATACTTCACCAAACTGCAGCGTTACCTTCCTAAGTTTTTATTGAATGAACTGGAGATGAGAAGTAGAAACCCATGTTATTTCCGAGGTCAAACCAGAATTAGGCTCTAGTCAAAATGGGATCAAAGAATTCCATGTGTTAAGCCTTAGATGTGAGTGTGGAGAGTCTGGGAGGACATCCAGGATTGCTTGGACCATCCATTATCTAAGATAGATGAAAAAGCTCATTAGTAGAAATATAGATGAGGAGACGAGTTTTCTCACCTCAATTTTTTCCTAATTTAAATTCATTTTTCTAATTACAATAGTAATTGTGGTATAAAATTTCAAACAACAAAGAAATGCATACTGTAGAAAGTAAACAACCCCGCTGAGCTGTCAACTAGTAACAGCATAGAGGTATATTCACCCTGATTTTTCCTTATACTTTTTCTAATTATCTATTAATCTATGTATTTATCTATCTAGTGATATATACATGTATACATAAATATTCATGTTTACACATTCTTAAAAGGTTTATATTACGTATACTTATGTATTACCTAGGTATAACCGATATACAATGTGGTCTGTAAGTAAACATATAAAGCCAGGTTGCCTTGTTAATTCAATATTTTTAACTTAATTATATTTTGATTAATTTTTTGGCTTTTAACTTAAATTTTTAACATTTTAATCAATTATTTGTAGCTTAAAAAGTCACATTGTTCTACAAGACTTGTAATGGAAACCAGCAGTGTCCTGCCTCACTTCCCTCCACTCCCCAAAGCCATTCACTTTACGTTCTTTTAGCTATTTGTTTCCATGTACCTAGACAACTTACTTGCACTATTGCTTTTTGTTTTCCGGTTTTCAATATTTTCTATTGGCTTTCCACAGTGGACATGAGCATTTGGTTATCTTACACTCTTCCCTCTCCCAGCCCCAATGCATACTTCCTTTCTCTTTGTTCTATAGCTAAACAGAATATAATCTTGGTTAGATTACGATATGATGTTCATGTTGAAATGACCATGGAGTTTTTGCTCACGTAGCTGTGCAGGATGCTATGCTTTCATTTCTTTTCTTGTATTCAATACATTTTTTGTTTTTCTCACTCTCAATAATGTTGTTTCTTCCTCGGCATAGTTTTCTAAATACCTTCTACTAATTCATCCCCAGTCTCTTAGCCAGGAGTATAAATCTCTTTTCACTCTATTCCCTTCTGTCACGTAACGCATCAGTTGCCTGGACCTCTTGGTGATGTACCTTCACACCCCTCCATCCTGGTTGCTCTCTAGATCTGCTGCAGGGCCAGCATAATGGAATCTGAAATCTCCTTTCACCACAATCCTGGAAACACCCGTCTCCTCTCTATGTTGTATCCCCTGTTTACTAGAGTCCATGTTTCTCTCTTTCTTGGTTTATTCCCTTATTTTGATGGAGAACATCCTCTAGTAGCTTTCCAAGAGAGGTGCACATGATAAAAAATATTGGAGGTCTTGTACAACTGGAACTTGCACAACTTTTTCCAACCTCCACCTCCATGATATGACTGATAGTTTCCCTAAAGATAGAATTATAATTGGAAATAATTTTCCTTTTTTATTTTTTTAATTTTTATTTTTTTTGCAGTACGTGGGCCTCTCACTGTTGTGGCCTCTCCCATTGCAGAGCACAGGCTCCGGACGTGCAGGCTCAGCGGCCATGGCTCACGGGCCCAGCCGCTCCGCGGCATGTGGGATCTTCCCGGACCGGGGCATGAACCCGTGTCCCCTGAATCGGCAGGCGGACTCTCAACCACTGCACCACCAGGGAAGCCCAACCTATTACTTTTTAACTAATCTGTGTATCTAGAATATCCTTCCATAGCAGTGTGGAGATAATTTTTTGCTTATTTTTATTATTGTTGTACATAACTCATTTAAGCAATCTCCTATTTATGGACATTTGTATGATTTCCAACCCTTTGCTATTAAAATAACACATGACGAACATCTCTGTGAACATTGGTGATATTTTTCAACAATAAATCTGATAGTGTAATTGCCGGTGTGATTTCCAGGCTTGCTGCTTTCAGAAGTGTGCAGGGGGCTTCCCTGGTGGCGCAGTGGTTGAGGGTCCGCCTGCCGATGCAGGGGACACGGGTTCGTGCCCCAGTCCGGGAAGACCTCACGTGCCGCGGAGCGGCTGGGCCCGTGAGCCATGGCCTCTGTGCCTGCGTGTCCGGAGCCTGTGCTCCACAACGGGAGAGGCCACAACAGTGACAGGCCCGCGTACCGCAAAAAAAAAAAAAAAAAAGAAGTGTGCAGGGAGCAACAGGTGCCTTGGCTCCTGCAGGTTCTGCCTGAACAGATCTGGTGTCCTGAGGGGCTGTCCTGCTGGTTCTCACTGAAACCTGATGCTGGGAAACAGCAGCCTTTACCCATGATGCAGATGGAGCCCTTGGATCATTTTTAGAGCAGAGTATTGATCCCAAGGCTGTACTCAAAGCAGTCAGTGATGTACAGCTGAAGATGAGGCAGGGTCTACACTGCAGGAGTTTAAAATCTTTTGTGCTGATAAGAGAAACAGTGGTCCTGAAGAGGAACCACCTGTACTTTCCTTTTCTCTGAAGTTGGGCGAGGGTGATCACATGACAACGAATGTTTGTTCCGACTGTCTTTGTAGGCACCTCTGAACATCCTTATTACAGAATAAATGGAAGAGAAGAGAGACAGTACCAACTACTGGAGCCCCGACGAAGCCACGACTGCACGTCTCAAGTTTGGTGACAACTCCCTGGTTGTCGGAAATGACTGCCAGTCTCTCCTTGCTGCCCGGTAATACACACCTCACACGGCAGTAATCTAGTTCACAAACAGTCCCTTCCGGGCCTGTGCCCTCCCCCTGTCCACTGTGCAGCTGTCTGGCTGATCCCTGAACATCTACCATTTGGGAAGTCAAGTAGATGAGATTAAACTCTTTAAATCTGTACTTACACAGTGGGGACAGGAAAACAGCTAAGAGTCCCAGCTAAGGCATTGAGTAAGAATTTCTTTTTTTTTCTTTTTTTTTTGGTATTGTATTTATTTCACTCCCAGACTTGGTCACATGTCAAATAGGGTTAAAATGCAAGGACAAAACAGAAACAAAGCCACAAAGGCAACACGGAGAACCCAGCACCTAACATTTTCTTCTCAATATTTTGTTTAATTCCACTTGGGTCTATTTAACTCCATTACAGAGACTGATGATATATCACCTGTGCATTTTTTAAACTATTGAGGTAATCTACTTATAATATATTTAAAGTAGAAATCACCCATATAATAGCCATCATTTATTGAGCATTTATCTCATTTGGATGCTCTCAAATCCTTGTGGTCGGGTTTTTATTACACCCATTTGTTACCCCCATTTTGTAGATAAGGAACTGAAGCTAAGAGAAGTTAAGAGATTTTACCCAAAGTATGACAGGCTAGTAAGTCGTGGGATCTGAGCCCAGCATTCTGACCGCCGGGCCCATGCTATTTACTGTAATAGCTACTTTCATTTCTTCCAATTACCTTCCAGTCTTTATCTACATGCACGCACATACTCCATTATATTAAATTATACACAGTGTTTGGTACTCTGCTCTCCCTACTCCCACTTACCATATCAAACATGTTTACATGTTTCCCCCATCAGTATAATTGCAATTTGCATTTTAATAGGCTCATGATATTTCATTGAATCGTCATAGCATCCATTTATCAAACCACATTTCCTTCCATAGAGCTTTTATGTTTCCCCTATTTCTGATTAGCATAGACAACACTGTAATGAACTTCTCTGGGCTCTCAGCTTTTGCTTTAAAAACATGTATTTCCTTAGGATAAATTCCCAGCAGTGGGATTTGCACACATTATCTCATTGCTTTCCAAAGTGTTGTACTAACTTAGAGTACTACCGGGAGTGAATTAGCAGAACAATTTCACTCTACCCTCCATAAAGTTAGCCTAATGGAGTACTTTCAAACAGGAGCATAAAATAAGGGGAGTACTGTTGTGATTATGGTTGAAACAAAAATTATTACCAGAAATCAAAATGTCCTTGGAGTGCTTACCCTTCATTTCTTTGTGGTTCCCTTCACGGTGGCTATAATACCCTCACCTGAAGTCACCAGTGAGGAGTTTGGCTCCGTCCCAGGACACCAGCAACGTGGATACGAACTGGAAAAGGCCATCTGTTATTCAGATACCAACAGCTGGCACTGGAAATTCTTCTATTCCTGCCTTCCCAATTTCTATCTCCCTCTCATTTATGGGAACAAAGACATTGGGGGCATTTTGGTTCCCACCTCCCCATTTCCTCATCAGTTTCCATAACAGTCTCCCTTTCGATGTTGGCCCACCCTCTCCTTTCCCAAAGCCATTAGTCTGATTCTGATCTTCGTCTTCACTGGTCTGGATGCGGTATTATCACAGGACTCCCTTCTTACCCGAATCCAACCTACATAGAGCTCCCTTCTAATCCCCCTGAGGCACAGCCTCTGATCAAGTCATTTCTCTGCCTCAGAACTGGCACCAGCTTTCAGTCGCCTCAAAGTGGCATCCAGCCTGGGGATCCAGTGCAACCAGAATGTGCAGCCTCCTGCTGCCCAGCCTGGCTTCCCTCCACCTCCTCCACTCAGTCCCCTGAGCGCCTCATCCGTCCTTGGAATGTGGCCTTTGCAGGTCTAACAAGGTGCCTCAGCTGGGCAGGAGCTACCCACAAAGCTTGGGCGCGATCCTCCCATCTGTGTTTATTTATGTTGACTGCTTTGAATCACTCCTGGGCTGGGGGGGGGGGCATCTAGCAAGATCTCTTACGCATCTTGAAAGCCACCGATGAGTATTATGACACAGACTTTAAGCAGCTTTTCTGCCTGAAATCTCGCCAGCTCCCTTTCCTGATCTACCCTCTACACGGCTGCTAGAGTGATCTCTCTAACTTTGGGCTGGGTCATGTCCCTCCCCCAGCTTCACTCATCTCTGTAGGGTATCATCTCAGGCCCTTTGGGAGCTGGCCCCTCTCCATCCTTGAAGGCTCATCATCCCAGAGCTCCATCCTCCTAACCCTGCCTCCAGCCCTCTGCCCCAGGTTACACACCTCCTCAGAGTCCAAACAGAGATGCTCTTGTGTACCTCCAAGCCATCCATAGGCACCGGCCTCTGCCCAGAGTGCCCTCCCATTCCTTCACCCTCCTGGCAGACTTCCATTCCATGGCTCAAGTCAAATGCCACCTCCTCGGGCTTCCCTGGTGGTGCAGTGGTTGAGAGTCCGCCTGCTGATGCAGGGGACACAGGTTCGTGCCCCGGTCCAGGAGGATCCCACATGCCGCGGAGTGGCTAGGCCTGTGAACCATGGCCTCTGGGCCTGCGTGTCCGGAGCCCGTGCTCCGCAACGGGAGAGGCCACAGCAGTGAGAGGCCCGCGTACCGCAAAAAAAAAAAAAAAAAAAAAAAAAAAAAGCCACCTCCTCTGGAAAGTCTTCTGAGACCTTCACAGACTTAGGCATTAGTGATTCCATGACACCATTGACTTACATTTATGTTCATGTTATGTTATACTGACTGGTTAGAATCTCTCTCCACTAGATATGAACTCCTCTGGGTGAGGATATTTGATTCATTTCAATGTTCCAGATGCCTGGTACTGTTTCTGGTAATTGCTTCTGGACAAAAGCAGAGCCAGAGCCCTGTCTCCCCTGAGTGGAACAGGCTAAATCTCCCTCCGGATAATCTCATGGAAGAGTCCCACTTTGTAGACTGGAAACATCTAGCTTGGAGCAGAAGTGGACCCTAACTCCGGTGCTCCCCTCTCCCCTGACCCTGTCAAGGAAAGGAACGGGAACTTCTCCAGGAGCTTCTTGGTTCTGGATTGAAAAAAGAGGAGAGGAATCGGAGGCGGCCTCCATCCCCTTCTCGTTCGCCCACCAGTAGCGCTACAACCATGCTTCTTCACCCTGCAGCTGCAATTCGTTGTGGAAACAACTGGTTCCAGTTTCCAGGACTCTTCCGCTCTCCCTGAAGCAGCCTCATGGTGACCCCTCAGGCGTGCCTGCGCCAGTCTGCTGCTCGGCCGTCTGCGTCTCATTCCTTCAGCCCCTCCTCGGGGCTCCTGAGGTACCAGCACCAGGTGGGCGGCAGCACAGCCGTCGTGGGAGGTCTGGGGCCCGCTCAGCGAAGCTCAGCCTCTGGGCTTCCGAGTTGCGGTAGAGCCTCAATCTCTTCTTGTTCCTCCAGCCTGAAGGGCGGCACTTGCTTCCTTCAGCAGCTATGTCTGTACTACCACATGGTCTCCCTTTAAGTTTCCCCATCTTCCAATTCCTGTAACCAGTTTCCCATATTAAGTTATCTCTGTTAAAATAGCTGGTACAGTTTCTGTTTTCCCGGGCTGACCGACTGGTACGGAGAGAACAGCTGCTGGGGAGCGAACACCAAAGTCCAGCTCAGTTAGAGCTTCAGAGTCACTTCTGACCAAGGTGAATTATAGTAATAATGAGCACCAGTTACTGGATATCTGTGCACGTCATACACCACGTGACCAGCGTTAGGAGAGACTGAATACACAGGACAGTGGCCAGACCACATGTGACAGCAGAACTCTGACCCACAACCTCTGCGGCAACCAGCACGGGAAGCCAAACCACAGCCTCTGCAGTGATGGACCCAGAATGGCCAGGACTCGGCCACTGACTGCCAGCTTCCCTAACTTTTGCCTCCGCTTCCCACTCAGGACCAATCCAAGAAAGCCAAATAGGCCCCTGAACCGATCACATAAGATGCCCCTGCTTCAAAGTAGCCTCCAGCTTCCCCACGTCAACAGCCTCCAGCCAGAGCACATGGGAGCCTTCCCCTTTCTCCATTGTAAAGCTTTCCCACTCCCTGCCTGCTAATGAGTCTCTCCAAACTCAGTGATGGTGTCTGGCTCCCCTGCCGCAGCAAGCTCTGTTTGTTCTCATTTGGGTGATCTTCATTTATTTCCACAGTTAGGTTTATTTCTTACTATCATCCAGCAAAGCAAACATAATTATGTCCATTTTACAGATGGGAAAACTGACACTCAGAGAGGCCAAATAATTTGCCCAAGTGTATAACAATTAAGTGACAGATCCAGGATCCACACCCAGGTAAATCTGACTCCAAATCCTGAACCGGCCCAATTATACCTCAGTCCTGATGTTTATTGCCTTCTGCTGTGACATTATCTTAACAAGTCTCTCTCCTTGACCAGCTTGTGCCTTCCTCAAAGTCAGGAAGTGTAACCTACAAACTTTGTATTCTCAGTGCTTACTCAAAGCAGGACACCTGGTGGATGCTCCTAAACATTATTCAGGAATAGTGCAGAGGAAACATCGCTGATTTTCTTCCCCAGGCAGGTGGCTGAGAAACGCCTTGAGAAGGAAATAAAATCAGCCGCGTAAATGGTCTGGGATACACCGAACTCTCTCATTTTCTTCCTGGGCTGTGGTATAGATTGTGGACGTGAATATGAAGAAGGTGCCACCACCTGTGCGTCGATGGGGCTTACATCCAGGTATCAGTGGGACCAGGGATCTGAAAGAATGAAAGAAGCAGGGGCCAACGCATTCTTGTGCTCTACCTGCATGAGGTCAAAACAAACACGACTGTCCACGTCCAAGAATCAGTCATCACAGTAACTTAGAATTTTGCAGTTATATTAGTAGGTGACTGCCTCATTCACCCCCTCCCTACACACAAGTGTCTCTTGTGCTGTTGTGAACACACCTGTTTGAGGACCTGGAGAAGGCAGAGATCAAAAGTCCTACGCCACCCCCTTGTAATCTGAAATGCCAGGAGGACCCGCAGACACGGGCCGGCCACCAGGTGGCACTAGTGCTGAGCTAATGCGTGCTGGGGCCTTCTGCCCACCCTGCCAGAAAGGCCACCACATTTATCCTCAGAGGCCGGTAAGAGGAGGTACGATAAAAACTGGAGCTGGAAATAGGGCTGCTCTTATAATCCCATAGCAAGCCTTTTATGTGATTGAGACTTTTCTCATTAATAGGGAGTTTGTTCTGCACCAGAGGCCTGAATTAGCAGTGAGTTAAGAACTGAAACCAGCCTGATGTTTAGACTAGGAGAGGCAAGGTCACGAGGGCTTTCAGAGAAATGACCCGAGCAATCTCCCAGCAGGACTAATGTAAATGAAGCTTTTCTTTGCTTAGCTTTGTTCTGCTGCCCTGGGCTTTCAAAATTTCAGGTTTTCTGAGGATCACAGTTTAATTACCTAATTGTACAAAAATAATCCGTAAGAAGGTAACAAGCAAACAAACATGATGGCAACATTTTCCCAGCTATTACCAGCTACTGGAGGCAGCCTGGTATAGGCGAAAGAATGGGTCTTGGAATTGAATTGGGGTTTGAATCATAGCTTTGCCTCTTCCTAACTGAGTATCTTTGGGTGAGTCCTTTAATCTCTTAGAGTCTGTTTCTCTATCAATTAAATTAGGATGGGAAGGTATACTTCATAGAATTGTAAGGTTTAAATGATGTGTGACGTCTGTAGATGCCTAGTACCTTGCATGGCATGTAGTAGGCGTGTAGTAAGTGAAAACCCCTTTCCCGGTTCACTGAATGGCAGAGCTTTGCATTGATAATTAAAGTGGATACATTGCCCTTTGCAGCCTGCATGCCCTGGAATTTACTCCTTTGAAGTAATTTCTCATTCACCATTCCATTCTGGCTTGCAGGTTTTGGAGTACAGCTCCCTAGGGCGGAGAGCTGTGTGGGATGGAGGGGTTTTGTTTAAAATGCAGATTAAGGGTAAAGGCAGACCTCCGCAGCAGTTCTTGTTTGTACTAGCACCTCCTGTGAGGTGTCCTGAAGACAAGCTCTCTCCTGGGGCAGGAGAAGGGTAGGGTGAATGCCAACATCCTTCCTGCCTCAGCTCTGTCACCTTAGAAACGTGGAGGTTGGATTATGGGTTTGGTCTGGTTTCAGGTGGACAAAACAGGGGGTGTTTTTGAAATATGTGTGGCCTCTCTCCAGGTCTTTGGGAAGTCAGAATACAACACGATTTCTTACTCTTTCCTAAATGCACAGCCAGAAAGCCAGGTGGGGGCCAGGTGCTGGGGGTCTGGTGTGAGGCAGTGGGGAAAGCATTGGACCTGTATTCTGCAGACGTGGGGTCAAGACCCGGCTCTGCTACTGTTGTATAATAAAGAATTTGTCTGGTCTTTGTCCCAGGTTCCTGGGATGGAACTTCTAAAACGCTTGGAATTTCCTGAGTGATAGGAGTGTCTGTTATTCATGAGCCCCTTGGATCACACCTGAGATTATGGTGATGAGATGGCTCGGGATGGAGGCTGGTTACTGGAAAGACCAACCATGTAACTAGAGGGTTGGGGCTTTGAGTCTGGGGAACAGTGGGAGACTGGAGAGTGAGTTATCGATCATGCCTATGTGATGAAACTCCAGTACAAGCTCCAGACACTGAGGCTCAGTGAGCTTCCTGGCTGGCGAGCAGATTGATGTGCCGGGAGGGTAACATGCTCTAATTCCATGGAGAGAGGACACAGAAGCTCTGTCTGCATTCAGGACCCTCCAGACCTTGCCCTGTTTGTCTCTTTGGTTGGTTGGTGCTGATTCATGTCCTTTAGAATAAAACTATAATTGTATGGGCTTCCCTGGTGGCACAGTGGTTGAGAGTCCACTTGCTGATGCAGGGGATTCGGGTTCGTGCCCCGGTCCGGGAGGATCCCACATGCCGCGGAGCGGCTGGGCCCGTGAGCCATGGCCGCTGAGCCTGCACGTCCAGAGCCTGTGCTCAGCAACAGGAGAGGCCACAGCAGTGAGAGGCCTGCGTACCGCAAAACAAAACAAAACAAAACAAAAAAAACTATAATTGTAAGCATAGACTTTTCCTGAGTTTTTGGAGACATTCTAACAAATTATCAAAAACACCCGAGGGAGGTAGTGGGAATCCCCCAGATTTGCAGCAAGTTGATCAGAAGTGTGGGTGGCCTGGGACCCCCAGTTGCAGCTGACATCTCAGTGGGGTCAATCTTGTTGGGGACCATGCCTTTAACTTGTGGGGTCTGTGCTAACTCTGGGTGGTTAATGCACAATTGAATTGCAGTTCACCAGTAGGTATCAGAAGAGCTATTTAAAGCTCCCTGGTCTCTGGCAAGTCACATCCGAGGTTCAGTTTTTTCATCTATAAAATGAAGTTGTTGTGATGACTACAGCAACCGCTCACAAGGAGATGGTATCAGGGAACGTGTGTGGTAGTCTGCCCGGTGCCATGTGTGCCTGTCCCTGTTCCTCCTGACTCACCTGGTGACCTCAGGCAAGGTCACCAGCCTCCCTGGGCCTCCGTTTTCACATCAGGAAGATGGGCCCCTCTGTTCCTATACTCACAGAGTTTTAGACAGTCAAATTGAGATCATCAATGTGAGAAAGCTTCAGAAAATACTCCATATTATTTTCCAAAGGAAGTTTTTACTTCTTTTTCTATTTCCAAATGCATCACATGAAAACACCTGAATTTATTTTCCGTAAATTTGGAGCCTCTGGGATAGTCAGAGTTAGAAAGATAATAGACCACAAGGTCATAAAGGAAATGTGTTCTAGAAAGCACGTGGGATGCCTCGAGGAGCTAGACGGTCACCCTCCCAAGGAGCAGAAACTAAAGAACGTAAGAGGTCTTAGCGAGCGCCCTAGGCAGTGTACCGCTCACACTGAGATGCCACCTGGGGGAAACAAACAGGGGTTTTGACACGAGCCCCAAGAGGGGCAGTTAAAAATGGCAAGTGTTGATTTGCAATGGATTCATTTTTCGCATGATGGTTAATGATTCTTCCCGGTAACTTTGGGCAGGCCAGCTAGTAGATAGGTCTGAATCTAATACAGTTACAGAGGCAGATAGATAGGTTATAGAGATCTAGATGAGAAAATTTTCAATGTCTTATGAATAAAATCCTTTCCTTCCTCATTCCAGTTTGATCCCTCTGATTAGCCAGGATGGGGGTTAGGGAGGTGCCTCTCTTCGGTTCAAGATGAAAAAGCAGAATGGAAATAGGCTGGTTTGTGCCCGAGTTGTGTGCTGGGACCCTAGCACGTGCAACGTGGAAATCCTCTTCTATCCGCCACCAGCCCGCTCCTCCTCTTGCGGGAACTTGGATAAGATCCCGATTTAGGGGGTCCTAATGGAACCCACCACCCATGCTGTTGCCCTCCTGAGAAACCTGGGAGGCACTCTCTTCCTCACCCCCTACTTCAATTATTAGTAAGTTCAGCTCATTCTACCTCTTAAGGATACTTGTCAAACCCATTTTCTCTTCTCCAGTCCTTTGTCTTTGAACCTTGCTCAGGTCCAGGCAGGTCTGAGTCTGTGGGTAAAGCTCCAGATTTGTTCAGGAAATTGGGGCTGAGACCACAGCTTCGTGGGGGGCAGGGGGCAGCGGCATCAGTGACTTTAGCTTGAAGCGGTGAGGAAAGCAGAAGCTACCAATGTCCCTGTCTCTTTGCCAAACATGTCTTGGTAAAGTAAGAGGCTACCATGAGGTGAGTTCTTGCCTGAGCTGTGATTTTGTACCGATGTTATTCAGAACGGTATCACCTCTGCTTTATATCCAATTATCTCCAAATCCCCTTCAGTGAATGTCACTGCCCCCTAGACTTTTGGCCTGAAGCCATGAAAGAATAGATCAGGACTTATGGGGCAAGGGATGTGAGTGTCTTGGGGAGGAGATGGGAGAGAAGATACTGGAACGTAACACACACACCCCAGCCCATCATCACCATGACAACAGCAGGAACTCAGGCTCCACCCACTAGAAATCTCCTGACTCTTAGAATGAAAGGCAGTTCATTTAAGGGCTTAACATCTGTGCAATAACAGAGATTATCTGAGCCACTTGCTAGAGAGTGAAAATGAGGTCTCAGAGGAGCTTGGGTCTGAAGTACATTCTCAAAATATGCATTGCCCCATGAATATGAGTGAGAGGACAGAAATAGACCAGGGAGGGGAAAGCCTACTGAAAATACCAGAGGACAAAAGGCCACGATGAGTAGAGAAGAGGAAGAAAGTGGGAGGCAGCTCATGGGACAAAGATTCCACCTGATCCCAACCATGGGGATGGTAATTGGTGCCCTGGAGAGTTCCACAAACTTGTCTAGAGCATCTAATAGACACCTCACCCTAAGCTAGGCACTGGTGACACAAAAAATGAATAAAACCATCTTTGTGCTTAAAGTATTGTTTGGATGAGAAGACAGCTATGAGAATCTAGATGGAAGAGACAGGAAGCATCAATAGATAGGTTTCCATATTTGGGACCAGTACTACTACCTGGCACTTTTCCTATATGGTTACTTATTTAATCCTCATAACATCTTAGTGAAATAATTATTATATCCCTATTTTACAGAGAAGTAACTGACAGTGAGAGGTTAAATTTCTTGCCCAAGCTACCCACCTATTAAGTGGCAGAGCTACGATTGAAACTGGGGTCTTCATTTCCAAAACCTTACGTGCTCTGCACTGTATAATCCTCTGTCAATATATTAAAAATCCCCACTCAGCTTACTGCCACCGGCTCAGAAGCCTCCACCCACACCCTTGGTCTTCTTCTCCACCCTCGTGTTCCCAGGCGCACCTCACATACTGTCATCCGCTTCCCTTTCCAGGCACAGGCAATGCAGATTTGTTGGCTGGAAAGAGATCAAAGCCATTCTCCAAGTTTAAAAAAAAAGGTTTATAATGAGGAAAAGATACCAAAGATAAACATCTTAATGTAAAGAATGAAGGTGGCTGAAGAGTAAACAACCTCCTTCTGACGGACGAGCCCTCCATTCTGAAAGGAAGTGGATCTGCCATCTGTCCCATGTTTGAAACCTGAGCTACTGGCTGTAACCTGAACAGGAGCTCTCTGGAAGCCCTGCAGCTCTTCCTGCCCGCAAGAAACGAAGTCAAGAAAGAGACTGCAGTCGAGAGGGGGAGAGTTGAATTCTGGGAGGATGAGAGAGACCAGGTGAGGACAACTCAGGATGCGGAAGATGGCAAAGTGAGGGAAAGACGAGGTCTGAGCCGGGGCAGAGGGAAGGAAGGAAAGAGAGAAAAAGAGGAAGGACGGATGGAAGGAAGGAAGCAAGCAAGGAAGGAAGGGAGGGAAGGAGAAAGGAAAGGACAGAGGGAAAGAAGAGTATTATCTTAAAACCCAAAGCAAGAGATTGAGGGGTTACCTCCTATTTTTCTGTGGGATCCAACTTTTTCCGAAAGTTGATAAGGAGACGGTAATGCCACAGTGTCTGATTAATCTTCAAGTGAATTTTTAAATGTATGTTAAAAGAACCTCAAGCGTGAGATGCGGCATATGTAATTGCAGCATCCCATCAGTGGCACCAAACGTCACACATTCCTGGCAATGAGCACCTGATCCACACAGCGGCAATGGTGTCGTTCTGGTGATTTGAGTATCTCCCCAAATCACCCTACGGTTGATGAGACGTCAAATGGCCACAGAATCTCAGGACAGGAGAAAGGAGAAAGACAGTTTATCAATGACCCTAAGGAAGCAAGTTACAGGCTCCTGGCAGGATCCAGTGAGACCGACTGTCCACAAGGGGGCAGAGTCCCACCAATTGCAAGCTTGGCAGACGGTACCCGAGTGTACCTCTGTGGGAGACCGTCAGACTGAGATCTCTAGCCATTGATTAGTGTATGTGACTGTTTTGCTATTATTTTGATCCCAAATACTGAAACGTGAGAACTGGCGCTCATTTTCAGAAGTAGCTTGTCATATGAGACAAACAGCATTTAGTGTCTACTCTGATGACCTTCCTGCCCATCACACACAAAACTCAAATGAGGCCTAGTTTCAGAGTCACAGGAAGGTGGCAAAATGACCTACACTA
Organism: Stenella coeruleoalba; assembly: GCF_951394435.1. Lineage (NCBI taxonomy): Eukaryota > Metazoa > Chordata > Mammalia > Artiodactyla > Delphinidae > Stenella > Stenella coeruleoalba. The sequence goes on along the minus strand of NC_137154.1, from coordinate 98,547,700 downwards.
AAAAAATGCATCTGAATAGAGAGTGGTTTGCCTGTCCTAGTGACATCTCAGCCCCAAATCCCTGCTCCCAAGGGAAGAGAGGTCCCCCACCTATCGAAGACAAAGGAGCCCATCTGGAGGCATCAGAGCTATGACTTTTGAGGTCAGGATTCAGGACCACCTCAAGATCTCAACACGACACAGGATTCAAGCTCTATTTACTCCTAAATCCCTGTTCCCCAAGACTTAGCTTGACAGAGAAAGAGAACAAATAATGTGACCAGACACTGAAGACCACATCTGAATAATTTAGTTACTCTCCAATTCCACCTCCATGGCTTATTTCCTTTAGCTGTATTTGTGAATAATGAAGATGAACACCCCAGCACCCCACCAGCCCCACACACTCACACGCATGCACCCGTACCCACCTTTTCCCTGGTTGTAAACCCACAAACATACCATGGTGGCCTTTATCTAGAATCAATGGTTCTCAAACGTCAGTGTGCATCAGAATCACCTGGGAGGTTTTTACAACACAGATGGCTGAACCCCATCCTGGAGTTTCTGACTTAGTAGGACAGGTGGATGGTGATGCTTCTGGTTGGGGACCACACTCTGAGAACCAGTGTTATCATTATCAGAGCACAGAGGGATTTGTCCCTCTCTCTCTCTCTCTCTCTCTCTCTCTCTCTCTCTCGCTCTCTCGCTCTCTCGCTCTCTCTCTCTCTCTCTCTCTCTCTCGCTCTCTCTCTCGCTCTCTCTCTCGCTCTCTCTCTCTCTTCAGTACATCGTCCTGAAGCAGTCGCATGCTCAGGGACACATACCCACCAAATAAGGAAAAGAAACTAATGTTTACTGAGATTACTGGATGCTGGATGCTTTACCTTCATTATCTCATTTTACTTAATCTGCACAAATTCTAGGAAAGTAGGGATTATTATCCCCACGTTCAAATGACAAAACAAAGGCTCCAGAGGTATTTGATCAGTGCCACGCACCTACAAAGTTTTGAGTCCAGATGTGATCTGGCTTCAAAGATCATGCCGAATATTCTATGTCCTACATGAAAAGTGGATGATCCAAAATGAACAAAAGGGTAAAAACATGCAGTTTGTGAACAAAAGTGAAAAAGCAGACAGTATAAGAAGCTTTGCCGTCACGATGAGTATCAGCGGTGGATCTGAGGTTACCCTAGTGCCCCGTGAAATACACAGCTCTTGGAAGAGAGGGCCAGACTAAGAAAGAGCTCGCTGACGCTTAGATGAAGTAGGTACCCCAGCCGTAACTGCCTCATAGAGCAGAACACTATACATTATTCAGAATAGAAAGTCGTTTCTATTTTTGCATTCTGAGAAGAAGCGGTAGTCATATAAAAGGGTGTTAAGGAAGTTTGTTAAAAAGATTTTTACAGATCAGAAATCCCCAAGCTGGAGGCTTGATGAATTTAAAAAGTGGAAAAACAAAATGTGGTGAAATGCTTAAATGCCCAAGAAACTGATTAACGCCCCTCAGAGCTTTTAGGTTTCTGCCTCAAATGGAAGTGTTTGCTTCTTTAAGCATTCCCTTTCTGTTTCACTAAGCAAATGGGAAGCATTTTGATTCTGAGACTTTTGATTGTGTGTGTTCGGGGTAGGGGGTTTAGTGTTTCTATTCAAAGTAATGCACTGTCAAGAAATATACCTTTTGCGTAAAATAATCTTGATATCCAAAACAGACTTATAGTTGGTATGTCTTAGCAGCTAAATGGATTTTCATTAATAGCAATAATCAGTGTGAAAAAATCTGATTTCAACATTAACTTGATTTCAACCGAATTGTGTATTAGGTTATACACAGTTTAATTCAACCAACAGAGCCCCCTCTGCACACAAGGCATTACCTTCAAGAAACTTGCAATTAAATCAGTATTATAAATATATTAATAATTTTGGTAACTGTTATGTGGACTGAATGTTTGTTGAAATCCTGACCCCTCATTGTGGTGGTATTTGGAGGTGGGACCTTTGGGAAGGAATTAGGTCATGAGGGTGGAGTCCTTATGAATGGGATCAGTGTCCTTAGAAGAAGAAACACAAGAGAAATGATTTTTCTTTCAGGCATGTGAGGATACAGTGAGAAGACAGCCATCCACAAATCAGGAAGCATGTCGCCACCAGACGCAAGATCTGCCGGCACCTTGATCTTGGACAGCCCTGCCTTCAGAACTGTGAGAAATAAATGTTTGTTGTTTAAGGCCCTCAGTCTATGGTATCTTGTTATAAGATCCTGAACTAAGACAGTAACTGCAATCGAACCGGGCAGGAAGCAAGCCCAAGAACTGCTTCTTTCTTCACGATTCCGCTCACATGTCTTTTTCTAGTCCCATCCCTGCTTATTCTCTGCCAGCTGCCATCTAAGGCATTCTAGCTCTCCTATGGACTTGTTGCCCTGACTCTGCCTTACGCAACACACTGCTACCAGGTTTATCTTCCTAAATTAAAGGCAGTTTGATGCTCCAGGTCAAAGACTTTCCATGGCTCTTAGTTGCCTGCGAAGCCCAAGTGCTCTTGGCTGTCAAAATCCCCACAGTCCAGCTGCAAACCCCATGCCAATGCTACCCCTTTCACTCCTCTCTGAGCCCGCAGCTCCAGTCAAATTGATACATAACCTCTGCCCCTAAACGTACTTCTAAGCTTCCCTCTCAAAATCCAATGGCACTGACTGTACCACTCATCTAGTATATGCATAGGCTGCCTTGAGATAATATTAATTACTAATAGCAATGCTTCGGCGCGTCTGCCTCATGACTTGTCACAACTCCTAAGAGTAGGAATTGTGGACCATTTGTCTTCATATCCTCTGTACTTAGCACAGGCTGGGTATGCAGTAGGCCCTCAATCAATCCACCCAACTTTGACCGGGGCTTTCATTAAAGATATCAAGCCTTGTTTACATGATCCATACTTAAGTGCATCCCAGATAAATCTGCCTGTACCAAGTCGTCTCAGAATCCCTCGGAGTGACATATAATAATAGGGAAGAGTTAAGACCCCTAGAGACTTTTCAAGTGGATGCATCAGTTCTCCGATAGGATGATGCCCTGCTCCTTTCAAAGTCAATGTTAAGTGTCATACAACAATATTGCAGCTGGGTAAGCACCCTTTCTGTCTACTTGTATTTATTGCTTAGGTTAGGAAGGCATGGCCTTCTGTAAAGGGGACCAAGCTAGGAATCATAGGAGCTTCTTGGCAGTAGAATGATCTGAAACAGCTCTGACCAGCTGGGTGTGGAAAGCCTTCTGACAACTCTGCTAGACTCTTCAGACTAATAGGCAGTTTTTCAACTCAGATACACCTTCTGATTATAAGGCTTCTTTCTCCTCTTTTGCCACTTGGTCTGTCATGCTGCTTGGGCCAAAGAACTACTTTTTAAAAAGTTGAACAAAGGTAAAGTTCATTAATTTCCTCTGATCTATAAACATAGTTTGAGGTTATTGTTTAAGATTGACAACAATAAATTACTATAGCAGAATGCATATAAATTTTAAAATGCTTCCCTTATTCGCCTTCCTCACCACCTCTCCATTAACCAAACTGGCTTATTAGCCATTCAGTTCTGTTCAGGAAAATGATTACGTTCCATTGTTACTTGAGAACAGCAGCTGCACAGCACTGGCAAAGCCTAGGGGCCGGTCTGACCAGTTCACGAGCAATAACTATAAATATAAATAATATATAGAAAATATATTACTTGTTTAAGAGCTGATGAGCCAGAGAAAACTTCAGCTGTTAATCGGTACTTTTGCCTAGAATTGATTCCAACTTGGCAAAATTAGAGAATCACTATCATGCCGGGGTTCTGGGATACAAAACAGTTGAATGGTTCCAAGAGGAACAGCTCAGAATTGCTGGCTCTGGAGAGTGGTGGAAGGGAACTGATGGACTTTCAGTATTTTAAATTTAGTATTTCATATTTAGATCATCTTGGATTTCAGGATTTTAGTATTTCAGGCTTTTCTTATTTTAGAAGTCTTGCTTTGACATAAGTATTTCTCAAATCGTTGGAGACAAAACGTCACTCACATGAGTATAATGAGTAGAGTCAGAGACTCAGCCCTCTCCTGCCGCCCACTACTTCCGGTGCCTCTGCATGTGTACTTTCCAAACTAACAACTTGCAAAATCTGCTAAAAAATCATCAGCGCTGCCCTGTGCATCGCAGCCTATTCCTTAAAGCCCAAACCCTTATCCAGACATCTCAGCCCTCCAACAGGTGTCCTACAGGGAACCTAGCTCTCCTCCATCATGTCTCATCACTCCCTTGTGTTTCAATTAGACAGTCCTATCTCCTGCCCCACAGACTTACTCTGACCACTTTTTTTTTTTTTTTTTCTTTGCGGTACGCGGGACTCTCACCGCCGCGGCCCCTCCAGTTGCAGACCCCAGCGGCCGTGGCCCACGGGCCAGGCCGCTCCGAGGCATGTGGGATCCTCCCTGACCGGGGCACGAACCCGCATCCCCTACCTCGACAGGCGGACTCTCAACCACTGCGCCACCAGGGAAGCCCGCTCTGACCACTTTTGACAGTTGCTATAAAGCTAACAAGCAAGTATCGATCACCTGCTGTGCAGCAGTCGCTACACAGACATCTTCATATTCTGTCTGTTGAATCCCCATGACAGTGTCACAAGGTCTTTTTCAAGGAAGGAATGAGATTCAGAAACTTGTGGTTTGATAGTAAGTGTTGGCTTATCTGTGACTCTAAAACTTCAGGTCTTCTCACTACAGAATTGTCCCCCTTCTCCTGGTGTATCTTCCCGGCTCAGTTTCACCTCTGCAAATTCTACGCGTGCTCACGGCCCAGAACTAATCTGCCTCCTCCTGAAACATTTTCCTTACTCTTTAGACTTTGCCCTCCTTGGAATTCACAGCACTTACTGATGTTTTAGCACTGTACATAGGGTCTTGAGTTTTACATGTATTTCATGCATGTCTGTAGTATTTCTCCAGCTAGACTGAAAGCTCCTTAAAGAGTCGTGAATTGCCAGTCAGGTTTACTCAATGCAGTGCACAGAGTAGGTGCTGAATAATTATCTGTTAAGGAACGTGACACTACTGGATGTGTCTAATACCATTCTTGTGCAGTTTGTCTCCTGTACTTGAACTAATTCAGGAAAACATCTAGCTAGCTTAAGAAAAAGCAGACAGACACGTAACAGAGTCTTTTGGAGAGGAGAAAGGGAAAGTGTCAAGGTTTGGATGTGTCTTAGAGGCTTAACCTATCCTTGACAATGATTATAAAGGACAAAAAGTAAAAAGAGATCCATGATTGTCATCAAACACTAAATGGGGATTTGGGCACGAGCAGTGTGGCCGTAAGATTGGTCAGGTCCGCCCAGAAAAGTGCCCATAAAAAATAACTGTCTCAAAAAAAAAAAAAAGAACCAGTCCCTGAGAACATCCGTCTCACTTGCCTACAGATACATATTTAGCACCTGCTCTATACGGGACACCACGGGGCCTACAAAATGGTATTAGAATCTGCTTGAAAAGGATCTAGAATGTAATTGGCAAGAGAGGACAAATACCTGCAGAGAAGAGCAAAAACACCAGGGTATATGTGGGAGCTACCGAATTAAGTATCAATACAGTGAGGGCAGGTGCTGGTGGAGCTCAGAGGTGGGAGAGACCCTTGTGGATGTCCCATCAGGAAGACCTCATGGAAGAGGTGGAACTAGAGTTAAGAAGTAATAGCAGGGCTTAGATGGGGGGTGGGGAATGGGGAATGGAGGGAAACTTTTGAGCACATGAGCTTCGAGCAGTGGTGGAGACTCAAATTCCTAGTGGAGGCACAGAAACATGTGAAGCAGCTAGGTCAGAGAACATCCATGCCAGGCTGCTGAAGCATGACACCCAGGTGACATCTATCTAATTATGCCGCCTTTTACAATGTTGCACTAAGGCAACACAAAACCCAAAAACAATCAAATGAATCAAATGTGTGGGTTACTTGTTTGTGAGAACTGATCAGTAGGAATCAAGTGATATGGGCCCAACTTGATGCTGGGGAGTGTGGAAAAAAAAAAAAAAAAAACAGAACAAATTTAAAACATGGCCCGTGACCTCAAAAAGCTAAATACCTACTTTGAAAGCAAGACCAACTCATATGGAAATGTTTAAATATACTTTTTTTTTTTTTTTAATTTAGTTTTTTTTGGCCTCACCACCTGGCTTGTGGGCTCTTAGTTTCCTGACCAGGGATGGAATCCCCTGCAGTGGAAGCTCGGAGTCCTCACCACTGGACTGCCAGAGAACTCCCTAAATATACTTTAAAAGCCAGGATAATCAGTGCTAAATTATAATTTTCTGACTGTATAACACAAAAGTATTTTAGAGACTAAAAATACTAGTATGGACCTAGGTGATTAGTAGAGGTAATGTTTCAGTAAATTCCCTGAGACGGCCCGTCAAGATGCAAACTTTATTTTCGGCTGGCTTTGCCCCGATTTCTCCTTTCACAATTAGGCTTCTTCCAGCCACGGAGAATCTCTTGCGAGTGTTTTAGAAGGGTTCAGTTCTAACCTGAAGGCTTTACAAAGGAGAACAATTTCAAGGCCAGGCAGGAGCCACCTGACGCGGCAGCTTGGGAGGGGGCAGAAGCTGGTGATGCGGTTCTCCTACCCGATTCCGTTTCTGCAGAGATCCACCAAGTGAGAGACACCAGGGCCAATTCGCCAGGTATTAAAAGCGATAGACATAGTCACCCAGTGAGGGGCGTTGCAACTCCCAGAACTGAGTCACTGAATTATTCATGAGGCTGCTTCTAATTTTTTACGGTTATAAAATCCACAGAGCCAGCCCATGGCAGAAGAAGCTGTTTTTAAGCTGTCATTTAAAAGTCTGTCTGAAATTGTACGGGTCTTATTTTAACAGTTCCCAAAGCGTTACAGCAACACCAAATTCAGCCCTTGAGCTTGTCCACGTGGCTCTCTTCATTATCCCTGTGATCTAGAGGAATCCAGCAGCCGCCAACGTCCCCAGGATGAGTCAGGCGACGTAGGAACCGGACACGTGGGACTCCTGCCCCCTGGGAGCACAGCATATCCCTGGTGGCGAGTTGACTTTCTCAGCTCCAGTGACCTCTGAAGGAGGAAATAATAATCTCTTCCAGCGACTGAAGGGAATGCAGCACCAACCATAGAAACAAAATGAACTCAACCACCGAGGAGTCACTTGGCCGGTGACATATGTTGTCCACTTCCTGTGCAAGGAGGAGCACGGGAGTGCGGCATCTGCAGGTAGTGGTGAATTAATTAATGCACTAGGGGCCGGGTTGAAATGGTGGAAGAGGCATCCCAAATAACAAAAGCTACCGTTACTGAGGATTGCGGTGGGCCAGCCACTCTTCCAAGCACTTGTCCTGTATTCTCTCATTTCGTCCTCCCAAGCCCCTGGAGGATGTGCTGTTTCATACTGTACAGAGAAATAGATTAATTAGTTGCTTGGCTGGACGTAGTAAGAGGCAAAGATAGGACTGGAACAGAGGCATTCTCACTCCACAATTCAAGCTCTCATGCTCTACAGCCAGGTTTACCAAACATTTAGGCCACATACAGAGAAAGAAAACGACTCGCTCATTCATGGTCCTTTGAAGGCACGGAGCACAAGATGGCTTTGGGTGGAGTGGGGGCCGGCCAGTGGCCATGCCGTGACGGTGGCACAGTATGAAGAGAGCTGTGAGAGCTGTCAGCCCGGATTCCATGCGAGGACAGAGGAGGGGTTAGATAAAGTTTCCTGGGGAAGGCACTGCTCGACCAGATTTTGAAGGATACGTGTAAATTAGAATTGGAGAAGAAGCGTAAGGTAGATTGGTTGCAAAAATGTCTGCAATTTTTCACTCCTCCCTGCATCCCTGCCCTTTGCAACTGACTTTGCAGCTCTTCCCATGAGAAGGTAGAGTCTGTTTCTCGTGCCTTGAATCTTGGAACTCGCTTTGGCTAATAGAGTCATCAGGAGTGATGTGCTCGTTCCAAGCCTTGACCTCAAGAGGCCTCGCGTGTTTTCTCTCTCTCTCTTGAACTTTGCCACCGACATGTGAAAAGTCTGGGCTAGCTCCCTGGATGACGACATGCCACGTGGTCCAGTCACCCTTGTCACCGCAGCCGACAGTTCACCAACCATCAGGCATAAGAGTGAACCCATCCTAAACCAGCCAGCTCCCAGCCAAACCAGCAGCTGACTGCAGAGACCTGAGTGGGCTCATTAAGGTCAGCCAGGCCAGGCCCAGATTAGCAGAATTGCCCAGCTGACCTCTAGCCTCAGGAGCAAAAGTCAAAGTTTATTGTGTTATGTCACTGAGGTTCTCTGGTTGTTTTTTATACAGCAGGATTATCAAAATAGAGGTAGGCAGGTCTTCTTTTACAAGACTAAAACCAGTGTGGTACGGACTGCGCTGTAACCCTACTACACTTTGCTTGTTTTAGAAAAGAATGTAAGATTCCATTGGTCCAGGACAGGGTTGCTCAAACTTGACACTATTGACATTTGGGGCCCAATCATTCCTGTGGGGGACTGTTCTGTGCATCATAGTATGTTTAGCAGCATCCCTGGCCTCTACCCACTAGACGCCAGTAACAACTCCAGTTGTGACAACTAAAATGTCTCCAGACATTGCCAAATGTCCTCTAGGGGGGCAAAATCGCTCCCAGTCGAGAAACATTGGTACAGAAGCCAATGCAAAGAAGGTCAGTTACCAAACACCCAAAGTCCTCCCAACTGGGCAATCTTTCCTGCAAGATGGTTCCACGGGTAGATCAAGCTCAGGCCCCGTGTGAACACAAGCACCTTCCGTGGGAACGTGTGGTGCTGGAGTGGTCAGAGCCAGGGGGAGTTAACAGTCCGAGCTGCTCCAGCTCAGGTGAAAGCTTGCTCTGGGCAGTAGAGGCACTTGCTCAGCGCAGTGTGTGGCCTATACAGTGAAATTCAAAAGAAAAGAAAAATTAAAATTCAGGACAAAAGGCAGGACTTACAAGCCACCACGTAGATCAGACCACTTGTGTCCAAGGATTTCTTCCTGGTCCCCTCTTACTTAAGCTTTTGTTCCTAGTGCATTGTTTCTCACTCTTAGACCATTGTGAAAAAGAGCAATTCATCATTGCATTGCCATTCATACTTGGATATTCTACATGAGGGTTCCTATATCATCAGAGAGTTTCTTAATTTGGAGTTAAGAAAAATGGTTTGCATTTCTCTTATTCCAAAGCTAACGTTTAAACCGACATCTCTACTCATAATTGCACTTCCCAGGAGCTAAGTCGCCCTCATGAGAGAATGCCTGATCCAGGCTTTTCTTAACATCACAGCTTAATCAGCCTATTCACTGGTTCCAGAAGATGGAAGGCAGTGAAAGAAGGTGGCCAAGCATTTGCCAACTTCTACCTCACTGTTGGCCCGCACGTTTCATTGATTAAACAGACGTGTTGGAGGGGGGCCTCAAGCAAATTGCTTACCTTCTCCGGGCTTCTCTTTTACTACAATAAAAAATAATAATAACCTTTTCTTGCTTTACAGGAAAAACTGGTAGATTCAACTACAAATGATATATATTTCACAAATCCATGGAAACTAAAGAGAACATCCATTAAGAAAAAGAAGGGCAAATCAAAGTTGGAGCTATCTTGAATTCTAAATTCTCAGCATCTCACAGGCAACTGTCTTCCTGATTTATTTAGTTTCCCAGTGGAACTGCGCCCAGTCATGCATTTTAGGCATGCATCAGGAAAAAAAAGGTGAAGTCATAGATTCTTGGCATCTCAGTGTTGGACGCAGACAGACTTTATGAAAATGAACTATTAATCACTTTCTTTGTAACCCGACTGTTATACTTTTCCTGCAGGGGTTTGTGGTGATGGTTCAGCTTTGTGAACACATGAGCATATTGGCATGAAGACAGAAGAGGGTTTGAGAGTTCAGGTGAGGTTCCCCTAAGGTTGTTTTTGGGAATTTGCATGAATCTAGGTATTAGGTATGACCCATTCACCATAAGTTTCAACGACGATCACTCTTTTGGCAGAACAAGAAATGCAAAGATTGCCTCCAAGGGTTCTCCAGCCTTCACCAGAGGCAGCTAAGCATTACCTGCAATGCAGGGTGACCACCCCAAAGTGTGCCCTCACCTCATGGGTCCATCGAGGTCCAGCGGGTGCTGCCCAACAGCACGTGACACCCAGCCAGGCCCACGTCCATACAGAAGCTATGACGTGAAGTTGAAGAGATGAGGTGAAGCTCGGGCCCCTGCCCCCATGACACTTGCAGCCCGAAAGCCTGCTTTCTTGCTCTGCAAACCTAACAAATCCACTGAGAGGAGAAAGGGCAATTTCCCCAGAAATTGTGCCTTGCAGAATTTACAGCACTTTTCCTTGAATTATCTTGTTTGAAACTCAAAGCCCTGTAACATACATAAGAGAGAGAGCATAACCCAGATGTTTTAAATGAGGAAACAGGACATTGAAGACTTGGCCCATGATCACGGAAGCATGAGGGCTGGAACCTGGTTTTCCTGACTCCAGACCTTGAGCTCTGCCACCACATCTGCTTCTTCAGGCAGATCTGAAACATTCGAAACCTTGACCTCTGAGTGATGTTTCACGGACCCCAGCCACTTGTCTACCCTCCCCCTGCCCCCAGCACACTCTTGTTCCCAAACCAGCCATAAGGAACTTCGCATCAGTGGCTACGATCTTCTCAAACACCGGATGCAAACAGGTGGGACAACACGTTCCTTTCGTTGGTAATGACTTTGTTACCTACCTTCTTGAGTTGGGCCCCAACAAGGGCTCTCCAACCCTGTGTCATCCAAGCCAGTAGAGTGACACTGAGTTCTGCTGAGAAACAAAGGAAAGCTTTATTCTTTGATCAGAGAATGGAGAGGTATCAGCTTGGGCTCTAGAGCACACGCATCCGGGACAGGTGATGGGCGGGGCTGATTTATAGCGTCCCGTGCGGGAGCGGGAGGGGCGGGGTTCTTGTAGGGTCGGGCAGCTCTGCTGCGCAGACTCCAGATGGGAGCGGGGGCGCGGGCAGCGTCTCTGCACTCGGCGCTCCGCCACCATCTTGAATCGTGGTGTCTCACGCAGCCCTTTCGCACACGGCCCAGGGAGCTGGCGCGTGGGCGTCAGCATTGCCCACGAGGAACTCTGAAGTGTTGGGGGCCGGCCTCTGCACGCGGCGCCCTATGAGCAGGCGGAACTAGACTGAGCACAAAGGAAAGGAAAAGGTTAGACTTTATTACCCAGATTCTATTTTTGCTTCCCGGGAATTGTGAATGGGTTTGCTGGTGACAATATGAAGTTTAAAGTCCTTTCAGTCTCATCTGTTTCCCTGGGTAGCGATGAACATATGGTAAATAATACTGGGAACAGTAAGTACTGGCTGACGAAATGTGGTAAGAAAAAGTTCTAAGAACAGCGCAGGAACCCTAACTGGATGGGTCGTGCCCGCTCAAGGGGTCAGCGGTGCGGGTGGGGGCTGGGCTCTGCCGAGGGCGCCAGTGGGAGTGGAGGTCGGCCTGCGTCCCCTCCCCCAGCCGCACCCCTCCCCCCACAGGGTGTGTTCCAGTGAGAAGGGGCACCAGTTTATGATCCTGCACATCCACCCCCCCGCCCCGCCCGCGGGCCCCTGAAAGGTAGCGTTGGCCGAGGGGCTTCTTCCTCCTTCACACCAGGCGCCCTTATGGCCGGCGTCCACTGGTGCGACACCCGTGCTGTCACGGGTACCAGGACCCCAGGGGTAGAGGACACCATCGTGGTCCTCTTACAGGTGAGGTCGGCAAAGCGTAAAGAAGTTAAGTGATATGACCGAAGCCTCATGGCTGGAACCCCTTGCCGAGTCCCGTGAGGACGACCATGCACTGGCGCCACCGCCCACAGGATGCCCGTCCGCCTCTCTCGCACCTGCGGCGTGTCAGGACCATGCTCACACGGGCAAGGTGCCACTGCCAGTGAGCTTCAGGAACTTAATTCAGGGAGACAACCTCAAGCTACTCATAAGAAAAAAACTATTGAAATGCGTTATGCTTGCAGATCTGAGCCAAGGTCCTCCGGCAAGTGTTTTTCATAGATGATTGGAGTTCACACTTTAATGTTCCTGTTTCCCACGAAAACTAGAGAAACCAAACTCGTACCATTTTTCAATGCAATAAGGAGGTTTGGCTTAAGGAGATTTTATTTAAAAAATCAAAAAAACCTGGAGAGACAGAACAAAGACTGCTTCTCGATCCTGAAGCCTAGGTAAGGCCGGGAACGCCTGACGCTCCCTCCGGAGACCCTCTGGTCCCCTTCCTCCCCATCTCCATAATTAAATATTCTTCGTCCTCAGCTGTTGTGACAGTAACAGCTTGAGGCACGTGGTTGTCGATTTACAATCTGCTTATGGAGCCGAGCCACTTGTAATTCTCACTCCAAAGCATAGTGACAGCTCATTTAGAATCAATCAAACATTTATTAATAGAAAACCAAGGGGTACAGTCTCTTGATTGAAATTCTCTAGTTTCTTGGCAAGGGCAAGAGCAGGGGGTGAATAACTCGCAGGTCGGAGTTGGGGGAGGCCATGTTGTGTCTGGCAAAGAGTCCACTCTGGGAAGTCAGACAGAGGAAGGTTCAAAGCCCGACTCTGCTGCTTTTTAGCTGTGTGTTCTAGGCAAGTAATGAAACCCAGCTGAGTCTCCATTTCTTTCAAGAGGTTGTTGTGAGTCTTAAAGGTAATGAAAACAAAAGGCCTGATGCCTAGGAAGGACTTAATAACAAGCAACCATTGTAAATGAGAGAGTTATAAAGATGGAAAGTGGAGTGAAACAAAAAGAAAATCATGATTTAAGGTTGACTACTAAAGAAGTGGGATTATTTAACCCAGCAGCTGCTTTTGAGCAGAAGTACTTTTTTTTTTTAAATATTTATTTATTTATTTTTGGCTGTATTGGGTCTTCGTTTCTGTGCGAGGGCTTTCTCTAGTTGTGGCAAGCAGGGTCCACTCTTCATTGCGGTGCGCGGGTCTCTGACTATCGCGGCTTCTCTTGTTGCGGAGCACAGGCTCCAGATGCGCAGGCTCAGTAGTTGTGGCTCACGGGCCTAGTTGCTCCGCGGCATGTGGGATCTTCCCAGACCAGGGCTCGAACCCGTGTCCCCCGCACTGGCAGGCAGACTCTCAACCACTGCGCCACCAGGGAGGCCCCAGAAGTACTTTTAAGTACTTCTTAAGAGGATGGGTGGTACCGGGAGAAAACAGAGAAGGCAGAATTGTCGAGCCCTGTAAGGGGGAACTGGTGATGGTGAGCTTTGTGTCTTGCTTGCATTTTGTTTTGTTACCAGAAACGTAACTAAGGGAATGTCTTGCAGTATCTTCTCAGGTCTTTGGTCCAGTGCTTGATCTCATCTTTATGGCATAGGTGATCCTGCTGGAAGCCCAACAAACAGTAACCTGTATGGTGCCTAGTACATACCAAGTCCTTGTTGAATAGTCGTTGAATAAAAGAATGAATGAATGAGACATAAATTATTTAACAGACCTAATGATCCCATAAGAACACTTGGGCTTTGTGAAAAAGGAAGAAATTGATGCTAACACCCAATTTCTTCCTCTGTGTCCTACTTTCTTACATCGAAATGTGTTAAATATTCTTCCTGGCAAAGGCATTTGGGGAAAAAAAAAAAAGGAAACAAACAAAAAAACCTCAGAAATGTCCAGATGGATCTGACATGGGTGACAGTCCCCAGAAGTGAAAAAGCTCCAAGACTGATGAATAAACCTCCTCCCTCCAAACTGAGCCAGTGGAGTCTCATCCAACATTTTCCATTTGAATTGTTTACAGCCAAAAAGATGAAACTGACTATATAGTCTTTTAGCCTCCCGTCTCCGCTCTGTCAGCTCAGGCGCCTTGGGCAGTGCTGGGCATGACCACTGTGAGCAGAGCTGTCTCTGTCCCAGATCTGACCCACTTTTTTTTCTTTCTTATCTCTTCTCTCCAGCACCTTCCTCTTTTTTCTCCCTTTCCCCCCTCTTTCCTTGTGCCTTCATTTTCCTTTTCTTTCTCATCTTTCTTTACCTGTGCTCAGGGATTGTAATTCAACATCAGTGTTACTCAGGGGTAAAGAACATGCTGCTTTTTCACGGAAAGTTGTCTTGTCACCTGGGGTCCCAGAAGACTCTGAGTGTAGGTCCACATTCAGGATCTTAACATGACTAATCCATTTCAACTCCACAGCAGTGAAAGCCAGAAATCCTTCCATGAATTTCCCTCCTCCCGAAAAATGTATCCGAAGTCATCTTGTCCTACCCCACCTAACCCGAGATGACTCCAATTTCCATCTTCCAAGCCTTTTATTAGAGGTTAGTGTTACTGAGTGTATCAGCCATAGCAGCTGCGTAGAATGATTTCAGTGACGCCTGCTTCAAAGTCCATCTTTGAAATTTGTACCCATCTTTTCTCTGAGTTGTAGCTCCTGGTAACTTCTGTTACTCATCCTATAGAAATGTAGCTTCTTAAACCCATCACATCTCTGCCCAAAACCTCCAAAGGCTCCCCATTTTCCATAGGATAAAGTCCAAATGCTCTGTCACTTGGAATCCTGAAAAAGCTGCCCCACTTTCCCTTTTCAGTAGCATCTCTGTCCAGACAAACCATCCTCCCTTCTACTGCCTCAGCGTTCACTGCACCTTCCTGCCTCCTGCCTTTGCTGTCCTTTACTTGTATCCCTTTCTCCATCTTGACCTAACTGGGGACCCTCTTTCTAGGCCCTACTTAAATACTCCTCCCTAGCAATCTGACCTGATTACCCCAACATGAAATAATTACATCTTCACTGCTATCCAAAGCTCTGATGTGCTTACCTTATGCAGTCCCGTGTTACAGACAGCAGCTACCACATGGCGGGCACCTGCCTCAGGCTCAGGGCTGCTGCAGACAGCTCACACAAGTGATGTTCGCTCCACACCGATCCCATTTGACAGGAGAAGTAGCAGAGATCATGCCCAAGGTCACACAGCTGGGAATTGAAACCAGGTGTACTGGACTCTGGGTCTTGTTCTGTTACATCAGGCTATCCCACAAGACATAAAGCCTGAGCACTCTTATTCATGCTCATTCATTCAGAAGCATTTATGTGTGTAGATCAGGCCCAGGCATGATGCTGAGAGCCTAGTGTGGGGCCAGCCAAGTGATCCAGGGCTTAGGTAAGAACCAAGGCAGCAGGTATGAATGACTGTTTTCAACACCTACACATCTCATCTGTGAGATTATAAACTTTTTGAATATATGTGTGTAACCCACAGTTCATTTTTTACTATATGAGTAAATGTCTTTCTGTTTAAAGAAATGGACTTAAGTTTATGTAGTTTATATGCTTTCAGATGCTATGTTCTTTGAGACCATCTAATTCTTCTTAAAAATACAGAAGCCTAGTTCTGGAGAGGGTTAGCCATCTGCCTAGAGCTGCATAACAAAATAGTGGCAGGGCAGGATGAGAAGGCCAGTCTTGGGCGCCGGCTGGGCTATCTTCTACTTGCCCACAGTGGAGGTAAAGACCGTAGTCCCTTTGCTACTGCTCAGGCGGTTTATATACTTTCTCTCCCTGAGTTAGTCGTCAGCATTTAATTCTGGATTGTTTCCAGGCTGGAGCCTTCAAGTCCAGGTCAGCAGAGGCCTGGGAGTTGCAGTGATAAATTTCAAGTCTGACACTTGCCAGTTCCCATTGAGCTCCGGGTGAGAAATGTCCCTGGCCTCGTCCATATTTAATATCCCAGTCAGCCAGTGGAAGATTTCACCTCCAGGTAAAGACATTCAAAACAAAGGTTTGTCATTTTAGTGCCATTCAGCTGAGGCAGATCCCAGAGCCACTCTCGCTCACCTCACTGAACTTCCCAGGGTGTGGGGCTTGGGACAAAGGCCAGTTTTCTCTGTACCTCTTCCCTTCCCACCCCGGGGTGGTCAGACAGATGCCCATGATGACAAAGCCATTGACAGAGTTTCTGGGAGCTCAACCTCTAAGCACACTAGACTTGCAATTCTAGTCTGACTTTGAACCATTCAACCTCTCTTGGCCCCTCTTTCCTCATCTTTTTCTTTTTTTCTTTTTGCTTATAAGCTGGTCTTTTTATATCACATAAAAATTTTTTAACATCTTTATCGGAGTATAATTGCTTTACAATATTGTGTTAGTTTCTGCTGTATAACAAAGTGAATCAGGTATACGTCTACATACATCCCCATATCCCCTCCCTCTTGCGCCTCCCTCCCACCCTCACATAAATTTTGTATGTATTCTCTTTTGTTAATAAGGAAGGAGGGAGAAGAGAATTAGTACGTTCTTCACTTTACCATTATTCATATAAATAGTAAATTGCCAGTTTCCACTTTTTAAAATTTTTTTGTTAAAAATTTTATTGGAGTCGAGTTGATTTACAGTGTTGTGTTAGTTTCAGGTGTACAGCAAAGTGATTCAGTTATACATATACATATATTCATCCTTTTTCAGATTCTTTACCCATATAGCTTATTACAGAGTGTTGAGTAGAGTTCCCTGTGCTCTACGGTGGGTCCTTGCTGGTTATCTGTTTTATATATAGTAGTGTGTGTATGTTAATCCCAAGTTCGTAATTTATCCCTTCCTTCCTCCCCGCCACGTTTCCCCTCTGGTAACCATAAGTTTGTTTTCAAAATCTGTGAGTCTCTTTCTATTCTGTAAATAAGTTCACTTGTATCATTTTTTTAAAAAATTAGATTTTGCATATGAGTAATAACATGATTTTTGTCTTTTCTGATTTATTTCACTTAGTATGATGATCTCAAGGTTCATCCATGTTGCTGCAAATGGCATTATTTCTTTCTTTTTTATGGCTGAGTAATATTCCATTGTGTATATATACCACATCTTCTTTATCCACTCCTCTGTTGGTGGACACTTAGGTTGCTTCCATGTCTTGGCTATTGTAAATAGTGCTGCAATGAACATTGGGGTGCATGTATCTTTTCGAATTATGGTTTTCTCTGGATATGTGCCCAGGAGTGGGATTGCTGCATCATATGGTAGTTCTATTTTTAGTTTTTTAAGGACCCTCCATACTGTTCTCCATAGTGATTGTACCAATTTACATTCCCACCAACAGTGCATGAGGGTTAATAGCACTCCATCATAACCTGACTTTTGAGGACTAACTGAAATAACCATGAAAGCACTTTGTAAACTATAAATCACTACATGAGCACAAAGTTCCAAATCTTCAGGCTGTGTTAGGCAAATGCCTGAATTCCTTCAGGATACAGAATGCTGGGGAGGTGGGGTGTTTAGTATCCAGAAATGGAGAAAATAGCCTTCTTTGCAGATATCTGTTTAAATATGTCTCATTGCACCCAGGAAACATGTCATTCTTAGAGGGATCTGCTTTTCTTCATCCTCACAAAGAACAGAGTGAGAGGTAATTGTCAGTCAATAAACACCACATGCTCATTTATTTATTCCTTCAAAGGACATTTACTAAGCACTGAGATGTAGCAGGCAATACACTGAGTTAAGTGCTAGGAATACAGAGATTAATATCAATGTACGTGTATAAACATTTAGAAAAAAGTCTGGAAGGATGTCCCCCAAAGCTTCCTTCCTGTTTTCCTTCCTTAAGTAAAATTAATTTCACAAAACTCTCAGACCGGAGTCAAAGTAAGTCAAGGCTAGTTCTGGCTGTGTGGTGTCTGTGCTGCCATCCTTAGGCACCTCCCCTTGCAAAGCCAAGACAAACACAAAAACGTGACATTGACCAGCAGAAGCAGCATAGCTCTGTCTTCTTGGGGGACCGTTTTTATCTTTGAGGAAACTTTTCCAAAGTGATTGAAGAGTTCCTTTCATTTCTCGTTTGTCTGAATCAGGTCACATGTCCATCCTAAACCACTGGTAAAGGGAACAGTATTACTGGTTTAGACCAGCGATTCTCAAAGTGTGCTCCAGGGACCCCTGTGGGACCCTGATCCGTATCAGAGGCCTCTCTAGGTCAAAACTATGTTCATTATAATACTAAGATTTTTTTTCCTTTTTCATTCTCATTCTCTCACAAGTGTACAGAAAATGCAAAAGGTTTATAGATATGAAACTACCACTTTTTGAGGGTATTTTTTCTATTCCTGTTTTTTTTTCTTTTTTAATTGTGGTATAGTTGATGTTCAGTATAATATGTTTCAGGTGTACAACATAGTGATTCACAGTTCTGAAATGTTATACTCCATTTATAGTCATTATAAAATGTTGGCTATATTCCCTCTGCTGTACAATATATCCTCGTAGCTTATTTTATACATAGTAGTTTGTACCTCTTAATTCCCTACCCTTATCCTTCCTCCTTCCCCCTCACCATTGGTAACCAGTATTTTGTTCTCTATATCCCACTTTTTGAGTTTTGATATAGTACCAAATCAGAATATCAACAATTACCTAAAAAAAGTATTAAAATACCCTTCCTTTTTCTAACCACCTGTCTGTGAGACCACATTTTCTCATACATTTTTTAACCAAAACAACATATCACAACAGATTGAATGCAGAAACAGATATGAAAGTTCAGGTGTCTATTAAACCAGACATTAAAAAGATTTGCGAAAATGTAAAATAATGCCACATTTCTCACCAAATATTTTTTTGTTTTGGAAAATATATTACTTTTCATAAAAAAAGTTATATGCAACAGATTTATTATTGTTTTTTTAAGAGAATTAGTAAATATTTAAAAATTTGTTTTAACATCTAATACAGTAAAATTAACAGACATAACCTACACAAACCAAAGCTCTTTGGGTTTTCAATAATCTTTAAGAGTGTGAAGGAGTCCTGAGACCAAAAAGTTTAAACAAGACCAGATATGTCACTGGTCTGGTGTGGGGTGAAGTAGACACCAAACTTTGCCAGGAAGGAAGATGTAGGGAAACAGCTGTTGGTGAAGAACCCAGCAGTGCATACAGCCACTGTTTCTGAATTCTGGAGTTATTGGTTATTGTTATTTTTGAGTTTCTTTATATATTGTATGAACTTTTAAATGAAAATATACTGCTTTTTTTATGAGCAAAGAAAAATCAATAAGACAATTTTTACCTTGAAATAAATAAATGAAAACAAGGACAAATAAGATCCCTAGTTACAGAAGCAGAGAAGCAAACCACTGAGGATGGGCCGACTTCTTCCAAAACGCTTGGATGTGAAGAGAAGGGGAGGAAGTGGTGAGCTTTCTGGGGAGGGAGGGAGGAATTCTTCTAAAAAAGAGAAGCAAAAGCAGCACAAACCTATGCTGAGGGAAGGATCCAGTGGAGGAGGGACTGTAGAAGGTAGAAGAGGCGGAGACAACACATAAAGCAAGGTCCCCAAGGAAAGGGGTGCCCAGGAGCAGAGGTAGAGGCAGAGAAAAGGAGCCCTCCTCCCAAGATGGGGGAAGGAGAACTGGACACATGCAAGGTGAAGTGGAGGGAGTTCTGATCCTGTGTCTTTGTGACGATACCCATGCCAGAAGCGGAGAGGTTAAGAAGCATGGAAGATACAACCTGTAAGGGGAGCAAGCAGCCTTATGAGAGAGTGCCAACTCAAAATTGAATAGGCACCAGACACCACTTACTCTTCATCCTGCTGGTAATGCTTGACTGCTTGATGTAGACAGACTCATTTCAATATTTTACACCCTTGACTTTCAAGTTACATGGGATTTTGAGCTCTTTAAACAATATTAACTCAAAAAAGGAAAAATAGTAATAATCAATGCTGAGTTCTTCCAGTAGCTCTGAAACAATATAAAATTTAATCCTTTCTTTGAAGGAAATGTAAACATGATTGATAACTTAATCCAGGGTTCAGCAAATTAAGGCTACAGGACAAATTCTGCTCATCACCTATTTTTGTTGAGCCTGAGGATTAAGGATGGTTTTTATATTTTTAAATAGTTGGGAAAAATCAAATGAGTATTTTGTGACATGTGAAAGTTATATAAGATTCAGATTTCAGTGTCCATAAATAAAATTTCTTTGGAACACAGACAATTCAGTAAGAACATGCAGATATAATTAAAAATAAGCTAATTACAGTCTATAGAATTTTTATTAATATATATCGATGTCTGGGAGGGTTTCCAAGAGAAAGTGCTTTACACATTTGGAAGAAGATAAGGGCCACAGCTTGGCAGGAAATGGGAAGGTGAAGCCAGGCAAAGCGTTTGCTGAATATTCCCTCGGGATGCTGGGCATCATGGGCAGAGAGCTTCCCTGGGAGTGGTGTGGCCGGTGTGGCGGGTGGGGTACAGAGGGCGGCGCCTTCAGCTGAGGTGATGCCTCCTCTATTTACCCCATTGTCTGAGCGCATGTGGACAGAGTTGTGAAGCACTGCAGAGGGAATACAAGCGCAATGTAGGGTCCTGGACCTTGCCTGCAGGATACCGCAGTCTACGTGAGAGCTGAGATTTACTTAATGCAAAAAGTTAGTGAAAACTCACAGACTACGGTGTCTGGTACTGATTGTATATGCGATGGATAGACTGGGTTAAGTGTAAAGAATGCCTGACCTAAATAAAGATCTCCCAAATGCTCTTCCAGAAGGGTCTCCCAAAATGACTGAGGGAAACTTTTGAATGGACATCTTATGTTTTGGCCCTGCTTAACATTGTTCAGATATCATAGCTACTTTGAGGCCCAGCCCCTCTTTCTGAATGTTTTTTTTCTCTCTCCACTCCTCCCTTCCAATCTGCCCCTCCTGTCTTTTTCCCACTTCCTTCTTTTCTTGCTCTTTTCTCACCACTTCTCTTTCCTCTTATCTTGATGAAAGAAGAAAAACTTAGCAACGAAATACAGAATGTTCATTTGCGACAAGAGTTTATTACTAGACGAAAAGACAATTCTCACCCCTTTAAGAAACAACTTTAATAATCTCTAATCTCTAGCTACTTTCAATCCCACTGTTTACACAGGCATAATTTGACATAATTGCTATCATAAAGTCTACATCAAAGAAATTTTGCTGAAGGCAGCAATTAGAGACGTACGTGCATTCTCCCGAGTTTTAATGGTCCACTGCTCACTTAACCCAGAGTCAGGGCTGCAATAAACAGTCAGACACTTTCATTGCAGTAGGATGCCAGTGAGTTCTATAAAGAAAACAATACAAGGAAAAAAATCACCCACTCTCGGATAAACAATGCCATAGGGTAGGAATGCTCTCAGGAGTCCCTTATCTTCCAAACACAGAACCATCCTGCCAAATTGACAGAGTCCCTATAGCTGGATAAAGGCCCTCACTCTCTCTCCTCCCTCATCCAACAGCATGCTAGAAAATAAGCCTGTTCATTTCAAGGCATGGGCTGCTTTATACATCTATAAGCTTTCGTTTCATGTAAGTGCCAATTTGGGAATCTGTGATTAGCAGGCTGTAAAATCACTTAACCCAATTTTGATATTCTTTAGAGAAAAGTTATGTGCTTAACCAGCCAACCTTTCCATTGGACGCTGACTTCTGGGGCTACAAGTTTAAGAAACAACCGAGCAAAAATCAACTCCTTAGTGAACCAGAAGACATTTTCACTTAAATCTTGAATAAAGAATCAGTCTGGGCCTAGGGATCTTTCTTATTTAATCTTCATCATGACTCTGATGGTACAGGAAATATAATTATCCCATTTTACAGATGGGGAAACGGAGGCTTGGTTACATATCAAAATTACACAAGTGGTTCATGGTGAGATCAGATTCCAGTTGGAGCAGTCTGATTCCTGCCTGGGCAGGCTAACTTGTGAGTTTGTATCCTGAACCCTCACATGCTGCTTCCTCAGACCTTGTTGGAGGGCTGTCTCCTCCGTGAAGCCCCCCTGCCCACCTGCCTCCCTGTCCTTCCTGTCTCCTCCCAGAGCATCTCCAAACTTTTGTAGAACGCTCATCACAGCTCTTATTTGTACTGTGGCTCCCCAAGGTCAGGAGAAATGCCATTTTGATCTTTGTAATCCCAACATGTAGCTCAAGGTATTTTCTCAGTAGATGTTTGTAGGCTGCAGTGGATGGTCTATGAAATGCATCCTGTTACCAGGAAGGGTCTTAGAGAGCATGTGTATGTTCTGTATGGTGCCAATTTGTATTCTCACAACTCACCTTTCTTTTACTCATTCCTTCTTCCCTCCTTTTTGTTAGACCTTGGAACTTCTCCCCCTAATTGCAACTCTATCACAGTTACCCTTTCCTCCATCCAACACATAGCATGCATTTATTTTTGACTTTGGTTTAATATGTTTCTCTTGGGAGACGATGAGCTCTTTTCTTTGTTATTCATATTTCTTTGTTAGAGACTACAAATTCTAAGACAGAATAAATTTTGTAATAAATCTTGGAAGAGGACCTTAAATCTAGTAGGTGTTTAATAAATTAATGAATATAATTCCCCTGGCACATCTTTCAGTGTAGCACCACACGCAATTCAACATTCTCTCAAGATTTGTTCATTCATTCATTCATTGAGTAAATGAATAAATGGCTATTACATACAAAGTCACATGTTATAGACTGAGAATACAAAGATGAGACCGATAGGAACTTAGCTTTCAGGAAGTATGTCTACGGGAAGAAAGAAGGAATGTTCCACCAAAAAGAAGCAGAGAATGTACTATGACCATTCCCAGCCAAACAGAGTAGAGAAGACTTCATGGAGAAAAAGGACTTTGCACAAGGCCTTAAGGGTCAGTAATATTTAGAAATTTGGCAAAGAAAGAGACAGATGGGCATTCCAGATGGAGCAAAGAATTTGAGCAAAAGTGAAAAAGTGGGAAAGCCCGGGGCATGTACTTGGAACAGAGTAAATTTCACTTGCTGGGGCATGGAGTGGGGAGAAAGGAAGGGTAAGAAGTGGAGATGGAAATGTTTGTGAATGCCAGGTGATGAAGCAGTCCAAAAGAGGCTCAAGACATCAAGCCACTGGAAGACTTCCCCTAATTGGCATAGCCCATGGGTGCCATCTCTGGACCAACCAATGAAGGCCTCACAGGACCCTTGGCAACAGAGGATTGGCTGGTGCGTATTTTCTAACAGTCACCTCCTAACAGATACTTCTACCTTGTAGCAGATTTTCACTTCTGGAAATATAATCCACATCATAATTATAAGTGGCTTTTGCACTTACTTAGCCTGGTGCAGGCAAGGATTCCATTAACACAGTATTAGGAGCGTCCATAACACCTTGGGAGGAGACTGCCCCCTGATCCTCCTTCCCACCAGCGATCCTTCCCGTCACTCACCCCCATTACAAGATAGGAATGAAGCCCAAGGCAATTTGAGCAGCACACAGTAGATTCAAGATATCCAGGGACTTGACCCCCTGTGTTGCAATTGGAGACAATATTCCGGATATAGGAAGGACATACCCAGATAGGAAAGCATCATTACTGCTGTTGAAGTCATCATTAGATGATCCAGAGCCTGTTGGACATGGCACAGAGCTGGCTGCTATACACAGGAAACATTCTCTGTGACCTTGCCTTCCTAGGAGAGGTTGCCGCCTTGCAAGAATACTGTGAAGATCTACAAGGTAATATATATAAAAGACTTAACAGTTGCTAATATATAAGGGGTGCTCAGTAAATAGTAACTAAGGATGTATTGCTTAAAATTTTAAAGCTGCTTATATTTTATTGTATGTGTGTGTTTTCATATACATATATCTACACATATACATATAGATGCACAGCGAGTTTTCACAGTATCCTGATGAGATGGGGGGGAAATTTCCCAAAGCAATGAATCCCATAGGACAGGTGAGGCATTTGTATGAGGTCACACAATGAGAAGATGGCTTGGGTCAGAACCCAAGGCTCCCTTTTCCTAGGACCAGGCTCTTTTCTGCACAGCATGGTGCCCAAATGCACTTCAAGACCACCTCTGTATAACTGTAAATGAGAATCAGGAAATGAGCTGAGAGGATTCTATAACCAGAGAAGTCAGGGGAAGGAAACTGTCAATTCTCCTTCAGGTTGCTGTTTTTTGACAAAGTATATCTAGTTTTTCTGCATCTTCTACATAGAGGCCACTTTATAAGCTGTCAGTCATCTTCCTCTCCTCTCTTCTGGGGTTTCTTTAAATTCTTGGTGAGGTTCCTTCAGAGACAGGAGCCCCAACTTGAGTTTACTCTTTCAATAAAGACCAGACTGAGCTGAGGGCAGAGGCGCTCTGAGTTTTTCGTGGCCAGGGTGCACATTTCATCTCTGTCTCCCCAGCACCCTGCACCTCGTGGCTGTGTATTCTCAGGGCACCTTGAAGAGCTGTCGTGAGTCTAGTTTTAAGTATCAAGGTCCACAGGTCCGGTGATACCGATTGGCTGGAGGTCAAAGCCGGGCAACAAGGTCAGAGGGTGGGGCAGCAGGCAGGCAAGGAGGAAGTGGATTAAGCAAAGCTGACCCAGAGGAGTGGCCAGGAAAGCAAAGAGGCTCAGGCTCAGGCCTGAGAAGCAGTAAGAACAGGGGTGCCGATGCTCCAGGCCAGAGACACTGCAGAGCTCCCGCTGCTCCAGCTGGCTTTCTTCCCTCTTACTTCATATTCTAACGTTTTGGTCCAGAAGAATATAAACGGAAAGGCGTGACTTGGATGTCTCAGAGCGCTGAGGCAAATAAACCCAGAAAAAAAGAGAGGGCCAGAAATCCTTTGTTAGGTAATTTGACCGGGATTATGCTGCGACAGTAAGTGCGAGGGTGCCAGGTGGACTAGTTGGCATGGGGTTTTTTTGCAGCAGTCAGTGGATGCAAACACGTTCCCACCTGGGCGTGTCACAGCACCGTGGTTCAAGAAAGCATAAAGAAGAACTAAAAACTCCATATCCAGGAGCTAACAAGATTCAAGCTGAAGAAAATCAGGTCACAGACTTAAGGGAGTTTTACTTGAACTTTTAAACTTAGATTTTTTTTTTTCTCTTAGACTTGTAACAAAGAGTAGGACGTAAGAGAAAGTGATAGAGGCCTTGAGACCTTGTATCCAACTTTGCTCCCCGATGCTGCAGTGTGAACCCCAGATTCTAAAAGCATCATTGAGAAAAGAATAGGGACTTGCCTGGTGGCGCAGTGGTTAAGAATCTGCCTGCCAATGCAGGGGACATGGGTTCGATCCCTGGTCCGGGAAGATCCCACATGCTGCGGAGCAACTAAGCCCATGTGCCACAACTGCTGAACCTGCGCTCTAGAGCCCGTGAGCCACAACTACTGAAGCCCACGAGCCACAACTACTGAGCCTACGAGCCACAACTACTGAAGCCCGTGCACCTAGAGCTGGTGCTCCACAACAAGAGAAGCCACCACAATGAGAAGCCCATGCACCGCAACAAAGAGTAGCCCCCGTTCACTGTAACTAGAGAAAGCCCGGGTGCAGCAACAAAGACCCAACAACAGCAAAAATAAATAAATAAATATTTTTAAAAAAGAAAAAAGAATAGGAAGTCAAAGCACTCCTGTGTTTTCTCATGCTAAAATCCACCAAAGAAGCAGGAAGAATGGAGGCCCTAGAGCCCCAGCAAGTAACCCCACCTCTGCCTCTAGGGCAAGAAAAAGGGGCTCAAATTAAAGTGTTATCTTGCTGGCAAAGGAAGTGTGAAAAACTGCTGTGCCCTTTTCTAGCAACCCCAATGAGCTTATGTATTTTCATTTTGAGGTGTTAAACAATGCCAGAGAGAGAGGTTCCTATGGGTATTTAGGTCAAATGCTAGGATTTTTTTTAACCCTTTAGAATTCCAGCCAAATTCCAGAGATTCTAAATTGAGATCCTAAAACTAGAACCTTAACAGAGTAATCGCTAATATTGTGGGTTTTTTAAAAGCCACCTGATCTTAGAGCTGCAGTGTCTCTTTGTGTCCTCCTAAAATGATCCCTGTGGGAAACTTCTGTCATGTTGTGCAGTGGCCCGTCCCTCCCCACTCCTTCCATTCCCATTTGTGGTTAAATCCAGGCTGGCTCCCTGATGGGGGAGGATTCCCTTCCTTGCTTGGTTACTCCCCAGAGAATTATTTCTGGGTTTAAGACAAAGGAAAAGTCATCTCTTCCAAGCTTTTTTACCCAGGCAGGTCTCCGCAGGCCATTGGGAAGCCCTAAACCGGGCACTAAAAGACAACTTTCAGAGAAACCAAACTCAGAAGCAGAGTAGAATGGTGGTTGCCAGTAGCTGGACGGTGGGGGAATTGGGGAGAAGTTGGTCAAAGGATACAAATTCCCAGCTACAAGATAAGGTCTGGGGATCTAATGCACTGCATGGTGATTGTAATTAACATTATTGTATTATATATATAAAAGTTGTTAAAAGAGTAGATCTTAAATGTTATCCCCACACCTGCACACTCAGATCTTAATTACATGAGGGGATGGAGGTGTTAACTAACCTTATTGTGGTCGTCATTTTGCAATATATACGTGTACCTAATCATCACACTGTGCGCCTTAAATGAGCATTGTTGTATGTCAATAATGTCTCAGTAAAGCTGGAAACAAACACAAACAAAATGCAGACCAGAATTGAAACAAAGTTAAGTGGTTGATGATAATTCCTGGGGTTTCTTCCTAAGGATGGTCAGTGGAGAGAAATCACTTAAATTGTAATTAAAATATACAAAGCAAGATGGTTCAAGGGGAACCCCTGGCTTCTAGGAAAATACGTTATTAATCACAGGGACATTTTACCTGGGAAGTGGCTGAGCCTGACGCATGATAGAAGGTGTGCACTGTGTGTGACAGCAGCCTGGTGGCGGCGGCAATCTTTTTTTTTTTTTTTTTGCGGTATGCGGGCCTCTCACTGTTGTGGCCTCTCCCATTGCGCAGCACAGGCTCCAAACGCGCAGGCTCAGCGGCCATGGCTCACAGGCCCAGCCGCTCCGCGACATATGGGATCTTCCCAGACCGGTACACAAACCCGTGTCCCTGCATCGGCAGGCGGACTCTCAACCACTGCGCCACCAGGGAAGCCCGAACGTTCAATCTTTTAACCATCATTTTTTCAAAAAGGTCCCTGAGAATGAAACAGTCTGTGAAGAAATTATTGGGTTGGCCAAAAAGTTCATTTGGGTTTTTCCATTAAGATCTTACGAAAAACCCGAACGAACTTTTTGGTCAACCCAATAGTAACAATCCACTGTTCATCCTGGAAAGATAAACGAAATCAACTCTCTTTCTCTCCTAGTACCAACTGTCACTAAACCCTAAGAAGCCCCAACTTCCAAGAAGGCACAGGAGGGTTCACTCAGACAGCAACTAGCTACCTTAGGAGCATGGTGTGAGGAGTTAGAGTTAAGGGAATTCAGCAGGCAGGCTCATACACAATTATACACAGAAGTCAGTAACTTTCATCTATACAAATAACAAACATAAGATATGATGAAAGAAGAGACCTATTTTATAATGATTAAAAAAAATAAAATACCTGAGAATAAACTTAATATGCAAAATGAATACAACATCAAAATTCTGAAACTAAACTGGGAAACTTGTCAAGTGAAAAGGCTTACTGTACTCTTTGGCAGTGAGACAGAGCATTATTAAGAAGTCAATTCTCCCTTATGTATCTATAAATTTAATGTGCTTTCAAGAAATACCAAGTTTTTTTTCTAACCAGTCAAACTGAATCTAGACTTGATATGCAAAAATAAATATACAAGGATATCCTTAAAATGTTTTCAACGAAATATCATGGGAGTGCAAGCTTTAACAGATACTATATGTATTCTAAAGTTACATTAATATAAATTGTACAATTTATATTAATGCACAATTAATATAAATCTGTCTACTCGTTTATTGCACAATTAATCTGTCTACTCATGCAATGAATAGACAGATCATGAAATAGAAAATTTTTTTAAAAACCACAAATACATATGGCAAATTGGTATATAATCAAGCTGGGATTCTAGGGTCCACTGATGTTTATGTAGAGAAAGAGATTATTGAATAGCTGACTTAGGGATGATATGACAACCTTTTTGGGGAAAAGATTAAGCTGAAACCATACTTCATACCTAACACCAGAGAAAACTCCAAATGAATCAGAGATTTATATGTGAAACGTGGGACTGTAAACTTACCAAAAGAAACGTTGGAGAGTTCTTTTATAATCCCAACTGGGGAAGACCTTTCTGACTATGATACAACACTAGAAGCTATAGAATAAAATATTGACAAATTCAATAGCATCAAATAAAAAGTCCATGTATGAAAAATCACCATAAACAAAGTTTAAAAAAAGATAACCTAGGGAAAATATTTATAACATATATTAAACTAACAAACCAATAAAAAAATTGACAGAGGGTATGAACACACAGTTCCCCCAAAAGGTATATACATTATTGTCAAATATATGAAAAAAATGCTTCACCTCATTATTAATAAAAGAAATACAAGTAAAAACTACAATGAGATACTATCTCTCCTATCAAAGTTCAAAATTTTCACAGCCTGCTTTCACGTTGGCAAGCACTCTCATTGGCAGGAGTGTAAATTGATACAACTCTCCATAAGGAGAGCAATTCCTCAGAAACTTCAAAAATTATAAATACATATGTCCTGTGACCAACCAGTTTCACTTCTGGGAATTTATCCTTCATAGTCGTACAAAATTATATATGCACATAGTTATTCAACGCGTCATTGCCTGTTATAACAAATGATTGGAAACGATCTAAATATCTATTAATAGAATGGTTAAATCATTATGGTAGATTTATCCAGTGGAATAGTATATAGCCATAAACAACAGTGGGGAGCCCTTAAAGCAAGTTGCAAGACGGTGTAGAATATTCTACCATTTATTGAAAAAAAAAGGATATGTAAACGTACTTGATAGTATATGGAGAGAATAACACTGGAAGTTACACAAGTTGACTTTGGGGAGGAAAACCTGGTGTCTGGGATAGTGGTGAGAAGTAAAATCTTCAGGATATATATACCCTTTTAACTTTTTGAATTTGAACCAAGTAGATGTATTGTCTATTTTTAAAAATCAGGAAATACAATTTTAAAAGAATTTACTGGATACAAAGAAAAACAAGACAAACAAAAACTAACAGATGTGCCTCTAAGGCATAAATGTCAGTGCACAAACAGACCTAGTGGGCGTTCTCAGCTGCAGACTGGGGAGCAGAGCGACCTTGGTGGCCTCTGATGGAAAGAGCTTGGAGTATGGAGCTGTCAAAGTATAACTTCTAAAAACACAGTTCTCGTACAAAATAGGGTTGTGATGATGACTAAGTAAGATGTGTGTGTGTCAGTTTTATACACTAAGTCCTATACAAAACTATACAAATATTTAGTATCAGGATGGGGTTGTGGCATCCCAACCTTGGACTTCTTTCAGGTTCTGTTTTGGGAGTCAGTTCTCTTAACTTAGGGAAAGCTTTCTGGAAAAAATGACCTTGACCAGCATTATAAGGAGAGGAAGAGATGTGATGTGGCTGTCAGGAGGTGGGAGGTTGTCCCAGACATAAGTGACAGTTTGGACAAAGACTTAGAGGAAGGAAAGGGTGAGCCTATCCCGAGAGACCACAAAACTGCCAGCCTCACAGGCTGATGGGAGATGCGAGCTGACGTGTCTGATGGGCAGACACCGCAACATCATAATAACTTACCTATCCCGAGAAACATCAGGGTGGCGCCTGTCAAAATTTCCTAAACACCTCTAAAAAGAGAAGAAAGAAAATAACTCTCCAAATAGGCCAGTGCAGTTGGGACACTTCTTTAAAATTCCTGTGTTTTCTTCATAAATTCATGAAAATTTTACGTTCTAGTCCATCACATTCCCAAGATTATTTTACTTTATTTTTTAAAATAAATACATTTATTTATTTATTATTGGCTGTGTTGGGTCTTCGTTGCTGCTTGCAGGCTTTCTCTAGTTGCAGCGAGCGGGGGCTACTCTTCGTTGGGGGTGTGTGGGCCTCTCATTGCAGTGGCTTCTCCTTGCAGAGCACGGGCTCTAGGCACATGGGCTTCAGTAATTGTGGCTCACGGGCTCCAGAGCACAGGGTCAGTAGTTGTGGCACACAGGCTTAGTTGCTCCACGGCACGTGGGATCTTCCCGGACCAGGGCTCGAACCTGTGTCCCCTGCATTGGCAGGTGGATTCTTAACCACTGTGCCACCAGGGAAGTCCCCCAAGATTATTTTAATATTAAGAATAAGAGTCCCCCCGCCGAGAAATAAAAATCTTTGGTAAAACCGAATTCCACCAAGATGTTCCATATTTATTCTGAGGTTCCCATAACCCAAGAGGCTTAAGTATCCTACTCTGAAAAGCACTGTACTGTTAGCACCTTACTATGATATTGTTCATGACGTCTCAGTGATAAAGGCTACCACACAGAAGAGTCCACACTTGACTGAGGACCTCTTAGCCCTCAAGGAGCCAGAACTTGGAAAGGGGCCAAAAAGAGGGCCTGCCCTAGGCAGTAATTCCACTCCACAACCATGCTTCCTTCCAGCCTTCTCTGTAGGCCCTCCTCTTTGCAAAGACTTCCGTGACCCATGAGCCCCGCCTAAGCCCTTCTTGATTCTTGGAGGATTGACTCTTTAGGGAGATTTATGACTACTTGAATTGGTCCAAATTCCTCATTCTTTTGCCTCCTTTAGTTTCTCTGCTCCATTATTGGGTGTGGAAGTGGAGCCCTAGAAGGGGGCAAGGCAGGGAAGGGCGGTGCTGTAGACTCAGAACAGAGATTTATTTCCCTGAGAGGGAAGAGCAGTCTGAAACCTGCGACGTGGAGACCACCCAGACTCCACAGCTCCTACCTACTGCATAGGGCCCCTTGAACCACGCACACATTTCTGCTCTCTGGAGCCTCACCCCCTGGGGCAGAATTATTATTTGTTGATGATTAGGACCAGACTGCTGAACACAGAAAGGACTCTAGTAAATTCAGACCACAGCCCTTCTTCTTCTTTTTTAATAAATTTATTTATTTAGGCTGCGTTGGGTCTTCGTTGCTGTGCACGGGCTTTCTCTAGTTGCGGCGAGCGGGGCCAACTCTTCCTTGCGGTGTGTGGGCTTCTCATTGTGGTGGCTTCTCTTGCTTAAGAGTTCGGGCTCTCGGTGCGCGGGCTTCAGTAGTTGTGGCTCGCGGGTTCTAGAATGCAGGCTCAGTAGTGTGGTGCACGGGCTTAGTTGCCCCGCGGCATGTGGGATCTTCCCGGACCAGGGCTCGAACCCCTGTCCCCTGCATTAGCAGGCGGATTCTTAAACACTGCGCCACCAGAAAAGTCCCCAGACTGTAGCTTTTCTAACTGGCTACTGTGTTGTGTGTTTCCCTTTGCTAGAGGCTGCATATTTTGTTCAGCGACTTGGTGACAAAATTAATGAGTGCCTCTTTGTGTCTCAAAGAGGAATTAGGGGTTAGCTGATGATTCTTCCTTGATCCCTTCTTCCCTCAGAGCTTGTTTTTATTACCAGCAAAGGGGCTGGTGGACTGCAAAATAGGAGATCAGAAGAGCACGTAAAATATCTTTCCTTATTCGTTTCAAGATGGTGGAGGGTGGGGAGGGAATGCTGGGTGTAGACGAAATAGGTGAAACGGATTAGCTGCTGTGGCTAATTGTTGGAGTGGGGTGTCAGGAACATGGGGGTTCTTTACACTATCCTGTCTCCTTCTTTTTAGGTTGGAGATTTTCCTTAAGAAATCCCTGACCTCGTGGAGCTTATATTGGCTTGTTCTACTCTCTGCTCCATCCTTTGGTGGCTGATGCCCTTCTCTGCAGGGGCTCCCTGGCAGGGGTCTGCCTGCACCTCTCTGCAGAACTCTTGCCAGTCTGAGGAGCAGCCTCTCCCAGTAGCTCTCTTCTCCCTGACATGGGGAGCGGAGGAGGAGGAGAGGGGCAGGGAAAAAGGAAGGGGGAGGGGGTGGGGGAGGGAAGACTAGGACCCCTAGGTTCTCACCTACAGGATCAGCCCTCCCCCACCCCCCGCCAGTGAGCAACTAAGACCAATTCTGAGATGAGAGCTACTACTCCTCACTAGACTAATGCCTGAGAACCAGAATCCAAAGTGAAACTTAAAAATACAGACTTCCAGGCACCACCTCCGGGCACCTTGGGGTTGGGGAGGCAGGAATATGTCATTTTAAAAGCTCCCCTGTGACTCTGCATCGCCAGATGTGGGAACCCGTGCACCAGGCCAGCACTTAGCATCAGGTTGGTGGGGCTGCCAGTGTGACCCAGAAGATGATAGCTCTAAAAGTTTGATTCAACCTGCTGTTGCACTGTGGACCGCTCTGTTGCCCTACTGTTTGCCCTGATGGTACCTGGAGATCTCAGTACCCCCTTAACCACGCTGTTTGCTCGTTCGTTTTCACTGTCTTTAGCAGTCTTTTCCCAGTGGGCAGCTCTGGTTCTGCCTGGCGGCCCTTTCCTGATGTAAATAACAATCCAAATTCAAGCTAGAGCACCAGTGACCATCTCACGAGGTGTCCTGTAGGTTCCTCAAACTCAACATAGATGGGGACTTCCCTGGTGGCGCAGTGGTTAAGACTCTGCACTCCAAATGCAGGGGGCCCGGATTTGATCCCTGGTCAGGGAACTAGATCCCCCATGCATGCCACAACCAAGAGTTTGCATGCCACAACTACGGAGCTGGCGAGCTGCAACTAAGGAGCCGCTTGCCGCAACTAAGACCTGGCGCAACCAAATAAATAAATGAATGTGTTTTTTGAAAACAACGTAAATGAATTCACTGGGTTCTCTTTTCTCAACCAGCTCCCTCTCCTGGCTTCTGTGTTTCTCTCTAGGCTTAGAACCATAATTCTTCTTGTCTCCCAGACTCAAAATCCACACTATGACTAACTTCTTTCCATCCCTCCCCGTCCTCCATACTCTCTCTAATCAGTCACCAAGTCTCATTACTCTATTCAAAAATTTACATTCATCATCTCTTCCTTGAGGGCACATGGCCTCTGTCCCAGCTCAGCCCTCTTTACCTCTCACTTGGAACACTGAATGCCTTACAGGTTAACTTTCCACCTCTAGTTGGTCCCAATGCCCTCCCTCACCTCCACCACTTCCAGTCTCATGTCCTTCCTTTAAGGTGTTCACAAGAAAATCCGACCACTCTTCATAAAGACTGTGTTGCTCTCCAGATCAAAAACCTTCAACAGTTTCTTTTGCTTACTGAATAGCCTAGACATTTTTTCCGTGATTTGGCCCAACTCCACCCTTATCCGACCGCATGTTTCTTATGCTCCCACAAAATGTTACCACTCATGGATCCTTCAAAATCACTCCCATTCCTAACCTCTGAGCCTCTGCCCTTGCCATTTCCTCTATCTGGGCTTCCACCCACTTCTTACTCATGTATTGAAATGTTACCCATCCTTCAAGGCCTGACCTCAGAAGTCACCTTCTCCACGAAGACTTCCATGATCACCAGCCAGATGCGACATCATGCTCCTGACTCCCAAGACGAGTACACTTTCCTTAGGACAGTTTTCGTGCACTGTTCTTACTGAGCTTACTTGATTATTGCCATAGCTTTCTTAGGAGACCATGTGTTTCTTTGGGGTACGTTTCTTCACTCTTTTTAATCTCCTCCCCTGTGTCTAACCTAATACTTTGCACAAAAAAGCTGCTCAAAAACTCTAAGTATTGACAGACTGAATAAATGAAGAAATTAATAACATTACATCGGAGCAAAGAAGGCATATTCAGGTGGTACGCTCATTATTACACGTGCAGTATTAAATGTTGCAATGTTTCCATTCTGGCTGGTGAGTTTAAGTGAGTTTAAGCTCTGGGCCCCTAGTTGCCCCCCAACTGCCCTGAATCCTCCTCCAAGAGTCTCTAAACCCACTGTATGACTCAGCAACTAAAGAAGGGACACGACACAGCAGAAGGTCTCCAGAGTTAGTTGATGCCTCCACAGTAATTTTGAATATCACCCAGGGAGGTGGAGCAACAGTGTAATCTAACGGGGTTAACGAAATTGACTTTCAGACAGGATACTGTTCTCATCTGGGCACAGGAAGAACTAGAAACACAGACACGGTTTCCGCACACCTTAGAGTAGTAATGTTCTGTCGTGGATAGAGGGCATGTTAATGTGTGTGTGATGACTAGTGAAGCGCAGGTGGCTATTACTATCAGTAATAACAACCACCAGATTCAGCAAAACACTTTTACTAACCTAATTTAATTTTCACCAGAACTCCTGGAAGCAACTGGTATTACCACAGATAGTCCCAGAGGACCAGAGAGATAGCAGCGTGCCTGTGTTCCTGTAGTGAGAATACATGCCGTCTGAGTGCACGGAGCTTCTGCACTGTTCTATGCTGCTTCCGCATCGGGCACCAATGATCCTACGCCCTTGAGAGAGAGAAATAGAAAAAGAGAGAGAGAGGAAGGAAAGAAAGGAAGAAAGAAAGAAAGGGAGAAAGAGGGAAGGAGAGCGGAGGGAAAAAAGGAAGGAAGACAGGAGGAAGGGGGGAGAGAGATGAAGGAGAGAGGGAGAGAAGAAGAAAGAAGGAAAGAGGAAAGAAAAAGAGTGAGAGAGACAAACTGAGAAGCAGAAACATTTGGGGGCCTTCCCAGGCCTTTTGGCCCCACACCGCACCATATTAAAATATACTCAAACTCTAACTTTTTAAACTATGAAAATATCGCAATATTTTTTTATAATTTTACTTTTGAAATTGGGCCTAGCAATGATTTCTTGGCGATCACTGCACATAATCAGGAATTCTGCCAATGACGAAAAACTAGCCAGCAAGTTATTTTCAAATAGGTAAAAATCTTATGATAATAAATGTAACGAAGAAAATGGCATCATAGCATCTTTATAGATTTAGTGAGGTGCCTAATAATTTCATTTTCGCTGTTTTCTTTTTGTGTTGTGAAGCCGACTACATTTGTTAGATCTTCAACATTTGTTAGATCTTCAACATTTTTAGGTCTCCAGCACTAGCATTGGGATAAACAGCCCTGACTGAAGGGGTCAGCAGAGGTCAACTGTGAACTTAACAGGGACACTTGAAGTACTACGGAAGTGCCAACAGTCGTCCTCTCCCCAAGGCATCTACATACATCTTCACAGGCTGCAGACTTTTGCTTCCATGGTGGCGTTCATTCCATCTCCCAGGGGCCTCCCCTCTTCTGGAAACTCCCTCCCCACTTTGGACCTGGCAGCGCTTATGCGGGACACCAGCAGGACACCAGCAGGAAGCTCTGCAGCCAAAGGGCTTGAGGTTGGCGAGCTCCCTGCCTCGCCCATCCCTGGGCCCAGAGAGGGAGGCACAGAGTGGTTAGCAGCGAACACTGTTTACTCGGGCCAACCTGAGTGCATTCCCAGCCCGGCCTGCAGTCAAAGATGACGCTGAACAGTCCTCCTTTACTTTGGGGGTTACTATGACAGCCAGGAATTTGCAAACCAGACCAGACCTAAAGAAGAATTCTGTCCTTGGCCCAAAGAGCTAGTGGTTCCACGTGGTTCTGCTTGTGGTTCCTGCTGTCCCCTTTGACACCTACCAGATGGAAGGATCTCTAAACCGGGAATTTGGAAATGTCCTAACGGAAAGGCTATTTCCAACCTGGCCGAAGCTGTTGTTGGAAGGAATTTAGGTCTGATTGAAGAAACTTCTTGGCAAGAAAAGTTGGAAAATATTACAATAGGTCCCAGAGAAAACCTCATTACTCTCTCAAAAAATCTTTTGTTATTTGTTTAGTGTTCTGTGGTTTGCTAAGCACGTTCACATAAATTACCTCATTGCATCTTCACGTCTACCCAGCGAAGGAGTCAAAGCTGATGTTATTATATTTGACCAAAGATAAGGAAATTAAGGCTCAGTAAGTATAAGGTCAAACAGCTAACAAGCAGCAGAATTGAGATTTGAATCTAAGTTTTCTGGTTCGAGATGTAGCTCTTTGAATTAGACCACGATGATCTCCAAAAGGTAAACTAGGTCATGTTTGATCTGGACAGCTTAGGACCAGATTTATTTTAAGTAAGTGATGTTGTAGATGAGTGATTTTTTTAATTGTGGTAAAATACACACAACATGAAATTTATCAACTTAACCATTTTGAAGCGTACAGTCCAGTGGCATTAAGTGCATTCATATTGCTGTACAGCCATCACCACCATCCATCTCTAGAACTCTTCATCTCGCAAAACAAACTCTGTATCCATCAGACACCAACTCCTCATTCCCCCTGCCCCCAGAAATCACCATTCTGTTACTTTTAGTCTCTATGACTTTGACGTCTATATATACTTCATGCAACTGTAATCAAACAGTATTTATCCCTTTGTGATTGGTTTATGTCACTCAGCATAATGTCTTCAAGGTTTATCCATGTTGTAACACGTGTCAGAATTTCCTTCCATTTTAAGGCCAAATAATATTCCATGTATGTATATGTCATATTTTGTTTATCTATTCATCTGTGGATGGACATTTGTGTTGTTTCTACCTTTTGGCTACTGTAAATGATGCTGCTATAAATATGGGTGTACAGATATCCCTTTGAGTCCCTGCCTTCAGTTCCTTTGAGTATATACCTAGAAGTGGAATTGCTGGGTCATATGGCAATTCTATGTTTAATTTTTTGAGGAGTCGTCATATTGTTTTCCATAGTGGCTGTACCATTTTACATTCTCAGCAATAGTGCACAAGGGTTTTTCTCTCTCCACGTCTTTACCAACACTTGGTATTTTCTGGGTTTTTTGGTATTAGTCATCTTAATGAGTGTGTAGATGGATAATTTTTAAACATGTGGCTGTCAGGGCAGTTTATTCAGAGGAGTTAAAGAATGGTCCTAGTGAAACCAGGCTAGCTTCCACTTGACATGCCAGCCCCGAGCCCAGCCAGGGGCATTCACAGAAGCATTGATTCCACTGGACACCAGGGAAAGCGCTTGAATAACGAGCAAATCCATGCTCTTAAGGGTAATGAACTGAAATACTGACCCTCCTCATAGAGATTTCCTATATCTTCACTATGAGTGAGAATTTTTTCTATGATGCACATTAGACAAAGGCACCTCCCTGCATGACTAGAGGATGTGTGTGTGCACACGTAGGCAAGGGTGTGCCTCTACATGGATGAAAGGGAAGGTGCAGAGTTCCAAGAAGGATGGGATGGCCAAAGGGATTGGCAGGCTCTCTTCCCAAACAACTCTAGAATCTTAGGACGTCACTCCGTGTCTGTGAGCGTCCTTCTTTATTCTTTATCCACCCCTGCCCATGTCAGAGGGATGAGTTAGATTGTATCTTTAAAGGACTTTAGAGGAAATGCTCTGTGTGTACAAGATGCAATTATATCTGATCATGTCCAGAGTTATATTTACCTCACCTAGAAAGAACTGTTGGCTTCCCTGTAACATGGCTCAGGATAGTGGGGAAGCTCAGGACTGGTGTGTTGGGACTGGGGTCTATTTCTCAATGTCCCGTCCTCGTGTTGTTCAAGCCCTGCCCACCTCAAGTGCCACCTTCTCCATGAAGCAGTCCCCGATCACTGTATTAGGAAGGGATATTTTAAATTCAATAGCACTTCACCTGTGCCTTTCTTAGGCCAATGGCTATGCTTTATCTTAGGTTTATGGTTACTTACCATAAATGTAAGATATGTAAGATATGTAAGAGCAAATTACATATCCCTCTTTAAACTAGATGCCCCTTAGGGGGAAAATCCAATTCTGGGTTGCACATCGTATAAAGCAAATGTTTACCAAAAGCTCCCCAGCAAACTTCTCTTATGCCTGACTCATTGGCTAGACCTGTGTCACCTGGCCTTCCTTGGGGCAAGGGGCGCTGGGCAGGTGCTTTAATATTTTAGCCTCCTCGGTGGAGGTGTGTAGGGAATGGGCTGGGCAGCCAGTGAACGGGGGCTGCCAGCCCTGTCTTTGAGTTTAACACATCTTCTGGGAAGTCAGAGGGGAGGGCCCCACCCTGAGTCCTATGCCCGGTCTGTTTCTTCTGCATGCTGTGCTGTGTCTACCATGGGTACACACTATAAACACTCCTAGATTCATAGATTCTCTATTCCAACTGAGAAACAGGGGAACAGAAAAGAATGACCAGCTCTAATCAGGTTGTGTCAATTCCTGCAATTTATACTCCTAATAATACTGCCCTCACATTCATAAAGAGCTTAAAAATTTACAATGTTGTAGCATCCCTATTTTCTTCAGATGAAAAACTGAGACTCAGAGACATTAAATCATTTGTTCAAGATAACTCAGGAAATGACAGTGCCAGGAAGTGCTCAGTCCTGGTCTCCTGATGTCACATTTCATGCTCTGTCCACCACTCTCCAGTGCCTCTCAGACAGTGGTTTCAGGCCATAGCTGTCTTGTACCTCACCCCGCCTCCTGGGGACAGTGTAGTCAGGGGAGATGCAAGACAACACAAGACAGTGGTCCGAGTTTGTGTCACGCCGTTGTGCGTGTATTGTGGTCGGGAAGGTGGGGGATGGTTCTTGTCCCCTGCCAGCTCCTCAGCCTGCCCACTGCAGACACCAGTCTTGTCACTGAGCAGCTGCAAGCAGCTGTTGACAGCTCCCCGTATCTCAGCCTACAAAAATATGAGCTCCTCACAGGACACCAGTGGCATGTTCAGGTTTTGGATATATTGTCCTCAGTTTTATTCAATGGCTTGACGGCCTCAACCATTATTAGGAAAAAAAAAAAAATCCCAGCTCTTCCTGGGGCCCTGTCACACCTGTTTCTGCCAGCAGACACCATGTAGTTTTCCGTTCTCATTCTTAACCTTTTCGGAAGAGGGAGAGCCACTCTCTGTGATAATCATCCACCCTGCTGGAAAGAGAATGGGCTGGCCTCTAGGCAACTGGTCTCAAGCTTGGCTCTGCCTCTAACTTGAGTGTGGCCCTGAGATAGCTCTTCCCTGGCTGGGTCTCAGTCAACAAAGTGAGGAAGTTCGACCAAAAGGAACTCTTAAGACCCATCCAGCTTGATAGTGGAGACAGCAGCTGCACAGAGGTGGAACTAATGCGGGGCTCATGGCTGGAACACTTCTGTTAAGGCTGAATGAATGGAAAGCACAGGAGAACTCATGCAGCTGGGGACAGCAAGTGGCTGATCCCAAGCTGGGAAGATAGGAATGATTTCTGTCTTCTGTTTTGGCCGTTTGTGTTCTCTGCCATGTGCTTATGTGTTACAGAGGAAGACATGCTGCTGGATTCTCAGGAAAATCACTTAGGTCTGTCCGGCTGCAGAATGAAGCCAGACGTGGGTCTGCTCACCTGCCTAGCTGGTGATCAGAGCAGGCCCGTAGGAGGTGGTGGCAAGAGCACTGAACTAGGCATCAGACTAAGGCTCTGATCAGTTCTGTGCCACCAGCTGGCTGTGTGGCTTTAGGCAAGTCGTTGCTCCTCTCTGAGCTTGAGTTGTTTTCAGTGAAATAAGGATGTTAGATGCCTCTGATAGTCTTTTCAATCAAATGATCTGAAATTTAGTGCTTCATCTTCTTCCTCTCTCACAGGCTTCCTTAGGACAGCTTGTCTTGTGGGCATTCTGAGTATTATTAGCCAAGGAAAAACCTTCTGATTTTCATCTTAACTTAGAGATGGGGAATGAGAAAGGGAGATGGCACAGGGATACTTTCGCTACTCCTTTTGCTGTGTGTTTCTAAGGAAGTCACCAGACTTCAATTCACCCTTAGAGGAAGGAGATGCTCTCTCTCCCCTTCTCTGAGAGGTGAAAGCACCCTCTGCAGACCTGGTTACAAGGTATCCTGGAGGCATGCACTGTTGCATTAGTTAAGGGGGAACAGAGGGAGCTGCTGTGTGCTGAGTAGCAGGGGGCCTGTGCTAGGTGCTTTCTCTATATAGTTTCAGGTAATCGTCTCAAAAACCCGTGAGAACTCTTAGAGATGACCGGAAGTAACGGAGGCTGAGGGAGCCCAAGTTAGACACGGCAGGGAGAGCCACGCGAATTCAAAATCAGCCTGTCTTTCTCCAAAGCTTGAACTACGTCTCTGAGGGCATCACTTTAGCAGGAATTGAAAGTAGGACGTGGGGAGGAGCTGGGAAACCCCAGACCTAGCTGACCTCGGGGAAGAAGGCGGTGTGTAGGGCAGAAGCTCAGACTGTACCTTAGGCTCAGCAGCTCCATAAACCTTCTCTGTTTTTCATCTCGCCTCTTGACTCTCCCACTGGCACCTGAAAAGCGGACTGGGGTCGAAGGACAGACCTATGCATCCTGCGTCCTGGCAGGCAGAGGGAAGCATAGGTCCCTTCTTCACTGACAAATGTCCTACAGGAAACCTGAGCCCCACCAAATCCCTGCCTCCTCAGCTGACCACACAGATCAAAGCTGGGGACTGTCATCTCGCAGTTTGGGGTAGAGCAGGGCCAGCCGGTCTCACCTCTGCCCCACCCACCCCCCAGGCCGTCGGTGGGGAGAACAGCTGCTTCCTCTTCCTCGGTGAGAACCCCTCATTCCTTAGCCTCCATCAACACACAGGGCTCCTCAGACACAGCCTCAGGAAGGGTTGTCCAGTCAAGACCCCGATAGCCGGCTGGAGCCTCTTACTGTCCAGCCATACACAGAACCAGCGCGCTGAACAGCCAAGGCGAGAAGTGACGTCCTTGTGGGACACGAGAGAATATGTAAAGATAACCTTGTTTTAATAGAAAAAGGAAATGAGACAGAAGTTGGCTCTTTTTTTACTGCAGGGAAGTAGTCCTGTAGACTTAAGTTTTAGTTGGAACAAGTATTTACTGAGTCTCCTATATGTTACACGCTGTGCTAGGCACCTTCACCAGAATCTCATTTCTGCCTCATAACAGCGTCAGGAAAAGAGGAAAAGGCCCCGTGACGTCAAGTGACCTATTCAAAGCCACTCAGAACCCAAACTGTCTGCCTCGCAGCCCACAGCTCCTTCCATTATCCCACAGCTTCTTGTCCTAAATGCCCTCAGGAATGTGTCTTCCTCTGAGAATGGAGCACAGGTGGATACCGGAATGCAAAGAGATGAAAAGAAGTGGGCCGTGGTTCCCAGGTGTCCTGTAAGATGAGACATCTCCTTCCCCTCCTGCTCAGGGCAGCTTCCTTGACGTCCCCTGCGCTGAGTACAGGGTCCTGCCGTCAGCTCCGTAGCGCTCTGCACTTTCCCTTACGGACTATTTCTCACTCTGCTTTGTGATTGCTTCTTTGCTGTCCATCTTCCTTAACCCACCATACGCTTCTAGAGAGCAAGGACAACTTTTGCTTTGTTCATCATTGACTTCCAGTGCTGGGCACCTCATAGGTACTTAACCAAGATTTACTGAATTATTGATTCAAACTAAAAATAAAAAAGTGAATGGATAGATGGATGGAGAATGGATAGATGTGGTTTATCATCGTCTCCGAGTTACCGTGTCTCAAATGAAATTGATCTTTCCCTTCCTGACAAGTTAACTTACTTGACTTCCTAGGAAGCATTACTGTCAAAAGACAGTGAGGGCTTTCAATCTTCTAACTTTAAATCTTGGCTCAATCACTTACTAACCATGGAATGATACGCAATTTATTTACTCTCTGAACCTTAGTGTCCTCATTGTAATGTCGTATAGCGAGGCTTATTGATGACACTTATAATCCCTGGAATATACTAGAAGGTCTATAAATTGTAGCTTTAATCTTAGCATATATAACAATAGATTAGATCACTTATCCTTATCTTCGGTGCCGCTTGTCTTCCACTCCCTCTTCCGCTCACAATGACCACTGGATGTTTAACCTGGCTTAACTTTCTCCCAGATATCTTCTGTGTTTGATTTACCGCCCTCACCTCATCTCCCCATTTAACACAGTAGGTTCTAGCCAGTTTCTCTGCTTCAGCTTTTTCTTCCCATGCTTCACGCATACCCCGTGGTGGCTCTGGAATTCC
Organism: Stenella coeruleoalba; assembly: GCF_951394435.1. Lineage (NCBI taxonomy): Eukaryota > Metazoa > Chordata > Mammalia > Artiodactyla > Delphinidae > Stenella > Stenella coeruleoalba. The sequence goes on along the minus strand of NC_137154.1, from coordinate 98,505,864 downwards.
TATAGAGAAGAGGTTTAGGGTGGCTCTCTGACTCCACACAGAGTGGGGAGGATCAGGGACTTGTCTCGAAGCTGCATATTCATATCACTTTACAAAATGTTGAGGAAATGTAATTGTTTCTATTAAAGCATGGGGCCGGGGAGCTTGATGGGTAAGAAAGTGTACTAAAGCTCTCCACCCTTGGCCAGCCCTTGCAGTCACCTCTGGGCACTGCCAATTTATATCTCTTAAAGTATGGTTCTCATCAAGGTCCATTTTGTGAAAATTTTTTCAGTGGGTCTGCAGAAGGTGTGGAACAAGTTCCAGAATCCTTTGCCTCACATTCAGGACTCTCCACAATTTTGCTGCAGGCTAACTGTTACAAGGCATTTTGCACCAACACCAATTTTTCATTTCATGGATTTCATTCCATTCAACACCCCCTGTATACACCACAGCTACTGCTAACTCCATGTCTTTGTCCAGGAGTGCCCCCCCTCCAGTGGTCCTCCCCAGGTCCTCCCATCTAGTGAAGTTCTCTCCATGCCCCAAAGCCTGGCTCAAGAAGTGTTCTCCCAAAGAACCTTCACAGCCGCGCCAGCCTACAGTTCTCCCTCCCTTCCTGGAATTCCCAGTGTTTCTTACTGTCAGGATAATTTATTCTGTCACTTAATTACGTAACTTTTCGTGTTTGTTGTGGAAGGATTTCGAATGTTGATGTTTTCTCTCTCACTGGACTGAGAGGTCCATTTAGGGTAAAGACTGCCGGTACCTTTTTGGATCCCAGCCCAATCAGTGTGGGACACAGCGTAGGTAGGCGATGTGTTTCTGAGTTGTGAGCCATCCCCAGGGGCTCTGGGGCACTCTTCTGGCTCACAGATGCCTAGTAACAGAAAGGGGGCTTCAGATTCAGGGACAGTCATCTCCAGAGACCCAAGGACTCTCCCCAAGGAGTCTATGCGCAATATATACTGGCTATAAGACTTCAGACCTGGGGAAACCGAGTGTTTATGACCCAATCTCAGCAAAAATCATATGAAATTGGCATTTCCTATGCTGGTGACTGACTAACAACTTGGAGCTGAAGCTATCTTGTTATCTTCAGCCTGAGCAACGTGGGTTTAAACACATGTCTGTTTACACCTGCATACATCTGTCTTCATGTGCACACCAGCCCTCACTCAATACATGGTGTCACCAGGTTCATGAGAAAGGCCACCAGCGATGGAGGAGTAGAGATGGGGCTTTAAAACGTTTACAGAAATATCTCTTTTAGAAAGAAATAAAAAGTAGAAATCTGGGGTGAAGTGTATACAAGGATTTTTTGTACTATTTTTGCAACTTTTCTCTAAGTCTGAAAATATATCAATATTAAATAAAATTTTAAGACAGAAATGACAAAAAGTCACTTTCTCTGTAGTTTCCCTCCTACCTTCCTCAGCCTAAGAGAATTGACATTTTTTCAGCACATTCATATGTGAATTATAGTTATGAATATTTCTATTTCTCCTATTACACAAGAAGTATAAAATGGAAAAAAGTAGTCAGACTTTTAAAATGTTTTAATATTAATACGAATACATTAGAATATTAATATTGGAATAGAAGAGTTTTAATATTTTGTGATCTGGGGCATGATATTTAACCTCTCTAGGTTATAGTTTCCTCATCTTTAAAATGGAATCAAAACTGCCTATCCCTTAGCATTATCATAAGAATTAATAAAACGATAAATATTAAATAATTAATACACTTCCTGGTCCATAGGTGATGCCAAGATATCCTAGTTCCAAATGTTTAAGAAATGTCAGTAACCAAGTTCTACTCACTTTGTGTCCTCAACACCTACAAAAGCATCTGGCACAGAGTAGATGCATAATAAACAGCTATTGAAAAAGGGGTGGGGGGCGAGGAAAGAGGGGAAAAATGCCCGAATTCTACTCAAGCGACTCTCACAGCTGATCCCAAAGCCCCAAGAGCAGCCCTTGCTTTTGTTACCCCTCTGAAGGACCTGGTGAGAGCGCCGTCACCTCTCCAGGCCTGTGCTTTCCTCACTTATGAGATGGGGTTGGTTTCATTCCACCGGAAAAGACTAGCTAATTAGAAAGGACCGTACAGCTCCGGCATCTAAGGCCCCTGGAGCGAGGACTGGGCAAACGGGCTTGAAAGTGTGATAGAGCAGCCTGCCCCGCCGCTGAAGGCCGGCCCCAGCTCCCCTCGCGGGCACGGGTCAGGTCGTGCCTCCGTCTGGCTGAAGCAGCAGCCCCCGCTCCAGGGACGTCCAGAGCCCGGGCACCAGAGAGTGCAGGTCCAGGCTTTCTCGGAGCCTCAGGACAGTTGAGACCTGAGCGTGGCCGTCGCTGCCCTTTCCTTCTCTAGTCCCCTCCCGCCACCGCCGAGCAGCAGGGTCCTGGTAGACACAACCCCAGGCGCCGGCCCGGGAGCTCGCGGGCAGCCCTCCGCGGGCCTCCTGGGCGGGGTCCCTCGCACGGAGGAGGGAATCCGTGCCCTCTGCCTTCTTTTCTGAAAGGAGGTGATGCCTGTTTTGTCCAGGGCCACGTGCAGGGAGGTCAGCTCCAGGGCTTCCTAACGGACTCCTTTCCACAGAGTTGTGAACCTCACTCCCCCCGGGGGGATGGCTCGCTTAGCTCGGCCGGATCCGAGCGGGGGCTGCTGTGATTACCGCCGAGGGAGAAACAGCGAGGGCGAAAGGCCGACGGAAAGGCTGTGGAGCCCAAACAGGCCGTGGAGTCAGGAGCGCCCGACCAGACCCGTTGCTTGACAGTCCACTGTCACTTTCAGGCTGGGCTGTCTGCACGGTGGGTCTGGAGTTTCACCCCGACTAAACGTGGCAGAGAGGGAGGAGGAGAGGAGAAAAGAGGAATGAGGAAGGAAAGGAGAGGAGGGAGGAGGTGAGAGAGGAGAGGCAAGGAGAATGCAAACGCGAGAGAAATGGAGAGAGGAGATGGAAGAGGAGAAAGCGCAGATTTGTGCGGAAGCAGAGTGTGTGTGAGCGAGAAAAGGATGCGAGAGAGAAGTGGAGAGAAGGACGCAGTGAGGACGGAGACCGAGGAGGCTGACAAGGCCTCATCCTCGCTCGTGGCCAAGTGTCCCCGGCTCTCTCCTACAGGGTCGACCCCACACCGAGCGCCGGGCGCGACCACCGGCCTCCGAGCGGCCGCATCCCCTCTCCTCCCTCCCGCCGCCGGCGGAGCCCCGCGGGCCCGACCCCCGCGGCTGCCCGGCCGGCGCCCTGCGCGCCCCGAGCGCTGGGAGGGAGGGAGCAGCGAGCGAGCGAGCGAGCAAGGGAGGGAGGGAGGGGCTGCCGGTGGGAGGCAACCATGTGGTTCCAGCTCACTCTATTTTCCCCCCCCTCTCTTTCTTCACTCCTTTTTCTTTCCAAACAGGGAAAAGTGTTCCACGAAGCGGTAGGGTCTTTCTGCCTCGCCTTTTCCTCGCTGACCCGGGTCCCCGCTCCCGTCCGAGTGCCAGCTGGCAGGGCGAGCGCTGGAAGCCCTTCTGCGCCCATTGCGGGGATCCCGGAGAGGGGCGCGAGGCGTGGGGCCGCTCCCGCGCCGGCACATGGCTGCAGCCGCCCCGCGCGCACCCCGAGGCGCCGCGCCCAGCTCGCCCGAGGTCCGTCGGCTGAGCCCGCCCGCCCCGGAGCCAAGCAGCGACTGAGCGGGGAGGAGCCCGCGCCGGGGCATCGGGATGATCCTCCTCGTCCTGCTCGGGCTAGGTGAGTGCCTGGGGAGGGCGGGTGGCCCCGGGCACACACTGTCCCGCACCCGGGCCGCGATACGGGCTCCGAACGGTTGTCCCCGCGGCCCCCGGAGTGAGCCGGACGCCAGTGTCCCTGCCTCCCGGCCAGGGAGGAACACATCTGGCAGCGGAGGGCCGCCCAGTCGGCCATCGAAAACGTCTCGCACATCTGGGCCCTGGAGCAGCCTTGGGCGTTGGGGTGTTTCCTGGTTAAGTTTGGCCGAGAACCGCATGGTGTGGCGGGTGCTTTTGGGGGTGGTGTTTAGTTTCAGGAGTATCTGGGGAAACTGGAGAATTGGGAGAGGGAAGGTATTATTCAGGAATTTTTGTGCCAGGTTCCTGAGGGTGGGGGGAGCTTTTTCGTTTCAAACAGGCGCCTGGAGGGCGCAGATTAGAAACAGATGTGTTGGAGGGTAAGCGAAAGGGAGTGGGAGAAGAGAGGGGGAGAGGAAAGCAGGAGAGGGGAAAGGGCAGAGCCCCAGGAGGACCAGGAAGGTGCGGACAGACTGGGAGGGACGAAGAGGGGAAGGGAAAGGGCTGGGAGGGAGAGAGGAAAGAGGAGGAGGGATGTGAGGCAGAACAGCAAGCCTGAGAGAGACTGATCAAGACAGAGAAAAATGGAGCGGAGGAGAGAATAGAGGGAAACAGGCTCTGGGGCCAAGAGAAGTGCTGCCCCGCGTGTCCCTTCTGGGGACTTCTGAGGCCTCAGAGGCCCTAAGGCATAGACTCACCCGGGCTGGAAGCAGGCAAGTTTACAGGACAGGGCAGGACAGTGCCCATCAAGGATGTGTGGGCAAGAGCTGACAGGAGGGAGATGCACCAGGTCAGGGAAGGCTGACTGGGGAGCTGAAGGAAAGTCATGATAGGAACCAGGGAAACGAGGGCTACACCTAGAGCCAGGACCAAATGTGAGCCTGAGTTCAGAAAACCAAAGAGCCAGCAGGCGTGGTAAAGTGAGCGCTGCCCTGGAGACCAGGCCAGGTGAGAACTGGCCCCAGTTTCGAACTGACTCGCTGGGTGACCTTGGACCACTTACCCACTACCAGGCCTTCAGCTCCCTTCGCTCCCAAACAAGCAAAGGAGATGGTTCCTAAGTCCCTTGTGGCTCTGACAGCCTTAAACACCAGGCGTTTGTCAGGGACCTAATGGATGGAAAAGTCCCCAAACAAAAGTGAAGAGGCACTAAAAACTCCCTCTGAATTAGATGTCTAGAGCTCTCTGTCTCTCTTTTTGAAACCTTACAAACCAACTAGGCCGTATGCATGCCTGCCTAGGCCAGCCTCAGGCCAACAATAACTCTTCACCCGGGTTAGAGGAATAAAAGAGGTGGATTAACCTAAACTATTGCTCAGGTAGGGCAGGTGAGGAGCCACGATTTTCTAGGCTCTTGTAAATACCAGCCGAGTATGGCAGCGCCGCTCCTGAGCACATGGCGTGTCTGGATGGTACTTCTGCTGGCCTTACCCCTAAGCCACCAACCACCCGATGTCAGTAGGCTCGAACGGCAGAGCAGCCTTATTAAAAGCAGCTGGAACTCACTGAGTACTTACTATGCTGAGCATGTTATGTGGGTTATCTTGTTGACTCATTTATTCTTCACGCCAACCCTATTGGCCACCCGCTATTATTACCCCGATTTTACAGGTGAAGAAAACAAGATGTAAAGAGGTCAGGTAACTCGCTCAAAGCCGTAGGCTCCTCGTTGGCAGAGATAGGATTTGAATGCACGTTGTTTGCTTGCTAAACCGCCATGTTATAGGCTTCCGGCACCACAGAAGGACTCTTAAAGATGTTCTCTGCATTGAGATCCAGTTCAGTCCTATTCATGGAGCAGGAGACATCAGCGAGATCCTGCCCCATGGGAGGAGCCTGGGAAAGGGAAAAAAGCTAAGAGTGTTTGAGTACCTGCTCTACACCAGCCCCATTTGGGCACAGTTTCTGGTGGAAAGTGACTTTGGCCCGCATGGTCAGTTGAAATCAGCTGGCTTTGATGATGGTCAACGTCTTAGTTCATGAGAAAGAGGAACAGACCAAGGCATGGATCAAAAGATGTCATTGGTTCCTTAGCCATTTTTTATTGAGTGCCTACTATGTGTATCATTCCTCTGGTGAGAATATCATCTGTTGGGTTGATGTCTTTCTCATAGAAGTTGTCTCTCATGATATCTTTTTTGGGAGGGTTCTGTCTTTATAAAATTGTTACAAACCAAATGCCATGTAGAAGAGAAAAAGTGGACCACTGACTTAGAAATTCTTCATAACTGGATGTTCATCTACTATTCGCCTAATAATAGGATGTTCACCTACCATTAAGCTTTTGCCACATCAGTGCCCTTGTCATGACATATGACATCCCAGCTCTGAATTGAATAAACTGTTCAAGTAAGAAGTCACAGAGGAGATGAGTTGAAGGGTCAGGACAAGGGACAGGGCAGAAAACCTGAGATGAGGTTGGAGAGCCAGAGACCAGCATTTGAGGGGAGCAACACTGAAGGAACTGAAATCCCTGCATGGGTCAGCAGCCCCTGGGGAACCACTCCTGTGGGCTGGATTAGCCTTATTTGCAAAGTGGTTTTGAGCCCTGGGATGCCTGGACGGGCACTCTTTAGGAAAGCCAGAAAGAAAGCCCTCAGTGTTGCCTGAATCCTAAAATCATCTCCTGCTCCCTGAAAGGAACAGATCCCGCGTGGCTTCTGGCCACTGCTAGCGTGATTTCTGGCCTCTTTTTTCTAGAGAAAGCACAGTATTGAAGGGGAATCAGGAGGGCTAAGAGTTCATAGTCTGAACAAGGATGGGCCAGTTGACTCCTTGCTTTCTGGACCCGCCAGTGAGTGAAATCAAATGTCCTGCCTTTCTGATGTGAATGAAAAGGAATGCTCTGAGCCCCACGGAGGAGAAACAAGGGGGACTTCATGGGTTCCCCCAGCACCTCCTCTGACCACCACCTCTCCCCTTCCCCTGTTACTCAGGTCTCATTATCCTACCTGAACTTCTTCCTGGACTTCTGTAATAGCTGCCACGTGGTCTCCTGCCCAAGCTCTCTCTTCCCTTCCTACATACTGCTACCCGAGTAACCTCGCGAAACAGCTGGTAGAAGGCAAAGAATTTGGATTAGGAATCTGGCAAGCTCTCTGGGTTCCTTGACTGCAGAATGGGGGTGGAGGGATTTTGAATTCGCATTCTGTCTGATTCCATGATCTTACTCTGCTCTTACATAAACTTTTAGTAGTCTCCATTGCCTATAATGTCAAGTATATACACTTCATTCTCATATTAAGGATTTTACACAATATCATTCACAACTCACCGCCCAACAACTCTCCAAGAAACCTGGATTACTTCCTGTACTCAAACCATGCCCCATGCTTCTTTCTGGCTCTATGTTTTTGTTTATGATAATCCCTCCACCAAAAATGCCCTCTTACAGATCGTTGGCCCTTACAGATCGTTGGCCCTCCAGATCAAAATCATGTTCACTCTCCAAGTCTCACCTCAAATACCACTTCCTCCATACACCTGTCCATGATCTCACCAGCAGAATATACTCTTTTCCTTCCTTTGAATCCCAGTAGCCGTTCTATTATGCTCCTTTGTATTACAGCGATCTGAATACTTACCTAACACTCCAGTTAGAGTGTAAGGTCCATGCCTCATTCATCGGGGTACCACTTTTAGTACCTAGCAGAAACTAAAAGCTTGCAAAGTATCTGTTAAAATAATTGGATATTTGAAACATTTGGAACATTTAAGGTCAAGAGAGGTGAAAGATCTGGAGTATTATTACTCTTTGACTGTGGAACAACGCAATTGCGAGGAGCCCAGTTTTAACTGTTTGCTTTTGTGCTGCCTTGTCCATTAATGCAAACACAATGAGTACTGTTTTCAAAATAATTATACATAGAACATTACATGGACAAGGACCAGATAATACATTTGTTATACAAACTTAATATATCAAGTAGGTTAGTACCAGACATTAACAATAGAATTCATGGAAACTTTTGCCAGGATGGGGAAGGAGCTTTGTTTCCAAAAAATGAGTTTGAGGAGTGCTTGAATGCTTGGTCCACTGGCCTGTGGTTTAATGACGGGTCTCAGCAGGATTCCATGTCCTTCCCTCGTCTTCCCACATTAACGGTGATGGTTATAATATAGATACATTCCCGGTAGGCTCATATCTTGTCTCATTCAATTTTTATCTTTTGCTCAGCTGGGCAAAGTACACATGAGTCTATTTCATAAATGTACCTAATGATGATGAACTAGACAGACATTTTTAAAAGGTAGAATCAAAGATTAGCAGACATGGGGAAAGGCTAAGACACAATCTAAATCAGTGGTTCTTAAAATTTTGAATCCCAGACCCCTCTGAGAATCCAGTGAAAACCCTGAATCCACTTCTTAGAAAAAGACACATATACATCAGATTTTCCTATAACTTCTAGGGGTTCATTGACCTCCTGATACCGTTCCTTGGAACCCAAGTAAATCCTTGATCTAAACCTACCCCTTCTTTTATGATGAAGAAAGAACCAAAGTTCAGAGAGATTTGGCTAAAGTTAAACAGGTAGCTTAGTAGAAGGGCCAAGACAAGACCCCCTAACTCCATAGTCTGTCCTGTCACACCTTCTCGAAGTGGAAAATCTCTCTCCCTCCTTTTCAGCTCATGTAGTTAAGCTCTTCAGATGCTTCAGTTAAATGTAGTCAGTGCTGAATAATTGCCATCGGTTTTATGTTGAGAAATTGTCTGAAAAATAGGGCCGATGTCATAACATTTCAGTTTAGCCATCATAACTAGAAATCCTGGAAACTTCTGCAGTGCCTTGTATAATGTCTGGTATATTCAGGAAAAAGGGATTATACGCAAAGTCCTAAAGATGCAGGTGTGCCTACAGGAATAGAAAGGGAAATCAACAGCTCTAGCTTCTTCACAATTTTGCTGGGTTATTCTCGGCAAGTCATTACTATTCTGAGCCTCAGTTTCTTTCTCTGTGAAACGAGATTGCTAGACTCAGGTGATCTCTGTGTTTCCTTATACCATTAACATTCTCTGTTTTTTTTATAATTTTGAGAATTTTCCGGCTGGTCCTGCCTGATGTGGCTGTGATCAGAACACATGGGTGTTACCACGCTCATCTGATTTTTTTCAGGCACGGAGCCCTCATGGCAATAGGTAGCATATGATTATGAATCCAGAACGGCTGGCTGCCTAATGTGAAGAGAGCAGTAGTGACTCCATCCTGGGTCTGCACTGGGGCACTGTTAGCCAGGCAGCATCATTCAAGGTCAGGGTAGATGGCCGGAGACCTCTGCCCTAGAAGTTTAGTACCTGAAATACTCACCAAAAGGACCTCATCCCGAGCAGAGTTACCTACAGAACAACCCCAAGCATGGGCACCCAGGGTAGACTTCTGAGTAGAGGGTCTGTTGCATGAAACTGTTTGCAGGCATTAGCATTTCCTTCAGTTTTTAAAATTAAGGCATAATTTACATACAGTAAAGTGCACCCACTAAGTATGTAGCTTAATGATTTCCCTGCGTGGATTTGAACTTGTGGTTGGGTTTTGAAATATGAATTGTGTATTATGAGCTCACTCGTAGTACCTGAGAGAGAACGATGTGGGTAGGATTATGACGGCAGTAGAATTTATTGCTAACGTTTGTACAGTTTCACAGTTTACAAAATATATTAACACACCTTATCTCGTTCTCAAATCACTCTTTGAGAGTAAATGTCATCATTATGCCACTTTACAGGTAAATAAACTGAGGCCTAGAGAAATAAAGTGAGTTTCTCAAGATGACCCTCTCAGTACATAGCTGAGCCAGGACACCGACCCAACATTTTGGATTCCAGAAACTGTTTGCTTTCCAATTATCAGGAGGCACATAGTTATTCTGAAATCAAGGCTTCTGTGTTACCAAGAAGAGAGGATCAGGCTGAAGCAAGGCTTCATTTACAGGATTCCAAACAATAAATCCCACAGTGGAAAGTTCGGTTAGAACATTTATCACCCCCTCCCCCCCACTCCATTCAAATTGTTAAGAAATGGTTCGTTTGGGTTAATGTCTATTGTTTATAACCCAGAATTACTATGGATGTCGTACATGGGTTACTAGTTCCTTCTAACGAATCGGAAGACTCTCGTAGTCGTGGAGACCTCGCCTTGCTTTGGGGTTGGTTGCGTGAACTCCTTATTTGTCCTGAGGCTATGGGTGGCGAGTGTATTGGCTACAACTCACCCTATATGTTGCCTTTTGTAGTTAAATTCCTCTTTTCAGCAGTTTTGACTTCTTCCCAAAGAAGAATGCATTCGGTACCAAAAAAAAAAAAAAAAAATCTGGTTATCTGCGCTTCCTAACTGTCTAGAGTCTGGGAAAATAAGTTTATTTCCTTTGGCAACGCATAGACCAGAATGGGGAAGAATGCTGAAGTCCGACAACCTTTATTTTGTTAGTGACAGTGGTTGGATCACTGTGTGTGGAGCCTCGGCCAGAGTCTGCTGGTGATAAGACTGAAGGCTACTTTGTTTCCACGGGACACAGGGGAGAAAGCCGCTGCCTTTGTGCCCACACTGAGAAGGGAACATGGGCAGCTGTCTTCCGAGGTCGGTGTGGAATATGGGAGGTTTTTCTGAAGCGAGGCAGCAAGGGGATCTGGAGAGTTGAGGTCACGAAAGGCGACGGGGGAGAAGAAAGAGGAGAGGGAGGAAGAGAGGAAGACACAGAAACAGAGAGCGAGGACGCAAAAGCTGAAAGCTCGGCCCTGCTGGCATTTACAGAGCAGCTTCTCTGAGCTCTTTCTGTTTCACGGAGAGTGGCAGCAGCTTTCAGGAGCTTCCAGGGACTCTCATGTGTGTCCCATAACATTTTCGACATCATTCATGCACCCTCACTCACAAAACAACTAGAGGAGGGGGGGCTCCTTCTGTAGTTCAGGCCCTGGGCTAGGCTCTCAGGTGCCACTGATATGGAACACAGTTTCCACCGTCTAAGAACTCAGCCCAGTGGGGCGACATAGTCATAAACAGGGAATTGCAGACATATGAGAGCGCTGTCATCAAGGCAAGTACCAGGGCTTTTAGGAGTCCTGGGGGGGTAGCAACTCAATTCTGTGCCGTCTTACGGAGATGGGCTGTGTCTTCCCACGTGCGTCTTCAGGACGGTGGCTGATGTTCCCCTGTCATCCACAGCACTTGCACATTAGTGGGGCCGGTGCTAAATAAACAGCTGGTGGCTTGATGGATCCCCCCCGTCATCATCAGAAGGGACGGATGCAGTGCTGTGTGTCCTGGCGTTCAGCCAGGTGCTTTCTGGAAGGATCGGACCTCCCGACATCCTTGCCTGTTGAAAGTTATGGTTCGTTCTGCCTCACAACCTGCCAGTCACATAGCTGCCTCTGGTTCCTCGTCCCTCATGGGATGTTTAAAAAAAGAAAAGAAAAGAAAAAGGGGAAGAAATACATTAGTGAATTTGGATCTCTTAATTAAGAACGGTGGTCTGGTCACCTGAGGTTTTCGTAATATTTGTCCATGTGGAAAGTGAATAGGATCAAGCCGAAAAGGAATGTTTTGCTCCAGAAGAAATCTGGTGTATTGAACAGACTCAGCCCCTGACATAACCTTACTTCTTCTCTTGTTGGGAGGGTTGGGGGTGAGAGGGTGTCAACTCCTGGAGAGGGAAAGTGCTTTGCGACTTCACTGTTTAAATTTAGGCTTGGGTTTGTGGAGATCATTTTGACTTGGAGCAATGAGCCTTCCAACCCAGCCTCTGTCACTTCTCATTACTTCCAGTGACAGTTCCACTTATTTCCAATCACTCTTCAAGGGAAGAGTGGGGGAAGGCACATAGGCGGCCATGTGGATGTGCCGCGTAGCCACTTCTGTAAGAGCTCAGCCCCGGGCTCCTGGCTGGGCCACTTTATAACCGTGTGACCTTGGGCACTTCACCTTCCTGACCTTAGTTTTCTCACCAGTACTCACATCTATTAACAATTCACAGGTTTGTTGTGAGAATTAAATGAGGCAATGCATACAAAGAATTTTAGCATCCTGCTTGGTACATAATAAGCTAATAAATGGCTGTCCTGATTCCCGTGACTGTCCTTGCTGGGAGAGGCTCAGCCCAGAGGTATTTGGAGGGTCTGCTTGAAGCCAGCAGATACCAGGCCAGCAGGGCCAGCCTTCGGGGCTCCGGTCACCACTGCCCCTCCATCCTGCAGATGAGTTCCCATATGTCCTTCGGGGAATGTCACCCTGCTCCAGGATCCCAAGAGGTGCATAAACCCTGTCTGTGCCCCAGTTGTCTGTAACTGCTCTAGGAGAGTAACTTTTTGTGTTATTCAGCTCCAGGCAAGAGGCGCCCTTCCTTATGCTGCCCTGCATACTGTCTGCAGGTTGCTGAAGCTGAATCACAGGGGGCCAGACTTATGTTCCCCACTCTGCCCTCTCCATCACATGCTCCCCAAGGCCTGTGCCCGCTTGGGCTGTCCAGCCTGGGCAAACACAGGCTGGTTAATTTCTGCCTTCGCTGTCAGGTAATGTTTTATTGAGCACCTGTTATGTAGCAGGCATCATCCTAGGGACTTTCATACCAGAAATTTCTGGTATCCTCACAACAATCTGTGAGGCCGGTATTATTTTTTTTTAATATTTATTTTATTTATTTGGTTGCACTGGTCTTAGTTGCGGCTCTTTAGTTGTGGCTCGCCGGCTCCCCAGTTGTGGCATGCAAACTCTTAGTTGTGGCATGCATATGGGATCTAGTTACCTGACCAGAGATCGAACCCGGGCCCCCTGCATTGGGAACGTGGAGTCTTAACCACTGCGCCACCAGGGAAGTCCACTGCAAGGCCAGTATTATTGTCATCCCTATTTTGGGTCAGAAAAGTCAGGCTGAAGAGGTCAGGTGTTCTGTCGTAGGCTGTACAGCTGTACAGACTGGAGCTGAGCTTGCTTTCTGCTTCAGTAATGATCTGGGGAAGACAGGAGTGGAGAGACAGATGGATGACGTACCTATGGGGACACATGGATGGGAGGCCACCATGTGGTCCTTGAGGATTTGGCCCAAGATGGAGCTACAAGGCTCTGCATCCTCTACTTTTGTCCTGACCAAGATTAGATCCAGTGAGCCCAATACCCACATTCGAGACATGTTGAATTGTATTTCCTGTTTCAATTTGGGAGGAAAGGCAAACCTCAAGGTGGGAAGAAAAATGTCTGATTTTTTCCACTGACCTGAACAACAAAGAGTGTGGGCTAAACTGGGTGTCCCAGATTTCCGCAGACCTAGAATTCCCACTTAGAATGGATTCCTGGCCCAGGCGGGTAGAGTCTGGGTTTCTAGCTGAGGCCTGGTCTCCATCTGCTTTCCTTGGCTGGAGGTCCATCCCCCATCCCTCCAGCCAATAGCAAAGTTCAGGCTCCCGCCTTGCGGCCTCTCCATCCTCAAAGGAGGTGAGCCGGAAATGGGGCCACCTCTCCGTAGCCACCGTCTCTGCTCCACTGCCTCTCCCTCCCTGTTCCCGGAGTCCTGTAGCTTCCCAAGCCCTGAGGAATCCAGGTGACCGTCCTCACATGCCTGGCACCTGAGCCTGACCTTCCCCTTGTTCTTCCCCTCTCTCTCTCTGGACCCAGTGTGGCTGCTCTCGGATCTGGTACTTAATGAGAGAGAGACAGAGAAGCAGAGAGAGAGAGAGAGATAAGAGAGCAAGACAGAGAGAGACAGAAAAAACAGAGAAAGAGACAGAAAGAGACAAAGACAGAGAAACAGACATGCACACACAGAGACAAAGACACACAAAGAGATAGAGACAGAGAGAGAGAGAAACAGAGAGAGGGGGACAGAGTGAGACACACACACACACACATACATGCAGCACAGGCAAGTGTGAACTCTGTACACCTCGTCTTTCCTGTGTTGCCCGGCACGTGGAGTCAAAGGTCCTCTTCCTCCCTCTTTCTCCTTTGTCTTGGTGGATTCACCCTGCACATCACTAACTCCACTAGGGTATCCGAGGTAGGGCAAACAGAGGAAACACAAGTCAATGATTACAGGAAGTGTTGGTGGGATTCAAAAAATATTATTTCCCAGCTCAGTGCTTATGTGTATGTTAGCGCATTTAATCTTCACGACAGCTTTGTGAGACAGGTATTGTCAGCCTCCATTTTATCGAAAAGGATCAGAGAGGTTAAGACATTTTCCTGGTGTTATACAGCTAATTAGTAGCAGAATCAAAAGGAGAAGTCAGGTCTTCTGGCTCCCAAACCATTGCTCATCCCCTTCCTCCACTGGACCATGAGCCTCCCTATGCATGGCAGCAACACCCCACAGCAGGACGCCTCACTGGCTCTCATCCTGCAGTGTCTGATTACCAGCTCACGGAGGGGGCAGTGCATAAGCTTTGTCGCCAGATATGGCTGCCTTCAACTCTGGGAAGGCTTGAGATTTGTCTCGAGTGATCAACCGTTCTGATCTGCCCAGGACTGGGAGGTTTCTCAGGACGTGGAACACAGGACTTGCAATGATAAAACAAGGACAGTCCTGAGAAAACCATCTGGTTGGTCACCCAAGCAGTAGACCACTCAAAGTGTGATCCTCAGATGAGTGGCAGGGGTAGCTCAGGGAGCTTGCTAGAAATGTAGCATCTCGGGTCCCACCCAGACCCATTGAACCAGGATCTGCAAGCTCCCTGCAGAACATAAGAAACATCTGAGAAGCTCCAGAGCAGGACCTCGGGCACCTTTGGCAGGAGTTGGGGAAATGGAAGATGTGCGCCTGAGTTCCCTGACCTGGGACCATCACCTGCTGTAACCTCAGGTGATGTCCATTGACACTCAAGACTTAGGCTTATAGGCTGAGAGGAAAAGAGTTAAAGGTCCCAGGGTTGAGCGCATGGGGGTGAGAAGGCTGGAGGGTGTCTTGGTGCTGTGTGGGCATGAGTGATGCGTGGTTAAGCTTTTCTGTCTGTCCTTGGAATGATGACGTTATAAAGGTTCTGAAGTTTCCTGGATTCTCCTTTCCTTTTACTGGGGCGAGGCTGGAGCGGGCAGTGGCCGACAGCAAATTACCCAGGGTCTGCCTGGGGCCAGCAGCGGCCTATGCCCCTGGGGCCTGGAGACACGGGAAATGAGAGCACAGAGGGCAAAGCACCTAATTGAGCCGTGCTCGCCGAAGAGCAGACTCTCCAAGTTAGTTATGGAAGGAATAGTAGGCTATTTAAGCAGCGCTCCACACCTACAGGATTTCCTGTGCGACGCCTGGCTCCTCGTCACAGGATCCTAACCTAGCTTTGCAAGCAAGCCGGCAGCGGTTACCTGGCCCTTCCTTCCCCACGGCGAGCACTTCACTGGGACATAAATAGAAGTTATCACTGAACCTGTGCTCCAGCGAGGAGGTGGTTGGCCAGCTCCTCACACGCTTCACAGGCTCCTCTAGGCCTTGGCTCATCTTAGAGTAAACCTGGGTCAAAGCAGGTGTTTGTCCTTCGAGTGATGGTGGTGGTGTGTCATCTTCTGTTAGTTTCTTTGCTCTCAAACCTGACTGTCACATGTGAAAACCACAGGTACCAGGCAAGGTAGGAAAAGACATTTGTAAGGCTGGGGTGGCGGAGCAGCCTCATACTGAATGAAGCATAACCCACATTGGTCCGCTTTCTCTCTGTTCCAAGTCACATGCTCAGTAGGGACTCTGAAAGAAGGGCAGCTCAAGGGAGGGGACGACAGGCAGGCCTGGAGATGGATGTGTTCATCTGCTCAGTTAGAGCCATTTCAGACAAAGCCTATTTCTGCTGTGATTTTTTTTTTTTTTTTTTTTTTTTTTTTGCGGTACGCGGGCCTCTCACTGTTGTGGCCTCTCCCGTTGCGGAGCACAGGCTCCAGACACGCAGGCTCAGCGGCCATGGCTCACGGGACCAGCCCCTCCGCGGCATGTGGGATCTTGCCGGACCGGGGCACGAACCCGCGTCCCCTGCATCGGCAGGCGGACTCTCAACCACTGCGTCACCAGGGAAGCCCTCTGCTGTGATTTTAATCCCACCCTGACACCGAGAAATCAAACCATCGCTTTTCTCATAATAGGGAGAGATGCCTCTGACCTAGGTTGGTTTTTGTAACAGTTTCGTCTGTGCATGTTGTTTTCCCTGGGAGCTCCAAGGGCTTGGCTGTGGGTGGATTTTATCAGAAGATACAGATTTCCATTGTGAAGCAACTCCTGTGTGGTGTGCTGGATACTTGCTCATCCAAGTCCTATCAGGGGACCAGACTGACAGAGGAAAAAGGAAATGGTGAACGATGTCAGACGGAATGTAGTTAAAGGCCAGAATGTTTGGTACAGACAGGAAGTGAAATGCGGGATTTGGAAAAGCAGAGTCATTAAGGTGTAAGATCTTCAGCAAACAGTGGAGCAAGAGTACGTGTCATGTGAGATGAAGATATTGCGTCAGGGGGTGGGTGAGGGGTCAGGAGCCTGGAGACGCGCAGCTGGGGGCATAGAGGGGGCAGGGAGGACACGGCGGGGGGTGGGGAGTAGTTGTGAAACAGTTATTCAGCCTCACTCTGGAAATAACACACAGTCATAGTTTACAGGCCAGTTTGGGGACCTACCTCAGGCAGTGTGGAGAAGGACCTTGGGCAACTCCCTCTCTGGGTCTCAGTTGTCACCGTGCACCAGGAGAGATCGGAGGGGAGAATTTCTAGGTCCTTCCCACTCTGCAGCAGGAGGACTCAGCTGTACTCCTTAGCGGGAGGCTTCAGGCCCCAACGATCCCTCGCCATCCTCCCCATGCAGGCATTGTGAGCTGATGCTTCACCTGTGCCCCCACCAGGTCTCCCTGCTCCCCCAGCTCCCTGGCTCTGCCCCCAGTGCTTTCGCTGGCACTAGAATAGACCCACATACAGTCTGACCTGCCCAGGCCTCTGCCTCTGAAAATGCTCGCATCCCAGGGCTTCTGCACATCTGTCCCTCGCCTGGAGCGCTCTCTTCCTGGTCTTTGCAAGGCTGGCTCTTACCTTACAGGTTTCAGTGCAAATATTTCCTCCGTGAGACCCTCCCTGAGCTCCACTCAGCCTCCCCTCTAACCAGAGCCTTGGCCTGATCACCTCACATTACCCTGCTCTATTTTCCCCCTAACATTTATCACAGTCTGAAGTCTTCTTTTTACCTCTGCTCATGCACTTGTCTCTTGTCTCTTTCTACAAGAGTCTGGACTCTGTATCATTCTGTATCCTCACAGTGCTTGACACAGAGATAAGTAGTCAGTAAAGAGACGACAAATAAACATCTGCTTTTTTTCTCTATGGTGTGCCTAGCAACCGAGACATTTTATAAATGAAAAAAGTTATTTAATGAGGCCTTCTTTGTGCAGAGCTCTTTGTATATGTTATCTCATTTAATCCTCATAACTCTACCATGTAGGTACTATTAGGATCCCCTTTTACAGAGGAGGTGAAGTCCTTGCCAGAGTTACACAGCTAGTGAGCTGTGAAGTCTGGGTTTGAACCCAGGCAGTCTGACTGCAGAGCTGGTGCCGTAAGTTCATGTGCTATTCAGGTCACCTAAGCCAGCGCTTTTCAGACTTTAAGGTGCTTATGAATCAGCTGGGGACCTTCTTAAAATGCGAGATCTGATTTAGAAGGTCTGGGGTGGAGCCTGAGATTCCATGTTTCCAACAAGTTTCCAGCTATGGCTGCTGGTCCATGGAAAATACCTCTCAGGAGGGAAGGGAGAGACAGAGGGAGAGAAACTGGCCTCAGACAGGCCAGGTGGCTTTCCTTAGATCATGTAGCTAGTTCATGGCCAA
Organism: Stenella coeruleoalba; assembly: GCF_951394435.1. NCBI lineage: Eukaryota > Metazoa > Chordata > Mammalia > Artiodactyla > Delphinidae > Stenella > Stenella coeruleoalba. The sequence goes on along the minus strand of NC_137154.1, from coordinate 98,488,325 downwards.
CCTGGTGTCCTGGCTCCTAGCCTAAAGCTCTTTCAATGGCTCAGCAGCCCCAAGGATTTTAAAGCATGTACACATCTTCAGAGACCGTTTGCAGGAATACAGCCACCTGAATTGGAGATTGCAAAGGGGCCCAAGATGCTGGCCCGTGCCCCCTGCTCATCATGACCAGGATACCTGGTTGCTGCTGGGCTTCTTTCCGTCCCCGAGGCAGAGGGCATGGGAGGGGGTACGCGGAGATCACACACGTTGGCGGCTGAGTGTGTGTGCTTGGAGGAGGTCTGGAAATTCTGGGGAACCATTCATGTCTCTCAAAACAAAAGCTGTCACGCCCAGGACAGAACGTGCCATTACCTCCAGTTTACCGAGCTCCCACTGGCTGCTCTAAGGTTTGCGCGTATGTCAATAGTATTTATTACAGGGAGCATCAGCTCATTTGAGCCGCCTCCACCCTTCCCCAGCCTTCCCAGTTCCTGCCTTCCTGACACAGACGATTCAATTTCTGAACACTTTTACACATCGGTCTGTTCCCCCTCCCACCCAGCAGAAGTCCCTCTGGAAGATGACCGTCCATCCTCCAGTGGAACACACTGCAGGGTACTCAGAAACTGCAGAGCCCCATCCGCTCCAGGACAGCTCTTAACCCTGGGAGGGACTTTCCGCTCTCAGTTGGAGATGCTTGAAACTGCCACCTCCCAAGGCTACAAAGATTAGGACTGCCATAATCTTACAAGTAAAGGGCCCTCCAATTTGTAAAGTGATGTTTTAAGAGCATTTATCTGTGATGGGTACTGTGCTAGACATTTTCATATACACGTCACCTCATGTAATACTACAAGCACACCCTGAAGTATGTAGTGATCAATCCCCCTTTGACATATGGACACTGAGGGAGGGATTCAGTGACTCGTCTCAAGACAGATGGCCGATGTCATTTCTACTGCATCATAGCTGCCCATCCTCCTTATAAATAGTTGAAGAACGTTCTTTCATGTTTGTCTCCTATCCTGCTCTCTCCTTTTACAAACTAAACCCTCCTATTTCCTTTAACCTTTCTCCCCAGTTACTACAACCATCATTAACTGAAGCCATGCTATGAGCCACGGACCCAGTATGTAGACTGAATCTATCTCCACAAGAACCTTAAGACATCTCCATTTTGTAGATGAGCAAAGTGCTGAAACTCAGCAAAGTAATTTGTCCAATGTCACTTAATTAATAAGTGACAGAAAGCGAGGATTTGAGCCTGGGCCTCGTAGGCTGTGAAAATGAGAAGAATGCTGGGTGAAGGGATGGAATGAGGACAGTGGGATTCGGGTGAGAAATGATGCAAACTTGGACATTCTCCCATCGTAACTATCTTTATTGTGTTGGCAGGCATGGCCTCCCTTACACAACAACCACGTACTAAATTGGGCCTTCAGGGGAGCCGCATCTGTGCAGGTTGAGAGTTATTGAGGGCTTTGTTATTGAGAAGGTTACTTCACACCCATTCTAAGTACTTCAAAAAAAACCCAACAGCTTTATTGAGATGTACAATAAACTGCATATATTTAAGGTATATAATTTGTTAGGTTTTGGCATATATATATATACACCCATGAAGCCATCACCACCATCAAGATATTTTAAATATATGTCATAAATCCAGAAGGATGACATGCCTACTTATGAATTTGGGGGGTTCTGATCTTCATGGAGGGTCTAGTATAAGGACCCAGGAAGGACGCAAACCATCTCCAATCCCTGGAAAGCCTTGTGGAAGGTTTAGACCTGAGGTCAGCGGTAGTCCAGATCTGCAGGAGCCTCCAGCTCCCTTTGCTTCTAGATGTTCATACTACTTTGCAGTCTTCCAACTTATTTTGACCTTGAGGCCAGAGCCCACATCTCCAGCCCTGTTTGGCTTCTCTGGATTCCCGTGAACCTTTCAGGAATAAGTTAACTATCAAGTTCTTGGGGTTGAAAAATTGAGTAAAATGGAACCCAATGGGGCTGGTCCTCCAGTTCAGGGGCCCGTCTTTTCAGGGTTCTGGATTCAGTAATGATGAGATGGCCCATCCGAGTCTCCAGGAGATAGGAGGCACCGGGTCAATGTCCAATTCCTATCTCCCTGCTGCCCCTCTTACCTCACCCTTGCCTCCTGAAACCCCGTCCCCAAATACACACTGCATTAAAGGGAGCAAAGACACCATAAGTCCTTCCAGGGAAGGACTCTGAATGCAAAGACAGAGGCTTGCTCTGGGATAGCTCAATGGCCTAAATGCCCTCTTCACTCTAAGGCCGTCCTCGTTTCCCTCAGTTGAAGTAATCTTTGTCTGCTCTAAACTCCCAAAACTATCATTGTGTCACCAATCACCTTCTACCCTTAGAATATAATTATTCACTTTCTGGACTGTACGCTTTCTCAGGCATGATCCTGGTTTGATCCGTCTTTGCATCCCCTGCAGTGTCTAACACATAGTACACATGCTACTCGTTGAACAAAGGAATGAATGACCCACCTTGTCCTAAACCTCAGGGAAGAGCCGTGTCGCTTTGCTTAGGCAGGACTCAGAGCTGAGCCTAGCATTATCCCAGTGTCTCGCACATCAGATGTCACACATGGAGTAGGGGTATATTACACCCAAAATGTGATTCTCACTCGGGTGACATAAACAGAGCCAGAAAGATGCATCCACCATCTTCGCACACACAGTTAATTCTCAGCAGAGGTGAGGCTTAGCTTGCTAGGCTTGGCTCACGGAAGGAAATGGGCTGCTGATAACTGGTCAGCCTGCCGTTGCTGGTGAGGCTGTCTCCGAGGGAGACGTGGCTCCCGCCTCCAGTGCTTCCAGCTGGTACTGATGAGCCAGGGGAAGGCAGGTGGTTGAAGCGGGAGAGAGTAGTTCTGAGCAAGGTGGGGTGGGGGGCTCAGCAGCTAGGGTCCCGTTTGGAAAGAAGTCTACAGCTTCCTGGTACCTGTGGGCTGCCAGTCCAATTCCCCGTCCAGAGACAGCCATTCCTTGTGGACAGACGGGGCAAGGCCCAAGTGATTAGATGCCTTAGGTCGCTGGGAAAGGAATCCATTCGTGTTTTAGACAAAATTTGATTCGAAGTATAGGTGCGCCTAGATTACCGTTTCTCAGACTTTTAGATTTCAGAGACCAGTGAAAGTTCAAAAATAAATTTGGATACGAAATCAGGTGCCCACTTTTTAAATATTGCTGACTATTGACGTTAGACAAAAATGTAAACTACCATCCTGTTACAATTATTCCTAAAAAGAAACGGCATTTCAACAACAAAAACAATAATAGAAACAAAAAGGCAGTTGACAGCCGTACACAGACAGCTGTCTGTCTCCGCTAACATTTACTGAGTGCTAACAGTATGCGAGGCGCCATTCTAAATATTTTACTTTTATCATCTTACTCCATACATATTATATCATCTACATTTTTCCTTCCCTGTGAAACCATGAAAATTTCATCATGGACCAATGGTACCAGTTTATACCCGAGAGTTCGGGAATCACTAGCTGAGAGAATTTTTAGAGGTAACTCACAGCCCTAGGAATCAAACTCCCATGAACCTTAAAGTTTCCGCCTGATGCAGAGGCCAGGACATGACCCTTCAGGGCGAGCGCTTGATGCGGGATCCAGATGACAAAGATCTTCCTCTGAAGTTTTCTTTGAGATGTGGGACCAGCGAGTTCCGTTCCCAGTTGCAACGGAGACTCTCAAGCTTGCAGCTTTTATCTACAAATGCAATGACCCAAGTAAATCACAATCCAGCCAAAGATAAAATGCTTCCAACTACATTTTTGGGTCATGAGAGATGGAGGAAAAGCTACCACTTTTGCAAGACAGAGCCTTTTTCCCCTTTCCTTGCCTGTACTTTGAAAAACTTAATATCCCGCTATCATGTTTCACAGTGAATACAAACCAGATGGCTAAAGCCAAGGGAAAAAAGGCTAGGTTGAGTAACAGGGTATGAGTTAAATAACCCTTAAACAACCATGTAAAAAAAATTCCGAAGTGTTTCCTAATTTCTGGACTAAGGAAATTCATGGAGGCCTGAAATAGAAAGAGAATACAAAGGCCCTTAAGGTGCTGCCTCTAGACTTAAGGGCCTTCTTCAGAAGATGGGCAGGCCAGCAAGGTCATCCATTGCTAAGTCTCCCCGGAGACCAGACACACCTTCAAAAGGAGGAAGCAAGTGGGAGGCACTGTTATTTTTTTTTCCAGTGCTTCACAAATCAGCTCAAGGAGACCCAGTGTCAGACCTAGATGTGAAATATTACATTTCCGGAGACAATGCTTTAATATCCAGATGGAAAGGGAGCCAGGTTCAGGATAGAAAGTGGTTTAAGTCCAGATGATCTTTGCTTGTTTCATCCCTTCCCCTTAACCATCTTGCTTCCCAATAAGAAAGAAAGACACAGTTGGCACTTCCTATTATAGATAGAACGCAACAAAAAATTTTCAAACTGCTTCTTATTCCCGAAGAACTAGATTTGGAGGGAAACGTGAGGAAGCATAATGTAGTAGAAAGGACATTTAAGTAAGTGTAAGAAGAACTTAATCTGAAGGGCGAGTCCTAGCCTCCATGTCACGGAAGTTTAGACTCATAGGGCTGGAATTTTTAAAATCTGGTGGGAGCTGGAAATAGCCCTGGATAGTGATAGCTCCATTTTCTATCAGCTCTGTGACCTTAGGTAAGTCACCTACCCCTGAGCCTCAGTTTCCTTATCTACAGAATGAGAATACGCATTCCCATCTCACAAAGGAGGAAGGTAAGGACCTTAGAGATTCATAAACTTGGCCAAAGTCACAGCCCAGTAGGTATCTTATTGCGAAACCTGTGCTCTTTTCCCTAACCACACCAAGATGAGATCATAGGCACTGAAATGTTTGCAATGAGCCAGGTACTGTGCAATCATCCCTGGTGGCTATTAGACACAGACTTCCACCTGGCATGTGCAAACAGACATGTCAGCCCACTTCTACATGTGTCCACGAAGACATTCATGTCAGACTGTGCTTTACAAACAGAAGCAATTTTGTGCTCTGACCAGCATGAGTATATACTTTAAGAATAAATGGACAAACCCAGGGACTGTCCCAGAAATCCAGGCTTGGCGGTGGCTCCAGCCACAGGAAAAGCAATCCTGGGTCACAGACGATTGCTCGCGCTCTAATGCCAGTTCTGATCTTCCCAGCATGAGTGACACTCCCCTTGCTCTGGGATGAGCCTCGTCCCACCTCAGAAATGAGCTCTTTCTAAGAGATTAAAGCAAACACCATATCTGCTCTGACTGATCACTCTTCTGGGGAAGTCTGGGAAAAAGAGTGTGGACTTTGAGGAAATGATAAAGAGGGAGTGAACTCCTGGTCTGCACCCAAGGGTGCAGTGCTCATGCATAATTAGTGGGGTGCTAATAACACAAACCATTTTAAAGAGCAGTTTAAAAGTCTGCTTCAGGAATTTTAAAGCCATTCATAGCCTTGGACCAATACTTCCATTGTTAGGAACCTATGCTAAAGAGATAATTGAATAGAATGTGCACTGCAGTAAAAACACTGGCACAAACTAAGTGTCCCAGAATAGGAAAGTGACTAAGTAAATTACAATTCGTGAATCCATACAATTGAATATAATGCTGTTAGTGAAACAGGTAACAAAGAACTTTCATGACTTGTATAAATGTTCATGATATAAAAAGCAATAAAAAGACGTCAGAACTATGTATATAGTAAAATCTGTAGTGTGTGTGTGTGTGTGTGTGTGTGTGTGTGTGTGTGTGTATGTATGCATAGAAAAAAGACTGGAAGGAAATTTTATAGGTGTTTGTTATTTTCTGTGTTATTTTTGTCCCTGTTTTCCAGTTTTTGTATAATAAGTACACATAACTTCTGTTTTTTTAAATGTTATTTTTAGAATTGCTGAAATCTCTAAGTGCTGTCCTTAAGTGGCTTTCTCTTTTGCTTGAATAAGTACGGCAGCCTCCCAACCGCCACCCCTTCCTCCCATCCTACCCGCTTCCCAGCCCAGCCTGTACTGTCTCCAGAGTCGTCTTCTGTGACTCCAAGCTGATCAGGTTTAATACCGTTGGTCTAATACAGACTCTGACTACCTGTTGCCTTTAGACTAGAAGGTAGGGTTCAAACTCCTTTGTGTGATTTGCTGTTGAACCACACAGACCAGACTCTCAGATCTTCTGGCCTCATGCATGGTCTTCCCTCTGCTTAGAACACCCTTTTCCTTCCTTCTCCACCTGGGAAAGCCTTACTTGCCACGAAGGCCAAGCTCAGAGGTGAGCCCCTCTATGAAATCTTACCCATCAGTCCCAAGCAGAGCTGGTTGCTATTGGCTCTGTCCCCAAAGACTTTGCCTATAGCTCTGTGTTAGCAAATATAATTTATCATAATAAATGTATTTTAATATATTCTGCTCCCCCTCAACTTCCTCCCTATGTAAGACCATATGATTGTGAGGGTCAATTTTGAGACTCATTCATCTTGGTGTGCCCGGTGACTGGCACAGAGTCCAGGGATGGATAGGTAAGAAAACCGGTGACTGAGCTGGACCAGAGGAGGCAGCAGGGGGTTCTAAAGCCAAGGAGGTCATCTGTGTAATATGGCGGTGAACTGACCTTCATTCCACTGCAGCCAAACAGATTTAAGTTAGCCAAAAAAGTTGCACAGTTTGCCATCACTGGAATAGATGAATGTTTGGGGTAAGGAGATGCCTTCAGAAGAGGGTAGAAACCTCCCTGTGTAAGAGGGGTTGTGATTGCAAGGTGGACAAGGGGACTTCAGCCAGACCCAGGCTTCAGCGAATTGTCCGAAGAAGCTGGGTGGGAGGCTCCCCGCTTCTCCCCAGCCTGCTGTGATTCTGCTCTAAGCCCCGGGCAGGTTTCCACGTCAGCTGTACTTCCAAACCCAGATCTGCAATTTGAACCTAAAGGCCCGCAGACAAAGAAGACTGCTAAGAGTGAAGGCAGTTGCTCACAGAGCCCAGCAGGGCCCTTGGCTCCACACCATTCATTAGCATCTTAAGTTCACATAAATATATATGAGGCCTGTGGATTCACCCAGGAGTCCCAGAGGCCCTCACAGCCAAAGTAACATCTCTCCCGCTTTGCACCTCCTCCTGGGCTTTCTGAGCCCAGTTGCCTCCGGGGAGCCCAGTGTTGTGCGGCTATTCCCTGGCCCAGGGGCCCAACAGCTCATTTTCGGGGTGCAAAAATAGACACTTGGCCCTTTGGGAGACCAGCTCTGTTCTGCACGCCCCCCCTCGTGGTGGTCCAAGGTCTCTGAAGACCAGGGGTTTCCCTGCTGTCCGTCTCACAGCCCCGATCCTGGACACTAGAAGGCAGAGTGAACCCACAGCATGGGTGCAGCACAGCCCCGGGCAGAGCCCTGACTTGGTGCTGTAAGATGCAGAGCTGAGGGCGTAAGGACACTCTGGGCTTTTTGTGCTTAAACAGCCCGCAGTCTAATGGAATATACAAAACAGAGAAGGAAAATCAAAAAGTGGAAACCTGAGACATAGTACCAGCGGCAGGGAGATGTAAATGAGAAGGTAATCAGCAGTGTGTGAAGCCTGTAAATTCCCAGGAGGGGGCAGGGCAGGAAGGAAGTCTGGCTCCATCCAACCTCAGAGCTTCTTGGAGGAGGTGAATTTTGACAGGAAAAGGATGGAGTTGGGAAGGGTACCGACTACTGGGCAGGGACAGCTGATCGGCTGCCCTTCACCCACCCAGGGGTGCGGAAGGGCAATCGGCAGAGAGACAGCAGCTCCGGAGGTTTGCAGACTCCCCAAAACAGCCCCGTCTCATTCCAAAGTAACTAGCCCAACTACCTCAATTGTTTCCAAGTCTGGAAGGAAAGAAGGGCTTGCAGAGAAAAGCCATGAAATGAAGCCAGTGGAATCCCGATATGTATGGGAGAGCCCGGTGTGGGTGCCTCGGTGTTTTCCGGCCCCAGCTGTGGGATGTGGTGTCACAGCTCTGCCCTGGCCAGATACATGACTCTCCCTCTACAGCTTGCTCTGCAAAGAAAACACATGTATCCCTTAGAGGACTAGAAGAGGGCAGTGGATGAAGTGGAAGGAGGAAATTATGGTGGCAGATTTCCAACCTCTGACAGCATTTTTAGCTCAGATTCTTTGGACAAGGTTTCTCCAGTCCCACTTCCTTTGCTGACCTGATGTCCCTCAGTGAGGCTAAGAACAAGCATCCTGCTTTCTGAAGCATCCTTCACCCTAGTTTCCTCTCCATCTTTCTTCCTTGGGCCTAAAAGAGCCCAGGCTCTGCATCTGCTTCTCATGGACCGCAGTCATCCTTCCCATCACTGCAGCCTCTCTTGGATGGGGAAGGAGACAGACTTCTCAGCTAGGGAGGAGTTCCCCTGCCCCTGAGATCTTCAACTTGAAGTCACAGCAGGTAACACGGGAAGGATCCTTAGGGGTCATTAATTTCAACTCATACGTCCAGCCCAGAGTGAGGAGGTGACTTCTCCAGAGCTGGAGTATAATACGTGGTCGTCTTGTCCCCACGGTGAGAAGTGACACAGAACAGAGGCTACAGTACCATGTCTGGCTTTACACCCTGACCTGAATGCGATGAAACCAGGAATAAGTTATTGAACGTCTCTGAGGGTCTGTTTCCTCAGCTGCCAAAAAACAAAAGAGAAAACAAAGAAAAAAGGGTAATAATGAATAACAATACGTCTTCGTAGGATGATCTATAAGATTATTGATTATTGATAGTAAGAGCTCTCACTTACTGACTACTTACTGTATACCATATGTGCCATGCTGAGCACTGGACAGGCATCACCACAGCCCTGCCCCACCCCGCCCTGAGCCCGGCGCCGTAACTGTTACCACACGCAGACCCCAGCCATCGGCACTGGTCACGGACATGCCTCACCTTTGATTCTGAGATGATGGAGTTCCTATGGTCTCCAGTTTATACGAGTCAGAGGACCTAAAGGCAGGAGAGCAGTTCGCCTTAAAGTCTGAGCCCTGACTCGCTGACCTGCCCTCTGGTGCTGGGGGAAGGTCCCTGGTGTTCTGGTCCAGACACAGCCTGCTCTCATCTTGTTTAAATAAAGCCAGGGAGGCAGGCAGGAGGCCTGTGGCTGGGGAGGAAGAAACAAGGGCTGTTTGGGATTCCATGTAGACTCTGGGCTTTTGAAGCTGTCAGGCTGATACACAAGTTCTGTCAGGCTTGTAGCTCTTGGCATACTGGCCGCTTCCCCCTGATGACCATTTATAGTCAATCCCTCTGAAGCGAATGTAGCCCTGGGCTTGGGCGAAAATGATGAAGCTGGAGGAGAGGCACCTGGCCGTGGGGAGGCTGGGGGTCACTACAAACACCTCCCTACCTCCACATGCTACACGTTTCCCAGAACCCGTGCTCTGCTGTTCCTTCTTCAGGCCTAAGATGTAAGAGCAGGCCAGTGCCGAAGGGAGGTCGGACGGTGGAAGGGACCGAAGGAGCGTGGCCACACGAGTTTTAATGCAGGACAAGCCCGTATGGTTTTGTGGCAGGGAATCCAGTCCCTGTGCCCCTTGAAATTTTCTTTGATTTTTCCCTTAAATGTAATTCAAGACCCTTTTACTGGAAGTAGCACACCTTTAACGAAGCTTGGGAAAGGGAAAGACGGCTTGACGGCATCCACAGTTCAGTCTGGACAGTGAGCTGTGGTTGCTATTACTGTGATTTCTGTGGCATCAGCTTCGGGAGACGGCACTAGATTACATGGGTCCTAGGTAGACCCTGCGCTCTCTTGGTGCCTATGATGATGAAAGATGAAGAGGTGCGTTTAGAAACAGTCCTGCGGAGTCAGGGTTGGGTAAAAAGGACACTGTCCTCAAAGCCAGCTGGGTGAATTGCTAGCAAGACGGGAAACTCCAAGTAATGGTGATAAAAGGGGAAGGCTAACTGGGGCCTGAGGCCACAGGAAAACAGTACTTTGAGGTGGTCACCACGGGCCTGCGTGCATGTGTAGGAATGCAAAATAGTAATAATGTCCTTGTTCACCATGATAGGGATATGGGGGGAGCAGGGGTGAGGGATGGGCAGAGGCAGGGGATGGACAGGAGCATTGATATTATTGTCCTAGGTACCAGATACTGGGTTGGGCGCTTTACATACACTAATTTATTTTTTAATGTTCATTGTCTTGAGAGGTCAGTTTCAATCTATTTTACAGATGAAGAAACTAAGTCTCATAGAGGCCAAGTAAATTGCTCAAGGTTTCAGACTTAGCCTGTGATGGAGCTGGGATTCCAACTTCTTTCTACTCTGTCAGGCCTTTTCAGCAGCTGAAGGTTAGTTACTTGTTCAGGACACTCCCATAGGGGGAGTGGGAGTTACATGTGCTCGGGAGGCCAGAGGACAGACCAGAAGTCGCTGTAGTGGATACGAGGATCCTTCCATCAGGCTGAAGGAGCTGAGACACTGTCTCCAGTCTGAAGAGGTGTCTGTTTTTATCAGAACAGTCTGTCCCCTGCATAGTGTGGAATGACACTGTCACAATCTCATTTTTCTGGTTCATTTTTCTAGAACTTTGTAAAGATCATGACCTTTCTCTGATGACATCCTTTCTTCCTTGGCTAAATGAAAACCTACTTGGTTATGTTACAACATTCTTTGGTTAGTTTCACATCCGAGGATTCTGAGGTCCTGTTTTTATTAACTTTAGGGGTTTGTTGTCACATGTTAAAAACCTTTTAGTGCAAACTACAAATTCATTCATTCATCCAAATTTATCGAGTACTTGCTATGTGCCTGACAGTGGTTCAATACTGGGAACAGGAGAATGACTAAGTTTGTCTCTTCCTGTATGAGGCAGATGCATTATCAAGTGCAATGTAATGTGTGACTAAACATCAAGATGTTTAAAGCATCGTACACATAGCTAGTCTCACTCGACTGGTTTTTCATTCATTAAAAAACCCCAATGAGTTCACTGTAAGGCGCTATATTAAGTACTAGAAAAACTAAGAAGAGTTGAATGGGGGAGACAGATGAATAAATAGATAAATAGATAAATTATATGGAGCAAAGGAGGTAAAAATCTATAACAATCAAGGGCAACATTTGGTAGGCATATTACTATTGATTTGCACAGTAGTAAATGATTTAGTATTTTCCCTGGAACAGAGCAAGCACTTAATAAATGGTAGTATACGTTGCTGTTATTATCATCACTATTACTGTTGTTAGCAAACATTTGGCGAATTAATGTGGATCTTTTCCTACATAATTTATAGAAGCTGGACGATATTGTTATTTCTCCATTTTACAGAGAAAATTTTACAAAATATGATTCAAGTGACTCCACCATACAATGATTTGGAGTAAACAAATTAAGCAAATACTGTGGCTCCCGACACATGCCTCCAGCTACAGGCCCTTGAACCCACAGCCAGTCAGTAGTCTGGTCCTCTCAGCCTCAAGTCAAACTTACTCTGACTCGACCCCCAACCCCTTATGGTCCAGTCCTCAAAACATCTGATGGGGCTTCCCTGGTGGCGCAGTGGTTGAGAGTCCGCCTGCCGATGCAGGGGACACGGGTTCGTGCCACGGTTCTGGAAGATCCCACATGCCACGGAGTGGCTGGGCCCGTGAGCCATGGCCGCTGAGCCTGTGCGTCCGGAGCCTGTGCTCCGCAACGGGAGAGGCCACAACAGTGAGAGGCCCGCGTACCGCAAAAAAAAAAAAAAAAGGAAAAAAAATCTGATGATATCTTCGAATCTTCTCCTTCCCCTACTCCCTGCATTGAGGAACTTGCCTGGTCCTGGTAACCCTTGCTTCTCTAGTATTGCTGTGCATACGGATCACCTGGGGCTCTTGTTAAAATGCAGATTCTGACTCAGTAGAGGTCGGGCGAGGGGCCTAAGGTCGCATTTTTAACAAGCTCCCTGGTGAAGCTGGTACTGCAAGTCCCAGGAGTAGCGAGCTGTCCATTATAAGTCCAAAGCCTCTCTTTCAACGACCTGCCTTTCTCTTGCTGCTGCCACCCCCAGCTCAGGCCATCCTCCCTCCTCTAGGTTAGACCCAGCCTCCTCAGTGGTCTCCCCACCTATACATTCTACTTCCACTCCATCCTACATAAGTGCCCCCAGGTTGCTCCCCTCTAAAACGCCTTCCGCGACTCCCCACTAACTAGGACACGGGACACAGATTTCTCCGGCTGCAGTTCAGACCTTCTCGAATTTAGCCTCAGCCTCTGTAGTGTGAGAAGTCTCACGATTCCCATTGATTTACCCTGTTCTTTCTCTCCAGCACTTCTTTGCCTCAGGGACTTCGTGGATTCTCTTCCTCCCACTGATGCCCCTTCCCGCTTCCAACTGTGGCCCTAATCTCAGCACCCAAATCCTCTCCCTCCTTCAAGGCACGGACACCCACTTCCCCAGCTCAGAATGATCTCGAAAGTGCCACAGCGCTTGGCTAAAATATGGTCATTTATGTGCACTTTCATCTTCCCTGGTGGGGTCCTTCATCTCTCTCAGCAAACCCCATAGCACCTCTCACAGAGCTTTTCTCCCAGCCAGCCCTCGATTCATACATCCTAGTGCCTGAAAGATCTGTTTCCCAGTTCCTTTTAATGGGACTCTGTTCCGTTTGCATTTATTTATGATGCTGTGTTAGATGTGTTTTAACATTGTAAATCACCTCAAATCCTGTTTGGAAACTGGCGAGCTAGAGATCGTAAATAATCAGCTGTAAGAGTAGACATTCAGGAAATGTTTGTAAAATGAATAAATGGATGCTTGCTTCAGGGCCGAGTAAAGAGCAGGTTGCTGTCTGCCCTTCCCACTCCTTCCTGCCTCGGGACCTTTTGCTCATCTGTCCCTCTAAAAGGTCCCCCTGCAGCTCTTTGGAATCCTGTTCAACTTTAAGGTGCAGCGTGAGCTCCAGCTCCTCCAGGAATCCCCCCCGACCCAAGGTGGAGCTGTTCCGTGGCCTCCAGTAGCATCTAGTTTAATACCGTCCACTGAACTGTGAGCTCCTTCACATCAGGGGCTGTGCTCTCAGCATCCCTGTGTCTCTCATATCACCAGCCCAGTGGTTCCCAATCCTGGCCTCACATCAGTATCTCTGTGCAGCTTTGGAAATATTCAGGAGCCCAGAGCCCCCCACCCCACACCAAGCCTGTTGAATCAGATGGTTCTCAGATGTACGTGTGTGTGTGTGTGTGTGTGTGTGTGTGTGTGTGTGTGTGTCATAAGCACCTGGAGGGCTTGTTAAACCGGCGATGGCTGGGCCCTACCCTGGAGACTGTGGGATGGGACCAAGAATTTGCATTTGTAACAAGTCCCCAGATGACTGATGCTGCTCTGAAAATGACTCTTGGACCACTGCTCTGGGGGTGAGGCCCAACCATTCTGTATCTAAAGAAAAGAAACCACAGGGACTTCCCTGGCGGTCCAGAGGTTAAGATGCACTTCCACTGCAGGGGGTGCAGATTCGATCCCTGGTCAGGGAGCTAAGATCCTGCAAAAGAAAAAAAAAAAAGAAAGAAAGAAAAGAAGCCACAGAGCTTCCCATGGGCTGACTGTGCCGGGCTTACCACGTGGTAGGGACTTCATAACTATTTAGTGGATCAAATTCTTTGCTCCATCTACCTTAGTCCTACCTCCCCAAATAGATTATATAAGTAACTTGCAGTTAGAGACCAAGTCTTCAACTACTTCTCTTGCAAATTCCATCAGGCAGAGCCCAGGGCTAGGCCCCAAGTTTGCACTCAATACATACCTTTGAATGAAGAGCGGCCTTTCCTGTTCCTTTTCAGTATTGCTGTCCCAGGAAAGCCAAGGAAACCTCAAATTCCCCATTTCAATCAATGAATAGGAGGAGGGCAAGTTCCTTGTCAACTTCTTTGAAGCGCCCATGCCTAAGATGTTTACAGAGGAGGAGGTTTCTAAGCAAGAGAACTACAGCAGGCCCACGCATTCTCTGCGTCTGAGGAAATCAGCACATCAGAGACATGTCTCTAACCCAGACCATCCCGACTAATTCAGCACGATTCAGCCGCTCTTCCAATGGTTGTGGTGCTGCATATCTGCTTTCTGATTTTCCTTAAAATAAACTGTTCATGTGAGCCAGCATTTAGGAAATCATTAAAACACGTAGAGAAGCCACTCAGGAAAACATGCTTCTAAGGACTGTCCTTCCTAAAATGTCAGTATTTATTTACTTCCTCGGGAAAAAAATTAAGTTCACGAGGGTATACCTGGATTGTTGAGATAAATTCTTATCACCAGGGTCTGTCTTGTGGTTCTCAGAACATTTAATAACTTGTTATAAAATCACCATCATCACCATTAGGCAGGAGGTGTTAATAACAAACAAACGTGGCAAATTTAAGCAAAAAATGGATGAAGTCCTCATTTTTTCCCTCTAGGGCTAGAAATTTAAAATAATTTTTTAGAACAGCAATTCGTAATCCAGAGGATTTGTGGAGAATTATGGGTACACCTCCTCGGAGACTCGGGGCAGGCCTCCCAGCTGTCCTCTGGGGTCTGCACGCTGTGACCCCCTACCTTGTGCCCCCAGCACAGCCCAGCCTCTTGCCACCATGATAGCACTTACCTCACTGCCTCGTCACGTCAGCTGACCAGCCCCTATTCTGTTATGCTTGAGACAGTTATCTCAAGATTGAAGCAGTAGAGAAGCTAATGTAAATTAAAATTGATGCAGCCCACAGATTTTCAGCATCCAGCATGCTCCACGTTCTCATGTTCTCATCCAGATGCAACACACACTCAGGTGATCCCCATATCATCTGTTGCCTGCGGAGTGGGGACCCAAAGGAGACACCCGGGACACCATTCACCCGTCTCACCACTGGGTCTTGGTGTCTCCCTGCACCTCCCTCCCGTGCCCAGGCTCGCCCCATGGGGGGCCACGCAGCTCTGTTTGCACAGTGGCCCATGGGGAATCTGATAGGTGCACTTTCTGGAAGGTTCATAGCCTGATACTTATCTTCTCATTCAAAATAGGGGTTAAATGGTTCCCTGGAGAGACTGGGTTTTTGCTGGGCTTTCCAGACACTGTTGTAACCATTTGTTTAAATGACACACACCCATCCATATTTAAGCACATTCATTTTTTTAATGCTTTGACAGATCTTTGGGCTTTCCACATTTTCCAAATGTCTTAGAACCAGGCACGCAAGGCAGCTACTTCATGAACTTCCTGAGGGAACGACTGTCTTTTTTATTTGAATCCCCAGTGATCAGTATAATTCCTGGCACATAAAGGAGCTCAGAGAATTAGGCACAGAAGAGCAAGCGTCATAGCTAAAGCTCACTGAGCATTTTCTTCGTGCCACACTGTGAAGACCTTTATGTGATGACCTTAGCGTGACCCTCACAACCACCTGGTGGGCTGTGGATTACTAGCCCCACAGGTGGTAGAAGGAAACAGCATGGGGCTCAGAGAGGGGAAGTAACTTGCCCAAGTCCAACAGCCAGGAAGTGGTAAAGCCAATTTCGAATCCACGTCTGTCTATTTCCAAAGCCCGTGTGTTTGATACCGCACCACATGAGGACTAGAGTTGAACTGACTCTGATTTTAGGGACTGAAATATTCAACTACGCTACTGGTTTTGTGATTTATTGCAAAACTAGAATCATATACGCGACGGCATAACATGTATGAGAAAATAATGAGCAGTGCCTTTTCAAGGGGGAGACGATGAGGCCCAGCTAGGTGCCCGGGTCCGTCCAAAGCAGGCAGGCTGAGGCAGCACTGTCCCTGGGTTCCCCGAGGCTGATGTCTAGCAGCTTGCACAATGTCTGAATCCTCCACCTTTGTTCTCTCTCTTAGTCTTCTCCAGGAGAGAGGCATTTCATCAGGACTGCAGCATGCCATTATGTAGCCGCACTGAGAGCTAGCTAGCTCATTAAAAAGGATGGCTCTCTCTGACTGATGGGGCGGCGGGCTATAATGGGAAGGGCACTTCAAGGCTGAGAAGCAGTACGTGACTTGCCTACGATTCCAGGGCCGATCTCTGGTGGCCGATCGATATTGGAGCCCCAGTCCCTCACCCTGCCGTCCGGGGCACGTTCCCTTCCCCCTACCTTCCTACCTGACAAAGGCTTGCTGACTATCAGAGTTCTAGCAAAGCAGCAGAGGGTACTTTCAGGTAGGCTGAGTGATCTATGTGTGGAAACCTGCGAGAGCAGACCTGGGGGGGTTGTGTAGAAGGGATCACGCAGGAAGGAGCAGAAAAAAAATCAGCTAATGAGGAAGTGGCTGCAGGGAGGGAAGTGGTCAAGATCCCCCTTAGAAGAAGCAGTGGTTTGGCGCTCTCCTCCCAGCCCTGGGACAGCACAGCCTGCACTAAAATCCAGAGGCCAGAGCTCCAGGCTCTGCTCCATTATTTACACGCATATCACGTACGCTTGGGCAAGTGACTCAGCTGCTGGGCCTTCATTTCTCCTTTATCGTGAAATAGAGAGCTTATCTTGGGTGATTTTTAAGATATTTTAGCTCTGAAATTCTCAGATTCTCCTGAACTGGGATGATTTAAGGTTAGGCCTGATATCCTAAACCTTCTCAGAATATTCCGCCACTGTGACCTCCTCTCCCAGTTCCTCTGAATTTTATTTTGGAATACAGAGCCAGCTGCTAATTTGTTCCCAGGTATTTACCATCCATGATTCCAGTGTTCTCCTGGAAGTACTGTAACTGTATCCCCTCAGTGTATCTGCTCCTAAAACTCTTAAACATGAATTTGGTCATAAGCTTCAGCATTCAATAGAAATATTAACCAAAATAATTTATTAGCAAAATAAAAGACAGTGTCCAGGAAAGCAAGTGTCCAAGTACTGACATTTGGGGAGATTTTTCCCTGGAGCTGTATGCACTGCTGCTGGGGATGCTCAGCAAATGTTTCTGAGAGGAAGGAAGCATCATTTGGGAGATGTTATTTGTGGGGTGGTGCATAGCTGGCCACCTCTCTCCCACATCTCTCCACCGCTTTGCATAGCCACAGGAGGAAGCATCGTCTGAGACTTTGCCTGTGGGACAAAGCATAGCTGGGCTGTGTCCCACAGGTAAAGTCTCACAAATGATGCTTCCTTCCTTGGCTATGCAAAATGCCCTACGGGTACTGCCTTGCCATCAACAGCCCTCTCCCTCACCTCTGCGTCAGTTGTCTATTGCTGCATACAAAATTATCCCGCCCTCCAGTTAAGTGGCTTAAGACAAGAAGCATTTATTATTTCACAGTTTCTGTGGGTTAGGAATTCCGAAGAGGCTTGGCCAGGTGGTTCTGGCCTGGGATCCTGAGTTTGCAGTCACGTTGGGGCTACAGTCATCTGAAGGCTTGGCTGAGACCGAAGGATCTGTTTCTTTGGTATTAGCGTGCTCAGGCTAATGTGATAGCAAAATGTCACAGACTGGGTGGCTTAAGAAACAGACTTATATTTTTTCGCAGTTCTGGAGGCTGGAAATTCATGATCAAGGTGCCGGCAAATTGGTTGCTTCTGCGGGCTCTCTTCCTGGCTTGCAGGTGGACCTCCTTACTGTGACCTCATGGGTACAGGGAGAGGGAGGGAGGGAGAGGGAGGGAGAGGGAGAGAGAGATGGTGTGAGTGCGCTGGTGCCTCTTCTATAAGGACACTGCTTGTGTCAGATCAGGGCCCTGCCTGTATGACCTCACTTAACCTTAGGTTTCATCTCCAAGTACAGCCAGCAGACCTGGAGCCGAAGTCAAATCCCAGCTCCACCACTTGAGGGCTATGCTAACACTAAAGCTGTCTGAGCCTGTTTCTCCACCATAGGCTAATGATACCTTTCCCCATAGGATGGTTGTCTTAAAGGAGAGAATAGATGTGCTGAGTCACAAACTGTGGTTATCAAGTAAATACTCTTTCCCTCCCCAGCCTTCTCTCGTCTCTCACCACCTTGCTCTTCCCACTTCCAGCGCTTGCCCAGTCTTCACATACTTTTCCTGTACAATGGCGATACAGACAAGAATTCTAGATTCTCAGAGTTAGAAGGACTTCTGTATAATCTAGTCTAATAATCCCAATTTTTTAACTGCCAAGGTTGTATTTTTTTTCTCCCAGTGAGACCCATAGTTTGAAATACTTTTGATCCCCAAATTACATTAACTACACATTTCATTTCCCATTAAATTCATCAAAGGCATATATAACTGCCCATCAGAACTTCTGATCAGTGAGAGACCGTCAGTGTTTCCACACTGAGTTGTGATAAAATTTCAGTGAAAAGCAAAGCAATTATCATCTTAGAGGCCCAGAGAGATGAAAGGTCATTTGTATTAGTTAATGATATAACTAGGACTCAAACCTGGACCTCCTAATTCCAAACCAATGATTGTCCCCTAATTCTAAATTGTCACCTTATTTATTTGATGTGCTGTGCTATAGGTCATTATATCTGACATGATAAGAGATCTATGGTGTTTTTCAGTCTAACGTAAAAATCCAGGATAAAAAATCCTTCTCAGGGCTCAGGCTGAATGAATAGCACAAATGAACAAGACCTCCAAACCTACCACTGTGGGCCCGTAAATACCGCAGAACAGGCTACTGCCTGTGTGGCCTCCATGGAAGGCTGCCTCACTAGCCAATATGCCTGTAAGTTCTCAGGCTATTTAATCAGAGCTTTTGGATAGGGAGCTAGTTTTGTGTCTTCAAGTTTTCTGATACGCTCCAATCACAAAGAGAAACTAGCTTCTCACTGACAAATAGAAGTCAAGTCAGGGGGACTCTCCTGGTGGTCCAATGGTAAAGAATCCTCCTTCCAATGCAGGGGACGCGGGTTCGATTCCCTGGTAGGGGAACTAAGATCCCACATGCTGCGGGGCACCTAAGCCTGTGCACCTCAACTAGAAAGCCTGCGTGCTGCGAGCTATAGAGCCCACGTGCTCTGGAGCCCACGCACCACAACTAGAGAGAGAAAACCTGCCCACCACAACTAGAGAGAAGCCCAAACGCCGCAGCGAAGAGCCCACGCGCCGCAACTAAGACCCCGCGCAGCCAAATATAATAAAAAATAAATAAAATATTTTAAAAAAAGACGTCAGGATGGGGCAATGACGTCATCTCTTACAATACCTGCATGGAGGAGGCGGTGGGAGGGCGCAGTTCTGCATGCCCTCTGTCTTGCTGTGGAGAATGAGAGCTGAGAAGTGGAGGGTTCCGCATTCATCTGGGGTGGACCTGCGACCCACTACAACACCATGCAGCTTTCAGGATCTTAATTCCCCGACCAGGGATGGAACCCGGACCCTCGGCAGTGGAAGCGTGGAGTTGTAACCACTGGACTGCCAGGGAATTCCTGCGACCCACTTTTTGACCAGCAGGTCAGTATATGACAACTGTTTAATTCCAGTACCTTCTCTGAAAGGGAAAAGAAAAGAACCAAAGGAAGAAAAGCCAAAGAATTACACAGGAATTTCCTCAGCCTAGGGGTGGAAAGAATAATGCCTATGAGCATGTTAAGTGGGCCAATTGTTTAAAAACAAATACTTCATAAATGTTGTTATGCTCATATGCACACGTATGTTGTTGCATGTATGTATTACATATAAACACATATGTTCACTCCCCTGTTAGTTCACAGTAAAGTTCCTTTTGAATGTTCCTGCCTGCCTCCGCTTTATTAGTGGACATGAAGAGAGAAGATGTTCTATTTTCCATACTTGGGCCAAAATTTTAAGCGGGAGAGGTAAATCTCTGGGGACAGATGTGGTCATGGCAATAGGACTCAAAGGAGAAAAGCTGGCAGGAGAAAAAAGGAACTTCAGAGAAAAAGATCAGATAAAAGTTTTCAGTTGTGCCTTCCTCCATAAAGAGAAAATAGCTGAAGCTCTTATTTGCTCAAACCCTGGCGGCTGCTCTGTGCCTGGGGAGAGGAGAGGAGTTCAGTGTTCCAGACGATGGGCAAGCTTGAATGTCAGTGCTTCCTGCAACACGAGCCCTGAAACCTTGGGAGCCCCATCAACAGCGGTCCAGGGAGATGCTTTAATGTCAATTACGGTTAATGTCATTGCTCTGGACTCTCTCAGCCAGATGCGTTTCAAGGCAAGAGATTTCGTTTCCTAGAGAAAACCTTTAGAAAAAAGAACAAATGTCCTCAATCAACTTCCTTTGAGGGCAGTCTGTATCAGCCCAGTGGTGAAATACTTTTAACATGCTTCCCCTTCAGGCATTTCTTACAAAACCTCTGTGCTCCAAGTCCCTTATTGGGCCCTACTGAGTATGTACAATAAAAGACGTGGCCCCGAGCTTTCGGAATGTACAGTCTGGTTGGGACATACATGATACACAACATGCAAGGATACAGAGGCAAAGATGGAGTCAAAGGAAGATGACAAGGTACTTGGCAAATATTTCCCTAATTTGAGCTTTGGAGAAAAGCAAAAGTGGCTGCCCTTCAGGGGCTCCTTCATGGGAGTACTAGTGTGCTAGGGCTGTCGTAACAAAGTACCACAGACTGGGTGATGGAAACAACAGGAATTGATTTTCTCATAGTTCTGGATAACTAGAAGCCCAGGATTCAGGTGTCAGCAGGGTTGGTTTCTTCTGAAGCATCTCTCCTTAACTTACAGATGGCTGTCTTCTCCCTATGTCCTCACATGGTCCTCCCTCTGTGCCTGTCTAGGTCCTAACCTCCTCTTCTTGTAAAGACATCAGTCATATTGGATTAAGGCCCATCCTAATGACCTCATTTTAACTCAGTTACCTCTGTAAAGACCCTCTCTCCAAATACCTTCACATTCTGAGGTACTGAGGGTTAGGGCCTCAACATATGAATTGGGTGGGACAGAATTCAGTCCATAACAAGGGATGTTTAGGTTAGAGGAGGAAACAACTCATAACCATGTGAAAAGTTATGTTAATCTATCAATTAGGCGGCTGTGCTACCTGCCAGGTGTGTGCTACTACGAAGGAGCTCAGGAGATGGAGGAATTGCCATGAGCCTGAGTGGTTTGAGGAGGCCTTCATTTTTATTTTTTCTAACTTTTTATTTTATACTGGAGCATAGGTGATTAACAATGTTGCATTAGTTTCAGGTGTACAGTAAAGTGATTGTTATACATATACATGTAGCTATTCTTTTTCAAATTCTTTTCCCATTTAGGTTGTTACATAACATTGAGCAGAGTTCCCTGTGCTATACAGTAGGTCCTTGTTGGTTATCCATTTTAAACATTTAAACATAGCAGTGTGTGCATGTCAATCCCAACCTCCCTAACTATCCCTCCCCCCAACCCGTCCCCCACCCCTGCCCCGGTAACCATAAGTTTGTTCTCTATGTGAGTCTGCTTCTGTTTTGTGAATGAGTTCATTTGTATCTTTTTTTTTAGATTCCTCATATAAGCAATATCATATGGTATTTAACTTCACTCAGCATGGCAATCTCTAGGTCCATCCACGTTGCTGCAAATGGCATTATTTCATCCTTTTTAATGGCTGAGTAATATTCCATTGTGTGTGTGTGTGTGTGTGTGTGTGTGTGTGTGCGCGCGCGCCACATCTTTTTTATCCATTCATGTGTCGATGGGACTGAACTAGCTAGAGAGGAAAGTAAGGCTTGGATGAGAGTGGAGGAAGGGAGTTGGATGGAGGAGAGCGCATTCCAGGTGGAATAGCATGGGAAATGGTCTAGGTGGGGCTCTAAGAAGACGTGCTCAGAGGATGTTGACTACACTGGTCCTGTAAGATTGGAGCATCCATTTTATAGGAAAGGAGGGGAGAAGAGCTTGAGGACATAAGCTGAAACTCAAGCGTGGAGGGCTAGGCTGCAGAGAGACTGTTTCCCACTGAGGGCTTTTAAACTGGTAGTAAAACGAGAAGAATAATAACACATGTGAACAGCCTCTTACAATTATTAAGATTTTTCATATACATTATCCCATTTCCTCACCACAGATATTTAACGAAATCAGCAGGGCATCTTTATAACCATCCTATAAATGAGGAGATTGAGGTGGCGAGAGTTTAAATTGCTTGACCAGCAGATGTAAGGGCTACGATCAGAACTGTGCTGTCGGCAAATTAATCTGACAGGCTGTGAAGAAGGCTTTGGGGTGTGAAGAGGCAGGGGCAGAGAGCTGTTAGAAATCAGAACAGGAGTGAAGTGATGAAAGCCTGAATTAGGGGAATTCTGGTACCAGAAGTGGGATAATTTAAACAGACATACTATGTTGGTTCTGATTAATAAACAAGCTAAGAACGAAGCTGCTACGAGATTAGCAAAAATGCCGCTGGGAAGGGTAACGCATTTGGTTTTCATCAGGCTTCTGTTTCCCAGCATGAATTAGTTGATCAGATTCCTCCCTGACTGGTGAGCAGGGGCAGGGAGGACGCCAGTGCAGCTGTGCTCCTGTGTGTCTCTTACAGGCACTTAGTATATTGCACTGTAATTATATTCATATGTCTGCTCCCTCCCCGGCCCATGAGTTCCGCTAGGAAGGTGACAGTATTTTATTCATCTTTGCATACCCAGTACCTAGTAAAACATTTCCGTAGTTAGAAGCTCAATAAACACTTTTTGAATGAATGAATGAGAGTGAGCAGGTGGACACCGACACAGAGGAGGGAAAGAGCATAAAAAGCAGAGGCAGAGGACCTTGAGGGCAAGTGTCAGTAACTTCACAGGGGTCCCCAGGACAGCCTCCTCTGCAGTCAGGTAATGGACCTAACAGACATCTCTCTTAAGACCGAGAAACTTCAAGGAAGTGGTTTTGCCCACCAGCTCACTGCAGGCAGCAGACTTTTTCACATATGGACTTTATTGTACAGAATTGCTAGGGAGATGGCACCAATGACGTGAAATAACTTATTTCAAAGAACAGATTTATGGGCAGAAGCCAGTGGTTTCCTCTCCATGGCCTCAGCCCGTCAGTGCTCCAGGGTCCTTCCCCGCAAGCTCCTGGCTGACCTCCTGTCCTCCCTGCTGCTGCCACCCCTGCTGCGTATCAGCGGGGCCCCCAAAACACCTGCTGAATGAACAAGTCCACCTGTAAAAGAAAGATGGTGAGAGGTACAAACCTTCATTTACATAATAAATAAGCCACAGGGATGTAATATGCAGTGTAAGGAATAGGTTCAATAATATTGTAATAACGTTGTGTGGGGACAGATGGTTACTAGACTTGTGATCATTTCATAAGGCATGCAAATGTCAAATCACTATGTAGCAACCTGACACTAATAATATTGTATGTCAACTACATTTCAGTAAAAAAAAAAAAAAGAAGGATAAAAAGAAAAAGGTGGGGCGATAAGAGGGAAGGAACCAAATACATCAGCGTGACTTTTTCTCCTTTCAGCGTCTATCGAGAGGTCCCAGGTGGGTTGGAATCACATGACCTTCCTTCTTATATTCCCCTGGGGTATAACTGTAATCTAAATCAAGAGTGGAATTGCTGGATCATGTGGCAGCTCTATTTTTAGTTTTTTGAGGAGCCTCCGTACTGTTTTCCACAGTGGCTGCACCAGTTTACATTCCCACCAGGTACATTGTCTTCATTTATTTCTTCAGCAGCCACTTCCTGAGCGCCATCTCTGTCCAGCTCTGCACAAGGTGTTGAAGATGCAGTGAGGAAGGATACAGCCTTGACCCTCCAGGCACTGACAGTCTAGAGGGGGAGATGTCATAACTCAGCGGGCTGGGTCAGAGGTGTGCAGACAGCACGAGGGGAACACAGAGGAGGAGCAATCAAGAGAGGAAGATGTGACCCCCTAAGTCTCAAGGGACCAGTGGAGGGTAGACCACGAGGCCACAGGCAGGCTAGAAGGGTAGGGAAGGCCCTCTAGATGGAGGAAGCAGTGACAAAGGTGTAACAAAGACCAAGGTATAACAGTTCACGTGCAGAATAGGAAGCAGTTCGCTGTGGCTGGAACGTCGCATGGGGGTGGACCGGTTACAAGGGAGGATGTTGGAGAGCAAAGTCAGATCTCCAAGGGTCTTTTACTGTACTGAATTTGAGGTTGAACCTGAGAGAAAAAATAGCATTTCAGAAAACAATAATGAATGAATTGGAAAGTATAAAACTGCAAGCAAGGGGTTCATTTTGGAGGTAACTCAGTGAAGATCCTGGGCAGCTGCACTACAGCAGGGCAGCGAGGATGGAGAGGGGTCAGAGTCAAAGGTGTCAGGAGGCAGAATCCACAGGATGGGCGTGGGGTGAACGTCAAGTAAAGGAGGAGCGAGGGGTCAGCGTGACTCCCAGTTCTGGCTCTGGAAGTAAGGGGCCATTCAATCAAATAAGGAAAATGGGAGGCACAGCGCTGAGTTTGGGACCCTCCCTCTGAGTTTGGGACCCTCCCTCTGAGTTCAAGGAGCCTGTGAGACATGCAAGGAGAGCTCTTTTCCCTGCATCTGCAGGCCCTGGCGAAGAGGTCTGGGTGGTAGGGCTGGATAGGAAGTTAAGTCATCAGCACTTAGGTGCGTGGAAGCCCCCGAAGACCAGGGGAGCGCACAGGGAGAGACGAAAGAGAGCTGAAGGAGGGGCCTTGGGGCAGCGCCTGCATTCATGGGACATTCCCAAGAGGAAGACCCAATGATGGGACAAGGAAGGAGGAAACCCAGAGACGGCGTGTCACACAAGCTAAAGGCAGAGTTCTAGAAATGAGCACACGTCACCCACGAGGGGTGGGCCGACTTCTTATTTACACATCACCTACCCACCAAGGCTGTGACCTGAGAACAGGGTTGGGCCTGATTCATCTCTGTTTCCCCAAAATAGCAAGCACTTAATACACGAGGAGTAAGGAAGTGAGAAGAGCCAGCGCTTGCTGTGTACACATGTGCCAAGCACTAAACACTTTGCCTGGATAATCTGATTTAATCCTCACATCTGTGCTGTTAGGTACATGCTCTTCTCTCTCTCTCTCTGTCTCTCTCTCTGTCTCTCCCTCTCTCTCTCTCTCTCACTATGGGCTATTATTCAGCCTTAAAAAAGGAAGGAAATTCTGCAATGTGAGACAACATGGACAAACCTTGAGGACATTATACTAAGTGAAATAAGCCAGTCACTGAAGGACAAACACCGCATGATTCCACTTCCATGAGGATCTCAAATGGTCGGATTCCTAGAATCCAAGAGTGCGACGGTGCTTGCCAGGGACTGGGGGTGGGAGAGATGGGAGTTGCTAATCAACAGTCATCATTTCAGTCATGCAAGGTGAATAAATCCTGGTGACCTGCTGTACAACGTTGCGCCAATTGTTGAGGACTTTATTGTACGTTTTATTTTATTTTAATTGAAGCATAGTTGATTTACAACATTGTGTTAGTTTCTGGTGTACAGCAAAGTGATTCATGTATATATATATGTATACATATATATAACTGAATATATATATGTAATTGAATATATGTATATTCTTTTTCATTATGATCTGTTATAGGATAACGAATATAGTTCCCTGTGCTATACAGTAGGACCTTGTTTTTTAACATTTTAAAATTTAAAAGGGTAGATCTCATGTTAAGTGTTCTTACCACAATAAAAAAAAAGGTACATTACCTTCTTATCTGCATTTATAGGTGAGAAAAGTGAAGCACAGAGAAGTTAAGAAACATGTTCAGAGTCACACAGCTATTAAGCAGTGGGGCTTGATTTCAAGCCCAGGCAGTCTAACTCCAGTGTCCCTGCTTTTAACCACTATGTGATGCTGCCCATCGACAAAAGCTGAACCCATTACCCCTCCCAGGGGAAAAGAAATCTTTAAACCTTTAAGAATGGCTAGAATTATAAGCCTCACTATTAAAACTGAGAGGAAATAATGCTGGGGTTTTGCCCGAGAGCCTCCTCTAGGCGTGGTGAGCGTGCGTTTAACGAGTGGGAGAAACTAAGGCAGCTGGGAGCTCCCTGCGCTTGGCCCAGAACTGGGCTTGCTGGGGCCGTGAATCTTCTCCCCTGGGAGGGCTATAGGTGTGAGTTGACGGGCAGGAGCGGATATGCCGAGTAACGATGGCGATGCAGTAGCTGCTGCTTCTCAGTGCATTCATCAGGCTCACTAGGGCTCGGAGGCGGAAACGCTGTGTCGTCCCTGCATTACCCGGTCAGGAGCACAGCTCACTCAGCACATTCACACCATTAGCGGAGCTGAACCCACTCCCGGAGCAGCGCGAGGTGCACAAGGGAAAGGGTGTCCTCTAACTTGGGTTTCCCTGGCCCAGACCTAAGACAGCCCTTACCTTGGGCAGCAGCTCTCCACCAGCCAGTCTAGATCAGAGCACAAAGTTAACCTTTAGTGTTACCCTAGAGCAGCGGTGCCCAACCTTTTTGGCACCAGGGACCGGTTTCGCAGAAGACAATTTTTCCATGGATGGGGCGGCAGTGGGGGGGATGGTTTGGGGATGATTCAAGCGCATTACATTTATTGTGCACTTTATTTCTATTATTATTACATTGTAATATATAATGAAATAATTGTACAACTCACCATAATACTGACAGGAGGCGGAGCTCAGGCGGTAACCTGGGGCTGTAAATATAGATGAAGCTTCCCACGCTGGCCCGCCTCTCACCTCCCGCTGTGCAGCCCAGTTCCTAACAGGCCATGGACCGCTTCTGGGCCATGGCCCTGGGGCTGGGGACCCCTGCTCTAGAGCAACGCTGCCCAATAAAAAATTCAGAAATAAAACGCAAACCCACTTGTAATTTAACATTTTCTAGTAGTCACGTCAAAAAGAAGCAATGAGAGATAGGTGAGATTACTTTTAATAATATATTCTATTTAGCCCTAAATATATAGAATATGATTATTTCAGCTTGTGATCAATATAAAAAATTACTAGCAAGATATTTTACACTCTTTTTATTTGCACTAAGTTTTCAAAATCTGTGTGTATTTTATACAAAGGTGCCTCTCAATTCCAATTAGCCACATTTCGAGTGCCCAGTGTGGTTGGGTGGCTGGCATAGCTCTAGAGCCTTTGTAAGTGTGAGGGGCTGGGACAGCAGAGACGCTCAGGGTCCCTCCAGGCTCCAGTCAGGCAGTGGAATGGGGACAGACCCCACACAGCCAGAGAGATGGGGTCGAGGGGGACCCACCAGCTGGTAACCTCAGGGCCATGTGCAATCGGCCCATAAATCTGCAAGGTGGAGGACTCCCTGCCCTGAAAAAAACTCAGTCTGTTGCTCTGTACGCCTTCTTTTCTGTCATGATGCTCACCTTGGTTTCCATTTTAATGTCATCATGCACAAGTAGTTACTGCGAGTACAGTGTGCCTGAAACTTGCTAGATATTGGATCCAGTAAAGCCTTATGCACGTACAGTGCCCAGCAGATTACAGAGCTCTTCACACACAAACCAAAGGGAGAGGTGTATTTATTATCTATTGCTGTGTAACAAATTAGCATAAACTTAGCTGCTCACAGGAACACACATTTATTATCTCACAATTTCTGCAGGTCAGGAGGCCAGACACATCCTAGCTGGACCCTCTGCTTAGTTTCTCAAGGCTGCAGTCAGGGTGTCAACCAGGGCTAGGTTTTCATCTGAAGGCTCACCTGGGGAAGGATGTATGTACCTGTTCACATGGTTGTTGGCAGCATGCAGTTTATTGGTGGTTGGAGGACTGAGAGTTTCCATTTTTTACTGGCTGTGGGTCAGAGACCACCCCCAGGTCCCTATCATGGGCCGTTCTCCATAGGCAGCTTACGACATGGCAGCTTGTTCTTCAAGGCCAGCAGGAGTGCTTCTAACTCCAGTCCACTAGGAGGGAGTTCTTTGTAATTGAACATAATCATGAGTGACAGCCCATCATCACCTTGGCCATGTTTATTGGTTAGAAGCAAGTCACAGGTCTCACTTACACTCAAGGGCTGGTGATTACACAAAAACATGAACACCAGGAGGTGGGGGCATGCGGGCCACCTTCAGCTCTGTCACTACAGGGGCATTATCCCCATTTCACAGAGGTGGGCAGTGAGGGTTGGGGAGAATGACTAGGTTGTAGGGAACTAAGGTCCATGTGTTCTGATTCCATGGCCAGTATCCCTTCTTCCACATAGGTACAGTGAGACATGGGTCCTGCCCTTTTGTTACTGGAAGGGGGATCCCTTCCAGGATCCAAGAGTGGGCTCTTGTCTAACACTCAGAAATGAATTGTCCGAGGAGATACATACTGACAAAGCAAAAGACTTTATTGGGAAGGGATGCCCAGGTGGAGAACAGCATGGTAAGGGAACCCAGAAGAACTCCTCAGCTGTGTGGCTCTCAGTCTCAGGTTTTATGGTAATGGGGTTAGCTTTCTGGGTTGTCTCTGGCCAGTCATCTTGCCTGTGCCCATATTTGGTCCGATTCCTGGTGGCGTGCGCATCTCTCAGTCAAGATGGTTTCCATCGTAAGGGTTTCTGGGAGGTTGGCAGGGCATATTATGGGCTGGCATCTCCTGCCTCCTTTTGGCCCCTCCCGAATTCTTCCGGCTTGTCAGGGACCTCCTGTTGTGAGATAACTCATGCAAGTGGTTACTATATTATCCTGCCTGGCCATGGCAGGCAGTTTCAGTCAATGGTTCCCTAACATTTAGGCAGCTTGCAAAAAAATTGGGGAGTAGGAGCTAGAAATAAGACCACCTAGAACTCAGCCATGCTCCCACACAGGAAGTAGGTTGCCAGGAGCCTCTACTGGCTTCTTGACATGCCCCTTCCTGGATCTATGGAGACCCCAAAGGTGAAATGTGGGACTTCAACCTGGAAAGAAGAAATCTAGAATATTCATAAAATTAGTAATATATATATTTTTTTGCCCGCGCCGCATGGCATGCAGGATCTTAGTTCCCCACCCAGGCCTCGAACCTGCTGTGCCCCCTGCAGTGGAAGCATGGAGCCTTAACCACTGGACCGCCAGGGAATTCCCAAAGTAATAGCTTTTATGAATTACCTGGGGGAGAGGAGGAGGATTAAAAAGAATGGGTCGGGGGAAGCCTTGAAGTGTTTCCTTTTTTTTTTTTTTTAATAGTGAGACTACAGTTATGTATTAGTCTTAGAACTTCATAAAGTTTTAAACTTTAAAAAGGTTATTGTGGGGCTTCCCTGGTGGCGCAGTGGTTGAGAGTCCGCCTGCCGATGCAGGGGACACGGGTTCGTGCCCCGGTCCGGGAAGATCCCGCATGCCGCAGAGTGGCTGGGCCCGTGAGCCATGGCCGCTGAGCCTGCGCGCCCGGAGCCTGTGCTCCGCAACGGGAGAGGCCACAACAGTGAGAGGCCCGTGTACCACAAAAAAAAAAAAAAAAAAAAGGTTATTGTGGGAGAGGCCACAACAGTGAGAGGCCCACACACCGCAAAAAAAAAAAAAAGGTTATTGTGTATCTTATGCTATTTTGATAAATATGCCTCACCACCCCCTCCCACACCATCAACAACAACAGAAACAAAACTCCACCCCTCCTTGCTGTTATGCGAGGGAATTGAGGTCTCCTGTAGGTAGGGAAATCTAGGAGAGTGCTTCGAGGCAGAGGCCCGTGGGCCCCTGGGGGTTTCTAGTCATTTGGGGGTGGGGAAGGGGGTGGAATTACATTACGTTCATTACATTGAAAAAAAAAAGAAAAAGAGGAAGCAACTTACTGCTCTTTCTGCTGGGATACTGGGGGTCTAGAGCCCTTAGAGCATCTGACTGTGGAAACAGAGGGAAGGAGGCCGCAGGCTCCCCAGCATCTGGGCCGGGGCGCGAAAACCTGCAGCCCACGTGGCTTCAATCACAGAGCAGAAGCCCGGCAGCTCCAGCTCCGGGCGCCCATCTGACTTCTTTGTTTGCTAGGAGCTGGACCCCGCGAGGGTGGCTGCCCTCAGAGCCGTCTTGGGGCTCGGCCTTCCCCCTTCTGTAAAATTCCGGAAATCGCAGGGCAGCCTCAGGCAACAGGCTGCAGGCTCGGGCAGCTGCTCAGGGAGCTGGGCTGCTAGGTTGGGGCCACTCGGGATCTCTGGGGACCACTAACCCTGAGACCTCTTGGCCGGCTCTGTCCAAAGCAAACAGCCAGCAGATGTCCCCAGCGCAGCCTCTGGTGAAACAGTTTATTCTTAGGAGATGGCCATCTCCCCTCTGGGACCCTGCGGGCTCGGCCAGCCTTCCTCCTCTCTCACTTTCTCCCCCTCCCTCCCTCTGAGATGCTTTCCTCTGAATTTGATACCACTGGGTGAACTTTAAAACAGAGGACTGCAAGGAAAATTCCAACATGGGAAGTTAATTTGCTTCTCTAGTAAAGAAGAGTGGCTGGAAGTTTCTCTGGGGCTCAGGCAACTGAGCACCGGAGGTCTACTTACCCAATTTGGAATGAGGATAAACCCTGTCAGTCTGTGTTGGCAGCCTGTAACACCTAAAACCAGAGGCTGTTAGCCAGCCCATAAGTAAGATTCCACTTATGGCAAGTTATTAAAGTTACATTTCGGGCCTACATTTCAGATGTATTGTTTAAAAGTAATAAGCTAGGTTCCAGCCATGAACTGTTACACTGGAAATGAAAACCTATGGGTAATCATCTTGCTTCAAACAATTCAATACCCATCCCACATTCCTGAAAAATATCTATGACAGACACCTCATTCAGGTTTTTTGTTTTTTTTTTTTCACTGTTCTTCCCTCTTGGGACATTAACTTTCAGTCCTTAGCCTTGACCTTAACATGCATGTAGTTTACAGATATTATAAGTCAGGATTGCCATTTTCATAGAAATACTTTACTCTGGAGACTGTCAGTACAAACATTACAAGGATGTTTGACAAGTTTCTCAGGTATTCTGTTGTCCTCAAGGCGGATAAGGAGAAAGGAGAATTTTCACAAGGTCAAAAGCTGTTAATTTATTTATTGCTGCTCATGGATTTATAGCACCCAGCCTCCATGAACCAAGCCCTCCCCGTGCAGGGTCCATTTGTCACACAGGTAAACAGAGTTCTCATGCTAGAGTATAAATTTAGCATGAAACACTCCTGCTTAAAAACTCTCATGGCTTCCCATTACCTATGCATCAAGGATAAACTCCAGTCTTCTTAGTATGTCAGGCAAAGTTTTCCTGGCCTGGCCCTATCCTGCTTTTGCAGCTCATATCCAGTCATTAGGTCCTGTCAACTCTATGCTGAAGTTCCTGGAAATTTCTCATCCTACCCTGAACATATTTCCAGGTCATCCCAACAACTCTGGAATTCCTTAGTCCGCAATTATAACCTGAGAGCCCACAGAGAAATAGGAAATATTGGAGAAGCTGTTATTTAGGAAATAGCCTTCTCCACAGCAACGCTCCAAAAAGCTTTCCCTATTCCACAAATAAGTGGGATCGTGATGTATTTGTCTTCGACAGTTCCCCAGAGTAATCATTCCTTTGCTGAGCCCCTTAATAAGAGCTGCTGCCCACTCACCAGCCATGTGCGCTGGCATCAGAACAAATCAGCCCACAGAAAGATATAAATCGTCTTTCTGCCATTTGCTCAAAAAAGGTGCTGTTTGTCCTAGCAGAGGCCCTGCCTCAGTACCTAGGGTCAATTTTGCTCCTTCCTCAGAAGTTTCTTACATATATGTCCTCCCTCTCCCTAGAATGACTACTTTCTTTCCACTTTTGTACTATTTATAATAGCAGCGAAGACATATTTCATATTTCATATTTTAAAGCATTCATGTGCTTTAAAACAAGCGTTCCTTTGTTTAATCCTTACAAAAGCCCTGTGGAAAAGGGACTACTACTATATAATTTACAGATAATAAAATCAGGTCTAGACAAGTTTAAGGATCTTAAGGCCACATAGTATTGGCCAGTGAAAGGCAGGATCAGGACTCAGCCTGACCCAAGCCCGCTTGGGTGACCACTCTCCACGCTGTGTTTAAAATTACTATTTTAAGACTTTGGAGGAAGTAAGTGGGGGCTTGTTTTATTGTTACTGTCCTTTGTTTGTTTTGTTTTGCTTCTAATCTTAAATACATAAAATTAAGAGAAGTTAAGAATTCCCTCCAAGACTCAAAATATTCTTTTCCATATTTATTTTCTAACCTCTGTGGCTACCAGGAAATATTTCTTAACGCAACTGATGGGCAAGTGAAATTTCTATCCCTTTATGTTTTTTTAAAGTGATATTTTACTTATTTATTTTTGGCCGTGTTGGGTCTTCATTTCTTTGTGCGAGCTTTCTCTAGTTGCGGCGAGCAGGGGCTTCTCTTGTTGCAGAGCATGGGGCTCTAGGCACGTGGGCTCAGTAGTTGTGGCTCGTGGGCCCTAGAGCGCAGGCTCAGTAGTTGTGGCGCACGGACTCAGTTGCTCCACAGCATGTGGGATCTTCCCAGACCAGGGCTCGAACCCGTATCCCCTGCATTAGCAGACGGATTCTTAACCACTGCGCCACCAGGGAAGCCCCTCTTCCTTTGCATTTGAGGAAGGAGAACAAGGAACAAAAACTAAATGATCAAACCATTTTGGGGGAAGGAAGAACAATCTCGTACATCCATCCTACTTTGGAATGATGTACATTAGTTTTGAAATCCACCTGGGGAAGAATAACAAAGATTTTGCAGATCTTAGGCACACTTTTTCTGCTCTGAGTGAAGATCATATGCACATGTGTACCATGATGTGTTTAGAAACAACTTTCAACCAAGTTTTAGATTTGTGAATATTTTCTGACTCCTGAACTACTTTTTTTTTCTGCAACCATTTTCTTTTCTTTCTTTTTTTCAATATTAACAGCATTCAATACTAAAAAATCATACAATAAAGAAAATGTAATCAGAATTAATTGCGTGGGTCAGTTGTGAGTATTATTTGCACAGTCACAATAATATATATGCTGAATACACATATTGAAATGTGATATAACTCCATTGTGATCATTGCTGGAGGGGAAGTGTGTATTTGAGAGGCAAGGAGTGGGAAGGAAAAAAGAGTATAAACTTTCATCTTCCGTAGGAGAAAGTCAGCAGATAATATCTAACTTTTTTTTTTTAATAAAGGGATATGACAGAGAAATAGCTAGAATAATTCAGAGTGATTGCCCTTGGGGAACAAAAATTGGGAAGTAAAGTGTGGAGATCACTGTTATATTTATGAGCATTGTAGATGCACTATTATTTTGTTAAAAAATAAAAAGTATTTTAACAAAAGTAAAAATAAAATTCCTGACGAATTCGGTGGTTGTCTCTGGATGATATAAGAAATGGGTGGTTTTTACTTCCTTCATTCTAATTTCCTCTATATTGAAAATATGCTATAATTTGGAAAGAAATCTGCAACCATTTTCAACAGCTCAGCGCTCATCATTCAAAATGCTTGCTCCACATTCCTCTATGTAGTGCAGGACACAGGAATGATGCCGGTCACGATGGGTGGTGCCAGACAGGGAAGGTGGGCTCCTTTCTGTCCAGATGAGAGCATCATTTAGGGAACTTCAGCCCATCTAAAAGGAAGGATGCTGACATTGTTCTTCTCCCTCCTGATCTGCTTCAACACCATCCAGCCCATACCATTTCTCTTCTTAATTCACATTTCTTGAATTGCAAAGAATTTTTCCTTTCTTTTTATCTTTGCCAAACCTTTCCAGAGGGCAGAGCAAAGCTCCAGAGCCTTGATGCCCTTGGGACCACTTCCCAGCACCTCTCAGATGGTTCTAAGGAGTCCTGGGGGCTGTGAGTAGGAAGATGGGAACTGATCTTTGTCACAGAAGGGCCAGTTTGAGGTCTCCTGGGGCACTTATACAGTCCACATTCCTCTGTTCTTGGGGCAGGGGTGGGGGGCAGAGTCTCAAATCTCTGAGAGATGAAAACCATGAGCATTCTCTACCCTCACCCCTAACTTTCTTTACCTCCTTTTCCCTTTAATACATTTCCTTTCTCACCATCTGCATTCCTATGAAGGGAGGATTCCACTCGATCCTGCTTTAAGTTGCTCTTTTCTGACCGTGGGCAGGGTCTTCTATGTGGCTTAGTGGTTTTGAATGCTAAACAAAGCAGGAGATGAAATGCAATTCTTGGCTCTCTAAATTATATTTATTTCTCTAGTATTTTGGGCCTGGAGTTTCCAAGGAGGAATAACGTGTGTTTTGTTGAAAAGGAAGGAGTGGGAGGATTAGATGTGAAAGTAACACATAGTGCCCCTGGAGTCAGAAGGCCTGGGTTCTAGTCCTAAATTTGCCAGTAACCTGCATCAGTGTGACCCAACACTCAGTTGCTTAGTTTATAAGGTAAAGTGGCTAAATGAGTGCTGACCACGAATGCCAAATGACAGACCCATGGTTCAAATACTGGCTGTGCCATTTACTAGTTGCATTTCCTTAGGCACTTTATTTGATTTCTCCAAGCCTCAGTTTCATCATCTGTAAAATGGGAATAAAAATTGAAACTATTTTATAGACTGGTTTTAAGGATTAAATAAGATAATGTTCGTAGGGTTCTTAGGAAGTGATCAATAAAATGAGTTATTAGTGGGAACTCCCTGGGGGTCCAGTGGCTAGGACTCTGCGCTTTCACTCCTGAGGGTTCAATCCCTGGTCAGGGGGAAAAAAAAAGAGCTATTAGCATAGAAGTCCCACAAGGCTCCTCTCACCTCTACATTTTATGACTCAATTTGCAAAAAAGGTCATTGATGATTACATTTTTAAGTAATGTTCACTTTTTTACTTGTAGTTCTATTTTTTAAAAAAACAACCGAAATTTATTTCTAACAATTCTGAAGGCTGAAAGTCTGATATCAGGGTGCCAGCATGGTCAGGTGAGGACCCTCTTTCGGGCTGCAGACTTCCCACTGTAGTTCTATTTTTGTTTTGTTTTTTTGTTTTTTAAGAAGTTCCTCTTTTCCTGGTTTGCCAATAATTTTTTTCTTTTATCATAAGTGAGTGTCGAACTTGTTAAATTCTTTTTCTTCATCTACTGAAATGACATTTCTTTTCTCCTTTTCTATAAATATGGGAGATTACTATGATTGATTTTTTTTTTTTCTTTTTTGAGGTACGTGGGCCTGTCACTGTTGTAGCCTCTCCCATTGCAGAGCACAGGCTCCGGACGCGCAGGCTCAGCGGCCATGGCTCACGGGCCCAGTAAAAAAGTAAAACATTTTTTACTTTTACAGATTTTATTTAATTCTATTTAATTGATCACATTTAATATAACTTAATACTTACGATTAAGTATTTTTCTTTTATTCCTGTGAGTCTTTATCACACAAATATAAGCTTCATGAGGGAAGAGACTAATTCTGTTTTCCTTACTATTATCTTCATAAACCTGGCTCAGTTGTAGAAAGCTGGCAAGTATTTAATGAATGAATGGAGAGATGATGAATAAATTAATGCTTTCAGATGAGCTTCCCAGAGAATTTGCATGTCCCTCTGAAAAATTAGCTCCGTTTCACTGAAGGCCTATTTTGTGACAAGCATTGTATAACTACAAAGATGGGTACAAAACTGTCCCTGCCTGGGAAGCTTAATGTCTAGTGGGAGAAAAGACGAACAAATATTCAGGCACAACAAATTATAAAGACTCTAATAGGTGTCTGTTGAGTACTATGGGAAAGAGGATAAGAGAAAGCCATGTTGTTTAGGGAAAGCCACCTACCTGGGCTGTTTCCATGAGAGAGGGAGAGAGATTTTCCAGGCAGGGAAGGTGAGGCAATAGAGAGTGAGCAACTTCTTGCGGGTCATGGCAAGGGGTGGGTTTTGTCATGTTCAGACCCCCAGCTATCCTAAAAACGATATGGGCAGATGCCTGCTAGACTATTTCAGAGGCACGATCCAGAAAAGTGGGGATGGGACACTTCAGGCCTCTGCTGCCAGATAGGCCTGTGGTGCTGAATGAAATATGTCTAAATTCCTTTTTATCTCAATTTACTCACCTGTGACGCTACAGCCCAGCAAAAGCCTGGAGATTTAAGAGGGGTTCACGGGGTGGAGAGCGGGCGAAATTAAGTCTCCATCTGCTTCTGGATTAATCTCAGAGAACAGTAAACCAGGTCAGGCGGGAAGACTGTTGATAAAACCTGAGACCACTGTTAAACTAACAACAATCAAAAGAAAAATTAGAGCTGTGCTCTGCGGGCCAGTTGAAGTAGTATTTCTCTAGAAGCTTCCGTATCCTGAATCTCGCCGCAAATGACTTGCGCCCTCCTCTTCTCTTTCCCTTGCAACCCAACTTTGAGTGATCATGTCACTCCCACCCAAACATCCAGCACTACTCTACTCCCAACTCTCTGCCTGGCAAAGTTCCCCTCTACCTGTCACCCGTCCTACCTACTGAAATGCTGCGATCCTTCAGACCACAGGGGTTACTTCCTCTACTGATTGTCACCATCCCTGGGTTACTATTTCCTCTGAGCTCCTGAGACATTACAGGATTTGCCCATTTGGGAGGTTTTGTTTGTTTGTTTGTTTCGTTTTTTGGTTTTTCTTTTTGGCCTCGCCGCACGGCTTGTGGGATCCTAGTTCCCCAACCAGGGATTGAACCTGGGCCCTCAGCAATGAGAATGTGGAGTCCTAACCACTGGACTGCCAGGGAATTCCCAGGATTTGCCCATTCTGTACTGTCTCATGGCATTCTGATTCTTGCACACCACTTACAACTATATTGGATGCTCCTTGAGAGCAGGAATCAGGAATCCTGTGTTAATCCTACTCTCGTTATCTCTCACAAAATCCCTGTGCACAGTGGGGACATAATACGTGCTCACGCTGTTGGTTCCCTGGTTGACACAGGAGCTAGTGGTCAAGGAAATCTGCTTGCATGTCCCAAGCAGCTCCTTACAGGGCTTGCCACCAATTTCTCCTGAACAAAAATCTTCAGATCTCTGCTAGAGTTCTGTAGAGTTCATGCCCCTAGAAAGGTCACAGATGGAGACCAGTGTGATATGCCCAGAAAAGCTGATTCCGGGACTAAGAACCACAGTGGCTTTTAACCACAGAGAAAATGAGAACTTTAAACAAATATTTTTCCTAGGAGGGCCTCAGCCTCTCATAGGGTTTCTAAGCTGCAAACGCAGCAAAAGAGGTGAGGGCGGAGGAAGGAGGGTGCTGGGCAGAACAGGGCTGCTTTTATGTTGGGCAGGATGGCTTTATCCCCAGGGTTTCTGAACTGCTTCCATGCGTTCTGAAAACCTTGATTCATTTTTCCCCACTCTGAACCAAAATAGTTGAAATACAACATGCCCAGTGAACAGGAAGGAGGGAAGGAAGGTAGGAAGGGAGGAAGAGAGGGAGGGAGGGAGGAAAGAAAAAACAAGATAAGACTTGCTTTCACATTATTCTGGTACCCTGCTCTTCAGGCGAGGTCCAGTGGAGAAGACAGAAGCGTCCTTTCTCCTTTCCTATCAGGCTGAACAAAGGAGGTTGCAGCAGAAATACTTTCCAGCAGGGGTGTGACCATCCTGTCGCCAACACCAACGTGAGCGGCCTGAGGAAAAGGACACGCAGCTCTGTTCCCAAAGGACTGTCCCATCGGGCACAGGGTCAGATATCAGTGTCACAGTCGAGGGACACACCCTGCAAAGATGACTATCTGTTGAACAGGAGAAGTGGGAGAATAAAAAGCCACAGGTGTTATCAAGTTGTTAGTTGGTCTCAGACATGGAGCAGAGAAAATATCTTAGGGCAAGACAACGCTTGCTCCCCGCCCACAATCCCCTATTGGGTTAAACACAGGTGTTTTTCTCTGTTTCCTCCCCAAATCCCATTAAGATGAAAGTAAAGGAATAAAACGGCTGTAAATCCACGCAGGTCAAGAGAATAGGGGAGGAAATTGAGGGGAAAGAGAAATGTCGGCAAACATTTGGATGAAGGGAAGAACTGACTCACCAGGTCCCCGTGGCTGAAACCTGCTGCTTGTAGAGGGCAGCCGGCTCGTGGAGCAAAAAGATGAGCTGAGGCATGTTCTTAACGCTGGGGGATCAGGTGACAGTCTGTTTAAAAAGATCTAAGTTTCTCCTTCCGCACCCTCCACAGAGAAGCCCCAACTCCTCCCCCACCCTACAGGAGAAGGGAGTTTGGAGAAACAGAGACATCAGACACAGCAAAGAGCAAAGGGCCAAACTGCAAACATGGTGCTTCCCAAAGTCAAGGTCTGGAGGCCTTTTCTTTGAGGCTGTTGGATTTCTGAACAGGACTCTCCCTCCGACCCCCTGGCCACCCAGCTCAGAGATCACTGGCAGCCATTACTCACCTCCCACTGACAGATGGGTGACTTGAGAATTCTCTGGAGAAAGAGAACAGCTTCAAAGAAAAAGCCTCCGGATGCTGACATTTGGGAATCCCGCAGTGAAAAAGCCTACAGAGAAATCCGTGGCACAAAAAGCCCTGTTGGCTCACAGCACTTCCAAAGAGATTTTTGGTGTCTCTTTCCCTAACATGAGACATTTGAGAAAAGTAAGAGGAAAACAAATAGAAACAGAGACTGTGCAAGGAGCGCTATGATCAATATCCTAAGGGACATAAGAGAAGAAATTGTAGAATGTTATGCAAAAGGAACAGATTAATAATAACAATATTTATTGAACATTTACTATGTACCAGGCATGTATTTAAACTAACTTAATCCTCATTACATGCTTTAATCCTCATTTTTTTAATTTAAAATTTAAAAAATTTTTTATACAATTTTAAAGGTTACTTTCCATTTACAGTTATTACAAAATAATGGCTATATTCCCCCTGTGGTACAGTACATCCTTGAGCCTATCTTCTACCCAACAGTTTGTACCTCCCACTCCCCCACCTCTATAATGCCCTTCCCCCGCCACTGGTAACCACTGATTTGTTCTCCATATCTGTCAGTCTGCTTCTTTTATGTTATATTCACTAGTTTGTTGTATTTTTTAGATTCCATTTATGAGCAGTATCATATAGTATTTATCTTTCTCTGTCTGATTTATTTCACATAGCATAATGCTCTCCAAGTCCATCCATGTTGCTGCAGATGGCAAAATTTCATTCTTTTTTATGTTTTTTTTTAATAGTTAGGGAGTAGTATTCCATTGTGTATATATATATATACCACATCTTTTTAAAAAAAAATTTATTGGAGTATAGTTGATTTACAATGTTGTGTTACTTTCGGGTGTACAGCAAAGTGAATCAGTTATACATATACATATATCTATTCTTCTTAGATTCTTTTCCCATATAGGCCATTACAGAATACTGAGTGGAGTTCCCTGTGCTATACAGTAGGTTCTTATTAGGTATCTATCTTATATATAGTAGTGTGTATAAATCAACAATCCTCATTAAATGCCCATGAGTTGGGTACAATTATTTTCCCCATTTTATAGATGAGAAAACTGAGGCACAGAGAAGGTA
The DNA here is from genome assembly GCF_951394435.1 of Stenella coeruleoalba. Lineage (NCBI taxonomy): Eukaryota > Metazoa > Chordata > Mammalia > Artiodactyla > Delphinidae > Stenella > Stenella coeruleoalba. Next base: position 98,449,071 of record NC_137154.1, on the reverse strand, counting down.
AGGAACTTGTCAGAGGTTATATAACCAGAAAGGAGTATGTACTAAATGTGTTTGAGTTGCTGATTTTAATGACCTCTAAGAGATCCTTTGAAAAGAACTCTCGGAACAACTCAAACAACATGAGAAAAAGGTAAGAAAATGAGAGGATCAACCCAGGACGTCCAACATCTAATACATATGTATACAAAGAGGAAGAAGTGAAAATGGAAGGAATTATTTTTAAATAGTATAATAACATTGCCTTACATTTAAATGAGCTTTCAGATTACTAACAATAAATGAATGGGGAAAAAAAAAAAAGACGTACAATCCAAAACCCATCTTAGCAAAATTTGACAACTCCAAGGATGAAGATAAAACCCTAAAAACTTTCAGAGAGAAAAAAGAGGTCACTTATGAAAGATTGGAATTAAAACTGGCATCAGACTTCTTAACAGTGACTCTGGAAGCCAGAAGTGAATGGAGCAATGCCTTCCGGAATTGAGAAAACTGTATCCAACCTAATATTCCATAGCAACCAAGCCAGGAGTCAAGTGTGAGACACTGAATGCACAGGAACTGGTAACAAGTGTCACCTGTAGGAGGGAAACTGAGGACTAGGTGTGGGTAACAGACTTACCTTTCACTGTGGACCATTTTGTTCTGTTTGAATGTTTACCATATGCTTATCACATTATTCCAAAAAGTTTAGAATCAAGAAATCGCTTTTAAGTGATGCCAATAGTTAATTAAATTTGGAAGCCATCAAAAGCCCTTGGATGATTACCAGTTCTCCACTCCTCTCTTGTAAGCATGGAGTAGGCAGGGAGAAAGGGAGGTCAGCCAGAACCTGTTTGCTGCACTGGTGAAAATGCAAAGATCTTCTGGAAGTCAGTCCTCTGGCGAGCCAAAGCCAAGACTCATCATTAGGTCATTTGAATAAATACAGGAGTGAATGAAAGGATAAATGAGCATGAAGCAGCCATTTGAGTCATTTGGGTGTGGGTGAGTGAGAGGAAGGAAGTAAAGCTAGGGGAAATGGTTTGGCACTGTAAATCCTCCCCTGCTGAGACCTGACATTTTCTGCAGGGATGTATATTGGGTGTAGGGAGCCAGGCTGCAACGCTAGGTCTCTTCTTGCCACCTCAACATGAGAAGCTGAAGTCTGGGTTAGCTGATTTAGCTGTATACCATCATTACATAGCACACAGATCAAGGTCCAGATTTTTAATTGCCATTCTCTGTCTCTGGGAGAAGAGAAGCTCTGAGATGTTTCTTGTGAAGCAAGAGCTAAGCCTGATTATAGTTCTGCTCACATACTTGTTGTAGGAAGCATATGAAAGCTTATTGCAGTCCTTAAGAACTTATCTAATTCAGTAGTGATTTATAAGCCCTTTTAGAAGAGTCTGTGTTACACATGTAGGGAATGGCCTTGAGGACACGGGGAGGGGGAAGGGTAAGCTGGGACAAAGTGAGAGAGTGGCATGGACGTATATACACTACCAAATGTAAAATACATAGCTAGTGGGAAGCAGCCGCATAGCACAGGGAGATCAGCTCGGTGCTTTGTGACCACCTAGAGGGGTGGGATAGGGAGGGTGGGAGGCAAACACAAGAGGGAGGAGATATGGGGATATATGTATATGTATAGCTGATTCACTTTGTTATAAAGCAGAAACTAACACACCATTGTAAAGCAATTATATGCCAATAAAGATGTTAAAAAAAAATAACACTAAGCCACGTAAGAAAAAAAATAAATAAGAATCTGTGTTAAATGGTAATGAATGGTCACCTTTTCATGGGCATATTAGTAAGAATATATTCCAGCACTTTAGCCAAATGATAATAGGTCAGTAGCATCAGCCTCTTGGAGAAAGACCATATCCTTTTTTTTAAAATTAATTAATTTTATTTTTGGCTGCGTTGGGTCTTTGTTGCTGCGCTCGGGTTTTTCTCTAGTTGTGGCAAGCAGAGGCTACTCTTTGTTGCGGTGCATGGGCTTCTCATTGTGGTGGCTTCTCTTGTTGTGAAGCACGGGCCTTAGGCACGTGGGCTCAGTAGTTGTGGTGCATGGGCTCAGTAGATGTGACACACGGGTTTAGTTGCTCTGCAGCACGCAGGCTTTTCTCGGATCAGGGATCAAGCCCATGTCCCCTGCATTGGCAGGAGGATTATATTCTTGAATCTTGGATACAAAGGCCATTTGGGGGAATTACTGTCTTCCACATTCTGCCTGCTGTAACCTTTGAAGATGATTTCTTTTTGCCCCCATGATATTAGGGTGGCACAGCTTCTGTAAACATCTCCCCATGACATATTCCAGGAAAATGTGTTACCGGAATGATGTGAAGAGTATAGTTTATATCATGTGTAGAGCATGGGAGGTCTGAAGTCAGACTGAGTTGAAATTATTAACTTTGAGATCTTAGCAAATTACTTAACCTCTCTGAGTCTTAGGTTTTGCTCTGTAAGATGAGGCAAACCGTGCTTCATAGGGTTAAGTGATTAAGTGAGTTTATATATATAAAATGTACATATATGTATGTATTCCTCAGCATACGGTAACTGGCATATAGTAAGCACTCAATGAATGTTAGATATTGTTAATATTATAAAGCATTTTTATGATTGCAGAGTACTTTCAGATAAACTAACACTAAACTACAATTCCCACCTACTCTGCATAACAAAACTCAAAATATATATGGGAAAGAACTGTGAAATCTAAAAAGTGCTATGCAGACATAAAAGTGGTAAAATATCAAGCTTATCATTACATTTTTATAAAACAGAATGAAGAATTCATGTCATAACCTACTCCTAGGGCTGTTGGGTTACCAAAAAACTTGTGAATAGTTAAAGCATTTTTAATTCTATGAGACGGTGATTATCATTGTCAATGGGGAGGTAGAGGAAGCTAATGCATAATTTTTTAAACATTTATTAAAGGATGTGGTAGGCAGCCTCTAAGATTGTCTCCAGACTTCCTCCCTCCTAGTATTCCTTCTGCCTGATTGTGGGCAGGAATAATGTAATCACTTATAACAAATATCAAAAGAATATGGCAACAGGTGTCTCCTCTGCGTTTCCATCTTCGACACTTTCTTGTGCTTTCTTTTGGGTCACTTACCCTGGGAGAAGCCAGCTGCCATGGGATGAGGCAGCCCTTTGGAGAGGCCCATTTAGTGAGGGATTGAGACCTTCCAACAGCCACGTGCGTAAGCTTAGAAATGGAGTCTCCCTACCTCAGTCAAACCTTCAGATGAGACCACAGCCCCAGCCAACAGTTTTACTGCACCTCATGGGAGACCCTAAGCCAAAGCTACCCAGCCGAGCTGTGCCCAGATTCCTGACCCACAGAAACTATGAAATATGTTTGTTGTTTTAAGCTGCTAAATTTTGGAATGAGTTTGAAACTCTAACTGCTAAGTTTTGGAATAAGTTCGATTTGGTATGCAGAAAGAGGTAAAATTAGTAAAGAAGTATAAGATACATACCTAAGATGCACAATCATAAGTGTACAGTTTGATGAATTTCACAAATGAACACTCCCAAGTTAACAAGCACCCAAATCTAGAAATAGAACTTAGTCAGCCCCTTGGATGCCTCCCCATGTTCCCATCAACCCATTCCTCCTCCTTCAAAGGGTAACCACCATCTGGACTTCTAACAGAATAGATGAATTTTCTGTTCCTGTACCTTGTATAAACAGAAGCACGTAGCATGTACTCTTTTGTGTCTACCTTCTTTGGGTCAGCAGTACATTCCTCTTGTCTAGTTTTTAAAGGCCTGCTCTAAAATGCCATTGTTTAATTACAGTATTTAATCTATTCCAAATAGTAGTAAAGAAGAGTGTGAGTTGATATATATGTAAAAATGGGAACATAATAGAGAAAGATTGAGAAGCATCTCTGTATATGACCAAGAGTAGAAAAGAAGATGATGAGAAGGTCTGCAGGAATTCACAAGAATCCCAGCAGAACTCTAGAGCAATAAAATGTTTGTTAAATATATATATACTGACAGGCAGTATAATACACTGTTAAGAGTATGGGTGTTGCAGATAACATGCCTGGATTAGAATCATGGCTCTACTCCTTACTAACTGTGTGATCTGGGCAAATTAATCTCTCTGTGCCTCAGCATCTTTGTCTATAGAATGAGAATAGTACTAGTGATTACCTCACAGGATTGTTGAGAAGTTTAAAAATGGAAATAAATATAAATTGAGGGCTTCCCTGGTAGTGCAGTGGTTAAGAATCCGCCTGCCAATGTAGGGAACACGGGTTCAAGCCCTGGTCCAGGAAGATCCCACATGCCACGGAGCAACTAAGCCCGTGCACCACAGCTACTGAGCCTGCACTCTAGAGCCCGTGAGCCACAACTACTGAGCCACAACTACTGAGCAACTAAGCCCGTGCACCACAACTACTGAAGCCCGTGCACCTAGAGCCTGTGCTCCACAACAAGGGAAGCCACCGCAATGAGAAGCCCGTGCCGTGCACCGCAACGAAGAGAAGCCCCCACTCACTGCAAATAGAGAAGGCCCGCGCACAGCAATGAAGACTCAACGGAGCCAAAAATTTTTTTTAATTAAAAATAAATAAATATAAATAGAGTAGTGCAATGCTTTGCACAAAATGAGCATTCAAAAATTGTTAGCTATTATTGATAAATGTTTCCATAGGGAGTTTTTTGGGTTTTTTGTTTGTTTGTTTGTTCTGCGGTACGCTGGCCTCTCACTGCTGTGGCCTCTCCCGTTGTGGAGCACAGGCTCCGGACGCGCAGGCTCAGCGGCCGTGGCTCACGGGCCCAGCCGCTCCGCGGCACGTGGGATCCTCCTGGACCGGGGCACGAACCCGTGTCCCCTGCATCGGCAGGCGGACTTTCAACCACTGTGCCACCAGAGAAGCCCTCCATCGGGAGTTTTTAAAAAATATATTGGGTGACCAATTTGTACTGTCATTTTGTTTCTTGGCTCTTGTCTGTCCCTAGAGTGGGTGATGGAGAGGGAAACAGATGAAGTTCAGACTGGGCATCTTCTCTTTGTAATTAGCTTTGATGGGAAGGTGGAGGAGGAAGGATAAAGTTAAAGGCTGAAATGAGGCTTTAACTTATCAATAGATTTTAATTATAAGGATAATCTCAAGTCTCCATTGCTGTGAATCCCTAAAAATTGACTACTGCTTTCTCAGTAGCCAGTCTGTGTCTATTTTTAATTTCCTCCCTCTGGTCAAATCTCTGCTGAGGTAATAAAAGATTTAGATTTAGAAAGCGACTTAGCATTTGGAATGAGATAGAGGCTATAAATAGGCATGTCAATGAAACAGGTTAGCTCTTGGAATCTCAGCATCAAAGGCATACATTCTTGTCTGATCTGCATACTGACACGGGCATGCTTGTGGGGTCTCTAGACAGGTGTGTGTGTGTGTGTGTGTGTGTGTGTGTGTGGTGCTGCATATGTGGACATGAATACAGGCACAGAACATGTACAATCATACTACTGCGAACAGAATTCTGAGGGGTAACTGGTATATTTTTTAGTAGCAGAGTGATCCCTGTAGACTAGATTGGTAGCCTTACCCTGACAATTAGTACTGGAGAAATCAGGGTACACCATTGCTCCCAGATGGCCAACCCCCAGGTGTAGGACAGTGGTAGGTAGAGCTTACATGCTGATTTTGTAATACTACAGACCAGTCTGTGAGACCTCACCAGGATCGAGGGTCCACAGTGATGTTCTAATCTGCCAAACACTGAGGTCAGCTTGACAACTCATTTCCTAAGCAGTCAGGCCGCCATTCCCAGTCTTTGGAATGTCATCACCTATGAATTAGAGCTGCTAAAAGTCCAACCTATTCTTCAGGCCCAGGTTAAATACTTCCTTTTGTATGAAGCCATCCCTGATCGCCTTGGTGATCTTCCTCTTCTAAATCCTAGAGCATGTTCTGACCCTCACATTCATATTTATCACACACACTGCCTTGAACTGGATCTGTTGGGTGCCTCTTTTGTTTCTCTATTATTGGGACGTCTTCATAGACAAAAGACAATGTCGTTCATCTCTGTAGCCCGGCACCATCTAGGGTGGTAACAGGAGTGCTACTCATATTGCTTGAACAACTGTGCACTCCTGGTTACCCAGCTCTGGCTGCCAACTATTTTGTCAATGTTCCCGTTAGTTTGTGGCACCCAGAATCTGAAGCATGGTGGATGAGATGTTTAAGGAAATGCTATAGAAATCAGTATGCCTGAATATCTTATGATATACAATAATAAACAATTTGATACTAACAGACCTGTCAAGAACTTATAAAAGTTTCCCTGTGATTTCAGATTCTCAGTGATAATGAGAGACTATGAACAACTTCGTATGTTTTAGCAGATTAGTTTTAAATGTGAAATTGACCTGAAGGCAGGATAATGACCAAGATGACCTTCGGGGCCTTCCCAAGCTTGAGATTCTAGATTACAGAGAACCAGGGCATTCTAGGGTTTTGTAATTCAGTAAATTACCAACCTAAAACAAAGGCTAAACATCAAGATGTAAAGGACCCTGAGGGTTCTTCTGCTGATTTCTCCCCTCTAAGCCACCTGGGATGGAGTTTTGTTCCTTCCCTCCCCGACTCTCTGAAGATGATACTTCACAGAACCTGAGTAATTGATTTGTTTCATAAAAGTTCTGCAATGAAAATAAGTTTTTTTGGTCTTAGACAAAGTAAACACCTATTTCAGTTGGAAAAAGTTAAACCAGTGACCTTAAGTTATTTTTTAAAAGTGTGTGTTTCTATTTCTTTAATGACGTTATTCTCAGATGCCTGATCATATTTTCTAAGATTTCCATTTTTTCCATCGCCCTTGGAAACTAAATGCATACAGTTTGAAATTTAGCATATAACCACAAATGGCAACAAAGTGCTTTTCAAGCTTAAATCCAAGGTCGTCTATAATTCTTCGTCAATTTTAATCCTTTTTACTATTATAAAAACATAAGGTGAGGCTCGGCTAATCTCGCTAAGCAAATTCTGCCCCCTTGTGGATTAAAATATCCACAGCTGGGAAAGAAATGCTACAGTTGCATGGGGCCAGTTCCTTTTAGTTCTATCAAAGAGCCCGTCAGTAATCTTGAAAAGTAATGTTACAATGGAACAAAACTAGACTATTTGTATAAATTGTGTAAGAGCTGATAGGTGATGACAAAATACATTGACAGCTAATAGTATACATCTGTATCTCACACTTTGTATGCGAGGACCATGCCTTGACTATATCAAGCGTTGGAAAAATATTTCATAGAATGTTAGGAAGGACATGAAATATTGAGTTTAACATCCACACATAAGGATCCCTTTCACAGCCCCTGACATACCCACACTTGAGTGACTCCAGGAATGGAAAATTCACTAAATGATTCAGTGCATTCTCCGATCAGGCAGGGACTAACTGTTAGGAAGTCTATCGACATATTAAGCCCAGATGTGGATAAACAACAAGGTCCTACTGTATAGCACAGGGCACTATATTCAATATCCTGTGATAAACCATAATGGAAAAGAATTTGAAAAAGAATTTATATATGTATAACTGAGTCGCTTTGCTGTACAGCAATAATTAACACAACATTGTAATTCAACTATAATTCAGTTAAAAAAGATATTAAGCCCAAATGGAATAGATCCTTTGTAAGAGAATCATTATCATTTCAGAACTGGAAAGAGGTGTTGGAGATCTCCCAGTTTATCCTTTTATGATTGAATCTATTACACCATCTGGACCTAATTCTACTCTCTGGAACAACACTCAATAAGCCTATTACTTGTTTTGTAGGCTTTTAAATGTTGGAAAGGAACTACCATGTTGTCCCTTAGTCTTCCGTCTTGCTACCTTTTCACCAATAATTGTGTCAACTATTCCTCATATGACATGTTTTTAGATCCCATCATCTCCCAGTTACAACCCTGGATACCAACTTTTTTGTCAATGTCCCTCTCATGTGCAGCTTCTAGAACTGAACACAGATGTTCTGGGTGTGCTCATTTGTCTAGGATAGAGGACAATGAAGCAGTTATTCCTCAAAGCGGTTTTGCAACCCAAACTCCATGCGCTTTTTCAGCAGTTATATCATACTACTGGTCAGTGTAAATCTTGTAGCCCCCCAGGTCCTCCAGGTCTTTCCCACTCTGTACTTGTGCCTAGCTATAACTTCTAACAATTGTCTCTGTTAAATTTCATCTAGCCTTTGGCTCAGAATCCCAGCTAGCAAGATAATTATATATCTTAAATGTGTTCACTCAGATTAGCTCAGCTACCTAGCTCTGTGCCACCCATATTTAATAAACACGACCTCCGTGTTTCCAACGAATTTCAAGGCAAAGGCAATGACCTCTGGTGTGGGAAAGAGATTAGAATAAACACTGGAGGTGGGCCCATGTCCCCACAGTCCCAACCATCAGCCGTGTGGCCTCAGCTGTGTGGTCCTCTGTTTTCTCTTCTCTGAAACAGAGGTGATAACATGAGCTCATCGTGTGCTCAGAGGGCCACGTGAGATGATGCATTTGAATAGGCTGAGTTAATTGTTAATTGCTAAATAAATGTATAGTATTATTAATCATTAGCTTTCAAATGGTTTGAGGAGGGAGGAGAAACTGTTATCTTATGTGATCCCTTTATATCTGATAGGTGAAGAGCTCCGTACAATTTTTTAATGTGGATAAATACACACAAAGTACATATTGAGACAGGTTTTCACAGAGGGGAAGGAAGGTGAGTTGATAATTTTTTTTAATTAATTTATTTATTTGTGGCTGCATTAGGTCTTTGTTGCTGTGTGTGGGCTTTCTCTAGCTGCAGTGAGCGGAGGCTACTCTTTGTTGCAGTGCGCTGGCTTCTCATTGCGGTGGCTTCTCTTGTTGTGGAGCACGGGCTCTAGGCGCACGGGCTTCAGTAGTTGTGGCACGCGGGCACAGTAGTTGTGGCTCGCAGGCTCTAGAGCGCAGAGCTCAGTAGTTGTGGTGCACGGGCTTAGTTGCTCCGCGGCATGTGGGATCCTCCTGGATCAGGGCTCGAACCCGTGTCCCCTGCATTGGCAGGCGGATTCTTAACCACTGTGCCACCAGGGAAGCCCATGAGTTGATAATTTTTAATCAGCCTGTGTTTAGTCTGGAAACTTCTTCAACTATCTTCTATCAGCATAAGGCTCTCCCTTTTCCCCTCTCCTCTCCCCCCTACATCTAGCCCTGCTCCTTCCCTCCCTCCCTCCTCCTTTACTCCATCTTCCTCCCCACTTCCTTCTGCCTTCCTTCTCCTCTGAAACCAACCCCCAGGCTGGGAAGCCAGAGGAAGCTCTATACACTCCCACCCCGCCACTGAAGCCCAAGGCTGCCATCTTGGTCCTTGCACCCACATTAATTTTAGGATTACAGGAACAAATGCTCACCTCCTGGGGGAAAAAAACAAGGCACCACACTGATTCCCAGATGCCTGAAATTCCACTGATAACCACAGCTGCGTTCCTTCAGCTCCAGGCTTTCTCTAAATATCAATTATACGTTTGTCTCTGAGAAGACATTGAGATGAATCTAGCAGCTCAGAGTGAATTGGTTTTCCTTTTCCGAACACCTCATAAAGGCAGCTGGCTGGAGAGATGCTGGGTTTGGACTGGGAAAGCAAAATAGAGAGAAGAGAAACTTGCCTGGTTCACAGCAAGGGCGCCTGAGAGGCTGACGAGAGGAGAGAGGCTGCCTCTGCTCAAGCTGCTTCTCCACCAGGAATGTTCTCTGCCTTCCCTGGGGTCTGTGCAGGAAAAGCCTGTCTTCTCCAGAACCAGCTTAATCCCACTTACTTTTGGCGTCTTCCTTAACCACTCTTGTCGGAAATGATTGATCTTCCATACAATATGATCACTTTTCCTAGGTGTAATCAAGATGTTGAAACATAGCAGCAAAAGTATGCAGCAAAATATACATGTATACATACATATATGTATGTATATATACATATGCATACATATATATACAGATACATATATATATATGGAGAGAGAGAGCAAATATGGCCAAATATTAAGAGTTATCTAGCAAAATGACTTTCAGACTCCTCACAATTCTTCTTCACTTCCTCAGCATGTTTTTCTGGTTTTCCTTGTCTTTCAAAGCATGGCGTGTACAACTATTAATAATAACAATGAACACATGTTGAGTATGTACTGTATACCATGTGCCAGTGCCAGACACTTTACATACATCACATGTAACCCTTAAAATCACCTTTCATGGTTGATGTTTTTATGCTCATTTTACAGAGAAGGAAAAAAGAGCAGTCAGGGAATTAACTGGTCTTAGAGCCAATTAAGTCCACATCTGTCTGACTCCAAACTCATGCTCTTTCTATTGCATCCTGCTGTAACTTGAATTGCATACAGTGTTCCATACAGTCTGGAAGGTACACGCCTTCACACACACACACACACACACACACACACACACACACACACACCCCTACAGAATTTATATATATATATATAATATATATATATTAGTCTTAGAAATCAGGAGGAATTTGGATGAGTCACTTCTCTCTAAGCCTCGATTTCTTGATCTATAAATTAAGAGAAGTCTATTTTTAAATTTCCAAAATCCTTTTAATTTTGCTAAATGACGTTCGATGATTTTGATTTTCTTGAGGCTTTCTCAAATATTCCATGTAAAGCAAAACACAAGAAAATTCTCCTCCTCTTCAGGTAAGAGAACAGGTCCATTGAAAAGAGTGTAATCACCGAGTGGAAGCGGGTGCTTGCACCCCTCCGTAGCCTGTTAGCAGGTGCCCTGCTGTACACTAAATAGTGTGCATGACCTGTGTTGATGAGGGCAGCATAGAGGATCCATTCTTTGGAGAGAGTAGCAAGCAGACCCTGGGCAACTTGTACCCCGTAGGCATTCAGTAAGTATTTGAGAAGTAGAAAATTTCTCTGTTAGGGAAAGAAAAGAGAAATAGATATTTTATATGCAGCATCCTGGTTTCTATTAAAATTTACCCCTGGCCATTTGTCTTTTTGCATCCGTGAAAGCAAGCTGGGTCACTGGCAGCCCTAGGAGAGCCATCTGAGAAAATTCAGCCAGGGTTCTCACTCCTGCCACATCTCTCGAACCCATACAGTCTGATCCAGAAATAGGGCCTCAGTATACGAGGGAAACAGTGTTTTTGTCAGGGCTTGAAGACTATAGGCTTCACTTACTTGGCCTAAGTGAGCTTCCTTGAAAGTGTTGTCCAAGGCGTCTACCTGACCACTGAAACAAGGCCAGCTCTTCATATATAACATTTTTAGAAAGGCGATTTGAGAGTGAATGTTTTATGTGAGTAGAATAGTCAACTATGAGTGTTTTAATGTGAATAGTCAATTGGTTATAAAAATCGCCTTTTAAAAACTGACTCATCGGGCTTCCCTGGTGGCGCAGTGGTTGAGAGTCTGCCTGCTAATGCAGGGGACACGGGTTCGAGCCCTGGTCTGGGAGGATCCCACATGCCGCGGAACAACTGGGCCCGTGAGCCACAAGTACTGAGCCTGCGCATCTGGAGCCTGTGCTCCGCAACAAGAGAGGCCGTGATAGTAAGAGGCCCGCGCACCGCGATGAAGAGTAGCCCCCACTTGCCACAACTAGAGAAAGCCCTCGCACAGAAACGAAGACCCAACACAGCAAAAATAAATAAATTAATTAATAAAAACTGACTCATCTCCTCAGTGGATTCATCTTCAAAATATGTGGCTTATTTTCCCTCAGTTATATACAAGTATTCATGTTGAAAAAATAAAGTTACCCCTGCCCCTTCTCTTTGAAGGAGGTCTTGAAGGTTCAAGAGAATCTTTAATAAATGTACATGCCCTTTAGAGAATAAACCCTTGAACTAACCTTAACGAATGTAGGCAGCCGTCCTCTGAGGAGAAGCTCCTTTCTGTACTAGAGAAGAACATTTTAGGGGGAGGCCCCTATGTGCCATCACCAGGTGCTTTACCTCAGCGTCCAGCTTAATTCCCATTTTGCAGATGAGAACACTAAGGCTCGGAGAGGGTAATTCTCCCAAGCTCACAGGGGTCCTTTGTTAAGTGCTGGAGCTGTAGGCAAAGGCTTCAGCTTAGGGAGCGGCCGCAGCGTCCATGACTGCATTTGCACATGGAGGGGGTCCTTACCACTGCCGCCTTCCAGCACCTGTCCCCACTGTCAAACGCCACAAGTCCCAGTCACACGATAGAGAGAATTCCCTTACTTGCAGTTCTGCCACCAACCAGCTTTGTGACTTGACGCTTCAGTTCTCCAAGCTGCAGTTAACTTTTGATGATCCCTAAGGTCTTTCTCAATGAAGACAAACCGTTCAGTGTCCAGGGAACCCAAGGATGGCCCCGGGGTGTTGGGATTGCTCCTTCCTGCTCACCGGCCAGGCGGCGACGTGCTCGGCATCCCCCATGAGCACTGCCGAGCCTGGGGGTGGTAATCAGAGCCCAGGACCCTGTCCGTGTAGACTGCAGAACATGAGTGTGGGTTAAAAAGCACAGAAGGACCTGAGAAATCTCCAGGGGTCCTGGGGAACTGAGGTTCAGGGAAGACTGAAGGTGCGTGCACCCTGATCTTGAGGCCCCCTGCCTTGGTAAAGCCGTTTGTATTCACTGAGTGGCCAGTCCCTGCACTGCTGTGTTTAATTCTGGGTGCGGTATGAATAGAACTTGGGGCTCTGGCAAAGCACTACGCCCACCACTACGTTCCTTTCCTTGTGGGACAGCAACCAAATCTGAGCCTTTGATTCCCTCTAGTGGCTAAAATCGGCAACTTACGTAGCTGATTCTTTGCAATTTATTCAAGGTATAGAGTGCCTGCTGTATGCACCAAGTTGGTACTGGGTTCTCTGGCTTTGCCAGGAGTGCTTCATTTGAACATTGTCGTGTCCAGTGGAATGATCAGGGATGGAAGCCAGAGCTCCTTCTTACAGGCTTAGCTTAGTACAGTGCAAACCGCCTCTGCTTTGTGGGGACTGAGGGAGGATGGGTTTTATATGGGTTATTTCTGCCACTAAATGAGTTGTAGTGTTGCAGGAAGGGGGACCCCTTCCAGGGCCCGAGAGTGGGCTGTTGTCTAACACTAGGAAATGAATTGTCTGAGGAGACACACGTGCTGACAAAGCCAGAGACTTTATGGGGAAGGGGTCCCCGGGGGGAGAGCAGCAGGGTAAGGGAACCCTGGAGAAAGGCTCTGCCACGTGGCTCACAGTCTCAGGTTTTAGTTTCCGGGTTGTCTCTGGCCAATCATTCTGACTCAGGGTCCTTCCTGGTGACACGTGCATCGCTCAGCCAAGATGGATTCCAGCGAGAAGGATTCTGGGAGGTTGGTAGGACATACGGACTGGCATCTCCTCTCTCCTTTTGACCTTTCCTGACTTATTCCGACTGGTGGTAGCTTGTCAGTTCCGAGTTCCTTATCAGGACCTCCTGTTGTAAGATAACTCATGCAAGTGGTTACTGTCGTGCCTGACCAGGAAGGGCACTTTTGGTCAGTGGTTCCCCTAACAGTAGGACCTTGGGCCGACTCCTTTATTCCCAGACCTCAGGTTGCTCATTGGTAAAATCATTGTGTGGGTTAGATTCAAATCCATCCAACACATATTTATTGAGCACCTGCAGCGTGTGAGACCCAGGCTGAGTGCTCTGGGCACGCAGTGGTGAACAGAACTTGATCTCAAGGAGCTTAGAGGCTAACGGGAGAACCAGACATCCAGGAAGCCACATAAAACAAAGGGCACGAGATCACACTGTTGCTACACCATGGCAGAGGTAACTGAGAAACCACAGGAGCCTAACTCGGATTCAGAGATCAACTCCAGGACTATGAAAGTGAGAAGGTACGGAAGATAGTCGTGAAGGTAAGATCAACCCTTTGGCAGAGTGTGGAAAAATGTAAGAAAGGGAAGAAGTCAATGATACTAGTCTTCTACCACCAGCAGAATAAAAAAAAAGAATGAAAATCTGACAGAGGAGTATGAAGAAGCCCTGGAGAGTTCTTCCCCCAGTTCATCAAGTACTGCCCTGTGTCTGCCAGGTAACTGAGACCTTGCTGTCTCTGTCGTCTCTCCAGAAAAAGCACTGGAGAAATGGTCATTTGTGTAGAGATCAAACACAAATGGTCACCTGTGTAGAGACCCAAAAAAGCACTCAGATGTTGAAGATTAAAATACCAACAAACTGTAAAAAAAAAAAAAAAAAGGCAAAGGGCATGTGCAGCATAGCATGGTTGTCAGCGTGAGCTTCGCAGTGAGACAGATCTGGGTGGAGCCCAGCACTGCCACACTGCGCTAGCTGTATGATATTGGGCAAGTTGCTAACCCCCTCTTTACATTTCCTCAGTGATTTTGGATGATAACCCTTTCTTTATAGAGTGGCTGCTCAGTGCAGAGCCGCACCATTGGAAGTGCTCACTACATGGTGGCCACGCCCACTGCAGTGTCAAGTTCTAAACAGATAACGGAAAGCTTCTTGAGAATGTCCGTTAGACCCCACGAGGGGCTTGTCTTTTGGTTCTGAGGCCCCTCCTTATGCTCAGCAGATTTCTCTAGTCTCCTTTCTTGGCCATGGAGCTTGGGAATCCACCTGCTGCTTCTCTTGGGGTCTACCTCCGAGGGCCCCTGCATTTCAGCCCGTCAGCCCCCCGAGCGAGAACCACAGTCTCCTCTGCTCCTTTCTTCCTTGTTTCACTTCCCTGCAGGCAAGAAGACAGGCCCTTCTCCTTCCTACAGATTTGCTGCTAATCAATTTGGGGAAATGAACAGGGAATAAGAGAGGTAGTTTATATGCTTCTGTTGGTCACGACTCTTGGTCTTTAGTGCTTAACACCCTTCTAAAGTGACAAAGTGAGTTCTCTGCCAGCGAGAGGGCTTCACACAAGCCCTGGCACTTGGGGCTGTTCCATCTTAGAGGCTGTGTGATTCTGTTCCATTGTGAATGGCTTGAAAGAGGTCATTTTTGACACTGAGCTTCTTTATCACTGTGTAAGGAGATAAAGGAGGATCAGAGCTAAAGCACACGTTGACTGCCAGACACATACCTAGAATCAGGTGAGGTTTCATCATATCAATGTATCGGTCATCAATACTGTAGATTTAATAGTCATGTACTAAGAGAGACTTCCCTGGAGGTCCAGCGGTTAAGACTCCGAGCTTCCACTGCAGGGGGGCGCAGGTTCGATCCCTGGTTGGGGAGCTAAGATCCCACATGCCATGTGGTGCAGCCAAAAAGTTACAAAAAAGAAAAAGAAAAACTCAGGTACTAAGAGATGAATGGGAAGGAGAGAAGGTGAACTTGGGATGTAAAGTTACTGACACCATACCATTCCTGGAAAAAGATGACAGTTAAAGAAAGCAAAAGTGGAACTGAATTCCTATTGGCCAGAGGAATATTGGATGGATGAAGGGACAGCATCCAAATGTGGTAACTTGGAATTCTGCTTTGGATAGAAAGTGCTGCTTGATATTTTGAAGCCCTATGATACGAAACTACAGAGAAAATAAAAGGGTAGGGGACTAAGAGGTATAAACCATCATGTATAAAATAAACTACAAGGACATACTGTACAATGTGGGGAATATAGCCAATATTTTATAATAACTATAAATGAAGTATAACATTTAAAAATTGTGAATCACTATATTGAACACCTGTAACTTATATAGAATATTATATCAATTATAACTCAATTTAAAAAAAAGAAAGAAACTACAGAGAATGAAAGAGCGAAGTTGGCGGGGGTGGCAAGGTAGGAGAATGTGTGTCCATAAAGGAAGCAGGGACTGCCTGTAAGAGCCCACTTGTTCCCAGAGGCAATGCTGCACTTACTCAGAGTTCTGTGAGGGCAGCCTGACCTTAAGAAGATTCTCAGGAGTGAACCGGTATCTGGAGCCTGTTCTGGGAGGAGGCCAACCCTGCCTTCCCTTTTAAGTTCCGTTCTTTTGGAGGCCTTTGCTAGTAGAGGAGAGAAAGGTCAAAAGACAAAGCTGTTGTTGACCTGAGTTATTTCATTGTTCCTAAAAACCCAGTAAGGTAGGAAAGGTGGGCATTAGTTGGACTGTACTTTGGGGGGTTAAGGAAGATATGATGAATTCAATTAATATGGAGGAGCCAGTGTGAGACCCGGGACTTCCATTACTTCTGGTCCAGGATTCTTCCAACACTTTGACTCGCCCCTTGCCCACAGAAACATCCAATAACTATTAGTTGTAATATTTGCTTCCTGCACGTTGCCATCCAGTTTCTGCGTGATTCATCAGAGGTTTTCCTCTTCCAGTTTCCTACTATGTTGGAACCTTGGGGACTCACACTGAGATCAAGAGAGTGGCAGAGGAAAAGGTCACTTTGCCCTGTCACCATCAACTGGGGCTCCCAGAAAAAGACACCCTGGATATCGAATGGCTGCTCACCGATCATGAAGGGAACCAAAAAGTGGTGAGTGTGCGCCGGCTAGAGCCCCGCCTCCTCTCCCCCATCCTCCCTGGCCTTTCTCCTTGTGTCAGAAAGGGCTAGAACTGCTTTTCTAGCTAGAAAAAGGCTAGAGTCTTCCAGATGCAAAACTATAAACAAGAAAGGGTACTGGGTTGTGAGGATAAGAGATTCTATGTTTCCTGGGCAAGCAAGAACTACGAGAAAGCCATCTATCATTTGCCAAAGGAGGGAATCTGCCCCAGTAGGGTCTTTCCTATGAAGGGGGCTAGGATGAAGTAGCTTGATTGCCTGGTTGATGGGCCAGAGCCACACCTGCACTGGGAATCTTGCTCCTCTTTCTCCTCTGAAACCGTCCCCACCTGCCGATGCCTAAGCTTTGCGCATTCATGCCTTCTGAACTCTAAGATTGTGTAATATGATAAACAATATAGGATACAGAGGAACAAGTACAGGACATAAATGGAAATGTTTAACACATGTATAACTGGTTAGCAAAAGAACTGATACTGGTTCTAGAGTTGGAAAACAAAGGAGCTGGCCCTGGGTCTGCAGTGCTCAGGTTCTGTAGGACCACCAGGGTGGTCCATTGGTTTCTACAAACTTCTGGTGGTGTGAACAGAACTTGTCACTCTCTGCTCCTGGTGACCCCCTGGTCTGGTCTTCATTAGAGAATGAGAAGTAGGTACCCTGTTGTTACCATCCTTTCTGCCTTGGCTGCACTCAGCCACTGTACCTTGCCTCAACCTAGGTTTTCTAGCATAACTATTCTTACTCCCTTTACCCATTGGCTTATTTTTAAAAATCTTTTTGTTGAAAGTCTTGTGATTTTAAAAAAACAAACAGGCAAACAAAAAACTATAACCTAGGAAGCTGACTTTAGACTTTGCTTCGTTTTCAGAACTTTACTTCTTTCCCTACAAAAAGTGCAAAGTTGTCCTTTCCTCTCCTCTGTCTATGCTACTAATTTCATAAGGTGGTTTATGCAGGGAGAAGCAAAGGTTTTCGCTGAAAAGAAAATCCAGGATCACGGTTGGAGTTTAACTTGCTTACAGAGCTGCCTACATCACCTTGTTATTTTGATACTGCTTGTCATTTTGTTCTCACAGTACATCATCCCAAGACTCACTCTGTTCTCTCGAGAGCAAGGTCACCTTAACCTGTGCATGTTTATTCCAACAATTTCATAATCAACCCTAGACATGATACTCTCAGTTCTGAAGGAAGTAAATAAGAGGCCATGTTCCTCTAATAAAAATCCAAGAATGACACCACTCATCTAACTTTCACCCAAGGGGTTTCATTTAAACTAAAGAAGAAAAGAGTTGCTTGGTTATGTAGCCAAGTGAACATAAGGGTTGATTAAAGAAGGCCACTGATACGGCTTCTGTTATCACTCTGATAAGCAGGCACAGTTCCCTACTTATCTTCAGTGAAGGCTCTGAAGTAAGGATTGCCATTTATTCAGTCATTCACATGGCATGAATTTATTTTGCACTTACTGTGTGCTACGGTAGGCACTGGGGTACAATAGTGAAGACGATAGCAGCATCCCTGCCTTCTTGGAGCTTAAAGCGAAATGTCATTCAATAATTTAAAAAAAAATTTTTTTATTTTATTTTTTTATACAGCAGGTTCTTATTAGTTATCTATTTTATACATATTAGTGCATATATGTCAATCCCAATCTCCCCCAAGAAATTTTTTTTAAAGACCGAGCAATAAATATTAGCTACATGCCAGGCACAGATCTGTTTAGCACATACTATCTCACTTAACTTAATCCTCATAACCAGGATTATTGGTGCCATTTCACAAATAAGGAGCTAAGGCACGTGCATATACACATACAAAGTGAGAAAATTGCTTAAAGTCACCATTTTTGAAATTGGGCACGCTGACATCGGTGGTACCTGGGCTATTAACCACTAGCTATGTCACCTTCATAAATAATTTGAAATTAGAAAATGTGCTGCTATATAGGAAATAAGGAGAATATGGGGAGAAAATTATTCCAGACAGAATTAATTATGCAGAGACTCTGTTGCTGGAAAAAGCTGAGCACTATTGGAAGTTCTGAAATATCAAAAATCAGTTTAGTTAAATATAAATATTGGATTCCCACTAAACACACATACCCTCTCTCATAAAGGAGCTACTTCAAGAGATACATATCATGATAGAGATAAGCAGAGTGTTCTAGAGGAAAACAAAGGAGGAGCCGCTGGCTGAGAGCCTTTGAAGGAGGGGAGAGGTCAAGGTGTGCTTCTCAAGGAGTGCAAGTGTGAGCCTGTGCGGTTGCAGGACCAGAAACTGAAAGGTCTTGTCTCTCATACCAGGGAGCTGAGAATTTTCCCTACAAGGTCATGGCGTTCTTGAAGGCTTTTAAGAGTGAAAAGGGCATCTTTGCATTTTAGAGTATGCATTCTGGCTCTGTGAGGCTGATCTAAGCGGGACTCCAGTAGAAACAAGGTCAGCTGAACAGTTTCCAGCTATACGATAAGGGCTTAAACTACAGTCATGGGGAGTTGGGATACCAAGCAGTGGGTGCCGTTGCCAGAGCTGGTTAATTGCCAGGGGGTTGGGAGTGAGAGTAAGGGGGACCAAGGAAGAAAATACAGGAAGGGTTGGAACAGACGCAGTGCTTCTTTTTCTTTTTTTTTTTTTTGGCCGCACTGCACGGCTTGCAGGATCTTAGTTCCCCAACCAGGGATTGAACCGGTGCCCCCTGCAGTGGAAGTTCAGAGACCTAACCACTGGACCACCAGGGAATTCCCGGATGTGAGGCTAACCAATGACCTGTATCCCAAGCTTAGCTTTGCCTTTCAATCTGAGCAGAAACGCTTTCATCCCTCTTGTCTAGGATGCTCAGATGTGCAGGGAACATTTAGGAATATTTGAATTTCAACCTAGAGAGCGTGGCCACTAGAAACCTGGAGCTTTCCTCCTGGTTCTAGGATGGAAACACGGTAGAATTTCCAAAGTAAGAGTGCTCACCTCCCCCAAGGTCCGTCAGGAACTCACAACATTTCCCCTCTATTTTTCAGTTGGAGAAATCAGGACAGAAGTGTTCCAATTCCCATGCCAACCCTCTTGGCCACTCTTTCACCCTTTCCCTTTTCTCTTTGGCTTTAAGCAAGAAAAATCCTGATCTAAAACATAGAGAGAGGGGTCTATGTCCATCTCCTTCAAGGCAGTTTCACAGCTGCTACATAGGGCCTGGCACAGCAGAGCAACTGCCAGAAAGTTGCGCTGTTCCACTCGAGTCCTAACAAATTGTCCTGCCTTCTTTCCCTAAAAATGCATCCGGAGCAGGCCCACCAGGAATGTCATAAGACAAACAGCCCTACAACAGCTGCGATTCATATATTTAATTTGTTTGTTTGCAGAAGGATTAAATTTATTCACTGTTCCCCCATCACACCCCTATTGATCCATGGCTTAGTCTCAGCACTCCATCCCCTAGAATTAAAAAACAAAATGAAACGGAGAGGCACACAAGCATCTGAGATT
The DNA here is from genome assembly GCF_951394435.1 of Stenella coeruleoalba. NCBI lineage: Eukaryota > Metazoa > Chordata > Mammalia > Artiodactyla > Delphinidae > Stenella > Stenella coeruleoalba. Next base: position 98,429,105 of record NC_137154.1, on the reverse strand, counting down.
CAGTGTGTGTCTGAACAAAAAAAAAAAGAGTCAAATTGCAAGGCTGTAACTGAGCCCCAACCCATGTCAGAAGTGTTGTGAAATTCTCATATTAAATAAGGGTTATTTAATTATATTAAGATTATTTTTTTAATAAATTTATTTATTTTTGGCTGCGTTGGGTCTTCCTTGCTGCACGTGGGCTTTCTCTGGCTGCGGCGAGTGGGCGCTACGCTTCGTTGAGGTGCGTGGGCTTCTCATTGCTGTGGCTTCTCTTATTGCAGAGCACGGGCTCTAGGCACGCGGGCTTCCGTAGTTGTGGCACACGGGCTTGGCACACGGGCTTAGTAGTTGTGACTCGCGGGCTCTAGAACACAGGCTCAGTAGTTGTGGCTCATGGGTTTAGTTGCTCTGCGGCATGTGGGATCTTCCCGGACCAGGCAGGCATTGGCAGGCAGACTCTTAACCACTGAGCCACCGGGGAAGTCCCTATTAATATTATTTTGGGGGAATTCCCTGGCTGTCCAGTGGTTAGGACTCCGCGCTTTCACTGCTGAGGAAACGGTTCGATCCCTGATCTGGGAACTAAGATCCTGCAAGCTGGGTGGCGTGGCCAAAAAAAAAAATTATTTTGAAGTTGCATAATCTCTGCTTCCCAAAGATGTTAAATACTTACCTGTAGTTATCTCTTTTTTCTTCATTTAATATTAGGACGGGATTTGGGGGAAAGGGAGGGAAAAGCAATATACCGGGAAAGCCTGTATACAAGAAGGTGACCCTCAGCTTGATCCTGAGACCTGTGTAGGTGTTGTTTAGGTAAAAATAAAAGGAGAGGCATTTCAGAAGGAGAAGACTATGCTTCAAGACAAAGACACAACAGAGGACGTTGTTCGGAATCAAGGGACTCAAGTTTGGGGACTAGGCTATTCAGAGATGTGAGGGCAGGGGTCAAAGCTGAGGTGTGGTCCAGGCTGCACTAGCCTTAGGGGCCGCATTCAGAGGGTCAAACCCTAGACCACAGCATTCACAGGTGATGGGAAACAACGGAGGCTTTTAGCCAGGAGAGCTTCACTATAGAAATGAATGGAATGAATGGGCTGAACAGTTTGGAAACCTTAGGGGCTTCCTTGAACCCAGAATCTGCCTAATAAAAGTGATCATGAACGCTTACTGTCTCATCCCACAAAAGTCCTATGAAGTGGCTTGTCCCTGTGTGACCGTTGAGGACCTTAAGGTTTAGAGAAGTTCATTAGTTGAGCCCAGGCACACAGCTGTAGGTGGAGGAACTCTCATTGGAATAGAGGACTACCGACTTCCCAGCCAGTAGCGTTTCTCAAAATTAGGACTCAGTAGTGGATCCTAAGCAACAAGACATTTTGTTTTTAACACAGACTAGAAAGTATCAGGGCATGTGGCACGTACACTGTTTCATGAAACTTATGTTTCAGTTATATGTGTGTACGCTCTGTGTGTGCTGGGTCAGGAAGAAAAATGTATTTCTTAGTGTGCGCCTGTTCAGAACGTTACAAAGCTCCTACGGTAGTGAACTTCTGACAGTCCAAAGCAGTCAGATTCAACTCTGGACCACACCTCCTAAGGCTCTCCGAAGTCAAAAGTACCTTTTGAGACAAACGTATCTCCTGATATTAGTCCAGACACTAAAATGAACAAGGAAGAAATTCCCTAGACCACAAAGGGGTCACCAACCTCCCACAGCCCACAAAACCCAAAAGTCCCTAAAAATCACCCAGCTCCGTACTGATTTCTAGGTTTAGAGTCTCTTTGTTCTTCTTAGGAAGCACATAGGTGATGTGCACCTACATAAATGTACACAAATATGAAAAAGTCAAAAAGAGAGAAAATAACATCGCGTGCCTAGTAAGTGTTCCACGCGTACTTGTTCTATCTCCAAACATCAGCCCCCGCTACTCCCTCTTAGAGAGGAGGTGAGCGCTAAAGCTTCCACTTTTTTCCTGTTGCTAATGTGTTTCATCCTCTCCCCACTGTCCCACTGGTTTGGCATTTCTATGGCAGCTCCTCTACCCTGTAAGAAACCTATTCTTCCCATGGAGCGCAACAGGAGGTGGGGCAAGAAAACCCTGCAAACATTTAAAACGAACAAGTACAATATCGGGAGGATTGGTCCTAGCTCCTCCTGGCCTGGGTCTAAGGCACAGGGCTTTAAGTTGAACACCAGGAACCCTAAGGAATTATCTGCAAAATAAGATGTCATGTACATTTTTCTGGGTCAGAGTTCATAGGTTTTATCTGATTGGGAGAAAAACAAAAAGTAGTGAGGTGGGATGAAGAAATTATTCAGAAATGTTGCTGGCCACCTCCTGGCACATGAGGCTGGTTGCCTTTTAAGGGATAAGAATAGGAGAGAAACCTCTCCCGGGTCCTAAGAACTCCTCCCTGGGATGCCCAGCCTCAGTGGGAAATGCAGTTATTAATTAGCAACTACAGGAGGGCCCGAAAGAACTACCCCATTCTAGCAGGATTCAACTGCAGGGCCCCAGTTTCGGGTTAAAGATATATGTACCCACCCCATGGAAGGCACTCTACAGATATTTATTAAACAAAAGAAAGGCCTTAAATCTAAGCAGTGTACGGGAGAGCCTACTTCCTTAATCTCCTTCATCTTGTCTTAAACTTTTCACTGTATGATGCTGCCTTTTTTTTTTTTCTTGAATGCAAGGAGTTAATATTTGTTAAGTGTTTAGAACAGTGCCCAGCACAAAATAAATACCACATACGTGTTTGTTAAATAAAAACAAAGAACCCTGAGTGGGTGTATTGTATTGTGTTGGTGGATGTTCATGTCTACATCTAATTCACAGGCTTGATCCCAGAGCCAAGCACTGTGCTGGCAGAGGAGTTGCTAAATGGTTATCGAGGGAAGGAATTGTGCCCATTCTCAAACGTCGTCTCTTAAACTTTTTTTTTTTTTTTTTTTTGTCCACACCACATGGCTTGCGGGATCTCAGTTCCCCGACTAGGGATTGAACCTGGGCCATGGCAGTGAAAGCCCAGAATCCTAACCACTCGGCCACCAGGGAACTCCCATCTTAAATTTAATTCTTCCTATAAGCCTGTGAAGTCGGTAGGGTAAGGATTGTTACAGTAGTTTTCTTTTAATATGTGAGGAACATGAGACCTTACTTCATCTCCAGAAAACTTGGACTCTAAACCTTTCGGACTTGCAAACATGAAGGACTTGCCCGATAGATTTCAGGGCTCGGATCTGAACCCAAGATTCCTAGAGTTAAAGCCCTCTGCCCCTCCCCATGCATTTCCTGTACTTTCTGGAATGTTCCTCAGCTTGAAGACGGTGTTCAGGAGGCACCTCCCTAGAGGGTAAGTTGTGCAGGTGGCAGTTTTCAGGCTGGAGTAGGGAGAGAGCCTCTACTGGTATGACAATGAGGAGAATTAGCTCTCCAGTTGGCTGTTTCCCCGCCCCCATGCCTCCAAGGCCTCCTCCTGGTCTGTGGTCTCACTGAGACTTCACCAGTGACTCAGAGAGCCTCTAGGAAGAGAGGGTGGGAGGAAGACAAGCTGTCATCCAGAGATGAGGCGGGACTTGTATATTAAGCAATCCAAGATGACAGTCATTCGTTTTACTCTGAGGTTGTTGGTATTTTACTGGAGTTCTCGTTCTTGTGTTTCCATATCCACTATATGAATAGCCTCATTCTCCCTTCTGTGTTCCTGGTCTCTTATTCATGCTTTCAGCGATCCTACCCAGCCTCCTGGCTTTAAACACCAACCACATGCTTGTAATTCCTACATGCCTATTTCCAGTCCAGGCCTCACCCCGGCACAGAAGACTCACAAGTATGCAGCTGCTTACTCCACACCTCCTTTGGGTGTCCAGCAGGTACCTCAAATGGAGTAAGTCCAAAACTAAACTCCTGACCCCTCCCCACTCCTCATGCTCTGACCCCAAACCTGCTCTGTGCAGTCTTCCCTCTCTTGGTCGAGGGCAGTTCTCTCCCTGCATGGACTCATGCCAAAAACCTGGGAGTAGTCCTGGACTCCTCTTTCTCTTGTCGATGAAAAATTAATCAGTCAATCTAAGAAAGAATTGGAAAATTTTATTTGAGCCCAGTTTGAGGATTGTAACCCAGGAAGAGCATCTCAGAAAGCTCTGAGAACTGTTCTGCCCCTTAGAAGTCAAGACACATTTTATAATGTTTTTTATGTATTTATTTATTTTATTTTTATTTATTTTTTGTCTGCGTTGGGTCTTCGTTGCTGCACACGGGCTTCCTCTAGTTGCGGCGAGCGGAGGCTACTCTTCCTTGTGGTGCACGGGCTTCTCATTGCGCTGGCTTCTCTTGTTGCGGAGCACGGCCTCTAGACACGCGGGCTTCAGTAGTTGTGGCACACGGGCTCAGTAGTTGTGGCTCGCGGGCTCTAGAGCACAGGCTCAGTAGTTGTGGCGCACAGGCTTAGTTGCTCCGCAGCATGTGGGATCCTCCCGGACCAGGGCTCGAACCCGCGTCCCCTGCATTGGCAGGCGGATTCTTAACCACTATGCCACCAGGGAAGCCCTATATACGTTTTTTGAGCCAGAGGGCTGTACATTAAATGACATATGATCGACAGGTTACATAATTCAGATTTAAGCACCATCGTGGTGGGTCATGTGACCCTTTATAAGATCAAGAAGGAATATTATCTCTAAGGAGCGGTCTTGCTGAGGCTAGGAGAATTGCTTTTTACAGCTGAGCAGGCATTCCTGCTGATGGGGGGTGTGGTCAATGCAAAATGCAGACACACGATGCGGAGCGGGGTGGGGGGTGGGGGTAAAGGGCAAAGAAGAATCTTTATGTTTAAATCGTTCTTGTCTTGCCATAAATACGAATTTTAGTTCACACTCTCATGCCACAAACATTTCAATAAGTTGCTCAGTCAGTCTATTGGGAAATCTAGTAGGTTCTATCTCAAAGTCCATTCAGAATCTGATGACTTATCACTTCCATTGCTTCCCTTCCAGGCAGCATATCTCTTGCCTGGATCTTCACTACAATAGCCTCCTGACTGGTTTTCCTGTATCCACCCTTGGCCTCCTACAGCCTATTCTCAAAACATTAATCGGTCTTGATACTCCTCTGCTCAGAGCCCTCTAGTGGCCCCCCATTTCCCTCAGAGTAAAAGCCATCTTTACAGTGGCCCATGAGGCCCTACATGATGAGGCCCCAGTGCCTGACTCCATCTACTGTCCTCCAGCTACCTGGCCTCCCTGCTGTTCCTCAAACATGCCAGGCGCCCTCCCACCTGAGGGCCTTTGCACTGGCTCTTTCCTCTGCCTAGGCCTCTCTGCCCCGAGATAACTCCAAGGCTAAGTCTGTGTCTCCTTCAACTGTGTGCTCTAATTTCACCTTCCAGTGAGGTCTACCTTGATGACCTTATTTAAATTGCAGTCTGTCTTCCTGGCCCACAACCCCCCTCCCCCGCTCTGTATTTTCATAGTATTTCACGCTGTCGGGTCTCCCATGTAATGTTCTTCTATGTCTGTTTTCCATCACTAGAATATATGCTTCTCATATTTTTACATGTTGAGTTCCCTGATATTTCCCCAGTGCCTAAAAAGGTGCTGGCACAGTGGAGGCTCAAAATGTGTTGAATGAATGACTGTCATCTTGGATCTCTTCAGCTTAAGATTCAAGTCCAGCCTTTGGTCACATGTCCAGCCTTACCTATGGATGACTCTCCCTCCTACCCTCTCTTCGCTCTCCTAAATATTCTCTAACTGGCCATGCTTGCCAATTTGTTTTATTTTTTTGGCCGTGCCACATGGCATGTGGGATCTTAGTTCCCTGTCCAGGGATCAAACCCGTGCCCCCTGCAGTGAAGCACAGAGTCCTAACCACTGGACCACGTGGTTAGGGGACTCCCCCAACTTGCTTTAAGATGTCTTTGAAGAGTTCACCTTAGTCTTAGGGAGCAGCCTGATGGTGCTGTCCTAGCGAAGCTGCCCCAATTCCCCCTCCACCCTCATCCCAGTAAGAAGGAGACACCCCCATAGTGCTGTTCCCAGTAACCTTTCAGGTTCTCTAATGTAAAGACTCAGCGAGTTGAACCTGGAGACCACACCCTAAGGGAGGCAGCTGTAGGGGAGCGGGAACGCAGGGGAAACAGCCTTCAAGGGATCTAATTCCCCTCATTGTCATACCAAAGTGGCTTTCTCCATACCCGAGCCTGAAGACTTGGCCCTTCCCTGCAGTACACCGTAGGGAGGTGCCGCCTGAACATCAGCTTTATGCTTAGTGTCCAAGTTTTCTGGAGATGGATTAGGGTCTAATTTTCCTCACGTATTAACTTCTGCAGAAATGGAAGTTAACTTGGGGAATGCTGATGGTGATGCCAAGCTTCCTATCCATAGGATGGAAATGGTTCCTGTTCATAGAGATGCAAATGAATTTTTGTCCAAAGGAGAATATAAACTCTTTAGTCCAATTCTCCTGTGAACCTGTGGTAACAGCTTTCTGGTTCCATCATTAATTAACGAGTTAAGTAAAATCTTTGATACGTGTTTATTTTCTACGTATATGAGAGTCGCGATTTCACCTTTTTTTTTAAAAAAAAGTTGTTCTTTAAAACTGTAAGGGAGGAAAAAAATATATTTTTTCCTCTACCCTCCTAGGTGTTCAGGCTGGGGCACTGTCAGTTAGATTGACAAAAGACAGGTTAATAAGAAAAAAAGCAAACATTTTATTAACCCATGCATTGTGTAAGTAACACCTGGGAGTACCCAGCAATGAGTAACTCAAAGAGGTGGTTAGAGGATACCTAATTTAGTGTGGGAAGGGAGGGGTGGAAAGGGCACCTATGGTAAAGCAAATGACCTTTTGGAAAGATAAATGGGCCCTTAGAAGGATAGATGGGAGATGTGGTAGTTTGTGACAATGTCTGGGTGTGAGGCCCACTTCTGATCTCCCAGAAGGGAAGGTTAGAGTTGCCCTGGGAAAGGGGATTTATGGACACAAATTCTTTGGCGAGGCTCTGCTTTTGGGCAGAGAAGGGATTTCAGGAGCTCAAGTGACTTCCGCTGAAACTTATCCTTATGCATATGCAAAGTGGCATGTTTGGGGGTGGCATGTCCTGGTCCCTGACAACACTTATAAAATTCATTTCCCTGTATTGTTATCATCTCTAGAACAGTGCCAAGTGTAGAGTATGTTTTCAATTAGTGTTTATTAAATAAACGATTGCCGGGTTGCAAAATTGCCTAGCCAAAGACAGTCGAGGGCAACAGACATACATAAAATCACAGTGGCCTGAAGGATCTCCCAGACAATGCCCAGAATTATAGAAAGAGGATCCAGCAACCTGTCTGCCCAATGTCTTGTCTTTCACACTTTCTCCTCACATAAAAGTGCTGCCAAGGGGGCTTCCCTGGTGGCGCAGCGGTTGAGAGTCCGCCTGCCGATGCAGGGGACGCGGGTTCGTGCCCCGGTCCGGGAGGATCCCACATACCGCAGAGCGGCTGGGCCCCTGAGCCATGGCCGCTGGGCCTGCGCGTCCAGAGCCTGTGCTCCGCAACGGGAGAGGCCACAACAGTGAGAGGCCTGCGTACCGCAAAAAAAAATGGTGCCAAGACATGCTATGGATGACAGCATTCTTAGTCTGAGTGTCCTATCAGGGAAGGTTTCATAAGGAATTAACATTGATTTGGGGTTTAAAAGAATGAACAGGGATTCTTTATGTGGAGAGATGGAGAAAGGGGAGTTTCTAAGTGGAAAAGTGCAGTGGGCAAAGGCATGTGAGCATAAAGAAAGCGCACCTCACATGAAAGCAAGGGAAATGTACCGTGACTACACTCAAGAATGTGAGGGGGACTAAATAGGAAACGAGGTTGGGAAGGTAATGCAGAGATCATTTTGATGGCCCTGGTCTGAATCTGGTCATCATTCAGAGGTGGTGCGGAGCCATGAAAGGCTTTTGATCTGGGAAAGAGCTAGCATGAGTTTTACATTAATATTAACTTGGCATTAACTTACATTATTATGTAAGGTAGACTGGAGAAGACAGACATCTGTAGGGGCAAGGTAGCTGGAAATATAAAACTGGAGCTCAAAAATATGTTGGCGATAGTGACAAAGATGTCAGAATTATCACAACTGTGGTGTTGGTTGAAGTGAGGGGACAAAATTGAATACTGAAAACGTTTTAAGTGTATTATCGATTACAGTGTTTACCTTAATTTTCTTACTTGCTGCTCCCCCAATTTTTTCCCCCACAAAACTGTGAGGCCCCAGGGTAGGAACTGTGTCTTCTTCCTGCTTGTTTTCCAGTGCCCAGCAAAGCACCCGGCAGATGCGTTCAATAAACATTTGCTGAAGAAAAAGAACATGCAGAAAAAGGAGAAAGCACTTTTTTTCAGAGAGGTGGTAAGGGCAAAATGGATGATACTGAAAAGTTTTGATACAATGGTGACAGCATTTATGGCCATTTTATTGGATGGCTTCGTATCTTTTCAGGAAAGCATTTCCTGTGCTGCAGAGCATCACGTGATTGACAGTAGGGTTAAGGGCTTAAAGTAGAGTGAAACAATTTGGAACAGCTGCAGCCAGAAATGTGCTTGGGGGATTCCCATATGCTTGCGGCCTTTTTTTAGTGCTGTTCTGTGTATCTGGCATGCCCCCTCCAGCAGGCTTCTCCCTGCCTCTCTAATCTCTTATTTAGTCTACTCATCTTTCAAAGCCTAACTCAAATGCCACCAACTCTTCTGGGACATTGTCTCTTGATACTCTTTCAAGTTAGTCATTCCTTTTTCTATGTTTACATTTCTCTCCTTGTTAATCCTGCTAGATTATAAATTACTTGATGATAAGAAGGGGGTTTTACTTCATCTGTATAGCCTCCTCCTGACCTGATGGGGAGCACTCATTCCATAAATGTTTGCTGATGTTTAAATCAAGTAATTTTAGGAATATGATTGCTAAGTGGCGGGGAGGACAGAACTGAAGTTATATGGCTTGAGGTCTTGGTAGACAAGATCAGCATGGTTTTCATGATTACCAGGAGGTGATGGACTAAGAGAACCAGGAAAAGGTTCAAGAACTAGAGGTGGTGTTGCAGGCAGATGAAAATCCAGTAAAAATCATGATTGTTTTTTCCTGTTGGGGAAATCTGAAGTTTGGTCCCCCTACCAGGGAAAACAAAGACATGAAGCTCACGTGTATTTTATGGAAGGAAAGGACACAATGTTTTCCCACCTAAGTTACTACTTCACAGCGAAGCCAGACAAAGAAGGAAAGCCAACGATGAATCCCTCAGTATCAAACCTAGATTTTAACCATAAACTTCTACTCCTTAACTTCAGCTGGGCTCGAAACTTTTGTAAAAACAAAACACATTTTTTCATTTCACATTTTCTCCTTCATTTCCAAACTTTCTGGAACAGCAGTTTCTGAGCAGCGAAATGAGTGCAGGTGGGACAAGGAGAGGTAACTGTGGTAAGCAAAACGATGAACTGGATGGCTTTAGACTGCCGTGTTCAAATCCTGGTTCTGCTATGTGCCTGTGAAATGGGGATAGATAACGCCTACTTGGAAAAACTGTGAGAAGTAAACTAGATGTAAAAGCACTTAACACAAGGAGTGTATGTACTCTGACCAGATCATGTGCAAGTGGCAGGAAATGCAAAAGTGAGGAAGGTGTGCAGGGGAAAGGTAAGTCTTCTCCCCTCCTAGCCTCCATTCTCTCAATTCCCCTCAGAGTCAACTCTGGGGACCGTTCTGTGCATTTACTTCTTTCCTGGACTCAGCTGTGAGAACTTGAGTCTGTAACTCAAATTTAAAATTCCTTATAACACAGGGAACTATACTCTATTTTGTAATAACCTATAAGGCAAGAGAATCTGAAAAAGATTTTATATATATATGTATATATATATGTATGTATATGTGTGTATATATGTGTATGTATGTATATATGTGTACGTGTATATTCATATATGTATGTGTATGTATGTGTGCATGCATGTATGTGTGTACATGTGTATATGTGTGTATATATGTATATATCTATGTGTGTGTATATGCGTATATGTATATATGTGTATATGCATGCATGTATGTATTATGTATATATGTGTGTATATATGCGTATGTGTGTTTATGTGTGTATGTGTATATATACACACATATATGTATATATGTGTATATGTGTGTATACACACACACACACACACACACACACACACACACATATATATATATATCACTGAATTGCTGTGCTGTGCACCTGAAACTAACATGATATTCTAAATCAACTATACTTCAATAAAAAAATACACATATAAAAAATTTTTAAATAAAAATAAAATTCCTTACCTGTAAAATAGAAAAGTTCTGAGCATTTAATGCAACAATTACTACTTTATAGTTAAAATGCTACACAAATATGAGGTGTTCGTATTCTTAGAAAAAGGAAGGCCTAGACAAACATAGTGTATTTAGGTTTGTTTAGAACAGAGATCTCTTGGACTCTTAGAATCACCCCCAGGCTTGACTGCTTTGTTCCATTTCCTTTCCTTTCCTCGTCTTTTTTTTTTTTGGCCGCACCACGTGGCTGCATGCAGGATCTTAGTTCCCCAATGAACCCGCGCCGCCTGCAGTGGAAGCACAGAGCCCCAACCACTGGACAACCAGGAATTCCCATCCTTTCTTCACCTTGACCTCAGCTAGAGGGCAAGGCTGAGAGCCACACAACTTGAGTCTGCCTCCGTCTGTCCCACAGGTGATCACTTACTCCAGTCGTCATGTTTACAATAACTTGACTGAGGAACAGAAGGGCCGAGTGGCCTTTGCTTCCAATTTCCTGGCAGGAGATGCTTCCCTGCAGATTGAGCCTCTGAAGCCCAGCGATGAGGGCCGGTACACCTGCAAGGTGAAGAATTCAGGGCGCTATGTGTGGAGCCACGTCATCTTAAAAGTCTTAGGTAAGACAGAGTGCCCTCGTAAATGCCTACATCTTATTAATAAGGTCTTGGTGACGGATAGGCAAATGTGTCACACTGGTACAAAATTTCTTGTTCAATCCTTCGTATTATACAGACGTCACCTAGTCCAGTTCCCTGGGAAGAAGTGTGTATGTTTTGTATTTTAGTCGTAATGAAAGAAGAAAAAATAATCACAGTTTTCCACGGTAGCCCATTACAAAATTTAAATATCCTCTAATGTTTAAATAGTATCCTCATACTTAACAAATCTCTCAGATCTGCTTCAAGTCCATTTCTCTGTTTTGTGATAGCAAGAACTACTAAGTTCTTAATTGCTTACAAGTTAATGAACTTCTGTCCCTGTTTCAGTATTAGTAAAATCACACTCAACTTTCCTAAAATTTCCAATTATAAAAGTTTCTCTTCTTTGAGAAGTGATGAGAGAGTTTCTGAGGCAGCCTCTAAAAGTTACAACAGCACCACTGGAAACAGCTGGAGTTGGGTGTATATGTGTGCAGGGGATGGAAGTGGGTGTATTTTGGAGAGTGGTGTAAAGCATGGCGAGGTAACAAAGTACTATTGAATCCACACTCAAAAGTTGACCATGTGGGTGGAAAAACAAGTCAACAGGATGTAGTTCTTCCACTGAATCGGGTGTTTGGGGATCTTTTTTTTTTTTTTTTTTTGCCAGTGAGACCATCAAAACCCAAGTGTGAATTGGAAGGAGAGCTGACAGAAGGAAGTGACCTGACTTTACAGTGTGAGTCATCCTCTGGCACAAAGCCCATTGTGTATTACTGGCAGCGAATCCGGGAGAAGGAGGGAGAGGATGAACGTTTGCCTCCCAAATCTAGGATTGGTAAGTCATCTTTCTACCGGTCTATTGAGATAGCAGGACAGTACTCTCTCCATGAATTCTAAATCTGGTTTTGTCAGCAACTCACAAGGTGACTTTGAACACACTGCTGGACCTCTTTGAACTTCCGTTTTTCATCCCTAAACGGGGACAGAAAAATCTGTCTTTTCTTTCCTCAAATGGCAAAAATAAAAGTGGTAAGGAGATTAGGAATAAATGTACTCTATAAATTCATTATATCTAATTATTGTGTTTAGTATCCCTTAAATGTTCAGAATCTTTTGTAACTTTTGAGGATGCACTGCAGTTTAAAGGAATGTTCACCTTTCTTCCCACATTCCAAAAAGGGATCGATTCTCTCACCTCATCCTTACCAAACCGTATTATATTGATAGAATCTTAGGTCAGTGAGATAATAAACGATAAATATAGACCTTGTCACTAGGGGATTACAGTCATCTTTCTGCTTGTGTAGACTACAACCACCCTGGACGCGTCCTGCTGCAGAATCTCACCATGTCCTCCTCTGGGCTCTACCAGTGCACAGCGGGCAATGAGGCCGGGAAGGAGAGCTGTGTGGTGCGAGTGACTGTTCAGTGTAAGTACGCAAAGGGTTGGTTTGGTTTTGTCTCTGCAGTGGTTCAGCGTAAAATGTTTTTAATCACAGGTAAGAGTAAGGTCAACATCTTTATCTACAGAAGAACATGGCTATCACTGAAATAAATTCAGTAGTTACCAAGGACTGTTCAACAGTTGTAGCTAACTCTGTATTTATAGTATGTGTGAATTTTCCAGCCCCCTGAAGAAATTTATTATATCCAGGAGGGGACCAAACCCAAATGGAGGTTTCCTTTATAGATATACCCTTACAAAGGGTAACTTCTACTCTGTTTTCAGAGCTTCTCTTGTGTCTGCTGTTTCTCAAAAATAATCAGCTAAAAATAATCCTAATGTCAACGAGGCATATTTTGGGGTGTCGTATTCTGCTCCCCTTCAATATCAAGAGGGACAGTCATACACCAAGAAAGGGTATATGGGGAACTCAGGAAGATAGATACAAAGATCTGGAAATACTCATCTTGTCCAGAGCTTATGTTTTTTAAGTCTATGTGTTGCTTAGCTTATGCTTGGTTTTACTTTTGCTTTTGTTTCTGAGAAAACAGATGTACAAAGCATCGGCATGATTGCAGGAGCGGTGACAGGTATGGTGGCTGGAGCCCTGCTGATTTTCCTCCTGGTGTGGCTGCTAATCCGACGGAAAGACAAAGAGAGATACGAGGAGGAAGAGAGACCGAATGAAATCCGGTAAACCTCCCGCAAAATCCCCTTCCTCACCTAGGCTGCCTTTCTACCGCCAGCTCCCCAGCTCCCTAGTGACAACAAAAATGTCCCATTTCCTCTTAACCTTAAATCTGTTAAAAGGATTATTCTGGTGGGTAAGGAACTCCAGCCTAGGGGCAGGAGGACTGGTTTACCTTGGCTTTCTTGTGAAACTATCCGCAACAGGGATGCAACAGGGACGTAATAGCTAAACTCTGCGTTCCTTCTCATTGCCTTCCACTTGTAAAGGCCATGCAATAGAGAATGGGCCTAGCCTACGGGCCATGAAAGGGCTTCTGCAGACAAACTCCCAGTCAAGGGGACTGCTGTCTAGACATCCAGTAGGGAGTGCCCATTCCCCCAGAGTAACAGGGTGGACCTCCCGGCCAAGGGGCCGCACACCCGCCCAAGCCCGCCGGAAGGGCGCAGGACGCAGGGGGAGTCCCTGTTTCCCTACGTGGTAGCTCGAGGTTTCCGCCTTGAGGAGCTGATCGGGCAACCTCAGAAAGCAGCAGCACAGCGGAAGCTTTCGCAGTCCTGTGGCCCTAAAATCTATCTTTGCTCTTTTTCCTCTTCAGAGAAGATGCCGAAGCCCCGAAAGCCCGCCTTGTGAAACCCAGCTCCTCCTCCTCGGGCTCTCGGAGCTCACGGTCGGGCTCCTCCTCCACGCGCTCCACGGCTAACAGCGGCTCCCGCAGCCAGCGGACACCGTCCTCGGAAGCGGCGCCCCGGCCAGGGCTGGCTACCCACACCTACGGTCCTGTGGGGCCGGAGGCAAGAGGGTCTGAACCAAAGAAAGTCCACCACGCTACCCTGACCAAAGCAGAGAGCACTCCTGGCACGATCCCCAGCCAGAGCAGAGCCTTCCAAACTGTCTGAGTTCGAGCGGACTTGACTCCCATCCTTTCCCAGGAGTCAGGACTCTTCTCGTCATTGACGCCCAGTCACCAGCCACACAACCGCCTCGGACCAAACGAGAGGTCATTTAAGTAGCAGTGACCATTGCATGGGAGAGATTCAAATGAGCACTTTCCTCATATGACAGCAAACAAGGAAAAGGATGTAAGCTGATGGTCTCCAAAAAGGCATCTCACTGTGCCTTTAGACCAGAGCGGGGGCCAAATCTGTGCATTTGGGGACCAGGACCTGTGGTGAGAAAGGCTGGGGAGAGGGGAAGTGAACACACTTAGAATTCCTCACTTGGGCTGTTTTGTGTCAACACTTTGACTCACCACTGTTAAGAAATGAGGTGTTGTTCATAAATTTTCTATGCATTTCTGCAAACCTACTGGATTGCTATGATTATTCAGAGTCAAGCAGAACCCACAGCCTTATATCACACCTATCTGCACCATGAAAAACTCCAAAAAAGGAAACAAGTCTCTTCCATCCTGACCTGACTTTATTTACCAGAAAGTTTGGATATTAATTTCAAGAGGAGTTGAGAAATAGTGGGAGATGGAGAATGACTGAGATTTTCCCACTCTGTTCACTACTAATCTTCCTACTTATATTGAACTAAAAAAAAAGGGAGTCCAAAATGTGTAACAAGGGACTGTGAAAAGCTTTCCATCTTGATGTTGAGGGCCACTGACAAATATCAGAAATATAATGCTGGAATAATTGTGGATTTTCCCTCAAATTGGATGTCTCTAAGGACTTCCCTGCTGGATATCTCTGGAGCAAGAAAACAATCATTAGGTGTCGTTTAACAATCTCCTTAGAAAGAAGTCTTCTAGAGAAAGAGATCTTTTCAGAATGCTGGAAGATCATCCAACCACAGTCTCTTCTTTCAGTGAACATATGAAATCAGGATTTCAAGACTGACTAGACTAAAAAGGGAGATTAGGTCAGCTTTCTCTTAATATGTCAAGGAGTGTCATCAGAAGTTCAGCATTGCACCAAACTTGGAGCTTCCTCCATTGCTTTCATTTTCGGAGAAAGATGTGAACCTGGGACTTTTGTTGATTCTAGGCCTTAAATTATCAAAAAGTTCAGGGACTGACAGCCTTTCCTGATGGCACTGCATGGACATCATACCATTCCCTCCTGAGAGGTGGAGACAGAGAGAAATTCAGTATTTTCCCAGTTTAGCCTCTCAGGAAGCCTAGCTCTGGGCTGGAAGGATAGGATATTAACATTTAGGGAAGAGATGGTGAGGATAACTAGTGGGTGGCAGGAGGGATCTAGGTTAGTGCCTGTTAAATACTGTTGGCATCTTGGAAAGAATTAGCAGAAATGATTTACCAGGATAGCTCCCAGAAGAGCTGACACATGGGAGAAGACAGGTGTCTGAGAAATTAAAAGAAAGCAGCCTCCAATACAACTTGCCTTTTTAATAGTTTTCATGACTCTGCTAGTCAAATTCATCCTATGGCAAGAATGCTAAACCTGAAATAGCCCTTCAAAGACTCTGAAGCAAGTGTCAACAGATCACCAGTGGTAGAGCAAAATATTTTTTATTATTAAAAGGACATGGAATTCCCTGGCAGGCCAGTGGTTAGGACTCTGCGCTTTCACTGCCGAGGGTGAGGGTTCAAGCCCTGGTCAGGGAACTAAGGCCCTGCAAAAGTAAAAATAAACAAATAAATAGACAAATAAAAATAAAATAAAGTCTTTAAAAAAAAAGGCAGCAGGCTATAGGAAAGAAAAAGTAGTGCTGAATGTGGTGATAAAAGCCCTGTTCCTAAAATGGGAATCAGGCGCTTAAAGGGAAAAAGTTGATCTGGGATTTTGTCCTATTTCTGATTTTCATTTTTACATCTAATTCTCACATAGTACAAATGCATTTCCTTCCAAAATCCTTTAAGAAATAGGGTTTTATCCTTGAGTGAAAGTTTCATCTTGAGTTTTGTCTTCCTCTAAAAAAAATTGGGGGTAATTCCCTGTTAGTCCAGTGGTTAGGACATCATGCTTTCCCTGCTGAGGGCATGGGTTCAATCTCTGGTCATGAAACTAAGATCCCGCAAGCCACGCGGCATGGCCCCCGGCCCCCCACCCCCCCCCCAAAAAAAAGTTGGGACATAAGAGACATTGAGGAAGTAATGTAAAAAATGCCTGCCATTAGTTTAAGAGGGCTAGCACATTTGGAATGCTTCTTATACTAACACTGCCTCATTGTAAGACATAAACTCCTTACTCCACTTCCTTATTCTTCTGGTAGTGTGGTGTCCAGGCAACATAACACATCTGCTCTGTAATTCTGAGAATTCTCATTCCTAGAGTACTTAAGCCAAGTGAGTATGCTGTGGCAGCTGCAGCTCTACCATCACTAGGAATTTGCTCTTATCATTATTTATTACCTTTGAACCTAACGTTTCCTGTCTATGCCTCTGCAAGCAGGAATCAGTCCCCTTTGCGTGAAAAGGTTTTGATTATTTAAACAGGTTAGTTATTAGAAGACTAAAATACCAGTTGAATATCCATATTATTTTGGAAGTCCATTCATACTGGATATCTACAAAAAATGTCACAAAACAAATTATTACCTGAAATCTGAGAAAGTCCAAGAATTGAAGATTCTGAGAGATAAGGTGCTGAAGTCTTAGTGATAGTGTGCTTCTCTTTCAGTCAGGCTTTTGGGTTCAGATATGACAGGCTCTGGGTTTAAGATAAAGTTTGAGCCACTACTGGTTTCAAACCATATTCCATTAACCTTGCAAGTCAAACAAATTTGATTCTTTAATATGAAACAAAAAAGGATAAAATAGATGGTGGAAGAAAAAGTGTAGGAAGAAGATACAGATGGAATGATGCGGATGTTTAGAAAATAACCATTTCAATAAAATGCACACACTAAACTTAGAACTGTAAAAGAATGAAGTGATGCCTTTGTTGTTACCCTGTATAAGAACAATTTCAAAACTGCCGTTGCGAAAAAGACATATATAATTCTGCTTCATTTCTCGTGTTAAGCTGTTTATATTTCAATTTTAACTTCTAAGTTGCCTTGTAAATGGGACTGTGTTTGATCACAAAAAACAAGTATTTATTACAGGTGCATCTGTGTCGGCAATTTAAAAATAAATAAGTAAAGGTGATACTGTAGGAGAGGCTGAAGCTCATATAACCTGCATTGGAAATTTATTTATTAGCTTGCAGCCAACTGAAGAACAGAAGAACTCAGACTGAATATGATCTATTATTTATTGATTCCAGTCACAAATATACCAAGCACTTTTTTCTCACAAGGCGAGATACTAAGTAGTCCTGGACAAACCAAGTGACGACAAAGTTCATGACCGTTTCCGACCTTAAGGACTTTATCAAAATAACAAATATTTACTAAGCCAGTATTTTATATCAAGGTGAAGTGCCAGTAAAAAAGTACACACTAAGGGGTTCAAAGAAATCTGAAAAGTAAACACTATGAGATTTAAATAAATCTGAAAAAAATTTCACAGAATTAAATGAGGTAATAATATGCAAAGCACTTAGAACAGTGCTTGGCCTGTGACAAGCACTCAAAAAATGTTAATCATGACCCTCTTCCCTAGTCAGAAACTCTAGGTCTCAGACTGGAGCCCCAGGCACCCAAACTTTAACTTTAGATCCTGAGTGGGTTTGAAACCCTGTGCATTTAAAGAGGTGGAGACAGGACATTTATCATTATCTGAACTTTATACATAACACATAAACTCTCATTCTAGTCGATAAGAAGATAGTTCAAATCCTAGAACACGTTTTGAAAATGACCAGAAGGGAAGGTTATCTGTTCAGCTTTCTGTAATCACTGCTACCAGGTGGGATACCCCAAACCCGTGGATTTAGGCACCCGTTCTATTTTCCACCGGTTCAAATCTTGTAGGTAGTTCAGAGGTTAGTTTAAAAAGCTGCAAAATGTAGGGTGTGGTTCAGAGATTGTACTCGATAAATTGGGTGGGGAGAGAAGTCTGCAGATGCTAAAGAAAACTGCAAGAAGTATACATCTTTCTCGGCAGTGTTTTCAGGAAGGAAATTACTAATAAAAAAAGACCAAAGATTCTGGAATCCAGAGCTAGGTTCTACTGTAGCTCAGCCAGATGTTTAACTTCCCACAAATAACATCTCTGAACTTCATTTCTCTCCTAACACAGGAATGAATGATCTCTCTCTCAGAGAATCGTTTTGATGATTAAATGAAATAACAAATGAAAGCACTTTGTACCCTGTGAAAGCATCATATAAAACGAACTCCTTGGGAAGTGGGGAGAAGTTAGGTACATACCTCCAAGGACTCAAGCTCACATTTTCCCCCAGAAGGCAAATACAGAAAGGACATCCTTTGATCCAATATTCGAATCTGTCTCTAGGTTTTACTGGCTTGGTCTGGAGACCTTTCTAATTCCAGCCACGCCACTAAAAGTTCTGCTAGGTGGTCTTAAAAAAAATCTTTTCACCTATTTGTGCCCACTCATCTACTCAATAGGAATACTACCTGCCCAGCCTGTTTGAAAGCGCTCACTAGAAAGCATTCAACGTGCTGAGAAAGGCTTAGAATGACAAGGCCCCAAACACCGCATCATGCGCCGCAATTTGAAAGTCTAGGTACTGTTTCGTGCACTCCACTCGTTCAGTAATATTCTCAAGGCGCTTCTGCCTGGTTTCTCGCTTAGTTTTTGCCGAAAGTCAAGGCAGTAAAGATATTACCTCAAATTACTGAAAGTAAGAGGTTCAGGAAGTCTCAATCAAGGACACAGGGCTACCGGAACCCAGGTTCCTTACGCCCGGTTCACTTACAAGGAAAGAGCTCCCTAGCTTTTCTTTTTTTTTAAACAAATAACTGAGAAGTGAGGGGGCCCGGGCGGGTGGAGAAGGGGCCGAGCCAAGAAGCCGAGTCTGTTCTCGGTGGGCGCTGGGGGGGGGGGGGGTGACGGAGGCATCCGGGCTCCAAGAAGCGAGTTTAGCCATCTATTTCGCTAAGGATACAGACACAGCATCGGGACCCTGGAGGTTGAGAAGTTGGGCCTCTCCGCACTCTGCGTCGGGGTCAGCCGGCCTCCAGCTACCACAATGAACGGAGGGTCCCGGGGGCCTGCCCGGCTAACCTGTCGTATTCCGCGCAGAGGCGAGACGCCGCGGCGGCCGGCCGGCTCCTTCCATCCCCAGATCTGGGTGCCACTGGGCAAGTTACCCTCGCAGCGCCCTGGGGTCGGAAACTTCGGCCCCGTCGCTCGGGGTCAGTCCTAGGACAGAGCCACGCTGGCTATGTGGGTGTGTGGAATCCCGGAGGGCCTAGAAGACCATCTACAAGGCCGGGGTGGGAGTAGGGGAAAGAGGATGGTGGGGGAGGGGCGCAGCCACCTTCGCGGCCATCTTGTCCTCGCTCCACTTCCGCCTTCTCTCCAGGGCTGCAGGCGCCGGACCCCTCCCTGCAGGCCCTGCGCCTTCGCTCCGGGGGTTCCGCAGGAGCCAGATCGCCGATCGCGCTGCTGTCATTGGTTGGTTCCAAGTTGGCCCGCCCCTCTTCCTCCCCCTCCTTCGTCCCTCCCGCCTGCGATTTCTGGGGCGCATGCGCAGAGGCAGACGAGCCCTTCCCCCGCGCCCGGGGTGACTGAGGACTCCCGCGCGCGGGCTCCGTCGGCCCCACCCTCCCTTTCCCCTGGGCCTTTCGGACAGCGGGGGCGAGAATGAAAGTTCCAGAACGCTGCGGTGAGTGCGTCATCGCTAGGCGGGGCGGGCTGGGGCGGGAGAGGGGAGGCCCGAAAGGTAGAGCCGGGTTCGTCATTGGGGCTTGCGGAGGTGGCCGCGCGCCCATTGGCCGAGAGAGCCGTGATGGGCTCTGACAGGGGCGGGCCCCTTCTGGAAGGTTCTGAGGCAGGGTATAAGAGACGGGGCGGAGGACGGAAACCGGTCTCGTTGAACGCGGCGGCAGCTCTGTAGGTTGCTGTATACTCCTCCAGTGGACCCGGGCCTGCGCTCCAGGTAAGTTAAGATTTCTGTTTTCCAAGGCTTTTGGCGGCCCTTCGGGAGCCTACCGCCCTCCTCAGGCTGCATGGGTTTGCAGCGGACGGGGGCCTTCTGAGTGTGTCAGGCAGGGTGCGTGCGGCGATTCCTTTGCCCGGCTGGGGACCTTTGTTTCCGAGGGGAGGCAGCCTCCTTGGGGGTGCAGTCGGGACGGAGGAGTGGGCTGCGGAGGTCGGGCCGCCCGGAGGGAGAAGAGGCCGCGCCTGTTCGCGGGGCGTGGAACCGGCGCCTTAGAGCTTGTCGTGCCCTATTTCCTTGTTTCAGGACCCATTCTTCTTAAAGGAGGAAGTCATAATTGGCACGCGCCCAAAGTGGGGGAGGGGGCTTCGGACCCTTGCAGGCCTTGCTGTGTTGAGCAAGGCGCGGGGGGGGGAGGGGAGGGCTAAGGTTCAGCCCGGGGCATGGGACCACGTGCTCAGGTGTGGCGCAGACCCTCTTGGTAGGTGCGTGCTTCCGTCTGCGGCGGGCTCTGCGGTTCGGACGGCGACCTTACTGCAGCACGCCATGCCTGCTCTGACCTTCCCGCGTGGTTATTTCCAACGAGAGCAGTTTCTGGGGCGAGGTTCTAAGCATAATTTGCGGAGTGGTCGTATCTGGTAGCGTTGACTTGGTAAACGTTTTGTAAGTGCTTGAGCCGCCTTTCAAACCATGGACTTTTTTTCTCTTCCCAGCAACCATGTCTAAGGGACCTGCAGTTGGCATTGATCTTGGCACCACCTATTCTTGTGTGGGTGTCTTCCAGCACGGAAAGGTGGAAATAATTGCCAATGATCAGGGGAACCGAACTACCCCAAGCTATGTCGCCTTTACTGATACCGAACGATTGATCGGTGATGCTGCAAAGAACCAAGTTGCGATGAATCCCACCAACACGGTTTTTGGTAAGCCAGCAAATCTTCATGGTATGAATTTAAGTGATTTCGGCAGTGTGTAATCTGAGAAGTTGTCTCAGAAGGTTGTTAAATGTGAGGCGGCCACGAAAGCCCTAAGGATAGGAAAAGTTTTCTGTAGGGAACTTCAGTGACTATCCTTTTAAGGCTTAAGGTTTGCGGCATCTTGGTCATTCGGAATTTGAATCCATAGGCATCTGGTCTTGGAACAGGTGTAGTGTAATGAAATTCAAGGTAACGTTTGTATTGATACTTTTTGCAGATGCCAAACGCCTCATTGGACGAAGATTTGATGATGCTGTTGTCCAGTCTGATATGAAGCATTGGCCTTTCATGGTGGTGAATGATGCAGGCAGGCCTAAGGTTCAAGTAGAATACAAGGGAGAGACAAAAAGTTTTTATCCAGAGGAGGTGTCATCCATGGTTTTGACAAAGATGAAGGAAATAGCAGAAGCCTATCTTGGGAAGGTGAGTAGTGCACAGTACTGCAGGGGAGGATATAGATGGGGATTACCAGGTGTCCTGATAATGGCGGTGTAAGAGTGAGTAGTAGATAAATGTATCAAAATGGGTGGTAAAACCAGAACGTTGTTTGAGGATGTATCTTTGTGTGTCCAAGTAGATGATATAGTGGTTAAGTTTTAATCTTTTTTTTCCTAGACTGTTACCAATGCTGTTGTCACAGTACCCGCTTACTTTAATGATTCTCAGCGTCAGGCTACCAAAGATGCTGGAACTATTGCTGGGCTCAATGTACTTAGAATTATCAATGAGCCAACTGCTGCTGCTATTGCCTATGGCTTAGACAAAAAGGTAAGTACCATGTTTTACGTATGCGTCACTTGAGATTAGTTTGAGCCACCACAATAGATATGAGAATAATTTGTGTTGTAATTGCAGGTTGGAGCAGAAAGAAATGTGCTGATCTTTGATTTAGGTGGTGGCACTTTTGATGTGTCAATCCTCACTATTGAGGATGGAATCTTTGAGGTCAAATCTACAGCTGGAGATACCCACTTAGGTGGAGAAGACTTTGACAACCGGATGGTCAACCATTTTATTGCAGAATTCAAGCGCAAGCACAAGAAGGACATCAGTGAGAACAAGAGGGCTGTCCGTCGCCTTCGTACTGCTTGTGAGCGTGCTAAGCGCACTCTCTCTTCCAGCACCCAGGCCAGTATTGAGATTGATTCCCTCTATGAAGGAATCGACTTCTATACCTCAATTACCCGTGCCCGATTTGAAGAACTGAATGCTGACCTGTTCCGTGGCACACTAGACCCTGTGGAGAAAGCCCTTCGGGATGCCAAGCTAGACAAGTCTCAGATCCATGATATTGTCCTGGTGGGTGGTTCAACCCGCATCCCCAAGATTCAGAAACTTCTACAAGACTTTTTCAACGGGAAAGAACTGAATAAGAGCATCAACCCTGATGAGGCTGTTGCTTATGGTGCAGGTAATCTTTCTATTCTAGTTAAACAGTTTAATAGGCAGCCTGTTAGGCCTTAGCTAACTGATGAATGATTTTTAAACATTTGTGGTTTCCACCAAAAGCTGTAGCTAATGATGGCAAAACTGTTGGATGTCTGAGTGATTGAGAATGGTTAGTTACATAATGAGTTATTGTAGTACTGTGCTTTATTTAAATTTTTTTTTAATCATATAGCTGTCCAGGCAGCCATTTTATCTGGAGACAAATCTGAAAATGTTCAAGACTTGCTGCTGTTGGATGTCACTCCTCTTTCCCTTGGAATTGAAACTGCTGGTGGAGTCATGACTGTCCTCATCAAGCGCAACACCACCATTCCCACCAAGCAGACGCAGACCTTCACAACCTACTCGGACAACCAGCCTGGTGTACTCATTCAGGTATGTTTCTCTGTGGCCTAGATTACTTGAGGTCCTGTAAAACTGGGGAAGACTTGTTCCGCTGTGATGATGGATTCCAAAACCATTCGTAGTTTCCACCAGAAATCCTGTGTTGGCCAATTCCTTCCTTGGATGTCTGAGCGATCAGTCTTTCCTAATCAAGCTAATACAAATCTGAAGTAGCACAGATATTTGTGATTTTTCTTTCTTGTCTTTGTGTTTTTATTGTAATTTTGAATTTATTTCTGTTTCATAACAAGGTTTATGAAGGTGAGCGTGCCATGACCAAGGATAACAACCTGCTTGGCAAGTTTGAACTCACAGGCATACCTCCTGCTCCCCGTGGTGTTCCTCAGATTGAAGTCACTTTTGATATTGATGCCAATGGCATCCTCAATGTCTCTGCTGTGGATAAGAGCACAGGAAAAGAGAACAAGATTACCATCACTAATGACAAGGGTAAGTTTGGGCAGTATTTTGTGAGTGTGCTAAGTGCGCACTCTTGAGCACCCAGGCCAGTATTGAGATTGACTCCTTCGTAGAGGGAATCAATTTGTGTATCTGTCATCCATACCTGATTTGAAGAATCAAATGCTGACTTGTTCTGTGGCACCCTGTACCCTGTGGCACTCTTACCTGCTTTTTAGAGGCAGAATTTGGTTTATAATGGTTTTATTTTCCAAGTGTTTCTACTCCTACTCCAAGGGCATTTAGCGGAGATCATACTTAGCTGCTAAATGGAGTTGCAGGATGATGGTGCAGAACTGCAGGTGATTGTCTTGCCTAAAAGGTTGGTTAATTTTACAGGCCGTTTGAGCAAGGAAGACATTGAGCGCATGGTTCAGGAAGCAGAGAAGTATAAAGCTGAAGATGAGAAGCAGCGGGATAAGGTGTCTTCGAAGAATTCTCTTGAATCCTATGCTTTCAACATGAAAGCTACTGTTGAGGATGAGAAACTTCAAGGCAAGATTAATGATGAGGACAAACAGAAGATTCTTGATAAGTGTAATGAAATAATCAACTGGCTTGATAAGAACCAGGTTTGTAATTTCTGTTGCCAAAGATTTAAGAGTGCAGGGTTGGGTCTAAAGGGCTTTAGCAAAAGCTTAGGTGGGTGGGTGGGTTTTACAAATTTGTAGGGTCACGATGATGAGAATGGTTCAAAACATTCGCGGTTTCCACCAGAACTACAGATGTTGGCAACTTCCTTCCTTGGATGTCTGAGTGACCCAAGATCTTAAACGTAACTTCATGTGCTGTTGTGTGTCTAGTGTGTCAGATTGATTACATCAGGCTTAGTCTTCTATTTGAAGAACTTGTAATAAAATATTTTTATTTTCCTCAGACTGCAGAGAAGGAAGAATTTGAACATCAGCAGAAGGAGCTGGAAAAAGTCTGCAACCCCATCATTACCAAGCTGTACCAGAGCGCAGGAGGCATGCCAGGAGGAATGCCAGGAGGAATGCCCGGGGGCTTCCCTGGTGGTGGAGCTCCTCCGTCTGGTGGTGCCTCCTCTGGGCCCACCATTGAAGAGGTTGATTAAGCCAGCTTAGCATAGGTTTAGCATTGTTCCACACAACATTGAAGGACCTAAATTTGTAGCAAATTCCATGGCAGTTTTAAAGTTGAGCTGCTGTAGTAAACTGGGCATTCTTGATACTTGAACATGGAACGTGTGCACAGGGAAAGCAAATAACATTGCACTTTACAAGCACTGTATTGTAAGTGGAAAATGCAATGTCTTAAATAAAACTGTATTTAAAATTGGCACCATAAAATTGTTTTGATTCTGTTTACAAGGGCAGTAAGGTAGTGTTCGGGTTTGGGGGTTGAACAACTTTCTGGCCTAATAAGTATTACAACAGCATCTGGGTTGTCAATGACAAATTGTTACGTCTAGGCAACTGCCTGAACCTTTTAAATTAAGGTATAAAAAATGGGAAAATGTGTAGACCTTTTGCTAGCTAGGCTCATTTAGTACTAAGTCTACATAAGTGTTAGTGTAGTTTGAACTGCAGGTCATCGTGCTTTCCAGTGTTTGTTAGACTGGAAAGGGGCATCCCAGATATTTTTGAGTATTCCATGTGGTATACCTGAAACCATCTGAGGGTTCAAAAGAGGATAAATTTGAGGCCAAAATTAGGACAAGGAAATATCCTGTCAGAAGTAATAACATGTGGTATACACAGGTGACTTCAGGTAGTGTCCATTTGAAATCCTTTAATCCGTGGGCAGAGGCTTTTCTGTTTTCTCACCTGAGTATTAAGGGCTGGGAATTAATGGAGCTAGCTGTAAGGTTGGCATAGTTATGTCCCTTGACCCCTTTGAAACAGACTTTAAGGAAATTGTCTAATTCTGATCTCATCTTAAATCATAGCCAACCGTAACTCAGCAACTTCAGGCAGAACAATTGTGTTTACCAAGCCTAATTACACTGGACTGTCTTTAGGTAAGCTTGCTTAGGAGCAAAGGCTTTCTCATTGGTTCTTTGTTCATTGGGCCATTGGTATGTTAGCTTGAGTTGACAGGCCAGAAGGTATTGCACCTGAGTGAATCCTGTAAAGTCATGTTTGTGTGAGATGGGCCTGCTTAGTGCCAACCAGCCACCTAGTGGTCACTTGGGAAGATTCTCAGTTTTGGTATGGTGGGATGTCTTGGGTCACAGTTCATTCTCAGCAGAATGACCCAATCTTAGTTTCTGCTTTAGCTTTCCTTCACCTTTCTGTAGCAGTTCTTGGATGACCCAACTAGCATAATGCAGATGACAGTTCATAAGAGTTCATAAGAGTTTCCCCAATAACTACCTAGCGTTGACCTTCCCTTGTTCAGGTTAGTGGGTATAGCTAAAGGCTATAATTCGTAAAACAGCTGATGTTTCTTCTAAAAATACATCAAATTGACTAAGTTTAGTGCCTTAGGTGTGTGTTAATGTTTGGCAACTCTCCAGGAGTTTATAGCGCTGCACCCAATTTGTTTTCTCCAAGGGTTACAAATGAAAGCATAGTTGATATACCTTTTTTTGCACCTGTTTTCAAGTGAGTGGGAATCTGACCTGTGTTTTAGTATTTACTGCATTGTTTGTGAACCTGGAGCAAACCATGTGTGGTGGTTTTTTGAGACCACTGAAGGAAGTAACATGTCTCGTGCATGAACCATGGGTTCTTGGTAAGAAAATTGAAGATCAAGTGTGATAGTGAAAATTAGCACAAGGCCTAGTGGAAGGTTATCAGTAGTAGCCATTACTGGAAGTTGTTGAATTTCAACAGTTACATAAGTTGTAAGTTTCATCAGTGAAATAAAACTATTTCCTTTACACAGGTGGGAGAAACAATGCATTGCTGGGCCTGTGTAGTAGAAAATAAGTGGGGTCAGGGAGGAGCTACGGATTAGGTTAACAATTTGCTAGGTTTAATTATACAGTGGAGGGGGGGAGCCAGCCAGGCATTCGAATTTGGGGTAGACTTATTCCAAGACCTGTATGTTTCCTCCTGCATCCCAGTGTAGTGAATTATGAAGTACAGGCTCATCTCAATGCAGAGCCTGGGGTTCATGTGTACTGGAAGGGATTTCTTTAAACCAAGGGAATTGTAATCTTGCTTCTGAAAACACTTGGAATTACGTACTTAAGAACTTGGTCCCAGTGTCCTTCAGATAATTCCGTTTGTCTTTCTTTCCCCCCATCAGTCCTTTGGGTGTTCAAACTTGGAGGCTTACCTTTTGCAAGAAGTCTAAGCAATCTGGGGATTTGAACCCAATGACTCAAGTCAATTTTTGTCTCACTTTGCCTTATTTTTTAGTTTCCTGCTGTGGGCTAAGCCCTGACTGCAGGAGTAGATACAGAAGCTGGGGAAGATGTGTTCCAGCCTTATAGGAGAGACTGACATTCACAAGATGAAGACAGTTACAAAATGGCACTCTTTTTGCGGGGAAACAATGGCAGTAAGTGTAAGTTAGATTGTTTATTACAGCCTAGAAGATGATGTGGAGAAGGTGGCCATAAGAACAGCATTTACAGTTCTCCATTCAGTCTAGATAGTTTAATGGTTTTCGCTTGTCTTACTCTATTTGATTATCCTAACAACCTTAAGAGTGATGGTTGGATCGTCTGGCTGTGCATGCGTAAGTCTGTATAGGATGATGACAAAAGCAATTTCACTTTTGTGTGGATTATTATAATGAATTGTTATAAATCTAAGGTCATGGCCCTGGGATGCCTGGCATTTAAATTTTGCACAGGGCACCATTGGATCAGAAAGTGAGAGAAAAAAAGTTCAGTGGCCCTCAATCTCCATGTCCAATTTTAAGAGTTACATGCTGGTTTCAGCTGGACTTAGCAATAACATGGTTATGTTTAAAAATGTATTTTTATGGAGAAACAGTAATTGTAATTTTTAAACTACTAAGGGAATAATTTTCGTCTTAGAAGCCACAGCAGTACATTTACTCCCAGTAACATTACTGCAGTTATTTATGTACTTAAACTGTACTGTAAAGAAAACGATGCCTGCAAACAATTCTTTGCTGAAACAATATTGAGTACCTACAATATACATTCTTAGGAATAATAGCCTTTTGGGTTCTGTTAAGGTGAAATGGGTGATTGGTGGGACATAAATAGGAAAGGCTGAGGATTTTCTTTTCTTTGGTGTATATGGCTGTAAGGACATCTTTATCCACTAGATGGCAGTAAGCTATTTAGAAAACTACTTGGGTCGCTGAGAGAGGCTGCTGGAACATTTTCACTAAGGTTTGTGCTTTTTGTTTCACAAGTTGCCTAACTAGAAGCACAGTAAATGCTGAGGAAAGAAAGCTCCGAATGTTCACGTTCCAGGCAAATCATTCCCGGCTGAATAAGTTGAGCAAGTGTCTTGACTGTGGGGTATGGGTTTGAGGAGAGATTTTTAGGGTACTTGGGACAGACAGGTTAAATACAGACAGAGCTTTGAAATACGCAGGAAAAAAAGATGAGTCTCCCCGGGAAGAGAAAACAGTCTTTCCTGATCCGCTCTTTCTAGTTTAAAACGCTGTGTTATTTCCCTCATCACCCTTGACTCCGACTCCTGAGACTCATGACTTGTATGAAATGTTTGAATTCCTCACCAAACTGAAACTCATGAGTGCAAGAATATCCACGCACTCCTACAGTTCCAGCCAGTGTCTGGCCCATTGTACACATAATGTCAAGTGAATGAATGAGAAGGGATGGAGCAGGCACCCCAGAAGTTAGTGGTAGAATGTGTTCCCTTTGGGCTTTATGATGCTATGGTCATGGCTCTTGGAGTGGTGAGAGGCTGGCTGGCTGGCTGAGTTCAGGCTCCCTGCAGATCTCCACTACAGTTCCTCCTCGCAGGGTGGGGGAGCCAACATTAGAGCAGCATGAGATGAGGAAACGATCAAGCCCAGAGCAGCTCTAGCCAAATGAAAGTTGGCAGTAACAGAACTGTCCAAGTCTTTGACCTAAAGGACCACCTGCAGTCTTCAGATTGCCCCTGAGATCTGGGCAGTGTGTGGCATGAGTGGGATGAGCAGAAGTAGTGTACATAGTCTCTGCAATATGAGAGGACAGTCAGGGCCTGCCAGGAGAACTGAAGCCTAAAGCTGGGCCACAGAACACTCAGGATGCAGCCAGCCCCAGGACCCTTAAGAAAAAGGCTGCCAATCTTGACCTTGCATTAGACACCAAAAACACAAGCAGCAAAAGAAAACATTGGGCTTCATAAAAATTAAAAATGTGCTTCAAAGGATACCATCAAGAAAGTGAAGAAAGACAACCTACAGAATTGGGGAAGATATTTGCATGTCATAGATCTAACAAAGTAGTACTATCCAGCATGTATTACAAAAACTCTTAAAACTCAAAAAAGAGAAACCAATGTTTATAATGGACAAAAGAAGATACAGAAATAGCTAATAATCATATGGAAAGAAGCTCAACATCAGTAGCCATCAGAGAAATGCAAATCAAATCCACAGTGAGGCAGAACTTGATATCCACTAGAATGCATAGACAAGAACAAGTTGGCAAGGATGTGCAGGAATTGGAACCCTCATACACCGCTGGTGCGCATGTAAAATGGTGCAGCGGGTCTGGAAAACAATCTGCAGTTCCTCAAAAGTTAGAATTAACATATGACCCAGGCATTCTACTCATAGTTATGTACCCAAGAGAAATTAAAACATAAATCCACACAAACATTTATACACAAATGTTCACAGCAGGATTATAATAACCGGAAAGTGGCAATAACCCAAATGTCCATCAGCAAATGGATGAGTGAAACATGGCATGTCCATACAATGGAATAGTATTCAGCAGTAAAGGGGAATGAAGTACTGATACATGCTACAACATGGATGATCCTTGAAAACAGGGCAGTGACAAAAGCCCACATACTGTATGATTATGTGGAATGTTCAGAGTAGGCACATCCTTTGAGATAGAGGTGGTTTCCTAGGGCTGGGGGAAAGGACAGTTGGGGGAAAATGCAGAGTTATTGCAAACAGGTATGGGATTTTGGGATGGTGAAATCATTCTAAATAGGTTGTGGCAATGGTTGCATAGTTCTGTGAATATACTAAAAATATTGAATTGCATACTTTAAATAGATGAATTAATGAATAGTGTGGTATATGAATAGTATTTCAACAAAGCACTTAAAAATTTTTTTTGAGTTAGAAAAGAAGGAGGCTGCAGAGCTGGCTTCCCCAAAGTGGGGGGGAGAGAGAATGTATGTGAATATGAAACCATATTCTTACTCTCAAGGAAGTAAGTAATAACATTGGCTGTGCGGTGGTTTTCCGTTTTATCCCCCAGCTTTATTGACATAATTGTCATATAACATGGTATAAGTTTAAGGTGTACAAAGTGTTGATTTGATACATGTTGTGAAGTGATTACAACAATAAGTTTAGTTTTTCTGACTTAACAAATACCGTATATTAACGCATATATATGGAATCTAGAAAAAATGGTGCAGCTGAACCTATTTCCAGGGCAGGAATAAAGATGCAGACATAGAGAACGGACATGTGGACACAGTGAGGGAAGGGGAGGGTGGGATGAATTGGGAGATTAGGATTGACATATATACACTACCATATAAAAAATAGGTAGCTAGTGGGAACCTGCTGTATAGCACAGGGAGCTCAGCTCGGTGCTCTGTGATGATCTAGATGGGTGGGATGGGGGAGGGGGAGTGGGAGGGAGATCCAAAAGGGAGGGGATATGTGTATACATAGAGCTGATTCACTTCCCGGTGCACAGCAGAAAGTAACAGCATTGTAAAGCAATTATACTCCAATTAAAAAAACAATGAGGTTAATTAGTATCTCCATCATCTCACATAATTACTGTTTCATTTTTGTGGTGAGAACATTTAAAATCTACTCTCAGCAACTTCCAAGTATATAATGCAGTGTTGTTAAATATAGTCACCAGGCTGTACATTATTAGATCCCCCAAACTTACTCATCTTGTGACTGGAAGTGTGTACCCTTTCACCAAATCCTCCCATTTCTCCACTGCCCTATGCTGTTGCCCTCTAATGTCTACACATCCCTTTGAGACTGTGGACTCTCAAACCAAGCTGATACAGCTTCCAAACCCAAGAGTTGAAAAAATTAGATTGGGCTGAAAAGAAAGCAGGCTGCAGGCAAGTAACCACTTGAAAATACATTTGAACGGACTTCCCTGGTGGCACAGTGATTAAGAATCCACCAGCCAACACAAGGGACACGGGTTCAAGCCCTGGT
This sequence comes from Stenella coeruleoalba, assembly GCF_951394435.1. Taxonomy (NCBI): domain Eukaryota; kingdom Metazoa; phylum Chordata; class Mammalia; order Artiodactyla; family Delphinidae; genus Stenella; species Stenella coeruleoalba. The sequence continues at coordinate 98,398,543 of NC_137154.1, read as the reverse complement.
CCGGGAAGATCCCACATGCCGCAGAGCAACTAAGCCCGTGCGCCACAACTACTGAGCCTGCGTACCACAACTACTGAAGCCTGTGCACCTAGAGCCTGTGTTCTGCAACAAGAGAAGCCACCGCAATGAGAATAAGGCGCACCGAAACGAAGAGTAGGCCCCGCTCACCACAACTAGAGAAAGCCCGCGCACAGCAATGAAGACCCAACGCAAACAAAATTAACTAAATTTTAAAAAAAATTAGATCAAGCCACATTAAAAAAACCAAAACAGACATTGCAGATATTCATCAGAAACCTTATTTATTTGTTGATTTAGTGTTTCTCGTGTGTCTGGGACCTGCTGTGTTGTTTACTACCTGTGTGACCTTCAGTGAATTATTCTTCCTGAAGCTGATTATCTTCACCTATGAAATGGGGATTATAATAATCAGCCATTAGGTGTGTTACGAGGATTAAGTGAGCCAGGGTATGTGGAGAGTTTAGCTCTGTGCCTGACGCATAGAGTACATGCTAGTAAGGGTTATTAACTATTAATTAAATGAATTAAGTGATAATATTAACATTTCCTAAGGCTGCCATAACAAGGTACCAAAAACTTAGACAACAGAAGTGTATCGTGCTGTGGTTCTGGAGGCCAGCAGCCGGAAATCACGGTGTTGGCAGAGCCATGCTCCCTGCATGCTCAGGGAGGGAGCTGTCCTGTGCCTCCCTTCTGGCTTCGGGTGGCCTCCTGTGTCCTTGGGCTTAAGGATGCAGCACTCCAGTCACATGACTGTCTTCTCCCTGTGTGTCTTCACATTGTCTTCCCTCTGTGCACGTCTGTGTCCAAATTTCCTTTTTTTATGAGAACACCAGTTGTACTAGGTTAGGGCCCACGCTAGTGACCTCATTTTAACTAGATTACCCTGTAAAGACTGTTTGCAAATAAGGTTACATTCTGAGGTTGTGGGGATGAAGACTTTAACTTTTTTTTTTTTAATGGGCGGGGTGGGGGGGGTACATAGTTCAACCCATAACAATCACATTCCCTGTTATCAAGAAGAGGAATCTCCTCCCCAGCTTTTGCACAAGAATAGAAAGTAAACGAGACGAAATCGAAATACCTGTTCTTTTGTGGGACCAATAAAAAGGCTTTTTCATTGCAGTCTCTTTCCCTGAACCGCAGGTCACCAGCTGTGGGCAGTGTTCCTCTCTATCCCTTTACCAGCCCTTGGTCCCTCTGGATTTTCCAACAATGCCTAATTCTGTTATTTCCAGTGATTTCCCTCTGGGCAGCAGTTTATTTCTGTCATCAAGTCTCTGATGAAATCTTTAGCCATGAAATATTTAGTCCAATCCCAACAAATCGTGTATGGTGTTAATATGTCACAAGCTGCCCGCGGCCTGCATTATGTGGTAATTTGGAAGCAAGAGAAGTGATAATATGGGGCCGGGCTTCTTTTGTGAGCTCGCATTAATGCTGGAGATGGTGTTGTCAATTGACAGCCCATCGATTTGGGCTAATAGTGTGTGGAGGGGGCAGAATTGGGGCGAGGTAGGGAATAAAGGATATTGACGGCCAGTCGCCAGGATCTTGGCAGCTTTTAATCTATTATTGCCCTCTTTTAATGCAACTTCCGTGTCAACTGCATTTGCTTCCACCAGCTCTGCCTGCTGTGCTGAACTGTGAAGCCAGTGGGCTGCCACCCCCAGAGTGGCCCAAAGTTCCCCGGTATTGATTCTTTGATGCTCTGGGGTGTGAATTATAATTATTTAATTAAACCCTTTAATGGGTATCAACTATGAACCTTCGCCAGCCCAGGCTGGGGTGGGTGGCCAGGGCGAGGTCCTCGTCATTAATCTGTGTTCATCTCGTTGCCACCAATTGTCCTAACCTCGACCCTCTTTTTTTCCTCCTATTATCGCATCTATGGTTTTAGTGGGAAGCAGGTCGATCTACTCTCAGAGAGGAGCTGGGAAGGGGAGTTGCTGATTTGGGGAGGCTGGAGGGGAGGCCATGGTTGAGCAGACTGCAGTGTCAGCTGTTCACACTGAGGGAGCTAGTCACTCTTGTCAGATCTGCTCTGCCCAGTTCTAGTTTGCCTATGCAGGGAGGTGATGCAAGAGATCTCGCAGCCACTTCCTTGTGTAGCTTTGAGTCCTATTTTAGATCAGGAATATTCCACACCCTCACGTAAGTCATTCATCAGCCTTCCCAGAGTACAAAGTACTGCCTTGTGCCCTCAGGGAACTTCAACTCTAGTAAGCGGTAGAGGGATCAATAAGTAAATAAGTAGCCACAAGACACTAATGAGCCTTGAGAAGGGGCAAAGTATAGGAAATTATGGCACCCCATGGGAGGGGCCTTGACCCAGGCTTGGGGGTCAAGGAGGGCTTCCTGGAGGGACAAATTCCTAAACTGAACCTGAAGAATGAGTAGGAGGTAGTCATAGGAAAGAGGAAGGGCATGCTAGTCAGTGGAACAGCATGTTGGAAAGGCCTGGCAATGAAAGAGAAGGCCCAAGAAATTTGGAGACCTCATCTAGTTGAGGCCAATACTTTGTATGAGGTGGGGACAGGTCCCTCTCCCAACCTGGGTTCTTGTCTTCTACCTGCCTGTCATGCTGATAAAGCTCATCAGGAGCTTCAGGAAGCTCAAAAAGTCCCGGATGGTATTTCCCATCATTTTGTCAGATGCTTTTGTGTTTCTACCATACTTTCTTCTAGGCCAAGAGTGATTTTTACTTCACTTGTTTAGTTCATGTGGTGGTTTTAAAACATGTCTGCAATTTTTTTGAGCACTCCTGTCATCAAGGAATGGAGTCTAATTCCTCTCCCCATGAATATGGGCTGGCCTCGGGGACTGACTTCTAATAGATAGAAGGTGGAGCAGGCAACTCTGGGTAACTTCCAAGTCTAGATTATTAAATTCCTACTGCTGCCACCTGGTTCTCTGGACATTCACTGTAGAGTCTTCAGCTGCCCTGTAGGAAGTCTGGTCCCCTGAGTCCCCCATGTGGAAAGACCACATAGAAAGAGATGCTTGAGGAACCTCATTGTTGAGTGGTCCTAGTCTGGGTACCAGACACATGAGTGAAGCAACCTTGGAGTTGACTCCAGCCCCAGCCGTCAACTGACTACATCTTCATTCAGAGAGCCCCTGAGTGAGAATTGGTCAGCTGAGCCTAGTCAACCTCCAGATTTATGGCAAAATAAATGATTGTTATTGTTTTAAGCTACTGTTTTAGGGTGATCTGTTACACAGTGACAGGTAATTGGAACAGTTAAGTTTGGTAAAGTTTGTGTTTGATTAAGTTTGATTACCATAGCTTGATAGTAAGTCTTCAAATCAGGCAGTCATAGTCCCCCAATTTTGTTTTTCTTTTTCAAATTTGTTTTGACTCTTAGATCTTTTTCTTTTCCATGTAAATTAAAAAAATCAACTCATTTCTTTGAGTTTTTTTTTTAATTTTTAAATTAATTTATTTATTTATGGCTGTGTTGGGTCTTCGTTTCTGTGTGAGGGCTTTCTCTAGTTGTGGCAAGCGGGGGCCACTCTTCATCGCGGTGCGCGGGCCTCTCACTCTCATGGCCTCTCTTGTTGCGGAGCACAGGCTCCAGATGCGCAGGCTCAGTACTTGTGGCTCACGGGCCCAGTTGCTCCGCGGCATGTGGGATATTCCCAGACCAGGGCTCGAACCCATGTCCCCTGCATTGGCAGGCAGATTCTCAACCACTGTGCCACCAGGGAAGCCCAAAAAATCAACTCATTTCTTTTAAAAAAATTTCCTTCTTGAATTATAATTGGAATTTTAATGACTATAGATTAAATTGGGTAAAGCTGATACCTTAACAATATTGAATACCAACCCATGAACGTAGCATAGCTTGCCGTTTTTTTAGGTCTTCTTTAATTTCTGTCAGCAATGTTTTGTAGTTTAGAATGAAGAAAGCTTCTGCCTTTTTTTAAATCGTTTTTCATTTACATTTTTTAATGCTATTGTAAATAGAACTGTTTTCAAATTTTCATTTTCCAATTACTTGCTCTTACTTTGTAAGAATACAGCAGAACTTAAATGTTGACCATGTATTGTGTGATCTTGCTAAATTCACTTATTAATTCCAGTACTGGTTTTGAAGAGTTTCTTAAGATTTTTTCCATAAGCAATCATGTTATCTGCAAGGAAAGATGATTTATTTCTTCCTTTCCAATATGTACATATTTTACTTATTTTTCTTTCCTTATTGCTTTGGCTGAGACCATCAGTAAAATGTGGAATAGAATGGTGAGAGTGGACATCCTTTGCCTTGTTTCTGATCTTAGGAGGAGAGCATTTAATATTTCACCATTAAGTATGATATTAACTTTGGGTTTTTCATAGATATTCTTTAACAAATTGGGTTTTGGTATCATGCTTGTATTAAAGGTAAATATGAGCATGGCAGCCGGTCCGTGATAAAACTGCCAGCAAAGACCAGGACGGAGGAAGGAGAGTAACGCAAGCAATGTAGGTGCTCACAATTTAAAGAAAATGACTGAAACTGAAAACAGGAAGTGTTGCAAAATGTGGTTTTCAGAGACAGCCTGGGAAGAATGGACATAGGCAGGGCCAAGAGAGAATAAAATCCTCAAGATGGGACTTGTGGGCTTAGAATGGCTTCCTTCTTCCTCTCCACCTGCTGATCTATTCTTTTTTTTTTTAATAAATTTATTTTACTTTATTTATTTTTGGCTGCGTTGGGTCTTCGTTGCTGCATGCGGGCTTTCTCTAGTTGTGGCAAGTGGGGGCTACTCTTCGTTGCCATGGATGGGCTTCTCATTGCGGTGGCTTCTCCTGTTGTGGAGCATGGGCACTAGGTGCATGGGCTTCAGCAGTTGTGGCACACGGGCTCTAGCACACAGGCTCAGTAGTTGTGGCACACGGGCTTAGTTGCTCTGCGGCATGTGGGATCTTCCTGGACAAGGGCTCGAACCTGTGTCCCCTGCATTGGCAGGTGGATTCTTACCACTGCGCCACCAGGAAAGTCCCAATCTATTCATTTTTCAAAAGCTGAAATAGTCCCTCTCGGGATTTTCCTGGGCAACGTGGGTGACGCCCCCATTCATTTCTCCCTATACATTTGATACCTTTAGTAGAGCACTTTTCACACATTTTGGAGCTGTCTGTGTGGCTGGCTCTCTCCCCCTGGACAGTGAGATCCTTTGAGGTAGGGACTGAGGCTTCTCCATTTTCACATTCCCCCTACCCCTTTGAGGCCTTGCCTCCCTGGGAATCACGGAGCAGAATCAGAGCTCTGGGGTCTGCGTAGCATGTTCCTCCAGCTGTGCAAACCTCAACAAGTTTTCCCTCTGAAAATGCTTTTCTTTAAAATATGATTTCCTTCTAAGAAGTTGTACCTAAGTTGTTTCTTACTTGTGGGAGATTCCGTTTTCTCATTTATAAAGAAAGGAATAATAATACCTATCTTAGAGGTAGTTGCTACCTGCTCTTTTTTGGGTGTAGACACTTAGTGCATATGTGTTGAATCAAGGGACACAGTTTCTTTTACTGGAACAGAGGTGTGGCTTAGAGATGAACAAATGGACAATCTTGCATGGTCCCAGACACAGGGTGAGTGGAAACTTAATTAGTTAAATCCTACCAGGCTTTAGAAAGTGTATACTGTAATGCAGTGGAGTTCCCAATCCAATTAGAACTTGAATTTCTTTTTTATAACAAATATTTTATAATATCTGTTTACTATTCTGGAATGAAATTCATAGGTAATCAAAATATTGCATTTAATGTTCTAATTATAAATCTGAAAAAGAGTGAAAGAAAAAGTTTGCAATAAAATGACGTGTGTTTCAATAGACGCTCAAGTTCAGTTAAACTGGAAGACATAACTAGTGGGATGCTCACCCCTTCTGCAGAATCCTTGTGAAAGCAGAATTCAGGCCATTGTTTTGGTGGCTTAGACATCAGTGGCACTGCTGTCAAGATACACTCTTCTGAAATGCTGACCAAATCTTTGTATTGTCCCAAATGAAGCAAGGACATTCATTTCTTATTTTACATGGTATTCACCTTCTGGAAAAATTCAGTGTATTTTTCAATTGTGCAAAAAAGACTTCATGTTATTTTTATACAACATTATTTATAGAAAGCTTTTTTTTTTTTTTTTTTTTTGCGGTACGCGGGCCTCTCACTGCTGTGGCCTCTCCCGTTGCGGAGCACAGGCTCCGGACGCGCAGGCTCAGCGGCCATGGCTCACGGGACCAGCCGCTCCGCGGCATGTGGGATCTTCCCGGACCGGGGCATGAACCTGTATCCCCTGCATTGGCAGGCGGACTCTCAACCACTGCACCACCACGGAAGCCCTAGAAAGCTTTTTCATCTACATGAATATCTGGAAGACATTCAGAAATCACTCTGGGTTCAAAAACCCTGGCACTGCCTCTTTCTGTCTATGTGGCCACTTCACATTCAGTGTCTTCATCTGTAAAAGGTGGGTGATATACCCAGTCACAAGGCACGCAAAGGTTTAAATGACAGGGTAGCAAAGGACACTCTGTACAGTATCAAGTATCCAGTGCTCAGAAGTAGCTAATATATATTGAGCATTTATTATATGTCATGAATAGTAACAACGCTCTGAGTTCAGTGCCATTATTGACTCTAATTTTCAGTTGAGTAAGTGAGGCCCAAGTTACTTGCCTAAGTTCACATAAGAAGGAACACAGCAGAAATGTGAACACAGGTGACTCCCAAGCCTGTTTGGTTCCCCTCCACGCTGTACTGAGCCTACCATGAGCAGTGCCAGGCAAGACTATCCCTGAAATTGGCCAAAATTGATCCCTCCTGAAAGCCCACCACTCTTACAAAGAATCTCCACTGGCTAATGCTCTAGAGTGCTTGCATGATCTGAGGAGGAGAAGGCAGCTAGGCCAAGTGACAGAGGAAGGTGCAAAGGGCACGCAGAGAGTTCTCATCTGGGGAGTCCTGAACTGTAATCATGCCAGGGTCTTAAGTGGGTGAGGTGGTGTCCTGAATTGAATAGACCACTTGCTTTAAGGACAGGCTGATTTGGGCTGAGTATAAAGACTAACTTCCCAACATTTAGAGCCATCTGACAATTCACATCAACGCTGAGAAAGCACCTGGTGTGTTCGTAGTGTTATGCTGACTCCAGAGGGGCACAGAAATGAGTCCCAGAGACTCTGTCTTAGGAGCCCACCGTGGAGAAATCAGCATAAGTCTCTGTTAGGCTGGAAAAGGAAAGCCTGGGGCAGCTGAGCTACCTACTCTTTTTTTTTTAATTAAATTTATTTTTAATTTTTATTTAATTAATTTTTTTTTTTTTTTAGTTTTTGGTCATGCCATGTGGCATGCGGGATCTTAGTTCCCCAACCAGGGATCAAACCTGTGCCTCCTGCAGTGGAAGCGTGGAGTCCTAACCACTGGGCTGCCACGGAAGTCCCAAAATTTTTATTTTTAAAAAATTTTTATTTTATATTGGACTATAGTTGATTTACAGTGCTGTGTTAGTTTCAGGTGTACAGCAGAGTGAATCAGTTATACATATATATATATCTATTCTTTTTCAGATTCTTTTCCCAATTAGGGAAAAGAATAACAGAATATTATTACAGAATATTGAGCAGAGTTCCCTGTGCTATACAATAGGTCCTTTTTGTTTATCTGTTTTAAATATAGTAGTGTGTATATGTCAATCCCAAACTCCCAATTTATCCCTCTCCACCCTTTCCCCTTTAGGTAACCATAAGTTTGTTTTCTAAGTCTCTGAGTCTATTTCTATTTTGTAAATAAGTTCATTTGTATCACTTTTTTTAGATTCCACATATAAGTGATGTCATATGATATTTGTCTTTCTCTTTCTGACTTCACTTAGTATGATAATCTCCAGGTCCATCCATGTTGCTGCAAATGGCATTATTTCATTCCTTTTAATGGCTGAGTAATAGTCCATTGTATATATGTACCACATCTTCTTTATCCATTCATCTGTCAGTGGACATTTAGATTGCTTCCATATCTTGGCTTCAGGAAACAATGCTGCAATGGACATTGGAGTGCATGTATCCTTTGGAACCATGTTATTCACCGGATATATGCCCAACAGTGGGATTGCTGGATCATATGGTAGCTCTATTTTTAGTTTTTTAAGGAACCTCCATACTGTCCTCCATAATGGCTATACCAGTTTACATTCTCACCAACAGTGTAAGAGGGTTCCCTTTTCTCCACACCCTCTCCAGCATTTATTATTTGTAGACTTTTTGATGATGGCCATTCTGACTGGTGTGAGGTGATACCTCATTGCAGTTTTGATTTGCATTTCTCTAATAATTAGCCATGTCGAGCATCTTTTCATGTGCCTCTTGGCTATCTGTATGTCTTCTTTGGAGAAATATCTAGGTCTTCTGCACATTTTTTTAAACTTTTTTTTTTTTTTTTTTTTTTTTTGCGGTATGCAGGCCTCTCACTGTTGTGGTCTCTCCCATTGCGGAGCACAGGCTCCGGACGCACAGGCTCAGCGGCCATGGCTCACGGGCCCAGCCACTCTGCGGCATGTGGGATCTTCCCGGACCGGGGCACGAACCCGCGTCCCCTGCGTCGGCAGGCGGACTCTCAACCACTGCGCCACCAGGGAAGCCCTAAACTTTTTATTTTATTTTGGAGTATAGCTGATTAACAATGTTGTGATAGTTTCAGGTGCACAACAGAGTGACTCAACCATACATGTACATGTATCCATTCTCCCCCAGACGCCCCTCCCATCCATTCTGCCCATTTTTTGGTTGGTTTTTTTTGTTTTTTTGATATTGAGCTGTATGAGCTATTTGTAAATTTTGGAGATTAATCCCTTCTTGGTCACATTGTTTGCAAATATTTTCTCCCATTCTGTGGGTTGCCTTTTTGTTTTGTTTATGGTTTCTTTTGCTGTGCAAAAGCTTTTGAGTTTAATTAGGTCCCATTTGATTATTTTGGGTTTTATTTCCATTACCCTAAGAGACGGATTGAAAAAGATATTGCTGCTGCGATTTATGTCTAAGAGTGTTCTGCCTATGTTTTCCTCTAAGAGTTTTATAATATCTGGTCTTACATTAAGGTCTTTAATCCATTTTGAATTTATTTTTGTGTATGGTGTTAGGGAGCCTTCTAGTTTCATTCTTTTTTTTTTTTTACATCTTTATTGCAGTATAATTGCTTTACAATGGTGTGGTAGTTTCTGCTTTATAACAAAGTGAATCAGTTATACATATACATATGTTCCCATATCTCTTCTCTCTTGCGTCTCCCTCCCTCCCACCCTCCCTATCTCACCCCTCCAGGTGATCACAAAGCACCAAGCTGATATCCCTGTGCTATGCGGCTGCTTCCCACTAGCTATCTACCTTATGTTTGGTAGTGTATATATGTCCATGCCTCTCTCTCGCTTTGTCACAGCTTACCCTTCCCCCTCCCCACATCCTCAAGTCCATTCTCTAGTAAGTTTGTGTCTTTATTCCTGTCTTACCCCTAGGTTCTTCATGACATTTTTTTTTCTTAAATTCCATATATATGTGTTAGCATACGGTATTTGTCTTTCTCTTTCTGACTTACTTCACTCTGTATGACAGACTCTAGGTCCATCCACCTCATTACAAATAGCTCAATTTCGTTTCTTTTTATGGCTGAGTAATATTCCATTGTATATCTGTGCCACATTTTCTTTATCCATTCATCCAATGATGGACACTTAGGTTGTTTCCATCTCCGGGCTATTATAAATAGAGCTGCAATGAACATTTTAGTACATGACTCTTTTTGAATTATGGTTTTCTCAGGGTGTATGCCCAGTAGTGGGATTGCTGGGTCATATGGTAGTTCTAGTTGTAGTTTTTAAAGGAACCTCCATACTGTTCTCCATAGTGGCTGTATCAATTTACATTCCCACCAGCAGTGCAAGAGTGTTCCCTTTTCTCCACACCCTCTCCAGCATTTATTGTTTCTAGATTTTTTGATGATGGCCATTCTGACTGGTGTGAGATGATATCTCATTGTAGTTTTGATTTGCATTTCTCTAATGATTAATGATGTTGATTATTCTTTCATGTGTTTGTTGGCAGTCTGTATATCTTCTTTGGAGAAATGTCTATTTAGGTCTTCTGCCCATTTTTGGATTGGGTTGTTTGGTTTTTTTGTTATTGAGCTACTTATAAATTTTGGAGATTAATCCTTTGTCAGTTGCTTCATTTGCAAATATTTTCTCCCATTCTGAGGGTTGTCTTTTGGTCTTGTTTATGGTTTCCTTTGCTATGCAAAAGCTTTGAAGTTTCATTAGGTCCCATTTGTTTATTTTTATTTTTATTTCCATTTCTCTAGGAGGTGAGTCAAAAAGGATCTGGCTGTGATTTATGTGAAAGAGTGTTCTGTCTATGTTTTCCTCTAAGAGTTTGATAGTTTCTGGCCTTACATTAAGGTCTTTAATCCATTTTGAGCTTATTTTTGTGTATGGTGTTAGGGAGTGGTCTAATCTCATACTTTTACATGTACCTGTCCAGTTTTCCCAACACCACTTATTGAAGAGGCTGTCCTTTCTCCACTGTCCATTCCTGCCTCCTTTATCAAAGATAAGGTGACCATATGTGCGTGGGTTTATCTCTGGGCTTTCTTTTTTTTTAATATAAATTTATTTATTTATTTATTTATTTATGCTGGCTGTGTTGGGTCTTAATTTCTGTGCGAGGGCTTTCTCTAGTTGCGGCGAGCGGGGGCCACTCTTCATCGTGGTGTGTGGGCCTCTCACTGTCGCGGCCTCTCGTTGCGGAGCACCGGCTCCAGACGTGCAGGCTCAGTAGCCGTGGCTCACGGGCCCAGTCGCTCCGCAGCATGTGGGATCTTCCCAGACCAGGGCTCGAACCCGTATTCCCTGCATTGGCAGGCAGATTCTCAACCACTGCGCCACCGGGGAAGCCCCTGTTAATATGGCGTATCACATTGATTGATTTGCGTATACTGAAGAACCCTTGCATTCCTGGAATAAACCCCACTTGATCATGGTGTATGATCCTTTTAATGTGCTGTTGGATTCTGTTTGCTAGTATTTTGTTGAGGATTTTTGCATCTATGTTCATCAGTGATATTGGCCTGTAGTTTTCTTTCTTTGTGACATCCTTGTCTGGTTTTGGTATCAGGGTGATGGTGGCCTCGTAGAATGAGTTTGGGAGTGTTCCTCCCTCTGCTATATTTTGGAAGAGTTTGAGAAGGATAGGTGTTAGCTCTTCTCTAAATGTTTGATAGAATTCACCTGTGAAGCCATCTGGTCCTGGGCTTTTCTTTGTTGGAAGATTTTTAATCACAGTTTCAATTTCAGTGCTTGTGACTGGTCTGTTCATATTTTCTATTTCTTCCTGATTCAGTCTTGGCAGGTTGTGCATTTCTAAGATTTTGTCCATTTCTTCCAGGTTGTCCATTTTATTGGCATAGAGTTGCTTGTAGTAATCTCTCATGATCTTTTGTATTTCTGCAGTGTCAGTTGTTACTTCTCCTTTTTCATTTCTAATTCTATTGATTTGAGTCTTCTCCCTTTTTTTCTTGATGAGTCTGGCTAATGGTTTATCAATTTTGTTTATCTTCTCAAAGAACCAGCTTTTAGTTTTATTGATCTTTGCTATCATTTCCTTCATTTCTTTTTCATTTATTTCTGATCTGATTTTTATGATTTCTTTCCTTCTGCTAACTTTGGGGTTTCTTTGTTCTTCTTTCTCTAATTGCTTTAGGTGCAAGGTTAGGTTGTTTATTCGAGATGTTTCCTGTTTCTTAAGGTAGGATTGTATTGCTATAAACTTCCCTCTTAGAACTGCTTTTGCTGCATCCCATAGGTTTTGGGTCGTCATGTCTCCATTGTCATTTGTTTCTAGGTATTTTTTAATTTCCTCTTTGATTTCTTCAGTGATCACTTCATTATTAAGTAGTATATTGTTTAGCCTCTATGTGTTTTTATTTTTTACAGATCTTTTCCTGTAATTGATATCTAGTCTCATAGCGTTGTGGTCGGAAAAGATACTTGATACAATTTCAATTTTCTTAAATTTACCAAGGCTTGATTTGTGACCCAAGATATGATCTATCCTGGAGAATGTTCCATGAGCACTTGAGAAGAAAGTGTATTCTGTTGTTTTTGGATGGAATGTCCTATAAATATCAATTAAGTCCATCTTGTTTAATGTATCATTTAAAGCTTGTGTTTCCTTATTTATTTTCACTTTGGATGATCTGTCCATTGGTGAAACTGGGGTGTTAAAGTCCCCTACTGTGATTGTGTTACTGTCAATTTCCCCTTTTATGGCTGTTAGTATTTGCCTTATGTATTGAGGTGCTCCTATGTTGGGTGCATAAATATTTACAATTGTTATATCTTCTTCTTGGATCGATCACTTGATCATTATGTAGTGTCCTTCTTTGTCTCTTCTAAGAGTCTTTATTTTAAAGTCTATTTTGTCTGATATGAGAATTGCTACTCCAGCTTTCTTTTGATTTCCATTTGCATGGAATATCTTTTTCCATCCCCTCACTTTCAGTCTGTATGTGTCCCTAGGTCTGAAGTGGGTCTCTTGTAGACAGCATATATACGGGTCTTGTTTTTGTATCCATTCAGCCAGTCTGTGTCTTTTTGTGGGAGCATTTAATCCATTTACATTTAAGGTAATTATTGATATGTATGTTCCTATTCCCATTTTCTTAATTGTTTTGGGTTTGTTATTGTAGGTCTTTTCCTCCTCTTGTGCTTCTTGCCTAGAGAAGTTCCTTTAGCATTTGTTGTAAAGCTGGTTTGGGGGTGCTGAACTCTCTCAGCTTTTGCTTGTCTGTAAAGGTTTTAATTTCTCCATCAAATCTGAATGAGATCCTTGCTGGGTAGAGTAATCTTGGTTGTAGCTTTTTCTCCTTCATCACTTTAAATATGTCCTGCCAGTCCCTTCTGGCTTGCAGAGTTTCTGCTGAAAGATCAGCTGTTAACATTATGAGGATTCCCTTGTTATTTGTTGTTTTTCCCTTGCTGCTTTTAATATGTTTTCTTTGTATTTAATTTTTGACAGTTTGATTAATATGTGTCTTGGCGTATTTCTCCTTGGATTTATCCTGTATGGGACTCTCTGTGCTTCCTGGACTTGATTAACTATTTCCTTTCCCGCATTAGGGAAGTTTTCAACTATAATCTCTTCAAATATTTTCTCAGTCCCTTTCTTTTTCTCTTCTTCTTCTGGAACCCCTGTAATTTGAATGTTGATGCATTTAATGTTGTCCCAGAGGTCTCTGAGACTGTCCTCAGTTCTTTTCATTCTTTATTCTGCTCTGCAGTAGTTATTTCCACTATTTTATCTTCCAGGTCACTTATCTGTTCTTCTGCCTCAGTTATTCTGCTATTGATCCCATCTAGAGTATTTTTAATTTCATTTATTGTGTTGTTCATTGTTGCTTGTTTCATCTTTAGTTCTTCTAGGTCCTTGTTAAATGTTTCTTGCATTTTCTCTATTCTATTTCCAAGGTTTTGGGTCATCTTTACTATCATTATTCTGAATTCTTTTTCAGGTAGACTGCCTATTTCCTCTTCATTTGTTAGGTCTGGTGGGTTTTTATCTTGCTCCTTCATCTGCTGTGTGTTTTTCTGTCTTCTCATTTTGCTTATCTCACTGTGTTTGGGGTCTCGTTTTTGCAGGCTGCAGGTTCGTAGTTCCCATTGTTTTTGGTGTCTGTCCCCAGTGGCTAAGGTTGGTTCAGTGGGTTGTGTAGGCTTCCTAGTGGAGGGGACTAGTGCCTGTGTTCTTGTGGATGAGGATGGATCTTGTCTTTCTGGTGGGAAGGTCCATGTCTGGTGGTGTGTTTTGGGGTGTCTGTGAACTTATTATGATTTTAGGCAGCCTCTCTACTAATGGGTGGGGTTGTGTTCCTGTCTTGCTAGTTGTTTGGCATAGGTTGTCCAGCACGGTAGCTTGCTGGTCATTGAGTGAAGCTGGGTGCTGGTGTTGAGATGGAGATCTCTGGGAGATTTTCACCATTTGACATTATGTGGAGCTGGGAGGTCTCTTGTGGACCAGTGTCCTGAAGTTGGTTCTCCCACCTCAGAGACACAGCACTGACTCCTGGCTGCAGCAACAAGAGCCTTTCATCCACATGGCTCAGAATAAAATGGAGAAAAAGTAGAAAGAATTTGTAGAAGAAAGAAAGAAAGAAAGGAGGGAGGGAGGGAGGGAGGAAGGAGGGAAGGAAGGAAAAAAAGAAAGAAAGAAAGAAGATAAAGTAAAATAAAATAAAGTAAGATAAAATATAAAGTTATTAAAACAAAAAATAATTATTAAGAGAAAAAAAAAAAACAGACGGGTAGAACCCTAGGACAAATGGTGGAAGCAAAGCTATACAGACAAAATCTCACACATAAGCATACACATACACACTCACAAAAAGAGGAAAAGGGGAAAAAATCATAAATCTTGCTCTCAAAGTCCACCTCCTCAATTTGGGATGATCCGTTGTCTATTCATGTATTCCACAGATGCAGGGTACATCAAGTTGATTGTGGAGCTTTAATCCGCTGCTTCTGAGGCTGCTGGGAGAGATTGCCCTTTCTCTTCTTGGTTCTCACAGCTCCCAGGGGCTCAGCTTTGGATTTGGCCCCGCCTCTGCATGTAGGTCGCCAGAGGGCGTCTGCTCTTCGCTCAGACAGGCCGGGGTTAAAGGAGCCGCTGATTCGGGCGCTCTGGCTCACTCAGGCCGGGGGGAGGGGGGGCACGGAGTGCGGGGCAAGCCTGCAGCGGCAGAGGCCAGCGGGACGTTGCACCAGCCTGAGGCGCGCCGTGCGTTCTCCCAGGGAAGTTGTCCTTGGATCCCGGGACCCTGGCAGTGGCGGGCTGCACAGACTCCCCAGAAGGGGGTTGTGGATAGTGACCTGTGCTCGCACACAGGCTTCTTAGTGGTGGCAGCAGCAGCCTTAGCGTCTCATACCCGTCTTTGGGGTCCGTGCTTTTAGCCGCGGCTCGCGCCTGTCTCTGGAGCTCCTTTAAGCAGCGCTCTCAATCCCCTCTCCTCCCGCACCAGGAAACAAAGAGGGAAGAAGTCTCTTGCCTCTTTGGCAGCTCCAGACCTTTTCCTGGACTCCCTCCCGGCCAGCCGTGGTGCACTAACTCCCTGCAGGCTGTGTTCACGCCGCCAACCCCAGTCCTCTCCCTGTGCTCCGACCGAAGCCCCGAGCCTTAGCTCCCAGCCCCGCCCGCCCCGGCAGGTGAGCAGACAAGCCTCTCGGGCTGGTGAGTGCTGGTCGGCACCGATCCTCTGTTAGGGAATCTCTCCGCTTTGCCCTCCGCACCTCTGTTGCTGTGCTCTCCTCCACGGCTCCGAAGCTTTCCCCCTCCGCCACCCGCAGTCTCCGCCCGCGAAGGGGCTTCCTAGTGTGTGGAAACCTTTCCTCCTTAACAGCTCTCTCCCACTGGTGCAGGTCCCATCCCTATCCTTTTGTCTCTGTTTATTCTTATTTCTTTTGTCCTACCCAGGTACCTGGGGAGTTTCTTGCCTTTTGGGAGGTCTGAGGTCTTCTGCCAGCGTTCAGTAGGTGTTCTGTAGGAGTTGTTCCATGTGTAGATGTATTTCTGGTGTATCTGTGGGGAGGAAGGTGATCTCCGTGTCTTACTCTTCCACCATCTTCCCCTCGTCCCCCTAGTTTCATTCTTTTACGTGTAGCTGTCCAGTTTTCCCAGCACCACTTATTGAAGAGACTGTCCTTTCTCTATTGTATATTCTTGCCTCCTTTTTCATAGATTAATTGACCAAAGGTGCGTGGGTTTATTTCTGGGCATTCTATCCTGTTCCACTGATCTATATTTCTGTTTTTGTGCCAATACCATACTGTTTTGATGACTGTAGGTTTGTAGTATAGTCTGAAATCAGGGCGCCTCAGTCCTCCAGCTCCATTTTTCTTTCTCAAGATTGCTTTGTCTATTTAGAGTCTTTTGTGTTTCCATACAAATTAAAAAAAAATTTTGTTCTAGTTCTGTGGAAAATGCATTGGTAATTTGATAGGGATTGCATTGAATCTGTGGGCTACCTACTCTTCATAGTTGAAGAGTGTGAATATATCAGGGTTACTCTGGAGGTCAGAACCGGCATCTGTGGCTGAGTTGAAGTAACAGGAAGCAATTTGGGGGCTGTCAGTTATGAAGTTATTTTCTCTAGTGCCAAACCAATTCTTTTAGACTCTGCTTTTTTTTTTTTTTTTTTGCGGTACATGGACCTCTCACTGTTGTGGCCTCTCCCGTTGCGGAGCACAGGCTCCAGATGCGCAGGCCCAGCGGCCATGGCTCACGGGCCCAGCCGCTCCGCAGCATGTGGGATCTTCCCGGACCGGGGCACGAACCCGTGTCCCCTGCATCGGCAGGCGGACTCCCAACCACTGTGCCACCAGGGAAGCCCCCAAGACTCTGCTTTTTGATGTAGGGCCTGGGACTCTGAAAATCATATTTCTCCTTTCCAGCTGGATCATCGTTAAGTTCGCCAGTTAGGGGGCATCAAAGGGAGCCTGGAGAGCAGGAGGAAGGATAAGGGACGTCCATGTTCTGGTTTGCTGCTACTGATAGCGTTACTCAGCAGTGGCCCTCCGCCATGACAGTGGCAATTTGTTCTAGTGTTCAGCTGTTTTTCAGCACACCCGGAGCAAATATCATTGTGGCCCTTCAGAGGTTATCAGCACTGGGTAAAACTGCCCCCTCAGAGGTCTCAGTCACAGCTCCACTGGGCTCCCCTCCAACCTCCTGAGGTCCCAGCAGTAACGAGGCAGTGCCCTTCCTCAGAGGTCTGGGTCCAGCTTTATTGGGGACTCATCTAAGCTTCTAGGCTCCAGTAGCCTCTCCCCGTCCCTTTGTGCCCCAGCCTTGGATGAGGTGACTGAAGTTATTATCTCTGTATTACCTCAGTGTCCCCTTTTAGCTTTGTCAGTTATCCAGTACCTAGTTTCTTACAGGAAATTCTCTCCATTGAAATCACTAGTATGGTTTCTGGTTTCTTCACTGGACCCTGACTTAACTACTGTCAAGAAAGTTTCATTTAATACTTATATATAGCACTTACTATATAGAAGACACTGTTCTAAACACTTTGATAAATAGCTCATTTAAACCATAATCACATTCTCCTGTAGGTACTGTTATAAATCCCCCTTTCCTAGGGTGGGAAACCAAAATACAGCCTGGGTAAGTAACTTGCCCAAGATCACACAGATAATAAATTGCAAAGCCGAGGTTTGGACCAAAGATTTCTGGCTTGAGTTCCTACTTTTACCCATTTTCTCTCTGTTGCTGTTAACTAGCAGTAGTGCCCAGATTAGAGTCTAGGACAACTGACTTCATTCTAGCATTCTCCTGCTGCCATGCTGATGGTAGGGCAGGTTGCCACTCTAGGCTGGAATTCCGTTTGGTGAGCCTTCCAACACTCAGATACTAATTTATATTACCTTTTTATAAACTTCCTGTCACATATCTCAAGAAGTTCTATGTTATATTGGTTCACCACCTATAGTTAAAAGTTCCCTAGGGCCTTGCATGGTGTCCGGCACTGTGCAGAGTAGATACACAAAGATGTATTTAAAGAGAGGCTGGGTATATAATTACTGTTAGTATTCATATTATCAGCAACACCTAATATTTATATTAAATGTTAAAAAAGTTTTTTTTTAAGATTTAAAATATTTTTAATTGGGGTAAAATACATATAACAAATGTTACCATCTTAACCATTTTTAAGTGTACAGTGCAGTAGTGTTGAGTATATTCACAGTGTTGTACACCCAATCTCCAGAACTTTTCCATCTTATAAAACTGAATCTCTGCACCCGTGAAGCAACAACTCCCCGTTTCCCACTCCCCCCAGCCCCTGGGAAAGTAGAAGTACCATTATATTTTCTAACGGTGACTATTCTAGAAATCTCATATAATATGTAAGACCTTTTTATAGCCAACTAATTTTTACCGTCTTAATCTTATTTGATTACAACAATCTCTTTTTAAAATAAATTTATTTATTTATTTTTGGCAGCATTGCGTCTTCGTTGCTGCACGCAGGCTTTCTCTAGTTTCGGCGAGCAGGGGCTACTCTTCCTTGCGGTGTGCGGGCTTCTTATTGTGGTGGCTTCTCTTGTTTCAGAGTTCAGGCTCTAGGTGCATGGGCTCAGTAGTTGTGGCTCGTGGGTTCTAGAATGCAGGCTCAGTAGTGTGGCTTACGGGCTTAGTTGCTCCATGGCATGTGGGATCTTCCCGGACCAGGGATCGAACCCCTGTCCCCTGCATTGGCAGGCAGATTCTTAACCACTGCGCCACCAGGGAAGTCCTACAACAATAATCTTATAAGCAGGTAGGACAGAGCCTTTTAGAGTCCTGGACCATTTCCATTTTTCTTTTTTAGACTCTGAAGATATTAAGAAACCTGAAAGTGAAATTTAAAAAATTGTGATATATTAACATTTTTATTACATGGAATAAATGAATACTTTAAAAAATACAATGCCATATGCTTGTCCCAGACAAAATTGTTTTTAAAAATCCTTTAGAATGTGCCACAGAAGGTGTAGTGAAGCTGTGTGACACATCAGCTTGAAAGTGGAGGATGAACATCTTTCGCTCTCATCAGTATTTCTCTGCAGTTGAATGTACACTCATTTTGAGATAATGTCAAAATGTAAATTTAGGGAGCTTCATTAATGTGAGACTCAGGTGAAATGACTCTTTCTCTCCATCAACACTTCCCATTGGGAAAGTCCATGGGGTAGATGTCATCCCCATTTTTACAAACCAGAAGGGTCTCAGCAAGCATTGTTCCTAGTTGAAGATAGGACAGCAGATTTGGTGGTGGTGTCAAGATCTGAACTCAGGTTTTTGGCTGGAAGTGTAAACACTCCAAGCACCAAGCCCTACTCACCGGGCTGTCCACCTTTGGGTTCACTGCCAACACAAGCAGAATGTTAATAAGGCTGCTGTAAAGGACACTGCTGGGTTCTGCTGAATGTGCTGATTGAAGTGGGCTGCCTCGGAGGTAGTGAGAACCCAGACTCTGGGAGCAGTCAAGAAGAGGTTTGCCGAACATGATTTGGGTTTGCTGCAGAGGAGAATCAAGAGTAGGGGGTGGGAGTGAGGAGGAGGGCGTTGCGTGAGATTATTTCTACTTTCCCTTCAGAGCCCCCAGCATGGAGCTAAGCCCAAACCATCAGCATGTCTGCTCTCTGGGGGGAGGCCGTCTGGGCTGCACGCTCATTCCCCCACCTTTTCATTTGCAGCAACCTGCCGCTGGTTGTTGGGCAGCCGCAGCTTAATTTGCGCAATTGGGCCCTGGTTTCCCTAGGAAAACAGTCCGGGTGCCTGGGCCATCCATCAGTATTCTCTTCAGTCCCCCGACAGCTGCTCACTGCAGGCTGGCTCAACCTGTGCTGACCTCATCTTCTCACACAGAACACAGGAGGGTTTGGAAAAAATTAGTTATATTAGTGACTCCCCGAAACACTCCGTTTACTTGTGATATGACAAATATTTCAGCCATTAGGATCTGTCTCTTATCATCTTAAATGCACTCACTTACATTCCAAATCACTACTTAATTTAAAAGCCTATTTGTCAAGATTGTCGCAGGCCCAGGGAAAAGGAGAGACAGACACTCAGCTCTGGCTGGAATAGAATCAGACTTGGAACCTTGATTGAATCTTTCTCCCCAAGACTTATGCTCAGTCAGGTACGATCTAAACACGCCGGAAGCAAGAGACTTAAAGGGAAACCCACACTGGAGAGATTTATAAACTCTGCTCTGAAGTGGCAGAGTGGCAAATGTCTTTATTGCTGGGTGTCCTTGTGCTCCCCAACCCCTAGACATAGTGGCTCATTCAGTGAACATTTATTGTACCCCTAGGATATGCTGAGGGTATCTGAGGGTACAAAGATGAAGGGGCAAGTCCCTGTGCTCAAAGCTGTTTTCAGTTTATTATTAACAGTAAGCATTTATTGAGCACTGTTGGCCAGCTATGCTGTAAGAGCCAACCCTCCCTTGCTGGGGGTTCTGCATCCGCAGGTGTGGAGGGCCAGCTGTACTATGCCATTTTATATAAGGGACTTGAGCATCTGTGAATTTTGGTATCTGTGGGGGTCTTGGAACAAATCCCCCGCAGATGCCGAGGGATGCCTGTACATGCTTTTTTCTTTTAGTCTGCCCCATAATCTTAGGTAATACATTTTATTCCCATTTTACAAATGAGAAGACTAGTCTAATTCTTTAAAATCCATAATATTAAACACTGTGCAATACTGTCTCCCCCCAAAAAACTTCCCCTAGTGGAATTTGTAAATGAAAAGTTTCTGGAATAGACCCACGTTCTACAGACGTGTATTGCATGGTCAAGATATTGATATGCTGTCCGATCTGCAACAGGGACAGAACTGTTCTCAGCATGTGAGATGTAAGGACCGATAGAATTCATCGTGACAGCCATGTGTAGTCTGTACATATCAGACACCTTGTTATTTACATTATTAGATACTTCTCATTTTCCTTTATTTTGGTCTCTTTGGTTCCTCTTGAAGTTTGGGCAATTTTTTTTTTCTTTTTTTAAGTTTCAGCATTTTTCAGTTGTGCTAAAGGGAAGCGAGGAAGGACACTCATCCTACCTGGGCTTGGGTTTGAAGGTTAAAAGCAGAGATAGCAGCCTCCTTGGGATACAGCATGGAGGTGATGGGAGATTTTCAACTTGGGTGACTCCTGGGCACCCGTCTGTGCCAGGAGACTTGGCCCCTCACCTCCCAGCTGGTTGATTCAGAGGTAGACTCTTGACTCAAACTTGGAGCCAAGAGACCTGGACACCAGGTTTTGGAGCAGTCACATAATGACAACTCAGACTTTGCACAACTCCTGCTGTGGAGAGCCCCTGTAGCAGTTACCTATTGCTGCATAACAAATACTCCAAAGTGTAGTGGCTTCAAATAGACATTTATGGTTTCCCATAACTCTGTGAATTGGCTGGGAAGCTCTTCTTCTGGGCCCACTCATGCAGCTGCATCCAGGTGGCAGATTGACTGGGAACTGAGCCTGGGGTGGCTTTCTTTTCATGTGGTCTTGTATCCTCATGAAGTCTAGACCAGGCTTCTTCACATGCTGAGACAGTGTTCCAAGAGGGAAAAGGCAAGACACTGCAGCCCAAGTCTTCCCCGATGTTTTACCATTCAAAACCTGCTGCAAGCTAGTCTGGAGTGAAGGGGTGGAGACATAGACTCCATTTCTTTTTTTCTTTTTTAAAAATATTTATTTATTTTGGCTGTGCCGGGTCTTACTCACGGCACACGGGGTCTTAGTTGTGGCATGCATGTGGGATCTAGTTCCCTGACCAGGGATCAAACCCAGGCCCCTGCATTGGGAGTGTGGAGTCTTACCCACTGGGCCACGAGGGAAGTCCCTGAGCTCCATTTCTTTTTTTTTTTTTTGCGGATGCGCAGGCTCAGCGGCCATGGCTCATGGGCCCAGCCGCTCTGCGGTATGTGGGATCTTCCCGTACCGGGGCATGAACCCGTGTCCCCTGCATCAGCAGGCGGACTCTCAACCACAGTGCCACCAGGGAAGCCCTGAACTCCATTTCTTGATGGGAGGAGCTGCAAACAATTGTGGCCCAAGGATGGACTGTGGCAGATTAAAAATGGACACAAATTATTTTGTGGTCTTTCCCATTAAGGGGTGGAGTCTGTTTCCTCAACCCTGGAATCTGGGCTATTCTGGTGAGGTTCTCTGACCAACAGAACATAAGAGAAGTTACAGGCCTTACAGCTCCACTCTCACCCCCTTGAAGCATTTCCCATCACCATGTGAAGAGGCTGGTTTAGCCTCCTTGAAGATAAAAGATCAGTGGAAAGAGAGGGCCAGTCTTCACAGCCTTCCCAGCTGAGCCCAGCCCCAGTCTGTCCACCAGCTAAATGTTGTCACATGAGTGAGTCCAGGAGAAACCAACTGAAGTTATTTCCAGCCAACACATAAGGGGAATGAGAAGTAATATGCTATTATTTTAAGTCACTAAGTTTTGTGCTGGTTTGCTCTGCTGCAGTAGAAAAATAAAACAGCTCCCAGCCTGTCCTACTCGAAGGGCTCTCCCCAAAGTGTGACTGGTCAGCACTTCATTTGATCCTGTGACTATCCTGCTAATAGGTCTTTTTTCCCCTCAAGGGAGTCAGAGGCTATTTCTGTTGCTTGTAATGAATACTCAGTATAAGAGAACCCCAGGCAAAGGGAAGAAACTCCCTGTATTCTGGACCCTTTGGTCCATACCCAATCCAGGTGGAAGGTCTCTTTCCAAAATTAAAAAAAGAAAAAAAAAAGAAGAAGAAGAAATTAGGATTTATTGCATAATCTCTATTTGCCAAGATCTTTACTAGCTTTTAAAAATTTACCCTTTACATCTTTTTTCTTACATTAAAAATCTTGGTTTCTGACAACATTAGTATAATTACTTATTAGCATTGTTCTACAATACATAAACCAGTTTTTAAATAATTGCATTAATATTATTACTAACAATTGAACTACCAAATGAAGTTTAAAGTTTCTCTCCAGCTTTATTTGCCTTTAGAATACATTTCTCTATTACTGTGGTCTAACGTCACTTGGACTAATTCTTCTGAGTGTTTATTCATCAAATTGATTTATAGTTAATTTTGCTCATTTTAACTTTTAGAAATTACTTTTTAACATACATACTGTCATTTTTTAATATATAAACCATTTATATGTTTCCAAAGTCAAATTGATATGTTATATTTAAAGAAATCTTGCTTCCAACTATCATCCTGCCAATCCTCCCTCACTTTTATTAGCTTTTGATCTATTTTTCAGTGTTTCTTTTTGCAAATATAAGCAAATACACATGCATGTTTGCACTTGGTTCCTCCTCCCCCTTTTTACACAAAAGGTGACATTCTATATACATATATGTTCCACATCTTGCTTTTTTCACTTAGTATATCCTAGAGATCACTCTACATCAGCATATACGGGTCTATCTCATTACTTTTTACAGCTTCACTGTATCTATTGCATGCATGTACCATACATTCAACTAGACAACCATGGACGTTTGAATTGTGAATTGTTTCCGATTATTTGCAATTACACATAATGCTGCAAAGATTAACTTTATATAAGTTGTTTTGAATGTTTGCTAATGTATCTTTGGGGTAGATTCCTAGTAGTGAGATTTCTGGATCAAAGGGTTAATGCACATGTTTTTCTAGATATTTACAAATCCCCTTCTAATAGAATGATGCCTTTTTGAGTCCCCAACATCGAATGAGTGCCTATTTCCCCACCACTTCATCAATAGAATATACTCTTGAACTTTGGGATTTTTGCCAATCTGATAGATGTAAAGCAGTATCTCAATATAGTTTTATTTTGCATTGCCCTTATTATGAGTGAGGTAGTGAGTCTTCCCATGTATTGGATGACTATGTTCATTTTTCTGCCTGTTCAGATCTTCGCATGGACTTTTAAGTATTATATTGACATACAGTAATAATGTCAGAACAACCAAGGAGGTAGGGGGCTGGTATCATTACTTCCCCTTATAAAGATGAGAAAATGGCCGGTTAGAGAGGTTAAGTCATTTACCCAAGGTTACACAGCTGATATGCGGCTGAAGTCACACTCCTGACACTTAGGCCCTGTGGATTCTCTATGGATCTATTTCCAGGAGTGAAACTTGGAGCTTCAGTGTTTTGCTTTCAATAAAGGATCAGCATGTGGATGTCACATCCCTGACACAGGACTGCTTTAGGAGATTCTGCCATGACTGGGCCTAGTGGAGGGCAGGGGAACCTGTGCTTATAAACAGGAGGATGGTACCCGACGTGTCACCTAGCAGCACCCAGCACCCTGGGGCCTTTTGAGTCTCATTGGTGGAGGACAGTGGTGAGAGACCTGCAACCTATTTAATTCTGTTAGAGAATCAGTGAGGTGCTTGATGAAGCCATTAACTGGGGTTCGTGTCTCCATTCTACTTATAAGACTCCAGGAGGGCAAATGCTGATGGAAATTTATTGATTTCTTTTTCTGCCTTTACCGAATGGGTCAAATCCATGGTATAACACTGCTGGTTCCAATTAAAATCACCTGTTAGCTTACAAAGGTTGGCCCTTTCCACCCTCCCCCTCCTCCCCCATTTAAAAAGGGTTTAAAAGATTTTCATTTAATTGATTTGCTGTAAAATGCCCTTTACAATTACCCAGATAAACTAGGCATCACCTGTGGAGTAAGAGCCAATTTGAGCTGTTTATCAAGACTTCACCTCTGGCCACTTCTCACCCTGGGGTCTTGATTCTCTGTATTGATAGTTTGCATCTGTCAACATTGGATATTTTTAGTGGGCTGCAGAAAGCTTTTAGGGAGATGGGGATGGTGGGGCTGCATCTTTGAGCAGGTGAAGAAAGCATGATGGTTTTGTGGTTTTTTTTGTATGAAGTGAGAATGCCCTATTGTGCTGAAAACAAGTTCAGAAAATCAGTCCTGGCCCCATATGCCTAAAAATAATCAGAGTGGGCCCCATTTAAAAACCAGGCAGCAGGGCTCAAGGAAATGGGAAGGCAGGCAGTGGATAAAACTGAGTAACAAAATTTGCCCAGTTTCTCCTGGTCTGGGTTTAATGTCAAGCTGTATTTTAATGTTAGGAGAAAGCTGGGGAGCTTTTATAAGAGCTGTCTGTGAAGTGACATTTGTGTTCTTTGAGCTGATGGGAGGCAGGTTAGAAGTTATGGAGGATGGGAAGCAAAGAAAGCAGGACATAAGGCTATTTATTCTAGGTCTTGTGTATTTCTGAAGCTATGTTCTTGAATCCACTTAATCACAGAAACAATATCAGTCCTGGCTACAGAATTATGAAAAAAATTGATATCAGAAAGCAAAAAAATAGATAAATGTGGCAGAGGAAAGATATATTCTGCCAACTATAGACCAATAATGAAATTGATCATGGCAAAGTTATAGAATAAATCATGAAAAAGAAATGTTTTCTGCCATTTTTGAAGGAGACGTACCTTTGAAAGAAGAATGAGGTATAATTTCCATTCTGACAAGGCCATGCTCTAGACATAGGGAGTCTTGATGTAATAGGTGGTTGAAGAGAATAAATGACAGAAACTTATGGAAGTTCTTGGCACATAGTAGATGCATGATAAATACTAGTCGTTCTACTTCAGGCTTTCAATCCATCCTTGTCAAACGACTTCAGAGACTTGTCTCCTTCTGCCATCTCTCCTTCCTCCTCGCCTTCATTCTCGACTCTGCTGTGAACCCCACCTTCCACCAACACTGCTCTCTCCTTATTTCCAGTGACCAACTGGTCACTAAAGTCAATGGATATTCTCAGTTCTTATTTTGCTTGAACTCTTTGAGAATTTTGACATTGTTAATGTCTCTCTACGAACTTTTTTCTGCCCTTGGGTTCTCTGACATCACGCTCTCCTGGGTTTTCTCTATTCTATCTATAGAATAACAGAAATGCCAGCATTTCTCTGCTGTTCCTTAACCAATAGTGTTACTCGAGGAACGCTCCTAGATTCCATTCCCCACTCTTCTTTTTTTTTTTTTTGGCCGCACTGCGCAGCTTGTGGGATCTTTGTTCCCCGACCAGGGATCGAACCTGAGCCCTCAGCAGTGAAAGCGCAGAGTCCTGACCACAGGACCGCTAGGGAATTCTCTCCCCACTCTTCTTGGAAGTGATTTCAAAACAATGCCTATCAAAATCTCATCAAGGTGGACAACTGAATAGCCATACAAAATAAAGAATTTAGACCCCTACTTCACACCATATACAAAAATTAACTCAAAATTGATCAAAGTTCTAAATGCAACTGCTAAAACTATAAAACTCTTAGAAGAAAACATAGGTGTAAATCTTTGTGAACTTGGATTTGGTCAGTGGTTTCTTAGATATAACACCAAAAACAAAAGCAGCAAGAGAAATATAGACAAACAGGACATCGTCAAAATTAAAAGCTTTTGCATGTTAAAATATATCATCAAGAAAGGGAAGGGGCTTCCCTGGTGGCGCAGTGGTTGAGAGTCCGCCTGCCGATGCAGGGGACACGGGTTCGTACCCCGGTCTGGGAAGATCCCACATGCCGCGGAGCGGCTGGGCCCGTGAGCCATAGCCGCTGAGCCTGCGCGTCTGGAGCCTGTGCTCCGCAACGGGAGAGGCCACAACAGTGAGAGGCCCATGTACCGCAAAAAAAAAAAAAAAAAAAAAAGAAAGTGAAAGACAACCAAAACAATGGGAGAGAGATTTTATAAATCATACATATGATAAGAGATTTGTATCAAGAACTCATAAAAAGCTTTTACAGCTCAGTGATTAAAAGAAAAATAGCCCAATTTAAATATGGGGACTAGATCTGAATAGACATTTCTTCAGAGAAGATATACAGATGGCCAAGAAGCACATGGAAAGATGTTCAACACCATTAGCCATCAGAAAAATGCACCTCCAGTCCACAAGATACCATTTCATATTGACTAGGATGTTGAAAAGTTGGAACCCTTATGCACTACTGGTGTGAATGTAAAATGGTGCAGCCATTTGTGTGTGTGTGTTTGTTTGTTTGGGGCCACACCATGAAGCTTGCGAGATCTCAGTTCCCTGGCCAGGGATCAAACCCGGGCCACAGCAGTGAAAGAGCCAAATCCTAGCCACTAGACTGCCAGGGAACTCCCATAAAATGGTGTGACCACTTTCGAAAACAGTTTAGCAGTTCCTCAAAAAGGTAAACACAGAGTTACTATATGACTCAGGAATTCCACTCCTACTTATATGCTCAAGAGAAATGAAAACGTATGTCTACACAAAAATCTGTACACAAATGTTCAGAGCAGGATTATCGATAATAGCCAGGAAGTGTCAACAACTCAGACATCTATCAACTGATGAATAATGCATAAATAAAATGTGATATATCCATAAATGGAATATTATTCAGCCATAAAAAGGAACGAAGTACTGATACGTGCTAAAACATCGATGGACCTTGAACACATTGTGCTAGGTGAAAGAAGCCAGTCACAAAAGACCACATATTATATAATTCTTTTAATATGAAATATCCAAAATAGGCAAATCTATAGAGACAGAAAGAAGACTGGTGGTTGTCTAGGGTTGGGGGAGGGAGGGGTTTTGGGAAGAGGTTTGGGGAGGAACGTGGAATGACTGCTAAAGGGTATGGGATGACAAAAATGTTCTAAAATTGATGGTGGTGGTGGATGCACATCTCTAAAAGTCATTGAACTGTACAGTTTAAATGGGTGAATTGTGTGTATGTGAATTATATCTCAATAAAGATGTTTAAAAAATTCTCCTCTCAGGACTTCCCTGGTGGTCCAGTGGTAAAGAATCTGTCTTCCAATGCAGGGGGCGCAGGTTCGATCCCTGGTCAGGGAATTAACATCCCACATGCCGTGGGGCAACTTAGCCTGCATGCCGCAACTACTGAGCCAGCGTGCCTCAACTAGAGAGCCCGCATGCGGCAAACTACAGAGCCCACATGCTTTCCAGCCCACGTGCCACAACTAGAAACCATGGGCTCCCGTGCTACTAGAGAGAAAACCTGCACGCCACAACTAGAGAGAAGCCCATGTGCCGCAACAAAGATCCTGCGTGCCATAACTAAGACCCAATGCAGCCAAAAATAAATAAATAAATAAATATTTTTAAAAAATTCTCCTCTCATAGTGTTCATATCTTAGTGAAAAGTAAATTAATTCAGCCTACTAAGTATCTTTCAAATCTGTCTATTTCTCTCTGTCCAGCCTGCCACCCTCTCCTATTTGGATCACCACAAAAACCTACTGACTATCCTGGCTCCAGTGTGATCCTCTGTAAATCTCCACTCTGCTGCCTTGGAAATCTTTCTAAAGGGCAAACTGGTCACATTGCCTCTTGCCTCAATCTTGTCCTGGCTTCCCATAGTTTTATTTATTTATTTTCTTTTTTTTTTCTTTCCCATAGTTTTAAAGGTATCAAGTCCAAACTCTTTAACCCAGCATAAAAGGCCCTGCATGATCTAGTCCCTGCTTATTTATCTCCCTATCCTCATTTCTCACTACTCACCACTCATAATTCCAGACATTTACATCTTCTTTCAGGTTTGTGAATCTCTTTGCCCTATCTCATTTCTCTACCTTTGCAAAGGCTGGTAGTCATTTTGCTTTTGGGGTCTCAGCTTACATGTCACTTGCTGTGGAACATTTTTTTCTTAAATACTCCCCTTCTTTACATGTTTGGGTTAAATACCCCCTACCCATTGTTCCCATTTATTTTATAAAGCTTACTATGTGCCAGGCACGGTTCTAAGTGCTTTATAAAATTAACTCATTTAATTTTCACAACAACTATAGGATACAGATATAGTACTATCACCTTCATTGTACAGATGAGAAAATAGAGGCACAGAGAAGCTCAGTATCTTTCTCAAAGTCACACAGCTAGTGGTAGAACCAGGATTTCAATCCAGAAAATATAGCCTTAGAGTTTGTGTGTGATGTTACACTGCCACAATTGCTTAATACATCACAGCACCTATTATACAATTTGTAATTGACTGTTTATCTCCATGTGACGTTTAGTTCACTGAAAGTAAGGATTTATGTCAGGCTTACTCATGGTTGTATTCCCAGCGTGAGGCTTAGTCCCTAGTCCTTTAATTTTAAAAATCAATGAATGAACAAAGCAATTAATTAATTTTGATACTTACATGTGAGATGTACAAGAAGAGAGTCATGGGGTTTCTAGCTGGTGGAATGGTGATGCTCTGATAATTGTTTGATATTATGTTAAAAGATCTTTAATTTGCTGGTTACATGTCTCAAGAACTTATGTTCTGGTAAAGTACTTTATACATATCAGATGATCAATAATCTTTGTTTAGTTAGAAGTTTTTTTTTTAATTTTTTTTTTTTTTTTTTTTTTTTTTTTGGCTGAGTTGGGTCTTTGTTGCTGCACGCGGGCTTTCTTTAGTTGCAGCGAGTAGGGGCTTCTCATTGCGGTGGCTTCTCTTGTTGCAGAGCACCGGTTCTAGGCGTGTGGGCTTCAGTAGTTGTGGCACACGGGCTCTAGAGCTCAGGCTCAGTAGTTGTGGCCCACGGGCTTAGTTGCTCCGCGGCATGTGGGATCTTCCCGGACCAGGGCTCGAACCCGTGTCCCCTGCCTTGGCAGGTGGATTCTTAACCACTGCACCGCCAGGGAAGCCCTAGAAGGTTTTTTTTTTCATGTCAAATTAATGTAAGACTTACAAAAATAGTAAAAAAAATCCTATAGACTCTTTACCTAACGTCCCCAAATGTTAACATATTACATAACCGCAGTACGATGATAAAACCAGGAAATTGACATTGCAGCTATACTATTAACTAATTATACACCTTATTTGATTTTCATTAACTGTTCCACTACTGTCCTGTTTATGGTCTAGGATCCAATCTAGAATCATACATTTCATTTCTTTGTCACATCTCCTTAGTTTCTTGAAGGAAAGGTGTCTCAGTTTTTCTTCATCTTTCATGACCTTGACACTTTTGAAGAGCACTGGTCAGTTAAATTGTACACTGTTCCTCAATTTGTGTTTGTCTGAGTTTCCTCATGATTAAATTCAGGTTGTGCATTTTGGTAAGGATTCCACCCAAGTGATGCTGTGTCCTTCTTAGCACGTCACATCAGGAGGAACAGAGTGTCTGTATGTTTCGTTACCTTGACCACTTGCTTAAGGAGATATCGGCTGGGTTTCTTCACTGTGAAGGTATTACGTTTCTCAGTGTAATTAATAAGCATCTTGTGGAGAGATACTTTGAGACTATGTAAATATCCTGTTTCCAGCCATATTTTCACAAATTTTAGCATCTAGTGATGATACTTCCTTGAAACAATTACTACTGTGGTGCTTGCGGCTGGTGATTCTCCATTTCCATCATCCCTTCTACGTTTATTAATTAGAGTGCTACAGGAAGAAAGAACTTTCCCTTTTCCTCCATTTGTCTATTGATTTATTTATTCAATAATCTAGTTATATCAATATAGACTCTTGAATATTGTTTTATTCTGTAGATTATAATGCCTTATTATCACTTCTTACTTTATTGCCCAAATTATCCCAGATTTCGAAGCCCCATCAAGTTAGCTTGTGTCATTTCAATACATCCCCATGATTTTTTGAGTCCTTCCTTACTTGCTGGTCCCACAAGATGTTCCATGTTCACTCTGTACTTTCCCTGCCCCAGTCATGTAATCAGCCATCTCTTGAAGTTGGCCTGATCCCTTTTTATTGGAGAATAATATTTAGAAACAAAGATCTGGACACGAGGTACTTATGGCTCCTGGGGTGTCATTGTTTCTTCACTCAGTGGGCAGAGCTAGGAAATATATGTATGTGTGACATATACACACCTCTACTTATTTTCATATCTGTCTACCTATTAAAAACATGACCTTGGGCTTCCCTGGTGGCGCAGTGGTTGAGAGTCCGCCTGCCGATGTAGGGGACACAGGTTCATGCCCCGGGCCGGGAAGATCCCACATGCCGCAGAGCAGCTGGGCCCGTGAGCCATGGCCGCTGAGCCTGCGCGTCCGGAGCCTGAGCTCCACAACGGGAGAGGCCACAACAGTGAGAGGCCCGCATACCGCAAAAAATAAATAAATAAATAAAAGACTTTATACTGATACCTCCCGTTTCATTCCAACACTCAGGGTTCATTCTACCCTTTCCCTTTATTTGTGATTACTTTCACTCACAGTACAAAAACCTGGTGCTTATTTTTAACAATATATTTACTTATTTGCTCAACCCTAGATTATACATAAAGCAGTTTCGGAATTGCTAACCTATAACCTATTTGAAAAACAAACTTACTAATTAGAGTACAATACTGTGTACTCTTTAGCCTTAGAGTATATATTGTAAATTACTGTCTAAAGTTACTTAGGTTAATTCTTTTTTTCTTCACACCCTTTATTGTGGTTATGTTATTAACTTGTAATAAAGTCAATACATGTTTTTAAAAATGAATAGTATTTGTAAAAATATTTTGAAAAACATAGTGTATATGGACTGTTTCTCTCTCATAACCCGGAAGGCCTGGAGAAATATTCCGAGGCTAGGTACTCCTAGGGAGATCCCTGCAGGTTATTCTGTAGGGAGAGTCAAACCCTGATCACTTCCTGCCCTACTCCTTTCACCAATGCCCTTCTCTGCTCCTGTATCGCCTTTTTTTAAAATTTATTTTTTGACCGTGCCACGCGGCTTGTGGGGTCTTAGTTCCCCGACGAGGAATCAAACCCAGGTCCTCGGCAGTGAGAGTGCAGAGCCCTAACCACTGGACCTCCAGGGAATTCCCTATTTCCTGTTTCTTTAATGCTCTGAGAAGTGCTTTAAAAGTCCTGAATTTCAATCCAGCCCACCTTCACTGAACTCCCCAGTGCTTTGGCCTCAGCCCACGTAAAACCTTTTGATACCTGTCACACCACCTTCATCCATGGGGAGTTCTCCACACCCAGTATCAGTCCTACCTGGATCAACCTCTTAATTCAACCCCCCTTTCCTTTCTCTTGAGTTGAAGGAGGCCACCAGGTGGCGCCTCAGAGTCCACTGCAGTCCCATTTTAAGAGTCAGCTTCTGGAGTGGTGAGTTTGGCAGTAGGAAGTGATTGCATTCCTGAGAAGGGGGAGGGACATTCTCATTGTATTTTTAATTTAGTTAAAAAATTTCTTTCCGTTTAGGTCTTCAGCTCAGCTCTTGGCAAAACAACACAAGAACCACAATTTAGTCTCTGTCCTGTCTCTGCCTAGAAACGGTGGGTTTCTTCCCTTTTCCTTTCATTAAAACTTCCTCCAAGGAAAAACAAACGTTTATCTCTAGTTAACAGCTGTAATGGGTTTACCTGCCGGGGGCCTTCCCAATAAGTGTGACTGAGGGCCTTGGTCTGTCAGCCTCTCTGCAAAAAAATCGTAGCCAGGACATCAAGAGGCTGGAATTCATGCAGGAACTCCACCACTATCAGTGTCTCCTCAAGGGGTCACTGGGCTGTCCTGGACTTCAGTTTTCTTATGTGTAAAACGGAGGGATTACTGAACTCCGTGGTCTTAAACACAAATCCCTCAGGAACCAGGGGTGGGGGTAGGGATAACATAAATCTAAGTAAAGCTGAATTGGAAAGTGCATGCCCTATTAAAATGCATTCATATTTAAACTTTTAAAGAACATTCAGTAGACCAAACAAAATTACATTTGGACATTGAATGTGTCCAGAAAGCCACCAGTTTGCAGTTTGTGAACTAGAGAATCTTTCATTAAGGTTTCTTTTAGGTCTGAGGTTCTGTGACTGCTCTATAATTTATTCATACTCTTCTATCTGCTTGGTAGCCACAGCCATCCTTTTCCATCGCCTCTGCGTGTCTAAACCCTAACTCCTTCTTACAAAACCCAGTCAAATACCACCTACTCCCGGAAGTTTTCCCTGGTTTGTCCTCTGTAAATTGGAAAACATTTTCTCTCTTCTCTGAATTCTTCTAGCTTTCTGACATACCCTCTTCATGACTCTTATTGCTTTTTTACTGCGTTGTGTTTATTTATGTGCTGGTCACCAATCTTTCCCTACATATATATTTTTAAGCTCCTTGAGGGACTCCATAAATGTTTGCTGAGTGACTGGTATTAAGCAGGAACCAGAATAATGAAAATAAGAAAGACAGTCAGTATCAAATGTGGGGGAAGACAGAGAGCAGCTCCAGTGCTGCGCTGGCCCCATGACTTTGCCCTCTAGAGTTTCCCTTCATTATCTTAACGTTGCAGGGCAAGAGGGATTTTGCAGATGTAACTAAGATTACTAATCAGCTGACCTTATGACAAAGATTATCTGAGTGGGTTCAATTTACTCTTGAGTCCTTTAAAAGCAGAGAGTTTTCTTCAGCTGGTGGCAGAAGAGGGTATCGGAGAGATTCAGAGCATGAGAAGGACCTGATGCATTGGCGCAACTTTACTGGGCCTGGAATTGGCCTCTGGAAGCTGGGAGCAGCCGTCAGCTGAGAGCCAGCAAGAAAATGGGGAGCTCAGTCCTATATACCTGCAAGGAACAATTCTACCAACAACCTGAATGAGATCGGAAGCAGATTCTTCCCCAGAGCCTCCAGATAGGAGCCCAGACCAGCAGACACCTTGATTTTGGCCTTGTAAGGCCTTAAGCAGAGAACCCAGCCGAGCTTGCCTGGATTTTTGACTACAGAACTGTGAGATAATAAGTGGGTGCTGTTTTAATCCACCTAAGTGTGTGGTAATTTGCTATGCAGCAATAAAAACCTAATACAGACGCTCAGCCAGCACTGTGGAGAGACCCTCGTGGGGTGGAGCTAAGGCCTCCAGGTAACAATCAGCGTCAGCGTCAACTTGCCACCTGGGGACGAGCCTTCAGGCGCAGCCCCAGCCAACATCCTGACTGCGGCCTCACAGGAGATCCCGAGCAGGAGCACCCAACCAGCGGCTCCCGAATTCCGGGCTTACAGAAATCATGAACTAAGAAATTATTATCATTGCTGTAAGCTACTGAGTTTGGGGGTAGTTTGTTACACAGCAAATGGAGTAAGTGCGCAGCAAATGTCTAGGGACTGCCTGGCCGCCCAAAGAATGGCCACCACGCAGGCCACCTCCGCCCCTTTATTCTCTGGCATCCCGGAGTTCAGACGAGCAGGCAGCCTCACTCTCTCTAAAGACAGATCCTCTGGGTCTTTTGACCAATTCCCTGCCCTTCCGCAGCCCCTCCTTGGAATTCCTGCCTTGGATTCTCAGGATCTAGAGTTGCCCGAGCCGCTCTGATGAGCGAGCCTAAGAGTAAACTAAGCCAATTTTTTGATTGGGTTGTTTGGTTTTTTTAACAAAATAAATTTATTTATTTTTATTTTTGGCTGCGTTGGGTCTTCGTTGCTGCGTGTGGGCTTTCTCTAGCTGCGCTGAGCTGGGGCTACTCTTCACTGTGGTGCGCAGGCTTCTCATTGCGGTGACTTCTCTTGTTGCGGAGCACGGGCTCTAGGCACGCGGGCTTCAGTAGTTGTGGCTCGCGGGCTCTAGAGCACAGGCTCGGTAGTTGTGGCACACAGGCTTAGTTGCTCCGTGGCATGTGGGATCTTCCCAGACCAGGGCTCGAACCCATGTCTCCTGCGTTGGCAGGCGGATTCTTAACCACTGTGCCACCAGGGAAGCCCGGGTTGTTTGTTTTTTTGATATTGAACTTCTCCAAAGAAGACATACAGATGGCCAACAAACACATGAAAAGATGCTCAACTCACTAATTATTAGAGAAATGCAAATCAATACTACAATGTGGTATCACCTCATACCAGTCAGAATGGCCATCATCAAAAAATCTACAAACAGTAAATGGTAGAGAGGGTGTGGAGAAAAGGGGACCTTCATGCACTGCTGGTGGGAATGTAAATTGATGCAGCCACTATGGAGAACAGTATGGAGGTGCCTTAAAAAACTAAAATTAGAATTACCATATGACCCAGCAATACCACTTCTGGGCATATACCTGGAGAAAACCTTAATCCAAAATGCTGGACTTCCCTGGTGGCGCAGTGGCTAAGAATCTGCCTGCCAATGCAGGTCACATGGGTTCGAGCCCTGGTCCCGGAAGATACCACATGCTGTGGAGCAACTAAGCCCTTGCACCACAACTACTGAGCCTGCACTCTCAAGCCATAACTACTGAACCCGTGTGCCACAACTACTGAAGCCTGCATGCTTAGAGCCCGTGCACCACAACAAAGACAAGCCACTGCAATGAGAAGCCCGCGCACCACAAAAAGAGTAGCCCCCACTCGCTGCAGCTAGAGAAAACCCACACGCAACAACGAAGAACCAATGCAGCCAAAAATAAATTTAAAAAAAGACACATGCTCCCCAATGTTCATTGCAGCACTATTTACAATAGCCAGGACATGGAAGCAACCTAAATGTCCATCAACAGAGGAATGGATAAAGAAGATGTAGTACATATGTACAATGGAATATTACTCAGCCATAAAAAGGGATGAAACTGGGTTATTTGTAGAGACGTGGGATGAATCAGGAGATTGAGATTGGGAGGGGTGGGAGGATTAGGGAGATTGAGATTGACACATATACACTATTGATACTTTATATAAAAACAGATAACTAATGAGAACCTACGCTATAGCTGAGGGAACTCTACTCAGTGTTCTGTGGTGACCTGAATGGGAAGGAAATCCAAAAGAGAGGGGATATATGTAAACGTATAGCTGATTCACTTTGCTGTACAGTAGAAACTAACACAACATTGTAAAGCAACTATACTCCAATAGAAATTAATTTTAAAAAAGAGCAAACTAAGCTTCCTTAGGAGGAAGATGAGAGAAAAATCTATTTTTTTTTAAAGTGGGAAGAAACAGATTTACTTCACAAGCATATTGGTTTTTTTGTTTGTTTGTTTGTTTTAGATATGGACCGTGCTTTTTGCCCAATTTAGGTTATTTTATTTTTATTGAAATGTAGTTGAGTTATTGCCTTGTGTTAGTTTCAGGTGAACAGTAAAGTGATTCAGTTATATATATATAAATATGTATATTCTTTTTTTACATTCTCTTCCATTATTATTGGTATTACATAGGTTATTACAAGATATTGAGTATAGTTCCCTGTGCTATACAGTAGGTCCTTGTCAGTTATCTATTTTACATATAGTAGTGTGTATCTGTTAATCCCAAACTCCTAATTTATTCCTCTCCCCCCTTCCCCTTTGGTAACCATAAATTTGTTTTCTATGTCTGTGAGTCTATTTCTGTTTTGTAAATAAGTTCATTTGTATCCTTACACAAGCATATTGTTAATTAAGTGATAATAGTATGAAAACAAAACACTATATATAGACATCAAATAGATAGGAAAAAAATCTCTCTATATAGATGTGGAACACTGACCAATAGTAACAGGCAACAGATCTATTTTTAAAGGAAAAGAGCAAGGTTCAGAACAATGTGTCCACTTAGCTATCACTGTTGTAAATATATACTGTGCAGGCATAGAATATCTCTGGTAACAAAGACTGACTTTGGGGAGGAGAACTGGATGGCTGGGGGCAGGGGTGGGAGGGAGCTCTCCTTTTACTATGTATCTTTTGTACTTTTTAAGTCCATGTCCCTGTATTATCTACTAAAAATAAATTCCTTTCTTGGAAAGAGATGGTAGGAGCTCACCAACAGTATACTATTCCCTACTCCCCTCCCTTAACACACTCACAGCTAGAATTCTCTGCACACACACCCCTTCCTTCCACGCGTGCATTTGAATAGTTAACGTAGAGCAAATGCTCTCCCTTGTACCACAGGCCCAGCTAGGCACACGAAGGCAGCCATGCGTCTGTGGTGTGCAAGGAGTCCTCATGCATGTACCCAGCAAGAGTCCCGTGTGTGAATATGTGTGCTTTCATGTACACTTATGTATGTGCATATATGTATATGTGTATGTGTGTATATGCATATGTATATATCTGCATGTGTGCCTCTGACCCAGCCCCCTTACTTGCTGCCCTCACCTGTGCCTGCTCCCATGTGTGTACACCTGGATGGAGGCCTCCAATGACAAGGCAAAATAGGTTAAAGGTATCCTATTCAGAAGCACTGAAGGGCCCTAATTATAGGTGACGGTAAAAATCTAATTAGATGAGGACGCATTAGCTGCCAAACAGGGAGGAGAACCAGACCTGAAAAGACCTGAATGACAAACGCAGCCTCCCTGACAGGAGAGAGGGGCTTAAATACCCTTTGAGAAAACCAGGATGGGGTAGACAAGAAGGAGGGCAAGGCCGATAATCAGAGGAGGGGGAATCGTGCAGACAAGTCTTTCCCTGCTTGTTCCTCCAGCATCTGCCGGGAGGCCATTCCACTTGCCTTCCAGTGCTGGTGGATGAAGTAAGAGGAACTTGTGACTTGCATCCGCTCTCTCCTTCCTGCTGTCTGAGCTGCCTCTGGGCTCCCTCAGGAATCCTGGGTCCTTGGTCCCCTCCCACCCGTCTAAATCCATTCTGCGGGCTGCAAGCGTGCCTCATGAAGGTGGCTCACATTCTGATCCTGACTCAGCCACTCCCTAGCTGTGTGACCTTTGTAAGCCACTTACACTAAATGAACCTGTTTCCTCCACTGCAAAATGGACTGATAACATCTATCTTCCAGAGTTGTGAACAAGCACAGAATCGTAAACGAGAAAGTGCTACATAAACTGCAAGTTGCTACATAATTATTAGCTATTATGGACCATATCAACTGGACCACATTGGACGTTCCTGAAGGACAAGAATCATGTCTGAGTCATCTTTGCGTTCAGACTCCAGCTATGGGTATCTGATTGAATGGAATTGAAGTCATTATCACTGTGGGTTCATTAGCAGACCAGAACAAATACGTCCTCTCTGCCCTGGTGTGAACAATGGACAGAACCACTGGCAATGGGATGGAGCTCTGGTGACTGTACTTGAATTCCAATATTTATTGAGCATTTATTGTGTAGGAGGCATCATCTTAAGTTTACATGTATTTATTTATTTGATCCTCGCAATGTCCTTAAGAGGAAGCACCTTATCAGCATCATCCCCATTTTAAAGATGAAGAAATGGAGTCTCAGATTTGGGAACTTACCCAAAGCTACGCAGCTGGTAATTAGGGGAGCAGGTCTTGAACCAAGGCAGTCTGGCTCCTCAGCCCGCGCTCTTTAACAATGTAGAGTTTAGGTACCAGCTAGCATGGGAATTACATTTGGGGTTTGTGACCTTTTTGATGCGCTTGGATTATAGGTAACATTTCCTGAGTAATTATAATACACCAGGTACCATGTTAAGACTTTTACATCTTATCTCCTTTAATCCTTCCAACAACACTATAAGTGCTACTGTTTATTTTCTTGATTTTACAGGTGAAGAAACTGAGGCCCAGAGAGGTGAAATGAATTACCCAAGATCACAGTAAGAGATCAAGGTACAGGTGTACCTCATTTTATTGCAATTGCAGCCGGTGTTTTTCTTCTTTTTTTTTTTCTTAACAAACTGAAGGTTTGTGGCAACCCTGTGTCAAGCAAGTTTAACGGTGCCATTTTTCCAACAGCGTTTGCTCACTTTGTGTCTCTGTGTCACATTTTGGTAATTCTTGCAATATTTCAGACTTTTCCTTTATTTATTTATTTGGCTGTACCACACAGCTTGTGGGATCTTAGTTCCCCAACCAGGAATCGAACCCGTGGACTGTCAGGGAAGTCCTGAAACTTTTTCATTATTATTATATTTATTACGGTGATCTGTGATGAGTAATCTTTGATGTTACTATAGCAAAAAATTACAAATCACTGAAGACTCAGATAATGGTTAGCATTTAATAGCAATAATGCATTTTTTTTTTCTTTGTTTGTTTTTTTGTGGTACGTGGGCCTCTCACTGTTGTGGCCTCTCCCGTTGCGGAGCACAGGCTCTGGACGCGCAGGCTCATTGGCCATGGCTCACGGGCCCAGCCGCTCCGCGGCATGTGGGATCTTCCTGGACCGGGGCACGAACCCGTGTCCCCTGCATTGGCAGGCAGACTCTCAACCACTGCACCACCAGGGAAGCCCAGCAATAATGCATTTTTAAATTGAGGTATATACAGTTTTTTTTAGATATAATGCTATTACACACTTAATAGACTACAGTATGGTGTAAACATAACTTTTTAAAAAATTGAAGTATAGTTGATTTACAATATTGTATTAGTTCCAGGGGTACAGCATAGTGATTCAGTTATTTTTTTCTGATTATATTCCATTATATGGTATTACAAGATATTGAATATTATTCCCTGTGTTATACAGTAAATCTGTGTTGCTTATCCATTTTATGTATAGTGGTTTGTATCTGTTAATCACATACTCCTAATTTGTCCCTCCCCCATCCCTTTTGGTAACCTTTGTTTTCTATGTCTGTGAGTCTGTTTTTGTTTTGTACATAGATTCATTTGTATTATTTTTTAGATTCCACATATAAGTGATATAATATAGTATTTGTCTGACTTACTTCATGAAATATAATATTCTGTAGGTCTATCCATACTGCTGCAAATGGCATTACTTCATTCTTCTTTATGGCTGAGTAATATTCCATTGTATAACTCTACCGCATCTTTTTTATCCATTCATCTGTTGATGGACATTTAGATTGCTTCCATGTCATGGTTATTATAAATAGTGCTACTATGAACATTGGGGTGCATGCATGTTTTTGAATCAGAATTTTTGTTTTTTCTGGATGTATACCAAGCAGTGGGGTTGCTGGGTCATATGGTAGCTCTATTTTTAGTTTTTTCAGGAACTGCCATACGGTTTTTCATAATGGCTGCACCAATTTACATTCCCACCAACAGTGTAGGAGGGTTCCCTTTTCTCCGCATCCTCTTCAGCATTTATTATTTGTAGACTTTTTGGTGATGGCTTTTCTGACCAGGGTGAGGTGATACCTCATTGTAGTTTTGATTTGCATTTCTCTAATAATTAGCAGTGTTGAGCATCTTTTCATGTTCCTGTTGGCAATCTGTATGTCTTTGGAGAAATGTCTGTTTAGGTCCTCTGCCTGCCAATTGTTTTGATTGAGTTGTGTTTTTTCTGGATATTGTTTTATTAGCTTTTTGGATATTAACCCCTTGTTGGTCACATTATTTGCAAATATTTTCTCCCATTCTGTAGGTTGTCTTTTTGTTTTGTTGATAGTTTCCTTTCTTGTGCAAAAGCTTTTGATTAGATCCCATTTGTTTATTTTTGCTTTTATTTCTTTTGCCTTGAGAGACTGATTAAGAAAATATTGTTATGATTTATGTCTGAGAATGTTTTGCCTATGTTCTCTTCTAGGAGTTTTATGGTATCACGTCTTTATTTATTTAAAAAATAAATTTATTTATTTTATTATTTATTTTTGGCTGCGTTGGGTCTTCATTGCTGCACGCAGGTTTTCTCTAGTTGCGGTGAGTGGGGGCTACTCTGTTGTGGTGAGCGGGCTTCTCATTGCGGTGACTTCTCTTGCTGGGGAGCATGGGCTCTAGGCACACGGGCTTCAGTAGTTGTGGCATGCGGGCTCTAGAGCGCAGGCTCAGTAGTTGTGGCGCATGGACTCACTTCCTCCACAGCATGTGGGATCTTCCCAGACCAGGGCTCGAACCCATGTCCCCTGCATTGGCAGGTGGATTCTTAACCACTGCACCACCAAGGAAGCCCTCATTTAGATCTTTGAAACATTTTGAGTTTATTTTTGTAGATGGTGTGAGGGAATGTTCTAATTTCATTGATTTACATGTAGCTCTCCAGCTTTCCCAACACCACTTGGAGAGACTGGCTTTCCTCCATTGTATGTTCTTGCTTCCTTTATCATAAACTGATTGATGATAGGTGCATGGGTTTATTTCTGGGCTCTCTATTCTGTTCCATTGATCAATATGTCTGTTTTTGTGCAGGTACCACGCTGTTTTGATTACTGTAGCTTTGTAGTATAGTCTGAAGTCTGGAAGGGTTATACCTCCAGCTTTGTTCTTTTTTCCTCAGGATCGCTTTGACAATTCTGGGTCTTTTGTGGGGTATTTTTGTTTTGTTTTTTGGTTTTTTTTGCAGTACGCGGGCCTCTCACTGTTGTGGCTTCTCCTGTTGCGGAGCACAGGCTCTGGACGCGCAGGCTCAGCGGCCATGGCTCACAAGCCCAGCCGCTCCGCGGCATGTAGGATCTTCCCATACTGGGGCACAAACCCCTGTCCCCTGCATCGGCAGGCAGACTCTCAACCACTGCACCACCAGAGAAGCCCTCTTCTGTGGTTTTTTAAATCCCATATAAATTTTAGGATTCTTTCTTCTCGTTCTGTGAAAAGGGTCATGGGTATTTTGATAGGGATTGCATTAAATCTGTAGATTGCTTTGGGTAGTATGGCCATCTTAACAATATTAATTCTTCCAATCTAAGAGCATAGGAAATCTTTCCATTTCTTGGAATGATCTTCAACTTCCTTAATCAGTGTTTTACAGTTTTCATCATATAGGTCTTTCACCTCTTTGGTTAATAAACGTAAGTTTTATATGTACCGGGAAACAAAAAATTCATGTGACTCACTTTATTGCAATATTCTCTTTATTGCAGTGGTCTGGAACCAAACTCACAATATCTGAGGTGTGCCTGTAGAGTTAAAGTTGGAACTTTGTTAGTCAGACTCAGAGCCTACATCCT
Organism: Stenella coeruleoalba; assembly: GCF_951394435.1. Lineage (NCBI taxonomy): Eukaryota > Metazoa > Chordata > Mammalia > Artiodactyla > Delphinidae > Stenella > Stenella coeruleoalba. Next base: position 98,357,256 of record NC_137154.1, on the reverse strand, counting down.
GAACCCCACGATATTTTGCAGTTACTTTGCAAAAGCAGCCACCTCCTTTGTTGAAGCTGTAAGAGTGATTCTATGTGGACTTCTCTCCTCTTGTTCTAAGAGGAGAGAAGTCTGGTTGGGGAGGACCATTATGGTTGTAGAGAAGAGACTGAGCAGGTCATGGTGCATGAGGGCAGAAGGAGGGAGAGGGAAAAAGAAAGCTGGTGACAGTGACAGTGTGTCTTCTAAAAGCAAGATATCTTGTTAGTCTCTTTGGGGTGAAAAGATGATATAGGCCTCCAGAGTATTTGTGGCCTGGAGGTGGCACAAAACTAACAGATGATTAGGCTATAAAGCTTACATGTTGAAGAGAGGTGCTTTGGAGGTTCATCATGAAGAGATATGCATATGGTGGAAGGAATCAGAAAGGATAAGGAGGTATTTGACCTGGGTCTTCTTTTTTGCTTGCGTGGCATATGGGATCTTAGTTCCCCAACCAGGGATCAAACCCATGCCCCCTGCAGTGGAAGCACAGAGTCTTAACCACTGGACTGCCAGGGAAGTCCCCTTGACCTGGGTCTTGAAGGGAGGAGAGGATATCAGTGAATGAAGAGAGCTGAGAGCGCCTTTCCAGGAACTACAGCTGTGGTGCCTAAACTTTCCTTTTTGCAATGGTCCCACATTTGAAAGATTGTGCTATCAAAGTACAATAGATTTATTAAGTAATACGTTTTCCTATTTATAATTAAAGCAATAAAGCTGTCGATTAAAGCTCCTGCTCATCACTTATTAGCCAACATTTACTCAACAAAACAGGTATTTAGCGCCTTCTATGTGTATAGTGCTGTGCCTGGTACTTGAAACACATTGATAGATAAGAGACTGCCCTCCTTCAAGGGACTTACTGAGATTTTTAGTTGAAACCAAAGAAATTAGACATCTCTGTCCCATACTATCTTGGGTACATCTGTTATTAGGCCTTTTGAAATATTTGAAAAGAAAAATGATTACCATTTACTGAGAGACAGCGATCTGCCCGACATGCATTGGGCACTTTGTGTTTTTATTTATTCGTGTCTCCCCTCCACCTACACTCGAATGCAAGCTTCATGTTTTGTTCATTGCTGTGTCTCCAGTCTCACCGTGATGCCTGCCACATACTAAGTGCTCAGCAAACACTAGTCAAAGTGACCAAATTAACTCGAATCTCTCAACAATCCTGCAAGGTAGTGGTGATTTGTGTTCTTTCACTGCTGAGGAATCTAGGACTCAGAGAGACTGAATAAGTTGCTCAAGTTCACGCAACTCTCAGTGACAGGGCGGGGGTTTAAATCTTAGATCTGTCTGACTTTAAAGGTGCTCCTCTCATTCTAGTCTTCTGCCAGAGAGGCCTAAAGAGAGGGACACTAGGTTGGAAAACCCTGAGATGAGAAACAAATATGCAAAAAAGGGTTGGAGCAGGGGGGGTGGCCTGGGCGCAGGGTCAGAAGAGGAGTGGGGATGAGGCTGCCTCGCGTGTTGTGTGGAAGGCCAATGCGCTGGGCAGAGGGCTTTGACTGGATTGGGAAGGCACTGTCTAACGCAAATTTCCACTTGATTGGAATTATGTTTTAGAAAGGTTAGCAGCAATGCATGGGGTGGTTTGTCTTTTAGAGAGATGGGAGATGAACGGGGTCATTAATTCACCCATCGAGGGAGAGGTAATCAGTAATTGAATGGAGATGGTGACAATAGGAATGGGAAGGAAGCATGATGTCAGGGCAGACTCAAATGCCCCAGTGAGGGGTCCAAGATAAAGCTCAGAGATGGATTTGCAGTGACAAGTGGGCGAGGCAGCTGGTATGAATGGTCTTCTCCCTCTTCCTAGAGTGACTCCAGGTGGATGGCAGCCTCTGTCTTAGGGCCACAGCTGTAAACAGTCATTTCGGCAGAGCCTATGGCTAGCCATTTCCTTTGCAAATATTTATGGAGCTCTTAGTGTGATCTGTTCACAGCCTCAGCATCAGCACTTTTTCGCACTTTGGGCTTAGGTCAATAACATGCATTAAGGCTGTGCTACGGTAGAGTTTGGAGATACAATGAGAGCAGACATGTGGGACTCTAGCAAGCTTCCTAGTTCAATCTGTACATAACACCTCCTTTCATGAGAGCAGACATGTGGGACTCTATCAGGCTTCCTAGTTCAATCTGTACATAACACCTCCTTTCACTTTCTTCAGCTGTAAAATAGGGATAATAATTGCACCCATCTTACAGGAGTGCTGTGAGGATTCAATGAGCTAATACAGGTTAAGCAAATAGAACGGTGCCTGATATGTACAGTAGTAAGTGATTAGTATTTGCTAATATGATGTGGAAGACAAAGTCCCTCCCCTCAAGGCCATCATCATGTAACTGTATTCATCCAGTCCAGCAAGACACTGCAATAACAGATACATATACAAGAGACAGAAAGAGTTCTAAAGGGGAGTGATTTTTTTAAAACAATTTTATTTAAGTATAGTTGATTTACAATGTTGTGTTAGTTTCAGGTGTACAGCAAAGTGATTCAGTTATATCTACGTATCTATTTTTTTTCAGATTCTTTTCCCTTATAGGTTATTAAAAAATATTGAGTATAGTTCCCTGTGCTATATAGTAGGTCCTTGTTGATTATCTATTTTATATATAGTAGTGTATATATGTTAACCCCAAACTTCTAATTTATCTCTCCCCCGCTTTCCCCTTTGGTTTTCTATGTCTGTGGGTCTATTTCTGTTTTGTATATAAGTTCATTTGTATCTTTTTTTTTAAGATTCCACATATAAGTGATATCATATGATAGTTGTCTTTCTCTATCTGGATTATTTCACTTAGTATGATACTCTCTAGGTTCATCCATTTTGCTGCAAATGGAATTATTTCATCCTTTTTTATGGTTGGGTAGTATTCCAGTGTGAGTGTGTGTGTGTGTGTGTGTGCGTGCGCGTGTGTATCACATCTTTTTCTTTTTTTATTTTAAAGAAGGGAAGGAAACTACAGCTTTATTAAGATATAATTCACATACCCTTTTTCTTTTTGGTTGTGCCGCGGGGCATGCGCGATCTTAATTCCCTGACCAGGGATTGGACCCGTGCCCCCTACAATGGAAGTGAGGAGTTTTAACCACTGGACTGCTAGGGAAGTCCCCCACACCCTTCTTTATCTAGTCATCTGTCGATGGACATTTAGGTTCCTTCCATGTCTTGGCTATTGTAAATAGTGCTGCAATGAATATTGGAGTGCATGTATCTTTTCGAATTATGGTTTTCTCTGGATATGTGCCCAGGAGTGGCATTGCAGGATCATATGGTGCCTCTATTTTTAGTTTTTTAAGGAAGCTCCATACTGTTCTCCATAGTGGCTGTATCAATTTACATTCCCACCAACAGTGTAGGAGGGTTCCCCTTTCTCCACACCCCCTCCAGCATTTATTATTTGTAGACTTTTTGATGATGGCCATTCTGACTGATGAGGTGATAACCTCATTCCAGTTTTGATTTGCATTTCTCTAATAATTAGCAATGTTGAGCATCTTTTCGTGTGCCTTTTGGCCATCTGTATGTCTTCTTTGGAGAAATGTCTATTTAAATCTTCTGCCCATTTTTGAATTGCGTTGTTTGGTTTTTGTTTTGATATTGAACTGCATGAGCTGTTTGTATATTTTTAAAAATATTTATTTGTTTATTTTGGCTGTTAGTTGCAGCATGCAGGATCTTTTTAAAAAAATTAATTAGTTTATTTTTGGCTATGTTGGGTCTTCGTTGCTGCGCACAGTCTTTCTTCAGTTGCATCGAGCAGGGGCTACTCTTCGTTGTGGTGCGCGGGCTTCTCATTGCGGTGGCCTCTCTTGTTGCGGAGCATGGGCTCTAGGCACGCGGGCTTCAGTAGTCGTGGCACGCGGGCTTCAGTAGTTGTGGCACACGGGCTCAGTAGTTGTGGCTCACGGACTCTAGAGCGCAGGCTCAGTAGTTGTGGCGCACGGGCCTAGTTGCTCCACAGCGTGTGGGATCTTCCCGGACCAGGGCTCTAAACCATGTCTCCTGCATTGTCAGGCAGATTCTTAACCACTGCGCCACCAGGGAAGCCCTGTTCGTATATTTCTGAGATTAATTAAAGGAGAGTGATTCTTATGGATGCCTGTCTATTGTGCAACCTTATCCCAGCCACTGACAGCCAAGCTCTCTTTATATCTCCCCAAACTCCTCAGCAATAAAATGACTATAACTCTTTCCAAGCCTCCATGACCCTAGGACGTCCCACAAATGTTCAGGAGTCAGAGCCCCCCGTACAGTTTTGGAGTTGATCTTTATCCCCCTCCAGCTCAGCAGATCTGCAGGTATTAAGTCCCGGAACAAATGAGATTATGTTCCCTTTGGAGAGAAAAAGAAGACACTCATCTTCACCTCTCCCTGGACACAGATATTCATTTGCCCGATCACCTGCAAAGCAGATGAGCCTCTGAGATGCCCTTTTTCTGTTCACTTAGGGGTGAAAAATTACCAGCAAAAAACCAATTAGTATCTTCTACGAGCAAGTCCCAAGCCTTCTGGAGCCAATTCTTTTACTCCATCCTCTGCACATGAGCAGCATCTACTTTGGGATCTGGTCCTAATTGAGTCCAACCTGTGCTGTTATCATGTGTTAATTGTAGCCCCAAGAGAGAAGAGGGAGGGAGGGAGGGTGGAAGGGAAGGGGCTCTCTCCTTCCTTTGTCTCCAGCCTAGAAGAAGGCAATCAAGAAAGAGGGTGGTTGGCCAGAGGGGCAGAGGTCAGAGATGGAGGAACTACCTAGATGCCTGAGTGGCTGATTTACATGTGATGAAAAAGAATAAAAACGATTCTTTTTTGAGCACCTATTATGCACCAGGCATTATTATTATTATTATTATTATTTGGCTTGCGGAATCTTAGTTCCCTGACCAGGGATCGAACCTGGGTCCCGGCAGTGAAAGCGCTGAATCCTAACCACTGGACCACCAGGGAATTTCCACCAAGCCCTATTCTACATGCTGTGTCTGGATTAACAGATTAACAGATTACCACAACAAGTCTCCAAGTTAGGTATTGTTATTAGTTCTCATTTTAAAAAATGAGGAAAATGGGGGCACTAAAAAGTTAAGTATTTTCCCAAGGCCACGCCACTGAAATGAAGGGAAGCCAAGATTTGGGCCTTGACATTCCTGCTGCTGCCTCTGTGCTTGTACCCACTGTGCTGCACTGCTGCTCCCCTCCGCTGCCCCTTGGCTGCTCTTGGAGAGCTGAGTCAGCGGCAACATGGGGGCAAAGACTCAAGTGTAGGCGCTGCCGCTGAGAATCACCAAGCCTGGGTCTCCGAGGTCTCCCAGTTATCTGCTGAGAGAGCCTGGATGAGCGCCAGGCAGCGGGTGGCCCCTGAATGTAGAGCTCTGACCTGGCTGCAGACGGGAGGTACAGAGGAAAGAGACGCAGTGTTTGGGGACACCCGGTCTATTGGGGAAACAGGATATGCAACGGATTGAGATAAGCAAAGGCAAGTGAATACCTGCCATTTGGGCCACGGCCTGAAACCTTAAGCCCAAACTCCCTAATAAAGCATGAGCGGTCCCTCGCCCTTTGGCCTCTGCCAACCTCCCAGCCTCAGGTGTTTGCCTTGGATGAAGACTGAGAAGAGGAAACCCCTCTCTCCTGTCACAGCTTCTTCTCATTTCCACCCTACTGGCAAAGCCCAGCACCCCCGACTGCAATAGCATTGCTTGGGTTCAAATCCAGATGCCAGGCTCCTATCCTATTTCTTAGAGCACAGGGCTGCATGTTCACATGTCCTCGGGAAACAAGGGAGGTATAATCCAATAGTGAGTGAGTGGTGCTGCATGCCTTAACCTGAAGAGCGTGCATTTTGCCTGATGGCTTTCAGGATAAAAACATTTAAAAAACACTGCTGAGCAGTGCAAGGCTCTTAGCTCCCCAGGAGGAGGAGTGATGGGAGTAGACCTAGAATTTCTCCTTTCCTATGAATTCCTAATAGTAAGGAAGCAGCACAGTGTGGTCCATCCCCACTGTAGAGGCAGGGATGGACTCCGAAGGCAGGTTACGTGATTTTGATCCCGGCTCTGCTATTTATTGCCTCTGTGACCTTGGACAAGTTATACGCCTCCCTCTGCCTCAGTGTCTTCATCTGTAAGATGGGGAGAATGGTAGGACTCACCCACTTCATGAAAGCCGTTGTAGGAATTAAATGAGTTACATGTAAAGTGCTTAGAACAGTGTCCCACACGCATTTAGAGCCATATAAGTGTTAACAATTATTATATCTATAGTGCACATTTCACAAGTTCTGGATGCTGTGGACATGTAGTGACAACCTACAGTTCTGTATGCAGCCTGACAGCAAGAAGGTAATCAAGAGTTACATTTGTCATGATATCTCTAACTTCCCAGGTTCCCTGGAGTTCACCATTATCTCACTACATATTATTTTATAATTATTAATAATAAATAATTAATAATAGTATTATTTATTATATAATACAATGTTTAATAATAATAAAAGTAATTAAAAGTAATAATAGTAACAGATTACATATAGAGAGAGCTTTCTGTAAGTTGGGCACCATCCTATATGTGTTCTATATGTCATCTCAGTCTTCACATTAATTTTCTGTGACAAGGACTATTATTATCTCCATTTTACAGATAAGGTCCCTGAGGTTTAGAGAAGTTAACTAATTTGTTCACTTTTAAAAAGCACAAAAAATGTGCTGCCTAGATTTAATATAATCCTATGTCATTATCTGTGAATATTATGGACAAGAAATTCTGGGTATAAGAACTATTCTTTTTTTATTTGGCCTCGCTGCACAGCTTGCAGGATCTTAGCTCCCCAACCAGGGATTGAACCCAGGCCTAACCACTGGACTGCTAGGGAATTCCCAGAACTATTCCTTAAAAGGAAACCCTTCTAGTGCTTATTTCCAGGTAATGACCTGTTAGGCTGGGAGGAGACTTCTTGGAGTAAAAGGAAGCAGAGAAACTCAAGACTGAAGATGTACATCTTAAACTGTGCAAATGTGAAAGTGGGAAAATGTGCACAGCACTTGGCATTTTATTAAGTGCTTTCTGGTTGCACCAGATCCTTTTTGAAACAAGACATTGTGTAGCTAAATAAATAGTGATGTCACATTCTTTTTCTTGAAGAGTCCCCTACAACAACTGTGAGACCCTCATTTTATAAATGGGGAAACTGAGACTAAGAGGGCTTAGGTGACTTGCCTAAGTTTGGTGCAGAGCCAGGATTCAATCCTACGTCTTACAGATTTCCATCTAGCAGCCTTTCCTTACACTGTGCTGCCTAAGAGTTCGCAACACTGCTGGTGCAGTCAATCAAGCCACCATATTCGTGACACTGTACTAAGCGCCATGGAGGAATCAGAGAGCATCTGGACTAACCATTCCTTATGCTTCAAATGGAGAGGAAAGACACACGGGGAACTGAGTTAATGGTAGGAGAAATGTCCCAAAGCAGTGTAATCGGAAATAAAGGGAAAACAGTTCTCAAATGTCAAGGAGGAAGTCAGATTCTGTGCCTATAAAAGAGATTTGTGCACAAAGTATATGGAACATGCTGACCGACTAGAGGAAGCCAAAAGGGAGAGAGCCTGCTGCCCTGGTCAGCCCTCAACCCTGTCATCCAGCAGCCAGCTGGACCCTCACGCGCAGAATCCTCTATGGCCGCAAAATGGCTCTTCCTTTTCCTTTAGAGTCGCGAGCCTGTTGCCAGCGTGTTTCATCGTGGTTTTGATTGAGGACTGGAGAACTTACGCCCTGAAGCCCTTCTCCCCAGCATTCTCGTCACTTTAATTGGTGGAGCTGCCTAATTACCTAAATACTTCTGGCCCAGAAGCAGGATGGGGATGTTGAGGCCGGTGCGCCTCTCCCCTCCTCCTCCCCCAGCTGGGCCATCCCCATCTCAATTCCAAAGGCCCAGCAGTTTCCATTGAAGTGTAGCAGCTCCATTTCCCTCCAGTATTAATAATTATGACATTAGAAGGGTGATCTGCTGCAATTCAGCCTTTCTATTTGCAGGCTGGTGGCTGCATAGCAATGGCATGATTAGGCAAATGAAATCAGATTGACACTGTCGTGAAATATTCACATGGCCAGAATGCATATGCTTCAATCTCATTGTTCCCATTATTAAAGCCATTTTATAATCTCATAACATTTAGACTCACACTTTGCATTTCTAATTAACTTGAGGAGTGACTTCGCTGGGAATTAATTGCAACTTGTGCATTCTTATACACACAAACTCGCCGAGCAACAAACTCCGGTTGGCAATCATGCAGTTCACCCGCAGGATGGACCCTAGGCTGACTTCTGTTCTAAACCATCCTCTCTGTCAGTTGGGAAAAGTGGCTGGGGACATTGGTTTTCATTAAAATTTGGCTACAAATTGCATGCAGGAACAGTCTGAGTGCCAGAGTCCCATTTCCCTTTGGGGGGACTTGTGTCCACCTGAATAGCCTTTCACAAAGAAGAGGTTTGATGTGAGGCAGCGGTTTTCAGCCTTTTGGATTTCATGGATCAGTAATATCTTTAAAGTAATAATAATGAAGATTTGGGATATCTAAATAGCTGTCATATCGAGCTATTATATTGCCTTTATTGAAAATTACTTCGGGATGAAGAACGTTGTGTATCTCTCACACTTTAGTTGGTTAGTTAGCATTTGAAAATCTCTAATCAAAAGTCCATACCCTTGAAGTGGTCGCTACAAGCGCTTTAATGATCTCTGTCTCCTGTTAACATCAGAGCTTTGTTAATGCGCACAGTTGGTGTCAGAAAGGTTTTTTTTTTTTTTTACTGGTGAAAGGAATGATGTTCAAGACATGTGGGCTGGTTAGAAATATTGACGAGGCACTTTTCATGAATGAACTGTGTAGCCCGGTAGCCTGCACCCTTCAGAACAGTGCCTAGGCCCAGAATTTTGCCTGGTCGTATTTTAAGAAACGTATACAGGATCTGGCTGCCTGGCATTGCTTAAAAAGTGATCTGAAAAAAAAAAAAAAAAGGTTCTGAAGAACCTAGGGGCAGGACAGGAATAAAGACATAGATGTAGAGAATGGACCTTAGGACACGGGGAGGGGGAAGGATAAGCTGGCATGAAATGAGAGAGTGGCATGGACATATATACACTACCAAATGTAAAATAGATAGCAAGTGGGAAGCAGCCGCATAGCACAGGGAGATCAGCTCGGTGCTTTGTGACCACCTAGAGGGGTGGGATAGGGAGGGTGGGAGGGAGACGCAAGAGGGAGGGGATATGGGGATATGTGTATATGTATAGCTGATTCACTTTGTTATACAGCAGCAACTAACACAACAATGTAAAGCAATTATACTCCAATAAAGATGTTTTTTAAAAAAAAGTGATGTGAGTCTACTGTGAGTGAAATTTGCTTGCAAGATGCTTGATGGAGCGACTGATTCTCAGCTGGGGACCATTTTGCACCTCCTGCCCCCGACCAGGGCATTTACAATGTCTGGAGATATTTTTGTTTGTCACAATTGTGTGTGTGTTTTGTGGGGAGCCATTGGCATCTTGTGGGTAGAGGCCAGAGATGCTGCTAAACATCCTACAGTGCACAGGACAGTCCCCTTCCCCAACAAAGAATGACCCTCCCCAAACGTCAGTAGTGCCCAGAAACCCTGGAAAAGAATAGAGCTTCAACCTCATTGAGCCCACAGAGCTGGCTGTACGACTGTTTTCGTAGCTAATTGCTAATGTTTGCATGTGTGGCAGGATTTAGTCTGTGCCTCTCTTTCACTGTAATTTAGGACCTGCTGGTGAAGTTGGAGGGAAGTTACCTATGTCTGTCAAAAAGAACCTAATAGGGACTTCCCTGGTGGTGCAGTGGCTGGGAATCCGCCTGCCAGTGCAGGGGACATGGGTTCAAGCCCTGGTCCAGGAAGATCCCATATGTCGTGGAACAACTGAGCCTGTGCATCACAACTACTGAGCCTGTGCTCTAGAGCCCGCAAGCCACAGCTACCGAGCACGCATACCACAACTACTAAAGCCCAGGCACCTACCTACCATGCTCCGCAACCAGAGAAGCCACCACAATGAGAAGTCCGCGCACTGCAACGAAGAGTAGCCCCTGCTCGCCGCAACTAGAGAAGCCTGAGCACAGCAATGAAGACCCGACACAGCCAAAAATAAATAAATAAATTTATGAAAGAAAAAAAAAGAACCTAAAAATTGTGCAAGACCAAGCTGTCTTAGGTCAGTTTGACACAACAATGTAGAGTCTCAGGGGTGTTTTTACTTTGGAAACTTTAAATTTTGTTAATTCCTGCCTTTAAAAAGAAACAACTACCAACCACTATCACCATCATATAGTAACTGAATAAAAATCTTTAATACCAAAGACATTTCTTCCCCCCCAACTTTTTTTTTTTTTTTGGCTGCATTGGGTCTTTGTTGCTGTGCGCAAGCTTTCTCTAGTTGCGGTGGGCGGGCTTCTCATTGCGGTGGCTTCCCTTGTTGCGGAGCATGGGCTCTAGGTGCGTGGGCTTCAGTAGTTGCAGCATGCGGGCTCAGTAGTTGCAGTGTGCATGCTCTAGGGCATGTGGGCTTCAGTCGTTGTGGCATGCAGGCTCTAGAGCACAGGCTCAGTAGTTGTGGTGCATGGGCTTAGTTGCTCCACAGCATGTGGGATCTTCCTGGACCAGGGATTGAACTCGTGTCCCCTGCATTGGCAGGTGTATTCTTAACCACTGCGCCACCAGGGAAGAAAGACCCTTTAATACCAAATACATTTAATAAGAATGATCCTTTAAGTAAAATATGTTCAGCTTTTTAAAAAACTCACTTTTTTCCCTCAACTCATTGCATTACGATTTGCTCCAGTTTCCCCTCATACTGGCAAGAATGTGCCCAATTTAGAAGGAGATGTTGCTCTTTTTCTCTTTAAAGGGTATCTTGGATCCAAGGACCAGCCTAGAAAAGGGACCATCTTTCCCAGAGAAGATTGAGAAAATCTTCAGGCAGCCAGGCCACTGGGACATCCTTCCTTCACAGGGCTGGAAATCCACAAATGGTACACCCCTCCCCCAAACAAAACAAAACAAAAACCAAGTAGCATGACTCCCATTCTACAGAGGAGAAAACACGCCTCAGCCACTTGTCCAAAGTCATATGGCTCATATGTTTTCCAGTGTCTGAGCGCAGATCTCTCTGCCTCTAAGATCTCAGAAAGGAAACATCTCTTCCAGGATGTGGCCTAAGGACTGTGAGCATGTTTCCATGCAGCGTCTGATGGATCATAGGATTGAATGTTCTTTGGTGGATCATCTGGTCCAGAGATTCCCAATCTCAGATCTGTGAACATTTTAATTATATACTTTGATTTTTTCCAAGGAAAAATATATTTTTAAAAAACCCCAAAACCTGACACTACTAATACCATTTCAGCAAAGAAATGATATTTTAATGCTAGGAGAATAGAAAGGAAATAATTCATTCCTTCATTCATTCAACAAATATTTTTCAAGTGCCCATTACGTACAGGTATTCTGGGTGTTGGTGAAAAAACAGAGAATGAGAATTGCAAAGTCCTTGTCCTCTTGGATCTGACGTTGCAATAACAATCTCCGTTCTTTAAGTGAAATAAATTTAACTCTATGGAAGATTCTTCCAGTGTTCTTATTGTTCTCTTTTCATCTTAATCAGTAAAATCCTTGTGTGGCAGCACTGGTCCACAGACCAGCATTTGGGAATTCTGCATCTAATGCATTTGTCTGTTTCCAGGGACAGAGCCCTGAAGTTACCTCAGACAGAAGAAAATCAAATCAAAATTTAGATGCTGTCTGGATTCTCACAGGGCTCAAATGGGAAATGGGGCATGGCTTTGTACACCACTGGGTGGCATGAGCCAGGTTTCCATGAGTGCAACTTCTGACCCTTTGGTTTTATGGGTAAAGTGGCGATGTCCGCCTCACTTTGCCTGCTTTTTCTACACCTTCACGGATAACTCTGGAAACCCTCCAAAGCATTCCAAACGCCTTTCCATCTCCCAGTTCATTGAAGCTCATTAACAGCGCTGGGAGGCTAAGTTCATTTCTCAAACAGGGAAATTGAGCCCCAGGAAGAGGTCACCTGGCAAGGCAGAGATGGCTTTAGGACCAATCCCAGCTCTTCTGCTTTTCATCCATGGATCTACTCATGGGACAAGTCAGAGTTATCGCTGTTCAGAATAGAAAAGGCCAGAAGCATCTCCAGGCCTCTGTACCAACAGCCTTGTTTGTTTCTTCCCCCCAATTGTTTGGGTTCTACCTCTTCCAAATCACCCTTCCCACTCTGCCTGAAGCAGTGACCTAGGAGTTCAGGGTAATGGGTTTGCATGGCTAGTATCTCTTACTTGCTGAGCTATCCAGCAGGCTTGGAAATGGCAATAAAATTACTCAAATACTGGGACATCCGTGGTGGCGCAGAGGATAAGACTCCGTGCTCCCAATGCAGCGGGCCTGGGTTCAATCCCTGGTCAGGGAACTAGATCCCACATGTGTGCCACAACTAAGGAGCTGGTGAGCCACAACTAAGGAGCCCTCCTGCTGCAACTAAGACTCAGCACAACCAAATAAATATTTTTGTTTGTTTTTTGTGGGTTTTTGTGTGTGTTTTGTTTTGTTTTTTCTGCGGTACATGGGCCTCTTACTGTTGTGGCCTCTCCCTCTGCGGAGCACAGGCTCCGGACGTGCAGGCCCAGCAGCCATGGCTCATGGCCCCAGCCGCTCCGCAGCATGTGGGATCCTCCCGGACCGAGGCACGAACCCATGTCCCCTGCATCGGCAGGCAGACTCTCAACCACTGTGCCACCAGGGAAGCCCTGTTTTTTGTGGGGTTTTTTAAAATATTTATTTATTTATTTGGCTGCATCGGGTCTTAGTTATGGCATGTGGGCTCTTTCATTGCAGCACGGGCTCTCTAGTTGTGGTGCACAGGCTCAGTAGTTGCAGTGCGCAGGCTCCAGAACATGTGGGCTCTCTAGTTGTGGCGCGCAGGCTCTAGAGTGCACGGGCTTAGCTACCCCATGGCAAGTGAGATCTCAGTTCCCCAACCAGGGATTGAACCCGTGTCCCCTGCATTGGAAGGCAGATTCTTAATCGCTGGACCACCAGGGAAATCCCAATAAATAAATATTAAAAAAAAAAAAGACTCAAACACACTGAAAAAGTGTCCCTGAGAGAGGGCACAGTGAAGAGGTAGGAGCAAAGGAGGAGAAGCAGGCCTGAAAGTCTGAGGTTGGAAGGCTGTTCAAGGAGCTCCCCAGGCCACCAAAATCCTCAAGGTGGAAATGAGAAGGCCGGGGTCCTTGCCAAGCTTGACAGCTGGAAAATAAACACTGAGCTTCCCCTACTCTGTGTGAGCTTGGTTAAGTTTGCTTTAGAGAAAGGAAAGTCTGGCTGGGATCTTCAAGCAGCATCCTGTCTCTCCTCTGGCCTCCAGGCAGGCCTGCGTTGCACCAGTCCTGGTGAGTGCCATTGGACTGCACTCCCCTCCCTCCAGCCAGGGCTGTGCACGCCCTCAGCCCCCTCCATGCAAACTCCTGCTCTTCCCAGTGACCTTCCAGGGAAGCTTCCTTGGCCGATGAGAGCGTGGGCCTTCACAGGCCTAACCTTGTTAACGCTCATTCTACTTTCTTCTTTGCATGGAATTCATTCTCAGTCACTGGTGCTATTGCCACGGAGAAGGGTGACTGGGTGACCATACAAAACAGTGCCTGATACCAAGATCTTTCTGTTTGGTGCTGAGAAGTGTGAAGGAATTTTCTGAGGGAGATGCATCTCTTTTTATTTTGTTTTTTAGGCAAAGGCTAAAAATGAAGTCGTGGTTCCTGAGCCCATAACAACTGCAAATGAAATGAAGAATACCAGGAAGCATGGCTGGGACGGGAGAAACATCCTTGGAATGAATGCTTGGCCACGGATGGTCTCCAACATGCACAACCAAGAGGTGATTTCTTTTGGTAGAATATTTTATTATTTTTAATTGAAATATAACTGACATGTTACGTTATATTAGTTCAGGTGTACAACATAATGATTCCATATTTGTATATATTGCAAAATGATCACCACAAGAGGTCTAGTTAGCATCCATTACCACACATAGTAACAAATTGTTTTTCTTGTGATGAGAACTTTTAAGATCTACTCTCTTAGCAACTTTCAAATGTACAAAACAATGTTATTAACTATAGACACCATGCTGAAGAGGTCACCTTTTATATATAGCGTTTATTATGCTATTTAATATATATGTCCAAACATGCGATGAGCTTAGTTTCTGCTGTCAATAAGTGTTGGATCAATTAGTTAATCAATGAGTGAATACAATCTGTATTTCTATCCAGCATTATTCAGACCACATGTGGAATATTATGTTCAATTCAAGGCAGGCTCTGTTTTAAAGTTCAGAGATCCATAGTGGTGAGAGGGCTAAAAGATGATGTGTTACAAGGAGCAGTGCAGGTTCTGGGATATTTATTCTGGGAAAGAGAATACTCAGAGAAAACAGTAGAGCTTTGGAATGTTTGTTTGTTTGTTTAATATTGGAAATGCTTCTCTGTAGCAGTGAGTTTTCTTCTTTGTGATTCTGGTGGTCAGAACAGGGATCCGTAGTACAGGTGACATGGAAGTAAACTGAGCCTTCATAAGAGGGAGTCATCGAACGGTCTCGGATCTTTTAGGTGGGAGGCCTACTTTGGGTAGAGGTTGGACAAAATATCTGATAATTCCCTTTCCTGTTATAAAATTATACTACATATATGTATATGTGTGTGTGTAGCATATGGGTCTCCTGTACCCAGACATAGGTTTTTGTTTGTTTATTTATTTATTTTTGTTTTTGCGGTACGCAGCCCTCTCACTGCTGTGACCTCTCCCGTTGCAGAGCACAGGCTCCGGACGCGCAGGCTCAGCGGCCATGGCTCACGGGCCCAGCCGCTCCGCGGCATGTGGGATCTTCCCGGACCGGGGCACGAACCCACGTCCCCTGCATCGGCAGGCGGACTCTCAACCACTGCGCCACCAGGGAAGCCCTGTTTATTTTTATTAATGGGTAAATGTAGGTAAGACCATTTATTCTCTGAAAGTACACTATTTAAAGGAATGTGAGTATGGTCATACGTAGATATGCATGGAAAGATGCAGAAGCACATAACAGTGTTTCCTAATTTTTATTAAACACCACGTGCTGGACTCACTAACCACTTGCCATGCACTGTCTCATTTAAAGCTCCCAACCATCCTGTGAGGAGGTGGGACCATTTATTTATGTCCCCATTTTACAGATGGGACAAAGACTCTGAGAGGTCCCAGATAACATACCCAAGGGCACACAGCCAGGTAGACCTGGGTTGAACATCCAGGAGTGTCTGATGATCAGCCTCATAAAAGAGGATCTGTGGGCTTCCCTGGTGGCGCAGTGGTTGAGAGTCCGCCTGCTGATGCAGGGGACGCGGGTTCGTGCCCCGGTCCGGGAAGATCCCACGTGCCGCGGAGCGGCTGGGCCCGTGAGCCATGGCCGCTGAGCCTGTGCTCCGCGGCGGGAGAGGCCACAGCAGTGAGAGGCCCGCGTACTGCAAAAAAAAAAAAAAAAAAAAAGAGGATCTGTGATTTGTATTTCAACGCAGACACACGTTCTGAGGCTGTGCATTTATTGCAGAGACCGCATACATACCTGCTGTTGTCCTATTTAGTCATTGGCTCATGGGACAGCGGGACTGCAGAGCGGGTGGTGTAGCTTCTCTTCTGAGTGATGAGCTCTCCCCACCTCCTTCAGGATCTGCGTACCTCAACTTCAAGGAGCCCAAAGGCCCATGGCTGGGCTGGCCAGGCTGGGCCGTGATGTTGGTCTGGGGTTTCCCTGCCATGGCCCATCAGAATAGAAATAACCTCAGGTTTCTTCAGTTGAAGCAAATGAAGTTTTCTGTGCCTTATTTCATTTTGGTTTTTGTGTGTTTTGTGTGCATATGTGCACATACACATGGGTTCTTGTTTTTATTTTCCTAATGGACGAAGTTGGCATGGGAGAAGCTGAGCTCTCTGCAGCAGGCAGAAGCCTCCCAATGAATGAGGATGGTTAAATGAAAGGAGACGCTTTTCATAATTTGTCTCAAACAATCACTTAATGGGCGCAGGAAATTTCTGCGAAATGGGTGAATAGCGTAGGTCCATTTTATCAGCCCCTTAATGAAGTAAAGCCCGCTGGCTTTTAAGACCCAGGCAGCAAACAAAAAGTGGTCTTTATCCTCACACACCAAATCTGTGTGTCAGTAAAGTGCAGGCCCTGACAGGAATTTCAATTATTTAATCAAAAAGAAAATGAAAGAGGTCTTAAGTGTTGTGATTCGAAGACAGCCTTTTCATAGACCAATCTAGTGTGTGCTCACACTGAATATGAAGCAAAATGGGAAGGAAATGAAGGCAGCTTCGGTTTAAATCATGTGATTGCAAATAGTAAATTAGTTTCTCGATGTTTTCATTTAAGTGTTTAAGTGGAAGGTTTTATTCCTAATGTAGTGTAGTGACACAGAACAGAACCCGCGCGGACTCCAGCTTCGCCGTCCTCGTTTGCTGATGCATTTACGCTGGGGCGGGAGAGGGGGGAAGGGAGGCTAAGATGGAGAGAGAAGGGGAAGGGGGCCTCAGTCACGTTGAGATGCTTTTGTTTCAAATTGCGACCGAAGTAGCTTTCACAGCAAACTCATTAATCGAGCAGATGAGTAACGTCTGTTGAAAATGTACTAAGCGAAATGCATTTAATTTGGAAGGGAAATCAGGAACTGCATTAGTCAGAGCATTTAAATGGCAACATTATCCATTCGCCTGTTGTTTTGTTTGACGCGGGCTCACTGAGTTTGTTCTTCAGGGATAAGGGTTGGTAAAACTGGTCGGCATTGAACTTCAGAGAAAACATGCCCCTCTGGCTTTCAAAGGCTTCTGGGTGGTTTTGCTGGGGCTCAGACGAGAGCCTGCTGTTGGCATGGGAGAGCATGTCACAGGAATCTCTCGGGTAAAGTACTAATTGGGTTGGACTGAGTTGACCTCTGGCTGATGCAACAAGTAGCTGGAGGTCATTTCTTTGCAAATGAGCATCCCTTTGTGTTTGTAATTAGCTTTGATTATTCGGCTGGGGGCTTGCAGCTGTGCGGGAGATCAGGCTCTGGGTTCACTCCATAGAACAACAGTGAGTGGACTTTTAACATCAAATTAAGCACTAGGGCTTGGCATCTCTGAGGGTTAGACCCGCCAGCGTCCCTCCTGCAGCCCTCAGTGAGAGGAGTATTACGGTGAATGTGTCTTTAACTGGCACTGTCTTGGCTCTGCTAGGATTACTGACCCTCGTGTATGTTTCAGTTTCATTCACCCAAAGTCCCACCTCCCCCATAAAGTATTCCTTGCCTACCTCAGGCCAAGAGATCTTTTTTTTTCTAGACTCCTAGAAAGCTTTTGGTCCATGTTTCTGTGATGCTTTCTGGACACTTGATACTGAGCATACACTAACTTACCGTTGCCCAACTTTCTTTTTATGGTTGAATGGTATTTTTGCTCTTTCTTTTTATTATGGAAATTTTCAACAAATAGAAAAACAAAGAAAATAGTATAAGTAACTTCCAAGTACTGATCACTAAATTTTAACAATTATTAACCTCTTGTCATATTTATTTCATACCCCTTGACCCAGCCCCTGAGATTTACTTACATTTCTCCATTATTCTAAAAGTATTTTTTATGATTGGTGCGTTCAAAGCAGGATCTAATCAAGGACCACACATAGTGTTTGACTTTGTGTCTTAAGTCTCCAGTCCTCACTTTATTTTTATTTTCCTTGTGGCATTGCCTTTTTGAATGAAATGGGGAATTGTCCCATGGAATCCTGGATCTCCTGGATTTCTCTCACTGCTTCTATGCAGTATAGTTTAGCTTGCTTTTGTATCCTGCGTATTTTCTGTAACTTAAAGTTGGATCTAAGCCTGACTGGGTTCAGGTTCAACATGTGGCAGGGATACTTTACAGGC
The DNA here is from genome assembly GCF_951394435.1 of Stenella coeruleoalba. Taxonomy (NCBI): domain Eukaryota; kingdom Metazoa; phylum Chordata; class Mammalia; order Artiodactyla; family Delphinidae; genus Stenella; species Stenella coeruleoalba. The sequence continues at coordinate 98,339,192 of NC_137154.1, read as the reverse complement.
AATGACGCGTGCTTCACGTAGCATCACAACAAGGGCACGTGTGATGTCTGGTTGTCCCACCATTAGGGATGCTAAGGTGGATCACTGGGTTGTAATGTTGACAGCCTGATGGCACTATATAAAGTTACATTTCCTTGTTTGTAAACAGCAAGTAATCGGAAGGGTATTACTTTGGTGCCATTAACAAAACCCAGTTTCCCTATTTCACAGCAAGTGAGAGCCAAGGATGTGCATTAGAGTTTCCTGTTTTCTGCAGCACCTCATAGGAAGAGATGTAGTAATATTAAAAAATACTGGTTGAAGGTATGAATGAACGAATGGATGGACACGTGAGGTTCTGAGTGAATAAAGTGAAAAACTTGACATAATGAGAAATTCTGCAAACCCACCTGTGAAATATAAAACTAAGCTAATTATGTTTACTTTGCTGTATAACTTGGAGAGAATATATTAAAGCATGTAATACAATGCCAATCACAGAGTAAATGCTAGAAGCTATTATCCTTAATAATAATTAACATTTTCATCCTGCTTGACAGTTTTGAAAGATCTTTTGCATATTTTCCTCATAAAATAGTCCTACAATAGTCCTCCGAGGTAGGTGACATTATCCCCACTTTGCAGATAGAGTAACTAAGGCCTTCAAGGGTTAAGTGACCTAGTAAACACAAGAGTATTTTCCTTAGATCAGTTGCATGAGAATCACCTGGGGCTCTCTGATGTGCTACAGAAAAAAGTATACACTGATACTATCTTTATGGGGTACAATTTGGCAAAGCCAGTGAGAATTACAAACTTGATCCAGCAATTTATCATCTAAGAATTCCTATAGACATACTTGCCTATGTGCAAAATAATATATGTGTATGGTTATTTATTGCAGCATTGTTTATAATAGCAAAAGACTGGAAACATCCTAAATATCTTATTATCATCGAAGGGGACTAGTTAAATAAAATCCTGGTCGTCCATAAATGTTATAATGTGCAACCAAAAAAAAGTTATGTAGAAAAACCAAAATGCAAAAGAATTTGTATAAAAAGAGAAAGGGGGCTTCCCTGGTGGCGCAGTGGTTGAGAGTCCACCTGCCGATGCAGGGGACATCTTCCCGGTCCGGGAAGATCCCACATGCCGCGGAGTGGCTGGGCCCGGGAGCCATGGCCGCTGAGCGTGTGTGTCCGGAGCCAGTGCTCCGCAACGGGAGAGGCCACAACAGTGAGAGGCCCATGTACCGCAAAAAAAAAAAAAAAAAAAAAAAGAGAAAGGATGTGTGTATATGAGAGGAAAAATTTATATATATTACATAATATTTATATTTCACTTATACATTTATTTATTAATTCACAAAATAATGTATTGGGTGGTTGGAAGAATGGGATGGGAAAAATTTTCACTTTGTAACTTCTATGATTTTTCACTTTGCATTATTTGAATATATTTCCTATAGAAAAAAAATGATACGTAATCTAGTTGGAAAAACAGAACCTGGCCGTAAAAAGAGATAAAACATATCAATGTAGTATTTAGCCTATTCCAAAAGCTCAATGAATAGAATATCTGCTAATTGCATGGTGATTAAATACTGTGGACCAGAGTGGTTTTCTGAGGGAAAAGGGTATGAACTGGATCTAGATTTGAATGGAAATTATCTATGTAGATGGGAGGTGATAAGGATGATCCTTCCCAAAAGAAGACAGATGAAAGCAATTTTTAATAATCAAGTTTTGCGAGGCTAAGACCTCAGAGTACAAAGTGGAGGCTGTGTTTTAGTTTAGTTTTGAAGAGATTTCCCTACACTTGCCAGTCCATATTTCTTTCCCCCCCCAAAAATCACATGGTATTTGTTTAAAAAGCACATGGTATTACCACACCATCTTGAGGGGCTGCCCACCTTCCAGCCAATAAGGAGGGCTCTGGTAACCTGCACTAAATTATTCTCTTACCTGGTAACTGTCAAATAATACTGCAGTCAATTATAGAAATATTTTCGTGTCAATTTTGGGGGATTCCAATACTGGAAAATATTAAAGACACAGTAGATAAAATTAAATCCATGGCTTAAAAGTGGAGGCAAGATATATACGTATGAGAAAAAGCCTCCAAATGCACACTCACGTTTTTATAAGGTACATGTTCAGTAAATGTTTGCAGATGTAAACGGAATAAATCACAGAGCTCTTGGCTTCACTGTCTCCCAATATAATTTTCTCTCCTAGTTACAGTTGAGCCTGCATCATCTCAGTGATGAAAATATTTTGCTAATTAAGTAAAATGCACAGAGAATCTCTCGGTTGGTTGTTCGTTTTACATGTTTTTAGTTTCATGTGTTGAGGTGTGTGTGTATTTCAAGAGGAAATAAGGCTTACGCTTTTCCGACATGTCTTTGTTCCCTGCACTTCTCTACCCTATCTCTCCAAACCACCTCACAGGGAGCCTAGCAAAGGTAAGGTACCTGGTAGACACTCAGTAAGTAGTCTTTGTATGATTGGTTCTCCCCACCCTCCACCAGAAGAAAATAGACCTGGTGTGGATATCATGTTCTAATTTAATGTTTTCGAACCCTGTCTGGGGGAAAGTAGGAACATGAAGAGTGCAGCCATCCAGTAAGAAGACATCATCTTTCTCAAAATCATCTTCAAGGTATCTTCTAGAGCTAAATAGCTGTTCCCCATTTGTATCTAGGAGACCACTCCCTCATAGCTTGTACTCATCACCACCTTCCCAATACATTGGTTTTTTTTTCTTGACAAGAACCTCTTCCTAAGATTACATAAGCCTGCTTTTATGTAGCGACACGGTGTTGGATTCATTATTCACTCATGTCCGTGGTAGCCCTAGGGTTCCAGTATTGATCATCTGTGCTTGCTTTTATCACCACCAGCATCACCACTACCACCGTCTCCATCACCACCTCCATCAGCACGACTGTCACCATAACCACCACCACCTGCAGTATCACCATCATCATCACCAGTAGCAGGGCTACTTATTAAGCATTAGCTGTGTGCCAGGCACTGAGCAAAATGCATTACATATATTACCTTTGAAAAATTGAGATGCAGGAATTCCCTGGTGGTCCTGGGGTTAGGACTTGGCGCTTTCACTGCTAGGGCCCCAGTTCCATCCCTGGTCGGTGAACTAAGATCCCACAAGCCACACGCAGCAGCGGCAGCCTAAATAAATAAGTAAATAAAATTGAGACGTAAGTGACACATACCCATTACCTTAAATTCTCTCCAAAACTACCCTGTGAGATACAAATATTGTCCGCATTTTACAATGGAGAGCAATAGAGCTTCGAGGGATTAAACAAAATTTCCACAGTCATACAGCTAGTATTCAGCAGTGATGGAGCCAGATCTCTAATCTCAGTCTGTCTGACTCTAAACCCTGTTCTATTTTCAACTGGTTATGTATACTGCCCTCAACATCTTGAAGTGTATATGTGTGTGTGTGTGTGTGTGTGTGTGTGTGTGTGTGTGTGTTCATATTCCAAAGTTAAAACTTTAAAACATCCTTTCTGGTTCTAGTTATTACAGGTCATGGTATGAATTTATAAATCCTCCAATGAGAAGATTTGGGGAGATTGCACTCTTAAATCAAGGGCGATAGTTTCAAGTTCCATTCCAGATGAGAAATAAGCAGCACCTATTATTGCTTTACTTGTCTATTTTTCAAAGATAATGTGGTTGGAATGAAGAGAGTATGGACACTGGGGTCAGATAAACCTGAGTTCAAATCCTAGCGTACAAAGCTGAATGATCTTGAGCTCATGACTCTACCTAAGTGATCTTCTGTTTCTTTGTATGTAATAAGGAAGAGTTGTGATACTCAAATGAGAAGGCAGAGCAAAATATATGATGTATAACATAAATGCAAGAAGTTCACCTCATTATCCATAGTGCCATCATTGAAATTGCTAAAAAACATTCTTCAAAGACTTTCTTTAAGTGATTAAATCGATATTATTCTTAATTTATGGATGAGAGTGAGGTGTGTGATCAACTTTGAAATCACGTATAGTTTATATGAAAATAAAGACTTGCAGAACTTTTACTAAGGAATAAAAGTTTCATGTCCCTTATAGGCAAATATCAATTAAAAACAACTATGTTCTAATTTGGGTCCAGTAACTTATGGAGAAAAGCTAAAATCATAATAAAAATAATGTAGTGAATTTTGATTTGAACATTTTGGGGTTAAAGTAAAATAATTCTTTTTTCTTTTATATTTTAATTTTAAAATGACTTTTGAATAAATATTACATTCATATGATTCTTACTCAAAAGATACAAAAAGGGCAATTAGGGAAAAACCTGCTTCCCATCAAGTCCCCAGGACCTCAGTCCCTAATGGCAACTAATGCTATGAGTTTCTTTTGTATCTTTCCAGAGGTATATATAGAATATGTAATCAAATTTGTGTAGTTTTCCCCATCCTTCCCCCTTTAAAACAAATGTTAGCATACTTTGCTCTTTTCACTTAAAAATACATCCTAGACCCTTTTGTTCTGGGTTTGTGTAATTTAGCCATGATGTGCAAATCATATCTGTTGGATAAATTACAATGTGCATTTGTAATTTTGATATATATTACTAAATTGTTCTCAATGGAGATTGTACAAATTTGCATTCCTTGCATCAATATATGAGAGTGATTCTTTCCCCTGCAGCTTTGCCAACAGAGTGGGCAATTAGATTTAAAAAATTTTTTATTCGACAGGTTAATGATGTCTCAGTGTAATCTATTATTAGTCTTATTTTTAGTATTATTGTTAGCATCTTTTAAAATGCTTAACAGCCATTTATTTATATTTTCTTTTTGGTGAACTCTTTCAATCCTTTGCCCATTTTTAAATTGTACTCTTGATTTTTTTTTTATTGATTTGTAGGAACTTTTTATATATAAGGAATTATCCTTGTGTCTGGGATATGAGTTGCAAACACTTTCTCCCAGTTTATTGTTTGTCTTTTTCCTTTGCTTATGATAACTTTTGCCATGCAGAATTTTTAAAAATTAGTTAATTTTTTAATCAATGTTTTCTTCTCTGACTTCCAGGTTTTTATGTTATACACAGATTATCTACCATCTTGGTCACTGTAAGACAAATTCAATATTATTCTCTTTTTTTTTTTTTAAATGTATGTATTTATTTATTTATGGCTGTGTTGGGTCTTCGTTTCTGTGCATGGGCTGTCTCCAGTTGTGGCAAGCGGGGGTCACTCTTCATCGCGGTGCGCAAGCCTCTCACTATCGCGGCCTCTGTCGTTGCGGAGCACAGGCTCCAGATGCGCAGGCTCAGTAATTGTGGCTCACGGGCACAGTTGCTCCGCGGCATGTGGGATCTCCCCAGACCAGGGCTCGAACCGTGTCCCCTGCATTGGCAGGCAGACTCCCAACCACTGCGCCACCAGGGAAGCCCAATATTATTCTCTTACAGTGACAACATTTGTACCTCCCATTTTTTTGGTCCACTAACTTGATTGCATTACCAATGAGAGTTTAAAGAATAAATATCATAAATATCAATCTGTTTCATGAACAGTATTCTCAAACAAAATATAAACGGCCCAGCATTTTAACAAAACATACCAAATATTTAGTTCCATGTACATAGTCCTTTTGGAAATGTTTACAAATTTCTATACCCAATAATAGAGTTTGAAAGGGTCTTACAATCTCTAACATTAGAAATTCGCGTTGTATTATGGTAGCAATTCATGAACTTTTATTTTTAAAACTATGCATACTAATTTTGTATTGTTTAAAGTACATGGTGCTAGTAGGTGCTAAATTTAAAATCTGACATAGAATTTGAATAGTTTGGAATGGGAGAAAAGAATACTTAAAAGACATTTTGTTAGCTTATTGGGTTTTTTCCTCTGGTAATACACTTGGCTACTCTTCTAGGGACTCAGTGAGGAAATGGTGGAATACTAATAAGAAACCTATTCAAACATCATTCTTATTCCACTGTATGCCTCTTAGAGTATTAAGAAATGATAGGTAATCTCTCGTATTTCAAACCTTTAACTTCAGGTGTTTTTTTTCTGTCACTTTTTGAAGCATGTTTTGAATTGAGATGCCAAAGGCAGCAGCATAGAAAACTTAAAGAAAGAAATAAAATGAAAGTTTTTTAACTCTTCAGACTGACCTTGTCCTGAACGAGCAAACCGGATAGAGTTAGTCCTCCTTATGTTAGGAACATTGTGATTTGAATACCCTATCCTTGAATGTGTTCTCATAGAATTCACATTCTAATTTTCGCTGTAAAAGCACTATTTGAAGATGCATTTGCAGGAAGCATTCAGTGACTCCTGTTCTTTTTCTAGGCATGTCATCCACTTTGGTAGTGCTTAAAATAAAGTACTCAGATAGAAGGTAAGTTGAAACAGACAACAAGCAGTATAATACAAAATGTTATGAGTAAAGTGTGTTGCTCAGATCCTTCTAAAATACATGTCTCCCTTTATTTTGAAGGCCACAGTATAGGCACCTTGGCTAATGGAATCAGTTTCTTCCTTTGATCATCAATAGGGTTATCTTTTCGGAAAACTAAGTCCCAGTTCAGATGACAGTTTTAGATGAGGCTGACATGAAAGAGAGAAGGCCTGTTTAATTATCAGCTCCCTGAAAAACATGTATTTTCTCTCTTTAAATTAATAATTCTTCAGATGAAACCATAAACAGGAGCTCGATCGGGTCTTGTGGGTTGGGTGGGGGAAGATTTATTTGATCCTTAACTTTTGCTCAGAGCAGTGAAGGGGATCTGGTTTTACGTGTCTGCCTTGCATACGGTTATAGCCTGCTGGCTCCAGGTGATCAATTTCGGTCAAATGAGAATGAGAAATAAATGTAACGAGATTGCATTTATTTAATCTCCTAAAGCTTGGTGAAAGCTTGCAAAGACAGGTAGTGAGTACCCTGGAAGATAGTAGATGCTCAATGAATGTTCACAATAATAGAATATAGTGGATAGATGAAGGGCAAGTATTGAGAATGTGCTAGGCTGGCTTCAGCAACTGCTTTCCATTTTTTAAAAATTTACTTATTTATTTTTGGCTGCGTTGGGTCTTCTTGCTGCACGCTGGCTTTCTCTAGTTGCGGCGAGCGGGGGCTACTCTTCATTGCAGTGTGTGTGCTTCTCATTGTGGTGGCTTCTCTTGTTGCGGAGCACGGGCTCTAGGTGCATGGGCTCAGTAGTTGTGGCTTGCGGGCTCTAGGCGCGGGGGCTCAGTAGTTGTGGCTCACGGGCTCTAGAGTGCAGGCTCAGTAGTTGTGGCACACGGGCTTAGTTGCACCGCAGCATGTGGGATCTTCCCGGACCAGGGCTCAAACCCGTGTCCCCTGCATTGGCAGTCGGATTCTTAACCACTGTGCCACCAGGGAAGCCCTGCTTTCTGTTTTCTATGTGTGTCTACCTACATTGGAAAAGGGTAAAAGGAATTATGGCAATTTACTAGACACATGCTGTCCAATAGGTAACCATTTGCCATATGTGGTTATTGAGCGCTTGAAATGTGGCTAGTCTGAACTCCTGAACTGAGATGTGCAGTAAGTGTAAAATACACAGTGGATTTTGAAGGTTTAGTATAAAAAAAGGAATGCCAAAAAAAAATCTCAATGATACTTATATTGATTATATGTTGAATAATAATATTTTTGATATATTGGGGTTAAGTGAAATACATTACTATTTCTCCTGTTTCCTCCTACTTTTTAAACGTGACTAGTAGAAAAATTTAAATGACTTATGTGGCTTGATTTATATTTTTATTAGACATCGTTGGTCTAGACTTTAGAGATAATCTAGGCAATGAAATATTTCTGCTTTTAAGGGGCAAACTGTTTGCAAGCTATATAAAAATATGACATTTACTCCTTACCTGGGCTGGCGGGAGTGGAGGGAAGAGGGAGGCCTGTTGGCTCTGGAATGCCTCTTCCTTCTACCCTAAGACTTACCCGAATTGATTCTCAAGATGGGGCTGGGCACCTTGGGGGCCTCCTTCACCCCACCGGGGAAGAAGGATGGGCCAGGCCAGAGCGCCAGCATCAGAGAGAAACGTGCCAGCTTTCTTCACCTCGTGATTTCCCCGAGGGTCTGGGTCGTAACTCTTAGAGGAATGTGAGGCCGGGACCCGAAAGGAACTTCTCCAGGACAAGCCCCGCATGCACAGCCTGCCCCTTGCGCTGTGCTCAGGCCCCATAGCCCCCTTGGCGAGCCCAGCTGGGATTATCTGAGTGCGCTGGGATAAGGGGTTCTCCTTAACGGACAAGGGTGGCGACCGAGGAATCCCTGTCTCTGCCTCACTTCCGATCCCCCTGTTCCTGCCTCCGCGCCCCCAGGGGCCTGCATTGGTGCGGACGGCGGGTCGCACTCTCTCAGCCACGGAGCTTGGTTTCCCAGCATCGTTGAAAGGGGAGAGGGAAGGAAAACTCCCGCAGTCCTGGAAGTCCTTCCACTTCCCAGAGCTGTCCAGCTTCCTCCCTCCGTCTGTCACTTCCTAGGTTCCCACTGGGGCGGAGGCGGAGGCTGGAGAGCCGGACTCCCGAGGGAAAGTCTCCCTCGGCAGTGCTGGGCTCTTGGGCAGGCGGGTTCTGGCATGAGCAGAAGTAGAGAAAGGGGAGCGTGGGCAGTCGGCCCCTCCTCCCGCGCGTCTTGGCCAGCGAGCAGGGCCTGGGGAGATAGCCTTAGCTTTGGGGGACAGCAGGGAATGTGAAATAAAAGTATATGAAATAAGGGGGAGGGTAAGGACTGAGCAGGCTGTCTACCCCGCCCCTTCCCTTCCCTCCTCGGGTCCCTCGAACACTCCGGGGGACGTGTAAGGATGAATTCTGAGAAAGGGTTTGTAGCGCCTTGGCTCCAAGGTAACTGCTACCCAAAGGCGTTTTTTACTGCCCCTGGTCCCAAGGGACATTCAGTAATCTTGTCATTTCTGTTTCTGAGACAGAAGTTAGTCCCTGCCCCCAGAGTGAAGCTAAAATCCCACCCCCAAGGCTGGGTGCAAATCTGTGCTCGGTCTGTGTAGGGATGGAGTGTAAGCGCGCGCCGCCTCGGGAAGGCTCTCTACAGAGGCTACTTCTGGTTGTAAACCCGCCACGCCCTCAATAGCCTCTAATCCTTTAGGGTCTTAGGAGACAGGATGCCTCGGTTTCCACTCACAGGAAAGAGTAAGCGCTCGCTGGCAGCAGGGTGGATGTGGGTAAAGTGTGGACAGTCCCCTCTTCACGAGTCTCCTGGGTCTTCCTTTGGTCCTGCGGGAGATGACTGGACCAGGACTAAAGACCAAGCAACGCCCCTGGAAGTCTTCTATGTTCCCTCTCCGTGGCCACCTGCTTTCCGGTCTTCAGTTCTTACAATTATAAACTTTAAAAAGATCACATTTCTCACTCCAGGACAAAGAGTTCTGACTTCGTTTAGAGGCTTACTTGCCAAGAGCTTATTTTAAAGTTATTTCCCCCTTCGTCCTCCTTCTTCTGGCTCTCCTCATCTGTTTACCATTTACCAGTTCATCCGTATGGAATACGACGCTCCCACTTCTTGGAGCTCTGTAGTTTGGGGCCTAATTGATTCTGGTAATTAATTTGTTCTACCTGCTAGATCAGATGGAAATCCTACCCGTGCGCCCAAGGATTAGCACTTGGCTTCCTAACACCTCCTCTAATTATCTAATAGCATGGGTTGTGAGGACTCAGTCTCTATTAAAACACTTTTACTATTAGCAGTGGTGATTGGAATTGTGATGATGACTAGATTTCAACAAATTAGAGCTTAAAAATGGGGAGATGGAAGAGAAGTGGCTTCTTTTAATTTCCCTGAGTTTAACATCAATAATTAGAGCAATTTTCGGAGATGCGAGCTGAAATTACCCCTGCTGTGCTGTAGATGATCACCTTAATTTTAGCAAATTGACTCCAGGGAAATAAATGTGACAGATTTGAAAAAGACAAACATTAGAAAACAAAAGATTGGGAGGGAGGAAAATGAAAAGAAAGGCTGCAAAAGGGAATGGGAAACAAAAACACAGTACAATTATTTGGGGGGGGGGGCGCTAGGGCTGAAAAGGATAGTATAGCAGAAATAGCAGCCTATGTGAGCGGAATGAGGAGAAAGTAATGGAAATTTGAGAGGAGGTGGAGGCTGGCATTTAAGAGGTAGTTTTGGACATATTTACACAGATCAAATTAATTGACTAATGTAGGTATAACTTTCCTCACACCATCCTCTAAAACGGAGGTAAAGAATGTTATGATCATCATCAACGTTTTATTTATTTACCTCGACAATCCAGTCATCCCTCAGTCATCAACTTAAGGTGGGTCTAGCGGATATGGACTCTCTCCTCACTTCTCCTCTTCCCCCTGTGCTATCATTTCTCTAAAGTTTTAAAGCCCTGGCCCCAGTGCTGAAATAAGTGCTTTATTCCTGTTGCTTCGGGGCCCTTTAAATGCCTTCTGCTCTCTAAAGAGGAGTTTGTCCGAGGGTAGAGACTTTATCTCTTTCGTTTTCTTTAAAAAACGGCCGGGAGCTAGGCAGCTCCTGCCGTGGCGGGCAGAAACTGAGGTCGAGAAACCTGGTAGGAGCAAGGACCCGGTCCGCTCGGCTGCACTCTCCCCGGGCCTGGCCGGTCGTATTCAGCACCGCGGACAGCTCCCCGCCCCGCCCCGCGCCCACCGCACCCTCCCCTCTGCCTCTGGCAGCCTTGCCATTGGCTGTCCCGACTCCCCTCTCCAAGCTGCCAATTCTCCTACACTTAGACCCAACCTACCCAAGAGCTTATCTTCTTGCCTCTCCAGCGCCGGGGGTAGCCCAGGCCGAGGAGAGAGCATCAGGGATCCGAGCCTCGAGGGTGGTTGGCCCTCGACCAGGCGTGCTGAGACGCTGCCTGCTTCCTACTCGTCGTCCCCGGCCCCCGCCCTGTGGCAGGCGCTCGGTTCAAGATGAATCTCAACTTCACCTCCCCTCTACACCCGGCGTCATCTCAGAGGCCCACGTCCTTCTTCATCGAGGACATCCTGCTGCACAAGCCCAAGCCGCTAAGGGAGGTGGCCTCTGACCACTTCACCAGCTCTCTGGCCTCCCGGGTGCCTCTGCTAGACTATGGCTACCCCCTCATGCCCACACCCACCCTCCTGGCCCCTCACCCCCATCACCCTCTACATAAGGGAGACCACCACCACCCTTATTTCCTCACCACGGCGGGTAAGTAACAGGGGTCTCAAGGTATGGGGAGAGAGAGAGAGAGCACGTCTTCCAGCATAGACCCTAAGCCTGTGACGGATGAGAGGAAAGGCCAGAGCTGGCTGGGCCTGGCTTGGCTGGGCCTCCTTCCCTAAGTGACAGTGGAAGGTTGGGGATATGGCTGAGAACACAGGGAGCTCCCTTGAGGCCAATCCAGGGTCACTCCTCACTTTCTATAACGGAGGAGACGTGCCGAGCCAAGAGGTAGCTGCAGATTTGTCGATATTCTTGACGGGCAGTGTTCAGTTTCCTTTCTCTTGGTCTTCCTGGCCATTCTGGTCCATCTCTCGGTCCCCATCCCTACCTCTCCCACTCTGGGGGAGACCCCTGACTATCCCACCCCACGGAAAGGAACTCAACTTTCCAGCCCAGAAGCTCAAAAGGCTCCAGTGGGGCCAGCTCTCTCCTCCCAGGCGCTGAGCATTTGCAGGTAGACACTGCGGGGGTTTGGAAGTGAAGGAGGGTTTGGGGATATTCTGAGGACTGAAGGTTTGGGCTGGCCCGAATAAGGGAGAGAAGGTAAGGAAAAAAGAGGGAGAGACGCAGCTGCTCATTAACCCTCTTCACTCCCAACATCTAGCATTTAATTCACAATCTTGGGCTGCGCTGCCCTCCTTTGCCCCTGTTGCTGATCTCTCTGGAGCCCAGAGCCAAAGTATTTTGATTTCCCAGGCACGGCAAAGAGCGGGGACCAGCCAAGTCTGGTTGGGACAGGGAGATGCGGGGAAATACCCAGGTTTCTTTTGTGCCTCTCTCTGAAAGGCCACATTCACGCTTTCTTTTCCGGCATCTTCATTCCAGACAGAATAGAATAATTCGTTGAGTCCAGATGCAGAGCGCAGCCGGAAAAACAACCCTAGTCGGGGTGGGGGCTGGACAGACGTGAGCCAGTTTGTGAAAGGTGGGCGCTGGAATCCACGACAACAGCTAAAGCGTTTGTGAAGCGGTAAAACCCAGACTTCGGGGCACTGGGTTGGAGGGGCAATTGTGAAGCCTGCGTCCAAGTCCGCCCCTCTGCTTTGGCTCCACCGCCGGCCAGAGACAGTCTCTTTTGCGCTGCACCCATGTTCCCGGCAAATAGTAGTGGCCAAAGCGAGAGATACCGGAACTACTAGTTTTCTGTTTTTGCTGTTCCCCCCCTGGGATCAGCCGATATTTACGTCTGCGGCGGTTGGTCCGCTTGGTACGTCTCAGACATGGTAAAGCTTGCGAAGGTCAGGAAAGACACGAGAAGTCTCCTGCGGCCCGGGAAAAGCGTTTCAATCCTTCTGCGTGGGGTTGGAGGGAAAGAATGAGAACTAGATGGGTCCCCAGCGCGACGCCGAGACTGATAGGAAACGTGCGAGGCGGCAATTCCCCTTCCGTTCTCGCTCAGGAGCTGCCCCGCACGTGAGAGTGTTGGCCTGTTCCCTTTGGCCGCAGGCGGGAGAGTGGAGGCGGCTCAGGGAAGAGAACGGTGTTTTTTAGTGAGGTTGGGAAGCCGGATCACATTCATGCTTCAGCCCCAGGACATCACTGGTTGTCGTCAGGGGTCTGGAGGATTGGGGGGAGGGGGGATGGTGAGGAGGAGGATAGCTGCTGGACCCTCCGACGTTTGCAAGAAAACTTCGGGAGGCGCAGCCGAGGACTCTCCGGAAGTTTCTCCAAGAAGACAGTATTTAAGGCCTCCGGATCTATTTTATAATTTTCTTTTCCGTTTTACTTACTGTTTATTGTGTGTGTGTGTAGACGGCCTTTCTGATAAAGATCTCCAAGCGCTATTCTTGCGATTTATTCCCCCTGCCCTGCGATTCCTGGGAGAAGCCCTGGAGAAGCCGTGGGGCGAGGCGGGGACCGGCGGGGGCACGAGGTGGAGCGGGTGCCGGGGACGAGGGTGGGGAGTGGAGCGGGGGTCGCCCGGGGAGGTCGGGCTCTGCCCACTTGACCGCTCTTCTCTCCGCAGGGGTGCCTGTCCCGGCGCTGTTCCCGCACCCCCAGCACCCCGAGCTGCCGGGGAAGCACTGCCGCCGCCGCAAAGCTCGCACGGTTTTCTCGGACTCGCAGCTCTCCGGCCTGGAGAAGAGATTCGAGATCCAGCGCTACCTGTCCACGCCCGAGCGGGTGGAGCTGGCCACGGCCCTCAGCCTGTCCGAGACGCAGGTGGGCCGGAGGAGGGGGAGGCCCCATCTCCGCTCGCTCCTCTCCCCCCGACTCCTAACGCCTCTGGACCGGCCGCGGAGTTCTTGCGTGCAACGACCCCGCTCCCCTTTATTCTAGGCTTCTCCGAAGACCCGTAGTAAAAGTACCGACACCTCCAATCTCTTGTCGACTCACCGAAGCAAAATCTCTCGAGCGGGTTCTGGACACGGAGGAAAAACCCCTCGAGTGATTCTGATGCTCACTCCCCGCTTGAGAACTAGCATTTCTGTGCCTCCCCACCCATTTCTGATCAGGGCAGTAACCCGGGTCACACGTAAATCGGTAAGAGATAAGAGGGTTCTTGACCCGAGAGAAGCCCACATAAGATTTTTTTTCTTCTTTAACCTCTCTCACAGCCGCGAGTCTTCATAGCCACCCCTCCCAGCACAGACACAGACAGACAGACACACAGACAGACAGACAGACACACACACACACACACACACTAATATAAGCCTCCTTTCTATTGCCCTGTCCTGAGTGGAAGGACTGTTTTCATCTTCTGCCAGATGCTCTTCACATGCAACCTCAAAATACCTCACTCCACTCTCTTTCCTATTCTTTGTGCCTGGAAACCCAACTTGCTGTGAAATCATAGCCCTGCCAGGCCCCAGTGATTTTTCTCTCTGATGAGAAGCAGCAAGTCTGCTTCTCATCTTGCTGTCCAGCAGTCTTGCTGGACCCGGTATTTAGATGTCACAGTCAGAGGAACGTATTCTGAACAGAAAGGAAACTTATCCACGCAGCACTTACTATTAGAAATTCTAATTAATAGCACTATTAGTATTTACTAAACACACCCTTTTGAGCCTCATCGTTATTTCAGGACAAGTACTTCTGAGAGCTAGGATGTTTGATTCTCATTCAAGCTAAGACAATAACTTGTGAGCCACTCAGGTGTGACTTAACCCAAGGTTGGGACTGTCACAACTTCTGGATAATTCATCAGTGGATTGCGGTCTATTAAACTCCAGCAATCGCTTTTGTCTTAGCTCAGTAACCATGGGTCTGAAGGAATGACGTGATTTTCTTTGTTTCTCCCCGGAATCAGGTGAAAACGTGGTTCCAGAATCGGCGGATGAAGCATAAAAAGCAGCTGAGGAAAAGTCAAGACGAGCCCAAAGCACCTGATGGGCCCGAGAGCCCTGAGGGCAGCCCCCATGGCCCCAAGGCCGCACCCGCCGAGGCTCGGCTGGGCCTGCCCACGGGTCCCTTCGTGCTGACCGAGCCGGAGGACGAGGTGGACATTGGGGACGAGGGGGAGCTGGGCTCAGGGCCGCACGCGCTCTGAGCCGCCGGGCTGGGGAAGGCGGGGAGGACGCAGAGGGGCGGGCCACGGACATCGGCTCCGGGAAGATAAACACGACACACCTGTTAACCCTCCAACACCTGCGGGGCCTGCGCGGCGCGGCCTCCCGACCCCCTCCCCCGCCCGACCGCCAGCTCGCAGCGCCCGTGCGGGGGCGAGTGTGCGCCTGCTTGGCTCGTCCGCTCGCCCCGCGTCTTCGGCAGCGCAAACGGGAGCACGGGCTCTTGGCTCCCTAATTCGGTGGGGGACCTCTTCCCCGCCGCGACTGCAGACCCCTCGGCCCTCGCCCCTCAGCCACCTGTCCCCGCTCCGTTGGCCAAGCTCTCCACCGGACCCCTTGCCCTTCCTTGGGCAGACCGATGGGCTGCAGGTAAGGGACCGAGTGTCTGGGCCCTCCGCTCTGCGGGGATCCGGATCCGGACCTGATCCTTAACACATTCACTCCCGGACAGACTCGCGCGCCACCCGCCACTAACCTCCCACTCGCCCCCCCCCCCATCTCTAACTAATACAAAGGCGGCTCCCTCCTTCTCAGGGCGGCGCTTCCATCCTCTAGCGTCACAGTTCCCCTCAAGAGCTCGTGGTTCTGCACCCAGGAACCCTTTTTGAGCTTGTGGTCCCCCAGGCACCCGCGTCTTTACTCTGGTTCCCTCTCCCTCCGCCCCCGTTCTGAGCGGCGCTCACGGGAGTCGAGACACTTGGGCAGAGCAAACCCACCGAGCAATTTTGCTTCCCGGCCTTGTTGCGCGCCTGTCCAGCAACTCTTCCATGTCCCACCGGTTACTGATATTTTAAAAGCGAGCGTTCCTCGGGTTGTGTGTGGAAGTGCTCATTCTCATCGCATTTTAGGGAACTCGGAGTTTTAGCAAAATGAAACCTAAAGGGGAATACGCATCCCCTTACAGGCGTGCACCTGTTTGGGGACCCTTGAGGGGCGGCAGGAGTCCTATTGGCTCTGCGCGTTGCCCCCTCCCTTTCCCCCTGGGAGGTCTCCTATTCTTTTCCCGGGTTTGCACTCTCTTTAGATAATAAAGGGCTCGCCGGGCAAAACTGGGAACAGACACGAGTTTCCGGGAATCGTTTGTTACCGCGACCTCCTACGCGCACGCTCCCTCCCCTCCGCCCTGGGCAGTTTCCTGTCCCCCGCAGGAATGAGCAGGGCTAGTAACTTTTCCTTAACAGATTCCCGTCTCCCCGTCGCCGATTTTTCTGTTTTTAATCGTTTAATAGTCTAGAGTTCCACCTACGTGAAAAAGGTTTCTGCAAATAGTATTTTTTGACTCTGAAGTGCTGAAAGGACAGAGATCTCTTGATATTAGGAGTGTGAAATTATGGTAATGAATTGTGTGACGACACTACATACCCAGTACACTTATCAAGTATAGCAGCCGTGCCAGAGGCGACCTCAGTTTCCCATCTTCCTTTCGCCCTGGTTGTGTATTCAGGTAACAGAGACCAGGAAGGCCAGAAAAGAGTGTCTGTGGCTAGGTAGAGGACTGACTCTTGGGTTCTAATGACTAATAGTAATTATGAAAATAACAGAGATGTGAGCTTGGGTTACATTTAATTACGCTTTTCCGTTCCTTATTTCTCTAATAAGAGGATGAATCCTAAAGATCCTTCTGGGTCAAAGTTCTGTGATTCTATTAATGTAGCAGCAGATTTTTTTTTTTTTCCAGTAGGCTTGTTTGAGGAGACATTAACTTAAGCAAAGATAATCGTCCGAGTGAGAACTTTATCCAATCTGCACCATTTAGGAGGCAAAGCTATTGCTTTAAAAACACAAGCATTGTATATACTATTTGGGTTTGCCAAAGTGCTGTCAGTCAACAATCTGTGAGTCATGGCAAGGATTATTTTTCTCTTCATAGACAAGGAAATAGAGGCTTGGCGAGATGGAAGGATTTACCCATGAAATCAGGACTAGCTAAGAGCCAAAGCAGGACAGAAAATATCTCTTCTGACTCCTTGATCACTTCTTTGCCCAAAACACTTTGCTTTCTTCTGGTAACATGGTTGGCATTTTGCTTCTAACACTTTGTAAGGACCCCTCTTGTATTTATTTAGATTGTGTAGATGTGCTACGAAAGCAAGTCTAGGTTCAGATTTCTCCTCTCTCTCCCTGTTCAGATGATGACAGTACTGTTTTAAAGCAGGCGTTTTTGGCAAATGCTTTGTGAAAGACTTAGTTATATAAAGAAAGCAATTTGTGAATAAGAACGTTCCTAGTAACCTGGGAGAGAAAGTGGATACTGTTACGCAAGGGGAACATCTCAAATACGTCTAATCCCAGGAAGAACAACTACTAAAAGGGATTTTGGGGGAGAATCTTTGAAGTGAGTAGAAATACTATGTTTTGGGAGAAATGAAAACGGTTAAATTAGACGGTTAACACAAACCCCAAAGCACCAGGCATTTCTTTCTTCTCTTGTCTTCACAAGAAGATGGCAGGGCTTATTCTAGGTCTCAGAGTAGCAGACTAGCAACATTTTAAGACTCTCTGTCTTGAAAAGGCAGGTAAAGAGGAAACACTGTTAGCATAGGCACAGCTCTGCTTGATCAGAGGCAGGATGAATCCTAGGGCTCAGGGAATGGCTGTGTCTTTCATTTATGAGCATCAAACACAAAAAGATGCTCATTCTGCCTCGCCTTGTCTCCCTCTGTGGCTCTTCCTGAACAGATTAGTTAGGAAGGGAAGAGCTCAGATACACAGCGCCAGCCACACTGACGGTGGCATCATTTTCTCATCAGACAGTATTCCCTGAAATTGGCGGCCAACAACTCAATAGCAAAGTTCTCCTAGTTTTTCTTTTCTTTCCCTTTCTTTCTTCCTTTCTTTCTTTCTTTCTTTTTTAATACACAGGGAGTTAGTGATGATAGTAGAGGATAGACACAATTTAGTCTCAATTTAATGTAACATGATAGCACTTTTTGGTTTCGGCCTTCAATACTGATCAAGGCCTCCATAGGCTGAAAAGATATTTTGTCTGAATTACCCAGGCTTTTGCCTCCACTCAGTTTCAATTGGTGGTGAAGATCTGCAAAACCATGTTCATTATGATGCATTAAAGTAAAGAAAGACATACATAGGTCTGATTCTGAAGGGGCAAAACCATCTTAAAATAGCCAAGGTGGACAAGTCATCCTACATGTAATCCCAAATGTAGTAACTAATTTGTTCGGTATTTGTTCTCAATGCTGTATCTGATGGACTTCATTTCATAGCGTCTCAGAGAGGGACTCGATAATATTTCTACTCACGTGACATAAGAACACAATAAATCGACAACACGTTATTCAGCCCAGTATTAGCTGATAGTGGCACTAAGAAACGATTAATTGGAATCCATGACACCACTTCAAAAGACAGAGAACTGGCTTTTGTCGATGGATTTGATAACTAGAGATAAAGAGGTGTGAAGGCACAGAGCAAGCAGAATGCTTTCTTCTGCTAAGAGAATCGTGCAATAAACAAACTTAGTTGAAGCAGTGACTCCCTGGTCTTCTTGAATGGGGCTCAGTGTGTGTGCAAAAATAATGAAATATTTTATATTTATGTTATATTCTTGGCAGCACATTTTAAAGAGGATATTGACAAACTAAAATTCATCCAGGAATGAATACAGGAACCTAGATAGTAAAAGGTATAGGAAACAGAGGAGTATGAGCGTTTCAGCTTGGAGAAGCAAGGCTTTAGAGAGGGTTGGGAGAGGAGATTGGCTGTGTTAGCTGTATTTCAATGGCTACAGAGCAATTACGTATCGGGAGGGTATGTCTAGTCTGTCCTGCTAGAGACGGCAGAACCAGAACCAACGGATGGTTCCAGGCAAGCAGATTTTGGAACAATATTTGAGCAATTTCTATAGGCCAGGTACTGTGTTGTCCATCAGTAGAACAGGCTAAGTCCACAAAACACTAAGCACTTTTCACTAGCAAAGTTTGATCAGAAGCTGGAAGGCAAAACATTTAAAATTATTTGTCATCTTACTAAGAATAAGATTTTACTTCATACACTCTAATTTAAATAAATAGACCAGGACTTCCCTGGTGGCGCAGTGGTTAAGGATCCACCTGCCAATGCAGGGAACATGGGTTCAAGCCCTGGTCCAGGAAGATCCCACATGCCACGGAGCAACTAAGCCCGTGCACCACAGCTACTGAGCCTGCACTCTAGAGCCCGTGAACCACAACTACTGAGCCCACGTGCCACAACTACTGAAGCCCGCGCGCCTAGAGCCTGTGCTCCACAACAGGAGTAGCCACTGAAGTGAGAAGCCCGCGCACCACAACGAAGAGTGGTGCAACTGGAGAAAGCCTGCATGCAGCAATGAAGACCCAACGCAGACAAAAATAAATAAATAAATAAGATCCCACATGCCACGTGGCCCGGCCGCCCCCCATAAAAGATACCTAGAAATCAACAAAAATAAATTTAAATAAATAAATAGACCTATCACAATTAGAAGAGTTAACGGAAACAAGAAAAAGAAGAAAAGGATATTAACTTTAATTCATTAAAGAAGTCCCAAAACCTCATTCTAGAAAGTAAATGAAAACAAGGTGATATCCCACTGAGTTGAAGACAAAGTTATAGTCAGGAAGGAATTGTCAGTGTTAGAAGAGACATTTGACAAAAATCTAAGCCCTTCATTTTATAAACGAAGACATTAAGATCTAGATATAATGAATGTCTGGCCAATGTCAAATAGACAGTGGCAGGGACTTCCCTGGTGGCACAGTGGTTGAGAGTCCGCCTGCCGATGCAGGGGACGCCCGGTTCGTGCCCCGGTCTGGGAAGATCCCACATGCCGCGGAGCGGCTGGGCCCATGAGCCATGGCCGCTGAGCCTGCGCGTCCGGAGCCCGTGCTCTGCAACGGGAGAGGCCACAACGGTGAGAGGCCCGCGTACCGCAAAAAAAAAAAAAAAAGACAGTGGCAGAATTAAGACTAGAAGCCAATTTTAATTATCGTAGCTTACCACTGATTCATATTGTGATAAAGGTGGCAGTGGGGCTATTGTCATTGTATTATGTGGAGGAGAGGGTTTTGCATAGCAATTTTGGTTGTAAAATTTTTAAAAATTACCTGGAAATTATCTAGCAAATTCTTAGATCAATTTATGGAAAACCTTCTAATTAAGAGCAATCTGAAACTTAAATTGACATTCCTAGGATGTACTGAATCCCTTAGCCCTGTTTTCATCCAAGCCACAGTTGAATAACCACTTGCTGGGATGTTTTCTTTATTTTTCTTTTTTTAATTGAAAATGATGTTTTATTTGAATAAGGCATAAAATAAATTTATACTATTATAATTTATGCCAATCCCTATATTATGCTTACGTTTTATTTTTTTTCTTAACTACAAACTTTTACTATGTTAATATATGTTGTGAATGATCATAGGATACATTTAACATATAGTGCCGGGATGTCTTAGAAGAGGTTCATATATCCTCTTGTAGGATGAGCTAGATGATGTCTCAGCTACTTCAAATCCCCCCACTTTTCTATTCTAAAATTTTTGGCTTAATCTCCTTTAATTACAGACAAAGCAACTTAGAGTCAGAGACTGACTTGCCCAATGTCATACAGGCTATTAATTTGGTGAGTTACAGAATTAATACATGCAGAGGTCAGAGATAATTCCGATAAGTATTCAGAAGTGAGATGAAAATTTGAAATGACCCTCATGTTTTCTCTTCAGTCAGATTCTCCCTGTTGTATTTTCTGATTTTAATCCCACCTCCTAAAGACACGTTTCTCCTTCCCTCTCAGAATTCCTGGTGTGGACACTAGATAACCGTCCCTCCATGATTTCATTTATAATAATTCTGTGAGCTCTCTCTTATTACTCTTTATAATATTGTGGAACCACATCTGATTTGGCATCATTGCCACTGGCTAGATGGCTTAGAGACTTCAATTCTAATCTTACATTAGCTAATGATTACATTATTTCTCTTACTTGGCATCCAAAACATGAGGAGAGTACCCTATAAATCAGTTAAGAATGGGGAGGGGATGTGAGATAACAGTTATAAAAGTATATACTGTGATATCTTGGATGAAAAGTGCTAGAGAAAGATGACGAATTACAGTATACATCTGAACATAGCAGTTTGTTCATTGATACCAAACTTCAGAGGACATCAACTGTAAGCAATATGGTTACCTAAAAGATGAGTATTAGTCTTGTGTGCCTTCACTATCATTACAAAGGGGATATTATGTCTCTTTCCAAGGAATTTTATTTTTTTATAACTTCATCTTAATTTCTCTTTGTCACTGACCTCCCATGTGGACTGAGGGGACAAGACAGCCCTGGATGAAATAGGAGTCAGAAAGTGTCATTGAGGATGCTTTATCTGGAAAGCTCCTTTTTCTCCCCCTTACCTGTCCCAGCCCCATTCTGCCCCAGGTTTCTCTTATCCCATTTGGTGACAGACATGATGTTATATAAGGAGTCAATTTAGAAAGAATTGCCTATGATTCCAATACAGAATGTACGATGGAAATCCAGGATTTAAGCTTCCTTCTGAAGCCTTTAAGAAATTTTTTTGAGCTTAAAAAAGGCACACCTTTTGCATATATATCTGTAACAAGAATAAATAAAAGAGTTGTTTAGAAATATTAACTAATATAGTCCCTGGGAATTGGCTGAACATTTCTAACATCTGTGCCCTCCCTAGCCTCCAGGGCTGCAGATAATGGAGTAATCATGTGTGCTTGCCTTCTAGCCAGAAGTTAACTTAGCTTAACTTCTAGCCAGAAGTTAAAGAATGGCCAAATAGGGAATTCCCTGGCCATCCAGTAGTTGGGACTCTGCGCTTTCACCCGCCAAGGACGTGCGTTCCATCTCTGGTTGGGGAAACTAAGATCCCGCAAGCTGCAGGGCGGCAATCAGTACCCACGTACATACATACACATACCAAATAATCTATTCCTCTCAGTGCTTCACTTGGGAAGGGAAACAAACTATAGAAAGCAATGGGAATAAAGATAGGAGATGGCTCTTTATCCCAAGTTTAAGATGGGAATAATTTACAAGCTAAAAACAAAATAATGAATACTTTATGCTTGCTCTGCTCTTTTCTCATCTGTTTTTTTCCTCCAGTTCCTAAGTTCTCTAATTTTAATTTTAAAGATTTGAGCTTTATCATTTACCTGTGCACAGTGTTTAAAAAGTCAAATAGTTCTACAAGGATTATTTAAAAAGGAAGCGGTCCCCTGTCCCCTTCCCTATTTTCTTCACTACAGAGGCAACCAGTTTCTGTTTTGGGCTGATTGTTTTGGTATCTTATCCACCTTCACGTTTCTAAATGACTTCACTGCATTGCTGCTTTTTGGTGTTTCTATTTCAGAAATTATCTAGTACTTCATGCTATAAAAGATGAAGGCGTAGTTCTCTTTCTCGCCTGTTCCCACCACATACGTGCACCCTCTCTTATCTCTCCTCTCAAAACTGTAATTTATTATGATGTGCATGTGTAATTCTCAGCTAAGCCAGGTAGTCAGCTGCGATTACTTTACTTTTTCTGCAAGACTTTTTGTTTTTCTTGGAATTAAGGCTCATTGTATTATTCTTAATTTTTAGTGTACTTGTGACTAATTTAACTCCAGTTCTTCACCATTTGTCACTACCTCCCTCCCAAATGTTCATGTATTTTAAAAAAATTTTTACTGGAGTAGAGTTGCTTTACAATATTGTGTTAGTTTATACTGTACAGCAAAGTGAATCAGCTATACATATACACATATCCCCTCTCCTTTTGGATTTCCTTCTCATTTAGGTCACCACAGAGCATTGAGTAGAGTTCCCTGTCCTATACAGTAGGTTCTCATTAGTTATCTATTTTATGCATAGCATCAATAGTGTGTATATGTCAATCCCAATCTCCCAATTCATCCCACCGCCCCCTTCTCCCTTGGTATCCATACGTTTGTTCTCTACGTCTGTGTCTCTATTTCTACTTTGTAAATAAGATCGTCTATACCATTTTTTTTCAGATTCCACATATATACGTTAATATATGATATTTGTTTTTCTCTTTCTGACTTACTTCCTTCTGTATGACAGTCTCTAGGTCCATCCATGTCTCTACAAATGACCCAGTTTTGTTCCTTTTTATGGCTGAGTAATATTCCATTGTATATGTGTACCACATCTTTATCCATTCCTCTGTTGATGGACATTTCAGTTGCTTCCCTATCCTGGCTACTGTAAATAGTGCTGCAATGAACATTGGCATGCATGTGTATTTTTGAATTATGGTTTTCTCTGGGTATACGCCCAGGAGTGGGATTGCTGGGTCATATGGTAGTTCTATGTTTAGTTTTTTTAAGGAATCTCTGTTCTGTTCTCCATAGTGGCTGTACCAATTCACATTCCCACCAACAGTGCAAGAGGGTTCCCTTTTCTCCACACCCTCTCCAGCATTTGTTGTTTGTAGATTTTCTGATGATGCCCATTCTAGCTGGTGTGAGGTGATACCTCATTGTAGTTTTGACTTGCATTTCTCTAATAATTAATGATGTTGAGCATTTTTTCATGTGTTTGTTGACCATCTGTATGTCTTCTTTGGTGAAATGTCTATTTAGGTCTTCTGCCCATTTTTGGATTGGGTTGTTTGTTTTTTTGATATCGAGCTGCATGAGCTGCTTGTATATTTTGTTAATCCTTTGTCAGTTGCTTCATTTGTAAATGTTTTCTCCCATTCTGAGGGTTGTTTTTTCATCTTGTTTATGGTTTCCTTTGCTGTGCATGTACTCTTAACATTTTGATTTCCTGAACAGATTTCTCCCAGAGGCCCCTGGTCTGCTCCCCTATGGATTCTGGGTCAATGCATCTTCCTTCCTCTTCATCTCAGGCATTGCTTTCATTTTACTCTTGTTTCCTCTATCTTCCTTTTTCTTGGTTTACTCTCTCATTTTGGTGGAGCACACGGTCCTGTAGTTTCCTTATTGGTGTATGAAAAGTCAATGTTTTGAGATCATTCTTGTATAAAAACATCTTTATTCTAGTTTCATGCTTTATTAGTATTTTGTCTAAGTATAGAATTCTCAATTGGAAATACTTTTGAATACTTTTGAATGATTTTGAAGGCATCTTTCAATCGCTTTTTAGCTTCCAATTGCTGCTGTGAAGTCTAACGCCATTTTGATTCTTGATTCTTGATTCTTGATATATCCTGTTTCATTTATTCATTTGTTTTCCTTTTTGGAAGCTTGTAGGGTACTCTCTTTGGAGCCAGTGTACTGAAATTTTGCAGTGATATGCCTGAGTTGGAGGTCTGTTTTCACCCACTCTTTTGGATACTCAATAGACCCTTTCAGTCTGAAAACTCATTTTTTTCAGTTATGGGAAAATTTCTTGAATTAATTCTTTGATGATTTCTGTTCCTTTTTTTCTATGTTCTTTACGGAACTCCTATTATTTTGATTTTTTTCAGCCTCCTGGATTTATCCTCTAAATTTATTCCTTTCTCTCCTATTGTCTATATTTTTGCCTTTTCGCTCTGCTTTCTGAAAAAATTCTGAATATTATTTTCTAACCTTTGGATTTTTTATTTCAGCAATCATGTTTCTAATTCCAAAGATCTCTTTAATTTCCTCCTCCTCCTTTTTAATGGTATCGCATATAATATCCTCAGATGTTTGGAAATCCTTGATTGTGTGCTCATATTTAAGTAGGAGAAATAAAAAGCTCATAGGAAGCTCTGAATACCCAGTGCGACCTGCTGACTGTGAACTTTCCTATAGGATAACATGGTTGCGTTCTTCAGTTGGAGAACCTCTGAAATCAGAACTTTTAGCTCTTTTCTTTTAGGCTGGTCAGATTCCCCAGAGAAGAGTTTTCCAAATTCCTGCTTATAGGATGAAGGCCTAACATTCTGGGGACCACGTGTCAGAGGAGGACCAGAGGTCTCTGTATTTAGAACACCTGTGCTCACTGTTGTCTCTGTTCTCAGGATGGTGCCTCCTAACAGCCCGTTGTTTCTCACTCCTGAGACTCTGTAGAGGGTCAAGCAGCCTTTTACCAGGGTGGTGGAGGGAAGTCATCCTTCACTTAACCCCCTCACCCTCTTCCCCCCCTACTTCCAGCAGTAATTGACACCATCAGTTCCAGAGCATTTTGGGCATTCTGTAGTGTATATCAGATTGATTCTTGGATTTCCCCATTGCCTGGTTACAATTTAGTGTTTTTGGAGGCTTCCAATTATTATTATTATTATTTTGCAATTTATTCATCTGCTTTCCAGTTTTTAAAAAGTTGCCACTGGTATCCCTCTTCCTATTCTCCCTGTTCTTATATGTTTATGCCTTAAAAAAAACCCGTTACTGTGATTCTAGCGGGGGCTTGCCAAGGGAGGGAAACAGATGTGTGCGTGCGTGTGCATGTGTGTGTGGGTGCTCAATCTACCGTATTTATCCAGATGTCTCATAATTTGAATCTAAGATTATTTTATTCTGCCTTTTACAATGAGTGATGGAGGTATTGATCTTTTACCTTGATGTTTCTTTTATGTAACTGAATTTGTTAAGTTCGAGAGAGTTGCATTATCATTAGAACATATTAAAAGGCTGACTTCATTACCAAAGCTCAGGATAGCCCTTCTTACCTCATATTCAGTGATGTACTACCAACGGCTTGGGATCTATCCATTTGAAAGCATTGGAGGTTAGTTAGTCCTTAAGAATCTTTGTCTGTGAAAGGTCCTGAATAGTTTTGCAGGATATTCCTAGAAATTTCAAGGTGAGGGAATTTATGTTATTTCATTTTCCTTGGTCTCAGATTAATTTAAAACCTGGGTCCGTAATTCTCTGAGAATCAGAAAAGATAAACAGAGAAAGCAAAACAGAGCCACACAGCAATACACACACACATGCACGCAAGCGCTTATAAAGAGAATGATGTAAACAGGACAAGGAGAATTGGAAGGTGATCAGTTAAGACATTAAGTGTTTTGTGACGCACGGACGCGTCTGCATTTTGCCCTGATAACAGGCCATCAGCTCGTTTTCAGAGGGCTGCTGCCTTCTTCAGCTCAATCCGCAGATCAAAGCAAAACTGTCTGCTTGCATTTTGCAGTCAGAATGGGGATGCTAATTTATACTCCTTAATGTGTGAGGGTAAGAGACTCCTTCAATTAACTGAATTCTATAGCTGGCAAAATAAAAGGTACACAAAGAGGCGCAGGCTGGAAGAGCCGAAATTCTCATTAAATCAAAAGGTCCAGTATTCATTACCGCGTGCATCTGAGGCTAAACACTAAATATGGGGCTCATCAAAGGAGGTTTAATGGGTTAAATTGAGAATATAATCTAATTAAAACATTAGACACGGCAAATAGTTCTTTGATATTCATCTAAAGGTTTCATTAAAAATGGGTACTTGAGGCTTGTATGATAGATTATCAATTTTAAGTAGAGACAGCATCCTTGGTACTGATTCAAAGTGTCACCATTGTGTGGAAGCAGGGGAAATGGGAAAAGACATCACTGCCAGGTGACAGGTTAGAGATACAAGGTAAGGCCAACCAGGATTCATGATAGTGATTTTGATCACTGTCTGCATGACAAAAAAGAAAGCGTAAGGATTAATTTAGGAGACAAATTTGCCACAGAGGAAAGAGTCCATTTGGGGCCCAAATTATTTGGTGTAGAGATCTACAGTGGTTTTTTTCACTGGACATTCATTCTGTTCTCTACTTCCTTCTCCTGTATAGACAGCTTCCCGAAGGATAACTGATTATACTTTGTGGGTTTTAAATTTCGGAAGGTTATTTCTCCCAGTGTCAAATTCGCACCATAAGCATATCTACTATTTAAGCATCTCTTGCAAAAGCTTGGGACTCTAGCCATAAGAGGTACTCTCAAAAGCCAGTCTGGCAGCCCCGGTATCAGGTCTGGTCTCTACGAGCTGTCAACTCAGTAAAGAAAGTCTGTGAAATCTTACTAGATATTTTCAGGGTTGCACTAAATTTATTTGCCTGAAATGCTCATATCATTGTAATCCTCTCGACCTGTTAGAGCTGTTTAATAGCGGAAGACCATTTATTCAGCTTATTGAAAATTAATTACTTATATTGCCCAGGTTTGCAAGGGGACAATGAAAAGGCAGTGGAGAGGCAGCAAGGGAGATAAACCTTGCCCACCAAATTCTTTTTTCTTCTCTTCATTTTACCCAAAGAGGCCCTATACTGAGTGGTAGAGAGAGCTGAAAAATCTGTTCATTTTGCATCTTATTGCATCTCTCACTGTGATGTTTTCATAACCTTTTGGGAAAGTCCCAACTTTTCAGTTATTCCACTGAACCAAAATTAAGTAACCAAACATGAAGAATGGGAATCTTTAAGATGAGAGAATAAAATGAATGAACGAATAAATGAATGACTGACTGAATGAAAAAAAACCCTACCATCCAAAACCTTTTGCTTTCCATTGAATGGATGTTTGCTTAGGAAATTGAGACATTTTGTATTTTCTCTGTACCTTTGTGAGAAAGATGTGTGGCTTTGCTTCATGAAGTTGAGAGGGGGAGCAGAAACAAATACTGTACTTAGTCTGGAGGCAGTGAGTTGTGGGGACAGTTCTGAATATCAGATTTTTAGCTATTCTGAGATCCTACTTCAGTATATTTTAAAAAGTGGAATAAATAGCTAAATAAAATTTTGTTAGAATACATAATTCTCCTTTTTTGCCTTTATAATATAGAAATTTTGTCTGACAATATAGACCATTTCTTATAATGAGGGATACAGAGGGAAGAGATACTGGATAGACAAAATCCACAATAATGAAAAACTGACTTTGTGCTACTGTTTAAATCCTGTCTCACTGGGAAAACAACTAAAGAGGCAAGGCAGCATTTATGTGTCCTTTCGTCTTTCTGTTTTTACCCATTAGGAATAAAAGTTATGAAAACTCACTTAGCATTAGGGAGAAGCCCTATAGTCACATCCTGTAGCATACTTGCGTGTTAGAGGAAATGTGTATTATTCAAGATTTATTCTTACTCTGATTCAAGATTCCTATTCTTACTCTGATAGGAAAAGATGATCTTTAAAAAGGCACATTTAGGGGCTTCCCTGGTGGCGCAGTGGTTGAGAGTCCGCCTGCCGATGTAGGAAACGCATCGTGCAGGACCGGATTCGTGCCCCGGTCCGGGAAGATCCCACATGCCGCGGAGCGGCTGGGCCCGTGAGCCATGGCCGGGGGGCCTGCGCGTCCGGAGCCTGTGCTCCGCAACGGGAGAGGCCACAGCAGTGAGAGGCCTGCGTACCGCAAAAAAAAAAAAAAAAAAAAAAAAGGCACATTTAGGAAAGCAACCTTAATTTTTCCTTAAGAACTTTATATTTTCAAGTGCAACTTCTAATATAATGGTAATATCTGTTTTGAAGCACATGTTAGAGTTAGTTAAACTTGTCCTGGTATGTGCAGACTATCACCCAAATTCAATTCATTTTATGCAATTTTTCAATAAGTAATTAAAAAAGAATCCCTCCTGAGTTTATCCAGTCTGATATTGTAGACCATTTGCTATCAATTCAAAGTTCTCAATTAGCTCCAGTGTTGTTCTAATTACTGGATGTGTTTTCAAGCAACTCCCAGCTAATAACTGTTGGGATGAAGAGTCATTTTCTCGCTCTAGACTAGACTGTGCACGCTCATGCTTACTGTGATGTTTTGACAATGATTCATTAACCAATAATAAGGCCCCAATTGGAACAATTAGACATCGATGCCTTTGCTAGGCTGACCTTTTATTTTGTTCCTCAATATTGTCTTTTCTTCAGTTGGTTTCTAGATAACTCCCAAGAGACTCCTTACTATACAAAGCAATATCATGAAGACAGCTGTCATTAAATTCAGCTACTTGTACAAAAGCTGCCTCTGGGAGGATGCTCTTGTTGGAAACTCAAGATGGAAAAACATCATAAAAGGAGTCTGTAATAAGAGAATACATGATTTAAAGGTCCTTTATACCAGTTCATAGAGATTAGGGAGTTAGGCACTATGTCTTTCAATGGCTTGTATAACATCTGGTCAAATCCAGGCCCTCCATCATTATGTCACTCAAGTTCATGGTTCCTTGTCTTCTAATAGGCAGATTATTTTTATTTCCTAAATATCTGAAACAGAAATATGATAAAAATTGATCACTGATCCACTCAGGTCTATAAAAGATCAATGTTATTGTTGATAGTACAATTGCCTTTAAAAGAGGAGCCAGACAAGCGTTTGTCATTTACTGCTTTTGCAGAACCTCTACCCTGTCTTAGTATCATGGTGCCTTAGTGACATTCTGCTGGATCTTACCATTGTGGGATGACTTGGGGCCAGATGAAGCCTATTTTGATCTATTCTTTGATTTCAACCCCAAGCTCTCAGCAAGTATGTTCTATTTCTTTAGTCAAACTCATTTTAGATGCTGCCTGTCACTTTCCGTGTTTGTGTACAAAGAATTTTGATTGCTCTAGGGTCGTATATACTGGATGGTAAAGCTTTGCCTTGAGTGTAAAGTTCCTGTGAAATGTTGTCTGATATCAACTGGATCACTGAACCTGCTTCAGCTGGGTGTGGGTTCTTAATAGGAGGTGTGAAAGTGCCTGAAGGATTTAGTGCTTAGGCTGAGAGAAATGGTTAGGGAGAGGTTTTTAAATGTTCTGAAAAAAAAAATTGAAATAGTGTCTCTTTTATTGGTCAGCATTTGAGTTGCACTGTAGATGTCTCTTACAACTTCATCAATGTAGTAATAAAGTTGCCAGACTGTACATGTTAAAAATGCAAGGTAGATAGTAATGCGTATTTCTAAAAATGGAACTTAAATGTTGGAAGTTCACGTCCCAAATTGAAATATATAATTACATCCTCCTTGCCCACACAGAAAAACAAGAACTCTCTTCCCACAAACAAATAATCAAACAGTGCTCTCCTTGCTGTTGAAAGATTGGAGTTTAGACCTGGCTAGTCTCCCACTGTAGGACTGAAGGACTTCAGAGTCCCTTATCCTTTCTTGATCTCCATTTCCTCTTCTGAAAGATTGCACTTGAACAAGATAAACCCCTTCCAAGCTCTAAATTCCTTTAAGATAATTTAGTAGAAATGGAATGTTTAGAAAATTTACCCTGTCCCTTTAAAAATGAAAATATGGTAATGTCTCTTACACATTATTTTTAGCTTCCAGAGCAAGTTTTAAAATATAGGGAAGTTTTAAAATATAGGGGAAAAAAATCATTCTATCTCATGTTTCTAGAAAAGTCTTTAAACATGTACCTTGAAGGGTCCTCTTCTTTTACAGATACATTTTAGGAGCAGCTTGGGCTGTGATTTTCCTGAACTAACTCCTCATATATGCTATGATTTTCCAAATACTACTGAAACATGATTCTCCAGTTTACTGTTTATGTTCAGATACTTGTTATCTTTCCAGACTTTCAAGGCTGTTTCCAGTATTAAGAAAAAGTTTTGTACAGGCAGCTTTTCTACCACATTGTGGTATATGTAAAATTTATACAATATAGGAATAAACCTCCAAAGCCAGTCCTTATGCCACCTGTATAGAGACACAGATTTTCCCTAAATTATTGTTAAATGTGTCCATTTCTGGATGTAGCCATCTAAGAATGCAATGCCCATCTAGTACAAGCAAGTAAATAAAATTTAAATCCTAATTTAATAGGATTTAAAATAGTCCCAGGGACTATTTTAAGACCTGGGAATTTCACAATGTTTATGCGGTTTCAAAAGATTCCTTAAAAGGGAAAAAATATTCATTAATATTGACATTCAGTAGGATGTTTCTGTGGGATGTTTTTGTCTTACCTAATGTTTTTGTGTGGAAGCACACGTTTGATATTTTAAGATATTTTTGAGGGCAAGATGTTCAGCAAATTTATGTACTTGGAGTCAGCAGCTTTGAGCAAGCGTCTCTCTCAGAGGTGCCCGAGTTGAGTGCTTTTGGACTTGGTGGATTTCTAATTAATATCTTGATGCTCTGTTAGAACAACATTGAGATTTGTTTTACTTGAGTAGCACATCTAGAAGCACTTTCATTTGTTAAATTTTACATACAAACCCTTGGCTAAATTTAGAGATTTCTGAAATATTTTGGAAATGATATTGCAAAATTTACCGGTGTTTAGTCCAAGTTGACTTCTTTTCAATAGAAACTGAAGTGCTTATAGTTTTTTTTTTAATCAGAAAAATGAGAAAGAAACACAAGTAGATACATTTATTTCTGGGTAACTTTAAGAGTTTCATTATGCTAAGAAAGGGTAGCGCTCATTTAAGAAATTAAAAGAGCCAATATAAAGCCAAAAAGAAATCAAAGGATCCAGGATAAAACCCAAAGGCTTTACTCCCTAGTTCTTATTCAGCCCCAATATTAACTGATCTGAAAATAAATAATTAAAATAGTTTTTCTTCCTGGAAAGTAAAATATGGCGCCGTAATGTAACAGGGCCCCATATTTTAAACCCTGTACGAAGCAAACGTGGACTGCAGTGAGGTGACGATGCTAGGTCATCACTCTCAATGCAGAGCAGTGGGTTGGAGTTTCTCTTCTCCAAGTCCATCCCCTGGGCATCTCTGGTCATCTCTTTTCTATACAATATGAAGGGCTTTAAAAGCAGCCACAGCCTGTTTTTCCCTTTCGTGTCTGTTCTGCAGTACTTCCAGCAGTGAGATTTCAGGTAAAATGTCTCCGTTTCCAGCATGGGTTGGATTTTTCTTTTCCTTTGAGGCTTGACCACTCAGATTTGCAGGTTTGGGTTTGGGGATGGTCTTAGCATATTCCAAAGCCTAAAAGCATAAAGATAAAATTTTATTTGAGATGGGAAGTGAACCCTGGATTCCTTAAGTTAAATCTAGTCTTAGGAAAGGTTTATTGATAATATAATTGGAGACTATTGCTACAATAATGTACTAAGGGATGGATGGAAATGGAGACCAAATGGAAAATACAAATAATGCAATATAACGCACAGTTTAAACAAAATCAATTAGCCACGTAACAAAATGCTGTGGAAAAAAAGAGTTGAAGAATGATATGTACGGTTGTGACTCTGGACGCTTTCTTTATAAAACTGAGTTTTATTCAAGTGCTTGAAAATAGATTTCTTATGTGTTTGATCTGTTTAGCTTCTGGCAGTCTTATTAAAACCAAACTTTTATTGAGGAGATATTAACTGACCTTTCCATCCAAAGAGGACTTGTTACAGCTTGAGACCAAAGACATCACTGTGGTTGAGATAAAACTGAGTCTCCATTATTACACCAACTATTCTCGTTTCTGCGTTCTGACAACTCTTGCAAGTATTTATTAGAGGTTGAAAATTATTTTTTCCTTTTCTTTAGCATATCTATAGATACCTGGATACTAAAAAAAGGCAGTCTTTTTTTCAGTGATGTCAGTTCTGACAGGCATTACAATAAAAATGAGATTACTGAATATGATTTCTAAATCTGCCTTTATATGTTTTACTTTTCTAAAATTAACCATTTTTAAAAATTGAAGTATAGTTAATTTACAACGTTGTGTTAGTTTCAGGTGTACAGCAAAGTGATTCAGTTATATATATGTGTGTGTATATGTATATATATATATACTTTTTCAGAGTCTTTTCCATTACAGTTATTACAAGATATTGGATATAGTTTCCTGTGCTATACAGTAGGTCCTTGTTGTTTATCTATTTCATATATAGTAGTGTTATATGTTAATTCCAAACTCCTAATTTATCTCTCCCCACCCCCAGTTTTACAGTTTAATAAGGGTTTTTTTTTTTTGAAGGAAATATATAATGACTTTAATCATTGAATAAGGGTTTCTTGAGAGCTAAAATGGGAATGGATAATATATGTACGTCCTAGAAGGGGAAAAATCTCCAAAACACAAAAACTCCAGACTTCTCAGTGTGTGTAGTTGACTTCTATTGGAATTTCTAGTTATAGACTTGTTGCCTTGAATCTCTTCATGAACAAATAATGGATTGGAGAAAAAAAGAAAAAGTGGCATCATGGAAACTCAATCAAGTGGATTGAGGTCTTCAAGGTCTGAGGAAGAAAGGCAATAGATAGAAAATATGAGAGTCTGTGAAAGAGAACACGAAGTACAAATTCCTAAAAGCACCGAAGGGTCACTTGTCCCTCGTGCAAAGGGTCCCATGTCCTTACTGGGACTGAGGCAGAGACTTGTGCTGCAAAGCTCTGTGTCTCCATAGAACGTATTTCATTCACATCACAACTTAGAGTTGGATGACTTCTGAGAGGGAGAACATCCTGTATTTATCATTTTTATTGGGTAGAGGAACCTATATAGTACCATCCCTTAGGAGAAATATAGGGAATGAACTTGAGAGAAATAGTGAAGGACTTTCCTCTGACATAAGCACCTGGACATGGCAAGAAGACGCTAATTTCTTAAAACTTATTTAATGGTAGAGAAGGAAATTGATGGTTAATCAGGATTATTAGTTTTTTTCTATGAAATCACCTAACCATTGAATTTTTGTGTGAGAAACTCGAAATACTATACTTGGAGGAAAACATGTGGAAGACTAAAGATAACAGTGAACTTCAGGGGAAAAAAGAGGCTAACCTTCCAGCATCATGTGTGTGTATATCATTTTTACATCAATATCTGTGAATGATGGGGAGCCGCAGGAACAGTAGTAGCTAAAACATCCCCTGTGTTCAAATAATGTGGGGAATTCATTGTCATGAGGTCACAGAGGTTTCCTTTTAATTCTAATTAAAAAGACAACTGCCTTGGTGAGAATTTCTTACCTTCTGCCGAGGGACAGCAGATTTATTTTCAGTCTTTGCTATTTGTGGCTTTGACGGGATGGATAGTGCCTTCATGTTGTATTCCTTTACTTGTTTTGCATATTCCTTTTGCTGTATTAATTTCTGCGTCTGTTCAGAGAAACAAAGTGAGGGTGACTCACAGGTCCTGCTAGATCGCTCTGTTCTCTATCTAAATTGACACTAATTTTAGTGAGCTGGGCACGGGGGAAATGGGATCACCGCGTGTAAGGTGACAGCAGTGAAATGGTTAAGTTAATGTCTCTCCTAGAAATAGTTTCTCTTGAGGGGCGGAATGTCACTGCAATAGCACACCCAGTGTTCACTTAACAGTGGCTAAATCACATTCAGCCTCTTCTTTGTTGCGTTTACCCAATTTATTTTCACTTTTGCTTCCAACTTTGAACTCTACTCTTTTTATGCCTTGAGTGCAGCTGCAGTTAAAACACATTAAATGAAGACCTCCTTTCACTAGAGGAAAGAGAATAAAGTGGATGTACTTTTCATGGCTTGGGAAACTCTTACCCTGAGTGTCTTCTCTGTAGCCACTCCTCAATATTATCAAGATAACTCTATTGGGAAAGACCAACGACCACATAACACACACATCTCTTTTCATGTGCATGTGTCCCACTTTTCTGTTTGGGCCTTCAAAACTAACTAAAAGGTGGATACATAAAACAACATTGGCTGAGTAACTTTATTTTATGGTAGAAGTAGTGCCCGGGGCTTATTACCAATGCTACTTCAGAAGGGTCTCTATTCAGAGGGAGACATTTGAATTAGGACTTGGTTCTGGGGGTATCTTTTTTTTTTTTTCAGGTCCATACCTTTGTTTTTATTTATTTATTTATTTTTTACATCTTTATTGGAGTATAATTGCTTTACAATGGTGTGTTAGTTTCTGCTTTATAACAAAGTGAATCAGTTATACTTATACATATGTTCCCGTATCTCTTCCCTCTTGCGTCTCCCTCCCTCCCACCCTCCCTATCTCACTCCTCCAGGCGGTCACAAAGCGCCGAGCTGATCTCCCTGTGCTATGTGGCTGCTTCCCACTAGCTATCTACCTTACGTTTGGTAGTGTATATATGTCCATGCCTCTCTCTCGCTTTGTCACAGCCTACCCTACCCCTCGGTTCTGGGGGTATCTTTATACAGTTTTGCTGGAAGACAAATGGCAAATCCAATCCTGGAATTGCTGTAGGTACATCACACTCACTTTGTCTCTGATGGACTCAAGGTCAGGTCCGAGGCCTCCAAGCTTCATGTCTCTGTTCTGATAAGCTTTCAGCTTGGAACTCTAAAAATACAATCAAAGTGACAGTTTCTTTTAAAGACTTGTATGTCCCCCACCCTCGAGTTGTCATGGCCACATAAGAAAGGGAAGAAGCAAAATGAAGAATGGCAGCCTGTGTGGACCGTGGGAGAGTGGGTGTGTTTCCCAACAATTCTTCCATTTTAGTGGTCGTCATTGATAACAGTTTCCTTGGTAATTTGTAGCTGGTGAGCTAACATGTTTGGACTTTTCCACTTCTGCAATAAAAAACATTGAAATTCTGAAAATTACAAATAAAAAATTTCAAGTGAGTGAAGTGCTGCTTTGTTATTAACATTTTTATCATAACGGATCCATTACTAATTTGCTGCTGCTGCTATGAGTAGTATGTCTAGTTTTGTACCGTTCACTGAACCAACTGATTTCCCTGGAAGAGGCGATCTAAACGAATCAGGTAAGCACACTGCTTCGAAGAGAGAGCACCCTGTCTAATGTCATAATATTCAAAAGAAAGGAAACATTTAAGGGTTAAGGGTCTAAGCAAGACCCACTGAGAAACTCATTTTATTCAGTGTGATTTTGGATATTTTGAAAGGTACAAATAATTTTACACGATAATGCTTATTACTATTGCATATTTAAAGGGACAGAGTATGGGCTTCCCTGGTGGTGCAGTGGTTGGGGGTCCGCCTGCTGATGCAGGGGAGGCGGGTTCGTTCCCCGGTCCGGGAGGATCCCGCATGCCGCGGAGCGGCTGGGCCCGTGAGCCATGGCCGCTGAGCCTGCGCGTCCGGAGCCTGTTTTCCGCAACGGGAGAGGCCACAACAGTGAGAGGCCCGCGTGCCGCAAAAGAAAAAACAAAAAAAATAAAGTAAAGGGACAGAGTAACAGACCGAGGCTATTTAATTATTAAATTATGTCAGTTGAGCACAGTAACAGGCAGGAAAAATACTAACGCGCTCCTGACTGTAGGATAGGTTAAGATATTCCCCAAACTCCCACTTTTGACATGAAATCTGACTTGCTACTTGCTTCAGATACCCTTGTGGGGAAACAAAGGCCTCTTTTCTTTGCATTTGTGAGTTCATTGAGTTGTCTTCCGTGGGAAGGGCAGGAAGGACAATACCAAAGAGATGGTTTGGGTGACGGCAGTGATCTTAGGGTGCCTCAAAATTGGTGCTTAGGGTAAACAGCCATACCGCAGAGGCAGCAGTTCTGAGCTAACCGTGTATGGTGCCACCTGTCTATATGCTCATGGCAAAGCATGGTATTTTTCTAAATTTGGAAAGTTCCTGTTAATTATTAAGTCCTAAAATATACAATATATCTAACGTGCCCTTTCCTAAGACAGAATTTGGCAGAGATAGTCCAGAGACTTTAAAGACAGAACATTTCATCATATAGAGAGTTACTGCATATAATTCTCAAATCTTAACAATGAACTTACGTAGACACTTATATCAACTGTTACTGCTCACAGTGCCTACTGACCGACCTGGAGGTCAGACCACTTAGCTTCTCCATTGCCATTTCCCAGGCTCAGAGCCAAAAGCTCTTTCCTCTAGACCCCAGCACTGAACTCTGGCCCATGAGATATGAATGAAGGTTTGCTGGCATAGACAGAGGGTGCATCTTGGAAAACCTTTAATTGGATTGGCACAGCCCCTCCCCCTTTCCCTTTATCTTGCCTTGAATGTGGATGTGATTTCTGGAGATACAGCAGCAATCTTGTAGCCAGGAAAGAAAAAAAGAACAAGAGAATCGTACAAATACTGGTTCTGATGTTTTGAGCTATAGAACCACCGGTGCTAGCAACTACCTACTTGTGGATTAACTGTATGTAAGAAGAATGAACCCTTATTTTTGAAATTGCTGTAAAGAGTAGTTCTGTGGCTTGTAGCTGAAGGCAGTATTTCTAAGGTCCTACAAAATGTTTATAGTACATAGCGCTTCACAGGGCCAAAATCATGTGTCATTTAGGCAACACTTCTACACTACAAGGATTAAAAGTTCTGTAAACAGAATTTGCCTGATTAGTATGCTAAATATTTGTAGTCAAAACTCTTTCAGTGCATCTAATTCTAAAAGGTCAAAGAAGATCCTTTCTTAAGTCTTTGGACTAAAATAATTAAAATATAGTATACAGAAAATATAATATATAGAAGAAGTATATAGAAGAAATATTGTTCATTGAAGGCATTTCAAAATCATAAATCTCCTTTAAGAGAATAGACTCATCACCCAGCAAAACCACTACAGCTGCTTCCTGCCCTTTAGATGTATCCGTTCATACTTTTATAAAATTGTCCCTATGCTACAAATTATTTTGTTATTTTTTTTGCTGAGAAGGTTACCATTACACTGTATTTCCCTGTCACTACATGTTTTCTGAAAATGTGATCTTTATGTATAACATTCTATTGTCTAGTTACAGTTGAATTATTTAGCGATTCTTCTAAATGTTGAACATTTAAGATGTCCTAGGGATGAGCGTTGTTTGTGGGCTACTCTGATTATTTCTTTGAGATAAATTAAGAGAAGTGAGATTACTGAGACAGAATCATGAACATATTCAGGGCCATTCGTGAACACTTCTGTTAACAAGGTAGAAGAATGC
Source organism: Stenella coeruleoalba (assembly GCF_951394435.1). Taxonomy (NCBI): domain Eukaryota; kingdom Metazoa; phylum Chordata; class Mammalia; order Artiodactyla; family Delphinidae; genus Stenella; species Stenella coeruleoalba. Next base: position 98,301,758 of record NC_137154.1, on the reverse strand, counting down.
TCTTTTTGTCCAAACCTCGATGACACTGGGTATTATCACGTTTTAAAACCTCTGCTAATTTTTAATAGGTGAATGAACTCAGATATCCTATACTTTGCGATTGCAAATTTGTTCTTTATCTGGCATATGCCATCTCCGCCATTGTTTTGAAATCACTAAGTTACCATTTGCCAAAGTAAACCAGTAATGAAAAAGGAGAGAACCCCACTCACATCCAAGTCATAAATCCAGTTTGTCCAAAACTGATGAGACAGAAATGATCAGTGCCCAGAAATCGCATCCTTAGTCTGAAGCAGCTTAGCTTTAATCATTCCACCAACTCACAAAAGATGTAATGTAAAGCATGAATAATTGCTTATTGCATCCCCGTTGAAGTTCTTACTATCACTTCGAATAAATATCGTGGCTGTCACAGAAAAACAGAGCCCACGGTCTAGCACTGCAGACTGACACAAGGAAAGAGTGTGGCCCGAAGTGGTCATCTCCAAATGCCACTGACTCCTTGACAGGCTGAGCTGCTTCCAGTGAAGAGATGTTTCTCAAGGCAGAGCGATGGCTCCTAACAGAGTTTGTTCTGGGTGACTGGCAATGAAAAATCCTGGATTTACTTGTTAGCTTCAAGTAATCTTGATTGGTTCCCAGTGCTGTAATTTTGTTTGATCTCTTCCCATCAAAATTCTTTTTCACAGGTTTATTGAGATAAAATTCACACACCACCAAATTCACCCATTTGAAGTTGTACAGTTCAGTGGTTTTTAGTATAGTCATCAAGTTGTGCGAAAGTCACCACAATCCAATTTTAGAACATTTTCATTGACCTAAAAAGAAACCCCGTACCCATTAGCAGTCCCTTCCCTCCCCCCACCTCCAGCCCTAGGCAACCACTAAGCTACTTTCTGTCTCTTCAAAAGGCTTTCATAGTCAAATAATCCCTAGAATTTAGTTTGATTTACCTCTCTTTGGCTGTTACAAGACCAAAAGGTCACAATAGCACCATGCCACCCCCCATTTTTAAAAATTAAATCAACAATAATAGTCTCATTAGGTCTCCAAACACGGGGAAAATAAAAGCATGTTTTCAAAAAATCCCCAGCGGGGTTTGCTGCTACTCTTTGCATGAGATGCACACAGGGTGACATCAGCCAACCCTGGCTCTAGCTGACGGCTGACCAGACCAGATCTACCCCTTGGAATCAGTGTCCACTGGTCGTGGCTTTGGCAGAGTCTGGCATAGGATCTCCTGGTGGAAGGTTTCTGCCGGCCATCAATCACACGTCTTCTCAAGCCGGAAGAGTGACTTTTATTGTAAGCGGGGGGGCAAAAGGTGCCTGACTTGGAAATGACATTGACTGTCCCGGGAGGACTTGTTTCAACTCTGAGAGGTCGTGCCCCGCTGTGGGGGACACTGCGGGGCTTTCCTCCAGAACATTCCTCAGATGTGTAAGGGTGAGAAAGTTACTCAGAGACGGACGGAAAACAATGCCTCAAATACTGCGGAACAGCAAGTGAAGGAAATTTGCTCTGCGGTTGCTAAACTTAATCCAAATAAACCTCGTCTTAGAAGCAGTCAAGCAGCAATACCCGGATTGTCTGTGACAACAAACACACGGGTTAATTACTGCGGCTCAGCGCGACACAGCTGGCAGAGAACTCCTTAAGCAGTTACTTTGTGGCCGGTTGCGGTAGATATTTTTATTACTGTTTGTCATCACTTGTGCTGTGTTACTCTCTCACTGCCTGATGTCTGCATTCAGTGGCGTGGACAATGCTGAATGTTCGTAAACTGGTCACAACAGAACTGCCAGGAGAAGAGGAACGGTGCTTGGGCCTATTATCTTGACAAATCCTCAGATTTTTAATGTGATTCGAGTCGATTCCCTTGGCAACCATGAGATTTGCTTTGACTAGGAAATGGGCATGACCTGGGGAATGAGTCCCTCTGTCTGGGGCCCCGGCTACCTGCTGTCCTATACAAATAGCTCGGTTCTAAATCATTTTAGCTTCTGGAATGGCTTCCCGGACAAAGAGTGCTTCTGTGTCTTTGTCGGATGTAGGCTGAAAGTCTTGGATGGAGAAAACGGATACGTGTGGATTGCAACATCTCTGAGAGAAAGCAGGAAGGCAGGGATTTCCCAAGTTGGAAAGAGGGCTTGGGAAGTGGGAAGTGGAAGTTCTCTTTCTTCCTCTTCCCTTCCCTCCCCGATCTTAGCTGTGTCATGATCCACATCATCACTGGGTACTGTCCTCTGCCTTCCCTCGGTAAAACACAGATTCAAACACCAAAAGGAGAAGGAAGGGAAAGGAAACTAACATTTAGTTGATGTCTATTCTTTGCTAGGCACTAAGCTAAGTTTTTTTTTTTTTACTTTATTTATGCATTTATTTATTTTTGGCTGCGTTGGGTCTTCATTGCTGCGCGCGGCGAGCAGGGGGCTACTCTTCGTTGCGGTGTGCGGGATTCTCGTTGCGGTGGCTTCTCTTGTTGTGGAGCACAGGCTCTAGGTGTGCAGCCTTCAGTTGTTGTGGCAGTGGGCTCAGTAGTTGTGGCGCACGGGCTTAGTTGCTCCACAGCATGTGGGATCTTCCCGGACCAGGGCTCGAACCCATATCCCCTGCATTGGCAGGCAGATTCCTAAACACTGCGTCACCAGGGAAGCCTAAGCTAAGGTTTTAATACATTGTTGCACTTAACTGTCAAACCAAATCTACAAAAAGAACAATTCTGATTGTGCGTATGAGGAAATAGGGGCTCAGGTGAATTAATAACTTGTCCGAGTCACAGAGAGGTTAGGTGATGAGAATTTAGAAATGGCTGAGTGCGTGACTTCCACTAAACCCTGCTCATTAGGAATTGTTAAAAGCTTGCATTGTCAACAATAATCCACAGTTGGCAAGAACCCTAACCCAGAAGGTTCTCTTCCGAGGTAGTGAGTTTGAGCTCTTTTTTAGGCCCTGGTAACTCGTAAATTCCAGAGTGACAGCACGCCCTCACCTTGAGAATGTGTTGGTTCCTGAGCTCTGAATACATTTCCCTATAGAAATAATAATACGCACAGTGTCTGGCTTCCTAGTCCAGCCTACAAACCCTATTCTATTTATGAAGTACTTGAAAACAGTGCTAATCATACCTCAGATTAGGTACGATTAACTGTCAAGTAATAATGTTTTGGTGGAAAAATAAGTTACTTATGAAGCCAGGAACATATTTCTTCTTATTTACTGTGAAACTGGGGATCATCCCAGCTCTAAACAACCAGTAGTGGTTTCCACAGCCTGGGCAAGAATTAGGTACCCCGGCAGGACGGAGGATGTGAGGGAGGGTCACGTGAGGAGCTCAAGAAGCCCTCAGGTCAGCATGTGGGAAGGGGCAGAGGGAAGGACCCCGGGGCTGTGAGTGAGCTGAAGGCCTAGGCTTGCAGGTGGCGGCAGTGGGCTGGGGCATTTCATGTGCACCAGCCTCTGAGGTTCTATCTCAGGAGGACACACCAAGCTGGTCCTCCTTTTCTTCTCTGCAATAGGACCCACTGTCATTCTAGTCCAGCTTTCCTTTCTTCTCTTCAAGGCCACCCTTTCCTTTTTTTCTGAGGCTCGCTCTGTGGGTGTCCACTGACTTCACGATCCCCTATTCCTGGAGTGCCTTGCACCTGCCCTGCACACCACAGCCAGAGCAGTCTTTCTAAAACATTAATCTAACTGTGGTGAAAATTCTTCCATGCCCCCCGCCAACCCCCCGCCCCAACACCAGCTGAGGGATTAGAGCCCTCCTTCTTCCAATGACGAGCAAGATCCTCGAAGACCCGGTCCCTGACCTACTTCTCCACTGTCACCTCTCAACACTCAGCACCTCCCAGTTTGAGTGACAGCAGACCTAAAATGCATCAGTTCCCAGCATGCTTTGTGTTCTCTCAAGCTTCAGAACATTCACTTACACTGGTCTCCCTGCCTAAAATACTTTCAGTCTTCCTTCTTTTGCTAACTCTCAATCATCCTCTAAGATGCCTCACGATCACCTCCTGAAGCTCTGCTTGGCTCGCAGGTGGGGATGTGTCCCGCTCTGTGCTCCTCTGTGTTCACTGTGCATCTCTCTCTCTTTTATTTCAACATGATACTGCTGGGGAAAGGGCATGGCTCGTTTGCTGTGCATCCCAGCACCTGACACAGTTCCTGGTAGGAATTCAACACATATATGTTGAGTTGAACTAAGGATGGCTCCCTAAATCTGCCTTACAGTGGACGCCCCACGGGTGTCCACTGGTTCCCCGGCTGCTGGGAGTGTTGTCTGCTACGGCTCACAGTCGAGTCCCTCCCTAAGAACTGACCTCAGTCAGATGGAGCGGCTGTGCCCAAAGTTACAACCCTCCCCCAGAGACAGTCAATAGCCAATGGCTGATCCATGTGGGGGAACAGCTGGGTTCCTTGCCTCTGAAGGGCCATCCCAACTTCAGAACCCTCATGGGCTTGGCGGAGGCGTCCTTTGCACCAGTCTCAAAGCCGCCCCTTCTCCCTCACCCGGCCCTGCCCTCTCCCCCCCCCGACAGGGGTGGTTCCCCGGTAACTCTCTTGCTCAGAAATCTCCATTTCAGAGTCTGTTCCTGGCGGGGCCAATCCACCACAGGACTATTGCTTCCAGCCAGTAAACTGGGCAACTACTTCCCTGTTGCCCAGTAAAGCAGAATGCATTTTCCAGCCTTTTCCTTACTATTTGACACTAGAAACAAGTGATCTTTCCTGAGGGGTTTTTATTGTTTGTAACAGTAGAGAAACACAAAGGACATAAAAAGACTCCTTCAATGCTCCTTCATTTCTTCCTGGAAACCTTCCTCTTTGCCTCCCATCCCCATTTCCCTTATTTAACAAAGCAGACTCGATGGGAAAGACCTAAGTGCACAAAGGTGCTAGTCATGGTGAATCTTAGGTAAACACAGAACTCAGTAAAGCAAACATTTCAGAAGAAAGCTCAGTCATTGGCTGTCCTGGGTGTTTTACTGCAGGAGCTGAGGTGAGATGAAGCCTGAGAAGGGGTGGGGACTAGAGGAAGAAGGAGCGGCAGCAGCACCCCTATTCCAGGCCTGTGATAAGGAGAATGAAAATCAAGGTCCCTGTGTATTATCAAAATAAAAGGTTAAGTAAGTAAGATGCTTTTATTACCTTAATGCTGCTTCTTTTCCCATGCTTCTTCCCCTTTTCCAGTTGAAACAGATAGCCTTCAGAATTGCTACGGCTAATTTTCACTTGGTTTCTTTGGCTTCTCTCTGAACTGAGTTGGGATTCACTTTCCACCCTTGACGGTATGGGTGGAAGCGTGACGCCGGGTAAGGCCCCTTCGTGGGGATGCACCTCAGTCAGATGCATTAGCGCTTGCTGATGCTGCTCCGTTGTCTGGGTGAGCCGGGAGTCTGGAGAGGCGCTAGCAGGTTGGCTCTCAGAGGAAGAATGGAACTTCCTTAAAGGAAAAAAAAAAAGCACAAATCTGTTAATGAAACCTAGATACATAAGACTTATAGCATAGAAGTCTTTATGAACCATTAATTTGATGTATTTATCACTCCCCCAATCAAATTAATGTTCTTTAGCTTAATCTTTTCATAAATACATTAATTTCTTAATATCCTCTATTTTTTCTTTAGGATATTCTAGCTCTTACTTAGAACTTTCATTTAGTGCATTCAGAATAGAAAAAACATCATTCTGAAAAATCAAAGGCATTCCCACCACAAAATACCTGGACAGGTTGGATTAAATTAAACAAATGTCCTTTTGGTTAGATAGTTGGATTTGTAAGAGAGACAGGGAATCTTCAGAGACCACAAACTAAACAGAAACTAAAACTAAAGCAGATTTAGATAAGATGAAGCTATGGCTTTCTTTGAGGGAGTTGGGGGACCTAAGTGCTTGAGTTTCACCATTCAACACTGGTATGGGATATGTGAGATCTTGGCTCTGTGTCGGGCAGAGAATCAGAACTGAGATGCCTGCGTGAAGGCTGTATGTAACCCTTGAAGAGCTACACCCTCAATAAAAAGGCAAATTAGTGAAAAACTCATTCACCAGCCTTGGGAAACAACAAAGCAAGACTATCTGTCTTAATGTAGGCTCTGAGCTGGGAAAAAAATTCCCTGTGAATATCTACGGGACAACATTTGGGGTTCAAATTTACCTTCCCCACATAATCATGGAAATCCAACACCAAGAAATTAACATAAAGCGATCCTAGAGGAAGGATACCTCTGTAGTATCTGGCAGAAGCAAGTTCTCTGGAAGGATACATTCCCACCCAAGCCTGCCTAGGTGTCTACAGAGAAGATGATAAACATTAAGTTCACAATCCAAAATCCTAGAACATGTGAGTAAATAACCTACCAAGTATGAGAATGAGCAGATACACACACAAAGCAGTAGTAGATTTCTAAGAACTTAAGGTAATTGAATATTAGACAGCATTCATAAGGAAGCATGTTTATAATGATTAAAGACATGAAGGAAGAAATCAAAACCCCGAGAAATATATTCTGAAAAAATAACAGGAAGGTTTTAATCAGAACCATGTAGAACTCCTAGACATGAAAAACACCATTACTGAAATTTACAACTCAGTGGATACACCAAAGAGCATATTGGGGCTGAAGAGACTTAGAAACTTAGAGGAAATTTCTCAGAAAGAGGCATAGAGGGATAAGAGATGGAAATAAGGAACAGTTAAAAAGACACAGAGTCTAGAATAAGAGAATCAAATATACATCTACTTTGTGTTCCTGAAGGAATATGAGAGCAAATTTGGGAGACATAATATTCAAAGGAAAAATGGGTGATAATTTTCCAGAATTTATGAAAGAAATGAACACTCAGATTTAGGAATCCCAGAAAAATCACAAGCAGGATTACAAATTTCAAACCTAGATACATCACAGCAAAGCTTCAGAACACCAAAAACAGAGACCTCAAAACCAAGAAGAGAAAAAAAGACAAAGACAAAAAGAATGATAATTACATTGATAAAAGACTTTTCGAAGAAATAGAGAAGCCAGGAAATAGAAAAACAATGTTTTCAAAGAGGTTAATTCTTTATCAAGTTAAACATAATTTAAGATAGAGAGGAAAGTAAAGGAATTTCCGGTAAATTTACCAGTGAAATGTACTTGCTGAAAGAACTTCTAAAGGATCTACTTCAGGAAGAAAGAGTAAAATGGAAAAAAGAATGGGAGGCAAAGACGATAATAAACAACTGGTTAAATCTAAAACAGCACTGACTCTATACAACAGTAATAAAACAATGATTAGTTTTAGAGCTATAAGATGCTGGATAAAAATAATATGTATGACACAAAGGGTGATTGGATTACAACAATCCAATGATTTGAATATGTCTGCAGAATAGAAATTTTAACACTAGACTAGTTAATAATGTAAGTTAAAAAAAAAAAAGAGAATAGAAAGAGAATATGCATTTCCAAATCAGTAGAGGGAAGAAGTAGCAGAAAGTTCTATCAGTTCAACAGACAGTATTAAAAAAATAAAGACAATATGTATTGGAAAAAGTAGGGTGGCTAGGACAAATTAACATAGTAGAAATTAATACAAATATATGAGTATCACAAAAAAAGTAAGTAGTTTAAAGTTTAATATCTGCTCACAAATAACAACAAAAGAAAAGCCAAACAAAAAAACACATGAGAACTAAATAGTTTTACTGGAAAATTCTATGAAATCTTCAAGAAGCAGTTCCAGTTGTACATGAAGTCTCCCAGAGGATATAAAATGGGGGAATTATTTTAAGGCTGGTATAATCTTGATAACACATCCAGGCGGGGGCCAATGGCAGATTGGAGAATTTTAAGCCAGTTTCACTTCCTGCATGTGAATGTTAAATCCTAAACAGTGTTAACAAATCAAATCAAGCAATATATTAAAATCGTGTGACAAGTTGGGTTAGTCCTAGGAATAAAAGGACGATGGAATGTTAGAAAATCTGTTAACACATTTAGCCACATAAAGGATTCAAGGAGAAAATTTTTCAATTGATGCAGAGAATTTGATAACATTAAATATCTATTTATGATAGAAGTTCTTTGCAGGAAAAAAATAGGAATAGGAGGTCAGTTCCTATTTATCTCCCTAACTACTAAAAATTAAATATTTTTAATGGCAAAAATGTTAGACTCACTCCCTCTAAAGTCAGGAAAAAAAGATGAGAATGCCTGCTATCTATCTATCACTATCTCTTCTAGGAAGCAAATTCTGAATCTTATTCATTGTACATTCCATACCTCCACGTGGAGCACTTAAATGTCTTCTCATTAATTCATGTGTGTCAAACTGTCTCCCTACTTTGAAAATAAGCTCCTTGAAGGTTCCCATGCATCATACTACTTTTGTATCTTTTATAGCTTTTTAGTCCTATATTCAGCCCTATCAGGTATGTAATAAACACATTTGACTGAATGATATCAAGAAATACCCCGATTTTAAAAATAGCTTTTCTTTCTTCTAATTATAGAAGTAATGCATCTACACTGTAGGGAACTGGGACAAGTCAGAAAATATAAAGAAGAAATTAAAAAGAATCCCAATCTCTCTTGCCAGAAATAACCACTATTGACATTTTGGTGCATTTTTCGTCTTCTCTGCACATTTTGACAGAGTAGATAGAGCTCATACTCCTTAGGTGTTATTTTTGCACTGTACTATTTTCTCTTTATAGAAGAATTTCCTCATAAACATGTTTTTTAATGGTTACATGATATTAAATATTATAATTAATCTAAACATTTCCTTATTCAATTATTGTTGTCATTTCTGTAAATGAGATATATATATTTTTTTATTGAAGTGTAGCTGATGTACAATGCTGTGACAATCTCTGCTGTACAGCAAAGTGACTCAGTTATCCACATATAGACATTCCTTTTTTGTATTCTTTTCCATTGTGGTTTATCACAGGATACTGAATACAGTTCCCTGTGCTATACAGTAGGACCTGTCGTTTATCCATCCTAAATGTAATAGTTTGCATCTACCAACCCCGAATTCCCGGTCCATCCCTCTCCCTCCCCGTCCTCCCCCTTGGTAACCACAAGTCTGTTCTCTACGTCTGTGATTCTGTTTCTGTTTTGTAGATAGGGTCATTTGGGCCATATTTTAGATTTCTCATATAAGTAATATCATATGGTTGTAAATGATATTTTTATACCCAAGTGGTTTTTTCCTGTATTTTAGATTATTTTCTTAGGATAGACCATTACAGAGTTGGAGAGAATTTGTTCCCTCTGAACATTACTTGCGACCCTCAAAATATACTGATCTTTTTTGACTGGGTCCCTCTGCCCTTCTCCCTCCAACCTCTGGTTTAACGACAGTGAAAAAAGTAGAGGAGACAGGGAAGAAGAAATACATCAAAAGTGGACTATTTTCTGCAGAAATCAAAGGCAAGAACGTCGTTAGGAGAATTTTTCCTCTTGCCTGACCATCGCCATGAACAGCCCCCGCCCCTCCACCCCGTCCTCCCCGTCCTGTCTTTCTCTAGCAGCCTCTCATTACTCTAGAAAACCACTTGAGAACAGGAAATTCTTACCATAATATTTCTAAGTCCTTATACTTTGTTTCTGTGTAAGTCCGTTTGGGTTGCTTCTTATTTTCAGTTGATCCACTATCATTTATGTTAGAAACAGACTGAGAGCCTTTCTGGCTAAGGGATGCGTGCTTCTTATTCAGTTCATGAAGATAGTTCAAGTCCGTATTGGAAAGAGTGTCGATGTGTAGCTGCTGATTTGAAAATCTTTTCTCTTCTTGGTCTTTGCGTCCTCTTTCCGTATTAACGTTCATCATGGAGTGACACCTGGTAGAATTTCTATATAACACCTTGTCAGAAGCCTGGTGTGGTGGAGCATATTTATTGGAGGTTACTTTGGGTTCCTGGCTTCTCGGTATACCTGAGTATTGTAAATCATTGTTCGGGGCATTCATAACCACGACTGTTTCCTGTTTCACTGCCGTAGGTATAGGCTTAGTTGGGGTTTGCTGCTGTCTGGAAGCGTTATTCTGGTTTCCTTGACTGACAACCAGCTCTTCAGTCACCAAAGACTTTGGGCCATGCCGGTGTTCATGCTGTTTTTGAATCTTGTGCTTGGCTGGTCTTCTGGAAGGTTGCTGGCCATTGGTTGTTTCTGAAGATTGACCTCTGGGTCCATTGCTTGATTTTGCATTTTCAAATTGAGACCAGTGTTCCTGGTAATCCTAAAAAGATATTTTTAGTTAATATAAAGTTAAAAGATTGACACTCTTCACCAATTTTAGTGTTTCTCAAACTGGGAGTTAAGACTTCTAGGAAGGTGACCACAGAATTGAAAAGAGCTAAAGAAGGAGAACAGAGGGTCCTTTCCTCATTTCGGGCAATGAGAGGGTGATTAGCTGAGTGGTTCCTCCTGGCAGTTTCAGGTTATGAATTTTCTAGAAAGAAATAGCTTAGAATGGGCATTATATTAAGGGCAAGTCTTTGACTTAAAATGTTGTAAAATGAAGTATTACCAAATGGGGGAAAAAAGCAGCTTTACCTCTAAAGAGCTGCATACAAAGGAAGGGCGAATCAACATCAAAATATGCAAGTTTATCTTAACTAAGATGAATATTTTTAAAAATATTATCCAGAAAGAACATCAACAATTTGCTTTGCCCACCAAGTACAAGTTTAATACGAAATGCAATTCAGATTATCAGATCTTCTTACTCACATAGGTCAGAAGCTAGAAATGATCTCTTCACCAGATGAAACAAATTAGATTTTATTCAGAGGATTATAAAAGAGTCTGTGCGGTGATAGGACAACTGTGAAACCACAAGGGTTGTTTTGCTTCTGTTCCTTAATATAGCCTGTACTTAGGCAATCAAACATCTGGGGGAAATATTTCAATTTCAGAGCAGTCTTTATGCTTTCCAAAGTCTTGTAACAACAAAATGTACTCCTGGTATAATAGATGCACTATGTAACTATATTGTGCTAAGCCATTTAGACATATTTCCCGAGGAATAAAGCGCTCATTACTTTGTGAAAAACTAGCTGAGTTAAGAGGCCTTTGGAAAGAATGATTAAATGCTTACTGAAAACAGTCCGAGGACCATATGCCTCAGTGTGGTATATAACTGCAACATAACTCTTCCTTGCTGAACACACGTACAAAAAGCCTCTGTGGCCTGTATCTGTGCAACGTTAATCGAAAAATGCAAGTTACCCAGATCATTTGAGGAAAAAACTTGAATAAATCATGTTTTTGCTCAAATTGTTTTAAGGATAAGTTCAACTTTTATTTCACTTTTCTGATATAATTGCTAAGGCTCATCCTGCTCCTGTATAATATTTACTGGTATTCTACTTCTCATGAAATCTCATTATAACGATAAGGTTGAGATTATTCAATTTAAAACAGTAATACACAATATGACTTCTTATATCAGATTTTCAAGTAAGAATGACTTATAATTCAAAATGTAGAGTAAGTTCTCCTTAGAATTTGAACTTTTTGGAGGATTGGCCAGGTTCTTAGTAGCTCCTCTAAACTTTAAGTTTTTACCTGTGGTGCTCCAGAAAAGAAAATACTTCCTTTTCTGTCTGTATTTCAATTAAGAAGGGTCCTTCTTTTCATGCAATATATTGAGCTGCATGGGGGAAATGTGGGCAAGGCGGCGCTGCCAACAGACAGCCCAAGAGCATCCTTCCTTGTAGTGGATCCAGAAGAACACTGTTATCTACACGCTCGTAGGTGTGTCCATGAAACACAGCGGCTCTTTTCATGGTTGCCATCACTGTTCTTGAAGGTCAAAAAAGATCCCTCTTTGCTATGACCTAGAGATATTTATTAATGCTGATAATGTCATTCTTTTCAATATTTGTTCAGCCTTCTTTTAAATTGAAGGATAGTTGATTTACAGTGTTGTGTTAATTTCTGTTGTACAGACAAGTGACTCAGGTTAACACATATATACATTCTTTTTGTCTATTCTTTTCCGTTATGGTGTATCACAGGATATTGAATATAGCTCCCTGTGCTGTACAGTAGGACCTTGTTATCTATCCATCCTATATATAATGGTTTGCATCTGCTCATCCCAAACTCCCAGTTCATCCCTCCCCCACTTCTCCTTCCCGTTGGCAACCACAAGTCTGCTCTCTATGTCTTTGGGTCTGTTTCTCTTTCGTGCATAAGTTCACTTGTGTTGTATTTTAGATTCCACATATAAGTGATATCATGTGGTATCTGTCTTTCTCTTTCTGACTTATTTCACTTAGTATGATCATCTCTAAGTCCAACCATGCCTGTTCAGCCTTTTAATTGCTAGAAAAATAAGTGACCAGGAACTCTTTTTCTGCTGCCATATGACTGTACTTGTCCAGCTCTGTCTCTCTCATTTCCACCAAGAAAACCTATCAAGAGTGTTCTTTCCTGGGGTACCAGACCCAAAATCTTGGGTTACCGCTTGGTCTTAATCCTGTTATACATTTGCAGCCGACAATTCAGATGACAGTAGTGCTCTTCACAGGGTGCTTTGTCAACAAGGCCAAGGACTCATCATTTCATGAGAAACTTCATTTGCCTCGAGTGTTAAATCCACTGTTCACGTAAATGTAAGTGCCCAGAGACGGCATTTCAGTCTCCAGAAAGAAAGACGTTTATGGGCTTGATGCGATCCCTCTCACCTTCCGAGCAGCCTACTTGAGATCTGAGGTTTACTAAAGGTTTATTACCTACAATTGAGGCATCAGGTGCCACTCTTTAGGTGGCAAGACCCTAGTTCCCTGAAGTTAATATACAAAGCCATTCTCAGGCTATTTAATCTCCGTCAGCACCGAAATCCTCTATTTCATCCCCCTCTCACTGGGGTTCTTTTGTTACCAACACTCACAATCAGTCCGGACCAAGCACTCAGAATAACTGCTTAGTGGCAGTAGGTTTTCCCAGCACACACAAAGCAGAGTCCTTTGGCTGCAGCGTTAGCACCGGGGGCTCCTGATGCCTAATGCTGGGATGGTAATTTCTCAGTCAGATCTGTGCTCAGTTATTAGTGCTCCTTCATACTGTGCCATCCAAGGGAAGTCTGCCCCCAACCCTGAGACAGGCAGCATCTGGCTATTTCTCTTTCACGACTTTTTCCGTTTACATGACCTAAGCAGAGGGGAGAATGCACGCTTTGATGTCAGCCAAAATGTTAATCTGCTTTAAAACAAAAGCCGTTCTTGTTCTTAGTCACCCTGATCGACCCTGGAGTCCTGAGGTTGTGCCTGCGCTCCAAGATTAGCTCTGAAGTTTCTTTTGTGTTTACTAACAACAAAACACACATTCTCTGAGTCTGGGTTATACATTCCATTCGATAATATTAATAAAATTTAGAGAACACAGTAGCTCTAATATTCAGTGCTGGTATAGAAGGACTCTGTGCTCAGGTGAATAAAAGCGGCATAGCTCTGTTGATAGTGCTGGAGGAAAACCAAATGAATAGCTCTTTGGAAAGGTGGGAAGATCACTTAGGATGTGGTCACAAGGATGCTGACATAGATAAGTCAAAGACGCTGCATATCTTTTGCGCTATCGTTTCTTTTCCTTGTCTAGAGAGGCAAGAGTTATTTTATTTAGAGGCAAGAAAGGAAACATCCTGTTTCATCCTTTTGAAGACTCATGTATTTGGGGAACTTTCTTCTTTCCCACTGACAGCATGCTCCTTTCCTGGGAAGGATCTTCTGCTGGTGGGAGTGTACCCTCTTGCACTGGCCAGCAAGGGTCTGACCCTTAGTTCAGTACTGTGTCTGGTTCTGAGCACACAGTGGAAATGGGATTTGGAAAATCTGTGAAGGTTCACAGGAGAGCACAAAGCGATTCAGGGCAAGACCTATGTCGACAGGTAAAGTGACGACGGATTGCTTGGCTTGAAGTAAGGATCTTAGGCATGTGTACGGCACTTAAATAGAAAACGATGAGGATGACCATCAATTCTCAGTATTTTTTTAAAATAGATCTTTATGGGAGTATAATTATTTCACAATACTGTGTTCGTTTCTGTTGTACAACAAAGCGAATCAGCCATATGCATGCACATGTCCCCATGTCCCCTCCCTCTTGAGCCTCCCTCCCACCCTCCCTATCCCACCCCTCTAGGTCATCGCAAAGCACCGAGCCAATCTCCCTGTGCTATGCCGCTGCTTCCCACCAGCCAACTATTTTACATTCGGTAGTGTATGTATGTCGATGCTACTCTCACTTCGCCCCAGCTTCACCCTCCCATCCCACATCATCAAGTCCATTTTCTATGTCTATCTCGTTATTCCTGCCCTGCAACTAGGTTCATCAGTACCATTTTTTTTTCAGATTCCATATATATGTGTTAGCATACGGTATTTGTTTTTCTCTTTCTGACTGACTTCACTCTGTATGACAGACTCTAGGTCCTTCTACCTCACTTACAAATAACTCAATTTCGTTTCTTTCTATGGCTGAGTAATATTGCATTGTATATATGTGCCACATCTTCTCTATCCATTCACCTGTTGATGGACACTTAGGTTGCTTCCATGTCCTGGCTATTTTAAACAGTGCTGCAATGAACATTGGGGTGCATGTGTCTTTTTGAATTATGGTTTTCTCAGGGCATATGCCCAGTAGTGGGATTGCTGGGTCGTCTGGTAGTTCTATTTTTAGTTTTTTAAGGAAGCTCCATTCTGTTTTCCATAGTGGTTGTATCAATTTACATTCCCACCAACAGTGCAGGAGGGTTCCCTTTTCACCACACCCTTTCCAGCATTTATTCTTTCTAGATTTTTTGATGATGGCCATTCTGACTGGTGTGCCATTCTGACCAGCGTGAGGTGACACGTCATTGTAGTTTTGATTTGCATTTCTCTAATAATTAGTGATGTTGAGCATCTTTTCATGTGCCTCTTGGCCATCTGTATGTCTTCCTTGGTGAAATGTCTATTTAGGTCTTCCGCCCATTTTTTAAAAATCAATTTATTTATTTATTTTTGGCTGTGTAGGGTCTTCGTTTCTGTGTGAGGGCTTTCTCTAGTTGCGGCAAGTGGGGGCCACTCTTCATCGCAGTGCGCGGGCCGCTCACTGTCGCGGCCTCTCTTGTTGCAGAGCACAGGCTACAGACGCGCAGGCTCTGTAGTTGTGGCTCACGGGCCTGGTTGCTCCGCGGCATGTGGGATCTTCCCAGACCAGGGCTCGAACCCATGTCCCCTGCATTGGCAGGCAGATTCTCAACCACTGCGCCACTAGGGAAGCCCTTCTGCCCAATTTTTAACTGGATTGTTTGTTTTTTTTAATATTGAGCTCCATGAGCTGTTTGTATTTTTTGGAGATTAATCCTTTGTCTGTTGTTTCATTTGCAAATATTTTCTCCCATTCTGAAGGTTGTCTTTTTGTCTCGTTTATGGTTTCCTTTGCTGTGCAAAAGCTTTTAAGTTTAATTAAGTCCTATTTGTTTGTTTTTGTTTTTATTTCCGTTACTCGAGGAGGTGGGTCAAAAAAAGATCTTGCTGTGGTTTATGTAAGAGTGTTTTTCGTATGTTTTCCTCCATTTGTAGTTTATTTTTGTGTATGGTGTTAGGTAGTGTTCTAATTTCATTCTTTTACTTGTCGCTGTCCAGTTTTCCCAGCACTGCTTATTGAAGAGGCTTTCTTTTCTCCATTGTACGTTCTTCCCTCCTTTGCCATAAATTAGGTGACCATATGTGTGTGGGTTTATCTCTGGGCTTTCTACCCTGTTCCATTGATCTATATTTCTGTTTTTGTGCCAGTACCATACTGTCTTGATTACTGTAGCTTTGTGGTATAGATTGAAGTCAGGGAGCCTGACTCCTCCAGCTCCATTTTTCTTTCTCAAGATTGCTTTGGCTATTTGGGGTCTTTTTTGTTTCCATACGAATTGTAAAATTTTTTGTTCTAATTCTGTGAAGAATGCCATTGGTAGTTTGTTAGGGATTGCATTAAATCTATAGATTGCTTTGGGTAGTATAGTCATCTTCACGATATTGATTCTTGCAATCCAAGAACATGGTATATTTCTCCACCTGTTTATGTTGTCTTTGATTTCTTCCATCAGTGTTTTATAGTTTTCTGAGTACAAGTCTTTCACCTCCTTAGGCAGGTTTATTCCTAGGTATTTTATTCTTTTTGTTACAATGGTAAATGGGAGTGTTTCCTTAATTTCTCTTTCTGATTTTTCATTGTTGGTGTATAGGAACGCCAGAGACTTCTGTGCATTAATTTTGTATCCTGCAACCTTACCAAATTCATTGATTAGTTCTAGTAGTTTTCTGGTGGCATCTTTAGGATTTTCTATGTATAGTATCATGTCATCAGTAAACAGTGACAGTTTTACTTCTTCTTTTCCAATTTGTATTCCTTTTATTTATTTTTCTTCTCTGATTGCCGTGGCTAGGACTTCCAAAACTATGTTGAATAAGAGTGGTGAGAGTGGACATCCTTGTCTTGTTCCTGATCTTAGTGGAAATGCTTTCAGTTTTTCACCATTGAGAATGATGCTTGCTGTGGGTTTGTCATATATGGCCTTTATTATGTTAAGGTAGGTTCCCTCTATGCCCATTTTCTGGAGCTTTTTTTAATATCATAAATGGGTATTGAATTTTGTTGAAAGCTTTTTCTGCATCTATTGAGATGATCGTATGGTTTTTATTCCTTAATTTGTTAATGTGATGTATCACATTGATTGATTTGCATATATTGAAGAATCCTTGCATCCCTGGATAAATCCCACTTGATCATGGTGTATGATCCTTTTAATATGCTGTTGGATTCTGTTTGCTAGTATTTTGTTCAGGATTTTTGCATCTATGTTCATCAGTGATATTGGTCTATAATTTTCTTTTTTTGTGATATCTTTTTCTGGTTTTGGTATCAGGGTAATGGTGGCTGCGTAGAATGAGTTTGGGAGTGTTTCTCCCTCTGCAGTTTTTTGGAAGAGTTTGAGAAGGATCGGTCTTAACTCTTCTCTAAATGTTTGATAGAATTCACCTGCGAAGCCATCTGGTCCTGGACTTTTGTTTGCTGGAAGATTTTTAATAACAGTTTCAATTTCATTTTGTGATAGGTCTGTTTATATTTTTTAATTCTTCCTAGTTCAGTCTTGGAAAATTGTACCCTTCCAAGAATTTTTCCATTTCTTCATGGTTGTCCATTTTATTGGCATATAGTTGTTTGTAGTAGTCTCTTATAATCCTTTGTACTTCTGCAGTGTCAGTTGTGATTTCTCCTTTTTCGTTTCTAATTTTATTGATTTGTGTCCTCTCCCTTTTTTTCTTGATGAGTCTGGCTAAGGGTTTATCAATTTTGTTTATCTTCTCAAAGAACCAGTTTTTAGTTTTATTGATCTTTGCTATTGTTTTCTTTGTTTCTATTTCATTTACTTCTGCTCTGATCTTTATGATTTCTTTCCTTCTACTGACTTTGGGTTTTCTTTGTTCTTCTTTCTCTGTTTTTTTTTTAACATTGTTTTACATGTATTTATTTATTTATTTATTTATTTATTTTTTGCGGTATGCGGGCCTCTCACTGCTGCGGCCTCTCCTGCTGCGGAGCACAGGCTCCAGACGCACAGGCTCAGCGGCCATGGCTCACAGGCCCAGCCACTCCACGGCATGTGGGATCCTCCCGGACCGGGGCACGAACCCGTGTCCCCTGCATCAGCAGGCGGACTCCCAACCACTGTGCCACCAGGGAAGCCCCTCTATTGTTTTAAGTGTAGGGTTAGATTGTTTATTTGAGAATTTTCTTGTTTCTTGAGGTGAGATTGTATTGCTATAAACTTCCCTCTTAGAACTGCTTTTGCTGCGTCCCATAGGTTTTGGGTCATCGTGTTTTCATTGTCATTTGTTACTATGTATTTTTTAATTTCTTCTTTGAGTTCTTCAGTGATCTCTTGGTTATTTAGTAGCACACTGTTTAGCTTCCATGTATTTGTGTTTTTTACAGTTTTTTTCCTGTAATTGATTTCCAGTCTCTTAGTGTTGTTGTGGTCAGAAAAGATGCTTGATACAATTTCAGTTTTCTTAAATTTTCTGAGGCTTGATTTGTGACCCAAGGTGTGATCTATCCTGGAGAATGTTCCATGTGCACTTGAGAAGAAAGTGTATTCTGCCACTTTTGGGTGGAATGTTCTATAAATATCAATTAGATATATCTGGTCTATTGTGTCATTTAAAGCTTGTGCTTCCTTATTTATTTTCTGTTTGCATGATCTGTCCATTGGTGTAAGTGGGGTGTTAAAGTCCCCTACTATTATTGTGTTATTGTCGATTTCTCCTTTCATGG
The DNA here is from genome assembly GCF_951394435.1 of Stenella coeruleoalba. Lineage (NCBI taxonomy): Eukaryota > Metazoa > Chordata > Mammalia > Artiodactyla > Delphinidae > Stenella > Stenella coeruleoalba. The sequence continues at coordinate 98,283,447 of NC_137154.1, read as the reverse complement.
TTGTTAGTATTTGCCTTGTTTTGAGGTGCTCCTATGTTGGGTGCATAAACATTTATAATTGTTATATCTTCTTCTTGGATTGACCCTTTGATCACTATGTAGTGTCCCTCCTTATCTCTGGTAACAGTCTTTATGTTAAAGTCTATTTTATCTGATATGAGTAATGCTATTCCAGCGTTCTTTTGATTTCCATTTGCATGGAATATCTTTTTCCATCCCTTCACTTTCAGTCTGTATGTGTCCCTAGGTCTGAAGTGGGTCTCTTGAAGACAGCATAATATGGTCTTGTTTTTGTTTCCATTCAGCCAGTCTGTGTCTTTTGGTTGGGGCATTTAATCCATTTACATTCAAGGTTATTATTGATATGTATGTTTTTATTAACATTTTCTTAATTGTTTTGGGGTTTTTTTGGTGGGTCTTTTTCTTCTCTTGGGTTTCCTGCTTAGAGGAGTTTCTTTAGCATTTGTTGTAAAGGTGTTTTTGTGGTGCTGAATTCTCTTAGCTTTTGCTTCTCTGAAAAGTTTTTGACTTCTCCATTGAATCTGAATGAGATCCTTGCTTGGTAGAGTAATTTTGGTTGTAGGTTTTTTTTCTTTTATTGCTTTAAGTATATCCTGCCACTCCCTTCTGGCCTGCAGAGTTTCCACTGAAAAATCAGATGATAACCTTATGGGGATTCCTTTGTATGTTATTTTTTGGTTTTCCCTTGCTGCTTTTAATATTTTTTCTTTGAATTTAATTTTTGTTCGTTTGATTAATATGTGTCTTGGTGTGTTTTTCCTAGGGTTTATCCTATATGGGACTCTCTATGCTTCCTAGACTTGGGTGACTGTTTCCTTTCCCATGTTAGGGAAGTTTTCAACTATAATCTTTTCAAATATTTTCTCAGTCCCTTTCTTTTTCTCTTCTTCTTCTGGGACCCCTATAATTTGAATGTTGGTGCACTTAGTGTTGCCCCAGAGGTCTCTGAGAATGTCTTCAGCTCTTTTCATTCTTTTTTCTTTATTCTGCTCCTTGGCAGTTATTTCCACCATTTTGTCTTCCAGCTCACTTATTCATTCTTCTGCTTCAGTTATTCTGTTATTGATTCCTTCTAGTATACTTTTCATTTCAGTTATTATGTTGTTCATCTCTGTTGTTTGTTCTTTAATTCTTCTAAGATCTTTGTTAAACATTTCTTGTATTTTCTCAGTCCGTGCCTCCATTCTGTTTCTGAGATTCTGGATCATCTTTACTATCATTACTCTGAATTATTTTTCTGGTAGATTGCCTATTTCCTCTTCATTTATTTGGTCTTGTAGGTTTTTACCTTGCTCCTTCATCTGTGACATATTTTTTTGCCGTCTCTCTTTTTTTTTTTTTAATGAGTGTGATTGTGTTCCTGTCTTACTGGTTGTTTGGCCTGAGGCTTCCAACATGGGGGTTTGTAGGCTATTGCATAGAGCTGAGTCTTGGTGCTGAGATGAGGAACTCCGTCAGACCTCACTCCGATGAATATTCCCTGGGGTCTAAGTTTCTCTGTTAGTTCAGTGGCTCATAAGAGGGAGGCCTGGGAGATCAGGAGGGGCAGGTGGGAGGGGCCCTCCGGGAGGAGCTGAGCAGGAGAGAAGCAGAGGGCAATTGCCCAGCCCACTCGGGCCTGGGGAGGCTGCTGACCTCCCAGGCCGATCCCCTGCCCTCCAAAGCCCTCTCCAGGCTGCATAGCTCCTTGCGGGCATAGGAGGGGGGACAGGGAGATCAGAAGAGGCAGGCAGGAGGGGCCCTCCCAGACGGAGGAGCAGGAGAGGAGAGGAGGGCGTTTGCCCTGCCCATTCAAGCCCAGGAAGCCTGCTAGGCTCCCAGGTGAGGTCCCCTGCCCTCTGAGACTAGGGGTGGAGGGCACCCTGGGCCCCTTCTGTTCCTTGAGCCTAAGCCCCACCCTCCACAGCCCCCAGGGCCTTTTTCAGCCCTGTGGGTCCTGAGCATTTTGCCCCACCCACTGCCCAAACCTCACCGTTTCTTAGGCCCCACCCTCCACAGCCAGGGCCTTCCCCCCACCCTTTTTTTTTTTTTTCTCTTCTTCTTTTTTACTATTGTGATATTGTTGTACCTTCCGGTCGTTGATTCATCTTTATTTTTATATTCTTCCTAACATATCTGTTCGTTTCCTAGTGTAATTTTATTTTTTACTTTGTTATTTATTTTATTTTATTTTTTTTGGCTGCCCCAGGAGGCTCGTGGGATCTTGGTTCATGAACCCAGGGTTGGGCTGAAGCTCCTGCGGTGGGAGCTCTGAATTCTCAGTATTTTTAAAGTGAAAACACACAGGCTTAAATGGTCCAGGGACCTTGTTTCCAGCATATCACCCTTTCTTTTCTTGTCCTCTATCTCCAGTTTCTGATCCTTTCAGCATATAAATGTGTTTAAACCTCTTCTATTAAAAAAAAATGAAACAATCCCTTACTTGATCTCATTCTCTGGTTAAACGTCATCTCTTAATCCACAGCCAGGCATCTTAAAATGTAGGTTGGTCTTCATTTCCCCAGCTCTCATCCTGACCTCTGTACCCTGCAGGAGAGCCCTTATTCTCACTGAAACTGCTTTGCTCAGGCCACCAATGACCTTTTAGTGCTAAATCCTATGGTACCATCTTCTTTAACTTTCTATTTTTTCAAACTTACACAATTATTTCAAACTTACAGAAGAATGGCAAGAATAGCACAGAGAACCCCCAAATATCCTCACTGATCCACCACTTTTTAACATTTAGCCGCATTTCTTCATTCTCTCTCTTTCTGTAGATCTCCCACTCTCCATTCGTAGAGAAACAGATCTACATTCTATCATTTATAGTATTATTGTTTGTATCATCATTACTTAGTTTGTCTGAATCATTTGCAACTTGCATATATGAGTTGCATACATCACTCCCTTTTCGTGGCACCTTTTTACTTGTCTTCTCTGCAGAGTTGAACCCTGTTCACTGATTTCCCTTCCTTGAAGTTTTCATGTCTCAGGTTCCATGACACTGTTTTATCCTGGCCAGCTTTCTGCCTCTCTGGCAATCCCTTTGTAATCTTTTACCTTCTCTACCTCTGCTCTCCCTTAAAATATTCTTACCGATTTCTCCAGGGCCCTGTTCTTGACCTTCCTTTCGTCTCCCACTACCTACAATTCCTGGGGCAGCTCAGCAATTCCCATGGCTGCAACCCACCAGGGAATTCTTATGATGCAAATGTATACAGGCTAACTCAGATGTCTCTCCTGAGTTCTAGGTCCTCCTCCCTACAGACACCTCCTAACTCAACGTCAGGCCCACTGCTGGCCTCACGCAGCCCTCTTTCATTCCCAGAACCAAAGCCCTCCTTTTCTTGCTCAGTGGTGTTGATGCCACTAATCAGACACTCAGAAACTATTCTCTTTCTCTCTCCCACATTCACCTTGTATTTAAGCAATTGCTAAGTTTGTTCATTCCATTTCCTGACCACCTCAAGGCAGGGGCTGAGGGGGATCAGGTGCTGTCCTAACCTGACAGGAGTTCAGTCCAGCCAGTGGAAAAAGATATACCCACCGTCCGGCAAAGTGAACTGATGGCATGTGGAGTGTGGGGCAAACAGAGCAAATGCTGCCACCTTTCCAGTTCTCTCATCATCTCTTGCAGAAATTACAGCAGAAGTCGCCTGACTGGTTTCGCTGTCTCTGCAATCTCTATTATTCTCTTCCAGTCTATTCTTCAGACCTTGGCAGTGTGTTAACATGCAAGCCCAATGATGTCATTAACCTGCTTACAATTTGCCAATGGCTTCCTGCTCTCCGTAGGATAAAATTGAAAATCTTTTGATTGGCATAAAAAGCCTTTCATGGCCCCTCGCTGACCTGGCCAGCCCTGTGTCCCTCATGCTTTGCCCTTTAGCTACCGAACTCCGGGTAATACTCAGGACACACTAGATTGCCCTGCATTTTTACACCTCTGCTCCCATTCGTCTGCTTGGCGTATTTTGACTCATCCTTCTAGGGGCAGCTCAGGTGCTCTCTCTTTTCAGGAAGCTTTTCCTGTCTTTTTAGGGCAGAATTAGGTGCTCTTTTAGTTACACTAAAAGAAAGAATTAAATTATACCTACTTTTATATCACTGCATTATAATGATTACATAACTGTCTTCCCACTACCAAAAGTTTTAAGCTCCTTGAGGGTAGGAATCTTTTTTTTTTTTTTTAAAGGATCTTTTGTCAAGTTTTATTTACTTTTCTGAAGAGTTTTTTTCTTAAAAAAAAAACGTGTCTTTTGGGCTAGTCACCTAAAAGCTGGTGGTTGGAATATAGTAGGTACTCAATAAATATTTGTTGTCTGAAATTATTTTGATTTCACGTAAAGGTATCTCTTAGTAGTGAGTTACTCATTGTTAGAGTAAGTTTACTGAGGGATATGCAGATTCTTTGAAAATCATCTTTCAAGAAAAAGATTTCAAATGAGGCCCATTTTTACTTGAGATTCACTAAATGACCTTTAAATGGTTTTTTAATCAACCATTAAATATTGAGATCAGCTTTGGGTAAAGCAATGTGCCAGGAGGTGGAGAGGAATACAATGCTAAGGTTCAAGGAGCTTATCGTGTAGTTGGTACAAAAGAAACACAGGCAACAGCTAATGAGACAATGGCCGAATAGGATTAAACCCTGGCGGAGTGGTTCCAGCCACAAGCACACCAGGACAGGGGTGGGAGAGGCAGGAGGGGGACCACAGAGAAGCCACCCGAGGTGGGTAGTTGAAGAGGAGAAAAAAAGTCAGCCTGGAGGTTTGTATACTGAGTGACCCGCCAGCATGCAGGACGCGCAGGGAACACCTAACAAATCCTTTCCGAATAAAGAAAGGGAAACATCCCTTGGGCTGCTCGGTCTTGCTGTCATTTAGATGCAACAATCTTAAGATGCTTTGCTCCTTATTGCCTTTACTCAGGAGTGGGTTAGAAACACATGAGTCTTGTACCCTCAGAGATGAAACAGTATCCTTTTTGCTTTCTTCTGAGTTTCTTCTGTACGAAGTTTTTTACTGTCTCTGCCTAGGGCCATGCCATGCGTTAAGCACCGTGATTTGACCTTGATTATTTTATCATTGGCCGAGACTCCTAGTGACAAGTGTGAAAGCTAGAGTTTGCAAGGATCCTACATGCTTCCACTGTGTTTCCTATAGTAATTTAAGTAACTAGAGATAAAGGATCATAGATTTATAGCATTTTGCAGCTGGGATGGACCTTGTAGTTCATTTCGGCCAATGCTTCGTTTAAGAAAAAAGAAACTTAAGGCTCGGGGGAAGCTGAGATTTGCCCAAGTCACGCATTGAGTAAATGGCAGGTCAGGGCCCAGAGCTCCCTGTCTTCTGACCCAGTCCTTTACCCACAACACGTAACAAGCCTTAAGGCGTTTCCTTTGTCCCCTCGATCCTGTTGGCCGAGCTGCCTAGGCTCTCCATCAGGTCTGGTAGGAGACCCTGTCCTCTGGGTCCACTTCTAGGAGACATTTGTCCCCATCCTCCCAACTTCTGGGCGTGGCCTCCCTGGCATCAACTTTCAGGAAGCTTCAGGTGAATGGCTGTTTTCATTTCTTTCTTTCTTTCTGTTTTTTTTTTTTTTTTTTTTTGGCAACTCTAAGAGTAGCCTGGAGGCTACTGCAGAGGCAAAAAGATGATTTGAGCTGTCCCTCTTTTCTAACTTTTCTGAAACTGGAATGAATTTTCTTCTTCTTCTTCTTACTTTTCCGCTGTACATAGTTTTAACTAATGACGTCAACAGGCCCTACAGGCTAGGTGATTTCAAAGGGCTTTATCCCTTATGAAGCAGGTATAAAACCCGGTACAAGAGCAACCGCCCCATGTAACACTATACACTGGATTAAGAAGACATCAGCTGCTAGAACTTTTCTTGATTCTTCTAGAAAAACAATCAGTGGGGACAGTTTCATAAAAATCTTCCCTGAAACCATATTGTGATTTCAAAGTAGTAAACCCATGGCCAAAAAAAGGGATGTCATCACGCTAAATTACTAGGTAGTAGGCGTTTATGTTCTGCAAACGAGGGCTCAGGGAGGCTCTGGGGATTCCCACCCATTTTTAGGGACCATATCCCCCATCACCTAGGGATACTGTATGACTGATAACTCCAAAAGGAGACAGACTTGGGAGCGGCACAGTATTGGACAATATTTTGGAACTGTGATTTTTTTTTTCCTGCCTGTATTTTCTCCATGCCATTCCTCTGAATGTTTGAAGAGTGATATGATGATTTTTCTCTAGGAAATAGAACGTTGGGAAAGTGGGTAGGGTTGGCTCGCTGAGCAAGTAATGACCCATCTGGGCAGAAGGCAGTCTTTTACCCATCAGAAGGTAGGTAGCTATTCTCAGGCATAAGAATAAACCCTTAAGTGATAAGATGTCAGTCACAAACATCACTTAGATCCAGCAGTAACCCTTGAAACACACTTAAAATTCAATCTAGCAGGTGACCTTTAGCTGTTGGGCTTTTTGATGCCATTTGTCTTCAGGGTCGATAGCGACATTTCCAATCTCTCTGGTGTTCTGAATAGACGTCTTGTCAGTTACTCTGACGGGGTAGGAGATCTAAGGGGGTAAAACATACAGCACGTTAACTGGATTCATTTTAGTCTTATGGCCATGGGGCTCGAGTCTGTACTCTAGAAAGAGGTCCTGCAGGGTTACATTTTATTTATAGTTCATTTCAAGGATTCATCTCAGTCCTTAGGTATCTGGATTATTCCCAAGGAAAATGGGAATAAACAATGTTTTCTCTTGCAGGGATGATGTGAGAATTGGTGTTTTGAGGTCAAACTACTAATTATTGGGTTGGCCAAAAAATTTGTTCCGTAAGAGTATGGGAAAAACCCGAATGAATTTTTTGGCCAACCCAATACTTTAAATGCTCAATACATACTCAGGGGACCTGATTTTCAAACAGTTATCTGAGCCGGATGCTGCAACTAATGTTTAAGTATGCCAAACAAATTATGAAATAACACTATACCCCAAGATGATGATAAGAACAACAAAAATAACTAATATACATTGAATGCTCATGATAGCTGTCCTAAGCACTTTGTCTACATTAGTTAATTCTCACAACAGTCTTACCAGGTATGTACCTTTTATTATCCCCTTTTTGCAAATGACAAAACTGAGGAACAGAGAGGTTAAGTAACTTGCCCAGAATCAACAGCTAGTAAGCAGAGGAGCCAGGCAGTCTAACTCCAGAGACTGTACATTTAGCGATTTTGCTAAGTTAACTCACTTATTGGAAATATCATCTTTGACTTGCAGAATTTGTAGTTTTGACACCCCATAAATTGGAATGATGTAGGTTAGTGGTGCTCAACTTTAGATAGATATTAGAATAACCTAGGAAGCTTTTAAAAATTAATGTTCTGGTCCCATCCCAGATCAATTAAATCAGAAGCTCTGGGAGTGGCCCCAGATATAAGTCTCGTACTTTAAAAGCTCCCCAGGTGGGTCTAACCTGAAGACAGGTTTGGGAGCCAGTGATGAAGGCAGCTGTGTGGGATTTCGGTCCCCAAATTATTGATGGATTTAGGTTCCCAAATTATGGAGGCTCTCATTAGCTACCTGTTTTAAGTCAAGGAATTAGATTGTCTTCTGTGCTATACGGAATTCTAGCCACCAGGTAGCATTTCAGAAACAAACTTAAAGTTCTGCGATAGTAATGTTGGCAAAGATTCTGGCGGTAATTATCCAGTACACCCTCTATCAACAACGTCTATCCAGTACACCTGGTAGACGTTCCTCCCCTCACTGCCTAATCACTTGCCCCTTCTCCAGGCAGGAGTTATCTGCTTGTCACTATTCGTATAGGTTTAAAGATCTTGACGGAGAAAGAAGGAACAAGGTGGCTTGTGAATAGTTCCTTTCTGTGGGAGACCTGGTCCTTTCAAACACTCCCTGGAGTAAAATGTTAGACCTTTGAATCTCTGTTGTATCAGTGATAAACATTATTTTCCATCCTCCAGAAAGCTAAATGCTATAAGGTTCTTCCTTATAAGAGCAGTGATAGGTCTGTCTGTAATTTCTAGCCCTCTGCCCTTTGAAATAACGTAGAATAAGTCAATCCCTCTGTCGGAAAACAGCCCTAAACTGGTAGAACCTAAGATGCCTTCCCCAAGCCTTCTCTTACATAGAAGACTTCTCAAGATGTCTTTGTCATTCCTCCTGGGAAAGATTATTCATATGGGGTCCTGTGGCCACCCTGCTTTGTCACCTGCAAGATGCTGGTCTCCCCATTTCTAAACTGATGTCCTTAATTTTAAAATTTAGATTCAGGATTTGATACTTGTTTTGTTAAATTTCCCCTGGTGGACTGTGTGGTGTGAGTAGTAGCAAGGTGGAACGCTGGAAAGAGCATGGGGTTTAGAATCTGTTATGGCTGCGTTTAAATTCTCCCTCTGCTGCTGACTTTTTATGCAGACTAGTATTCAATGCAGAAAGAGGCAAAAATACTTGTTAAATATTAACTAGTAAGCAGGCATTTGACAGTGAAGATAACCTCATTCCTTACCACTCAAGGTGGCTTCTCTGACACAAGAAAGACTATTTGTTCCTTTTGTTTTGGGTGTAACCCCCTCTCTCCCTGAATGCCTCCCTATCACAACTGCCCTACTAATATATACAAATAAGGGAAATAGTGTGAAAGTTTCAGTACTTAAAGGATCTGAAAATGGGAAAAAATGAAAATATAACTTTTTCCATGTTTGAATTCTCACCGCTAATACAAGGTACAAAATGTACTATTGGATCATGGCAATTTTTAAATGACAAACGGAAGTAATGAACAGGTTTTGAGTGATTACCTACTCTGCAAATGGAAAACTTCACAGTACTGTGGAACAGTTTAACTTGTGCTGAGATGGAAAGTTTGGAGTTGTAAATGCTATAAATGCCCAAGGTCAGGAACCACTTCTCATGTTTCCATCTCTCAGTCCCTCACTGGTTCCAGAAACATGGGATGACAGTAAAAGTATCGGATTTCACAGCTTCTGTCATCATTTGCTCAAAGGCTTCAGTCCCTTACTGCCATGACGTTAAACAGATACACAACTCATTTAAAAGAAAAATCAACTCCATCCTGGAGGAGAAATGAAGGTCGGGGCAGGAAAAAAAATCTAAATAGGCTGCCTTAGCAGGCGAGGAAATCATCCTCTTTTAAACCTCAAACACGCAATGTCTTGGACAAGCTGGAGCCTGGGAGAAGTTGGGTTTATTCCTAGATCTGCCACTAGGGGGTCTGATTCCGGCTTTTGTAAAGGAGACTTAGTTAATTTGGTTTTTCACTGGTGATATTAATTGTTTGATTAACAACGACGGGATCCCTTATGAAGCTCTGATAAAAATTTTACAAATGAAAAATACATTGTCCTACGCTTCCTTCCCCAGAGAACATAGGATGTATAATATTTCCATCCACAGGCTGTTCTGGTAGAACTTGGTGTCTGAATCACTCCACTGAGTCTCTGAGTGAGTAAAACATACTTCTACATTATCTCTTTGAAAGTGGAATGGGACACAACCTCTGCTAGCTATTTATTTTTTTCCTTGGTGAACCATTCTATTAATACCAATCAAATCGAGAAAATGATCAAATGAAATTGCATTTTGAGCATCATAAGCTGTGTAATGTCTATTCTGTTAAATTGGGGCCATAATTGCTTCTCCACTGAAAAGATACAACAAAGACAGCAATCATGGCATGTCATTATCCCAGACTAGAAAACCGGCCTTTCCTTGGAGGACTTCAAAGGCTTGTGGTTCTCGAATTGCATTTGCTGCTATTGTCGGAGCGCAGGCAATCTTGATTAGGTGTTTACACTGAGGTAAGGCGCAGAGCAGAGCGCCTGAGTGCCTGGGTCTAGAGCCATTAAAAAATTGTACATTATGTCCCTGGCTTTGAAGTGAGGGTTTATATGTAGGAGAGCAACTCAGATCGAGTACAGCTGAGCTAGATTGGGCAGCTACTTCTCTCTCAAAGAAACTCATCAGGTTCTTGGAGAATCAGCGCCACAAAAAAAGTTGATGCTTTTCCAAGAGCTGTATGTGAATCACTGTGTATCCGCAGAGACACACACTGAAACATGTTTAAACAGAATATCACTGTGTGGTCCTGCAGTCGCGGGAGGTTCGGGTCCTTTTTTCCCCTCTATTGTTTTCTGTTAATAACCTTGTGTTTAGATGTCCTGGGGAGTCTCGCATTAATTTATTAGGTTCCTTGTTGTTCTCATTCCTTGATGGTGTTAACAACGAGCGTATATCCCAGTTAAAATAGGCCAGAGAGTCCTAATTTTCTAAATGTGGCATTTGCTTGCCATCATTCCAACACAGCTGTTATTGAATCCCTCTCTTTGGGGCGTAATCAGTGGACTCAGTTGATGTTTCTTTGTTAACTTGGCTCATGCGTGATCTGCAGTTTTAACTGTACTATTTCTAATACACTTTGCTCTGTGTCAGTCTGCACCTGCTGAGATCAATGGTACTGCCCCCTGTATTGACAAACGGCCAGCAGAGAGGTGGAGGCATGGCAACACACAGAGCCTGCCACGGTCAGGCTCCAACACCGGGATTTAGGACAGCTGTTTGAATATCTGGGGATGTGTATTCATTATTCAGCTATTTAGAGACAAAACACCTGAAACCTGAAATGTTTGGGCTCTGCCTGGCCACCGTCTCCATCCTGTAGAACGCTTCGTAATGTATCAGTATTTAGCATGTACGGGCTCAGGAAGAAATGGATGACACTGACACCTCTGGATATATTATTTTTACGTTCATTTTCCAGATAAGATACTTGAGCTTTTAGCAACCCCAAACTAATTATGCCAGTCCCCTACTTTGAAATCCTTTGATGCTTTTCCATCGCCCTTGCCTTTTAAGGTTTGTAAGGCCCTGCATCCTCTACTCTTCAGCCTCCCCTCCCTGCTCTCTTTAGACTGTACTTTTTCAGGTCTGCTGTTGGGCCACAGGCTCTGGGTCCACACACACACAGGGCCATTCTTTGACTGGAGAGTCCCCTTTACCTCACTTATTCTGACCAATCCCATTCGCTGTTCTAGGCTTGGCTGAAATATAGTTAGCCTTCCCTGATACCCTGGAGGAGGTTATAACAGATGCACCTGAGCTCACGGCCTTAGTGCTCTGTCCTTTCCCTTGTGTGACAAGTTTCACCCTGGTCATTATGTTTGTCTCGCCTCTAGATGTTACGTCCCATGAGGGCAGGAAAAGTAGGGACTCCGTGCTGGGCTGTTCGGCCCCGGAGGCGCTACTCCCATGAGCTACGTGGTGGTTCTGGATGTGCCTGGTGCATATGTGCTCAATAAATGTTACTGAGTGAGAAGATCAATCTACATTGCTCACTGGACGCTCCGTTTATATCAGAACACATCTAATCTAGCGTTTATCTGGCTAGATCTGTGGTTTATATTAAAGCCTGGAGGCTGTCAGCTAAACAAGGTGGAAGCTAGGATCCCATCTCTGTTCTTTCCCTCGCTGGTTCAGCCCCAGGCCCAATGGCCCTTCAGCACTTCAGCCCTCGGCATTTGCTGTTCCCTTTTCCAAGGAAGCCCTTTCTTCAGATATTTGCCTGGCGGTTTCTCCCACCTCCTCTGTGATCTGTTTACAGTTGTAACCCCGCTCCCAGCATCCCCTCTCCCTCTGCTGTGCTTCATTTCTCTCCTCACCATTACATCACCTACTAGTACGCTGATGACCTGTTTCGTCTATTGTCTGTCTCCTCCTAATAGAAAGTTAGCCCCACAAAGGCTGGGATTTTTGTCTGCTTTGTTCACGGATGTATTCCAAGTACTTAGGACAATGCCTGACACATAATAAGCTCTTAATAATTATATGCAAAGGAACGAAGCAATCAGCTGTTTTCAAGAACGCGAAAGAGATTTTTAGGAATGTGTCTGAACTTCCCGTTAACACAACTCAGAATATTGTAGGTGTGACCTCTGGTTGGTCACAGGATGCAAACTGCTCCATTACTAAAATCCTTCAGTGATTCCATGTCATGTAGAGGAAAGGCCTAACTCTCCAGCACAGTAGGCTAAAACTTGAGCATGTATCAGAATCAGTTAGAGGGCTTGTTGAAACACAGAGGTGAAGGCGTCACCCCAGAGTTTCTGACTCAGGAGATCTGGGCTGGGGCCCGAGAATTTTCATTTCTAATGAGTTACCAGGCGGTTCTGATGCTGCTGGTCCGGGGACCACATCCTGAGAGCCCCCGCTTTAAAATGACACACAGGGGCCTCCATGAAAGGCCCATGCCCATTTCTCTAGCCTAAATACGCACACGCCCATCCTCATGATCTAGTCATGCACGACACGGAAGTTCTCCTTAACTAACTTGCTAGATTAAGTAACACTCTCCGGTCCTTTCTTAAGATAGTGGGCCAAATGCTCATGGCTGGTCAGCTACTCTGTGGTATGCCTTGGTATGTCTATTTCCACTAGTTGAGTTATATATTTACCAAGAGTCTTTTATGAGTGTTCTCAAACCTGTCTATTCCTATCGTACGTGTTGTTAAAATTATGAACTTTCTTTTTAAAAGTTAGATCATCTGGAGAAATCTGAGTGTGAATAGAGAGTTGTTTCCATGAAAAAATAAGTTAAATAATTTAGAATGACCCAATAAAGCAAATGGAAAGATAACTGGGGAGGGGTGTCTGTAAAAGACTAGGGGAAGAGTCACAAAAATCTAGAAAGATTATGATCTTAGCTCGTTTCCAAACACTTTTTAAGTTTTTACGTTGCTTTCAAGAAATCGAGGGCTTCCCTGGTGGCACAGTGGTTGAGAGTCCGCCTGCCGATGCAGGGGACACGGGTTCGTGCCCCGGTCTGGGAAGATCCCACATGCCGCGGAGCGGCTGGGCCCGTGAGCCATGGCCGCTGAGCCTGCGCATCCGGAGCCTACGCTCCGCAACAGGAGAGGCCACAACAGTGAGAGGCCCGCGTACCGCAAAAAAAGACAAAGAAATCGGAAGTGAACGCCATAGATGTTTCAAACTGACGTGAGAACGATGATACAAATCTGTAGTCCATTGAATATACACTGGCAGGAAGGCCCAGCGCCTCAGTAGAAGGTTGGTGAATTAATGCGTATTTATATACTTAAAGTGAAAGTAGAGTACTTAAGGTCGTCGTTTGCCACATCTGCTTTAACCACTTCACTTGATTGACTGACCAACTGCCAGGTCATGACCAGCACCAAAGTGCTTCCCCCTGTACCCACAGGTCTCTACTTAAACAGTGTCCTTTCTCACCCTCACGCCATCCCATATGCTCTCTCTGCCTGCGGTAACTTTGCTGTCCACCTCCACCTGTTACTTTCTACTTCCCCCTAAAGAATCAGTTCAATGACTGCCTCTTCCGTGAAGCCCTCTCTGACTTCCCCCGACAGACTTGGGTACTTCTTCTTCTGGGTTCCTTTGGGGCCAGACATGTATCCAGGACAGCAGTTATCACTTGGTTCTGACTGTTTACATGTCTGCTTCCCACTTGGCCAGAAGCTCCTGAAGAGCATATACACTGACAGCAGTTTATAAAATGACCACAGGATCGTAGCATCTGGGGGAATTTGGTAAAGAGGCAAAGGATGGTTCCCATCGCCATAGCTCTCGGCTTTACTGCACAACAGTGCACTATGGCCTGGGTTAGAGAGCACAGAATTATCAGGTTCTCCAGGCACATTTTGGACACCTATCCTTAGACAGGATTAATTCTGTTCAAGTTCTGGTTTTTGAAAGGGCGTGCTTCAGTTATGGGGAAAGTTTTCTTTCCATGGATCCCTCCTCAGTGATGTCGAATTAGTGAAGTGTCACTCTACAGATGAGATAAATAAGTGCCGAATAGTGCATACAAGAAAGATGCCTTAAGAAACTTCTTGTACTGAAAAACCATGAAGTTCAGTTTAAATCATGCTGTCATAAGTAAGTGTTCTTGTTGTGGTTGCACAGGGCAAAATAAAAACAAAAGGTCAATCAATGAACATACCCAGAGTACCTACTCTGTAGAAGCATATTTTTAATGAGTATAATATGAGATATGGGACTCAAAAACACCATCAGACTAGAGGAATTCTGTAAAAAAGAATTCTGTGTTTCTAACCAAACATAATTAGAAAAAGATGATCATAATTTAAATAAAGGTAAAGTTTAATTTTATAGGCAACCAAAAGTTTCACAAACCATGAAATTTAAAACCATGGAAAAGGAGAGTGTCACATCACTTCGATATTAATCTTATCCAATGGGAGGCTAAATTCAAATCAAATGTTCAATAATAAATATATTTATACAGGGCTATATGATTATGCAAAGTGTTCACGTACAGCATCTTATTTGGGCATCTAAATAATCCTGGGTCTGTAGAAGAAGGCAAACATTTGTAACCTCACTCTGATGGGGAAAAACAAAGCTCAGCAAGGTTTTTTTGCATTTACCAAAGGTAATAATTGGCTCTAATAATAACGGGGCTCAAATCTGGTCTTTCAATGCCAAATTCCATTATTTAAGTCAAGAGCACAAGCTCACTAGTCTTTTTTATTTTTTCATTTTGAAAGTGGTAAAATTCTGAACCCCCCCAAAACTATTTAAAAATCACATTCCTTCATAAAAGATGTAGAAAGTGCTTACTGTATGCCAGGCTCTCAGAGTTCAGAGATGAGCCTTTAGGAGCTCAGAGGCATGTAAAGACATACAGACACATACAGTAAATAGTGCAGTGTGGTGGTACGGATTCTACGGTGGGTGTTCAAGGATGAGGGAGGAACTCAGAGAGTCTTCATAAAGATAGGGGATTTTGAGTTGAATCTCAGAAGGAGGCTGAGATTTTCCCAAGCAAACAAGACAGGGAAAAGTAATCCATCAGCCTGGACAGAGGCCCAGGGGAAATACTGGGTTCTGGGAGCTGTGAATTCCCGGAGTACGACTGGAGCATAGGATGCAAGGGAGGAGTGACAAAGGATGAGGCTAAAATGGCAGGAAGGAGCCAGGTCACAAAGGGCCTCGAGTACCACTCTGAGAGTCAGAATTTTATCTTGAAATCAACAGGGACTCTCATTAAGCAGGAGATTGATATCAGATTTGTATCGAAGAAGAACATTTGTGAAGGCAGTGGAGAAGATAGATTTGAAAGAGTTATGATGTGAAATTGCACTTCAAAGTGTCAAATATTCATACGTTCCTTATCACCAAGTGTAAATATTTGAAATACAACTGAGACCAAAGGCAACTATTAAAGAAATATTGCCAACAAGTTGGGTACAAGACTGTAGGGTCCTGTAATCCATGGGGCAGTGTTTGATTGACTGGGGACCCTCAGGAGACAGCATGGTGAGTGTGAGGTGTGTCCACCCCCGTTGTATACAGTCTTTTGGGAGTCACATCATAGAATGGGCTGCAAGAGCCTACAGATGTTATTCTTTTGACAACACTTTGTTCTTATTCTACGTGCAGTCATGTCCCTTTCATTTTGAGACACTGTAGCCTGAAAAAAAAAAAAAAAAACAGCTGTTTAGGAGAACTTATTCCCGGGGTGGATTCCTTTCTCGTGGCTTAAGGAATGACCAGTGGTAATAACAGCTTCCCTTCACTGAGTGTCTGCCACGTGTCAGGAGCTTTGTATAAGCTCTTCCAGTAGCCCTTCAAGGCAGAAATGGACCCCATACAATAGACGAAGAAGATAAGGTTTGAAGAGTCACTTGCTCAAATATCTAGTTGGTGGTACCACCTAGTACACGGAAAAGCCAGCATTTAACCCATGATAGTCTGACTCCCAAACCAGTGTTCTGTTTCAATTTCATCTCTTCTCCCACTATATTGTGTTGCCCCCTAGGAGAGAATGCTGCTTCCAAGGCTGAGGTCCCAGAGCTTACACAGTCTTTTCTTTTTCGTCCATTCACGTTTCAACTCGAATGATATCTCCTCAGAGAGCCCTTCCCCAAGTACCTCGCTAAACATCCCAGTTACACCCTGCTCATTACTTTATTAAAGAAAGTTGATTCAGTATCCTTTGAGATGTTTATCCCTTCCTGAAGTTGTTACATGTCTCCTGTCACCTGACTGGATTTAAGTCCCTTGCAGGCCGGGCTCTGCATGTCTTGTTTTCTGTTACATCCCTGGCACTAAGAAGAGTACCTAGCACACACTGTTGCTCAATAAATGCTTGTTGGCTGAGTTACCTGCTGCCTCAGCAACGGTCTCAAAGATGTGCTGATGCTCAGAATGGGTAGTGGATTCTATATAGGACTTTATATTGTTTAGAAGGCCATAGCTAATTGAATAACCTTTCTATATGCACACTGCAAAGTATCTGTAATTTCTTTAAGAAATTTCAAGGAAAAAACCAGAATAACATGTATGAAGCAATTTCTGAGCCTGTACTAAATTTCGCCTTCATCAGCCTTCAAAGTCACATTAGAATCAAGATAGAAAGGTAGCTCAGGACTTCCCTGGTGGCGCAGTGGATAAGAATCTGCCTGCCAATGCAGGGGACACAGGTTCGAGCCCTGGTCCAGGAAGATCCCACGTGCCGTGGAGCAACTAAGCCCATGCGCCACAACTACTGAGCCTGTGCTCTAGAGCCACGAACCACAACTATTGAGACCACGTGCCACAACTACTGAAGCCCGCATGCCTAGAGCCCGTACTCTGCAACAAGAGAAGCCACCGCAATGAGAAGCCCGCGCACCGCAATGAAGAGTTGCCCCCGCTCACCACAACTAGAGAAAGCCTGCACGCAGCAACGAAGGCCCAAACGCAGCCAAAAACAACAACAAAAAAAGGTAGCTCATTGTTGAAGAGACAGTTTCCTTTAATGGTAGATCATAAATTGACTCAAATTCTAGTGAGTTTCAGACAAATACTTATGGTTATGAAACAAATCATAAATAAAAGTAAGCACTGAATATTCACCAGCGAAGTTATTGGCTGACTGTGATACTTCGCTGCCGTCTAGCGTGTGTTGGTTTTTACATCAGTTCCTTGCCTCACACATCATGTGACTAAGATCTTGCAATGTATTCAAACGTGATTTTTCCAGTGCATTTTAATGTGAGATTAACAGATCTATGAAAAATGGTGAAATGATTGTGGAGAAATTGAATTTAAAAATTAGTGGTTCTACTCTGAGCCATTATTTTCAAGCAAAAGTGCAATTCAGGTGACCCTGAGCAATCAGGGGGGTGTAAAGTTACCAGGGTTCCTACAAAACATTGTATATTCTAAACATATAAGCATGGTTCAAAAATAAGAGATATGGAAGGATATAAAGTGAAAAGTTTTGCTCCCACCCTACTCCCCCTCCAGCCTCTTACAATTAACCACCTATGTATCTTTTCTCACTTTTTTTTTTTTTTTTTTTGCGGTACACGGGCCTCTCACTGTTGGGGCCTCTCCCGTTGCGGAGCACAGGCTCCGGAGGTGCAGGCTAAGCGGCCATGGCTCACGGGCCTAGCCGCTCCGCGGCATGTGGAATCTTCCCAGACCGGGGCACGAACCTGTGTCCCCTGCATCAGCAGGCGGACTCTCAACCACTGCGCCACCAGGGAAGCCCTACTAGAGCCATCTTACAGAAAAAACAGAACAAACCTTTTGGCCAATCCAATAGTTCCCTGTGCTATACAGTGGGACCTTGTTGTTTATTTTATATATAGTAGTTGGTATCTGCTAATCCTAAACTCCTAATTTATCCCTCTCCCACCCCCTTTCCCCTTTGGTAACCATAAGTTTGTTTGCTGTGTCTGTGAGTCTGTTTCCGTAAGTAAGTTCATTTGTGTCACATTTTAGATTCCACATATAAGTGATATCATATGGTATTTGTCTTTCTCTTTCTGGCTTACTTCACTTAGTATGATAATCTCTAGTTGCATCATGTTGCTGCAAATGTGGCATTATTTTGTTCTTTTTTATGGCTGAGCAGTATTTCATTGTATATATGTATTACCTCTTCCTTATCCATTCATCTGTCGATGAAGATTGTTTCCATGTCTTGGCTATTGTGAATAGTGCTGCTGTGAAAGTAGGCGTGCATGTTTCTTTTTGAATTATAGTTTTGTCTGGATATATGCCCAGGAGTGGGATTGCTGGAACATATGGTAATTCTGTTTTAGTTTTCTGAGGAACCTCCATACTGTTTTCCACAGTGGCTGCACCAACTTACATTCCCACCAAAAGTGTAGGAGGGTTCCCTTTTCTCCACACTCTCTCTAGCTATTTGTAGACTTTTTAGTGATGGCCATTCTGACCAGGGTGAGGTGGTACCTCACTGCAGGTTTTTTTTTTTTTTTTTTTTTTTGCGGTACGCGGGCCTCTCACTGTTGTGGCCTCTCCCGTTGCGGAGCACAGGCTCCGGATGCGCAGGCTCAGCAGCCATGGCTCACGGGCCCAGCCACTCCGCAGCATGTGGGATCTTCCCGGACCGGGGCACGAACCCGTGTCCCCTACATCGGCAGGTGGACTCTCAACCACTGGGCCACCAGGGAAGCCCCTGTATACACTTTTATACAACTTTAGCTTCTCTTTTAGTAATAATAAATCCTGATAGGTTGTCCATCCATAATGGTTCATGAAGAACATCTCTCTTTTTTTAATAGCTACAGTGTACTCTGTTATATGAAATACTATAATTTACTACACATTCCCCAAATGATAGACATCTGGGTACTTTCTAATCTTTTGCTATTAGAAAGGAGGACGAAATGAATGATTTTGTTCAAGGGTTATTTCAAAACTGCACACATATAACTAGGATACATTCCTGGGAGTGGAAGATGTTGGGTCAATTTAAAAAATAATAATTACTAACATGTATATAGTGCTTGCTATAAGCCAGGCATTGATTTAAGCACTCTCCATATGTTAACTCATTTAATCTTCTTAATAATCCTTTGAGGAAGGTACTAGTATTATCTCCATTTTAAAGATGAGGTTACTGAGGCACAGAGAGGTTAAGCAACCTGCCCCAGGTCAGATGGCTAGCAGGTGTCAGTGGCAACCAACCTGGCTTGAAAGCCTATACTCTTGGCCATTATGCTTTGCTTTCTCAAGGAGTGTATGTAGTATTTGTATTTTAAGTAGATATTAACAAATTGTCCCCCATACTAGTTAATCCAATTTATTCTCTCATCAGCTTGACTATACTTTTTTGCCCAGAGGTAAACTGGGCAAAAACTGGGAATTTTGTTGGTTTAATTATAGATGAAAAATGGAATCCCAATGTAGTATTAACTTGGATTTCTCTTATAATGACCAAAGTTGGATATCTTTTCGTATGTTTAATAGCCATATGTATTAACTTTTCTGTGAATTATCTATTCATATCTTTTGTGAATTTTTATATTGGGATATTGGTCTTTTTCTTATTGATTTCTAGGAGCTCTTTATATATTAGAGCTATTAGTGTTTTGGCTGTGATATGAATTAGAAATATTTTTTCTAGTTCTTTATATTTTGGCTTTCTTATGCCTTTTTTCTTGCAGAAGCTTTTGATATTTATGTATAGTTGACCCTCAAACAAAGTGGGGGTTAGGGGCACTGACCCTCCACGCAGTTGAAAATCTATGTATAACTTTACAGTCAGCCCTCCATATCTGTAGTTCTGTATTTGTGAATTCAACCAACTAAAGATCGTGTAGTACTGTAGTATGTATTTTTTAAATAATCCACAAATAAGTGGACCTGTACAGATCAAACCCATGTTGCCCAAGGGTCAACTGTAGTCAAATCTATCAGTCTTTTGTAGATTTTGGACCTCAAATCGGGTCCTACCTTTATCAAATCACAATATCAGATCATATATTCTCACACTAATTTGGTTCTATTTCTAGACTTTCTATTCTGTTCTTCTATTTTTCTGTCTGTTTATGCATTAAATATTACCCTACTATTTAATTACTGAGGCTTAAAATATACTCTGTTATCTAGTGGGGCTAGATTTTCTCATGACTCTTAATTTCCAGAGCTTGCTTTATCATTCTTTTTTTTTTAAATTTATTTTATTTATTTTTGGCTGCATTGGGTCTTCATTTCTGCACGTGGGCTTTCTCTAGTTGCAGCGAGCGGGGGTTATTCTTCCTTGTGGTGTGCGGGTTTCTCATTGCAGTGGCTTCTCGTTGTAGAGCACGGGCTCTAGGCAAGCGGGCTTCAGTAGTTGTGGCATGTGGGCTCAGCAGTTGTGGCATGCGGGCTCAGTAGTTGTGGCATGCAGGCTCAGTAGTTGTGACTCACGGGCTCTAGAGCCCAGGCTTAGTAGTTGTGGCATATGGACTTAGTTGCTCTGCAGCATGTGGGATCTTCCCGGACCAGGGCTCGAAGCCATGTCCCCTGCATTGGCAGGCGGATTCTTAACCACTGCGCCACCAGGGAAATCCCTGCTTTATGATTCTTGCCTGTTTTTTTTAATGTGAACTTTTCAAGTTTTATTTCTTTTAAAAGGTTCACATTTTTTACCGGGATGTTGTGAACTTCTTAGACTTTCAAATCTTCCCAAATACAGTACACTGCTTAAGACCCTGTCTGATTCAACTGGGCATGGAGGCTTGCAACAAAATGATATATTAAAAAGCTGGGTTTTCTTGGCCATGTAATGGTAATTGACATTTATTCATTTATTGAACAACAGAGGTCATTTATCCTTTCAGTATTTCTAGTTTTAAGGTATTTGTCATCTCTTTCAAAGAAATGAGTCGGGGAAAACAGACTTTCAAATATGAAAACCTTCCAGGTGGATGCTGCCTAATATAAAACAGCCTCCAAACCTGCCACCCCAACTTCTTACCTCCCACCCTCCAAATCAACACAATAATCCGATCCGCCATTGCAAACATCAAGGGTCAATGGGTACTGACTGACACAGTTGTTACTGTAGGTTTCTGAAAAACCCTTTATGTTTTTTCTGTGTGGTCCAAGCACCAACAGCCTTGGCATCACCTGGGAGCTTGATAGAAATACAGACTCTTGAGTCTCACCCCAGATTTACTGGATCAAAATCTGTATTTTAACGAGATCCTCAGGGCGTTCATGAGTATCTTAAAGTTTGAGGGAAAAAAGGATCAGTGGTTCTTAAAGTGTTGGCCTGGTAGCAGAAGTGGCGTCCCCTGGAACCATGTAGAAAATTCAAATCCCTGGGCCCTACCCTACCCCTACTGAATCAGAAATCCTTGGGTTAGGTCCAGGAACATGCCCTCCCGATGATTCTGATGTTTGAGAATCACTGCTCTAGATCAGTCTTAATGAAACACGAGGAATACCTGGGGAGCTTTGAAAGCTCCCCATGATTACAGTGTACCCCAGATGACTTAAATTAGAGTTTCAGGGCTGCAGGCCAAGGAACCAGTATTCTTTTCATTTTCCAGGTGATTCCAACGTGAAGCCAAGGACAAAAGCCACTGCTCTAGTCTGGAGCAATGCTTCTCAAAGCTGGCTTCATGTTAGAACCACTTGAGGATCTTTAAAAAAAAAGATCGGGATCTCACCCAGCTATGTAAACTGGTCTGGGTAGAGCTGAGAATCACTTTGGGTTTTTTTCTCTGATGAATCTAATATCCAGCCAGAATTTCAAACCACTGCTCTAGAAATACCGTTTCTCCCACATAAACTTCAAATCACAGTAAAGAGAAGGAGATGGTAAATAGTTTGGAGGTGACGGAAGACAGATGCGTTGCATTTCCCATGTACTTACTGAGCCCTTACAATGTGTTAGGCTAATTACCATGAAGACTAAAAATAAATACAATGCATAGTTCTTGCCCATCAGGGGACGTATAATCTGCACTGGTAGAAAAACCTGCACATACTGCATATATAAATAATGATTTGAAAGGAACACATTCCACGCTACTGACTATAATTCAATAAACAAGTTATACCTATCATTCTATCATTGTAAGGTCAAACTAATTTGTATTCTTTTTTAAAAGAATAGAAGTAGAATGAAGGAAATATAGGTTGGAAAATGGTGAAGAAACAATTTTGAATATAATTAGCAATCAGCCCTTAAACATTTGAACCTGGAGAAAGTGGTGGACAAGGTCAATGGCCACTTCAAAGAATAATTCACAAGCTTAAAGACTGGGCAAGCCTAAAATACTTTAAAGTTTCCTCCTTGGCATAATGAGAAGAAAATTATGCTATGGAATCACTGGCAACACACCATGATATTGTTTGTAAATTAAGTTATAACTATTAAGAAAAATTAGCAATTACAAAATCAACGAGTTTATAGTAAATCTTTTTTCACTTTTATTATTAGAGATATAACTAATTTTTTTGGCCTCACTATTTGCCTCTTCTCTTTTGAGAACACATTTAAAAATAAAGGAAAAATATTGTCCTAGTCTAGGAGAAATTATTGGCTATAAACAGTTTTCACAGAATTTATATTTTAAAATGAGCAACCAAGCAAAATTCAAAATTTCACAGAAGTTTTATGGAAAAGTACATTAACAACTAAAACTGAGTCAAAAATGTAAAAAATTCTGTTTGAAGTCAGCTAAGTATTCATTTTGATAATCAACTAAATATACACACCCATTCCTTTGTTTTATTATTAGTTACAAAGGCAAGGATGTGACATAATCTTTTAAGACCATATAAGGAGTTTCTCAATTAAGAAGAAAAAATCACAAATGTTCACCCACCTCATCCCTCTTGTTCTATCAGGAAATACTTACAGGTTAGAACAGGTGAGAGTACTCTACACAGCATCAGTTTGAATTTGGGAGAGGTCTAAGGGCATGCTTATTTAATGTAATAACCTCTCCTTCATATTTGAAAATGATCCCGCATTAGTGGGTGATGAATTTCAAGTTGTCTCCTCAATAAGGGTGGTGGATGCACTGATCCAGCCAGTTTTCCCATGTTCACGAACATATCAACTAGGAAGTGGGCAGATGTGATCTTTATGTGCACCCATGAAATAGAACTAAGTTTACTGGCTCCAACAGGCTTTTTTTTTTTTTTTTTTTCTGTTTTTTGGCCGTGCCGCACAGCATGCAGGATCTTAGTTCCCCCACCAGGGATCGAACCTGTGCCCCCTGCAGTGGAAGCGGGGTGTCTTAACCACTGGACCACCAGGGAAGTCCTCCAACAGGTTTTTTTTGTTTTGTTTTGTTTTGTTTTTGAGGTTTTTTTTTGCGGTAGGCGGGCCTCTTACTGTTGTGGCCTTTCCCGTTGAGGAGCACAGGCTCCGGACGCGCAGGCTCAGCGGCCATGGCTCACGGGCCCAGCCACTCCGCGGCATGTGGGAACTTCCCAGACCGGGGCACGAACCCGTGTCCCCTGAATCGGCAGGCAGACTCTCAACCACTGTGCCACCAGGGAAGCTCCCTTCCAACAGGTTTTGAATCCATCATCTGGGATAGAATATACCCTCAAAACGATCAGATGAGAAAGGGATGGCACTTATTATTATTCCAATTTTATAGATGGGGAGACTAAAGTTTGTAATGGTATCACATCATTTGCACAGGATAAAAGACGGTACAGTGATCATCAATGGAAAGATAATAGAAAGATAATAGGATCGACTGGAAAATAAAAGAAAAATACTCATGTTGTATCCTGCCCTCCTTGCACCACCACCCAATATGTACACAGAATCTAAGTTGAGAATCACTCCTGTAAGTGAGCTGCTGTTATTGATATGAGTGTGTCATTGCACCTCCAATGTACTGGAGGAACTTAATAGGGTTGAAAACCAGTGCCTTAGTGGGAACAAAGGCAACCAACATAGGGGATCAAACTCTCAGCCCTGTATTTTATCTAATGGAGCATACAGTTAAAAAGAAAATTCTACGGTTCCTTGAATAGAAACATTTTGAATATAATAATTGAATTACAGCACTGTAAGCCATTGACGGCTTTTATTTTGCTCTTAAGACTTTGTGGGATAATTCCCTTGATTCTTCAAAGAGGGGCGAGGGACACGGAGTTCATTTTACTCAGCCAGGTGGTTACAATGACGTCACCATCCCAGAGGAAGTGATACCTGGCCATTTCAAACAAAGGCAAATTCCAGTCTAGTGCTCAGAAGGGATTTTTAGGTGGCTGCTACATACCTGTTCTGGGTGAGTTTCCCGCCTTTTTTTATTGTGAAGTTGAAGATAAGAGTCCGTTTTCGGAGTGCGTAATCCCAAAGTCAGTTTGTTTTTTTCCACAAAATACTGTTTGGACTTCCTTCGCCGAGGGCCGTGTGATCCCGGCAGGAATACCTCACTCTGTGAACTTGAACTCTTCAAGTACTGAGAGAGGTTGCTGGACTTCTCCGGGTCACTGCTGCTCAGCACTGAAAATGGCCCGCTGCGATGGGCACCATGTTCGTAGTTTGGGCTTAAAAATTCACTCCCAAGTAAGGAGGCTGTGCTCGGTGGGCTCTTCTTCTGTTCACCTTTCCCCCCTGAGAATTCCATCGAAGTCTCCTTGGAAGGGTAAAGTGGATTCAAAGTCAGATTTTCTGCAGAGCTGTCCACAGACTCTGGCAGTGCTTCCACAGCCAACAACTTCCTTTGCTCTTTTTTCCTCTTCCAATTTGGGTCATAGCGCAGGTCTGAGTATTTGTCTTCTATGGGTTGTTGACTGCCCAAAGCAGAAAAGAAATGTCAAGTCCTTTATCCAAACAGATTTACTCGTTCTCTTTAGCTGATCATCTTATTCAAAATCAATCTCCATCTTTCTCCTACAATTTTCCTTTTACCATCTACATGGGAAAGACACATCCCAGGCTCAAATTAGACCTACACACTACACATAAGGGCAAAAAGTCATAATTATCTAAGTTCATTGAAATATGGAATCAAAATGGGGGATGGGGACTTCCTTGGTGGTGCAGTGGTTATGAATCTGCCTGCCAATGCAGGGGACACGGGTTCGAGTCCTGGTCCGGGAAGATCCCACGTGCTGCAGAGCAACTAAGCCCGTGCGCCACAACTACTGAGCCTGTGCTCTAGAGCCCGCGAGCCACAGCTACTGAGCCCACATGCCTAAAGCCCGTGCCCCACAACAAGAGAAGCCACCGCAATGAGAAGCCCCTGCACCCCAATGAAGAGTAACCCCCACTGGCTGCAACTAGACAAAGCCTGTGCACAGCAACGAAGATCCAACGCAGCCAAAAATAAATAAATAAATAAATTTATTTTTAAAATTTAAAAAAATCAAGTGTACAATTCAGTGATTTTAAAAAAATGGGGGATGGTTAATTTATATATGCTGGAAACAAATGTCTATAATGTTAAACCAGTAAATGGCCTTGATGCAAAGAATGCTGTTACTTAAGACACACCATAAGTTGAATAATTACCAAGCTGCTGAAGATAAAATGGATTTCACACTTAGCTAGTGATCTACACATGTAGCTGTTTATCTGGGAAGGGAAATTCGACTGTTGCCTGAACAATGACTCAGTCTGAGCCATTCGTGGGAGGAAAGCAAGACTTATCCCAACTGAATACCTACATAGGTTCATCCTCCTGTATCAGTGATTTTTACTTGTGACTTCATTTCGTCTTTGTAGATTTTATCAAATGTGCTACAGAAAGATCCCTAACTTTTGGAATCAGATGGTGCCTCTGAAAGCTCTCAGTTTGTACTCTCTTGGTCAAGTCTATGTACACAAAACTCAGTAGACAGGTCAGTGTGAGCTTTAAGCTGTAGACAGCCCTATCTGAATAAAAGGTTAAGCACAGGGTCCAGCCCGAGGGGAGTGAACTGGTCTGTCATCAGTACATATGACTCCAAATAAAGTCCTCCCTTTTCTCTGTGACGATCTCAATTTGCAAAGTACCTCCTAGTCTTAACCAAAAAGGAAAAAAAAAAATGCTGGTAATATGGCATATTTAATGGCTGCTTTGATCTTCAAAAGCTAAATGGGAGAGATTTTCCTTCCTTGGTACAGTAGATGCAATCCTCTAATCAAAAAGAAAATGTAAATCATCTGGGCTTTTTATGCTATTTGATATTCCCGTTTATAGAGGACATAATTTTATGCTGGGTAAACAAACTAATGGTGCCCCTAATGTTAATTTCGTCTTCTTAATGTGGACCTAGAATTCTTTGATTTGATGTAAAGCAAAAACTAGAGCAGAAAGCCCCAACTCCTATGTCTTGCTTAATTGTCACTTTGAATTTTTAGTGTCTTTTTTTTTTTTTTTGGCTGCGCTGCGAGGCTTGTGGGATGGGATCTTAGTTCCCCGACTGGGGATTGAACCCGGGCCACGGCAGTGAAAGCGCTGAGTCCTAACCGCTGGACTGCCAGGGAATTCCCCTTGTCACTTTGAATTTTTAGTTTGCATATTAAGACAGAAAACTTCTTGGGATAGGCTTCTCTTCCTTTTCCACCAAGGGAAGAAAAATGATATTCTCCTCCAGCAAAGTGCCTGAATGGAGATGGTCCACGTTTGTCAGGAAATTGACATCAAACCGTGCAACTCCCCACTCCTGAAACTCCACAGGGCTGCCTGCCTCTGAGGCTTTGAGGAGGTTTCTCCATGTGATGTCCCCTCATGTGAACTTACAGGAGTTTTGGGCCCTGCCTTTCACTTGGCTCTAAGGGTCACTGGGCATGTAGTGTCCCAGGGGCAGGGAGGGGGCCAGAAGGGCATAATCTAGATTTGGGACTGGACAGACCTGGGCTTAAGTTCTGGGTTTGCCACTACCTATCTGTGCATCAGCTGGCAAATCATGTCACCTCCGAGCTGGTTTCTGTCATCTGTAAGTAGGGATCAATTATATTTGTTCTGTTTATTTCTCAAGGTTGCATAAAATCAAAATGAGACAATATAGCTTACTTCATGTTCTGTATTTGTGCTTATTTCACTTTTCACTATGGCAACCACATCTTCTCACCTGGTTAAGGTCCTGGGCAGCAGGGACAGAGGGTTATCCTTCCTTCCCTAACCTCTACCCTGTGCTATGGGCAGAAGAGGCAACAAGTGATGCTTCAATCAATAACTGGGCATTAGATATTTATTTTATTTTATTTTTATTTAGATATTAAAAAAAAACCAACAACAGTAAATTAGAATCTAAACATGCAGAAAAACTTCCTGCATTGGACCAAATCAGTGAATGATTTTAGGGCTTATCTTGTGCTGCATTAAGTGTAAGGTTCAGCAGTGGTTGTTTAGATGGGGAAGAAAAGATGAAAGTACATCTTCAAGTAAATAAAGATATAAAGATTTTTTGAAATGAAGAAACATGCCATTTCCCATATCTATGATATATTGAAAGGAAAAAGTGAGCCTAACTCTCCTCGTTCATTCATTCACTTGATTCGACAGAATTTAACTTTCCTCATGCATTTGCTCGTTCACTGATTCTGTATTTATTGAGCACATACTAAGTTAGGGGGATACAGTGGTGAGCCCACAGCCTAGTGGGGGATACAGACCAGGAAATGAGCTATTTGTGATTAGAGTGATGAGTGGCCATCAGGGCTCAGGAGGGACATCCAATCCCATCTTGGGGGAAAGGGCAGCTTTCTGAAGGAAGTGATGGCTTAGCTGAGACCGAAGGCTAAGAAGGGCAGGAAGTGTAAGCCAGGCTGAGGAAACAACACGTAAAAAGGAATGGAGGGGAGAGAGAACATGGGGCTTTCAAAGAACAAATTCTAGGGCTTCCCTGGTGGCGCAGTGGTAGAGAGTCCGCCTGCCGATGCAGGGGACACGGGTTCGTGCCCCGGTCCGGGAAGATCCCACATGCCGCGGAGCGGCTGGGCCCGTGAGCCATGGCCGCTGAGCCTGCGCGTCCGGAGCCTGTGCTCCACAACGGGAGAGGCCACAGCAGTGAGAGGCCCGCGTACCGCAAAAAAAAAAAAAAGAACAAATTCTACGTGGATAAAAGGGAACGTGGGAGGATTAGAACTCAGGGTTGAGCAGAGGTGAAATCTTGAAGGGCTTTGTAAACTCTGTGAAGGGTTTGGCTTAACTACATTAAACTGAGAGTTTGGATTTATTTAATTAAGTAAAAATCATTTAATTAGCAAAGATGTTATAGTAAGACAAATACTTTCGGATAGGCAAAGTGATGTTTTTGGAAAGGATTATGTACAGAGGCCATATGGTTTTTGGGGGCAAAGTTTCAGAACAGGTAGCCCTGTCCTCTGCACTGTTTAGAGCAGGGGTTGGCAACCTTTAAAAGTAACACAGGGCTTCCCTTGTGGCACAGTGGTTGAGAGTCTGCCTGCCAGTGCAGGGGACACGGGTTCGGGCCCTGGTCCGGGAGGATCCCACATGCTGCGGAGCGGCTGGGCCCGTGAGCCATGGCTGCTGAGGCTGCACGTCCGGAGCCTGTGCTCCGCAACGGGAGAGGCCACAAGAGTGAGAGGCCCGCGTACCGCAAAAAAAAAAAAAAAGTAACACACGTTGTTGGAGCCCACTGTCTTGCTGCTTTTCTGGGTGGGTTGTAGAGTGCTGGCTTTGGGAAGATAGCACATAGCACACACTACTTACTACGTGCTGATCTAGGGAAAGCTTACAGCGACTCTCTAGTTTTCTCCTTACGGCAACCCTATGGGGAGGTGCTATTATTATGCCCATTTAATAGATGAAGAAACAGGCTTCTGTCACTTTTCCAAGGTCACAGAGCTAATACGTGGTGCAGCCAGGATATAGACCCTGGCAGTTGGCCCTGGGATCTGGCTCCTGTCCAGTAACTCGCCCTGTATCACACAGCCAATCCCAGAGGTGGTGGTGAAGCAGGTGTTGTTGCAGGGCCTGCCTTAGGGGAGTTAGTGAATCGATCGGTCAGTCAGTTGGCCAGTCAACAAATATGTACTGAGTGGCTCCCCAAGTCCTAGGCACTGGAGGTGAGCGGTGAGTGAAACAGAAACAGGCGGATGGACTGGCTGCTGACTGAGGAAGACAGGCGGACGGATCCATGCACCAACAGTACAGAAGTACAGAATGTTATGGGCATTTAAACTAGGAGGACAGACCTTGTTTATCAATGAAAATATGTTGACCTCTTATTTCCAGATCCAACTGCTAGATGATATCTCGAAGTTCATTCCAACTCTCTTGTTCTGTGATCCTATGATGAACTCACAAGAGTCGATAAGCGAGGAATGCCCACTCTTTTTAACAACTAGGTAGTCTTTGATGATGGAAGGAAATGGAGTCTCTGACTTCCATCTCTGCAGTTATACTAAGAAAACTGGCACTCACACTGGTCACCAGACTTAACTAGCATTAGTTGATGATGGCATGATGTCCACAGTCAGGGCTATAGACACCCCTCAGTCTCATGGAATAAATGGTATGGAATATTTTGGTTCTGAGAAATGGTACCGTAGAAAGTCAAAGGATGAGGGTCCTAGAATCAGACTGCCTGCGCTCAATTCCTGGTGCCACCAGTTGCCGTGGGAGTGTGGGCAAGTTATTGTTCTTCTCTGTGCTTCAGCTCCTCATCAATAAAATGAGGATAATAATAGTACCTACCTAAAAAAAAAATCATAGTGCCTACCTCATAGTCGTTGAGAGTATTAAGCACATTTATATACGTATATATGTTTAGAACTATGTTCTTGGCATGGAGTAAGGAAGGTCTCAGGAAGGGCCGGTTATAAAAGCACATGCCAACGAGCTCCATCTCTGGTCTTTGCTTGCTGTGTGTTGTGTTCTGTCACCAGGATACAACACTGGTGTGTACTATGCTTCCTCCTGATGGATCTCAAGGGATTCTTCTCTCCCTAGGGCTTAAGTTATTTCCAGGACACAAAGTTGTCTCGTGACGCACTAAGTGGGACCTTAGTGGCCTGAAAGAATGAACACTTATCTTTAAAAATCCAATTTTTTTTTTACCACGACCTAGGCAGCATGGAGAATCTGTTTGAACTATAATTTAGGAAATGGGATTAAGAAATGTCAGTGTTTCCACATGATGAGATATTTTAAGAACTGCTGGAAGATGATGAGCAAGATAAAACTGGGAGAATTCAATTACTTTAGACCTTCAGAAAGAGCCGTAATTTCCAGCCTCGACAAATTGCCATGCTTAGATGCCCGCGGAAGCAATCTCACACGCCCTGGGGAAGACGGACATTTTAAGTGAAACCTGGAAAATACAGAAGGGTTTGAAACAAATCAGACATAATGAGCTGCTCTGGCTGCGAAAGATGCTTTTGAACCAATCGTTTGAAGAGACACTCTAATAATGTGTATTTACAAGATGAGAATCGGAAAGTGTGGCTCTTCTAAGAGCTTTAATGACACTGTACCGTGTACACCTGCCATGATTATCTTAAAACATCCCCCTTTCTTCCCTTTCTGATGGAAACCATGTGTTGAGACAAATGGGAGTTTATGTTTTGCAAACTATCGAGCATGGAAAGCTGTAATACTCCACAGAAACAAATCTAATGGTTGAAATAGAACATGATACTAAAGAACCCCATTGTTCTGAGCTTGTGTGCGGAGAAGCTCAATTGTGTTGTGTGGTCCAGGTCAACACACTGGAACAAAATGAGTGTGAAGTGCTCCTTCATCAGTAATCTTGTGCACACAAAACACATACCTCATTTCCTCCCCATTTGATAGGAAGTTTACACAGACAATGAGTATACAATGCTTTTGTTGCTGTTCAGACAACAGATGCCAGGTCTGCCCTTCAGATGCCCAGGTTAGAAATGGATGCAGAGAGGAAGGGGAGGGTGGTCTCATATGCATATGCCATCCTATCTGCTGGCTCTAATGGACCATATTTGAGCATGACTGTGACAACTTCATCCAAATAAAATCAAATCTCCATTTGACGAAGAGCCTCATATTCAGTTTAGTATTCAATCAAAAAATTACTAAAATTAGAGCATGTTTCTAGTACAATGAACATCCTTTGCACTCACAGGAAAATATTCAATAACTGGCCATTTTGCCTGTCGAGGAGGTGAATAAAAGCATTGCTATTAATCATTTAGCAGTTATTTATTTGCCACTTTAAGTAGGCAGTTAAATTGAAACTGCACATGTTATTATTGATTTAGGTTTAATTTAATCCTTTTAAACAGAACAATTATTCCCAATTTATATGCCATTAAATCTTTTATGCATATGAACAGCAAATTCAATTTCTGTTTAAGTGTAAAGTGTTTTTTGTGTTTTTTGTGTGTTTTTTTTTAAGTGTAAAGTTTTTAATGCTTCTTTAAGGAGCTATAAAACTGACAATTGTTTCCAAGGATTTCTGAGTTCTGTGTTCATCTTAATCTTTTTATCAACAGCTTTTAAGTAAATAAATCCAAAGGATTAAAAAATCACTTTTGCAAGTATGAAATAAAATGGTTCCACAAGTATACTGAAATGCTTTGGGGAGGCTATTTAAAACCCAGAAAATTTCATTTAATGCAGGCATTTATTCTGCTAAAAATATTAAACATCTTAATAGAAGAAAGGTAGTTTAATGAACCGAAGGCCAAAGACTGTCTTTAGAAATACACTCAGGTGAAGGGACTGGATTGTTAGCTGGTGAATTTTATTTACTGCAATTATAGAGTTTAGATAATTCCAACTAAAGTCCCTCTTTTTTTCTTTTTGACAACAGGTTTATGGCTGCAAAATAACCAGATATTTGCCCCAAGTTCTTATTAGTGCCAGTCTTGATTCAAGGACAATCTGAGTGTTAAATGAAAATAAATTATCTTAAGAGGGCGTGTTAGTAATTGCAATGTAAAATTCTAGTACCTCATTTCTAATTAAGATTATCTTATGTGAAACAAAGGCTGCATCTTCACAAGGGAAATGCTGTATGACACAGAACCTATTTAGAAACATAATTCCCCTCGTTCAGTGAGAGTTTACAGTGCTCAAGCCAGACATTTTCTGTGGAAGGCTTGGATATTCTTTTCATTCTCCAGAAACAATGGCTAAAAGCCAGGGACCCAGATTTACATTTCCAGTGCATACACTGTCTTTAGATAGAGTCTCTTGTATTTTAAATGCCAGATATTTACAGCAACAGAATTTCCAGGTAGCTGTGACTTCATGGGAAAAAGCACTAGACAGGTCTTGACACCTGGGTCCTGGTCCAGATTTTGCCACTGTGTGAACTTGGGTGAATATGTTATCCGCTCCAGGCCTCAGGTGTCTCCTTTTACGATAAGGAATAGACTGACCCTGAAGAGTCCTAACAGCTCTCAGAATTCACTAATTTTCAAACTGAATTGGGCCTATCATGCGAAACTCAGCAATGTATATAAGTGTTGGGGAAAAAAACATTTATTTTAAATTCAATCCATTAAAAAATTATAGTAACCAAAGATTTCTACGTTTCTACATTTGTCAGGGAGTAGAAACAGAGGAATACAGTGGAGGTCGTGAATTAAACTATCTCCTTAGTTACTTGGTTACAACCTTCCTAATCCTCTTGCTAAACCTGCAGGATTGCAGGTGACGTAAATTTAAACTACACTTTTTGAGGTTTCAAACTCACTATTGATTTACTTATTTTAACACAGTAATGCATCCCCATTTGGAAATAAGCTAGAAAGGAACTCGTGGTCATCTCCGAGGGCAATAAAATCCCAGGAGTCACAGTGGCTTTAGCATTTCTGGTGGGGACTGTGCCTCTGGTAGACACAGTTCATGCCCAGGCACACGCCTTACTCCCTCCTCTGCTTGTCTGTCACGATGGCACCGTGCCTGCTCTGAGGAGTGCATCAGGGTTTGACTGCTGCACAGTTTGTGAGCAAGTGAGCATAAAACAGCAATGATGGGACTTCCCTGGTGGCGCAGTGGTTAAGAATCCGCCTGCCAATGCAGGGGACAAGGGTTCGAGCCCTGGTCTGGGAAGATCCCACATGCCGCGGAGCAACTAAGCCTGTGCGCCACAACTACTGAGCCTGTGCTCTAGAGCCCGCGAGCCACAACTACTGAAGCCTGTGCGCCACAACTGCCGAGCCTGCACACCTACAGCCCATGCCACAGCTACTGAGCCCGCGTGCCACAACTACTGAGCCTGTGTGCCACAACTACTGAAGCCACCACAGTGAGAAGCCTGGGCACATCAACGAAGAGTAGCCCCCGCTCGCCGCAACTAGAGAAAGCCCGCACGCAGCAACGAAGACCCAATGCAGCCAAAAATAAATAAATTTATATAAAAAAAGACAGCAATGATAATGCCTACGACAAGTCACCTCTCTGCTATGACTATACCCGTGTGATCAGAAATAAATGACCAAAACGCTAGTAGCTATCCCCAAATACCTAGAATTCGGTATATAGTAGAATGTGTTTGAAAGAGGTTGGCCAGCCAATGGCCTTAAATTGAAAATCTACCTAATCAAGACAGTATAAATCAACATGGATGAATGCTGCTAGAAACTAACAGGAATGAGAGTTGACTCCTGGAAGCTCTCAGAATGTTCTTGGTTATACTAGAATATTAGATCTAGCCTCAAGTGTCACATTTACTCTCCCAACCAGAGCAAAAAAACAAAACAAAACAAAACTTTACAACACTTATGAGAGGAAGTAATCTCCCCTCAGCTTAAATATATCCAATGTGTCCTACAAAACAGTCGAGGAAATTAAAATACTGAGTTTTAGTTTTTACTAAGTCTCCCTTTACCCACTTTCTGTTTTGCTTATCCCATACTGCTACTGAAGTCCTAGAAATCATCATTCAATATTTCACTTGATTCTTGTATTATTAAGCAGAAACAACATACAGTGGCCCCTTGGTATCTGCGAGCGACTGGGTCCAGGACAGGCAGGGGATACCAAATTCCACAGGTGCTCAAGTCCCAGAGCCGGCCCTCTGTATCCACGGTTCCACATCCGCTAATTCAACCAATTGTGGATTTTCTACTACTGCAGTACTATTTATTGAAAGACATCCTTCTATGAGTGAACCCGCTCAGTTCAAATCCATTTTGTTCAAGAGTCAACTATATATGAAAGTATTTGAGAGGAAAAATTATATACCACCATAAAAATGAAGATGATTATTCCTGAGTCCTTTTCTTACCTTCAGACAATTCTGAAATTCAGTTCAACTAAGAATACCTTACGTGCCTGTCTCCCACCCAGTAATTTCTGGCACACGGTGGTTTATGAGACAGAACGTGGGATCTTTTGTGAAGGCTACACTTCCCAGGTGATGAGAGAGATCTCAATGAATGAAAACATTCCGTTTCCCAGGAGAGCTGCTGAGGAATACAGGCTCTATGACCTTACTGCCCAGAGTAAAATGCTGTTAGTATTTATAGTATTCTGAGGGCACAGGATCCTTTATACATTTGTATTACTTTACTAAAATTTATAATTTTACATGCATATTTTAATCTGGCCTCAGTTTAGTCCATATTGAAGTCGCTACACCTTTCATTTTTGCTAGAGAGCAAAACTGAATCCTTTATCAGATCAGCCCTTGATCACCTATCTAGATACTTATAATTAGAGGCTCAGATTTTGATGTTAAAAGAGAGTTCATTCAGTTAAATTTCTGGCTCTGCCACTTAGTGGCTACGTACACCTACACAACTTTCAGAGCCTTGGTTCCTAATCTGCAAAATGGGGATAATAATGTCGATATCTAAGAGCCTCTTGTAAGGATAAATGAGATAATATATATCAAGCAAATAGTCCTACAAATGGTAGCTAATTATATTGAAGTATTTTTGTAAATAAGACCTTATCAAACACATATACTAGTTACTGTACTGCTGCTTTCTGGTTTTCTTTTTCTTTAACATATGAGGTTTCAGAAGGCCCCAGAGCTGAAGAGGTTATCTCTAATGCTCTAGGAATTACATTGATCTCTTTCTTCTGAGTGCCGAGTGTCATGGGGCTAGTTCTGGAGTGGGGTTTAAGGATTATCATATGAAGATCCTCTTTCCACTCTTGATTCATTCACTGCAGTCAATGCTGCTCCAATTTCCATTAAGTAAAAGGTTTTCTCTAATCCATATACATCGAACTGTGGCTTGACTTTGCTGAGGAACAAGGGAGTAATTGCTTTGAGGAGCTTCTAGTAACATCAAAACACAAGAGTAGGGCTCAAGTGATTTTGTCAGGCAGCTTTTAAAACGGTTGCCCATAAAAGCAAGAAGAAAGAGATCTTCCGTCTTAAGGCAAGGCTTTGACTAATTATTTTGAACTACAATTCCCAGAATGCCATCTACCTGACAGAAATGAAAGTCTTCTTGAATTTCATACTGAGAGCCTGAGATCAATTTGTCTATTTCATGGCTAGTAAACTACTCAGATCCAAGTAACAATACACCTAAGAAAGGTTTCCAAGGCTAAAGTGAGGCAGAGAAAAGGGGCCAGTAACAAAACACTCGCCTGAAGGATATTTTTGAGGCATTACTTGGCTACATGCTTCAGTTCAGCTTTCCTTTGTAGT
Organism: Stenella coeruleoalba; assembly: GCF_951394435.1. Classification (NCBI taxonomy): domain Eukaryota; kingdom Metazoa; phylum Chordata; class Mammalia; order Artiodactyla; family Delphinidae; genus Stenella; species Stenella coeruleoalba. The sequence continues at coordinate 98,248,075 of NC_137154.1, read as the reverse complement.
ACGGAACTGGTCCTGTAAATGTTCAATGTATGAAGCACTGTACAGCCAAGCAATGACTAGGGCTGTAACCCATTCTAACCCTGGGGATTATAGTCTATCATTAAGGATTTCCAAGGCAAATCCGTCCAAGGAAAATACCATTATTTAAGGATCTCTGAATCAGAAGGCCAAGGCCCTAATGATGCTTTTGACTTTGTAAGTATGGTTTTTTTATTTTGAAATATACTGAGTGGTATTTACATTGTCCTTGGGTCAAAAGCAAGGTTAAAGTCAGGTCTCTGAGCCCCACTCAAAGAGGAAAAACTCGACATTGGAGAAATGAGGTCACGTAATGGATCCTTTCCTTGGGTTTCTTCATCGTAAAAGTACAGACAAGAATACCTATCCACCACGAAAGATATTTTTTCCGATGCCCCTCCCACCCCCGTAGTAAATAAAAGTACCATTTATTACCTAGGAGACTGTGACTCTCCTAGATTAGAGCTACAATACAAACATGGTTTAAAGGTCCCCAGCCTTTTTGGCACCAGGGACCGGTTTCGTGGAAGACAATTTTTCCATGGACGGGGGTGGGGGTTGGGGAGGGGGTGTGGTTCAGGCAGTAATGCGAGTCATGGGGAGCGATGGGGGACAGCAGATGAAGCTTCATTCGCTGGCCCGCCGCTCACCTCCTGCTGTGCGGCCCCGGGGTTGGGGACCCCTGGTTTAAAGCATAGAGTCAGACTGCAGGAGTTTTCTGTTCCACCACCCACCCGGTGGAATAAATGGGTATATCATAACTGGTTTCTTTAAGCCTCATTTGCAGTCTACAAGATGGGAGCATTATAGTGTCCACCTGTTGAGGCTGCCATAAGGATTAAATGAGATGATACATGTAAAGCGTTTGGCACAGGGATGGGCTCGGGACAAGCATTCTATAAATGCTATTGTTGTTAGAACCTTAAAGTAATCTGTGCCTTTTCTTGTTCCTTCCAACCCCAGTTCTAAACTGTCACCAAGTCCTATCAGTTCTTTATAAACATAAAGAATTACCTATGAAGTAATTAATTCATAAATTACCTATGAAGTAAATGAATAAAAGATTGCTACGAAGGATATACACTCATATAAGAGTATATGTGGGTTGGGACTTCCCTGGCAGTCCAGTGATTAAGACTCTGTGCTTCCACTGCAGGGGGCGAGGGTTTGATCCCTGGTCGGGGAACTAAGATCCCCCATAACGTGTGGCGCAGCCAAAAAAAAAAAAAAGAGAGTATGTATTGATGTATTGGTTATTCTGAGAGGAAGACGGGGACGGATTTGAGAAGGGGAACCAGGAAACTATCTAGCATTTTATGTTTTAAAATATATATCTGAAACAAACATGGCAATAAGGGTGAGATGGTATTTTTCTCTGTACTTTTCTGTAGGTTAGAATTTTTTCTTGATTAAAAAAACTCAGGGAGTTTCCTGGCGGTCCAGTGCTTAGGACTCGGCACTTTCGTGCTTTCACTGCTGTGGCTGGGGTTCAATCCCTGGTCGGGGAACTAAGATCCTGCAAGCCGCACGGCGCAGCCAAAACACATAAATAAAATAAAAAGTATTTTAAAAAACACCTCAACATCAATAACAAAGCACTCTGACGTTGGGTGACTTTATCTCTGCCGGCTTCATCTTCCTAATCTGTAAAATAGGAATAGCAGCACTTTCTTGCAGGATTACAATGAAGAATTGAGTGAAATTCTTCAAAAGAGATGGCCTTTCAAAAGAGACGTCATTATTGTTATTGTTGTCATTGTAATTATTACCATCTGGTAGTCTCTTTGTCCACTGTGTTTTTACCCTCTAATCCATAATGCACCAGCTTGCAGAATAATCTTCCTTGAACACTGCTTCATCTCACTGCCCTCCCCAAGAACCTGCGTTTTCTCCTCCAGCTGTGCCCAGCCCAGTCCAGTCAGGGGCGGCTGGCTGGTTAAAGCCTCCCTAAGCCCCTCTCTTGCCCCCCAGCTCTATGGCTGCACCTCAGTTATAGCATTTATCACTTATACAGTGGACATACGAAGAGCGCGTTCGTTAAGTCCAATTTGTTAAGTCCAACAAAGTTAGCCTAGGTGCCCAACTAACACAATCGGCTGTAGAGTACTGTACTGTAATGGGGTTATGATACATTCGCATCCTTGAAAGTTTGCAACTTGAAGGTTCGTATGTAGGGGATTTACTGTACTGTGCTGTGAGATCCCCTAAGAAGCAAATGAGCTCGACTCAACTTGACATTTCCAGTGAAAGAGAGAAAGAGGGAAAGACGAAGAAAAAGACTCAGGGCTGGGCTCTCATTCTGGCTCCACACAAGTCTTCGCTGTGACTGCATTCTTGGGACACGTCATCTGAGTTCTGTGTTCCACGTCCTACCCGCGGCGTGGGCTGGGGGCAGTCCACGACAGTCCCCGTCAGCAGGCCCCTCCTCTGTCTACTTTCCCTACACTCAGAACAAATCCTCTGCCATCAAGTGGGGCTCAATGTGCCACACACATTCATTCTAATTCTATTCTTCTTTTCCCAAATCTTACCTAGTCTCCAAAACCCTGCCTGCCCAAGTTCTAGGCCTTCCAATAAACTTTCCTCAATTTACTTTAACCCTAATTAAAAAAACATCTAACACATATAGAACTTACAGTCACTGTTTGAAGCACTTTTTTATATGTATACATAGACTTATTTTAGCCTCACTGTAAGTCTGTGAGGTAACTATTATTACTATCCCATTTTTACTGAGGAGGAACTGAGGCACAGAGAGTTTAATCGGGCTTGGCCAAGGTCACACAGCTAGTCAGTGGCACAGTTTCAACCCATATGGTCTGCTTCAGGTGCTCTGTACTTTACCACCATCCCAAGACCCCTGTCTAATCAATAGCTTTTAACTTCAGTACTCTAGCATATCATTTATATTTTCATTAAAACTGAGTAATATTGTACTCATTTAAATCCTCTTAGATGTTTTGGTGGCTTCTAGCCTAAAGTTAATACCCCATAAGTACTGATTATTAGAAATTAAATCTTTATGTGATTATATAAGCCCAGGAAGGTAGACCTCTCCTGGCTCAGGTAGGCTTCTACCCCCAGAACGTACTTTACTGACAGTGATGGCAATCCTGTGAGAGAAGCAGGCTGGCTCGTTTGACAGATGAGAAAGACTGAAGGGACTTATTTCAAATTATACACTAAACGGCAGTGCCTGGACCAACTCGAGACCACCTGGCTCCAAGTCATGGTATTTGCTAGACCAGGCTTTCGGGGATTTCTCCAGGGTGAGGTCACAGCAGTGGGGATACTTGGAATATGGACAGGAAATGAGCATAAGAAAGGCACATGCCCTTATTATTAATAACTATTCTCGTCTTATGCGTTTTTTTAAAAAATAGAAATGAATGTGACGAAAATCTTGGCTCCGAGCTGTCGTTAGCTGCTTGGAGACCTGTGTCACACACACTACAAAGGTGCTCATTCCAACAGCCTGTCCAGAAACAGACTCACAGACTTAAAAAATAAACTTCTGGTTATCAAAGGGGAAAGGCTGGGGACAGGGATAAATTAGGAGATTGCGATTAACATGTACACACTACTATGTATAAAACATAATCAACAAGGACCTACTTACTGTACAGGGAACACTACTCAATATTCTGTAATAACCTATATGAGAAAAGAATCTGAAAAAGAACAGATATATGTATAACTGAATCACTTGGTTGTACACCTGAAACTAACACAACATTGTAAATCAACTATACTCCAATATAAAAAAAAAAACAAAAAACGAAAACCGAGAGCCTGTCCTAACTTTCACTTGGGACAGTACCAGTAATTATGTAACAATGCCTTTCAGAACCCACTGTTTTCTGACACAAGCCAATTCCTTACCTGTTCTTCGCACCAGCATCTTGGGTATGGAGGTTTCTCTGAGCTGCTTTTCTGCTTGCTTCCTCTTCCGTCTCACTCAAGTTCTCCTCCTCTAAGCTGTCAGGCTCCATGTCGTTGTCCTGAATTTGGTCTTCAAGTTTAGACTGGGACTTGATCTCTTGAGTGACGCTTTCTGAATCAGATTCCAAGGAGTCTCTTGAAATCAAATGTAAGTCTTCTTTCTTAAAAGGTGGCTCTGTGGACTGGACCTTTAAGTTGGTGTGATGAACAGGAGACAGAATAGAGCGCTTGGGAATTAATTTACGATGAATCATCTTGAGAAAATACAAAAATGAACAGGGATACTCTTGTGGATGGCAGCAGCTGGCTGAATGTTTAAAGTCGTGGTTCGCAAAAGAATTTGCCTAAAAAAATTATATTTATGTTACTCTGTGACTACTGAAATCTCTTTAATTCCAATGTTAATCAAAAAATTAAGTAAGAGAAACTTGTTATTACCTGCAGGCTTTTGTATGCCCCCTTTTGTGTGTATGAGAAAGGTCTATTGGAAAAACTATTATGTTTTTCTCTCTACAGAAACACATCTGATGTAGAGCTCATAAACAGTCTGAGTAATCAAATGCAGCTTTATTGAGAAAATTAAATGACTGGATTCCTTTTTTGAGCTTCCAAGGGCCTGTTACAGATAAGCCCGGACAAAGCGAAATGGCTAATTAGGGACAGTACTTCAATGCCTTATTTCCAAGACCCAGGGCACTGACATAAATATGCCATGTTCAGTAGAGTAAAACAGGTTCAGGGTCTGCCTTTTGGAAAATAAAGGAGGGGGAGAGAAGTAGAGTATGGTTTCCACAGTTGGAACTGTAAAACTGATGGAAGCTGTTTTGCTCCTAAACCTATATTGGCTGACTCTATCATTTGGAAGATTTTTTGATACCCAGATTGCTGTTAGGTAGGAATGTGTAATTTAGGTGGACATTACATAGAGATCAACCTCAGCTCAGAGGAAAAAACAAAAAACCCATGATAATGATTAAAACTGTTCAACAAAAGATTTGGTGGCCTTGTGAATTCTGCCATTCAGTGATTCATAGCAGAGGCTGGGTGTCCACCTACCTGAATGGAATGCAGTTCTGGGGAATGCTGGGTGGGTGAAAGATTGGCCTGAATAACAGCTCGGGTCCCTTGTAACTAGCTTAAGAGTATGATTCCAAGTGAGCCCTCCCTGTCTCAAAGGGCTGTCATAAAGACCCACGAGATGGTTTACGGAAAGGATGCTTTGAGTTCAGATAGGATTGAAAGGAAATGATGTTTTTGGATGTGCTTCCTTTCATCTCTACTTGGCATTTCTATTTGCTCTGTCTTCCATCTCACTGCCTTTATGCTGTTTTTTTTGTTGTTGTTGTTGTTTTTCTGTTGGTCAGGTAACAGAAACAACCTTTCTCATCAGAGATTACTGTAAAATTTGTTTCAATGGCTTTCTCTTGTTCTTTGGGCAAATCCTCTCTTTAATTAAATAACACGACCTTCTTGCTAGTCCTAGTTGACCTTGTTGCTAATATTTCCAAGGAACATCCTCAACTCCTTGGAGGAAAGCACCTTAACAAACAAAACAGACCAAAGGTAACACTCATACTTAAATACATCTGATATTTAAATATCTATGGTTTTCTTTTTAATTCAAAGTTCCCCCTGTTGGTAGACTAACATATTATTGTCAAACTGCACAGACCAGTTTGCTGTATTAATTCTCTTATTTTAAAAATATGAATTTCATTCTACCGTATTATTTTAATTTTGATAAGCAGATCAACTGTTGCTTTTAGGATATTTTTAGAAAGTGTCAAATCCCTCAAATACTAACACATTTGTAATAAACACCAGTCTTACTTTAAGAGTTCAAGTCACTGTACTTGGGATCTTAAAGAAAACTTAAAATAATCATTATATTTCAATTTGGAATTGCTCCTTCATGAAATAATTCAGTCCCTTCAATTTCTCTTTTAAATACATGGACTAGGATTTCTTGGAGTTAATCAATTAAAAATGTCCATAGAAGAAGATACAATTTTTGTCATTAATGAAGTTGGGGAGATTATGAAGAGAGCAAAGGCAGATACCATCCAAGTTGGGTCGTCTGTGGAAGGTGTGATTTTATGAAAGCATGGGATTAAAGTAGGAAAAGCTGATAGCTGAAATAAATTAAAAGTGGGCCTTTTAAATGTAGCGAATGTGGCTGCCTAGTGGCACAAAGTTTCTCACTGAAATTTCTGACCAAGAGGGGCTGACGCATCTCCTAAATAAACAAGACAGACAGGGATAAACCGGTGGCACTAAGAAACGGCTAATTCCCTAGGGGTCCCTTCAAGACCTTGGGCCTAGCCCATCAGTACTGGGAGAAACACATTTCCTTCTGTAGGTGAAAAGGAGCCCTGCTTTAAGGACTAACCTACCAAGATGAGTGGTAGAGGAAAAGGTGCCCTGTTTTGGAACAAGCCCGAAGCTGCCCAAAGGGGAGTTGGGTTTATTTTCTCCACCCCTCTTTTCTCCGATGGACAAGACTGGGCAACCAGGAGCATTTTAAGGCCCAGGAAGTGATGGGTCCGGTGGGTCTGATGCCCTGGACCGGTCTAATCAACCCACGCTAGGGCTGTTCTGGGAGTCTGGGCGCCAAAGTCTTTCCAGATCCCGGCCACCTGGGCCCCGTCCCTGCCTCGGCCACCGTCTGCCCTTCCCGCCTGGGTCCCAAGTGCTCCCCGGCGCGGGCTCCTTTGAGTTCGCCCCGTCCAGATCCAGTTTCCTCGAGAGGTTTCCTGCCGTCCCCACTCCGAGTCCCACCCCTCCCAATCCCCTCCTCTGGCGCACCGCCCACCCCGCCTGTCACCTGCCCGGCGCTCCTGGCTGCCGCGACCCCGGCGGGCCCTCATCCTCAGCGCCTCCGCAGCCCGGCTGCCCGGCGCCTCCCAGTCCCGCCCCGCGTCGCCCGGTGCTGCCCTGGAGACCGGGGCCAACAGGACCCACCCCGCGCGGCTCGGCCAGCACGGCCGTGGGTGGGGCCGCACCGGGGGGCGGGGCCGGTGCGGTCCAGGCTCCAGCCTCCCGATCACTCGGTGCCCTGTCTTGTCCTGGTGGAGACGGTGGGAACGGTTGTGATGAGGATGGCCAGGGGAGAGCTCCCAGGACCCCGGGAGCTCTCGAAGAAGCTGCTCGCAGGTCACACTGGCTTTTCCAAAGTTGTAATGCAAGGAAAGACAGGGCACCGAGCGGGAGGAGATATTTGCAACACATACTGCTAGGAAACGTGAAGAACAAGTTAGGAAGGCAAATGATCCAGTTAAAGAATGGGCAAATGACTTGAACAGGAATATCCCAAAAGAAACCCAGTGGCCAATAACTGTCTGTTGTTGATTGAAAAGGTGCTTAATTCGTTAATAATCAGAAGCGGATAAATTAAGACCACCGTGGATATAGCTCCATACTCACCAGTTGGGCATGCATTAAAATATCTGACAGCGCCCAGGGTTGGAGAGGAGGGAGAGCAAAGACACCCCCCCCCCCCCCCCCCCCGTATACTGCAGACGGGAGTGTGAGGCCTTGCAGACACTTTGGAAAATGGCTTGACATTAGCTAGAATGTGTACACCCTATGGTTCAGCAATTTCACCTTTAGGTATTTACCCCACAGCTGTGTGTGCTTCTGGGCACCCGAACTGGAAATAACTGAAATGTCCATCAACAATAGAATAGTTAATTAAACTGTAGTATTCCGTATACTGACCTGCTATACAATAGTGAAAATGAATGAAACACAGCTGTGTGCAATGATACAGAGGCAACTTAAAAATATATTGATAATATTGAGTTTAAAAAAAACCAAATAATTTTGTATATAAATATTTATAAAGGCAAAATTAAACTGTATTATGTTTATGGATGCATACGTAGTAAAGAAAACTATGAAAACAAAACCAAAGTAGTGATTCTCATAAAGTTAGGATTGTGGTCAGTTCTGATGGGCAGGGCAGGGTGGGGATTTTTAGGGAAGAGTGCCTTTGAGATTGTATTTCCTGACTTTTAATGCTGGTTACATAGATATTCATTTTATAACAATTCATTAAGCTATACATTTATGTACGTGTAGAATATTACACTATTTTAAAAATCTTCAAAGAAGTGTAAAGAAAGGAAGGGTTGGGAATTATATTCATATTAACACAGCATTAAAACCACAAATAGATTTGAATAACTGACTTCAGAGAGGGAGGAATTCTTCAATATCGGTTGCCTCATTAATGATCGGAAACACAGAGAATTGGAAAAATCTTGAGTACTCAGTTTTACCATTTTTTATTCTGCTTTTTATTAGAGTTAGATTTTTTTTTTGACAAGGGAATTAAAACCTTTATTATGGGGCTTCCCTGGTGGCGCAGTGGTTGAGAGTCCACCTGCCGTTGCAGGGGACACGGGTTCGTTCCCCGGTCCGGGAAGATCTCACATGCCACGGAGCGAGCCATGGCCGCTGAGCCTGTGCGCCCGGAGCCTGTGCTCCACAGTGGGAGAGGCCACAGCAGTGAGAGGCCCGCGTACCGCAAAAGAAAAAACAAAAAAAACACAAACCTTTATTATGGTAAAATAATTGAACCCTACAACATTGCTTACTTTATTTGATTTGATTATGACTCAGGGATGCATGACTGATTCAAGCTACATCCTAGTTTTGTTTCATATGCTTGTGGTTGATGCTATTATTTTTAAAAATATCTATTTGCTGTCACCTTTGACTTTTGGTTCAACATTGATTTATTAATTTACTGGTCAAATTTCATTATAAAAACTTAACGTAATTTTCTTCCACCTTCCCTTATTTTATTGAAATAAATATAGTTGGAATTGACTTAAGAGGCCTCTGACTGATTTGGAAATAACTTTTTTTATTAGTGGCATTTTTTCTTTAATTAATTAATTTTTTAATTGAAGTATATTTGATTTACAATGTTGTGTTAGTTTCAGGCGTACAGCAAAGTGATTCAGTTGTGTATATATGTATGTACCTACATACATATGTATATATATATGTATTCTTTTCCAGATTTTTTTCCCATATAGGTTATTACCAAATATTGAGTATAGTTTCCTGTGCTACACAGTAGGTCCTTGTTGTTGATCTATTTTATATATAGTAGAGTGTATATGTTACTCCTAAACTCCTAATTTATCCCTCCCCACCACCATTCCCCTTTGGTAACCATAAGTTTGTTTTCTTTTTTCTTTTTTTTTTCTTTTGGCCACACCACATGGCTTGTGGGATCTTAGTTCCCCGATCAGGCATTAAACCCCGGCCCTGGCAGTGAAAACACCAAGTCCTAACCACTGGACCCCCAGGGAATTCCCCATAAATTTGTTTTCTAAGTCTGTGAGTCTATTTCTGTTTTGTAAATAAGTTCATTAGTGTCATTTTTTTAGATTCCATGTATAAGTGATATCATATGATATTTGTCTTTCTCTGTCTGACTTACTTCACTTAGTATGATAATCTCTAGGCCCATCCATGTTGCTGCAAATGGCATTAATTCATTCTTTTTTGTGGTTGAGTAATGTTCCATTGTATATATGTACCACATATTCTTTTTTGTGTGTGTGTTTGTGTGTTACGCGGGCCTCTCACTGTTGTGGCCTCTCCCGTTGCAGAGCACAGGCTCCAGACGCGCAGGCTCAGCGGCCATGGCTCACGGGCCCAGCCGCTCCGCGGCATGTGGGATCTGCCCAGACCGGGGCACGAACCCGCGTCCCCTGCATCGGCAGGCGGACTCTCAACCACTGCGCCACCAGGGAAGCCCTACCACATCTTCTTTATCCATTCCTCTGTGATGGACATTTTGGTTGCTTCCACGTCTTGGCCATTGTAAATAGCCTTTGAGATCGTATTTCGTGACTTTTAATGCTGGTTACATAGATATTCATTTTATTATAATTCATTAAGCTATACATTTATGTATGTGTAGGATATTACACTATTAAAAAATCTTCAAAGAAGAGTAAAGGAAGGAATGGTTGGGAATTATGTTCATATTAACACAGCATTGAAACCACAAATAGATTTGAGTTACTGTATTCAAAGAGGCAAGAATTCTTCAATACCAGTTGTCTCATTAATGACAGGAAACGTGGAGCATTGGAAAATATCTTTAGTACTCAGTTTTACCATTTTTAAAACAATGAGTAACAGGTTTTTGTTTGTTCGTTTGTTGGTTTGTTTTGGCTGCGTTGGATCTTCGTTGCTGCGCGTGGGCTTTCTCTAGTTGTGGCGAGCGGGGGCTACTCTTCGTTGTGGTGTGTGGGCTTCTGACTGGGGTGGCTTCTCTTGTTGCAGAGCCGGGCTCTAGGCATGCGGGCTTCAGTAGTTGTAGCATACGGGCTTAGTTGCTCCGCGGCATGTAGGATCTTCCCGGACCAGGGCTCAAACCCGTGTCCCCTGCATTGGCAGGCGGATTCTTAACCACTGCGCCACCAGGGAAGTCCAATTTTACCATTTTTTATTCTGCTTTTTATTAGAGTTAGATTTTTAAAAAAACTTTTTTGACGGCAGGGACCTTGTGAGTATACAACAGGACCTCAATGTTACTTGAAGAAATGAAAGCAAGGTTGCTGAAAGCGTTGATGTTATTCTGTCCAGCATATTATACAGTTAACATCAGAGCAACTGCAAACAAACTTCACGCAGAAGGATTTACTCCTCATTGCAGCTAACAGGGTATGTTATATAATCAGAGCTAAGTCATTCACACCTTTTGACTGTCTCATTACTGGTCTGTGGAAATCGTTGCTATGGTTCTTCAGACTCTTCAAGCATTTTCTGCATTATCCAGAAAAGAGTTTATTCTGCTTGTCTGAAAATGAGTGGTTCGTATGAGTCAGGAATCCACCAATCCAGCAGCTACTTGCAGAGACTAGTCACGCACAGAGGATGGAATACCCTGAACTTGATTTTCCTCCTTCCTCTTCTGGAATTGCTGTCCTGATTATTCTTACTCAGAGTCACTAAAGGCTGGAATAATAAACACAGGTGGCAGTCAGGGTCCAATCAGGAGACAGAAGCCACAGCAGTTTTTGTTTGTTTGTTTGTTTGTTTTTGCGGTACACGGGCCTCTCACTGTTGTGGCCTCTTCCATTGCGGAGCACAGGCTCCGGACGCGCAGGCTCAGCGGCCATGGCTCACGGGTCTAGCTGCTCTGCGGCATGTGGGATCTTCCCGGACCGGGGCACGAACCCGTGTCCCCTGCATCGGCAGGCGGACTCTCAACCACTGCGCCACCAGGGAAGCCCAACAGTTATTTTAATGGAAATAATTTAATATGAAGATTTATTGACTGAAAAGTAGCAAAGGGAGCCCAGGTATCCTGGGAATAGTAGCTACAGGAAACAATTACCCGCCCCCCTATTTCTGGGGGAACACAGGGAAGAATTTGTAACGATCAACATTTAGAAGCTGGAAGAAAGGGGCCAGTGCTGGGACGAGGAGGAAATTCCAAGCTGATGGGTGCTGGTGTCTTTAAGAGGTGTGATGAAGCTGGTTCTGGGAGCACTGGGAAAACTGGCGCCAACTGCTGCTACTGAAACAGGCTGAGCTGCGGGGGTGAAGAAATATGTCAGGACGACTCTGAGAGGAAAAAGCAGGGGAGGAACAGTCCCTTTTCCTTTTCAAGCTGTGTAGTGTCCCTCTACCGCCCCCTACTGGCAGAGCCTAACAAGGAGTGACTGGCCAAGGAGAAATGAGGTTTACAGAAGTTGCCCCCGTATGACAGCAGAGTGCATGAGTGCGTTCGAAACGGAGAGACAGTCGTTTAATAAGCAGCACAGAGATACACTGTTCTGCAGAATTCTTAAGGATTATAGGGTGCATGCATATGAACAAAATAAAGCTGTAAAGTGCATTATTATTATGGTAATAATGATGATAATTTACACATGATTAACAACTTCCCGGCGTTTGCAAAGTGCTTTTGCATGTGTCATCTGTTCAGAGTCAAACTGGCAATCTGATGCTGAACTAACTAAAACACAAAGAAGAATGAGAAAAACACGTCAAAAAATGATCAAAATAGTAATAGGGTAGTTCTCAACCCAGGGTGGTTCTGTCCACCAGAGAACATTTGGCAATGTCTGGAGACATTTTCTATTGTCATGACTTAGGGGAGTGCTACTGGCATCTAGTGGGTAAAGGCCAGGGACGCTGTTAAACATCCCACAATACACAGGACTGCCTCCACAACAAAAAATTATCCAGTTAAAAATGTCAGTAGTGCTGAGGTTGACAAACCCTGTGCTAGAGGAACAGCCCTTGGTCTGTGGCCACAAGGCACCCAAGTGCATGATTCTGTCTTTGTACCGACACATGCATGGCACTGACTTATCATTAGCTGTTAATGGTTCTGTCATCTCCTCACTATACAATAAGCTCTGAGAGACCAAGGACTAGTTGTGCCCATGACACCTAATGGGTGCTCAGTATACATTGAGGAAAAGCCACAATGCCTTACACTTCGGCACTTGAATGGAGAGTAGATAAGTATAGCCCGTCAGGTCTTTTTCTAGAGATACGCTCATATGTGGCACATAACTAGGATGATTAAATAACTTATTATTAAAATCCAGAATACATTCAAGAATTTTAAAAAATATGCTATTAATAAATAAAATAAGACAATAGGTATGGCCTGAAATTGTCTTGGATTGCCGGAAAGTGTGGTTACTCTCTATAACTCTAACAAGTTGAAATGTCTGGTTCCTTCACTTATATGTTAAATTAGGAGCAGTAAATTAGGAATGAGGAGAGAAGGGCACTCTGAGGACAGAAAGAAAGGACAGTACCAGCAAGTAAAGGAACAGAAATAACATAAGAGATGTTCAAAAAGACCCAGAGCCACCTGGGGTCCTTTGGTGTAGGCAACAAGCAACCGCATAGCTGAAAACCCTGTGTGAGAATCACGGTATTAGAGCAAGCATGATTAATTTTCATAATGATTAATTTAAAAAAACTCATAAAATAGATCAGTTTAATAAATACTAGAAAGGTAAAAGTCAGGTAATCTATTTTACAAAGATTTTTATCCAAATATTAAAATGTTTAAAATTTCAAGGGATAAGCTCTCAATAATCCAGAAAAATGTGCTTATTTAGCATAACCAATCTTGAGAATTTTAGAGGACTGAAGCTGTGTAAATGCAGTTCAACAGGGAGATATGCAGGGAACACTAACGCTGTTCTAGGAGAACTAGTCGAGTGCTGGGCGAGCCTGGAGGGAGGGAGGGGAGTTCTGCCTGCTGGGATCAGAAGCTTTAGGAACAAGATGATCCCATATAATGACTCTTATGAATACAAATTAACAAATAATCAACGATTGCCTTTCTTCTTCTGTTTTGATTCCTTGGTTTTCTTTTCTAAAAATAATTTTAAAACGTTTGTATTATGGCAATTTAAGAACATACAACAGTAGAGAGAAAGGTAGCCCTCGTCTAGCTTCAAAAATGATCCATCTGTGAGCAGTCTTGTTTCTACACATACTGTTCTCTACTCCGACCAAATTATTTAAAAGTAAATCCCAGCTGTTATGAGGTTTCATCTGTAAGCATGTAAGGATGTCTCTTTTATTTTTTTTAAATATTTATTTATTTTGGCTGCGCCCGGTCTCAGTTGCAGCACGCGGGATCTTTGTTGCGGCACGCGGGCTTCTTAGTTGCAGCATGCGGACTCCTTAGTTGCGGCATGCATGTGGGATCTAGCTCCCTGACCAGGGATCTAACCCGGGGCCCCTGCATTGGGAGCGTGGAGTCTTACCCACTGCACCACCAGGGAAGTTCCCTAAGAGACAATTTTTAAATAATTGCAATAGCATTGTCACATCTGAAATAAAATTCACAATGACTCCTTAATATCATTTAATACTGAGTCAGTGTTCAGACTTCCCAGGCTGTCTTCTAGGTGTCTTTTTATAACTGGTGGGTTTGAATCAGGATCCAAAAAATTCTACAGTGATTTTTTAAAATAACAGCTTTATTGAGATACAATTCACATACCACACAATTCACCCCTTTAAAGCGCACGATGCAGTAGTTTTTAGTGTATTTATAGAGCTGTGCAATCATCACAACTAATTCCAGAACATCTCTCCCAAAGCAGTCACTCCTCATTCCCTGCCATTTTCTCAGCCCTCGGCAACTTTCTGTCTCTATGGATTTGCACGTAAATGGAACCATACAATATGTGTTTATGTGTGTGTGTCTGGCTTTTTCCACATAGCATAATGTTTTCAAGGTTCATCCATGTTGTAGCATGTGTCAGTACTTCATTCCCTCTTTTTTGCTAAATAATATTTCCTGTATGAATATACTATATTTTATTTACCCATTCAACCATTGATAGCCATTTGTGTTGTTTCCACCTTTTCACTATTATGAATAATGCTGCTATGAACATTCATGTACAGTTTTTATGTGGACAGTTCTTTCTTTTTTTCCTATTCCCTTAGGCAGTTTTTTTTTCCTTCCAGCTTTATTGAGATATAACTGACATATACAGCAGTGTAGGAGTTTAAGGTGTACAGCTTAATGATTTGACTTACATATATCATGAAATGATGACCACAGTAAGTTTAGTGAATACCCATCATCTCATATAAAGTTAAGGAAAGAGAAAAGTTTTCTTTTCCTTGTGATGAGAACTCTTAGGACTTAATTTATTAACAACTTTCATATAGTAGTGTTAATTTTATTTATCATATTGTATATTACATCCCTAGTACTTATTTATCTTATTACTGGAAGTTTGTACCTTTTGACCACCTTCATCTAATCCTGCCTCCCTCTACCCTCTGCCTCTGATAACCACGAATCTGATCTCTTTTTCCATGAGTCTGTGTATTTGTTTTTGAAGTATAATTGACCTACAACACTGTTAGTTCCTGTTACACAACATAGTGATTTAATATTTCCATACATTTCAAAGTGATCACCATGATAAGTCTAGTTACCATTGTGGAAGTTTGTTTTCAGTTCTCCTGGGTATATACCTAGGAGTGGAATTGCTGGAGCATACGGAAACTCTCTGTTGAACTTTTGAGGAACTTCCAGACTGTTTTCCAAAGTGACTGAGACATTTTACATTCCTACCAGTAATCTATGGGGGTTCCAATTTCTCTATGTCCTTTCCAAAATTTACTACTGTCTGTCTTTTTTTGTGATAGCCATCCTTGTAGGTGTGAAGTTCTATCTCATTGCGGGTTCGATTTGCATTTTCCTGATGACTAATGATGTTGAGCATCTTTTCACGCACTTGTGGCTATTTTTGTTGCACAGTGATTTTTCAAAATATTGCAAATGTATTTTAAATTTCAGATTAAAGAGTTGGTAGCTGAGCAGTCTCCAAAACTGATTTGTCTTTGATAAATTCCTTGCTTTCTGGTATAAAATGTTTCAGGCTCATCTTATACGTTTCTTGCCCCAACCTGGATTTAGCCATTTCTTCAAGGAGCTTTGGGTAGTTTTAGTTAAATGTTATTTAGAGACCACAATCTGGGCACTGAGGATGCTTATTGCTACTGGAATGGTAATTGTCTCCAGGTCATTTCAGTGGGAAAAGCTAGAAAATACTTTTTTATTTATTTTTCCAAGAGAAAAATACATTATAAGTGCATGCTTTTGTTTTCAATTCAAATTTAAGAATACAGGGTTTTAACTTATTTGATTTTACATTTATATCTCTTTCTCTTGTGCTGAAAATCGTGGTTCCAATGATATTAACATAATTAATTATGCACTTTATCCTACACAATATATACTATGCTTTCAAAGTGGCTGTCCTGGTGTGGTAACTAACAATATGACTACTGAAACCAGTTTAAGATTTGTTTGCAGTTCTTTTTGTCATTAGGATATATCCTGTTGGTGTACACAGTCAAATGTATATTTTAAAGTAAGCTGAACTAATTCGTCTCTGTGTGGCATTTTTTAAAAAAGAAATTAATTTTTACTTTTGATTTAATTTTTAAGTGATTATGTAAATCACTTACATAGTTCCAAAGTCAAAACTATAAAGTCAGGTACATTTCGAGAAGTCTCACTTCTAACTGCATCCCCTCCACTCAGTTCCCTCTCAGCTCACATAAGCAATAATTTTTATTAGTTTTAGCTTAGCTTTCCTTTAAAAAAAAAGATCATATTTATTTATTGTTTATTTATTTGTAACCCACCCCTTTTCTCAGATTAAAGGAATTTATGTACTCTCTTCTGCACTTTGCTTTTTTTTTCTTCACTCAATAACATATCCTGGAGATCACCCTATAGACATATGTAATGAGCTTTCTCATCATTCCTTTTCATGGTTGTATAATACCCCACTGTGTGCCCAACCAGCCCCTTATTGATAGATACTTGAATTGTTATAGATGTGCTGCAATGAACAGCTGTGACATTGTGATAAGAAATATGTATATTTATGGTCTTCATTATGGTTCCTGGCACAGAACTCCTAAAACCCTTTAATTGCCTAAGGAATAAGAGTGATAGGAGCAGCATTTATTATAATATTTGGGTTTTGTCCTGGGTTCCCGACACAAGAGCTTATAAAACCCTTTTATAGTTTCTTGAGTGACAGGAGTCAGGGGAGCCTCTTCTATTGTTCATTATAAGCCTCTTTCAATCATCCTTGAGTTTATGCTAATGAGGTGACTCTTGGTTGGGCCCTTAGATATCTTCAGGATATGAGGGCTGGTTACCAGAGGCACCATCCCTGTGATCAGAGGGTTGGCACTTTCAGCCCAACCCCCCCAGCCTCAGGAGAGGGTAGAGGAGCTGGGTATTGAGCTAATCACCAACACTCAATGACTTCCTCAATCATGCCTCCATAGTGGAACTTCCATAAAATCCCCTAAATGATGGCGTTCACTGAGCTTCTGGGTTGGTGAACACAGCCATGTGCCAGGAGGGTGGCACAGCCCAACTCCATGGGGACTGAAGCTTCTGTGCTTGGGACTCTTCCAGACCTTGCCCTATGTGCCTCTCTATCTGGCTGTTCCTTTGCATCATTTATAACATCCTTTATAATAAACCAGTAATAGTAAAGTGTTTCCCTGAGTTCTGTGAGCCACTCTAGCAAATTAATTGAACCTGAGGAGGGGGTCATGGGAACCTCCAATTTGCAGTTAAATCAGACACAAGTTGTGGGTAACCTAGGGACCTACTACCTGTGATTGGCATCTGAAGTGGGAGCAGTCTTGAGGGACTGAGCCCTTAACCTGTGGAATCTATGCTAAGACCAGGTAGTTAGTGTCAGAAGTGAATTGCATTCCAGGACACCCAGTTGGTGTCTAGAGAGTTGGAGAATTGGTTGGTGTGGGGAAAAACGTCACACGTTTGTTGTCAGAAGTATTGTGAGTAAAAAACTGTTCATAATGTCAAATTATAATTTTTCCATTTACCTTTGGGTTAGATTCCTAAAAGTGGGATTGCTGGCTTAAAAGGTAAGTACCAATGTTATTTTGTTAGATGTTGACAAATTCCCCTTCATAGAGGCTCTATGATCTTACATTCCCACCAGCAACATAAGAGAGTGCTTGTTTCCCTACAGCCTAGCCAACAAAGTGTATTGTGAAGTGCTTGGATTTTTGCCAATATGATCGATAAGAAATAGAATTTTAGAGCAGTTTTAATTTTGCATTTCCTTGTTACGTATTTCTTATGTGTTTAAGAAAAATTTGCCTTTTTTTCCTTGCTGCTTTTTGGTGGCATAGTATTGATTTTTTTCTTCTTAGTTTTTAGAAGCTCTTTATATTTGGGAATTTTACCGTTTGTGATCTTAGTTGCAAATATTTTTTTCCCAGCTTGTCATTTGTTATTTATTTATTTTTTTGCCACCAGAGGCATTTATTTTTCTGTAGTCAAATTTATCAATCTTCCTCCCTCTTATTTTTGAATTTTGAGTCACGATAAGGGAAGTTTATCCCACTCCCAAGTTATAGAACAATTAACCGATTTTTTTCCCTGGTATTTCTGTGGTTTCATTTGTATATTTAAACCTTGCATCTATTTGAATTTCATTTTTGGTTTATGATGTGTTTATCAAGTTTTGCCTTTTTCGATACGGCTGCCCAATTAGTAAAATGTTGACCTTTTCCAACTGATTTGAGATACCATCTTTATCACATATAAAATTTTTATTTTATTACATCAGTATTAAAACATATGCTTCTAATTGCTACTGATTTTATTTTGAGATGAGGTGATAGAGTTCATTACAAGTCTTCAGTCTGACTGGGTCTTTCTGTGAGTCATTCTTCAGTAGCAGCCCCTTTCTGCCTTGTTAGCTTTAAAGTTAAAAATCTGTTTATCCAGTTATCAGGATGTTCTCAGTAAGTAGACCCAGACTCAGGGGTCCCTATGCCATTGTCTAAAACTAGTGCAAAGAGAAAACAATGAATCTAAGGTGGAGGAGAAAAACATAAACATTTGTTAGGTACCTATCACATGTCTAATGCTGGACTAGACACTTTGCCTGTATTCTCTTATCTCATTTAGTCCTCACACTAATTCTGTGTGGTGGGAATTGTTATCCTCATTATACAGATGAGGAGCCTGGAGATACAGGAAGTTATTCTATGACCAATACCAGCTAAACACAATTTAGGAATAAGGAATTAGGGAAAAGCAAAAGAAAGAGAGCATCCCCTGTTTTAAAGAGTAATATTTAGGGAATTCCCTGGCGGTCCAGTCTCAATGCTGAGGGCCTGGGTTCGATCCCTGGTCAGGGAATTAAGATCTCACAAGCCGCGGCACAGCCAAAATAATAATAATAATAATAAAGAGTAATATTTAGTTATTGTCTCTAGCAAAGGGGGTAACTTAATTTGAAAATTTCATCTGGACATCTGAGACTTAGTCTCCCTCAAACCACTTTGGAAGGCACAGATTTTAGTATTTTTCTAATGGGACACAATTTTTATTTCACAAATTAGGGCCTGGTTCAAAAGAGGCATCCTGTCTTAATTAAAAATTGTGACCCATTGTTTCAGGGGATTGCAAAAGACCTGGCAGAATTATTTTTTATGATAAATGTCACTTCAAGGTACTCTCACAAAGTTTAGTCTCTCTACAATTAGGCAAGATCGCTTTTTAAAAAATAAACTGTGAGGGCTTCCCTGGTGGCGCAGTGGTTGAGAGTCCGCCTGCCGATGCAGGGGACGTGGGTTCGTGCCCCGGTCCGGGAAGATCCCACATGCCGCGGAGCGGCTGGGCCCGTGAGCCATGGCCGCTGAGCCTGCACGTTCGGAGCCTGTGCTCCGCAATGGGAGAGGCCACAAGAGTGAGAGGCCCGCGTACCGCAAAAAAATTTTTTTAAATAAATAAATAAATAAACTGTGAGGCATTTGGGGAGAATATAAGAAGTTGTTGTTGCCTTAGTTTTGGTTTGTTTCTGTCTGAAAATAAGATGTAGAGCAGAAAAGGTAGGGGAAAATTAGCATATTTGAACAGGTCTAGAGTAGTGATCTATGATGACAAATTTGCTCATGAATGCATTACAGGAAGGAAGAGCGCTTCTCTCTTAGAAGGTGTAACACTGTAAAAATAGAACTGCATTTCATCTAGATCAAAACCCCATTATAAATGTAGCAAATTCCCATGACTTCAGCCAGGGGAAGTAACAGGAGATTATGTTGTTGGGTTACATTAGTGACCTCATGAATGATCAGCAGTTCAAACCATCCTCTTCCTCTGTGGGGAGACTCTCTACTTGATGTGTGCTTAGTCTGTTGGCTAGTATGATTTTTCTCTCTGTTCTTTTTACCTAATGAGAGATGCTTGGAGCCAGAGAATTTTGGTTTGGTTTTTCTTGAGTCATTTGAGAGGAAGTAAAATAAGTATCTTTCTGACTTCATCTCCAAAAGGTAAAACTAAGAAGGATCATTAAATAGAGATTTCTTGGTTATTCTTTAACTCCATCTTCCAATGAGCAGAAAGAAGTAAGCGTGGAACGCTCTCTTAAGTTATATGTAAGGAATGAGACAAGATCCTACTTTGGTCTCTTTAGGAGGCAGGAGCCCAAGGTTCTAATCCTGTCTCACTAATCAGTTGTGTGGACTTTGATAGCTGACAAACCCTCTCTGGGCCTCCGTTCCCTTCCTGAAATACAAAAGAATTGCTCACAATCAGTGTTTCCCAAATTGTGTTTGTTAGAACAATAATATTCCATAAAACAACTGTGTTGTAGTTTAAAAGGTGCTCCATTTAGAAGCTAGAAATAATTTAAAACCCAATTCACCCAGCCTACATAACAACATAGGGATCTTTACCTCACTTAACAAGGAGTTCTGAAATACTCAGCAGCTTAACAAAGTCATCAAGGATTCGTTGTACTCTGTCTCTTTTCTATTGCATCCTCACCACATTAGCTACGATTCCTTGTTGGGGAGAAAATAGCTGTAGCAGTTCTAAGCATCACTTCTTGTTATGGCAACATTATAGGGGAGGCAAGATGTTTTCATTCTGAGTGTCTCTTTTTATCATTAAGAGAAATCTTTCCCAGAAGCCCTGTAGGGACTTCCCCTCCTGTCTCAATGGCCAGCATCATTATTTTTTATTAATTTTTTTCAAGTATAGTTGATTTACAATGTTGTGTTAATTTCTGCTGTACAGCAAAGTGAATCAGTTATACATATATATATATGCATTCTTTTTTATATTCTTTTCCATTATGGTTTATCACAGGATATTGGGTATAGTTCCCAGTGCTATACAGTAGGACCTTGTTGTTTATACATTTTGTATATAGTAGTTTGCATCTGCTAATCCCAAACTCCCAATCCATCCCTCCCCCACTCCCCTCCCCCTTGGCAACCACAAGTCTGTTCTCTATGTCTGTGAGTCTGTGTCTGTTTTGTAGATAAGTTCATTTGTATCATATTTTATATTCCACATATAAGTGATATCATATGGTATTTGTCTTTCTCTTTCTGACTTGTTTCACTGAGTATGATAATCTCTAGATCCATCCATGTAGCTGCAAATGGCATTATTTCATTTTTTATGGCTGAATAGTATTCCATTGTATATATATACCACATCTTCTTTATCTCAATGGCCAGCATTGTTTTATGTGCCTGAGCTGAAACTGACCACTGGCAAGGGGAGTGGAGCCATGGCTGATTCAAACCAATCATGATTCTTCTTTATGGCTGAGGGGGGGAGGCCTGCCTCCCCTGAAGCACAGGACTACACAGTGCGGGGTGGATACTAGAACAAAATCACAGATCTACTAGAAAGGAGGAAGCCATTGGCCAATGGTCATTGGGTGGGCAACCATCACAAATTGCTTTATGTGGTTAAGTGAGTTTGATCTTCGCTGGGTTAAACAAAGCCAAACAGATTCCTTTATAAGAAGACTTTTCAGAACCTTTACTGTGCTAATGTGCATCATCTCTATGAGGGAGATATAATGTTCAACCTTTTCCAAACTTATTTGACCCCAGAAAACTTTTTTTTTTTTTTCACGGAGCATCCATTAACATTTCTAGGTCACCAGTGTTCCTCAAAATTTTAGAAAATGCTTGAGATGAACTCAGAGATCCCTCCTAATGATCATATTCTATGGTTATCTATAAAACTAGATTCAGATTTGTTGAGATGCAAGAAATCTATACATATAGCTACTGTATTGGTTAGGGTTTCTGCAGCAAACAGGTGATACGTTCACACTGGGCAATTTGAGGAGATTTAATAAGTGAACTCCTTCCAAAGCTTTGGGGGAACCACAGAAGACAGTGCAGGATCCCTCTAGGCTTGATGAAGTGAGGGAAGCAAATAGATTCCCGAACTAGAGACAGAGAGAATTGCCTGATGGGAGATGTGACCTCCAGTCGGGGGACCCAGTCAGTTCCTAGCAATCTTGCACACACATCCTCTGCTGGCCTTCCTGGAATCCACATTCCCCAGCTGGAAGCCAGAGAGAGGGCAAGGCAGCCTGCTGATGTTTCCGAAGTGGCAATGTTCCAGGGCACCCGGCAGGTAGGAAAGGGGGGAGAGTGAGGAGGGGCAATTGAAAGATAATGAGCACAGCTACCCAACATCTCATTTTTTCCTAAATGTCCCCCTGGAGTCACCCTAGTATAACAGTTGGAGGGGCATAGCATTGAAGCCAGACAGACCCAGATCAGCATCTGGGCTCTCTCCTTACCTGGTTAAACGCTCTCGGTAGTCTCCTAAGCCATTTTGTAGAGTTTAGAGCAGCTCTTTTGTGTCAAATGTGCATTGTAATACCTACTTTGCAAGAATGTTATGTTGATTAAATTAGATTACCTATATAAAGTGGCTCCTAATAGGTTCTTTCAAATGTCGTTTTTCTTTTACCTGTCTTCCCTCTGCTATTGGCCAAATATACATTGAGAAACTACCATAGGCTGGGCACCATGAACGCTGACAATTTTTTGTCCACAAAACGCGTTTGGCCTGTGGATTGGGGTGTAGTTCTACATCAGGTAGGACTAGATGACTCATAAGGTCCTTCTACCTCCAGGAAAATATAATATTTCTAAATATTATTTCTAATTCAGCTTTAATGATAATATTTCAACTTCAGCTATGTTTTGCAAAATTTTGATTTGTGCTACGTCAGGGGCACCCAAACCTGTTGGGATCACCTAGGGAGCTTTAAAAAAAAAATGCAGATTCCAAAGCTCTGCCTTTAGGTCTGCTGAGACCAATCTTTCAGGACAAACCTGGGAATCCCTGTTTTTGAAATCCTCTGACAATCTGACAATCAGGTTAGTTTGCTTACCTCTGTTTCACATGGTGTCAATACTATAATGTTGGCATATTCATTTGCCTCTTGAGTAAAAGGCCCTGGAACAGTGGAAACAGTTGCAGTGAACATCCTTGGGGAGGATTAACCTGCAAACAGAGACTCAAAGTAGCACAATACAGCAGTGTGGTTTGATCGACCACGGCAAGCACCATCGCTGAAGCAGAAGTGTTTTTCCTCTGGGTTGTTTTCAGTTTAATAGCTTGGTGAACGATTTGTCTGAGCTGCTACAAAACTATAAATGACATGCCTCATCTTGATGTCTTTGTACATTAAAAATCTCTTAGAAATCAGGACATCTGGCTCATTTCCCCTCTTCTAACTCCACCACTTCCCTTCTCTTCCAGAACAATTCAGTCCTGAAGTCATTAGGCGGGGTCTAACAAAGTAGGCATCCACAGGGGAGGCTGTGGATGGAGGAGATGTGGAAGCCCGGAGAGGGGTGTCTGAGCCCCAGCCCTATGAGGTGGCAGTGCCCCTAGAAGGGCTGCCCAGCCTGAAGGGTCCGAGCCTGAGTGGGTGAGGAGGGTTACCATCCAGCACTAAGTGTGTGGCCAGTGCTTCCAGACAGTGGGGGGGTCAGAGCCCATGCTTGGTGAGTAGAGCATCCACAAGGAGAGGTGGGGGGCACAGAGTTGGGAGTCAGAACTCGAGCATGAAGAGAAGGACATCCTCAAGGAGAACAGGATAGTAGCAGAGATGGGAGATGCTCACATACAGGGGATTGAGCAAATCAGTGAATATGTTAAGGATAATGAAAGCTGGATTTCTCAGAAAAGGTAGTTACAAGTACAGAAAGGGGGAAAACTAGAATAAACACATGGTTTTCAATAGATAAATTTAAATATATCCATACATGGACATATATATATATACACTTGTATGTATGCATTCTCATATATTCCCTGGCTCTGTCTACTGAGATAACTTGAAAACAATGATGCCCCCAAAGCAATGAGTACACGTATTCCCTGGATTTTGGCTTCTAAATACCATTTTCCACTAAAAGGAACAAGGGATCCTTAGAGAAATGGCTGATTATAAGGCTGGGGCAGAAAAAGTTTTAGATGAGCCTGGAATATTTTGTACCAGAAAGCAAGCAAGTTCTCGAAGCTTGAGGACAAGAAGGACACAAAAGCCTGTTTCCACAGTTTGATCATCAAATTAGCAGCTGATTAATTTGACAGTAACAGAGTATAACCCAGTGACTAACATACGATAGTAACAGATTGTAGCCTGTTTCATAACAGAGGAAACCATGAGTCCATACAGGTATCAAGCAATAAGTAACTTGAAAGTTTGATGAGGAACAGGATATTTACATAGTTTTGAAGCATCTCCCCACAAAATATTGACTTAGAAAGCAGAAAAGAGTAAGTTTACAATGGAGAAGTTTGTGATCAAGGTGGATATCATCAATAACGGGATTGATAAAATGCAATGTGACAAACAAAACATCCCTGACGTGATAGTCCTGTCAAAGTTGCATATCCTGAATCCAACCACGAGGAACCATCAGACAAAGCCAAACTGAGGGACGGTCTACAAGATAACTAGCCTGTAATCTTCAAAACCGTCCAGCTCGTGAAAGGGAAGGCACTGTAGGCCAAACTGAATAGGATGAAAATGAAACATGTGATTCTGAACTGGATCCCCTGGGAGGTTTGGGACAATCGGAGATAGAGGGTTGGAGTCTGAGGTCTGCAGTACAAAAAGTCAATGTTAATTTCCTGATTTTGGGGGTTGTGCTGTGGTTATGGAAGTGGGTGTCCTTGTTTGGAGGAAATACACACTAAAGCATTTGTGGGGTGACAGGACATCATGTCAACTTACAGTGGTTTAGAGGGAAAAGTGTTTCGTTCTATCCTTATGCCTTTCAGTAATTTTGTGATTGTTAAAAAAAAAATGGTATCATGAGAAAAAAATCAGCCTGGCTGGATCTGGCCTCTGTAACAAATTACAAACTCATAATTTTTATGTGTGTGGTAGAGCAATGGGGGTGGGGCAGGTGGTATTATTTTAGAATTAGTTTATTCAGGTCCAAAGAATGAGAAATGTCATAAATGTTAGGGGGGGGAATGACATGTCACATGTCACTTTCACACGTGAAAGTGAAGGGAGGAAGTACGACTTGGAACAACCACTAGAAACACAAATACATATTCTACTCTTTATTAAATAATTTTTAAAAAGCATCTATTAGGTCAGTAATCGGGAAATTCAACTCACTATTTTCTTTTGTACGTGTTTTTGTAATGAAGTGTCCTGGTAAAAACATTGTCTACCAGGTCAACTCTTGTGATTTAGCAAGACAATTAGAAGAAAATGGAAACTTTGGGTCTGCCTTGAACTAGCACTTGTGTCTTGGGGCATCAGCCTTGGGACCTTCATGCTTATCTGACTCACTCATTGTTTTGCATCACTTCTCCCAGACAGGGAATGGGCTGGTTACAGCTTCTTAAAGTGCATCTTGAAAGTAAGCTCCTAGGATTAGAGACCTTCTTTGGGTCCTTTTCATCCCGAAGTTCTTTTTTTGGAAACCAGAAAGACAAAAAAATATTTTAAAAAATAGTTCCTCTAGAGCCCAGCATCTAATATCTCCTGTTCCCGTTACAGTAAGATGTTAGCTGGTCACACTGACCGTGATCCCAAAGTTTAGTAGAATTCTCCTGCTCTGAAGTAGTATCAGGCATAATAGGTTCTTTCTCTTCTTTTCTTTTTCTTTTTTTTTTTTAACTACAAAGCTTTATGTCCATGGGTTAGTCCTCATTTGTTGCTCTGAGTCCGGGGCAGATTACACTTGGAGGACACCATCTTGCATTGCACTCACTGTACTTTTTTTTTGTTTTTCATGTGATGGTAATTATGCTCCTTCCCACAGGCTGCTCCACTGAGGTGATGATGAGGCTGCCCTGAAATCCTATTTCCTGTTGCAGTGAGCGCTACACAATGCTCTCTGGTATATGAGTGAGCTCTCCTTTGAATTTTGAAGGTTGCGCCTTTTCCTTCGTCTTTGTTTTTGCCTCTGAGTACAACTGTGTGATGTAGTTCATGCAGCTCTTAGAGCGGGAAGCTGAAAGAAAAACGTAGCGAACACGAACATTTAGTTTGAACAACATTGCACCCGTTTACTTGAAACACGTGGACTGCACGTGGTATTTGTAGGTCCAAATGTTAATGTGTTAAAAAAATCGAACCTGAAATTCACTGATGTGTATACATGGTCTTGAACGCCCTGTTATAGTCTAATTTTTAAAATGTCTTCTTATGTAAACTATATGCTCATAAACCTGAAATAAAATATATAGACATCTCTGCTATCAAATAACATATGTATCACTGGACAAAAAAACACATTGCCTTTAGCATAATTTCATACTGAAAGTAAGAGGGCTTGTGGGAAAAAGAGGATTGGGGCGACCCACTGAAAGCCTATGCAACTCTGTACACGGAGTCTGGAAACAGCTCCAGAAGGTAGCTTTTAAGTGAGCAAAAACAATAGAGTTGAAATGCTGGATCTGAGGGTGCTGAGGGAAGGAGGATGGAAGTGGGGGTCAGAGCCCAGGATAAAGTGCAACTTCCCACAGCTGTGGCAAGCCAGGGAGTCAGGGTGGGGGCAGACCTTTCTGGGGAGGGAGTCCTGAGTGCAGGTGCTCCTTTTGTTTTTTTAATTGTTTTTTAAATTTTATTGAAGCATAGTTGATTTACAATGTTGTGCTCATTTCTTCTGTATAGATACTCATTTTAAACTTTCTTAAAGGTGAATTACAAGGGCTTCTTCTTGTTCAGTAGCTGAGCTGAGGGCTTTTCTTTTCCTGCTAAAGGTTATAATTCTCCCACTCTTCTGTTGCCCTTGCCTGGGAGCATCGGCGTAGGAAACAACCCCAATTACACGTTATACTGACGTCATTCTCCCCCTGCCAGTCGTGGGAGGAGATGGATGTTATAGAAACACGCGTTGCGCTACAACAGACTGTATGCAGCTGACGCACATTTTCCCCTCCCACACCCAGGTCTCGCACAGACCTCTCACTTGTGCCCCTCTTCCTGCTACTACAGCTAGTCTTTCTTTCCGTTTCACACCCTGCTAGGTCAAAACCAGAAAAAAAGCCAGAGGTGTTGTAAAAGAAATGCTTCTTACAAAGCCTCAATAAAACCAATAGGAACTAGTGGCAAAGCTCACTGCATTTTCTTGCAACTTTTGGCAGGTGGAATAAGTTCATTTGCATGGAGGAAACAGTGGTTGGAAGGTGTAAGATTCTTGTTTTGCTATATTCCTAGCTTCTTTCTACTGGATCTTTGTCAAGAGTACACACACACACACACACACACACACACACACACACACACACACACACACACACACACACACACACACACGGAGTCTCCTTTTAGACTCTTCTTTTCATAGTTTGCTTGAAGAATTGCACAGAAGTCATCCAAAAGACCTGAAACATTTCTGCTTGAATTACTTAAGCCTTATATTCATTTATTCAACACAGATTTCTCCAGCACTCCCTCTGCGCCAAGCCCCAGGCTAGGATCTGGGGGTCCACATAGAGCAGATCCAGTTGCTCACCACCTGGAGGTGTACTGTGGTAGCTAAATTAACCCACCAAACATGAGAGTCTGGCGTGGGAAGTGCTTCACTGTGAAGGTGTATGTAGGGTACTGCGGCACACAGGAGGGTTCTACCTGTGTGTGACAGCGAGATCTCAGGGATGGCTTCCCAAAGGGGCATACCTCCAGCTACCTGAACTTAACTGCTACTTTTTGTTTTTTAAGAAGTATTTCCTCAAGTTCTACAAGATGATTTATGTGATTTGCTTTTTCTTGTGCTAAAAATCCAACTTTGAATTTTATTCTCCTCATTAAAGGCAACAAGTTAACCTCATTTTTCAAATCTCAGGTCACATAGTTGACTTACTTTGGCTATTATTCTCTTGGGATGATGTTTCTTCATTATTTGACCTCGATCTGTAACTTTCTAGAGTGTGCTCTGAAATTTCATTTTCTGCAGGAAGAGAAAATGGTTATTGAATTCTGGTGCACAGAGCATCATCTGTATTCAGAGCTGTACGTTTTGAGTAAGAGCATACCTGTTTTTATACCATAGTGGGCTTATCGCTCCCTCCCCCATACCTCATGTCCTCATTCGTTCAACAAATCATTTTTTATTCTCTACTATGATTCCTGCAGGCACTGTGCCAGGCAGTATAAGAGCTGCGGAAGTCAAATGACCACAGATTAGAATCAAGGACTGTCTTTTGGGAAGAAACAATTCCAGTAGCCCTTAAAGAGGTATGGGGGTGAAGTATCAACGGGAGATTTCGAAACAATAGTATGGCATTTGCCTATTGTGCAGATACAGCTGGAAAGCCAGACCCTGTGTTTAGGTATATTTATGATGAAAATGTTAGTGCATCTGAATATCTCGAGACATTGATATTAAACTAGGAGAAGTGGTACTTTTAAGAGGGTCATAGCCGTTCAAAGATGTAGTATTTTGCCACGGGACATCATGATTTCTCTGTTACTAGAGGTTTTCAAGCCATACGTGGCTAAATCAGCAGTGTCCAAGATCACCAGAATGCAAGTCACGTGTGTAATTTAAAAGTTTCTAGTGGTAAAAAAAGTAAAAAGAAGCAGGTGAAATGAATATGTTTTATTTAACTAGTAGATTCAGTATAGTATTATTAGATGTATTCGTGTGTGTGTGTGTGTGTGTGTGTGTGTGTGTGTGTGTGTGTGTGTACTGAGCCTTCAAAGTTGGGTGTGTGTTTTATCCTTATAGCACCTCTCAAGAGCAACTAGCCACAGTTCATATGCTGACTAGCCATATTGTGGCTACTGTATTGAACAGCCCAGGTCTAAGTAACCACTCAGAATTAAAGAGGGAATTTAGTCCTGGCACACATTTAGGGAATGAATACAGCAGGTGGTTATTCTGGGTAACTTCTAAGGTCCCTTCTGTTTCCGATATGTGTTGAGTCTGTATTTTAGTAGATATCTTCCATGCTAGCTAAGTAATTTTGTTTTTGTTTCCAATGAAATAAACTTTTAAATCGGAATGCTTAGGGAAAATTACTAACGTATGGTTGACGGAGGCTGAGTGCATTCTTACAGTGTAAGAATGGGACCCAAAACAGTCTATTATATTCAACCTTTGATTGACCATTCCTAGAATAGGAGCTCCTTAAGAGCAGGGACTTGGTCTGTCTTGTTGGCAGATGTGTTCCCAGTGCCTGGAAGAGTGCCTGGTACACAGCAGGTGCTCAATGAATGCTTATTGAATGAATGAATGAATGAATATGCTATTTGCTGTCTTTTTGTGAGTAGAAGCCTCCACAGTTTAATGCCAATTCCTGGAGCTACTCTAGTTTCTCTTGGTCGTGCACTCTGTAACTATAGTTCCTGGAGAATCACATCCTGTGTTTACTGCAAAACAAACGGTTGCTTATTTGAATGACAACACTCATCAAATAGATAGTACAGCATTGAATGGAAAAGCTTTAATTGACAGAATTTCCCTTTGGGCTGGCCAATTGTTTGAGCATCTTGTAGCCTCCGTCAGGTTCTCTGCCCACTCACCTTTTTTCCATATGACATGTGCTTTCCGAATCTTCATGATGAAGAGCTGGACGATGATGAAGAGAATGAAAATGAGGAAGGAGACGAGGCTCAGTAGCAGGATGCCGCTCTTCTTCCTCGTCAGTCCCACAAACTGACGATTCGCTTCTAGAAGGAAAATGAAAGGATTTTAGACAGTTCAGCGGCTTGTTTTTTTTCTTTTTTTTTTGTCACTGAGGAATATACACAGTATTTGCAAAATATAGTAGAGGCTAATACACAGCTGAGAGGAAGAGACGACAGAGAGCTTTACCCTGAAAGTAAAGAGATTCGTGTCATTTATTCTCTGAAAACAAGCAAGCAGGGATACAAACAGACAAAGCAATTGTGTGGGATGATTTGAAAAAGGTTTTTTAAGTTACATAGATATCGAGCTAGTTATTTTTCATTTCTAGTGGAAACGTGAGAATATTAAATTATAGTCAGGGGATTCAAATTAGATGTAAGGAATGAGTTTTCAGCAAAGTGTAGTTAAGTAGCAAGAGAGATCGTTAAGGAGTTTGTGAAACTATGCAAACAAAATGAAATTTCATTCATCTTGGCTAGGTTAAATGCGGTCCTCCATGAAGGCATCTGGAGATAAACCAGATGAGCTCTTAAACATCCTTCTAGAATTCTGATTCTACGGGCTCTAATTTCGCTAAATGTCATTCACGGTCCCTGTCATCTCAACCAACAAGCCATTGAGGAGTGTCAGCTACGCGTAGAACATTGTGCTTAGAGCTGCATAAGGCACAATCCCTATGTTTTCGGGAGAGTTGTCTATATATGCAAACAAACAAGTTAATAGAAACAAACAGGATTAAGAGATCTGTGCCAAATTCTAGACCCACGTGTGTTAATATAATGACGTGTTCAGGGATTCTGAGGCAGGAGTGGTGCCTGAGTTGGTCAGGAAAGTGCTCGGTGAGGATCTTGGCCTTGAAGGAGGGGTAAGGAGAGGAGTGATGCGGACTTTTCCTTTCATCAGGGCAGTTAGGGTAAACAAGGGCATGGCAATCAAAATGGGATGAAGTTTTCAGAGAAAAATGTGTATTCTGGTCAGGACCTTATAGAGACAGGACTGCAGAGGTAGGTGGTAGAGAGCACCTTATGGAGGGTTGAGGGCTCACATTCCGTGCTGTGGACTGAGAACCAGAGCAGTTTTCTGAACATAGGTGTGAAGAGTGCAAAGGGATGTTTTGATAGTAGGTGCTGAAAATGCACAGCAAGGGGAGAAACTAAAGTTACAATACTTCCAGCAGGACGCGATGAGGCTCTGCCTCGGGGACGCGGCAGTGAT
Source organism: Stenella coeruleoalba (assembly GCF_951394435.1). NCBI lineage: Eukaryota > Metazoa > Chordata > Mammalia > Artiodactyla > Delphinidae > Stenella > Stenella coeruleoalba. The sequence continues at coordinate 98,217,421 of NC_137154.1, read as the reverse complement.
AGTGGACAAAATACCTAAAAGAGAAGACTCCAAAGTCCTTGGGAACCTATTGATTTTATGTGTGTGTGTGGGTGTCCACACACACACACACACACACATGCACAAGAGTGAAGGATGTCACCAAGGTTTGGGGCCTATGTGATGCTTTGGACAAGCTGATTTTGTGGGAAAAAGTGCTGTTCAATTTTTAGACATGTTGAGTTTGAGGAGATGACCGAAAATTCAGCCAGAGATGTGCGGGAAATGGAATGAAACAGGGACTAATGCTCTGGAGAATGTTCTGGAAATGCAGGTATGGAAATCTTCTGCCTGGTGGCAACAGAAACAATCTTGGGAATGGGAAAACTCTTTAAGCATTAAGGCAATAACCAAGGATGGAGAAGTAAAATCAAATCTACATAGAAGAAGTCAGAAGAGGAAGGGACATGAGCTAACGGACATGAGAAGGAGCGGTTAGCAAAAGTAACAGGACCAGGCAGAGTATGTCAAGGAAGCCAGGGAGACAACTGAGTAAAGGGACAGGGAGTGACTGACCAATAGAAAGGTCAAAAATAATGAGGACTGAAAAAGGCTATTGGATGTATTGATTAAGAGGTTAAAACATCAAATGTTCATGCTAAATAAATGAGTGGTGGGAACACTTACCAGTGGCCAAGTGAGAGACTTGAGTGGTTTGTTCTTCCTCTTCCTTGTCAATCTCTGAGGTACTAGAATCTTCCATTACTGCAACTAAGGTGAAAGTAAGACATGATATATACATATGACTATGTATGTGCCGTGTAGTGTGTATATATGCACAGAGTCATCCCAAAGCAGCTTTGGAAACCAAATTAAGTGATCCTCATTAAAAAAAACAACAACGAGGTCATTAGTTCATACTGACGTCTTCCAAAAATAGTTGCAAGTGGTCAGGATCAGTTTGCCTTTTTTTAAGGTAAATGTTTATTGACCACTACTCTGTGCCAGGCCTTAAACTGACCATTTGGTATATATTCCTTCTCACTACAGCTCTGAGCAAACAGAGGTTTTGAAGAGTTAAGTAAATGGTCTAAAGTCCTACAGCAAATAAGTGGCAGAGCCAATGCTGAGACTCAGAACCCCAAATTTCAACCAGCGTTTTATGCTTCCTTCCTGAATCAGGCCTTCCAGTTGAGACGGTTTTAGGTGCTTCAGGATAGCAAGTGAACACTGAAGAATGGCATCCCAAGCCTGATGGATAGAAAACCCGTAGCCCGAAATGCACAGAGCAATGATTTTTATGTTGAAAGTCAGCTCAGTTGTCATTCAAACCTATGCTTGCTTCCCCCTTAGAAGTGGGATGTACTATGATGATTCTTGCTAGGTAAGAGAAATTATAAAAATGAGATCGTTTTTTCCGATTTTGTTGTTTATCTTCCCTTTTCTTTTTTTATTTTCCTCTGCCGTCTCCTGGTTTTTAGCCCATTGCACAGCGCCACGATGTGGACCCCAAGGGGAATGAAACCACCCCTTCTATTGAAAATGGGTATTATTAACAGTAATAAAATTGTAGAAATTGAAAGCTGAAAGGAATTTTAGAAGCCATATTCCTTAAATCTTAAATGAAAAAGCAGAGGAGAAAATTGAGTTATTCAGTAGCGATGTAAACCAATTTAAAGACAACTAGATTCTAAACATGTTTAAAAATATTGGATTATTAAAGCAAATGAGGTGGTAGTTCCGCTTCATAATATTTTCCGTTTCCATCGCCCTGCAGAAAAAGTCTGTATGTATGTGTGGTACATATGTACTTATCAGTGTTTAAAGAACCTAAACATTTACTTTTCAGAATTATTCACGATAAACATTTTAAAAATGTGATCTCCTACTCAGAACCAAGAACATGATGGTGATATGAAAGCACTTCTCCCACCACATGGCATTTTTATAGAGACACTATTTGAAACAGAAAGGGGACATATAGGAATATATGCCTTTCTGGATGAGGCCTGTCTTGCTCAAAGCGCCTTGACAACGGCATGCATGCATTCATTCATTCACACTGCATTTTGTGAGTATCTGCTATTGCCAGATGCTATGCTAGGTAAAATACAAAGATAAGTTAAATATATGATCATTGCCCAGAGCTAACCATCTAGTGCTTTACTGTCTAAAAAAGCTGGTATTATAATCCAGGTGTTCTAAATTCTCCATTTATAGTTCAATCCTGTTATCAAAAACTATCTGAGTTCTTGACAACCAAGTAAGTGGTGAGCCTTCAAGGGTGATTTTGTTATTCAATGACAAACACCAAAACTCCAGATTCTGCTTTTTTGCTCTTTGTTGTTACCATGTCTTTATTTTGTGTTTGGTCTGTTCTAGATGGAAAAACAAGTCTCCTATAAATGAATTCAGCATTGCCTTTTACCACAGAGGAATTCAAATGTCACAATTGTGTGTGTGTGTGTGTGTGTGTGTGTGTGTGTGTGTGAGTGAGAGAGAGAGAGAGAGAGAGAGAGAGAGAGAGAGAGAGAGAGAACTTACAAGGTGTTAGTAACCCTGAAGCCCATCCCACTAACTGATAGGGTGTTCTCCAGGTCACCATGACGCTGGAGTCAGTTGCAAGGGGTCCTCTATGGTCTTATTACAAATTAAAAGAAAAAAATGAAAACTTAGAATTGGAAAAGTGACCTTCCCAAAGAGGCATAATTTTTTTTTTTTTAAGTTTTAATGTTTTTCGATACTTACCGGTACTAGTGGACTGCTGAGGGTCTTGAGAGGATGGAGAGCTTGTCTCCAGGGCAGCTGAAACTGTCTCTTGATCAGTAACTAGAAAAGGGGAAAAACAAAATTCTGCAACTACAGAGAGCAATTTTACCCACATTGTGCTCAGTACAATAGGTTGGAGAACGTATCTGGCTGCTACCTGTTTGTGGAGGTTCTGCAGCAACCTCAGAATTGTGTGTTCTCCAGCTCTTGCTCTGGTGTTTGAATCTGTGTCCCATTGATTTCCATCTGCTAAGCTGCCTGGCTTAGAAGTGCAGCGGGCTGGACCTCCATGGAGTGGTGCCTTCGGCAGTGGTGGGCAAAGACTATTCGCCACCTTTATCTGTATCCATCTACCTATCAATCCCTCTGTCTATCTATCCAAGCACATATCTACCTGCTTATTTATTAGGTGGCTTTGGAGTCAGTCTCAGACTGGGTTGAATTCCAGTGCCACTCCTTGCCTGCTGCTGAGTGAGTCTGGACAAGGTTCCTAATCTCTCATATGCGCAGTTTTCTCTTACCTGTAAAATGGAGATACTAACACATGTACCTCTTGGAGTTTTTTGGTGAGAATAAATGATTTCATTTGAATAACATGTTTAGCACAACACCTGGCTATTTATTAAGCACAGTGCTTACTACATGCTATTGTATGATATAAAACAATGTTTAGGAATGTTTCCAGAGGTTCAGCTTAGCATAGATTTGACCAGTCAACGAACAGGCCTGTAACCACGGAGCTTATAAAAATGGTGCCTATTAATTTACAAATATTGATACTGATATGTAATATCTTTATGGAATCTACAAGTGTTTCTCAGCCTTTTATTTAATCAAAGAATTTTCTGTGGTTTTGAAAATTATTTTCTTAATCAAACATTAAAGTTTTTTGAAAACTATAAATATGCCTGAATCACGTGCCAAGGGCTCTGAGAAAAGAAGAACCACTTAGGAAACACTAGAGAAATAGTAAGATAGATGATAAGTAAGCTCTGTGGCCACAAGGAAGCCAGAGAAACCTGAAGAAAGAGTAGAGCTGCTGGCAATGAAGAGAAGGAAAAGCTTGAAGGCAAGTCGAACAGAAGTGCTGGAAGCAAATTATAAGACGAGCATAATATGGCAACTACTGGGGACATGTAGAATAAAATTTGTCAATCATGACTAAGATCTAGAATAATGTACACTATGTGAATTCAGATAACCATATAGTTATGTACAGAACAGGTTATATATATTATATGCACTATATATATTATACACATTGTATATATTGTGTATATGCCATAGTGTATATATACAATTGTGCATATATGTACAATAGTCTGTGTATGTGTGTGTATATATATATATATATATATATATATATATATACACACACACACACACACACACTGGAGTTTGTATTTGATTTATCCTCTATTTAGCAAAACTGCTAAATAGATTCATTTAGACTGAATGTTGTTTTGATTAAGTGGATACTGGTACATGATGATTTATCTCCCTGGTTGGTTAGAATGTTATAGACCTCTGCTATCCAATATGGTATCCACCAGCTATACTGATTATTTAAATTTAAATTAATAACAAGTAATATTAAAAATGTACTTCCTCAGTTGCACTAGCCACATTTCAAGTTAGAGTTTTGGAAAACCTGTATCCACCACTGTGAACTTGACAGGTTCCAAATATTTAGGCTTCTGATGAGATTAGTGATGATATTAATGGATGTGATTTTGTTACTGAAATGTGCCCACATTTGAAAGATTTGTATCAACCAATGAATCAGTATTCTCCAAATGACCAAGGCATGATGTTAGGAATAGTGCCTGGATCATTTAAACAGCAAATTTGTTCGATGGATTTTAATGTAACAAGAGTATGAAAAGTTCATTGACATGGTTCTAGAGTCCACAGAGCAGCTAACCTTAAACTACCTCTTGTCGAGTTTTAGTGTAGCGTTGAAGAAGCGTATCCACAATTATCTGAAAAGGCTATTCAAATACTTTTCCCTTTTCCAACTTGGTGTGAGGCTTAATATTTTTATATAGTTTAAGCAAAACAACATATTACAAGAGCTTGAATGCAGAAGTCATGAGAACCTATTTCTATTAAACCAGATAGTAAAAAGATTTTTAGGGCTTCCCTGGTGGCGCAGTGGTTGAGAGTCTGCCTGACGATGCAGGGGACACAGGTTCGAGCCCAGGTCTGGGAGGATCCCACATGCCGCGGAGCAACTAGGCCCGTGAGCCATGGCCACTGAGCCTGCGCGTCCGGAGCCTGTGCTCCGCAACGGGAGAGGCCGCGATAGTGAGAGGTCCGCGCACTGCGATGAAGAGTGGTCCCCGCTCGCCACAACTAGAGAAAGCCCTCGCACAGAAACGAAGACCCAACACAGCAAAAATAAATAAACTAATAAACTCCTACCCCCAACATCTTCTTTAAAAAAAAAAAGATTTAAAAAATGTAAAACAGTGCCATTTTTCGGCATTGCAAAATATATTTTTTCCATAAAAATATGCCATTTCTCTTTATATGAAGTAGGTTAATTCTTTTAAAAATAAATAAGTAAACACTGTTCCTACCATGCAGAGTGTGGAGATGAGAGGGTCAGAATCCTTATTGTAAATATGTTTCCGAGCATCCTCAGCTAGCAAACTTTTACTTGTCAAATTTCGAGCATCTGTTGGTCAATGTAGGAGCTATAGTCAAAGAGAAATATTCATAGGCAGTTGGAAGCACCAACAGGTGATCCTGGTCTTGTTCTGTGAACACTTACTGGGGATCTGGCAGTGGTGCTAAATAATTGACAGTCAGATCATAAATAAAAGTTAAGTTTTAGCCTGTTATTATTATTAGAAACATTTTATGGCTATGATTTTTAGTCCTATAGAACTATGGCCATCAAGGAAGGGAAACTGTGATTTCCCCTTCAGCAGTAATTTTTGTAGATGGCTTGAACAATTGCTGACAAGTAAAAATATGCTTTTTTGATATTGTTGATTCTTTTATTTAAAATCCGAAAGTCTTTCAGAAGCATTTAGATAAATAAAGCCTCATTTTCTCTTTGGAGACCCTCTCACATTCCCCACATGCTCCCTTGCACTGATGGGGGTGGAGGCTGGGGACCGGAATGAATGACAAAGAGGAAGGAGGGATTTCCCTGGTGGTCCGGTGGTTAAGACTCCGCCTTCCAATGCAGGGGGTGCAGGTTCAATCCCTGGTCTGGGAGCTAAGATCCCACATGCCTCACAGCCAAAAAACCAAAACATAAAACAGAAACAATATTGTAACAAATTCAATAAAGACTAAAAATGGTCCACAGTAAAAAAATCTTTAAAAAAACCCCAAAAACAAAGAGGTAGGAATATTTGCGTCAGGTTACAGTACAGTCTGGTCTGTGGGTACTTGAGTCTTCTAAACCCAGCTTCCTCAAGACCTGCTTTTGGTTTGATGAGAAAGTGAACGGTGGCGAGCACAGGGTAGTGAGCGAGGAGCTGTTAGCCACAGCGCCAGCGCCCACAGGGCAGCGTGACAGTTTTCCCACAGAGAGGTTCTCGTTAACAAGTGCCTTTCCTCGTGGGTTAGTTCATTTGATAAAGAGCTTTTTCAACAAATGCACTGTCACCCAACAGCTTCCTCCTTCACTAGTGTGAGTGAATTCTTATCCTCCAGGAATCTCTTTTCTCACTAAGAAGAACTTTTATAAAGTAATGAAGGTCGGACTCTTATTAATGATAGATGTGTGATTCATGCTTCTTTTCTTTTTTTTAAAGACTTTTTTGATGTGGACCATTTTTAAAGTCTTTACTGAATTTGCTTCTGTTTTATGTTTTGGTTTTCTGGCCGTGAGGCATGTGGGATTTCAGGTCCCCGACCAGGAATCGAGCCCGCGCCCCCTGCATTGGAAGGCGAAGTCTTAACCACGGGACCGCCAGGGAAGTTCCCATGCTGCTTCTTATAGGATACTTCTTGGCTCAAAAAGTTTTATATAGTTTTTAAATTACTTCTTAAACTTTTGGTGAAGGAATCAGAGAAGAGGGATTCTGAAAACGAAGGCAACTCCTCTTCACATTTAATGTTTGATGTTTTTTTCTTTTTCTTATTCTTATTCTTATTTTTTGGTGCTCTGCTCAGAATATTAACATGGGTAAACTGAAATCTCCAAAACGGTTGTAACAAAATAAATCTAAAGCATAATCATGACTTAATGTGACTACGTGAGTGTTATATTAACATAAAATGATATTGACAAGTTTAGATTTATTTCAGTTAGTATTGTCTCCTCTTGGGTTAAGTACAGAGAGGTAGTATGCTTCACATGATCTCTCTAAACACATGACTGCAATAAAACTATTTAAGGTCAAGCGATGCCAGCTGTCATGATCAGAAAGCGGCCATGACACTGTTTGCATATGGCACTCTGCTAGGCTTTCTGTACAACGGGGGTTCCTCTCGGTGTTGGAACCGTTGCAACCCTGTTGGCTAGCGGGAGACATTTCAATCATTAAAGGAATTTGCTATTAAAGAAAGCTTTGTTGACCTGAGCTCACTCTGAAGGACTTTCCCTAACCCATTTAATTTTGTTTGATAGTGTAATATAAAGGTAAATTTAAAATAATTAAAGACAGTCATGGGTGGTTCTTACCCAAATCTTCAAACCGGAAAGGGGCTACCAGTTTTCTTCCTTGCAGGCCTTTGTGTCGGACGATGCAGCTCGCTGTTGAGTTTTTGCCATATGTGTGGACTCTGAGTGTGCTGGTGCTATTACACTTCTTCCCATCAGTTTCATATTCATGGTGGGTTTCACCTATGGAGCAATTGAAAGAGGCGTGTGAGGTTGTGGCTGTTTAATGCTGTTGGACGTGTTTGCGTCTCTGAGAGACCAATGGCCTTGACATCTTGGCAAACCTGTTAGACTTCTAACCTCACTCTAACTTCCCCCAGCTGCCTGGGACGTGCTTGACCCTAGTTCCAAAGAGAAGCAGATGAACAAGAGTGGATAAGTTTCTATAAACCCTGCACTACTGGAAAAAAAAAAAATCCAAAGCTTATCATGTTTACACGGGAAAAGCCTAATGTTGTGAAACACAAAGACCCCAAGACCTTCCTCAAGTTGAATGAATAAGGCAAATTAAAGGAGAGGTCCAGAATTGGCACTGGACTGAATCTATGGTTACATAAAATCGAATGGAATGTCTGTTGAAATGTAAACAAACTAGAAATAGTTCCCAAGCACCACAGTTGGTTTTCCTGCTTCAGTTAAAAGGCTCAAAGCTTAGATTCTCTGTTACCAAAATATTTTTGTCTGTCGTGGGCAGTATGACATAGTACTCCACGGTATAAGCAAGTTCATATATGTTCCAATTACATGTATTATGTTAAATGTATTTTTTTTTATTTATTTATTTTTGGCTGCATTGGGTCTTTGTTGATGCATGCAGGCTTTCTCTAGATGCAGCGAGCGGGGGCTACTCTTGGTTACAGTGCGCTTCTCTTGCTGCAGAGCACAGGCTCTAGGGCGTGCAGGCTCAGTAGTTGTGGCGCACAGGCTTAGTTGCTCCGCGGCACGTGGGATCTTCCCAGACCAGGGCTCGAACCCATGTCCCCAGCACTGGCAGGTGGATTCTTAAGCACTGCGCCACCACAGAAGTCCCTGTTAAATGGTATTTTTAATTTTATGCCTGCTACAAAGTTTATGCTCAGAGGTAATAGCTATATTGTACCTTTTATTTTATGAAATGTTATGAAGCCATAATAAATATTCCATTTTAGGTTTCTACCTTGTTTTAAACAAAAACATGTAACCATGTTATTTGTGTAAAGGCTTTCAAGAGTAAGGCATGGTTTCGATTGGTTAGTAAGGATAAGTTGTCTTGAAACAACTGATGAAATATTGAATGGTGGCCCCTTCTGCCACCAGAGGGTGCCAGAACCTTGAAAAATTCCTTAGGCACATAAACAGGGAGGAAAACAAAGGAGGAAAGAGAGCCATTTCTTCACTTACCTTGGATCTCCATGTCATCCCCTAAGAGCCAGGTTATCCGTGGAGGGGGCTTACTTCTCACAGTGGAGCATTTCAGTAGGACATGTTCTCCATTTTGCATTCTAACGGAAACTTCCAAGGTTGGCTTGACAGGAGTTGCTAAAAGAAAATTGATTTTTCTTTTCTTAATTAGCTGGTCTATAGATATCAGCAAAGCACAGAGCCTAATAATCTGCAGGGATCATTGCAGGGGATGGGGTCTAAATAATGGGCGTATTTTTTTACTTGACCTTTCTCAGAATATAGTTAAAGGGCTTTTAGGTACTTGGAAAGCTACTCTGGCTGTAATCAGAATGTTTGTTGCCCAGTGTGTGATTAGTCTCCAGAAATTCCCAGGCAGACTTTGTTACAACAGTAATTATTAAACGTTATATATGAATGTATTTGGCTGGTAGAACACTAAGTGAGGAATAGAGGCTTGAATTCTAGTCCTGTCTCTGTCACCAGCTATTGTAAGCACTTGGGTAAATCCCACAACTTCTTGGTTCTATCAGTTTCCTTGTCTGTGACATGACTGGTTTATGGTCTCGTTGTTTCAGGTCTAAACTTTCATGAGTCTAGGACTCACCTCAACGAACGTTACCTCTGTCCCCTCCTAACATCAAAGATGCATTTCTCTTTTAAAGGGCCCACCGGCCCTTTTTCTACTCCTGTCTTGGAAATCCTTTTCAGTTAGGCTTACTTCTTCCTCTTCCCTGGTCCAGAACTGCACTCTTTCATGTTGATTTACTCATTCATCCGCCATTGAGACATTATGAGGTCAGTTCCAAGTATGCACGAGATGCCTTAGATGGTAGCAATGCAAATAAGGAAAAGGTAAGGCCCGCCAAGGAGCTATAGTCTGGCGATGGGCTCAGCCCCTAACCTGTTCATTGAAAGGCCAAGTGCTAAGTGCAATGATAGCGGTAGGCATGGGGTGTTATGAGAGCTCAGTAGGGCACACAGTCAGTCTGAGCCCGAGTGGTATTTGGGGTGGCCAGTAAGGTGGGGAGAAGGTGATCCCTAAGCTGAGTCACATTGGTTCTCAAAAGCCCTAGGGAGCCACTCCTTCCCAGAGACTTAGTCAACATGCCTTTACTTTACGGCAGGTACCACACTAATAATTCAAGAAGAGAAGCCTAAGAAATTCTTTGTGTGACATGTGGGTTTATGTTATTTAGAGAGCAATAAAAAGCAATGTTTCTAATTGATCTGTTCTGCCATGAAAAGCAAAAAGGTAAAGGTAGTGAGACTTACGCTGAACACAGCTGACCATCTGCAGAACCGAGCAAGTTCCAGCCCATCGGGAGCTGTCCCTTCCTATCCATGCCTCCCAATCCCACACCCACCCACCCGCAGCAGAAGAGAGGAACTTGTTTTGTAGAGGACGTGAGCTGATTGTCCAGTGCAGTTACATCTGAACTCATGCCATCTTAGGATGTGCTGTCAGAAGTTTCCGCTTGATGTCCGTATGTGTTTTGTGCCTTCCTAAACTAGTGTGCAAACTCCTTGTGGGCAGACGTTGTGCCTAATTCGTCTTTGATTCTCTGCAGACTAGCACAGCGCCTGACACAGAGTCGCGGCTCATCCAGTACTAGTTTTCTTTCCTTTTAGTTCCCTGCAGAGAAAATTTAGTTGATGCCAAAGACAGATTTCACAAATTCACATTTTAGTCTGGGGCTTGCCACTCAAAATGCTGTTTTCCTTTCAAAAGATGGCAAAGGCGCCCGGGAAATGCCTTGCTCTAGGCAACGTTTTTCAACTAAAATATTAAGTTTTAAAATGATGTATCACGTTCCTAAGTATATTGTTCCCAGGCTGGGTTTACTGGCATTCGGACACCTACCTAACACGATCACTTTCACTTCCTTTGTTCTCACGGAGTTGCCGTAATGCAGACACTTGTACACGCCTTCATCTTGCTGTGTTACATTCAGCACGCTGATGGAGAGCTGATTGGAGGAGTAATGAAGAAGCTGGTATTTGGAATTTTTTAAACCTGTACAAGAGGGGAAAAGAGCTATTATGAGGAGAGAGATCAGATGAATGCAGACTCTCAGTGGATTGATTATTCACAGAAATAGCTTTTGATTTTCACACTTTAAAGGAACAAATGTCCCATCTTCAACTGAGCTGCTTTCCAAATTCTGGTGTTGCCAGCTGGAGGCCTTGAATAGTTCGAAGTTAGTTTAGGAAATGAAATATTTTGATTCTAGGATCTGTGGAATAAGCAATTTGCTTTATTTGTGCTTGTAGGAAATTAAGAGCCCTGTGCTGGCAAAGGGTTCAGGTTGCAGGAGGATATTAAATAATTTTTTTTTTTACGTTGCGGAAAACGCCCCACTAGGATTTATGTCTTTGAAATCTGATTCATTTGTGATTGTCTTGTCACAGTGTATGTGAAGAATGGAAAATAAATGCACTGATATTCATTGCTCCAGCTAGGTGCTTGTTATTTTTAATTTTTAAAAGTTCATTATTATTTGAAGTGTCCCAAAGATGACGACTTAGTCCTTCCAAATGTTTAAGGAATCGCCAAAACAAACAAACAAACCCCAACATAAAATCCCCCACAGCTCCAGGAAGTTCTAGCCAATAGCAAGTGTTCCTTTTGATTCTACCTTGACCTGGGATTTCCATCTCAGGTCAAAGGTCGCTTAGCAAATCAGAGGCTCCTTAAATGAATGGTTTTATTTGCTTCTTTTTTCTAATGTTAAGATGTATAATGTGAACAAGCCTAAAATAGTTAAATTGTGAATGGCTGACCAAGGAAGGTTGTTTCTCATCTGGAATAATTGTTGTGTGTCCTGGGACACGGATGTTACCTGAGCTGGAATTCAGGTGTTCTCAGTCTCAGCACTATGGACGTTTGAGTCCATAATTCTTTGTTGGGAGGGGAGACTACACTGTGCCTTATGAGATGTTTAGCAGCATCCCTACTCACTAGAGTCCAGATCCCCTTGCCTCTCCCTAGTTATAACAACCAAAGCTATCTCCAGACATTGCCAAATGTCCCCCAGAGGGCAAAAAGTACCCTTGGTTGAGAACCACCAAGCTAGATCAAGGCATCCTGTGGCAGAAATTTGAGAACGTCCATCTTCTCCCAGTTTACCCAAAACAAAGCAACGGAAAGCATTATTTAACAGAATTCTCTCTACTTAAATTTTCCTCTCAGAACTTTTGACAATTCATATCTACTTAGTCTATCGGAATCTAGTTGATTTAGCTTAAAATAATATAGTTATTTCACATTGAACCTGTCAATATTTAATAACATTTTCAAAGCACATCAAATTTTTTTTAGAGGCTCTGCGTTTATAAAGCAGAATGACATTTGCTGTGTTGGAGACTTTTCCAAACATTTGACAGTTAGGAGTAGTAAATGGAGATATAAAATGGTCTCATAAAGGGGAGGGTTTCATAAAATCCTGCCCAAAGAGATGAACTAAATAGACTATAATAGACTATTAAAAAAAAGTAACGACATGAGGTCACAGATCCTAGCTAAACTTATTGTGGTATCATTTTCCAATGTATACATACATCAAATCATTATGTTGTACACATTAAACTAATACAATGTTGTATGTCGATTATATCTTACTAAAATTGGGGGAACAAAGAGTCCTCTTCCATCTCAGGCATCTAAGACTCAATGTGTATTTCTGAGAGAGGAAGATTGCCCTCCTTTTCAAAGTAATGCGTCCTGTCAATTCCTGTCGCCTAGTGATCTAAAGGTTTTGTTAAGACCAACGAGAGAAGGGGAGCCATCTGGAAGGGGCTTTGAGATGTGGCTTTGGATTGCTCAGATGGAAAACAAAGCAGCTGGCTCCAGATGCGGGGTGATGTGTTTGCTGCCTGAGGACCAAGGGCCCCCAGGCTGTCAGTCTGCTACCCGTCTGTCATCATGCCATTGGTGGTTTTCATGGTCGCTGAGAGTCAAAAAGTGACATGGGGGTGAGGTGGGTTGATGGAAACGTACGCTGTCATTTGAGCCCCCTTTAACCAACCATTTTGGTGGGGTTTCCATTTCAGACTTCCTGTCAGTAAAAGCAGCCACGTGTGAAATAATAAGCTTCTGGGTGCTATTTACATGTCACAGTGGGCAGAGCCAAGCCCACCGTTTGGGTGACTCATGGCCGCTTTCTGTCCCACCAACCTGTCTGTCTGGAAAATCCCTCAGGTTGAGGCCTGGCGGTGATTTACTTTTCCTTCACTTACCGGAATGCTCACTGAAGAAAATGGTGAAGCCCGACGGGGCCAGCCACTGCAGGGAGGTGGTCTCCGCCTGAGAAATGACACACTTTAGAGTGAGTGTCTGGCCTTCCTCCACGGTGACGGTTTCCATGTGGTTGGTCTGAAAGGCCTCTGCAGAGGAAGAGAATTGGGGACAGTCAGGCTGGCACGGGCCACGCCACTCCCGGGCTGAGGCAGGGGTTTAGACTGAGTGCAACCGTATTCATCATTTGGTCATTTACTACACATTTCTTAGAGAAACAAAGCGTAAGTCAGCATCAAAAGATGCGAGGAAGGGAGGGAACGCAGTGTGCAGGGGCAGTAAAGATGTCTCTCGAAAGAGATCCGAATGAAGGGGTGGGTTTTGATGGGAAGACAGTTGAATGTCTATTAGGCATTTGCCCTGCCATATGCCGGGAATTGTGTCTTCCATGTTACCAATGTTTAACGTAACTTTCAAACTAACCCTCTAGAGGAAGAATTATTTTGCTCACTTGACGATGAGGGAGTAGAGGCTCAAAGTCATAGAGGTCCTGGGGCTGGCATCTGTGCCCACGTGTGCAGGCTTGCAAGCCCATGCTCACGTAACTAGGTCAGACTACCTAAGTGATGAGATCCCGGAAAACTCAGCCTTTCTGGACTCTGTTTATAAAACAGGCGACTTGTGTCTTCAAGTACAAATTGGGGGTCTTGGATTCTAAGAAAGAATGTTATTTCCCATCGGGCTCTTGCAAATTATGGAGCTGCCCATCACGGTGAGGAGGTACGCCCCACCTGCAGAAGGGCTTCTCCACCAGAGGGAAGATGTTCTCAGATCTCTTCCGATTTAATATTCCACAGCAGCGCTTTCCCCAGGCAAACGTGAGAGTCTAATTTCCCCAAATGACAAACCCCAGAGAATGAGAAACAATTGGTTCTAAGCAGCTACAAAGTTATCCTCCCAAAAAAGAAACTGATAGAAAAATAAATTGGCTTTACTGCCGATTTGGCACATTTATTGCCATTTGTTATTTCTTCAAGTTTTAAATTTAAAAAAATTTTTTCCCTGAGGACAATTCTTATCAGTGAAGGTACCAAACACTTCCATAAACAGAAGAATACTGTGAGGTTATAAAATATGAACCGCAAATGCAATGAGTTTTACTGCATAATCTTAAACCTTAAAAAAAAAAGAAATAAAAAAAGAGAAGCAAGAAGGGAGTTTATTTCCTTGTGATAAATTTCAAATATTAGGAAAAGCGCTTTGGAGAGCTCTGGGAATTAACTGGTGCAGACTTTTTAGTTTGTTCCATTCCTCGGTCATTAATTTCAACCTGGCCTCTGGCACTAAGAGCCCAGAATTACTGTATTGTATTCATATTGACTTCCATGGGAAAACAGTTTGTTTGAGTCCAAAGGGAAAACCACTCATATCATCAGCCAATACTGTGATGAACAACAAGGAATCAATAAAAAGAGATTATTTTCAAAAAAGCATTGAGTCATAGGCCAGAATCCTGCTTAGGCAGGTCGTTTGGAAATATTCTCATCTATAAAATCAACCTATAATTGAGTAATAAGGCTAATATTAGTAGAGATGCTTTGAAATGACAGTGCAGTTTCTTCCAAGGTTAAGCAGCTTTTGAACCAAGAATCTGAATCTAGACCTAACTTGCATTGCTTTGTTCCATCATGATTCTTGCTTTACTCTCTAGTTCTCGTGCATTTATCTTGCTTCCCACAAACAGATTGAAGTTTCCAGAGGGCAATAACTATGTTTTCTATTTCTCTAAAATTCATTCCTTACAGAAACTATCACAGTGTGAGCTTGGAAAGTAATGGTTTAATGCCAGCTTTCATGATGACACTATAATTTAGCAGGCAATGGATACATATCTATGCTCTCCTATTGTTAGTAAGAATACTGAGAGGCAGGAGGGAAGTTACTACATAAATAAATGATAGAATAAAAACTAGTGTTAAGCAACATCCCCTGATTTCATCCTTCGGGCCAGAAATTGACACTGAGAAGTTTTGCCCGTGTTCTTACCTTTGGTAAAATGATTGTCTAGACAGGAAGCCCACATCTGGGGAGAAGGGAGTGGCGAGAGTTGTCTGCTGCCTGTTTATGAATAAATGTTTCCCATTTTAAAGGTGTATATCATCCTTGTCTTTTTCTTGGGAGGCATGCTTATGAATTAAATAATGTCATTTGATTCTCACAGTGTCTTAAAAATTGTCCTAAAAGGTAGTATGGCTTTTTAGCATATGCTAAAGAAGTTTATCTCCCGAGATGAGTGTTCGCTCTTGCCTTTGAGAGTTCAGGATCAGGCTACTGACCACAAGAATAGGTGCCTGAGTTCCAGATGGAAAGGGCTGTGTTTGAGGCATAGAACACTGTCGTTTCCTCTACTCTTGGCTCCTAGCCTTGCTTTTGGCTTTATAAGCCTAATTATCTTGCAGTGCTGTCATGTAGACCCCGTGTTTGATTCAGAGACAGGAAATCCTTGTAGAAAGGAAGACTAGCCCAGTGAGAAGCCACTGAGCCCTATTGCTTCAGTGGTAGTGCTTAAAAATATTGTCTAATGTGTCTAAGTCACGTCAAAGGGTGGAAGAGGGGCACATGGGTACCTAAGTTTTGATGACACGTCTTCTAAGAAAAAAGTTCCCCATGACCCTTTTGTTGCCATTGAAAACGACAGTGGAACTCGTCTTTAAAATCTTTCTTCACCTAAGTTTAGAGCCAAACTTTCACCTTTTTTGTCAGAGGGATGGGGTGAGGGGTATCTTCTTTGCTCACCACTTCCTCCCCTACAGGTTCTAAAGACATGTATATCCTTATTCACCCTTAGGCTTTCTAGTGTAGACCCTGAGTGCCCTGTGCCTACTTGCTAGTTCTCCCTGTCTGGGCTTCAGACTTCTCACCCACAGACGAGCCCGACGTGACTCCCAAATGCTGGACATACAGAGCTTGAGAATGAATCGCTGTGATGTCTCTCCTGGAAGGTCACCACTCACTGCTGGTACGTCATGTTTACTGAGTGGATTATTGACTGCTGGGCTTGGTCGTTATCTCCACGACTGGGTTTATCCATCCACGCACAGCCATGTGTTACGAGGCCGCTAGTTAAGTCTGGAGCTATAGACTGTGACTGTGTGACTGGTTTATACATGGAAAGGGAAACTGTGACCTTCACCATCGTCTCCAACCCCCACCGTGTGAACCAGTTGTCCTATGAGTGGAATCGCTTCGCGCCGAAGTACACGTGACGGACCCTTAAGCTGAAGGGCAAGCGGCAGTCACAGCTACCTACCAAAGCACCCGTAGATAAAACCTGTGCAGTTCCTAAGAGTCCTTGGTTTTTCCGAAGGTTTGGGGAGTTGCAGTGTGTCCACCCTACTCTAGGTCATCATGGCAGACTGAAGAAAGAGTGAGATATTCTTTCTTTTTCTTAGTAGCCCAATTATTGCATGCAATAACTTTTAAAACTCCAGAAGAGAGCCAGTCTGTCCTGCAGGGACCCCAAATTCAACACGTCCACTTGGAATTCATCATTTGTACTGTCCCTTGTGCTGCACACACACCAAACACAGACACACCACCTGCTCGGTTCTGGTAGTTCCCTGTACCCCTCGGTGTCATCCCAAGCCATTGCATGCCAGGTATCTGAAAGGCACCCCAGCGTCTTCCCTCTCCAAAACATCTCTTTAATCAATTCATTCCTCTTTTTTTCACTACTCTCACTGCCTCCATTGTTTCTTTCTTGGACCATTGCAATAACCTCCTTCTAGCCTCTACTCCCTCTAATTTATCATCCTCGTCTGCTTCAGAATTACGGTTAAAATGTATAAATTTGATCGTTTGATTCCTTCATTAGAATATTTGCTACGGCTCCCACTGCCTGTAGGAATCAGGTCAAAATTCCAGATAACTTGACTCCCATCTTTTCCTCCAGTTCATTTGCCGATATTCCCTTCCAGACGCTCCATGCAAATGGCTACTTGCTGTTTCCAGAAAGTTCCAGGCTCAAGAAGATACTTTGCCTTTGTCCATGCTGTTCTCAGCCTGGAATGCCTTTCTTAGCTCCTTCAAGGCTCAAGTCAAGTGACACCACTTTTGTCAAAGCTGCCCAAGCAGCCTTTAGCCTCTCCCTCCCCTCAGTAACCTCCTCTCTCCTCCAGATCCCAAAGGCTTCCATTAAACTTCTCTTACAGCACTTCACACATTACCTTTTTGGTTACAAGTATGTCTCTGTGGATAGACTACAGACTCCTCATACAAAAGTTGTTTGCTAGTCATTCATTTTATATTCCCAGGGCCTAACGCAAAGTAACATTTTAAGTATTTGTTCAATCAATGGCTAATCATGAGTAAATGTATATACTCAGTAATAAATATTTTAATAGGAAGCTCATTTGGTTATGTTAAATAATAAAGATGAGCTAGGTTAAAACCAGAGACACACAGTGAGTTAATTCTCAAACCAGAGCTGTATTTGCTTGGCTCTTATGAGGTTAGCAGGCAAAACATGCTTCGATTCAGATCATTACAAAAAGGCATTATTATTATTCTTTAGATAGATTTGATAGAGAAAATTACGAGTGTGCCAATGAATCAGACTTTCTCAAAATCAAATGATTCCCAGTATAGCTTTAAAGAATCCGTCTCAACAACATGTCAGTAAATGGATGACTCCTTCCGGGTCAAAGGAAGTATCAGGAGGACCCTACTCAACTTGCAGCTGTTCTTTGTTTCCTGCATCCTACTCTCCACTAAACAACCAGAATAGAGGGTGCAAATTGGTAGCTTTTCATCATCTGCAATATAGGTAAATGGGAAGAATTTGAAAAATTCTCCATTCTTCCTGTGTGTCACCCACCCTAGGGGCTGCCAGTAGGAGCCTTGAAAAGAGGGCAGGCTCCAAGATTATGGGACTTTTTTTTTTGCGGGGGGGCTATAAGTTTTTGGCACCCATAGAAGTTGTGCAGGGGAAGAAGGTATAGTGATCTTCCCATAATTCAGTTAGCTAAAAGCAGCTGGTAATTTATGTTGCCCAAACTGCTAATTTGCTGCCTTTTTGCTGATGAAAAAGCAACATGGTCAGCTCCTTTCCCGTTTGGGACTCTGATGGGCGTGAGTAAGCTTAGGATAGAGTGGGCAGTTGGTTCCCAAATACCATTGAGCCTAGACGCCCTCTGGCTGGCCCTTTGGATGAGGGTTCAGTTTGGGATTTTTCAAGAATGAATCTTCCAAATTGTGTAAATTATAGCTTTCAAATTTTTGATCCACATTAAGAAACACATTTTCTATCACAACCCAATACACACACACTCACTGAAAGCTTTCATGAGATAATACTTTTACTGTGTGCTTTGCCGATATTTACACTGTCATCTACTAGCTGTGAAAACTTGGGCAGGTTGTCTAATTTCTTGTAACCTCAATTTTATCATATGTAAATTAGGGATATGATATAAAAATACCTCAGTATAAAATATACCTCAGTATTTTTGCTAGGATAAATGAAATAACAAAGTACTCAGCACTGTGCACGATACAATAAATATACTTCTCCCCTTTCTTTATAAATAGTATTTGAATAATTTATATCCTAAAAGACTTATCTCAGGTTTACCTTAGGACATGATTATTGCAGTTTTTTATTTAAAACATTATTTCTGTGAGCTATTTTTATAAGGGAATAACTCGAGTGCTGAAAAAGTGAAGGTCAGTTAAAGGCTTTAAACTTTGGAATAATTGAAAGCATTCTAATTTTAGCCATCTAAATGTACTTTTTTTGAAGGTATTAGCTCTTCTTCAAGACACTTATTGAAGACACTATTATTTATTACAAAAATGGAATCTTTATTAAGTGCCTCAGGATGCAGGGACCAAAACAGAGGGCACTAATTGAAGTGTATAAGATAGGAAATTGAAGTACTATGTAAAAGAGGACATCTAGTTTTTAAAAATACTGTTCTTCAGATGCAGTTCTGTGGTGAATGAAGATTTAGAAGGACAGCTGCCTTACTTAGAACACAACAATACATCCAATTTTGGAAACAAACGTTCAACAAGCAAGCAACACTGTATATGTGTAATTTTCTTTGCTAGAAAATGATACAAGTTGCAATCAGAGATTCAGGGACAATACAGCCTGCCCCCACTTTTGGGTAGGAATAATTTGACCTGTGCTAAAAAGGTAACTGTGTCTTTCTTTGATGTTCAAAACACTACATTAGAATTAAGCATCAAAAAATCACATTTGAAAATTATAATGAAATGTAAAGTATAACTGACTCAAAAAATAAGCACAAATTTTCACGGGGATCCTTATGATCTGAACGAATTAAGAGTTATATAGCGCTTTGCCACTTTCAAAGTACTTTCACATTTGAGATTTGATCCTTATAACAATCTAGAGTTTGGTAGATCAAACATTGTTATCATCTTCATTTCAAGATGTGGAAACTGTTTCAGAGAAATTAAATTATTTGGCTAAGGCTTATACAACAAGGAAGTTTTTAAAACTCCCAAACAGATGCCCTTTCAACTGGTATACCCTTAAAAGAGCCCATAAGCTTGTTACACTTTGCCATAACACAGATTCCACAGAGACACACACTACAATGGCCCTTTCTAGACCCTGTAGCCACTGAACAAGAGATTCAGTAAATCCAGTAACATCCCTCAGATATGTGATTTCGGCGTGGCGTGGGAAGTGGCAGATTTACCTGAGCTGCTTCTGCAGTTGGTCCTCCGTGAGAGCAGTTGACTGACTGGTAGATAGATGTGCCCAAACATTAGGTCAACTGAACATCAAAAAACATGAGCTCTGAGTCCTTACCTTGTAAGGGGAACCAAGCCAGCAAGCTGCAAAGCCTCCACCACATATTGTGCTGTGCTGCTCTCACACTCTGTCAACTTCCTCTGGATTCTGAAATAAATAGAGCAGACTGGTTTCTTTTGAAAGGGGGAGGCAGTGGCTCTGTGACCTCATGTGTCTCACCTCCTCCATCCGCTCTGGAAGCCCCCGTCTTAGTTAGCTGCCCCCAAAATACCTCCCGGTGGAACATTTGGGGGACCACATGTGTCACCTCGATTGTGGAGAGGGGTGAGTGATGTGTTGGTGGCACAAATCTTTCTATTGCACGTGGGTAGTCCTGGTAAGTCAACTAGTGGCAGGGCTTTTGGGGAGAGGAGGGAGTGCAAGAGATATTAAAATGTTCCTGTGTAGTGACGTCACCTTGTTTTCACCTGTCTAGTTTATTAAACAATTAAAATGAGGCAATTTTTGCTGAACCCTTGTGAATGTATTTCTAACTCTGGAAACAATTTCTAATGCTTATCAGGGGGCAAAGTTCACTAGATCACAGATTTACTCATTTAAAAAACCTGTGTATCCATCCACCCACCCATCTACCCATCTGTCATTCATCCAGCATCCATCTCTTTATTTATCTAGCCATCTAGTGTGCACCGCTCTAAGATATGATCAGATGTGAAAGATAAAGCCTTGTGTTTAAAGAGAATATGATCTTAGTGGGGGTGAGAGTATGCAAATGAACAGTTTTTGGTATTTAATTCTCATTTACTGGACAAATTGAGATAGACTTTATTTCATTTTTCTGGGGACACACAGCAAAATACAGGTAGACTTATGTTTAGAAAACAGAGGTTAGTCTGCCATGTTTAGAAAATTGTAAAGGAAATAATATTTACTGGTTCTAATTGAAATTAGCGTTAGTACTCTGAAATGTGTTGATAGTTTGGGTAGGGAACATTATATCCATCAAAAATGTCTGTCAAATATTTTAGCTATTTTAACAGGTAGAAAGAGAGTAAAAAACTGAGAGAAATATTGTTTCCTTGTAGAGTTTAGCAGGATATAGTGTCCTCTTTCTCAAATTGAGGTTATAAATGCCTTGGGCCCCCAGCTAAAAAGCAGCAGATGGGTAGGATCTGCTCCAGATTGATTAAATGAGAATCTCACTGGAATGAGGAGCTTCTGGTATGTCTAACAAGGTCTCCAGGTATCAGAAGGCGAATGTGAGCAGCACTGATGGTGAGGGTTTTCTGGCATTGAAACCGTGAGATGTGAGAGGTAGCCCTGTCTCTGCTACCGGCTGGTGTGGCTGTAGGGCCATAGAAGGTTCTCCATAAACGCTTCTTGAATATATTGATATGTATGGGAGCAGGGCATCAGGAGGTTGCCTCGTACCATTTTTCAAAATAGAGAATTGAGGAGTTTGGTTGAGATGACACAGTGAGTGAGTGGCGGAACTGAGAATACAAACCAAGACTTCTGAGTATTTGGTCTGATTTCTCTCTTCTTCCCCATAAGATTCCCTCTAGGGACTTCAAGTTTTTATATTTAAGGCTCCAAGGCTGTCTAAGCATTTGATTTTCCTGCTAACGTCTTGTCCTTGCTTTAGAGTGACACTTGATCTGTCTGTACCCCCTTAAGAAAACCCAAGGAAAGTGCATATAAGGTGTCTCTGGGCCTCCCTTGGAAGGTGCGAACTAGCCTGTGGCTTGTTAATAGTTTCCCACGTTTGTTTTCACCTAGAAGAATACTGTTCCTTATAGAATTTTCTAATACTTCCTGTCAAAGCACATGAGGAAAAGGCTGTCCTTTTCCTCTTGACACAAGGGTGTCAGATATGCCCTCATAAAGCCAGAAACATGTCTGGACTTAATTACTGGTTGATTTTTCAGATCTTGAGCTTATCATCTAGGTTGAATGTATGAGGAGGTTAAAAAAAAAATCACTTTGACAAGAAACAAAGGTAGAAGTGTCATCTTGGGAGTTCTCATTTTAAGCCAGTGGGAAAAAAATCTTGGACCCGGTCTGAACTAAATTCAGGTAGGGCCTGGAGAAGGGTCACTTTGCTTCTCTCTTTTCCAATAGTGGTTTTCTGTAATTTTCTATTTGGTAAAAATGTGGAGAAACAGGTGGAAGTAACAGAATGAATACAAGACTCAGGTGACCAGAGAATAAAACGTTCTGAGACTGACCTAAATTTACCGTGTAGTTTGTCCCAGATCTACTGATTTAATGTGGTTCTAGTGCAATATCTGTGAATCAAATCGTCTTTTTAGAACGGATTTGCATGAAATTTGCCGAGTGTTCGTTTCACTGTAGGCAGGTAGTCTTTCTCATTCTCTTTCAAAAACACAAATCTGATATGTTACTCTTCTGTTCAAAAACCTTTAGTGGTTCCCTTTTGCCTGAAGGTTATAGTGCAAACTCTTTAGCAGATCATTCAAGGCCAGTCACACCCTGGCCCCCATTTCAGCCTCCTTTCCCTCCATTCCCCATACTCATAGAAAATTCTTGTCCTATTTCAAGCATCCAGTACGTCTATATCGTCATGGTTCACACTGGGTTGTAGGTTGTACTGCCCTCTCTACCGAAAATAGCTTTCTCTTTCTGGGGTGATTCTGTTTGTCTTCTGAGGCCCAGATTGATTCGGCACTTCTCAGAGAGGAATAGTAGCTAGGGATTAAGAATGTGGACTCTGGAACCAGTCTCTCTGGAATCAAAGCCTCGGTTTTCTCACCTGTGAAATGGGTAGAATGACAGCACCCACTCACATGGTTGATGTGGGAATTAAAGGACAAAGGATGCATAGTAAATACTATACAAGTTAGCTGTTGCTATCCTCTAGTCTCCCAGAAAAAAATTCAGTTCTCCACTTTTCTTTGCCCCCATGATAATTTCTTTGTTTTTATCATACTAGCTGTTGTTCTGATTTCTATTATATTTAGTTGAGTATCCATGTATCTCCCTTGCTAGCCTCTGAGTCCCCGAAAGAAGAGTTTGTTTCTTATTTAGTTTAGTGTTCCTGAAGCCTGGCACAGACCATTTCATAGTATAGTTTATTTTTTATTCTTCTTTTAAAAATTGAAATATGGTTGATTTACAATGTTGTATTAGTTTCTGGTATACAGCAAAGATATATATATATATATATATAGATAGATATATATATAGATATATATATATATATGGTACACATATGTATCTATGTATACCTTTTCCAGATTCTTTTCCATTAGAGGTTGTTACAAGATATTGAGCAGAGTTCCCTGTGCTATACAGTAGGTCCTTGTTGATTATCTTTTTTTTTTTTTTTTTTTGCGGTACGCGGGCCTCTCACTGTTGTGGCCTCTCCTGTGGCTCACGGGCCCAGCTGCTCCGCGGCATGTGGGATCTTCCCGGACCAGGGCACGAACCCGTATCCGCTACATCGGCAGGCGGACTCTCAACCACTGCGCCACCAGGGAAGCCCTCTATTTTATATATAGTAGTCTGTATCTGTTAGTCCCAAACTCCTAATTTATCCCTCCCCTCCCTTTCCCCTTTGGTAGCCATAAGCTGATTTTCTATGTCTGTGAATCTATTTCTGTTTTGTAAATAAGTTCATTTGTATCATTCGTTTAGATTCCATATATAAGTGACATCATGTGACATTTGTCTTTCTCTGTCTGACTTACTTCACTTCGTATGATAATCTCTAGGCTGTCTGCTGCAAATGGCATTATTTCATTCTTTTTTTATCACTGAGTACTATTCCATTGTATGGATATATCATATCTTCTTTATCCATTCATCTGTTGATGAACATTTAGGTCAATTCCAAGTCTTGGCTATTGTAAATAGTGCTGCAATGAACATTGGGTGCATGTATCTTTTTAAATTATGGTTTTCTCCGGATATATGCTCAGGAGTAGGATGGCAGGATAATGTGGTAGTTCTATTTTTCGTTTTTTAAGGAACCTCCATACTGTTCTCCATAGTGGCTGTATCAATTTACATTCCCACCAACAGTGCAAGAGGGTTCCCTTTTCTCCACATGCTCTCCAGCATTTATTGTTTGTAGAATTTTTGATGATGGCCATTCTGACTGGTGTGAGGTTATACCTCATCGTAGTTTTGATGTGAGTTTCCCTAATAATTAGCAATCTTTTTTAAATTTACTGTTTAATTTTTAATTAATTAATTAATTTTATTTATTTATTTTTTGGCTGCATTTGGGTCTTCATTGCTGTGCGTGGGCTTTCTCTAGTTGTGGCGAGTGGGGGCTACTCTTCGTTGTGGTGTGCGGGCTTCTCATTGTGGTGGCTTCTTATTGCAGAGCACGGGCTCTAGGTGTGCGGGCTTCAGTGGTTGTGGTACGTGGGCTTAGTTGCTCTGCAGCATGTGGGATCTTCCTGGACCAGGGCTTGAACCTGTGTCTCCTGCATTGGCAGGTGGCTTCGTAATCACTGTGCCATGAGGGAAGCCCCATAATTAGTGATCTTGAGCATCTTTTCATGTGCCTGTTGTTCATCTGTATGTCTTCTTTAAAGAAATGTCTATTTAGGTCTTCTGCCCACGTTTTGACTGGGTTGTTTGTTTTTTTGATATTGAACTGTATGAGCTATTTGTATGTTTTGGAAAGTAATCCCTTGTCAGTTGCACTGTTTGCAAATATTTTCTCCCATTCCATAGGTTGTCTTTCTTTTGGTTTCCTTTGCTATGCAAAGGAAAAAATTAAGTTTAATTAGGTCCCACTTTTTTTTTTTAATTGGGGTATAGTTGTCTTACAATGTTGTGTAAGTTTCTACTGTACAGCGAAGTGGAGTCCCTGTGCTATACAGCAGTTTCTCATTAGTTATCTATCTTATACATATTAGTGTATATATGTGTATATGTCTATCCCAGTCTCCCAATTCATCCCCCTTGTTTATTTTTGCCTTTATTGCCATTACTCTAGGAGATGGATCCAAAGAATATAGCTGTGATTATGTCAAAGAGTGTTTTGCCTATGTTTTCCTCTAAGATTTTTATAGTATCTGGTCTTACATTTAGGTATTTAACCCATTTTGAGTTGATTTTTGTATATGGTATTAGAGAATGTTCTAGTTTCATTCTTTTACATGTGGCTGTCCAGTTTTCCCAGCACCACTTACTGAAGAGACTGCCTTTTCTGCATTGTATATTCTTGCCTTCTTTGTCATAGATTAATTGACCATAAGTGTGTAGGTTTATTTCTGGGCTTTCTATCCTGTTCCATTGATCCATGCATCTGTTTTTGTGCCAGTACCATACTGTTTTGATTACTATAGCTTTGTTGTTTAGTCTGAAGATCATAGTTATTTTAAAAAATAGCTTTATTTAGATATAATTGACATAATGAATTGTCCATATTTAACATGTACAATTTGATAAATGTTGATATATGTATACACCCATAAAATCATCATTACAATCAAAATGGTGAACTGTCCATTGCCCCCTAAAGCTTCTTCCTGCCTACTGTAATCCTCTCCTTCCCTCTTTACCTTCCCTCTTCAGGCAACCACTGATCTACTTTCTGTCACCGTTCTTCCATTTGGCATGATTATTTTGAGGTTCATCTCAAAATAATTTGTCGAGGGTTTATTCCTTTCTGTGGCTGGGTAGTAGCACATGATATGAATTTACCACAGTTTGTCTGCCCATTCACCTGTAGATGGACTTCTGGTTGTTTACCATAGGATAGGGTTAAATAATTGTTTATTAAATTGAATCAGCTGTAGCAAAACTTTAACTAAGGGGAACCTGGTGTGTTTCACATCTGCTTTTTGTGATAATCTCCTAATTCAGAGAAAAAGCTCAAGGTTAGCAAGAGATGTTAAAGTAAATGCCGGTCCTTAGTTGGCACCTGGAGTGTACACTCAGGTGTGATACTCAGAGTCTCCGTCCATCCCCCAGAGGCTGGGATGTGTCAGCTGGCTCCTTCTCTGAGAATTGCCTTCAGTGGGGAGAATCATTTTGCCCAAGTCACACCTCCTCCATGGGGCCCCTCCACGGGCCCCATCGAGAGGGGCTGAAAGGTCCTGTGCCCTTGCCTCCAGGTGGAGCAGCTCTAAAGGGAAATGGTCCAGCTTCAGAGCTCCCCTTGGGATCAGGATTAGCTGAGACCTTTGTTGCCACAGCACCCCATTTCAGCAACTCTCTCCGCCCCATCTTGCTTCCTTCACAAGTGTTGTCCTGAGAGTGTGGCTATAAACTCCCGCACACAAGTCTCCATCTCAGCATCTGTTTTCCAGGGAAACTGACCCACAACAGCACCTGAAATAGGTTGTCAAATGAGTGAGTGAATGAAAGAATGAATGAATTCTCCATCTGAGATAGAAACACCGCTCTTTTTCTCTGAGCCTAGAAGGATGTCTTACAATTTTTTTCAGAGCATTAAAGATCTTACTTTATTATTATTTTTTTTTTTATTTTTATTTATTTATTTATTTATTTTTGGCTGTGTTGGGTCTTCGTTTCTGTGCGAGGGCTTTCTACAGTTGTGGCGAGCGGGGGCCACTCTTCATCATGGTGCACGGGCCTCTCACTGTCACGGCCTCTCCTGTTGCGGAGCACAGGCTCCAGACGTGCAAGCTCAGTAGTTGTGGCTCACGGGCTTAGTTGCTCCGCGGCATGTGGGATCTTCCCAGACCAGGGCTCGAACCCGTGTCTCCTGCATTGGCAGGCAGACTCCCAACCACTGCTCCACCAGGGAAGCCCAGATCTTACTTTAAATTGCCCTCTGGGAGATGATGAGTGTATCTTATTCACCCATGGATGTGCTATCAACTGGCTGCCAACCTTGAGAAATGCCACAGTAGTCCACTGGGCTCAGAAAGGACAAATGGTCCGTGGGGGAAATGCTGCAAGGCAGGCTCTGAGTGACATGCCCTTGTGGTTTTCATGGTCCTTCCCCCTCTCAACACCCCCACTTCAGCCTGCAGCCCACAGGGGGCTCAGCAGGGGAAGGGAGCAGTTTGTGCCTGCTTAGCAAGTGGAGGAAAAAGGTGAGGTCGGAGCATAGTGGTCAAGGAGTGACCTTCTACCTATTTTCTCATGGAAAAGTGTCTACTGACCGCGTTGTATGTGGGAGGTCTCATAGCTGATAGCCCATTTGTCACTTTGATCTGGGTTTCATGAAATCCCCATGGTATGTTTTCGTACTCATAGGAGGTAGCATTTGATGGGGTCGTGGTGTTGGGACAGATTTGAGAGAAATAAACATCATCACCCTGAGCAACCTAGGTTGTCAGGAAGAAAAAAAATTCTGAAAAGGAGATTTATCAAGTAGGTGAAAGATGGACTCTTTTAAGGGTCAGAAAGGATAGGGGATTTCCCCATGCAGAAAGAAGCCCCTGGGGTTTTTGTTGCAATGACAAGAGGGGCCTAAACTTTCTTCTTGACCTTTCATGGCTCCTGTGAAGAATCTGTGACCTTTCCCAAAGCCAGGGCCAGAGGTGGCCTGGCCTACATTTCCCAGCAGATGCAGGATGCCCAGTTCACACCTTGTCGGGATTCTCTGAGCACTGTTGTCAACTTACACAGAGTGGTTGGGGAGTTTGCAAACCAGAGCAGCAGCCTCTGTAACTAGTTATTGATTGAGAAAAGGGCTTCCTAGGAGCAGCAGAGCTTAGCGGGATGAATAAGGGGTGGTGGGGCAGACATACCCGGACTTGTCCACTGGGCCCTGTCACTAGCAGACCTGTCGTCTTGAGAAGAATACTTGTCTCTTGGTATCAGTGTCCTCATCTGTAAAATGGGAAGGATAATGACAGCATAAGGTGACTGGGAGGTATGAATCATACACATTATCCATCGTGCCCAGCACGGCGGCACATCCAAGATCCTCCGTAAATCTGCAGACCTCAGGGAGCGGGGCTGCCTCTTGTCCCCACAGGAACCACAGCAGGTGAGACGTTCCTGGAAAACGAAAGGGCCAGCTCAGCTTTTGTTCTTAAGGCTTCTGCCTACAACCTAATCAAATGGATCATTCTGAAAACAGAACTCAAGTAAGAGCTGATTTCAGAAGGAAATTGTGGTTTGGGGGAAGGTACCGCAGAAAAGCGATCTCCAGCTTCACATCTTAGCTCACAGATCTCCCAGGACAAGTGACTTCCCTTGGTGTCTTCATGTGCAAATGAGGGGGTTGGATGAGAGCAATTGTTTTCCAACTGTGTTCTGAAGAACCCATGTATCCCCCAGGTGCCTCAGGGTTCTTCAGTATTTTCCTTAAAATTTCTTTCAAAAATATTTCAAACTGTTTGTCCAGGCTCTGGAACCAGGCTGACATGGCTGGGATCTTAGCTCCAACAAATCCAGCCATGTGACTTTGGGCAGGTTGTAGAATCTAAGACTCAGCTTCCTCTTTTGTAAATTGGGAATAATAATAGTATCTTTAAAATAGGGTTGTTGAGAAGATTAAAGAGGTTTACGAGCTAAGCCCTCACTAAGTGCTGGCTGTCATTTTGCCACCTACTGGACATTACCAGCCTCTTCATTTGTTATACAGTAGGAATGGTTTCTGTGCTGGACTCTGGGCTTAGAACAAAATCCAAATGCTTCACCGTGGTCCACAACAGAGGCCGGCTAACTTTTTTGGTAAAGCGCCAAGAAGTAAATATTTCAGGCTTTGAGGGTCTTGTGTCCTCTTGTACTCACCTCTGCCCTTGTATCCAGGAAGCAGCTGTAAGCAATATGTCAATGAATGAGCATGGCCATGTGCCAATAAACTTTATTATAATTATAAAACTAAACTTAAAAAAACAAAAAAAAAACTTTATTATAGAGACTGGAATTTGGATTTCCTATAATTATTGAGTTGTGTCCTGACATAATATTCTTTTTTTTAAAATTGAAGTATAGCTGATTTACAGTGCTGTGACAAGCTCTGCTGTACAGCAAAGTGACTCAGTTTTCCACATATAGACACATTCTTTTTTTAACACTCTTTTCCATTATGGTTTATCCCAGGAGACTGGATAGAGTTCCCTGTGCTATACAGTAGGACCTTATTGTTTATCCATTCTAAATGTAATAGTTTGTATCTACCAACCCGAAACTCCCAGTCTATCCCTCTCCCTCCCTTCCTCTCCCTTGGCAACCACAAGTCTGACCTCTATGTCTGTGAGTCTGTTTCTGTTTTGTAGATAGGTTCATTTGTGTCGTATTTTAGATTCCATATATGTGATACCATATGGTGTTTGTCTTTCTCTTTCTGAGTGACGTCACTTAGTATGATAATCTCTAGTTGCGTCCGTGTTGCTACAAGTGGCAATATCTTGTTTTATGGCTGAGTAGTGTTCCATTGTATATAGATATGTACACCACATCTTCTTTATCCACTCATCTGTCGATGGACATTTAGGTTGTTTCCATGTTTTGGCTGTTGTGAATAGTGCTAGTATGAACATAGGGGTGCTTGTATCTTTTTGCACAATATCCTTTTGATGTTTTTCGACCATTTAAAATTGTAAAAACGTCCTTAGCTTGTGGGCTGGACAAACACAGGGCTGTAGGCCAGATTCTGCAGAGCCCTGGTGTACAGGGCCCCGTGTTTCTGGGTCTGCCTTCCTCTCCTGACTCATTTCCCCCCACTTCCTGCCATGCTCATGAAGGTTTAGCCCGCTGACCCCCTTTGTTCTAACCCTTAGCTCCTTCCCACGTGGGGGCTTTTGCACTCATTCTGTCTCCCCAGGAGCCTCCTCATTTAGCTCTTCACCACAACCAGTTTCTACTCAAGCCTCCATGCTGGCTTCATTGCCACTGCTCAGGTACACCAAAGCTGGCCATCCCATCTCAAGTAGCATCCCCCGCCCTGCATCCCTTCCAAATGTACTATCATATAACCCATTTTCCTCCTAAACAACATGGATCAACACCTGTAATTATTTTGTTTACTTGTGGATTCATTGTCTATCTCCAAAATTCATGAAAGCAGGGACCTTGTTTTTTTTTTTTTTTTTTTGCGGTATGCGGGCCTCTCACCGTTTTGGCCTCTCCCGTTGCGGAGCACAGGCTCCGGATGCGCAGGCCCAGCGGCCATGGCTCACAGGCCCAGCCGCTCCACAGCATGTGGGATCTTCCCAGACCGGGGCACGAACCCGTGTCCCCTGCATCGGCGGGCGGACT
This sequence comes from Stenella coeruleoalba, assembly GCF_951394435.1. Taxonomy (NCBI): domain Eukaryota; kingdom Metazoa; phylum Chordata; class Mammalia; order Artiodactyla; family Delphinidae; genus Stenella; species Stenella coeruleoalba. The sequence continues at coordinate 98,187,502 of NC_137154.1, read as the reverse complement.
CCCAACCACTGCGCCACCAGGGAAGCCCCGGGACCTTGCTTTTTGATTTGCCGCTGTACCTCCACCTGCCACCTGCTAGGAACGTAGCATTCAATCAGTGTTGTAGAATGAAGGATGAGTCCACAACCTTAAGATCTTAGTATCTTAATTTCTCTCATACGAGTTAATAATACCTGATCTCCTTACCTTGAAAAATTGTTCTGAGGATCAAATGAGAATGTGCTTTTAAAACTATAAACAATTATACTTGGGGAAGGTGGTAAAATCATTAGGGCAGCCTCTTAGACAAATCACAGAATTCAACAAACACCCCAACTTTTACCATTCTCCTCTTACTACAGAAGGTAAATTATGGGGCAAATAGTAAAGTGACACCAGTATGAATGAGGCTGTTTTATTCCTTGTCCCTGATATTCCCCATAGACAAGAGGAACGGCTAGATGAGTGATTTTATCTTGGCCTTAGCAAAAGCGATTTAGTTATCAGCATGTAGTATCTTTTTATTATTAGCATGTAGTATTAGGTATTTTATATTATCCTATTTGATGCTCATAAGCATGCTATAAAAAATCATCATGCACCCATTTTTCCAGGTGAAATGAGTTTAAGGGATCTAGGAAGTAGCTGAGCCAGGATCAGAACATGGCTCTATCTGACTCTGGAATTAGGGGTTCCTCTCTGGTACAATATCAAGTTCCTCTTCAGTGATACAAAGACTTTCTGAATTGTCCCATCAATACAATGACAACCAGCAAGCTACATAAACCTCGGCATCCTTTCATGGTCAGGAGCAAGCCATCTGGGTTTTACATGTTTATTTTGGGCAAAATGACGCATTCTTTCTTTCGAAGGAAAACTGCTTTTTGGTCCTCAAACAACTTTCCAAAAAAAAAAAAACCAAACATTTTTGCTTATTTAAGCTTAAACAGATCCAAAGCACAATGATTCGTTTTCTTTGGATGTGCAGGCAGCCTGTACGTATATCACAAAAGGGCAAAATGAGCTTGGGAAACTGTCAAGCACAGAACAGCTGAGAACCAGCCACAAGGCTAAGCACAGCTTGGTCTTTTGTCAGATCTGAGCATTAGCTGTTAAGTTTCCTCAGTAAGTAAACCCTGCAAGGGTAGTAGCCAGTTGTGCCAATGAAAATGTGTGTTCATGTTCTCGGTATACATTTGCATACATGGCTTATTTTAAAACCTATTAGCTTAACATATCATTACTTCAGAAATGGGGTCTATGGCTTTTAGTAGTGTGGAACCCAGTTTGAACTGGAATTGTCCTCTCTCTGACCCAAATTCTTTCTCTATGCATCATTCCTGGTATACCTCCTCCGGGTAGGTAGTGGTGAGGGATGAAGCCTCGCACGTGGGGCAGAGGAAGCGTTTTGGAGCTCGCTCTTTCATTCCTGGGTGGGTTTTCACCTCTCCAGCCAGGATGGCTCAGAGAGATGCCCAACCAGAAGGGAGCAGAGGCCCACGGTGCTGCCGGAGCCTCCTCTCATTTCCTTGAGCAGCAAGTGCCCCTCTGAGGGAAGGATCCCACTCTTAATGGACATTTATGAAATAATAATGACCACAGCAACGTCTGAGGACATGATAGGAGTCGAGACCACTCAGTGTAATATGAGATCGCTCTGGATCGACTGAGGACACAGTTTCTCTTTATTAAATCATCTAGGAACCACTTAAATGGAGCTGCTCATGGAATGGAATGAACTAATTACAATGGTGCCAGAGCTGTATGGAGAAGAGCACGCAGCCAGGAAAAAGCACAGATGCCACAGGTACTTTACAAGGAATTTGGCGACACAATTAGGTGTGGTTTCCTCTTTTATAATTACAAACCCTTTTCACCAAATAAATATGCCTGAATCACATAGAAAAATGATACATAGCCTTATAAATGAGAAAGAAACCAATACACCTCCCCAAACAGGTTTAAAATGGTCTATGTGTAACCAAAATGCTTCAGGATGGTGTTCCCAATCTTGCGTGGCAATCAAAGAAAGAACCAGTACATATTTCCCATTATACATACATATGTATCCTGTACAGAGTCCAAGAATAGTTGAGCAGCTGCAAAAATTCCGATTTCTGTGTGAGTAATGGCAGCTAAATGGTGCGGTGTAAAACATTTGTAAGAACTGATGGTATATTAAGTTCTGACTATTCCTCATCATAATTTGAAGCTTACACACACGGAACAAAATAGTATATGTATTTAAAACCAAGTGATTTCCTCTGCATTTAGAGGCGACTTTTCCCCCTTCCCTTGAATTTCTGTTACAGCTAGTCACTTCCCTAGGAAAATTCAATATGTTGCGGTACGAAAGCGAAGCAAATCCAAAGTGAATCCTATGTTTAAACATGAAAAGCATCTGCCGTCACCTAACAAAATATCCCCCCATCACCTTAGTAAAGTGAATATTCACCTAAAATAGATATTAAGTCGCTCTTTTTCCTTCCCTCCTCCGCCCGATCTCATCCCTCATGGCGAGGCAGCAAGACTGGCGTCTCTGAGTTCTCACACGTGTGCAGGACTACAATTTAAATGCAAATAACCCTGCGCCTCATTATCTGAGAAGTTGGTGCAGACGGGCCAGTTGTGACTGTGCCTGCGAAAGTTAAAGGAGGCTCATCTGTATTCCAACACACGCGTGACTTAGAGTAAATTCAAAAGAGCAATTCATCACTGCTTTCAAATTAGACACCGGAGCGGCAGAGTGCCTAGGTTACGAGGAATACCTCCCTTACCACCCAGGGACGCCTTTCTACAAAGGCAACGAGATAGGAACCTCTCTGCAGTTCTTCAGTCAGTCCCCAGTGACACTAGGTAATTGAAATAAGAGACTTGATTTAATACGGACACAGCTAGTTGAGTGGAAAAGATACATTTATGGTAATGCTAAGCACAACTGAATGACAATCTATAGGCATTCCAAATTCCACTGACAGGAAAATGACCACAGCAGCCTAAGATGCAAGAAAAGGATCAACAATGATTTACCAAACTGACATCACTCCAGAAGATATTTTTTATTTTTTATTATTTTCATTTTTTGCAAAATTGTCTTTCAAATATAAGGTTACTTTAAAAGAATTCTTTGGTTAAAGTATAATTAAAATAAAAACTAGAGACTCCCCCAAGCCTTTCAATACAGGGTGAAAAATACCCCCCTCTTTCAGCCATCAGATGGCCATTTAATCAGCCATTCAGATTCTATGAATCTAAATGTAATGGAAAACACTGTATTCTGAACTCCTTGCTGGGGTGAAGCAATAAGCTCCCAGCTACCATTGCAGTGATGGAGAGGGAGCCTGGGAAAATGAAACCCCCAGCTTGTGCATTAAAATGTGCCAATTATTCTAGTCCACAAAGGAATAGACGTGGCATTTTAAAATCACTGAAACCAAAGTCTATCTGTGAATAATACTGAGCCATTAGCGGGTTGGTGTGGCACACTTGTGCAGGCAGCAGACTGTTTTGGACTTTCAATCCCAGATTAAATCCTTTAGTTAATTTTATCTCAGTTTATTTCAGATAACTTTCAACATTAAAAAAAAAAAAATTTCCTCTCTACAGGAAACCATTTGCTTCTTCCAATCTGGCATTTCCTTCCTTTCTCCCTTGCTTCCTTCCCCCTCCCCCTCCCTTCTACCTTCCTTCTTTCTCCTAGCCCCCCAAAACATTTAACAAGCAGCAGCCTCAGTTCAAAAGAAACCAGCCTGAACTTCGAGTTGTAATAGCAATTTAGAATCTTTAAATGGATATGAAATCATGTAATACAGTTGTCTCTTCCTTTTATTACACATAGATTCAACACAATTTCCAAAGAATTTCTCAACTGGAGTCCAAGTTTAGTTTTTTAATTAGGTAAATGTGAAAAGAGAATTTCATGATAATTCAGATCATTCAGGCCATTTTGATCAACAATCTGGATAAAGCAGAGGAATAAACTCTTTGACTCAAGGTTTTCCACCCTAAATTATTCAGAAGATTATTTCAGATCTTTGCCTTCCTTTGCTCACACAGATGATGGCCTAAGGCTTTGTCCATATTGGACTAAGGACACTGGACCGTAGCCCAGCTAAACCAATCTATCAGGTCATCAAAGGCTTAAGATCATGGAGAAGGAGAGAGGGATAACCTGTTCTGAACTTTGTTCTATACAAGTACAGACCCTGTCCAGAACACACTGCTACAATTTTCAAGGAAATCGAATATGAGATGTTCGCGCATTATTCTGAGCATTGAAAGTCCATGAAAATTTGTGGAGAATCTAATAAACATTATAGATCTGATTACAGTGGATTCACCTAATTACAGATAAAAGAATGACTGGCAGTGACATTGCATTGGCCATACTGTGACTTTTCTCTTAAAACCTTTAATATGAGTATTTCCCCCAGTTTAAGAGGAAAACTTTTATATTAATCAATCATGTCAGCACAGAGTTATTTCTAGACCCAGAAGCTGGATCAGTGTTTGTGCAATGCTGGAAGAAATCAAGATTTGTTTCTTAAAATATAAAATTCATGACATATTTCTCTAAGTGACTTAAAAAAAAAACTCAACAATAATCCTCTTGCAGATTAACATACATAGCCAGCATCCTTTCACTTCCTCTTCTTTTCAAGGATCATCAAATTCTAGTTTCAAATAGGGGCATAGATCTATTTTTATATCCCATATGTTTTCTCCTTTGGGTTCTGAAGCTTGTTTAATGCTACAATGTATACTGACTTGTTTTACATGAATGTTCTCTTTAAATTGCTGAGATTTCATTTTGCGCATATATTCTAGAGTGAACTATACCATGCCAGACCATTGTCTGCTGCCGTCAACAGTCAGCTAGTCACACAATTAACTAGACATTGATAACTGTTTTCGTTTGACTGTCATTTGTTTTTCTTTTAAATAAACTCCCTCTAAATTCAGGAAGCAAGTGTGACGAGATACCACAGGATGTGGCTCTCCCAACTTTCCTTAAGTAGCCCTACCTACCTCTTTTAAATTACCATAGCAAAACAAACAAACAAATAAAAACGACAGCACAAGCAGCAGTGCAGTCGTGACTGTCATCATTTAAGTTAGTTCCCTGACTTCATAATACATCTCTGGATGTAACTGATGCATTTGTGGGTGTTCTGTTATGGTTGACATGTACTGTAAGCGTACAATGACCTGACCCTTGGTATGGTTTGTAACGACGTCCATATTGCACAAGAATGAGCTTCTTGCTGACTCCAAGAATGTATTTCACATACATCTGAAAATGTCAACATCCTTAACCAGTTAACATGGTCTAGACTCTCGGGGCGAAGACGAGCGAATCACGGTGATTCAGAAGTCCTGTGGCTCGTCAGGCTGTGACACGAGGAACTCCTTTGATATATTTGGCAAGTTCGTTGCTCCTACAATTGAATACTTCACACATTTATCTTATCTTCCTCCTGAGTATCCAAAAGTGCTTTTGGAGAGTAAAAATGCTGTCTCCCCGTTTCACAGATAGATAGAAGCAAGGGGGGTAGGACAGTAGCACAAAGCTGTAGTCAGCTTTTCTCTAGAGAAAATGTGATGTGGTGGTACCAGGGTGAAGGTTAGAGTCCTCCGGCAGATGGCCTGAGCCAGCAGCACTAGTGTGTGTGTGGGTCATACTGAGGGTAGAAATTGATGGGCAACCGCATGTTTTCTAATCACCTTAAAAGAATTCTGCAGCTTGGTTTTAACTGGAACATGGAGTTACAAAGAAAAGAAAAGCCCATCACCGGACTGGTAGCTTGGTGTCCCTCCAGCTGGATTCTCCTGCATCTTTCCTCAGAGTGGGCTGGCAGCTCTCTTTGGGAGGACCCAGGCTCCTTAGCACAGATGGAAGGGAGGAAACATCCTCTGCTGTAGCAGGTGCCCCTGTATAGGAAGACAATTCTTGAAAGCCTTGTTAGCGAGGCAAGAGTCCAGGGAGAATGAATTTTTTTTCCCTGAATCAAGTCTTTCTCTCCTTGACATGGTCTCATCCTAAGAACATTAAAGCCTGAAAGGAAATATGCTAAATGATTCTGAGCTGTCCACTTAGGATGTGGTGCAGACTTTCCCACTGTTACTAAGTACACGAAAAGACACTCTCCCAAAGCCTTCCTCACATCTTTTCTTCTTGTTCGCTCGTGCGGTTATTCTTGCAGCAGGGTCTCTCTCCAGTTGAAGCCCCCAGTTGGTCCATGGGTAAGAGGGAGGATTGGTGGGTCTGTCAGCTGCCAGATTCCAGTTTCTCCTAATTCTTCACAGGAACAAAACCCCAAGTAGGGGATCTGAAGTAAGATAGTAAAGAAAGGGAAAACAGGTTGAGTGCTCTAACTTTTACCTAGACGAAGGAAAATTCAAAGGAATGAATAAGGGCTTTGTAGGCAAGCATCCCCTCCAAAATATTGAAAATGAAATGGAGAGAACTGATACATTAGAAGGAAGAGTATTTACAACGCAAGAGGATTCTTTGGAAGGATTCATTACATGGTGAGCGCTTCTAGTGCAATTCTTTATAGATGGTTTCTATATAGCACGGGAGGAAAAAAAGGAACTCATGTATAAAGCTAAGGTGCTAGGAGTTCATTCCTAATTACAAGTCAAGCTGAAAACGCAGCTCAAACCTTTCTGAAATTATACTTGGACAATGGGAAAGATGAATCAAGTTTTAAGAATTTGTTTTATCCTGCTTTTTCTTGCATTTTTTGGCATGTGTGTCTAACACATTCAGAGCTGAAGCTGTGTGCCCTTCCTAACTTCAGTAGGCATGGCATTTCAAAACGTACTTGTGCGTGTGTCCAGAGTTGCATTTATGAACAAGACAAAAATCTCTGCCCTCAGGCAGCTTACAGACTAATGGGAAGGACAGACACGTAAGTAAGTTTTTAAAAAATGAGAAAAGAGTTGCCGTCGAGTTTGAACCAGGTTCTCTGGGGATAGTTACGGGAAGCATATAACTCAGCCTGGAGGGAAGTGTATGTGGGAGGGTGGCTGACGGGAAAACCTCTTCCACAGGCATGAGAAGGAAGAATCCAGATGTGTTGGTCAGCCTGGTGGGTTTTCTGTCTCGCTGCCTTGTTCCTGGGTTTGCCTTGCAGCCTCCTCATTTTGAATCACTGCTTCCTTTGGCCTATCCGCCAGGACCTCTCTTCCAGCTGAGCTATCAGATGCTGTGTTTTGGCCCACAAACCTCCTCCGTATCCGTTCCACGGTCCCACAGGGAAATCCAGACAATTTGCTTATGATTCTTAGCTACTTCTTAAGTTTTAGCTCTTAGAAGCTAGAAGTAGCTCAAACACATCTTTTTCTCTTACCCAAGGCCTGATAAAGCGCCTTAAACAGAGCCCCATTCAATACATCTTGGTTGAATAAACCAATAAATGTACCTTCCCAGCTCCAAAGAACTTCGCTATCAGCCAGCACTGAACCATTCTGAAGCTCCGAGGCCCCACAGGCCCCTGAAATGCAAGCAGGAATTACCTTTCGGACCATTTGCACAAAGTCCTTGGAGTTCTGAGGTGACAGGCCCTGAAGCTGGCAGGTACACGCTTCAAGGGAAGATGCGTGGGCCACAATCAGGATGTTATTTCCTGGGGGCAAAAAAGCAAGGACTGAAAAGACTGTTTCTATAAAGACATATGTAAACCTTGTAATAAGTCCTGAAGCCAAGTGTTCCAGGGAGAGGCAAACATTTTCGAGAAGGAGACAATTCGGCCAAAAGCAAGATTTTGAAAACGCTTTGTATTGTTAAGGCAGCCTAATGTCATTAAAAACAAAAAACAAACAAACAAAAACAACAGAAAAACCCAACAACAAACCTACTTTTAATCTTAAACTAATTAGATTCACAGAAGGTAACAAATACATATTTTACATATGAAATATACGTGTGTATATTTTATATATACTAGATACACATATTATATAATATGTATATACATTACACATATACATACATATATATACAATATGTATCTTGCATATATACTATACACACACACACTAGGTAGGTCCCATGCACCCTTCACACAGCCTCTCTGATAGTAACATCTTGCCTAAGGTATACTATCAACACTAGGAAATGAACACTGGTATAATCCACACAGCCTATTCGGATTTCACCAGCTTTAGCCAAGTCTATCACATGTGGAGCTTTTGGGAACCATCACCTCAATCAAGGTACAAAACTGTTCTATGTCTACAGGCCTCTCTGCTATTCTAATATATTATAGTTTTTGATGTTGCCATTGTAGAGCTGTGAGCACTTGAGACTTTCTGGTTGATAGAACAAGCTGAGTTTCTTTGCAGTGGGGATGGGTGGTACCACAGGGGTGGTCATGAAGTGAGTGGCTTACAAGTGATAACTGGAAGGCGGGAACCATCCATAATACTGTTGACCTGGGCTACCCACTGTTAACTTTCTGGTGTACGTAAATCCAGCCTTTGCTCTATGAAGATAAATATTTTAACTTTTAGTGGGGGATGGGAACGTGCAGACTCTCTTATAATCTGCCCTTTCTACTACAAATATTACAGTCCTACACATCATTAAATATTTGAGTTCAATGATTATAAGATTCAGTGGCAGACCTGAGTCGTATAGCACACTGCTCTTGGTTGGTGGTAGTAGTGACGGTAGGTATATTTGTGTCAGTGTGTTTGTGTGTAGGGGTCCATGCTCCTGGATCAAATTAGAGGCAAAACAGTGTTATGGTAAAGAATTTCTGGCAACTGTAATAGGGAACCTCCTTCAGAGAGTGGAAGATAAATAGCTGAAATGCAGAATTCTGTTATTTCATAGAGTAACTAAGTCTGATGTATTTCCACAGAATATCTACCATTTGAGGTACTCAAGAGAATAGTACAAATTTAACATGAAAGTATCTATAAGAGAGTCTGGAAATACTTTTCTTTCCTACTAAGCAAGTCTGTCAAAGCACGTTGAACCATCTTGAATAGCCAATTAACCATGGTGGAAAAATGATCACAGATTTAACTATGGAGTCCAAAATAATACCTACCTTTACTTTTACATTCACTTATTATTTCCTTTGTTACTTGGAAACTTCTACTGATATAGGTGTCATAGGATTCTGAAACCACTAATTTGCTGACTGGAATGTGAGGTCTGCAATAGAAAAATGAACAAAGGCATCGAAAACATTTTGATCCCAAGACAAAGCAACTGACATTACTCTAAGTTTTAGTTCAAGACCTTTCTAAAGTTCCCATATTTCTGTTTATCCATTTCCCTAGAAAGGATGGAGGCACAGGGAAGAGTATTTCAACTATGTAGAAGTGGGGTCCTAATATGCAGAATGTACAGAAATAAAGGCCATGTGCGCATGGTGTCAAAGTGACCAGCTGAAAAATGAAACATTCAGTTCAGGCTTCCCTTGCAGGATATCTCATAGCAGTTTGACTAATTTTACTGACAGTCAGTCCCAGGTCACATGAATAAGAGGAAGCCAAGCAGAGGTTAGATCGCTTTATCTATTTAAATCACCAGAGATTTCCCAAGCCTCTAGTAGGCTTGCACACGATAAGCAGTAAGGGTAAGTTTTACTTCATCTTTTTCCAGTTTTATTGGGATTTCATTGATGTATAACATGGTGTAAGTTTAAGGGTGTACAAGGTATTGATTTGATACATTTATACATTGCAAAATGATGACCACCATAGTCTTAGCTAACACCTCCATTATGTCACATTTTCTTTTTGGTGGTGAGAACATTGAAGCTTTACTCTCTCATCAGCTTTCAAGAATATAATACAGTATTGTTAACTATAATCACAATGCTGTACATTAGATCCCCAGAATGTATTCAGCTTTTAACTGTAAGTCTGTAGCCCTGTGACCAGTCTCTCCCTATTTCCGCCTCCCCACGGTCCCAGGGGTGTCCATGCTACTCTACTGTCTGTTTCTCTGAGCTTGGCTTTTTTAGATTCACATGTAAGTGATATTATGTGGAGATATCTCTCTGAGATCTTGTTTTCATTTCCTTTGGATATACCCCAGAAGTGGGATTGCTGGATCATACGGTAGTTCTATTGTTAATTTTTTGTGGACGCTCCATAGTGTTTCCGTAGTGGTTGTACCCGTTTACATTCCCACCAACAGTGCACAAGGATCCCTTTTCTCAGTAGAACTACCACATGACCCAGCAATCGCACTACTGGGCCTATACCCTGAGAAAACCATAATTCAAAAGGAGACGTGCGGGCTTCCCTGGTGGTGCAGTGGTTAAGAATCCGCCTGCCAATGCAGGGGACATGGGTTCGAGCCCTGGTCCAGGAAGATCCCACATGCCACGGAGCAACTAAGCCCATGCGCCACAACTACTGAGCCTGTGCTCTAGAGCTTGTGAGCTACAACTACTGAGCCTGCATGCTGCAACTACTGAGCCCGCATCTTGCAACTACCGAAGCCTGTATGCCTAGAGCCCGTGCTCTGCAACGAGAAGCCACTGCAATGAGAAGCATGTGCACCGTAACCAAGAGTAGCCCCCGCTCGCCGCAACTAGAGAAAGCCTGCATGCAGCAATGAAGACCCAACACAGCCAAGAATAATAAAATAAATTTTAGAAAAGATCCTGCTGTGATTTACGTCAAAGAGTGTTCTGCCTATGTTCTTCTCTAAGAGTTTTATAGCGTCCGGCCTTACATTTAGGTCCTTGATCCATTTTGAGTTTTTGTGCACAATTGACTTGTGTATGTTGATTTTGTATCCTGCAACTTTGCTGAATTTGATTAGTTTCGACAGTTCTAGGATTTTCTGAGTCTTTAGGATTTCCTATATATAAGATCATGTCATCTGCAAACAAAGGGAGTTTCACTTCTTCTCTTCCAGTTTGGATGCCTTTTATTTATTTATCTTGCCTAATTGCTCTGGCTAGAACTTCCGGAACTATGTTGAATAGCAGTGGTGAGAGTGGCCATGCTTGTCTTGTTCCTGATCTTAGAGGAAAAGCTTTCAACCTTTCACCATTGAGTATGATGTTAGCTGTGGACTTGCCATAAATTGCCTTTATTATGTTTAGATATGTTCCTTCTATACCCAATCTGTTGAACAATTTTTATCATGAAGAGGATGGTGTATATTGTCAAATGCTTTTTCTGCATCTACTGAGATGATCATATAATTTTTATCATCTTTTTTCTAAATAAATACACCACAATAAATGTGGGGTATCACATTTATTGATTTTTGTATGCTGCGCCACCCTTGCAACCCAGGGATGAATCCCACTTGATCATGGTGTACGATCCTTTTGATGTGCTGTGGAATTTGGTTTGCTAATATTTTGTTGAGAATATTGGCCTGTAGTTCTCTTTTCTTGTAGTATTCTTATCTGGCTTTGGTATCAGGGTAATGCTGGTCTCATAAAATGAAATAGGGAGTTGTAAGGATAGGTTTTTAAAGGAGATATTAGGTCCATTGGACTTGTGAGCTAATAACGCTTCACCAGCCTTTCCTTTTCTTTCTTAGTTTGAACACAGACCACATACCTGGCAGTTGGAGAAGTCCAGGGAACATAAAGATGAAGAAAACCCAATTTCTATGTTTGAGGAGCTCTCTGTGTGTGGTTGGGGTGAGTAAGCTATTGATGTAAATGATAATTATGACACAATGTACAAATGCATATACGACGATGGTCAAAGCAGGGCCCTCCGATCCTGGTGACCCTGAATGTCTTCAATCCCAGCCACTTCTGTCTTGCACCTTCCTTTGCTATTTAGTTTTCTGGTCTATGAGGTGTTTACCTTGATTTTTTGAGTACAACTGTGTCATATTTTCTTATTTTGTCTTTCACTGTTGGTATTTAGTGCATGGAGGTGCTAGTGAGTTCTCAAAGTGAATTCTCATGGCATCTGCATCAGAATACATTGCTGCTGCTGCTGCTGCTACTAAGATTTACTGAGAGGTTCCCGTGTGTCAGGCTCTGCGCAAAGCGCCCTACTTGCATCCTTTGAACCTAGCCCACCTAGCAACACTTTTGCAAATTCTGAGTTTATGGATGACAAAACTAAGGCTTAGAAAGGCTACAGCTGACTTGCCTTTGCTTACATCATTAGCAACTCTTAGAGCCCGGATTTGAACCTGTGTCTGAGATTAATACCTATAAAGTTATCCTTCACCCTGGATGGCTTCTGATAGTGCCCTCCTCAAAGCTGCCCTTCTGTGCACTTGGGTTTACTGTCTGGAGAGGAAGGATGCTGTTCCTTTTGAAGGTAACTTGCCTTCATCTAAATAACATTCTCTCTGCAAGCATACTATTTCTCCTAGAAAACAACCTTCTGAATCCTACAACACCCTGGGTGACAGGGAGAAACACGAATCCCCACTCGTTAGGGATATGCCTCCTTGTTCTGGAGCAAACCCTTTCTTCCCATCCCTACTTCTCTTCCAGTTCCATTACCATTTACATCACCTGGTTTCCCAGGACCCCTCCCCCAACACACACACATAACACACACACTGTGACAAAAGGCCTCTTTGGTTCAGGGAGTCACGGCAGGGGTGAAACCACACTGTAATGTACAAGATTTGCAGAAGTGAAGAGTCGGTAGATGCCAGACTCCAGTTCCTCCTGATCAGTTCTTGCCTTGAAGGTGAACCTATGAATGGCTTCCACGTTTGAACGAGCCCTGACGGGGACGGGACAGTCAAAGCTTTCCCACTCTTGTCAGCAGTATCCTGCTTCTGACAGGACCCCTGTACTATTCTGGGACTCAGGTGGGCCTCCAACCACCAACTAGACCTGGCCCCCAGAGCTCTGGGTACACAGGTAGTACCCTTGGGATAGTATTCTCCCGTGTATACTCTCCTCTCCCCAGCCTACTTTGGTCCAGACTATAGAGCAGGCTTCTGCCCTGAGTCCCACACCAAAGTTTGATTTGTTGTCTCTCTCATACTCCAGATCCATGGCTCCCCCTCCCCTTTGCCCTGCCTCCCCCAGTCAGGGTCCTGTTCTGAAGCCTCATGCAGCCGGTGTGTATTTTGTTTTTTCTGTCTTGCTCCTTCCCGCCTAGCTCCACTGGGGCTGCTTTCTACACCCAGCCCCCAGGATGGGTCTTGTTGCCCGTGGCGGACGCTTGGATATGGGTCACCAGCCTAAATCCACCTTCCAGCCGCTCCTCCCTCCTGTTCAAGGCGACAGGGAGGGATCTATGAGCAGTGCTTGCTTGGCTTATAATACCCTGCCTGTCGGTTCTTGCCCCTCTGCACATCACCACGTTTCTTCAATCATTTGGGCACCACTACCTGCTTCAGAAGCCCTGCTCACTTGACAGAATTAATTTCAGAGTGCATTTGACTCTAGGGGCTGTGCCTCTCACATGCTTGATGGGCGAATTTCACGACTGATTTATAGAATTAGAGGCTTAATCTCACCTACACCCCAAGCCCCAACACAAAATGGTTGAATAGAACTTTGATTTTTCGTAGAGGAAAAGGAAATCTGGAATATGAACCGCGTCCTGACCCCCAGGTTCCCGGCATTCATCCTTCTGTTCGTACTGCTGGTGGGGTATGTGTCTGTGTGTGCAATGAAGGGCTCAGGTGGAATGATTCTGGGAACCTTTGTAAATAGCTTGGGAAGAATTGCAGGCTGCACTTAAAGGGGAATCTGAAGGCTAGCTGGCCTGGGTGGGGCTGGGTGGTAGGTGAGGAAAGTCATTTTACCAACGTTGGCAGTAACTTGTTCTCTTTGCAGGGCAGAGGGATGGTGGCTGTTGGCATGGGGACAATCATTTATTGCTGCTTCCCAAGGAACAGAAAAACAGTGGCCATAGAGTAGATAGGACAAAATGTGAATTATTTCAGTAGAGGATCTGATTGACTGATTTAATCTTATTTTTGAGGAACGCTCATTCCTTTAAGGCAAGAAGTAGCACACATTAATTAATTAATGGGGTTATCTGAGGTCTTATTTGCAGAGCCAAAAATTAGTATGGAAGAAAAGATATTCTCTCCTACCTTAGCCAGAAACTCACATTGCTTCATCTGAGGTTTGGGTAGGTATTTGAAATGAAAGGTCAAGGGATAGCGCAAGGAAGCAAGTTTTGCTTATATTGGTCACTTGTTCCAAACTCTGTTTTAAGAAATGCATTTAATTCCCCACCGTAATGGTTGTGAATATCTGTCCTTCTTCAAAGGCATTTTACAAATGTCTGGGTGGATTTTTTTTTTTAATGCTCAACCTAAAACTTTATTGCACACTGACAAGATAATCAGATATATTTTAAACGCTTAATAGGAACAACTAACAAAAATATTTAAACCAAATACAGGGGTTAGAGAGAAAAATATCATTGCTTACTAAAAATATTTAAAATAAATACTGCTATAAAGAACACAAAAAGCATTTATTTTTATCACGTCACTAAGAAGCCCGAGTGGATTTTTGATGGTTAATGTAAGTATGTTATAACCTACAAACACTTCTTTCTAATAATAGTCTAATGGAAAAAGCAAAGGACTACTATAAAGCAGATCACACGGTGTTTGGCACACAGAAAATGATCAATAAAGGTTAGTTATTATTATTGTCAGATATGTCCACTACGTGTATAACTTTCGGCAGCCCGCAGAACTCTCTCACATATGAAAGTGGCTTGCCTCCATCCTGGGGTTATAGCAATAATGAATGAAGATAATTAAAAATGCTTTGAAAACTCGAAAGCGACAATCCAAGGCAAGACACCGTCATTTCCCTTATTTCCCAACAGGCTTCTGAACTGCTTTATCATTAGCTGGTGTGTGCTCCTGGCATGCGAAGTGGTTTTATTATTCACTGAAATCAATGTCGTGAAGTCAGAAAACCCTAGTGCATGTGATGGGAGACATACTCTACACCAATGCCCAATACAAGGGAATGCTGGCTTTCTCCAGTTTTTTTTTTTTTTAAATCATAGGGTGACTTCCACCAATATGGACAACTGGCTGTGGGCTACCTCTGGTCCTTCATCTCCTTAATTAGCCTGGCCTGGTGGAGAAGAGTACTTCCACACTGGCCTCAGGAAACAGCGCTTTCGGAGGGTTACCTGTAGGTTGTATCAACACTCAGGTTGGCTGCAGCTAACTCTGATGGAGGTATCCACGCAGGTAGTGTGTTCCCAGCAACCCACTTTGTCCACTCAAATAAACCAGGCTCTACGCGGATCTTCAAGTGATTTTCTTGTTGTAAACCTTAGAGGGAAAATAAAATGAAGATGAAGGAAGTATTACTATGTTCTCAGTGGAAAAGTAAATTAGAGGCCAAATTGTTACAGAAATGCTCATAAACCTTCTATTCTCTTTCCTAGCAGATGCTATATATAGCTTAAGGAAGTAAAGTAGGCAGGTTTGGACAAGAGTTTTGAATTTTTGTGTTATAAGCACGTGAGTTTATTCTGGTCACATCACCAGGATGTGTGCTGGCTTTAAATGGTATCTGATTAAAGAAAAAGTCATTATCCATATAATTTATTACAGTTCTGTGACTACTATAATTCCTTTCTAAAGTAAGTTCCAAGATGTTCTTACCAAGAAACTTCAGAAATTCTCAGCATCCACTGTTTTACAATAGCTTACATTATATTTGCGTATCATAGAGATAGTTCATTTTCTCTACTAGAAAATCCAGTGTTGAATATTTACCAATGCCAGTGCACAAGTCCTGTGTTTTGTGATTGTGTAACTGTCCTCAGAGTGGGAACTGTCCCTGTTTAACTCTTTGTATTGCATTTAGCCAACAGTTTTTCCTTGCAAATGTGATAGAGAATGCGTTTGAATACACAGATGCATTCTGGCTTACTTAAGGTTAACGAACAGAAGTCTCAAACGTAGTGTACTTTCCTTGTTGACTCAGCTTTTTCTGGCTTGTCTGTTTGGCATAAGTAAACAGTCAACCCTGTTTCTTCTAGTTTTCCTTCCAGTGAAATGAGAATGGAGATTCCTGTAACACAAGCTTCCACGGATTTTAGGGTAAGAGCTGAATATCTTTATAACAATGGTACGTTTGAACTTCTTCCAATGAACTAAAGAAACAAGGGTGATTAAGATTTACAGACACCTAGGAGCACCGTTCCCTGTCGTAAAGAGGCAAACAGAGCAGAGTGGGAGGAAACAAAGAAAAAACAAAACAGAAAAGGATCACGCTCTAGGCTCTAAATTACTGCCAGAGAACAATATTTTACAAGCCTCTAATTCATCGAAGAGAGCTTTACATTTTCAAGAAAAACATGATTTGTGTATTCTCTTGATCTCACTTCCGCTGCCAGAGTATGATTTGGGGACTTTTGCAAAGTCATCTTCCAAAAGAAAGAATCACTGCTCAACATTTCAAATTCAAAGCTTTCAACTGGCTAATGTCCCCTGAGTAGGATAATTTGTGTCAGGTTGCCTGGAGACGGAGGGATGGGCTAGCTGACCTTTATCCAGTCTCACCTTTCAAGATGTTGTACGCAGTCTGCACACAGCGCAGGGACGGGGAGCAGTAGACATGGTCAATGATGGTGTTACTCTCTAATAAGGCTTCACCTGCGAAGGAAACCAGAGAAGAATCCATCCGATGATTTACGAAGCCTCAACTTGACTCTCAGTGTCGGAGAGGGTGCCAGACAGACCCTGCAAACCTCTGTTTCCAGGTGGGCGCTCACATAGGGCCAGCAGTTTCAGTCTCATTTTCAACAACTCTCCTGACCAGTGTTTCTGTGAAAGACCAAGGGATACACCCTTCTTGTCTATTTTCTTTCTGTCTCTCTGGTCCTAACAAGCAGTAAAATGCCCGTTTTTCTCTCATGGATAAAGTCTGAATGCCTTAACATGGCGGTCAAAGTCTTCCATGAACTTGTCTGTCTCCATCCCGCCAGCCTTGTCTCCCGCCCTGGTCACAGCTGATGCTCTAGAAACAAGAGGCTTGTTTCCTCTGCACTGTGGACACTGCTTCTCATGTCTATGACTTGATGTTGATCCTCCCACTGAGATGCTGTCCCACCTTCCTACTAACTTCTACTCTAGTCTCCTCTCATGTCTTCTTTTGTGCTCCCATGATACTTTGTACATAGTTCTATTCTTGAGTAACAAGAATACTCTATATTATTTATCCACTTACAAGCTTCGCCGAGGGTGGGGACTCACGCTTAGGTCCCCAGTACCTAGCATGGTGCCTTGCACAAGGTAAGTGATCAATTGACGTGTGTTAAATGATTGAACAGGACAGGGCTGCTGCTGGCTCTGTGTGGCAGGTATGGACCTAGACCTGCAAAGAACTGAGCATCTTGGAGACTGGTGGGCCTCTATATTTTCAGCCACTCCTGGGTTGCCTTCTCATCCTTGCGCTAGAAGCTGACCTGTCTGCCGCACCAAGCCTGACCTTGCCCCATCACTGGACCATCTGCCCCTTGATAGGGATCACACCTTGTTCACTTTGGCAAACCAACGCAGTGCCCTGGACCTAATGGTTACATAATAAATCCCTTTTGAATTGAGGAAATACAGTACTTGTAGGAAAGCCCTAGGCAGCATTCTGGCATCCCCACTGGAGCCAGTCTTTGGAAGAAGTAGCCAGGAAAGGCTGTGTGATCACGCCAGGACACTCACCCACGAGTCTTGCTTGCATACATCCGAACACGGTGATTGGAGCATCTTTCTCGTAATCTCGGAAACCGCCGCTCCGCTGAGGTAAGCTATGAGGCATGTTCAGGTTAGTGCGTACGTAGCGACCTGGAAAGAAAAGTCAGGCCAGGGCGACGTGAGTTTCCTATCTCCTTAGGGCTTCCACTGCTGGTCCTGCCAGCCCCTCCACTTCCATTCCTTTTTGGCCACAGAGACTGAACTGAGCTCTCTAGAAAATATTGAAGCCGACGTCCTCCTTTAGTACTGTGTCCTGGAATCCACGCTTCCATTCCGCTGACGGAAGTGACAAGAGATAGTTTTTAAGGGAAAGTAACAACCGGACACTCTAAAGCAGGTAGGATTCTCTGAGGTGCAAGCCTCCCTATCTTAAAATGGAACCAAAATGAGCCAGGGTGACTTACTAGAGGGAGGTCTGGTCATGGAATCAAGACACCTGTCTCTGCCTCTAACTTTGCCATGTGGCTGTGGGGCAAGACATCTGCCTTTTTTGGTCCATGGTGTCCCAGTTTATAGAATGGGGGTAAGAACACTTCTCTCTCCCCTAACACTCCAGACAATCCGGAAGGACTTACAATGTAACAGATGACAGGCATTTCATAAATGACTCCATCTAGATAAAAGTAGCTTGACTCTGCCCCCTAGAGGCCGTGATAGGTATGCCAATGCTGAACAGGCCCACCAATTACTGACCTTTGGCGTCGAAGCACTGGGATAGCCAGTACTTCCCAAAAACAACATCCATCCTCTCACCGTGCCGACACACAAAGAGGCATCTCTTCTGAGGGCCAGGCTGGCCGCTGATCCTCAGAGGCTGCAGAGAAAGAAAGGCTATAAGTGGGGACACACACACAGACACGTCTCAGAGCTAGCTGGTTGTCAGGTGAGCTGCGCTCTAGAACGAGTTTCACTAATGTTCGAGCGGGATAAGCCCCTTAACTGCCTCGGATTTCTATAAGATGGGGGCGGTAGGCCTCATGTACTGACCTCGCAAGTTATTTTGAGGCTCAGATGAGATGCACTGCAGGTGCTTTGCAAAATAAGAAGGGCTATGAAAATGGTTTTCTTGTTACTGCTGCTGCTGTTGGTAGGATTAGTATCTGGCCAATACCGAAACACGAAGACCACCTGAGTTACAGCTCAGAGGCAAAACTAGCCAGGATGGAGAGACGGCCCTGTAGCGGGACAGCTTCTTCCCCTAACGAGATGCTCCATCAACTTCTTCAGGGAGCGAGGACTTTTATTACCACAAATACATCTGCCGCATCTCCACCTTGTGGTGGTCCGAAGGCTACTCCGGCCAGGAGGTCCCGCTTTGCCCATTCTAATCGCAGGTTAGGCTCTGTGGTCTCGCTGCACGCAAGACGGTGTTCCCAGGAGTGGCTCGGGGAGGGCAGTTGCTACCTCTGGGTGATGAAATCGGCAAGTCTAGTCAAAGGCTTGTCCAAACGGCTCTGGTTTCTAGAACTACTGCGTGGATCCTTACAGATGTTTCTAGGTTCCTTCTTTCTGATGGAGTCAGCTGTTCCCAGCTTCCTCAGGGATGCCAGCTCCTACTGGCTTCACATTTGCCAATACAGTACATACACTTTACAAACTCCTCCATTCTGTACCCTTTCTGGCATATATCGGACATACACTGAGCGTTCACTAGGTGCCAGGAACGGTGCTAAGAACCGTATCCTTATTTCCTTTCATCTTCACAATGGCCTGTAAAATAGATTAGATACAGTTGACCCTTGAACAACTTGGGTTTGAACCATGCAGGTCCAACTAATACACAGATTTTTTTCCCAAAAGTAAATACTACGATAAAATCTGCAGTGTGTTGAATCTGAGGATGGAGACCCGTGGATCTGTAGGAAGCAAACTGGGTAGGTGGAGGGCCAGTTGTAAGTTGCAAGCGGATGTTCCACTGTACGGAGCATGGAGGGTCGGCATTCCTAACCCCCGCGTTGTTCAAGGCTCAACCGCGTCACTACTTTACAGATAACATATCATCCTCTCTGCAGAGCAGCCTTCCTTACCAGCCTAGACCCAGATGCTGGGAGTCATTGTCAGCACCACCCATCTGACTCTTCCTAAGCCTTAAATTTTTATATATCTTTTAGGCTCTTGTGCCCTGAGAGATAGGTAACCCTTTGGGGGCAGCAAGGGCAAGGCCTCCTCCTTAGTAAAAAGGTGCTCAGTGAATCCTGAGCAGAGTTGAGGAGGCGGCCCTGACAGTCAACCTTACCTGGGTGGGCTGGCAGATGACGGTCAGGGGCGTCGTATCCCCCAGGCCCTGGTCCTCATACTGCCGCCTCTCCAGGATGCCATCCCCAAATGAGAGCGCATTGGAAGATGATGTATTTAAGATCGAGTAAGAACTGCAGAGGAAGACAAGGAAGACGTTAACTGCTTTGGCCAGAAGTCATCAGCACTTCACCCCTGGGCTCAACGGGACTGTGGGAACGAGTAGGAGACACTCCCTGGGGCGGTGCAATGGCTGGGAAAGCTGAGCAGGGGGCATCCCATGCCTGCAGAGGAACATCTTTTTAAAAAATTGCTTATTGAAGTATAATTAACTAACAATATCATATTAGTTTCAAGTGTACGACATAGCGATTTGGTATTTTTATAAGGAACATCCTGTTTTATACTGAAGTCTTGCAGTTAATAAATTAGTGGTAGATGGATTTCTGTACTTGGAACAGATGCGTTCATCCCTGTGGGCAGGGATGGGGCCTGTGATTCTGTGCTTATTAGGATGCCACAGGCGTGGCTGGCACCCAAAGCATGCTGCAGAATAATGAGGTATCAATTTTGTACCATTGTCTCCAGCTCTTTTTCTGGCTCCAAGAAATAAACAATTCCTGTTGCCTTTAATCTTTTCCATGGTGATTTCCATCTGAACTGACAAATAAGAGGGAGGATTTTGACCGTCTCTACCACTTTGCCTGTGGCGCCTAATGGTCAAGGAAACCTTTGCCCATTACCCCCTACTCTACCTCCTTCAGTTTCCAAACCCCTCCCCCATCTCAATCATACCTCCAACAAGATGATTAAATACAGCATTTTTCCAGAGGAGACCATTCTCACCAGATGTGTAGAGCTTTGAGCCAAGAGCTCTCATTTCTGGATGTAACACTGTAACTACAGAAGCCCCAAAAGAGGTCTTGCTGAAAGACAGGCAGCAAATCATGCTGTGTTTAAATTATTTTGATTAGTAAGGCCTCCAAAAAGCTTTATCTAATAAACACTGCAATTCAAATATGGTTGTTAGGCAAATCCAACAGACATCACTGGGCAGCGTCAAGGGAGAGCATTTAAATTTTAGATTTCTTGCTTCTTTACAAATAGGGTAAAGTTCCATATGTATAAAAGAGCACTGAATCTAAAATAGCCATTAGCTTTATGGTTATTTTTTAATATTTTGGGGTTATTTCTAAGGAAATCTTGTACCATTCACACAGTCTAATAGGCTGGTTGCTTTCCTTTATTTTAAACCGAGACCCTCCCAAACATCACACCGTTAAAGAAAATTCATTTTCACTATCTGATTCATCACAGCTTCAGCGCCCGAGATGTCTGGATATATGGAATCATCCTGACATCTTACTTGTACATGTTCCCTAATTTCTTTACTTTATTACAGCTGTGAAGACACTGCTAGAATCCCTCCTCTCTCTCCTTCAGCTCAGCCGGCAGCGAGACTGCCAGCCTCCTTCTCTTCTCAACTGTCACTGTCATCAAAGCCCCCGACTCACTGAGGCAGTTTGGGGCTGTCAGTTCCAGTAAGACAATAGTCAGATGCTTTGTGTTGAGCGCAGAGTAGGGAGAAAGCTGCACCTGACGCCCGGCACATCTTCTCAAGCATCGGAGAGACACTGGCACCTCCCTAGGACACCTCAGGGCTGTGTGTCAGCCGAGAAGGACCGGCCAGCCTACCCCAATTTAGAGGACACGGCGGGACTTCCACCAATTGGTACATATCTGGAGGTACTCAGAAGCCGGCAGGGTGCTCTAATAAGGATGGTAGGAAAATATTTCCTTAGGAGGGACTCGGAAAACTGAGGACGGGGGAGGAAGAGTTGTGAAGGGCTGCTGACCCCAAGTCCCCACTTGTTGGTTGCTTGAATCCCCTCTGCAACTTCCCATCAAGTCGGCCACGTCATGCTTGAGGACCCTGTGGCTCTCCCTCCCCCAGGCTACCTGTCATTAGGGGTGAAACAAGGCTGTCTTACAGCAGCTGGGCTCTGCCTCGCTGAGTCATTTCCACTTCTGGGGTTAATTAGGAAAGTGCAGTTCTTCTATAGGATCGCTTTTGTGGAAGAGACATTTGATTTGACAAGCATGTAAGAGAGGACTAGAAAAGACAAGTTAGAAAAAGAAAATAACCGTAAAGCTAATGGCTCTTGTAGATTCAGTGCTGTTTTATACACAGCCCTGATCCACATAAAGCTAAGTCCTTTACAGCAGTGTTCACACACGCCTCTACGGGAAAGGCAATTATCATCTCCATCTCATAGATTAGCAAACTGAGGCTCAGAGACGTCATGTTAGTTGGCCAAGGTCACACAGCTGGTGAGTGGGAGAGTCAGGATTTGAATCTAAGACTACTGGAGTAAAAACTCAAATTCTTAATTACAGTGTCCTAACAAACACCTAGTATATTAGTATTTCCCCCACTCTCAGCTGGGTTGGCTGTAGCAGCTGATAGTGAAATTTCAGACATGGTTCCCAGGGAAATAACATCACTAGTAATCTCTCCAAATAAAGGGAGATGACACACAGACCTCCCTGGGATCCATGAACTGAGGTCACTGAGGATCCCCCCCCAATTTCAGCGGAGCTCTAACTTGGGCAAGAGTGGGTTTAGATGCAGAGATCTGAACCGGGTCAGCAGAACTTCTCCCACATACTCTTCCCACAGGGAGCCCTACTTTTAAGAATGTGATCTGGGAGCTGTATATCATCAAATAATCTTTTGATTCTCCGTTTCTTCACATATATTATGCTTTTTTTTTTTTTTAATAGGGATAAAACGGTGACTTTGGAAACCCAACTTAGAAACATTTCTGAAAAAGCAAAGGTCTGGGGGGACTTTCCTGGTGGTCCAGTGGCTGAGACTCCGTGCTCCCAATGCAGGGGGGCCCGGGTTCAATCCCCGGTCAGGGAGCTAGATCCCACGTGTCATAACTAAGACCTGGCACAGCCAAATAAATACATAAATATTTAAAAAAAAAAAAAAGTAAAGGTCTCGGGAACACGAGGCCGCTTTGACCTTCCAATTTGCGCCCCCAAATGCTGGATGTTCCTTGGGTGGGGATGGGGAAGGAAGAGGAAGGGTTGCTGGGGAGGCGGTTATGAAGGAAGAAGATATTCCTTCCCATCCCTGGGTTTGTGGTTTATTGGCTTGCTGCTAACCAGGGTAGGGGACCGTCTTTTCTTTTCTTCCTCCAGGCAAAACACTCACTGAAATTGCCTGTCTCTGTTATTACTGTCATAAAAGAGAAGCAGAGTTACACACCATGCAGCTGGTGCTCAGAGCTTCCGGCTCTCAGCCACGTTGGCACATGGCAAGAACAAGAGGGAGGAAAAACAAACCAGCACGCACACCCTGGCCAGATGCCCGAGTGCACCAGGGAAGGGCTGGCTTTGAACTCCTCCGATTAAGAAACATAAAAGAGGAACAAAAGGCACCTCTCTCTCAGGACAAAGCTGGTCATGCAGCACAGGTCACTCTCAACGTGGAACCAGGTTGGTTTGGGGGCAAAGCAGGAGTGAGGGATGGGTGGAACGCTATCACTCTCCAGAAAACTTGGGTGGGGGAGGGACCGCTTGCCTTTCTAAGGCTCTGGCGGTTGCCCATTGCCACAGAAATGGTCTCTGTCATCTAGGCATTCACATGCCAAGTCTCAGGACTTGCTCGGGGTCACCTCACGGTGAGGGGCGGTTCGGTTTCCTGACCCTTGCAAATCCTTTCACTACTGGTCTGGCTGGCATAGTGGGAACCTGTCCTGCTTCTCTGGGGAGTCAGACCCCTCCGTGCAATGACCCAAGAAAGAGTGGACAGAAGCCCCAAAGTCATAAAGACTCAGTGCTGGGATGACCCACACTGAGGCCAGAAGAGATGGTCCCCCAGGCAGCCTCAGTTTAGTCTCCAGTCAGGAACTCAGACAGATGTTACATCCAATGGGGGCAGGCAGAGCAAAGCAGGGCAAGCCATCTCCCATTCTTCTCATGCCCCAGCTCAGCCCTTCCCTGAAAGTCTGGAACCGATAGGGCTTTCTTCCCCCTCGGACTTCATTTACTGGCACTGCTGCCCTGCCCGTCCAGGATCAATCAAGTCCGTTTCCCTGCCACCTCCTCAAACTCCACAATGTTCTTTGAAAAGCAGCAGACAAAGAACTTAGCATCTGCTCACCCATGAAATATCCAGGTGCTGCACTCGTCAGCCTTGGTGATGTAGTTCTCAGGCAGGAGTCCGGAGCAGCCTGTGGTTAGGGACGTGCCGTAGATCCAGCCCTCGCTGGTGCTGGTCTGCTCCATGGGCGACATGAAGATGAAGTCCCCAGGGACCAGCTCCAGCTCATCGTCGTTCTGCGGGGTGTAGGGGTAGATCACCTGTAACGTCTGAAAAAGGAGGAGAGGGATGCGTGAGGCCCACATCTGACCCATGCTTCTGAGCGCCTCCAGGGCCGGTCTGTGTGCTCTGCTCTAACAGGGCACACGTCCAGAAGCTGACATTGACAGGTGCCCCTGGGGTCTGCAGGCTCTGAGGAGATCTGGATTCAGATCAGAAGGCGTTTCTTCTCTTTTCAGGGTACTGTGAGTATGTGCTGGCGCTCCTGGCTGTCTCCAGACTTTCCTTCAGGCATGTCTTTGCTTCAAAAGATACGGTTTTTAGAAATTCATCTGAAAACCTGTAGGCTCTCCGGTAAACTTCTGTACAAACGGGGTTGGACCTAGTTTTCTCTGCTCCGTCTGCCGGGGTAGGTGCCATAATAGACCCTGGAAATGCAACTCACGGGAAGGGAGTCTTCCATGCAGATGTCACCGATGCCCAGATGGAGACTCCCCTAGGAAGGCTTTGGGAATGAAGTGTTCTCCCTTCCATGTAACTCAGCGGCTTAAACAAGACATGGTCCCTGCCTTCAAGAAGCTTTCTTTAGGGCTTCCCTGGTGGTGCAGTGGTTAAGAATCCTCCTGCCAATGCAGGGGGCACGGGTTCGAGCCCTGGTCCAGGAAGATCCCACATGCCGCGGAGCAACTAAGCCCGTGCGCCACAACTACTGAGCCCACGTGCCACAACTACTGAAGCCTGTGCGCCTAGAGCCCCTGTTCTGCAAGAGAAGCCACTGCAGTGAGAAGCCCGCGCACTGCAACGAAGACCCAATGCAGCCAAAAATAAAATAAATAAAATAATTTAAAAAAAAAAGCTTTCTTTAAACCTCCATTTTTAACAAAGGCCTAGAAAGAAAAATACCTTTCGCAGCCATCAGTGTGTCATGTCTGTAACCAGCTTTTGTCAGTGAACAGATGGAGACCACGTGTTCCTTCTTTGGGCTCAGAAAAAGCCCCCAGGGCCAACCTCAGGCTATGCCACTTGGCTGATTTATTCCACTTTTTGTCTCCTTTTCTGGTATATAGAAACATCACAGGCATAGGCATGAAGATGCTTTGGAAAACATTTCTTTTACTCCATTTTTGTTAACAGCAGGAGACCTCAATAGTAAGGAAAATATTTTCTGTGTTTCACAAGGGCTAAGAGGGGCTGTTCTATCAGCTCTTCCTTTGATCTTGAAGCTACCAGTGGCAGGCAAAATATTCTGGTTCCCACGTACAGGTTTTTAACTTTGGCCTCTGTTTTCTCATCTGTCAAATGATACCCGGACTATAAAAGTTAAATGAGACAACCTAAGAAAACTCCTGAGGCCTCTGGTACACAGAAGGAGCATAATTATTTCTATGACCCATGATGGCTGGCTTTCAAGGGGTTACCTTTCCGTCTAGCTGATGCTGACCCCTGAATCCTGTGCTGGGTAGGCTTGTGAGCTCATCAGCTCACTGGGGTCAAGGTGATACATCAGAGCATGTCAATAAAGAATTTCTTTCTGGCAGTTGCTAATGAGAGGAGCCAGTAAAAATATGATTTTCCCCCCAGAGAATGAACACGATAATGTACAGAACTTGACTACCTGCTCCACTGGATTTCTGATGTCCCCTTCAGCCCTAGATCTTCTTGCATCCCATCGCCTTCCCACTCCTCTGCCACATACTCACTCAAACCATGTTTCCACACTAACCAGGAAGGTTTTTTTTTGTTGGGTTGTTAAAAGAGCTTAAAGAAAACAAATCTCAAATCTATAGGCTAGGTATGTGCTGAGACACCAAAAGGAACATTCCTTTTCCTGGAACAGGGTGGAGAGAGGCACCAAGTCACAGGGAACAAGTCTAAACTCAACTCAGGTTCCTTAGACACTCAAGTGCAGCATAGTCCTGGCTAATGATGCCTTTGACTTGGCAGAAGTGTCTCTTCTTTGAGAACCTCAAAAATGACTTGGGAGAAGAACTCATTCCTCCTTTCACTTGGGGGCGCTGGGCTAAGTGTTCTAGCTCTAGGCGATCTCCAGGGAGATCGAGGCACAGAAAGGAGCAGAGGGGACATCGTGTCCTGGGCAGAGGGTAGTTGGACAATAAGGAGCTTTGATTTATCGAATAATCAATAAGAAAACCATCAAGGTATTGCGGCAAATCTCAAATTATAACCGGTGCCCAGGTCCCCATAGCCCTTTCCCACTTACCAAAAGCGTGTGCAAAAGTCAGCCCAAGTTTGGGGGATCTCAGCTCATGTGCCTAGTTTTGTCCTATGTGATACTCTTTTACGTTTAGCATCTACTTGTAAGCACTCTTGAGTCTGTGTCAAGTATGTTTTCCCTCCCTTCCTACTTGGGGACTAAGCTCAAAGTTTGCTGACTGACATCTTGGGAAGGGCAGATACAGCCCCAGGTGATGACAGGAACTGACCCTCTTTGCCTCTGAAGCCCTTTTTACTCTCAGTAACAATAACAGCTGTGGCAATTTTGTCGTTGTCGCTATGCCCACTCTGTGCTGGCTCTTACGGTAGGACCTTTCCATATGTCCTCTAGTTCATGCGACAGTCCAGCAAAATATTGTCGGCATTCTGCACACGAGAGAACTAAGGACTGGATTATTTTCTAGAAGTTGTAAAAGCGAATCTAACCACCGCTAAAGCGAGGGAGCCAGGATTTGAAGCCGTGTGTGCCCAACTCCAGAATTTATGCTTTTTCTGTAACTCTGTCCTTCCTCTAGATTTCTAGTGCTTGACACATAAAACTGGCGTGGCACGCTGGGATCGCTAACGTGGAAGAGACGGTGTGAAGTACAAGCAAGCATTTGCATGCCCACATCAAGTGAGCATCTGAACAGCAGAGGGGTGAGACCCCAGAGGGTTCCAAAGCATCACTTGCTGAGTGTCCTTGCCTAAACCACTGGCCTCCTCCGGACATCCGTCACCTCACTGGACCAGTTAATCAATCCTGCCTCCTGGGCACAGGAGGAGGAGAAAGGCAAGTAGAGGTTTACGTATGCAGGAGGGCACAGCTAAAGCCAGATGACCTCGGATGGAGAACTTTATCAGGAGGAACAGTAATAAATGAGCTTTTACAAATAAGAGATAAAAGAGGCCATGTTATTTTTAGAAAATAATTCATGTGGGCGCTAGCTGCCTCTTTCCCTCCGTGCCAGTTGAGCAGAATGTGGGTCAGGCAGAAAAGCAATTACCCTCTGAGTTAACTGGAGGGCAGTGTTGATTAGAAGATATTCCTCGGAAAATTCCATCGCCACCTTCCTTCTCTTAGAAAGGTGACTGCTCACTGTCCATTGGCATGCCACCCTTGACTTTTTTTTCTCTGCCCTCGGAAGGAATCCAGCCAGCCACACCTCTCTTGTTCTATTTAGAGCTCATGCTAAGCAAGTCCAGGAGATTTCAGAATTCTGAAGTAAGATTAAGCCCAGTCTCCTTGCTGTGTCTTTACAGAAACTTGCATCAAATGACTTGGAAGGAGGACGTGACATTCCCATCAGCAGAGCCAGACAAACCTGTACGTCCCTGACACTCTCGGGCCCCGCGCACAGTCCTGGACCTTCGTCGTGGGTTGGCTCTTCCAAACACTTCCAAAACAACGATGAGGTCGCCTGGCCTAGACCCTGAATTTCGAACTCTTTTTCATATTTAAAAAACACACCTAAAACAGATGTTAAAAGGCTACGTAAACTAACAAAATATCAGTTCTTTTGCTGCTGAAAAACTAGGAAACGATTTATACGTATGTTTCGTAAATGTAGTTAAACTGGATGACAATTGTTGCAAACTCTGTGGTCTCTTTTTAGATGGGCTGCCCGTCTTCATTGGTCAGAACCCCTGGCTTCTGGCTTCAGTTCTGGTCCTAAATTGCTCTTTAGCTTTGGACCAGCCACTGAATCCCTATGTCTCAGCTTCTCCTTCAGGAAAAAAAGGACAATAAGACTCTTCAGAGATGGCACGTGCTTGTCCTGGAAAGCAATGTCAATTCCTTCAAAAGAAGGATGCCAGGACCATGCCAACCTTTCTGCCTGTCCTGGAATCAGTTGTCCCTCTCAGGTCTCCCATGTGATACACACAAACTGTCACAATATTTGGTCTGTGCTTTCAGTTCATATGGACCACATTTTAAAATTCCCTGGTGGTGCAGTGATTAAGAATCCGCCTGCCAATGCAGGGGACATGGGTTCGAGCCCTGCTCCGGGAAGATCCCACATGCTGCAGAGCAACTAAGCCTGTGCGCCACAACTACTGAGCCTGTGCTCTACAGCCCGCAAGCCACAACTACTGAGCCCACACACCACAACTACTGAAGCCCGCGCGCTCTAGGGCCCGTGTGTCGCAACTACTGAGCCCGTACTCCAACTACTGAAGCCTGCGTGCTGCAACGAGAAGCCACCGCAATGAGAAGCCCGCGCACCGCAACGAAGAGTAGACCCTGCTCGCCGCAACTAGAGAAAGTCCACGTGCAGCAACGAAGACCCAACAAAGCCAAAAATAAAATAAAAAATAAAATAAAAAAATAAAATTTTAGTATGTTCCATGGTAACTTGCATGCCACAGATACTCAGCAAATATCCGTTAGCTATGTGTTCAGGGTTTGTTTGGGGTCTTTTTTGTATTTAGGTGTTCTCCTCACCTAAGATCAGGATGGTGTCTTCTACCTGTTAATACTGTGAACTGATAGAATATTTAAAAATTTATCAACATGCTTTTCTATCTATTCTCCCATTTCATTTCTATATCATTCCAGTAAGGTTGGCAGGGCAGATAGAACAATGGGGATATTACACTTGGGACCCAGAGACAAGAAATGCAAGCTCAAAGCTTCCCAGTGAGCCAGCCAGTGCTTGGATGAAATTCCAGGCCAGATGACTCCTGGGCATTACTTCCCTTTGGTGTCCATCTCCCCACAGCAGCAAGTGCTACTGGTGCTGATGGCACCCCGGCACCCCTGGCAGAGTCAGGAGCCCCAGGGAGACATTACCTCGTGGTTAGCAAATCGGATATCCCGGGAGAATATGGTCGCCACCCAGTCGCACCCGAGTTTGACATCAATGTTCTGGGCGAGTTTCTCTAGGGTGGGCAGGTGGCTGGCTTGGAAGTGGTAAGCCAGGGTCACGTGCAGCTGCTTCTTATGAGGCTCCACGTGCACTTCTGGAAGAAGGAAGGAAAGAGGCAGCTGTTGCATCTCGATGGTGAAGACAAGGAAAAACACAGAACGGTGCCCTGATAAATCTGTTTCCCAAATAGCAGAGGACAGAGTCCCTCGGTCAGACAAAACCTGTGTCTCTCCTTCACAGCAGCGGAATGAGAGCGGGGCGGGGGATAAAAACCCACAGTCCGAGAGAGAAGGAGCCACATGTCTGGCTTTTCTGGACCAGCTGAGAGACAATCATTTTGATTGGCGGCTGCTCACAGCAAATCCAGATGAGTGTCACTGGCCCCACCATTCAGATGAGGAAACCGAGACCTAAAGGGATGAGCTAGTTTATGTGGAAATAAGGAGCAAATTTTGTCATCATGGGACTCCCCAGGTTATCTTGCCTTCGTTTTGAAATCAAGCCTCTTAGCTTCTGGGTGGCTCTGATGGAGAAATGGGGGGAAAAGATGGATTATTTTCAAAGTTTAAAACAGGGTCTCTCAACATCATTTTGGACCAGATAATTCTTTGTTATGGGGGCTGTCCTGTGCATTACTGGGTGTTTAGCTGCAACCCTGGCCC
The DNA here is from genome assembly GCF_951394435.1 of Stenella coeruleoalba. Lineage (NCBI taxonomy): Eukaryota > Metazoa > Chordata > Mammalia > Artiodactyla > Delphinidae > Stenella > Stenella coeruleoalba. Next base: position 98,157,550 of record NC_137154.1, on the reverse strand, counting down.
CTACCCACTAGATGCCAGCAGCACCCCCCAAGTTGTAACAACCAAAACCGACTCCAGACCTTGCCAAAGGACCTCTGGGGAGAGATGGAGCAAAAATCACTCCGATTGAAAACCACAGGTTTAGAGTATGCAGACTGTTATTCTAAGACACCCTAAAAAGCAAACCAAAAGAAACCAGCCTACCTACACAAGGCAAGAGATTTTGTCTTTTGTCCGTCTTTCAGTGAGGGAGATTCACCTACTGTCCAAGCTCAAACACCAAAGAAGACGCAACTAGAGGGGATTTAGGGAATTCCAGAAATTAAGGGGCTTGCTCAAGTCGCACAGAGGTAGAAGAATTGTAGAAGTTGGGGCTGTGGTTTTGAGTACTTTTCTGTTATACCACATGCGTTTCTTTGGTGTAAGCCCCCCAAGGCGAGGGCTCTGTGTCCTGTTCATGGATTATAACCCCCCTACCCCCCAACCCGTGCTCAGCACCCCACGGGCTTTCAGTATTTGTTAAATGAATGAAGACACACGAATGAATCTCCTTAAACCATCAAGGATGGAGGATGACACTTCATCTACTCGCTGACGGAAATCTGGGTCTGCCACACGTCTGAATACCATGACACAAGTTCTAGGGCAAAGACCTGATGGCCCGCTTCCCACACCGGGCCACCCAGTTCTCCGAGTCGCCAGCAGGGGGCCACACCAGGGCCGAGAAGCCAGCCGAGCCCACCGGTTCTTGCAGAGAGGACTCAGATGGCTGGGGAGGAGCTGGCTCGCCCCCTTCCTGGCAGGAAAGCCTGCAAGGGCCCGCCTGCCTTTTGCTCAATATGTACTTTATGAACTGGCCGCGTCCTGCCTGAGACCTGCTTTACTCACTTGCGAATGATTTGGGTTTTGTGGCTACAACATTAGATTTGGTTCTTGTGGGAGTTTTAGTGGTTTTGACAATAGCTACTGTGGGATGAAAAGAGCCATTTCCCTGAGGTGGAGGGATGGGAACAGGAAATAATCTGCCTATGAGGCCATTTCTCTGAAATTTTATGCTCCTGTGAAGGAGGCAGGTTCCACCGAAGTCAGAGAGCAGAGACGAGTCCCTGGGGACGAAGGGGTGGAGGTGGGGCATCTAAGGAGAGCAGGCTCCCAATGCACAGAGGTGACCTAAGAGCCCGGGTTCCTCTGAGCATAGAGACCTCACTGTGATCCTGTTCAGTGATGCTGGGCCCTCACCACACTCTTCCTAGAGTCCTGAGCCCTATTTGGGGATTTTCTGGTAGAAAAGGCCACTGAGAAATAGGCCCAGAGCTGGGGATGAAAAGAGCAGAGTGGGACACAGGCAGGTGAGGTGGAGGCCAAAGGTCAGGAGCCCAGGGAGCAAAGGGCGGGGCTGGCCAGCTGGGGCCTCTGCCAGCACTGCGTTCAACACTCAGGACCCGGGTGGGCAGCTCACGCCCTCCACTCTGATCAGGGCGATGGCCCACCGGCCCCAGCACCGTGCTCCCTCCGGCCTGCGCTCATGCCACCTGCCCTCCTGCAGGGCCCTATTCCCATCCGGTGGATCAGCGTCCCGGGGTGACTGTCCTTTCTTCTCTGAAGGGGGCCCCACTCCATCATCCCATGGCGGGATGATGGCCTCTCTTCTCACAGCTCTTATGACACGGTGCCTGGAGAAACCACCTCTTCTTCCCTGTTGTGTCCCTCATGGATAAACACACAGTAGGTGCCCAATAAATACCTGCTGATCGTGACTTCATTCTAAAGGGACCAAAAAGACTCCCCGCCCCCCACCGTCTGTCTGTCTCACGGCAGGCGAGGCTCTTGCGGAGCTGTCTGCACCTGCAGTCACACAGGAAGGCTCTGCAAACCTCTGCCTCCTGTCCCGTCTCGCCGCCGCCCGCCTTTAAGTCAGCACACATCCTGAGCGTCCCTCCAAACTGATTCCTTTGACGGTAAACCTCAGTTGTTAGCTTGAACTGAGACCTCCCGTGCAAAGAGCAGGTGACATTGTAAAGGGGTGGATAAGGGCCCTTTTGAGGCTTAGGGGCCTGTCTACTGGGCTTCAGCAAGTCGAAAGGTGTTGGCTCAGTGGATTTGATTATTACTGGATGCTAAGTGGTTCCACTCTACTCTCTGTGCTGTATGACCCCCTGAGCAAAGACCTCGGTCCACACGGAGGGGACGGGGAGACCCAGATTAACACCTGCCTGGGATGGGGGTTTGGAGGAGGAAAAGAAGGTTCCTTGGGAATTCCCTGGCGGTCCAGTGGTTAGGACTCCACGCTTTCACTGCCAAGGGCCCGGGTTTCGATCCCTGGTCGGGGAACTAAGATCCTGCAAGCAGGGCAGCATGGCCAAAAAAAAAAAAACCACACACAGAAAAGTTCCTTATTTCTGAACAGGGAAGAGATGGTGGGGCTGCAAAGGAACACATTTATAGTTCAATGGGAACAGTCATTTATGTACCTTCAACGTGGGTGTCAGGGAGTAGGCGCTGGACCTGCTCTCATGGAGGTTAGCAGAACTGTAATTTTTTTTTTTTTTTTTTTTTTTTTTTTGCGGTATGTGGGCCTCTCACTGTTGTGGCCACTCCCGTTGCGGAGCACAGGCTCCGGACGCGCAGGCTCAGCGGCCATGGCTCACGGGCCCAGCCACTCCGCGGCATGTGGGATCTTCCCGGACCGGGGCACGAACCCGTGTCCCCTGCATCGGCAGGCGGACTCTCAACCACTGCGCCACCAGGGAAGCCCTGAATATTTTTTAAAGGGGCAAGAGGTGTGGGGTCCTGCAGGAAACGGCTGTGTTCTTGGGCACGTTCTGCCCATTCCTGCAGGACCCTCTACCTCCCGACTCCACCCTCCTCCTCCACAATCATTTCCTGTCCCTTTCCTTCCCAACTTTCCAATTCCCAGGGCCCAGGGCAGGCCTGGCAGCTGGAAGCTCACCGGTTTTGGAGGCAGCCTCCGCAGCAAAGTCGGCGGCAAACTTCTTGAGGACCTCTGCGCTGTCTTCCTTCACGAAGAGGCCGATGAAGTTGGAGGAGGTATAGAGCTCCAGGGGCAGCGGGGCTGAGAACTTACATTTCCAGCGACTGACGGTGGTCTGCAGGGCTTCCCCCAAGGCGTCCACCTTGCTGTCCTCACACTGGCAGGGAAACAAGAGGCTTCGCTCAGAGACAAGGGGAGATGTCTGCCGCTACTTACCTTTGGCATCCTCTGCCCAGAGCTGGAGGCTGCTAACTGAACCATCATTCCTGTCTGTGAGCAGGGAGAAGACCTGCAGCCTCCCAATTATCTGGAAATGGATTATCCGACCAGTCAGTTAAACTGGGGCGACGGACAACCTCTCCCCTCCCTCTCTCCCTGCTCCGATGTGCTCCTCTAAGCCCCGCCAGAATGCAGTAGGGCCGGTCCAGCAGAAAGCAAGCATGAGGGACGTGCCAAGAGAGTGTACAGCATCCCACGATAAGTTGTTGTGTTTTCTACAGTTTTGCATCGTTTGTGCCTTTTCTATTCCACTTACATGATCCAAAGTTGACTCTACCTCCACCCCCATGATACTTGGGAAGAATGAGGCTGCAAGAGCTGTAATATCCTCATCCTCCCCCCGCCTCCCCCGGGCACTAGAAGAAACAATGAGAGTGTCTGAAACTCTGAATGCTTTTGAGAAAGAGCCTGGATGACTAAGAGGAAATGATCATCATTTTAATTTTCAGCATGAATGGTAAAAGAGAAGGTGTTAGGAACATATTTTCACCTATAAAAGGTGGAGATGGGGGAGAATATGAATGAGATTCTGGAAAAACAACCCCCAATATTAGAAAAACATATTGTCTTAAAATGCTACCATTCTGCTTCATTGTGACTATAGCTGGACACGTCAATTCTTCTCCATCTCTGCAGAGAACCAAAGTAGATGCAATATGTTTACATTTATTGGAATGAGAGGGATTTGATTCAGTCTCTGCATAAGCTTCATGACAGCTAGAATTATGGGCTAGGTAACTATGGCAGGGGAAATGTATCCTAGCCATCTCTAGAAAGATCCAGCACGGCAAAACCTGTGGATGGTGTGCAGGAGGCTAAGTCTCTCCCCCCATCTGTAGACTACGTTTTTCATCCCCAGCTCTCTAATGTCTGCTCTTTCCTCGTGAGAGGGGAGGGAGATGACAGACGGGAGAAGCTAGGTTAGAGAATCCATTCCCCTTGTGGCTACCAGACAAGTGTGCCACCCAGTGGGTCAGGCTTGTCCCCTGGGTCCTGAGGAGCACACGGTCATCACGATGCCACACCAGACCCAGGGTGCACCGAGGTCTCGGCAGGTGTTAGAAAGAGGACCGGGGTGAGCAGCCGTGGACCTCACTGATTCCTCAAAGGCTCACCCAGCTCTGGAGCCCGTGACTGTTTCTACCAACATCCAGAGAGGCTCCCAGCTTTTTTTTTTTTTTTTTTTTGCGGTTCGCGGGCCTCTCACTGCTGCGGCCTCTCCCGTTGCGGAGCACAGGCTCCGGACGCGCAGGCTCAGCGGCCATGGCTCACGGGCCCAGCCCCTCTGCGGCATGTGGGATCTTCCCGGACCGGGGCACGAACCCGTGCCCCTGCATCGGCAGGCGGACTCTCAACCACTGCGCCACCCGGGAAGCCCAGCTCCCAGCTTTGACTACAGTCCCCCGGGGCTGGAGGGATGCAGGCGCCCCGGGGTGGGGGGCTGCGGCTCACCATGAAGAACTGGCAGAGGGTGATGTGAGGGAAGATGTTGTGCGCCTTGTTCTTGCCACAGATCTGCTTCGACTGCTGCCAGAAGTCGGAAAGCTTCTGCGCTAAGGGGCCGGTGGGGCGGAGGTAGAGGACGTACTCCCGGGGCAGGGGGTCATCCAGGAAGGGGTCGCCGACGTGGGAGAACAACCTGCCAGAGAGAGGGGGGCCGAGCACGCCTCACTTGAGAACAATGGAAGCAAAGGGAGAACTGACATCAAGGTCCATCCTGGGCAGCCTCCACCCCACCAAGCACCGCCAGCGGGAGGGTTTTCAGTTTTGTACTTTAAACATCTACCCCTCAAAGCTCACACTTTGTAACCAACTCTCAGATGCACCAACTTCTCTACTCCTGCCTGTCCTATCGCATGGGCATCCCACGACTCCCTCCTAAGGCCGCTCTCCAGGAAGTGTTTTGGATCAACCCCAAATCCTTTCCCAGGCCATCAGTACTGTTCCAGCCCGGCCTGTCCCTCCAGCTCCGTCTAGGATTAAACGCATGTGCCTCCAAAGATGAGGGAAGCTTGGAGGGTCGCCTTGTGGGGTCAGCCCTGCGTAGCGATATCCTGGAAGGTAAGTAAGTAGGATATTTCTAAATCCATTTGCCCGATATCTAGGATGAATCTTTAAGTGAGTGGAGGAGGGGGCGGAAAGCATGACAGAGGCTCTGTCTTGGAAATGCTCTGAATTTCTTTGACAGCTCTGAGGAGAGCACACTCTGGGGCCAGGACGGGGGCGGCAAATGGCTTGATGCACAGGCCGGTCACATGGTCTTTGGGATCCTTCCCCTCCCCCCCCACCCCCAAAGGGCCCGTTAGACACAGGCTGCACATCCCCGCTCATCCGCATACACTTAGAGTTAATTACATGCTATTTTCTCAATTTATTTATTTCATACCAACCAGTCACATGCTGCCTGAACACTTCTTCCTCCTGTGGATGCCAAGGCTTTTTGTCTGGAAGAAGAAATCAGATTTCTATTGTTAGTATTTTTAGCCTCCTATCAGCTTTTCCCACTGCAGTGGCAAGACTTGGGTGTGAAGCAGGCACTGTTAAGCCTCCTCAAGGGTGTAGGGGAGACACCTGCAGCAGGGCACCCCCCCAGGGGTCACAGCAAGGCACAGGGACGTTAGGACTTGTGATTAATTTCCATGTAATTAGCATTGGATTTGCACGCAGCCTAACAGCCCATGCCGTCTATTTTTAGCCATTTCCACATTAGACTTTTATTTTTGCTTCCCTAAAGGTTGTCATGTCTTGCTTTTCCCTCCTTCCCTTTCACCCACTCACTCTTCCTGACCCAGATCCCCTACAGAACATTTTCTCATTCGCAGCCTCCTGGCAAAGTGTGCTAGAAAAGGGTGCTTTTTAAAAATTTTTTTAATTATTTAATTTATTTTTTATACAGCAGGCTCTTATTAATCTATTTTATACATATTAGTGTATATATATCAATCCCAATCTCCCAGTTCATCCCACCCCCACCCCCACCCCCGCCACTTTCTATGAAGGCCACTGAGACTTGAAGTTAAATGCCCAGAAGGACAATTGGTCTGCTTTAAATCCACTGCCTCCTCCCACTTTCCTCCAACTACCACCAGCAGCCTCAGACTGGATCTATCGTCTCCAACAATTTTACAGACGTCTTTGGGGACGAGTAGCACTTGGTGAAAGGGGCTGGCTGGAGAAGGGCGGCTATCACTCCCGCTGTGGGAGAAACACTCAAAAGTTCTGTGCGTGGTGGGGCAGGATCACAGGGTGGCGCTGGCAGCGAGTCACTGCCCTGCACACGAGCGTACGAGGAGAGCGCTTCTGAAACGTCAGACAGGTCTCCAAAAGCCAAATAGTTCTGGGTTTGTATCCAGCTTTGCTACTTGTCCGTCCGTTCAGGCATTCAAGTTTATGTTTGCTCAGTACATACCTACTGAATTGCTATGACTTTGTCAGCACTGTGCTAGGCTCCAGGAATACACTGAAACACAAGACTTATATGGTCCCTGCCCTCAGGGAGTTTTCAGTTGAGCAGGCGTGAAAGTGTCAACTGCACAAATAATTATTTAATTACATGGGTGGTCAGTGCCATGAGGGGAGAGCACAGAGAACCTTAAGCACATAGGATTGGGACACCTGATCTGGGCTGAGCCTAGGGGGAGGGCGGGGTGGGCTGGGTGTGAGGGGCTGTGGTGATGGAATTCACTGAGTACCTCTCCTCTACAGTGAGGAGCCTTGAACAGTGCCTGACTCACTGGAGGCGATCAATAATTGGTTATTCCTATCCCTTTCAGGGTCCTTGGGAGAGAGAAGAGAGGGCAGGAATTTCTAGTTTAAACTGATGCTCTTCCCAAGCATCCTTTTCCTGACTGTCTGCTGAACCCAACTCCTCCTGCCTTTTCCTGGTACCTCTCCGGAGCAATGAGAACCCATGATGCTGTGACAGTCACAGAGGGTCAGATTGGAAGGGACCTAAGACATCAACTGGGGCCCCAATTTCTTCACTTGACACAGGGGGAAATTCAGGTAAAGGAAGACAAGTCACGTGCTTAGGGCAGCCTGGCTGCGGTGAGTGCTGAGTGAAGGGCAGATTCCAGCCTGATTCAAGGCCAGCCTCAGTTGCTCTTTTCCACAGTCCAAAGAGAATCCCTTCTTTTCCCCCACGAAACTCTGAGCACAAATACCAAATGATCAGAATAGAAAAATCTGCACAGCTAAGTAGAACTGCATTCTAGAAGACAAGCCTACTTACAGTAAGATGAGGTTATGAAGAAGGAAGACCTCAGAACCCCTTGGAAGAGAAGCCGGTGCCGAAAAAGCTGGAAACACAGGAAACTCCTTCCCACACCTGCATAAGGTGCTTAATTGTTGCCAAGATGCAAGCCCTGTTTCCTTTACCACTTACTAGATAATCAGAGGTCACCTGTTGTGCTTTTTTCAAATCCTCAAGCCGTGTACCCACAAAAGAACACAAAACATGGTCTTTTAGAGGTTAGAATCTTTGAGGGATTAAGTTCACCCGAAAAAAGACCCATTGTTTCAAAAACAATTGGGAAAAGGAAAGCTCGCTTGCAGTACCATGTGCTATTTATATAAAGGATCCAATATTTTTTTCCCTAGGCTCTTCCCCCAAAGAAATATATTTTATCTGAAGTTTAATTTATTTTTCCTTCAGCACTAGGAATGTCCTCTGGAAATGAAAGATCTCATTGAGTTATGGTCCCTGTAACTCAAAAGCCAAGTGTTGGAGAGGATTCAAAGATACAATTGAGAAAGACAATGAAAGGTTTGGGTGATAAGGCCGTGGTGAAAGGCTAAGGAAACACCAATCCTTTTTTCTGAAGAAGACAAGTCTGAGAGGTCCTCAGGGTTATGGAAGGTTCTCATATCTGTTGTAGCTTTCCTGGCGAGGGTCAGCCACAGTAAAAGAAGCTTTGGCAACAGCACAAGGGGCTCACGTTAGATTCCGGAAAGAACGTCCTGGCAGTAATGTGCTTTAAAGTGGCTTTTTGGTTTGGTTTGGTTTTGGAGAAGTCTCTAGAAAGTAGTTACCGATCTGAAACAGGTGTGTGATTCTCTAGGCAGGAGACTGTAGGAGGAGTGACAGCACTGCGTCCCTCGGGTCCTGAGCCAGAGGCTGAGCTCTGCTACTCCTTCACCCACCGCCAGGCTTATGGAGGTTTGTGCTGAGTCTGTTCCCAGAACTCTGCCCACAAAACAGACTGAACACAGGCAGCGGCAGAACATCTCTCCGCTCCATCCCACTGAGGAAAGCCTGTTGCCATAGAGTTGCCACCTCCATGGTCCACCGATGGGGTAAATGCCAAGAACAGCGGGGTGTGTGGGGTAGACCCCAAACACCAGGCTGAGCCTGAACAGCTGCTACCCTCAGAGTGACTCAGAAGTCGGCAGAGCCCGCTGGGCAGATAAAGGGGGAATATCCCTTTAAACTCCAAGGAGAGATTCCTGGATCATAGCAGCCATTGAGTTGGGACTTTCATGGTAAGAATCAGAGGGACGTGTGAACTACTGAGATTCTGCTATTACATGAGAGCACAAATTTGACTTCGGACCCTGGTCCTAACCTTCCCAATTATGTCTAGGGTTCATTCTTAGCAGAGTGTGGAAAAAAAAAAAAAAGTGATGCAAACTCTAACGCCTAATGATGGGGAGGAAGAGCACAAAGCAGATAAAAGCAATGGCTCATCAAAAAACTCAGGCACGCAGCCGTGAGGAAATTAGCCAGATGGGGAGGAACGAGTAGTGCACACTGATAGCCTTGCTTTACTGCGGCTGCAGGGGCTGGGATTCCTGCCACTGTCTGCCCGCAGCTTGGTTGAATTTTGGGTCCGTGGTGGCTCTGGCCCCAGAACCATGGCTCTACCCAACCACCAGGGTCACAGTTTGTGGGAGGCAAAGCAGCATCCTTCCTTCCTCCCTTCCACCCTCCTTCCCTCCTACTTTCTTCCTACCTTTCTCTTTATTTCCTTCTCCTCCCAAGGAACTCTTACCAGGAAACCAAATGGACCAATACATCAAAAATAAAACCAAGAGTCTATTGGGTGTCGCTGTCTCAGCTGAAGTTTGACTGGTTGGAGCCCTTTCAGAGACCATGGTCTCTGGTACCCTCGGCTGGATTCGGGCCTGATGAGTGGATTTGGGCTGGTCCCATGTCCGGGTCCAGCAGGATCCTCACTCCCTCTTCAAAACACACGTTCTGAGCCACACTGGAATTTCCTGCTTAATTGTCACCCAGGCTGACTTCCTCTGCAGCCACCCTGGTGCTCTGGGTTCCACGGGGGTCTCTGACACTCTCGGTAGTTCAGGTCTTCTCAGCCGAGAACCAGCTGTGCGCTAGGCACTGTGTTATCACCAGCAAGCAAAGAAGAGGGAAGGACGATCCTGGACCCCAAAGAGTTCAGAACATAGATATACAAGCAGCTTCTTACAAGGCGATACGTTAATGGCCATAAGAGATGGGCCGAGTGTGCTAGGGCTGCTCTGAATAGGGATGCTGACTCAGTAGTGGGGCATTTTGGGGGGCTGAGGTTCTCACATTGTCCACAAAGCTACCCTAGGTCAGGATACCACAGCAAGCTCAGAGGTGCCATGGGACATTGCTAATTTTGGAAGGAAACAAAGCCACCTTCATCATCTGTTGGGCATCCCATTAAGCTACTAGTTCGAGGTAGTTACAATTTCTTTTTTTTTAAAACTTTTTATTTTATATTGGAGTATAGTTGATCAACAATGTTGTGATAGTTTCAGGTGTACAGCAAGGTGATTCAGTTATACATACACACGTGTCATTAGTAAGTAGTCGCAATTCTTTAAGAATGAAATAAAAATATTATTTTTCTTTCAATTTTGTGTATTATTTTTTCACACGGTCCTTAAATTGTTAGGAGCGATTTATTGAGTTGTTTGGATCTAGCTACTAAATACACAGAACCATTAGGTATTTATGTTGGTCTACAAGCTCTATGTAAAAATTACTCAGACTCTAAGGGTGCTATGAACTGAGAAGGTTGGGAATCCGTCCGGGAAGAAACAATGATTGATCTGGATCTTCAAAGCAGAGTCAGAGCTGGCTAGAGAAATCCACAAGGAGAGAAGGGCATCTGAAGCGAAGACCACATCAAGAGCTAATATAGGAAGGTGAGAGACAGCACTGTATGGGCGGGGAAGTTAGAATTTGGTGATACTAGAGCAAAAACGGCAAGGCTTGAAGAAGGTAAAAATGAAGCTGGAAAGGGGACAGCTCACAAAGGTCCTTGTGCTATTTTAGGGCTTGGACCTGACTGTTTTATGCAGCGGGGAACAATGAAGGCACGATCAGATTTGCATGTGAGGGTCAGATTCAAGGGAGATAAACTGTATGCTGGAGACTATTTAAAAGACCTTGACAATCGATCAGAAGAGGGACACTGAGTCTTGAACTATAATGAGGGTGGGGACGTTGCCTAAGATGTTCGGGCTGTTGACTGAATGAAGCTTGGAGACGGGTTAGCAATTGTAGCTTGAAGGCCTATGTGGATGGCGCAGACACCCCTGAGTGAGAATGCGGGGTAGAAACAAGTTTGGGCTGGGGTGGCAATGGATGATGAGTTCAGTTACTGTCCCCTGGAGAATCTGGGGGTCTGACTAACGACATCTACACCAAGTATCATTAACAGACTCTGGGTCTGGCTTAGGGTACCATATCCCCAAAGCTTTCTCTGTTAGCCTGACTATGATTCCTTGTCTCTGTTTGGAAGCCAGACACTTCTTTTAGGCTCCCCACTGATTTCCTATTTCCTGTCTAAGGAATACCTTCAGCTCCAAACCTGTTCAATACTGAGGTCAGTAAATACTCAAGCCATCCATGGCTTAAGCAGACAGGTTACCCAGACCCCCAGGTTCTCCACGCTGACTCGTCTCTCACTCATAGAGGGGAGTTAATCCCTTACTTTACTGCACTTGACAAAACTCAAATATCTGACACCTGTAGTGAAAAACAACAGGCATTTACATTATATAGTAATGTAAATAGTAATATATTTCCTCAAAATAGTAAGACCTTGATTCAATTAAGTAGAAAACGAATTTGTTGAACTTTCCAGTTACTTGAAGTTGTTCGGTCCTTGGCTTTGGTAGATGCATGCTCGTGGCCTTGGCATCCCATCTGCTCTGTGCCTTGGTTCTCTGTGACTAAGGACTTATTTGTGCAGGAAAAGAGACAAGGGGTCAAGTAGGTAATCCTCCAAGTGGGTAACGCTCCCTGTGCAACCAAAGTTAAATGGTATCATTCTTTTGTGTAGCTAAGACAATCTCAACTTTTAGAAACATTTGAAGCTAATATAGGATTTTTTAAAAATGTTCACAGCATCCAGGATACCAATTGATAAATTTGCAACATCTAATACTGTGAATTCAATTAAAAGATGACCCAATTAATCAGATATCTCACTCCTTTTCCAGGATCTGCACTAGACCGGGGCCAACAGATAGAATCCGACTACTTCTATTTTTCTTGGTTGGAGAATCTAGTCATATAAAGAGGCCACTGGCGCCACGAAGCCAAATTGAGGAATTCTTTTAGAGTGTATCTGCAAAGCAGACGGTGCTTTGTAATGTGGTTTTAGGTGGAAATACAGAGGCTTTTATTGTGCTCCATGAAGAGTTACCTGCTCAGTGCCAGCTTCTTTCTTTTTTTAATTAATTAATTAATTTATTTTTGCTGCTGTGCGTGGGCTTTCTCTAGTTGCGGTGAGCGGGGGCTACTCATCGCAGCGCGCGGGTTTCTCATTGTGGTGGCTTCTCTTTTGCGGAGCAGGGGCTCTAGGCACACGGGCTTCAGTAGTTGTGGCACACGGGCTCAGCAGTTGTGGCTCACGGGCTCTAGAGCGCAGGCTCAGTAGTTGTGGCGCACGGGCTTAGTTGCTCCGCAGCATGTGGGACCTTCCTGGACCAGGGCTCAAACCGTGTCCCCTGCATTGGCAGGTGGATTCTTAACCACTGCGCCACCAGGGAAGCCCCAGTGCCAGCTTCTTTATGGATGATTTGAGGCAGCGTGAGCCTGCCTGCAGCTGACAGCTATCCTGAGAACAAAGTGCAAACAGGTAACTCTGCATCTTTGTTCTCTAGTAGGAGAAAAATAAGGATAAGGAAGTCCACAATTGAAGGCCTTCTATGTATCAGGCACTTAGACGTTAAGCCTCATGACAAATGGTGAAGCCGGTATTGTTAGGAGCCTCCCTGGATCTGGGTGGCTCTACCCTGACAGGTCAGCTGTCCAGTCACCTCTGTGGTGGTCCCAATCCAGGGGCTGGTTCTGGAGGCAGTGACCAAAGTCTGCATCAGTCAAAGGAGTATATTAAGTAGTCAAAGCATGAGCCTAGGGCTTCCCTGGTGGCACAGTGGTTGAGAGTCGGCCTGCCGATGCAGGGGACGCGGGTTTGTGCCCCGGTCCGGGAAGATCCCACATGCCGCGGAGCGGCTGGGCCCGTGAGCCATGGCCACTGAGCCTGCGCGTCCGGAGCCTGTGCTCCGCAACGGAAGAGGCCACAACAGTGAGAGGCCCGTGTACCGCAAAAACAAACAAAAACAAAGCATGAGCCTAGAACCCTGGGCAGCATCTCAGCCAATGGCCTCCAAACTCCATCCTCTCTGGAAACCCAGGGAGAAGTGGCCCCTAAACCTCTCACTGGGTGTGATCCTGGAGATCTGGGGTGCCTTCCAGGTTGTAATGGGACTTCATGGCAAGAGAGAGTATCCCCCATGAGCAGAGCCCCCATCAGGAGCCGGAGGGTATGAGGATGGGGTGGATGAACACAAAATACAGAGCAGACAGGAGTCCAGGCTCCCCAGTGGCCAGCGATGGGAGATGCTTCTAGAGTAACCAGCGTAACCCCCTGAATTCACATCCTGCAGCCCCCTCACCCATTACTGCCTATTAATCGAGACTTCAGTTTCTGATATGGTTACCCTCTTGGCTACCAGTGGCCAATAAGATCCTTACAGATTTAATCCCACTTTTAATTGACGATCAGAGGCCAAATGAATGTGGGGGAGCGTTTGCCGAGCAGCTAAGAGCTACGCAAGCCAAGGAGGGGGCAGTGGTGCTATTTTAGTAAAAGTTAAATAAAACTAAAGGACAGGCCGAATACTGTTGTCCCAGTGGATCCCTGCAGCTAGAACACAGGCGCTGGTTTGCAGCTGCCATTTCCCCGAAGGAAGTCATTCCCCAATTTGGAGGTTTCGTTTTTTCATCTCCAAAGAGGAGGTGATGAAACTGCACACAAGCAGGTTGAGAAAGAGAGATGGGCCATTTATAAAGTGTTTTGAGGTCCTCAGAAGCAACTAGAGTGATAAACTGTGTCTGTGTTGACAAAGGATCTTGAGACCATCCTGTCCGTTCCTCCTTAGGACCAGACAAGGTTGTACTTTCTTCAAGGTTGTATCTTTGAAAGAATCTTTCCTGTTCTTACAGACCTTAAGAAAAGGGGATTCAACAATGTTTCTTTTTTGCTTAATAGCCCTTGTGCTCAGAAAGTCCTTCCAGCTGTGCCCAAACTTATGCCATGTTTTCTGTACCTGGTGGAGCTGGTCACTCTTTCCTATATAACAAAATCATTTATCCTGTCACTTTCACACATGGGATTCTGGCTACTCTTGGTCACCAAGGCCAGTAAGACAGGCTTGCAAAGAGCCTGGGCGGTTCAGTCTAGCAAGTACGTCTCCGAAGTCTTTGCTGGCTCTGGTCTCCTCCCTGTGAAGCTGCAGTGGGGGCAGTGAGAGGCCCATCAATACACAGAAACCCTAATGGCCCGACCCATTTCCTTCGGAGGAAATGAACCTAATGGAGGACGACATATTGATCATAAAGACCCAGTTTCACAATCAGTCTCCTGGCGGTGAACCCTTTCAGTCGGCCGGGGCTAATGGCCTGAGAGCCATGCATCTAACAATCAATGGGATAGAGCAGGCCTGCCAGGGGGCCGGGGATGCTACCACCCAAAGGCCGATCAACGGGAAGAAAAAGCTGTGGGCTTTTATATGAAGCTAATCAGAGATGGAAAAAAAAAATGCTGAGCTATCTGGGGGCTTAAGAAGGCTTTCCAGTGGAAGAACTTCAACCTGCGGTGAAGCCCTTCTTTCTCTATCACCAAGGCTCTACTTCCCAACCCATAAAGAGCCTATTAGGCCGCTCTCCACAGGGCGTGCTTAGCAGGGAAAATGCTGCTTAGGTCCCCTGGTGTTTTTATGTGGTGGGCCCAGCGGCCGTGCGGAGAGGCCTTGTTTTGTTCCTGCTAAGAAGGGGCTGGGGCTCTGGCCTCTGCTGTTAAGGAGGAAGCCGTTTGTAATGGGGAAACCAGCCATTAGACCATGGGTGGTGACATAATACATTGCTCTTTGCCTCTAAGTCTCCCTGGGATCTAGACAAGTCCTTTCCTCCCCCTAAGACCAATGAGGTTCTGCATGGAGGCACAAGGGAGTGTTTGCCGTGTAAAAGGAGCACATTCTTGGGAGCCCACCTCTTACTAATCGTGGGACTGCGGACAAGTTAATTAATCTGAGGATTCGCTTTCCCAGCCTCTTCCATGGGGCCGACGATACCTACCCTGTAGGATACAATGATGACTAATATCAATAACAGATCATGTATTGGAAGAGCTCGGCACAGCATCTGGCTTAGGTACTTAAAAATAACATTTGGGGCTTCCCTGGTGGCGCAGTGGTTGAGAGTCCGCCTGCCGATGCAGGGGACGCGGGTTCGTGCCCCGGTCTGGGAAGATCCCACATGCCGCGGAGCGGCTGGGCCCGTGAGCCATGGCCGCCGAGCCTGCGCGTCCGGAGCCTGTGCTCTGCAACGGGAGAGGCCACAACAGTGAGAGGCCCGCGTACCGCAAAAAAAAAAAAAAAAAAAAACATCTGTACAGATGCCTATGCATATTACCTAACAATCTTTGCAATTTTCCCAGAATAAATGTCTGCAAGTTCCATGCTAATAGGAATATTTCAAGACTGGGCACCAGCTCCCCTCTCTGCTAAAACAATCTCCAACCATCTGGGAAGGTCTTGAGGACTACATAAGATTTGGGGGAAGAAAGAAAAGCTTTCCAGATAAGGCAGTAACACAAGAAAAGGCACAAAGGGAAAACCAGCCAGTGATGTGTGGCTGTCTGGAGAGCTTCCACTGAGGGGGGACACAGCCCAGATTGTCGGGAGGCAGGCAGGGGAGTTCAGATTCCATCAGGAAGGAAGCTGGGAGTCACTGAGAGGCCCTAAGCAAGGGAGGGACAGAGTTTCCGCTCACTGCAGGAATCCAAGGGGAGGAGGGAGAGCCAGCCCCGATCTGGGTGTCTGTGGTTATCAGGCACTGGCGAGACTGGCCAGGGTTCCCTTCCTCCTCTGAGATCCTGTTACTAGTGCTCCCTATGGGGTTCTTTATTCCCCACGCCGCTGCGGAGAAATAATAGCTGAACCACCTCCCAAGGGAATAGGATACAAGTGTTAAACGTTCAATCCATGGGCTTCCCTGGTGGCGCAATGGTTGAGAGTCCGCCTGCCGATGCAGGGGACACGGGTTCGTGCCCCGGTCCGGGAGGATCCCACATGCCGCGGAGCGGCTGGGCTCGTGAGCCATGGCCGCTGAGCCTGCACGTATGGAGCCTGTGCTCCGCAACAGGAGAGGCCACAGCCGTGAGAGGCCCGCGTACCAAAAAAAAAAAAAAAAGTTCAATCCACTGTACATGCTGAACTATTATTATTCCCTGAGAAACAGAGGATCAGAAGCTGCCTGTTTTGCCCGAGGACACACAGCAAACGGGGGACTCAAGGATCCCAGAATCAGACGAAAGGAAATCACGAATGTGGTAGTGCCACTTAGTCCAGTCCCCTGCCTATAAATCTTGCCCAGTAAAAATGGCCAAGATTTATATTTTGATGATTATCTCCTCTCTCCTCTCTGGGACTTTACCATTTCTGCGTACTTTCATACACTTTTCCTCCTCTACGAGAGACCTGAGGATGGAACGCAGGTCTGGGCTCTAACTAGCCGCTTGGTTCAGTTTCACATTAAGGCTTCGGTCTCTGACTCTCTGTCAGTCCAGAAGATTCTGTTTCTAGGTTACGGGTTCTATAGAAAACCATGGAAATCAGGCACCCCTGGAAGGGCATTGTCTGTTGTGCAGAGTCTCTGCATCCTTGCAGAGGAAAGTCCAGCCGGTTTGGGGGCAAAGGTGTCCACTGCATAAAAGAGCGGCACTGTGGAGGGCGGGAAGGTTAATACAGAGCCACAGGGAGCCCCCAGACGCCTTTCAGGCCGGTGGCCCAATGCGGAAGTGCTCCGAGGTGTGTGGAAGGCAGGAAGGCTCCCGCAGGAAGACACAGGAAGCCGAGAAGTGACTGTGCTCAGGGAGGTAGGACGTGCCGGGGAGAAGGAGGATGGGGCTCAACCGATAAACACGACAGGAGGGCTGAAACTTTGCTCAAGACTTTGATATGATCACTCCTGGGTCCTCCTAACAGCCCTGAGAGGTAGGCAGAGCACCCTTGTTACTGTCATGTCACAGATGAGGAGGAGGGAACAGAGAGGTTCAAATTCTAGTGCAGCTCACACAGCAGCGTGCGGCAGAGGGGTGGCCCGGACTCTGACCCGCTTTTTCTTGCCCAGAGCTCTGAGGTACGACTGGGCCCATGAGGTTAATTTTGGCCGCAATGATTGGCAGGTGGGATTCAACGCGCATGGCGGGAACAGCCCCACCCATGCCCCACCATAAAGGATCTGGGAGAAACAGATGAAAAGGAGGAATCATTCCAGGTTGCAGAGATTAATTCTTTTCCTTCTCCCATTTCCACCTCCTCCCTCTCCAAGCCACTAGAATCAGCTAAAAATACTTAAACAGGGATGGTTTTTAGTCCCTCAGAAATAGTTTCAGCCCAAATCTTCATAAGAGGCTCTGACTCCCAGCATCTGTGTGTCAGAGAAAAGTACAGACCAAACAGCCATTGTCGCCGTACACCGTCACCACATACCTCATCAAACAAGTGATTTCTTAGCTAAGAGGTAGTGAATGTTTACTAAAAGCCGGGCAATGTACTAACATTTTAAATAGAAATGATCTCATTCAATCCCTAGCTCTTTTGGGGTAGGTGCCATTGTTTCCCTCACCGAACAGGTAGGAAAAGTGAGGCTTAGAGAGGCTGCAGAATGTGGCCGCGAAGAGGAAGGTGTGGCATTCAAGTGTGTGCTCAGCCGCCAGGCCACACGTCCTCAGAGCAGATGGACGCCAGGACCAGCGCGGCCACTGTTTCTGGTTCACAGTGAGGCGAAGTGCAGTGACAATCTTCCATGGGAACTTGCTACAAAACACGACGGCACTGCTTTCTCAATCTGACTCATGACAGTTCATTTGTTTGTTCATTCACTCAAATATTCCTTCACCAGCACGTGTCGTGTCCAGATCTGTTGCCGGACACTATGCTGAGGGCTGTGAATATAAAGATGGTTGGAAACCATGGCTCCTGCCCTTAAGGGAAGTCACCCCATGACCACTTCAACAAGCACGTATCAGAAAGAGGAGGAAGCCAACCTTAATGGAACACCTGGTATGTACTGTGCATTTCCAGGTATCAGCTTATGTGATCCTTAAGCCAATTTGGTGGAGTGGGTATTACTGCCTGCATCTTAATACACGATGAAACTGGTGTAGAAAGATTAAGAACACTGTTCAAGACAGTCCTGGGATCAAAACGGGTCTTATTTTCAAACTCATTTCAAACTCATGTTCTTGGCCGGCATCCCTCTTTCCCACCCCACCCCCATGCCTCTCCCTCCACTGAAGGATGGAGGTCAGTTTCCAAAGGAATACATGGATAAACAAAAATAAGCCCTGGATTTGAAGAATTAAGATGAGGGTCTTCTACCAGGAGGATGGGTTATTATCATGGGATTCTTGGGTGGACCTTTGAAGGAGGATGTGAGGCAGAGGGACACCACTGAGTCTTATGTGTGGCCCAAACTCCACCAGAGCCAATCCCATTCTGCTGCCACTTATTGCAAGAGGTATTTGTGGCTGGAGAGGGTGTGGAATATAGGAAACTCTCCTACACTGTTGGTGGGAATGTAAGTTGGTGCAGACACTGTGGAAAACAGTAATGGAGGCTCCTCAGAAAACTAAAAATATGATCCAGCAATCCCACTCCTGGGCGTATATCCAGACAAAACTGTAATCCAAAAAGATACACGCACCCCTGTGTTCATAGCAGCACTATTCACAATAGCCAAGATATGGAAACAACTTAAATGTCCATCGACAGATGAATGGATAAAGAAGCTGTGGTACATATACACAATGGAATACTACTCAGCCATAAAAAAGAATGAAATAATGCCATTTGCAGTGACATGGATGCAGCTAGAGATTACCATACTAACTGAAGTAAGTCAGAAAGAGAAAGACAAATACCATATGATATCACTTATATGTAGAATCTAAAATAGGACACAAATGAACCTATCTATGAAACAGAAACAGAATCACGGACATAGAGAACAGACTGGTGGTTGCCAAGGGGGAGGGGGCTGGGGGAGGGATGGAGTGGGAAGGTGGGATTAGCAGATGTAAGCTTTTATGTCCAGAATGGATAAACAACAAGGTCCTACTGTATAGCACAGAGAACTCTATCCAATATCCTATGATAAACCATAATGGAAAAGAATGTAAAAAAGAAAAGTATATATATGTATAACTGAATCACTGCTGTACACCAGTAATTAACACAACATTGTAAATCAACTGTACTTTAATAAGAAAAATAAGAATAGGAGATTTAAAAAAAGACACTGAAGTTGTATTAGGGTGATGGATTACGAGTAATCTTTTCTAGCAGTTTTTCTTTATTGTTACATTGTTGGTTTAATTTAAAAAGTTAAAGCATAGAATATGAGAAATGCATATAAAATCAATTTTATTTTCTCAAAAAAAAAAAAAAAGGAGTAATTTACACTAGGGAAAAAAAAGAGGTATTTGTGGAGACCAAAATCCAAGCTGGCAAAAGAACTGGACAGTCTTGGAGTCCACTGTGTGAATGACAACCAGTGTAGTTGAACCCGTGATAGGAAGGGGCAAAAAGAGGCGTCAGTAAGGGCCGCAGGGATTCAGAGCAAAGCGGGGTAGCTAGTTTAGACACCTGCTGCCACTCAGGGCTCAATATAAAGCTTGCCCATCCTATTATTACAGACCGTCACCTCCAAGAACACGTACAACCTCCTTACCGTGTACCCTGCACCTTCCGTGGCCTCAGTCCTGTCTGCTCTTCAGCTTCACCCTCAAGCATGCTGTTCCCTGGATCCTGTCTCACACTCCAAACCTTCCTCCTGTGTGTTCCTGTTTCTGCAAGGTCAACCCTACCCTTGGTTACCTGGATGCTTCCTACCTGTGCTTTAACACTCCACATGGAAGTGGAGTGTTCGTCTCCTCTGGAAGCTATCCCTGACTGGTCTGGGCACCCGGAACATCCCGTACGTGGCTGCACCCCAGCGCCTCCTGCATTATATTTAAATGATCTGTCTTGTGCAATAGACTGTGATCTATATGAAGCTGAGACCATTTCTGACATTCTTTGCAGTCCTAATAGATGGTATAGTACTTGGCACAGAGTAGGTGTTAAATAATTTTTTTAAAAAGTGAACTTTATGAAGATGTTAAAGGTCTAGATATGTGGCAGACAGAGTCTACGGTGACACCCTAGTAATCTCTGCCTGCTGGCATTCACTCTGCTGTATAATCCTCTCCCATAGAGTGTAGGTGAGACCCAACAGAATATGAGTCTGGCCAGCCCTATTGCTTCTGTCCAATAGAATATGGCGAAGGTGATGGATGTCACTTCTGTGCTTCCACTGTGATACACATATAAGACTCTAAGGGACTCACTGCCCTCCTGGCCTTGAAGAAGCAGCATGTTGTGAACTGGCTATGGGGAGAGTCACATGTCAGGGAAATGTCAGTGGCCTCTAAGACCAGACAGTGGCTCCGAGCCAACATCCAGCAGAAAACTGGGGCCCTCAGTCCTACACCAAAAGGAAAGGAATTCTGCCAGCAACCTGAATGAGGTTGGAGGTGGATCCTAGTTGAGCCGCCAGATAACAACCCAGTCCGGTCAACAGCTTAATTGCAACCAGACTCTGAACAAAGAACCCAGCTAAGCCCGGACTCCTGGCCTACAGAGACCGGGAGATAATAAATGCGTGTGTTTTAAGTCACTAAGTTTCTAGTGTGGCGTAATAGAAAACGAATGGATGTCCAGCTTTTCAGGAAAGGGAAGAGAGGCAGGAAAGCAACACCAGTGGAGCATTGGCTGGTATAAGCTAGTGAGCCCAACCTCAGCATTAAGCAGGCACCTCAGTATTTGTTGCAGGAGATGGGAGGCCTCCATCCCAGAACCAACTGAACCTGGCTAGTCTGAGTCCTTCGCCATGAATACATCCCATCTCATTCCTGCCGCCATTTAAATCTAATTTAGGCTGTTACTTGGCCAAGAGTCATAGGTTGGTACTTAAGGGAGGAGGTAAATGGAGCGGCCAGAAAACAGAATCAGAGTCGGACAGAGTGGGGCTGGAACCTGCGGCTGCTTCTGTCAAGATGCGAGACCCCGGGTAAATGGCCTAACCTCCCTGAGCTTAGTCCCCTGGGTAAGCAAGGCTGATTTCAGGGCTCTGTTACAGTTATGTGAAATGGCAAGAAGTGGCAAGTTCAAGGTCTATGTTCCCTTCCCAACCCCACCACCCGCTGCCCTCCCCCACTTTCCCTGGCTCTAAGGTTAAGGCCGCTATGGGATTCTCCTGGACCGAACAGGTCTTGGCCGATGCCTGGGAGGTTTACGCTGCAGCTGAAATCCCAGGAAATTGTACCCTGCCTGTTCCAACGCCGTGAGGCTGCTGAGAGATCAGGCCAATTTCCTGAAATGACTTACTGCTTCCCCTTTCACGGGCACTTTCTATATCATAAATGGGACTTGACCAAACACATTGGGAAGCGAGAGCTGTCCTAACTCCCGTCCCCCAGACCATCACCCCTTTGCCACATCATCCAGTCCCCTGGGCCTTTGCCCCCAGAGCTCAGGGAATCATGCGACGTCCCCTCAGATGGGCAGAAAGCACACTGCCACCCTGGGTGGCCTGGGGGCCCTGAGGAAGCATCAAAGGAGAGCCTGTTTTTTGTTTTTTGTTTTTAAATAAATAAGCTCTTGTTTTCCCATTAGACTTCTGAGAGCTTTGAGCCCTTCTACCTCACAAGCCCTCCTCCCTCAATGCCTTAGGAGGGAAGGAAACAGGAAACAGAATGCAATCACTAACTTTATTTTATGGATAGAGAAATAGAGCCCATTTGTCCAGTATCCCACAGCCTGGAATATCTAGATTTATCAGATGTCTACTAATACCCAGGACCACGTCGGGCACCCCTGAGCGTGACAGTGCGTGTGTGTGTGTGTGTGTGTGTGTGTGTGTGTGTGTGTGATTTCAGATTCTGCTAACAGTGTACGTATTAAGGTATGATGTTGAGGATGCTCATGGAATCTCACACCTCTGAGATCAATCTTCTCGTGTTACAGATGAAGAACTAAGACCCGCCCAGGCAAAGGACAAGCACAGGAAGCCAGGTTTCCTAAGTCTCTGGCTCTGCCTTTTTTGCTTAGACCGTGCTGTTCGATTTCCTTTTGATCTAGCCCCACTTCTTTAGCCCCTGGGCAGGTGCTACTTTGCTCAAAGGCCTTGGGACCCCCTTCTTAGGGAGCAGCGCCAGAGGGGACCCCTTGGTTTGCCTCAGGCCTTTCAGCTGCCATCTTGGCAGGGCAGCCCTCCCGCCCAGGGTCCTGCTTCCTTCTTTGACCTCCTCCCCCCCACCCCCCGCTGCCCCCGGTCCTACTCCAGCCCTCCACACTGGGGCACTACAGCCTTCGAGAAGAGCTAGAACCGCCCTTGGTGTGAAGGGAGCAGAGTCTGGAGAGCCAGCCGTGCGCCCTTCCCTGAGATGTGGGAACTGGATGCTGGCAATGAGCAGGGTGCCGTGGGGAGAGGGCAGGGAAAGGAGGAAGCGGCACGGCACAAGCTTATTTAATCCTCAGGGCACGTCTCTGAGGTGTTTTACAAGATGAGGAAGCTGAGGCTTAGAGAGGGAGGCAGCCAGGCTTAGGCTTAAGAACGTGCGAGCGTAAGAATCCAATCCAGTCGCTGGCTCCAGCGAGAGCCTGTGGTCCTACATTTCCGAGGCACCAAGAGGACCTGACTCAGCTCCAGGTGGCTCTGCGTGACTTTCAAGGCCAAAAGCGCTTAAGAATTTTCCAAGCAGTTTATTCTTACTGCCTCATTCAAACGTCACCCCCAACTGCAGTGGGCCTCGCTCGACGCCTCTCAGGCCACCGCAAGGTAATCGTGGGCGGAAATGCAGGGCTTCATTCCTTCCGTCCTAATTAACTGACCCTCTTCCTTAACCAGCCCCCCGAGTTGCCCAGCAACACCTGTGCTGTGTGTAACCGGGACAGGGGCGCTGCAGTGTTTTTGGATACAAACGATTTCTTAAATTAGCTCCGAACCCCAGGAAACAAGACAAATTAATCAGTAAGAAAACCAAAGCAGATTATAATTAATTACCTACGTGTGGACCAGGTTTCTCTGTAGCCACGAGGTTTACATAAGTGCATTCTGCTCTGTTCTCTTTTTTCTAAATATAAATCCAGTTTTAGAATCCTAGGGCCTCGAGCCTCAGTTGACAAAGGCTAAGTTGACTCCGTCCCCAGCTCAAAAGAGGATCCTGAGTGAGTCACTTCCCCCTGCCTGCTTCCCCCTGGGTCGATAAGCCTCCCTCTCGGGGTGGGAGGGAAAGATAAGAGCTGAGGGCATTATTCTGGAGCAGAGAGCATGCCCTGCTCTGCAGAACCATTTTCATTGACATGGGAGGCTTTTCTGAAGCTGGCTGGGCAAAGCCCCTCCGAGGGGGGCAGACCATCACTCTGAGTGGCCACATTCTCTAGCCCGAGCTACCTCCCCGACCCACAACCTGATCCTCAGTTTCCCTTAAAAAAAAAAAAAAAAGGTATAAAATGTTCAGGCCCTTTCCACAGAAGGCTACAAGTCAAAAAGTCAACTGCTACCTGAGTCTCTTTTATGGACGAGGTGGGAAATTGAAAAGCTGAGTGGGGCAAGGGGTTGCGTGTTCCTTGGGCTTGTGTATTAAATTGCATTCGCAGTGCTCTGCAGCATGAGGTGACAGGGGGTACTAACGTCATTAAATGTGCTTCAGAGCTCTGGGGCTTCACTGAAACTCCTATTCACCATTGGACTGTGAAGGTGGAGGCTAACTTCTCCATTTCATAGAGCAGGGAACTGAGGCTTAGAGAAGAAAAGCAACTTCCCTAAGGTCACAGTGAGTTGGTGCAGAGCCAACTTGGAAGCCAGGACTCACAAATCCTTGTCATGTACCCAATCCAGTGCTCCAACCCATGTCTTCTTTCCGCCCCTTTGACTGTCCGTTGTGCATCCCTGGGAAAAGGACTGAGCTGGTGGGACAGCCAGTTCTGGTCCTGGCTCTGTCACTGTGTGACCCTGGGCACGTCCCTAACCTTCCTGAGATCGTAGAAAATGGAAAGGGCTTAGATGGATCTCAAAGTTCCCTTCCAGTTCTGATAGCCTGTGAGTTATATGTCCTGTGGATTCTCTTCCCTTTCATACACCGGGGGAGGGGGGGGGAGGAAGTTGGGCTGTTTCTTTCCCTAGATGACAATGATGGGTAAAACAGAAGAGCCAGGTGTGGGCTGATCATGAAGAGTGGCCTGCAGGGGAGGGAGGGAGGGAGGGAGGGAAGGGTCATGGAGAATCCTCAGTGGGAATTGACAACAGATACCAAAGCAGGAGTCATGCTTACAAAGACCAAAAGAAACGGAAAGTGGCCATTTCAAACTGCAGCCCTCTCTACAGGTGACAGCCTCAGGCCTCACTGTGCTCCATCCCAGCGGGAAAGGACCGTATTCCCTCTCTCTAAGCCATTCATGCTCTGTCTACCCCCTTCAGCTGCTCTCCCAGATGCAATACAAGTTGGGTTCCTCCAACTATTGTTCTGTGTTCAGTAGATAAGACACAAAGAGAATGATGCTTCAGGAAAATGAGATGCCATTTTTAGCTTGTCAGGAAGACAATTTCCTTGAGGGGAAGAGAGAAGGCTAAAAGGCCCATCTCCATTTCTGGAGTGGCAGCCACATGCTAGAAGAGCGGCCTCCATCATCCCGAGGAAAAGACTTATTTCGTCCTGTAGTTTGCCTTTCTTAGCAATTGGGTGTAAATTTGGAATTCCCCTTCACTATTGTCCATAAAAATATTCCATCCGAACTGTGCTGCCCAATACGCTAGCCGCCAGGCACGTGTAAAATAAAACTAAAAGTTCAGGTCCTCCTCACGCTGGCCGCATTGAAGGTGCTGGTGGCTACCATGTCGGCCGCACAGATCTGAAGATTCTCATCGCCACAGAGTATTCGAGTGCACGGTGAGATGCACTAGAACATAAACTCCCCAAGAGCAGGGACTCGGCCTTGTTTGTTCCCAGATCTCAAGTACCCAGTGAAGTATCTGACACACACTTGGCACTGCATTTATTGAATGAATTTATTGAATTCGTGGCTAGGCAAGTTAGATAGGGCAGAGAATACGGTAGTGCCAGTACAAGGATGCTAGTAATTCAAAATTACACCAAGAAACTCTGATTTCCTCTACTGTTCGTTCTCTAAGAGGCGTCTGAGCCCCATTGGTGCTTCCCTAGCCTGGGTACTAAGAGGGATATGAAAAACAACAACAAGGGAATTCTCTGGTGGTCCAGTGGTTAGGATTTCGGGTTTTCACTGCCAGGGGCCCAGGTTTGATCGCTGGTCAGGGAACTAAGATCCTGCAAGCCATACGGTGTGGCCGGAAAAAAACAAACAAAAAAACACCACCACCACCAAGAGTAGGTCGGTCAATGTATTGGAAGGAGCAGAGCAGAGGACTGGGAAAGAGAAGACCCAGGCCCTAGTCCATATTTCAATCACAGGGGCAAGTGGAGCCCCTTTGAATCTCCCTTGTAACCTGTACAATGAGAGTAATAATACTCTCCCCAAGGAGGTGTTTCTATGAACCAAGTGGGATAATGTAACAGAATACTTTGGAAGCTCTAAGGAGTTGGCGTCATTGACCTCGCCCTCAAGTTGCTTTTGAGTCCCGCTGCCATGATCCTTAAGAATATTTTGCCTTATCCAAAGGCTCTCCCTGCCTTGAGATCATAATACCTCAGTCCATCGTGTACACGTCCAAGGAAAGATTTCTGCTGAAATACCATTATTATCATGTCCTGGAGCTCCAAAGACTAAAATGGCTCCCGACTGCCTGGGAGATCAAGACCTATCTCCATCTTCTAATACTTGGTAGGATTACGTGCCCCATGTGCTTAGGAAGCTCCTATTTCATGATCGGCAGATAGGCCGTTCCTGAGGTGAGAACCCTTATTCCTGTTACACATGTGCCCCGGCCCCACCTGTGCCTTTGCTTCTCCCACCTCTTCACACTGCATCTGCCCCCTTAGTTCACCCTGTCTGTAACTCCAGCCCCCAAACCCAGGCGCTCTTAGTGCCTCTCCTGTCTTGTACATGTTAAGTTCTCCCGCGTGGGCTTGTTCTGATGGTTTCCTGTGTCTCTGCTCCTCCACCACACGGGTCCACACTCAAAGAAGGGAGGTGCTCTTAGGCAGTACTTGGCTCCTTAGGGGAACCTAGGGACGGGGATGGCGTGGTTGGCCCTGTAGGCCTGGGTTCCAATAGGGTCAGATATAGGGAACAGGGTAAGCCAAGAAGCTTAGCCTTGAAAAGACAGTCCGACCAGCTTTGTACAGGCAGACTATGCTTTTCCTTCAATGGACTCCATGTTTTAGCGAACACATTGCAAATACCTTATGTTTAGTATGTAATGATAATAAAAATTTCATTTCCCCATGTTGTTATACTTTAGGTTGGTATCATTTCAGCCCAAAGGAACAGAATTTTAGTTAAATGAAGCTTTCCTCCAGAGAGCTGACTCCTTTGGGTTTCAGTAAATGGTCTCACCCTGGATCCAAACCTCCATGACTCCCACTACTCATCTAGAGGCCTCTCACACGGTACAGCAATGACGGATGTGACGTGCAGCCCAGTGACTTTAAGTGGCATTCTAGGGGGAAGCAGAGCCCTGGGATTAGCCAAGATCATCCCGGAAGGTGAGCCCAGGCTCCCAACCCACTGCAGAAGGCCGGGATGCGTGCGGCCCCAGACTGCGTCCTCCTTATAGTAAACACCATCTTCCCTGGGGAGAACAGGGTTACAGCCAAGCAGATATTGCTCGTGTGAGGCCTAAGCCAGCGCCAACAGTTGTGGCTGAGTATAAACAGAATGCCCAATTAAAACACCTAATTATAGGGCAGACTAGAACCAGGAGGGGGGCTCTGTTGGTGGCCCCGAAGCCAGCTGCCAGCCAGGCTGCTGGCTTCTCCCAAATCAGCCACAACCGGTCTCAGACTGGAGTGAACCTCCAAGTGGACACATGCACTGGAGGGCTGGGAGGGCAGAGGGGGGCCCTCCAAGAGGGGAGAAGGCACGCCTTGTTGCTTCTAAGCTCCTAGGGCTGTGGGAGCGTTCTCCCAAGGAGCACCCAGGCAGCTTTCTGGAAGACTATAGGGGGAGATGCCCCTTAGCAGAGGAGAGTTGGGATTTCACTTTTTGGGGACCCAGTTACCTCATCTAAGGAAAGGGATACCTCATTCACAGGATAACTATGAAATAAATGTAGCCAAGGGTAATTTAAAAGCCCTTTGCTCTTGGCGGAGCACTGCAATAGACCATGCGCTTTCCCAAAAAGCCGGAGGCAGGGACATGCTCTGAACAGCAGTGGCCCAAAACCTGGGCGCAAAACAGTTCTTCCTGCTGACCTGCAGGCGTTCATCCCTCTTGCCAGGCACCGAAATACTGATGGTCACCCAACTCTACCTCAATCATCACACTGTCAGTGCTTAATATACCGTTTTCAGCGATACTGATGATAAAATAAGTTTCTACGATGTCTTTCCTCCTAGGATTTCAAAGCATGGTTCACAGGTGTCTATGACTCCAACCTTCCTAAGAGGTTGATAACAGGGGTGAACATTTGAATCTTACTGGTGGAGAACGAGGGCTCTGTGTTCCAGTAACTTGCCCCCAGTTCCCCTAGGATGACAGAGGAAGAGCTTGAACTAGGACCTCGAAATGCAAGCATCAAGGTCATCATCTTGAAGCCCGCTAGGTTAAGCCTTCAAAGCACTGCTAGAAGTGGACACTACCAAGTGGAACTGAGGCAGAGTCTAGGTTTCAGCTTTTCTGGGGTCATTTCCCTAGCCTCCTTTGGGGAGAAGCCTTCTTCTGTTTCTTTTACATAATAAAAGGATGGGATGTGGCCCCTCACCTCAGGGAGGGTGATATTGTTAGTCAAGTGTTCTTAGCTCACATAGCACTGGCTGAGAGGCGGTCTCTGTAGCTTTGGGGCTTTAGGTCAAAAGCACACCACCACATTATGTGGGTGTAACTAAGGGTATATTGTGTCCTCAAGGGGAGAAAACACCTCCCTCCTCCCAACCAGCCTGAGCAATATGCCAGAACAGGGGTCCTGCTACTGAACCCCATCAGCAGTGGGCATCGGTGTCAGCAAGCCTGTTCCCTTAGTAGCCCAGACGTTCTTTGACAGAGGGATGGGAGTTGCGCTAACAAACACTGAATACGGGGTCACAGGATCTGGCTTCGAGCTGGGCTCTGCTATCTATTAACTGCGATTCAGGGAAGACTCCTCTGGGCATTGGCATCTCATCTGTAAAACTGGAATGATAACCATTAACGTCACAAAGCTATTGTTAGAGGTAAAGGACAGTGTAGCCTAGTGGTCAAACCCATGGCCTCCAGAGACAGAGCTGGATGCGGATCCTGTTGCACCACCCACTAGTTATAGGACTCTTGGGTAACGTACTGAATATAGCGAACCCCTAGTTTTCTCATCTGACACTAGAGAAGGGCAATCGTACTTAGAGTGTTGTTTGGAGGTTTTCATTGACATGGTGCCTGGTGCACAGTGAGCTCTCAATAAACTCTGCGAGTTAGTATTACAGATAAAAGATGTAACGCACAATGCGACTGCAATCGATTATTTTCTAGGCTTTGGGCAAGTGGTGTCAGTATATGCGGGGCTTTGCATATGGTAAACGCATGATAAGTACCTGCTCCGTGTAATTATGGCGTCCGTATAGCAGCAGCTTCACTCTGGAAGTCAGCTCAGAGATGAGTATCATTTGCAATAACGACCTTCCAGGCTGCCAACCCTACAAAGTGGACCAACTAAAGACAGGCAGTGTGATTCAGCTGCCTCTCAGGGGAGGGTTTCTGGTGACAGCGAAAGCCACAAGAGATTCGACCTGAGTAATTTCTGTGTGTCAGCAGAAGGCTCTTCCTCTCCCAGGGAAGATACACCTAGTGCCATGTGTAGTTTGGGGCACGCACTGTGCAGGGATCACTCTGGGACCTGGAGACAGCACAGCTGTCCCGGGTTGTCTCGGCAGCAAAGACTTTCTCCGTGTAAGAGCAGCCAAAGCTGAGGGCTCTCCCCACCCGCTTCCTCCCACGTGCTCCGTCCCTCACTGACAGCCAAGAGACTTGTGAGGTGGCAAATCAGTATTAAGCGCTGGTGTGTGCAAGTGACCCAGGGAATACGACAGGGTGCGGGGCTGCTGTTCCCCGCCTAACTGCCCTCAACTGCCAACTTGCAGGGTGGGAGCCCAGAGTTGCCCACGCAGTTTTTTCAGTCTGATGAATTTCATCACTTTCCTTCCACTGTGGGAGAGCCCTCTACCTTTCCTTAGTTCAAGCACAAGGGAGGTATTCTTCTGCCCTGCAGGATCCAGGGAATAACTGCACAGACACTCGTTCCCCAGTTCCTGTTAATGGCTAACAGTCCGTGCTTATCACCTGCCACTCCCTGTACTAAGCTCTTTACCTGCATCGGGTCATTCAATCCTCCCAACAGCTAGGTCATCATTATGCCATCTAATCACAGCAATCAGCTCAGGATCACCATCCCCCAGTTAGATAATCGAGGAAACTAAGGCTTAAAGATGCTAAGGAGGTTGCCCAAGGCCCTAGGAGGATCTCCAATTGTAGAGTCAGGAATTTTTTTTCCCTGGCCACGCCGCCGCAAGGCATGCGGGATCCTGGTTCCCCAACCAGGGATCCAACGCTTGCCCCCCCCCCCCCCCCCCCCCCGCAGTGAAAGCACGGGGTCTCAACCACTGGACCGCCAGGGAAGTCCCTAGAGTCAGGATTCGCACACAGGCAGTCTGCCTGCCTCCCTCTCCACTCCTGGGCTGTAAAGCCCAAGCTTTGGCAGACTCCCTTCATTCTTTCCAGATTGAGTAGCTCTAATATTTTCATTGCGCCTCTATAAAGAAAACCTTCCAACCCCTAATCACCCCAGTGCCCATCTCTGGAGCTTCTCCAGCCATTAAGAGGTTTTTACCTCTTAATGTGCAAGAGCCAGAACTACCCAACATCACTCCAGGTGCTGACCCTGTAGTTTACAAATAACTTAACAATGTTATCTCATTTTATTCTCGCAGCAGTCCCAGTGGGGACATCGGCAGGTCAGACAATTGTCCAAGGTCACGGAGCCATGGCTCAGCCCAGGACCCACGCCTCCCGTGCTCTTTCCCCCCTCCTGTCTAGCGTTGCTTCTGGGTGTTGGTCTCAGCCTTGTTCCCACAGGACACCCTGTATGTTTGGCGAGAGTATGACATTTCCCAAGTCTTATTGGCTGATGTCACCAGGCCAACCCCACTCCCTAGGTCACTGTGGGTCCATTCATTCATTCTATTCTCCACGTATAAGCTCCTGTTGGGTGATTTCAGAGGTTCTCGTGGCTCCTGGTTTCGCCTTCCCTTCTCCTCCCCAGTTCCCAGTCCATCCTCCACTGAGGCCAGAATAATCTCCCTAAAATACTAACCTGGATCACGCCACCATCTTACTTAAGATCCTTCAGAGCCATATCCCTGGCCACAGCCCGTGGTGGCTCCCGTCATCCTGGCTGCCTCTCCTGCAGTTACCCTCCCCCCACCATGTTGTCCCTCCCTGTACCCCGCCCCCCGCCCTACCCCACGAAGCCTTGGCTTCAGCCACAGGAGCCCTGCAGTTGCCCCCAACACCCTGAAGCTCTCTCTGCTGAAGCCTTGCCCACTCTGCTCTTTCCAGCGGGATTACCTACACCTCCTCTCTTTTCTGTCTAACGAACTCAGAGGATGACTGTAAGTCAAGCCAAGATTTCGTATCTCTCGAGTGGAATCCTACTAGAACTTCCTTTCTGAATCACACATCTCCCCTCACGGCCCCTCCCACACTTCACTTCTCCATATCCACCACTGGACTGGAAACTCCTCGAAACAAGGCTCCCGATCTGTCTAACTTTGTGCCTTCCGGATATGGCGCACAGTGAATCCTTGGAATGTGCATTAAATAAGGGAGGAATGAATGAATGAATCCTCCCTTGCCCACCCCGACCCCAGCAGAGCGGCTGTCTTCTGAGGTCTCTCAGCACTTTAGAATATCTTTCTATGAGCACTGCTAGCCTCTATTTCTGTTTCCTTGTATGTCTGTCTCTATTTCCTTCCATGTCTGTTTTCACCACTACATTGGAAATATATTCTTCTTCCTCAGACTCTGAGATATTTCAAGGGTAGGAGGTGCATTTCCGAGCACAAAGCCCAGCACATAGTAGGAGCTGAATTAATTGAGTGAACGGAGTGACTCCCAGGTCCTCGCTCTTTCCTGCCAATGCTAATCACGGAGGAGCACCATCTCATACCTCAGGTAACTTCTACCTAAACGCAGTGGCTTGCTTTGCTCACGCCCAAGCCAGGTCTACTTGTCTGCCAGCTGACATCTTGGGGCACGGCTCCTCGCTACCCAAACAGCTCTGTGTCCTCATGGCTCACGGGCCCAGCCACTCCGCGGCATGTGGGATCTTCCCAGACCGGGGCACGAACCCGTGTCCCCTGCATCGGCAGGCGGACTCTCAACCATTGCGCCACCAGGGAAGCCCCAAAGCTCCATCTCTTGCATGAGCCTTGGGTCTTGGTTTGCACTCCTCATCCTGGGCTGACATCTCTTTAGTGTCTATTTTTCATTACATAAAGGTTGGTGAGAAAATATTCATCTAACCACCTGCCTGCCCACCCACCCATCCATGCATCCATCCCACTTGTGTTGAACATCTGAGAAGGACCAGGCCTTGTGCCAGACTCTGGGAAATTCACTGATAGACAAAACAGAGTTCCTGGCCTCAAGGAGCTCAGTTGGGGCAGAAGACAAACAGGGAACAAATAAGCATAATGCCCTGTGACACACATGCTCCTGAGGTCATTTAAAGCATGCAGGTGGGGGGACTTCCCTGGTGGCGCAGTGGTTAAGAATCTGCCTGCCAATGCAGGGGACATGGGTTCGAGCCCTGGTCCGGGAACATCCCACATGCCACGGAGCATCTAAGCCCGTGCGCCACAACTACTGAGCCTATGCTCTAGAGCCCGTGAGCCACAACTACTAACCCCGCGCGCCGCAACTACTGAAGCCCGCGCACCTAGAACCCATGCTCCGCAACAAGAGAAGCCACCGCAATGAGAAACCCACGCACCGCAACGAAGAGTAGCCCCTGCTCGCCGCAGCTAGAGAAAGCCCGCGTGCAGCAACGAAGACCCAACGTAGCCAAAAATAAATAAAATTAAAGCATCTCACCAAGACGGTGAGATTAACTCTGCTGACAGTGGGCAGGATTTGAGCAGAGTCTTGATGGATAGGAGGACTTTTGCCATCCAGACGAGAGAGAAGGAACAGCAGGTGTGATATGGGAAGGAGGGAAGGTACTAGAAGCTCTAAGGAGGGCAACAATGGGGTGGAGGAGGGGCATAGCAGGAAAGAGAAACCTTGTCTGTTTATCTTTTCTCACTAGGGGAGAAGTTTTGTTTCCAAAAGACCGTGGGTCAATTATATTATCTTAGTAAATGAAGAAAAGCATGCCGATTCTGGCCTTTGCTCTGCAGAACTCGGCAAGCCACAGCCTCCTCTAAAAAGCCAAGGAAAGAGCTTTAAAATGAATCCATTCTTTCATCCAACACTACCAGCACCTACCATATTTAATATTTGTATTCGTGTGATGGCAATCGTCTCCCCCCAATGTCTATAAGCTACCTGAGAGCAGAGATTTTGTTATGATCTGCGTGGAATCCCAAGAGCCTCCAGCAATCCCTGGTACATAGTAAACACCTCATAAATATTTGCTTAATGAATTCACTGGACTCCTGCTACCTGCCAGGAACTGAATTAGGTCCTGGAGATAAAGGCATGGACTAGACACATTGCCTGCCCTTTAAGCAAGGTCAATTACATGAGCTAGCTCCTTAGAAAGCCATTTTGGGGTTGGTAAGAAATCATTTCTGTTTTAAAGCTTGAAAAATAAAAAAGACCTTTCTACAAGCTGTGAGATGACCTTTTGGGAGTTCACAGGAAGGGTCTCGGCCACCTGCCCCTGCATGCTTGCAGACACTAATTTTACAGTGCCCCTCCCTTCTGTCGCTGGGGCAGACAGGTGTGCTGGGAGCGCAACAGCGCCTAGTAGACCCCTCCCCACAGGTGTCCGGGCACTGGCAAGCCCTGGGCCTCAGCTGCCTTTTCTAGGCCGTGTGGTACACTCGTGCTCACAAACACACATGCTCACGCTCACAACTCATGCTCATACAGCCACACAATCACACGGTCACATATGATCACACACTCATACAACACATGCTCGAACAGACACAGGATCACATACAACACACACTCACACACTTGCCCACACACACATACACCCACTCACACAACACAGCTCCCATATTCACACAGCACACAGTCACACACCCAGTTCTCTTACATGTACACACACACACACACACACACACACACACACACACACAGCCTGAGCCGTTAAAGTGACAGCACTCACATTTTCCATCTCTTGGTGGTTTCAAAACAGGAAGCCTGAGCACGGAGGGGAGGTGTGGGTGAGGCGAGCGCTGTGTGAAGGACCCAGGTGCGCGGGCTGGATTCAAAAGGGACGCCTTGCGGGTGCCCGTCCCCTTCAGAGGCACGAGGCCGGGGCTTAGCCAAGACCCTGAGCAGCACCAGGCCTGGCGCCCGGCTGTGGACCGTTCGGCCGGCCAGGGCGGCGACGATGCAGTCACCCAGATCACATGGCATCTCCCCCTCGGCCAGGGGTTTTCTGTGAGGAAGAAGGGAACACCCTCTGCCTTCCTGCCTGCAGACATGGAGCACCCTCTCTTTTGGAGGCCACCTCTTCCCGGAGTCCTCTGGGACTAATTCCTGTGAGCCGTTCTACCTCACCCCTTAGGTCCTCTGCTACCTACTCGGCCGGGCTCCTTTACAAGGGAAATATTCAGTTTTGTGACCTGTCCCCGCCCCTCCCCTCCCCCCCACTCCAAGATGAAACAGACCAGGGACCTGTTTTCTAAGATGAACTCCTTGCAGCACCTTGTATTTCACAGTTTTTCGTTCTCTCCTTTTTTTGGCCGTTTTATGAGCACACGCAGGATCTTAGTTCCCTGACCAGGGATCGAACCTGTGCCCCCTGCAGTGGAAGCAGGGAGTCTTAACCACTGGACCGCCAGGGAAATCCCTACAGTTTTTCATAACCAGCATCTCCTTCAGTCTTCAAGATGGCTTCATGAAGTGGTGAATACTATACCCATTTTACAGATGAGGAAGCTGAGAGCAAAGAGATAAGTCACTTGTCCCGGGGGCCCAGAAGCAGCCTTTCTGATCTCAATGCTCCATTTTCAGGAATGTCACTACTCCACCTGTCACCCTGGCTCTGAACGCAGGTGTGTCTGAGATGGACAGTGTGTTAGGACAGCCAGAGCAATGCCTGATGTGAGCAGGGAGAGAAGACGAAGGAGAGGAGTGAAGCTCTGTCACAGGCTGGCGAACATCATGCCCCACCTTTGGCCCTGAAGGCACTCCCTCCCCCCCCACTTTTTCATACACATAACAAACCACACGCATAGAAATAGATTCTAGCTGGCCTGGTGCCAGGAGCTTGGATAGGTCCATGTATAGACTTCAATTGCCTGAGGCAGTTGGGACTGATTTCCACAATTTACAGAGCAAGATGGAGGGGAAGCCTTAGCGAGATGACATTTCTGGGGATGAATGACACTTCTGGAACTTCGCTTTCTCTCTTTCTCTCTCTGAGAGAAGTGATTAAAAACCGTTTTTCCTTCAGCAATGACCTTGCAAAGGAAATTGGCTTCAGTGCTTTGAAGCTTAGAGGGAAGCCGCACACACAGCCCTTTGTGCTATATTCCTGCCAAAGGATGCTCCGGAGGGTAGAGCAGGGTGCCAGCAGCAGGCTGTCCTCCCAAACCAGCCTAAGAGACTCAGATCGAGTGATGATAGCATGTGTGTGGCTGGAAGGAGACAAGAGGGGACGAAAAACGAGACCCGGCTGGATTTTTCCACCAGGCTAGCAGTTCTGTCAGACTGTGCCCTCTGTTTCACAGTCCCCTGCACTGTAGGTTTCATATATTTAACAGCCGGGGCCTATAAAACGGGACATCAGATGTCACAGGAAAAGGATGGGTCAGGCTCAGGGGAAGCCCTGGAATTTCCTTTCCTGGAGATCTCCAGGACTGAAATGAGAGACGCCCATGCTGGGAGAAAGTATTGCTCTTCCCTCCTGTCTGGACCACTGTCCAAACCTCTCTCGCTTTCTCCAAGTCCCACCCTTTTCTTAAAAGCCTCTCCTGACCCTTCCAGGCATTCATGCTCCCTGGGGTCAGAGACTCTGACCAACGGAGTCTCACCGACTGACGAGTGAGAAAGCAGATGATGCCTGAGATGACCTTGGATGGTACCCAACACCGGCGCCTGCTGTCCCTGGGCTGTTTTGTGGGGAGTGGGGAGGGGTTTCGCAGGGCTGTACTCCACTGTCAGACCGCAGAGGCTAAATTCCAGCTTGTGTGGGTGGTGGATGCAGCCCGGGTTCCAGGAGAGACCTGGTAGGAGGAGAGGAGGGTCATCCGGGGAGCTGGACTTTGCTCAAGGCTGGTTTCGTTGGTCAGCAGAAGGATCTGGGATGCAGAAGCCACGGGAGGGAAACGGGGCTGCTCGCTCCCAGAGAGGCTCTGAAGCAGTCTGGCCACCCAAGTCCAGCAAGTTCATGTTCGTGGGGCCCGGAAGTCATGAGGGCCTCGCGGGAAGGAAGGGGAGTGGCTGGGCTCCTTGCTAGGGGTTTGTGTTCTCCAAGCAGAGACCCTCGGGCCTCAGGATCCAAAGAGGTCAGCACTCCTCCCCGGAGACCGGCAAAGACTGTAAATCTGGAATACTGGATTCCTAATGCAGCTCCTGCCAAGCGGGAAGCTGAGTAACCACTACACGGACTGACTTAGACCTTAAAGTGAGGGACCTGAAATGAAGCAAATAGGATCTGGAGTTGTGCTCCTTCGGCTGAATTCTGTCACGAGCCCAGATGTTCATTTATTTACTCATTTATTTACAACCAACACAAGT
Organism: Stenella coeruleoalba; assembly: GCF_951394435.1. NCBI lineage: Eukaryota > Metazoa > Chordata > Mammalia > Artiodactyla > Delphinidae > Stenella > Stenella coeruleoalba. The sequence continues at coordinate 98,121,663 of NC_137154.1, read as the reverse complement.
GCGCTATTTCTGTGGTTGATTCATATTTTTACTTGTTTGGGTTTAGTTTTGCTTTTTGAAACACTTCGTGAATATACTGGTAGTAGGTTCAAATCGATAATTCTTAATATTCACTGTTGGGGGTGGGAGGAAACCCAGAACATGAAAGTGTTCTATGAACTGAAAGTAAATTGAACAGATATTTTTTTCTGGGCAAGTTCCTATAGAAATCTGAATCGCATTACAATGTTAGTGCTTACGAGAGCTGGAGGTTAAAGCCAATCTACATTCCTTAATTTTTCACGGAAAATAAATTTCATCATTTTTCAAGTGAAAAGAGTGAGTAACTCAGAAGTACTTTTACATTGTTGGGGTTTACTTTGATGACTGAAAGTGAATCTATGTATCAGTAAGCGTTTTTCAAGTAAGTAAGAATCAAAATCCCTAAGAACAGTTGGTTTTTAAGTTAGATTTCCTACACTAATCCTCTTGTCTCATTTATACAATTATTATCTCCCACTAAAGCAGGACTTCTGCTAAAAAAAAAAGTATCAGGCTTCCCTGGTGGCGGAGTGGTTAAGAATCCGCCTGCCAATGCAGGGGACACGGGTTCGAGCCCTGCTCTGGGAAGACCCCACATGCTGCAGAGCAACTAAGCCCGTGTGCCACAACTACTGAGCCTGCACTCTAGAGCCTGAGAGCCACAACTACTGAGCCCACGTGCCGCAACTACTGAAGCCCGTGTGCCTAGAGCCCATGCTCTGCAACAAGAGAAGCCCCCGCAATGAGAAGCCTGCGCACCACGACAAAGAGTAGCCCCTGCTCGCCGCAACTAGAGAAAGTCCGCGTGCAGCAACGAAGACCCAACACAGCCAAAAATAAATAAATAAAATAAATTTTAAAAAAGAGAAATGCCTTAAAAAATAAATTAAAAAGTGTCTAAATAATGGGTCCTATTTCACTTTAAAAGTAATATACTTACACTTTTATAAGAAATAAACATGCAAAGATATATCTACCAGCCCCATCTTAGTGTTCAGTCCCTCGAAGCTGGTCTCCACCCACCCTTCTTCCTTCCGCCCATCCCCTCGCCCCTCGTCCTCTGTACCACGGCCCGCACCCAGCTCGTGCAGTGGTGGTTCACAGCATCCACAGACTCTGGAGCGGAACAGCTTATGTTCAATCATAGCTGTGTCACTGTGTGACCACGGGCAACTTACTCAACCTCTCTGAGATCAGTTGCCTCCTGTGTAAAATGGGAATACTCATAGGACCTGCCTCATACGGTTCTGTAAATCAGGTGAAATAAAACACAAGGCACTTAGCACCTTACGTGGCATATACTGAGCTCTCAGTGAACATTGGCTGGCATCCTCGTTCTGGGACAATGAATACGTCAGCCTTTTCAGGGTCAGCCATCCTCTTTCAAATCACATGTCATTTCATCAGGAAACATGTCAGGAAAGCCCATCCCTTTTACTTCACCTGGGAAAACCGAGCTCACGCTTCGAGACTCAGTTCAAATGCCAGCTTTCTAAAGCTTTTTATTGCAACCCCTTAGTCCCCCCTCCCCCGACCTGAAAGCTGGACGGCACCTCTTACCTAACCTAGCCACCGTCTACTGAAATTACGTCAAGAATGTGACATTCATGAGTTTGAGTATTTGAATTTTTATTTTGTGATGCCAAGACACCAAGCAGACACTCAATAAATATTTATTGAGGGACTTCCCTGGTGGCACAGTGGTTAAGAATCCTCCTGTCAATGCAGGGGATACGGACTTGAGCCCTGGTCCGAGAAGATCCCACATGCCACGGAGCAACTAAGCCCGCGAGCCACAACTACTGAGCCCACATGCCACAGCTACTGAAGCCCGCGTGCCTAGAGCCCATGCTCCACAACAAGAGAAGCCACCACAATGAGAAGCCCGTGCACTGCAATGAAGAGTAGCCCCCGCTCACCACAACTAGAGAGAAAGCCCGCGCGCAGCAACGAAGACCCAATGCAGCCACGAATAAATATTTAAAATTAAAAAATATGTATTTATTGAATGAATAAAACCAAATGGAATCAAATGGCATCTGTGCGGATGCCAGGATTTATGGGGCATATGGCTTTAGAGAAATATAATCCATATTCTATCTTTTCAAGAAACCAGTTATTTCTGTGTGGAAACGAATTTTACCAAACCGGATGTCACAGAGGGTGGGATAAAAGGAGAAATTAGAGGAGAACTTAAGGGAACAACTTCAGGGTTTTGCCATCTGTCAAGGAAGGATGTGTTATCCATCTTGTAGGTAAGTGCCTTAAAAGCTTAATGAAAAAGCAATACTCTTGAGCCACTGCCCAGCCCCAAACACAGACACTCTTGCGTCCAGACAGTCTGGTGCAATGCAAAGAACTTACGTCGATTTGCCCAGTCAGGGGTGAGCAGTAGCAGTAGTGACAGAGTAGTCCCACTCTTGAAAGGAACCTTTCTGGAAGATAAGATTGTTGTTTTATTTTAGTGCGGCCCAGAAAGGTGGGAAGCAAAGATACTTCCCCTGAGAATCAGGTGCCAGGAAGACATTCAGGTAGCTGCCAAAAGTGGGCGGGGGGGGGGAGGCGGAGCACGGGGAGTGCAAGGATATTCACTGTTCACTGGATGCCAGGCACCATCCTGGGTCCCTGACATGAAACATGATGCTCAAAAGAACCTCAGAGAGAAACACTATCATCCCCATTTTATTGATGGGGAAGTGGAGTCTAGATGAGGTTAAGTGAGCTTTTGCTCTGTATTAAAATTCCACCACCAGCAACCGCAGCGTGGAACCATCTTTCTCCACTCTAATCTATCCTTCTCACTACTGTTAGAGTAATTTTCCTAAAGCTAGTTGAGTTAAACTTTCCACTCCTTTAAAACTGTCAATGGTTCTCTTACATTCACAAAATCAAAATTCAGATGCTCAAACTCATGAATGTCACATTCTTGACAGGTTCAGTTCCCACCCATCGGTCTTCCATTTCCCATCCTCCATCCTCCCGACCATCATACCGGACTGCGCTCCTTTATCATACCATGTACTGAGATAATACCACACCTCAGGCCCCTGGCTCATGCCTCTCCTTCTCGGCTGTTTTGCTGTATACTCACTGAAAGCCAATTCATCCTTTTCCTGGATCTTCTGCCTCTCCTTCCCTGTGGTCTCCTCCTCTACGTTTCAACAATCCCTTCCAAATCTTCAATCTCACTTTTCCCTCTGGTTCAAAGCTACTCTGATCAGGCACCTCGCCACTAAAATTGCTCCCCCACAAGCCCCCAGGAGTCCTCCACGTCAAAAATCATGTGAGAAATAATGGCTAATATTGACTGAAACTTCAGATGCTGAATATTGTACCGTCACTCCAGTTTATAGATGGGGGCTCAGTGTGAAATTAAGTAGCTTGTCTCAGGTCACTCGGGAAGCGGCGGTAAGAATCTGAACTATCACAGTCCGTTCAGTGGGCTTTTTGAATTTCAGTCTCTCGCGGCCTCTCAACAGCATTTCACGTTACTGATGCTCCCTTTGCTCTCTACTTTCTACCTCGCTGACACTATACCCTTTGGGTTTTCTGCTGTTTTCTCTAGCTGTTCCTTCTCAGCTTTCTTTGTTATCTCCGACTCTTCTGCAGGCCTTCTAATGGTTGGTATTCCTCAGGCATGTGTCCAGTCTTTCTTTCCCTATTCTGTTCACTCTCTCTAGGAGATCCCAGCCACTCCCATGACCGCGACTCCCACCTGTACACACTGATGCTCTGTGTACCAACCATTTCTCCCTCTTTTTTAAAAAAAATTTTTTTTTTTTTTGCGGTGCACGGGTCTCTCACTGCTGTGGCCTCTCCCGCTGCGGAGCACAGGCTCCGGATGCGCAGGCTCAGTGGCCATGGCTCACGGGCCCAGCCACTCCGCTGCATGTGGGATCTTCCCGGACCGGGGCACGAACCCGTGTCCGCAGCATCGGCAGGCGGACTCTCAACCACTGCGCCACCAGGGAAGCTCCATTTCTCCCTCTTAACCATTGTGCTTCCATAACACGTTCCTTCCTGTTAATCTCTGCTTGAATATCTTGCTTGTACTAAACCTCACGTGTTCAAACACCAAACTCACCTTTTCCCCCTGCAAACCTGTTTCTCTCCAGATTCTCTCAGTTAATAACACACCATCTGTCCCACTTCCCAAATGAGAAGCTTAAGATCAACTCCTAACTTCTTCCTCTCTTTCCTTTCTTGCCCAGGTCTGCTCCTGAATTTATTCCACCCCTGGTCTCTTCAATCTGTCATCTCCTCTCTCTAAGCCACCACTGCCGCTCACTCTGACTACCGCAGCAGCTTCCAGTTTTGCCGTTTCCAATTTATTCTCCAAATATGCAGCCATCACACCACTCTTCTGCTTAAAACCTCCATAGCTCCCTACTTCCTTTAGGATAAAGTGCCAGGACCTCACCATGGCTAACAAGCCTGTCTGACAGATTTTCTGGCCCCTCCTAGCCTTTCTTAAGGCCACTCCCCCTTCTCTATATGCTCTTGTCACATTAGATTTCTTTCCATTCTTTGAACACATCTTCTCACAACGGAGCAAGGGAACACGTACTTCTCTCTCCCTCTCCTACACCAATATCTCGGCTCATTTTTCACATCCCAGGTTACATCTTCTGGGTTGCTTTCGCTGATTCCTTAGACTAAGCTCTCACTTACTTACCCTCATGACATCCTGCAATTCTCTCGTCCAGTATTCACTGTGCTTGTAACGACTTACGTAGTGTTTTTCTTCCTCCTTACTGTGTATATATATATATTTGACTGTTATTCTCAGTGCTGAGGGAAGTACGGGGCATGTGGTAGATACTCAGCAAACACGAACAGCCTGGCCCCAACACCACCTGGTACAGGAAACCCTCCTGCATCCTCCTAGGCTTCTCTCTGTGCTCCCACAGCCCTTAGGTTTTCATTCTGCCTTGGTTAATATTTAATGTTGTACCTGTCTTTCTCCTCCATAAGCTTACGAGCTTATGGAGGAAAAGGACCAGGTCTTCACTCGACATGCCTTACATTCTAGCATGATGCCAAAGGTGTTTATTAAATTAAAGAGGAAAAAGCTAAAAGCCTGAGCCTTGTATGTTACCAGTCCTCTGCATTCCTCAGAGTCAGGTATGCAGAAGGAGGCTGTGTCCCCCTCAAAATTCTAGGGATGAGTTACCCATTTCTGAAAGGAGCTGGAGAAACACCGAGAGGCAGCAGGGGCTGTACTTTAGCAGTAGACGTTTTTAACCTGTGCATTTCGAAAATCGGTCATGGCATTGAAATAAGGAGAAATTATGAACCGTTCTCAACTTGCCCATCTTCCTCGTTTCCCTTTCTCTATCGGCTACCAAAGCATGCTAACTGTGGTGGCTGTACCGCCTGTGTTCCATCTACAGCTCTTCTGTCCTGGGCCGGGACAGCTTCATCTCTCACCTGGCAAGTCTGCTCTGGTGTCCCCTAGTCCTTTCTCCTCTTTTATACACTGTCTGCCTTGCTGTCAGAGTTATTATTCTAGAATTGAGACTGGACCATATTACCTCTGCTTAAGTCTTTAGAGAGTTGCTGTTACCTACAGAATAAAATCTTTTCCATTTGGCATGCAAGGCGCTTCATGCTGGTGCCCAAATCTACTTTTCTATGCTCAACCCTGCCATTTCCCTCCCACACATCTCAACAACCCTGAACTCTCTCTCCTTTAATACATTGTTTCCTTCCTTGTCTTTGTACATGCTCGGGCCCTCTGCCCGGAACACTGTTCCCGTTTCCACACATACCTGCCTTCGACGCACTTTTCTATATTTGTAACAGGGAAGCGCCAAATCGACTACATGTTGGATCTCTTTCTTTTACTTTAACCTTTGCTCTCCGCTGCTTTTGTTCACTAAAAGGGTACTGTCTATACATAATGGCCTGCCTCGGGGAACCCTGCCCCCCTGCCTGAATGTTAAACCAAAGTGCTTTTGTTCAGGCAAACATCCGGACCCTGTCCACCTGTGGATGGCTGTAAGAAAGAAGAAATTAACACATCCCCTCCCCGAGGCTGGCCATTCCAGGGGATATTTGCAAAACTTATGGCCTTTTTACCTTTCTTCCTCATCTCCTCCCCCTCTCTGTGCTATAAAAGAAACTGGCATCCGAGCCCCGATAAGATGATTATTTTGAGACTTTAGTCTGCCATCTTCTCTGTCTACCAGCTTTCTGAATTAAGTCGTCTTCCTTGCCTCAACACCTTGTCTCTAATTCATTGGCCTGTCCTGTGGCGACCAGAGTGAGCTTGGAGTCACACTCTGGACAGTACAGTGGAGTTAACTGTTCCTACCAGGGACTCGTCTGTTTGGCTTCTGTCAAGCTGTGTTTGCCTTTACTGACCCAAAGAAGATAGAGAAATGTCTTTCGCTTCTTTAAATCTCTGGCATCTGGGACTTCCCTGGTGGTCCAGTGGGTAAGACTGCACGCTCCCAATGCAGGGGGTCTGCGTTTGATCCCAGGGACCTAGATCCCACATGCATGCCGCAACTAAGAGTTCGCATGCCACAACTAAGACGTCCGTGTGCCACAACTAAGAAGTCCGCATGCCGCAACGAAGACCCGGTGCATCCAAAATAAATAAAAATTTTTTTAAAATGCTTAAAAAATTAATCAATCAATCAATCTCTGGCATCTATCATACACTAGGTGCTCAGTAAATGCTGAATAAATAAAGGAAGGAAGCCTAGGTCTTTGTGAGTCAGGCTGGTGTCTGTCTAGGCTTTTGTTTCTTTCCTTAACTAGAAGATTATCTGGCCTCTCCTTATGATTCCTGGTAGAGAAAAGTTACATTACTCCAGCTTTCTGTTACCCACATGCCAATGGGTTGGTTCTGCACTGTAAATTTTGTTGCCCATCTACTCTATGCATAAGAATTGCAGATGAAGCAGTTTAGTGCGTTAAACACAAGATCTTAAGTACATTCCAAGGGCGAATAAACACATGGGGAGAACCTGTCACTGGGTATCATCTATGTCATGCTCTAATGTCATTCTGCTGGTAATTTATGCAGCTCCCCTTTTCTACTCAAATCCTTAAGTGCAAATAATTGAAGATTGTCAAAACATTTGAAACAAGCATGACCTTCGAGTGTACAGTGAATAAGAAGTTGCTGAAAAAGTACTGGCCTGCAAAAAAAGGGGAAAAGTTCACTCCTGAATGGCTTAAGACAAAATGAGTTTATACAAAGCTCGATAGGAAACAGGAAGTTAAAAAAAAAAAGAAAAAAAGAACTGTGATAAGGAAAGCCTTAAAGAGAAATGCTGACCCAGAAAAGACGGATCTGAAAACACAGAGGGAAACTTTTTAACACAGATGCAGGATCATTTCTCTGAGGGCTTTTTTTTTTTTTAAGATGGGACTAAAAAAAGTGAGAATTGAACTCATCATAATTCTGTAAGACAAGCATGTCTGATGAAGGGGGGGAAATGATTATTCACTCTACTGGAATTGCTTTAATGGAAGCTTCTCGATGAAAGCTGCATCTTAAAATACTCATCCCGTGATGAGTTATTTCAAGATGGGAATCAAGGCAGTGGCTGCAGTGAGGTTTGTATGTGAAGCACATGCCAAGTCTTCAGATGAGCAGAGCTGACAACTATCCCCACTGGCCTTTCGGGGCTGCTGGTTCCCACCCAGTGGCATACCGGAGGCATCAACAACTAGTAAGTCTATGACTGACGCCCAAGCAAAGGGGTGGGGCCGGCCCCTGAGCCCCTTCCTTTCTCCTTGGTAAATCCCCTGTGCCCAGGCAGAGTCCTTCCCTCTGGCTCAGCATCCGAAGCTCTTTTCCATTCTCTCTCTCCTCACGGCAGCTGTAGATAAGGCCCCCAGTGGATCATCAGGCCTCCAGCCCTCTCTGTGCTCATGAAAACCAAAAGCTTTTGAAGTGTTAAGTCTCGAGAGGAGAATGTAAATGTCAATGGCCCTATTCAGCCATCCCTGTTCTTGCGCATCATTCAACGTCCACATCAGGTGTCCCCTCCTCTGATACGTCATCCAGTTCCTCCAGACAAGACACTACTTCTCCTGCGTTCATACATTTCTGTACATACCTCTATTATCACGCGCTCTTCTCATCACCATGACAATTCGCTCATACAGCTTGGCTGCCTTTAAGGCAAGGCCTGCACTGTGATCAGTCTCCCTTCCCTCCCAAGCCTCACGCAGGGCTCCTCAACACACGTTTGGGGAATAAAGGTTATGAATGAATGCACTTCCGAATGAAGGAGTGGAGATTCTGTCTGTCGACACCCATTTAGAGACAAGAGCCAAACACGTCGAATGGCAGGATTGCCAATGTGAAGCTTGGATTTGGGCCGAGCTCGGGTGCAAGGCGCCCAAGCCACATAAACAAGCAAACTGGATGGCTGGGACTTGTTTCCAGGGACTGATCAGCGACATACTCGAGCATGTTCAGACATACTTGAGGATGTTAGGACTCCTCTTTCCCAAGTCAATACCTGCATCCAGTCCCTGCCAGACATCTTTCCCTGAAGCATGTATTAAATTGGACACCTGGGAGCTCCATGAAGTAATGGAGCTTGAAGAAAACACTTTGCATTTGTGATGATTTGGATTAAACTTTAATTGGGGTTTGAGATGCAGTGAGGGGGCGGAAGCCAAGGTTTGCAGGGGTGTAGGGGGTGCACTTCTTTTGTCGATGTGAAGCCTCCTACTTGCTTCCTTGACCTCAATACTCCCTCCCCAAATCCACAGTCCTTTCTTATTTATTTTTTTAATTTAATTTTTTAATTGAAGTTTAGTTGATTTACAATGTTGTGACAATCGCTGCTGTACAGCAAAGAGACTCAGTTTTACACATATAGACATTGTGTTTTTTTCGTATTCTTATTTGCTATTTAACATGAGGGCTTAATGTCTCTAAAGAGAGAGACAGGCCAACTACACAGCCAATATGGGTGGGAGACGTTTGCTCTGACATTCCCAAAGCCCTTCAAAACCTTTCTGTTTGATATTACGTAGGTACAGTTGAGACAAGCTGGAACCTGGGAGCTGGGGCCCTTGGCTGCAATGCTTGTACCTGGATAAACGTCTCCCTGAGTAAAAAAATACAAAGAAATTGTAAGGGACTAAAAATAACTGCATGCATGCGCAGTTGGGGCAAATTATGGACAAGATACAAAAAGCCCAAAAGAACCCAAGCCCGACTTCTGAAGATCCGGGAGCAAAAGCAGGGTACTACGCATGCCCCTGCACACAGCACCACGAAAGGGGTGGGCAGACCACCTAAGCCACCCCTCTGGCCCGACTCCTGGACACACCCCTACCCTCACTCCATATAAGGAACCAGCCTGCACTCCCTCAGGTAGCAAGCAAGGGAACCAGTTACTTGTTTTTGCTCCCTCCTGCTACAGCAGGAGACCCAATAAAGCCTTGCCTAAAATCCTTGTCTGGCCTCTTATCAATTTCTATTGATTAAGGAGGCCATGAACCCTGATTGGTAACATAGTGATGAGTGTACCATAAGAGGTCAGGCATTTCAATAGAACTCACTGATTGCTATACACCTGAAACTAACACAACACTGTAAATCAACTATACTCCAATAAAAGTTAAAAAAAAAAACCTCATTGAGAGAGATGAAAATGTTTCATTGGAGGGAGAAAGGGAGGGCAGGTGGAATTCCAGCACCTATTTGAAGAGAAGGAGCCACTTTGGGAAACTATAATTTAAAAAATAGCTCAACTTTTTAGGTCTTACGGCTAATGCCCATTGAAGGGAGGCCAGAACCCTGCCAGTCCCTTTGAACGAGCATAGGAAATTACAGGGGAAGACTTTTAGATAAAGTTGTTGGCACACGTAAGTGACCCTCACTTTAAGGTTATTTTAGATTAGCTTGTTAGCTTATGTAACTCAGGCTTGCTTGTTTGGGAATGGGAAGCAGGGTGGTGGAAAGGCAAACCATGATTTCACCTCCATTATAAACACAGGAAGTAACTGGTGCTACAACAGGACTTCACAAGTTGTATTTTACAAGCTGCAGGAAATACTGTGGGAGAACATAAGCTTATCTTGAGATGAGATGAAGTCCAGCCACGAGCAAAATTCCCGTGTCTCAGTTAGGACACAGATACCTAAAATGTGCAGAGCCTGGGCAAGAATGTCAAGGGAGACCCACCTATCCGACGTCTAATGCTTAGAAGCTATAAATCAAGCAAACAAACTGGCAAATAAAATACGTCCTATCCTCCTGCTTGACACATCGGCCTTCATCAAGGCCTGGTTAGATTTCCCAGACTCCTTGGCATTTTGTGCCAAAACACGGCTGGCCCTGATCCCTTTACGTGCGCTCTGCCCCCACCCGCTTTTATGCCCTCCCCCCGGCTCCTTCGGGTACCAGGAGAGTCCTCACATGCATGTGTATGGACACCTCAGGAGCATGTCAAAACTGTTCACACCACAAACAGCTGCTCCTTGGTCATGCTCAGGGCTAGGGGTGTCTGTCCTCGAGAGGCTGGACACAGGGAAGAAACTCAGGAAGCAGCCTGCTAGTCCTCTGGGTCCTTAACACCCAGAGTGTGTGATGTGTGTTTGTGGGGGGCAGGGGGAGGGGGAGGGACACAGGCTCCAGGTAAGCGCGTCCCTGTGGACCTAGGGAATCTGCACTCTGTCCTAAAGGGCACAGCCGTAGAAGACCAGAAGGGAACCCTCTGGTCTAAGATCAAGATTGGGTACAAAAAGTTCATGTATGAGTAAGACAAGAGAGAAAAAAGTGAAACCAACGAATACTAGTGAAATCTCTACATTGTAAAGGCTGTGGGTGACTGCAGATCCTTCTGCAGACCACCAGCAGGGAGATATAATGATGGTCCCTCTATCAGGGAGGGAGCGGAAATGGACAGACATGGACTGAGGGTGAATAAGGATTCAGATAGCGGCATCGCAGGGTGTTGAGAGAGAAACCCTGTCACGCCCCGATGTGCAGCGTTGGCGATGCGTTGTGTCACCTGCTCGGCAGAGTCTGCCTTAGGTGGGCCTCTCTGGGTGAGTCTGACGGGGCTGGCCTGATGGGCAGATGCACTTGGCAGGGAATGGTAAACACCAAGGATGGCACTGAGCTCCCCGGGCTGAGGAGGAGGTGGCTGCCAAAGACACAACAGGGATGAGATGGGGCTGTTGGCTGACATGGTACAAGGGGCTTCAAAGGAGGGTCCAGCCCTTCGGGGCACCTCTAAATTAGCCAGGGGCCCAGCCAACTACTACAGGGCCCCTGCGGTAGCCTCCTCGTGTGGTCTGTCATCGCAGTGCCAGCCTCCACCCTGACTGGAAGGGCTTCAGCGGTGGGCATGGAGGGCAAGGAGAGAGATCTAGACCCTATTTCTCTAACTTTTTATTCTGGACTTTTCCAAACACATACAGAAGTTGAGAGACTAGTATGACAAACTGCCTTGCATTTATCACCCAGCTTCAGTAACGACAATGACCAATGTTTGGCCAAATTTTTCATCTATTCCCCAACTTTTTTTCCCCCTGTAATTTTTTTTTTTTTTTTTTTTTTGGTACACAGGCCTCTCACTGTTGTGGACTCTCCCGTTGAGGAGCACAGGCTCCGGACGCGCAGGCTCAGTGGCCATGGCTCACAGGCCCAGCCGCTCCACGGCATGTGGGATCTTCCCGGACCGGGGCACAAACCCGTGTCCCCTGCATCGGCAGGCGGACTCTCAACCACTGCGCCACCAGGGAAGCCCCTCCCCTGGAATATTTTAAAGCAAATCTCATACATATCACCTTACCCCAAAACTCTTATGAAGACTTACTTTTTTCCCTAGAGTATTCCAAAACAACCTCCTATGCCTCTCTAAGTGATGACTGTTTTTCCTGTAACACAGTCACTGTGCCATGATCATCTCTACCATTTGTGAGCATTTCTTAGTATCATCAAATATCAAATCCATATTCTTTTCTCCCTGATTATCTCAACATCTTTTTACAGTTACTTTGTTTGAATCAGGGTCAAACAAGGTCCCGGCCTTATTTTAGCAGGATGGAAAGCCCTTCTTTGTGGTTTACGAACCAGAACCTCTCACACACCTTATCCTGAACACCATTCGGCACCCCAGCTCAAAGAGCCACAAGGTCAAACTGATGACTCTCCAGCTTGGGAGCTCTGGCCTCCCAAGAGTGACATCTCAGTGGGAACTGCAGGCAGCTGGGCCCCTGCTGCCTCTGAGTAACTCACTCTGCAGCCCACGTCTGAGAACCAGTGTCCGGAGTTTCCAAGTACTTACAGGATTCAGGTCACCGAGAAGCGGCGGGCGTGCAGTGCAAGCGGGTTCCTACGCTTTTTGGTACTGCCTTTACTTTTCAGAATTGGACCTTTCTAGTTAAGCGCCAAAAGCAAGCTGAGAGGTGTGCTACAAAGAGCCGAAAGCGAGGACCATGGACCGAGTTCTCTCTCTGCCTCTGTCTGGGTGGCCTTGAATGCAAGTCCCTCGCCAATCAGTGTCTTCATTTCTGAAGTGAGAGGGAGGGACGCTGCGATCCCGAAGACCCTCCAGTTCCGTCATTCTGTAACTTCAAGTTCAAAAGCCATCAGGTGACCCCCATGTGTCTGGCAATGTGCCAGATGTTGGGAGTACCCCGGTGCCTCTCCTTCTAGATTATAAACTCTTTATGGGCGGGGCCTCTACCTTACTTTGGCACTGCCAGATTCTAGCACAACACCAAGCACGTGGTAGGTGCTCAAGGAATGTTGTTGAATGAAGTACCCAACCCAACAACCAATGACTGAGTGTTCACAGTAAGCCAGACACTGTGCTGGGCTAGGGGTCACCAGTGTCTCCCTGGAGAGGCTAATGTTTAAATAGGGAGCTGTTCAATGGAGCAGGAAAGTGCTCTAATTATAACAGAAGTGCTTGTGGGTCTTATCAGCTCAGACCTATGACCTAGACACTGGGCTGGTGGCCCCAATCCATGGGGTTTCCTGCTCAAGTTGAACCCCACCTGCTCCAACAGAAATACCATAGAGAGTGGTCCTGGCGAGAAGAAAGTGCAGAAAGCTGTCTGTGCCAATTTACAATGGGGAACATCTCCCCAGCAGCACCCATGAGCCCTTTCAAACGTCCGTCTTCCTGAAGGGAGGCCCACGGGAACAATGCAGATAGATGGCGAAACCTTCCATAAGGGAGCTCAGTGATTCTCGAATCCTCCTAGATTGTACACATCCACCCGGGACAACGGCATAGCTCATCTTCAACATGGGCTAAGACTACAGAGTGGAAGACGGTCCCTAACCTGTGAAGTTCCTATAGGTGAGGACTGAGCGGAAGATGGTCCCTAATGTGTGAATTTCCTATAGGTGAGGGCCGTTAGCCCTCAGGATAGAGAATATGCCCCTGGCTGCTGCCCTGCCTGGCTGGGCAGGGAGGGTGAAGGGACTGTTCAAAATCCCTCTGGTTCCTTGGGCGGGACCTGAATTTCTCAAATTCTCAAAGCTGGCACCAGCAAGGCTTTGAACCACGGCCCAGAATTAAGCTCCCCATGACCAAGTCCACATCTGAGAGACAACGGCCTTATGCTCTACCTAAGACCTAACATAAGCTCTCTGCCTCAAGAAAAGACTTCCAGAAGCTTGCCAGTAAAACAAAACCAAATCCCTTTCAAAACATTCACCAGGTTCTGTGGTTTCCGGACAATAGCATCACTGTCCGTGTTCTCTTGGTGCGTATCTCGGAGGTCTCCACTCCCGGCATCCGCTAAACCTACGGTGCGTCATGGTTACCTCCTGATGTTGGGACAGGCAGCCCCGGAAGGTGTCATTAAAGTGTACCCTGAGAACTGCAGAGACCTTAGAGAGTGAGCCCCTCCCCCCTTTCACAGACAACTTCCTTCCTCTGAGGCCTCTCCAGCGAACCTAGAGAACGCAGGAAATTCTCCACAGTGAACGAAAAGGCGAAGATACGATGTCTTTCTGACCAGGAGGAATGTGCAATTCTAGCTAATTACAGCCAGCACTGGCTTACTGCTGTGCTGTGCTGTGAAGTCTTGAAGCTTCTGTGCAGCTCAGCACATGTGGTAGAAAAAAAGAAAGGACTTTGCACCAGACGCCGGGAGAAGCGGTGGGAGCCACATGTGTGCAGGCAGGAGTCTCTGGCAGGATGCGGCTTAAAATCAGACCCACATGGCCCTGGCGGAGACACGGACTGCCCATTAAGACTCAGTGGTTTTAAGAGGAAAAGCTGGAGGGGAGGAAAAAACCTCAACAATTAGCAGTCTAAATTAAAAAAAAAGGAAAAAATCCTGGAACCAGTGAACGAAGCAGGAATATTTCACTGAGGAATCATCAGACAGTCCCACTGTGAGACTCCCTTCCACCAGAAGTCTCGAAGTAATTTATGAGTGTGAAATGACTTATAACTTTCCCCCATGGGAGTCAGGGTAGACAGAAGGTTGTCCCTATTTTACAGAGCAGGGAGACAATGTCACAGCAAAGCTCTCCTTTATTCCATTTTGTAAGAAATAACTGGACTACTCAGAAAGCCCTTGACAAGCACAACTTTTATTTTTCAAAGAGCTTGTTGATATACGGCCTGAAGAAGAAAATGATGCATGTTCTAGAAGTGTCTGGACTTATATAAGACACGGGGTACAGTAAGCATCTCAATTTGTATTCACTATAATTTGCATAAGCTTGTGCATAATTATGCATAATTATGCATAATTTGCATAAATGCTAGAAGGACACCCAAGGAACTAGTAAGGGTGGCTTCTCGTGGAGGGAATGGGGGCACAAGAGGGTGGGTGGGTAGGAGCAAGGCTTGCAATGGGTAACTTTTTCTATCACGTTGCTTTTTGCATCATGAGAATGCTCCCTATTAAATAATAAAATTAAGTGCAAATACACTCTATAGAAAGACAGAACAAGCGCTGGACCCCCAGTTTTCCTTCTGAGGGGGCTACATTTTGCGGGAATAGAGTACAGCACCCTGCTCCTATGAGGTAGGGAGACCACGTATGCAATCCCCATTGAACTACAGAGCAACTGGGAGCCCAGACACTTGAAGGGCCCTTCTCAAGGTCACCTTGAAAGTCACAGGCAGGATCGGCACCAAGTTCCCCATGCCCTGTCTGTTGGCCACAGTTGGAGTCGGGTGTTCTCTGAATGGGGGGAGATGACCTACACTCACCTTTAAGGAGGGTGAGAGACTCAAGTCAGCCCGTTTAGTTTGTTTCCTTTTTTATTGTTCTCCACTTCTCCCAACAATCCGACTGATTTCATGAAAATACAAACTTGAGCACATTTCTCCAACGGCCCCAGTGACCCTCAAGTGCACTTCCTTCGGGTGAAGTCCAAATCCCTCGGCATTTATGGTCCCTGCGCTCACTGACCCTCTGCCTCACCTCCCACCTCCTTTGGATGCATCACATTCTCCACCTGACATAATTTCCTGCACATGTTAGAGTTTACATGCCTCTGTGGCCCTACTCATGCTGCTGCCTCTGTCTGGAATGCTGGTCCCTCTTTCTCCATCAGGCGGACTTCTACTGACCGTTTAAGATCAAATGTACCATCTCTGCTAGGAAGCCGCCTCCAGTTCAGGCCCAGCCCCAGCCCCTCACGGCCTGCCCCTTGTCTGTGCCCCCGTGACACTCTGAACGTTCCTCTACTACAGGACTTCCCATTTGATGTCGCGGTGATCTGCTGCTCTGTCTGTCTCCCGGTAAACTGTGAACTCCTGCAAAGCGGGGTCCATGGCTGTTCTCCTACATGCCACGGGGGTGGGGGGGTGGGGCACGGAGCTGGATGTTTGGCAAGCAGTAGGTGGCACCTCCTGTGTACCTGCCACACATTGTCTAATCCTCACCACAACCCTAGGAAGTGGGTACTAGTGTCACCATCTTACGGATGAGGAAACAGGCACTGCAACGTAATTACAAGGCTAGTATGTGGCACAGCCAGATTGGGCCCATGCTTTTAACCATGATATAATGATGCCTATACTACATGAATAAATGCAAGAACTAGAAATCAAGTGCCCATTCCTAAAGCAAAGTTCCTCCAGGTTCTAACCTCTGAAATCCCAAGGACAGCAGGCACACTGGGAGTCGGGGCCGAGGAGGGCCCCCTCCAAAGTCAACGCAAGACTTTCAGCCGCAGGACGGTGTGCCCGATGGTATGGGGCGGCTGGAACAAAGGAGCCCTGCCCTCCCATGACCCTTACACGTTGGCATCTCCCCATCCACAGACACCAGAAGATCTATTCAAAGTTTCCCATACTCATCCCCAGCGCCACCCTGCATTCTTCCCATTACAATGAAACCTGAGATTCTGAGGTTTCTCCATAATGAGCTAGCTCCAAACACAACGCACACGGAAAGAGGAAAGATTTACTTTACCACCAACTCTCCATGCCAGCGGTCAGTGGTTTCAGCCTGTGCTCTCCAGAATTCTTTCTTGGAACTGGGCTGAAAGTTCTATTTGGTCATGAATGCTGGTCTGGGGCCCCTGCAACACTCGACTCGTGGTGGCTGCACGTCCTCCAGGATGGGGCTGGGCCTGGCCACCACTGTTGCCTGATATTCCCGGATACCTGACATGGAAGGATGGCCGGAAAAGCTTCCCCCAGGGCCTGGATTCCTACTGTCTTCCCCAAACCTGCTCAGAGCTGCTCTCAGGAGAGAACAGTTGGACCTGGTGAGTGAGACTGTTGGCTTGCAATCAGGGTAGGAGGGAAAACCAATACCCCAGGGCAACCGAGAGAAGGAAGGAGTCTCTTAAGGGAGAACGGAGTGGAAAGAGAACCAGGTTTGGAGACAAAGACCTGAGGCTGGAGGCTTGGCTCTGCCATTCCCTAACTTAGGAATTTGGAATAAGTCATTTACCATATTTGAGCCCCATCTGCAAAAGAGGTTAACAGCTTCCTCGTGTGCTGTAAGGAACAAATGAAGTATTATAAACAAAAGGGCTTTGTAATCTAAACAGTGATTTCAGAGCCAGGTTAATTGCCAAGGAATTCCTTTTTTTTTTTTAATTACAGATTTCTGGATCCTTCTTAAACCTACTTAATTAGAATGTCCAGGGGAGAAGTCCAGGAACCTGCATTTTAAAAGACTCTCTGGGAGCTTCTGAAGCATGGTCGTAACCCTTAAAGCACTATACAAAGGTGGCCATTGCTATAATTCTGTGGTCAAAGAAATACCAGTCTGAGTATTATGCTTCAAGGTTACCCCCTAGGGCTGCCTGACTTACAAGTGGAAGATTTCTAAAGGATGTGACTTCCCAGTGGATGTCCAGAGAGGAAGCCCAACTCTAGACCAGGTTGGAGCTTAGGGACCCATGAACACGGGAAGGGCAGCCAGCCATGGATCCTACGGTTCATTCATGACGGTTCCTTCTTCCACTGAGCATCCTTCTAGGGAAAGAACAGTCCCCAGACACAGACATTCCCCAGCCCGCCCCCTCAGAACCTGGCAAAACCAACAGTAGGATGCTGTAAGCTAGAAATGGACTCCCACAGGAAAAGGCAATCATCAAGTGTTTGAGACAGGGAATTGAGCTCCAGGAGTGCAGGGGAGAACCAGAGGGACACCTATCAATATTGGGGGGAGGCCAAGCGCTGAAGGCCAGGGAGTGAGAGCACCAAAGACCTGAGATGGACTGGGCCGTCCGTCGATCAAGGGCGGTCCTAAGTGAGTCACTAGGACCCAACAATGCTCCTGTTTTCATCTGTAAAATTGGATACAACTTGTCTATTACAGCAAGCTTCATGACCGTCAAATGAAATAACAGATGTGAAGGGCTGCAGAGCATGATGGAAAACCACGCAAATACAACGCAATGTTTTCATTCTTTAAAAGTATTAGGACTAATGCGCCGTACCACGAATATGGAACATTCTCCAAGGAATTAAAAGTCTGTGCAATTGGTTCATTCAATAAAAAGTATCTTCTATGAATATCATTCTCTGCCTCTCCAAGGAAAAGAAGTCTCACTCTCCCAAGAGACATCCCAAAAGAAGGGAGTGGCATGTTTCTCAATTTCACCCACTAAGAGTTGGAGGTGCAGATGAAATGCACGAACAGATCTGCTGATGAGCTAGGAAGTCTAAGAGGTTATGTTAGCTGACGGTAGAGAAGGGTTAAGAGTGAGCAAATTCTTTGGGGTAATAAGGAAAGAGATCCTGGAAGGCTTTTGAAACCACTAAGTAACAAAAGTAGCTCACACCTCCTGCCCCCGCACCACTGGAAATACTTTAAATAATGCCTCCGAGAATGAAACAGGCAGTCTGGATTCAGGACTTTTAAACGGGTGGTGTTCCACAAGGACCTTTTCAGGGAAACCATCTTGAGAATCACTGAATTCTTAGTCCAGTTCTTCCTGACAAACATCCTCAGGCAAGTCTGGAGCCAGAGCTGAAATCTTGGGATGGTAAATACCATCAGATGGAAAAAGAATTTATAGCAGAAAAGGTCTAGTGGCCCTCCCAACCACCATGCCCCGACTCCTACCCTAAACAGTGTGGAAGATTTACGCACTCTGAGTGAGCAGAATTCCACAGAGAGCTGGGCTGGTCATTCGGAATCTGTTGTAGAAACTGACCTAGAGTCATTTATTCTCTTAGTAAATATTAATGGGACATCTACCACGTGCCAGCCATTCATTGTTCTGGCCCTGGGGATACAGCAGTGAGTGAAACATACAAAAATCTTCACCCTCATGCAGTTTATATTCTCAGGGAGAGGACAGCTATTATAACGAATAAATAAATACATGCATCTTATGATAAGTGTTTTGGAAAAGAATAAAGCAAGGAAGGATGGGAAGGGATTTCTATTTTATACAGGGTGGTCCAATAAGATCATAAATGAACCAGTGAGGGAGGCAACCATGTGGACGTCTATGTGAAGAGCATTCCTGGCAGAGGGACCAGCAAGTACAAAAGGCCTGAGGCAGGAGCACCGTTCGTGTATTCAAGGAACAGTAAGTAGATCAATCAGTGGCTTCGGTTCAAAGAGCAAGGAGGGTGAAAGGAGATAAAACTCAGAGAGGTGACAAGGAAACACACCAGATAGGGACTTGAAGGCTTTAGATTTTACTTTGACTGGGATGGGGAAAACACTAGGGTGTTTTGAGTGATATAATCCATCCTACATTGTAAAAGGATCTCTTGATATGCTGATGAGCAGAAACTGTAGGAGAGCAAATGTGAAAACAGAGAGATCCGTTTGGAGGCAATTGCAATAATACAGATGAGAGATGAAAGCGATCTGGTGAGTATGAAGCAGTGACACCGACAGATTTGCTGATCAGTTGAACGTGAGAAAAAGTGAGGCATTGAGGATGACTCCAAGGTGCTGGGCTTGAACGTCTGGAAGAATGAAGTTACCATACCTGAAGAGGGGAAAACTCTGTAGGAGGAGGCATGGTTGAGATGCCCATCTGACATCCTAAGGAGATGGTGAATATGGAGTTGGAAAACAGGAGGGGAGGCTGGGCTGGGAATATAAGTATACAGGTTGTCAGCATATGGATGGAATTTAAAGCCAGGAGTCTGATGAGACAGAGAAGTAAAGTGGTCGGTGTTTCAGTCTGGGGGGCTTCAACATTTAGAGGTGAGGGGATTATGAGTCAGAGCAGAAGCAGCTATTGAGGTAGGAGGACCAAGAGAAGAGACTCCTGGCAGCCAGGTGTTATCAAGGAAGGAAGAAGGGGTCACCTGGATCAAATGCCACTGATGGATGGACACAAGGAGGATGGAGAATTGACCAAATGTGGTGATGCTGAGGCCATTGCTGACCTCGACAAGAGCAGTTTGGGCAGGAGGTGGGACCAAAAGCCTGGGTGAAATCAGTTTATGAGAGAAGAGGAGGAAAGGAAGTAGAAACAGCCAGTGCGGATGACTCTTCGAGAAGTTTTATTCTTAAAGAATCTGTTTTTTAATGCTTTAGGCTTTGCAAGAAGAGAAACAGCTGCAATGATCTCTCAAGATGCTAAGCTGGACTGTTACAACCTCTGATCAGAGGCTTTTTTTTTCTTTCAGTTTTATTGAGATATAAAATAAGTAGCACTGTATAAGTTTAAGGTATGCAGCATAATGATTTGACTTACGTACATCATGAAATGATGACCACAATAGGTTTAGTGAACATCCATCACCTCATAGAGACACAATATTAAAGAAATAGGAAAAAATGTATATAATTTATATACTTATATACCTTGTGATGAGAACTCATAGTATTGGCTTTCTTAACAATCTCAAATATACTCCTTGACTTATAGGATAGGAGCTTGGTTCTCATGAGCTAATGAATTATATATACCACAGAGACTCATTTTAAGGAAGAGGAAGAGCAAAGACAAGAAAAGAGAAGTGAAAAAGGAGGCAAGTGAATATGTAATACTTTTAAAGAGTTTCAGGTCATTGAAAGCTTCCTAAATGGTTTCTTTTTCCATCACTAAACATCACTAAAGTAACTCTCAAATTTCCACATACTCCAGAAAGTTCCCCAGGTAAATTTAGGATAGACAGAGAATTTTGGATGTTATGAATCTCTAAACTGCCCCCTCCCCAGGAGAAAAATGAAGCTCAGAGAGGGAATGGACTCTCTGGCTCTTCCAATTCTTAGTTGTATGGTCTTGGGCAGTTACTTTTAACCTCAGTGCATCAGCTAATCCATCTGTAAAATGGACAATTATAATACCCACCACCTTGGGTTGTAATGAGGATTAAGACAATCATTACATGTGAGATTCTTAGAACAATGGTACATGGTAAATGCTCAAAAAGTATTATCTTTAACTGCAATCGTGCAAGTCCGTCAGAGGATTTTGTATCATATTGGAGGAGCAAGATGCAGTTGAACTATCCTCTTTCTACTCCAGATTGACTCAAATTCTAACACAGAACATTATCCTTCTCTCCACAAAAGACACACACTCCATGAGTTAGCTTTTAATCTCTGCCCCTCTTTATCTCTTTATCAGCTCCAATCACAAAGATTCTTTCATCTGTACTATTAATACAAAAACTACCATTATTCAGTGTCTGAGGAATGCTCTGTTATTTGCTTTTATATATATCATACTTAATCCTCACACAATCCTATGAGGCAAGTCACTACCCCATTTTACAGGCCAGGAAGCTGGTACTCAAAGGTTAAATAACTTGCCCAAGGTCATATGGCTGAAGGCAGCAGAGCTGAGGTTCAAACCCAAGGCCATCAGACTTCATACGCTCGTTCCTTCCACAAGCCCGCCCAGCTCTAAACGTTGATGCCATGTACTAATGTCTCAGGGATCTGCCAGGAACCCAAGGCTCTAGGGCTTTCGGATAGGTCATTTTAGAACAGGAAAAGCAGTTCTACCTGACTTGTATTTTACACATCTGGCTAGGTATGTGTGCATCTGCTTTCCTGGAGTTGTTTAAAACTTGGGTGAGAAATCCACTTAAGAGTTGAATTCATTCTCACCAAGCGAGCGCTGGCCCGGTGTCATGGGGGCTGGGCCATCGTGGGGTAGCAGGGGAAGGGAACAGGAAATCATTTGCTGGTGGTTGACCAGACCCCCTGGGACTTTTCAGAGTTACAAAACTACCGCCGACAGGCACGGCAGTTCCTGGAGAATGAGAAGCTTGGGGCCAGCCAGAAGGCACCTGTGGTGACATCACGGGGTACAGCAGTGGAAAATATACACTCTCCAAGGGCTTGTTTCCCCCTCTGTGCACACAGAGTGCTAGAGAAGCTAATTATAGCCACCATGCCCCCGGCCCCCAAAGAGGGCCATGGACATTCACAAGCGCCTCTGCTGTTTGTCATGCTTCTGCCTCTACTGATCTGCAGCCGTAGCCACAGCTAATGCATGCGGTGGAGCCCACAGGATCCAGGTGGCCTGGGGTGGGCGGGGCGAGGATACCCCACGCCCACCCCAGCTCAGCTCCTGCCAGAACACGACTCCCTCTGTGATCCACAAGGTAGGAGGCTGAGGCTTCCACTGGGAGGAAAGGCGAAGATTTTCCTTTGATTCCCCCCTTCCCCAACCATTCTAGGACACCCCTCTTCAGCCTGGTCTGACAGCCAAGATTTGGAAATCTGGACTTCACAGACAAGAATTTATCTCATCGGCCCATATGCCGGTTGCGTTATCTGCCCAGTGGAGAGATTACGTGTCTATAGCCCAGACCTCTCTACGGAGCAGCCACGACTGGAAAGTAAGAGCTCCCAGGCAAAGGCCGCAGAAGATGAAAGGGGCTCTTACTGGCCCAAGCCTCAGAGCGGAGATTCCTTGTGTGGTTCAGCACGGCTCCTACTCATGCCTCGAGTCCCCTTCCTCCTGGGGTTCTCGTCAGCCCCAGCTTGCTACTGCCACCACACAGCTTTTCTGCCCCTACAGAGGGGCAGTGGGACGTGACCAGAAAATTCCATATCCGAATCCTCTCCGTGGTCCCCAGTGCCTCTAAACCCAACGCAGAAGGTGAGCAATAGATCGGCAAGAAGAGGGAAGAAGGGCTTCCCTGGTGGCGCAGTGGCTGAGAGTCCGACCGCCGATGCAGGGGACGCGGGTTCGTGCCCCGGTCCAGGAAGATCCCACATGCCGCGGAGCGGCTGGGCCCGTGAGCCATGGCCGCTGAGCCTGTGCTCCGCAACGGGAGAGGCCACAGCAGTGAGAGGCCCGCGTACCGAAAAAAAAAAAAAAAGAGGGAAGAAAAGCATTTGAATGCCCGCCATTCTTGGAACGTTTTCAAACGAGGAAGATGGAATTATGACTAAAAGTCAAGGGGTTGAACTCCAGGACCCCTCGTCTTCGAGGGAGGGGTGCCGACCCTGCGGCAAATGGTCCCAAAGCTGGCGGGGCCGTGGTGGAGGCCGAAGACTTCTCTCTCTCTGCGGTTTGCAGAATCTGGCAATGACTGGGAAGCCATATGTTGTGTTCTAAGACTCAAGCATAAACTTCTGCTGGATGTTTGGATTTGGGTTTTTTAATTATTCCCTGTTTTGAAAGAGAGAGAGGAAAAAAGGGTGTGTGTCTCTGTGTGTGCTTTGAAGGGAGCGGGGGACAGAAGCAGATGGGGTGGGAGGAGTAGGAAGGGGAGAGGAGCAGTTTTCATTCTGGACTCTGATCAGTGTTTCTCCAGCAAGATCTGCTGCGTCTCCTCTGGCGACAGATGGGGTCAATGGCCCTCAGTGACAGGAGCTCAGCTGAAGCCCCACCAGTCACAGGCATCTACTGACTCAGAAGCTTCCAGGATGATCTCTGCCAAAACTTAATAAACCAGCACGTGCCCTGTCTCCTTCCACAGAGACACTGACAGCAGGGCTACGACTCTCCTGAAAGAGGCAGCCACCTCCCCCAATGGCAGTGATGAAAAGTCCTTCTGGATCAAGGAGTCACACCCCCAACCGCCAATCAATAAGAACAAGAAATAACACTTCTTGAATGTTATTTATGTACCAAGCACCACGTAAGCCTTTTGACATTTACCTCACTTAATCTCTAGGACAACTCTATGGTGTCGCTACTATTATTATGCCCATTTTACAGATGAGCGAAGGAGAAGATAAATCATTTGTACAAGGTTATGCAGATAGTGAGTTGGGACCTGGGCTCAGACTCAGGTGTTCCTGGCACCTCTGCTCTTAACCACCATCCTACCCTGCCTTCCTGTCGTCAGCTGGCATTGCTTCACTGAGAGCAAGGCTAGAAGGAATAAGCACATTGGTAAAGTGTGTGAGCTTAATCCCTGCCATCATCAGTATCTCGTCTTCTGCTGAAGAAACTAATTTGGCC
Organism: Stenella coeruleoalba; assembly: GCF_951394435.1. Taxonomy (NCBI): domain Eukaryota; kingdom Metazoa; phylum Chordata; class Mammalia; order Artiodactyla; family Delphinidae; genus Stenella; species Stenella coeruleoalba. Next base: position 98,097,869 of record NC_137154.1, on the reverse strand, counting down.
CAAGTCTCACTGCTAAGAAGCAGCACGGCTCGGATTCAGAGCCAGGACCGAGATCAGTCCTGTGCTTTCTCCTTTTTATCATGCTGTCTCTGGACCAAATTCCTGGAGGAAGGGGTCTGCCTCTCAATTGCTCCAGATTTTAAAGTAAAAGTAGAAGAGGAAGCTCAGAAGTTTTTCTTAAATGTCCCAGAGGTTTAGCTGGGATTTGGAAAAAGACTTGAACCTGAGGGCCAACGCGTAGCCATTTCAGGGAGGTGGATTTGTGAAGAACTTCCTAATCATGGAATATGTCCAGAGATAGAATGGATAGCCTTGTAAGGTGGAGAGCTCCACGACCACGGGGGGCCCAGCATAGTCTTGATGAACTCTTGGTGGCATTCCTTTGACAGAGGGAATTTGTAGGGAGCACTGTTGCCTTGGCCATCCAGTATCCAAACACCCTTCTTATTTAGGGGGCATCCCAATGGGGGGAGCGGGAGCCCCCTAAGGAAGCCTATGGGGCAGATGTTCTCTCTTTCAACTTTCTGCCGGATGATATCCAGACATATGACCTGGACTTAGCCAATCAACTGGAGTTGGACCCTTAAAGGAGTGACTCAAAGTGTAGAGGTGATGGCAGCAGTGTCCTTGGTTCCGGTGTCAGAACCTGGTCATCCAGGTTCCAGCCAGTTCTGTGAGCTACATAAAACCTGGTCCGTTAGCCATAGATGGTTTCTGACATGGAAGGCTGCAATAGAGCAGGTCACTGTGCTGGCCACACATCTGGGTTACTAACCGGTACAGCTCAGTCAAAATATACCTTCCAGGTCCCCAGGTCCACCAAGACCTAGTGCATCAGAATCTTCAGAGAAGCACTCCGAACATCACTATTTTTAAAAACTCCCCAGATGATTGTGACATGTAGCCAGATTTGACTAGAATAAGTAAACTCTAAGTCCCCAAAATAAAATACTCTGATTCTCTGAAACCCTCTTACCAAGAATCTGGGCATGGCTATCTGAAAAATGCAAGCTGTCTATAGTTCAGTTACATTTGCTAACAAGAAGCTTATCTCCTTGAATAAGTAACATACGCTCCCCAGAGTCTAACGCTATGATTTTCCTTCTATTCTATTTCCATGGGATATTCCTCCCCAAGGGCTTTCCCATCTACAGATCTTTTTTTTTTTTTGGCCGAGCCGCACAGCTTCTGGGATCTTAGTTCCCCGACCAGGGATTGAACCCGGGCCTCAACAGTGAAACGGCCGAGTCCTAACCACTGCACCGCCAGGAGTTCCCTTCCCATCTGCAGATCTTGACCTTCGCCCTTATAACTCCATGCCTTCCTCAAGTGGCTAAGGTCTATGTTTCTATACACATTCCTCTGATTCTACAATGTCGGCCGAGCACAAGGCTTTTTACTTCCCAAACCAAGGCCTCCCTTCATCACACGGAGTTGCACTGAGGATTTACTGCATGCCTTCTGTGCACCTGAGGGAAAGCCTCATCCCCGTTCTGAGCCCCAACTTCCCCGCCTGAAATGGGGAACGCTGATACCAAGCTCCTCTGTCAAGTCTCACGTCACAAGAAGGCTGAGACACTGCGGCATCACAATCTCCCAATTCTCGTTATTCAGGCTCAGAAAGTACGCATTTAGCTAAGAAAGATGACTATCCAGTTAACTTTCTGGAGCTCAGCTCAGAAGCGTACATCCCTGTACCATCATCACTCACCCATCCTGCCTGGAGCAAAATCCCCAATTCTCCTGCCAACAACTGTTTTTTTAATTATTTTTTTATTTTTGGCTGCGTTGGGTCTTCCTTGCTGCACGCATTTCTCTAGTTGCGGTGCGCAGGCTTCTCATTGCGGTGGCTTCTCTTGTTGCAGAGCACGGGCTCTAGGCGCGTGGGCTCAGTAGTTGTGGCTCACGGGCTCTAGAGCGCAGGCTCAGTAGTTGTGGCGCATGGGCTTAGTTGCTCCACGGCATGTGGGATCTTCCTGGACCAGGGTTCGAACCCGTGTCCCCTGCACTGGCAGGTGGATTCTTAACCACTGCGCCACCAAGGAAGCCCCCCCACAACTGTCTTTAAGAAGCTGGGCTATTGGAGCTTTACACGGTTCCAGGTTTTGTGTGTGCACATGTGAGTGTATGTGTGTGCGTGTCTCTAACCTCGCGGGTTAGAAGGGACCTGCCAAGCCCGTTGACTCCTCCCCTTGCCTCAAGCACTTAAACTCTTCCAGTCGGGCACTTTGTGGGGCAAGGTATTCCAGAGCCTCCCTTGGTAGCCCTCCTGGTTCGCCACAAGCCTGGAGAGTGCAAGATACTAGAACCTACTGGATCCTGGCTATGCCAAACCATCACTCAGCGGGGAGCAGGATGGAAGGAGGCATGAGCACCTCTGGGTCCATTTCGGCTGCTGAGAAAGCCTGTCTCGTGTGACACCCTCCCAACCCCCTGGAGGAAGCTTCCAAGTCCACCCTGGGCACGTGTTCACCAAGGCAGCTCCTTAGGAGACTTAAGTGACCTCCTCACCCTAGAGCTTCAGATCGGCCACTGCTCACGAGAGGACCTCGGGGACAGATGGCCATCTGGTTTCTGTACAGTCTGCATCCGTACAGCGCACAGAAATTTATCTTCCAGCGCCTTCAAAATGTACACAGCTGAATCCTACTGCTGACTTTGGCAGTTACTCCTAGTATCTGAGAAGAACAGATTCAATTAAAAAGGAAGTAACAGATGCTGCAAATCACTCCCTCATTTTGAGAGAAGTCTTTTTTTTTCGAGTGGCCTGAATTACTTGATGATGCACAGCCATGCAGCAAAAAAAAAAAAAAAAAAAAAAAAAAAAGCTGGCATGACAACTTCTAACTTGGCTCCCACCCAAGGGGAAGCTGTGGGTTCTTCTTCAGAGGTGGTCTCGATGCCCTGGCACATTCCTCTGTCTGCTGTGGGTATTGTTATGGAGAGGACTTGGCTGGAGGTGGAGGAAGGGCAAAATGAATCCCGGGGTGAGTTTTAGCTTTGAGATTCTTTGCTTTGACTCACTTGTCCTCAAAGCATCCCTGGGAGAAGGGTGTGTGGACCTCAGGGATGAGATAGATCAGTATCCCCATTTCAGAGGTGGAGGAAGAAAGGTTCAGGGCAAGCAGGGGATTTGCCTAAACACAGGACATCAGTTCTGTCGGGAAACCTAGGCTCTTTACCCACATGTGTCTGTACCCAGCGCAGAGTGAGGTAGTAAAGAGGCCAAGGCCAGGCTGACATTCCCAGGGAACGCGCTCCAGAGAGTCCCAGGTGGATGTATTCCTAAGATGTGGCCCCGAAGGCACTAGAGGGTGGCCAGCGCCCAGCCTTCCTTGCCCACCACTCGGACCTGCTCCCCACTTCCCGGTCCTGGCCTGAGCTTGGCTTCTCCCTGCCTGTGTCCTGTGAGCCTGCCTAGGACAGCCTGCCTAGGACAACATAGTTATGTTGTCACTGACGACTTGGGAGGGGACCCACCTCCCTGGAGAGTGAGGCAAGGAAAAAGGAAGGAAGGAGATGGATTTTTGAATGCGATCCGGTTGCTCTCCTCTCTCTTCCCTAGGCACTAAAGCACTAAAAATATGAAGAATTCCAGGGCTTGGACTGAAGATGGGGTCCCCCCACAAAAAAATATATCTGCTGCAGAGAGTTTTGGAGCCTGGAATTGCAAAGCTAAGAAGCTTCCTTGCCAGAGATTTTTAAAGAGGAAGGCCGGGGGCTTCCTTTGGGAAAATTGGCTGAGGGGATCCTGCCTGGACACAGAGGCCCCGAGTCAGGAGTGCTCAGAATTCTCTTTCCACGAATCTGGCTTCCAACAGTCCTCAAGCTACTGCCACCCCTCCCCCTGCCACTTCCTAACCCTGTGACTTCAGTGGGGGCCTTATTTTCTGAAACAATTGTCAATATCAATGTTTTGTCTATGGCCTGCCAATGAAAGGCATGATTTACAAGTGAAGATTGTCCCAGAAAACCCAAGAGGTACGCTTAGCTGTTCCCACGTCCTCTCCACCACCTCCCCCCACTACCCCCTCCCCAAAGCCTCCACCTGGGCTTCCCGTCCCCACGGAATGAGAGCACAAGAGCTCTAGGGAAGTGGTGTGCAGCACGAGCTCTCTGTGTTCCCAGAGCCCACCAGTTCTACCTCCCAGCTCTCCCCAGAATGCCCTTCTGGGGCCACCTCCACCCCCCGCTACCGCTTCTGCTTTGGTACCTTTATTGTCCCACTTTGGGCTGTGCCAGGGTCAGCTACCATTTAACTGCAGCTCGAGTCACATGCTTCTGGAAGCGGAGGTTGGGGACACTACAACCAGCGGGATGAAGATTTCATTTCTAGCTCTACCACTTTTCAGGTGGGGAACGTCAGCTATGGGGCTAAACATCTGAGCCTGTTCTTCACAAAACAGGAGGAGGCTGGACCTGCCCAGCAGAGTGGTGGGGATGCAGAGGGAGAAAATATATGCAAAGGACAGCACTGTACCTGGCATGTAATCAGCTTGCAAACAATGGTGGGCCCACCCTCTCCCCAGCTCCCAGCACACTCCCCGGCTTGTTTTTCCTCCTGTTCCTGCATGCCTTTCCCAAACTGCATTTACCTATACCTTCCAACTTTACTTCTATCAGTCTCATCTTCCCCTTGTTGTGGAGACCCGGAAGGCCAGGCCATGTCATTTATTATCCATCATCTTAAATCCGTGAGTGAGAATGCTCTTTCAATCCAAGGCAACTGAACGAATGAATGAACGCAAATAAAAATTGGCCTAGAGCTCTAGCTTCTGAGACCTTGTGATAACCTCTTCCAGGTCTCTAGGAGAAAGAGCTGGGTGGGGACTTAAATTCCCCATTGACAAAAGCGGTGGACTAGAGAATTCCACTGACGATGCCAGCAGTGCTTGATGACTGATCGTCACAGGCCCACACCTGGAGAGAGTTAACCATCAGCTGAAGTTATTTTCACCATATTTAACCGGGGATTGAAACAGCAGGACACACACGCACTGAATCTCTAATGCCTCCCACACCCACACCTGTTCCCCTTCTCATTCTGATTTACTGAAGTTAAAGCTCACGTATCAGGCAGCACTCTTGGCTGGCTTCTACTGGGGCTGACCTGTAAGTGATGAAATTCCTACTCCTCCCTGAAACCTTCACTCCTGAAATTCTATCAGTCCTCAAAATCTTCTTCTGGGATAAATGTTGGTATTGCCCTGTGTCTGAAGCCTCTCTTACAAACAGCCTTTTTTTTTACAAAGTAGGCATAAAGGTAGAGATGGGGAAAGAAGGTGAAGAGTTTCAAGTATGAGTGAGTTTCTCCTGTTTAAGTTGGCTGGGGCTTGGGCTGCCATGAGAAGGCTCCCTGCATTCAGGAGAGGGGAAATGACCACGTGCTGAACACGTGTACTCCAGGCGCCACGCTGGATGCTTACACACATTTTCCCATTTCGTTTTCTCAACGGCTACGACAGAGGGATTATTATACACACTCTGCTCGTGAGAAAACCTGAAGCCCAGATGGGGACTTGTCCCATGTTACACATCTCCTAGAACATGGACAGAACTCAGAGCAATATCCAACTTAGAAATGCTCTGATTCCAAAACCTATTGGACCTTTTGAGACATATAAGTGAATGGTACTATTTGGCCGTAGGTTTCGTTGCGTGAATGAATGAACAAATAGGTTACCCAAAATCAAACTGAAGTTTAAATGACTGAGTGAAACTTTCTGGAGAAGAGTCATGCGTCTCACATCTGAAGGCCCCTCCCTCCCATCCGCTCTCCTGTAGGATGCTGAGGATAATGAGAACCCTCGAGACAATGGCTTTCAGCCCCCTTCCTTTACAGATAGAACACAGGGCTTCCCTGGTGGCGCAGTGGTTGAGAGTCCGCCTGCCGATGCAGGGGACACGGGTTCGTGCCCCGGTCTGGGAAGATCCCACATGCCGCAGAGTGGCTGGGCCCGTGAGCCACGGCCGCTAAGCCTGCGTGTCCGGAGCCTGTGCTCCGCAACGGGAGACGCCACAACAGTGAGAGGCCCGCGTACCGCAAAAACAAAAACAAAATACAGATAGAACACAGAGTCTCCAAAGAGTGACTTGTGACAGTCAGAGCTAGAACCCAGGTGTGCAGATTCCTGGCCCAGCGCCTCTCTACTAATATGATGATGATGTCAGGAGAAGAGATGGAAAGCGGGCATCCATCACAGGACCCATGAATCATAAGGACCATTGCATACGAGGTTAGCTGTTCATTTCTACTGAGGCAGACAAAGGAGACAATGGACGTGACCCGTAACCTGATATTTAGGATGCTTATTCGTTCGACAAATATATATTTATCAGGCATTGTGTTTAGTAATGACAAAAAAAAAAAAAGACGAAAAGATAAGCTGCCACGGACCTCACAGCCTAATGAGAAAGAGGCTCATTCAAATAATTATCTTTTATCATGGTAAATACGGGCTCGAACAAAGTATGAATGAGATGCTTGGCCAGCCCAGAGGAGGAAGAGGCCCATTAGCTCTCTTGCCAGGGGCTCCACTGAGAAGATAAGGAGGGAGGGCATCAAGCAGAGAGGGCACAGGCTAGAAAAGCCTCCAACTTTCTGTCCAGGAGGAAAGTACAGCTGACGCTTGAACAACATTTTTGAACTGACCAGTCCACTGACATGCGTATTTTTGCCATAGTAAATACTAGTTATTTGTTGAATCAGAGGACGTGAAGGGCCAACTACAAGTTATATCAATACATGGAGGGTCAGCTCCCCTAACCCCCGTGTTGGTCAAGGGCCAACTATATGGGAAAAGCCTGCAGAATAGGTTTGTAGAGTCTTCTTTTAAGACAGGGAGCAGGAAAGTCTCATCTGCCCGGTGGCTTATAAGAAGATGGGTAGATCAGATGATCCCAGATATTTGCACTTTACAGACCAATGCATTTTGAAAACAGGGGCCAGTGGGGTGGGGGTGGATCTCACGGAGTTGTTAACTTTTAATTTTCTCAATTAAGAATCTTATTCTAGGGCTTCCCTGGTGGCGCAGTGATTGAGAGTCCGCCTGCCGATGCAGGGGACATGGGTTCGTGCCCCGGTCCGGGAAGATCCCACATGCCACGAAGCAGCTGGGCCCGTGAGCCATGGCCGCTGAGCCTGCGCATCTGGAGACTGTGCTCCGCAACGGGAGAGGCCACAACAGGGAGAGGCCCCCGTACCGGGAAAAAAAAAAAAAAAGAATCTTATTCTAAAGTCCCCACTACCAATTATTGCCATTCATTCGTAATAAGAAGGATGTTTTAATTCCAAAAAAGTAGGAAGGGCACAATCTCAGAATGACTGGAACCTCGTCCTCAGGAAGACGATCTGGAAACTTTCCACCGGTATTTGTTCACTTATGTTGCTTTGGTCTAATGACAACACTGACAGGATTTGGGACCAAAGGCACGGTGGAAGAATACAGCCCATCAGCCCTGCTAGATTTAGATAGAGTTAGTTAAAGGCAAACCATTTTCTTCTACCTGGAATGGTAAAATCTTCCGCTTGGCACACATAAAATAATCTCTGTAGATTAATCTCTGTACAGCTGAAATTCCCCATCTTACAGTGTCTTTTCAGAATATGAACCAAGCTGTAAGTTATTATTTTTCTGTACCTATATGACTTCTTGATATTCCTTCTAGCTAAGAGTTTCAGACCCATCCATCTACCCAGGGCTTCTGGAATACTTCCACTCCTTTTTAGATTCCAACATCAGAAGAACAGCAAACCTAAAACGCATTATTCTGAAGGCTGTCCCCAAACCAGCCCCTTCCCTACAGCAGATTCCCCAAGGGAATCTTGTATCCAGGGTTCCGGAGTGAAATGCAAAATGTACACTGCCGCTTAACACCCCAAGTTGTCGGCAACAAAGCCCCAGACCTTTATGGGAGGAACTTCCCCACAGCCGGCCAGATGTGCAAACAAGACCTCTGAATGCCTTTGAGTGCTCAGATTATAGAAGCCACCAAAAAGGTACAGCTGAGAAGAGGGGTCTCAAACCTACTTTTTAAGTTTTGTTCAGAAGGGGATAGATGGATTCTTCTAAATAGCCCACACGTTCTCAAGTCCCATGCCTTAGATCTGAATCTGGGGGGCTCATTAAAAACTAGGGTTTTGGCAAATAAGAGAATGTCTTTATCTTCTTTCTTCATCATGAACATTTTTTTTGACTCCCGAGGAATAGCTGTTAGGGCATCTGGTGGCCTGAGGTCCAGACCCAGTCAGCCAGTGTGTGTACCGGGGCCTCAGGGTGACTTGTGGAGATTGACACCATACCTAGGATCACAGAATTCCAGCTGGTCAGCTGCTTCCCTCACAGCCTCGGAGGTGTGAATTAGGCAGAGCAAGGGTAGCCCAGAGTCCTGTGATAAAACGTGGCTGGTGAGGATGGGAACATTAGAAAGAATCCATGGGCAGGTTTTTTTCTTTCTTTCTTTTTCCACTCACCTGCTCACAAGGCTTCCCAGCCTCCCTATTAACTGACCACATGTGGTATTTGGTGGTGGGGATGCCCCACTGGGTTGGTGAGATTCAAGGTCATTGGCAAAGAAGCCCCTGGGCTGCACAAGGGCGTCTGGCATGGTAGCTCCTTGGGAAATAGTCTCTTCGTTAGGACTCGGAAAGCAGGCCCTGCTTCTACAGTTTCTATAAGAAATGGCCGTGGTGTATAAAGCGGGGGGTCACTGGCCTTCAGACAGTGGACTGTGGGCTCTTGGGTTGCTTGTCAGTAGTGGAAAGGATTTTAGGCTGAGCCAGCTTCAACCTCAAAGCCACTTCTCTTTGGGACTCGTGAATTTGGCTGGCAGCTGGGAGGGCAGCCTGGGTCCAGGGAGGTTTCTCTCTGTGCAGGGCCGGGTGGGGGGCTGGGATCGGGCCAAACATGTCATCTCGGCCAGGTTAGCACCTGCTTCTTCCCTCCGCTGAAGTAACTAGATTTGGGGCTCTAACGTAAATCCTTCTTTAACCATAGGTCTTTTCACCTGGGTGACTTTATTTTCCTTTCTTCTATCCCCCAAAATAAAGAAAACATAAGAGGGTGTGGCCTGTTTCACCCACTGCCACCCCTAGAAAGTATAGCCCTTAAAGAAACCCTGGGATAGAGTTCTCTATTAAAAAAAAAAATTAAACAATTGTTTTCAGAGACATCTGTCCACAATCCCTCTGGAGAAAGTGCCTTCTCTAATACTCCACCAGCCTTAGAATAGGGCAATGCTCTCACACCTGCCACAACTGAAGTCTCTTAAGACCCCTGTGCTCAGGTCCCCATGGAAACTGTTCTCATCCCCGCTGGCCTGACCTTTCACAAGACAATTGTCAATCAAAGTAAAGAGCAGCAGATGTTTTCAAAGCCAAACCTTCTTACCACCACCTTCTCAGAGGAAGACCCTGGGAAGTGGTGATTCAGATGCTCCACATTTGGCCAAAGTAGACTGTTCCACTGGCAGGTTTCAGGTTCCGCAAGCCACGGACTTAGCCCCTACGTAACACATCAACCAGCTCTGCTTCCTCTGAGCTCACACACAGCCTACAGAGCACTTGCTGCTGTTGGCAAAACTTTGCTTCGGTCTCTACGGGGCGTGTAAGCCACAGACTGCTTGAGCAAGTCAGGCTAGTTTCCAAGTCTAAGTGAGTCATTCTTGAGGCCATGACTGTTAGCCTGTAGGGGACACTGGCCCCCGAGCCAAAAGATCCTCTTGTCCACGAAGACAGGGAAGAACAACCACTGTGAAGCCAGTAGGACACTTCCCAAGGATGCCAGGTCCCTGGAGTACACCCCCAGCGCCCATGCCATTGCTTCTCTCTCATCTACCCTAGAAACACATGCTTTTCCATCAACCCAAAACCAGTTAACAGGCTTCCAAGTCGTCTTTCTCTTAACTCCTCAGTCCTTTCCTGTACCCTGGGAGGCAGGATGCTTGCCCTCACAAAACGAGGGGCTCAAATGAACAATAAACAATACTTTATACTCATGCCAAGAGTCCTGGAGTCTCAGATGGCCCCATTATGCTCAAGGTCTAAAAGTTTCTATTCAATAACACACAAAGAAGCAGACTCACAGATATAGAGAACAAACTAGTGGTTACCAGTGGGAGGTACAAACTATTGGGTATAAGATAGGCTCAAGGATGTACTGTATAACACGGGGAATATAGCCAATGTTTTGTAATAACTATAAATGGAGTGTAACCTTTAAAAAATGTATTTTAAAAGTTTCTACTTAGATACGATTTAAACTTCTTTTTGAAATCAATAAACTGTCCAAGTTTCAAAACTTAGTCCATGACTCCCAATCAGGCAGACTTCCCCATGAAAGAGGATAAGACTTATTTACTTGATTTTTGTTATTGTTTTAATAAATGTATTTATTTAGTTGGCTGCCTTGGGTCTTCGTTGCTGCGCGCGGGCTTTCTCTAGTTGCGGCAAGCAGGGGTTACTCTTCACTGCGGCGCGCGGGCTTCTCATTGCGGTGGCTTCTCTCGTTGCGGAGCACGGGCTCTAGGTGCGCGGGCTTCAGTAGTTGCAGCACGTGGGCTTAGTAGTTGTGGCTCGCAGGCTCTAGAGCCCAGGCTCAGTACTTGTGGTGCACGGGCTTAGTTGCTCCACGGCATGTGGGATCTTCCCAGACCAGGGCTTGAACCCGTGTCCCCTGCATTGGCTGGCGGATTCTTAATCACTGCACCACCAGGGAAGTCCCTTGATATTTGTTTTGAAAAGTAAAAAGAAAACGATATTTCAAAGAAGTATGTGGCATGTCTACAACCAAACCAATTTAACAGCCATGTTCTAAGAACTTGCTGTGGTCCAAGCTTGTGAGAATGGGGGGGAAGAGGACATTCCAAAAATGAACCAGACATGGCAGCTCTCCTCTGGGAGCGTGTGAGGTGTCCAAAGAATGGGTGAATAAGTGAACACGTGAGTGATGAATGAATGCAAAATCAGGATTAGTAGTAAGTTTGAGAGCAATTCCACTCCTTCATTTAATTGCATTAATATGGTCCACAGAGTTAGGAGAATATACACTTTTCCTGAGTTAATATCTTATGGTTCTTCTTGCTGCTTAATGTTTTTTTACCTGTTCCCCCAAACACATTTTTGGTTTCTAGAATCTTTTGCAATTTGCAAATTTTGCAATTTCTATGAAGTCTCCAATCTGATCTCGAATGATGAAGGAAAGGAGTCTTCAGACCTGGGGATGGAATCTTATATATTTTATTTTATGGAGTGATATTCTCTGCCCTCCTTTCACACTTTCGCCAGATCTTTAGTTTAGACTCTTACATCTCTCTCCATGCAGATGTCATTAGTGTTTTGGATGAAATGTTTCTATGGACTTGGATTCATTTTCTAAAGCAAATCATTTTGTGTTTTTTTCTTTAATTCTTATTGGAGTATAGTCGCTTTACAATGTTGTGTTAGTTCCTGCTGTACAGCAAAGTGAACCAGCTATACATATACAAATATCCCCTCTTTTTTGGATTTCCTTCCCATTTATGTCACCACAGAGCACTGAGTAGAGTTCCCTGTGCTATACAGTAGGTTCTCGTTAGTTATCTATTTTATACGTAGTACTGTATATATGTCAACCCCAATCTCTCAATTCATCTCACCCCCCTTTCCCCCCTTGGTATCCATAAGTTTGTTCTCTACATCTGTGTCTTTATCTCTGCTTTGCAAATAAGTTCATCTGTAGCATTTCGTGTTTTTAAGGAACAAACGCCACTTCTCCCCAAGGGGTGTTGGCTAATCTCTTTGTGGAGTATACACGATAGTATTCGCAAGCCACACGTGAGGACTACGGGCAAGGCCGCTGCTGCCCTTGTGGATACTGCAGTCTCCACGGGGCAAAAGGCAGTACGGTTGTCTTGAGAGAGGAGGCCAACACATGCCCTAGGACTTCACGGGAGGGACATGGCTTGATGTGGGCAACAGCTGTCAGGGCAGGTTCTGAGATGGAAGAGGGACATCCCCCGTGGAAAGTCAAAAGGAAAGAACTGGTCCAATTTTCAGCCCTCCATCCCTCCCACCCTGAACACCCTTCGTTCCTCATGAGAAGCAGTGGGCTGGTGAGTGGGTGCCTCGGTGGCGAGTGCAGACACAACCCCGTGACTTTGGGGAAACTTCTGCGCCTTTGGGCGGCTCGGGGCCTTGAGGTGCGTGTCAGAAGGAAGGACACCTCCTTGGGAAACTGTGCTATCCAAAAAGCGGCTTGAAAAGGCTCCCATCCCATCGGGTGACCAGCAGAACTTGCCACTGCAAGGGCCTCGCTCTTGTTCATAAGACTTCATTTTATTATTTCCGGGCTCTGTAATTTCTCCCACCCACTTTTAGACTGGAACAGTTAAGTTTCTGCACTTGTGTTAATTACCCTGGGGGCCTCCAGGCTACAGTGCATAACAAAAAGACTAACTAGTTTCCCACTGTCTTTTTGTTTCTTTATACTCCAAAACCAATCAATCATGTCCTTAGCCCCTCCCAAGAAACAAGTAGGTTTGTTAATGCCCTCCGACAAAGAGGCGAAGAAATTCAATGCAGGTGGAGCTGAATCACACAACCATGCATATTAGTACGGGCCTGGGGGCTGCACAGGATTAATACGCTGGGAGCTGGGAATTTTTAATATAAACCAGAAAATGTCACCCATGGCACTAATGTTCCTTTTGTGATGAGACAGAGATGATTCTGGTTAAACGTAGAGCAGCGTGTCTCTTTCTGGAACTCTGAGCTAACACGGACTGAGTCCTGAATCTCCCAGGGCTTGCCCCCATGGCACGAAGTTCCATGTCTGGGGCAGTTTACTGTTTACTCCAAGGTGAAGCTTTCCCTCACCTGTCAGCAAGACGCTTCCAAACCACTTCCCAAATGCTAACCTCAAAACCAGAAGTAAATTACGAGAGAAATAAGATAAACACATGAAAATTTAAATAGAAAAAATTAAACGCAATGAAATGCTCAAGTTACCCACTAAATTACAAAGTTTAACAAATAATCCCAAACTTACAGAATGATTTAAAAGCAAACAAAAGAAGCACTCACCACCGGTAACTCTGGTCAGGGTCCAAACCAAGGAGGCAAAGCTCTGCAAGTTAAACCGTCCGCTGAGCAATGGGACCTCTGCACTTACTTCCAGGACTCGAGGAATCAGATCTCAAACCAAACCTGCAGAGAATCAGTTCTGGGTCTCCAGCTCATCACCAGGGTCTGACTTCTCACTCACAAGGCAGGGCTGCTCCAAGAGGCATCATGGCCGCTACCGCTTCTCCCAGCCTCCCAGGCCCACGGGGGCTGGGCATCCCTTAATAGCCACGCCTGATTCCTCACACCACACACCTGCCCACCAGGCCAGTCCAGGTGAGTACAGTTCCTGATTAGGGAACCACTGACAGCCATTCTCCCTCTGGCTCCACCGCTAGGCCTGTGAGTACCACTGTCAGTTCCTTGATTGATTTTCAAAATTAAATAATATCGTTTACATACAGCTTAACAGGCATCAGAAAAATCTGTCATCTGATGTGTTTCTCAGAGTAATTCTAGAAGGTAGATAACTATCGTTTAGAGATTTCAGAGAAGAGGCGACAGACAGCACAGAGGGAACACACGGCTAGGAGGCTGCTAGGCCAGGATTCAAACCCAATTCTGTGACTCCACTGCCACGCATGTGCGTCCTTTGAGATCAGAGGTCATACTGTCCCCTCCCTGCAAGATGTTGAAGGTAGGTTCTGCGATACAGCTGATACACGGTAAAGAGGAAAGAGTGTGGGTTCTGGAGAAAAAGCTGGATTCTGATCCTGGGTCGGTCGCTCGCCACCTGGGAAACCGTGAGTAAATTCCCTTCCTGCTGTGAGCCTCCCAATCTTCTCTGGAAAATGGGACGAACACCCACCTCCTTCGTGTTGTGAGGATTAAATGCAGTAACTATGTAGAGCGGGCACCTGGTAGTCAGTCCTCCCTTCCATGCCCCTGAGGCCCTACCCTCTAAAGAGATTTAGAACTAATCTCTGTAGGGTTTGCGTCCGTGATACGCTTATACGCACAGCTGCAGGTTAAAATGAACATCAGTGACAGCACTGAAGCCAATGGATTTCCAAAGAGGCTGGAGGGCAGGGTGTAAGGAGCAGAGGATGGAAGTTGTGGGGACACTGGGGTTGGGGACAACTGTAGGGTCTGGCCTTTGTAGCGACACAGGGAGCCTCCACAACTGGCACCTAGGATGACCCAGGGCCCTGTTTCTAGTATCCTCGAAGCTGGTGCCTACTTACCACTTACCCCGGGCTCTTACACATTGTGGATGCTGTTTCCACAGGGTGATACATCCAGCTTCTCTACTTCAGCATTATGCCACCCTAGTTTTCTATAGTCTTATAAGCCATTTCCTCCTGTCATGTTGCAAGGTAGGGAGAAAATGTACAAATCAAGTAGCCTAGATAAGCAGCATGGTGGATTCTGGAAGAGAACCAGGAGGTAGAAAGCAGTGGCTGGTGTGAATTGCAACCAAAAGTTCTCATGACTACACAGGCATGGGTGGGGCGAGGGGAGGTAATCCGCAATGCTGACAACTTTTCATCTGATGGGACAGAGGAGAATTCCAGCCCCAAGAGATGAGGTCTGCCAGGAGTGCTGGGAAGAGGCCTGCGAGTAGGCTGATGAGACCCAGCTCTGCCACATCCTCCATGAGATCATAACAGACATTCCACCACTCTGGCTTCCTCATCCATGGAATGTGGGAGTGGGACCGGGCTGGCTCTGGAATCAGACAAACCTAGGTTCAGGCTCTACCGCTTACTCGTTACGCAACTTTGGGCAAGTTTCTTTGTATCTCCACAAGCTCCAGTACTCTCAACCGTCAGGTGGGGATGAGAGACCTCATCTCGAGAAGCTGTTGGAGAATTAAGGGAGGAGGTATGTGAATATCTACCCTCTTGCGCAGTGACAGGTCCATAAGGCTCCCGGCACAGCTGCTGCTTTCTCAGTTAATACTGGTCTCTTTTCTTGATTCTAGCTCTAAATTGCTGTGAACGTATGAATCCATGGTGCAATGCAACGAGTCGATCCTCAGTGATCTCACATGGCCACGCTACCCTCCCTAAACCTCAACTATCAAGCACAGAGGTGCCGTTCACTGAAGCAGCAAATGGACAAATCAACATGGACAAGAAGGTGGAAATAAACAAGAGGCAGGATGGTGAAGGCAAAAGGACCCAGAACTGGGGAGCAGTGGATCTGGGGTGGATCTCTAACTCCCTCAGTCACTAGCCATGAAACACGTGACTTTGGTCCAAATTTTCTTAATATTTCTGAGTTTCAGTTTTCTCATCTGTAATATGGGAATAATCATATATGTGTAAAAGTGCTCTGTGGATTAGAAAGTGCAATTGGAATGTTAGTGGTCAGTTGCCTGCCATGATTCCTGGCAAGCGATTTGAAAATTTGTCCAAATATACAAGTTTGAAAATGTAGTTTAAATGTTTTGAGAGCTAAACAATGACCTTAGCAGTCAAACAAAACTTCAAACTTTCCCCAAATCCTCACTTTCGAATTCGAGTGACTATCATGTGGATTGTTGAGGTATATGCCCCCCCAAACAGCTGGGCTTGTTTTCCTTCGCAATCAACTAATCCCTCCAGTGACCCACTGGCCCCCCAACTACTGGTGGCCTGATATTAACTTGAAAAACAATGTGATAAACCACTCTCTTATTTTAACAGCTAGCTAGGGCAGGGCAGGAGGAATCCCCACCCACACTTGCTCTGAACAGACATGGTGTTGCAACCGATGTGAAAACAAGATAAGGAGAAACATCTGTCAACAGACTCAGGCCTCCCCCAGAGCCGGGCTGCTTTCTGTGTATTCTGCACAGATGGGAAGCCGGAGGCCACGCAGTCACCTGCAATGCTGCTCTGCTGTGGCCGCAGTGCTGAACACGGTCTAAAGAATGCTGGGCAGCAGCTCAGAGACACATGCACCTCACTCACTTGAGCCTTTAGCTGTCTTTTAAAATATATATTTAGTGACATAATGCCTTGCAGGAATCACCATTAAGGTTCAAATCCTACCTGCTTAAAACTATTATATTTAGGATGGATAAACAAGGTCCTACTGTATAGCACAGGGAACAATATTCAATATCCTGTGATAAACCATAATGGAAAAGAATATGAAAGAGAATGTATATATATATATAAAACTTTGCTGTACAGTAGAAATTAATACAACATTGTAAATCAACTATACTTCAATAAAATAAACTTTTACAAAAAATCCTATCTGCTTAGAACTGAGGAATTAAAAATCATTTGGTCATCAGACCAGGGGCCCTACGCTCAATGTGTCTGTTCAGTAACTTCCCAACAGCTCTAGAATAAGGGTAGCTCTAAATGATGTCGTTGAAAACTTCATTTTAAACCCCCTTTGTTATGGTTGGGTTGCAGGAATGGATGAAGTGATGCAAGGTGCTGCAAGGCAGTTCTTTCCTCTGTCTTACCTGATCATCAGACCTCCAGAAAGAGAGGCAATGAGGGTCCAAACAACATATCCAAGGTGTTAAAAGGATCGTAATACATAAAACATGACATGCATAAATGCTTACGAGTAGTGAAAAGAGAACATTTTTTTTAAAGGAGTAAGAAAGAAACCACAAAGTCTCTTAGAACTACTGAACCAGTGCTGGTATTAGATGCTTACCGGCATCTCTGGGCGTCGTCTCTCTCTGAATAATGGAGGGACTACCATAGGATCCCAGGAGACAGTCCCAGGAGGGGTAGCGTTATCATCATAACACAAAGTCTGGACAACTCAACACGTTTGCAGGGGGAGACCCAGGCGCATACGCTCTCCAGCCCGCTGGCCCGAGTACGGGAACTCCTATCCATCCACAGCCTCCTGTCATTTAATGCCAGAGTTTCCAGTGCCTTCCAAGCATCTATGCAACTGAGTGATGACAGGTGTGGATGGAATAGAAGGACTAAATGCAAGTTTTAGATTTTAAAGCAGATTAGTTGTGAATGGCATGCCCCAAATTAAGCGCAAGCTAAGTGCCAAACTTTATGCTAGGAGCTGGAACCTCAAGACCAATATGGCGCGCTTGGGAATTCTATGGTGGTCCAGTGATTAGGGCTCCAGGCTTTCACTCCTGAGGGCATGGGTCCGATCCCTGGTTGGGGAACTAAGATCCTGAAAGCCGCACATCTGTGACCAGAAAAAAAAAAAAAAAAGATTTGGCACCCAGGAAACCCCCAGTCCAAACACATCTCTTAGCTGCTCTCCCTTCCCAGAACTTACAACGCCTTCCCATCAGCAACGGCAGTGCTTCCTAGGCCTTAACCCTTTCTAGATCAACTCGTTAGTTTTGCTATATCTGCACCTGTACTCTACTGGATTTAAGGATTGTTCTTTAAGGTAACTCATTTACTTTAACTCAAACACATCTTAGCGAAAATTTGATATGACATCTATAAATGGAAAACTAGTCCTACTTGCCATAAACAGAAAATATCTAATAATTAAAAAAAAAAAATACAAGGGACTTCCCTGGTGGCGCAGTGGTTAAGAATCCACCTGCCAATGTAGGGGACACGGGTTTGAGCCCTGGTCCTGGAAGATCCCACATGCCGCAGAGCAGCTAAGCCGTGCACCACAACTACTAAGCCTGCACTCTACAGCCCGAGAGCCACAACTACTGAGCCCATGCACCACAACTAAGGAAGCCCGCGTGCCTGGAACCCGAGCTCTGCAACAAGAGAAGCCACCACAATAAGAAGCCCGTACATGACAACAAAGAGTAGCCCCCGCTCGCCGCAACTAGAGAAAAGCCTGCACGCAGCAACGAAGACAGAACGCACCCAAAATAAATTTAAAAAAATACAAAACAGTCTTACTAAGTTCTAGGTACATACTCTTCCCTGTAAGTGTTCTGAGCCTAAGGCCTATAGCTCTCTGTTAAAAAGAGAGATTAATAAGTACTAGAGAGGTGTTAAAGATCAACTAACTCTGAGCTGAGACCCTCCCCTATAATCAGAATTGGAAAAGGATTCATTGATCACCACGTGACTCTGCCTCTTTGGGTCACATCTGCATATCACCCAAGTCAAACACCGTGGTCCACTAAACACCATCTGTGCTCCCTAGCCCACTTCATGATTGGTCCTCTACCCAGAGCCTAGAACATTCCACAGGAATACGGGGGGAACTCAACACATATATGTTGAATGAGCTCATGGGTGCATATCTTAGCCTCATCCTTCTTTATTCCAGCCATGCCTATAGGCTTACTTCTCCTCAGTGGACCCATGCCTTCTCATAAGCCTCCACGCCCTGTGCCACCTGTATCCTTTATGGAATATTTTTCCTCCTCCCTCTAGTTTCCTCCAACTTGTCCACTCTCAGATCTTCAAGTCTTAGGTTGTGTCATCTTCCCTTCATGGTTTTCCCTCACCACTTCAGGCTGAGACTAGCCATCCTTTTCAGTATGCCCGCTACATGGGTACCCTGGTCATCGTGATTATCACATGATAATCACTAATCTGCTTGTCTTTCTCTGCCCACCAGTCTCTAAACACCTTGACGGTTGAAGGTGTGCCTCCTATCTCCGGTGTTGAATGAAAGCATCTCTGGCTATTTCCCCATATGCTCCTGTTGTACCATACAGACCCTGCCTTTCCCTCCCGAGTCTGTGTAGACTGTGTCTCTGCCTGGAATGCCTTTGACAATCTGCAAACTCCCTTCCACGTTCCTGCTCTGAGAAGCCTTTCAGGGCCCATTCCCCAAGCCAGCTGTGACAGTCCTTCCTCCCTGTTTCCACGATCCCCCCAGTATACCACTTTACTGTAGGGTTTATCCCACCTCGGTGCAATTCTTTGTTTCTACTGTGCCACGATTCCGTAGACTATGAGAGTCTCGTTTTCGCACCCCCAAGGTCTAGACAGTGTCTGGTGCATATCATTAAATATTTTCTGAAGAAAGGAATTAATGACTAACAAGAAAACAGTTTTCTATTCACCTCTCCTCTTATCAATTCCAAAGGACCTAGAGTCACCGTCAGTAAAAGCAAGAGAATATTCAATTGATTGCTAACATATAGAGTGCTTACAATCTGTCAAGTACTTTATAAGCATTCTCTCTTTTAATTATCCCACAACCTTGTGATGGTAGGGACTTGTGCTGATGCCAGTTTGCAGGCGAGGAAATATGGGCTTCGGGAGATTAAGTCACTTGTCCAAGTAACCTCGGCAGACCCAAGAAATGGACCCAGGCCTGATAAACTCCGATGTTCTTAACTACCACTCTAGCCTGATGTGACCTTCCTCTCCCTGACCGACTGCCCTCCTTCGTGATCAGAAGCCCAATCCTGAGCAGATGGACCTGGGCCTGCCGTGGGCAGCTTTGACCGTGGCCTTTGAGAGCACAATCAAGCCACCAGGCAGCCCCTGCCCAAAGCACAAGGCCCCCATAGAACGGCCACCTGGCCTCTCGCTTGAGCTGTGGGACTGGCCAAAATCACCAGTTCCTCACTTACCCAAGGCAGCCCTTCACTGATTCCAGAAGTGTCTCCTTCATTTGCAAAATAATCAACAGTTTGACATCTAGGGATTTTCTTGCCAGTGGTGGGTGGCTACTACAATAACAGAGGATGCACTGGTGTCTTTGAAAGCTCAATGAAAACACTTCTTAAATAAAGATTTTAAATTCTAAATTGACTGAGGAGCGAGGTGAGAATCCAGCCACACCCCAGGGAGGGAAAGCATCTTGGTGCAGTTTTCCTAACTTCATCCTCTGCACCAGAGATGACACCGCGGCTGCTTTCTTCACTCAAAGTTCTGTGCTGAAAGCATCTGAGGTAACAAAGGCCAGTTTCCTCGAATTTGCACCCAAGGAAGTGAGACAAAATGCTGCTTGGCTGCAGTAGTTTTGGTCCAGAAAACAGCGACTTTCTCCTACAGAAAGCAGCTTCAAATATTTGTATTAAAGTTAGGAGGGGAGAGAAGAAATAAGAGCCACCTTATAAAAGTTCCTTCCTGCTTCTTGATGATGTTAACAGAATTCTCTGCAGGAAAGGTTCAGCACAGGCCTAGGGCAGAACACACAGCCATGCGGTTTCGTTTCTCCAGTGATGAACCCCTCAGGAGAAACACTCCATTTTGGAAAGAAAGGACAACAAGTTAACTGTGGCCTCGAATCCTGGGTTTCTTTTCATTTGTTGGAAATAAGCTTGGTCCAGGGAGGAAAATCCTGGAAGGGGGAGGGATCCGGAAGACCTGGGATCTGGTTCTGGCTTTGCCACTTGAAAGAATCATTTAAATGCTCTAGGCCTCAGCTTTTCATAAAAGTCTGGGGATCAGCCCCAGCTGTGACTAAGTTTCCTTTCAGCTCTGAAATTCTATGATATTTGGTAACGTATTATACAGAGCAAGATGACACATCTGACACATCTTAGGGCGTCACGTCCTACGGCAAATCCTCTTCCCGTAGCAGCGATGATTACATGGTGCCTACCCTCGGCCACTGTGTCTTACAAATTAAGGCACAAAAATGCGAAATAGTGGGCAAGGATGAGTTTCAGAGGGAGGAACAAATTTACTTGGCTCTCATTGGCTCTTGTGAGCATGTATTTAAATTTGAGTGGCTTTGGGGTCACTCAATATGTCTGCACATTAGAAGACCAGGTCTTGGCCAGGGATGCGCAGGACAGAGGCAGTCTGGGGACAGCAGGACCCCAATCTGTGGGTCGGTGGCTGCCTTACCTGATCAGCTTCTGCGCTGGCTGAGCTGACACGCCACAGTGGCTTCTTGTACCACCTTCTTTCCACTGACCTTCAGATAGGCTGACACAGTTAAACCACACAGGCCTCAAAAACCCTGAGAATGTCATTCTAGTTTTTGGCAGTTAACTTAAGAAAATAATCAGACGTGAAGTAAGCTAATAATAAGGTGCTGTTTACGGAGAGCTCGCTGTGTGCCGGGCGATGTGCTAAGTACTTTATATATACTATTCTATATAATCCTCACGGCAGGGCTTTGAAGTGGGTACTATTATCCCCATTTTACAAAACATAAAACCAAGGCTTTTAATCTCGCTCTGCTATTCAGGACACAGACATTTTTGTGTAAGAATGTTCATCGCAACAAAATGACCCAGATTTCCAAAAATAGGGAATCGATTAAATGGTATATTCATCTAATGGCATTCTAGAAATGCATGAGATACTATGTGAGAATAATTAATGACATAAGAAAATGTTTGCAGCAGATGACTAAGTAATAATCCCAACTTTGTTTAATTTACATATAACTATCTATACTATGGTATTTGTTCCTACTTGTTTCTTCTGTATTTTCCAAAGTTTACATAGTAAGCATATATCACTTTTTAAACTGTGGGGCTATTTAAAGGCCCATCACAAATAATCAAAAGCCCATCCCCATCCACGTTGGTGTCTGGATTCTAGAGAAGCACCCTAACAGATTCAGTTTCTACACAGCAGACATCTCCCCAGTCAGAAGCAAGCAGTCCCCTCAGCTGCTCCCCTTATTCCTCAGGCACGCCGTGCATGAATGTGGGATTGAGTAGAATTTCAAGGCAAATGAACAGTTCTTTCTTTAAGATTGTGGCTCCTGTGATGCCATTTGGCCCAGGTCACTATGCCCTAAAGAAGTCAGGCAGTGAACCCAAAATGAAATGACCAACTAAAACAAAACAGAATGCATGAACACTCTCCACTCAATTACTATGATTGTTGTTATCATTATTTCTAGCAGTAGTAGTTATTTAAATGAGGCATTTGTGTCAGGATAGGGAGAAGAGCTACTACAGAGTTGGCTTCATGACTTGGAAAATTCTCTCAGCTTGGAGACCTGGGAGTGCCCGGGAGATGGCCGTGGAGAAGTGGCAAGACTCTGAGGGGTGGGAGAAAGAACGTGGGCTCTGGCTTCAGGGAGGCTCGGGTTAGAATCCTGATCCCAGGGTATTCCCTGGCAGTCCAGTAGTCAGGACTCTGTGCTTTCGCTGCAGGGAGCTCAGGTTTGATCCCTGGTCAGGGAATTAAAAGCCCACAAGCCACGCAGCATGGCCAAAAAAAAAAAAAAAAAAAAAGAATCCTGATCCCATTTACTAACTGAGTGACACTGGCCAAATCCTTAACTTTCTCATCTGTAAAATGGGTGCGAAGGGACTCTTGAAAGCATAGTAGGAAACATGCAGAAGGTGTTTAATATCTTTCTCCCAGCCCCTCCTCGCCCATCCTCTCTCCAGCACAACACACCTGTTCTCCATCATCCTCAAGTTCCAAAATCTACCCCCTGCGGGAGTGGAGCAAAAATCTCCCTTGGAAAACCAGTGTTGTGAAGGACCATCTCAAATGGAAGGTTTGAATCAAAGTGCCAAGCCATTTAATCAGTCCTCGTGGGCACCTGAAATTCAGGCAGGATCCCAAACAGATGGTCAACTGCCATGCTACGCACACCTGGAGATGCCACGACCTTGTCGTATTTATTAGACGCTCCTCAGGCAACAAAGGTGATGGTATCACAACCACCTACCATTTGTGCGGCTTGGGATAAACTCGCAATTGCACCTCGCCTCAGTGGAGGTATAAAAAATTGGAAAGAGCTTCATTTTACTTAAGGGAAAATAGCTCACTCATATAGCTTGGTCAGCACACGGGAAGAGGAGGTGGGGGAAGAAGGGTCTTAAGGGAAAGGAGGAAGCCAGTGCCTGGACTAGTTATTCCAATGACGCATTTGTGGCAGGAAAGGGAGAGGACACAGAATATTCTAGTCTCTACTCTCCCCTCAATATCCACTAACCCCAGCTCTATTCGTGTGCCCGGATGGCCTTTCCTCCAAGGCCACGGGCTCTTTCCCCATACATCAGGGCCAAGCCTTGCTCACCCTGCATACATCCAGCCTCGAAATGTTTTGTCATTGTTTTCTGAACATTTAAGACCACCTTAGCACCATTTCAACCTCTGTTGCACGTCGCCCACTGCAGTCACGGTGCCCCTGCGTTCCCGAGAGGGAACCAGTGTTCCTGGCTCCAAGCCCTGAAGTCAGGCAGGGCACCGTGCATCCTCAGAGTGGACACGTGTCTTGCTGCTTCTACCCTAGGTCACGTGTCGGCCGGTTTTCTTACCGACTCTTCCTTCGTGGGCATTTAGTGTCTCTAATTTGACTTGACTCAGCTCGTTAGAGAGAAAGTCTGCTTCTCTGGGATTCCCCTTAGGGTTTGTCTGGCTGGCTTTCCACTGGGCACGTAAACAGCCCCCAATATTGTGTGTCTCCTAAGGACCCCAGCCACATCAGGTTGAAGCTGGGGTGAGACTTCCCCAGAGGTCTTGCCAAATGGCCTGGGATGAACCCTTCTCCTTGTTGGTTTTGTTTTCCATGAGCAGAGACAAGAGAGGGGCCTGGTGGCCTGCAGTGGGTTGCACCAGGGGGCGCTGGTTTAAGGCCCAGGGAGGCCCGGGGTCAGTGCCTCCTTGCTCCACCCTGGGACCCTGTACAACTCACTCAGCTCTCGGAGCCCCAGCTTCCTCATCGAGAAACGGTGGTAACAGTATCTGTTCTGCCTTCACCTTAACAGGGTTGCAGTGAAGCTCAAGGAAGAGAATACAAACAGAAATGCTTTACAAACTGTAGCGCGCTGTAAGGATGAGAGGTTCCATCGTTAACACAGGGATGCATCTGGTCATAAGACATTACATGTTAATAAGCCCGTTCCTGCATATAACCTGGACCATTCACGGGAGGAAACGTTCAGAGGGAAACACTACCCCAAATAAGAAGAATAGGGGGGCTTCCCTGGTGGCGCAGTGGTTGAGAGTCCGCCTGCCGATGCAGGGGGCGCGGGTTCGTGCCCCGGTCCGGCAAGATCCCACATGCCGCGGAGCGGCTGGGCCCGTGAGCCATGGCCGCTGAGCCTGCGCGTCCGGAGCCTGTGCTCCGCGACGGGAGAGGCCACAACAGTGAGAGGCCCGCGTACCGCAAAAAAAAAAAAAAAGAAGAAGAAGAAGAATAGGGAGTGGACAAAGATGAATACACTAAGTAATTCTCGAATATTTCTGGAGCACATGCCCTGGCAAACTCTTGTAGACAGTAGGATCAGGGTGATGATGGAGACAGTCAAGGTCCTTGCTCTCAGTCCCAGTCAGCAGAGAATAAGTAAACAAGCAAAAAACGAGGTCAGTTGTCCTGCCTCTGTGGGCACAAGTGGGCTCTCACCTTCCCCATTTTCCCGTTCTGAGACTGCAGGAAGGTTGGCTGCAAACTCAGTGTTAATCCAAGGAGAACACCCAGAATTGGTGAAAGAAAAAAGTTACCTTCCCCAACAGGATAAGATACACAATTTCAGACACATGAAGATGTGTTGGTTCTTTATATTGTTGGTAAAGTGACAGCACAATGAAATGCTGATGAGCCAGAGATGTTAAAACATGAGAGATCTGGACAAGCGATTTTCCAGGTATAGGAGGGTTTCTAGCATCAGCTGGGAATCCTTGTTGAAATCTTAAAAAAGGAGAATCAGCCTGTATCACTTTGCGTTCCTCTCCATTTTTCCAAATGCAGAATATTGAACCAAATAATTTTCAGTTTTAAAACTGTTCATACCTCATCGTTCATAATATACCACTTCCTCCAAGAAGCCTCTCATCACCCAGCAAAATTAATACCCCCTCCTCTGCAGCTCTATCGTCTGTGAGTAACTCCACAAAGCACTTTCACAACATACCATCACCCTGAATTATCGGTTTGTCCCTCACTAGAGGAAGAGCATCCCCAGCCGGGGCTGCACTTTATTTGATTGTGAATCCCTGACACCTCATTATCACGGAGGACACACGGCAGGTACTTGATACATGCTCACTCACGAGGTCACTTCTCACTGGCCCACTGTGTATCTACAGCCAATGTACGTGAACGTGAACACAGTCGCTAGGACACACTCTGCAAGTTGGTTTAACAAGACAAACGTCCCATCTTCACTTGGTCTTCAGTGATTCTCCCACAAGGACTTGTGCTTTATCTGGTGTCTCACCAAGAGTTCCTGGTCAGGTGAGGTTTTGATCCAAATAAAATCTACATTAAAGGGACTTCCCTGGTGGCGCGGTGTTTAAGAATCTGCCTGCCAATGCAGAGGACACGGGTTCAAGCCCTGGTCCGGGAAGATCCCACACGCTGCGGAGCAACTAAGCCCGTGTGCCACAATTACTGAAGCCAGCGCGCCTAGAGCCTGTGCTCTGCAACAAGAGAAGCCACCGCAATGAGAAGCCCGCGCACTGCAACGAAGAACAGCCCATGCTTGCTGCAACTAGAGAAAGCCCATGTGCAGCAACAAAGACTCAATGTAACCAAAAATAAATAAATTAATTTTTTAAAAAAAATCTACGTTAAAAATGGATAGTTTCCTCTTTTTTTTTTTTTTTGCAGTACGCGGGCCTCTCACTGTTGTGGCCTCTCCCGTTGAAGAGCACAGGCTCTGGACGCGCAGGCTCAGCGGCCATGGCTCACGGGCCCAGCCGCTCCGCGGCATGTGGGATCTTCCCGGACCGGGGCACGAACCTGCATCCCCTGCATCGGCAGGCGGACTCTCACCCACCGCGCTGATAGTTTCCTCTTGATCTAACTATCAATTTATAAGAACTATCAGAAAAAGATGTCCCATGACATCCTGGGGCTACCTATAGCATGATCCAGACTACGGGAAACTACAGACACACAACCTAGTTTCATTGACCAAAAAACTACAAATAAAAATAAGAGAAGGGCGGGAAGGGAGGGTAGCCACACGAAGAGGCATATCTGTCAATTCATGTAGGAACCTTATCTGAATCCTGGTTCACACAAAAAAATACTTTTAAAAAACATTATAAGGATAAAAAAATAATAATAAAAAAAAATTATAAGGAAATAGAGGATATGTGATCACTGACTGGATATTTGATATTACATAATTATTTGTTTTTTAGGTGTGATCATGATCCTGCAGTTACATTTTAAGGAGAGTTGTAATCTCTTAGTGGCATATATGGAAATATTTACAGATGAAATGATACGTCTAGGATTTAATTCAAAACAATCTGGAGGAGGGTGGAGAAATGTGTGGTATAGATGAAAAAAAATCAGGCAGGAATGGCTAGATACATTGTTTCATTAATACCACTCTTGCTACCTTTAGGTAAGTTTGAAAATTACTATTAAATCAGTACTTTATTAAATTTTCGATCTGGTGAATTCTATAGAGCAGGATTCTCCATGATGGTGCTGTGCTGGGTACTGGCCCCTCTTGGCGGGGCAGGGCAGGCTGCAGACAGCCCAGGACTGGGTTACTCCTCTTGCCCTGCAGAGAGAGCAGATCCCCGGGTCCTGACTCCTGTCTTCCTCAGGGAAGCTACTGGTTAGAGAGAATGTGTATCTCAGGTTCTGGGAACCCAAAGAAAGGAAAAGAAGCATTTCTCCACTTCTCCTATGAAAAGATAAAAGCCCAGGAAAGGCAGACTGGAGAGAATTTGGGATTTGGAGTCAGAAGTTTTGGATTCCCTCCTTGCCACCCATCTAGGACCAGTGAACTTCTCAGTGCTTCAATGTCCTCATCTCTAAAATGGGAATATGACTACCCTCCATGTCAAAGAACTGGGCTGAGGATTAGAGGAGATCTCGCCTGGGAAGATGAGAGGTAGGGTGGCGCGGTGGGTCAGAGACTTGGGTCTGAACGGTGGCTCCATTGTACCAGCCACACGGTCAAGTTCTAAATAAGTGAAAACTATTAAAATTAATTATTTAAGAAAAAGCAATTTGTTCAAGGCCTCCAAGTGAGTCAGCAGGGCACTACTCAGCAGGAGAATTTGCGCTCAGCCGTCCTCCCCACTCACCCTCTGAGCTTCCCTTGTGGCTGTATCTGGGCGGCTGATTCACCACCTGTCACTTTTTGGACAGAGCAGGGAGGATGGAGAGGAGGAGCTGGGGAATCGTGTTCTGACAGCTGGGCCACCCCAGCGGGGGCAGTGATGAATCAGTCTTGCCGCTGCCATGCTCAGTACACGAGGTTTCCTGAGCCGAGGCCAGGCATCCAAGATGCTCTGACCAAGCCTTTTTGTGTGATGGCCATAGATGGCCATCCTTTGTGCCTTCTCCCCTGTAACTTCACAGGCTTCTCCCAGCCTCCGAGTAGAAACACATTTTTGCCAGCCCTGCCGGATCAAGCTAACAAGAGGGACGTGTATGCGTGTGCACGTGCGTATATGCATGTATAAGAGTATGCATATGAACCCACGCCTGTTACCTCAGTGGGGCGGTGCGCCGTCTCAGTGCCATAGTGGAAGAACAGGGAACAGGACACCCAAACGACGATGGCCAGACCCCACTTGCCCAGGCCCTGCTTTATTTAGAGGTGAGCTCAGCTGTGATCTCAGAGGACCTCCCTGCGGTGTGATTTCCAGGTGGAGTATTCAGTCTGGCTGATCGCAGACCTATATTCTGAATCTCATCGTCGTCTTTCTGTGTCCAAAGACAAAGCACTAGAGGTACAAGGAGGCAAAAACGCCATTTCCTTTGTGAGTGACTGTTTCTGTTTGACTAAGGAAACAAGAAAAAGGACCACAGATAGGGATATGTATTTATGGAGAATGTGGAATTTATTGGTAGATTTTTTTTTTGTTCTTCTCATTTACAGTGTCTTGGATTTTGCTCTAAGAATCCCTTAGGCTTCCTCCAGTTTAGGATAAGAAAACAAGTGGAGCACTGGATTCGTTCTATTATGCTTTTAAACAACTATTATAATGAATGACATTAATTACTAGGAACAGGCAAGAGTTAAATAAAAACAAATAAGGGGACTTCCCCGGTGGTCCACTGGTAAAGAATCTGCCTTCCAATGCAGGGGACATAGGTTCAATCCCCGGTGGAGGAACTAAGATCCCACATGCCTTGCCTGAACGCCACAACTACTGACCTTGCACGCCTCAACAAGAGAGCCTGCGTGCCACTAACTACAGAGCCCACGCACCCTGGAGCCCATGCGTCACAACTAGAGAGAGAAAACCTGTATGCTGCACCTAGAGAAAAGCCCGAGCGGAGCGCCGCAATGAAGAGCCCACACACCGCAACGAAAAAGACCTCACATGCCTCAACGAAGAGCCCATGTGCTGCAACTAAGACCCGATGCAGCCAAAAATAAAAAAGAAAATTTAAAATAAAAAAAATTTATAAAACAAAATCATACTTACATAAATAAATAAAAACAAATACGTACACATGAAATGATGTCTAGGCAAACTTCATTTGCTATCAAGCAGCACCTAATCTAACTTTAATTTTTCTAAATAAAAAAAGAGCTGTGATATCTTATTTCAGGTGTTGAAAAGTCTAGGGTTTTGCTCTGCATAATACATTTTCCCAGCACAAGCCGCTCAAGAGTATCTGGCTTTGTGGAAGTAGCTTTGACATTAAAAAGCCCTTAACTAATTGTAACTTATCAGAAAGAAAGAGTCAATTTGCCTTTTAGGCATTCCTTATTCTGCTGCAGTTGTGGAGAAAAAACAGGGCTCTAGTTCTTTCAGATTGCTTATACATGGAACAGGGGATGAGTGTTTTCGTGGAAATAAGCAAGCCTGTGTTTGAGTCCTAACCAGTCCTAACCAGCTGTGTTTCTTTGAGCAGGTCAGTGTCTCTCTCTGGGCCTCCATTTCTTCATCTGAAAAATAAAGGTTTGGCTTGGATGTCCTTCCCAGCTTATTGGATTTTCACAATAAAGCATAAAGATCAGGAGGTATTACTTGAAGGCAGAGGATCAGAATCCTATAGATCAAGGGTCAGCAAACTACAGCCCATGGTCAAATCCAGCCTGCTTGCCTGCTTTTATACAACCTGCCAGCTAAGAATGGTATTTACATTTTTAAATGGATGAAAAAAAATCAAAAGAAGAAGAATATTTTGTGACAGGTGAAAATGACGTGAAATTCAAATTTCAGTGCCCATAAATAAACTTTTGTCAGAACACAGCCACCTCATTTGTTTACATATTGTCTGTCTGCTTTTGCACTACAAAGGCAAGGCTAAATAGTTGTCACAGAGACGGTCTGGCTGGCAAAGGCTAAAATATTTACTCTCTTTACAAAGTTTGCTGACCCTTACTATATAGATCAGTAAGGCTCCAACTTTAAGGTACATCCCGATCACCTAGGGATTTTATTAACAGTAGATTCTGATTTAGTGGGTTTGGGGTGGAGCTCAGATTCTGCATTTCTAACTAGCTCCTGGGTGGTGCAGAAGCCACTGGTCTGGGGACCACATTTTGTATGACGAGGCTGGGCTCTATTAGACAAACCTGGTTATGCCGTGTACTTGCTCAACATCCTTTGGTGCCGTTCCAGAGCCTTCATGTTAACTCAGACCCTTACTACAGTGTGATTCTTGCCCATGTGTCCAGCTTCACTGGCCACAGTGCATCTCGCACACATACCCGGAAATGCACACCACGTGTGCACACCCATGCCCTCCACTCCCTGATGCTCACCATTCTCATCCACACACCTGTGCACACACTGATCTCTTTGCCTCTAACATCCTCTCCTCTCCCCATCCCTCCACCCTCAACATGTCCAATTGTCCTTCTTGCCCTTTGGCTGAGTGGCACCTCCTTGAAAGGCGCCTTCCCAGATTCGCTGAGGCTAAGTGGTCCTTTGGTGCGGTCCCTATTTATACGTCACACTCCTCTTTGCAGCCTGAATCACATGGCGTATGTCACTGACGTCCTTAAAGCAGAAGTCGTCTTGTTTATTCCTAGATGCCCATTGACCAAGCACAGTTCTCAGTATAGGGCAGGGGTATCATGCACAGTATTTGAAATCGGACAAATGAATTGCCCAGGATCACCCAGGAAATCAAGTGAAAAGCTGGGACGGGAGCCCAGACCTTCAGAATCCTGGTGTGTGTCTTCTTTTCCCTGACCTGCACCTCAGAAACGAATGGGGGAATTAGTTCCATGGCATTTCAAACAGAGGGAAATTCAGCCTGTCCTCTGAGACACTTGGAGGGTTTGGGAATAGCAGCCCCTTCCCATGGCTGCCACTTTGTGGAGAACAGAGAACTTCTGAGCCCAGGGAGCAGCTCCCGAAGACACAGCTTTTGGCCCCTGTACGGCAGGTCCCCACAGCAGTGCTGGCAGACTGGGCACCCACAGCAGTGAGTCAGTCATCCTGGGACTGCCTCATACAAAGCACTGAGAAGTGGTGAGTGAAAAGGCCTGGGAAAGAGATACAGCCGTCACCACCTTCTGTCTCTCAGGCTGCGGCCATTTCCCTTTCTCATTTCTTATGGCTTCTATCTCCTTATTAAGGCCACCTGGACCCGGAGGATGATAGGTCAGACAGTCAGATGTAGGCTGAGTGCAGCCACCAGGGAAAGAGGGGTAGCAAGCGCGATCCCCTGTCAGCCCAGCTGGGGCAGGATGGAGGGGACAGTGTGTACAGGGAGCCATAAACTACCCTGAAATGTGCCCCTACCTGCTCTATATGGCACCTTCCCCACCCCTCCTCCTAAAATCCCTATCATTAAATTCACAGGTATTCTCTCCAGAAGGTCACTGACAGTTGCAATGGACTGGATTGAATCACGGTCCCCACCCCGGTCCCCACCCCGACCCTGCAAATTCATATGTTGAATCCCTAGCCTCCAGGGTGATGGTATTTGGAGGTAGGGCCTTTGGGAGGGAATTAGGGTCAGAAAAGGTCATGAGGTGGAGCACAGATCTGATAGGATTAGTGTCCTTATAAGAAGAGATAACCAGACCTACTAGCCTTATAAGAAGAGATAACCAGACCTACTAGAGAACAGACTTGAGGATATGGGAAGGGGGAAGGGTAAGCTGTGACAAAGCGAGAGAGAGGCATGGGAAGCAGCCGCATAGCACAGGGAGATCAGCTCGGTGCTTTGTGACAGCCTGGAGGGGTGGGATAGGGAGGGTGGGAGGGAGGGAGACGCAAGAGGGAAGAGATATGGGAACATATGTGTATGTATAACTGATATAAAAAAGAAAAAAAGAAGAGATAACCAGAAAGCTCACTCTATCTCTCTCCCCACAAGCACCCCACCCAGCAAAGGCCACGTGAAGACACAGGGAGAAGGTGGCCCTCTGCAAGCCAGGAAGAAGGACCTCACCAGAACCCTAAACCTGTTAGACCTTGATCTTGGAATTCTAGCCTCCAAACTGTTAGAAAATAACTGTGCGTAGTTTAAGGCCCCCAGTCTGTGGTACTTTCTCTTTTTTTTTAAATAATTAATTTTTATTGGAGTATAGTTGATTTACAATGTTGTGTTAGTTTCTGTGCAGCAAAGTGAATCAGTTATACATATACATATATCCACTCTTTTTAGATTCTTTTCCCATATAGGTCATTACAAGAGTATTGAGTAGAGTTCCCTGTGCTACACAGTAGGTTCTTATGAGTTATCTATTTTATACATAGTAGTGTGTATATGTCAGTCCAAGTCTCTCAATTTATCCCTCCCCCTGTGGTACTTTCTCTTTTTTTTTTTAATAACTGAAGTCTTTTTTTTTTTTTGGCTGCGTCGGGTCTTCGTTGCTGTGCGCGGAATTTCTCTTGTTGCGGTGAGCAGGGGCTACTCTTCGTTGAGGTGCGCGGGCTTCTCATTGCAATGGCTTCTCTTGTTGCGGAGCATGGGCTCTAGATGCTCAGGTTTCATTAGTTGTGGCACGTGGGCTCAGTAGTTGTGACTCGTGGGCTCTAAAGTGCAGGCTCAGCAGTTGCGGCACACGGGCTTAGTTGCTCCGCAGCATGTGGGATCTTCCCGGACCAGGGCTCAAACCCATGTCCCCTGCACTGGCAGGTGGATTCTTAACCACTGCGCCATCAGGGAAGCCCCTGTGGTACTTTCTTAAGGCAGCCTGAGCAGACTAAGACAGCAGCCTTCTTTCACGGGTAAACGGATCAATTTCAGTTTCCTCCAAGGAACATTTATTAAGCTCAGGAAGGCAGGGACAAGTCCAGTTTTGTTTGCCATTGTTTCCCTAGCACCTAGCACAGGGCACATGAATAATGAATGTTAATAAAGAAATGAAAGAATGAACTGAGCGCCTGCTATGTACTGGGCACCATGCAAAGTGCTAGGGAAATAGGAAAACCAGGCCACTATCACCCCAAGGAGACATGGTCTAGTCTGGGAGGCTGATGTAAACTAAACATGATGATGTGATAGGAAAAGTGCTCCAACAGAGGTGTGGGTTGGGGCACATCTAATGTGCTGGGGCAGCATACACACGCAGCATACACACACACACACACGCGCGCACGCACACACACATATCCTGCTTTTAGATGGGAGTAGAGAGGAGGGTGGAGGAATGAGAAACAGGTAATACAATCTGAGAAAGTTTTTCAAAGGAGAGTATATTTGTAAAAAATGTACACCATTGCACCTAAGAGAAAAATGTACCCAGGAAGAAGACGTGTGTTGATTTGTCGATTCCTTAACGAATCTGAGCAAGACGCCCGCAGTGTTGAAAATGCAGGAACTTGAGTGGTCAAGGGGGCAGCGGGAGAGAAGAGGCTAGAAAGACAGGCAGCAACAAATAGGCCATTATCACCTCCTGATTGACAGTGATATCCCGAAACACACTAAGGCGAAAGAAACAGAAGTCATTTCAATGGCGGAGGAATGCTGGACTGCTGGTATCTCGAAACTTCAAAACGAAATCTTCAAAGGGCTGTTAGGTGAGGTAGAAAAGCGTAAGGCTCTGAAGCCAGACTAATTCCGGGATGTTGCTGCAGTCACTTACAAGTTGGATAAATTTTTAAATTGATCTGTCTCACTTTTCTCATTTGTAAAATGGAAATACTACCTGCAAATCCCCTCAGGATTAAGAAAAGAGTCAAACAACACATAGCAGATCCACAACAAATGTAAGATCTCACCAGCTGTCTGTCTCTATCTAATTAAGAAGCTCCAAACACCCTGCAGTACAAGATGATCCTTTGAAAACTTGGAGGAAGCATGGCTGCAGCACGATGTACCTCTTTGTTTGGTGATTATCTGCTGCTTCCGTGTCTCCCCCCTTCCTAAACTCAGGGATTCAGAAGGTCAGGAATGCATCCTGTGTCTCTGGGGCTCATGGATCTACACGGTGCGTGGCTTATCAGAGGGCCTTGAGACGTCAGAGAACTAAATTGCACAGATGGGCAAAGCGGACGCAGACCACCTTCACCAAAGTCACAAGACAGATGGACAGTGGAGTTCGTTCTAGCACTCTGACCTCGCAGTCCATTGATTTCTTGAGACCACATGGTGTCAGACCAAACAGAACAAAGGCTCTGATCTCATCCAGTGGCGAATGCATTCCTTTCCAAATCCCCACCACATGGGAACTGCCACCCAGCACGGAGCACCCCATGTCACCATCCTCCCTCTCGGGAGCGGCATCCACACGTTCGCATGGAGAAGCAGACACAACACTCGAAACAGCTCTTAAAACACTTTCCTGCTATGTGGTCTATAAACACAGGAAACGGCAGCTGGCTGGATTGCCGGGAACATTTATTTGCCAGTCAGGGTGCTAGAGCTCTGTGTGTGAGTTAAAAGCTGTGATCCAGGAATGAAAATAAACCAGGAAAGCAGAAACTGAGGTGACCTGACTGTAGCTCTAATGAAAAGGCCCTTGGAGTAGGAAAAACTAGGGTTGGCAACCCAGCTCTGCCGCTTAAATGCATGTTAAATAACTTTCTGAGCTCCCATTTGCTCATCTGTCAGTGGGTCTGTTAATAATACTGCATAGGTTTTCAGTAAAGAGTGATTTAGCGTTTGTAAGGAGCTGAGGCTAGTGAATGGCCCATAAAATAGGATTAAAAACGGTATCTACCACCATGCTCCCTGGTATTTATCCAAAGCAGTTGAAAACTTACGCCCTCACAGAAACCTGCACACAGATTTTTACAGCAGCGTTAGTCATAATTGCCCAACGCTGGAAGCAACCAAGATGTCCTCCGTTAGGTGAATGGATAAATAAACTGTGGTACATCCAGACAATGGAATAGTATTCAGTGCTAAAGAGAATTGAGCTATCAAGCCATGAAGACGTGGAGGAACCTTAAATACATATTACTAAGTAAAAGAAGCCATCTGAAAAGGCTATGATTCATAGCCTTATCATACACTCATACGGAATGATTCCAACCAGATGACATTTGGGAAAAGGCAAAACTATGGAGACGGTAAAAATGAGTGGTTTCCAGGGGTTGCTGAGGAGGGAGGGCTGCGTAGGCAGCAGGTGGAGCACAGAGGATTTTCAGGGCAGTGAAAATACTCCGTAGGATACTACAACGATGGATACCTGTCATTACACATTTCTCCAAACCCATAAAATGTTCAACACCAAGCGTGAACCCTAAGGTAAACTATAGGCTTCGGGCAATTATGATGCGTCAGTGTAGGTGCATCAGTTTTAACAAATGTCCCACTCCAGTGAGTGATGCTGATCACGGCAGAGGCTGTGCATTGTGGGGGGCAGGGGGTATATGAGAACATTCCTCTCAATTT
Organism: Stenella coeruleoalba; assembly: GCF_951394435.1. Lineage (NCBI taxonomy): Eukaryota > Metazoa > Chordata > Mammalia > Artiodactyla > Delphinidae > Stenella > Stenella coeruleoalba. The sequence goes on along the minus strand of NC_137154.1, from coordinate 98,063,308 downwards.
TACTACGAACCTAAAACTGCTCTAAACAAATGAAGCCTCTTAAGAAAATGGTATTTACCTCTAATACCTGTGAGGACCTAATATAAATTCACTTGACAACATCCAGATCTTTGGAAGAACTAAGGACCCCCAAGTAGAGCTATCCCCTCGCTCCTGTGTGATTCCAAAGCACCATTTACATCTCTCTATTTCTGGGCATGTGGCCCTTGGATTCCATATCCTTCCCTGCAGAGCTCAGATCCTAGGTGGGCCCAGCCTCACCCCACCCCAGGGACTTCAGATAAGTTCTTGACTCCAACCTAGAAATGCTTAAGTCCTTCTGAGGAGACTGATAAGGAAGCTTGTTCACAATCAACCACAACCAGAGAGAGAAGACACTGCCTCGGAAGGCGGGGCATCCTGGGCTCAGGTCCCTGGTTTCCCTGTTTTCCTGGTGAACTTCAATCAGCTCCCGCAGCCACACTAAGCACCCAGTGAAGTCCCTAAAATAAGCATCCTCTTTTCACATGACAGCCCTCCGGATATCAGAGGAGAGATACCTCCCCTCCTTTGCTATCTTATCACGTTATATCAAAGTCATCTGCTTGAGTCAGACTTCCCCAAGAGCTTGGGAGCTCCTTGTGGCCAGGGCTGGGTCATACTCAACTTTGTAGCCCCAGCACTCAGCACAAGTCCTGGGTGCCCAGCACAAAGGCATTGCTCAGTGAATCTTCGTTGAATTAATAGAACCTGCTTTCTGCCCTGCCTCAGCATCTTCCTTATCCCTTCAAGTCTTCTTCAGACTAAGCACATTTAGCCCCACACTACCTGTTTCCCAGGCCAACTCAGAAAAGCAGTGGCAACAATTACACATAGAACGGAAGAGCAACAAGGTCCTACTGTATAGATACAGCACAGGGAACTATACTCAATATCCTGGGATGAACCGTAATGGAAGAGAATATAGAAAAGAATGTATATATGTGTATAACTGAATCACTCTGCTATACAGCAGAAATTAACACAACCTGGTAAATCAACTGTACTTCAAAAAAAATAAATTAAAAAAAAAACGAGAAAAAAGAAAAGCCATGGCTAGTTCCTTAGCCTGCAGTAGAGGGAAAGAAGAAATAAATAAGGAATTAACTGAGATTTCTCCCCTTAGCCTCCACATCTTTCTGAGCCCGCTGCCTAGCAAATAGCAACCTTCTTTCTTTACTCAACATCCCCCAAGAGTCATTCTGTTCAAAAGCCTTCATGGATTACACACGATACAGGCCATCTTGCTAAAGTGGCTTGACTGGTGCCCAGCCGCTCTTCCTCTGTCCCATGTCCCCACTCGAGCGGCCAGCAGGGCGCGTAGCTGCAGCCCTAATGAGACAACCACACCTGCCGCCTTTCTGCCAAGGCTTGATGGATGAAGTGACATCCAGAGATCTACAGCACCCGAAGCAGCCAGACAGCAAAGGGGTACAGCTGTCTGTTCAGCCATCTGGTTGGGAGCCTGGGATCTCACATTTAGAGGGAGATAAGAACTTCAAACTCTCCCCTCAATCCTGACGCACAGCGTTGCCACAGGTCTGCGTGAGGTCTGAGGTTCCTCCGAGGCTCCTCGTGACGGATCAGTTGATTTTCCAGGCCTACCTACAAGCTGACTCCCACGGGGCCCCCTGCCATCCTCCCCACGCTGCTGGTAGGGGAGGGAAGCCCCTCCCCAGAGCCTTACCCAATGGAATGAACCTAGACACAGGTCGTAAAGATGTTCGGAGTGAACTTCCCCTTGGGACTTCCCTGGTGGTGCAGTGGTTAGGAATCCACCTGCCATTGCAGGGGACACAAGTTCGAGCCCTGGTCTGGGAAGATCCCCCATGCCACGTAGCAACTAAGCCCGTGTGCCACAACTACAGAGCCTGCGCTCTAGAGCCCGTGAGCCACAACTACTGAGCCTACGTGCCACAACTACTGAAGCCCACCTGCCTAGAGCTCATACTCCGCAACAAGAGAAGCCACTGCAACGAGAAGCCCGTGCACCACAACAAAGAGTAGCCCCCACTCACCGCAACTAGAGAAAACCCGTGCGCAGCAACAAAGACCCAATGCAGCCTAAAATAAATAAATTAAAATTAATTAATTAAAAAAAGATTTAGACCACCTTATTGACTTATACCTGGAGTCTCCTCGTGTGCCACACACAACAGTGTGACTCCAGAGCTGCTGATCTTAACCACCGTAGCTACCATTTACTGTGCACTCTTTTCTATGTATTATCTCATTTAATCATTATAACAATCCCTTGAGGCAGATCTCATTATCCTCATTTAACAGATGAGAAAACTGAGGCTTAGAAGGGTTCAGTAACTTGCTCCAAGTGCGGTAGGAATTTGAACACATGTTGCTTTGACCACTGTGCACTCTACCCGAGGAGCCCTCATCGGGGCCACAGGAATAGGAGCTTCCTGCTTCTACTGTGGAGGCTCAATCTGCAGCAGCCGGTGGAGGCTGGGGGAGGTGGTCGGCAGGGAGTCTACTAACTCCTGGGAACAATCCTGTCTTCTCATAGTGTGGAGCCGAAATGAGTACTATGTACACACACACACACACACACCCACACACACACACACACACACACACGCTTTCAGAAAGGACGATAACATCATTGCAACTCCAGATCACACTTCTACACAGCCAACCACATTGCTGTTACTTGGGGCCCAATAACAGACCAAACCAACGGGCAAGGCGGGCGGCCCTTGTGACCCCAGTTCTGTGTAATCTAGGGACATCACATTGTTTCCTTGGACCTCAAGTTTCCTTCTGCAATTCATCAAACTTTACTAAACACCAGCTATGTGCCAATACTGTGGGTGCTGGGCTTCCCTGGTGGCGCAGTGGTTGGGAGTCCGCCTGCTGATGCAGGGGACACAGGTTCGTGCCCCAGTCCGGGAAGATCCCACATGCCACGGAGCGGCTGGGCCCGTGAGCCATGGCCGCTGAGCCTGCGCGTCTGGAGCCTGTGCTCCGCAACGGGAGAGGCCAAACCAGTGAGAGGCCCACTTCCCGCAAAAAAAAAAAAAAAAAAACTCACACCGAGTCAGACTGCCCGGAGTCTTCATCTTTGGGTCTACCACTTACTAGTTGCGTGATCCTGGGCAACTTAAAAAAAAAAAACCTCTGTGCCTCAGTTTTCTCATCTGTAAAATTGGGATCATAATAGTTCCCATCTCATAGGGCTGTTATGAGGAATAAACAAAATAATCCACAGGTAATGTGTTTAAAATGTTGTCTGTACACAGTAGGCACTCAGCAAAAGTTAGCTATGGATATTTGGTGCTTGGGTTGGGAATGGTGAAGGTGATGAGACAACAAATGAGTGAACAATCAGAAATGCAGTTGAGAAGAGCCTAGCAGACCTCTCTTCTGTGAGAAATATCGTGAACTAAGGAGACAGGCCAAGTGCTTACACATGCACATGCCACGGTAGAGAGAAGAATGGCCCCCAAAGATGCCCATGTCCTAATCCCCAGAACTTATGAATGGCAAAAAGGACTTCAGAGATGTGATTATGCCAAGGATCTTGAGTGGGAGAGATGTAGTCATAAGGGTCTTGGTAAGGGAAAGAGGGCGGGAGGAGAAGCAGTCGGATGGGAGATGTGATGACTGAAGCAGGAGTTGGAGTGATGCATTTGGAAGACGGAGGAAGGGGCCACCAGCCAAGGAATGCGGGAGGATTCGGGAAGCTGGAGACGTCAGGGGAACAGGTTCTCTCCTAGAGCCTCCAGAAAGAACCCATCTCTATGGACATCTTGATTTTAGCCCATACTGCCCATTTTGGACTTCTGATCTCCAAACTTTCAGAGAATCAATTTGTGTTGTTTTAAGCCACTGAACTTGTTAAAGCAGCAATGGGAAACTACTATGCATGCCTCTGGTCACATGTGCTGTATTTCACAAAAGCCACTTTCTAAGTCCTTATGACTCAAGTCCCTACTTCCCAAAAAAGGTGAAGTGAAAACTTAAGCTTCCAGAAGGAAGCATTCACTTTGACGGAACGGGCCTCTCCAAGGGCTCCTTGTGTTCCCCACGGTGACAGAATAAGCTTCTCTGGAAGAACGGAGCTTGGTTAGGGAAGGTTAGAACAACCTGCCGAAAGTCACACAAAACCAACAGGTCACAGACTTTCTGGAAAAGCCTCAAAGTACCAGAACCCAATCACTGATGACAAATAGTAGTATCACTTTACATGTGCCTGACTTTTTGTGGGTTTTATTACATTTATATACATTGCCTTGTTTTGATTCATCCAACCTATAAAAACCTGTTCAAAAACTACACCCGCAGAAAGTGACAGATCCAGAATTTGAACCAGGTCTTTTGTCTCTAAAACCAAGTTTCTTTTCCCCCTAAGAAGAATACCCCCCAGGGGTGGGTCACTGAGACAACTATGGATCCCCTCCAACAACTACTCTACTCTTGGTGTGATACTTCCTCACCGCCCCCCCAACCACGTCTCAGAAGTAACCATTCCAACGGGCCTATCCACAAATTACCTTCATCTTCTATGGGTTGCGATGCAAACAATGGCAGGCAGAAGGAGGGAAGCAAAAAGGAAAGAAAAAAACCAAGACAATATAAGAAAGAGCTAATCCAGACAACAGACCAGTCCATTCTTCCAGAAAACAGAGCTGAAACTTTGTTAGAAATCTATTTCTTGGAGGCGGAGTCTGGACTCAGGGAAGGAGTCTGATATAGAAAAAGGGAATGTGGTTGGGACTGACAGCCAGGGGGCCTCAAACTCTGCTTCTGTCGCAGGCTAGTTGTTGGTCTTGAAAAAGTCACTTCACTTGCTCATCTCACTTGACATTCTGTAAAAAGTGGGAGTTGGACTAGATAAGCTCTACTAGCAATTTCCACTAAGACACTTCTGAGATTCTACCTCTGCAGGTTTTTTCCAAGTAGGAATACTCTGTTTCAGAAGAGGTACTTGAGTCATTTTCAACCTAGGGCCGGAACTTTTTTTGAGCTTCTTTACTCTGAAGCAAAACGTACCTGCTGTCACACATGACTCTCAAGGCAGGAACAAGTGATTGCTATCATGCAACTAAATACTAGGAACTGCCTAGGTTATGAATAATGACTAACATTTCTCGAGCACCTGTGTCTATCTACATCTTTCACAAAGGACATTGTTCTTCTTCACATCCTTTGGCAACTCATGAAGAATTGTCACTCACCAAAATCACCTAAATTTAAAACTATATATTCTGTGTTTGCATTTCAAGGTCTACCGACTCTTAGAAATTCAATCCCCGCAAACATACAACCTACCATGTAAAATACAACTTCCCTTTTGGGGGGGGTAAATGTACTTTCTCCACCCTTGATTCAGGTACACACCCCATGCCCCATTCAAGGTCTTCTGCTTGTTTCCTCCTCCATCTTCTTTCCTCTATCTTTTCCTTCCAAATCACCCATCATCCACTCAGATTCCACACCTCCCCACTCCAGGTTGTTAGTGAGTACAGACAGACCCAAGTGTGCAGAACAACTTGCAAGGACTTGGAAGACTGGAGAAAACCTTCCCTCAGGGCCACAGAGGATGGTCCAGCCCCTGACCACCAGTCACCTCTTGAATCTATGTCTTATAGACAGAGCATAGATCCCCGACATTCCTTGAGATGAGCTATTCCTGATGGAGGTGGTGGTAGTGGCAGGGGCTTACCAGAGAGAGGAAATGATAGGAAATGAGCTTAGCACATGGCACGCTGCGATTTCAGCTTCCTGAGATATAAAAGAGGAGGAACTGAGATGGTCTCTCAATGCGTTTTTGGTTTTGTTTTTTTGCGGTACGCGGGCCTCTCACTGTTGTGGCCTCTCCCGCTGCGGAGCACAGGCTCCGGACACGCAGGCTCAGCGGCCATGGCTCACGGGCCCAGCCGCTCCGTGGCATGTGGGGTCTTCCCGGACCGGGGCACGAACCTGTGTCCCCTGCATCGGCAGGCGGACTCTCAACCACTGCACCACCAAGGAAGCCCCCTCAATGCTTTTTATCCACAGCACTTAATGCATTGACTGGCACACAGCAAGGATGGGGAAAGATTTGCTGAATAAAAAAATGAATGAAGGGTCACACCAGCAAGGATAATCAGGGGACCTCAGCCTGGTTTCCAATGAGAACAAGTTCAGGTGTGATATGGATGGGGCTGGGGGTTGGTAGTGAGGTAGGGATGGAAGGGGGAAGGTGAAATTTCCAAGTGGAACTTAGCGCTGGGGGAATTCTAAAGAGCAGGTGTTTCTTACATCAGATTCCTGATCATCTGTCTATTCAGTCAGATCTGTCAGCAGTCTCAGTTTCAGAGAGCAGATTTCAGAGAGCTGGCAGTTTCAGAGAGCTGGCAAGGAGCTAGGCAGGATCTCAGGGTCCTGGTCCTCTGGAGTCTGGGGAAGCTGAAGGGAACTACCAGAAACCCTAAAGAGAAGCTTTGGAATCATCCTCTGAGAACATCCCATTCACAGCCAACTACAGTCACCTCCAACGATTTTACTCACTTTGGAAACGCAAAGGGAAAGAAACATTTTGTTGACCTGCATCTTTGATGTGAAATTCTCTTCTTCCCTGTCTTCTTCTAGGACATCTCTCATTTTGTTTTTTCCTCTCTCTCAAACCATTTATCTTAGCCTCCTTCACCTGTTCTTTTTCCTCTACCCACCAGCTGGTTCCCCAGAATTCTACCCTTCGGAGTTGGCTTCTTTCCTTTTCTTTACACTCTGCCTGGTTTGTGACACCTACTCCCAAGCCTTCTACTACCATAAATACCCAAATTGGTATTTCTAGCCCTAACCACTCTGAGCTCCAGAGCCCCATTTGCAACCGCATCTGTACCTTTGTGTCTATAGCACCTAAAACATGTCTCAATCCAGATTCGTTGCCTCACCCTCTAAATCACCCTATCTTCGTATGTCCTATCTCAGTTCATAATGTCTCCACCATTCTAGTTTCCCAAGCTGGAAATCCTGGGCTACCTTTATGGTCCCCTACCCTTCACACCCCACAGATTATAAATCCTGTCAATTCAATTTCCAAAACCTCTCTAGTATCTGGCTCTCGGGTATTTTAACCCAAGCCCGATTTATCTTTCATCAGGACTATTACAACCACCTTCTAACTGGCTTCCAGGCCTAGTTTTTCTCTGCTCCATTCCCCTTTATACTGACTTCTCTGCCTTATAATGTTATTTCCCATAACCTCTAGGAAACAGTCTGGCCCTAATTTCCACACTCTCATCTCTCACTGCGCCTTTTCTGTCTCCTTCCCACCAGTCTCCAGCCCCCCTGTGCCTTAGGATCTGAATTTCATGCTGTTCTCTCTGACTTAGAATGCTCTTCCCTCTTCTACACCTAGAGAATCTTTATTCATTCTTTAAGTTCTGCCTTAATTGTCACCTCCTCTGCTTTCCTCAACCTTCTTAAGTTACAGTAATTGTTTTCTTGGTGGTCCCACAGAGCTTTTTTTCAAACCTCTACTATGGCACTAATTCCATTATTAAATCATGTTTATGGTTTATATGCCTTTCTCTCTTGAGGAAGGCTGAGCTCCTGGAGAAGAAAGACAATTTTCTTTGCATCCCGAACACGTTCCTGGCCTATAGTAGGCAACTCAGTAAATGCCCACTGGAAGAATGAATAAAATAATGTCAGATCTAAAGTTAGGCCCAACTATGGGCCAACTGTTTCCTTTGGTAGACAAAATATTTCCTTTTCTTTCTAAGCTAGATAGCATCAAGTTACTCATTTAGTTGGGGGGAGGGGTGGTGGTGAGATGATTCAAGAAACCCAAATTGAAATTAAAATCTGCCTCCATCTTCATTTGCAGTGTGATATTAAATCATTTGAACTGTCTACTGGTCTCCCTACCTCTCAAACTGTAGAAGAGTATCGCGCCCTTCTTATTTGCCCTTTAAATTTAATTCAGGGCCCCTCTGTCTGGTTATATCACCTCCTCCTCTTCACACTTAGATATTGCATCTATCTCTTGCATCACACTTAATCATAACATGACATTTAGTCATAACTTTCTATCTTCCACACTAGATTGTCAGTCCCCTGAGGGCAAGGATTACATCTAATTACCTTTGTACTCCCAACTCCTCTTATAATAGGTCATAATAGTTGCCCATAAGTACGCCGGGAAATGTCTGTATGTTTTTCTGAAAAAATGGCATTACCCAGGGAAATTTTCATGGAGATAAAACATATACAATTTTTTTTTCTGGTCTTGTTTCTCAAAGATTTCAATTGTCAAGATGCGTTATAAGAGGCCCCAAAGAGATAGGTAACTGTGCAGAACTGGCTGAAGACCTTGGACAAAGCACTTCATAGGTGATGGAGGGAAGAGCCTCTCTACCTTGCTTACTTCACAAAGTGAAGCTTGAGGGAGAAGAGATGGAAGAGAGAGGATAATAGAGAGAAAGGGAGCGGGGAGGGGAAGGAGAAGAAAGCAAAGAGAAGGGAGGCCAGCTGTACTGTGGTCGAACTAGTTCTCCAGGGCGGGTAAAATCTGATGAGGCAAAAAGAGGAGAAAGGAAAGGCATGCAGGCAATTCAAGGACAGGTTGATTAAGAAAGGAGACAGCAGATGCTGCGGTTTCGGAAATCCAGCAACCCTGTGTGGTTCTACGTGTGGTCGCCTGTGTTTAAAGAGACTGTACACAAAAGCAGCCATTCAAGGCAGGTTTCTTTCCTTCTCTCTCCCTGCTTCCTGCCCAAGATAAGAGAATAAACAGAGAGCCAATGCGCACAGTAAATATTTCTGAATGGGGCACCGTCAACACGGAAGTAGGATTCTAAACAATCGTGCTACCTGATTCATACAGAAGGTTTATCCCGCAAAACCTGAAAAGAAATCTGAAACCTTTGGCCGCCTCTGGCCATCTGTGCTGTCAGCTTCCTCTGGCGTGCTCCGGACTGCTGTGAGCTGCGATGGTGGTGTTTCTCTCAGCTTCCCACTGTGTGTGGCAATAGCTGGTCCTGGTGGAGTTCACTGCCACCGTTGCTTTATGTACAGGAATGTTTATTCTTCCACTGGGGCAACTGAACACAATGGGAGTTGTTACACAAACAGCTGGTGATTCTGTAGAAGGGGAGATGTCCCTTCAATTAAAAAGGTACCAAGGAGCAATTTCTCTCCCCCAGGGGCTGGGCTCAGGGCACTAACTTCCTTTCTCATTTAACCAGCATTGTGGTTGTATTTTGCAGCAAAGCACATCATACCAATTTGAAAATTATACTAATAATGCATACTCGTTAGACGACTCCCCACCGTTGTAATTGCCCTGTATTGTTCTTCTTTTCCATTCATTTATTCTTTAGAATATCAATAGTCCTGAAGAGTTTTTTAAAGGGAGAAGAATTTGACCATATAGCACTGGGGAAAGCAAAACAAAACAAAACCAGAGAAGCCAAACGTTCCGGAACAGAAAAGCACACGAGGCAGTGAAAACATCCTTGCGTTGAACAAAAACGCTGTCCATGTCACCCCCAAGTCACCAGAACTGGGATCGGAGAGGTGGTTGACGTCAACCCCTTTTACAGGTGGGAACACTGAGGCCCAGGGAAGGAAAAGGATGTATATGAGTCCAGACAGCCAACCAGTGAGAGCAGAGTGAAAGCCCAAGGCGGGGTTCTGAAAGAAAGGTACACGGAGTTTGCTTTCATCGTGCATTACCCCTGGGCCACCTGTGGGGTGAGGGCCAAACCTAGAGCCTGTCAACTATCTGTAGAGAATTATTCACCCAGGCCAAGAAGAGGCATACCGGCTCCTCAGAAAGTCACTGTGGAGGATGTGCAGCCAGCTAGAGCCAGTGGCTGACTTCAGAGTGCCAGGTGGCAGAACTTGACATTCATCTATTCCTGCACAGAATTTAATAGGGAGCTGTGCGCACAGTAGGAGCTCAGACAATTTCTGGATGTTCATCTGAGGTACTTCACCATAAGCCTCATCCTCTTACGCAGCAGGTGGCAAAAAGAACATGACAGCAAAGTCACCAGCAAAACGGGATGTTAGCCAGAGGACCAACAAGGACGGACATCACCTACATAGCCTGAGCTCTTGACAGAAGGTCCAGAGGACACAGGCTGCTGCTACATCTATCCCTCCATCTTCCAGGGAAGAGAAAATTCAGAGATTCTCCCATAAGTCTCTGGGAAAACCCCCAGTGGAACCTGGAGAACTTCCCAATGAAGAAGACAAGGGCTTTCAGCCCTGAGGGGGCCACAGCCATCTCATTCTCCCAACAGCAACTCTGTCCTGCCTGGGACCCTGCCCGTCACATGCAGGAGCTGTTCTTCAGTGCACTTTATTTTTTTCTCTCCAGGGCTGGCGTCTGATTCCATTTGAGATGAATCAGAAGACAACCATATGGTACCCCTTCAACTCTCCAGCCTGGCCATTTATTATCGTCAGCAGTTTGGATGGCCCTGCTCTGCTCCGGGGGCCCGCTTCCACTCGGCCGGCAACCCCGGGGCAGTTTGCGGGGACAAGATGCTGAGGAAGGAGGCTATCAGCCTCTACTCCACGGCCACAGCTCAGTGAGGAGCAGTGATATAAAAGTGGGGGACAAACGGGAACCCCGAGACAAAGGGAGTCACGTGGAATGAAATCACCGTTGGAGTAGCAGTCACGCCTCCCTCCTCACTGAGGGATTACGGGCGTTCCCCAACTGTTTTCTGCACCCTTCACCCTCACAAGGATCTACGGAGCTACATACTATTATTGTTGTGGACGAAGAATGTCACCTGCCATTTCAGTAAACAAAGGATGTCGCAACCATCAAGCCAGCAGCCACTGCGGCCATCCCCAACTGTGCACCCTGAGGGGACTCAGGATGGAGAAAAGCAGGATCCTGGCCCCAGACAGCTGAGGTGCCTTTCCAAGGAATGATTTCAGTGAGCCCAGACTCTTGGCATTTTCCCATACACAGAAGAGTGCTAAACCCGCTAACTTGAGATGTCTGGTTTTCTTTAATTAATAGTAATCGTTTGATGTTCTGACCACCTGGTTTTTACTGCAAAACTCCTATTACCCTGGGTCCTCCCTCACCTCTTGAGAGCCGTCCCCCAGAGCTATCTGAGAGGCTGCCTCTCGGGCTTGAGTCCTCAGCAATCCCCCGAACAAAACAAAATCCTCAACTTCTAGGTTGGGCATATTTTTCAGTCAGCATTATCAACAGTGTACAGACAGGTGAACTGAGGTTCAGGGCGTTCAGCAACGCGCCCAAGGTCACCAGCTGGGAAGAGGCAGAGCTGGGATTCAAACCCAGGCTGTGCCGACAGCTGCCACGGTGAGACGTCTGTGTATCAGGCAGAGGGTGACTGGGTCTCTTCAGTTTCTGCCTGCCCTAGAAGAGGGACACACCCTCACATACATGCACCCCAGATGCCCGCCCGGACGAGCGGGGCGCTGAGCTCCGCCTCCACTGTCAGCAGGAGCAGAGCTGGTGGGAGACACAGGGTTCCCTCGGTTTGTTGCCTCTCTGAAAAGCAAAGCCCTTAGCGCTGAGCACTCTTGTCCACTCAGTGAAAAGCAGTTAGAGTTTGAGGCCGCCAAGGGCGGGGTAGTGACAAAAACCGCAGGATAGAGTCATGAGGCAGGATGCTCTTCACTCTCTGGGGCACTGAATTTGAACCTGTTTTCTCATGAAATTATCAATGTCTGAAACTTAACAGTGATTAGGTACATGAATCCGCTTTGTCATCTCTAAAGTGATCTAAAAATCTAAGGTAGTATTAGGGCATAACAGGAAATTTTCACAGACGCTGTGTGCAAGGGGTTATCATTACCTTATTAGCCCATCCAAACACATTAAGGTCTACTCAGCAATAAAAGGAGACAAACTACTGCTACATGCAACACGGATGAGTGTCATAAATATCAGGAGAGAAGCCAGGCAGGCACAGGAGTAGGCATTGTATGATTCCGCTCGTATGCAGATCGAGAAAATGTAAACTCATCGCCGGTGACACGAGGTGGGTCGCTGCTTGCCCAGGGATAGGGGTGGAGAAGGAATTGACTGCAAGGGGGCAAAAGGAAACTTACAGGAGCGAAGGACACGTGCTATCTTGCAGAGGTGATGCCACAGGTATATTTATTTGTCAAAACTCATCAATCTTGAAATAGGTTCAGCTTATTGTACATAAATTATACCTCAGGAAAGTGAAAAATGAATGTATGCCAAGGTCTTTCCTTTGGAGCCAGGTCCTCTGGGTAGCCTGGGAAGTTCACTGGACTTGCAGTTCTAGACCAATGCTGTCATGGCAACATGGCCTCACACCGGGCATGCCCTGGAAGTCCTCTGAGACTTAAGTCACCTAATCTTTAAAACGAGGCTTTTCTCAGGGCTTCCCAGGACTTTTTCAGGTCCAGTGGTTAAGAATCCACCTCCAATGCAGGGGACATGGGTTGGATCCCTGGTTGGGGAACCAAGATCCCACATGCCACAGAGCAACTAAGCCCGCATGTCACAACTACTGAGCTCGTGCACCTCAACTACAGAGCCCGCGTGCCGCAACTAAGACCCGACACAGCCAAAAATAAATTAAATAAATAAATATTTTAAAAATAAATAAATAAAGCGAGGCTTTTCTCAAGATCAAGGGGGATATTTAGGGCACGTGAGAGCAACCTCACCCACAAAATCACACACACGTGTAAGGGGGGAGTGCTGTGTGGGTGAACGGCCATGACAGGTGGAGTAGAGACTTGCTTGCCCCATCCACCTCTAAGATCCCTTCACTCCACGTGGGCTTTGGTTGGTCTCCTCTTTCTGCCCAAGGCCCCTGGGAACGCAGCTGCAGCACCCACCCAGAATCAGCCACGATTCGGAGATGCTGAGCTGACCAGGTACTCTCAGGGGATCCAATGTCCACCAGCAGGTAAGCTGGAGAAACCGGATGCTTGAATTCACGGGCTCTGCAAGATGCCTCCCAGTTCCTTGTGTTGCCAGCTCCGAGCTGCTTTTATCTTTGGGCAGTGATGCATAGCTAATGCTGACTGTCCAAAGCAAAGTCAAAGGCACTTAGTCCAGCTCCTTCCTTCCGCCACTGTCCTGCTCTTTCGCTGGGCATTGTTCAGATATCAACAACCTAACAGCACATGTAAATCCTTGCTGGAGATTTACCACCACGATCTCACCTCCTTCCTTTTCTTTTCATCCAACACCATAATACCGTAATCCTATCTACCTTGGGTCCAGATTATATTTTTAACTTAGTTCTAAGTCCCTTCCTGCCCCTCAGCTCATTCGGTCTTCACAAAGCCTCGTGAGTTACACAGCACAGAAGCTGAACAGGATATTGAGGAAAGGGGTTCAGCAGAAGACCTAAATGCTTCAAGTGTCGGTCAGAAGCTGGGCTGGGAATCAGGGCATCAGACCCCGGCCAGAGGGTCCTTTTGTAAAATTCTACTTCTCAATCATTAGAGAACATTCGAGAGTCATGCGCTGTAGACAAAGTATTAGCCATAGGCAGTCTCGAACGAATGGAACCAAAACAAAAGGCCAGAGTTGTGTCAGTGGGGCCTCATCAAATTCAGTTGCTGGGTGGCTGCTCTCAGAGTTCCAGTGGCAGAGAAGCCTCCGCTGCCCCCCAAAACCACAGAGGCAAGTAAGAAAAGCCAGTAGGGAACACAAAGCAACACGCCAAGGGGGTAAGGTTGGGGGGGATAAATTGGGAGACTGGGATTGACATATACACGCTACTATATATAAACCGGATAACTAACAGAGGCCTGCCGTGTGGCACAGGGAACTCTGCTCGGTGCTCTGTGCTGGCCGCTGTGGGAGGGGAACCTGCAAGGGGGGGTGGACATATCAATACATGTATTATGGCTGATTCACTTTGCTGTACACCTCAGGCTGGCACAACGTGGTAAATCAACTGTACTCCAATAAAAATTAAAAAAAAAAAAGATACAAAAGACAACAACAAAAAAGGCAACACTCGGTCAGAATTCACCCTGCCTTCCTGGGTGATCCATTTGGGCCCTTCCTGGCCCCAGGCCTTTCCCAGCACACACACTCTTCCTTTTCCTTCCGACCTACCTCACTCCAGTCTTGACAAAGCTGGGCCTTTATTTTTAGAACTTGGGGGAAAAGGAAGAGCTAAGGGCATAGAAAGAAAAAGGAAGGGACAGGCCATTTTGGCCCCTTGAAAGCTTCCTTCCTGAGGCCTCCCTAACACCTCCCTGCCTTGTGCTTGCGTGTGTGCGTGCATGCACACACACACGCACACGCACACACACACGATATAAACGGCCAGTTCTCGAACCTTCTCCACATGGCTGCTGTTCTTCTACAGCAGCGTCTAAGTTGGACCAAAGGTCATACGGTTGGGTGGAAAAACCCTAGCACGGCTCCAGGGGCATAACGAGCTAGAGGAACATACCCGACTCCTCTCAGTAGCCGTCAAGCACTTAATAAGCATGCGCTAATTAATCCTGCTCCCCTCAGAGGGAGCCGGCCAGGCCCTGAGGGCTTGAGTGACTTATCCAAGGCCAGAGCACAGCACAGGCTGCATGGGACCTGGGCCTTGCTGGCATCGGTGCTCTCTACGGTCCACCCAGAGCCCAGTGGAAGGGCCCTTCTTGCTGCTGCACAAGATCAGACGCTGTTACACCCAGAAGGGAAACCAGAGCTGCCAGCCCTGGTTACCACCATTCCCTCCAAAGGGCTGTGTTCCAGACCTCGGTCTCATTCCTTCTTGAAACATCACAGCCTGGTCTTCCTGAATCCAGGAAACCATCACTGCTCTCTCCCACTTTCCATTTCATCACGCTCCTTCCTCCAGGCTTAAAGCCTAAGAAAGAGGCTTCTCAGAAGCGGAGCCCGGTGCCTTTGCTCTCTTTCTTCACAACTCTCCAGAATGAAGTTAAAAGTCTGCTCTCTGCACAGATGTAGAGCACAAACGTACCGACACCAAGGAGGGAAAGCAGCGGGTGTGTGTGTGTGTGTGTGTGTGTGTGTGTGATGAATTGGGAGATTGGGATTGACATGTATACACTGATGTGTATAAAATGGATGACTAATAAGAACCTGCTGTATAAAAAATAAATAAAATAAATTCAAAAAAAAAAGTCTGCTCTCTGGAATCTCAGATGGCCCTGGGGAGAAGTCCCTCTTCTTACTGACCTGATTAAGTTATTAAGAGGAAGGCTAACCACATCAGCCTCTCTTGGCTGAAGTAGAAGAGATGCCAGCCCAGGTAGGGAGTAGACTAGATCAGATGACCGCCAAGGGCTCTGACGCTCCAAGACAGAGAATTTGAGAAGACAGAAGAGCAAGCCTACCCCCTCCCCAGGATGTTTCCTCATGACCCACTCTGTCACGTTTCCAGTAGAGAGGCAGTGCTAGTAATAATAGTAGCTGTGATAGGCTGAAAGGGGCTCCTCCCAAAATATTCATGCCCTAATTCCTGGAACCTGTGAAAAGAGGGTTTTGTGAATGAGATTAAGTTAAAGACCTTGAGATGGGGAGATTATCCTGAATTATCTGGGGAGGCCCTAAATGCAATCACAGTGTCTTCATAGGAAAGAGGCAGAGGGAGATTTGACACAGAAAGAAAAGAAGGCAAGGCAACCACAGAAGCAGAGATTGGAGGGATGCTGCCACAAGCCAAAGAATGCCAGCAGACGCCAGGAGCTGGAAGAGGCAAGGAATAGATTCTCCCTTAGAACCTCCGGAGGGGGCAAAGCCCTGCCAACACCTTGATTTCAGCCCAGGTATGCTGATTTAGGGCTTCTGGCCTTCAGAACTGTGAGAGAATAAATTTCTGTGTTTTTAAACAACCCGGAATGGGGTAATTTGTTAAAACAGAAACTAATACAGTAGCTAACACTTAAAGATCACCCACTGTGTGCCAGGCACTGCTCTAAGTGTTTTACCCACATTAACTCATTACATCCTGGTTCTGGATGTGAGGCCTGAGCTGAGCCGACACATGCCTGAGTTTGAATCCCAGGTTCACTGCTCACTGTTGTGACCCTGAGCAAGTTATGCAACCTCTCTAAACCTCTGTTCCCCAGTTCATAAAACGGGCATATAATTACCTTTCTCACTGGGCTGCTGGGAGGATAAAATGGATAATAAATGTGAAGTGCTTAGAACAGTACATAGTAAGTACTCACTAAATGCTAGTTATTATGAGATCTCAGGGATAGAACAAGCCAAAATGAAACCATCATCCTAATGTTTCAGCACGTAGCCAAGGCCTCTTGGACCCAGTGCAGGAAAGATGTCCTGTTAAAGCCACCTCAAAGAGCAAACACCACGGTCTGAAGAATTCAGTTAAGTATTTCTTCCCTTCATTAAGCAATTTAGGTCCTTAACGCTGGCCTCATTTTAGAAAAGGCGAATGCCAGGGGCTGTGCTAATTCTGCAGCCTTGCCCCACAGACTGCTGGCCCCTACCTGCCCCTTCTTAAGGACAGCTATGCACATCCATCATACGAAGGACCTGACTTGCAGCTTCCACACCTGGCACACCCCTGCAGAGCCCACCACATCTTCTCCCTGTAACTCTGGCGTCAGCAACTGGAAGTTAGTAGGAGGCAGAAATGTCAGTCCATTTTATGGCCTTCCAAGGCCACTCCGACCTGTCCCAGCAGGCTGGGTGGAATGATAAAATCAGGGATCAGCTTTGATCAAGAGATTACAGCCAAGTTACTAGTAAAGAATAAAGGTTTGCCCAGAGGCCAAGTAAGGGAGACCTAGCACTATCACCTGAAAAAAGGGAGAAGAAGACAAACTTTCCTCAAGTTGGCCCTTTCTGATAAAGTTTGCCCAGCTCCCTGTTCAGGTGATGTCATTCAAAGAAGCAGCGCCCTACAAGGATCCCAGGCCTTGTGTCCCAGCCTAAGAAATCTGCATGTGAGGAATTCACCGAGGGAGAAGGGCCTGGCCACCCGGCCTAGGCAGCGTTCCAGCCCCACGGCCTTGGGCGGCCAGCCTCCGAAGACTCCTGCTGCCGCTGCTGCCTGGTGCCGGCGACCAGGCCTCTTCCCAGCAAGCTGCTGGGGCAGCCACCTGCGCGCTCTCTGCCCTTCCCTACCCCGCCCTCCCGGAGGAAGAAGGATGAGGGAGGACTGCTCCTCTCCTCACTCTCAGGCACCCACAGATTCCTGCGCTGCCGTCACCGTTGACGAGAACCCAGGGCCCCTGGGGGAAGTGCTTCCCCTTCTCATTCCATCCTCCCCATCAATGAACACGAGGCAATCCCAACGCTCCCGCCCCTCCTACTCCGAGGGAGGCAGAACCCGAGAGCGACATCCGGAGCTGGAAGCCGCAGCAGTGGGAGGGCCGGCCTCCCTGCCCCGCCGTGCCTTGCCCTTTCCCAGCCATCAGAGGATCCCAAGCCAGCCCGGCGTTCCGGATCAAGAGGGTGCCCGAATCCTCGGTGGGGCCCCGCCTCCCCGGGGGCTCAGCGCTGGAGACCTCGGGGAGCCCGGGAGAGACTCGCTTAGCCCCACCCTCTGAGGCCGGGCGCGGGCCACCGTACCCGGGACTCGAACCCTGTGCCCTAGCCCTTAGGCATCCCGCACCCTTAGGCACGCCTCACCGTAGGCATCGCCAGCAAGCCCCCAGCCCAGCGCTCGGGCGCGGAGCCCTCCCCTGCACCCCCGCCAGGAGGAACCGAGTCCCGGGCCGCCCGCGCGCCCAGCCTACCCCCAACAGGTCGTGGGCAGCGGGGAACGCGCCGCCCGCCGGGCAGGCGCCAGGAGGCGAGCCGGAGCGAAGCCGAGGGCCGGTCGCTTGGGGCGGGAGGGGTCGCCCGGGCGGCGAGCCCGGCCACTTACGCGCGGGCTCTGGGGAACCCCATGGACAGGAGCACGTCCAGCGCCGATCCATGCTTGATGGTGCCGGGGCGCTGCTGGCGGTTCCTCCGCGGGGTGACTTTGCTGTACAGCTCCTCTCTCGCAGCCATGCCGAGCGGGCTGGGGTGGCCGTACTGAGCCATGCTCAGCGGCCAGCCATCGCCCGGGAAGGCGCCCAAGCCGGAGGGTCCCGGAGGGCGGAGGACTGGCCCGGAGCCGGGGCGGGGGCTCGGGGACCCGGTGCCGGGAGGGAGGCGGCGGCGGCGCTCGGAGCTTCCCCGGTGTCGAGACTGACGCTTCCTGGTGAGGCCACCGGAGCCAGAACGGCCCGCCGCAAGCGGCTTCTCCCCGACCGGCCGTCAGCCCCTCGGGGCCCGGGTGCCCCCTGCACGGCGCCCGCAGCAGCCCTCTCTCCTCCGCCCCTCTCCTTCTCCTCTCCCAGCAGTCCGGGAATTTGCACTGAGTAATTTTTGAATGGATCAAAAAGGAAAAGGAGCCTTGTGGGCCGGCCCTGCCTGGCCTGTACCCGGGCCCCGCCCCTCTCTTAAAGCGGCAGCGCAGCCCGCGGCTGCTCCCGCAAGCTGTGGAGTCCAGGTGCTCTGGGCGGAGGATTCGAACCAGCGAGGGCTGCCTGTGTACACTGGTTCCAGTTGGTTCCGGAGAGTCACTCCCAGCGCTCCAGCTTCTCCATGGCTGCCATCGAGGGACAGCTGGGCCTCAAGACACAAGATCAACCCATTTCAAGTTTCCTGTGGTTCTAGACGGGGTTTTGTTAATGGAAATTGGGCGAACTGATGGATGACATTAATGCACCAGAAGGCCAAGCCATGAGGCCCAGATAAAACGTTTTGATTCCCAAAGACCCTGCAAAACCCAGAGGATTGGGTTACGGCTCCTGGAGACCAAGTTCCCATCAGCTGGCTAAGGGCTACACTGAAGACCTTCTGTGTTCTCCGTGACCTCCGTGGCCTAGACGGTGACTTCAGGGCAAAGGGTGGAACCTGGGGCTCTCGGCCTAGGAGGGGAGAGGAAGGGAGGGAAAGGACAGGGCAGAAAGAAGAGGGAAGGGAAGATGCCAGGAAGAAGGAGGCGGAGAGGAAGGAAGTGGGAAGTGGAGGAGGGTGGAGGGAGCCGGAACAGAGAAAGAACACTTTCTAATTGTAAAAGGTGTGCAACGTGGAATGGGTTGATTTTCAACAGCAAATGAGTACCCCGTCAATAAAAGCATTCAAAGTAAAGACTGGAGCATCGCTGCTCAGCAGTGACGAATAAGTAAATTGCATCATAGTTTGGCTCAAATTACTCCCACCTCAAAGAAGGTGGAAGTCCTAGACATCCCTACTCCCCAGTGCCCCACACCATGAACTTGGCTTGGGGATGTTAAAGCTCTTCCATTCGGAGACAAACTTACGGTCCTCAGTCAGGGACAAGGACCC
Organism: Stenella coeruleoalba; assembly: GCF_951394435.1. NCBI lineage: Eukaryota > Metazoa > Chordata > Mammalia > Artiodactyla > Delphinidae > Stenella > Stenella coeruleoalba. Next base: position 98,044,035 of record NC_137154.1, on the reverse strand, counting down.
TGCCTGGTGTAATGCAAAAGGCAGAGAGTAAAGCCCGGCTGCTCTTTTTCAGGCAATAATAATAATTATAACACCACCTAACATTTATTGGGCTCTTGTATGTGTCAGTCATTGTGTTCAGGATAATAAATGAATTAACTCATTGAATTTTTATGACCCTATGGGGTGTGTATGATTATTATCCCAGTTTGCAGAAGAGAAAACTCAGCTTAGAGAGGTTGAGGAAGATTGTAGGGCTGGTAAGTCAGAGCCAGAGCTTTTGGTGCCTTGGATGAGTTGTTTCTGCTCTCTACAGCCCCGTGTCCTTATCTGTATGCATCATAGTAACTAACCTTACACACTCTGGGTTCTCCAAAAATGTCAGCTCCTCCCCTTGCCTGGAGCATGGGGGAGGGATGATGACCGGCTCCCAAGGAGCAACTTTTTGATGTTGCTTTATAAAGCATCCAAGGGTTTTACCAGGGGAAATGACACAGCTTAATTCTCTTAGCCCAGAATTTGTTTTCTAAAAAATATCCAGTGGTGTTTGGAAGTGGGGAGATAAGGACTACTGGGGCCTAAGTAACCATGTGCATAATTCTGTCTCCTGCTGTGTAGGGGATGAGGAAAAGTTCCTGGGTGGGGGCTTCTGCCGGAGCACAGCAAGTGCCCTGAAGCGATGCAGAGGGCTTCTCCTGGGCATGGAGCAAAGAGACAAACCATACCTAGTAGACTAGCCTCCCTGGGACGTGTTCGGTAAACGACGCTGGACCTTACCCGATATTCTGAATTTCTTCCAAATGCCTGGGCTGGGAGTCAAACGATCTGGAACCTAGTCAAGCGTTAATGTCTGTAGAAGCACTTTGTAAACCATGAGTACCACACAAATAACAACTGAAATTTACTGAGAACTGATGCTGTTCTTAGCGTCTTCCGCATATAACTCATTAGTCCCTTGACAAGACAATGACGTAGGTACCACCATATTACCATTGGCCATTTTACAAATGAAGATCTTGAAGGAGACAGAGATAAGCATCTTCTCCAAGATCACATGGCCAGTAAGTGGTTTGAACCCTTAAAATTTTTCCAAACAACCACTTACAGCCATTACTATGATGATGAAGAGATGCCATGTTATTAAAATAACATGGTCAAATAATAACCTTTTTGACTCCTCCTGTTATCGCACTGAATTGGGGTCCACTCACTCAAAGTGTAGCAAAGCCAGTTTACTGATGCCAGATTGTGGTGAAGGAAAGTAGAGTGTTTATTTCAGGGCACCAAGCAAGGAAGTGGGAGACAAGCCTCAGATCCATCCCAATTTGATCCCTGAGTTAGGGTTTTTTTGGTTTCTCTTTCTCTTTTTTCCACACGGCTTGTGGGATCTTAGTTCCTTGACCAGGGATTGAACCCGGGCCACAGCAGTGAAAGTGCTGAGTCCTAATCACTGGACCGCCAGTGAATTCCCTGGTGTTTTTTGGTTTTGTTTTTTTCTAAAGAAGAACAAAGAGGCTACGATTAATCCTCATCCTGTGATATTTCTGTGACATTTCTCGGAGTCAGGATGTCTCTGGTTTAGGATCCTCTGGCCACGTGGTCCATGGCTCGGGGGCCTGTTAGCTCCTCTTGCCCTGGAGAAACCTGAGTTTGTTCGTTAATGATGATATCTAATGATACAACAGCAATTTTATCAACAACAGCAATTTCAGTACGTTAACGATGTTATCGACCACAGCAATTTTAGTCATCTGACTCTGGTGGATTAGTGTTCAGTTCACACGGGATTGAAGTCAGAGGGGACAAGAAAGGAAAGTTTCGGATAGAGAGATTAGTCATAAACTTGGTAACGGAACTCAGTTTTACGGGGACTCAGTTTCACTCCTATCCCCCTTGACACAGAATTGCTGGATCTCTGTTTCTCTAGAAAAATTGAATTGTCTTTCTCCCTCCTCTAGGCAAACTGTGAGAGGAAATGATGGGTATAAAAATAGTTTTAGGTAGCCTGGAAAAAGCACTATGGAAAAACCAGACACCTTAGACTCAAACTGTTCAGTCTGAGGCACTTCTACAGGAATCCCATCCCGGCTTCCTCATCAGTCTTCAGCCCAGTGCCAGCACTCATTTTACTTAAGACTGCAGCTGTTTTGTTCTGCATGAGTAAGGTGCTGGCAACTAAGATGCATTGTGCTTTAATTGTACTGACTTTGAAAAGCTAGGGGAAGCTTTATAAAAGTCTATATTGTTATATGACAAAGAGAAGAGGAATGACTATTCATTGGACAGGGTATCTGACAGCAGTGGGGAGGAGAGAGGGGGCCTCACACAGTGAGGAAGCTGACACATCAGCGTCACGCTGCTCTCTCAGAAGGCAAGCAAGTTGTCATGTCCCCCTGCACCCACAGGTCATGTCCGAATCCACCCTGGACCACAGCCTCTTTTATTTCCTTTGGCAGCACCACTCGGCTTGTGGGATCTTAGTTCCCCGACCAGGGATTGAACCTAGGCCCTCAGCAGCAAAAGCGTGGAGTCCTAATAGGTGGACCAGGGAATTCCCCACAAACCTCCTTCTGTTCATGTGAGCACTGTTTAACTGCACGCCCGCTGCCCCAGCCACTTTCTTGGTGTGGCAGCCCTTCTGACAAGGCCATCGGGATGCCCAGGCGGGCCCAGTTAATTGCACTCATAATTTCTGAAAGTGTGTCCTGTGCCTTTCCCTTCTGCTTCTCTCTGTCCTCGAGAAAAGGTCAAGAGATCCCATTAAGCACAGGCACTAAAGTCTGCAGAATGTCTCCAGTCCCAAGGGTTGGGATATTGCTTTGTCAAAGGCACTTTTCAAACCACTGGGATGCCATTAGCCCCTAGACTTCCTGGGGATTTCTCATGGCCAGAAGGTTTTGAAACTATGCGATAAGGAAAGAAAGGAAGCGGCATGGGAAGGTTCCAGAGCGGGGAATTGGGACGCCTAGGTGTTGGCTGTGACTTAGATGTTCTCTCTCCTTCTCTAGGCTAAATGAGAGGGATAGAGAACTTACCTGCTTCCTCATCTGCCAAATGAGGGGGTGGCTTAAGCTGGGGACTCCTAGGACTTTGCCTGGGGACCCTTGGGGACTCTTGTGGGCAGGGGTTGGTGCTGTCAGCTGAAAGTTGGAGTGGGCAAAGCATGGCATCCTCTCTTCCTCTTGGGGATTTTATATAAGGTTTTCTATGGGAAGATGGTTTAGAAGATTAAAAAACATTTTGAAAAACACTGAACTAGATGATCTTTAACGCCTAGTTTTGTTCTGAGAGACCATAATTTAACAAGAGGGAAAGTAAAAGGGGAATGAAGTCCGATTGGTGAGTAGGGGCCAAGGTTGCTGGGAATGGAGGGACAGGTGAGGAGTGGGGTGGGGGGAGGGGAGAAGGGTCCACACAGGTCGAATGTTAGGGTAAAACAAACTTTAAAAAGTCCTATTGTTATGTCATATGATATCGCTTATGTGTGGAATCTAAAAAAATGATACACATGAACTTATTTACAAAACAGAAAGAGACATAGAAAACAGACTTCTGGTTACCAAAGAGGAAATGGGGTGGGGGGAGGGATGAATTGGGAGGTTGGGATTAACAGATACACACTACTATATATAAAATAGATAACCAACAAGGACCTACTGTAGAGCACAGGGAACTATAGTCAACATTTTGTAATAACCTATAAGGGAAAAGATTCTGAAAAAGAAGATATCTGTGTGTGTGTGTGTGTGTGTGTGTGTGTGTGTGTGTATGTGTATATATATAAATATAACTGAATCACTGTTCTGTACACCTGAAACTAACATGATATTGTAAATCAACAATACTTCTATAAAAAAGAAAAAAAAAGTCACATTGTTTCCACCACTAGAGGAAATGATAGTTATATGACTTGACAAAATGCTACAGTGGAAATCATACTGCAATATAAATGCATCAACTCAATATGTTGTACACCTTAAATTTACACAATATTATATGTTAATTATACCTCAATTAAAAAAATTAAATTTAAAAACAGTCATATCTTTTCTACCCTGTCCTGAGGCACAGTTATAACATGTCTAAGGATCTGGAGATTGGTGACTATTTCAGTCTTGAATTTGTCTGTAGGACTCAGCCCAGTGCTGGGCACGCAGGAAGCCTATACTTGTACAATTACTGCTGGGTTGTTGAATCTGTGAAGCCTCGTGTACGGTAGGAAAAGGTAAGGCTGAAACAACGTTAGGAGCATCAATCCAAACCACTAAAAAAACTTATGTTTTTTCCTCATACATTGAAAAAATTAAGATCTCTCCCTCAATTGCAAAAGGAAGAAAGAGAGAGTGGGGGAGTCTATTTTCACTTCTCTTTTGTCCGTCTCTGAACAAAACTCCCAGCGTGTCTATTTTGGAATCCTCGTAGGAGACACTCCATTGTGTATGCTTCCTCCTTGGAAAAGCCTCATCCTAAATGTCACTGCCGAAGGGTCTGTGTCCCTGACTTGCCACAAGACAATAGAAGTGTTGGGAAATAAACAGTACAAGCTTAATCAAAGGTTAATGCCACTTCTCACATAACTTCCTTTTTGTATACAAAAGGAAATGTACAGGAAACTTAAGGGGAAATTTTATTTCCAAGAAACAATATAAAATTAAGTAGCTGTAAAAACCCGAGGGATCCAGACAAAACTGTAATTCGAAAAGATACATACACCCCAATGTTCCTAGCAGCACTATTTACAATAGCCAAGACATGGAAACAACCTAAATGGCCATGGACAGAAGAATGGATAAAGAAGATGTGGTATATATATATATATATATATATATACATACACACAGAGTGGAATATTATTCAGTCATAAAAAAGAGTGAAATGATGCCATTTGCAGCAACATGGATGGACCTAGAGATTATCATACTAAGCCAAGTAAATCAGAAAGAGAAGGACAAATACCATATATCACTTTTATATGTGGAGTCTAAAATAAGACACAAATGAACTTATCTACGAAACAGAAAAACACTCACAGACATAAAGAACAGACTTGTGGTTGCCAAGGGGGAGGGGAGTGGGGGAGGGATGGATTGGGAGTTTGGGATTAGCAGATGCAAACTATTATACATAGAATGGATAAACAAGGTCTTACTGTATAGCACAGGATTCAATACCCTGTGATAAACCACAATGGAAAAGAATATGAAAAAGAATGTATATATATATGTATAACTGTACTATAACTTTTGCTGTACTGCTAAAATCAACAACATTGTAAATCAACTATACTTTAATAAAAATAAAATTTAAAAATAACCTGAGGGAAAAGAAAAACAAAAAACAAAGCCTCCCCCCCAAACTCCAAAAACCTTGATTTAAAAGAGTGGAGGGGGCTTCCCCGGTGGTGCAGTGGTTGGGAGTCCGCCTGCCGATGCAGGGGACACGGGTTCGTGCCCCGGTCCGGGAAGATCCCACATGCCGCGGAGCGTCTGGACCCATGAGCCATGGCCGCTGAGCCTGCGTGTCTGGAGCCAGTGCTCCGCAGCGGGAGAGGCCATAACAGTGAGAGGCCCGCGTACCGCAAAAAAAAAAAAAAAAAAAAAAGTGGAGGGCTTCCCTGGTGGCGCAGTGGTTAAGAATCCGCCTGCCAATGCAGGGACATGGGTTCGAGCCCTGGTCCGGGAAGATCCCACATGCCGTGGAGCAACTACGCCCGTGAGCCACAACTTCTGAGCCCCTGTGCCACAACTACTGAAGCCTGCACGCCTAGCGCCCAGTGCTCTGCAACAAGAGAAGCCACCGCAATGAGACGCCCACGTGCTTCAACAATGAGTAGCCCCCGCTCACCGCAACTAGAGAAAACCCGTGCACAGCAACGAAGACCCAATGAAGCCAAAAATAAATAAATAATTCTTTTTAAAAAAGAGTGGAAACAACAGCCATGAACCAAAATACTTGGAAAAATATTTTTACCATTTAAAAATTCAGAGTGGTTTCAGGGATTGCAAGATAAAATATTTTAATAATTTTTTAAAAATGTAAGTTTACTTTAAAATTCCATAACATGCATTTTAATGAATCTTTGTGGGTCTGTGTACTTTGTCGTTACACTTCCAAATCATGCATAATACATAAAGCAAACATAAATAACTTATGACCTATACAAATAGGGAATTTTTTGTAATGCCGAGCCATTGGTAGAATAATGCTCTGGCCAGGTCACTATTTCTTCCATCTTCATTCTGGAAATGGAAATATTAAAAGTGCCAGATGCTGCCTCCCCTACCCAGTTGCCTGTTCCATCATCTCCCCAAGCCACCCTAGAAAGTGTTTAGCTACATTTTAGGATAAGTCCCCTTCTACGATTGGGTTATAGGTTTGGGAAAGTAAGCAAGATAATTTACTTCAGTTTCCTCATGTTTAAAATGGGAACAACAATACGTACTTCATAGGGTTTTTGTGATATTAAGTGAATCACTAATATGGAAGTACCAAGCAAGGTGGTACATGCTTGCTGAGGGCTTAATGGAACAGTTTTTCCCTGTGCAGTACTCACCTTCCCATTCCTATGACATTTGTGCAGTTTCTTTGTTTAATTAGACCTTAGGACTATAGAATTAATCGTAATCAATGGTCCATATATGGCTCAATTTTAGCCATCTAGCTACTTGTTTACTCAACTCATTTTTAATAATACAATAAGCACCCATAAACCCTTCACCTGAAACAAAAGTTAGGACCTTGACAGTAACCAGTATCTTACCAAATGACCACTCCCTGCTCCAACAAGCCCATCCCCTGCCTCCCCATATACCCCAGGTAGCTTCCTCCTGTACCCCATGTTCATCATTCTCCTGATTTCCTTTTCATATATTTTTTTTTTTTTTTTTTGTGGTATGCGGGCCTCTCGCTGTTGTGGCCTCTCCCGTTGCGGAGCACAGGCTCCGGACGCGCAGGCTCAGTGGCCATGGCTCACGGGCCCAGCCGCTCCGCGGCACGTAGGATCCTCCCGGACCGGAGCATGAACCCGTGTCCCCTGCATCGGCAGGCAGACTCTCAACCACTGCGCCACCAGGGAAGCCCCCTTTTCATATAATTTTATTGAACCTGTGAGTAGTCTTAAAAAGTATTCTTAGAGATTTTTAAGCTGTTTTAATATAGTAGGGTATAATGTTGTTTGTAATCTTTTGAGATTTACTTTTTTGCTCAATAGTATATAGCTAAGGCATATCCACACTGTTGAATATTGTGTAGTTCATTGGTTTGGTTGCTGTATAATAGTTCATCTCTGGGAATTCCCTGGCAGTTCAGTGGTTAGGACTCCGTGCTTTCCCTTCCATGGCCCAGGTTCAATCCCTGGTTAGGGAACTAAGATCCCGCAAGCCACACAGCGGGGCCAAAAAAGACAAACAAAAAAAAGGAAAAATAGCCTATCTCCTGTTAATTCATATTTGGATTATTTCCAAGTTTTTGCTTTTATGATTCTGCTGTTATGACCACTCTTTATATGTTTCCAACTGTATGTGTGCAAGAATTACCCTTGGGTAATTCTAGGAGTAGAATTGCTGGGTCATCTTCAACTTAGAAGGTAATACAAGGGACTTCCCCAGTGGCGCAGTGGTTAAGAATCTGCCTGCGCATACAGGGCACATGTGTTCGAGCCCTGGTCCAGGAAGATCACATATGCTGTGGAGCAACTAGGCCCATGCGCCACAACTACTGAGCCCGCGTGCGACAACTACTAAAGCCTGTGCGCCTAGAGCCCGTGCTCTGCAACAAGAGCAGCCACCGCAATGAGAAGCCTGCGCACCACGATGAAGAGTAACCCCCACTCGCGGCAACTAGAGAAAGCCCACGTGCAGCAACAAAGACCCAATGTAGCCTAGAAAAGGTAATAGAAAACTGTTTTCCAAAGTAGTTACACCAATTTATATTCCCACCACCAGCACGTTAGAGATTTCTTCGCTTGTGGTTGCCTGTGGCTACATAATTATTCTGTAGTCCAGATTATTCTACAAGCTACCTGAGGTTAACTTGAGGTAATGTAGTCAGAGAGTTCAAGAGTATAGGCCCCGTGTTTGAGTTCCACTTTCTTCCTTATGAGCCATGTGATCTTGAACAAATTCATTCATTCGACAATTATTCACTGAGCACCTACTATGTGCTGAGGATAAAGTCCCTCTTCCCAAGGATCCTACATTCTAGTAGGAAGAGACAGATAATAAATGAATAAATGTAAATTCCATACAATGATAAGTGCTATAAAGAAGGAAAACAGAATGATGTGCTTAAAAGTAACTGAGAGTAGGAAGCTCCTTTAGCGAAATGGGTTGGGAAGATCACATGTGTGGAGGTGACCTCAGAGCTAAGATCTGAATAATCAGAAGGAAACAGCCAAATGAAGAGGTTGAGGGGGAGCGTTTTAGGCAGAGGGCGCAGCACATGCAAACCCTCGAAGGTGAAAATACTCAAAGGCACATAAAGGAGGCCAGTGAAATTGAAGCATAGTGAGGGAGGGGAGAATGAAGACCGGCAGTGGGTGCGCAGAGCCAACTCAAGCTCCCTGTTCACAACCCATTGTTAAATTTTCAGGAGTACCTGGAGCCACTGTGAAAACATTAGTAGCTGGAAATCAGCCACAGTGGGAATATTTACACCGTGGAAATTGGCAAATGCTTCCCCAGGGCTTTTTCCTCCTGGCCCTGAGAGTGGGTAGGGGGAATGGGGGAAGGGGGAAATACTACTGAACAGATGCAGTTAAAAAGTGAGATGGGCTGGGCTTCCCTGGTGGCGAAGTGGTTAAGAATCCGCCTGCCAATGCAGGGGACACAGGTTTGAGCCCTGGCCCGGGAAGACCCTACATGCTGCAGAGCAGCTAAGCCCGCGAGCCACAACTACTGAGCCCGCATGCCACAACTACTGAAGCCTGTGCGCCTAGAGCCTGTGCTCTGTAGTAAGAGAAGCCACCACAATGAGAAGCCTGCGCACTGCAGCGAAGAGTAGCCCCCGCTCGCCGCAACTAGAGAAAGCCCACGCGCGGCAATGATGACCCAACGCAGCCAAAAATAAAAATAAATAAATTTAAAAAAAAGTGAGATGAGTTGCTTCACCTCTCAGAACCCAAAAGGCTGCCATGAGAATGAAATGAGTTGGTTCACAGAAAGCACAGGGCAGAGGAAGAGAGCTCAGTGACTACAGTGTTTGCTGGCTCCTGCCAATTTTCCTGCTCCTTCTCCAGGTTCCCTACCCTCCAACAATCTGTTCACGATGCTCCTTGAAGGAAAAAGAACAAACATATGTTGAGTGGTCACTCTAGGCTAGGACTCTCACATGTCGTTATTTCATACCATCAGCAACACTGTCAGGCAGATATCTGTATGGGAAATTTACTGATAAACTTATTGAGGTTCAGGGATGTTGTGTAACTTGCCCAGGGTCACACAGCTGCTAAGTGGTGAGCTGGCATTGAAAACTAAGACATCAGAATCTAGCTTCAGGGCACATCACAGTGAACCTTAATTCATTAATGTCAATTAAAATATATGAATAGGCAACTCATTCAGGGATAATTATTTTGGATGTGTTATTAAATGAACCACAGGCTTGCTTGAGACTATTTGAAGATACATGAGTAGAAGGGGTTGAAGCAAATCTGGCATTGAAATAATCTTTACCAAACTCATCATCAGGTGACTAACAAGTAAAAGACAAAATTCTTCCCTCCTGTAGTTCTTCCCTTCTACAGTAATCGGATACCTACTATATCTGGGCAATGGGCTCGAGGACAGGGGTGGATTCAAGGTTTGCAAAGTCTAGTGGGAGACAGGCATGATCAGACCATGACAACACAGGATGATTGAGAGACAGAGGTTTGCCTAAGTTGCTATAAGGGGCCAAATGGTGGGAGGGTGGTTGGTAAAGCTTCCCAGAGAACATGATGTCTGAGCTGGACATTGGAAGGTGAATGGAGGTTAAGTAGACATGGAGACTAGGGGTGGGATGAGGCTGGGTAGAAAGAGAAAGAAAGAAAGGATGTTCCAGCCTGAGAAGATGCCAAGTGCAAAGGCCAGAGATGGGAGAGGTCAGGTCATCTTAGATAACTTGCACGGCAGAAGCACAGGATTTGGGGGAAACGGAGGAGATTCAGATATTAGAGCAGGGTTGGAGAATCTGGGTTACTGCGGAACCAGACTTCTTTATAGGTAATATTTCCCTAGCTGATGTCTGCCCAGCTTTGATACCCTATTAGGAAATCCATCACCACCCAATGATTGGGTTCATAATCCAAAACCACTTAGAATCCATGGTGCTATAGTCTGAATTTTTGTGTTCCCCCAAAATTAATATGTTGAAATCCTAACCCCGAAGGTGATGGGATTAGGAGATGGGGCTTTGGGAAGGTGATTAGGTCATGAGAGTGGATTCCTTATGAATTATTAGTGTCCTTATAACAAAGATCCCAGAGAGCTCCCTTGAACTTCCATCCCCCAGAACTGTAAGAAATCAATTTCTGTTGTTATAAGCCACCCAGGCTATGGTATTTTGTTATAGCAGCCCAAACGGACTAAGACACAAGGAAAAATTAGAGTGACATCTCAAAATACTGCTCATTCTTCAAGCTCAACTAAAGTCTTGAAATTTCCAAGGAGTCTTCCCAGGCCCCCAGCTACTGAAACTCAGAGCGCTTTTCAAATCCTAAAACCTCATGGATAATTAACAATATGCTGCCTTTGATTTTTCCTTCACTTTTTCACTCTCTCTCGTTTAAATGTAAATGCTTTATAAAATATAGAAGCAATACAGCAAGGTATTTTTTATCACAAAATTAATGTCAAAAAGATAAAGAAGGAAAAACAAATCATTTTAGGCAGAAGTGATCAACTAACATTTTAGTCCATTTTCGTCCACTGTTTAGTAAGATTGATGATCAATGCTTGGTCCTAGTCAAATTAATTCTAAATTACCTGAGCATGGGGGTTGTGCACTATCATCACTGTATCCTTTTTACCTCCCATATGGACCTCTTCAATACTTGGCACTGATGGAGACAACACTCAATGGATTATGAGCTCCCAGCTAGTTGGGACCATGGCATAAGCCTGTGTTAATGTAGATTCGCTTGAAAATGTGGGCCTTGAGCGAGGAGCACTGTAAAAAAGCCCAGAAGAGGAGATGACATAATCAGCCTTGTCATCTTCAAAAATCCAGGAAAGGTCTTTCCACAAACATGGCTCTTTAGAGTGGAGACCACCAGTGCTGGCTAGTTTCCTGTGGGCATGCTGGATCCATCTCTGGGGGTGAGTGACCAGACTATCATCTGAAAAATAAAAGCAAAATGAATACAGCAAAGAACAGACTACCCTCTTCCCCTCTCCTTCTTCCTTAATGAAGTCCCCTGGGCGAAATAGATGCTTGATCTTTGGACCAATCTGAATGTTGTTAATTTCTGCGGCTGCTGTAACAAATGATCACAATCTGGGTGGCTTAAAACAACAGAAATGTATTCTCCCACAGTTCTGGAGACCAGAAGCCCTCAATCAGAGTCCCTGGGTTGAAATCAAGGTGTCAGCAGGGCTGTACACCCTCCGGGAGGTTCTAGGGGAAAATGCATTCCTTGCCTCTTCCAGCTTCTGGTGGCTATTAGCAGTTTTGGGCTTGTGGCTGCATCACTCGAGTCTTTAAGGGCAGCATCTTCAAATCTCTCTCTGCTTTGTCTTGCATGTTACCTTCTCCTCGTGTGTGTCTGTCTGAGATCTCCCTTTGCCTCTGCCTTATAAGGACCCTTGTGATTCAGTGCCCATCCAGATAATCCAGGACGTTCTCTCCATCTCAAAATCCTTAATTTCATGACCTCTGCAAACCCCCTATTTTCCTTACAATGAAACATTTACAGGTTCTAGAGATGAGGACCTGATAACTTTGGGTGGCCGTTATTCAACCTCCTTCACTACCAGTCCTAGAGCAACTAATGTTGAGGCTGGAGGAGCTTCAAGGTTCAAGAGAAGCTTTTTCAGAAGTAGAGACTGAGATTGCTCTTGAATTTGAATTATCTATGCTGCTTCCACCCACCTAAAATGTTACCCTCTTATTCCCATTTAGTAATAGCGTTCACAGAGCTCTTTACAATTTTTAAGCACTTTCAGGCATAATACCTTGTTTAATTATCACCCCCCAAGAAAACAAAACAATATAAAGAAGCTACATTAAATACATTTTTCTTAAAGACAGAAAAAAAAGACTGAGGCTCAGAAAAACTGTGCAATGTAACCATGATAATACAGTGATGCAGGAGAGTAAATCAGTGCTTAACCCAGGCTTTTCAGAAATGAGAGCCATTCTAGAAATGTTCTTCTTTCTTTCTTGGGCTGGGGCTAAAAATGTCTTAAGACTTGCTACTCTTAAGTGTAGGGCAAGTTCCTTAGAGCAGTGGTAGATAAATCTCTCAGGTGAGACCAAGTGAAGGTTCGGATCACCCCTCAGCCTCAGAAGGGCATCCAAGACAGAGATTCTTTTCAGGAGGAAGGTCCTCTGGAGTCATGCCGTATTACTATTGGCTGTCATAATGTCTCGGTAATCCCAGGCCTGGGTATCAGAGATCTAGAAATTTATTGCTTTAACATTGCATTTTAAAATTGCAGTTGGACGCACACCTAGCACATAGATTTTTATTTCTAAGCACCACTTCCTCAACTAAAAAGAGTCAGGGCTCCATGGAGAGATGCTGATTCCAGGTCAGAGGCAGGGAAAGCACAAGGTTGGCCTGGAACATCTTACGTCACAAAGTGTTGAATTGCCCCAGGATTAATGGGATTATATGAAAAGGATATAGGAGCCAGCCTGAAGGAGCTCCCACAGCCAAACCCAATTTGAACACCCCCCCTTCTCTACCCTCAAATGATGATATTGGATTATAGCAGGCTAAACAAGCAAATAAAACCCCATAAATCCATAGTGATACTTTAAAAAATAAAGAGAGGGGAAAAAGGGGAGAGAAAAGGGAAAACTTTTTCACAAAACAATGCTGACAAATGAGTGTGGAAACAATGCCGGAATTAGAGAAATCACCATTTTTCAACCCTCAGTGTAATAACGGCAGATTCTATTAAGAATCACTAATAGATGTTAAAGCCATTGGGTAAAAGGGCTGTTGGGGAGTAGGATATTCATAGTGTTTCAGAGTGTCACCCCATAGCTTATTTATTAAATACAAAGGGAGAATGGAGAGACCTGGTGGTCTCTACCTTAACCAAGAGCTTGACCTTGGCATTGCCAATCAAGGGGTGCCTCTGACTTGTGACTCCTGAGATGAGATGCAGTGGGTGGTACACATCACAGCTTATGCGATGCTCTTGTCAGAAATGTCACCTGAATCTAATCCCGAGGAGGAAACAGTCATTCATTAAGAGTGTGGGACATTCTTCAGGACAAGTAGCCTAGGCTCATTAAAGGGCCCAGATCAGAAGGTCAGAATGAGACAGTGGAGTGCTCTACCTGGGAGAAAAGTAGAGAGACAGAACAGCCATGTGCAACGCTCAGAACTTGATTGGATCCTGGATCCAAAAAACCTGCTATAAAAGGACATTTTTGAGACAATTCGGGAAATATGAATATGGACTTACTGTTGGCTGCGGTTATTGTATTACTGTTGATTTTCATAAGCGCGATAACGGTCTTATGATTACATAGAAGAATGTTCTTGTCCTTGGGAGATGCAAGCTGAAGATTTTAAGGGTGAGATGTCATTATATGGGAAGCATACTTTTGGGTGATAGGGCTGAAGAGAAGGGTGTGTATAAATATATAGAGCCGTACTTAAGGAATTGCAGTTAAGCCTTTCACATCACAAAGGACTTTGGGTTTCTGTCCAGTGGTAGTGATGCATTTGCAAGAAAGTTGGCAAATTTGAGCAGGGGATGGTCTCTGGCCTTGGAGCAGAGCTAGCACAGCTAGAGATGAAATGGGAGATGTAAGTCTTCTTCCGACAAAGAATCTCTAGCACGGGCAGCACGAGACCCAAGGCTCATACACTCACACATCTAGCTAGTAATTACTCTTGAAGAGCATCTGCGTCGTTGGCCTTTGAAATCTAAGTAAAGTATCCATAGCTCAGGGTGCTCACAGTCAAAGCAAAGTTTTTTGTAAGTGAGGGCTCTTGAGACCTTCTCCGGTGGACTGCTGTTCCCTGAAATGGGGTTGCCTTACTCCCACATCAGTCTTGTTACACACCAGCCTCATTAAAACGAGTGTTGTTGAACCTTTCTCTCAAGAAAGAAATGCTCTAGATATTTGTAATACTATTTCTGGTCCCCTCTGTTTTCAAGAATGTCACCATCCCTCGCCTTCTGTGACTAATACACACTGCCCCTCAGAGCCAGTCCACTTCCCCATTTAGAAACTGGCTACTGGTAAAATTGCTAACAAGTGCTTCTCTGAGCACATCTGGAAAAAGTTCAGGGAAGCGGAGTGATACTTGACCAGAGAGCTGAATGGCCACTCCAGAAAATGTTGTGGTGTTGTGGCTTGTTCCTTATCTGTTGGTCTGAAAATAATCATTCATTCACTTGTTCAGGATGAGTAAGAGTCTGAGATGGATGAATAACAAGTTGTTGATTTCATTTCCTGTGAATGTCTTCTGCACGGAGGGCTGACTGGTAGAGAGAAGCATTCCAAAAATGTTTTGAGCCAACACAGCATAGTTAGGCCAAGTGGGTAGCTTCCCAAGACGTACTGCGACGTTTGCATTCCAGTCTCTTTACTTGCAATATCGACCTTATTCTTTATTTTATAATCACGACTCATACACAGACTAGTAAATCATTATGAACCAGGGATAGTGGAAGGAGACTAAAGTTTACTTATCACTAGCAGCACACCAGGCAGTTTATATGAATTGTTTCACTTAATCCTTATAACATTCCTGAAAATAAGGTTTTATTTTCCGCATTTTACAGATGAGAAAAGCAAGACTCAGACAGCTAAGAGACTTACCCCAAACACGCTGTTATAAGTTCCAGAAGCTGAAATCCATGCTCTGTTTACTATTTCCAATCATTTAGAGTCAACTGTAGTATTTGCTTGGTAAGTGATAGCCAGCAGGTTTTAAACTGTTAATTTCCTTTTGCCCCCAAATACACATCTGGGCCATCTCTCCCTCATAACCAGCCAACATATGCTCTTGGTGAAATGATCTTTGGTAAAATCTGTAGAGAAGAATAAGAACATGCATTTTCAAGCCAGATATCAACGAGGCCTACACTGCTGCTTGTCTCCAAGAGTGAAAAAAACACTGGAATAATTCCATTATTGTACACGTCTATTATATCATTTATTTCGGTAACACTCAATCCTCCTGAAGTCAGTAGATACTAGGATGTCACCAATTTTCTTAAGAGATGTTGTAGAAGTTATACGTTAATTCTGAAAACAACAATAACAATGACAAAAACACCCTTATCCTGGGCTTCCTTGGTGGCGCAGTGGTTGAGAGTCCGCCTGCCGATGCAGGGGACACGGGTTCGTGCCCTGGTCCGGGAGGATCCCACATGCCGTGGAGTGGCTGGGCCCGTGAGCCATGGCCGCTGAGCCTGCGCGTCCGGAGCCATTGCTCCGCAATGGGAGAGGCCACAACAGTGAGAGGCCCGCGTAACAGAATTGAAAAACGTGACCATCGCAGTCAGATACCAAATATCTGAACACTTCTACTTAGAGTCACTTTGTCACTATTGTTTAAACTTCGAAAGTAACCTAAACTCTCTAAATTTCAGTTTTTGCATACATAAAATAGAGATAAAACTGATACTAAATTCATAAGGCTGTTGTGATAGTTTTATTAAAGAACAAAGGTCTAATTTAGCACATAGAACAGCTTACAGACTTAAAAGCAACAAATAAGATGATGTCCAATAGCGGAAGTGATATATGAGGTAAAGGAAATAAAACAGGTGAATTGGAAAGAGAGTGAAGGGGAGGCGGCCACCTTGGCTGGATAGGATAGAGAGGGGAGGTTGAAGCTGAGACCTGCATTCCAGAGGGAAATGGCACTGGTGCCGGGCTTAGAGGGAGAAGACCTGAGTTCAAGTTCCCATTCTGCTACTTCTCACCTAGCTCACTGTAGGTGAAATGGGTCTCACATTCCTGGTGTGCAAAAAGAAAAAAAGATAAACTGAAAAGCTACTTAAAGGAATGTGAAGATTTTAAAAAGTTAGTGCATACATGTGCGTTGCAGCATATCAAATCCCACAAAAGGTGAGTTGACACATCACTCCTCTTACACTGACAATAAGCCATTATTTATTCATTCACTCTTTCTTACATTATTTCCTCATTCATTGTGCAGGGTTGATGAAGTCCTGCTAAGAGCCTGCAACTGGGTGGGTGTCAGAATAGCCCTCCTCTATGCGGTGATCTACAGTTATCACATGAATTGTCTCACAGTAGTCTGGGAACTTTGCAGTACTGTTGCCATTTGACAGATGAGAAAGTTGGGCATCACCTTTAATGACATCCCACAGTGACAGTGCTCACATGAGGCAGTTGCCTGTCACCACTGTGAGGAGGACCCCCTGAGGGCAAGGATCTTATGCATAAGGGCTTAGACTGTGGATGTCCGTTTAGGCACCTGTCATCTTCTTAGCCTCTCCTCATGCTCTAGTCCCTCCAAACTCTCAGGCGGTGGTCAGCACACACTACCAAAAATGAAGACAAATGGACACAGCCAGGCCGGCTTTCTTCCCCAAGAAACACAGGGTGGGAAACAAGCCTTGCCAGGCCCCCAGGGGAAGGTATAAACCGGGTAACCATGTTTTCTGAACCCAACGTCAGCTCACAGGACCTGCCAAGAAGACAATATTTGAATTCAGGGGACTTCCCTGGTTTCTCAGTGGTTAAGCATCCACCTGCCAATGCAGGGGACACGGGTTCAATCCCTGGTCCGCGAAGATCCCACGTGCCGCGGAGCAACAAAGCCCGTGCGCCACAACTATTGAGCCTGCGCTCTAGAGCCCACAAGCCACAACTACTGAGCCCATGTGCTGCAACTACTGAAGCCCGCACGCCTAGAGCCCGTGCTTTGCAACAAGAGAAGCCACGGCAATAAGTCCGTGCACCGCAAGGAAGAGTAGCCCCCGCTCGACGCAACCAGAGAAAGCCCGCACGCAGCAACGAAGACCCAATGCAGCCAAAAAACAAACAAACAAAAAAAGGCAGACTGCCCCTAACAGGCATATCATCAGCCTATGACCGCTGTAGAGAGGAGTCGTTCTTCGCAGTGGGCTTGGGCCTAGCCAACTTGCTGACTACGTGTAATACTGGGATTAGAATGGGAAGGAGGATAGGAAAAGAGAAAACAAAATGGGGACAGGTAGAAACAGAGTCCAGCCCATCACCTCCAATTTCTGAGTGTGTTCCGGCTCTTACTCACGAAAGCCTGGAGAGGAAGGCTCTTTGTTGTGTTATTAATCTCCCCAGGGGAACAACCACAAAATGAGAGCTGGTGCTGGTTTTGCAGGAATGATTTGTAAGGAATGAAAATAAGTAAATTTCTTAAAATGCTTGGCAATGTCAAATCTCCTGGGCCCATCAGAGGGACAGAAGCCAGTTCCAGACGGCCCCCCCCCCCCCACCCATGATCGTCCCTTGCTGTTAGTCGGAAGGGGTTTAAAAGCCTTGTTGTGTTTGGAAGGCAGGGGCGGAGGAGGAGTCTGGGGAGAGAAGGTGAGAGAGGGGAGGGAGGGAGGGAGGGAGAGAGGAATGAGCCCTTTAACTGCTTCCTTTTGTTGTGGTGCCTTTTGTACTAGGTCTGGGGCAGGATGTGAAGTGGGAAGTGTTTTGCAGTCAGAAGAACTGCAGCTGGTTGGGGATGGCGTGGGCGATGGATGCTCTGGGGAGAGACAGCAGAGGACAGGCGGAGGGAGGGAAAGACATATGGGGGTGGTGGATGAATAAGACCATTTTCCCCTCCCATCAGGCCTTCTTCCCCACTTGCAAGTCCAAGCGTTTCAGCTCAGTGTGTAGAGTGGTGTCCTGCTATGATCACTGGGTTTAGTCATTGGATTTCACGGTTGGTTTGGGTTCTATGTCTTTCATGCAGTGTGCCCTTGGGCAAGTCACTTGACCACCGGGCCTCAGATTCTTCACCTGTCAAGTGGATACTACTACCTAGAACATAAAGCTGTTGAAAATAAATGAAATGCCTTCCAAACTGAAACACACACATCGAAGCTTATTCTTAGGGTTTTGTAGAAATGGCTGGAAGGCAGGATGGCAGGAGAGGACTCCAGAAGGGCAGCGTTCCGGTGCAACAAACCCAGTAAGTCCACATCACCCACGCCCTCTGCAGCTCACCTGCGTTTCTGGCCCTTTCCCATTTTACGGACATCGGGTCTCCATTGGGGTGTCCACAATGCCAGTCATGCCCCTGCTGGTCCCCCAGAGCCTATTCTTCCCAGCCTCTGCTCACCTGACTGCAAAGGCCCTGGGAAGAAGGCTCGAGGTGTCTACTCTTTGATCATTTTCTTCAAGTGAGACCACATGGGACAGAAGGAGGGAGGTGGGGTGGAGGGGGGAGGAAGGAAGGAACACAGGAAGGAGGGCTGGTTTTCTTCTGACTTACCCTGGCTGCAGCCTCTGCTCTGCTCGTCCCAGTATCTTTCCCTGACACATTCTCTGATCATGAACTGCCCCGGGTCTCCCGGTTCTCCATTTTCCACTCCTCTCCTGCCACCTCAGTCGCATTTGAGCTGTTCAAACGGAGAGAAGAAAAAATAAATAAATAATGGCAACTTCAGGAGCATCAGAACATCGAGTTGCCATTTACAGTCGTTCCGTATCTGTGATACCGTGTGACACCCCAGAAGGGCTACTACTATTGTTACCCCCATTTTATAGATTTTACAGGTGGGAGACTGCAGTTCATTGAGGGACTGGATTGTCCTCCAGTCACAGGGCTTGTAAGCGCAAGATCTGGGGCTCCGCCCTAGGGATTCAGATTCCAGACCTCCCTCTCTTCTGTGTCTGTCTCAGCATAAAAGTGCTGAGTGTGTGTGTGCTGGGGCAGGAGGGGCGGGGGGGGGGGGGGGGGGGACACAATTTGCACCTTAATAGAACTGGAATAAGAATGATAAAAAATTTGGGGAGAATTCCTATCCGCTAATCCTGCCCAACCTAAACATTGCCTGTAGTTTCCAGAGGGTTCAGAATCACAGTTATGGAAAAATCCTGAGCGTTCTTCAGTGCTTTGGGCACCTAAGGAGGTGCTTAAAAATGATTTGGGAAGTGAGTGGAGCTATCTGGCTTTCTGACTTGACTCCATCCAGAGCGTGAGGTGTGCAGAGGCCCACGGGCCCCGACTGTGGTATTGTCTTCTCTTCTCTCAGACAGAAGAACAGAATTGGAAAATGTCACCATGTAACTTAGAATCTGATTGGACAAACATGGGCTCTACTATCCACAAATGAATCCACCTAAAATAGGTTTTTTACACCTGTTCTGAGACAATCAGAATATGACCCCAAACAAAGCAATAGCCGAGAGCACTATTAATGTTCAAAGGGCTGTTATGTTATCAGTTGAACAAAGAATAGATTTGCAGATAATAGTGTATTAATACAAGGTGGTCTTCTGAGAGTATATAAAAGAAAAAGGGAGCCAAAACAGTAAAAATTAGCATCACCTGAACTCTGTCTGGAGGACAGGACACCCAGATCTTTAGGACAAGTACTCTGAGATCAAATCTTTCCTTCCTAGATTGCTGTCTTAGACTGTTTCGGCTGCTATAACAGAATACCATAGACTGGGTGGCTTATAATCAACAAACATTTGTTTCTTGCAGATCTGGAGGCTGGAAAGTTCAAGATCAAGGCCCTGGCAGATTTAATGTCTGATGAGAGCTCACTTCTTTGTTCATAGATGGCTGTTTTCTCTCTGTGTCCTCACATGGCAGAAGGGGTGAGGGAGCTCACTGGGGTCCCTTTTAGAAGGGTGCTAATCTCACTCATGAGGGCTCCACTCTCATGACCTAATCACCCCAAAGACCCCACTCCCAAATACCATCCCATTGGGGATTAGGTTCTAACATATGAATTTGAGGAGGACACAAACACTCAATCTTTAGCAACCTCCAAACCTATCCTTGAGATAACATTTATATTATTTTCTGGGGACTTCTCTGGTGGTCCAGCGGTGAAGATTCCATGCTTCCGTTGCAGGCAGTGCAGTTCAGTCCCTGGTCAGGGAACTAAGATCCTGCGTGACATGCAGTGCAGCCAAAAAAATAAATAATTTTTTGTTCCCTGAGAAATGCCCCATTTTTTCCTCCCTAGGCCTTTGCCTAGCTCTAATGTTACTTATGCCATGAAACCTTCCCAATTCCTCTTCTCCCCTTGCTAGAAAAAAAAAAAAATCTCTTCTCTGAAACCGAAAATCACCTTGATTTTCCCTCTTTCCTCACAGCATACTTGTGTGAAGGTTAGAACCAAAAGTGTCTCACCCCAGGTCTCACGCTGGCTGTAGCTGAAATGAACATTAACTTCAGTATCCTGACTCCAGGCGATGCCCTTTGCATTGCACGTCCTTATCTGGAAGGACTGATGTATGGCCCCTGTGAGCACATCAGCAGATTGGCTCTGTAACTGCTGTCACAAAACAGGACCCTAAGACCCAGGACCGGTCAGCTCTGGCAAGGGGTAGGGAGTCAGGAGAGACCTGGAATGTAGATGCCCCGAGAGCAGGGCAAGCTGGCAAGAGTGCTTAAAGCTGGGATCAGGGAGGAACTAGTCTTGGCTGGCGTTTGTCCTTTACACTGTAGGTAAAATACTCTTTCTAAAATCTGATCAGGAAATGTACTCATGCCTTTCCCAAGCTAAAGACCCTTTTATTTATTTATTCGTTTGTTTTTTTTGTTGTTTTTTTTTTTGCAGTACGCGGGCCTCTCACTGCTGTGGCCTCTCCCGTTGCGGAGCACGGGCTCCGGACGCGCAGGCTCAGCGGCCATGGCTCACGGGCCCAGCCGCTCCGCAGCATGTGGGATCTTCCCGGACCGGGACACGAACCCGCGTCCCCTACATCGGCAGGCGGACTCTCAACCACTGCGCCACCAGGGAAGCCCTAAAGACCCTTTTAAAGGGTCTTCCATTGCTCCGTTGTCTTCAGGATAAAGCCAAATTCCCCGATGTGGTCTGCAAGGCCCTCTTCACTGTGGCCTCTGTTTTCCTCTACAACTTCACACCATGTAACCACTGCCCCCCATCACCACCGGGAACATGTGTAATCTACACTCCAATTCAGTACAGTGGTGAGTGACACTATGACCCCACCTTCCAGACGTTCGCTGGTGCTCTTGACGGCAGACCAGGACACTGGCAGTAATGGTGCAGACAGACCAGTACTGTGATTGTGATGTGCTGGGTTTCATGGGAATTCACAGGAAGGACACCTGGGCCAGATTTAGGAGATCAGGGAGTGATACCTAAGCTAAAAGCTAGATGATGGTAATCGATGAAGAGGGTTAGGAGTGTTTCAGGCAAACAGTATGGAGTAAGTGCAGGAGGCAGACAAGGACACGGGGTTCAGGAACCAAAGGAGTAAGAGGTGGTTGGCAGGATGGGAGGAAGCGAGGCTGGGGTAGGTAGGGCCGGTCGTGCTGAGGCCTCTAAGCCCCACCAAGGCATCTAGACCGTGCCTCCAAGGCTATGGGCAACAGTGAAGGGCTTTAAGCTTAAACCGAGGTGCATAAGGAACTGAGGAGTGAGAAGGGGACGGTTTGAGCGAAAAGAGGTCACTAGCTTCTGCTAGCTTTGCTCAATCCATAACCATTTGTTGAAAACAACCACACAAAGCTCTAAGCCAAACCTGGTAGGGAAGATGCAGAAAAAAATACCCAGAGCTTTCCCTTAAAAAATCTCATGGAGGGCTTCCCTGGTGGCGCAGTGGTTGAGAGTCCGCCTGCCGATGCAGGGGACACGGGTTCGTGCCCCGGTCTGGGAAGATCCCACATGCCGCGGAGCGGCTGGGCCCGTGAGCCACGGCCGCTGAGCCTGCGCATCCGGAGCCTGTGCTCCGCAACGGGAGAGGCCACAACAGTGAGAGGCCCGCGTACCGCAAAAAAAAAAAAAAAAAAAAAAAAAAAAAATCTCATGGTCTAGGAAGAGGGTTAAGACAGACAAAACAAAAACATATATACGGTGGACTAATCACTCAGCCATAAAAAAGAAGGAAATGACGCCATTTGCAGCAACATGAATGAGATGATCATACTATGCGAAGTCAGACAGAGAAAGACAAATATCATATGATATCACTTACATGTGAAAACTAAAATACGACACAAATAAACATATTTACAAACAGAAACAGACTCACAGATATAGAGAACAAACTTAAGGTCATCAAAGAGGAAAGGTTGGGGTGGGGGATGAATTAGGAGTTTGAGATTAGAAGGTACAGACTATTGTGTATAAAATTGATGAACAACAAGGTTCTACTGTATAGCACAGGGAACTATATTCAGTATCTTGTAATAAACTATAATGGAAAAGAATCTGAAAAAAAAATATATATAACTGAATCACTTTGCTGCACACCTGAAACTAACACAACATTGTAAATCAACTATACTTCAATAAAAGAAACAAACACAACCAAAAACCCGAAACCAGGCAGAATATTAAAACTGTGATAATAGAGGTACAATCAAATGTTAGCTGAATTCAAGAAAGAGAGCAATTCAGTTCAGTTGGAGCATCACCAAAGGTCTCATGAGGAAGATGCTCTTTGAGACTGTCTGAAGAACAGGAAGGGTTTCAATCAGCAGTGATGGTGAAGCAAGGAGGGGAGGGGCCAGGAAGGTCAGGACCGGGGAGGAGAAAGCAGGAGAGCAGGGAAGAGCCTCCTTAGACTCTCGGAACAGGATGGGGGAGGAGGATGGTGAGAGATAAGCTGGGCAGGTTGAAGTCAGAGTCCCAAGGGCCCCAAATGCCCAGCCAAGAAATCTGGATTTAACTCTGCAAGTAACAGGAAGCACCAGAGGTTTTTAAGATCAGAAGAGCCAGGATAAGAACTTGAAGATTAATTGGCAGGGGTATCTATACACCAGTGTTACTCAGCTGGGATTTGTGGATGTAGTTTCAGTGCTCTGAGAATTCTACAGTAATTTTAAAATTATGTGTTTTTATTCTAATGAAAATCTTAAAATATTATAATATTCTGGAGTATTTGAACGACTGCAGAATTCTGCCACTCAAGTTCAATGTCCATTCTTTCACTCAAAATTTTTTTTTTTTTTTTTGCGGTACGCAGGCCTCTCACTGTTGTGGCCTCTCCCACTGCGGAGCATAGGCTCTGGATGCACAGGCTCAGCGGCCATGGCTCACGGGCCCAGCCGCTCCACGGCATGCGGGATCTTCCCGGACCGGGGCACGAACCCGTGTCCCCTGCATCGGTAGGCGGACTCTCAACCACTGTGCCACCAGTGGCACAGTGGCACAAAATATTAATTGAGCGCTTACTATGTGCCAGGCGTTGTTCTAAGCACTGGGCATACAGCAGTAGACACAACAGATAAAAGTCTCCCTCTGTAAATTTGAACATTAACTGGATATTTATCAATATTAAGAACATTTTTTTAGGCATAATCACAGTGTATGTTTATGTTTTAAAAGGAGTTCTTATCTTTCAGGGATATATATACTGAAACGTTTATGCATGGATTTACATGGTATCTAAGATTTGCTTCACAGTTGTCCAGTGGGGTGGAAAAAAGTGGGTGAGAATATAGATGAAATGAGATTGTCCAGGAGTTGATGGTTGTACTTGGACAAAGGGTATGAAAAGATTCATTGTAATATTCTCTTTACTTCTGTGTATGCTTAATGTTTTTCACAAAAAAGAAAAAAAAAGAGAAAGAAAGAAAGAAAAAAAGAAAGAAAAAAGAAAGAAAAAAGAAAGAAAAAAAGAAAGGAAAGAAAGAACGGAAGGAATCCCTGCCCTTATGGAGTTTACTTTCTAGTGTTTGAATTGGTGCTAATGAGGCATCAACACCAAGTGAAGGCAATATGATGTCACGGTGCCAGAAAAGAACAGAAGTTGCAAAGCAGGTTATACAAAGATGAGCGAGGAAATTGAGGCCTTACCTGGCACATGGAAGTGCAGGCATCCTGGATTCCAAAGAACCAGTTTGATACATGAAGCCTCTTGGATGTGCCTGTTTCCTGAGTATCCTGTCTCTGTACATTTTTACTTGGAACTGTTCGTTAGCAAGTAAATAAGAAAGCATTAAAAATTGTGTTAGAATTATGGGGTACACTATCAAAAACTCATTCAGTGACAGTTTCAAGGGTGTTTGTGAAATAAACAATGTGACAGGACTCAAAAAGTGGCCCACCACACTCAAAATTAAAAGAATTTAGCTAATAGCAAGTGAAACACAAAATGAACAAATTCACCTTTCTAACACTAGCTTCAGCAGAACAATATACTGTCACTTTAAATCAATGTATTTTAGTTTCATTAGTTTTACATGTCTATTTGTTAATGTAAAATGTTTTAGTTACAGTTGTCCCTGGGCATCTGCAGGGGATTGGGTCCAGGACCCCCACAGATACCAACATCTGTGGGTGCTCAAGTCCCTTATATAAAATGGTATAGTATTTCCATATAGCCTACACGTATCCTCCTGTATACCCTAAACTATCTCTAGATTACTAATTATACCTAATACAATGCAAATACCATGTAAATAGTTGTAAATACAATGTAAAGGCTTTGTGGACAGTTGCCCGTGTGTGACAAATTCAAGTGTTGCTTTTTGGAATTTTCTGGAACTTTTGGGAATATTTTTGATCCGCGTTCAGTTGAATCTGTGGATGTGCAATTTGCAGATGCGAAACTCATGGACATGGAACCTGCAGATATGGAAGATTGAATGTCTGTAGTATAAGAACTACAGGTAAAAAGTTAATAGTTTTATGCCTGCACATATTTAAATTAAATGTATTACATCAACACTGAAGGACCATAGGATTATTCTCTCTCTCGTATAAAGTCAGTACGGTTTTCAGGAATACAGAGAGACTGATTATGATCTTACAAAAACCAAGGTGAGAAAACTGCTTAAATAGAACGTCCGCAGTGCAGCTGAAAATAAAAATTAGATTCAAGAGATATTTTGGAAGTAAATCTACCCCTTCTAGAGGATTGAAAATGATTTGGATATGGGAGGTGAATGAAAAATATTTGAATCTAGAGGACTAAAGAAATTCCATTCTCAAAAATCTGCAAAATTAATTTTGGACGCATTGCATTTGAAGAGCCAGTGTGGTAGCAAAATGGAAAGATGAAGCTGGAACTTGGAAGAACCAGAAGACACATTACCCATCCCACTACATTTGGGACCCATGGCCCCTTCACTCATTACAATGTGGATCAAGCTGTCTATGGAAACCACACCCAGAGCCCAAAGCAAGGCCAGTTCCCCAGGACCAGAGATTCCCAAGCCCTAAACTGGAAGATGCCATGGCCAGGAGAATCCTGTGGCCAGGACCACGTGTGGGGTGGGGCAAAGGGCTCCAGGGCTCCCCATTCCCCTGCTCCAAGCCAGAGGGAGTTGCTGGCTTGACTTCCAGCCACTAGTTTTGTGAGTTGTCACTTGAAGGCACTTCTGTCTGCCTCCTGTTTTTAGTTCAGATTACAAATGGTAAACAACCAAAAAAAGCTTCCGGTTTGGAAATTAGAGACCATCTGTTTCTCATTCTATTTCCCCTCTCTTCTCTGATTTCTTTTATTCTCTTCCCGCCCTCTCCCCCACCCTAAGAACACACAGCTCAGCTGGGAGCATAGTGACCTCATTTGACTACCTTCACTTTAATGAAAATGTCGGGTTTGTTACTGGGATTATACTAGGGAATTCCTTGTTCCCACTCAGACTAAGGTGTCTTGGATTGTTTCATCAAAAAAAAAAAAAAAAAATTTTTCACGAAGATGAAGTTTCTCCATTCTAACTTACAAATAAATCTAAATAAAATAATAAATAAAATCATGTCTGATTAAGCCGTATGCAGTTTTGTTGAAGGCAGTGCACAAACTCTATTTTAATGTCTTGTTAACAGACTCCTTAAACTTTAACCAAAGGATAATGGTTAACTTTTAAATCAAAGATAAAAATGAAACATTGAACTGGCTACATTGGAGGCAGCTGTGCTGCCAGGACTGCTTCTCTCCTGGAATTCAGAAGTGGGCAGGCTTGCTTGAGAACGTGGCTCTATTTCCCTGTAGTCTGGTGTTACAGGTCCCTCTTGTGTTGACTGTTAACACTGTCTTGCTACTGGCCCTAGAACATGATGATTCTACATTTGAGTTCATTAGCTTATTGCAACCAATATCCTCCTCCTCATCACCATCATTATCTCCACCTACACCATCGTCCTCCTCATCACCATCAGCATAATGGAAAAACAGTGCAGGGTAGTTCAAAACCACATGCTTTGGAACCAGACAGATATGAATTTGAACTCTTTCCTCTTCACTGTGTTACCTGGGTGAGTTACTCACACCTTTGTGTGTCAGTTTCTGCACTGATTAAGTGAAAGTGATTATGACACTCACATAACAGTTTTCAGGAGAAACTAGAATGAAATATTGTTGGGCTGTGCCCCGCAGGCCTGCAAGCCTTGTAGCTGTCCAACCTGAAGCCAAAGAAAGAGCCCGGGGACAGTGAGAGACATCAACGGCTTATTGGACAGGGGGATCTTACACATCTGAAGCAGGTTCCTGGAGCAACACCCCCGTCGTGTACGGCAGACCTCAAGCAGGACATGACAGCAACCTTCGCTACTTCGGGAGGAAGGAGGCTGCAATTTATAGGGGCAATGGATGTCAGGTTGGCTCATCAATTACTATGGAAACCAGTAGCTGGGGCAGGGAGCAAGCACATAGGCAGTTACTAATTAAGCCCCATAATTAAGAGGATTGAAGCAGGGATTGGTCAAGTAGGGGATGTACAGAGACCAGGAGAATAGCCATCTTGAATGGCCCGACCATACAAGTATGTAAAGTATCTGATGTCAAGGCTCAGAAAATATTACCCCCTTTCCCATTCATTTCTTCTTTCTCTAAGGAAGACAGAAATTCTGGGAAAGAAACAGTTAACGATGTAATGGAAGCAAATTGGATATGTCGGGAACTTATCAAAGGTTTGAGTAATCTTTAAGCTACCTACATAGTAACAAAGCAACCAAATTTAAAAAAAAATTAAAAATGAGTCAGTGGTACTGTTTTGGCTCATCATTATGCCCAGCAGGGTACCCTTTGCTCACTTCCTGTTTTCCCAGCTCCCTGCCTTTATTGTCACTACTCCGGAAGGCGAAGGACCTATCTTTTCTTCTGCTTGTTGACATCTGGCAAGTGTCTATTTCTTCCGTCATATAACCCTGTTCATAGCAAGTCCTCAAATCAAAATACAGACACATTTTCTTGAGATTAGTCAGGAGAGTTGTGTGTACAAAGTGTTCACCAAGGTCTTATACATAATTATGCTCCTGTTCACAATAAAGGATTTGTCCTTCCTCCGAATTCATGTAGAACTTATGCAAAAAACTCAGCCCTTAGCGTATAGCATCTTGCTCTAACGTAGGCTTCTCCAAGATCCTTGGGGCTGTCTCAATTCCTCTTTAACTTTCTACCAACAAGCACAGGCTTCACCACAAAGTCAGCTCTAATAAATATTTACTGAATTAAATTGAATTGTGTATCTTGTTTGCCTAAGGAGACTCGAAATGTTTCAAAACCAGAAACTTTATTCTCTACTTCTTCGTACCTTCTTTTCTCTCCTCTTACTCCACGACGGTGCTCAAGAAATGATCAGTAAATACCTGATAATATTTACAGTAAGGAATAGAACGGAGCAGACCCAGAATTCCAGTGCTGCAAGGCATCTTCATCGGCATCCACTCCAGGCCTGAATTCTGTGACAACGGTCCAGCCAAAGACCCTTCTCGCTTTGCCGGTGCAAGTCTCATCCCCGGGGTTGTACTGTTATCAAGGTAGAGATTTCAGAAAGAAAGCTCTTCTTTATATTGAGCTACAATTTGTTTCCCTTTCCCTTTCACCTTCCATCTAAAAACCTATCCATTGGAGGAATACAAAACAGTTTTTAAAAAAATTTATTTTATTGAAGTATAGTTGATTTACAATGTTGTGTTAATTTCTGCTGTACAGCAAAGTGATTCAGTTATACATACGTACATACACACATATATACATACATTCCTTTTCATATACTTTTCCATTATGGTTTATCACACATTATTAAATATAGTTATATATATATATACTATATATATAGTTATATATAGTAGGACCTTGTTGTTTATCTGTTCTATATATAATAGTTTGCATCTGCTAATTCCAAACTCCCACTCCATCCCTCCCCCAGCCCCCTTCCCCCTTGGCAGCCACAAGTCTGTTCTCCATGTCTGTGAGTCTGTTTCTGTTTTGTAGATAAGTTCATTAGGAATATAAAACATTTTTTAAACTGTCCACATGACAGCCCATCCTATACTCAAAGATAGCTCTTGAATCTATTTTTTTCCATGATGAAAACTTCAGTTCATTACATGACACAGTGTTAATCTCTTTGTCATCCAGGTCTCTCTGATTCTTCACTTGGAAGTGGCTATAATTATCAATATTTTTAATTGAGAATTTACTCTGAACCAGGCATTGTAGTGAATTGCTTACAAATGTTGTCTCTTTAATTCTCCTAAACTCTTAAGGCAGGTATTTCTATCACAGCTGAGGGCACTGAGGCTTCGTGGGGATAAGTAACTTTGCCTAAACAGTAAAGAGCCGAGCTGGGACTGGGATCCAGAAATGTCGGATCCCCAGGCCCAACCCATACCTACTATACTTTACTGCCTCCCCGAATGAAATTGGATCAGTCTGCTCGGAACTCAGTTCATTTTTCATCTGGACTGGATTCTTTTTGCCTGTTTTCCCCCAAATTCTGTTTCACTTCTTGTGTTTGTAGTTAAAGAAATCTACTTGCCTCCTAATGCTGATTAATTTTTTTCCCTCTAGATCTTCCAGTTACCCTGGCAACATGGCCAAAGAAATAAAGGAAGTGAGAAGGTGCCTGCAAGTTAAGGGGAATCCACTGGGACACAACTCATGGGCTCCTTGGCAGGTTCCAGGTCATGGTGGCCAAATGTCAGGGGGTGGGGGGACTACATTGTGGTTAAAGAGACAAAAACCAAACCAAACCAAACAGAACCAAAGCAATATGTGATGCCAAGTGTTATTATCCAAAGGTGAGGTGAGAAAATGAAGCTTAAGGTCTGAAAGTTGGGAATGGAGTATACAGTGGGTCAGGGTACACTGAGAAAGAGAGACTGTAAGCAAAGAAAGGGCAACATTATCTCCGATTTCTAGGGCAGAGGTGAGGGCTCAGAGTCATACCTGATAATCTAAGGACCCTGGGCAAATCCGAATAGAAATATGGGAAGCAGCGCTTTTTTTCTTTTTTTTTTTTTTGACCTGGTTTTAGTCACAGATTTTTTTTTTTCTCCCTGCAGAGCTTTCCTGAAATGCCTACTCAAATTATTAACATTTTCAACCGATTCTTTTGGCCGAAACAGAACATCCATGTGCCAATGTGTAGACTGAACTCTGTGACCTCTCTAGTGGGAAGTGTAGCTGTTGAAAAGTTTATCATTGAGTTGCAAACACTGGGAGGTAGTGAGCTTTACTTTTTCTTGCTTTTTAAAATAGTGACCTTTGACCTACATCTAGCATTTGAGGTGACGTATATGTGCCAAACACTTAGATTTAATGGAGAGTTTGAGATGAGGTATATGGGAA
The DNA here is from genome assembly GCF_951394435.1 of Stenella coeruleoalba. Lineage (NCBI taxonomy): Eukaryota > Metazoa > Chordata > Mammalia > Artiodactyla > Delphinidae > Stenella > Stenella coeruleoalba. The sequence continues at coordinate 98,014,212 of NC_137154.1, read as the reverse complement.
AACAGCAGAGAGAGAGGGAGGAGAAGGGAGGGAGACAGAGAAATTCATAAAATTATCAAATACGTACTGTATTTTTTATTGTGGTAGAATATAACCTGAAATACACATAGCAAAAAACTCATGACATTTTGGACCTTTTTTTTTTTTTTTTGGCCACGACACACAGCGTGCAGGATCTTAATTACCTGATCAGGGATGGAACCTGCGCCCCCTGCAGTGGAAGTGCAGAGTCTTAACCACTGGACCTCGGTCCCTGGAACATTTTAAAGTGTACAGTTCAATGATACTAAAATAGTAACTTTGTTCTGCAAACATCAGCACCACCTTCACCTCCAGAGTGTTTTCATCTTCTCAGACTGAACCTCTGTACCCACTAACCTTAAACAATAACTCCCCACTCCCCCCACCCCAGCCCCTGGCAACCACCATTCTCCTTTCTGTCTGTGAATTTGACATTCTCAGTACCTCATATAAGTGAAGTCACACAGGATTTGTCTGACTTATTCCACTTGGCATAATGTCTTCAGGACTCATCCATGTTGTACCCTGTGTTAGAATTTCCTTCCTTTTAAAGGTTGACTAGTATTCCATTGTATGTAGGTACCAATTTTTCTTTGCACCTTCATCCACAGAACCACATTTTTTGAGGCAGAAAAATACTGACCTAAGTGTTAACAGCTGGCGTTCCCTTAAGCAAGCAGAATCACTATGAGTGATGTGGAATAAGAGATCTATTGTAGGTGCTGGGACTTACACAGTAGATGAGGATGTCTGTGGAAAGTTCTGCCACTGGTGGGTGGGCTCCAAGCTGCTGAAGGTCAATAGGACCAGCAGTTGAGAAGCAAAGCTGGGTGGGAAATGGGGTAAAGTGAGGACTAACAGGAACACATAGGAATAAACTGGAACCTATGAGGACAAAGTGTAGCCTACTCACGAGGACAAAGGAGAACCCATGTTCATCCTCCCCGCATCTAACTCCAGTAGCGTAGGAAGAAGATGGTAGCTTTTCCCTGGAACTGCAGACATGCCTGGCAGGGGACGCAAAAGAGCTGGAGGGGGCGAGCCAGTGAGACTCAGAGGCTCTGTGGCTCCATTACTGCCCCACGGCGATGACAAGCCAGCAGATTAACAACACGTGCAAATGGTGCATCACCAACCTTCCTAGTATAATCACTGCTGCTTCCCTTCCACCTTCCACATTTCATGCAAATTTCCCTGAGGCCAACCTAACCCAGAAGCATACAGGGAAGGGGATTCTGGGAAATGTGGCTCCACTTTACTGAGGTTGACACAGTGCAAGACCACCACAATATCTTTAGAACTACTTAGAGATGACTATTTCCATATGTCAAATTCCAGGTGCTTCTGAGGCTCTCAATAATTCCTTGTTTGAAAAAGTCTGGAGTAGATCCGATGTCCTTCTGTTTTTGTTGCAGGACAGTTGGGTATCAGGACATCTAAGTGATGGCATCAGATTCTCAATTATTATGACTAAGTCGTGATAAAACAAACCCTCGATCAGGGTTTCATCAAAAGGATGAAAGGGGAAAGATTCAGCATCAGCTGGCAAGTTCCAAAGCCCTGGATGCCTGGGGTTGCAACTGAACCTTTGTCTCTACTTCCATGTCCAGTGAGTGGGAACCATCACCATTGAGATCACTGCTCTTCACTGGTCTGTTTCAAAGAGTGTGGCTGTCAGTGCAGGTAAAGGTGTCCAGACTAAGAGATAGTGGTTTTTGGGTGTGTATGTGTGTGTTGGGGGATGTGAGGAAAGGATTCAGAGAAAGTGTCATTCCCCTGGGGACTGGCTCACACCAGGAAGTGAGCGGAAGACCTTTCCACTTGCCGGTCCCCCTGGGGAGGTATGTTCTAATGACACAAACTGGGCCACTGTCAGTGATGATTCTTACAGTTCTTGGCTGTGATCCAGTTATTACCTTTGCCTGCCCACAGCCAGCCTGGCCTCAGCTCCAAGGGTTGACTGCCCGATGTCTGTGCGGCTCGCCACACCTTGACAGCAGCATCTTGATGGTTTCCTAGCTTGTTAGCAGCGTCCCTGGAGGGAGGATGAGAGAGGAGACAGAAATGCAACTCTTTCTTGATTAGGAGCTCCGGGCAGATTCCTGAGGCGTGGAGAATGACACTGTCGACTTGGATTGGCCATGGATTTTGACTGTTTTGCATTGTGTCGTTGCTTTACAAAGTTAAGAGTTTTGTAAGACTGTTCTATCAAGGGGGTGTCTGTACTCTGAACTATATCTCACTTTCCATTTCTTGTTTTTTAATACATTTATTTATTCATTTATTTTTGGCTGCTTTGGGTCTTCATTGCTGTGTGCGGGCCCCCTCCGGCTGCTGCGAGCGGGGGCTACTCTTCATTGCAGTGCGTGGGCTTCTCATTGCGGTGGCTTCTTGTTGCAGAGCACGGGCTCTAGGCGCACGGGTTTCATCAGTTGTAGCACGTGGGCACAGTAGTTGTGGCTTGCGGGCGCTAGAGCACAGGCTCAGTAGTTGTGGCTCACGGGCCCAGTTGCTCCGCGGCACGTGGGATCTTCCCGGACCAGGGCTCGAACCCTCATCCACTGCATTGGCAGACTGATTCTTAACCACTACGCCACCAGGGAAGCCCACTTTCCATTTCTTTATGCATTGAGTTACTACTTCAATAAACATTTAAGGCATGGGGAGGGACAAATATGAATGTAACTTGCTTCTTGTCCTTGAGTCAAGTGTTAGGGGGTAGACACGCACACAGTACATGAATCTCAGTCATTCTAACTACAGAGTATTCAGAGTCGTGACAGCGATGCACCCGATATTAGAATATCATAAAGAAGGAGCATTGGCGTCTGGAGAGATGGAAGGAGCCTTCTTGGATGGGGTAATATCTGAGTTCAGCCGACCTTCGTGCTATTACTCTGTCAACTGAAAAAAATTCACAACCTAGAAGTTGAGGATTATGTTTTATTTGGGGGACTTGCTGAGGACTCAAGCCCGAGAGGCAGCCTCTCAGATAGCTCTGGGGGACGGCTCTCAAGAGGTGAGGGAGGACCCAGGGTATATAGGAGTTTTGCAGTAAAAACCAGGTGGTCAGAACATCAAAAGATTGCTATTAATTAAAGAAAACCAGACATCTCAAGTTAATGAATTTGGCACTTTCCTATGTACGGGAAGATGCAAGAGCCTGGGCTTAATGAAGTCATTTCTTTGAAATGCACCTCAATTACCTAGTGACAGTATCGAGTTCTTTTCCATCCTGAATCCCCTCAGGTTGCACCGCTGGGGGCAGCTGCAGTGACTGACCTGCTTGATGGCAGGCGACGTGTTTGTCTCCATCCTGAGTTGCCTCAGGGCTCACAGACATGGTGTCTGTAGTGGCTGATGGCTGAAACATCCTTTGTTTGCTGGTATGGCAGGCAGCATTCTTGGTCCACAGCTGTGAATGTGACTGCCATTGTGTTGGGGCAGGTGGAAAGGGGGATGTCCTGTTATCTACTGCTATGTAATAAATCGCTCCAAAAACTCAGTGGGTAGAAACGAAGACTATTTATCTGCTCCTGATTCTGCAATTTGGGCAGCTTGGCAGGGATGGCTTGTCTCTGCTCCTGTGGTACTTGCTGGAAGGTCCAGGGTGGCCTCACTCACGTGTCTGGTGCCTTAGCTGGCAAGGCTGAAATGGCTGAGGGCTGGCTGGGTCTCTTTCGCTTTCATCCCCCAGGTCTCCACTCTCTCCATATGGCCTCTTTCTCCAGCAAGGTAATCAGACTTCTTTACATGGTGGCTGGCTTCCAAGAGGGTGAAAGTAGAAGCCACCGGTCTTCAGAAGGTCTAGGCCTAGGATTGGCACGGTGTCACTTCCACCACCGTCTACCGGCCACAGCAATCGAGGCCAGCCCAGATTCAACGGGATGGGAATTAGGCTCCACCTCTGGATGGGCCGGTAGGAATTGTCGGTGGCCACTCTACAACAAGGGAAGAGAATGTGAATAAGACCTAGTTTCTTTCCTAAAGGAGTTCATGGTCTCACCTACCTGAGGAATAAGATGGACACACGCTTTGAACAGAGTGTGAAAAATCCCTGAGCTCTGTGTCAGCTCCCTTGGGAAACAACATGCAAGACTTGATCCCTATGAGGTCCTGTGTCCGGCTATTGGTTTAGGAAGATTTCTGGTTTCCTGATATTGCCTCTTAGGGTAACAGAATCCTTCCCTTGGAATGCTGTGCCTGACTTGCGGAACGTTTGGAGCACTCATAGAACACAGAGCTGGGATTTATTGTGTTTACCAAACAAGTTATATGAACAGTGCTCTTTCAGTTTGCTCCTGTTTGTTTAATAATTTCTCGTATGTATTTGGTTTGAGGTTTATTTTCAATTTAATCGGGGATCGAGGGTGTAGGAGAGCAGCTAGTTTTTGCACCTTTAAAATTCCTGGGTGGCTATGATTTATTCCAAAAGGACCTCGGCGTTGCGTGTGGCTGAATTGGCTCAGCCAGTTCACAACAAGTAGTCTCTCCTTTCCACACCTCGGGCCACAATCTCCAGCTACCTTCTCCTCCGCTACTGGTGGTGTTTTAAAGTGGGTTGCACCTGTGTGCAAAAGTGACCCCTTGTGGTTTGCCCTGGGCCCTGCATCCCTAGGGGCTGGCGTCCCTGGACGAGCCTGCACAGGATGCCACCAGGCTGTTGGAGCCATACATCGAAAAGAACAGTCTGTTTCCCAAGGAAATGTGTGCAGAAGCATATAGCTCAGCGCGACTGCTGCACCGAGAGGGAAACACAGCATCTGCCAGCCCACGAAGCCTGCTCACAGCTCTTCCCCGTACCCCCCGTCCCTCCCGAGAACAGTCTGTTTGCCAAGGAAATGTGTGCAGAAGCATATAGCTCAGCGCAACTGCTGCACCGAGAAGGAAACACAGCATCTGCCAGCCCACGAAGCCTGCTCACAGCTCTTCCCCATACCCTTGCCCCTCCCGAGGAGAGCTGCTACGGTTATCCCAATCACAGTTGAACGATTATTTTGGAAAAGAAGAGCACAGGTCTGCAACAGCCATCTGATCTAAGAGCCAATTTATACTTGAGCAAAAGATGAAAATTACTGGCACGATTGGCCTCAGGGAGTTGAAAGCTGAGGGGTGACATTTTAACGATGTTTACATCTTCAAAGAGTTTTTATCCAGGACTTTTAACTGAGGAAATCTGCTATATGTACAAATGCAGATAAATGAATGTTCAATGGTAGTGAAAACCATTTAATGAAATTCACAGCAGATACTGATTGCATACCTGTTAAATTCAAAACACTGTGCAGCATGACCTAGGAAAGTGAGAGATAATTTTACTAGGGCCTGATTTTTCTTTTTGGCCCCTACTGAGTTTAGAAATCAAAATATTCATGTTTCTTATGGATCCTGGGCTGTGATCTGCTAGTAGGCTTAGGAGTAGAACCGATTGATGTGTATGGGAGTTTATTTATTAAAAATGTATTTATTTGCTTGTTTGTTTTCATTCATCAAACATGTTTTTCATTGTAGTAAGAATTTTTAAAAAATATTTATTCATTTGGTTGTGCTGGGTCTTAGCTGCGGCAGGTGGGCTCCTTAGTTGAGGCATGCAAACTCTTAGTTGCAGCATGCATGTGGGATCTAGTTCCCTGACCAGGGATCAAACCCAGGCCCCCTGCATTGGGAGCACGGAGTCTTAACCACTGGACCACCAGGGAAGTCCCTGTGGTAAGAATATTTAACATGAAATCTACCCTCTTAACAAATGTGTGAGTGTGCAAGAGTATGGTTAACTGTAGGTACAATGTTGCACAGTAGATCTCTAGAACTTACTCATCTTGCATAATTGAAGCTTTATACCAACTTGCCAACTAAAGAATGTCACTTGCCACCCGATTCTACAAGAATTAAGTTATTGGCTACCGCAGTTACTGACCTTCAACACACTCTGAAAGGAACTCCAGGTGGAATGAGGCACTCTGTGCTCTGGGAAAACTGGCAGAACAGGACTGCAGATAGATATTTGCAGGAGAGATTCTTCAGGAACCTGGATTCCTGCACCTTCCCACACTTAGAAAAGCACTGAAACTGAAACCATGCAACCCAGAGCGGGACTTGAACCCACTGTCTTTTATTTAGAATCACTCACCTGGTGTCAGGACTTGATGAAGCTCAGGTTCTTTGTGTCTCAGCAGAGAAAGATTTCAGTGAGAGACAAAGTGATAAGACAAATGTAAGAAGTCAGTTTATTTAGAGAGATACACATCCTGTAGATAGAATGCGGTCCGTCTCAAAAGGCGAGAGCTGTGCTGAAATACGGGGTGGTTAGTGTTTATGGGCTGGGTAATTTCTTAGGCTAATAAGTGGGAGAATTATTCCAACTATTTTGGAGAAGGGGCGGGGATTTCCAGGATTTGGGCCACCACCCACTTTTTGACCTTTTATGGTCAGCCCCTGAACTGTCATGGCAACTGTGGGTGTGTTGTTTAGCATATGCTAATATATTACAATGAGCATATAATGAGGCTCAAGGTCTACTTGAAGTCAAATCTTCTGCCATCTTGGGCCTAATCTGTTCTCGCCAGTTCTTGCTGTATCCACAACAGCTCTGTCATTCTTTTAAAGGTTGTGCTCTGCCCCTTTCCCTCCTGTTTCAAAACCATTAACTAAGATCTCTGTTCCTCATGATGAGCAGCAACCTTCTACAGAGAAGTGTGCTTGATTGCATTCTCTCTCTCTCTCCCCCCCTCCCTCCCTCCTTTTCTGAAGCAATAAAAGCACATAATGAAAGACCTAGGTGAGTCTTCTCTCACTGACTCCTGACCCACGACTTCCTAGAGTCAACCACTAACATTTTTTTCTTCTTCCAGATGTATCTGCACTTTTTTTTTTTTTACATAAATGGTAGCACAGTCTTTTTCTCTGTTTGGTTTCTTAATATTATATTTTCAAAATCTTTCCATGGACATACTATAGCACCATCTTACTATGTTAAAGAGCTATATAGTATTATTTATTTATTTATTTGTGGCTGCATTTGGTCTTTGTTGCTGTGCACGGGCTTTCTCTAGTTGCAGCGAGCACGGGCTACTCTTTGTTGCATTGCGTGGGCTTCTCATCGTCGTGGCTTCTCTTGTTGCGGAGCACGGGCTCTAGGGGCGTGGTCTTCTGTAGCTGTGGCATGTGGGTTCAGTAGCTGTGGCTCGCGGGCTCTAGAGCACAGGCTCAGTAGTTGTGGCTCACAGGCTTAGTTGTTCCACAGCATGTGGGATCTTCCCGGACTAGGGCTCGAACCCATGTGCCCTGCATTGGCAGGCAGATTCATAACCACTGCGTCACCAGGGAAGCCCTATAGTATTTTATTATATTGCTGTATCATGGTGTATATAACTGTTTCCAGTCACTTATACTACTAAAGATGCTACAATATACTCTTGTACACACATATTTGGGAACATATATAGCTAAGGGATCAACCCTAGAATTGAAATTGCTGCATAAAAGGAATATATACCTTTTCATTCTTGATAGATCTTGTTAAATTTCTTTCCAAAAGAAGTTGTATCAAATTACCCTCTCAACAACAAAGTATAGAAATGCTCATGCATTGCATTATCCATTGTTTTTAATCTTTGCCAATCTAAATTTAAAGTGATGTCTAATAGTTTTAATTTGCATTTATTTTATTTGGAAAGGTAATAATAACAATAAAGGTAAAAATTAGTAGTTAAGTAAACATTTTCTAAATACTTTGTATATATTTAAACATCTTTTTAAATACTTAAAAGTCATTTGTAATTATTCTGTAATTTCATTCTTGTCCTTTGTCCATTTTCTATTAAAGAGATTAGCGTTGGAAACGCCCCACAGAGTAACTGTGTGGTTTCCTTTATTCATAGAATTACCTGTTAGATCTGTGGGAAAGAACTACAAGACAGAGATGCCAAGTAGTCTATGAAAAACCTAACAGTCAAACTTTTTTTATCTTAGGTATTGGCATATCCCAACGATCTGTACTGTTCTAGGGTGTGATGGCTTGGGAGTGAATATGATATGAACCTAATACATTTTTAGAGGGTGTCAAATTCAGAACCAGGCAGATCCAACCCCTGACCCTAAACATGGTCCTAAAGTAAATTGCTTGAGGAAATTGGATCCCACAGATTACAGGTGGGGAATTTTGAAGTGTGTCCGTATTCCACTGGAGATCAAAGAAGCCCAACTAAAAGAACTGTGGGCTGACTCACATGACAACTTCTTTTTGAAAGGGCTATCTTATCTTGAAGATTATGAGTTTGGAGGAACTAAGGTGATTGGCAGGGGAAAGAATCGGAACATGTGAAATTCCTTAAAAATTTATTGGCTTAGGGACTCCCCTGGTGGCACAGTGGTTAAGAATCTGCCTGCCAATGCAGGGGACACAGGCTCGATCCCTGGTTCGGGAAGATCCCACGCGCCGCGGAGCAGCTGAGCCCGTGCGCCACAACTACTGAGCCTACGCTCTAGAGCCCACGTGCCACAACTACTGAAGCCCGCGCGCCTAGAGCCCGTTCTCCGCAACAAGAGAAGCCACCGCAATGAGAAGCCCGCGCACCGCAACAAAGAGTAACCCCCGCTCGCCGCAACTAGAGAAAGCCTGCGCGCAGCAACGAAGACCCAACGCAGCCAAAAATAAATTTATTAAAAAAATTTTTATTGACTTAAATAATTTTGCCTATGTTACACATAATAGAAAAAAGATTCTTTATACATTGTGTAGAAAGTCAGCATAAAAAAATAGATTAGACTTTGTGTATAATGTGAAGTGAAAATATTTTTCCCTAAGCTGTAATCTGGTTTTCAACTTTATGTCCCTATTAAAATGCAAATTTTAAAAAATGTGGTACGATTTAGTACTTAAAAAAAAGTTAAGGACGTCTGCTTTCAGGTTCCACATGTAGGGAGCTTGGAAGTTGCCACTTCATCCTAGCAACAAGTAAAAACCTGAACAGACTGAAAAATCAACAACTCTTCTAGGATCTGAAAATGAGATGAGGACACAGGGCAAACTGCACTCCCCAAGCTTGGAGAGACAGTCAAATGAATACCGGAAGTCCTGGCTTCCAAGAACGGAGACTCAGGAGTGGAAACCTCCCGAAGGCCAGCTGGGATAGGAAAACCAGCACTGTAATTGACGAATTGCTGGATGCTCCGTGTGTACCAGTCTGAGAATTAAAAACTCTAGGGAAACCCAGTAACAGGGAGACCTCCACAATATTGTGAGATTTACCCCCAGGAGCTTGACCATGTTCCCACAGTAAATTTTGGACAACAATCCCCTAGTGCTTCCGGTAGGGGGAGGGGAAAGGGAACCATTTTTAAATAAGCCAGAGCATTCTACTCTAAGGCGTGCCCTCAGAGGAAACTAGTTAACAAGAGCTTAACCTGCTAGGGTATTCTCAGAGCCTAAGTGACCTGAGGGAGGGAAATGCCCAAGACTAGCTCACCCCAGCCATCCTCTCCCACTCAAGGGGGGGAAAAGAAAAATCTGAGAAAGTCTTGTGAAGTTCACAGTCCAGAGGCACGGGCTCACTAAAAGCCTGAGACTTTATCCCAGGACTTAGAACGTATCCCCTCAACCCGTTCCTCACCACCACATTACTAAAGGCCTTTTACCCAGTACATTATGTCCAGCTTTCAAGAAGAACTGACAAGATGTCGACTGAAAAAAAAAGGCACAACCTAAAAGTTGAGAATTATGTTTTATTTGGCAGACAAAACTGAGGGCTCTGTAGTTTCCTTTTCCAGAATATCATGTAGTTGGAATCATATGGTATGTAGCCTTTCAGACTGGCTCTTTCACTTAGCTATTTGCATTTAAGTTTTCTCCCTGTCTTTTCATGGATTTGATAGCTCATTTCTAGCACTGAATAATATTTCATTTCATTATCCATTCACCTATTGAAGGACATCTTGGTTGCTTCCAATTTCTGGCAATTATAAATAAGGTTGCTATGAACATTTGTGTGCAGGTTTTTGTGTGAACGTAAGTTTTCAACTCACTGGGTAAATATTTAGGAGTGAGATTGTTGGGTCACATGGCAAGACTATGTTTAGCTTTCTAAGAAGACACTAACTGTCTTCCAAGTGGCTGTACCATTTTGCATTGCCACCAGCAATTAATGAGTCCTGTTGCTCCACCTGTTTGTATTTTAATTGGAATAGCATTAAATTTATAGATTTAGGTGTGCTTGACCTTTTCATTATATTTAGTGATTATTCAAGAATAAAATAGATCTTTCAATTTGTAATCTTCATTTATATCCTCAAATAGCATTTTAAAGTTTTCTTTGCATATGTTGGGAGACACTTCTCCACGGGTTGCTCATGTTTCTCTATGAGTTGCGTTTCTCCCTTTGTTCCAAACTAACTTTTCAAGGATGTTTGTATAGCAAACAGCCTTAAAAGGTAGAGATTATGTCTTCCCCTTGAGCAAAGGGCAGGCATGATTAATGTCTTATATAAAAGATTCAGGTCCCCCAGGTCCAGGATTCTTCTGGTAATATAACCCACTGAATATGCAGGTGTCACCTGGCCCTCTCTTGTGTTGCCCTGTTGGAACTAGAGCTCAGGGAATTGGCCCAAGAAAATGCTAACAATCTAACAATTACTACTGCTAACAATTACTACTGTAATTACTGTGAGTAATAAAATTCTTTTTCTCTGACCCAGGAGTCTCCCTTCTCCTGCTAGCATCCATGAAACTGTGGCAGACTAAATTGTTAGTTTGCCAGTAAGATAAAATATGATTGTTATTTAACAGGGGAAAATACGTTGTTTTGTGTAAGAAAGCTATCATTACTAATAAAAGTCTATTTTTCAGACTTTTATTATCAAAAGTCTTATTTTTGTTGCATCATCACCTTATTGAATTCTCTTATTGCTTGTAATAGTTTTATAGTTAATTGTCTGTGTATAATTATGCCACCTGCCAAAAATAATTTTGCTTCTTTCTTTCTAACATATATACAATATATTATATGTATACCTGCATACATATAATAATAATAAATAGTAAACGAGTAATAATAATAAACGACCTTGTCTAGTTTCTGACTTTACAGAATTGCTTACATCATTTCTCTATTAAGCTTGACACTAACCTTAAAGTTTCTTGTCTTAAGAGTTCATATAGCTATATAAAGGTAGATATAGATACAGATAGGCATGGAAATATGCAATTGTATTAAGGAAGAATTATGTAAAAATCAAGAACAGACGTTAAATTTTATCAGATGATTTTATAGCATCTCTGGATAAACATTTCTTTTACTCTGATATAATAATAGGCTAAGTTAGTGAATTATGTAAATAGAATTCTTAATATTCACCCATTCTTTCCATGTTTAAACTCTATTTAGTCCTGGTATTTTAGTTTTTAACAAGTTGCTGAATGATATTTCTTCTACTTTTTATTTTATTTATTTCTTTTTTTTTTAATTTTTATTTTTGGCTGCGCTGGGTCTTTGTGGCTGCGTGCGGGCTTTCTCTAGTTGCGGTGAGCGGGGGCTACTCTTCGTTGTGCGTGGGCTTCTCATTGCGGTGGCTTCTCTTGTTGTGGAGCACGGGCTCTAGGCACACGGACTTCAGTAGTTGTGGCATGTGGGCTCAGTAGCTGTGGCTCGTGGGCTCTAGAGCACAGGCTCAGTAGTTGTGGTGCATGGGCTTAGTTGCTCCACAGCATGTGGGATCTTCCCAGACCAGGGCTCGAACCCGTGTCCCCTGCATTGGCAGGTAGATTCTTAACCACTGCACCACAAGGGAAGTCCCTATTTCTTGATTTATTTTTATTTTTATTTTTTTGCCACACACACTTGTGGGATCCTAGTTCCCCAATCCGGGGTCGAACCCGGGCCCTCAGTAGGGAGAGCATGGAGTCCTTACCACTGGACCGCCAGGGCATTCCCTCTTCTACTTTTTATTTAGGTCTTTTCGAATTCATATTCATAAGCTAGTCTTTAAGTTTTGATATTCTTGTGATTTATTAAAGGAGGCATCAGTATATGATTACGCCATCAAAAGAATTGGGAAATATTTTTAATTTTCTGGATTAGTTTGAGGAATATAAAATTTCTTAAACCTTTGTAGAATTAAGTTGTTTGGATCTAGTGCCTTTTGTTTTTTTTGTTTTTTAAATTGTTGGCCACACTGCATGGCATGTGGGATCTTAGTTTCCTGACCAGGGATCAAACCCACACCCCCTGCATTGGACGCACAGAGTCTTAACCACTGGACCACCAGGGAAGTTCCAGTTCTAGTGCTTTTTAAATGGGAAGCTCTTGGATAAAATTTTCGATTTTCTGTATTATCTTTTAAGGCACTTATACCCTGTGCCGTTTTCATTGGTGCTTGGTTATATTACCCTGTACTAGTCTAAATGTTTTATACATGGCACTCTAGTTCTCTAGTTAGACTATAATGACCCCACTGCCTCCCGGTATTGGACACATTCTACTTTGCTTAGTACTGTCTTATAAGTTGATTGAACTCGCTCCTTGAATATACCTAACAAACCAGTACTTTCAATATATCAACGTGATGAGCCTGAGATCCATAAAGTTTAATGGGTGTTTTGTGAGGACTGGGTTTGATGATCAACTATATTTTATAAACTAGGGCTTAAACAAGGGACCAGGTTTCTTCACTGCAGGATATCTGAGAAGCTAGGCCACACAGAGAGTCTCTGAGACAAGGATGCCCTCTGCACACAGTGTTTTTCACATTTATTTGGCCATGCAATTTCCCTCTGCTTTCTGCCAAGAGTGACTCAGATGTTCTGTAGCAGTAATACTCAGAGCATATTTTGTAAGTTTTTTTAGAAATTTCATTTTTCCAGTAATTCACCTTTATTGTATGTTACAAAACCATCGGTATATCTAAGTTGGAGATTGAAAAGAAATTGTCATTTACCAGTGTTTGAGGAACACTGCTCTACAGCACACTTCCTGATATGCTACTCGTGTACAGCACACATCTTTGGCATCTTTTCTGAGTCCTTTACTGCAACCTCAATTCCTTTATTGCAACTTAAAATTGTGGGAGAGTTAACTCTACGTGGAGTGAACTTGCAACCAATGGGAAACCAGAGGTTGGCAGGAGAGGGTCAGGTTGTCTCCCCCTCCCCCATCTTCTCTACATAGCCTTTCTGGAGACATCCCACATGCCAAATGGACACATCTGCAAAGATCTGCTATGTCTCTTCGTAGCTTGTCATGAACGGTAGCCAGAATGCTAACATTGCCTTGAATCTCTCCTTGTCTCAGTTTTTCTGCCCTAGATTTATATCTCACAAAGTATCAAGCTTTGTTTTCTACATAACTCTAACTAAACACTGCTAAAGTGATGATACAGTGTCTAAACAGATTTTTAAAAATTAATTAATTTATTTTTTGGCTTTGTTGGGTCTTTGTTGCTGCACGTGGCTTTCTCTAGTTGCGGTGAGCGGGGGCTACTCTTCGTTGTGGTGCGCAGGCTTCTCATTGAAGTGGCTTCTCTTGTTGTGGAGCACGGGCTCTAGGCGCGTGGGCTTCAGTAGTTGTGGTGCACGGGCTCAGTAGTTGTGGCACAGGGGCTTAGTTGCTCCGTGGCGCATGGGATCTTCCCGGACCAGGGATTGAACCTGTGTCCCCTGCATTGGCAGGTGAAATCTTAACCACTGTACCACAGGGAAGTCCCTCTAAGCAGCTTTCACACACTGATTTTTCCATATGTAAGGATAACCATACAGATATAAGAATATATATCTATATCTATTTATATCTATCATCTACTTATCTATTATCTATCTATCTATCTTTAGAATATATAAATCTAAATTCCAGGCACCATAGCAGAATTTTTGAAGACCCTTGGCCCTCATTCATTCACTGATCATGTTTTGAGGGCCTACAATATGCTGGGTTTTTTTTTTTTTCAAGTTTGACATGTCATTTATTAACCAACGTAATGAGTCTTTTTTTTGGAGTATAATTGCTTTACAATGTTGTGTTAGTTTCTGCTTTATAACAAAGTGAATCAGTTATACATATACATATGTTCCCATATCGCTTCCCTCTTGCGTCTTCCTCCCTCCCACCCTCCCTATCCCACCCCTTCAGGCGGTCACAAAGCACCAAGCTGATCTCCTCGTGCTATGCAGCTGCTTCCCACTAGCTATCTACCTTACGTTTGGTAGTGTATATATGTCCATGCCACTCTCTCGCTTTGTCACAATTATGCTGGGTTTGATAGGAGCTGGGAGATGATGAGCAAAATCTGATGCATGAGCCCGAGGAGACCGCCGTGGAGAGGAGGACACAGGCAGGCACAAGGCAGAAAGACTGCAGTGAAGCGAGGGGGTAGAAGTGCACACAGATATGATGGGCCACCTGAGGCTGGCGCCAGACCCACAGGATGGGACAGTGATCAGAGGAAGCCTCTGCAGAGCTGCGTCATGAATGATTTCAAGTAGCTGCATGGGGTTAGGGCTGCCATGGGGGATGGGAGCATGTCAGGCAGAGGGGGCACCCAGAAAACAGGAAAGTGGGCCAGGTCCTGACACATTCACTCAGGGACCCCAGAGTTGTTTGGTATGACTGGAGCTTAGGTATGAGGAGGTAAGGAGAAGGTGCATGAATTGGTGAGGCTGAAATCCAGACAGCCTGACAGCGCCCAGATCAAGAAGGGCCCCAGGAGCCTGCTAAGGGGGCCGACATTTCATCCTGAAGGCAATGGGGGACAAAGGATGGATGTTAAGAGGAGGGATGGTGTCATAATCTTAAAATATGTCTGCAAAGTCTGTGGTGCTGTTGTGACTTCGGAAAATTAACACTTTGTTCAGTAGAGCCCCGGGATGTCGGTCAGTGAGCTGAGGTTCCAAAAAAGACCATAAAGGAAATGAAGCAGAGAAGCTTATTGCTCATAGGTCCTGGAGCCCTCTTGGAGGGGCTACGCAGGGAGGTCAAAGCGGGGTGCAGGCAGAGAGAGCGGCAGGGCCTCGTGTGTGCAGAGGGAGGGCTTTGGGGTTCCTGAGCTAAGGCTGGATTGGACAAGTCAAACCAAAACGTGTGAGATTTTGGTAAGCTCCAGGGGGCACACGAGGGGCAGGCCCTGGGAGGTAGACGAGACTGGCTCACAAGGCCTGCTTGGGAAGTCATATTAGGAACTTACTTTGCATATAACCCTGTGGGCTGTTTTCTAGGGCAGTTCTCTAGGGCATGAGCTTGCACGAGGGGCTAATGTTCGTTGAACGTCCCACAGGACGCTTGGCCAAATAAAACAGATGCCGAGGCAGCAATGGCAGAGAACAGTTCTCTAAACTCTAGACAGATGCTCTTCCTTTCCAAAGAGAAAGTCTAATTCAACTCCTCCTGTAAGTGAGTCAGACTTAGTGACTCACATCTATTGAATAAGAAGTGGTGGAAATGACACTGAATGATTTCCAAGGCCATAAAGCTTCCAACTGGCTCTCCCTCAGGACACTTTTTTCTCCCCGCTCAGTGCTCTTGACCTCGGAGCACTGGGCCACCACGTAAGAAGTATGGCTACCTTGCAGCTGCCACACTGGAGGGACCACAAGTAGAGACCATATAAAAATAGAGAGGGCTGCTCAGGGAGTCCCCAGCCTTTTGAGTCCTCCCAGGCCAGGTTCCGGTCATGGGAGTGTGCAAGCCTTCAGGTTACCCCAGTCCCAGCTACTGTCTGACAGCCACCATGGAGAAGTTCTGAGTGAGAGCTATTGCAGCTGAGCCCAGTCAGACTCCAGGACCAGAGAAATAATAATCATAGATCATTGCTATTGTTTTCAGCCACTCTTTTAGGTTGTTTATCCCATGGGAATACATAACTAATGCAGTTGGCGTGCTGGGACTTGCAGTTTAGAAATGCACTCTGGTTGCAGGGTGAAGATTGCAGACAGAGAGAAAAGAGCCATGTGGGGAAGAAATACTGAGCTCTGAAGCCAAAAGACTCCAGAAACTACCGGGACAACCTGTCGGCCCTTCCTGATTTGGGAGTTCCCCAGGTATTGCAGGAGCTGTCTGATCAGCACTCTATCTATGGGGTTACTGAAAACCTATTTTAACCCAAGAGAAACCAACCAGTGGAGGCCTCTGGGGCCAAATCAGCTTGGCAAGTTGGGAGGCTTGGTCCATATTGGGGTCTGTTTGGCTCAGGCTGGTCACTTGCTGGAACAATGTAGCCTGTAGCTGAGGACGGAGGCTCTCACACACAGTCACACAGGGAGAACAGGGGACCCAGAGTATGGCCAGACCACAACAATCCGTTGTGTAGCATTGGCTTTGTACCAGGCATGGTTCTGAATGCTGTACATACACGGAGATGACCGGTAGAGGTCAGTAGAGTCGGTCAGCATCTTAGTCTTTCTGAGCTGCTGTAACAAAAATACTATAGACTGGGTGGCTTCAACAAAAAGCACTCATTTCTCACAGTTCTGGAGGCTAGGAAATCCAAGATCAAGGCACCAGCAGATTAGGTGTCTTGTGAGGGCCTGCTTCCTGGTTCATAGCCAGGCTGTCTTCTTACTGTGTCCTCACATGGCAGAAGGGGCAAGAGAAATCTCTGGGGTCTCCTATATAAGGGCACTAATCTCATTCATGAGGGCTCCACCCTCATGACCTAATCACCTCCCAAAAGCCTTACCTCCTAACACCATCACACTAAGGATTAGGTTTCAACACAGGAATATTGGAGGGAACACAAGCATTCAGAGAAGTCAGGATGGAGTGAGAGAAACTCCCTTCCAGGCAGTGAGGGGCCTGGAATTAATGCAACAAGGTCCAACATGGGCGAGCAGGCCTGAGTCAGTCTTTGCCAAGATCTTGGCTTCACATCCTGTACCAGCTTATCCCTTCATATTAAGGCAGATGATTCTTTCAAGAGCTTTCATCTAACAGAAGAGACTGAGGGAAATTTTCAGCATTTTCTCTTGTAAGGGCTCCTGAAATGGGCTCTTCATGGGTCTGCACTCTAGCCCCTCCTCCATATATGGTCCACATAGGGGGACTATCAAAACAGATGGCATATCTCCCCTCCATTAAGATCTGCCAAAGCATTCCATGTCTGGAGAATAACTTTAAACTTTTTAAGACCAAATTCAGGATCTCCTGTGAGTTTCTCATTCTCCACTTTCTTTAGCCCCCTCTGCCTCTACCTCCTTCCATTCATCTGATGTTGCAGCCTCATAGGATTAGTATTGTGGACACATCCTAGGGTCCCATTCATGCTTATTCCACCATGCCTTGTCCCTCCATTTGCTGTAAATCAAAATCTTTCTCATCCTTCAGGATCAAGCTTCATTGCTACCTCCTCTGTGAGACTTTTCTGATCCCTTATTAAAAATTAAATGTTCCTCAATCGTACTTCTGGGCATATATCCAAAAGAAATCAGGATTTTGAAGTGATATCTGCACTCCCACATTTATTGCAGCATCATTAATTTTTGTTTTTGCCTGTGCCACGCAGCTTGTGGGATCTTAGTTCCCTGACCAGGGACTGAACCCGGGCCCTCGGCAGTGAAAGCATGGAGTCCTAACCACTGGACAGCCAGGGAATTCCCAATTGGAGCATTATTCAAATAGCCAAAATGTGGAAACAACAAAAGTGACAAAAGATAAACAGATAAAGAAAATGCGGTATATTTACAAAATGGAATATTATACAGCCTTAAAAATATAAATCCTGCCATTTCTGACAACGTGGATGAACCTGAAGGACATTATCGCTAAATGAAATAAGCCAGACAAAGAAGGACAAACACTGCATGATTCCACTTATATGAGGTATAAGACATAGCCAAACTCATGGAAGCAGAGAATACAACAGTGGTTGCCAGGGACTGGGTGGTGGTCGTGGTGGGGGAATGGGGAGTCATTGTTTAATGGGTATAAAGCTTTAGTTATGTTAGATGAGTGAGTTCTAGAGATCTGCTGTACAGTATAGTGTCTGTAGTGAACAAATATGGTGTTGTGACTTCAAGATTTATTGGGAAGGTAGATTGCATGTTAAGTGTTCCTACCACAGAAAACAAAGGGACACAAGGAAACTCTGGGACGTGTTGGGTATGTCTATTACCTTGATGGTGGTGACGGTATCACGAGTGTTTGCATATGTCCAAACTCATCAAATGGTACACATTAAAGACATGCTGTTCTTTATCAATTACATCTCAGTAAAGCTGTTAAAAAATTAGTTGTTCCCTTTGTGCTTCCAAAGCAGGTTGCTTCATCTCTCTCACTGCTCTTACTCTGCCTCGTTCTGTAGTTATCTGTTTACTTCTCTGTATTCCCTTACTCAGCTGGGAGCTCCTTGAAAGAAGGGTTTTTTCCCCCTTATTCAACATTGTATTCCTCCAGCGCCTAGTAAGTTACTGGCACAAAGTAAGTTGTCAGTAAATTGAATTTGCAGGAGGAAGGACCAGACATGAGAGAAGGGGGGATGGGGTGGGTTTAAGTTTTCAGTTCTCCTTGACTCCATGGATGGATGAAACGACTCTGCCTGGCTACTTAGCACCTGCTTGGTACCACCTGTATACACCTAGGGATCCTCTGGGGTCAGCATAATGGCCCCTACCTCTCTTCTAGATACCAATCCGCCTACCTGTGCTGGGTAGTCCACAGTGGAGCTTTGGCTGTGATCTGAAGTGGATTTGAGGGAGTTTGTTCAAGAGATCATCTTCTACAGCGTTGACTGTATCTCCTTTGCCAACCCTAGGAGAGGATGAAGCATTTTCACACCAGAGATTCACACTTAGATACTCACACTGCACTAATATTTCACTCATCCAGTTTTGACTTCTAGAGTTCTCGAGTGTTTGTAGGGTAGCTGTGAACTTAGAAGGAAGCAATGTAAAATGGCTAGAAAATAGATTTCACACAGCTTGTATCCTTCACTTTCTGTTTCAGCATTGAATGGAACCACCTTCAGGTCTGTTTCCAACATTTTTTTGTAGCCTAAGGGAGTTGATTTGATTCTCGGATGTCTTGTGATGGAGTACCGACAGCAGAGATGGAAGTGAGGAATTGCCTACGGTGACATCCTCAGAAATGGCCAGAGGGAATTCCCTAGAGGTCCAGTGGTTAAGACTCAGCGCTTCCATTGCAGGGGTTTGGGGTTCGATCCCTGGTTGGGGAACTAAGATCCCACACAAGCCTTGTGGCTTGGCCAGAAAAAAAAAAAAAAAAAAAAAGCCAGAGACAGAAAGAACAGGGTGACATCCCCAAGAGCAAGAGGCGTTGTCTTGTTTAGGGGGAAACCCATCTAATTTAACCCCAAGTCATGAAGAGAAGTTAAATTATTGCTTGTTCTGCTCAAGAAAGTAGGAACATATGTGATATATTTTAGAAATATTTCCGAATTAATGTAAAAATAAATAAATTAAGGTTATATGCATATAATGTCATAACTGTTGTTGTCCAAACTCAGGAAAGCTCTGTGATTAAAAAGATACACCACAGCAACTAAAATAGTTCTAAAATCATAGCATTTCACTCGCATGTCTCATGTACAAGAGGGTGAATGTGTAGATTGCAGCAAAACTTCTAACCCCTTATAACTTGCCTCAAAATAAGGGTTTTCACCCTTTTCTTACTCTACCCCTCCCCTCCTCCTCTGCCCCCCAGCTCTGGCTCCTACTGGATTCTCATTCTTTTCTTCTTGGCTACTGTATTTTTCCATAAGATGTTATGGAAAAACCCAAACGATCGTTTTTGGCCAACCTAATACTTCATCCTGATTTGGCATCACAATGTCCCAGGTGTAATTCTCCAAGAAAGATGGGACTACAGCTGAGCTGAGCCCAAATCCTTAGCAAGTAAGGAGGGGCAAGTCCCAGGAAACACAGGAGTCCATCTTTTTTCCTCTACCACAAAGGGATGGGCATCATGTATGTTTTTGTTTCGTAATTTCTTTTTATTGTAAAGAAATGTTATTCTATTATCTTTCTGAGGCTTTGTGTGCACTTATTTAAAAATCATGTTGAGATTGTCCTAGTATTTACATTTTATTAGGAATGATTTTCTTGGTTCCTTTTCCTCATGTGCTTTGAAAAACAGCCAACAAAATCCACATTTGGAAGCTGAATTCACTTTCAGTAAAGTGTAAATAATGGAACAATCTTGGAACGACTTGAAGAGGCAGGTTTCTAAAGGAGAGCTTCCCCTCCTTTCTGCAGCCAGTCTTTCCTCAACTGTAGTTTTGTGATTGGCTGCACTTGTTTTCCTGGAACCTCCAGTTTAGATATTAGGTCTTATCCTGATAGCTCGGGGCTCCTCCCCATTGGTGATAATGGAGAATTATCCCAGATCCAGCAGATGCTTTGGCCCGGGTTCTGTGTGTGCGTCTCTCCCAGCCTGTCTCTTTTTCCTCTGACCACAGGTACTTTTCTACAAGCCATTGCCCCAGGTAGTGGTCACAGCTTTCCCAGCACCTATTTCCTGCCAGTAAGCCTGGCTCTGGCCCCTCCCCTCCTTGTTACCCTGCAGGGCTTGGATTTCTTCTGCCTGTTTCCAGATCAGGGGTCAGATGCCCGTCGCTTCAGCCTACTTACCGTCCTACTTCTGTATGTGTACATAGTAGCTCTCAACAAGTATTTATTAAATGAATGAATGAATGAATCTTGTTTTTGATAGCAGCTATGTCCTTTTTGGCTTTAATAATTATGTTTCATTGTTGATTTAAAAAAACAAAAGGACAGGGACTTCCCTGGTGGCACAGTGGTTAAGAATCCACCTGTCAATGCAGGGGACATGGGTTCGAGCCCTGGTTCGGGAAGATCCCACACGCTGCGGAGCAACTAAGCCCGTGCGCCACAACTACTGAAGCCAGCGCGCCTAGAGCCTGTGCTCTGCAACAAGAGAAGCCACTGCAATGAGAAGCCCACGCACCGCAAAGAGTAGCCCCTGCTCACCACAACTAGAGAAAGCCCGCACACAGCAATGAAGACCCAACACAGCCAAAAATAAATAAATAAAAAACCAAAAGGACAAAAAAACACCCCCCAAAAGATGGAAGTTACTTTTAAAGTGTTAATAAGTGTGAAAACAAAGCAAAACAAAACAAAAAGATGGAAGTTACTCTAAAAGAGTGTTGTTAATAAATGTGAAAAAAGTGAAAAAAAACCCCAAACGAAAAACACAAAAGGACATTTAAAGGTGAGTGCATCGTGACCACACGTTGTATTCCAGTTATCTGAAACGCCACTTAAGTACAATAGCTTATTCTTTGCTGACACTTGATAAGTTAACTGTTACTGTATTCGTGGGTAGCGGGAGGGGACGATGAGTTTAACATAGTAGACGAGGGCACAGCGACTCAGGAAAGGAAAAGTCCCCTTGACTCACTGGTCATACTGAAATTCACAAAGTCCTATGATCATGGGGGCTGTAAAGGAACACAGAGCTCATCTGGGACAAAGTCCATGATATTTCTGATGGATGTTCATTTGACTATTTGAATACTAATAGTGATGGAGACCTTATTACCCTACAAGTTAACTCAGACATTAGGAACAGAAAATTCTTTAGGTTGGGCCAAAAAAACATGTCCTGGAAATTTCTGCCCCTTGGCTTGCAAGGAAATCCATTTCTACATGATGTCAGGTATGTGCCCTTGAGTTTTCTCTGTTTTGGATAAAGTATTCACAGTGTCTTTGATAGCACTGAGTAGTGATTCAAAGCAGGGTCTCTGCGATTAGGCTTATGGGCAATAATTTATTTAGCCCAGGGGTTGGCAATCTTTTCCTGTAAAGGGCCAGACCGTAGATCTTTAGACTTTGTGGGCCATACAATCTCTGTCTCAATGACTCAGGCCTGCAATTGTAGCATGAAAGGAGCCACAGACAACATGGCTGTGTTCCAATAAAACATTATTTACAAAAACAAGGACAAGTTGGGATTTGGGTGGTAATTTGCTGAGCCCTGATTTAGCTCATTCTCCAGTGGTTTCTCAACCCTCATCTGTTTAGTTGACTCCTTGTCCCTCCATCTGTGTTAAAACGTGGCCTCCAGATTTAAGGACAACCTCCACATGAGGGTGACCAACACACAGTCTAACAGGCTTCTTGCCTCTCCTAAAAACACTGATACGGGAAGACAGTACCATGCAGTGTGTTCATGCAGAGAATACTAGCTCTGCCACCATACTAGTACGAGCTGTGTGCCCTTGAGCAATTACTCATCTTGTTCTGAGCCTTGGCTTCTGCATTCTCGAAATAAGCTCTTCGTACCTGTCCTGAAGAACTGCTTTGATGATCTGGGATAAAGCGTGTAATGTACACAGCGTGCAGTGCTGGCACTTAGAAAGCAGCTCTAAATATTAGTCGTTATAAATGATGTTGTGCTGTAACGTTCCATTGTGACTGAGCTTTCTGAGCCCAAACTGAAGTAAAAGGAAGGAAAATTCCACTGCGGTTAAAATTAGGTTACGCAGTCAGCTTCTGCCCTATTCACTTCACCGCTCATCCACCCTCTGTGCCTCCACCTGTTACCCAATTAACGCCCTATTATGCCGAACACCTGCACGGAAGCCATTTGAGGGCTCCTTTCCAGCACTCGGGCTCCTTTCCAGTGCTCTCGTTAGCACCTCACTCACCCAGAGCCCCCAGAATCCACTGCCAGGTCTTGCAGGTGTTTGCCTGCAGGAAGGCTTTAGGGTTTGCTGAGCTTTCCGAGGGACAAGAAATTAATGTGGTAATTAATGCAAATGGCTCTGCAGAAGCTCCTCTCCTGGGTCCTAATCAGAAGAGATGATCTTCACATCTCTTTAACTTTGAAAATGTGTGTGTGTGTGTGTGTGTGTGTGTGTGTTGGGGGTGGATGGGACGGGAAAGAGACAGGAAGAAGGGACAATGAGAAACAGAGCAATGACAATGGGAGGACAGAGGGAGAAAAACCAGCTTCCTCATCTGTGCCAGGCAGTGAGAGGGAAGCTCAATGATATTGGCTTTTGAAATCTCACCTCTCACTGTCTCAAGTGTAAGTTAAGGACAGTGAAAAGGTCTGGTAATCTCATTCCTCTCACAGGACAGACTAACAGGCTGCTGCTTAAGGGCTCCCATGTAGATGCTCTACAGTTGTTATCACTGTTTTGCTGAGCCCCATGTGTGTCATCTCGGTGTCCAAGATGCCGGCAGTGGACTTGCCCTCACTCCCCCACTTGCTAGCGTGCTGCACAGAGGGTGCTGGACAACAAGTTTCATTTGTAAAATCATTGCCGGTAGAACCTCGACGGAGGGGAGCCCAGAGCAGTGCTCCTCAAGTAGGGTGGGCATAGGATCCACGTGGGTCCTTGTTAAAATATCGATTCTGATTCAGCGCATCTGGGGTACAGGGCCGATTCTGCATTTTAACAAGCCCCAGGTGATGCCCCAGTCTACTTGAGTAGCAAGACTACAGACCAATTCCATTCTGAGTCAGTCTGAAGGACCACTGCTTCCAGCACCCAGCCTGGCTTCTATTACAAATAGCCATGCTTAGTTGTACAACACAGCTTTAGTAGATCATAAAGATCAGTATCGTGGGCCCAGGGCATACGAGTGCCTCGAGCCTGCTCACTGAGTCCTGAGTCTGACTCTGAACCTTCAGATTAGTTTATAGTCATCGACTCTGACCCTGAACCAGTATTTGATCCCTGTCTCATCCTAGTAAACCTGTTTTATAGCTGCCAAATTCAAGACACCAAATCAAGTGGTAGCTAAGTTTTCTAAGGCTAGAAATTGCTATTGTTCTGAATTAAAAATGAACAGGAGGGCTTCCCTGGTGGTGCAGTGGTTGAGAGTCCGCCTGCCGATGCAGGGGACGCGGGTTCGTGCCCCGGTCCGGGAAGATCCCACGTGCCGTGGAGCGGCTGGGCCCGTGAGCCATGGCCACTGAGCCTGCGCATCCGGAGCCTGTGCTCCACAACGGGAGAGACCACAATAGTGAGAGGCCCGCGTACTGCAAAAAAAAAAAGAACAGGAAATAAAGTTGGAAGACCAGAGTTGAGTCAGCAGAGACTCTGATATTTATTAACAAAATATTTAACCTTCCTGGGCCTCAATTTTGTCATCTGTAAAGTAAGATAACATACTGTAGTACCACCTATCTTGAAAGGCTGATAGACAAAGAAAACGATTCCTAAAACTTTAAATGGAGGTAATATATGTGAGGGTGCTCTACTAAGTAGCATTATTTTGAGACAAAATACATAAATGTGTCTTTTCTGCGGAATAAATCCAAAGAACAAGGCTGTGCAACTGTACGCACTTGCTCTGTGTAAGTCAAGGATGTGTAGCAGGTCTGAAAGGTTTATGCTTGTAGAAACTGTGCTGTTTTGTTTTGTTTTTTTTTTTGGCTGTGCCCTTGGCAGTGAAAGTGTGGAGTCCTAACTACTGGACTGCCAGGGAATTCCCGAAAACTGTGCCTTTCTTATCCAACTATCTGCACTATAGTCTGACAAGACTATATTTATGGGGCAGAACAATTATAATATGAAATATCTTGGAAAATCTGTTCACACATAGGTTTCCTGTCATCAAATGAGGCGTTCAGTTCCCCCAACTTCCAAGTCTACTCCAAGAAGCTTATTCAGTTATGGTTATGGAACTCCAGGGAGCTGCAAATTTCTCAGTCTGCCTGGCTCTGCACGGTTTTCTGTGTGTCAGATCATGGAATCCGTGAATCTGAGAGCTGGAGGTCCCCTTCAAGATGGTCCTGCACAAGCCCCTCATTTTCCAGATGTGGAGCTGGCACAGCCGGCCAAGACCACACTGCTCGTTAGTGGAGAGCCGGGGCTGGGATGCGGGGCTCGGGTCCCCACCAGGGCGCCTCCCTCTACAGCAGGCTGTCAGTCACCTTCTGGGGACTTAGGTAAACTCAGCAGAAGGCTTCTTCCTTCTGGGGAGCAGACTGCACTTACAAACCAAGGCGCTCGGCTACCTGTTGTCAGGACCACCCAGTCACTCAGGCTAACGTGTCACTTTCCAGTGAAAACCTTGTGATCTCATCACCAGGAAATCCAATCAGAGGCTCTGGGGAGTGAGGTAGAGATGGAGAGGACTAATACAAGGATTCCTCTGTGGGGAGGGGTCATCCCGAAGTCATCATCCTGTTCTTGTCTACGGCAGAGGTGCAGACAAATGTACTTACTGTAAATCTTAGCAGTAGTAATGAGTTATTAACAGGACAATAATAACAGCGTTAGCAGAATTTTGATGGCAGCCTTAACTTGCCTGAGCATTCTCAAAAGACACCTGGAGTTTGGGACTTCCCTGGTGGTCCAGTGGTTAAGACTCCACGCTCCCAATGCAGGGAGGCTGGGTTCGATCCCTGGTCAGGGAACTAGATCCCTCATGCATGCCGCAATTAAGATCCCACGTGCCACAACTAAAGATCCCACATGCCACAACTAAAGATCCCGCATGCTGCAACTAAGAGCTGGTGCAGCCAAATAAATAAATCAATATTAAAAGAAAAAAGCCACCTGCGTTTTTCCAGCTCTGGGTCTACCATAAACGGACTGTCTGACACTAGGACAATGATTTCATTTTCCTGAGCTTCAGGCTTATCCTGTTTAAAGTGTAGATTCTGCCGCGGCCTTCCAGAAGAGGAGCTGTTAACGGAGCTGATAGCATTTTGACCAGAGTCGACATTTCCTGTACGGAAAATAAATCGGCTTTCACCTTGTACTTGACAGACTAATATAATTAGGCGCTCTCTCCCTGTCCCCTTGTTTTTCTTTTGCAGAGCAGCTCATGGTACTTTTTAGCTTTGACTCAATGCTGCCTTATAATCCTGTTTTTATATTCACTCCAGAATGAGGGTCTGAATTTGAGACTGGCAAAAGGGGCCAGTTCTGAAGGGGTTAGGCTGGCTGTGAATCTTCAAAATGGGCCCCCATTGACTCCAAATCCCTCAGGTTCTGCCCTTTGGACAGAAGGCCATGTTTCGTGTGGATACCCATGTCTCATGCCTGAGAAGAACAGCTACACAGGTCAGTAACCCCTAAAGTCTGCTGCCCATTAGACTCAGCCTGGGAGTTTTTTAGAAATCCTGGTGCCTGGGCCGCGCTCCATCCCAATTAGATCACGATGTTTGGGTGGGGACCAGGCATCAGTTCTTCCTAGAAAAGAACCCGTGAGATTTCAAATTGGTGGAGCAAGTTTATGACTCACTGAGATGGGAGACACGTCCCGCGTCCACGAAGCAAAGCCGAACAGTCTCTTCCGACTTCCTTCTTGCTTCCCTTTACGTTGGATTTTACAGAGGATGGTGAAGAGAAAGAAGCTGCAAAAGGTACAAGTTGGAGAAATCAGAGTGAGGAAGATGCCAGGGTTAGAGTAGGTATAAAGGAGGACGGAGGCTGGGGAGGAAACAGAGGGAGGGCAAAAGACTAGAAGAAATCCTGCAGCTGCTGTTGCAAGAAGGTGCTTTTCTTCAATACCTTCAGAGCTAAAGGACTTGTGATGACACAGAAGGTGGTGGGAGAGCTTGGAAAGAGAAGAGCGTCACTGAGAAATATGGTGGGACGTGGGTGTGTAGAGGTAAATACATCAGCTGCTGCCCTGTAGGGAACTCCTGGGGATATGTCTGTGTTGGGGTCTCATTCTTCATAACTAATTAAGAGAAGGGAATCCTCTCTGAAACGTCACTCAGGTTCCACAGGTGGAATTTACACACGAGGTGCAATTTATCCATTTATTACTAGACAAGGAAAATTTTAAGCTTTCAGTCTGCTGGACGATGCCCTCCCCTAGGTACTCGTGTTGTCCAAGCCTAGAGAGAAAATGACTCCTTTCTACTTGGAGGCTCGGACAACAGAAGCCCTTCTGCTGGGAAGCTTAGCGAGAAGGTTGCTAAGTGCTCTGGGGAGAGTCTCTGAGGTTGCACAGGCTTTTTTAACGAATGGTTCCCCATCACTGAGAACGGGAGGCTCTGAAGCCAGGCAGACACCCCGTGTCTTTTAGCTGGTTACCCGATGGCTCCCAGGGCTCCATGGTAACTGTTCACTCACCTGTACCTTCCATGGACCACATGCTCCTGGAGGTGGAGATTGTTTCTCTTGCTGGCCACGGACTCTTCAGCACCTACACGTGCCTGACATGCCGTGGATCTGTTGAATGAATGAACAATGATTTTCTAGATTACAGCTGTGTAAACTTGGCTGGTTACTCACCTTCTCTGAGATCCAGTTCTCTTTCTCTGAAAAATGAGGACAATGGGAGTGTAGGGACAATTAGGAACACTCATGTAAAGTGCCTCTCAAGGGTCTGTCCCACAGCAATGCTCTGTGTGATCACTGTAGCAGTTCTTGCCCCACAGGCAGGTGTGGAATTCATCTCCATCTCCATTCCCTGCAAAACTGCGGTGGTTCCCCTCCTCAAGTTTCCATGAGCCCTACTTCAGCTGGGCTTCCACACATTTTCCTTTTTTTTTTAACATCTTTATTGGGGTATAATTGCTTTACAGTGGTGTGTTAGTCTCTGCTTCATAACAAAGCAAATCAGTTATACATATACATATGTTCCCGTATCTCTTCCCTCTTGCGTCTCCCTCCCTCCCACCCTCCCTATCCCACTCCTCCAGGCGGTCACAAAGCACCAAGCCGATATCCCTGTGCTATGTGGCTGCTTCCCACTAGCTATCTACCCTATGTTTGTTAGTGTATATATGTCCATGCCTCTCTCTCGCTTTGTCACAGCTCACCCTTCCCCCTCCCCATATCCTCAAGTCCGTTCTCCAGTAGGTCTGTGTCTTTATTCCTGTCTTACCCCTAGGTTCTTCATGTCATTTTTTCCCCTTAAATTCCATATATATGTGTTAGCATACGGTATTTGTCTTTCTCTTTCTGACTTACTTCACTCTGTATGACAGACAGACTCTAGGTTTATCCACCTCATTACAAATAGCTCAATTTCCTTTCATTTTATGGCTGAGTAATATTCCATTGTATATATGTGCCATGTCTTCTTTATGCATTCAGTTGTTGATGGACACTTAGGTTGTTTCCATCTCTGGGCTATTGTAAATAGAGCTGCAATGAACATTTTGGTACATGACTCTGTTTGAATTTTGGTTTTCTCAGGGTATATGCTCAGTAGTGGGATTGCTGGGTCATATGGTAGTTCTGTTTATAGTTTTTTAAGGAACTTCCATACTGTTCTCTATAGTGGCTGAACCAATTCACATTCCCACCAGAAGTGCAAGAGTGTTCCCTTTTCTCCACACCCTCTCCAGCATTTATTGTTTCTAGATTTTTTGAGGATAGCCATTCTGACTGGCGTGAGATGATATCTCATTGTAGTTTTGATTTGCATTTCTCTAATGATTAATGATGTTGAGCATTCTTTCATGTGTTTGTTGGCAGTCTGTATATCTTCTTTGGAGAAATGTCTATTTAGGTCTTCTGCCCATTTTTGGATTGGGTTGTTTGTTTTTTTGTTATTGAGCTGCATGAGCTGCTTGTAAATTTTGGAAATTAATCCTTTGTTGGTTGCTTCATTTGCAAATATTTTCTCCCATTCTGAGGGTTGTCTTTTGGTCTTGTTTATGGTTTCCTTTGCTGTGCAAAAGCTTTGAAGTTTCATTAGGTCCCATTTGTTTATTTTTGTTTTTATTTCCATTTCTCTAGAAGGTGGGTCAAAAAGGATCTTGCTGTGATTTATATCATAGAGTGTTCTGCCTATGTTTTCCTCTAAGAGTTTGATAGTTTCTGGCCTTACATTTAGGCCTTTAATCCATTTTGAGCTTATTTTTGTGTATGGTGTTAGGGAGTGATCTAATCTCATACTTTTACATGTACCTGTCCAGTTTTCCCAGCACCACATATTGAAGAGGCTGTCCTTTCTCCACTGAACATTCCTGCCTCCTTTATCAAAGATAAGGTGACCAGAGGTGCGTGGGTTTATCTCTAGGATTTCTATCCTGTTCCATTGATCTATCTT
Organism: Stenella coeruleoalba; assembly: GCF_951394435.1. Classification (NCBI taxonomy): domain Eukaryota; kingdom Metazoa; phylum Chordata; class Mammalia; order Artiodactyla; family Delphinidae; genus Stenella; species Stenella coeruleoalba. Next base: position 97,985,258 of record NC_137154.1, on the reverse strand, counting down.
TCTGTTTTTGTGCCAGTACCATACTGTCTTGATTACTGTAGCTTTGTAGTATAGTCTGAAGTCAGGGAGCCTGATTCCTCCAGCTCCATTTTTCATTCTCAAGATTGCTTTCGCTATTCAGGGTCTTTTGTGTTTCCATACAAATTGTGAAATATTTTGTTCTAGTTCTGTGAAAAATGCCAGTGGTAATTTGATAGGGATTGCATTGAATCTGTAGATTGCTTTGGGTAGTAGAGTCATTTTCACAGTGTTGATTCTTCCAACCAAGAACATGGTATATCTCTCCATCTATTTGTATCATCTTTAATTTCTTTCATCAGTGTCTTATAATTTTCTGCATACAGGCCTTTTGTCTCCTTAGGTAGGTTTATTCCTAGATATTTTATTCTTTTTGTTGCAGTGGTAAATGGGAGTGTTTTCTTGATTTCACTTTCAGATTTTTCATCATTAGTGTATAGGAATACCAGAGATTTCTGTGCATTAATTTTGAATCCTGCTACTTTATCAGATTCATTGATTAGCTCTAGTAGTTTTCTGGTAGCATCTTTAGGATTCTCTATGTATAGTATCATGTCATCTGCAAACAGTGACAGCTTTACTTCTTCTTTTCCGATTTGGATTCCTTTTATTTCCTTTTCTTCTCTGATTGCTATGGCTAAAACTTCCAAAGCTATGTTGAATAAGAGTGGTGAGAGTGGGCAACCTTGTCTTCTTCCTGATCTTAGTGGAAATGATTTCAGTTTTTCACCATTGAGAACGATGTTGGCTGTGGGTTTGTCATATATGGCCTTTATTATGTTGAGGAAAGTTCCCTCTATGCCTACTTTCTGCAGGGTTTTTATCATAAATGGGTGTTGAATTTTGTCGAAAGCTTTCTCTGCATCTATTGAGATGATCATATGGTTTTTCTCCTTCAATTTGTTAATATGGTTTATCACATTGATTGATTTGCATATATTGAAGAGTCCTTGCATTCCTGGAATAAACCCCACTTGATCATGGTGTATGATCCATTTAAAGTGCTGTTGGATCCTGTTTGCTAGTATTTTGTTGCGGATTTTTGCATCTTTGTTCATCAGTGATATTGGCCTGTAGTTTTCTTTCTTTGTGACATCCTTGTCTGGTTTTGGTATCAGGGTGATGGTGGCCTCGTAGGATGAGTTTGGGAGTGTTCCTCCCTCTGCTATATTTTGGAAGAGTTTGAGAAGGATAGGTGTTAGCTCTTCTCTAAATGTTTGATAGAATTCGCCTGTGAAGCCATCTGGTCCTGGGCTTTTGTTTGTTGGAAGATTTTTAATCACAGTTTCAATTTCAGTGCTTGTGATTGGCCTGTTCATATTTTCTATTTCTTCCTGATTCAGTCTTGGCAGGCTGTGCATTTCTAAGATTTTGTCCATTTCTTCCAGGTTGTCCATTTTATTGGCGTACCCTCTGCTTGTAGTAATCTCTCATGATCTTTTGTATTTCTGCAGTGTCAGTTGTTACTTCTCCTTTTTCATTTCTAATTCTATTGATTTGAGTCTTCTCCCTTTTTTTCTTGATGAGTCTGGCTAATGGTTTATCAATTTTGTTTATACTTTCAAAGAACCAGCTTTTAGTTTTATTGATCTTTGCTATTGTTTCCTTCATTTCTTTTTCATTTATTTCTGATCTGATTTTTATGATTTCTTTCCTTCTGCTAACTTTGGGGTTTTTTTGTTCTTCTTTCTCTAATTGCTTTAGGTGCAAGGTTAGGTTGTTTATTCGAGATGTTTCCTGTTTCTTAAGGTAGGATTGTATTGCTATAAACTTCCCTCTTAGAACTGCTTTTGCTGCATCCCATAGATTTTGGGTCATTGTGTCTCCATTGTCATTTGTTTCTAGGTATTTTTTTTATTTCCCCTTTGATTTCTTCAGTGATCACTTCGTTATTAAGTAGTATATTGTTTAGCCTCCATGTGTTTGTATTTTTTACAGATCTTTTCCTGTAATTGATATCTAGTCTCATAACATTGTGGTGGGAAAAGATACTTGATACAATTTCAATTTTCTTAAATTTACCAAGGCTTGATTTCTGACCCAAGATATGATCTATCCTGGAGAATGTTCCATGAGCACTTGAGAAAAATGTGTATTCTGTTGTTTTTGGATGGAATGTCCTATAATATCAATTAAGTCCATCTTGTTTAATGTATCATTTAAAGCTTGTGTTTCCTTATTTATTTGCATTTTGGATGATCTGTCCATTGGTGAAAGTGGGGTGTTAAAGTCCCCTACCATGAATGTGTTACTGTCGATTTCCCCTTTTATGGCTGTTAGTATTTGCCTTATGTATTGAGGTGCTCCTATGTTGGGTGCATAGATATTTACAATTGTTATATCTTCTTCTTGGATCGATCCCTTGATCATTATGTAGTGTCCTTCTTTGTCTCTTCTAATAGTCTTTAGTTTAAAGTCTATTTTGTCTGATATGAGAATTGCTACTCCAGCTTTCTTTTGGTTTCCATTGCATGAAATATCTTTTTCCATCCACTTACTTTCAGTCTGTATGTGTCTCTAGGTCTGAAGTGGGTCTCTTGTAGACAGCATATATACGGGTCTTGTTTTTGTATCCATTCAGCCAGTCTGTGTCTTTTTGTGGGAGCATTTAATCCATTTACATTTAAGGTAATTATTGATATGTATGTTCCTACTCCCATTTTCTTAATTGTTTTGGGTTTGTTATTGTAGGTCTTTTCCTCCTCTTGTGTTTCTTGCCTAGAGAAGTTCCTTTAGCACTTGTTGTAAAGCTGGTTTGGTGGTGCTGAACTCTCTCAGCTTTTGCTTGTCTGTAAAGGTTTTAATTTCTCCATCAAATCTGAATGAGATCCTTGCTGGGTAGAGTAATCTTGGTTGTAGCTTTTTCTCCTTCATCACTTTAAATATGTCCTGCCAGTCCCTTCTGGCTTGCAGAGTTTCTGCTGAAAGATCAGCTGTTAACATGATGAGGATTCCCTTGTTATTTGTTGTTTTTCCCTTGCTGCTTTTAATATGTTTTCTTTGTATTTAATTTTTGACAGTTTGATTAATATGTGTCTTGGCGTATTTCTCCTTGGATTTATCCTGTATGGGACTCTCTGTGCTTCCTGGACTTGATTAACTATTTCCTTTCCCATATTAGGGAAGTTTTCAACTATAATCTCTTCAAATATTTTCTCAGTCCCTTTGTTTTTCTCTTCTTCTTCTGGAACCCCTGTAATTCGAATGTTGGTGCGTTTAATGTTGTCCCAGAGGTCTCTGAGACTGTCCTCAATTCTTTTCATTCTTTTTTCTTTATTCTGCTCTGCAGTAGTTATTTCCACTATTTTATCTTCCAGGTCATTTATCCGTTTTTCTGCCTCAATTATTCTGCTATTAATTCCATCTAGAGTACTTTTAATTTCATTTATTGTGTTGTTCATAATTGTTTGTTTCACCTTTAGCTCTTCTAGGTCCTTGTTAAATGTTTCTTGCATTTTGTCTATTCTATTTCCAAGATTTTGGATTATCGTTACTCTCATTATTCTGAATTCTTTTTCAGGTAGACTGCCTATTTCCTCTTCATTTGTTAGGTCTGGTGGGTTTTTATCCTGCTCCTTCATCTCCTGTGTGTTTTTCTGCCTTCTCATTTTGCTTATCTTACTGTGTTTGGGGTCTCCTTTTTGCAGGCTGCAGGTTCGTAGTTCCCATTGTTTTTGGTGTCTGTCCCCAGTGGCTAAGGTTGGTTCAGTGGATTGTGTAGGCTTCCTGGTGGAGGGGACTAGTGCCTGTGTTCTGGTGGATGAGGCTGGATGTTGTGTTTCTGGTGGGCAGGTCCATGTCTGGTGGTGTGTTTTGGGGTGTCTGTGGACTTATTATGATTCTAGGCAGCCTCTCTGCTAATGGGTGGGGTTGTGTTCCTGTCTTGCTAGTTGTTTGGCATAGGGTGTCCAGCACGGTAGCTTGCTGCTCGTTGAGTGAAGCTGGGTGTTGGTGTTGCGATGGAGATCTCTGGGAGATTTCGCCGTTTGATATTATGTGGAGCTGGGAGGTCTCTTGTGGACCAGTGTCCTGAAGTTGGCTCTCCCACCTCAGAGGCACAGCACTGACTCCTGGCTGCAGCATCAAGAGCTTTTGGTCCACACGGCTCAGAATAAAAGGGAGAAAAAGTAGAAAGAAAGAATTAGAAGAAAGAAAGAAAGAAAGAAAGAAAGGAGGGAGGGAGGGAGGAAGGAAGGAAGGAAGGAGGGAAGGAAGGAAAAAAGAAAGAAAGAAGATAAAGTAAAATAAAATAATATAAAATATAATAAAGTTATTAAAATTAAAAAAATAATTATTAAGAGAAAAAAAAGAAAAAAAAAAGAAAAAAAAAACCAAAAACGGACGGATAGAACCCGAGGACAAATGGTGGAAGCAAAGCTATACAGACAAAATCTCACACAGAAGCATACACATACACACTCACAAAAAGAGGAAAAAGTGAAAAAATCATAAATCTTGCTCTCAAAGTCCACCTCCTTAATTTGGGATCATTCCTTGTCTATTCAGGTATTCCACAGATGCAGGGTACATAAAGTTGATAGTGGAGTTTTAATCCGCTGCTTCTGAGGCTGCTGGGAGAGATTTCCCTTTCTCTTCTTTGTTCTCACAGCTCCCAGGGCTCAGCTTTGGAATTGGCCCCGCCTCTGCGTGTAGGTCGCCAGAGGGCGACTGTTCTTCCCTCAGACAGGACGGGGTTAAAGGAGCCGCTGATTCGGGGGCTCTGGCTCACTCAGGCCCGGGGGGAGGGAGGGGCGCGGAGGGCGGGGCGAGCCTGCAGCGGCAGAAGCCGGCGGGACGTTGCACCGGCCTGAGGTGTGCCTTGCGTTCTCCCAGGGAAGTTGTCCTTGGATCCCGGGACCCTGGCAGTGGCGGGCTGCACAGGCTCCCTGGAAGGGGGGTGTGGATACTGACCAGTGCTCGCACACAGGCTTCTTGGTGGCGGCAGCAGCAGCCTTAGCGTCTCATGCCCGTCTCTGGGGTCCGCGCTTTTAGCTGCGGCTCATGCCCGTCTGTGGAGCTCCTTTAAGCAGCGCTCTTAATACCCTCTCCTCGTGCACCAGGAAACAAAGAGGTAAGAAAAAGTCTCTTGCCTCTTCGGCAGGTCCAGACTTTTCCCTGGACTCCCTCCCGGCCAGCTGTGGTGCACTAACCCCTTGCAGGCTGTGTTCACGCCTCCAACCCCAGTCCTCTCCCTGCGCTCCGACCGAAGCCCGAGCCTCAGCTCCCAGTCCCGCCCGCCCCGGCGGGCGAGCAGACAAGCCTCTCGGCTGGTGAGTGCCGGTCGGCCCGGATCCTCTGTGCGGGAATCTCTCCTCTTTGCCCTTCGCACCCCTGTTGCTGTGCTCTCCTCCACGGCTCTGAAGCTCCCCGCCTCCACCACCCGCAGTCTCCGCCCGCGAAGGGGCTTCCTAGTGTGTGGAAACATTTCCTCCTTCACAGCTCCCTCCCACTGGTGCAGGGCCAGTCCCTATCCTTTTGTCTCTGTTTTTCCTTTTGCCCTACCCAGGTACTTGGGGGGTTTCTTGCCTTTTGGGAGCTCTGAGGTCTTCTGCCAGCGTTCAGTAGGTGTTCTGTGGTGATCTCGGCGTCTTACTCTTCCGCCATCTTCCCGGAAGTCCCCCTGCGTGATGTTCTTATGTGCTGATGCCGCGTAAGTGCTTTTTATCCTTTAGGTACTAATTCACGCTTACATTTTTTTTTTTTTTTTTCTATACGCGGGCCTCTCACTCTTGTGGCCTCTCTCGTTGCGGAGCACAGGCTCCGGACGCGCAGGCTCAGCGGCCATGGCTCACGGGGCCCAGCCGCTCCGCGGCATGTGGGATCTTCCCGGACCGGGGTACGAACCCGTGTCCCTTGCATCGGCAAGCAGACTCTTAACCACTGCGCCACCAGCGAAGTCCCACGCTTACATTTTTATGTGCTAATCCTGTTCCTCCGAAAGAACAAACTTAACAAAAAGTTTTCTGTGTCAGTACAGGGCTCTGTCAGGCTGGTTTGCAGACATCACACCACATATAGATACTCGAGGCTGGCCGTTGGGCACACTGCCACCGTGGTTCTGGAGCTCTGGTGGTCGCAGCACATGGGTCACCAGCAAAACCTTCTAACCACACCTTCTCATGCTTGTTACTTGCTATGAAGATCAATTTCCTGATTGTTGCTAGGGTTTGGTTTAATCTCACGTTTTCTATCAGGAAGTACACTGTTCGGAGCAGACATCTTTAGGGTTCATCTTTCCATCAGCAGCTGTTGGAGGGAGGAAAATTTCTTTCTCCAAGCCTTGGATTTGGGGCCAGGAGATCTGGGTTCTAGGTCTGGTTTTGCACTAGTGGTTCCCCCTCACAGGACCTCTGTTTTTGCCTCTATTAAATGAAAAGACTGGACTAGGATGATTGGTTTACCAACTGTGCTTCAGAAGACCAAGATGTTCAGTAGAACTTTCTGGGGCTCTTATAAAGAATGTGGGAGTTTAGTGAGTCCCCTTACCCCTCATTTTTTCAGGCACAACAGCCCCCCTTCCCTCCACTTTATGTATTAAGTAGTCATTATTTTTTCCTTGCTTCTCTCTCTCTTGCCCTTCATTCATTCGTTTGTTCTTCTGTTCATTCCTTCCTTTTTTTAAAAAAATTATGAATTGTATAGCTAAATAAAGTTTGAAAAATTTGGGCTAGGGGAATCTTTGTGGTTCTAACATTCTGTAGTTCTCATTACCCCTTATATTAGTGTTGAGCAGTAATAAAAGCATAAGAGATTTGACAATTCATAGAGTTCTGATAATTCACCAAAGCAGAAAACTTTCATGCCTTTCTTAGACCCTGTTTGCTAGCTGAGCTCATCCAGGAAGAAGGATACAGATGGCTAGACATTTGCATTATAAACTTTCTGCGTGTCCTTTTTGTACCTTTCCTTGTCCTTGTGTATTGCTTTTTTTCTCCAGTGTCACGTTCTTGAAAATAAACAACTTCATCTCTAATAACATAATGAGACTTGCTTTTTCTCGAAAAGACTGAACTTATTAGTGGCCCCATGTATCTTGGAAGAGCAAAGGGCAAGACAAGACTCCTAGACCAAAAGGTAATGAGAATCTCTGTTTCCACATTTTCCTTACGTGGGCTTGTGTTAGGTCTGCCAAAATCTGGGACTCCTCCTCTGTGAGTGCAACTCACAATTTGATTCTTTTCATCACAATGAGAGGATAATTGTCAGGACATCAAATTGTAGTGTCAAGAAACTCCTCTATATTCTAAGCACAGGTCCTGCTTTCTTTCTGAAGATGGATGTCGTTGAGCATACAAATGGTTCAGAGCCTCACAATAGGTTCAATTTACTTGGTCTTTGAAGGCAGATGACAGAGGAGATGGCTGCCATGTCTGTAGCCGTGTCCCTGCCATTATCCCCAGGCGTCTACCTTGAAGGAGGGGAGTGTCTTGACCCTTTTTATTGTTCTCAGTGCAGAAATTGTAGACTACTTGTGTAATTCAAACATAAGTCTCTTACATGATTTGAAGCAAGTTTTATAGGGGCCTCTCATCCCACCTTGCTTTTTAAAATTCTTATTTTGACACAGAGACTTTCCTTCCCTATTCTTCTTTTTTTTTAACATCGTTTTTGAAATATAATTGCTTTACAATGGTGTGTTAGTTTCTGCTTTATAACAAAGTGAATCAGCTATACATTTACATATATCCCCATATCCCCTTCCTCTTGCGTCTCCCTCCCACCCCTCTAGGTGGTCACAAAGCACTGAGCTGATCTCCTTGTGCTATGCAGCTGCTTCCCACTAGCTGTCTACTTTACATTTGGTAGTGTATATATGTCCCTGCACTCTGTCACTTCATCCCAGCTTACCCTTCCCCCTCCCCGTGTCCTCAAGTCCATTCTCTACGTCTGTGTCTTTATTCCTGTCCTGCCCCTAGGTTCTTCAGAACCATTTTTTTTTTTTTTTAGATTCCATGCATATGTGTTAGCATACGGTATTTGTTTTTCTCTTTCTGACTTACTTCACTCTGTATGACAGAGTCTAGGTCTATCTACCTCACTACAAATAACTCACTTTCGTTTCTTTTTATGGCTGAGTAATATTCCATTGTATAATGTGCCACATCTTCTTTATCCATTCATCTGTTGATGGACACTTAGGTTGCTTCCATGTCCTGGCTATTGTAAATAGAGCTGCAATGAACATTTTGGTACATGACTCTTTTTGAATTATGGTTTTCTCAGGGTAAATGCCCAGTAGTGGGATTGCTGGGTCATATGGTAGTTCTATTTTTAGTTTTTTAAGGAACCTCTATACTGTTCTCTGTAGTGGCTGTATCAATTTACATTCCCACCAACAGTGCAAGGGGGTTCCCTTTTCTCCACACAATCTCCATCATTTATTGTTTGTAGATTTTTTTGATGATGACCATTCTGACTGGTGTGAGGTGACACCTCATTGTAGTTTTGATTTGCATTTCTCTAATGATTAGTAATGTTGAGCATCCTTTCATGTGTTTGTTGGCAATCTGTATATCTTCTTTGGAGAAATATCTATTTAGGTCTTCTGCCCATGTTTGGATTGGGTTTGTTTTTTTGATATTGAGCTGCATGAGCTGCTTGTAAATTTTGGAGATTAATCCTTTGTCAGTTGCTTCACTTGCAAACACTTTCTCCCATTCTGAGGGTTGTCTTTTCGTCTTGTTTATGTTTTCCTTTGCTGTGCTAAAGCTTTGAAGTTTCGTTAGGTCCCATTTGTTTATTTTTATTTTTATTTCCATTTCTCTAGGAGGTGAGTCAAAAAGGATCTGGCTGTGATTTATGTGAAAGAGTGTTCTGTCTATGTTTTCCTCTAAGAGTTTGATAGTTTCTAGCCTTACATTTAGGTCTTTAATCCATTTTGAGTTTATTTTTGTGTATGGTGTTAGGGAGTGTTCAAATTTCATTCTTTTCCATGTAGCTGTCCAGTTTTCCCAGCACCAGTTATTGAAGAGGCTGTCTTTTGTCCATTGTATATTCCTGCCTCTTTAATCAAAAATAAGGTGACCATAGGTGCTTGGGTTTATCTCTGGGATTTCTATCCTGTTCCATTGACCTATGTTTCTGTTTTTGTGCCAGTACCATACTGTCTTGATTACTGTAGCTTTGTAGTATAGTATGAAGTCTGGGATCCTGATTCCTCAAGCTCCATCTTTCTTTCTCAAGATTGCTTTGGCTATTCGGGGTCTTCGGTTTTTCCATACAAATTGTGAAATTTTTGTTCTAGTTCTGTGAAAAATGCCATTGGTAGTTTGATAGGGATTACATTGAATTTGTAGATCGCTTTGGGTAGTATAGTCATTTTCATAATGTTGATTTTTCCAATCCAAGAACATGGTATATCTCTCCATCTCTTTGTATGATCTTTAATTTTTTTCATCAGTGTGTTATAGATTTTTGCATACAGGTCTTTTGTCTCCTTAGGTAGGTTTATTCCTAGGTATTTTATTCTTTTTGTTGCAATGGTAAATGGGAGTGTTCCTTAATTTCTTTCAGATTTTTCACCATTAGTGTATAAGAATGCAAGAGATTTCTGTGCATTAATTTTGTATCCTGATACTTTACCAGATTCATTGATTAGCTCTAGTAGTTTTCTGGTAGCATCTTTAGGATTCTCTATGTATAGTATCATCTCATCTGCAGACAGTGACAGCTTTACTTCTTCTTTTCTGATTTGGATTCCTTTTATTTCTGTTTTCTTCTCTGATTGCTGTTTTGGAAGCTAAAACTTCCAAAACTATGTTGAATAAAAGTGGTGAGAGTGGACAACCTTGTCTTGTTCCTGATCTTAGAGGAAACGTTTTCAGTTTTTCACCATTGAGAATGATGTTGGCTGTGGGTTTGTCATATATGGCCTTTATTATGTTGAGGAACGTTCCCTCTCTGCTTACTTTCTGGAGGGTTTTTATCATAAATAGGTGTTGAATTTTGTTGAAAGCTTTTTCTGCATCTATTGAGATGATCATACGGTTTTTTTCCTTCAGTTTGTTAATATGGTTTGTCACATTGATTGATTTGCATATATTGAAGAATCCTTGCATTCCTGGGATAAACCCCACTTGATCATGGTGTACGATCCTTTATTGTGCTATTGGATTCTGTTTGCTAGTATTTTGTAGAGGATTTTTGCATCTGTGTTCATCAGTGATACTGGCCTGTAGTTTTCTTTCTTTGGGACATCTTTGTCTGGTTTTGGTATCAGGGTGATAGTGGCCTCATGAATGAGTTTGGGAGTGTTCCTCTGTCTGCTATACTTTGGAAGAGTTTGAGAAGGATAGGTGTTAGCTCTTCTCAAAATTTTCAGTAGAATTTGCCTGTGAAGCCATCTGGTCCTGGGCTTTTGTTTGCTGGAAGATTTTTAATCACAGTTTCAATTACAATGATTGTGATTGGTCTGTTTATATTTCTTCCTGGTTCTGTCTCAGAAGGTTGAACTTTTCTAAGGATTTGTCTGTGTCTTCCAGATTGTCCATATTATTGGCATATAGTTGCTTATAGTAATCTTTCATGATTCTTTGTATTTCTGCAGTGTCAGTTTTTACTTCTTTTTCATTTCAAATTCTATTGATTTGAGTCTTCTCTCTTTTTTCTTGATGAGTCTGGCTAATGGTTTATCAATTTTGTTTATCTTCTCAAAGAACCGGCTTTTAGTTTTATTGATGTTTGCTATTGTTTTCTTCATTTCTTTCTTTTTCTTTTTTTTTTTTGTTTTTTTTGTTTATTTTTGCGGTACGTGGGTCTCTCACTGTTGTGGCCTCTCCCGTTGCAGAGCACAGGCTCCGGACGCGCAGGCTCAGTGGCCATGGCTCATGGTCCTAGCCGCTCCGCGGCATGTCGGATCTTCCCAGACCAGGGCACGAACCCGTGTCCCCTACATCGGCATGCGGACTCTCTACCACTGCGCCACCAGGGAAGCCCTTTTGGGTTTTTTTGTTTGGTTGTTTGTTTGTTCCTTCATTTCTTTTTTATTTATTTCTGATCTGATCTTTATGATTTCTTTCCCTCTGCCAACTTTGTGTTTTTTTTGTTCTTCTTTCTCTAATTGCTTTAGGTGTAAGGTTAGGTTGTTTATTTGAGATTTTTCTTGTTTCTTGAAGTAGGTTGTATTGCTATAAACTTTCCTCTTAGAAATGCTTTTACTGCATCCCATACGTTTTGGGTTGTTGTGTTTTCATTGTCATTTGTTTCTAGGTATTTTTTGATTTCCTCGTTGATTTCTTCAGTAATCTCTTGGTTATTTAGTAGTGTATTGTTTAGCCTCCATGTGTTTGTATTTTTTACAGATTTTTTTCCTGTAATTGATATCTAGTCTCATAGCGTTGTGGTTGGAAAAGATACTTGATATGATTTCAGTTTTCTTAGATTTCCCAAGGCTTGATTTGTGACACAAGTGATGATCTATCCTGGAGAATGTTCCATGAGCACTTGAGAAGAAAGTGTATTTTGTTTTTTTTCGGATGGAATGTCTTATAAATATCAATTAAGTCTGTCTCGTTTAATGTATCATTTAAAGCTTGTGTTTCCTTATTTATTTTCATTTTTGATGATCTGTCCATTGGTGAAAGTGGGGTGTTAAAGTCCCCTAGTATGATTGTGTTACTGTCAATGTCCCCTTTTATAGCTGTTAGCATTTGCCTTATGTATTGAGGTGCTCCTGTGTTGGGTGCATAAATATTTACAATTGTTATGTCTTCGTCTTGGATTGATCCCTTGATCATTATGTAGTGTCCTTCTTTGTCTCTTCTAATAGTCTTTACTTTAAAGTCTATTTTGTCTGATGTGAGAATTGCTACTCCAGCTTTCTTTTGATTTCCATTTGCATGGAATATCTTTTTCCATCCCCTCACTTTCAGTCTGTATGTGTCCCTAGGTCTGAAGTGGGTTTCTTGTAGACAGCATATATACAAGTCTTGTTTTTTTATCCATTTAGCCAGTCTATGTATTTTGGTTGGAGCATTTGATCCATTTACATTTAAGGTAGTTATCGATATATATGTTCCTCTTACCATTTTCTTAATTTTTTGGGGTTTGTTATTGTAGGTCTTTTCCTTTTCCTGTGTTTCCTGCCTAGAGAAGTTCTTTTAGCATTTGTTGTAAAGCTGGTTTGGTGGCGCTGCATTCTCTTAGCTTTTGCTTGTCTGTAAAGGTTTTAATTTCTCTGTTGAATCTCACTGAGATCCTTGCTGGGTAGAGTAATCTTGGTTGTAGGTTTTTCCCTTTCATCACTGTAAATATGTCCTGCTACTCCCTTCTGGCTTTCAGAGTTTCTGCTGAAAGATCAGCTGTTAACATTATGGGGATTCCCTTGTATGCTATTTGTTGTTTTTCCCTTGCTGCTTTTAATATTTTTTCTTTGTATTTAACTTTTGATAATTTGATTAACATGTGTCTTGGCACGTTTCTCCTTGGATTTATCCTGTATGGGACTCTCTGTGCTTCCTGGACTTGATTGACAATTTCCTTTCCCACTTTAGGGAAGTTTTCAACTGTAATCTCTTCAAATATTTTCTCAGTCCCTTTGTTTTTCTCTTCCTCTTTTGAGACCCCTATAATTCAAATGTGGTGCGTTTATTGTTGTCCCAGAGGTCTCTGAGACTGTCCTCAGTTCTTTTCATTCTTTTTTCTTATTCTGTTCTGCAGTAGTTGTTTCCACTATTTTATCTTCCAGGTCACTTATCTGTTCTTCTGCCTCAGTTATTCTGCTATTGATTCCTTCCAGAGAATTTTTAATTTCATTTATGGTATTGTTCATCATTGTTTACTCTTTAGTTCTCTAGGTCCTTGTTAAACGTTTCTTATATTTTCTCCATTCTATTTCCAAGATTTTGGATCATCTTTACTATCATTACTCTGAATTCTTTTTCAGGTAGACTGCCTATTTCCTCTTCTTTTGTTTGGTCTGGTGGGTTTTTACCTTGCTCTTTCATCTGCTGGTGTTTCTCTGTCTTCTCATTTTGCTTAACTTACTGTGTTTGGGGTCTCCTTTTCGCAGGCTATAGGTTCATAGTTCCCGTTGTTTTTGGTGTCTGCCCCCAGTGGGTAAGGTTGGTTCAGTGGGTTGTGTTGGCTTCCTGGTGGAGGGGACTTATGCCTATGTTCTGGTGGATGTGGCTGGATCTTGTCTTCCTGGTGGGCAGGACCATGTCCAGTGGTGTGTTTTGAGGTGTCTGTGACAGTATTATGATTTTAGGCAGCCTCTCTACTAATGGGTGGGGTTGTGTTCCTGTCTTGCTAGTTGTTTGGCATAGGTTGTCCAGCACTGTAGCTTGCTCGTCGTTGAGTGGAGCTGGGTCTTAGCATTGAGATGGAGATCTCTGGGAGAGCTTTCACCATTTGTTATTATGTAGAGCCAGAAGGTCTTTGGTTGGCCAATGTCCTGAACTCGGCTCTCCCACCTCAGAGGCACAGGCCTGATACCTGGCCGGAGCACCAAGAGCCTGTCAGCCACATGGCTGGAAAAGGCCTGGAACAGATGAAGATGCAGCAGGTTCTCTACAGAACTGTGAACTCAGCAGGGCTTGTTTCTCAGTCCTCTCTTCCATCAGAAGCTGATATTAAGAATGACTGTGACAGTCACATCAACCTTAGAAATAACTACCACTGGGTCATGTCTTTATGTTTGGTATTTGAAATGTCTGTAGCTGGCACAGGCAGCATTTGAATGTTCTCAGAAGCGCAGATAATATTTACATTCAGATTTTCCTTTCCCAGGCAGCAGGCATGCAGCTCCCTGGGCCTGTTTGAAGCTGCTAGTGTTGGAGGGTCTCCTGCAGAGTCAGGGGTGGCTGTGGCTCACCATGGGAACAAGGACCTCCTTCCCTATTCTTTAACAAAAACTTCAGAAAACAAATATGTATAATTTCTGGGCAAAGATCAACTTTTCACAGGAAATTCTCAAACAAAATGTGATCTTTTCTTGGTTGCAAATCTACAGTTTCTCTTTTGGGAAGGCAAACACAGATACTCTCAGTACTTAGGAGAAGAGACAATCATCAGAGTCTGTAAATCTTGACTGATTCCCAACAGAATGAAGAACAGTTGTGATGATGTTATCAGTGGGTCTTCAAGGCTTCCCCCAACTGGCCTTCCATGGTGATTGGGGGCATGATTAGGGAAAGCCCTGGGGAATTAATGTAAAATATTTTGAAAACCTTTCTATGTGATTCAGATGGAAACTGAACCATTACCTAATTTTCATGATGCATTGCATCAGCACGATCTCATAAATCTTCTGACCAAATGGTCTTGGTCTTTTAATTCATCCCAGGATCCCTTAAGAGTCATAGTGACAGAAACTTTGGGGGTGAGTCCCTGGAAGCCAAGATGATGGGTATATTTGTCAGTCATTCAATCAAAACACTGTCCATAGGGTTTTTTAGGATCTGACTTAGAGTCTCTGTTATGGGCGAACTGTGTCCCCACCAAATTCATAGGCTGAAGCCCTATGAATGTGTTTGGAGACAAGTTCTTTAAAACGATAATTATGTTAAAAGGAGGCCATTAGGGTGAGCCTTAATCTAATATGCCTGCTATCCTTAAGGAAGAGAAAATTTGGACACAGGCATGTGTGTGCCCAGAGAAAAGACCACGTGAGGACACAGGAAGAGGGTGGCCAGCTGCAAGCCAAGGAGAGAAGCTTCAAAGGAAATCAACCCTGCTGACACCTTGATCTTGGACTTCTGGTCTCCAGAAGAGAACTCCAAGAAAATACATTTCTGTAATTTAAACCCCCCAGTCTGTGGTATCTTGTTATGGCAGCCAGAGCAAATGAATAGTCTCTAATACGTTCTTATGCCATTAGATTTTTAATTAATTAATTAATTAATTTTTGGCTGGGTTGGGTCTTTGTTGCTAAGCGCAGGCTTTCTCTAATGGGGGCGAGGGGGGCTACTCTTCTTTGCGGTGCGCGGGTTTCTCATTGCGGTGGCTTCTCTTGTTGTGGAGCATGGGCTCTAGGCACGTGGGCTTCAGTAGTTGTGGCTCATGGGCTCTAGAGCACAGGCTCAGTAGTTGTGGCACACGGGCTTAGTTGCTCCGCGGCACGTGGGATCCTCCCGGACTGGGGCACGAACCCGTGTCCCCTACATCGGCAGGCAGACTCTCAACCGCTGCACCACCAGGGAAGCCCCATCTCACTTTTATCATCACCTCTGGGCACACCAATTGCAAAGGGCCCTTGGTCATTCACCCTGGAACTGCTTCAAGTCCGCCACCTGGATTTGCACTTGTCTGGCAGTTTCTGTTCTGATTGCCTCTGAACTCTATTTAGATGTTCACAGACTTGCTCCAGCTTTACGATAACACCCTCTGAGGTTGTTAAGTGAGGGGAAGTTTAGAATGAATTTTGGCAGGGAAAGAACAACTTCCCAGCTGAGTTATTCCTGAGAGATTTTCATCCTATGACTATAAACTCCTTACCCCACAATTGTTTCCTCTGTCCCCCCTCAAATATCTGTCCCTCTGAGGCAGCTGGGCTTAAAAAATGTAACTTCTGCCTCATTACTGTTCTGTAGTTTAACTATTTCATGAATACATACGGCTAGGGTTCACATGAACCTTGAACTGTCTTTCCAGGAGTGAGGGTAGATTCCAGATGCTCCTTTTTAACCTTGTGCTGCAGACCCCATAATTTGCCAACTCAGCATCCATTTCCCCCTTGTTCTCTGCTAATAAATCCCAATTCTGCTCAGGGCAGAAATGTGTGCAGCACAGATGAGATACTCACTTTTCCAACCTCTCCTTCAGATATTAGTGACCAGGAAACACAGTTCTGGGCAAGAAAATACAAGTAGAGATCGTCCTGAGAAAGAATTTGCTTCTTAGGATAAAAAAGGGCAGACAGGGCTGGCCTCACGGTGATTCGTCTTCTTGAAAATTGCTACCAGGCTTGAAGCTGGTATGTCCATCTTGCCACCCAGAGGCATCATCATGAGAGAAGGAGACGTATCACCAATACTTTGACATCACCGAGCTCCTGAGCCAGTGCTACCAGCTACTTACCTCCAGATTTCTTAAGTCAGAAAGACAAATCTGTATTTATTTAGCCATTAAAATTTGAATTTTCTGTTATAGGGAGGTGAATCCTTCTGATCCTAGAAATGATTTAATAGTTATAAAGAACTTACAAGTTGTATGTAAATTTGAAAAAAAAATATATTTACCCAATTATGTTTCTTAGAATAGCATTATATTGTGAAATGTTAATAGGTGTTCCATAATGAAAGGGTTTGATAGCCAAGTAAATTTGTGTATCACTGAGATAAAGTTTAATGGATTTTCTTTTCTTTACAGCACTTCCATCCTTCCCTCCTCCCTCCCTCCCTCCCTTCCTTTCCACATATTGATGTTCTTTGTGAATCTACAAAAAAAGGTATACAGTTTGGAACATTCCCCAGACGTATTTGACCATGGGACCTGCATTGGTTACCTACTGCTGTGTGACAAAGCAGCCTAAAACTTAGCTGAAAACCACAAACGTTCATTCTCTCACACTATCCGAGGGCCAGGAACCTGAGAGTGACTCCGTCAGGTTGTGCCCAGGGTCTCTCACAGGCTGCAGTCATCTCCAGGCTCTGTGTGGGAGGGTCCACGTTAGGCCCACTGTCCACAGGCCTTCCAAGATCCACCTGTCACTCACTCCTCACCTGCGTGGCTGTCCGCAGGCCTTGGTTTCTGCCATGAGGGCCTCTCCCCAGGACTATCTCTCCACAGGGCAGCTGGCTTCCCTCCGTGTGAGTGATGAGAAAAAGAGAGAGAGAGAGAAAACCAAGATGGAAGATGTGTTTTTTCAATTACTTTTTTTATTACGGTAAAATATACAGAACATTTAACAGTTTTAAGTGTACAGTTTAGTGGCTTTAAGTACATTCACATGGTTGTGCAACCATCACTACCATCCAGCTCCAGAATGTTTTTTCATCCTTCAAAACGGAAACTCTGGGCTTCCCTGGTGGCGCAGTGGTTGAGAGTCCGCCTGCCGATGCAGGGGACACAGGTTCGTGCCCCCGGTGCGGGAAGATCCCACATGCCGCGGAGCGGCTGGGCCCGTGAGCCATGGCCGCTGAGCCTGCACGTCCGGAGCCTGTGCTCTGCAACGGGAGAGGCCACAACAGTGAGAGGGCTGCGTACCGCAAAAAAAAAACCCTGAAACTCTGTACCCATTGAACAGTAATCCCCCATTCCAGCCACACCGTCCCCAGGCTCTGGCAACTGCTATTCTACTTCCTGTCTCTAGGAACGTGACTGCTCTAGGTACCTCATATAAATGGAATCATATGGTATTTGTCTTTTTGTGCCTGGCTTATTTCACTTAGCATGTCTTTAAGTTTCATCTGTTTTCTAGCATATGTCGGGATTTCCTTCCTTTTTAAGGCTGAATACTATTCCATTGTATATATATACATATTTTATTTATCCTTTCATATCCATGTGTCAGTGGACACGTGGCTTGCTTCTACGTTTTAGCTATTGTGAATAATTCTGCTGTGTATGAACATGGGTATACAAATATCTGTTCGAGTCCCTGCTTTCAAATCTTTTGGGGGTACACCCAGAAGTGGAACTGCTGGATTGTATGATAAATCTATTTTTAATTTTTTGAGGACCATCACACTGTTTGCTATAGCGGCTGAACCATTTTACGTTCCCACCAACGGTGCGCAAAGGCTCCAGTTTCTCACCCTCACCAAAATGTTATTTTCTGGGGTTTTTGTTTGTTTCTTTGTTTCATAATAGCCATCCTAATGGGTATGGAGTGATAGCTCATTGTGGCTTTGATTTGCATTTCCCTAATGATTAGTGATATTGAGCATCTTTTCACATGCTTATTTGAACATTTGTTTATCTTCTTTGGAGAAATGTCTATTTAAGGCCCTTTGCCTATTTTTGATTGCTTTTTGTTGTGGAGTTATAAAAGTTCTTTGTATATTCTAGATATTAATCTCTTAACAGATGTATGATTTGTAAATATAGTTCCCCATTCTGTGGATTGCCTTTTCATTCCCTTGATAGTGTCCTTTGATGCACAAATTTTTAATTTTGATAAAGCCTAATTTATCTTTTTTTCTTTTGTTCCCTCTACTTCTAGTGTCGTATCCAAGAAATCATTGTCAAATCCAATGTCATGAAGTTTTTTTCCTGTTTTCTTCTAAGAGTCTTATAATATTACCTTTTACATTTAGGTCTTTGATCCATTTTGAGTTAATATTTTATGTGGTGTAAGGTAAGAGTCCAACTTCATTTTTTTGCGTATGGATATCCAGTTTTTCCAGCACCACTTGTTGAAGAGACTATTCTTTCCTCATTGAACTGTCTTGGCACCTTTGTGAAACATCATTTGTTGGTATAGGTATACGATATGGGTGTAGGTTTATTTCTTAGCTCTCTATTCTAGTCCATTGGCATGTCTGTCTGTCTTTATAGCAGTACAATATTATTTTGATCGCTGTAGCTCTATAGCAACTTTTGAAATCAAGAAGCGTGAGTCCCTGATTTTGTTCTTCTTTAAAGACTCAATGTTTTTATAACCTAATCTTGGAAATGACAGCCCATGTGCCATATCTCATTCATCAGATGTCAGTCAATACGTCAAGCCCACACTCAATGGGAGGGGATTACATAGGACTGTGAATACCAGAGGTGGTGACCAATGGGGTCACTTCAGAGGCTGCTCATCCTTTCTACAGAACATCTACTAACATTTCAGGAGACAACACTGTTCTGTAACTCATTGTGAGAAACCACGAAGCCGGGGCTCACCAGGCACCCCCAGAAAGGCCATGGCATTAACTTTTTGGTTTATTCACATCCCTCCCAAATAGTCTAGCCAGGGTGACTCTAGAAATGGTGGACAACCAGAGAAAAGGGTGACCATTCTGGAGCTGCTCTGACAGTGTAGTTGGAGGGACAAAATGTGGAAGACACACGAGGAGAATATTTATTGAAGCAAAATTCAACAAATGTTCACAAAGTGCCCAAAGTGCCAGCTGGCTGCCTAGCATTTAGCCAGAGACCAGACTCCTCTAGGACATATCAGTGCATCTGTAAGTCTCAATATGCTGGGACATTAAGGCAGGTGAGACAGTGCCGTCACCTCGGTGAAGGAACACCTGGGAACGCCATTATCACAGGAGGGTACGGGAGAATGTTATGGGCATGGAAGGTATTTCAAAAAGAGGTATTATTCATACACCCTGGCGTAGGAGGTGATTTGTGTGCAGAGAAAGTCTGTTAACCTGGATGAAGCAGGGAGTGTGTAGGAGAAAAGAATGAAGGAGAATGGAGGCCTATCAGAGGGGATTGAAATCTGCATTCCAAGCAAAGGGGAGGGAGTCTTTGTGGGAACTTGGGTAATTTGCTCCAGGTAAGCAGTCCACTGAACTATTTTCAGCCGCTGCTTATGTGATTGCCGTCCATATTTCTAAGCAACATGCTTATTTAGCTATTTCGTGATATATCACTTGTACACAGCATCCATTCACTTCCCTTAATGTTTGATAGTATTCCTGTCAAGCCCCAAACTCTGGAGAGTCTGCATTTTTCTTTAACTCTCATCCTTTGATGGTAATTGATCTAAGTTTTCCACTTCTTAGTTTAAGTAATTAATTTTTTCCCAGGAAGTCAACCACCTCATATGGTTTTCTAAAATCATATGCATAGTTCTGAGCAAAGAAGTCTCCTCTCTAGTTCTTTAAAGTATATTCAAAGTTTAAAAGCAAAAATTATAGCATTGCCTGATGGGGTTTTAATGTATGTAAATGTAATGTATAAGACAACTGTAACATAAAAGGGTGTGTATAAAGAGCCCTATATGGTGGTCAAATTTCTACATTCTCCTTAAAGTGGGAAGGACCCTGTTAAGAGAATAACAAGTTCTAGAATGAAAGAAATATTTGTAAATCATGTATCTGACAAAAACCACTGGTATCTAGAATATAGAAAGAACTCTCAAAACTCATCAGTAAGACAACAAACAACCACATTTTATATGAGCAAAACTTGAATAGACACTTCACCATTGAGAATATATGGGCAACAAATAAGATAATGAAAAGATATTCAACATCATTATGCATGAAGGAAATGCAAATTAAAACCACAATGAGATACCTCAGTACACATGTTGGAATTGTTAAAATTAAAACACCGACCAGGGACTTCCCTGGTAGTCCAATGGCTAAGACTGTGCTCCCAATGCAGGGGGCCTGTGTTCGATCCCTGGTCAGGGAACTAGATCACACATGCCACAACTAAGAGTTTGCGTGCTGATCCCGCATGCCGCAACAAAGATCCCACACATGAAACAAAGATCCTGCATGCCACAACTAAGACCTAGCGCAGCCAAATAATAAATATTTAAAACAAAACCAAAAAAACTACTGACCATATCAAGTGCTGAGAAGGATGCAGAACAACTGGAACGCCCATACCTAGCGGGTAGGAATGAAACATGGAACCACCATTCTGGAAGAAAGCTTGGACATTCCTTGTAAAGTTAAACTCACACTTACTATGACCCAGCATTGTTGCTCCTGGATATTTACCCTAGAGAAATGAAAAATTAAGTATACACGAAAACCTTTACACATATTTATAGCAACTTTATTTGTAATAGCCAGACACTGGAAACAACCTGAGTATCTTCAACAGGTTAAGAGATAAATTATATTACATGCATAAAATAGAAGGCTGCTCAGCGATATAAAAGAGTCAACGGTTGATGTTTGTAACAGCTTGGATGAGCCCCAAAGGTATGATGCTGAGTGGAAGAACCATCACAAAAGGTTACATAATGTATGTTTCCATTTACATGACATTCTCACAAAGACAAAACTGTAGTTATGGAGAACAGACCAGAGGTTGCCCAGGGTTAGCAGGGCAGAGAGGGTGTGACTATAAAAGGAGAGCATGAGGGAGTTTCGGGTGATGGAATTGTTCTGCATCCTAGGTGGTGGTTACGTGAATAGATACATATGTTCAAATTCAAAGACCTATATACCAAAATAAGTTAATATTACTCCATGATTTAAAAAATAAAATTAACAATATTAATGGTGGAATCTAGATGGTAGATCTACTCATATTCACTATAAAATCCTTCCAACTACACTGCAGCTTTGACCTTTTTCATAATACATCAGGGAAAAAATTACCAATGCCTAGACCTCCGTCCATTCAGACTGCTATAACAGAATACCATAGACTGGGTGGCTTACACAACAGGAATTAATTTATCGCAGTTCTGGAGGCTGGTAAGTCCAAGATGAAGATGCTGGCAGATTTGGGATTTGGAGAGAACCCACTTCCTGGTTCATAGGTGGCCATCTTCCCTCTGTGTCCTCACATGGCGGAAAGGGTGAGGGAGCTCTTGGGGGGCCTCTTTTATAAGGGCACTAATCATATTCATAAGGGCTCCACCCCCATGACCTAATCACCTTCCAAAGACCCCAACTCCTAATATCACATTCAGGATGAGGATTTCAGCGTATGACTTTCGGACAAGGGGGGAGGAACACAAACATTATAGCAGCCTCACTCCCAGAAATCATGATTTAATTTGCCAAGAAGGTCTGAGCATTCATGTTTTATAAAGCTCCCTGGGGCAGTGGGGATGGGAAAGGTAGGACCAGCAGTGAGGACAAAGCCTTGTAAAGCTGTGTTGTCCGACCATTCTTATTCCTCTACGTGGATTCTTTCTCCCCCCCCTGCAACCCACCTTTCTGATTTTCTCCCATAATAGACTTAACTAGATGTGGCAGCTGAATCCTTAACCACATTATTTTCTCCTGGTCCTCTCCTTCTGTTATCAGCTGTTTTCATTCTCACACTTGAAACTGAGGTCTGATCTGTTTCCTTTCAGTTTGTATTTACGTTATTTGCAGTCTTACAATCACTGGTGTAAACACTCCACACCTGCATGCCTTTGCTCATGTAGTTTTCTCTCTTCCAGAAATTTCTTCTACTTGTTCCTACAAAATAACTCTATTCTAAATTACCTTAAACGCGGAGCCGAGGGCCATTCCCTAAGGAATTCCAAGTATCGCGGTCTGGATAATGTGCGTGAGGTCTTTGCATCACCTGCGTGAGAGGGTGATAATTAGGAAGAGAGGGGCGGGGAGGAGAATTGTACCAACGGGTTCAGAAGCAGGCAGTGGGAAGAAGCCAAGGAAGCCAGGCAGGACTAGAATCCCAGAGGCAGTGTGGAATACTGGAAGGAATCTGGGCAGAGGTCAGTATGCCGCATCTACTGTGTCCCAGTCTGGGCTCTTCTAGGAAATACTCTGGGACTCAGACCATCCACTTAATGTCTTCAGGATTCAGTTGCATCACTTGGAGAATATGGGATTTGAACCAGATGACCTCTAAGTTCTCTCTCATTTCTAGCATTTGGCAGTTCTACAATTCGGACAGAGGATTTTGTAAGTCTAGGATCCAAGAGGGAGAGGCTATTATTAGTCATTTTCACATGATCGTACATTAATTCAATGAACTTGCTTTCTCAGAAACTGACATAGCCTGACACTGAAGAAAAATGAGTTTTGATGAGAATGCAGAAACAGAGCATGTAATTTGGAAGCACGGGGATGTTTTAAAGGAAAGGTTAGACTGAGAGGGTGAAGCCCTACAAGAGGGCACTGGTGAGGTTCCTGTATCCTCATTTTACAGATGAGAAACAAGGTCAAGAAACATGACAATGTCACCCACCTAGCAAGGGAGGTCATCTGAATTTGAACCCACGTATGTCACGTTCCAAAGTGTAAAAGAGGGGTGGTCTGGGAAGTGGAAGAAAAACATAGAAGGAAGGAAGGGGGATTTGGGACTAAGCTCAGGTACTCTGAACATCTCTCAACATCTCAGGCCAAACTGATGTAGGATTGCTTTTTCCTTCTTCTGCCTCCAGAGATGCCCCTGGGTCCTTTCCTAGGCTCTGTGCTCCTGGCCTAGGACGAGGAAGAGATGGCTTCAGCAAGATGCTCTCAGGAAGACCTGGGATGTTTTCTGCAGCCAGTCAGTTCCTGCTAAGACAAAGCATTTGGGGGAGAATCGAAGATTTACTCAGGTTTTCTGAAATGGGGGATTTTAGAGAAAGTTGACCACATGAGATGATTATGAGTCTCTTGCTCAGATAACAGTGGGGCGCTAGGGTAACACTTCGGTTCTTAGGGTGCACGAGTGGTCCTTTTTGATGTTCACTAGAATTGCAAGGTGGCAGAGAGCAAGTCCTCACAGGCCTGGCATTCGGACAAGCCAGTGACTCAGAGGTCTGTGAATATACTCGTTTGGACCGGACACCATCAGGTGCTGGTGGGGACAGAAGAGTGGTGTAATAGGTGTCATACAAAGTCCTCCCAGACCATGGCCTGAGCCACCACGTGAAGCATCTACAGAAAGGTCTTGTTAGCACGAGTCTAGAAAGAAACAGCTCACACACACCACTGGGTGGCAGTATGGCGCGCCCCTTTGTTTCTAGTAAGTGGCTCTGTTTTCCGGATCTAAAGAATCATATTCCTTTGGGTTAAACCAGCTACCCTTTCCTTCCTCCCTCCCCGAGTGTCCCTGTTCCTACATATCCTGAGCTTCCGTGTGTGTGTGTGTGTGTGTGTGTGTGTGTGCGCGCGCGCGTGCGATGCGGGGGGGGGGGGTTGGGGTTAGACGGGAGAAGGATAAATGTTTAGGATCGATTCCTTCCCCTCCTTTCCTCTCCCCTCCTTTCGTCACATCATCTTTCTGTTCCTCTGAAGCAGCTCGGTTAGGTCTTTATTAACAGAGACATAATGAATTAAAAAAAAATAGATGGCAAGTCTAAACACAACACCGTGGGGGAAATTCCTTTCTAGGCTGAGATGTAAAATACTTCTGTTCAAAATATTCCTTAGGGGAAAATCCTAAAAAGAGGAAATAAGATATTTTTCGAAAAATGAACGGGTGCTGTTTGCCAAGGGCAAACGGGCAGAGGTAGCAGAAGGTGGAGCCTCAAGACGTCAAATGTATCAATAGAGCTGCTCTGCCATCTGGTGGCCAAAGTGGCACCTGCACTTTGTAAACTGAGTGGTTCCCAGACTTAGATGTTTATGAATTATAAAAAAGGAAAAACAAGCAAGCAAACAAAAAGTCCCACAAAAAGCCCAGGTAAATAAATAAATCCAGCTCAGGGTGGCACCTTTTTAGTTTTCCAGGTAATACTTTTTTAAAATCCAGCATCTATGATTACCATCATCTTACTCTTCAAGGGCAATAATTCATAAAGAAAGTGTTTTTGTAGAAAAAAAGGGCAGCCCTTTTAATTGCATACCTAGGTTAATGAACGTATAATCATATTTTTCTTATTTATTTATTTTTTTCTTTTTTGCGGTACGCGGGCCTCTCACTGCTGTGGCCTCTCCCGTTGCGGAGCACAGGCTCCGGACGCGCAGGCTCAGCGGCCATGGCTCACGGGCCCAGCCGCTCCGCGGCATGTGGGATCCTCCCGGACCGGGGCACGAACCTGCATTCCCTGAATCGGCAGGCGGACTCCCAACCACTGCGCCACCAGGGAAGCCCTTTTTCTTATTTTTATAGTTTTGTTACAAAGGGGTGAAAAACTTAACAAGATTTGGCACTGGTCTAAGGACTGGCGTTTGAGAACCACTGGTATAAAACACTTCATACAATTATTTAAAATCATTTATAAATATCTGGGGCCTCTGAAATATTTTGACATAGGGACTTGGAGTTAAAGCACCATACTCAAAATTGTCTTTAGTGGTTATTTTTAACCACTTTTTAAAATTGTCACTATTTCACAGTTTCTGAGTTGTAAAGATTCCTGTGGGGTTTTCACATTTGTTCCATCTTTTCCTGGCTTAAGAATAAATTGCCTTGGAATTCCCTGATGGTCCGGGTTCAATCCCTGGTCGGGGAACTAACATCCCACAAGTTGTGGTGTGGCCAAAAAAAAAGAATAAATCATCCTAGTATTTTCACAGTAATTTTACTGGTGTTAGTAGCACGTTGTGTTTCTCTGGTTCAGGTGTCTCTAAATTTTTGTTGTAAAAATCATGTTTGTGCATTCGCCCCTTGTTTTACGTGTGCTTATTTTATGAAGTTCATAATGTATTATCACGTATTGTATATGTTATAAAGCATACTTGTGGCTTGCATGTAAAGTGAGAGCATTCTTGTTGGGGACTGTGACCCTTACCCTGTGGGGTCTGTGATAAGTCAGTGTAGTTAGTATTAGAATCCAATTGTCGGGGTGCAGTACTTTCATGTCCTCATTTGTAAAGTGGGACGTAATGATAGTATTTAGCTAATACACTTCTCAGTACAGGATAGTTCATGTATTAGTACATGCTTCACATTAGGCAAACTAAATACTGTTTGGATGGCAATTCTTCAAAAATCAACATAGGGCTTCCCTCGTGGCGCAGTGGTTGAGAGTCCGCCTGCCGATGCAGGGGACACGGGTTCGTGCCCCGGTCCGGGAAGATCCCATATGCCGCGGAGCGGCTGGGCCCGTGAGCCATGGCCGCTGAGCCTGTGCGTCCGGAGCCTGTGCTCCGCAACGGGAGAGGCCGCAGCAGTGAGAGGCCCGCGTAGTGCAAAAAAAAAAAAATCAACATAAAGTCAAAATCACACAGCAATCACTTTGCACTTCTGAATTTTACCTAGGAGAAGAAGCAGGAGAAAATATTAAGGACAATTTGAAAAGTGGAGCAATAAAGAAAATTTCCTATCAGGTAGTAAAACATCTAATGCTACTTTACTGAAAACAGTGAGCTGCTACTATCAGAATAGAATAGTAACATAGTAAAGAGAATTCAGAGACAGGAAGGACCCAAGAAAACTTGGGTTTTCTTAGTGAGATGAGCACAGCAGAGTTCATTGTGCATCCCCAAAGTTGTATGGTTTTATAACCAAGTTGACAAAATATTTAAGAAAGCTGTAAACCTAATTAAGAGTTTTACTTTCTCAATTTTAACATCAGATTTACACATTTAAAAACATATTTCTCATCTGCAAAATATTCAGAACATTCATAAAAAAGACTCAGCATTGCTTTAACTTTAAAGTTAGAATAGAATGCTTATCATGTTAATGAATGAAACGGTATTTCAACAGCATCTTTTCAAATTAATGGGGAATAAATATGTATTCAACCAATGGTCTAGGAGAAATGAATAATGGTTTGGGCAATAGTTAATTTTCTTTAACTTGCAACCCTCATGGACATAAATTCCACATTCATTAAAAAGTTAAAAGATTAAAATAAATCATTAAAAAGTTAGAAGAAAATGTAAGTGAATATTTTTCTGATACTAACAAAAGGTAAGACCTTTTCAAGCATAAAAGCAAAGGAACCATAAAGGAAAACACTCGTAGAGTTAATCTCACAAAATTAAAAACGTACAGATGTTAAGCAATTAATATCAGAAGTGACAAACTACAAAACATTTACAATGTGTATCAGAAAAAAATTTTAAAACTGTTACAGTAATCAAGATTGGCAAGGTTATAGTGAAGACATGGATGGGCAGCCTTTAAGGGCCAGATAGTTAATATTAGTCATCTTGGGCCTCACATTCTCTGTGATCACAACTCAACTCTGTCATGTGACACAGAAGAAACCCTGGACAACAGGTATACAGACGGGCATGGTTACATTCCAATAAAACTTTACTTATGCACACTGAAATCTGAATTTCATATAATTTTCATGGGTCACAAAATATTTTTCTTTCTTTGACTTTCTTCAACTTTTAAAAAATGTGGAGACTCTTCTTAGCCCTGGTGGCTAAGGCCAGATTTGACCCACAGGCCATAGCTTGCTGACCTCTGGTGAAGATACATGTGGTGAAAGGAGCTTCAGGGAACATTCATGTTCTTGAGGATGATGAGTTGCATTAGGCCCACTACTAGGGCTTATCAGAAAATAAATCTGTAGCGATGTGGGACAAAGAGTGGAGTGATATTCAGTGGAGAATGTGGAGCCCTCAATGTTTTGTGGGTCTGGTACCACCAGGCAGGAGGGAAGGAGTGGGGTCTGTTAGGATCATGCTGTCATGCTCCAGGGCAGGTGAGGGGGGATGGATGCCAGAGATGGTGTGAAGATGGAATTGGCCATTAAGGAAGGTTCAGAATGAGAGTGACAGAGAGATTCTGACCTGCGTAACTGGAAGGGTGCCCGCCCCATGACCAGAAAGGGAACAGATGAAGAACTCATCTTAGCTGTGATCTGAGGTACCAGAAAAATACTCAGGTGGATAGAATCCAAGAGAGAGCCAGAGCAAGACTGGAGGATGGATTTGAGAGACATCTCTGGGATGTCTGGAGGAGTGGAGAACTTCAGACCATGCCCAATACTGAAAGCAAGAAAAGGAACAGGAATGGCTAATGATGGAGGTCGCAGTGACAGTCCTGACTCCATCATAAACTTCAGGAATTTTACCGGGATTAAGTCTCATAGGAAAATTATGAGAATCACAAACGATCACTGGATAAAGTAGTTTTCACACTGCCCTGTCCTTAGAGGTGCTGGCTACTATTACTGTTACCAAAGAGTTGAATAAAAGGAGACTCTGGAGAAGGCTATGTTGGGACAAGGAACTTTCCAGTTCCAGTGGCCTGTGGTTCCCAGCTGTGCTGTTGGCATTTCTGATGGGGAGCGGTGGGTGGGTGATGTTTCGTAACTGTTAGGTTACCTCAGTAGAAACTAATCGTGTTGGTGGATTTTCAATTCCTTAATGAAAAGCGTTTCTTTTTCTTGCTCTAAGGTGTTAATTTTGGGGTCAAGTAGATCCTCATGATGTTTGGTTTCCTTGGAGATGCTAGATGCAGAAAAAGCCTTGATTGACACAGTGACTCAGCAGAGCTAGGGCTGCTGCGGGGCTCCCCTCTGGCCTGGCCAGACTCTACCCACTTGTCTCCCATCCTGAAGCCCTAGGGCTGATGCCAAAGACCACTTGGGTTGTTAAGCAGCTTGCCAGGAGCCCTAGGACCCTAGAATCATTCTCACAGCAGCCTTTTCAAGATAGCCCACACTACTTAGTGTTCTGACACCCGGAGTCAAAGGCTCCCAACTCACACACTTGTATCCTTCTGATGTGGGGACCGGGTTTTGCTGAATATCCTTACAGATTGTCTCTGTACTTGTTCTATGAATGACTGTGAGAAGAGCATTACAATTTCCAACTATAATTGCTTATTATTTTCTTTTCCTCATTTCAACTCTTACAAGTTTTCCTTCATGCGTTTCAGATTCTCTTACTAGGCAGTTATACATTTAAAATTTATATATCATCTTGCTCTATCAATCATTATGAAATGACCCTCTTTGTTCCTAGTAATATTCCTTATCTTGAGGTCTATTTTGTCTGATATTAATATAGGCACTCCATCTCTTTTAAACTTACTGTTTACACGATATATCTTTCTCTGTGTTTTTTTACTGTCAAACTATTTGTGTTTTGGAATTTAAAGTGCACCTCTTGTAAACAGAAAATAATTGGATATTGTATTTTTTTTTACATCTTTTTTGGAGTATAACAGCTTTACAATGGTGTGTTAGTTTCTGCTGTATAACAAAGTGAATCAGCTATACATATACATATATCCCCATATTCCCTCCCTCTTGTGTCTCCCTCCCACCCTCCCTATCCCACCCCTCTAGGTGGTCACAAAGCACAGAGCTGACCTCCCTGTGCTATGTGGCTGCTTCCCACTAGCTATCTCTTTTACATTTGGTAGTGTATGTATGTCCATACTACTCTCTCACTTCATCCCAGCTTACCCTTCTGCCTCCCCATATCCTCAAGTCCTTCTCTACGTCTGCGTCTTTATTCCTGTCCTGCCCCTAGGTGCTTCAGAACCATTTTTTTTTTTTTTAGATTCCATATATATGTGTTAGCATACGGTATTTGTTTTTCTCTTTCTGACTTACTTCTCTTTGTATGACAGACTCTAGGTCCATCCACCTCACCACAAATAACTCAGTTTCGTTTCTTTTCATGGCTAATATTCCATTGTATATATGTGCCAAATCTTCTTTATCCATTCATCTGTTGATGGACACTTAAGTTGCTTCCATGTCCTGGCTATTGTAAATAGAGCTGCAATGAACATTGTGGTACATGACTCTTTGAATTATGGGTATATGCCCAGTAGTGGGATTGCTGGGTCATATGGTAGTTCTGTTTGTAGTTTTTTAAGGAACCTCCATACTGTTCTCCATAGTGGCTGTATCAATTTACATTCCCACCAACAGTGCAAGAGGGTTCCCTTTTCTCCACACCCTCTCCAGCATTTATTGTTTGTAGATTTTTTGATGATGGCCTTCTAACCCATGTGAGGTGATACCTCATTGTAGTTTTGATTTGCATTTCTCTAATGATTAGTGATGTTGAGCATCCTTTCATGTGTTTGTTGGCAATCTGTGTATCTTCTCTGGAGAAATGTCTGTTTAGGTCTTCTGCCCATTTTTGGATTGGGTTGTTTGTTTTTTTGGATATTGCGTTTTTATCCTGAGGGATAATCTCTGCATTATGAGTAAAGGGTTTAGTCTATTCCCATTTAATGTAATTATTGTTACAATTAGATGTAGGTCTGCTCTTTTGATATTTGTTTTGTATTTGTCTCGTTCTTTTTCTGTTTGTCTTTACTAAATCTTTTCTTATTAAACTGAATTTTTTTTGTTAACTATTTTTAGTTACGCAATTGTAATTCTGTCGACTTTTTAGCTATCCTTCTTTGCATTTTGTGGAGGAGTTGTTTTAGGGATTGCAGTATGTATCTTTAAGGTTCACGATATACATATATTAATACCAAATTCCTATAAAATCTAGAAAATGTGCACCATTAGAGCTTCAATTATTCTCCTCTTCAGAGCTATTGTTATCTTATATCCATATCTATGCATAATAAACCCTACAATAGAGTTTTATAATTTTTACTTTAAACACTGATATATCTTTAAAATAAGTTGAGAGGAAAAGAAAAAAAATTACACAAAATTTTATGTTTCCTGACAAATATACTATTCCCGGTGTTCTTTATTCTTCTTCTAGAATCTGAGTTAGCCTCCAGTAACATTACCCTTCAGCTCCAAGGATTTCCTTTTAGAATTTCTTGTAGTGTAGGTCTGTTAGCAGCAAATTCTCTCCATTATTGTTTATCCAGAGATGTCTCTATTTTACCTTTATTTTTTATTTATTTATTTTTTTTGCGGCATGCAGGATCCTGCCGGACCGGAGCACGGCCCCTCCCGCTGCGGAGCACAGGCTCCGGACGTGCAGGCCCAGCGGCCACGGCCCACAGGCCCAGCAGCTCTGCGGCATGCGGGATCCTGCCGGACCGGAGCACGAACCCGCGTCCCCTGCATCGGCAGGCAGACCCCCAACCACTGCACCGCCGGGGAAGCCCTACCTTTATTTTTAAAGGACATTTTCACTGGATGTTGATTCTTGTTTGGTAGTTTGCTTGTTTTTTTCTTCAGCATTTTGAATGTGTTCATCCAGTGTCTTCAAACCTCCATTGTTATCTAATGAGCAATCCGCTATTAATCACACTGTTGTTTCCTTATATGAGTTTTATCTTTTCTCTCTCTGCTTTCAAGGTTTTGTTTTGTGTTTAGCTTTTAGAAGCTGTAATATGCTTTGTTCAGCTATGGTTCTTTTTGTATTTATCCTATTTGGGTTTTGTTGAGTGTCTTGGAATTGTTAGTTGTGGTTTTTCATCAAATTTGGGAATTTTTAGGCTATTCTTTCTTTTTTTTTTTGCGGTATGCGGGCCTCTCACTGTTGTGGCCTCTTCCGCTGCGGAGCACAGGCTCTGGACGCGCAGGCTCAGCGGCCATGGCCCACGGGCCCAGCCGCTCCACAGCATGTGGGATCCTCCCGGACCGGAGCACGAACCCGCGTCCCCCGCATTGCCAGGCGGACCCTCAACCGCAACCACTGCGCCACCAGGGAAGCCCAGGCTATTATTTCTTTAAATAGTCTTTCTGCTTTAGATAGATTTCCCTTTCGTGCTCTCTGTTCCTTCAATTATACATGTATAGGAATTCTTTATATTGTTTCACAGATCTCAAGACTATTCATTTTTCTTCAGTCATTTTCTTTCTATTCTTTGGATTGGATACTTTCTATATTCAAGTTACTGATTCTTTCTTCTACCATCTTAGATCTGCTCTTGAGCCCATTAGTGAATTTTTCATTCTTTTTACTTTTCAGCTCTGGAAATTGCATTTTTTTTTTTTTTTTTTTTACAAAATAGTGTTAATTTTCCTGTTGATAATCCTATTTGATCATTCATTCTTGGTATAATTTTCTTTAATTTTTTGCACATTTTTCTGCATTCGTTTAACATATTTACAATGGCTATTTGAAATTTGTCTCCTAAATCTAGCACATGGGGCTCCAGGCAGTCAGTTTCTATTGATCATATATTATTTCCTGAATAAGGGTCGTACTTTCCTATTCTTTGCATGTTGATGCTGTTGTAAACTGGACATTGTAATTAATAGGTTGCAGTGACTTTGGATTCTGTTCTGTTCTTCCGTGGGTTGCTTTTAAATTTTTGTTGAATAATTAGTAATCATCTAACTTGTTTAGACTCAAACTACCAAATCTTTCTCCTCTGTGGTGTGCAGCTGCTAATGTCTCTGCCCATTTTTTTCAGTGTGACTTTGGTGCTTCTCCTGTACTTGTACATAGTTTAGGGGTCAGTCAGTGATATATGGGCAGACAGGAAGGCTTCTGTTCTTTGCTGCCCAAGCTGTTTGTGGTTTGAGGAGCATATTCCAAGGCACAGCGTATTTATAAGTCTTGCTTACCTTTTTTTTGAACTCCCTGATATTTTCAGCACACATGTAGCTTAGCAGTCAGCCAGGGCTGTGTGAAGAGTTTGTTATCTCAGCCCTTCTATGGTTTTCTGGCTTCCAAAGTTTCCTTGCTGTATATTTATCAGCTCTGATACACATCAGTAACTAAGTCTTCCTCTTCTGGTTAGTAAAGCTGTGGGTTTATACCACCTAAACTGGGGACGATAGCAATGTTCCTTGGCAGTAAGGCCATCAATGTGCCATTCTCACTAAATGCATTAGCAATTTTTCATGAGTGAATGCTTCTCAAGTTGTTGCCTTGAAACAACAACTTCTCAAGATGTTTTTCAGTGTGCTGAAATGTGCTTTTATAATTTTGTCTGGTTTTATACTTGTTTTCTCCTGAAGGGAATCCCCCAACTTCCTCATACCATCATTATTGGAAATAGAGTGTTTGTACATATACATTTTAAAGTTCTTTCTTTTTTTTAAGAAACATTTTATGACCAATGCTATTGATGGTACATGAGGCAAAAGTGTGTGGAAAAATAACGATAACAACATCTCTAAGGCATTCTGAAGAGTTGCAGTCTGAATAAGTTTAAGAAATATCTTGATTTATTTTGCAGTTATTTTCTTGTTTCTTCCTATGTTCAAGAATGATCTATGAAATTAATCTGTGCTATGTGTAAATGCATGTGATTTTTTTTCTTTAGGACTAAACCAAGGATTGGCATTTCCAGATGGAAAATATGAACTTAAAAATGGTTTTGGCTATATATTAAGATAGGCTTGATTTTGAACATCTTGCCCACATTCATTGGATTCCTGTCTGGTCTTGTAATCACTTTTGCTTCCTGACTACATAACTGCTTTATTCAGCCATTCACCTATACATCTTACTGTGTGGTTCACACTGTAATACGCTGGCAGTACAAAGGAACACAGTCCTTCCTTGTTTGGGAGCTAATGTGTTAGTGACTGGGGCAGGTAAACCAATTGCTATACAATACATGTGCTCTAGACCAGTGTTCACTAAGTGCTCTGAACCCACAGAGTAGGGAGTTCTAATATGTCCTGAGTCAGGGGAGGTGGTGACACCTGAGGTGAATCTTGATGTTTTATTTATTTATTTTTTATTTATCTATTTATTTTTTTTGTGGTACGCGGGCCTCTCACTGTTGTGGCCTCTCCCATTGCGGAGCACAGGCTCTGGACGCATAGGCTCAGCGGCCATGGCTCACAGGCCCAGCCGCTCCGCAGCATGTGGAATCCTCCTGGAGAGGGGCACGAACCTGGGTCCCCTGCATCGGCGGGTGGACTCTCAACCATCGCACCACCAGGGAAGCTCTTGATGCTTTATTTTTTTATAGTATTAAAAAATATATATATATTTATTTATTTTGGGCTGCATTGGGTCTTTGTTGCTGCACATGGGCTTGCTCTAGTTGCAGCAAGCGGGGGCTACTCTTTGTTGCGATGTGCAGGCTTCTCATTGCGGTGGCTTCTCTTGTTGAGGAGCATAGGCTCTAGGCGCGCAGGCTTCAGTAGTTGTGGCATGCGGGCTCAGTAGTTGTGGCACACGGGCTGAGTTGCTCTGTGGCATATGGGATCTTCCTGGACCAGGGATCGAACCCATGTCCCCTGCATTGGCAGGTGGATTCTTAACCACTGCGCCACCAGGGACGTCCAATTCTTCTTATTTTTTTAATTGAAGTATAGTTGGTTTACAATGTTAATTTCTTCTGTACAGTAGAGTTATTCAGTTACACGTATACATACATTATTTTTCTAAATATTCTTTTCCATTATGGTTTATCATGGGATATTGACTATAGTTCCCCGTGCTATACAGTAGGACTTTGTTGTTTATCCATCCTATATATAATAGCTTACATCTGCTAACCCCAACCTCCCATTCCATCCCTCCCCCAACCCCCTCCGCGGGATTTTGATATTTTAGTTGGTGTTATTAAGTGAAACGGGAGGTCAACAGGAAGCAGAGGGAATCACGTGTAGAAGTGCACAGGCATAAATATGGCACCCTCAGGAAAGGGAGCAACTGGGTATGGCTGAATGACTGTGTGTGTGTGTGTGTGTGTGCGTGTGTGTGTGTGTGTGTGTGGTAGGAGATAAAACTGGAAAGGCAGTTTGCAGTTAGAATGTGAAGGGCTTTAGAATGCCAAAGGTCTTAGGAGCTTCTGGGGGTTTTGATTTTTGAACACATTTGTTTAATATAATTTATATGTGTGTGGAACCTGCTGACTGGGCTGATGGAGAAGAGAGAGAAATCACTTGGTGAAGATGCTTAAGACTCAAAGGTAAGGTCAACTAATTCCCCAGCGCTGTTGGAAACAGGCAAGATATTGTCTTGTGTGGTACTATGATTCCTATGGGGTGCCTAGTGTGGGTTGTAAGCCTTAAAAGGGAAGGGTGAAAGAAAGTCTTCTGTTGTTTACCACTCTGCTGTGTTCATGTTCTCTATAATAAGATAATCAGATAAGGAGAGTGTCCTGGGCACATGCCCAAGCTGGCTGGCCACTGGGAAGAGAGTAAGGACTTATATTAAATTCTGCAAACTCACATTCACCTCCAGGTTCACATTCCCTCGGGCTAAGCTAAACTATTATAGTGGGAATGAACCTCAGTCTACAAACCCAGTTGTGCAAAGCAAAGCACATCAAATTTCTTAATTTCCTTTAAATCAAATTGCTTCTGACTTAAAATCTCTAATCAACTTGCTGGCAGGAAATTAAGCCTCAGTTATCATTGGAGTTCTCCGCCCCAAGAACATACAAAGGTCCAAAGGTCACCCAGTGCTAAAGCATTGGGGATGCCCTTCCGGTCAATGGTTGCCAGTCACTGTTTGCCGAGTAGCCCAAGTCTCTATGAGTTTGTCCCTTTAGGACCATTGCCCAGCTGTCTCCATGCTACAGGCAGAACATAGGAAAAATTTCCAAAATTTTAGATCTCACTGCTTGCTGAAGTATACCACAGTGGAAGAAAGTTACAAGAAGCATCTGATACAGTGTTGGAGACTCAAAGTCTTCTTGGAAGGAGTGTTTTTTCTGCCAAAGCATTCTGCTTCGCTTGTTATTCTTCCTTCTTCTTCTCTTGAACCTTCTAGTTAAATAATTTTTAACTCTTTTCCTCCCCATCCCGTCACCCCAGCTCTGGTGCCTCTAGAGTGGTCTGGTCCACTGCCTTTTTCTTGATCTGCATCTTGCTGTTGTCTTTCCTACAGAGATACAATAACCACCTACACCATGCAAGCAACACATTTTCCAACAGTAAAAAGTGTTATAAAAGAGTTAGGAAGGAGGGTAAGTATATGTTCTCTTTTTTTTAAGGCCCCCTGAGTATATGACCTTCTTCTTATGGGTCTTAAGGATCCATCTACCAATGGGTAGATGAGGATTCTTAAAGAAGGAATGTAAAGGAGAAGGGAGTGGGAGAGGAAGAGGAGAAAGGCAGACTCTACCTTTTCGTTTTCTCCCCCGTCTTGAGGCTGAGATACTCAGTAATCCCAGAGCCTTTGCCTCCGCCATGTGGTTCAGCAAGTCACTCCCTACCTCCCTGCCACATCCAGATGCCACTGCAGAAACGAGTTCGGGAGACGAAGCAATCTGAGGACATGGGTATTCAGTGTTCCATATAGAGACTAAGTATTCCCTAAAGGGACAATTTGGAGTACTGGACTGGATTCAACCCAGTCCAGGCAGAGTCTCCTTCCCACTTAACCATTGGGTGGGGACTTAATGAGGAACACTGGATCAGTAAGACACAAAATAGATAAGCTGACTTTCTCTCACAACTGAGCGTGCTGTGAGTAGGTTTCCACCCACACGTGCCATATGGAGGAGGGATATGGGATAGAGGGAGGGAATTTTAAAGGCTGCAGCACAAATAAAGGCAGAGACGAGAAAGTTTGGGGTATGTCTGGAGAGTATTGTGCAATCCAGTTTGGCTGAAATGTTGAGCATATATGGGGCAATAATGGAACATGGGGCCGGAAAATTGGGCTAAATTTTAGAGGGCTTTGTTTATTGGAGTGAGAAATATGTAGATATATCAGTGAGGACTGAGCATTGTCAACAGATTTAGAAGAGAGGGATGCCATTAGAGGATAACTCTTCATCTATTGGGTTAAATATCTGAACACTTTGACCTACAAAAATAAGGTCCTTTTAAGGTTCCACCTAACATTTAAGGGCAACTATGTTGACTTCCTGTGACATCAAGGCTAGTTTTCACTTGTTGGCTCAGGATCCGCCAGCAGCAACCTCTTAATGGGCATGTTACACTAATTCTTTGATTATTTGTCCCACTATTTGCTAATCCTCTTAGTTATGTTTTCATAGATCCATAATTCCTTGTTTTTTATTCTCTCTATAGGATATCATTGAAAGTCATTGTCAAATGCTTTGATAAAATCTGTTTTAGTGCAGTGACACTGTCAGTGAAAGGAACAAGGTTAATCTGATGTGGTGTGCTCTTGGTGAACCAGTTCTGTTTCTTCATGGTCATCATTTCCCCCATCAGTATTTCCAAACAGCCCTGTAAACGTCCACTCTTCAATCTTGCTCGAGTGTAACATCAAGACAGCCTGACTATTTTCAGAATCCCCTGTCTCTCAGTTTCCGGTAATTCTCCCACTTTCTACAACAGATGTATTTTACCATATATATATATCTATATATATATATAGATATATATATATAGTATACACACACACACACACACACACACACACACACACACATAGTGTGGAGGAGAGGAGGAAAGCACTGTGTAACATAGCAGCCTTTTCTATAAATGTATACGGTTTCTCACATGTTTTTCTTTTCTTCTAGAGCGTTAGCTCTTAAAGTGAGGACCCAGACTAACCATTTTAGAGAATTTGGGAGTTTCTATGTTTCAACAAGCCCTCTCGGTAATTCTACTGCACACTGAAGTTTGAGAATAATTGTTCTAGAGAAATCTTATATTATGTGATAAAATGGACTCTAAACAAATATAATCTTCAGTGATTTCAATTAAAAATTAATGTATTAACTACTAAATGTCGAGCACTTTCTATTAGACACCCTCAGTTTAGTTTTTCGACGTGTGAATTACTATCTTCATTTTATAGATGAAGAAATTGAAGTTCAGAAAAGTGAGCAATTCCGAATCCAGAGCTCTGTCCACTATCCTAAGATTTGTAAAATACAAAAAATGTTCAGTTAACAAATGTCATGGTAATGTCATTTAAAAATAGCATATTTGTTGTTGTTGCTGTTTTCATTTTAGGCAAAATGTATGCACTGTTATACATTTTGAAGTCTGTCACTATTATTGGGACTGGTTGAGGGTTTTTCCCCCGTAATAAACTGACTGGCACATTTAATTAACAAAACCTGTCCTGTGAAAGGTGAAATACAGTTAAACACAAACTGACAAGTCAATGCCCTTGAATAATTGAGAGATGAATGGAAGCTTGTACACGAATACATCTACAGATGTACTGTACACACCAGCATTTCCCAAGCTGCTCTATGAAGCTTTGCTACTCACAGTGGGTCTGTGGACCAGCTGCATTGGAATCAACTGGGAAAAAGTTAGAAATGAACAATCTCGGGCCCCACCCCAGACCTACTGAATCAGAATCTGCCTTTTAAGAATAAATCCATGTGGACTTTCCCAGTGGTGCAGTGGTTATGAGTCCGCCTGCCAATGCAGGGGACACGGGTTCGAGCCCTGGTCCGGGAAGATCCCACATGCCGTGCAGCAACTAAGCCTGTGCGCCACAACTACTGAGCCTGCGCTCTAGAGCCCATGAGCCACAACTACTGAGCCCGAGTGCTGCAACTACTGAAGCCCACGCGCCTAGAGCCTGTGCTCTGCAACGAGAAGCCACCGCAATGAGAAGCCCGCACACCGCAATGAAGAGTAGCCCCCGCTTGCCGCAACTAGAGAAAGCCCACGCGCAGCAATGAAGACCCATCGCAGCCAAAAAAAAAAAAAAAAAGAATAAATCCATGTGAGTCATAGTAAAGTTTAACAAGCTCTGCTCTAAAGAGTAGTTTCTTGAAAGATAATGATAGGTTTTCTGTCAGTCGAGGGTACCATTGTCAAACAAACTTGAGAACACCTGCATTTAACAGGTGGATTTAAACAAGGTCAAACAGGTATCCTACCCTGAATTGTAAAGGTCTGATTGGAGGTAGCAGGAGGAGGAGCGTTGCTCAAATTTAAGGTCACTTTCAGGTCTAAGACTGTGGTTCTCTGACCTACAAGATAAATATCCTCAGAAACATGCCCACCTTTCTAATCCCTCCTTCATCTTTTGTTTGTCCTGATAGACACTACAGCATAATTTATTACATTGTCACTCCATCAAGACACTGGATAAAACACTGAGCAGAGATGATCCCATTTACCTTGTGGAGGAGTTATCAATACTTCTGTTTTGCAGATATGTAAACTGAGGCACAGAGATGTTAATTAACTGACTCAAGATCCCACAGATCATAACTGGCAGGGCTGGGATTCAAATCCAGGCAGTCTGGAGCTGTAGAATCTATGGTATTATTTACTATTCTATATGCTTGTTCAGATCTGTGTGACTTCAAAACTTTGGGCATGTGACAACTTGTGAAGTAAAGTAAATAATGACAAAAAAAATTTAAAGATTTAAAGGCATTTGATTTTTATTTAGTGTATAAACAATATTTTTAAAATGGCATTTAATTTTTGACTACTTAATTCACTCACACAGTTCAAGGACCAAAACACAGAAAGGGGCAACTTGATGCAAACTTTCTCTGCCTCTCCCAGCCATCCAGTTCCCCTTTCTGGAAGCAAACAATGTTGTTAGTCTCTCATGTATCACTCCACAAACATTTTAGCAAATGCAAATATTTTTTAGCAAATGCAAAAATTTAGCAAATATTTAGGAAATATGTATATTTCCTCTTCCTACCTTTTTTGGACAAATGATAGAGACCATAAATATGTTTTGCACAGTGAGTGTGTTAACAGTACATCCTTTTTAAAAACTGGAATATAATTGTCTTACAATGTTGTGTTAGTTTCTGCTGCACAATGAAGTGAATCATCTACAGGTATACATATATCCTCTCCCTCTCGAACCTCCACCCAACCCCATCTAGGTCATCACAGAGCACCGAGCTTAGCTCCCTGCGTTATACCGCAGGTTGCCACTAGCTATCTCTTTTACATGTGGTAATGTATTTATGTCAAACCTAATCTCCCACGTTCCACATCAATACACAAAGGACTTTCTCATTTTATTTTTAAAATTAATTAATTTTATTTTTGGGCTGTGTTGGGTCTTTGTTGCTGGGCATGGGTATTCTCTAGTTGCAGTGAGTGGGGGCTACTCTTCGTTGCGGTGCGCGGGCTTCTCTTTGCTGTGGCTTCTCTTTGTTGCGGAGCACGGGCTCTAGGCGTGTGGGCTTATTGCTCTGCGGCATGTGGGATCTTCCTGGACCAGGGCTATGAACCTGTGTTCCCTGCACTGTCAGGCGGATTCTTAACCACTGCGCTACCAAGGAAGTCAACTTTCTCATTCTTATCTGATGGATACTTTGTATTCTTTGTATGTGAACGCAATACTTTAACCAGTTCTCTATTGTTGGACTGGTTATTTGAAATATTTTGCTATTTAAGACCCTATGGTAACATATAACCTTGCATTTTCATCATTTTGCATGTTCAGAAGTAAATATTTAATAGAATAAATTGTGTTCTGCAGGAGTGTTTTTAAGTTTCCATCATCAATTACACACAATCCCTTGCTCCTTGGGTATTAGGGTACGCTCCTAAGCAATTTAGTTTTCTCTTACCTCTCACTATAACTTCTAATGTTTGTATTTTTAAGTGCTATTCTGACCTATTGCTACTCACAACACTTCTGAAACCAAATATGTATTCTTCTTCCCCCACACCAACAACCAATTCTCTAACTCTCCAGACACAGCTGAATGTCCAGTGACTCACATCAATTCTGATACTAACTACCCAGAGTTAATGCAGACCCCACAGGTTAAGGGTTCAGTCCCACATGACTGCTCCCACTTCAGAGGCCAGTAGCAAGTCCCAGGCCTTTCGGTGTTCTGATCCACCAGCTATAAATTGGGGGTTCCCCATGACTCCCTCCTCAGGTTCAATAATTTGCTGGAATGGCTCACAGAACTCAGGGAAAAGAGTATACTATTACCACTTTATTATAAAGGGAATTATAAAGGACAGAAACACAGGGCAAGACAAAGGTGAAGAGGTACACAGGGCAAGGTACAGGGTGGGGTGCAGAGCTTCCATGGGAGGGCCACCTTCCCAGCATTTTATGCACTCAACAATCTGGAGGATCTCCGAACCCCACCATTTAGGGATTTGTATGGAGGTTCCATTCCACAGGCATAAGTAATTAAGTCATTGGCCATTGGTGATGAACTCAGTCTTCATTCCCTGTCCCACTGCCTGAGGTTCAGGGCGTGGGGCTGAAAGGTCCAACCCTCTAATCACGTGGTTGGTTCCTCCGGCAACAGGTCTAGGGGGCCAACAAGTCACCTCATTAGCATACACCCAGG
Source organism: Stenella coeruleoalba (assembly GCF_951394435.1). Taxonomy (NCBI): domain Eukaryota; kingdom Metazoa; phylum Chordata; class Mammalia; order Artiodactyla; family Delphinidae; genus Stenella; species Stenella coeruleoalba. Next base: position 97,944,836 of record NC_137154.1, on the reverse strand, counting down.
TATGATTAAAAGGGGCTTATTATGAATAATAAAAGATTCTCGCCCACCCCTATCACTCAGGAGACTCCAAGGGCAGCTCCTGTGTCAGGAACCCAGGTGAAGACCAAATAAGTATTTCGTATCGTGTCACAATGTTACAGCTATTGACTGCTGTACTCCGGTTATGTGTTCATCCATCTTTCTGAATTTTCTTATTGTTTGTTATAGTTTTTCAGCTGATTCTTTTGGGCTTTGCAGTTATATATCATACTATCTGCAAAAAAAAAAATTATTTCCTCCTATATTTATACGTCTTACTTTCTTTTTCTAAATGAGTGTTGCCAGAAACAGGGGTCAGCAAATGACAGCCTATTGGCTGAATCCAGCCTGCGACCTGTTTTTTTTTTTTTTTTTTTGGTACGCGGGCCTCTCACTGTTGCGGCCTCTCCCGCTGCAGAGCACAGGCTCCGGACGCGCAGGCTCAGCGGCCATGGCTCACGGGCCCAGCCACTCCACGGCATGCGGTATCCTCCCGGGCTGGGGCATGAACCCGCATCCCCTGCATCAGCAGGCAGACCCCCAACCACTGCGCCAGCAGGGAAGGCCCTGTGACCTGTTTTTGCAAGTAAAGTTCTGTAGGATCACAACCACATACGTTCATTTACATATTATCTACGGCTTTTTCACTACAGCTGAGTAGTTTTGACGGAGACAAGATGGCCTGAGAAGCCTTAAATACCTACTATCCAGCCCTTTACAGAAAAAATTTACCCATCTTTATGCTAGAACAATGTCAAATACTAAGTTTAGTTAATAGTGGGCATCCTTGTTTTGTTTCTGACTTTAATGGGAATGCTTCTGTTGTCTCATTTAAGTAAGATGCCATGGTGGCTTTCAAAATGTACTTGTACGTTTTTGAAGGTCTCCCATACAGGTGCAGTCTTGTCTCTTCTCCTTGAACTTGGATAGGTTATGGCTGCCTCAGGGAACATAATTCAGCAAAATAGACTCTGTTGGTTTTCCCAGCAAGGTTAGAAATGGTCATGCCTGTTTCTCTCTCCTGGGACACTTGCTTTGGGCACCTTCAGTTGCCATTTAAAAAATCTAGCTCCCCTGAGGTCTCTACCTGGAGGCTTCACACAGAGAAAGATGCCTGAGGGGTCCTAGCTGTTTGATTCTTTGCAGGCTGAGCACCAGACATTGGAGTGGAGATGCTTTGCAGAAGGCCCAGGCCCAGAAACGTCTGAGGGCAGCCCTGACAGACCCAGGCAGGAACTGCCTTGCTGAGCCCGGGAGACCCCCAGATTTGTGAGCAAAATAAATAATTGTTATTGTTTTAAAGCCACTGATTCTGAATGGTTTGTTGCACAGCAACAGATAACTGGACACTGGCTTTTCAGTGAAGTTACATGTACCTTTATTATATTAAGGAAGAACGCATCTGTTCTTAATGAGTTTTTTAAATCAAAAATAAGTATTCTATGTTAACTAATGGCTTTTGGCAACTATGAAAATGCATGCTTTTTCTCCTTAGAGATATTATAATGATAAACGGTATTAGTAGATTCCTAATACTAACCTGTCCTTGCATTCCTGAAACACAGCCCACTTGGTCATAATTTTATATGCAGCTGGGTTCTGTTTGATAAAATTTTATTTAGTATTATTTACACTGATACTCATAAGTGAAATCGTACTGTAGTCTTATATTTGTGCTATTTTTATTGGGTTTTGGTTTCAGTAGGAGTGGACCTAAGTTTCAAAAGACCTGAAGCTTATACAGTTTTGGAGGCACTCTAAGAATAGAAAATGATGAATATAAATTTTGGGCCAGGGCTTTGGGAGGAGCCATTGATAGTCAGGGAATCTGAAATTTAAGCCTCTTGAGCTTTGTTTTATGTCTGTTGCCAGGTGTCAGTGTTATTCCTACTTCATAAAAATTTTTGGAAGCATGTCTTATTTTTCTTCGGGCTGTACAGTATAAATAATTTTTTAAGAATAATAGAACAGATATCACTTAATATCATTGCAGAAAACAATTTTCATTTTTTACATCCTATTATAGCCCTTGTCTTTACAGCAGTTTCTTTTGTTTGTTTTTTTTTAACATAGCTCATTCATTCATTCATCAACCATTTACTGAATGCTTACCATGTCAAAGACATTATCCTAGGGGCCATGGACTTAGGGATCCAGATAGAATATCTACCTCACAAGGCAAAGGCAATGACAGAAAAAGCAGACATTTACGATACAGTGGAAAAACCTCAAGGATTAGCTAAATCCATCTCACCTGTCTTCGCTAATCAAGGTTGTTTTAAGACTTGCAAGTCCACCAAGCAGCACGCAGCCTCAACAATAAGATGTTTGCTTGAGTTGTGTTCTAGGAGCTTGAAGTCAGCTGCATCCAGTTCGAGTTGAGCCTGTTCAGACAGGATAGAACCACGGACCCTCCAGCTGGACATGCGCAGCATCCTTTTGCTGTCGGCGGGCCGAAAACTCCACCCCCAGAACGTGCAGAGGCCGCTAGCTTAGTCACGCCTGCGCAGAACGACACACCACGCCCTTCTCCAGGCGCCTAGTAGTCGCCTGGCGCGCCCCAAGCTCCCGACGCTTCAGGACACCCTGCTGCTTTATTCCTTAGCTCATAAATACCCCGAGCCCCTTGCCTTCAGGAGGTGAATTTGAGATTTGTTCACCCGTTTCGTCGCTTGGCTGTCTTGAAAATAAACCCTCTTTGCTGCAGACCTCGGGGTCTCGGCCTTTTGGCTTGCTGTGCGTCGGGCAAGACGAACCTGGTTCGGTAACAGTGGACCAAGTGCTCTTACAGGTACGTGGGTGTGCGCCTAACTCAGCCTGGGGGAGGAGTTGGAGCGGAGAAAGAGCCTTCAAAGAAGGCGCCCCAGAGGGGCCAGCATCTAAGTTAGATCAAGGTGAAGAAGTACTTCCTTATTTTGCTTTTTCTTCTGAGCTAAAGGACTCTGACACTTTAGTGATACTAAAAGTCCTTCTAGAAGACTTGGTTGGCTAGCTGGTAGGAGACCTAGGAAATGTCTCGCTGGGGCGTGAGCTGGGCTCAGAGACAGGTGGTTAGACAACAGGTCCTCTCAGTGGCCTGGTCGAGCCGGGAACCCAGGGGACCAAAACCCAAGGTAGAGCCAGAAACATGGAGAGGTCTGGGGGAGGATGGCAGGTATTGCAGCCAGGTCTGGAGACCCGATATTTCCACTGCAGGTCTGCTGCTTCCTCCGCAATTTTTTTAAAAATTAATTAATTAATTTATGGCTGTGTTGGGTCTTTGTTTCTGTGCGAGGGCTTTCTCTAGTTGCGGCGAGCGGGGGCCACTCTTCATCGCGGTGCACGGGTCTCTCACTATCGCGGCCTCACTTGTCGCGGAGCACAGGCTCCAGACGCGCAGGCTCAGTAGTTGTGGCTCACGGGCCCAGTTGCTCCACGGCATGTGGGATCTTCCCAGACCAGGGTGTGAACCCGCGTCCCCTGCATTGGCAGACAGACTCTCAACCACTGCGCCACCAGGGAAGCCCCCTCCGCAATTTTAAGGGCTGATATTTTGTTTCAGTCACAAGGTTCAGTATGAGTTGGAATGGGGGATAATTTTACCTGGCCCAAATCCTGTGTGATGGAGGGTCTTCACTGAGTACTTTGTTTTCTAGGGCTCCTCTTGGTTTCTTTCCTGTCCCGGGATTACCTACACCCACCTCTCACATACCAGAGGCAGTTCCGGCCGACTCGGTGGGAAGCTGTGACATGAAGCTGAGGATTCTGAGCCAGGAGCCCTGCGACACCACCCGGGTAAGACTGTTTCCTCATCTGCAATATTACACACAAATTACAGGGTGATTGTGAGGATAAAACGAGAGCACGTTAGTGGAAGCGTCATATACGTTGTAAAATACTGTGTAAATAGCCCCTGTTCTTAGGGTTTAGAGATTTTTAGTCTTAGAGATTAGAGAAGTGAGGCTTGAAGCTTGATGGCTTAGAAATGTTCTGGAAGTGATGCCAAGCTTATGGGGACACATCGGACTCCAATAGGCCAAAGTAAAGGAGGCTCAGGTGTTCTTTAGCTAGGCTTGAAAACACTCAGGGAATGGACACACAGGTGTAGGGGAAGAAGCAGTTCTCACTGCTTATCTTAACAGATATTTCTAGTGACTCTCCAACAGGACGGCTGCTTCTCATTCAGGACAGCAGAAGCCACAGGGATTACATGGAAGCAGTTTCTAGGAAGGGATGGAGAAACAGATAATGACCTGGTGTGGATGGTCTAATGCTGAGGCAGTGTTAGTCATCAGCGTGGCCACATGGTGTCCAGGGATGGTCTAGGAACTTGGCATTCCCAGTATCCCCTGGATTGGTCTTAGGAATTAAAGCATTTGGCCTTGATATGTTATTACACATTACTTGCAGCATAATGGTCCCCACTGTAATCCCTCATGTCTGCAAAGCACTTTAAAGTTACCGAACACTCAGATGTACGTTACCCACGTGGTTATGGCAGCAGCAGGGGAGGTGGATGAGACGGGCATGTTTATACCCAGTGAGTAAACCATGGCTAAACGTTCACCTGAGGAAAGTCAGCAGGCCCTCAGGATGCATTGCATTATTTACTCCTTGGTAGCTCCATGAGAGAGGCATTCAATCACGGTCTGACAGTTGAGAAACTAACATTGCAGAGAGATTAAGGAAGCTAAATAAAGTTGCACAGCTGTCTCGAGCAAGTGGCAGATCAGTGGTTGGAATGGAGGTCTGTCTTCTGACTTAAAGTCCTGTGTTATTTCCACCTTCCTCCTTTAAAAAAAAAAAAAGGAACACTGTTTTACCTCCAGTTGTTTCCAAATGGAAGCATATGTTTGGGCTGGTTGTTGAGTCTGAAATAAATAGCTCCTTTTAGACTGTTGAGACAGCCAGATGCTTTCAATATGCTCCCAAGGTCGGTGATTGGGTCTGAATAGAAGCCAGATGTCCTGGATTCCAGAGCGATTTCCTCGTGGTCCACTTCCCATCACTCCCAACACTCCATGAAACAGAGAAAGGGAAGGGGAGCCCAGACTGAGTCTGCTTTTCACATATTTCTCCTTGGAAGAAGGAGGTGAGGGAGCAGTTGAGGTTACAGTTGGGCTGGAGCCGGCTGTGGGCTTGGGCTGGGATGTGGGCTGGAAGACAAATAGCCGGGAAGAATGTGCCATGGCTTATCCCAGGCCCGTCGCACCCCTCTGCCGCCTGACCTTTCTGTCCTCCTTCATCGCTGACAGCTCAGGCTCGGCTCCCCGGCGAGGAGGAAGTGCCCCGCAGTTAGTCTGCTGATTACAAAAACAGAACCATCATAACACTTGTCAGCTCTGCTTCCTCCATGCGCTTTGGCAGATTTTTTCCCCCCAATTTCTTGTTTTATTACTGTTTGTCAGGCTGGGGAGGCTTTGAAGTTCTTTTCAAATCTGACTTTTATCAGAGCGTGTAGGAGTTGGGGGGTGGGAAATAGGGTGGATGCAACCCATCAAAATATTCTGTTCCACACCCAACTCACTCGCCTCCCTCTGTCTTTGTCTGAAAAGGTTTTTGACACGGTGTTTCTATATGTGGCCTGCCTTCCAGACGAGAGAGTGACATCTATTGTCGTAATATAGGAAGGAAATTATGATTACTTAATGATAGCATGTCGCAGCTTGTCGCTTCTTTGTTTTCCTCTTAAATACTTGCTGTCACAGCAACACACAATTGGCCTTCAATCCTGAGGCTGGTGGGACCTCGTGTGGTATGGGGTGGTGGAAGCATGACTTACTGGTGGAGCCGGGGAGGATACGAGTGAACACACAGATGTTTCTGCTGCCCGGCTTGACCTGGGGTGGAGGCCTGCTCCTTGGATGCTGGCCGTGAATGCACCAGGACCAGCTTAAACATGTCAAGTGCAGCCTTCGTCCCCCAGATGCTAATGATCTTTTCCTTGTCTGGTTTGCTCTCAGAATCTGGAGGGCTTTGTTTGTGGAGACAGTCAGCAAAGGGGGATGGGCCAGGTCTCAGCTGGTTGGGGTCACCCCCAATTTAGCTTTCTGGTGACAACAAAAATCATTTCAATCCCGTTTAATAATCTGATATGATTCCCTTTTGTTCAAACAATGGAATACAAAACATTGGGACTTCCCTGGTGGTCCAGTGGTTAAGACTTAGCTTTCCAGTGCAGGGGGTGTGGGTTCAATCCCTGCTCGGGAAGCTAAGATCCCACATGCCTGGTGGCTAAAAAACCAAAACAAAACAGAAGCAATATGGTGAAAAATTCAATAAAGACTTTAAAAATGGTCCACGTCAAAAAAAAAAAAACAAAAAACAAACCCAAAACTTTAAGAAACAAAACCTTCCAACACGCTACGTCTTCCCCAATCAGGCCCAGATCTACCAGAGCCCACCTCTCAGTCGCCTCATACTCTTTGCCCCAGCTGTGTACCTTTCTTTGTTTCCTGAAAAATCAGTTTTAATCATAGAACATTCCAAACCTAGGAAAAAGCCAGAAAACACACTCTTTTTGTATCCATTATATAAATACATGGGCAGATGTAAAAAAAAAAAACAAAAACATAATGTTGAGTGTCAAAAGAAAGTTGAAAAAATATTCTAGTGAAATATTCTTTATGAAAACTTGAAGCCCCCAAAGCCTGTTCTGTCTCCACCTGGCGAGCTGCTTCTGTTCCTTATGACCCAGTTCAAATACCACCCCCTCTCAATTCCTTGCTCAGTAGAGCTGTTGCCCCTCTCCAATGACTTACAGCCATTCATTTGTAGGGTTTCCATCGCAGGTTCGTACTCCTGGAATTATAGTTTCTGTTTTCATGTTGGGATCCCTCACTAAACGGTGAGCTCTTTAAGGACTGGGCTGCGTTCTTATTTGTACACTCGGGACATAAACTCATGGTAAGAGTCTTATCAGAAGTTTAGTGAAACTAAAACCTCATTATATGACGCAAGAACAATAACTCTAGGTAGAGAACGATTTCAAGTAGAGTTCCCAGTCTTAGTAGCGGCTCTTTTACTGTTTACAAAATGCTTTCGAACTCATCAATTCAGCTTCATTATCACGTGTTAAAGTACGTAGTGCAGGCATTATTTCCATTAAATGAATGGAGAAACTATGATTCAGAGGTTAAAGGACCTGTTTGTGGTCGCACAGCTTGTGGGTGATGGGGGCTGGCTCACCAGCTTTGGAGGTCATGCTCTTTTATTATGACTTTTTGCATTGGAGTCACTCCCATCAGGCAGTCCTTCCATCCTTCCCTCTTTCCCCTCTCCCTCCCTCTTTCTCTTTTTTTCAGTCATTTGTTTGTGTAATGAATATTAATTGTACACCATCTGTACGCACTGTGTTACTCTGGGGATAAAATAACAAGCCAAACTGGTCCTAGTTGTGGCACCTACGGAGGTACCAGTCATTTGGAGAACTTGAAATCCTTCTAAACAATACACAGTATGCCGGCTGGTAAATGTTTCGTAACTCCTTGCAAGACTGTTACGCTAGAACGGTGATAGTAGGATGAAATGCTTCCCGGTGCTTTGACAGAGTTCTGAGTACTCTGAGGTTTTTTTGAAGCTAATTGCGGGGAGGGGGGAGTATTTAATTCACTCTGTTTAGCTCTTAAGCGCTCTTTCCTCTGGTAGTGAATTGCTTAACGGTGGATGCTCTGATGCTGGCAGGTACTTTAAGTGGAATATGACTGCTGTTGCCCTCTCTTACAACCTGTACTGTTGTGTGGGCTGAAACCAATTAGACCTAAATTAATTAGCAAGAAAATGATGGGGCCACTTGCTGAGCCATTCACAATACCACGTGAAGAAAGAGGAACAGTGTTTGAAGGATGCTGTGTGTTTCTGCTCAACCCTAATGATTGAAGTAGTTCCAAATATGGAAGTAAATTTAAACCATTTCTGGATTAAGTGGTCCACTTCTTTTAACCCATGGAAGTCCTTTATTTAAAGGCAAGTTAGGAAACTATAAAGAACTCCTTATGAGTCCTGGGGCTTTTGATATGCTTTGGGATGAATTTAGAAGATATGTGGGATCATTATATTTAGATTTTTTTTTTTTTTTTTTTTGTGGTACGCAGGCTTGTCACTGCTGTGGCCTCTCCCGTCGCGGAGCACAGGCTCCGGACGCACAGGCTCAGGGGCCATGGCTCACAGGCCCAGCCGCTCCGCGGCATGTGGGATCCTCCCAGACTGGGGCACGAACCTACGTCCCCTGCATCGGCAGGCGGACTCTCAACCACTGCGCCACCAGGGAAGCCCTGTGGGATCATTATATAATTAGACTTTCTAAGACCCAAAGCAGATGAGGAAATTGATGGCAGAAAAATGTATAAGGACCAATATTCTAAGCACTATGTGAGCTACAGATAAGAAAGCTTTCTACTGAAGGACAAACTCAGTTCTCCCTGTTCTCGGTTTGTTTATAGTCTTCTTTGCCGGCACCTCTTTCACTGCCTGCTCTTTAAATTTAGAGCATTCCTGGGGCTCCAGTCTCAGCTAATGGCTCCTCCAGGACCATCTCATCTTCTCCCTGATGGTAAATACCACCTCTGCATGGACTGCTTCCAAGGCTAGGCTGCTATCCAGATGCTCCCCTGAATTCCAACTGCCCACAGCTCTTCTACTGGCTGTCCCACTAGCACCTCAAACAATTATTTCTAGAACCTAACCTCTTCTTCCTTCTCCTTACCAGCCGACTCTTCACTCAAGCTAGAAACCTGGGATTCGTTCTCTACCCCTTCCTCTCCCTCATTCCCCTCCTCCAGGATATTGAGGAGCTCTGTTCATTTTACATCTAAAATATAATTCTCAAGCCATCTTTGTATACTTCTCTCTGACCCTTGTTTAGACCGCTTTCTTGCTTCTCCGCCTCTGGGCTTATCCTTCTGGTCTCCCTTGATGGCTCCCAGCCCTCAGTCATCCCTTAAATGGCAGTTTTTCCTAGGCTTTTGCTGCCGGGATCCTCCTCTTTGAACACTGAATTGTACCAGAGTGACTTCGCCCACTTTGAGGTTTCAGCTACCATTTTTATGCTGATAGCTCCCAAATGTATGTTTCCAACTGCAGACTCTCTCCTGAGCCCCAGGTCTACGTAAGCAGTGACAAGCCAGGCATCTCCACATGGGTATTCCACAGGCATTTCAAACTCGGTGTGTCCATAAGCAAGTTCATTATCTTCCTCCCCAAAACTTGTCTCTTACTGTGAATAGCATCCCTGTCCATTCAGTCATGCAAGTTCCCATTGCCATGTGAATTCCTGGCGGTCCAGTGGGTAGGACTGCGTGCTTCCATGGCTGGGGGCCTGGGTTTGATCCCTGGTCAGGGAACTAAGTTCCTGCTGGCCACGTAGCACAGCCAAAAAAAAAAAAAAAAAACAAAACAAAAAACAACAACCAAACCAAAAAACCTAATTGCTGTTATTGACTCCTTATTCTCCTTTACTTCCTGTATACGCTTATCCTTGTTTCCAGGTACAGTTGAGTCCAGATTTTAAAACTCTCCAATCTCTCCCCTTCTCTTCCCATTGCTACTGTTTTAGTAGAGGGCACCACCATCTCTTCCCTGAATTACCACAGAAGTCTCTTCCGTGATGATCTTGTGTACTTTTTTGTAACTTTGCAATCCATATGCCACGTGGCCAGATTGATTTGTTTTGTTTTTTGAGTACTGATTGGATAATACCACTCTCAGACTTTATAGTGTTTGTGGTCCTGCAGGACTCCTAGGATAAAGCCTAACGCCTTACTTGGGCTTTGCAAAGCCCTTCCAGATCTGCCCTCCTAATAATCTGGTCTCGTCTTTCTCTGCTTCGCTGTTGGAACTGCACGCTCTGGCTATATTGAACCTACTGCTTTTGCAAGTGTGCAGTGTTTCCACTTGTCTCTGGTTGTAGACACTGTTACTGCCTATGTACCTTTCTCACTTAGATGGCATTTCCTGGTACATCAGGAAGCCTTCCTGTTGTTACATGTCATATAAATGCCTGTTTACTCGTCTGTCTTCCTCATTAGACTGGAAGCTCCTTGAGTGCAGGGACTACGTCGTGTTCATTGCTGTGCCTTCAGATGGAGGTTTCTTCTCTCTCTGTGGACAGAGAAGAAATGATCCACTGATAGTTGATGATTTTGAATTTGAATGATGTCCTCCTATATGTTCTTCTCTTAGCCTCAACCTTTTCTAGCGTGCCCTCTACACTGCTAGAGGATGATCTTTCTGAAGTGCAGGTATGACCGTGCCTCTTTCCTTAAATCTTTCAGGTATGACCTGAAATGCAGGTATGACCTGAAATGCAGGTATGACCGTGCCTCTTTCCTGAAATCTTTTCTCCGCTGCTACTGGAGAAAAGATGGGCCCCTGCTGTTTTTGCTACACAGTCTGTGTTAACTTGACTCTTAGTAGAATTGATTTCTGCTCGATCTCAGACTCTGGGACTGGAGTGAGGTTGACTGCCTCCTAGCCTTCAGGGTAGAACATGTGATCCAGGCCTAAGAAAATCATAATCGTCCTCTTGTACCCTGTGACTGGTTTGGGAATGGGCATGTTAGTCAATTAGGGACAATGAGAGTTTTGCTGGAATTTTTGGGAAAGTGACTCTTCTTAGATCTTGCTATCACATGAAGCCCAGGACTGAGGCCACAAAAATGGAAGGTAAAGTCCATACATGGAGGAAACTCGAGTGCTGATTATTTAACCCTTGAGCCTAGTAATACCTGAAGACAGCCTTACCCTGCGACTTTAGCTTGTGTAAGCCAATACATTTCCTTACTTGTTTAAGCCAGATGGGTCACATTTGTTATTTTATTTATCTGTTCATTAAACAGATATTCATTGAGTTCTTGCATTGTTCTAAACACTGTTTTAGGTGCTAGCGATAGAGCAGTGAACAGTAAACAGGTAGACAAAGTCTGTTTTCAAGGGGTTATCACAAGAGACCTCACTGATAGCTTACAAACGACTGCCATAACTTTCATAATTTATCTTATGCCCGTCTCTCCAGCTGAAGATGGATTCAGTCCTGACCATGCTGCATCTGAAGTTCCATGTTCCTTATCCCAGTATCCCTCTACCTCTGAAATCATAAACTTTTAACATCCTACCGTCCAACCACACTCTTTTATCCTTTCACATCTTGACACCTCCATTCCCCACCCCAGTCAAGACCTCCAATCTTTTATCTCCATTTTAGCCACTTCACCACACACCCATTACCATCCTGGCTCTACGTGTTCCCCGGAGACCAGCCTAGATGTTTAGGACATCACTTCAGCCCCTCTTCCAATTACCTTTGGAGTTCCTTTGCCATGTTAGTTTTTCTCTACCCTGCCCTCAGAAAGCCCCAGTTCTGCATCAACATGCCCAACCGCCATCTGCAGACCCACTCTCTGCTTTTCAGAGCATGACTGGGGGAAAACACAGAATCATGAAGATCAGTGCTACTGTATATTAATGATCTCCAAACTCTCCTGGCTCTTCATGGTTGTCCGGAGTCTTTCTGTGTCTCTCGTCAGCAATTTTCTGCATCCCTTTTAGCTGCAGTTGCAATTCTTCACTTTCGTGCGTGAGCCCTCCACGTGATCATCTAACTCTAATCTTACCTTATTCATAAAGACATGTTGAGCACTTGCTATGTGATAGGCTCTATGCTGGGTATTAGAGTCACACTGAAGAAGGTAGACAGTGATTTCAGATATGGTGAGTATTATAAAAGGGAAGTGGGTGACAGGGTGCTGTAGTGATACGTAACCTGAAGACATAAACTATTGGGAGGGAGGCTAGAGAAGACTTTGCTAAGGAAGTGACACTGATGGCAAAGGAAACATTCATTCAGTGGGAGCATCTCATGGGAAGTCCCAGAGGTGAGGAATTGGGTGCAGTGTTCATTCAGATATCTGTTGAGCGCTCACAATGTGCCTGGCGCCCTTTTCTGTGCCAGGATTTGGGAGTTACAGCAGATGCTGTCAAGGGCCTGCTCCTGTCCCTTGGACCTACTAGTTCTAGACCCTTGGTCCTAACTTCCGCTTCCCTTTGCCGGCACGTGCTGTTTTTGCGCTAGGATTTCTCTGGCTGCTGGGCCAGTTCTGCCTACACGTAAGTAGCCCAGAAGTGCTGGGATACTAAAGCCCACCTTCCCCGGCCCCCAGCATTCCTCCCGAAGTGACCTATAGGAGTACGCAGATAATAGAAATACCAGATACCAACCCCTTTGCCCCATGAGTGGGAAATCTATGACTGTGTCTTCCACACTGACTGACACACGTTCCAGGTGGATTACACACTAGCTACCCACAGTAGCTGGTTTGAACACTCACTATCGTCTTCCTGCCCAGCGTTTCCTTGAATCACGTCCCAAATAAACTCCTTGCGTTCAAACCCTAGTCTCAGGGTCTGCCCTTGAGAAATCCAAATGAAGACGGTGGTGAACAAAATGTATGAGATTCCTGCCTTCGTGGCACTTATACCCTGTAGACGGATACAGACGATGGAGACAAAAACAAACAAGATATTTTTAGTCAGAACTCGTGTGATGAATAAAGTAAAACAGGGTAATAGAAGAGAAAGTGACTAGCATGGCAGGAAGACAGGAGGGATGGATGGGCCACGTAGGTTGGGTGTTCAGGGCAGACAAGGCAGGTGAGGCTCTGCATTCTTTTTTTTTTTTGTGGTACGCGGGCCTCTCACTGTTGTGGCCTCTCCCGTTGCAGAGCACAGGCTCCGGACGCGCAGGCTCAGCGGCCATGGCTCACGGGCCCAGCCGCTCCGCGGCATGTGGGATCTTCCCGGACCGGGGCACGAACCCGCGTCCCCTGCATCGGCAGGCGGACTCTCAACCACTGCGCCATCAAGGAAGCCCCAAGGCTCTGCATTCTTCTTGTCGCCTCTTTCCTGTGTGGCAGTGCTGTGCCAGGTCTTCGTTCTTGAAGCTGCCCTCTTCCCGTGGCTCTAATGCTACTCATCTCCCTTGTTTTTCTTCCAACCTTTCTGGTGATGACAACCAAATCCCCTCCAGGAACTTTCTCTTCATCCTACTAAAATCCTAGGGGTCCGATTTCCCCAGGGGCTTTCCTATTCTTCCTTTATTCTCTCTGATGGTTTCAGCCAGCACCTCGTGGTGATGACTCTCAAATTTATGTCTATTGTAGACCTCTTTCCTGAATTCCAAGTTCAGGTGTCCAACTGTTTGTTGTATAACTCTTCCTGGATGTTTCACAGACACCCTAAACTGAAAATATCCAAATCCAGCTTAATCTTTTCTCTCCCCAAACTGGTTTTCACTTTAAATTCCTTATGTCAGGGAATGACATCACCCACATCCAATTAGTGGGTACTCTTTTTTTTAAAATTCCCTTTTAATTTTTGTCCCTTCATTTCCGTTTTCATCTCTGATCCATGTCCAGGACATCATTAAAAGCCCTTTCCTGGATTACTACAACATCTTGGAAACAAACCTCCCCCTCCCCCTTCAATCCAGCCTCTAGATGACAGCCCAAATAATAGTTCGAAAGTTCAAATTTGCCCATGTCACTGTTATGCTTAAAAGTGTTCATGGGGGCTTCCCTGGTGGCGCAGTGGTTGAGGGTCCACCTGCCGATGCAGGGGACACGGGTTCGTGCCCCGGTCCGGGAGGATCCCACATGCCGTGGAGTGGCTGGGCCTGTGAGCCATGGCCGCTGAGCCTGCGCGTCCGGAGCCTGTGCTCCGCAACGGGAGAGGCCATGATGGTGAGAGGCCCGCGAACCACAAAAAAAAAAAAAAAAAAAAAAGTGTTCATGGGCTCCCATTAACTTGGGATAAAGTCAGAGTCCTTAACATCACAGTCAAGATGCTGCACAGTCTTGTTCTTGACTCCCTTCCCAGTCTCCTCCTCAGCTGCTTTCCCTCACTCTCCTTTGTGCCTCTGTGTCATTCCATACGCTCTTCGCTCCTGCACTTTGAGGCCTGGTTTATTCTTGATGCCTGGCTCATTCTGCAGGACTCAGCTAAAGCATCACCACGTCTAGTAGAGATGTCTTGACCATCCAAAACAGGAGATTCGTCGCCTCAGAACGCCCTCAGCTCCTTCCCCACGGGATTATCTACAGGTCTGTGGTGCATTGCCGTAGTTGGTGCTTTGCTTATTTCTGTCACCAACCTCTGAGCTCCTTAAAAGCAGGTAATTGGTTATTTGTGTCTCTCAGTGCCCAAGACATGTAGATGTGCAGTCAACCTTTGTCAAATGAATTAATAGTGTAGCTTACTCCATGTGTAGGTCTGGGATGACATCTGACCTAGCCTTGACTGTTTTCCCTAAATCATACTATGAAAAATTCTATTTGACACGGAAATGCAAATTGTTTATAAAGATCACTCACCCTGTTCCTTAAACCACGTAGACCTTTGTCTGCGCTCTGTGACAGAATGCTTCAAGAACAAAGATACCTTCACATTAACTAGCCCATTTCCTGCACTTGCTGTAGTTATAATGGAGCTGTGGTTTAATCTCTGAATTCCTGTTACTTTTGTTCCATTTATGTGCTTAGTCTTAGACAACAGAATGGAGAGGATGAGTTATTCAGTAATTTTTAGCTGTGTTGTTTTGGAAATATGCTTTTGTTCTCCCTATCTCAAACTAATCTTTGGAGGTGACCCATGAAAAACAACTTGAAAAAATAAAAAAAGCAGATTTGATAATTTCCATTAAGCTTCCTGTTTATTTTAGATCTGTGTTGGCAAGGTCTGTCACGTTTTCTTCACTGTCATACAAAGTATTGCCTTTCTGTGCAGTCAGTCCTTTAAGTACTTACTGTGTTCACAATACAGTTATAAGCACTTTGTATCAATTATTTAATCTGTCCAACAGCCCTATGAAGGATTCGCATGTGGACACGTGGTAATCATACCCAAGAGAGGGTATGATAAGTTTGGGAAACTGATAGTAGTACTATGTTGCTTTCAACACAGATTGTGGGAGGAGGGGGACTGGAGAGAGATGGGTGAAGCTACAGTTAAGCAGAGGCTGCGTCTTACGGTCCTTGTACACCATGTCCAAGAGTCTGGGCTTTATCCAAAAGCAATGGAGTGTCATTGGTGGTGACCTTATTAGATTTATGCTTTAGAAAGAGCTCTGGCTGCAGAGTGGAGAATGGGTGGAAGGATCCTAAAAATGGAGGAAGACAGACCAGTTAGGATAATCCAGTAATCTATGTAAATCATAGTGGTGGCCTGAACAAGGATGGTAGACCATATAGTCCAGAGATATTTAGGAAGCAGGAATGCAGGATAGTATAGCAAGCCAAACAGAGCTCAGGACAGATCTCTCTGCCGTGTATTAAAGTGACCTGAGGCAATTTAGGCAACTTTGTTAAATGTGTAAAATGGAGATAACAGTAGTAGCCATCTCACGGAGTTCTTGGGAAGACTGAGATAATGCATGTTGTGGTAGCCAGAATACTGGTCCCCAAGAGAGATCCGCGTCCTAATCCCCAGAACTTGTGAATATGTTACCCTCTATGGCAAAAGAGACTTTGCAGTTGTGACGAAAATTAAGGACTCTGAGGTGGGGAGATTTTCCTGGGTTAGGGTCCCAGTGACCTCAGTCTAATCACATAAGTCCTTAGAAGTGGAGAACATTTCCTGGCTGTGGTCAGAAAGCAATGTAACAATAGATATGGGTCAGAGAGATGTTACGTTGGTAGTTTTTTTTTTTTTTTTTGAGAGATATAAAGAAGAAGAAATTTATTTTATGTAAATCAAGCATTTATTTATGGAACTGAACGATGGGAAATACCAGGCTAGGGAAGTAGGTTGGAGCCGCTAATAGAGGGCCTTAAGGTCTATACTAAGCAGTTTGGACTTTGTTCTCTAGCAAACGGGAATCATCCAGAGCTTTAGAGCAAGGAGTGACAGGTTCCTGTGTGAGTCACGTACGTTGGTAGTTTTGAAGAAGGAGGAAGGGGCTGTGAGGCAAGGAATGTGAGTGGCTTCTGGAAGCTGGAAAAGGCAAAGAAACAGATTCTCCCCTACAGCTTCCAGAAAGGAGCACAGCCCTGCCAGCACATTGATTTGACTCTAGTGAGACTTGTGTTGGACTTCTGACTTACAGAGCTATAAGGTAATAAATGTGTGTTCTATTAAACCTTCAATTGGGTAGTAATTTGTTACAGCAGCAGTAGAAAACTCATGCATACGTAGAGGGCTCAGCCCCATGCTGCATGCAGCAGGCACCGAGTATAGGGACTCGTTCGGACACAGTAACTGACTAGATATGGGGGAGGAGAAGGATACAGGATCAAGAGTGGTGGGGTCTTGTAACAACCTATGATGGAAAATAATCTGAAAAAAATGCATACGTGACTGAATCGCTTTGCTGTACACACGAAACTAACACAATATTGTAAATCAAGTATACTTCAAAAGAAAAGTGCTTGGGAATTCATGCTGTTGCCATGGTTTAATTTGGGAGAAGCTGAATTTTGGGAATCTGAGAGAGAGTCAAGTGGACATGTTTATAGGTTGGATATAGGCTCTGGACCTTAGAGAGGTCTGGGCTACAGACTCGTATTTTAGCGTTATCATCACAAAGAGAATGAACTTGCTTTGCTCCATCACACTCAATAGGTAGCTGGGGAAAAGGGATCCCTTCTCTGGTGCCCAGCTCCTCAAACTGGCTTCCAGGACCTTACACTCTGGATTGCCTGGGTCCACAGAGGGCATGGATCAAGATCAATGTCTTGATCAACCATTTTCAGTTGAAATCAGTATCTTATATGTGGCCATTGACCCAGGGGGATTCTGAAATTGAATGTTACTCCCCTTTCTCGAAGCAACAAAATCCAACTCTAAGGGATTATTTCACATGTGAAAAGCAGTATCAAGCCATGGATGCTGGTGCTCCTATGTGAAGGTGACTGATGTGAGGTGGTCGCTTTGCCTGATTTTTAAGGAATTGAATGTGCCTCTCATCTACCAGCAGCTTCAGCTACAAGGTATGGTCATTATTTTTCCTGATTCTTTCTGTTATCACCTGTAAGCCTGCAAGCTGGATCTGCTGTACTGTTGCTGTGTCTTGGATGGCAAAATACTCCTGCGGCTTCCATAAATAACTCTGTCATGAGGATTTCAGAACTTACACGTCCAGCTCCAGCAACGACAGAATGATGTAGGAACACAGTCAGACCTCCACGCTGACCTTATTTCAAGCTCAGAAAAGCCCCCGTTACTGCCAGGCCAGTGTACAAGCACAAATCTGTGTGTTCCAACCACAGAATCATGGACACAGCACTCGAGTTGGGCCCAGGCGTTCTCCAGGTCCTGAGTCCTACAACAGAACTACTTGGTGGATAGGAGTATCCACTAAGACTTCAGGGGTTTTCGGCGGTTCAGAGTCCATCACAAGAGGACACACTGTGTTATAGTCACCACCTCTGCCGTTTACTGGAGGCCTGCTGTTTATTTGCCTTATCCTGTGCTACGGTGTTTTACAGGTATGATTTCTTACTCTCACCATACTTTAGTGAGAAGGGTATTGTTTTTTTTTTTTTTTTTTGGTGGTACAGGGGCCTCTCACTGTTGTGGCCTCTCCCTTTGCGGAGCATAGGCTCCGGACGCGCAGGCTCAACGGCCATGGCTCACGGGCCCAGCCGCTCCGCGGCATGTGGGATCCTCCCGGACCGGGGCACGAACCCGTGTCCCCTGCATCGGCAGGCGGACTCCCAACCAGTGCGCCACCAGGGAAGCCCCGAGAAGGGTATTGTTATTTTTATCTTCATATATTAGGTGAAGAAATGGAATCTTAGACAATTTGAGTAATTTGCTCAAGCGAATAAAATGGTACAGCTCGAATTTGACATCACTTTCATCTGTTTTCAAAATTAACAGTCTTGGGCTTCCCTGGTGGCGCAGTGGTTGGGAGTCCGCCTGCCGATGCAGGGGACACGGGTTCGTGCCCCGGTCCGGGAAGATCCCACATGCCGCGGAGCGGCTGGGCCCGTGAGTCATGGCCGCTGAGCCTGCACGTCCGGAGCCTGTGCTCTGCAACGGGAGAGGCCACAGCAGTGAGAGGCCCGCGTACCGCAAAACAAACAAACAAACAAAAAAAACCAGTCTTTCTAAAGTACACTTTAGTAATGTTTGTAAGAGGATGAAGGACAGAGCTGAGAAGATATAGTACTTTCTGGTGCTTCACCCTAAGCCACAGTGTCTGTGAGAACTTCACAATCAATTTCCCCCATCCCAGGGTTGCTTATTTATTCTTTACTTCAAACCAGTATTTATTATTGAGTGCTGACCATGCCAGGCACTGTGCTGCTTGAGGAGGATGAGTCTGTCACCTTCAGGGAGCTTATTTTCTCATGGGACAAATGGATTAGTAAACAGGCAGGTGTGTTATGTTGTCTAATGACAGAAGGGGGCATCTTGCTGTGGGGACTTGGATGGAGAACCATAACACCCTCTTCATCATGTTGTCTGCCTTTCCCTGGAGAGGCCCTGTTCCAGATTGATTGTGGTCCTTCATCTGTGTGCCAGAGATCTTTGGGACACACAAATGGAGAACTGCCTAGAAGCGGTCTCCTGGTTTATATGATTACCCATCTCAGCCACCATTATTTCCCTGCCCTGTCTGTCAAGGGATGGCTGTCTTCCCCCATTCATGATAAAATGAACAGGTTCTCTAGAATGTCAGAACTGGACCTTTTAGGGCAGCTTGAGCAGACCCTCTACCTTGCCATCAAGGCCCAGCCCTTTAAAAGCAACCACAGTCCAGCAAGAGGCTGTTCACCAGAATGAAGCTGGACTTCCCTGTGTTTGCACCTGCACTTCCCGTTCCCTGAGACCTTGACTTTTGCTGCTACTCACGACTACATTGATGGCCCTTGTGCTGTAAAGTCTTCTCCTTCAGTGTCCTGTGCCCCATGTCTGTTTACCCACAGACTTCGCCTTTGCCTCTCAGACTGGATTTGACACCCACAGTGTCTGAGTGTCAGACACAAACCTGATTTTGAGATCCTTTTGCTTGTCCTGTATGCTGTGGCTAGCTCTCGTGTCAGTTCATTCTTCCTAAGTGTTGCTTTCATTCTTCTCATTGCCACAGCAAGTATTTTAAACACTTGGGCCTGACTTGTGATCCCAGCCTGCATCTTAGCCCTGTACCCCTCTATCGTACAACACAGAGCTCACGCTTCAGCGGATTTGGACTGTGGCCTGCCCGCAACACATTTCTATTTCCGTGCGAGTTACTTTCATGCCCCAAATGTGCTGCATTCATTTTTCTCTTTTAAATTATTTCACCTGCCTGGCTAACTCCTACTCATGCTTCAAGACCCAGGCAAAGCCTCTCACTCTTGGGCTGGGTCTCTGCCCTTTGCCCAGGCTGAAGTAAGAACCCTCGTTCTTACACCACGTGTGGAACTCGCACATAGCACCTTACTAGCACTGCATGACAGTTATTTCTCGACATATTCACCGCTGGTTTACAAACCAGTTCTGAGGTCAGAAACCTTGCCGCTTTCATCTGTTTATTCCAAACACCCAAGCACAATGACTGACCTTATAACAGCTGTCCTGTTATTGGTTCTTGAATAGATAAATAGATTAGTATTAGCTCTACTTGCTGTATGTTTTGAAAACATCCCACAGTGGCTAGGAGACAATACTGAAGCTGTCACCAAGACAGCAATTTCTGATATGAAACCCTTAAAAGGGTCTTACCAGGCAGAGAAGTGAAGGAGGTCATTTAAAGTAGAGGAAACAGCACAGGCCATTCAGGGATTAGGGAGAAGTGTGGTGTGTATTAAAGGATGGGGAGGTGGTGAGACATGACAGGTAGTCATGTCCGGCTCCTAAAGAGCCCTGTCTGCTGTGCTAAGGAGTTCAGACCTTACCCTGAAGTCAGTGGAAGGACCAATGGCCATTTAAAATGTGTAAGTGATGGAGTGACATGGTTAGATTTAATTGGTCCATAACTCGGGTGGTTTCTTTGGTATTTTTAAAAAGATGCTGTGCATAGGTTTTTGGAAGAGTGGTCCTAAGAAGTTCTCATCCTGCTTGCTGGCCTCCTGGCAGGGACAGGGTTGCCCTGAGAGAGCCGGGTGCAGGCATTTTGTCCTCCTTGTTCAGCCAGAGGCAAGCCTGCCACTGGAGGTCACTGTTGCACCATAGATGTGTGCGCACAGCGCCGAGCTGCCCTTTGCAAGTTGGCTTCTGCAAAGGGTGAATCCGACAACTCCTGGGCAGGTTGGAAATTCCCTAGGGCAGACATCTTTCTGTCCCCATTGAGGACTGGCCTGGTGACCTGAAAAATGTGGCTGAGGAAGAGCTGTGTTTGAGGCAAGCGGGAGAGAGGCTGGATGACCTTGTGCGGGGAGGGCTTATGCAGTCATCAAAGGCGAGGAATTTGGTGGGTCTGGACTTCATTATTCTGCGTCTGGTGTGGGAGAGGCTGGCTGCCCCTTTGGGTCAAGGCGACTCTTCTCCTGCTGCTTTCTGGTTTGAATCTGGCTGAGGTTAAGGAAGGTTATTATTGTCCTATGGGTCCGTAGAGGTCAGGGGACACAAAATGAGTTGGCATCTCAGACTCCATCCTGGGGGAGGTCTGGGGGTTGGAGGGGGCCTTCCTTGTCCTGCTGGGCTGTGACAACAGAGCTGCCTGGTACAGGGGGAAATGGACACTGAGACCCACTCCTTAAACACACCCGCCGACCGATGGACTGTACCCAGGGCCGGGCGTCAACCGAGGCATCCAACAGGACCACAGAGAAAGGAAGGAACTGATAGTTCTCTTGAGAAACTGTGCCAGGTCTTTGTATATATTTCCTCAGTTCTCAAAATAAATGTGTGCAGTGGGTATTATTTTCCCCATTTATTATTTGAAGAGAGAGGTTTAGAGCCAACATTCAAACCTATGTCTCTTGAAATAAAAAGAGCACAGTTGGTAAAACGACTGCTTGTGGGCACCTTCTGAGAATTGATCCAAGCTTGAAAACTTAGAGTCCTATAGGGGAACAGAGTCTTTGGCTGTGTGGTCTCTTGATAACTCACTTCCACATTGGTTGAGAGTAACTTCTGGTAGAAGTTGAGTAACTTTCTAATAAGTCATCCTTTGTTTATAACTTGACAAAGAAGCACTTCTCTGCACGTTAACTGATCTGATTCTTAGAATAAATACACGACCTCCAGTTTTGTAGTTGAAGAATCTGAGCCTTTAAGGATTTGCCAAAGAAACTATAGGTTGTTAGTGAGATGGGATTCAAACTCTGGTCTTTCTCTTCCCATTGCAGTTCTCTTTATAGGACACTGGAATCACACACCTAGCTAAGTCTTGGATGATGGAAAGATGTTGTACCATAGCCTGGTTAGCAGTAGAAGTCATGTAGAGGTCATGCAGCACAATATTTTATTTTTAGAGTTGAGGAAATTTCAACCCAGAAAGGTTAAGCTCTGGGGTGAAAAATGTTGTCTTCCTAAGTTGGGGTTCCCAGAGTTAGCCAATGAAAATAGAGGACTCCTAGTATTGATGGGATATACTTGTTCTAAAAAATTATTCACTGTTTATCGGAAATTCAAATTTTAACTGGACATCCTGTGTTTTATCTGGCAGCCCCATTCGAAGTCCAAAGAGGGAAAGCTAGGCTTGCTGTTCCTTTGGACATCTTTTAATTTTGGAAATAAAAACATTTTGAAAAGAGCACCCTAAGTACCCTAAAAAAGAAAGACTTTCTATGGCTTTATCCTGGCTTTGCCAACCACAGCTTCCCTGAGCTGAGCTTGCCTCAGGACATCGCCTAATGGGTTCATTTCAAAGGACATCCTACGAAAAAACAATTGCAAAGCAGTTTGAAAATACAAAGGGCTTCAGGACAATTATGAAAGAAACCAGCCCAGTTAATCATACCAACTACTCAAGGGAAACCAAAATCATGGGAAGAAATCCCTAAGGAGCATTTAGTAGAATACCCGTCCTATGTACACCTTTAATCAAGATTCAAAAGGAAGACAGCTAGTTCCCTTTGGAAACTATTATGTAATGAAATCAACCCTGCTTTGTACTCCCAGATTAATTACTGGATTTATTCTTCTCACTCAATTTATTTCTAGGTATTTGGACATTTTTCATTGATATTCTTTATGTTACTAAAACAACAACAATAAATAGTAATACTGATTTCACCTGACCAGGTGTGAGGATGATTCTAGAGCTAATGTTAAAGATTAAAATATTAAGGGAGTTTAGTGCTTCTTAAATATGTTCATATTTAACTATAGAGAGACTTTCCAGATCTATCGTGTGTATCAATGTAGGTCCAGACTTGTAATAATAAAGCTGTGTCTCTATATGGTGACTGTCATTCTGGAAAGAAAAAATTGTTCTTAAAGCTGCGTGGTGATAGGGTGGACAGTAATGCCTGTGTGTTTCACTTAACACCACATAAACGTTGGCAAATTGAATTTGTTTCCACGTCAGAGTGCTGTCTTCTGCCTTTTACCACCTTTTCCTTCACTCACCCTTTGTGCTTTCCTCTCATCACTCATTATTTCCACAAATATTTACTGAGTACCAGCTATGAAACACACACTGTGCTAGGAACTGGGGAAACAGACGAAGCCACAGCCCTGTCCTCAACACGCTCCCAGGCTAGAGGAGGGGGAAGGACCTGTAAACAATGAAGTTGAGCAGACGGAATGGGAAAGCATAGAGGAGCAGGCACTTAACTCTGCCTGGGGGAGAACGGGAAAGGAGTGGAAACCTCAGTGCAAGCCAGAGAACAATATTTACAAGACAGAGGCTTGTGGAAGGACCTCACATATTTCGTGAATGACAAGAAGTTTATGATAGAGGGAAGAAAAATGAGACTGGGGAGATGGTTGGGATCCATGTCATAAAGGTCTGTGTACATGAAACGAAGGGATTTGGATTTAATGGGAAGTCTTTGGAAATCTTTAGCAGGAGAGTGACATAAGCAGATTGGTTTTAGAGGAAAAGAACTGAGAGAGAGGAGTCTATAGGATAAGTAGCGGGGTTGGGGTAGATCAGCAGAGGGGCCAGTTAGGATGCCACTGCATCCAAAGGGGTAATGTGGGACTGGTGAAAAGCTTGTGCTGGGGGTGGGGTAGAGGGAAAGGAGACCAGACTCCCTGTGGTTTTATTCCATTTTTATTCTTTTGATCTTTCATCTTCAAGTCCTGCAAAACTCAAAGTAGTAATTGCGTAGGATGATACAAGTGTGCTCCAATTAGAGGAGGTTCCAATTAGATGCCAGAGTTCGGAAAGGTCTGTAGAGAGCTCACAAGGAATGCAGTTACGAGAATATTTCTGGAAATGTTAGTCCAAGCCCAACTTTTCAATTATTTTTATTAATGCTTCAGAGATAGAAACCTTGATTAAATTTGCAGATGCCAGGGAATTGAAGGAAATAGTTAATGCACTGCTTGGAAAAATCAAATTCCAAATGGATATTTAAAATAGTCAGAGATCAGCTAAGTCTAATCAGATGAAATTTAACAGGGATGCATGTAAAGTTATGCAGTTGGATCCAAAAAAGCAATGTAGAATTCCAGAATGGGGAAACTCTTAGTTTGCCAGTATGAGGAGTTTTCAGTGATAACACATTGGTACAATGTCCCTTCTTTCAAGATAAATGGTTTCTTATGCTCTTTCAATAAATGTGTGGTAGTAGGGTAGTAGCTGCTGCAAAAAAGACTCCTAAATCTCAGGCTTAACATAATTGCAATTGAATTCTTGCTCACTTAACTATCCAAGTCAGATATCGCACGTCTTGTGTGTTTTCTTCCACGTGGAAGCCCAGGTCCTGGGTTCCTTCCATGTGGGGGCCAGGCAGTTCTCTAAGCTTTGGCCTCACTGTCATTTGCATCCGGGTGAAGAAGAGGGAAGAAAGAGTGGAGAGAGGACCTCTGTTTCATGAAAACCTCGGCCCAGAGATATCACATGTCATTTCCTCTTACATTTCATTATTGAGGGAGACTAGGAAGTATAGTTCTTGGATGGGAGACTGCTTTTTTTTTTTTTTTTTTTTTAATTTTTGAATTTTATTTACTCTTTTATACAGCAGGTTCTTATTAGTTATCCATTTTGTACATATTAGTGTATGTCAGTCCCACTCTCCCAATTCATCCCACCACCACTGCCCCACCCCGCCACAGGAAACTGCCTTCTAGTGACAAAACTATATTATGAAAGTAGGAAGACCCATATTGCTGACTTGTTCACCATCCATCCCCCTTAGGCCATCCAGAATGCAGATGATAGTCCCAGCTTGGGCCAGTCCCCAGTTTGTGGATTAGTATCATTTGAGAGCATTCCATTTAGGAGGAAAAATTGGCAAAGTAAAATATACTTGGAAGCAGTGGAACAGAAGAGACAATGGAAAGATCTGTGAATGTTTAGTCTAGAAAAGAGGAGGCCCTCAATGGCTATCTCCAGCTATTGGAAATCATCTTAAATGTTATAGTTCCTCAGTGCTCTATTTTATGCTTCTCGTTTCTCAGACTGTGTTCTGTACCTGGATGATCTTACCTGCTCTTAAGCTCATTATTCACTTATATGCTGGGTTTATTTCTCCAAGCTCGTTTTTTTTCCCTCTGAGCTGCTTACTTGTCCAGTTACTAACCATGCAACTTAACTGATATTTTACAGTTACATCAAACAAATCCAGCATCAACTCATTGGTTCTTGGTGTACCAACAATTGGCAGTACCAACAGTCACCTCATTACTCAAGTTAGAAGCCAGAATCATCTATGAACTGCCACCTCTCCTTTATCACCTGCATCAAATGAGTTATCCAGGCCTGTCAATTTTATTTCATAAATATTCCTTAAATATGTACATATTAGTACATACTGAACTCAGGTTTTCATCATTTTTTCACCTGGATAACAAAACTTAAATGGTCTCCCCTCTTCCACCCTTGTTCCTCTACACTCTGCCACTAGAGCAACCTAACAAAAAGGTACATTTGAGTTTATTATTCTCTTTTTCAAGTCACTTCAAAGCCTTTAGGTCTGATATACAAGTCTCTTTATCAGATTCTTGCCTATGTCTCTAACCTCACTGCCTACCACTCCCCCCTCATATCATTCTACTTGTAGTTCCTTGAATATACCATAGTATTTCTCATTTCTTCGTGTCGTTAAATTTCTTTCCTTTAGGGAATTACTTCTTTGGCTAATTCCTATTTGTCTTTAAAAGTCCACTTGACTTCCTCTAACCCTTCAAATCTGAATTAAGTACCCTGTTCTATACATCAGAACACTCTGAGTATACTAGTACACATCTGTCTCCCCACTACAATGTAAATATCCCTAAAGCAAGGTCCATGCCTCATTCGTTCATTTATTTACTGTCTAGTACCCAGCACAGTGCCTGGTGCACATTCAGGTAGTGTCTGACTTGAATTGTCCCACGGAAGAGGGAATAGATTTGGTCTCTGCATTTCAAAAGGCAAAACTACAGGATAGAAGCTTTGGGCTTTCATTCGGTGGTAATGCATGCAATTGATAGGTGACTTTGGAAAGTAGTGGGTTTCCTCTCATTCACTGTATTCAAGTGGAGGCTGGAAGAGCCACTTGATAAGGTATAATAGTGGGGATTTAAGCAGCCAGTGGAGGGCTTGGGCTTGACATCCTGTAACATCCCAATAAACCATAAGATGCCATAATTTTGATTCACATTTGTTGGTTTTATTAAAAATATTTTAATCATCTGAAGTGTGTTATGGGACTTAATCAACGGTTTTGGAAAATGTTTTAAAGAGGAAACAAAGATCTGTAGGTAGAAAACCTAGTCTAAATAAAATATATTGGAAAAATAGAAATCTTTCTGAATCATTCCTAACGACTCTTTTCTGATGTTCATGCATATTATAATAGCTGGGCCAAAAAAGGGGTGTTAAGACCATGGTTGAGATGCTTTAATGAGTAATTACCTTTCTGTTATGTTACCAAACACTGTGTGTTTAGTTTCTCATAAAGGATTTAACAGAGAAGATGACTGATTGTTCGAGATCTCATGAACATTCCTTTGAGGGCTCTGACCTATTGCATCGAGTCTTGCACCTATTTAAAATACTTGAACCCTTAATATTGTGACTCCAAATTGCAAATCCTTTGGTTTAGCTTTTCTGGGGGCATTGTTCAGAAAGGAGACAGCATTAGGCAAATGAAGGAAAAGCTTTCTTTTTGCAGAAAGAGATCTCTCCTCCTTTAATCTCCTAGGGGAGACTTTGCCTGCAGAAGCTGAAACTCAAGGAGAAATACGGCTTTGGACTCTCTGGCCTTGAAGCCCGCCAGAAAATTTTATTCTCGTAATGTACAGACTTGTTTTTCTATCAGTCTTTAAGAAAGATTATCCCATTTGTCTCACAATAGGATGAGCATGCACTTTTATACTTCCTTGCATGAAAGACAATGTTTGGGATTTCTTTAATGTGTGTAAGTTCTTTGAGGGGAGGCATATTTAAGAAAGAGTTGGGTGTAGTGGAAAGAGCATTGGATTTGGAATTAGGTACCTGCATCTTTTTTTCTTTTTTTACATCTTTAATGGAGTGTAATTGCTTTACAACGTTGAGTTAGTTTCTGCTGTATAACTGACGGCTGTGAGGTGATACCTCATTGTAGTTTTGATTTGCATTTCACTAATGATTAGTGATGTTGAGCATCCTTTCATGTGTTTGTTGTCAGTCTGTACATCTACTTTGGAGAAATGTCTATTAGGTCTTCTGCCCATTTTTGGATTGGGTTGTTTGTTTTCTGGATATTGAGCTGCATGAGCTGCTTGTATATTTTGGAGATTAATCCTTTGTCAGTTGCTTTGTTTGCAAATATTTTCTCCCATTCTGAGAGTTGTCATTTCACCTTTTTTATGGTTTTCTTTGCTGTGCAAAAGCTTTTAAGTTTCATTAGGTCACATTTGTTTATGTTTGATTTTTTTTTTCTTTTTTCTTTTGCATCTTTACTGGAGTATAATTGCTTTACATTGGTGTGTTAATTTCTGCTTTATAACAAAGTAAATCAGCTATACATATACATATATCCCCATATCTCCTCATTCTTGCATCTCCCTACCACCCTCCCTATCCCACCCTTCTAGGTGGTCACAAAGCACCGAGCTGATCTCCCTGTGCTATGTGGCTGCTTCCCACTAGCTATCTCTTTTATATTTGGTAGTGTATATATGTCCCTGCCACTCTCTCACTTCATCCCAGCTTACCCTTCCCCCTCCCCGTGTCCTCAAGTCCATTCTCTACGTCTGTGTCTTTATTCCTGTCCTGCCCCTAGGTTCTTCAGAACCATTTTTTTTTTTTTAGATTCCATATATATGGGTGAGCATACAGTATTTGTTTTTCTCTTTCTGACTTACTTCGCTCTGTATGACAGACTCTAGGTCCATCCACCTCACTACAAATAACTCAATTTCATTTCTTTTTATGGCTGAGTAATATTCCATTGTATATATGTGCCTCATCTTCTTCATCCATTCATCTGTCGATGGACACTTAGGTTGCTTCCATGTCCTGGCTATTGTAAATAGAGCTGCAGTGAACATTGTGGTACATGACTCTTTTTTTTTTTTTTTTTTTGCTGTTTGTGGGCCTCTCACTGTTGTGGCCTCTCCCGTTGCGGAGCACAGGCTCCGGATGCGCAGGCTCAGTGGCCATGGCTCACGGGCCCAGCCGCTCTGCGGCATGTGGTATCTTCCCGGACTGGGACACGAACCCGTGTCCCCTGCATTGGCAGGCGGACTCTCAACCACTGTGCCACCAGGGAAGCCCTACATGACTCTTTTTGAATTATGGTTTTCTCAGGGTATATGCCCACTAGTGGGATTGCTGGGTCATATGGTAGTTCTATTTTTAGTTTTTTGAGGAACCTCCATACTGTTCTCCATAGTGGCTGTATCAATTTACATTCCCACCAACAGTGCAAGAGGGTTCCCTTTTCTCCACACCCTCTCCAGTATTTATTGTTTGTAGATTTTTTTTGATGATGGCCATTCTGACTGGTGTGAGGTGATACCTCATTGTGGTTCGGATTTGCATTTCCTTAATGATCAGTAATGTTGAGCATCCTTTCATGTGTTTGTTGGCAATCTGTATTACCTTCTTTGGAGAAATGTCTATTTAGGTCTTCTGCCCATTTTTAGATTGGGTTGTTTGTTTTTTTGATATTGAGCTGCATGAGCTGCTTGTAAATTTTGGAGATTAATCCTTTGTCATTTGCTTCATCTGCAAATATTTTCTCCCATTCTGAGGATTGTCTTTTCATCTTGTGTATGTTTTCCTTTGCTGTGCAAAAGCTTTTAAGTTTTAGTAGGTCCCATTTGTTTATGTTTGATTTTATTTCCATTACTCTAGGAGGCGGGTCAAAAAGGCTCTGCTGTGATTTCAGTCATAGAGTGTTCTGCCTATTTTTTCCTCTAAGTGTTTTATAACACGAAAGACCCCGAATAGCCAAAGCAATCTTGAGAAAGAAAAATGGAGCTGGAGGAATCAGGCTCCTTGACTTCAGATTATACTACAAAGCTACAATAATCAAGACAGTATGGTACTGGCACAAAAACAGAAATATAGATCAATGGAACAAGGTAGAAATCCCAGAGATAAACCCATGCACATATGGTCACCTTAGCTTTGATAAAGGAGGCAAGAATATACAATGGAGAAAAGACAGCTTCTTCAGTAAGTGGTGCTGGGAAAACTGGACAGCTACATGTAAAAGAATGAAATTAGAACACTTCCTAACACTGTACACAAAAATAAACTCAAAATGGATTAAAGACCTAAATGTAAGGCCAGGCACTATAAAACTCTTAGAGGTTCCTGCATTTTAAGTACTGTTAATTTTGCCTATTGTTGTTTGGGGGCTCTGTCCATATCCACAAAGTGAAGTCATTGGACAAAATAGCCTCTAAGCTTCCTACTGTTATATTGTGTTCTGAGATTCCAGATGGTACCTTTGTAATGCCCGCAAGAGTGCTTGCTACTTGGATTTGACCAACTTAAATGAAGAAAATGACCTAAAGCTGGTGTCTTAAGTTCAAATCCAGGATCCTCAACTACATTACGTACGAGGAACACTCCTCAGAAATAATGATGCTGTTTACCCTGGATTCCCTTTTATGAACACCCCCTCCCCATACTAGGACTACTTATTAATGATTGTTAAATATAAGCATGGGACTCTGTTTATAGCAATTACTTCTAAAATTTCCCCTCTGTCATCAGTACCTCCTTACTCCAGGTTATCCTACAAACTACCAGAAATTTAATTTTCCCATGGATTTCCTTCCAGCTGCTCAAAAATGCATCTGAGCTCTTCGTTGGTTATGGAATAAAATCCACATTCCTATATATGCAATTCAGGGCTCCTGCTCTTTCTTTCCAAATTTGTCACTGAACATATTCTATGCATAAAACCTCTGTTTCAAGCAGGGTGAAAGCTTTGTTGTTGCTCCAGGATGGAGGAAGATGAGGTGCTTTCCTACCTGCATGCCTTTTCTCACACTGGTTTCCCTGCTCACTCATCCCCCTTCTTATGTTTTGCGATGGAAATTCTTCCCATTTTTTTTTTACAGTCAGCTTTAATCCACTCCTCCATCCTGCCTGATTCTCCATAGCCCACCATGATAGCTCTCAATTACTAGGTAGATACTGTAACTAGTTCACCAACAACATTTAGCCGTAGATGTGTTTCAGATAATTATACATTGGGCACTTAGCGGGAACTGCCTACCAGTGCTGGGGTGTGTTTTTCTTATTTTCTTATGAATTGAACTGCTTTATGATCAGTCTAAAACGTAGAAGGTGATTGCTTCTGAAAAGTGGGATGCATCTTTTCTTTGTTTCTTGGCATTTTTCCTATTAGGAATGGAAATTGAGCAGATTAAATAGGACTCAATCTTGAATCTACAAATGACACCAAACCTGAAATGATGCTGAGGTTGGAAGCGATTTAGTTCACTTGAATTTTATTTGGGAGATAATGTTTTCCTTCTGGGAAGAGAAATGCTAATGAAAAAAATCACCTCCCGACTACAACTCAGAAGTAATAGGAATCTGGCCAGAAATATGATCTTATGAAAACTCTCCAAGCAAAGCATCTTATACTCATGTCTGTGCCTTTGGATTGACATTCTGATGTTTGCCTTTCTCTGGTTTCCAGAGATCAGGGTGGAGAGAGGCGCCAGGGTAACAAGCCAAATAGGTCTATTATGGGATGTCATGCTCACTGGGCATGAGTGCTGTCTCCTAGGACATTTATAGCGTTTATTACTCAGCCCAACTTTAATAACACATGGACAAGCCTGGGGCAATTTGTAAAGGATCTGAGAGTTTTTTGTTATGAATGTCTGTATTATAGAATTAGTGAGTCTCAGGATTGGACTGGATTGGAAAGATGATCTCATCAAAGGGGCCCCAGCTCTCTACTAGAGAAGAACTGCTTTTAATATCCCTGACATTCTAAATGGTCATGGGTATGGGGGGACCATTTATAAGAATAAGTTGGCAGATGGTGACTGTTAAGTTGTAAGTTGGGATATGGGCAAAAATGGCAAATACTAACTCTACCTTTTCCTTTGGAGCCATGGAGAGATGAGACAGGCCAGGAGTGACCAACCATCCTAAATTTTCTGCTACAAACCATAGAGAGGAGAATGGGGTTCAGTGATGTTAGCCAATGAAGAAAGATTCCAATATCTTCTAGATCAGTGGTTCTTTTTTTTTTAAATTGGAGTACAGTTAATTAAATTTATTGGAGTATAATTGATTTACAATGTTGTGTTTCTGCTGTACAGCAGAGTGAATCAGTTATACATACACATATATCCACTCTGTCTTAGATTCTTTTCCCATATTGGTCATTATAGAGTATCGAGTAGAGCTTCCTGTGCTATATAGTAGCTCCTTGTTGTTTATCTATTTCATATATAGTAGTGTGTATATGTCAATCCCAATCTCCCAATTTATTCCTCCCTCGCCCTTTCCCCCTTGGTAACCATAGTTTGTTTTCTACATCTGTGACTGTATTTCTGTTTTGTAAATAAGTATATTTGTACCATTTTTTTTTTTGGATTCCACATACAAGCGATATCACATGATATTTGTCTTTCTTTTTCTGAGTTACTTTGCTCAGTATGACAATCTCTGGTTCCATCCATGTTGCTGCAAATGGCATTATTTCATTCTAGATCAGTGGTTCTTAAACTTTAATGTTCATCAAGTCACGTGGAGATCTCGGTAAAATTCAAAATCTGATTCAGGAGTTCTGGAATCTGAGATTTGTTGGAAGCTTCCAGGTAATGCCAGTGCTGCTGACATATGAACCACATTTTAGGTAATAAGACTCTAGAATCTACCATACTGATCAATCCGCTGGGAATGGTGCCCCATGATAACCATCTCGAATAGAGAAGAAACGGACTCTTACCTCATAGTGATGAAAAGATTGCTGAGTTATAGATGGTCAGAATTGAAAAAGAACTTTTAGAGCTAATCCAGTTAATTGGTTCCCAAATTTATTTTTTAAAAATTCTTTTTCTTTTAAAAGCAAAATTACACATAGTACTTCAGTATATTTAAAACAGCTCAAAGCTTTGAGCCTGGAGCCAACTCACCTTCCCTCGTCTCCCCTCAAAGACTCGTAGGTCATTTCCTTAGAACCCCAGGACTCTGAGTAGCACTTTAAAAACTGCTAACCTTATTCAATGCATTAGGAAATAGTAAGATGGAACCTAAATCCAAATCACAATTGCTAGTCTGATATTCTTTCTGGTATGCAAGGCATCATAACTTATTTATGACCTTGGTTTGGAGGCTAATTATCACTGATATGCTCTATCTCTGGTTATCTGCGCTTTGGTCAGCCTCTGACATAATACCTGATATTTGTTACATCCCTTGCACCCACAGCTAACGTTGGACTGGAGAAAGTCACTTAACCTTTCTGTGTCCCAGGTTTCTGTTCTATAAAATGAAGAAAATTATAACCTTCTCTAAATATGTTACCAGCACAGAGTGTCCAGAACCTTATGGGAACTAAATAAACGTTCAGTGAATGTAAATTAAATGAGGGCAGAGACTATATTTCACCTGTCTACCATTGTAACCCCTATGAATGTCTTGCATGGCACCCGTTATGAGCGGACATTGATGAATATTTGTTAAATGAAGAATGATGATACGGTATCGTAGGCAGGAAACTATTTTTGAAACTTGTGTTACAAAAATTGAAGGAATCACTAGGATGACATGATAAGTAAGCTCTAAAGCATCTATTTGCTCTGCTGACTGTTGACAAAAGGGAACCATGTTATCTGTGTCTCTGGCATCTGGTTACTCACAACCTCTGACAAACAGCAATGATTGGAATAGACAGGGTTTAGTAAAAGTTAGGTGTAAATCTGATCCTTTAAAAAGGAATTAGAAAGGAAAATTTTTACATAATGTATAGATATGGGAAATGCATTTTAGATTGAGGAACAAGGGCAAATATATTTTGGGTGGAAAGTAAAGTAGTCGCAGATCATTTTACTTTCAAACTAGGCATGCGAGGGATTTTGTTAGCCTTCCTCTGAGAAACTGGAGAAGGCATCATGAAAGAAATGGAATTCTCAGAATTGTGCAGTTCCCAGCTCTTTGGCAACAGGTTAAAGCATTTGTCAGAGTGGAAGTCGAACTATCATCTGGCTTGTTTCTGGGCAAAGGCCGGTGTAGAAAACAATTGCACCTTCTGTAGAGAAATGCACAGGAGACAAGTATTGATACAAACTCTACTCATCCTGGTGTTATTCATCTCGTTGGGGACTAAGACATTTGGGACTCAGTGCGTGGGTGAATTGGCTGGGGCTGGACTGTGGGAAGAGGACTCTGCAGCCAGCGTGTGTACTTTAAACAACTGCACCAGGATTAATTTATCTCCTTTTCTTATTTGCAAAGCCTTGATGGAGAATATCCGCTGGTTCTGTTGGAGAAAAGAGACTTCCTGAGACATGATGTAATTCTTGCAAAGGGGAAACACATGTTGAGTTCTGCAGTGCAAAACAATACTGAGGTGCTGATAGCCGAGCTGTCAGGTCACATGACAGGATACAGTGGGGGTCAGGCAGCACTACCCAGGAGCCTTTGGGGCCTGGGGTGTGGGGGAGGAGAAGGGAAGAAAAGGTCTCTGAAGCTATTTAAATATAGAGGCTCCATTAAGTTTATGAGAGTCTGGAAGGAATGCTTTTCTGTTTTTAGTTAGAATGATCTTCCTCCTTGGAACACGACATAGCACACATGTGCTTCTTTTTTACCCCCAGAGACAGTAGGTACTTAGAGTGTTTGTGGAAAGAAAGTTTCAGTAAATCTGCATTTTAAAATCCAGTAAAATAAATGACGATTTTTATCAGCAGTGTCCTTCTTAATGAATTTCTCATAATCATACATGACTAATGCAGCTATCGTGGAGTAGTGGGCTAAACCTTGGTACTAGGGCTTTAAGGTTACTCTAGATCTTATTTTGCCTGAACAGTTAAAAATTAGATACATGTCCATAGGTGTCAGCAAGTGAGAAGTCAGGGTTTCGCTAGGCAGCAGAAGACTAAGGTGATAACCTATTTATGTCTCTGAATCTCTCATCTCTTAATCTAGCTAGTATTGACAAGCTGCATAGCCCTGTATTTGGTGCTGTGGTATTAGATAATACAATAATTACAAAGGTGAGAATAACTCACTTTCTTCTTTAAATAGTTATTTTTTTAGTTGATGAGATCATAAAAATATAAGACCTTGCTACTCAACAGTGGCGTCCTCTCAGACTAGAAGCATGGACGGCACTTGGGAGCTTGTAAAACTACAGAGCTCAGATTCCACTCCAGGTGGTCCGTAGGCACGTTAAAGTTTGAGAAACCCCGGAGTAATGTATTATGGGAACATAAAAGAAGAAGAAATGACTTGTGGAAGGATGCGAATGGAAGACTTCAAGAGAAGTTGGCACTGAGATGGGCTTTGAAAAATGGGTATCTAGAAATACGCACAAAGACTCAGATGTGAGAAAACAGTGGATTAGAGAAAGGGAAATAATCCAATAGGCAAATGTATTGTGGGGAAAGTGGAGATGAAATTGAAAGATCCTTTGGGGCAGATTACCATACTAGAAGTTTGGGCTTTTGTATCAATAGTATAGATTTAAAAACATGATTTTTTTTTATTAGTTGTTTTTTTTTTGGCTACACTGAGTCTTCGTTGCTGCGCGCAAACTTTCTCTAGTTGCGGCGAGTGGGGGCTACTCTTTGTTGCGGTGCGCGGGCTTCTCATAGCAGTGGCTTCTCGTTGCAGAGCATAGGCTCTAGGTGTGTGGGCTTCAGTAGTTGCAGCACGCGGGCTCAGTATTTGTGGCATGTGGGCCCTAGAGCTCATGGGCTTCAGTAGTAGCGGCACGCAGGCTCAGTAGTTGTGGCTCGCAGGCTGTAGAGCACAGGCTCAGTAGTTGTGGCACATGGGCTTAGTTGCTCCGTGGCATGTGGGATCTTCCCAGACCAGGGATCAAACCTATGTCCCCTGCATTGACAGGTGGCTTCTTAACCACTGTGCTGCCAGGGAAGCCCTCTCCGTATACTTCTAAACTTTTCTCTTTATTGATGGTTTTTGGCAGTTTGATTATGATGTGAATTCACGTTTCTTAAAAATCATATTTGGAACAACTTCCGTCACTACTACTTTAAATACATTTTCTGTCCTCCTTCTCTCCTTTTGGGGTTCTTAACTATACATGTAGTAGTCGTTTGACATTGTTTCATAGGTCATCAAGATTCTGTTCATTTAATTTTTTTTCTCTTAAACTTTAATCTGGAGAGTTTTTAGTGCTGTGTTTTCAAGTTTACTGATATTTCTTCTAATACGCTGTAATCCAGTAAATATTTTTCTATCAGATATTGTAGTCTTCTTTTCTAGAAGACCCATATGTATGTTTTGTTTTGTTTCATTTTTTTACGTCTTTCATCTTTTCCCATATTTTGTTTCTTTTAATTCAAGGTTTAGTAAACTATGGCCTATGGGCCAAATTGAACTGATGATCTGTTTTTGTATGGCCTGTGAGCTGGGAATGGGTTTTATGTTGTAAAAGATTATTTAAAAAAATTGAAAATATGCAACAGAACATATATGGTCCATAAAACTGAAAATATTTGATATCTGGTCCTTTACAGAAGGATTTTGCTGATCTCTGCTTTAAATCCCTGACTTAAATCATATAACAGCTGTTTTAAGGTCCTTGGTTCCTAATTCTGTGACCTCTGTAATCTCTAGGTCTGCTTCTGTTGACTAATACTTTCCTTCTTTGCTGCTGCTTTGAAGGCTAGTAATTTTTTATTGGATGTTAGGCATTATGTATGTTATGCTGTTGAATATTTGCATCTTGTTGTCTGTCTTTAAAAAATCTGAGGCTTGCTTTGGCAGCCTGTTTCATGACTTACGGATCAGCTTAATACCTCTCAAGGCTTTGTTTTGGGGCGAGTTTAGCCCTACCAGCAGGATGTGACTTTCCTCAGTGCCCTCCGTGTTCAACAGGGTCTCTCCATTCTGGTTGATCGTCCCTGGAATATCTTCTAGGTGTGTGTGGGCTCAGGGAATTGCTCAGCGTGTGGCTCCCTGGAAGTGAGTCAAGTTTATCCTGCCATGTAGAGTTTTATTCTAAACTTGCACAGATCAGTATTGAGCCAGAGGCTGCCCAGAGGGGCAGGTGTGTAGATTTTTGGAGCTCTCTCTTTGCCTGCTTCCTTCCTTTTCCGTGCTCTTTCCCACAGGTCCCATATTCTTTGTCGCAGATTACTTCTGACTCTTCAGCTCGGTAGAACCCTGGGTCTGTGCTTGGGTTGCCCCACCTCACCTCTGCAGCAGCCTGAACATTGCCTCCAGAGAGAGAGAGAGACGGTGCATCGTAGGGCTTTAACCTTGCTCCTTCCCTTCTCTCATGAATTGCAGTTCTGTGCTGCCTGGGCATTCCAATCTCAAAATATTTGTTTCATGTATTTTGTTTACTTTCTAGCTGTTTACAGTGGGAGGGCGAGTCTTGTGCCGGTTCCTCTTTCATGGGCCAAGAGCATGGGCATTTGAGTCAGACTTGTTTTCTGGTTCTGACTCTGTACTCACTAGATGTGTACCTTAGGCTAGTCATTAACTTCCATAAGCATCATTTTATCATCTGTAGAACAGAGATAGTAAGAGGACGTTTTGTTGGAGATTAGAAGGAAGTCACTTGTTCAGTGTCATACAGTAAGCGGTAGAGTTGGTCTCCCTCCCAGGAACTCCGTCTCCAAAGCGCCTGTTTTATGTCAGCACTGACCTTGGTTAGCTCGCATAGAAATGGTTGCGCCACAGAGACCAGAAAGTCAAAGGGCCCCAGAAAGGGCCACATTTGTGCAGAATGTGTTACAGGAAATGAAAGGTTCTAAAGCCATGATTAGATCTGAATGGATGCTCAGACTGGAACAGAAGTTTGTTGCTTGCTGGGGGCAGACACCGTGTGTAATGGTGAGGCAGATGCCAAATGGTGAGAACAACGGGGTTTCTTCCTTACCGAGCGCTCGGTTATGCTGTAATTGATTCAACCAATATGGTTGATTGTTCCCATTTTCCACTCTCTCCCCTCACCCACACCACTGGGGTGCTTCAGTCAGACCCACTCTACCCTTTCTAGCTGTCTACCATTCCCAGCTCTCTGCATGAAATATCACTTTAGTGCATGGGGCTCCTGCATGTCCCAAGTGGGTATTTAGTCCTTGAAAAGAGCATTTGAGTAAACATACAGTCAGCACTTTGAGGGGGCAGCAGTCCAAGACACGTCTGTCAAAGGGGGCATCAGGGTGGACTTCAGTTGTCCTGTGACTGAAGCCACGGCAGTGGGTCTGACAGGTGCCAGATGCATGAATTTTGATAGAAGATCAATTTGGATTATGATCCCATCTCTGCCGCTTCCTAGCTGGATTACACTGGGCAAATTACCTAACTTCTTTCAGTCTCCGTCTCTTAATCTGTGAAATGATGAAAATAGGTGCTTTGTAAGATTAAAGAAGATAGTGTATGCAACACACTTTGAACATAGTGGAATTGAGAAAAATAACATCCCTCTCGCCAAATAGTAACAAGAGAGAGTCTACCCACAAAAATCTAACTCTCAGATGTCCATTCCACTTCATTTCCTCCCAGATTCTTGGACAACTAGGAGCCCAGAGCCTGTGCTAATGTTGCTCTTATAACCAGCTTCATTCACAGACCTGATCCTAAATGGGGTTCGATCTGGCAAACAGAAACCAAATGCATTATTGATTGATTGCCATGCCACCTGGCATGTGGGATCTTAGTTCCCTGACCAGTGATCGAACCAGTGCCCCCTGCCTTGGGAGCGCAGGGTCTTAACCACTGGACCGCCAGGGAAGTCCCCCAAATGCTTTTTTTTTTTTTTTTTTTGTGGTACATGGGCCACTCACTGTTGTGGCCTCTCCCATTGGGGAGCACAGGCTCCGGACACGCAGACTCAGCGGCCATGGCTCACGGGCCCAACCGCTCTGCGGCATGTGGGATCTTCCCGGACCGGGGCACGAACCCGTGTCCCCTGCATCGGCAGGTGGACTCTCAACCACTGCACCACCAGGGAAGCCCCCCCCCAAATGCATTTTTAAACAGAAAATTTAATGTTAGGAGTTTGTTAAATAGATATTGGAAGAATGAAAAGGCAAAAAAGGGACACAGAGGCAACATGGAGATGGTACCTGCAGGAAGCAGCTGCCATTCCTAGGGTGTTCCCTGGGGGAGGACAAGAGACAAGTTAGGAGGTTAGAACCCAAAGCTTAAAGAAACAACCCCAGGAAGCTGGGACTGAGAGGAGGGAGTCTGACCTTGCTGATGCCACAGTAGCTTGTTTTGGGGACCCTTTGGAAATGGGATTCAGGCATCTGAAGAAGGGGTACTGCTCAACTGGTGATGGTGCCTCTGAAGGGCCCTGTAATAAGTGAGAAAGACCTGGATACTGGGCCAGTTGTACTGCATCTCACTGTCACCGCTGAGATGGAGAACTCGGTGGGCGACACAGAAACGGCAAGTAAGCAGGAAGAAAAAGCCCCTTCTCTAGGCTAACAGTCTATCGACAGAGCCCAACAGGTATCTGGCTGGCAGAGAAGTGAGGTGTTCTGTGTCCATGCCCGAGTGTCATGAAGCAGAGTCCAGGAGGGTGGATTTGGAGCTGAGAGGCAAGAGCTGAAAAAACCAGCCCTATGTGCTTTGTACTCCGATCAGTGACCTTTTCCTGATCTCCTTGACTCCCAACTCCCAGATGTGTTTCCTGTTTACAGGCTTGCCTCCATGCTAGAACTTGATATTTCGTCCCATTTACACAGCTCTGATCTTTGGGATTCTCTCCTTGATTAGGATTTGCATTAGTTAAGACTCTTTTGGGTGCAAGTCACAGAAGGCCAACTTGACCTAGCTTAAACTTTTGTTTGGAGCCTATGTTGGATAATAAAACCAGGAAAGACAAGGTGCACCTGGGGGCAGGTAAAATAAGGATGCCACACTTCTGGTATTCCTCCTCCATCCCTGGTCTGGTCTGATTTTTCTCTACAAGTTGGCTGAGTCTTTCCCCTTGTAGGCAGACTTCCTCACATGAATGGTGCATGGCAGCCTGTAGCTCTGGGCTCACAGTGTCACCACTGTGTAGAAAGAAAAGAGTTTTCTCTCTCCTAGCTCCAGAGTCAACAATTCCAGGGAATTCTGATGGGCTGGCTTTGGTCCTGGGCCCTCTCCTTGGACAAGGAAAGGAGGTATTATCTTTTTGGCTTAGCTGAAGTCTTATGTCCACCCCTGTGAATCTCAGAAGAAATGAGTGAGATCTTGGGAAAATAAGACCAATAGTTGTCCACTATAATTTTTAATCGTTTTTTAACTTACAGACAGGAATTCCCTCATTATTCCTATAAAACAATGACAGATGGAAATTGTATGCTGATAGGTGTGTTCTAGGCAATACCTTGATTGCATTGTCATTTCTGCACACACCAGGTAGTCAAGAGTCTAGATGGCATTTTTACAGGGTCCCTGTGAATCTTATTGTTGGACAGTTGGGGAAAGCAATAAATAATAGCCTCTCGCCATTTTTTTTTAGCCAGTGTTCTGAAACAGTTGGAGAAAATCATAGGCTCACCCTGATCTGTGACAATAAAGACAGGTAACCAGTTACCTGTCTCATTAAATCATTCATCTACTACCTTACTTAAAAGATAAGTCAGAAGAGCAGAAGTAAGAAAATACAGCCATAGGTTTATAAAGGGAGAATCAGTAAAGCAACAAATATATACCAATCCAGGGCTTAACCCCTAATGACATACTCATGTATTTAGGGAGACAAGATTAACACACAACTTATTTGTTTATTTATTGAGGCCTCTCCCAGTGACTGTTCCAAATTACTCCATTCTTCTTAGGTCCTCAGTCCCTCCTTCTCTTACTTTCTCCTGCCTCTCCTTTATCCTTTTCCTTTCTTGCCTCTTGTTTTTCTGTATAAATGGAGGCCACCATGTCAGTCAGGTTTCAACCAGGAAAACAGACCCTGTACGAGGTATATAGTAAGAGATGGATTGCAAGGAATTGGTTTACATAATTGGGGGGGATAGCTAGGCAAGTCTGGAGTCCATAGGGCAGGCTAAAAGGATCATATAAATCTCAGTCATTCTTTCCTCATTTAGTTTGCTGTCATAATTACTTTTCATCTGAATTATTCTTTAAGGTTTACCAGCTTAAACCCTAGAGCTGCTCTTGATTCTTCCCACTTCCTGTCTTCTATACCAGTCAGTTAATAAGGTCAGTGTTTTTTTTATTCCTGATAATTGTAACATTGGTCCATCCCTTTCCATTCCTATTGCCACCTCTCTAGTTGGAAACCCTGGTACCCATTCCTGGACTATTTTGTTAGACTTTTATTAACAGATACCTGGCTGTTTTTGCTCTCCAATTCTTCCTATATAATACCACCAGAGTACTTGTCTCAAAATGCTATTTTTAGTATGCTGCTCCGCTAACAAGATTTTTCTTTGAGTTAGAACTGTATGTATTGACCTGGAGGGATGTCCATGGTAAATTGTCAGATTAAAACAGCATGTTGCAGAGTACTGTGCATGGTTATATGCTATTTTTAATTAAAACTCGATCTGTTGGAATATATTTGTGTGTGATTGTATGAGCATAGAAAAAAGGGTGGAAGAGGTCATGCACTGAACTATTAACACTAATTCATTGATTATCTAGGGAAGTAGTTCTGACGGTGACTTCACATTGGAATCATCTGGATAACTTTAACAAGTACAGAGATTTCATTAGATGGGGGTGTGGCATGGGCATCAGAATTTTAGAAAGTTCCATATGTGAGTCTAATGTGTTGAGAACCATTGGTCTTAGAGGATTAATCTGGATGAAGTGACTTAAGTGTTTCTACGAATTCAAATACATGTACTCACAACTCAGTGAAGACTTCTGTAGCCCAAAATGTGTGTGACTTTGCTTAGTCACATGAGCAGAGGAAAAGCAGCTTGGCTTAAAGATATACTACAGGTCTATAAAAGTGGATGAACAAAAGTTATATGTATATACCAAGCATCTATGTATATTACATAGCTGCACCCACATACATATATATGTATGTATATTTGATATTTGATTATGGATTCCTATCAGGAGATTACGTGATTATTTTGGAAACCAGTATGTTTAAATTACAAGTGTTTTTGTTTGTATTTTTGTTTTCTTTTCTTCCATATGACATCAGTGGCAGAGGTCTTTCCTGGTGCAGTCCCTGTACTTGACACTAGAGGGAGGAGGCCTGAGTATTGATATCTGATTAAAAGGCAGCTTTGCTGAGGAGGATGTGTGAGAATGTTATCTAATCATCACTAAATAGGAGTCCGGGTTTGCTGTGATTTCCTTTTCTCAAAGCCAAATAACCCAAAATAGACATGGGAGTCTATAGAGACACACTTGAATCATGTTTCACAAGGGACAGGTTAACTGATGAATTCGTGTAAGTGAGCCAGGAAGCCATTGGTCTTGTCTTAGGTCCTGACCCATGGTTTCCAGGGTTTCTAAGTTTGCTCAAACCTAGAGAACAGCTTAGGCTGTGAAACCAATGGCAAACTCCTTCCCCCATTCCAAGTTTGGAAACTTTGCCCATTATTTCTGCTTTGATCTGGGACTCTGTTCAGTTTCTGATTGAGTCATTTAACCATGTATAAAACCCTGAGACCGGAAGCTCATATCTACGTAAGATTCACTCCACAAAAATTTGAGTGTTAGGTGGTATTTGGAGAAGGCACGTGGTCTCTGTGAAAGGGGCAGGCTGGCCCCTGGAGTTTCTGGGACATCTCATTATCTCATGTTCAGAGTCCTTAATGATCTCCAGTGTAATTAAGAAGTGGATGGGCACTGTGGCCACAAGGCTGAGATGTATTCAGTGATGTGCTGGGCTGGCTCACACTGGCCCATAAGAGATGACTTACATTTTCAGGAATTTTGCTAGTTGGTAGTTAAACCTGGATATTCTTTTTTTGTAGTATGTTATACTTTTAAACCTAAATTTTCTTTAAAAAAATTTTTTTTGGAGTATAGTTGATTTACAGTGTTATGTTAGTTTCAGGTGTACAGCAAAGTGATTCAGTTATACATATATCCATTCTTTTTTCAGATTCTTTTTCCATATAGGCCATTACAGAGTATTGAGTAGGGTTCCCTGTGCTATACAGTAGGTCCTTAATAGTTATCTATTTTATATATAGTAGGGTGTATACGTCAATCCCAATCTCCCAATTTATCTCTCCCCCAAAGAGGGATATTCTTAAAATATATAAACTTACAATACATCACATAAAATTATACTGAATTACATTAGGAACAAAAAATACTATCACTTACCACTTCCTAATTATTTTAGTACATTTTGCTATTACCTATGCCCATGAGGTTATTTATATCTGTTATATCTGCATGATGGAAATACTATATGCTGGTATGATGTTCATCTCTTCCTAACTCTGCGTTCAGTGACATCACATTGGTAGCTTGAAATTGGCCACCCTGGGCCATAAGACAGCATGACAGGCCACCGTGGAGGTTACACAACCCAGTTCTCCCATAGTCACACTATGGTGATTTTCACCTACTTAATTGCCTACATGACTAGCTACAAAAATGGCTCAGGGTCAGAAGATGGTTAGGTCATGCAGTTTGGCACACGCAGCAAGGACATGCCAGGATGTCTGAGCCCAGGATGGGACTGCCTCTCCGAACAGCTATGGATACAGGAGTTTAGGAAGAGTCAGTGAATGAAAGCATACTGAGAAGCAATTGGTTACACAGGATTTAGGATATAGAGTATTATATATTTATTATTTGTCAATTATATACTATACATCCTTTGTATCAATAAAATTTTAATAAACACACATGCATACATCTATACTTTTTTTTTTTTTAAAGGGCTGTTAAACAGTTACCAGCATACTACTAGATGCCTTCCATTATAGAGTCTTGTTAACAAGATAACCTGGATCCAAAGGAAAAGGTGCAGGAAAAGAAGGGGAAAGGGTAATTTGTCAGTGGCTTCTGGGTTACAAACCTTGAGAAAAATTCCAGGAAAAGGACCTTCATATGTAGGCAGGGACCCAGTGCTAGATGGCATAAGACCCCATAAGCCTGTAGAGAGGAAGTCTGAGATGTGCAAGTTTCCCACCTTTGATAGGGGATCTAAACAGCAGATCTCTTTAAAGACATCAACATAGATATCACTCTGAAAGCGTACAGGAGAGAAGCAGGGGGCTGGAAGAAAATGGATTCTCCCTTAATTTTTTCCCTCTTTCCTTCCCTGCAGAATATCTAATTTACTTGTTAAAGCCATCCTCACATTGTTTATCCAAAGTGTCTATTTTCTGGTTCTAATTGATACTAATTAAAATCAAAATAAAATTACGACTGTAAAACTTGGCTGGGGTTTTGAGCCACTGCCAGCATGCCCACAACCAGTGAGAGTTACTCTACCAACGCTCCTGTTTGGAAACTCCAGGTATTTTAATAGTGAATAGATGTGGGAAAAAAAGAGAAAAAACAGTACTTTCATTCTAAAATTTCTTTCCAGCTGCTGTTATGAAACATAACAACAATAGAACCTAACTGATTCTTTATTGAGACTGAGGATTTTGTTCAAAAATCGAAAAGTAAACGTGGTATGTGTGAATAAATACTGATATGAATCTGGAATCGTTAAATCAGTTGTTTAGCATTCGGTGCTAATGAGGCTGGACTCCTGGGTTCTGTTCCCCTACAGACGGGTTATCTTTACCTGGAGGAAAAACTCTGATCCTCAATTAGGAAGACATTCCTATTGGCAGAGTTGTCTTGCAGGTGCAATAATGGGTCATTTGGGTACTGGGCAAGAGTCCATGAATGGTTCAAGGCAAATCAACTACCACCAGTCCTGGAAAATAACTCAAAAGTCCACCTTTTATTGAGGGTAGGTCATTAATGGTTTGCTAATATACCCTACTATAGCACTGAGTTGAGTATAAAGCTATGTCTTAAATCATAGCCAGAGGAGATTGTTGGAAGTGTCACAAGTTCAAGAGGTGTAGTAGAAAGAACATACAGCTTTGATTTAGATGTCAGGGTTCTGCCACTGGTAAGTTAATTTTTATTACTATATGCTAGACATCATATTAAGTGACTTATATTTTCTTATTTACTCGTCTCAAAAATCTTGTGGGGTAGGTACTTCTGCAGCTTTCTTTCCTAGATAAGAAGAGGTTAAGTAACTCAGTTGATGTTACATAGTTAAGCAAGTGAGCTGGCATTTGAGCTTCGGTCTGTAGAATTCAAAACCCAGCGGCTTAATCTCTCTACTCTCTTGTCTCTACCCCAGATACCTTGTATTTAAGGTAGAGTTGCTTAACTGCTCTGAGCCTTGGTTTCCTCTCTTATATAATGGTGATAATAATGCCTGATTTTCGCACTTGAACAGTACAAGAGTCATGCAGTAGTGT
The DNA here is from genome assembly GCF_951394435.1 of Stenella coeruleoalba. Classification (NCBI taxonomy): domain Eukaryota; kingdom Metazoa; phylum Chordata; class Mammalia; order Artiodactyla; family Delphinidae; genus Stenella; species Stenella coeruleoalba. The sequence continues at coordinate 97,900,787 of NC_137154.1, read as the reverse complement.
AGGTGTATCATAAAAGGTTGTACAAATATAAAGCATTATAATTCTAATATTGGCATGAATCCTAAAAAGAACATTATATAGCAAGATTAGTATTTAAATGCAATACAAATAGGTCAGCATTTATCCTTGGCCAATGTTTCTGATCTACTCATTTATCAGTTTATTTATTTTTTTTAACAGATCTTAGTTGAGCCACTTGAGTGGTAGAAAAAATACTTGACTTTGGAGTTAATCAATTAGGAAATTCTGAGGATAAACTCTTGCTTTAACAAATTTATTTATTTATTTTTGGCTGCGTCGGGTCTTTGTTGCTGCCCACGGGCTTTTTCTAGTTGCCGCGAGTGGGGGCTACTCATCGTTGTGGTGCGTGGGCTTCTCATTGCGGTGGCTTCTCTTGCTGTGGAGCGTGGGCTCTAGGCTCGCGGGCTTCAGTGGTTGTGGCACTCAGCCTTGGTAGTTGTGGCTCGTGGGCTCTAAAGCACAGGCTCAGTAGTTGTGGCGCACGGGCTTAGTTGCTCCGCTGCATGTGGGATCTTCCCGGACCAGGGCTCGAACCCGTGTCCCCTGAATTGGCAGGCAGATTCTTAACCACTGCACCACCAGGGAAGTCCCCACACAATAATATTAGAAATGTAATTTGGAGATGCAATTGTGAATCAAGCTTTTCTGAGTCTGCCCTGATGCCTACACAACTGTTTTCCATTTCACAGTTGAAGTGCCACGTGGGAACTATTTCCCTTGCAAAATGTCATCATATTTATTTCATAAGTACTCAAATTCTCAACGTGGCTCTTGTCCTCAAAGAGCTTCCTCTAGGGGCTTCCCAAGATCCCACATGCCGCGGAGAGGCTAGGCCCGTGAGCCGTGGCCGCTGAGCCTGCGCATCCGGAGCCTGTGCTCCGCAACAGGAGAGGCCAAAAAGAGCTTCCTCTAGATCTGTGGACCAAAAAAATGTGTACACTTAAAAAGTTGAAGAACATAGCCTAGAATTACTGCCAGGGAAATGATACATAGAACCACAAATGCATTTCAAAGAGAAAGTTCTTTTTTCCAAAAATACCTCAGGGAGATGGTGAATGTCCATCTTTGTCTTTAAGGATGTGTAATATTTGGATATGATAAAAAAGAGGGACGTTCTAGGCAGGGATCGAAATGTGAATAAAGGTCTAAGAGGAATTTGCAGAGTACATTTAGTTAGTAATGAGTATTAGCAGCGTGTTAGGGGTATGTTGGGGACCACAGGGAGATGAGTCTGGAAAGGGGTATTGGGACAGCACAGAAGGCCTTTAATGTTGTACAAAGGAATTTGAATTTTGTCCTACAGAGGATGGTGACCAACTGAAACGTTGACAGCTGGGGAGTGCTATGAACACAGAGGGAAGATTTATCTGGTGGTGCTGAGATAGTAAGGACAGATACTGGAGCCAAAACAGTAGTTAGAAGTTTATTCCAATAAATTGTTAGGATCATGGCCAAAAGGACACATGTCAAAAAATGTTAAAGAGGGAGGATAAGAAACCTTTGTGAGTTAGAGACAGGGAAAATGCAAAGATGCTTTTCCAAGTGGGTAACGGTAAGATTAGTGGTCATATGACAAAAATAGAACAATAAGGAGATGGAATTTGGGGAGGAAAGCAGGAGGGAACTTTGATGTAAGGAATTTGCTTTTAGTCTTAAGACTTTTGATGTGATGTTGAAGTATACAAGTAGAGATGGCCAGGAGTGAAATAAATATAAAGGTGCCAAGTACAGAAATCTGAATTCTGGTGGTGCTGAAACCCTTGTCTGACAGCTTGAAACTGTGAAACTAAGAGGTTCTGAATAATTTAGATGACAAACACTTTAAAATATAAAATCCAACTTGTCACTAGTTATTCAGATTTTATTTTAGTCTCATAATGAACTGGAGAAAGAATCTACTGTCCCATGTATTTTTTTTTTTTTAGTTTATTTTTGGCTCCGTTGGATCTTCGTTGCTGCACGTGAGCTTTCTCTAGTTGTGGCGAGCGGGGGCTATTCTTTGTTGTGGTGCATGGGCTTCTCATCGCAGTGGCTTCTCTTGTTGCAGAGCACGGGCTCTAGATATGCGGGCTTCAGTAATTGCAGCACGCAGGCTCAGTAGTTGCTGCATGTGGGCCCTAGGGTGCACGGGCTTCAGTAGTTGCGGCGCGTGGGCTCTAGGGCACATAGGCTTCAGTAGTTGTGGTGCGTGGACTTGGTAGTTGTGGCTCGCGGCTCTAGAGCACAGGCTTAGTAGTTATGGCGCACAGGATTAGTTGCTCCGTGGCATGTGGGATCTTCCCGGACCAGGGATCGAACCCGTGTCCCCTGCATTGGCAGGTGGATTCTTAACCACTGCGCCACCAGGAAAGTCCCCATGCATTTTTACATGTAAGGAAAAATGATGGTTTTTAAAAGTCATTAATCCCCTCTGAACCCAGCTGGTAGTATTTTTTAAAGTGAGGGATAATTCATATACTGTAAAGTGTAAAAATCTAACGATGAATTTTACACACACACATTAACTGCCACCAAGATCAAGATAGTAGAACGTTTCCAGCACCCCAAAAAGCACCCTGGAAAGTCCTCTCCCAGACCACACTCCCAAGGATAACCACTATTCTGACCATCCACATAGATTATTTTTGCCTGGTTTAAAAAAAAATGTATTTTTTTCCTTTGGGCTTAAATGCATTGTTCCAACATTTTATTATGGAAAAATTTAAACATACATCAAAGTGGAAATAATTTTATAGCGTACATCCATATATTTACACCCCAATTCTACCGTTAACATTTTATTGCAGTTACTCTTTGAGATTTAAATTTCTCATCTTGATTTTGTTCTCTGTTCATCTCATCTGTTTTTTGATACTTTTATCCTTTTATACTATCTTCTTTTCTGATTAATTATTCTTTACAATCTCACTTTACATTTTATCTCTATTATTGGCTTATTACCTATACTCCCTATTCTAGTAGTTTCTCTAGGGTTTATTTTAATTTAATATTTAAGTCCACTTTTAAATAACATTAAGCTACTTCATGTATACTTCATGTATAATAAAAGACCCTTAGGACAGTTTACTTCCATTTCTCCTGTTCCTTGTACTCTTGGTGTTGTACATTTTGCTTCTGCAAATGTTATAAACCTCATAATACATTATTATTTTTACTTGAAAGAGTCATCTTTTAAAGAAATTTAGAAAACCATTTAAAAAAGTATCTTTTATATTTACACACATATTTAGCCATTTTCAGTGTTCTCCATTCCTTTGTGTGCAGCCCAATTCCCAATTTCTATCTGGTATTGTTTTCCTTCTGCCCAGAGAATTTCCTTCAGTATTTCATGTAATGCAAATCTGCTGGTGATGAATTAATTAAGTTTTGTTTGTTCAAAAAGTTTTTATTTTGTCTTTATTTATGAAAGATATTTTTGCTGGGTATAGAATTTTAGATTGACAATTCTTTTCAGTATTTTAAAGGTGTTTCTCCCTTGTCTTCTCACCTGCATGTCAATTTTATCTTTGCTCCTCTGTAATGTATCTTTTTACTTTGGCTGACTTTAAGATTTTCTCTTTATCACATTGGTTTTCAACAATTTGATTATGATACGTCTTGGTGTGGTTTTCTTCATTTCTTCTACTTAAAAAAATTAAGCTTCTTTATGAGTTTTTAGTTTTCATCAAATCTGGAAAAATATCCACTATTAGTTCTTCATAAAATTTTTATGTCCATTATCTTCCCCCATTCCCCTTTTTCCATGGGACTCCAATTACACATATGTTAGACTGCCTGATATTTTTCCATGTGCACTGATGAACTGTTCATTTCCTTCAGTATTTTCTTCTGTGTTTCATAGCACTTAATAATGCTGTATCTTTATATTTAGTCATCTTTTTTCCCCTGCAAATTGTCTAATCTGCTGCTAATCTCGTTCAGTGTATTTTTCAGTTCAGATGTTTTTTTCAACCCTGAAAGTCTCATTTAAGGTTTTTTAAAAAGTATTTTCTGTTTCTCTACTCATCAGGATCATGTTTGCCTCCACCCTCTTGAAAATATGAAGTACATTTTTATACTTATACTAGCTTTTTTAATGTAACTGTTTGCTAATGCCACCATAACAGTCTGCTATTTCTGTCATCTGTATCATTTGAGTCTGTTTTTACTGATTTTTCCTCCAGGTTATAGATATTTCTTGATTCTTTACATGCTGGTCATTTTTATACAAAAATTATTTTTATTTGTGGTAAGATGTAAAGTACATAAAATTTATCATTTTAACTATTTTAAGTGTACATTTCTGTAGTGTTAAGTATATTCACATTCTTGTAAAAAAACAATCTCCAGGAGTCATCTTTTTTTTTTTTGCGGTACGTGGGCCTCTCACTGTTGTGGCCTCTCCCGTTGTGGAGCACAGGCTCCGGACGCGCAGGCTCAGCAGCCATGGCTCACGGGCCCAGCCGCTCCGTGGCATGTGGGATCTTCCCGGACCGGGGCACGAACCCGTGTCCCCTGCGCTGGCAGGCGGACTCTCAACCACTGTGCCACCAGGGAAGCCCCCTCCCTTCCTTCTTGAGGAAGGCCTGTATTGCTGTGAACTTCCCTCTAAGAACTGCTTTTGTTGCATTCCATAGATTTTGTAAGGTTGTATTTTCACTGTCTTTTGTCTTCAGGTATTGTCTGATTTCTTCTTTGATTTCATCATTGACCCATTTGTTTTTTTAGGAGTGTGTTTCCATGTGTTTTTCTTTTCCTGTTTTTCCTTCTGTGGTTGATTTCTAGTTCATACTGTTGTGGTCAGAAAAGATGCTTGAAATAATTTCTATCCTCTTAAATATGTTGAGGATTTTTTTTTGTGACGTAATATTTGATCTGTCCTAGAGAATGTGCCATGCATGCTTGAAAAGAATGTGTTATTATTATTATTATTATTTTGCATGTAGTGTCCTGTAGGTACCAGTTAAGTTCAACTCATCTATTGTGTCATTTAGGACCTCTGTTGCCTTACTGATTTTCTGTTTGAAAGATCTGTCCATTGATGTCAGTGGGGTGTTAGTCTCCTACTACTATTGTATTGCTGTGAATTCCTCCTTTTATGTCTATTAGTGTTTGTTTTATATATTTATGTGTTCCTGTATTAGGTACATATAGGTTAATGAGTATAATATCCTCCTGTTGTATTGATCCTTTAATTATTATATAGTGTTCTTCTTTGTCTTTCTTCATGGCCTTTGTTTTAAAGTCAATTTTGTCTGATGTGAGTATTGCTACCCCCCCTTTCTTGTTTCTATTTGCATGAAATACTTTTTTCCATCTCCTCACTTTGAATCTCACTTTCATCCTGAAGTGAGTCTCTTGTAGGCAGCATATTGTAGGTTCTTTTTTAAAAATCCAATCTGCCACTCTGTCTTTTGATCAGAGCATTTATCCATTAACTTTTAAAGTAATTATTGGTATGTGTTGCCATTTTAAATCTTGTTTTCCAGTTGATTTTGTAGTTCTTCTTTATTCATTTCTTCTTCTTTTTGTTTTTCCTTTTGTGGTTTGATGTTTTTCTTTTGTATTGTATTTGAGTTCCTTTCTTTTTGGTTTTTGTGAATCTACTGTATGTTTTTGATTTGTGGTTACCCTGTTTTTCAAGTACATTGACCCATAACTGTATCTACTCATTTTAAACTGATAGTCGTATAAGTTCAAACACATTCTAAAAGGTGTACATTTTTTTTTTACTCCCCTCTGTCATACTTTGTGATTCTGATGTCCTATTTTACATCTTCATGTTTATCCTTTTGCTGTTACTTGTAGTTATCATCGCTGTTACAAAAATTTTTTGATTGTTTTTTAATCTATGTACTGGCTTATTTATGTGATCTTCAAACCTTTTATATATTTGCTCTTTCTATTGTGATTTTCCCTTTCCTGTAGATTCTTGGTGCTTTTATATTTAGAGAAGATCTTTCAATATTTCTCTTAGGGTAGGTTTAGTATTGCTACATCCTTTTAGTTTTTGCTTGTCTGAGAAATTTTTTATCCCTCCTTCTAAATGATAATCCTGCTAGGTAGAGTATTCTCGGTTGCAGGTTTTTTCCTTTTAGGACTTTGCAGGCCAGAAGGGAGTGGCATGATATATTCAAAATCTCTGCAGGGAAATCAGCTGATAGCCTTATGGGGGTTCTCTTGTATCTGACTCTTCGTTTTTCTCTTGTTGTCTTTATTTATTTAAAATATTTATTTATTTATTTTCCTTATTTTTTTGGGCTGTGTTGGGTCTTTTAGTTATGGCGGGTGCGCGGTCTGCTTGGGCTTCTCTCTAGTTGTGGCATGCGGGTTTTCTCTCTCTAGTTGTGTGCGTGGGCTTCAGGGTGCATGGGCTTTGTAGTTGTGGCACGTGGGCTCCAGAGTGCATGGGCTCTGTAGTTTGCGGCACGTGGGCTCTCCCTTTGAGGCACGTGAGCTTGATAGTTGTGGCACGTGGGCTTAGTTGCCCTGCGGCATGTGGAATCTTAGTTCCCTGACCAGGGATCGAACCCATGTCCCCTGCATTGGAAGGTGGATTCTTTACCAGTGGACCACCAGGGAAGTCCCTCTCTTGTTGTCTTTAGAATCCTCTCTTTATCTTTTTTTTTTTTTTAAAGCATTGACTAATTTAATCCTCACATCCACAGTGGCATTGGTACTTTTTTTAATTAATTAATTTATTTTTGCTGTGTTGGGTCTTTGTTTCTGTGCGAGGGCTTTCTCTAGTTGTGGCAAGCAGGGGCCACTCTTTATCGCGGTGCACGGGCCTCTCACTATCGCGGCCTCTCGTTGCGGAGCACAGGCTCCAGACGCACAGGCTCAGTAGTTGTGGCTCACGGGCCTAGTTGCTCCGCGGCATGTGGGATCCTCCCAGACCAGGGCTTGAACCCGTGTCCCCTGCATTAGCAGGCAGACTCTCAACCACTGCGCCACCAGGGAAGCCCCCCTCTCTTTATCTTTAAACTTGCCATTCTAATTATGATTTGTCTCTGTATGGCTCTGTTTGGGTTCATCTTGTTTGGGATCCTCTGTGATTCCTGTACTTGGATATCTGTTTCGTTCTTTAGATTTGGGAAGTTTTCAGCCATAATTTCTTCAAATGCATTTTTGATTCCCTTCTCTCTCTTCTCCTCTGGAACCCCTGTTATGCTTAAGCTTTCCGTTGTTTCATTGATCTTCTGTGTTGCTTTCATTGTTTTTTCATTTGTCTTTCTGTCTGCTGTTCAGATTGGGTGATTTCCATTATTCTACTTTCCAGATCACTTATTCATTCTTTTGCATTATTTAGTCTGGTGTTCATTGCTTCTAGATCGTTTATTTTGGCAGTTGAGTTGTCTAGTTTTGATTGGTTCATCTTTATAGTCTTTGGTTACATTATCTACATATCTATCAATCTTAATTCCTTAGTATTTTTATTATCCCCTTTTTGAGCTTGGGCTCTAGTAGACTGGTGAGGTCTGTTTCATTATTTGTTCTTTCAGGGGGATTTCAGTTGCGGGTAGTTCCTCTGCTTTTTCATTTTACTTAACTTTCTCTGTCCCTGTGAATTTAGGAGAAATAGTTATCTACTCTGGTCTTGAAGGGGTGTTTTTATGTGGGAGTGTCCCTGTGTAAACTGTATGAGTCCAGTATTTTTGGTGGAAGGGCTGTTTTTGGTATGGATGCCAGCCACGTCTTCCCTCATGGTGTGCTGGCTGTTATCCCCTTGATAAGGGGGTGGTTAGTGTTGTGGTGTCCAGGGCCTGTGCTGGATGTTGGCTGGGGCCTCTTCGTTGCTCTGTGGCTGTCATAGCCCTGTTGGGGGTGGGGTCTTCTCCCCATTTACTGGAGTGGAATCCTTGAGGGTCTGTTGTCATTGAATGCATGCTTTGTCCCAAAGGAGGTGACTGCTGAAGCAAGTGAGGCCTGTGTGGTCACAGCGAACCTGTGTGCCACCTGGTGCCCGTGTCCATGGTTCTGCCCAGAATCAGCCCAAGGTTTTAATCCCTTTCTCTGCTGTGTTTGTCCCAGACCTGGTGCTGGACTCTGGTGTGGAGTGGGCTGGTTCTGGGGGCCAGGGTGCTGTGGCTGCAGAAATTGAAGCGGTTGTGCTGCCACCTGGGAGCTGGGCTGCCTCTGTACCAGGGCTCTCCCAGGACCTGTCTGCCCCAGATCCAGCTCCAAGCTGTGGCGTGGGGTGGGTGGAGCTGGAATGCTCCCACTGGGAAATGAACCACTGTGTGTTCCTCCCCAGAGGTTGCGTACTTCTCCCCAGGAGACATGCATTTCTGCGGTGCCACCCAGTGTGTGCACCAACAAAGTCCAGTGTGGCTAGACCCCTCCCTGCCATGGGAGTGCTGACAGTGGGCTCTGAGGTTCGGCCTGGACCACACCCCAGGCCCTCTAGGCTGTCTTCCTGCAGTTAGACTGAGTCCTCTTCCAGGGTGCATCCACCTGAGAGTCAATGCCTAGCCACTGTGTGTACCTGCAGCCCCACCTGGTACGTGTTTCAGACTAGGAAGTGAGATGAGGCAGCAGCTGTCAGTCCTGGTCTCTCTCAGCCCTGATTGCTAGCAAGCCAGCGTGCGCTCAATCCTTGCGAGCAGGGTCCAGGCGCCTCCAGCCCTCTCCCCGTCTTGGTGGACCTCCCAGCAGGCAAGGTGGCTCCCCAAGGTGAGTGCCTGACCCATGTGGACCTTCTCTCCTTCACAGATCCCTCCCAGGGGTGCTGGTCTCATGCTGATGCCTTTTTTCCGCCTATCCTATCCGGTTATGTGGAGATCTTTCTTGCAGCTTTGGTTGTATGAGAGATCTTCTGCCAATTTCCAGTTGGTTTTCTGTGAGAATTGTTCTGCATGTAGATGTATTTTTGATGTGTTTGTGGGGGGAGGTGAGCTTCATGTCCTCCTGCTCTGCCATCTTGATTCTGTCTGCCTGGTCATTTTTAATTGAATGCCAGACATTACAAATTTTACCTTGTGTGCTGGATTTTGTTGTATTCCTTTACAGATGGAGGCTTTGCTTTGCGATGCATACAAATTACTTGGAATCAGTTTGATCATATTTTAAAACTGATTTTACTTTTTTTAGGGCAGCTTCTAAGTAGTCTTATGCTTAGGGCTAATTTGACCCCAGTACTGAGGCAACATCCTTTTGAGGACACTGTCTAATGCTCCATGTATTAGGCAGTCTATCACTCAGGCTAATTGGAAAATAAACTGTTCCAGTCCTCTGTGAGCTTCAAGACTTGTTCTGACTCATGATTTCAGGTGGTTCTTTAATTGGCCTCTCACAATTTCCTCCCTCACATTGGCAGACCAGTACTGAAAGACGTGCGTGTACTCCCCGCCCCCCCGCCCAAAGATCTCTGAAGCGCTCGCTCTCAGATGCTTCCTCCTCTCTACTATTTTGTCTCTCAAATTCTAGCTGCCTTGTTGAATTCTGAACTCTGTCTCCTCCATTCAGTGAGCTACAACCTGGAAACTGTCTCCCCAGGTGACTAGCAGGGGAAATGATAGGACTCATCCCTTCTCTCAGCCATCACTCGTCCTCTCTCTCATTATTTAAGGTGAGAGGGTAGATTTAGTCTCTGTCACTCCACCATAGCCTTTACCTGTCGTATATCCTCTTCAGTCTGATTGCTTTCACTCAGTATTATGTCTGAGATTCATTTTTATTATTGTACATATCAGTAGTTTTTTCTTATTACTGTGTGGTATTCCATTGTATAAATATCCCATAATTTAAATTTTTTATTTCTTCCATTGCTGATGGATATTTGGGTTGTTTCCAGTTTTTGACTATTACAAACAAATTTCTTATGAACATTATTATACATGTCTTTGGTATACATAAACACAGGATCTGTTTTTGAAAAGTAACTTCTGAAATCGTTTGGAAGACCAGATTGTATCAGGGCTTAATCCACCTATGTTTTTACCAATGATGAATCTTCAGAAAAAACTCATGACTTTGTAAATTGTTGGTAGGAGTGAAGGGAAGCTGTTCATCAAATATATTCCTGTACAATGTACCAAGAGAATTGTGTACTTCTATAATGCCATCCTTAAAGCTCAAAGGTAATGTAAAGGTCAGTTTACTGCCCACCTTATTTAAAAAATTACACAGTCACCCACATATCACCACAAAGTAATGCACATATGCTGAGATCCCATGCAAAGACACAGAATACTATATAGAATAGTGTAACTTTAATTAAGATTTGCTATTGAATCCTTACTCTGTATCTCTCTGCTTATCCTTAAGCAAGTGATTCAACTACTTGCCTTAGTTTCTTAACTAGTGAATAGTGATATTCTTACACATCTTAGAGGTGTGAAGATTGGATAAGATAGCAGATGTCAAGCACCCAGAGTAGTGACTTTTCTGGGGGACACGCTAAGTTCTCAAAGAAAGATCAGGACAGAAAAACTATAGTTGAGAAAGGAAACATTCTTCCTGAGGAGTGTGTATGTAAGCAAAAACATGGCAATTTATTTGGCACCGTCCTAAAATGATGGGCTGTGAAGTTTGGCTAGAAGAGTGGGTTAAAAGTAGTAGTTATTGAAAGATTTCGGTGGAGAGACAGGTTGGGAGCAGATTTAAATATTATTACATGTCAAGATGAGTGGTTCAACTCTGTCTTGCGGGGGAGTGCTTTTTTTTGTAGGGAAGGAAAATGCACAAGTGTTTGGGGAGAGAAGCAGCTTGGCCAAGTTGAAAAGTTTGAAAAGAGAGGAGGCAGGAGGCACAGAAAATCTGTGCTTTCCATGGATGAGCGGACTCTGTGGGACACTTGCATTTTCTAAGAGAAGATCCTGTTGAACTAGTCAGGCAGACCTGTTCTCCGTTCTCTTCTTGGTCCTTGCTTTGGGTGATTTCTTTCCCTTTTCTCTCTGCCAACTCATGTTCCAATCTTCCTTCTGAACCTGGCTCAGAATTCATCTCCACCAAAAGATCTGTTTGGTGTCTGGTCTATAACTGATTTTTAATTGGGGTCAGTGATCCATTAAAGAAAAATGGTGTCCTATTCTGAACTACAGGACTGACTGCCAAGAGATAAGCCAGAGTTTTGTAGACGGTGTTGAGAAACTGCATCAGTAAGTGTCAGATCAGCCACTCTCCAGAGGAAATCGGAGAGTGGATCTGATGGAAATGAAATCAACCCTTCTTCATTACATTTTCCTCTTTGTGTACTATTCTTGGGCTGGTGCCCAGGTCTGGGAAGAGGAGAATGAATATAGCTCTGAATGGGTGAGCTGTGAGTAAGCATCTGTGTTCTTGGATACCATAGCCTAGGGAGCAGGAGGAGGTCAGAGCCCTTAGGAGAGGAAATGGAAGGATTTTAATTAATGCAAGGTATGCCCAGCATGCAGGTCTAGGACAAATGGAAAAATCTGCAACAAATCTATTTATGAAAAACCTGTGAGGCTGCTCCTGTTTTATAACAGTAGAGTAAAAATAGGTCTTCAACAGTATTTAAGTTTGTATTTGGCTCAAATACATATTCAGTTCATTGCTTGGTCACTTCAATCAGTTTTCTTCATTTTCAAGTCAGTTTTATTGAAGTATAATTTACATAAATAAAATTCACTCTTTAAGTACACCGTTCAGTGAGTTTTGATAAATGTTTACAGTCGTGTAACCACTGTCACAGCCAAGATCTAGAACATTTCTCACAGCCCCTAAAAATTCCCAGTTCTTCTTTGCAGTAAATCTCATGCTTCTATTTCTATCCTCAGTTAATGATCTGATTTCTAGCGCTTTAGTTTTGTCTTTTCCAGAATGTTACATAAATCAAGTCTGGCTTCTTTCACTTAACCTAATGCTTTTGAGATTTATCCATATTGTTTTATATATCGGTATTATTTTCCTTTTTATTGCAGGGTGGTATTCCATTGTTTGAAAGTACGAAAATTTGTTCATCAGTTCACTACTTGGTGGACCAGTGGGTTGTTTCCAATTTTTGCTAATTAAGAATAAACTTGCTGTAAACATTTGCATTCAGGTCTTTGCATGGATACAGGCATACCTCTTTTTATTGAGCTTCACTTTATTGCCCTTCCCAGATATTGTGGGGTTTTTTTGTTTTTTACAAATTGAAGGTTTGTGGCAACCCTGCATCAAGCAAGTCTATCAGTGCTCTTTTTCCAACAGTATTTGCTCACTTGATGTTTCTTTGTCACATCTTGGTAATTCTATCAATATTTTAAACTTTTTCATTATTATATTTGTTATGGTGATCTGTGATCAGTGATCTTTGTTCCTACTGTAATTATTTTGGGACACTGTGAACCACACCTATATGACAGTGAACTTAATAAATGTTGTGTGTGTTCTGACTGCTCCACTGACTGGCTGTTCCTCCATCTCTCTCCGTCTCCTTGGGCCTCCCTATTCCCTGAGACACAATAATCTTGAAATTACACAAATTTAATAACCCTACAATGGCCTCTGAGAGTTCAAGTAAAAGGAAGAGTTGCATGGCTCTCACTTTAAATCAAAAGCTGGAAATGATTAAGCTTAGTGAGGAAGGCATGTTGAAAGTTGAGCTAAGCTGAAAGCTAGGCCTCTTGCACAGACAGCCAGGTTGTGAATGCAAAGGAAATGTTCTTGAAGGAAATTAAAAGTGCTACTGCAGCATACACACAAATGATAAGAAAGTGAAACAGCCTTATTGCTGATAAGGCGAAAGTTTTAGTGATCTGGATAGAAGATCAAACCAGCCACAATATTCCCTTAAGCCAAAGCCTAATGCAGAGCAAAGCCCTAACCCACTTCAATTCCATGAAGGCTGAGAGAGGTGAGGAAGCTGCAGAATAAAAGTTTGGACCTAGCAGAGGTTTGTTCATGAGGTTTAAGGAAAGGAGCTGTCTTCATAACATAAAGGTGCAAGATGAAGCAGAAACAAATGATGATGTAGAATCTGGAGCAAGTTATCCAGAAGATGTAGCTAAAATAATTAATGAAGGAAGTTACACTAAAGAACAGATTTTTCATCTGTAAAAAATACAAACACAAGGAGGCTAAACAACACACTACTTAATAACCAAGAGATCACTGAAGAAATCAAAGAGGAAATCAAAAAATACCTAGAAACAAATGGCAATGAAAACACGATGACCCAAAACCTAAGGGATGCAGCAAAAGCAGTTCTAAGAGGGAAGTTTATAGCAATAAAATCCTACCTTAAGAAACAAGAAACATCTCAAATAAACAACCTAACCTTACACCTAAAGCAATTAGAGAAAGAAGAACAAAAAAACCCCAAAGTTAGCAGAAGGAAAGAAATAATAAAGATCAGATCAGAAATAAATGAATAAGAAATGAAGCAAACAATAGCAAAGATCAATAAAACTAAAAGCTGGTTCTGTGAAGATAAACAAAATTGATAAACCATTAGCCAGACTCATCAAGAAAAAAAGGGAGAAGACTCAATAGAATTAGAAATGAAAAAGGAGACGTAACACTGACACTGCAGAAATACAAAGGATTATGAGCGATTACTACAAGCAACTATATGCCAGTAAAATGGACAACCTGGAAGAAATGGACAAATTCTTAGAAATGCACAACCTTCCGAGACTGAACCAGGAAGAAATAGAAAATATGAACAGACCAATCACAAGCATGGAAATTGAAACTGTGATTAAAAGTCTTCCAACAAACAAAAGCCCAGGACCAGATAGCTTCACAGGCGAATTCTATCAAACATTTAGGGAAGAGCTAAGACCCATTCTTCTCAAACTCTTCCAAAGTATAGCAGAGGGAGGAACACTCCCAAACTCATTCTACGAGGCCACCATCACCCTGATACCAAAACCAGACAAGGATGTCACAAAGAAAGAAAACTACAGGCCAATATCACTGATGAACATAGATGCAAAAATCCGCAACAAAATACTAGCAAACAGAATCCAGCAGCACGTTAAAAGGATCTTACACCATGATCAAGTGGGGTTTATCCCAGGAATGCAAGGAATCTTCAATATATGCAAATCAATCAATGTGATACACCATATTAACAAATTGAAGGAGAAAAACCATATGGTCATCTCAGTAGATGCAGAGGAAGCTTTTGACAAAATTCAATACCCATTTATGATAAAAACCCTGCAGAAAGTAGGCATAGAGGGAACTTTCCACAACATAATGAAGGCCATATATGACAAACCCACAGCCAACATCGTCCTCAATGGTGAAAAACTGAAACCATTTCCACTAAGATCAGGAACAAGACAAGGTTGCCCACTGTCACCACTATTATTCAACATAGTTTTGGAAGTTTTAGCCACAGCAATCAGAGAAGAAAAAGAAATAAAAGGAATCCAAATCGGAAAAGAAGAAGTAAAGCTGTCACTCTTTGAAGATGACATGATACTATACATAGAGAACCCTAAAGATGCTACCAGAAAATTACTAGAGCTAATCAATGAATTTGATAAAGTAGCAGGATACAAAATTAACGCATAGAAATCTCTTGCATTCGTATACACTAATGATGAAAAATCTGAAAGTGAAATCAAGAAAATACTCCCATTTACCATTGCAACAAAAAGAATAAAATATCCAGGAATAAAGTTACCTAAGGAGACAAAAGACCTGTCTGAAGAAAATTATAAGACACTGATGAAAGAAATTAAAGATGATACAAATAGGGACTTCTCTGGTGGTTCAGTGGTTAAGAATCTGCCTGCCAATGCAGAGGACAGGGGTTCAAGCCCTGGTCCGGGAACATCCCACATGCCGCCGAGCAGCTAAGCCCGTGAGCCACATGGCCCACGTGCCCATGTTCAGAAACAAAGACAAGCCACCATGATGAGAAGCCCATGCGCTGCAACGAAGAGTAGCCCCTGCTTGTCGCAACTAGAGAAATCCTACGCACAGCAGTGCAGACCCAACGTAGCCAAAAAAGAAAAAAAGATGATACAAATAGATGGAGAGATATACCATGTTCTTGGATTGGAAGAATCAACATTGTAATATGACTCTACTATCCAAAGCAATCTACAGATTCAGTGCAATCCCTATCAAACTACCACTGGCATATTTCACAGAAGTAGAACAAAAAATTTCACCATTTGTATGGAAACACAAAAGACCCTGAATAGCCAAAGCAATCTTGAGAAAGAAAAATGGAGCTGGAGGAATCAGGCTCCCTGACTTCAGACTATACTACAAAGCTACAATAATCAAGACAGTATGGTACTGGCACAAAAACAGAAAGATCAATGGAACAGGATAGAAAGCCCAGAGATAAACCTATGCACATATGGCCACCTTATCTTTGATAAAGGAGGCAAGAATATACAGTGGAAAAAAGACAGCCTCTTCAATAAGTGGTTCTGGGAAAACTGGACAGCTACATGTAAAAGAATGAAATTAGAACACTCTCTAACACCATACACAAAAATAAACTCAAAATGGATTAAAGACCTAAATGTAAGGCCAGACACTATAAAACTCTTACAGGAAAACATAGGCAGAACACTCTATGACATAAATCACAGCAAGATTCTTTTTGACCCACCTCCTAGAGAAATGGAAATAAAAACAAAAATAAACAAATGGGACCTAATAAACTTAAAAGCTTTTGCATAGCAAAGGAAACCATAAACAAGATGAAAAGACAGCCCTCAGAATGGGAGAAAATATTTGCAAATGAAGCAACTGACAAAGGATTAATCTCCAAAATTTACAAGAAGCTCATGCAGCTCAATATCAAAAAAACAAACAACCCAATCCAAAAATGGGCAGAAGACCTAAATAGACGTTTCTCCAAAGAAGATATACAGATTGCCAACAAACACATGAAAGAATGCTCAACATCATTAATCATTAGAGAAATGCAAATCAAAACTACAATGAGATGTCATCTTACACTGGTCAGAATGGCCATCATCAAAAAACCTACAAACAATAAATGCTGGAGGGCTTCCCTGGTGGTGCAGTGGTTGAGAGTCCGCCTGCTGATGCAGGGGACACGGGTTTGTGCCCTGGTCTGGGAAGATCCCACATGCTGCGGAGTGGCTGGGCCTGTGAGCCATGGCTGCTGAGCCTGCGCGTCCGGAGCCTGTGGTCCGCAATGGGAGAGGCCACAACAGAGAGAGGCCCGCGTACCGCAAAAAAAAAAAAAAAAAATGGTGGAGAGGGTGTGGAGAAAAGGGAACCCTCTTGCACTGTTGGTGGGATTGTAAATTGATACAGCCACTATGGAGAACAGTATGGAGGTTCCTCAAAAAACTAAAAATAGAACTACCCTACAACCCAGCAATCCCACTACTGGGCATATACCCTGAGAAGACCATAATTCAAAAAGAGTCATGTGGGGTTCCCTGGTGGCACAGTGGTTGAGAGTCCGCCTGCCAATGTAGGGGATGCGGGTTCGTGATCCAGTCCATGAAGATCCCACATGCCGCGGAGCGGCTGGGTCCGTGAATCATGGCTGCTGAGCCTGTGTATTTGGATCCTGTGCTCCGTAAGGGGAGAGGCCACAACAGTGAGAGGCCTGTGTACCGCAAAAAAAAAAAAAAAAAAGAAAAAAAGAGTCATGTACCACAATGTTCACTGCCGCTCTATTTACAATAGCTAGGACATGGAAGCAACCTAGGTGTCCATCGACAGATGAATGGATAAAGAAGATATGGCACATATATACAATGCAATATTACTCAGCCATAAAAAGAAACGAAATTGAGTTATTTGTAGTGAGGTGGATGGACCTAGAGTCTGTCATACAGAGTGAAGTAAGTCAGAAAGAGAAAAACAAATACCGTATGCTAACACATATATATGGAATCTAGAAAAAAAAGTTCATGAAGAACCTAGGTGCAAGACGGGAATAAAGACGGAGACCTACTAGAGAATGGACTTGAGGATATGGGGAGGGGGAAGGGTAAGCTGGGACAAACTGAGAGAGTGGCATGGACATATATACACTACCAAATGTAAAATAGATAGCTAGTGGGAAGCAGCCACATAGCACAGGGTGATCAGCTCCGTGCTTGAGCACGTAGAGGGGTGGGATAGGGAGGGTGGGAGGAAGACGCAAGAGGGAAGAGATATGGGGACATATGTGTATGTATAACTGATTCACTTTGTTATAAAGCAGAAACTGACACACCATTGTAAAGCAATTATACTCCAATAAAGATTTTAAAAATTAAAAAAAAAAACAAAAAAATTTTTCGGTGTAGAGAAAAGAGCCTTCTATTGGAAGAATATGCCGTCTAGGACTTCCATAGCTAGAAAGGTGAAGTCAGTGCCAGGCTTCAAAGGATTGGCTGACTCTCTTGTTAGGGGCTAAAAGCAGCTGGTGACTTCAAGTTGAAGCCACTTCTCCTTTCTCATTCTGAAAATCCTAGGGCTCTTAAGAATTATGCCAATTTTACTCTTTACCCTTTGTGCTCTGCAAAAGTGAAAAACAAAGCCTGGATGACAGCATATCTGTTTACAGCGTGGTTTACTGAATATTTTAAGCCCACTATCAACACCTACTGCTCAGTAATAAAATATTTCTTTTAAAATATTTTTGCTCATTGACAATGCATATGGTCACCCAAGAATTCTGATGGAAACATACAGCAAGATTTATGTCATTTTCATGCCTGGTAACACAACACCCATTCTGCTATTCATGGATAAGGGGTCATTTTGGCTTTTAAGTCTTATTGTTTAATAAATACATCTTATAAGGCTATAGCTTCCAAAGATAGTGATTTCTCTGATTGATCTGGGCAAAGTAAATTGGAAACCTTCTGGAAAAGATTCACCATTCTAGATGCCATGAAGAACATTTATGATTCATGGGAAGAGGTCAAAATATCAACATTAACAGGAGTTAAGAAGTGGGTTCCCACCCTCATGCATAAGTTTGAGAGGTTCGAGACTTCAGTGGAGGAAGTAGTTACAGATGTGGTGGAAATAGCAGGAGAACTAGAATTAGAAGTGGAGCCAGAAGTGACGGAATTGCTGCAATCTTACGGTAAACTTCCAGGATGAGGAGTTGCTTCTTATAGATGATGGGGTAGTTTCTTGAGGTGGAATCTACTCCTGGCAAAGATGCTATGAAGACTGTTGAAATGACAACAAAGGATTTAGAATATTATATAAACTTAGTTGATAAAGCAGTTGGCAGGGTTTGAGAGGATTAACTCCAGTTTTGAAAGAAATTCTACTGTGGGTAAAGAGCTACAGAGAAATCCTTCATGAAAGGGAGAATGGATTGATGCTGCAGACTTCATTGTTGTCTTATTTTAAGAGATTGCCGCGGCCATCTCAACCTTCAGCACCACCACCCTGATCTGTCAGCAGCCATCAACATGGAGGCAAGACCCTCCACCAGCTAAAAGATTACAACTTGCTGAAGGCTCACATGATGGTTAACATTTTTTAGCAATAAAATAGTTTTAAATTAAGGAATAGACAGTGTTTTTTAGACATAATTCTATCTCAGTTAATAGACTATACTGTAGTGTAAACATAACTTTTATATGTATTGGGAAACCAAAAAATTCACGTGATTTGCTTTATTGCAATATTTGCTTTGTTGGGGTGGATTATAACTGAATCTACAGTATCTCCTAGGTGTACGTGTATGTATTTTCATTCTTTAGGGTAAATACCCAGGAGTAGGATTGTTTGATCATATGGTAGGTATATGTTTAACTTATAAGAAATTGTCAAACTGTTTTCCAAAGTGGCTGTACCATTTTGCATTCCTATCAGCAAAGTATAAGAATTCCAGTTGCTCTCCATCCTTGCCATTGTCAATCCTTTAAATGTTAGGCTTTCAGTGGGTATGTAATGGTATCTCATTATGGCTTTAATTTGCATTTCGCTAGTGATAAAAAATATTGAGCCTCTTTTCACGTGTTTATTTGATATGTATCTTTTGTTTGAAATGTACATTCAAATACTTTTTGTCCTTTTTATTAGTGGATTGGTTGTCTTATGATTGAATTTTGAGACTTCTTAAAACGTTCTGAGTACAAGTTCTTTGTTAGATATATTTTGTAAATATTTTCTCCCAGTATGTAGAAAATCTTTTGATTTTCTTAGTTTATTTTGAAAAGCAGAAGTTTAAATTTTGATGTATTTCAAAATACATCAAATACAAATATTTCAAAAATTCTTTTTCGTGGTTGATATGTCTTTTTTTTTTTTTACATCTTTACTGGAGTATAATTGCTTTACAATGGTGTGTTACTTTCTGCTTTATAACAAAGTGAATCAGTTATACATATACATGTTCCCATATCTCTTCCCTCTTGCGTCTCCCTCCCTCCCACCCTCCCTATCCCACCCCTCTAGGTGGTCACAAAGCACGGAGCTGATCTCCCTGTGCTATGCAGCTGCTTCCCACTAGCTATCTATTTTACATTTGGTGGTGTACCTATGTCCATGCCACTCTCTTTGTCACAGCTTACCCTTCCCCCTCCCCATATCCTCAAGTCCATTCTCTAATAGGTCTGTGTCTTTATTCTTGTCTTACCCCTAGGTTCTTCTTGACATTTTTTTTCTTAAATTCCATATATATGTGTTAGCATACGGTATTTGTCTTTCTCTTTCTGACTTACTTCACTCTGTATGACAGACTCTAGGTCCATCCACCTCACTACAAATAGCTCAATTTCGTTTCTTTTTATGGCTGAGTAATATTCCATTGTATATATGTGCCACATTTTCTTTATCCATTCATCCAATGATGGACACTTAGGTTGTTTCCATCTCCGGGCTATTATAAATAGAGCTGCAATGAACATTTTGGTACACGACTCTGTTTGAATTATGGTTTTCTCAGGGTATATGCCCAGTAGTGGGATTGCTGGGTCATATGGTAGTTCTATTTGTAGTTTTTTAAGGCACCTCCATACTGTTCTCCACAGTGGCTGTACCAATTCACATTCCCACCAGCAGTGCAAGAGTGCTCCCTTTTCTCCACACCCTCTCCAGCATTTATTGTTTCTAGATTTTTTGATGGTGGCCATTCTGACTGGTGTGAGATGATATCTCACTGTAGTTTTGATTTGCATTTCTCTAATGATTAATGATGTTGAGCATTCTTTCATGTGTTTGTTGGCAGTCTGTATATCTTCTTTGGAGAAATGTCTATTTAGGTCTTCTGCCCATTTTTGGATTGGGCTGTTTGTTTTTTTGTTATTGAGCTGCTTGAGCTGCTTGTAAATCTTGGAGATTAATCCTTTGTCAGTTGCTTCATTTGCAAATATTTTCTCCCATTCTGAGGGTTGTCTTTTGGTCTTGTTTAGGGTTTCCTTTGCTGTGCAAAAGCTTTGAAGTTTCATTAGGTTCCATTTGTTTATTTTTGTTTTTATTTCCATTTCTCGAGGAGGTGGGTCAAAAAGGATCTTGCTGTGATTTATGTCATAGAGTGTTCTGCCTATGTTTTCCTCTAAGAGTTTCATAGTTTCTGGCCTTACATTTAGGTCTTTAATCCATTTTGAGCTTATTTTTCTGTATGGTGTTAGGGAGTGATTTAATCTCATACTTTTACATGTAGCTGTCCAGTTTTCCCAGCACCACATATTGAAGAGGCTGTCCTTTCTTCACTGTACATTCCTGCCTCCTTTATCAAAGATAAGGTGACCATATGTGCGTGGGTTTATCTCTGGGCTTACTATTCTGTTTCATTGATCTATATTTCTGTTATTGTGCCAGCACCATACTATCTTGCTTCCTGTAGCTTTGTAGTATAGTCTGAAGTCAGGGAGCCTGATTCCTCCAGCTCCGTTTTTCATTCTCAAGATTGCTTTGGCTATTTGGGGTCTTTTGTGTTTCCATACAAATTGTGAAATGTTTTGTTCTCGTTTTGTGAAAAATGCCATTGGTAGTTTGATAGGGATTGCATTGAATCTGTAGATTGCTTTGGATAGTAGAGTCATTTTCACAATGTTGATTCTTCCAATCCATGTACATGGTATATCTCTCCATATATTTGTATCATCTTTAATTTCTTTCATCAGTGTCTTATAATTTTCTTCAAACAGGTCTTATGTCTCCTTAGGTAGGTTTATTCCTAGATATTTTATTCTTTTTGTTGCAGTGGTAAATGGGAGTATTTTCTTAATTTCACTTTCAGATTTTTCATCATTAGTGTATAGGAATGCCAGAGATTTCTGTGCATTAATTTTGTATCCTGCTACTTTACCAAATTCATTGATTAGCTCTGGTAGTTTTCTGGTAGCATCTTTAGGATTCTCTATATATAGTATCATGTCATCTGCAAAGAGTGACAGCTTTACTTCTTCTTTTCTGATTTGGATTCCTTTTATTTCCTTTTCTTCTCTGATTGTTGTGGCTAAAACTTCCAAACTGTGTTGAATAAGAGTGGTGAGGGTGGGCAACCTTGTCTTGTTTCTGATCTTAGTGGAAATGCTTTCAGTTTTTCACCATTGAGGATGATGTTGGCTGTGGGTTTGTCATATATGGCCTTTATTATGTTGAGGAAAGTTCCCTCTATGTCTACTTTCTGGAGCATTTTTATCATAAATGGGTGTTGAATTTTGTTGAAAGTTTTCTCTGTATCTATTGAGATGACCATATGGTTTTTCTCCTTCAATTTGTTAATATGGTGTATCACATTGATTGATTTGCATATATTGAAGAATCCTTTCATTCCTGGAATAAACCCCACTTGATCATGGTGTACGATCCTTTTAATGTGATGTTGGATTCTGTTTGCTAGTATTTTGTTGCGGATTTTTGCATCTATGTTCATCAGTGATATTGGCCTGTAGTTTTCTTTCTTTGTGACATCCTTGTCTGGTTTTGGTATCAGGGTGATGGTGGTCTCGTAGAATGAGTTTGGGAGTGTTCCTCTGTTGTATTTTGGAAGAGTTTGAGAAGGATAGGTGTTAGCTCTTCTCTAACTGTTTTGATAGAATTCACCTGTGAAGCCATGTGGTCCTGGGCTTTTGTTTGTTGGAAGATTTTTTTTTTATATTTGTTGCTCTTTTAATCATTTTTTTTAACATTGTTGGAAGATTTTTAATCACAGTTTCAATTTCAGTGCTTGTGATTGGTCTGTTCATATTTTCTATTTCTTCCTGATTCAGTCTTGGCAGGTTGTGCATTTCTAAGAATTTGTCCATTTCTTCCAGGTTGTCCATTTTATTGGCATAGAGTTGCTTCTAGTAATCTCTCATGATCTTTTATATTTCTGCAGTGTCAGTTGTTACTTGTCCTTTTTCATTTCTAATTCTATTGATTTGAGTCTTCTCCTTTTTTTCTTGATTAGTCTGGCTAATGGTTTATCAATTTTGTTTATCTTCTCAAAGAACCAGCTTTTAGTTTTATTGATCTTTGCTATCGTTTCCTTCCTTTCTTTTTCATTTATTTCTGATCTGATCTTTATGATTTCTTTCCTTCTGCTAACTTTGGGGTTTTTTTGTTCTTCTTTCTCTAATTGCTTTAGCTCCAAGGTTAGGTTGTTTATTCGAAATGTCTCCTGTTTCTTAAGGTAGGGTTGTATTGCTATAAACTTCCCTCTTAGAACTGCTTTTGCTGCATCCCATAGGTTTTGGGTCGTTGTGTCTGCATTGTCATTTGTTTCTAGGTATTTTTTGATTTCCTCTTTGATTTCTGCAGTGATCACTTCGTTATCAATATTGTATTGTTTAGCCTCCATGTGTTTGTATTTTTTACAGATCTTTTCCCGTAATGGATATCTAGTCTCACAGCGTTGTGGTTGGAAAAGATACTTGATACAATTTCAATTTTCTTAAATTTACCAAGGCTTGATTTGTGACCCAAGATATGATCTATCCTGGAGAATGTTCCATGAGCACTTGAGAAAAATGTGTATTCTGTTTTTTTGGATGGAATGTCCTATAAATATCAGTTAAGTCCATCTTGTTTAATGTATCATTTAAAGCTTGTGTTTCCTTATTTTCATTTTGGATGATCTGTCCATTGGTGAAAATGGGGTGTTAAAGTCCCCTACTATGAATGTGTTACTGTCGATTTCGCCTTTAATGGCTGTATTTACCTTATGTATTGAGGTGCTCCTATGTTGGGTGCGTAAATATTTACAATTGTTATATCTTCTTGGATCAATCCCTTGATCATTATGTAGTGTCCTTCTTTGTCTGTTCTAATAGTCTTTATTTTAAAGTGTATTTTGTCTGCTATGAGAATTGCTACTCCAGCTTTCTTTTGGTTTCCATTTGCATGGAATATCTTTTTCCATTCCCTCACTTTCAGTCTGTATGTGACTCTAGGTCTGAACTGGGTCTCTTGTAGACAGCATATATATGGGTGTTGTTTTTGTATCCATTCAGCCCTCTGTGTCTTTTGGTGGGAGCATTTAATCCATTTACATTTAAGGTAATTATTTTTATGTGTGTTTCCTATTCCCATTTCCTTAATTGTTTTGTGTTTGTTATTATAGGTCTTTTCCTTCTGTTGTGTTTCTTGACTAGAGAAGATCCTTTAGCATTTGTTGTAAAGCTGGTTTGGTGGTGCTGAACTCTCTCAGCTTTTGCTTGTCTGTAAAGGTTTTAATTTCTCCATCAAATATCAATGGGATCCTTGCTGGGTAGAGTAATCTTGGTTGTAGGTTTTTCTCCTTCATCACTTTAAATATGTCCTGACAGTCCCTTCTGGCTTGCAGAGTTTCTTATGAAAGATCAGCTGTTAACCTTATGGGGATTCCCTTGTGTGTTATTTGTTGTTTTTCCCTTGCTGCTTTTAATATGTTTTCTTTGCATTTAATTTTTGACAGTTTGATTAATATGTGTCTTGGCATGTTTCTACCTGGATTTATCCTGATGGGACTCTCTGTGCTTCCTGGACTTGATTAACTATTTCCTTTCCCATATTAGGGAAGTTTTCAACTATAATCTCTTCAAATATTTTCTCAGTCCCTTTCTTTTTCTCTTCTTCTTCTGGAACCCCTATAATTCGAATGTTGGTGCGTTTAATGTTGTCCCAGAGGTCTCTGAGACTGTCCTCAGTTCTTTTCATTCTTTTTTCTTTATTCTGCTCTGCAGTAGTTATTTCCACTACTTTATCTTCTAGGTCACTTATCCGTTCTTCTGCCTCAGTTATTCTGCTGTTGATCCCATCTAGAGTATTTTTCATTTCATCTATTGTGTTGTTCATCGTTGTTTGTTTCATCTTTAGTTCTTCTAGGTCTTTGTTAAATGTTTCTTGCATTTTGTCTATTCTATTTCCAAGATTTTGGATCATCTTTACTATCATTACTCTGAATTCTTTTTCAGGTGGACTGCCTATTTCCTCTTCATTTGTTAGGTCTGGTGGGTTTTTATCTTGCTCCTTCATCTGCTGTTTTTCTGTCTTCTCATTTTGCTTATCTTACTGTGTTTGGGGTCTCCTCTTTGCAGGCTGCAGGTTCGTAGTTCCCATTGTTTTGGGTGTGTGTCCCCAGTGGCTAATGTTGGTTCAGTGGGTTGTGTAGGCTTCCTGGTGGAGGGGACTAGTGCCTGTGTTCTGGTGGATGAGGCTGGATCTTGTCTTTCTGGTGGGCAGGTCCACGTCTGGTGGTGTGTTTTGGGGGTGTCTGTGGACTTATTATGATTTTAGGCAGCCTCTCTACTAATGGGTGGGGTTGTGTTCCTTTCTTGCTAGTTGTTTGTCATAGGATGTCTAGCAATGTAGCTTGCTGGTCGTTGAGTGAAGCTGGGTGCTGGTGTTGAGATGGAGATCTCTGGGAGATTTTCTCCATTTGATATTACGTGGAGCTGGGAGGTCCCTTCTGGACCAGTGTCCTGAAGTTGGCTCTTCCACCTCAGAGGCACAGCACTGACTCCTGGCTGCAGCACCAAGAGCCTTTCATCCACACGGCTCAGAATAAAAGGGAGAAAAAGTAGAAAGAAAGAAAGCAAGAGGATAAAAGAAAATAAAGTAAGGTAAAATGAAGTTATTAAAATAAAAAAATAATTATTAAAAAAATCTTTTTAAAAAAGTAAAAAAACAACAACAAAAAAACAGACAGAACCCTACGACAAATGGTGAAAGCAAAGCTATACAGACAAAATCTCACACAGAAGCATACACATACACACTTACAAAAAGAGGAAAAGGGGAAAAAATAATAAATCTTGCTCTCAAAATCCACCTCCTCAATTTGGGATGATTCGTTGTGTATTCAGGTATTCCACAGATGCAGGGTACATCAAGTTGACTGTGGAGCTTTAATCCGCTGCTCCTGAGGCTGCTGGGAGAGATTTCCCTTTCTCTTCTTTGTTCGCACAGCTCCCGGGGTTCAGCTTTGGATTTGGCCCCGCCTCTGCGTGTAGGTCGCCGGAGGGCGTCTGTTCCCGCCCTGACAGGACGGGGTTAAAGGAGCCGCTGATTCGGGGGCTCTGGCTCACTCAGGCCAGGGGGGAGGGAGGGGCACGGTGTGCGGGGCGAGCCTGCGGCGGCAGAGGCCGGCATGACGTTGCACCAGCCTGAGGCGCGCAGTGCGTTCTCCCGGGGAAGTTGTTCCTGGATATCGGGACCCTGGCAGTGGCGGGCTGCACAGGCTCCCCGGAAGGGGGTGTGGATAGTGACCTGTGCTCGCACACAGGCTTCTTGGGAGCGGCAGCAGCAACCTTAGCGTCTCATGCTCGTCTCTGGGATCCACGCTGTTAGCCGCGGCTCGCGCCCGTCTGTGGAACTCCTTTAAGCAGCGCTCTTAATCCCCTCTCCTCGCGCACCAGGAAACCGAGGGAAGAAAAAGCCTCTTGCCTCTTCGGCAGGTCCAGGCTTTTCCCCCGGACTCCCTCCCGACTAGCTGTGGTGCACTAACCCCCTGCAGGCTGTGTTCACGCCGCCAACCCCAGTCCTCTCCAGGCGCTCTGGCCGAAGCCCGAGCCTCAGCTCCCAGCCCTGCCCGCCATGGCGGGGGAGCAGACAAGCCTCTCGGGCTGGTGAGTGCCGGTTGGCACTGATCCTTTGTGCGGGAATCTCTCCGCTTTGCCCCCCGCACCCCTGTTGCTGTGCTCTCCTCCGTGGCTCCGAAGCTCCCCCCCTCCACCACCCACAGTCTTCACCCGCGAAGGGGCTTCCTAATGTGTGGAAACCTTTCCTCCTTCACAGCTCCCTCCCACTGGTGCAGGTCCCGTTCCTATTCTTTTGTCTCTGTTTATTCTTTTTTCTTTTGCCCTACCCAGGTACGTGGGGAGTTTCTTGCCTTTTGGGAGGTCTGAGGTCTTCTGCCAGCGTTCAGTAGGTGTTCTGTAGGAGTTGTTCCACGTGTAGATGTATTTCTGATATATCTGTGTGGAGGAAGGTGATCTCCGCGTCTTACTCTTCCGCCATCTTCCCCCCTCGGTCTGTTTCAAATTTTTGATGCATCAGTTTTTCTCTTCCATGGTTCATGCTTTTTTTGTCCTGCATACAAATCTTTGCCTAACTTGTGATCACTGAGATTTTATCCTTTGCTTTATTTTGAACATTATGTAGTTTTAACACTTACATTTGTGTTTCCTAATACATTTCAAGATAATTTTTGTATATAGTGTAGGTAGTTTTCCTTTTTTTTCCCCATATAGATGTCCAATTGTTCTAGCACTCTTCGACTTCAGAAGACTATCTCCACTTAAAAGACTTATTCCCATTGAAATATCTTGATTGCTTCAGTGAAAATCAATTGATCATACATGTGTCAGTCTTTTTTTGTTCTGTTGATCTATATGGCTATCCTTATGCCAACACCATTACTGAATACTGTAACTTTGTAGTAAAATTTGAAATCAGGTAGTGTAATTTTTCCAAATTATTTTGTTTTCCAAAATTAGTCTACCCTAGGTCCTTTCCATATAAATTTTAGAGTCAGGTTGTAAGCTTCTAAATGCCTGCTGGGATTTTGCATGGGGCGGTGTTAAATCTGTACATCAGTTTGGAGAAAGTTGCCGCCTTTACAGTACTGGGCCTCCTGGTCCGTGCATACAGCATGTCTCTTCATTGACTTCAATCCTCTTTAAGACTGTTTAGCGATGCTTTGTAGTTTTCAGTATATAAATTTTGCATATACTTTGTTAGATGTATCCCTAAATATTTCATGTTTTGAGGCTATTTTAAATAGTACTGAAAAGATTTCAAGTCAGTTGATCATTGCGACTAGTATTTAGAAACAGAAATAATTTTTGTATATTGACTCTCATGTACTACTTTCCTAGGGTTGTTGTAACAAACCACCACAAACTGGGTGGCTTAAAATAACAGAAATTTATTGTCTCACATTTCTGAAGGCTAGAAGTTCCAAATCAGAGGGCCATTAAAGCTGGTTCCTTCCAGCGGCTCTGGGGAAGCATGTGTTCCATACTTCTCTCCTCGCTTTATTCCAGATTTTGCCCGTGTGGTCATATTGATTTTTCCCTCCATAAGAGTCTGTGTCCAAATTTCCCTCTTCTTGTAAGGACACCAGTTATTGGATTTACAGCTCACCCTAACCTCATATGGCTTTGTCTGAACTTGACTACATCTGCAGATACCCTATTTTCCAAATAAGGTCATATTCATAGGTACAGAACATCTATTTTGGGAGGACACAATCCAACCCACACCACCTTGTGTCCTGCAACCTTGCTAAATTACTAGTTTTACTAGTATCTTTTTGTAGATTCTTTAGATTTTTTTATATAAATACCAAGTCAGTTTACCTCTGGCAAAACATTAGAGCTACATCCAAACAAAAATCCTTTATGTTAACCACAGCTCTGGGGCAACCACAATAGGATGAAAGGTTCTTTTTTTTTCCCCTTTAAATCGTTTGTGTTAGTTACAATCTTGACTAATGACCCTTACGCTGGTCTCTCTCAATTCTTTTAAGATCCTCTTCATACAAGGCGTTACTCACATCATCCCATGCTTTTCCATCTGTTTAGCAGAATGCGGGACTAGGATGAGGTCAGTGTGGCGCTTGCCTCAGGTGCAGAATTTAGGGAGGCACGTGCCTCAGTAGTCAACATAAATATGTAATATTTTAAAAATAAAACCAAACACAAAAATGAACGATGAACAAAATATCAACATCTTAAATAAAGATAGGCTCCCACCTGTACTTGAGTGACCTTGCCACACTCACTGCACCCCAGTCCTGGCCCTGCTGTTGAGATGGCAGTAAACTCGTCTTCCCCAATGTGAACAGTCGTGGGAGACCTGTCACAGGCACCTGTGATGGCATCAGGGGCCAGCTTTGCAGAGCTTAATGTATGTTTGTTTTCTCTTCCTACTTTCACCTGTTTAATCCCGTAGTTCACTTGTTTCTTAGTCTTCTTTAAGGAAATGATGTGACAGGTTCCACGCACAAACCTGGTTTCATGTCAGAGTTCCAACGTCAGGGTCTTCTGGACGTCTTGAGGGTATATGTCCAATAACAAGCTACTCCCTTGTCGCCTCTCTGTCTTCCATGTGCCCTGTCTCCCTGCTGTGTGATTGTGCCGTAGGTGGACAGCTGACTCACAGTGAGCCTGCTGCATTTTTTTGCCTTCTCGTGTGGCCTTGGTTTCAAAAACAGTGTGTTAAGTGCTGTGTGGGGCAGGATCCGTAGCGTGTAAACTGTTCTGCACCCGTATTCTAGCATGCGGCCTGAGAAGCAGTTGGTTAGCAAAGGAAGAAGTTTGAAGAAAACCAGGCAGAGATGAGAGAGCGAGAGAGAGAAGCAGAATCAGACCCACGTTCTTACAGCTTTCTAGTTCATGCTTCCAATTTCTTCCTTAGACCCAGCTCTACCCCTTTTTTTGAATTCTATTAATACCATACCATTCATATAACAAATACCTCTGATCCTTCTTTTTTCTTAAGGTTCCTCCAATTTGTTTCCGTTAGTTGTGACTGGAGAACCTTGGCTAACATGCTTTCTCTAGTTTCCCAAATTAGATGCTTTATCTCACCCACCTCCCCATGAAGGAAACTTCTCCAGACTGCTCTTTCCAGGTCTGTCACTGGTTAATGAAATCCTTTTCTCTAGTAATGCAGAGCTTCTTTTTTCCTTTTTAGCT
The DNA here is from genome assembly GCF_951394435.1 of Stenella coeruleoalba. Lineage (NCBI taxonomy): Eukaryota > Metazoa > Chordata > Mammalia > Artiodactyla > Delphinidae > Stenella > Stenella coeruleoalba. The sequence continues at coordinate 97,871,820 of NC_137154.1, read as the reverse complement.
TTCTTCCTCTTTCTTTTTCTTTCACACATTTCCTTGGTGTGTAATCACCTTGATTGCAGTTCCTCACACTACTGCATTTACACTGTTCCCAAGTTTATTCTTCCATTATATTCTGTGTCTTCTCAGCCCACTTTGGGTCTATCCCAATATTAGCATTTATTAAGTATCTATATTGCATAAAAGGTACAGAAGTCACATTTTTAATATTTTCCACCCTATTCATTATGCAAGGTCCAGTTTAAATCTCATTTCCACTATGAACCCCTGTCTCATCAATTTCTTTCCTTCTCTTCCAGAATGTTGGTAACTCTTTGTGTATAATTATAATATTCATCTGTTTTATCTTCCTAAGGCAAGGGATCATATCTTATTTGTATTATAAGTACTTTGTATAATGAGCACTTAACCCACAGTAGGTAACCAGTAAGTACCTGCCGAATGAATGAGGTGAATGAACGTAAGTGTGCTTATTTTGCTGCATATGAAATTGGGAAAAGTCCCTGGTGATCACAAACATCCCTTAAATATCTTGTTTTCAGGGCTCTGTTCATCTAAGTCCCTTTCTCTTTCCACTTTACCCTGTTTCTCTAGATGATCTCAGTTACCACTAGGATGTCAGTTACTATCTGCAATATGTCAGGCCCTCCCAAGTCTGTATTCTTACAGACTGGCTCTGCCTTCTGAGAGCCAAACCCCTAAATCCAAATGTTTACGAGACTTCTTCAGTGGGTGTTTCTGCAGGTACTTCAGACTTAGTCTGCCAAATCTTAATTCATTTACTTCTCTACCCACTTCTGCTGACCTCCTGCTCTCTCTCTCTTTCTCTTCTTCCTCCTCTGATGATCCATAAATAGTAAATGGCAGCATTATCTAGTCAGTTGAACAAGTTTGATGTATCCCCATCATATAGCACATTGCCTGGTACCTAGTAGGCACTCAGTATTTGTTGAACAAACAAATCCCGTTCACTCAGATGCCCAAATCAGTGGAAAATGAAAATGTGATGGTTACATTTAGAAATGGTCTTAAATTCAGTAGTAAGAAGCTAGAATGAGAGTAGCCTCTAGGAATTTCCCATCTTTCACTTTTAGTATCTTTGGAATATCAAACAAACCAATGTCACTCATGAGGTGACATTCAAGACCACTCATGAGGTCTTAGTTTAAAATCAGACCTAGAGTCTAATTTACGTGTCATCCTCTCTGCAGCTGTCTGAACTGTTTTCCTTTGGGCCTGTGGGCCTTCGTAGCGGTGCCTCTCATGGATAAGTGCCAGGGGAAGTTTTTCTGCCTTCTAGAGATTGGGGGTATTTTGTGCAACATCATATTACGAACGAGACTGAGAACGCATTTTTCATTCTTTTCAGGCTAATACTGGAAGCATCAGTTGTAATGAAAGAGCAGGGGCTTTGGGAGTCAGACTGATGTGAGTGTGAATTCTGGCTCTTTGTTTACTTCTAGCTTTGTGACTCTGGACAAGCTACTTAAGTTCCTCGAATCTCAATTTCTTCATCTATAAACTGGAGACAATATCAGGCATAACATAGGGTTATCAACAAGTTGCGTGTAAGAAGCTAAGCATGGTCTCTGAGATGGGAGTCTCAGTCCGCTTCCTTCCCTTCTCTTGTTAGGTGAGTGGTGTTCTCTGCTACTTACCTTGATTGCCAGTTTCTTCATTAGTGAATGAGGTAGTACTTATCCACAGGGTTGTTGTGAGGACTAAATTAGTTTCAGTCACGTGAAGTACGTGATTAATTAAGAAATATTAAGAGTTCTTCCTTCCTTCCTTCCCAGTAAGGCACTGAGACGTATTTTGAGTCTGTTAGAACTTCTAGTCGACCTTAAGGCTCTTGCTGGGAGACCGAGGAAGATACGAACATGGAGCAGTATTATTGCTTTGCTAATTCCTGTGACTCACGGCTGCTCAGCAGCAATGGTTATGAGAGGATAATTGCCATCTTCTCTCCGTGACAGCTGCATGCCCCAGTCTACCTTTATCAGATTTACCTCCAGGGTCTTTCACTGTGGTGCGTTTAACCAATGGGAAATAAATAATGCCCTGAGAGCTCTCATTGGTTGCTTGTGGGTGTCCGTATTTTCTGATTGGTGTAAGCGTCAGCCAGTCCTCATCTACTTATTAGCAGTTCAGTTATGTATTAGGCCCGTTACTGACTTCCGCTAAATCAAGGTATTTTTCCCAACCGTAATGGACTACTCTGTATTGTTTCTTCCTTCCACTGTGTACAGTACCCACCCCAGATAAACTGATTGCAGTCCAAGCAAACAATTTATTACCCAAACTTCCCACTCCCTTGATAGATTGCTGTTGGCATTTGTGTTACTGCAAGAAAAAAAGTCGTTGTTTCTTTAAAAAAAAAGAAAATACAGGACCTTAAAATGTGGCAGTGGGAAGGAGAGGAAGGGAAAAAATGCCCTTGGCAAGAATTCAGAGACAGCCAATTGTCTTTACTGAAATGGCATTGAATTAAAAACTCAAAGGAGGTAGTGGCCTCTTCTTTAGTAGAGATACTAAAAAAAAAAAACACCAAAAAAAAAAAAAAAAAACCCAGCCAGGCCATCACTACCCAGTAAACATGGCAGGAAAAAAAAAAAAAAAAAAAAAAAAAACAACAACCGTACGCAAGGTTTCTTGGCTTTATTTTTTCTTTTCTTCAAACAAAGAGATCTGTGCTTGCTCCTGAAAGAAAGCAAATAAATATACTGCCCACATACCCTGGTGGTTCTAAACCTCTCAGGAAGTCACAGCCCCCGCCTCCACCCCCAGCCGCCCCATCTATTCACGCACTAAGTCCTGCCCCTATGCCTGGCTGAACACGTCCTCCAAGTCCAGGTTTACAAGGCGCTTGTTTCCAGACCATGGACTTCCGCAACGGGTAGCATTTCTGTCTCTGATGAATGGTCAAAAATGAGGTTCCGGGTGAGAACGATTAGAAACTTTAATTACTCTCCAGGCATCTCACAATATAAGCCATATTCCTATTTTTATAAGGAATTAGCTACAGATTGGGTAGCGCTTGTCGTGCTTTGAAACATTTCCTGCATCTTTCTGGCACAACTGTGTTCTCTTTGGAACACTGGGGCTTCTCATAGCCCCTCTCCCCATCTCTCTCTCTCTCTCTCTCTCTCTCTCTCTCTCTCTCTCTCTCGGCTTGCCAATTCCAGCACCTTCACATGCGTTACTCCATCCTTTTCCTCTCCAAGATGACCTGAAATGACCTTTTGCTTGGCAAGAGACGTGATTCAACTGATAATAAAAGAGCTGGGGGCGGGGTGGGGCCAGCGCTGGCTGCTCAGAGCTGGGGAGGAGAGCTGGGGAGGGGGGACCGCATCCATTTAAAGACAAACGCTGCTGCTTTTTTTTTTTTTGGCCATGCATTTCCTGTAATTAATTTTCCACATACCGCCTATTACAAGAAGGGAAAAGATTTTTTTAAGGCATACCGCTCTCTTTGTCTAACCCGAGCTCCTGGTTTGTTTAGATGAGGCTGGGGAGGAAGTGGAGGAGGGAGGTGGGAGAGGCTGGCACCCCGGCAGGGAGGCCCGAGCCCTCCGCTGGAATGTGGGGTCGGCTGCCCCGCAGCTTTCTTTCTTTCTGCTGCCTGGGTGTTTGGGGCTGGGAGCGTTTCTCCAAAGCAACGGCGCCGGCTAAGGTTCCTGTGCGCAGCTCCTTCCATTTCACATCCGCTGCCTCTGAGGGGCGTGGGCTTGATCCGGAGGCTGTGTTTTCTTTGTTGTTTTGGGAATAATTTTTCACTAACTCCAGAACTCCAAAAAATGCCCATGGCAAGGCTCATCAATCCTCTCTCTCTCTCTCTCATTTAGGGAGGAAAAAAGAACAAACTATTTGGATAGCACTCAGCTGAGGTTGCAGGAGTTGCCACAGCAACGGCTCTGAACCTTGCACAGCAAAAGGTCCTTATTGTAGAGTGGCCTGCTTTCCCAAAGACCTCCTCTTTAAAGAGACCCCGCTAGCGATACTCTACCGGTTTGGGGTTTAGTGTGCATTGACATATCATCGACACCATTTGAAAAGACAAAGACAAGGTTTCCTTGGGTGGTTGGTGGGATATTTTTAGCCGATCTTGACTGTGAGAAGAGAAACATGGACTTAAGAAGTCACGTGGGGAGCTAAGGTTAGAGAACTTCTTGTCCAAAGGCTTGTGAAATGCTAGAACATAATTGAAAGGTGTCCTGTCTCCCTGCAGGTTGCAGACAGCTTGCATGTAAGCTGACGGGGATGGTTATGCGGCCATCCTGTCGCCCTCTTTTCTCTGAACAAAGGAAGCTTACACATGAGATGTTCAGAGAGGTGAGGAGCTCATCTTCCTTGGTCTGGGAAGAATTTCTCTTCCTAAGGTGCCTTATAGGCTGAAACTTCTGTGAAAGGCAAGGGGTTTTCTGCACAGTCCAGTTTCACACCTTCTGGCTTTTGCTGGAAACCGTTAATTCATCACAGGCATCATGAGTATTGGCTCTGTGCTAGGCACTGTAGCTATAAGGTTGCCAAAAAACCCAACTGGTCTTAGCCCTTGCCCTCCAGAAGCTTTCGATCAAGAAGTGGAAAGAAACCAAGTAAACAGATGATTAAATTCAGGGGAGAAGCAGTAACTGTAGATGCTGCTGTTTCAGGGGAGGAGTAACTCTGTGGTCCTGCCAGTTCCATTAGAGCCACCAGTGTGATCCCTACTAGTTCCTTCATGAAAGGAGATGACCCCTGTGAAATGCGTGATGGAATCCATCCCCCACTCATCTCAGCCAATCAGTATCCTTCTCTTATCCTTCTTCAAAAGTGCCTTCTTACAGGAAAAGAACTGCCCTTCTGGAACACCTGAGTGCCAGGAAGCTGACCTTGAGAATCCCAGTGTAGAAGGGCACTGGTGTTCCCAGTGAATTTGAGGTTCTTTCTGCATCACGAAAGAATTTGGAGACGAAGTGATAGGTAAAAAGTGGATTTACTTAGAGAGTGACACACTCCACAGACAGAGTGTGGACCATCTCAGAAGGTGAGAGGCCTTGGGAGAAACACACTCCACAGACAGGGTGTGGGCCATCTCGGGAGGCGAGAGAGAGCCTCGAAATATGGTGTGGTTAGTTTTCATGGGCTGGTAATTTCATAGGCTAATGAGTGGGAGGATTATTCCAATTATTTTGGGGAACGGGCGGGGATATCCCAGAATTGGGCTACCGCCCACTTTTTGGCCCTTTATGGTTAACCTAAGAACTGTCATGGCTCTGGTGGGTGTGTCATTTAGCATATGCTAATGTATTACAATGAGCATATAATGAGGCTTAAGTTCCACTGGAAGTTGAATCTTCCGCCGTCTTGCACCTAGTTGGTTCTCACTAGTTTTTGTCATGCACTATGACTATGTCATTCTTTTAAAGGTTGTGCCCTGCCCTCTTCCCTCCTGTTTCACTGGTGTCATCTTGGATGAGAATCTCAGCCCAGTTTCTTTCTAACGTGCTGTAGAGAAGGAAAGGGGCTAATAGTCCTGAGCACCTTCCATGCGCCATACATTATGCTGATTATTTATTACATCTGTAGTCTGTGGGGTCCTCATGCAGTCTTCCTCACGTGGTATCTGGCTTCATCTGAACCATAGAATATAGAAATTAATTTGAGTTGATAATTTTCTCAATTATCCTAAGGGTGGTAAATAACTAGTACCATTCTAGATGCCTGGACAGAAATTGATTCATTATGTTACAGATGGGGGCTTTGCTGCCTGATGAACGTAAAAGCCAAGCTTTTGAGAAAAGAAAGAGCTTTATTGTGAGGTTGACCAGCAAGGAGGCAGGGCTCAAATCTGTCTCCCCAATCCAGGGTTCGGGGCCAAATTTAAGGGATGGGGGGAATTTCAAACTTGGAAGCTGATTGGCTCGTCTTGAATCAGTCCGTGTAAGCTACTCCTGCTGCTGGAAGCCAGATTTTCCTTATTGAAGGACTTCTTGTAAGGGCTCCAGTGGCGACGTTTCTATTCTTTAAGTTCATTGACTGAAGGGTTCCTATGGGTTCCTATCTTGCACGTGCGCAGTGCTGTCTCTATAAAATAACTCTAGGTTTGCTTAATCAAAAACCTATTTTAAGGAAGCAAAACCAGTTTAAGCTGGTCCATGTTTTACATGCTGTTTCATTTACATACAATGGATGCTTTAATTAGGCTTCTGTCCCAGAGTCCCTTTTGAGAAAGTTGCAAGGTATCCATATTAACAGATGAGAAAACTGAGACTCAGGGAAGTTGTTCAAGATCACACAGCCAACAGTGATGGAATTAAGGGGTAAGAGCCTTTCCACTCTGACTCTGGAATTCAGTCTTTCAAGATAGCTTGAATTGCTTGTAGTATTAAAGAGAATTAGCTACAATTCTACACTGGGCTATTAAGAATGTAATGTTAGGGTTAAAATTTTCAGTGACTTATAAAGTCATGACTCATAGTTTGATTGGAAACTCTACAAAGACAAGAATTGAGTCTTTTTTTTTTTTCTCTCAAATAGTTCTCTCTCTCAGCATTATCTTTGGAATTAGGCAAAGAGTCTCGCCAAGAAAGTCACTGCTCAGAGTGACAGGAACACCTTGTTTTTAACTCAAGTCATTCCCATCCAGCCTCATCACTCACCAGCCTTGACCTCACGTGACTTGTAAAATCAAATCTCCCCTCAAAGGCTGGAAATTTTTGCCATCAAAATGAAATAGTGAGTCTCAAGCTCTAGGACCATTCTGAAAGAAGAGCAGGTAGCTCTTGCTGTCAACACTAGCGTGTTTGGCAAAAATGAGTGCTTTTAAAGGGATAATAGTAATTTGTAAGTTTTTCTTTGAACTTCCTCCTTCGTGCCATAGATTGTCAGTTCAGGTCTTGCAACCTTGGGCAAATTACTCAACCTTTCTGTTCCTTAATTTCACCTGAAAAGTGGAGTAACAGTAGTATTATCACATAGGATCATGGTAAGGGTTACTCTGTGGTGGAGCATGCACAGCCCTTCGCACAGTGCCGAGCCCGTGTGGAGTGCTATTTATTATACCGGATCTTATTGTGTTCATTATTATCATTGCTTTTATTTGTATTAGAACTGATTGATTAAAGTGGAGAGTTGGCATTTTATTTCCCAGGCCTACAGTGGACTTAAGCCACATTACGAGGCTGATAAATCTTTTTCTTTCTGAACTTTGTTTTCCCCTCACCATGACACCCCTTCTCTTGGTTTTAAACATCCACTAATCCTTGTAACTCCTTCCTTAGTCCTCTCAAACAAAACAAAAACTCTTGCTCCTAAAATGGCTCTATGACAAATCATTTACACCAGGAATCAGCCAACTTTTTTTTTTTTTTCCTGTAAAGAGCCAGATAGTGTTTTAGACTCTGCAGGCTGTAGGACCTCTGATGCACCTGCTCAACTCTGCTCCTTGTAGCGCAAAAGCATATGCTCTAGACAACACCGCAATGAATGAGTGCAGATGTTCTGATAAAACCTTATTTATGAACCTTGCCATTTGGATTTCACATACTGTGCAACTGTCACAAAACACAGCCATATAGAAATGTAAACCCCCCCTTAGCTCCTGGGCCATGTAAAAACAGGCAGTGGGCCCCTAGGTTGCTGACTCCTGATTTAACATGTTTCAGTCACTGTGGCACTGTCAGGAATATTTGCATTTTTTCAAGTTGTAGAAGAACTTAAAGAAAACATACCTTTGAGGGGCAGTGCCACGTGTGGGACACACACATAGTGGCAGCTTAACCCCTTGGTTCTCTGGGGGAAGGATGGCTGGCACAGCGGGACGCAGGTTGGCAAGCTCAACGTTTTTATTTTCAGGAAAACATCAAAGCATCTGGGAAGGGGCATCTGCCGTCATGACAGACAGGGCTTCAACCAGATTTGGACTCTAAACGCTTAGTGGCGTTCTGATTTACTTTCTGAGCTTCATTTTTCCTAACTATAAAAATGGAAATAACAATGCTTACTCTGAAGTTATTATGCAACTAAATTATGTAGATGCTCTATGTGACAATATCTATTAAGAGGATAATGATGAGTATGTGGTAGTTATTTCGTAAATGTTTGACGAGTATTAGTAGGCACTCAGCTCATGTTTCCTTCAATTGTTCATCAGTGGGGCAGCTAGGGGCCAATCTTGGCTGTTGTGAAATGTAAAGAGTAGGAAGGTTAGATTTCTGGTATCTAAAAAAGAAGTCTTCTGATCTTTTCAGGGGTAGATGTGAGGGCTGGTGAGAAGACAAGAGTTAGGACATTTTTGGCAAAGGAAAAAATAGATCATTTGACATAAGTGAAACTGAAGCTTGTAGAAGCAGTGGCTCTGTCATCAGGTTAGGACTCAGCTCAAGATGACATTGGTTTCTGAGGGGACAGTCAGGGTGTCAGGGCCATGTCTGGAATGGCATCTTCAGGCAGAGTGAGCCGTCATTGCCTGATTCCTACATAGTGTGGGGCTCCTTGAAAGAAGAATCAGGGCTGTTTGAGAGGGTCTGTTTGCACAGTCAGAATCTAAATCACTGATGAGGGACGTAAGTATATGTGCGTGCATGTGTGCGTTGGAGAGGTTGAGAGAGAGGTGTACTTTTAAGCTCATTCATGGGAAGTCTTGCTGGTGGAGAAGAACAGGAGAGAAACACTGTGCAGACAATTCTGTGAATTGCACACACAATACAGGGTTATGAGCTGAGGGAAACAGACCTTTTCTTTCCTGAGGCAGCTTACATTTATATATTTTTTTAATTTTAAATTTATATATTTTTGGCTGTGCTGGGTCTTCGTCGCAGTGCGTGGGCTTCTCATTGCGGTGGCTTCTCTTGTTGGGGAGTGTGGGCTCTAGGTGCGTGGGCTTCATTAGTTGTGGCGCACGGGCTTAGTTGCTCCGTGGCACGTGGGATCTTCCCGGACCCGGGCTCGAACCTGTGTCCCCTTCATTGGCAGGCGGATTCTTAGCCACTGTGCCACCAGGGAAGTCCCACAGTTACATTTTTTTGATACATGAATACAGAGATCACTTGATATTAAAAATAACTTATGTGATATTCCTGATAAACGGATGCCTCGTAGTCAAACTAGAGAGATTTAACTTTAGCTTAAAAACAACTCTATTTCTTCTGCCTGATTTTAGCAACATGTAAATGTAATGTTAGCATAATATTTTAAGATAAGATTTGGATTTAGTTTATCATAATTTAGGATTTTCTAAGACTTTAAAAGTTCCTACATAAATTCTCTGATCTCAGAAAGTTATCATTGTTGCTACAAATTATTTAAAATTGCAAGAATATATAATCATGTTTAATTGTATGAACTTGTCATAATACATGTCTTTAAAAATGTTGATCCTGTGAACTCTTGTAATGCTACAAATCATGTATGGTCATAATGTATTAGCTTAAATTGTAATTTCCATATCTTTAGTCAACTTTAGGCTAACATTAAGTTAATTAATGTTAAGTTAATTAATCCGTAAGCTTTGGATTTGTGGGCAATTCTTAAGAAAGAAAAAGATGTAAATATTAGTTATTAAATATAGTTTTAATTGACCTTTATTTTATATGTAAATGACTGTACCTTAACAAGATATGAAAATATCTTTAAGTGGTATAATGTATATGCTTATATTTCTACCTTAAAAATTGTCAAAGTGATCTAAAATGTGTGTGGAAAAAGTGAGCTGGACTGTTTTTGGTTCCTGTATTCTAGTTTTCTCTTACATCTGGAAAAACAAAAGCTGCTTAGTTTAGTAAGGGAATAATTAATATAAATTGTTGAGACAATACTAGGTATAATAATTTTGGAGAAATATAAGTATGTAAAATTAGGATGAATTTGGGCTTTCTTTTTAAAAAATGACCAAGTATTGTGTCCAGATAACAGAGGTTCCTTTTCATTTCCCCAATACTCTGCTAAACGTCTGAATTTCTGACATATTTTGAATCATTTTGATCCAGATTTCCCCTTGGTGTTGACAGAGTTAAATTTCTAATAATCATTGTTAGTTTTTCTTGTGAGTTGAAAAATAAACTCACAAGACAGCCTATAACTAATTTTTGCCTTTGGATATGATGATTTATATTCCTATTATGTTTCCTTTGACACCCCTTCTTGATTTTAGCTTTCCAAGGTAAAGTCTCCAAATGAGAAGAATTAAACTGTTAAGATACCTGTTAAACAAAATCTATCTTTGGGCTTCCTGGAATGGCCATTGGGTAGCACAAAGATCACCTCTTTCATTTTGTAAAAGGAAGAGTAATAGAAAAAATTAGGGTCTTTCGTACTGGCACCCTAGAGGCAAAATGTGTCCTATAAGAAGATTTTTTACTTATGTCTCTGTAGAACTCTCTAGTATTTGTCAATAGCTCGTTCGAGCTTGCTTTTGTAATCAAGCTTTTTTGAAAAAATAGAGCTTGGGAATGCTTTAGGGAACAATGCTTTATTTTTGAACACTTCCATTGTTTTTCAGACTTTATAAGAAAAGCTCATTACTTAAGATAAACCCCAGGTTATTTTGATTTAGCCATACCTGATGACCGCTACATCGCAAATTACGTCTCCTGGTGCAGTATCGCTCTTGTTGAGTGGTCCAGCGCTTTCTCGTATTATTTGATAACCCCACTGGAGTATGTTTTTTCCCTGAAAACAGATCATTGGGTTGAATTTTCAGTGTAAAAGTCTGTTGTTGAATTTTCAGTGTTGTTGAATTTTCAGTGTAAAAGTCTGTTGACGACTACCCACAAATTGGGCGCAGATCTGTTACCTTGCTAACGTGATGCTTGCATTTAGGATAGTCTGAGATATCATCCAGGATTTATCTTGGGCCATGAATTTTTCTTCTCAGAAAAAGAGATCTTTAGATAATTTAATTCAAGAAGGAGAAAAAATAGGTCTCATTTAGAGTTCAAAGCCTTTAACAACCGAAGGGGGGGCTCTGGACTGCCTTTTTATTGTCTTTAAGCCCTTTCATTTCATGTGTTTACAAGAATTCCCCAAAGTGGGAGGGTCTTGCACGTTGTGGTTTGGCAAAGAACAGGAGAGTCAGACAAAATTACTGTGACCACAGAGCTTGTATACCACTAGCCCCCTAGAGGTAAAATGTGTCCTATAAGATGTTTTACTTATGTCTCTATAGACCTCTCTAGTATCTTTAATATTACTAACAAGATCTAGGGATCAAAGACATCATGTCATTAAGTAAATTAGTTCATACTCGTATATCTGGTTCTTTAGTCTCTTTGGATTGGGAGTGGAAACTTTTTTCTTGATTTAATTTGAGCCATCTTGGAAAGTGGACTATAAACTCACATCATATTCCTTCTCGTAGTATTTGTCCTGGTTTCACTGGTCAAATGTATCATCTCCAGAGTCTTAAATGGTACTGTGCACCAGTCAAAGGATCCAAGAATGATATTCTAGACCAAAAAGAAAAAGAAAACCTGATGAGTTGGAATAACTACCATCAGAAACTCCATCAGACACTCATGCAGATCTGGATTGATCATGTCCATAACCATGAACAATGACCAAAGTGGGGAATTTAGTTGTAAAACCAACATACTTTCCTGTCCCTGTGCTAGATTCTGTGATCAGGCATACTTTCACATTTATGTGCCAAGCAATAGTGGACCAGGAAGAAAATTAGTCCAAGTAATACTTGCCCTTAGAGGATAGCTGTAGACCAACGGAAATAGTTAATCAAAACGAACAGATTGTACCAGTCACCAGAGGTCCTCTATTGTTTGATTCCATTTAGATGAAATACCCAGAAGAGGTAAATCCGTAAACTCTGAAACCCCTGTTAGGGGGAGGGGAAGGGAATGGGACACAAGTGCTGTGGGTTTGGGTTTTTCTGTTTTGGTTTGGAATTAGAGGTGGTGATTGCACAACAGTATGACTGTGCTACTTGCCACAGAATTGTTCACTTTAAAATGGTTAATTTTATGTTATGTGAATTTCACCTAAAAAAAAAAACAACCCCAAACAAAACCGAGGTTGCTTATCAAGGCTCCACTTTAAGACCCTTGACTGGCTGTGGCCGGCACTCCAAGGCTCCAGTGTCCTAAACTTTGCTCAAGTTTCATGCATTCTAAGACCTGCCCTAAAAATCATGCAACCCAGGCCCTTAAACTTTATAAATACATCCCCCTGATTATTCCAGTTGAGATGCTTTTGGTCTCTCTTACTGCAGTAGTTCCAGTAAACTTAGCTTTGTTTGGTGGTCTTTTGGAAGGTCAGCATGATCGTAGAATATCCTTCGTGGATTAAAAGGAAAACACGTTTTTTTTTTGATTCTCTTTTTCTATCCTCTATATTAGATAGGTAGCAACTTTCTGATCACAGGTAGATACAGGATTGGAGCAAGTCTTCACATAGTGGCCAGATGTAGAGAGGCCAGTTCCAGCTCCCTGACAGAAAGGACAGGTAAGATTAATTAATAGTCATGTGGTCAGTGTTTAATAGAAGTCTTCAGCTATTTTGGTGGCCAGATAAGGAGTAAAGAATTCTTGTTGGGCTTCCCTGGTGGCGCAGTGGTTGAGAGTCCACCTGCCAATGCAGGGGACACAGGTTCGTGCCCCGGTCCGGGCAGATCCCACATGCCGCGGAGCGGCTGGGCCTGTGAGCCATGGCCGCTGAGCCTGTGCGTCCGGAGCCTGTTGCTCCGCAACGGGAGAGGCCACGGCAGTGAGAGGCCCGCGTACCGCAAAAAAAAAAAAAAAAAAAGAATTCTTTTCTTAGGAGTTACACAAAATAGGTCAGGGGGTAAGGGAAGAGCCCAGAAGCTAAAGTCTGAGGCTCACTCTGGGAGGCCAGGCTTACAGAGAAATCAGTTTTAGACAAATCTATTGGGAAAGAAAGATATAAAACTATCAATATACTTATTGCTTTGGTCTGGTTTGGCGTAAGAAATTGTCAGTGTCCAGCCTGTATATGAAGAGTCTCGGTACTTGTAAATGACTAGGATTGATTTTTTTTTTTTTTTTGAGGTGTGTGTGTGTGTGTGTGTGTGTGTGTGTGTGTGTGTCTGGAATAATGTATTAGATATCTATTGCTTTATAAAAGAATTATCCCCAAACTAGTGGCTTAAAACAGCACACATTGAGTATCTTACAGTGTTTCTGGGTTAAGAATCCAGACACTTCTCAGTTGGTCCTCTACTCCAGGATCTCTCACAGGCTGCAGTCAAAGCATTGACTGGGCTGCAGTCATCTCAAGTCTCAATTGGAAGTTCCGAGCTTATGTGGCTCTTAACAGAGTTCCTCCCGGGCTGCTGCGCTGAGGGCCTCAGTTCCTCACTGGATCTTGTCTAGAGGCAACTCACTTTCTTGCCACGTGGGTCTCTCCAACCTGGCGGCTTGCTTCCTCAAAGGATGAGGACTGAGAAGTTGACAGAATCTAACAAGTCAGAAACCAGTCTTTGTAACCTGATCGTGAAAGCGACATTCTATCACTTTTGCTGTATTAATTATAAGCAAGTCACTAGGGCTGGCCCACATTTCAGAGGGATGGGACTGTACAAGGATATGAATACCAGTGGGGATCTTTAGAATGCTACCCTTGAAAACTGGCTACTGCAGATGATACTCATACCTAAATTAAACAATGCATCTCATTAGCCACAGGAGCTTGAAAATGATCGTGAAGTTGTTTTCCTTTGGTTTAAAGTTAAATCCAAAATATCACAAGTGAAAGAGAACTCTTAAAATTTTATCGGGAGTTTCTATGAGAGGCTAAATATTTAATACATACATTGGTTTTTAAGATTCCAGACCTGTCTGAAAGTGTTAATGCCTTCTTCTCAGATGAAATCCCAGGTAGTCTCGAAACAGGAGTGTCTGAAAAGTTAGGGTGTTTTGTATTTCCTGTTTCCCTTGAAAACTACAAGGCTTGTATTGTCATCAGCCTCCTTCCAGTTTATTAACTGGATTTGCAGACCTCTCCGTGGAACAGCTTTACTAAATGAACCAAGTGTTTTACAATTAGGGAAACATCTCACAACATGGGAAATAGTAGTGTTTGTTTCAGAAACAGGAGGGATTATTATCTTTTCTTACCATCTGAACTTGACTAACTGTAGAAACAGAAACTTGGTTTGACTGTATCCAGTAGGTTATCAGTAGGTGTTAATTCATTCTCTCTTGGAGATGGAGATCTTCGGTATGCTCTAATGGATCAAGAATTAGACAAGCAATTTAGAGACCAAGGCATTGAAAGAACAATTGTATAATGTATCTGGGATGACTCTTAAAAAAACCCTCTCATTTTACCTTTGAAGAAATCAAGGCACAAAGAGCTGAAGCTGTTTATCCAAGAAGATAAAAGCTAGTTCAAGGCATTTTTAGATTGTCTGGTCTATCATTGATCTAGTTTGACTCCATACTGTAAGCATTATAGTGGAAAGTGCACTAGACTAAGACCAAGATTCAAATCCCACAAACGTTGTCCATTTTTTCCCCCACTGTATCCTGTACCTGAAACTGGAAACCTGTATCTGACATTACATCTGAAAGTTTATATCAATAATATTTGTTGAACATATAATGAATGAAGAAGTCCTGGTTCTATGATGAACTGGTTGAGTGTCTATGGGCAATTTGTTTCCCTTCTCTGAACTTCAGTTTCCTCATATATAAAATGAGAGTTTTGGTCTGGCTCATCTTTAAAATTCCTTTCAGTTCTAAATTTCTATGATTTAATAATAATAATATTTGTTGAATACTCTGTGTGTCATGTATTATGATTAACACAATACTGCCATTTAATTCTTATGACCGCCCTATGATACAACAAGCCTAGAAGGAAAATAGCTAATAGCTAACAGTTATTTTGACCTCACTCTGAGCCAGACACTTATTAACTCATTTTAATCCTCATCTCCACCCTGTGAGGTACAGAGAAGTTTAATTTGTCCAGGGCCACATAAGTAGTCAGGGGTGGAGCCGGAACTTGAACTCAAATGGTCCAATATCAGAGCCTACCTGCTTAATCACGTTTTACTGAATAGTGACATTGTAAGGTCAAGACCGTGGCTCATTCTATGAAGTTAAACCTGAGTTCCAGCTTCTTTGTGGCCACCAACTTAAAAAAATTTTCTGTTTATAAAAATTATTTGCACCCAAATATATTAGCCTTTACACTTCTTTCCATGGTATGGTCCCCAAGCAAGCCTTAAATTGCTAAAAATGTTGCTTATTTGATATATCTTCTGTAATACCACCCAGTCATTTAAATGGTGGGTGGAAGTTAGTATAATTGGCATTAGTACTGTTTCACAAATTGGAAATGGAGAAATATTTTCTGAAGTCATGTCTGGGGTATGGTGGGTGGATGTTTGGCTTGCATGGAGAAATTTAGCTGAAAACTCCAGAATTACACAAATGTTTGTACTGGTGAGGCTTAACGGTCTGGCCAACTGGCAGCAGAAAGACATGAACCAAACCCATGGAGAATGAGGAAGATGGGGTTCAGATGCTGTGGATCCATCTGTTTTATTTTTGTTTTAATCTCTTTAGACTCTAACTCAAGAACTCTCTGAGTCTTCATTTCTGAATACTTATTGTGACTAAGACTATATTAGTCGTAAATCTGTATGTGAAATTTGAAGTGAAATTAGAGGCAATTTTCTAAATAAGTTAACTTTTTATATGGAACTATAAAAGACCCTGAAGAGTCACAGCAGTCTTGAGAAAAAAGAACAAAGCTGGAGGTATCACCCTTCCTGACTTCAGACTATACTACAAAGCTACAGTAATCGAGACAGTATGATACTGGTACAAAAACAGACACATAGATCAATGGAACAGAATAGAGAGCCCAGAAATAAACCTAATATAGTCAGTTAATCTATGACAGAGGAGGCAAGAATATACACTGAGGGAAAGACAGTCTCTTCAGTAAATGGTGCTGGTAAAACTGGACAGCCACATGTAAAATAATGAAATTAAAACATTTTCTCACACCATATACAAAAATAAACTAAAGTATTAAAGACCTAAATGTAAGACCAGAAACCATAAAAATCCTAGGAGAAACCATAAAAATCCTAGGAGAAAAGATAGGCAGAACACTCTCTGGAATAAATTGTAGTTCTCCCTCTCCCCCTCCCCCTCCCCTCCCCCTCCCCTCCCCTCCCCTCCCCTCCCCTCCCCCTCCCCTCCCCTCCCCTCCCCTCCCCCTCCCCTCCCCCTCCCCTCCCCCTCCCCTCCCCTCCCCCTCCCTCTATATAAAATGTATATATATATATATTCTACAGCTATATCTATCTTCATAAATTTTATCTGTCTCCTCAGGCAAAGGAAAAATAAACAAATGGGACCTAATTAAATTTAAAAGCTTTTGTACCACAAAGGAAGCCACTGATAAAATGAAAACACAATCTACTGAATGGCAGAAAATATTTGCAATTGATATGAACAATAAGGGGTTAATATCCAAAATATATAAACATCTCATACAACTCAATATCAAAAACCCCCAAACAACCTGATTAAAAAATGGGCAGAAGACCTGAATAGACATTTTTCCAAAGAAGACATTCAGATGACCAACAGGTACATGAAACAATGCTCAACGTTGCTAATCATCAGAGAAATTCAGATCAAAACCACAGTGGAATGTCACCTTACACCTGTCAGAATGGCTGTTGTCAAAAAGACCCCAAATAACAAATGTTGGCAAGGATGTGGACAAAAGGGAACACTGGTACACTGTTGGTGGGAATGTAAATTAGTGCAGCCACTATGGAAAACAGTATGGAGGTTCCTCAGAAAAGCTAAAAATAGAATTACCATATGATCAGCAATTCCACTCCTGGGTATATATCTAAAGAAAATGAAAACACTAATTCGAAGAGATACATGTACCCCAGTGTTCATAGCAGCACTATTTACAATAGACAAGATACAAAAGCAACCTAAGTGTCCATCAGAAATTGAATGGATAAAGAAGGTGTGATACACACACTCTATGGAATATTACTCAGCCATAAAAAATGAAATTTTGCCATTTGCAACAACGTGGATGGAACTGAGGGTATTATGCTTAGTGAAATAAGTCAGACAGAGGAAGAAACATAGTGTATCTTATCACTTATATGTGGGATCTAAAAAATGAAACAAACAGTATAACAAACAGACTCGCAGGTATAGAGAACAGACTAGTGGTTACTAGTGGGGAGAGGGAAGGAGGGGAGGGGCAAGATAGGGGTAGGGGATTAAGAGGTACAAACTACTATATATAAAATAAGGTACAGGGATATATTGTATAGCACATGGAATATAGCCAATATTTTATAACTTTAAATGGAGTATAAGCTATACAAATATTGAATCACTATGTTATACACCTGAAACTAATATAATACTGTAAATCCGTTATACCTTGATGAAAAAAATTTGAGATGGTGGTGAGGATATGTAAAGGTATGTATTTTGAGCATAGTCATCTATTCTGATGGAATCCACTGAGTATCTTTTTAGTGCTTGCTTCAGTTCAACCAGCCTATAGTTTCATATACATATGGATGTGGGTGGTATTATACAGGGTAGTATTAAAGAGAAGTGAAATACTAAAAGGCCAAAGATGGAATATTTAGTAGGAAAAGTGGTATTATCAAGCAAGGGACCCTGTCTAATACAGAGTCCAGATTTTGGACAAAAGATTGAAGTGGGTCTTTTAAAGCTAAGAGGTGTCCGTTTCTGCCTTATATTAGGAGAGCACTGTTTTTGAGTGATGCTGATTTCTTGGGGATGCCTGGGCTACTGCATATGTGGGTACCTGCTTCAAGACCACGGCGGCCAGTTGCCTTGCTCTGAACATGATATACTGCCGTCACGTTATTCACTTGTTCAGGGTCAGTCAGCAGGTTAAGTGGCCAGTTTAAAACTTAACAGAGGGAGCCTGTGGCACCTAACGTAGGATTGAGAAGTCCTGAGTTCTAGTTTTGGTAATGCCATGCCCTTAGCTCTGTGAACCTTGGGCTCACATGATGCTTCTCTAGGACTTAGTTTCCTAATTTGTAAAAAGGCAGGGTGGGCCTAGATCTGTGAAAACCACCTCATATTCCACTATAGGTTCTGCTGAGGCATTTAAGAGTAACCACAGTGCCCTAGCCCACCCTGTCTGAACTCCCATCCAACACATAGGTGTGTGTGTGGGGGTTCTTCCCCAGAGTTTCTTTAAAGAAAGGTTCTCACTCTTAAAAAAGTGACCTTTAAGATTCCTTCCAGCTCAAACATTCTAGAAAAGCTAGTTTGAAACTACTTAACCTAATTATTATTTTAAAAATCAATTATAGTCTGACTGAAAACATCATATTCTGAATGGAAGGAGAGAAGAGTGTGAGTTTCATTTTTTTTCTTCTAGCTTTTTAAGACTGGTTTGTTGACTTGCCAGTGTGAAAATCTGGGAGCCTGAGGTTACCTGTGAATTCATGTTTTCGAATCCTGATCTTAGCTTGAGAAACAAAAACGGATAGAAGACATCCTTTTCACCAGAGAAAATAACCTCTCACTATGATTTCCTTTGGTAAATATCATTTTGAAGAAAGATGGCATCATTTCTTTTGAAAGTTCTCCCCTTCATCATTCCTCAGAGTGTATTTCCATTGAGCTCCTCGGAAAAAATAAAAGAAAGTGAAAGAAAATCACAAAGAGTATATCCATGTAGAGTACCTAGTGTCCCATCTGAGCTTCTGGGAGGTGTAAATACTCCTAGCCAGGCCACATGACTGTGCTGTACTCCTCCGCCTACAGCTCCAAGATCAATGATGCTGTCAGCATATGTGTGTTTTATGAAGTCAGCTAAATGGAATTTGTGTGTATCAGGCTACTAGTGATTTGGCAACAAATAATATGTATGTTGCAGAAGTCATTGATTCTCTTTCATGGAAATTTGAGGTCCACTTTTCTGCCCAAATGCTTCATCCCATCTTCAGGCAAATCCCATGAAGGTGAGTGTTCTCCTTAGGCATCTCCTAATATCTTAACCTTGCCAGATTGTCCTTGAGGTTTTCTCTAGTGGGTTTGTTTGTATCTCCATAGCTCTAGAGGGGACTTTCACAGTTCTATCTAAAGACCCTAGGGGTACTCTTCCAAATGGGATGCAGATGAGAGCATCAGGAAGGCTTCATATGGCTTAGCGCTGCCTTGGGTGAGTGCTGGCTTCTCTTTTTTTATGTTTAAAAAATTATTTTTATTTTTTAATTTAAACAATTTCAATTTTTTATTTTAATTTTTAATTTTAATTAATTTTCTTTTTTATTTTTTTACGCATGTGTGCGCTCTTGTGTTCTCTCGCTGTATTACAAACCACCCCAAAACTTGGTGACTGAAAACAGGGACAGTCATTATTTTGCTTATGGCTCTGCAACTTGGGCAGCTGGGTGAGGTTACCTGGGCCTCTTCTCTGCTCCACACAGACATCTGGAGGCCTCCGCTGGGCTGACATGAATAGCAGGGCGCTGGAGCAGCTCAGGCTGAGCAGGAAGCCCTTTCTCTCTACGTTCTCTAAGGGTCGTTCCACAGGGCCTCTCTTGCATGGTGGTCTCAAGGTAGTTCAACCTCTTAAATGGTAGCTCAGGGCTCCCAAAGCTACTCTTCCATGAGGCCTGGGTTGAAGCTAAGAAACTTCTTACGACCTGGCTGCAGAGCTCTGTTTTTCAGGCAAGTCTCTATGACTGGACTGTGTTCAAGGGGAGGGAAATTAGTCTCCAGCTCTCAGTGGTAGTAACAAAGAATTGGCACAGCACCTAGTGTGTTATGTAAGTCTCCCTCAGTGTTCACAACCACCTTGGATGAGAATGTTACGGATGAGCTAACTGACCTCTGATGGCTCAGGTAACTTGCCTGGGCCACTCAGGTGGCAAATGGCAGAGTCAGGATTCAAACCTTGGATTCTGGTCTTGTTAGAAGAGACAAGGTCTTTTGTTCAATGTCTGTAATTTACAAATAGGAAAATCAAACAAACAAACTGAGACCCAAAGAAAGGAAAGGAAAGCCTGCTTGGTATCACACATTTTATCAGCAGTTAGGATAACCTATGCCCAGTCAGTTAAGCAAACCCAATGAGTGCAGGCCACTTTGGCGGCGCTCCAAGGGAGGGGCTTTGAAAGGGTTAATTGAGGCAGATCTTTCAAGGCTGGATGTTTTTAGATGAGGTAATGCTATGGATGGTCAACAGACACCAGTGTTGCTACACTGTCCAACATGTCAATTCCAGGAAACTATAGGAATGCTTCAGACAGATGCCCAGATGACTTTGACCTCAAGCTGAGGTACTTGGGGTGAAATTGTTTCACGTTGAGGTCTAAAATCCTGTCATGTTCTGTTTAAATGTATTTTAAGTGGTTGCATGAACTAGGATTTGAAACTCCAAATGGATAATATATCTTTAAAAGAAGGAAGATTTTTTTTTTTCTGTCTTGCGTTAAAGAGGCTTGCCATTGCCTTTAGATCCGTCATCAGTTACCTGTTAGGTGGGAGGAGAGGAGTCCCTATTTGTTGTAAAGGGGAATTAAGCTTTTTTGATCATAGAAGATAGACTTGTGTCATCCTGTTGATACAGATGCACACGATGGGTCTATGGTCTCTCTCTTTATGCAATTAAATGATGATGAAAAGCAATTTATTCTTTCAAAGAAACAAGGTAGAAGCCTAGATAGTATGTATGGACACGGCAAGCAGAGAGAGAGAGAGAGAAGAGAGCCAGAGAGCCAGACAGCCTCTGGCTATCCGATTACTTCTTTTAGGGAAAAAAATCTATAAGAGAAGAAATATTGCTATGGTTTCTACACCTGCTGAAATTGTCAAAAACTCCAGAAACAGACCATTGAGGAGGTCCAAATTCAAATTAAGAAATCCATTTGTAATTACTTTAATTTTTAATTTAAAAAATTTTAAATTATTGTTTGGCTGCATTGGGTCTTCGTTGCTGCGCATGGGCTTTCTCTAGTTGTGGCGGGGGGGGGGCTACTCTTCGTTGCGGTGTGTGGACCTCTCATTGCGGTGGCTTCTCTTGTTGCGGAGCACAGGCTCTAGGCGTGTGGACTTCAGTAGTTGTGGCACGCGGGCTCAGTAGTTGTGGCTCGTGGGCTCTAGAGCGCAGGCTAAGTAGTTGTGGCGCACGGGCTTAGTTGCTACGCGGCATGTGGGATCTTCCTGGAGCAGGGCTCAAACCCGTGTCCCCTGCATTGGCAGGCGGATTCTTAACACTGCGCCACCAGGGAAGTCCCCCATTTGTAGTTACTATGTAAACTTGGGAAGAAGTTGAAATAAATCAATGTTTGGAGTAGTTAACAAATAGTGTGTAAGGTATCTAAATGTATGAAAGGGTTTGTGGTAAGTGCATGTGTATTTCAGTGTGTAAATTTCTTCCTTTCTACCTAAAAGTGTTGTTAATCTAGTTTTTTGTAAATAATTAATGGTGCAAATTAGTTTTTGCTCCATTTTTTCAACAGACTACTCATTTTTTCAAAAAAGGATGGATGAGGAGGAAAATACCCTGCTTGCCTTTAATCACAATGGGAAACCATGAAATTTGAACGATAAAAACCAAAGCTTACACACTGCAGGAGACTTGTAGTTGTTTACTTCAATTGCAGGCCAGATACACAAGGAAAAAAAGCCCACCCCACAAAGCAAGCCCATAAAGAGATGGTTGTCATCATGCTTTTCGTTAAGTCAATCCTCATCTTTTTGCAAGCCCCAGAGCATCGTCTGAGGAGATCACTTACCTTCTTTAGGTGGGACCTGTGTGGAGGGCGGGGATGGAGAGAGTAAAGGAGGAGGGAGTAGAATTACTGTACAGAGAGAATTCACCTTGGCACCTAGAGCTTCTGGTAGCCAAAATGAATTTCCTTACCCTTTAAAAAAAATCTATAAAACTATTAAAACTAGTAAGACTTCAGAATCTCTAGAGAATTAGTTTTTGGAAGTTTTTCCTTTTGCAAACTGAGTTAATGCTTTCCTTTAGCCCCAGTCTAATGCACTCTCCAGCTACAAAGTTAGGACACAAAGTCTTTGGGGGATTGTGGACTTTGTGGGAGTCTGCTGTTCTAGCCATGGGACCATCTCGGGTAGCAGGTTACTGCGTGGCTCAAGGCGCAAGGCACCATTCTCAGCCAACACTGACCCCACTGGTTGGATGTCAGAGGTTCTTCAGCTCTTTTTCTGAGGGTGAGGTGACATTTTTCCCCAGTAGCCTACCTACCCGCTCCAGACACACAGAGATACACTCTGCGAACGCTCCCACTGGGAAAACTGTCAAACAAGCATACTGTACAATCACATAACTCTTCTCACTGCAAATTAGACTTATATGAAGAATACATTTTTATCATTTTTACCCTTACATTTCTAAGAAGGATATATTCTGATGAGCCTGAAGGAGAGAAAGTGGGCACAATTTGGGTCCATACAGTTTCACTCACAGCTTTCACACACGTCCTATGTCCAGCACTTCTGGGCTTGGCTGGGCAGTGGGTGTTGGCCTTCGTTTCTTTGTGGAAATCATTGGCTCTTCCTCCTGTTCCTCCTTTAACTTTCACATCCTCTTGACAAGGCTGACACTTTGATTCCCAAGCCCTCAGTGTGAGTGAGTTAGGGAGGAAGGGTCAGAGCCGGCAGTGGCCTCTGGACTGTTGAGTTTTGCGGATGGTTTCACCTGCCTTCACCCACTGAAGCCGTGTTATTTTCACCTACCTTTATCTTTGCAAAGGCTGGAGAGCTTTTACTCTGCACTTTGAGAGTTATCATCCCTGCTTTTCAAAAAAAAAAAACCCAGAATATCCAACAAGAAGCTCCCATCCAGATGATTCTGGGTGTATTTATTTATTTTGGCTCTGAGGACCACACATCTTTGCCCTGTGTCATATTCATTTGTAACTGGAATGTTCTAGAGTTTGGTTCTCCCCTCTGACACCCAGAGCAGTGCCTTGAACAGAAATATTGTTCCTAGAGGGAAGAGATAGTAGGTTTTTTGTACACTTTCAAATAGTTGACCCTAATTGTCCCCAGAAGGCCATTGAGGGCAGTGTTTATGCTCTGGGAGCTATAGGAAGGAGGCCTTATCATGCTTTCCCATTAACACACCTGCCAGGTGGTTTGTTGTCAGTTGTGTTCATATTGTTTTCTAAGAAGCCAGGTGCCCCTGTACGGTGTCCCAAAAAGCTGCTGGGAGGAGGGGCGCAAGGAAAGTGCAACTCGTGGGAACTTTGTGCCTCTCTCCTGCTTCAATGAGAGGAGACCTCCTTTATCTTTTTATGTATGTATTTGGAAAAAAGGGTTTAGCTGTGTTTTTTTTTTTAAGTTTAGAAACTATCATAATGTGAAATAAGTTTGGAATTCACAGCCCTTAGCCCCAAGGTCATGAGACAGAACAGGAATGTTTCGTGAGTGGAGATGAAGCCTTTACCAAAGGATGTCATGCGAGTCCTCAGCAGATGGGTCGGTCCTGGCAGTGAGGCAGCTGAGCTACCGCTCACCTGGGTCTGTGTGTTGGGGCTTGGGGTGGAGGTGGTGGAATTTTGTGAATTCTGATAGAAACAGGTTTGAGGAAAGAGACCTGCTCCCTATCACATTACTTTTGCCCCTTCCATCCTCTTTGGACCACACACCTGCCTCTGCTGCTTCCACACTCCCTCCATTTGTGATGGGCAAGTATGTTGACCGGGTTCTGAGACTTTCCGGAACAGCTAAACGTGATTATAAAGGACTTTACCACAGTGAAATAATTGTATATAAAGAATTCTCCTTCCAACCAGGGTTAAGTGATGTGCCTCCGTCCTAGGGCTTATGAAACCATTCAGTCAGTGTTGCTTGAGGAAAATCGTAAGAGGAATCAGTTAATTGAATTCCATTCTTTGTAAGACTTTTAATCCCATAACATTATTGAAAGGCAATTAGGATGGAAGATCTAATTTTCCTCTTTGAGGCATTTTGGGTCAGTTTGTTCCTAATGGGCTTGACTAGGACACAAGGAGTATTGCCACGTTCAAAAAAAAAAAAACTAAAAACGGGGCAGCTCTCTCCTCTGCTGGATAATTGGACAGTTAGATGGTAAAAAATTACATCTCTGAGATTTCTTTTTCCCTCTAAATGTATAATGCGGAGAGGCAATTTAATGGAAAGGGCTTCTCTAAATTTCACGTGTAGCTCTTGCCAAGGATTTTAGCGTCAAGCTGGATGGATCTTCCCAAGACGATGTGAATTAAGAATGTCCTTTCTTGCAGTACATTCCCTTTACCTCCCCAGAAACCTGTGTCATCTTTGGCTTCAGTCTACTTTATTGCTCTTGTAATCTCGTTAGGTTTCCTTCCTTTCCCCCTACACCTCCATCAGGGGTCTGGCTGATGAACCAATGGCAGATTTCTGTGCTTGTGCCAACATTGAACTCCTGGAGGGTGGCGGGCAAGAGGAGAACTCTGGTTGCCACCAGGATGAGCCATGTCCTAGTGATGGGCTCTCCTTGCTGGTTTTGGACCAAGAATCTGGCTGTGTAAGGAACAATAATGCCTCTGAAGATAAATGCTGACTTAGGTTCCACAAGAGAACTAGTTTAACCTGAAGCCTTTTCCGTCTCTTGATTAAATTCATGCTCAGTGTGAAGGAGGCCAAGAGTCTCACTGTAAGCCAAACTGGCAGAAGTTGCCTTTTCTTCCCATTGTTGATGGTGTCTTTAATTTTATACCTGATGGGTTTGGTAGTTTTCTCTGTCTCACTCTCCTTCTCCCTCTCCACCCCCCATATACATGTACCTATGTATGGATATACATATATATATATATAAATAAATAATATATAAATATTCTCTTATCCAGCCTCCAGTGAACTTACTAAACAGACCAAGGCTCCCCTTCTCTGTAATACGTACTGTGTTAAATCGATGCAAATCTAACATAGTGCAGTCAGCTCACTTTTCCATCAACTGAGTACCCAAGAACTAGTGGTGTTTGTTACCAGGTCTGTTTCTGCCAATTTTACTTGTTATTCTATAGATATAATTTAATTATATGTTATATGAACTGTTTCTTTGAAAACTAAGTTGAATGCTTTGGAAAGACTTGGGAAAATAGTCACTAGAACTTTGTTCTTGAATTAAGTATGGTAAAGACAACTGTAAAAAACAGAAATATCTTAAATATCTAGAAGAATCCTAGATTTAAAAAAAGATAAATTTATTTATTTATTTTTGGCTGCGTTGGGTCTTTGTTGCTGCACGCGGCTTTCTCTAGTTGTGGCGAGTGGGGGCTACTCTTCGTTGCAGCGCGCGGGCTTCTCATCGCGGTGGCTTCTCTTGTTGTGGAGCCCCGGCTCTAGGCGCGCGGGCTTCAGTAGTTGCAGCACACGGGCCCTAGAGCGCGCAGGCTTAGCTGTTCCACGGCATGTGGGATCTTCCCGGACCAGGGCTCAAACCCATGTCCCCTGCATTGGCAGGCGGATTCTTAACCACTGTGCCACCCGGGAAGCCCAGAAGGTATGTTAATTAGAGTGACTTTAGCAATCATTTCATTATGTATATGTGTATCAAAGCATGTTGTACACCTTAAGTATATATAATTTGAATAAACAAATATCCCCGAGTGATAACAATGTGGAACCAAAGTTGAGAATCATTGCATCAACGGGTCACAATGTGAAGTTCGAAAATCACTACTCTTAACTGCTGAAATTCTAATGATATCTGTAGGTTACTTCATAGTATTGTGCCCATGTTAATTTTTTTGTTTCATTTATTGGATTATGGTTATGGGATATTAATATTACAGGAAGCTAGGTGAACATTGCAACCCTTCTGTAAGTTCAAAATTATTTCAAAATAAAAATGTTTTAAAAAAAGAATTCCTCAAAGAAATAATTTAGATGTTCAACAGGAAATGGACAAAAATTTAAATAAGCATTTCTTAAAAGAGGACATCCAAATGGCCAGTAGATCTATGAAAACATACTTAACTTCATTCGTCACCAGGAAAATAAACATTAAAACCACAATGAATTGCTATTGCACACCCCCCAAGAAAGGTTAAATAAAGAAGACAGAAAACGCCAAGTGATGGTGCAGAAGTGAAGCGACTGGAACTCTAAAACCTACTTACTGATGGGGATGTAAGTTAGTGCAACTATCTGGGAAAACTGTTTGCCATATCAGTTAGAGCTGCACATACACATAGCCTATGACCTGGAAATTCTACCCCTAGCTATACACTAACAGAAATGGGCATGTATTCAATAAAAGACATACTCAAGAACATTCATTCATTTGGCATCTTTTGTAATAGCCAAAGCCTAAAAATAACCCAAATATCCACCCAGAATACAATGGATACATACACTGCTGTGTAATCATACTATGAAATACTCAGCAGCAAGTATGAATGAAATATAACCACATGAGACAACATGGATGAGTCTCTGAAAAATGACGTTGAATGAAAGAAGCCGGGCACAAAAAGATGCATTCTGCAAAATTCAATTTACATGGAGTACAAAAACAGAACTGAACTATAATGCCTGGTTTCCCTTATGGGGATATTGACTGGTCAGGGCCAGAAGGGGGTCCTGGTGATGTTCTGTTTCTTATTCTGGGCATTATTGGATGGTGCAAAGTCATTAGACTCTATACTTTGAATTTCTGTCTTTTTATATATAGATCATACTTCAGGAAAAAGTTTAAACAAAACAAAGTGCATGGTTTTCTCCTATTATTCAGTAATTTGCATTGACTTTCTCTGTGACCTACCAAACCAAGGCTCACTTTCCTACCCACACACGGCACATGCCCTCTTTAGCATCTTAACTCGTGCAGTTTCCTCTTATCGAAATATCCTTCATCCTCCACATGGCTTGTCTGGTAAAGCATATCTCTTTTACACAGAGTGACTATATGCACCAATTTACACAATGCGGTCCTGGATGAAATTTTTGCCCTGGAGTAATTATTTAAAAATATCGGGACTTCCCTGGCGGCGTAGTGGTTAAGAATCTGCCTGCCAATGCAGGGGACACGGGTTCGAGCCCTGGTCCGGGAAGATCCCACATGCCGTGGAACAGCTAAGCCTGCGCGCTCTAGGGCCCGTGTGCTGCAACTACTGAAGCCTGCGTGCCTAGAGCCGGGGCTCCACAACAAGAGAAGCCACCGCAATGAGAAGCCCGCGCGCTGCAACTAGAGAAAACCTGCGCAGCAACAGAGACCCAACGCGGCCAAAAATAAAATAAAATAAATAAATCTATTTAAAAAATTCCTTCTCATATATTTACTAGTTTGTGTGTGAGTGTATGTTTAGGGCCCCTGAAATCTACTCTCTCAGCGAATTTCCGGTGTTCAATACAGTATTAGTAACTGCAGTCATCATGCTATATATTAGATTTATTCATCCTGTGTAACTGCAACTTTGTACCCCCTGACCAGAATCTCCCCATTTCCCCGCCTCCTTGTGCCAGTAACCACTGTGCTACTCTTTGCTTCCATGTATTTGACTTTTTAAGATTCCACGTATAAGTGAGATCCTGCAGTTTTTCCTTCCTGTGTCTGGCTTATTTCATTGAGCATAATGCTGAGGAATTCTTTATATATTCTGATTATGAGTCTTCTGCCAGATATGCGTGTTGTGTAGATAAGCCACTCTGTGACTTGCCTTTTCAACTCTCTCAATGCTGCCTTTTTTTTTTTTTTAGTATTTATTATTTGGCCGCTCCAGGTCTTAGTTGCAGTATACAGCATTTTCGTTGCCCATGTGCAGGCTCCTTTAGTTGCAGAATGTGGGATCTAGTTTTTTGACCAGGGATGGAACATGGGCCTCCTGCATTGGGAGTGTGGAGTCTTAACCACTGGACCACCAGTCCCTCTTAATGCTGCTTTTGATGCAATGTACATTCTCAATTGTAAGGTATTTCCATTTATAATTTTTTCCTTTTTGGTTCCTGTTTTTAAAATCTTTGATTATCCCAAGTTCATGGAGAAATCCTCTTACATCTCCGTATGTTTCTTATCTTCCTTTCTAAAAGCATTGAGGGAAGGAAAACCAGGATTTTGAGAAGATCAAGGTGGCATATACATGCAGGAGGGCTTGTGGGGAGAGGTTGGAGACAGACTAGACAGGAGCCTGTAGCATCCACCCGAGTATCAGCCCAGACTGGGTGGACCAGGATGTAAAGAGAAGGAGAACAGGAGCAAGAGCTCTGATAAAGATGTGGGGCCTGTCTTCCTGCCTGAGTGCAGGAGAGAGGAATGGATATGGAAGTCTGCTATAACTGAGACTCACTTAGATACAGAGAGAACGGAAACCCTTTCACATTGCAGGATCCGGCCTTCTCAGTAATGTACTCTTTGAGATTCTGCGGCCTCTATTACCATGAAGAGAGACTGAGTACCTATTTGCTATGTGCAGAGAACAGAATAAGCAGGAAGTTTTAGCAAGTATAATTCTGGAACAGGAAAGGACTGGAGAAGTCGGCTGCGGGAGGTCGTAGGTCTTGATCTGAGAGACAAGCAAAGGGGAATGGGCCAGCTGTGTATCGCGGTGAGTTGTAGGGCACTGAGGGAATGCTCCAGTAGCCTTAGTGCATCCTATCTGCCTTGCAGCTCGAGGCTGAGTCATGGGGGTCATTTACCATGGGGAAGCCGACATCTGTTTAATGCCAAGAAGGTCTGGGTTTGCCAGGTTTACTTTTCCGAAGTTGTAATTGGTAAATTTTCCTAAAAGTCCTTCTCCCCTAAAATACAGACGTCACATCTGAATGGCTTGTGCCCTGGGACTCTCTAATGACGCAGACTTCAACACACTTACCTCATGAGGGAAAGATCTGTGTAAACTTTTCAGAGAATGGAGCCTGCAGTTTAGATTTTTTTTGTTACTATTTCATCCTCACTGCCTTCTAGCAGAGGATGTGTGTCTATGGTTTAAGTAAACAGTTGCTCCATCGGATTGGAGATTGAGGTAGAAGGACCCCCATCCTTTGCTAGGTCAGATTAAAAATTCCACAGATTTTGACTAACAGTTGTGTTTTATTCAGAGGCAGTGAAAGGATGAATAGAGCATGAGATATGCAGACTCTGATTATTTTAAAAAATTTTTTATTGAAATATAGTTGATTTACAGTGTTGTATTAGTTTCAGGTGTACAGCAAAGGGATTCAGTTATATTTATATACATATATATATATATATTCTTTTTTTTACGTTCTCTTCTATTATAGGTTATTACAAGATGCTGAGTGTAGTTCCCTGTGCTATACAGTAGGTCCTTGTTGGTTATCTATTTTGTATATAGTAGTGTGTATATTTTAATCCCAAACTCCTAATTTATTCCTCTCCTCCCTCTCATTTGGTAACCATAAGGTTGTTTTCTGTAGTTCCCCGACCATAAATCGAACCCACGCCCCCTGCAGTGGCAGCATGGAGTCTCAACTGCTGGACTGCCAGGGAAGTTCCCAGGCTCTGATTTTTTAATATCCTAATATTGCTTCCAATTCTCTCACTCTTGGAAATGTTTACCTGCCTTTGTTCCTGGTTTGTCCTCATGGGACTAAGTGAGGAATTGGATTCCTTTTGCAGAAGTCTCTAGTCCCACGGTAGAGCTTTATCTACAGGTTTATTTATTTGCTCTATGTCATATCCTACACCGTCGCATCTGGGTTATAACCTCCTGGAGAGCCAGATCCTTGCCTTATTCTTTGCATTCTCTAAATATCCTAGTATATTGCTTTACATGTAGAAAAATACTTAATAAACAGCATTAAAAAAAAACAACAACCGTGGACTAGAACAGGGAAATGGGAGTGAGATCTAGGCAGAGAGTCTTCTGTAATATGGCCCAAACTTCCACAGCCACCCTTATCTCTAGCCACAGACTGTCACATAGCCTGTCCTTTAGCTGCAGTGGCCAATTTTCCACTTCTTGAACTTTTCTCCTTTATATATGTACATGTAACTGTACCTGACTGTAGAGAGAATTTGGGGCAGAAAAAAATATTTGAAGTAATAATTGCCCCGAAAAGTCCAAATTTGATTTCAAAAATGTCAAGTGTCAAGAAGGTCAATGAACCCCAGGTAAAATAAAGAGAAAACCGTGTATCTCACCTCGGTGGTTTGACACATCCCTGTTCTTTCAGCACGGATGACCTTTCCGTTCCAGGCAAAAGCCTTCAGCAGGCCCTTCACCAGAAAAGATATTCAGATGGATTATAAGCATATGAAAAGGTACTCTGCATTTTTACCAAGAAACACAAATTAAGATCGCAAGGAGGTACTGCTGCACCTCCAAAAAATGGCTGAAATTAATAAAACTAATGATACTAAGTGTTGGTGAAAAAGTGAAGTAAATGGAACTCTGATCCATTGCTGGCGACTAAATGGCTACAAGCGCATTGGGAAAACTGTTTGGCGGAATCTGATAAAGCCAAACACACATATTCTGTGATTCACTAGTGAATATATACCCCAGAGACATGAGTGCTTCTGTCTATCCATAGACGTTTCCAAGAATGTGCACAATAGTCAAAAACTTCTAATAACTTGAATATCTATCAGTGGCTGAATGGATAAATAAATTGTAGTATACTCATGCATAGAATCATAGAATATTGCATGGCAATATTGCATGCAATAGAATATTGCATGGCAGTTAAAGTGACTAAGACTGCACAAGATATGAATGAATCTTTTAGATATTAAGTGAAAGAATCCAGAGAAAAAAGAATATATATTATATGGTTACATTTATGTAAATTAAAAAAAAATAATAGACCAGCTAATCTCTCATGACAAAAGGTCAGAATAGTCGTTGCCATGCAGGGCTGGGGGTACAACCGGGGAGGAAGCATGGGGGAGGAGGCCCAGTGGGTTGCTGAAAATATTCTGAATCTCGATCTAGGTGACGGTGACACATATGTTTACACAAGTACCATTTTAAGGGGCTGGACACAGTATTTGTGTACTTTATGTAAGTTCTATCTCAATAAAAAAATTAAAGAATTAAAATCTGTGCAGTAAGCACCCAAACCAATAAATGCAGATTTACTAAATAATTGTTATAAGTATCATTATAAAACAGAATCAAATGTAAAAATTAGAAATGAAATATACTGTAAGAACAGTTTTATTGCAAGAATATGGCTTTTTAGCCTAGATTATAATGACATTATTTGGAAGTAGGTGAGAGGTAGATAACTAAAAGCAAAATAAATCAGTCGTCTTCCATAAAAAGAGTAAAACTATTGCAGAGCACAGGCTCCGGACGCGCAGGCTCAGTGGCCATGGCTCACGGGCCCAGCCACTACGCGGCATGTGGGATCCTCCCAGACCAGGGCACGAACCCGTGTCCCCCGCGTCAGCAGGCAGACTCTCAACCACTGCGCCACCAGGGAAGCCCGAGTAAAACTATTTTTTAAACTGATTTTACATGTAGGAAATATGGGAAGTAGAAAAAAAAGCAAACTTTTGGTTGTCTGATTTGGATTTTCTCTGTTAAAACACATAAAACTTAACAGCTTTTTTGTTTCTAAATTTTATGTTAGCTAGTAACAGACACTAAATTTTTGTTTTCAAATCGTGATCTTCGAATTTGGACCCCTCCTCTGTGGTTCCTCTTCCTTAGTGATAGACCTCTGCAGCATGAGTAATAAACTGGCCTGGTGGACAGAGCAAATCTGACCTCTGCTCTCTCACTGATCCCCAGTTGGGTGCATTTTACAAAGTGGGTGGGTTGCGGATTGTTGCCTTATTTACAGAGCCTAAGGGAGGAAGTTTTTCAAAGATGTCTGAGAAATCACGTTTCCCCATTGCTTTGCCTTCAGCCTGCCTCTCAGGGGCTTCATACATTCTCTTCTTTGCATTAAAGAGGGGAGCAGGCAACTTTTTCAGTTCTTCAGGGTATGTGATGCTCTGGCCTGCTGATCTTGGGTCAGTGGCCACAGGCAGAAAGAGGGTCTCTTAATAAAGCTGGATCTCTGCTTTGCTGTTCCTTGCTGATTTCAGATCCAGCTACCTTGCTCATCTCTCTAGCTCGTCTCTCTAGCTGCACAGTCATCAGTGACAAAGCTCCTAAAACAGCAGCTTTGGTGGGAGCATTGTTTAATTCTCAAGACACCAAAGGGACACATGAAATCTGCAACTTTGCTGCATAACAAAGACTGCTATTATAAAACTAAATGCAAATATAAAAGAAAATTAGCAGTGGAACAAATAATAAGAACAATTTTATAGCAAGATATGACTTTCAACCAAGATTATCTTGATATTATTTGGAAGTAGAGTTGAGAAGTGGGAAAATAGGATAAAATAAGTCAGTCATCTTATATAAAAAGATGCCCATCACCTGATTTTGGCGTAGGCAATTCCAATTTTAGGGTCTGCCATTTGTAATACCCTAAATCTGGTAGCAAATCTCTGTGAGGAAGTTTGCCATTGAAAGAGTTCAATTTAACTTAGGAAAAAACAAACAGAAGGAAAAATTAAAGAGGTTTGTTGAAAAAAATATTGTTAAAACTCTAGAATAGAAGGAAGAGATTTCAGGGCAGGCGCATCCTAGTAAAGTAGGAATTGGAACCAGAGATCCAGCCATTGTCAAGATGCTGTCTTTTTTTTTTTTTTATCATCTGTGTTTCTCTCTACTTGGTTTTATTATATCTCTCTGTGTCTGTAACATGTACATAACACACACACATAGGTAACATATATACATAGCTATCTATATCTAGGGAGAATGCTTTTTTCCATTTGGTGGGAGCATTGGTACCTGCAGCTCTAAGTTTGTATCATTTTAGTTTCATGGCTGAAGAGGCAAGAGTTTCTTTTTTTTCTTTCAACTTTGGTCAATAAAACTCCAAGGGCAGATTTTGATTGAAAGAATTCAGATCACATATCTCCGGATATATGTCCAGTTACTATAAGATGGAGCACTATGTTTTGCTTAGGACTTGGCCGTTACTCAGGGTGAGAGGACATGAATTTCACTAAGATCTGAGCTGCTGCCTTCCATGCTTTACACATGAAAGGTGTTTTGGATGGAAAAACATTTTTATGTCAAAATATTTTTCTCTTCAATTCTTATAAGATGTTGTATTGGTGTTTAGAATTGCTGAGATGTCAGAGACTTCACTGATATTTTTAATCTTTTTTTATTTTTCCCACACAGAGACTATAGGAATGTATTTCTTTGTAATTTAAAGAATTGCTAGGACATGGTTATGTAAGTTAAAAAATTTTTTTAAAGTAACTTATTCACCTGGCATGTAGTCAGTCCTTTTATTTAATACACAATACACTTTAAAAAAAAATTTCTTGTTTTTCTTGGATTATTTCTTTGATTTTTTATTTATTTCCACTTTTTCTTGTTCTCTTGAAAAATAGTAAGAGAATATATTTTCACAATCTAATAAAGAACGCTTATTCTACATTTATTAGTAATTTTGTCCTTGTGACACAGCAGCAACATTCTCCTTGAAGTCAGGAATAAAATAAAGATGCCTGTTAATGCTATTGAAAATTCACATATGAGAAAAAAGATTAGGTATTCCTAATTGTTAGGATAACTCCAAATGGTTTTCTCCATTTTAAGAATTTTCCTAATCTTCCTAAAACTCTCCTCTGATCATATATCACTTTCTTGCTCAAAAAAAACTTCAGTTGTTTCCAGTTGTCTAGAGCATCAGTTTCCAAACTTTTGTGACTGTGCATGCCAATAGGAAACTAAGATTTAGATCTCTCCCTACATTCATACACTTTATAACATGCACTCTAGGAAAATAGCATTTTTATCCATTACCACAGAAGATTTAAATGAGGTTTCTTTATACATCTTGAAGAGGACTCTAACTGATCTATTCTAGCTAAAGATGATGACAGACTTTCTCAGCATTGCTAATGCTCCTAAAGTCTCTTTACTTTTTTTATGGAAGATGGAATGTTGCATTTTTGACACAGGGTTTTTCTTCAGAAATCTCAATTTGGTGTCATTGGGAAGACCTTCATATTCTTTGTATTCTTCTGATGATGGAGAACGTTTTCCTTTTCCTTTTTCCTATGCCAACCTCTTAATCTTTGTGACTGCTTTCTGCCTCTGTAAACTCTTTTTACCTGACTTTCATATTTCAACCTGTCTAGAAACTCTTTTTAACTGTTGGATAAGCTAAAGAAAGGTGTTCCACTTTAGCAGGAGGAATATACTTTATTATTTATAGTATAAATAATCGGTGACCCACGCTAGGCAGAAGGGTAGTGACAGCACAAACTGCAAGTCACTGGCAGAGGACCTTTGGCTAATATCTTAGCCTGGGTCTTCACAGAAAACAGAGGCTGAGGCAAGAGCTTATGAGCTACCACTTTATTAAGGTATATAATACCAGGAAGGAGGAGTGAAGAAAAGAGGAGTGAGGCAGAGGATGTGCCAAAATGAGGATATGTTACTGTGGTGCCTACTGCTTGGAATTAAGTAAACTGATGTCCACAGAGAGTTTGTTGTTGCCGTGGCAACTGGGGTGGAACAAGTGGTCAAGCGTCCCCAAAATTGGTGAAGCTGAGAGGATGGTGCAAAATAAGTGACTGACAGTGTAACACTTGCACCATTAACTCTCTTTGGGTCCATCTGTTGCATCTGGTTCTCGGTTATAGTATGGTACCTCCATTTTTGTGAGAACAAAGTGCTGTCGCTTATCTTCTGACAGGACTGGTAAAAGTCTAGCTAGTCACAAAGAGCCCTTCAGGATAGTGCCAGCAGCAGCAATCTGGCATAAGACTCACATCAAGAAGATCATGGAGGGGCTTCCCTGGTGGCGCAGCAGTTGGGAGTCCGCCTGCCGATGCAGGGGACACGGGTTCGCGCCCCGGTCCGGGAGAATCCCACGTGCCACGGAGCGGCTGGGCCTGTGAGCCATGGCCACTGAACCTGCGCGTCCGGAGCCTGTGCTCCGCAACGGGAGAGGCCACAATGGTGAGAGGCCCGCGTACCGCAAAAAAAAAAAAAAAAAAGATCATGGAAATAAGCAGCAGCTGGTCCCAGGGCCATCTTTGATAATCATCTCTCCTCTCCTCCACTTCTTTTAGACTTTCCTTTCCATCAGCCAGCCCTTCAGCAGCCTGGTGGAGTAATCTAGATCTCCACCCCTGAGGGGTTTGCACACTAAGTTACCTTGACCGTCTAGGTTATGGTTACTGCAGTTGCTGATTTGCTGTTACTGGACATCAAAACACAGAGAGAAGCCTCAGTGGATCCCTGGCTTCCAGGGGATCCCTCAGACTCCCTGCTCTCACTGTAGAGCAGCAATCCTAATTTTTCATAGTAATCAGGTTTAATTAGCACCAGGAGTCCAGTAATTCTTTTCTTTGACCTCTGGTCCATTGAGGTGAGGAGTGAAGAGTGGCTCTCTGGCTGCTCTTGCTTTCAATTCAGTAACACTGGTGGAAGCCTTCTCTCCAAAGGGCCCGGACCTTTCACCTGGCAGAGTCTGATAATGCAGAAAGGGGGAAGCACACATTTTGCAAGTTAAGTCACTGGGAGTGATTCTGAGAGGGTTCAATCGCACTACTCTCCTTTGGTTCCTAGATTCATGTAGTCCAGCCTTTGGAGACGGGGGCTATTCCATCGTGCTGGTTGGCTGGCTGGCTGTGTGTCATGGGGCACATGGTAACAGTGAATCCTGTGGTCGTATGTCCAATGTTGCACCTCCTTGGCTGTAAAATATTTCTGTCGGTCTGAGGCAATGCTGAGTGTCATACCACATCAATTGATTAGGCGTTTGGATTGTGGTACTGGTGAAAGCAACATGTATGGAATGAAAACCCATTTTCTGAGCAGGTATAACCTTGTATAGAGAAGAACTACTGCTCCTTTCAGGATGGAAAGGAGCTGTTGGAATTGATCCAGCGCTAGGTGCTGGCCTATTCATAGGGCAATGCTACTCAAAATGAGGTCCACGCGACGGGATGGGCCTTTTACCAATCTGTGATACGTATAGAAATTGAAAGGAAGGGTCTAGAAAATTAAAATAATTTGACATTGTTGCCACATTCAAGCATCTAGTAATTTTCTAGTAATTTATTTCACTGTATTATATAAAAGTAATTTCCATAATATTTAAAAGTTTAAAAACAAACAAACCTGGTTGCTCACCACAGACTGATTCAGAAGCACTGTCCTAGAGGAATGGTACCCTATCGAGTGGTTAGAATCGGTCTCTGTAGCTGGCAGGTTGTGGAATATCAAGAACCCTGGTGGGATGGAGCCCTTGCTGTTGTGACCATGCAGTACTCCACCTTTGCTGCCATAGCTGCTCAGGGATGGCTTAGGGGCCCTGACTCAGTACTAAGCCAAACTGAGAGGCTGGCTGACATCCACAGGAGGGCACGGTGTTTCCCTGGGGACTGAGAACGTTTTCTGGGGTGAACACATTTCACGGATAGTAACACGAGACAGAAAAATTCTCACAGTTTTTGTGCCCCCTCCCATAGGCCCACTGACAATTGTCTTTCCAAGACCTCCTAGTCCCAAATTGTGGTAGATTGATGGTAGCCTCTGAAGGTATCTGGTCTTAATTTCTGGAATCTGTAAATATTATCTTATTTGGAAAAATGGTCTTTGCAGATGCAATTAGATTAAGGCCCCTGAGCTTGTTAGATTATCTAGGATTCTCTGGGTGGGTCTTAAAATCACATGTGTCTTTATAAGAAAGAGGCAGAGGAAGTTGATAGAAACTGAGGAGAAGGCAATGTGAAGATGGAGACCAGATTGGAGCAATGCGGCCACAAGCCCAGGAGTGCC
This sequence comes from Stenella coeruleoalba, assembly GCF_951394435.1. Taxonomy (NCBI): domain Eukaryota; kingdom Metazoa; phylum Chordata; class Mammalia; order Artiodactyla; family Delphinidae; genus Stenella; species Stenella coeruleoalba. Next base: position 97,835,063 of record NC_137154.1, on the reverse strand, counting down.
AGTAGCCATCAGAAGCTGGAAGAGGCGAGGAATGGGTTTTCCTTCAAGCCTCCAACACCTTTCTTTCAATCCGGTGATAGTATTTTTGGACTTCAGGCCTCCAGAACTGTGAGGGAATAAATGTCTGTGGCTTTATGCCACGAAGTTTGTGGTACTTTGTAACAGCAGCCATAGGAAATAAATACACAAAAATTCTAGTGGTGTCCCTTTCAGCCGAGTAACTGGCCACTTCTCAGGAGTTCATGTACATGTTGGGACCTCAGGCCTTCCTCTATATGAAGTGAACGGCCTAGATCACTGTTTTGAAGTTCTGACCTCTGGGAGAGTTTTCCTTCACCAGTGTCCTTAGTGTCACTCCTGGATGAGGCTGAAAAGTGTCAGCAGTCCATTTTTGCTAGCACCAAGTATGGTATAGCCCCATTTTTAAACTAGGTTTGAACTGTGTGTCCTCTCCTTCATAGGTGTGAGTTGAAGGAGAAATGGGAGAAGGGGCATGGAATTCTGACCGCTCACTCATGTCATTTACTGATGCCTTCTGAATATCCATTGGCCTGATGCACACTTTCCATCGCCATGGGAATTTCTCCTTACCTACCTGACCTCATGATCAGTTGATTAGATAACACCCACCTTCTGATGGGCAGCCCTCATCACACAACCGCTTGGTATCCCATTGTCGTTCATTTACCCATAAGCTTCTTTTCAAACGGCAGTCATTTTCTGCTGCAGAAGACATAGTTTCCCGCCACCTTCCCAGGTCTGTGCTCTAAGTGTCCTAGTGGAGTTGGAAATTCTGTACATCTTTATCTGTGTCTGGTACCTCTGGTACCCCTAGTACCATTGAATTTAGTCCTGAGTGGCAATTGTATCTAGTCCTGAGTTTGAACTAGAGGCTGGGCCTGTAGCAAAGCCTTATCTTGCTCTGAACCTCATTTGAAACTCCACTTAATGTCAAGAAGTTCAATCTCATGGCGACATCTCCTATCAGTTCTGTTCTACAGAGGACAGCCACTCTGAGCTTCTCAAAGATGGCAGTGATCCCAGCTCAGTGCATTTCTTACTACCTTTGTGAGGAGAGTGTGCTCTGGGTTCTCCCAGACTGATGGGTTCTAAAATCTTATATTCTAGTGTGTTCAGTTAGAATATAAGAAACCCAGAGCCCACTGGGTTTTGCTGAGCCAGGAAACAGAGCTGGAAAGCCTTTGACCCTCTCTGCCTGTGATTACTTGAATGAGATAAGGAATAGTTAAGTCACACTGGAAGGAAAGTGATAAGGGTCACAGCTGGAGCAGGGATCCAGACAGATGTTTAAGGCAGTGTTACCTGAGTTCACTTGGGTGTAGTTTTGGTAATCGATTATCTCGTGTAGTTGGCTGCTATGGCAGAAAACCCAGAAGAGAGCCAGTGGCATGCATCTCTGAAGACCATTCATCCCCCTGATTCCTATGAGACAGCAGCCTCTTTGGCTCACGCATCATCATTGATGACTGAAAAGCACTTCGGGATGGTAGTGAGCTCGCCAAGTGGAGGAAGTGGCGCAGTCCTGAGCCTGCTCGCTGCACGGAGTGGAGACTCCCCCTTGCCCCCAGCTCTGTCCTGTCTCTTCTGCCTGGGCTCTCCTTACAACCTGGTCCTGGCAAGACTGCTTTTCCACAGCCTGCAACATTCCATGAGGTGAGGCCTGAATTCTACTCTAGGGTTTCTGGAACAGTGAGAAAGAAGCCAGGAAGGTTACCTTATACATCCTGAGGATTTACTGAGTCATTCTGCCCTCTGCCTGTCTGGGTCAGTTCTGAGAGAGAATGATATCCTACTGCCTAGCAAGCCATGGGAAATGGTTGCTCCTAACACCGGTCAGCATTCAGCTTGCGGCTTAACCTTCGGTGGAACAATTTTCCTGACTTGGAATAATTAGCTTCTGTGACAAGGAAAGATAGCCAAATGCAAAATAATTAAGAAGACAAGGTCTGTGCATTTCAGTCACTCACTCTTCTTGTCCCTCTGCCCCTCTCTGACGTAGCAGGCAAGGGCCAGGGCTGGAATCCTTTCCAACTGGAACAAGGACCTGTCTCCATTCTGAGCCAAGGCAGAGTTAAATAAGCCATTGTGCCATGTGTTCATGGGTAATTAGGCATGAAAAGAATCTGCCGTCGGCTCCCTCCATTGTTCCTCGCAAGCTGTCCTTTTGCCATGTGCCCGAGCCCCTGGGTCTCGGTGCTGGCATTGCTACAGAGATAGGGGTATTGTCGTCATGGCAACTCCTCTCTGCTAAGCAACTTTATGGTCTAATATTATTAAGGGGGCAGGGGTCAAAAGCCAGCGAAGGACTTTGTCTCTGAAGCCCAGGATAACTGTGGCGGGGATGGGGCAGGATTGCAAACTCATGGGAGGAGAGGGGATCTCGGTAAGCACCAGTTGCCTCTGCAAAGAACCATTTGAGGCAGAGAGATGGCCACACTGTGAAGTCAATAAAATATGACTGTGAAACTCCCAGTTTCTCGTCTCCGTGTCCCGTTCTTCCCCTCCAGGTGCCGGGTACCCTGCTGCTCCCTCCTGCGAAAGGATCTGCTTTCAGTAGTTCCCATCTGAATGTGAATTCTAGTCACTGTTCGTCCCTATTTGTGTTTGTATTTCCAATCTTATTTCCAACTGTGAAATGAAAAGCACTGACTAGGAGGTGGTGGAAAATGTTTGGGGGAGAAAGATCTCCTTTCCCCAAACCCTAAAGTTAAATAGTATATAAAACTGCCTTTTCTTTCTGGTTTAACTCTTTATTCTGGAAGATTTCAAACATTGACAGAAGTGGGGAGAATAGTATCAGGGGATTTCGTGTACCCATCATCCCAGGTGCATTCTTTACAAGCGTTCTCCTCAGTTGACAGGTAAGTACAGAGCAGAAAGGAGACCTTATATCTCTTTTATCTTATCCTTAGCCAGGCTCAACAAGCCAGGGTAAAAGACTTCTTGAAGTCTGACACAGAAGAGGAAGTGCTGGGCGCTGCCCAGGTACCTTTAGAGCACTGGATTAGGTGTTAAATGTTAGTGCTTTCCTTTCCCCACCATCAGCCAATCAGAAGACCTGGGCATGCCCAGAGCACCCACATATCCAGCCAGTCCCGGGCCAAAGATGGCTGTTACCCATGTTACTTTTCCCTAGTTTGCACGGGCCCTGTTCACAGACTGTGTCATCAAGTAATCTGAACTAGCAGATTGGCTCTCAGTGTTGACCAAGAGAAGGTTCAAAAAACTGTTCTCACATTAGGTGACAAAAATGGATCCTCTGTTCTCCTAGAATCCCAAAGTGCTGCTACTGCTGCAGACGCTTTCAAAGTACCCAGATCTTCCTCCTGGACCAGCTTTCGGCCTTCGTGGGCAGGGAGCAGAGGCCTGTGCAGTACCTGAGACTGTGTTGTAACAAGGTGATTCTCCGCTGTCTGCTAATGAATTAGGTTTACGATACTCCCCAGTTAAATTAAAATTGGTATCATGGCATGAAAAAACTGGTTTAAAAAAATAAAAGGGTCAACATAGAGTTCTGTGTGAGGTATAAAGATGTAAGAGTTAAGTTCAATTTCAGATTACCCAATGTAATTTTCTCTAGTGTAGCTATGACAACAACAACTACCATTACCAGTGCTTACTACTGTCACTGTCGTGGCCATTACCACCTAACGTTTACCATTTCTAAAGGGCTGTCTTGCCCATCATAGCTGGAATAACTATTTTCAGGTGAACGAACGTGTTAGAATGTTTCCAGGTGAGATGTGTTGATTATCCAGTTATTGGATATTAGCAGAACTCAGAAGTAAGACAGCAATGGCAGGGTAAGGATAGAACTTCAAGCCCTGTGAGAGGGAGAAAGAAGTGGCGGGTAGGTGGGGCGGGGTGGGTGTAGCATTGTTCAGTAAACCTTCGGCCGAGTTTACTAAAGAGAGAATGTAAACAATTGCTTCTATAATTGATATGACTGATGATTATTATTAACACCTCACATTTTTCACTTTTTAATATGGTACCCAGTGTTTCAATATATCGAATAATAATTATCCACCCTATGAGAAAAGTAGGTAGATGTTCACATCACTACCTCATAGGTAAGGAAACAGAGATGAGTCTGAATGAGTTGGGCAAGCATTAGCCCCCTTCCCAATCCAGAATACTTTAGGAACAAATCAGTAGGACCAACAGCTGATCCAGTTACTCAAAGTAGCTTACGAACATCTTTTCATTCCATTTTATAGAACGCAAGTGACCTTTCTTTTATATAACCCTTGTTCTCCTATTGCCTTACATTTTTCCTTCACAGACAAGGCTCCTTTAAAAATAACTTGAATCAGCCTCTACTGGTTGCAAAGAAGAGAGACACTCAACTCTAACTTGAGGAATAAACGAACTTAATGTACACGTGTCTGCACAGGAAACAAACAAGCTCTCTGGAGCTGAGAGGGTTGTAGAGACCAGTGATATCTTCGTCCTCTTGCAGCGGCCCCACTTCTCTCCACTACCGGATTCTGTTTTTTCTCTGTACCATAGAATTCCTTAGTTTACTTAGAACTCAGGCTTCCTGTAGCATTGGTCTGTGTGTGACCCACTGTGGCTATCCTGGCCTTTAAATGGTAAGCTTTCTTCAACTTTTCTTCTATTGCCAACTAATAAATTCTCATGATATTTTCTTGATCAGAGTCTTAGGAGAGGAAATACCCTTTGCCCAGTATGCTGAGAATTTAGGATTAGCTGCCCTTGGATCAGGTGTTCATGCCTGGGCCAGTCAGATGTGGCCTGTGTTGGGGTTCATGTAAGACAAAACGTGGTAGCTTAAGCCTACCGTGATTTGTAAAAGAAAGAGATGGAGAAGTTGAGTCAGGGCAGTAAAATGAAGCTTGCTGACTCTGCTTGCTTCCCTCTCATTTACTCTTCAGAATGGGCAGGACTGGGGTGAGGAAGACGAGGCACCTGAGGTGAGAGATTTAAGGCAGAACTCACTCTCAGGTGCTGATCCTGCTTGTGTACATCTTTGAGAGCAAGCACCACCTTAAATTTTGTTCCCTGGGTGCCTCGCTTGTCTCCCCTGGTCCGCATCCCTTCTCCAAACGTGCGCCCACCAAGCTCACCAATGGCCTCTGTATTGTTAGATTCAATGAACATTTTCAGACCTTTAAGATCTCTTTTTTGGCCTTGGTGTGTGTTTAACACTCTTTCATTGAGACGCTTCTCTGTATTTTCCTCTTCTATCTCCAGATAACCTTTATTTTTTTGAAGTATAGTTGATGTACAATGTTGTGTTAATCGCTCTGCTGTACAGCAGATATTCAGTTACCCATATATATCTATCCTTTTTCATACTCTTTTCTATTACGGTTTATCACAAGATATTGAATAGTTCCCTGCACTCTACAGTGGGACCTTGTTTATCCATTTTATATATAATAGTTTGCATATCTCCAGATAATCTTAATCTCTGTATGGCTCCCCTCTTCAGCCTGTCTTCATACTTGGACGTACTGTGGTTGTCTCTTAACATACTTCCTTAGGACAGTTGAGCTATACCTGTGGGTTTCCACCAGAACCATGTATTGATGTGGTTTTGAAGTTTACATCTTCAACTTAGATCTATCTCCTGATTGACTGTCCACATCCCATTTGCCTCCCAGACCTCCACCTTGATGTCTCCCAGGAACATCAGACTCAATATGCCCCAGCACATGTATGTAACTGTCCCGCCAAAAGCTTCCTGTGTATTCAGTATCACCCGCATCAGCAAATCCACTAGATCCGTCAAAACAATTGACCGTATTATTCGTGACTTCTCCCCATCACAGCCAATTAGTCATGAGGCCTTTTTTTTTTTTTTTTTTTTTTTTTTTTTTTTTTTTTGCGGTATGCGGGCCTTTCACTGTTGTGGCCTCTCCCGTTGCGGAGCACAGGCTCCGGACGCGCAGGCTCAGCGGCCATGGCTCACAGGCCTAGCCGCTCCGCGGCATGTGGGATCTTCCCACACCGGGGCACGAACCCGCGTCCCCTGCATCGGCAGGCGGACTCTCAACCACTGCGCCACCAGGGAAGCCCCAGTCATGAGGCTTTTTGACTGTCTCCTCATATATCTTGTATCTGCCCATTCTTGTCCATCTCTACTATTGTTGCCTAACTCAGACTCTCGTCTACCTCCACTCCAGTTGTCCACAAATTGGTCTTAAGTCCAGTCTTCCTCACTTTCCAATCCATACCGCATGCTGCAGCTAGAGTGATCTTCCAGAAATGAAATTCTGAACATGTTAGTCCCTTGCTTTAGATTCTTAAACAACTTAACATCATCTAAAAGGATAAAGTCTAAGCTTTTTAGTATGGCCTTCAAGACCCTCATAACCTGATCCCTTACTATCTCTGAATCTCATTTACCAACACATCCTCAAAGCCTCTGATCCAGTCATATCATATGACTAGTGTTTTCCCCAAGACAGGTGACTTCCTGATGCTGTGCCTTTTATATGCTGCTCCTTCTACCACTTTCCCTGTTTGCCCAGAAAACTCTTGCTCGTCCTTGAAGACCTGCCTCGAGTGTGACATACTATGTGACAGTTTCTCATATAACCAGAGCTGAATGCTGCCTGTATACTATAGTGTGTTGACACATCTGTTCTCCAGTACTCATCCTGCTAGTTTGCAGTGATTTTTCACTTATTAGACTTTTTCTTTCAAACCAGGGGTTTTCTTTACTCATCTCTGTGGCCCTGGTGCCCAGTGTTCACAGGGCTAGCACTCAGCACTCGATATATATTTGGAGATGCCTCTACCTTTCTGGGCTCAGCGAATGTTTGTTGCTGAATTAATAGTGCGTTCTGGTTTCCAAAACATTTTCTTAGGATTCATATTGTGTGGCCTCTTCTTTTGATGGGGCCATTTCTGCATTGGATTATTTGGACCATGGCTTCCTCGTGGAGTTGGTCCTGTTGAAGGCAAAGTGGCGCGGCTGGGAGGGGCTCAGAACTCTCCTGGGTCTGTCTGTGGTGGTGGCATCACCCAGCTCTCCCATGTCATTGCTTCGGTGGAGCTGCCCTCTCTCCCTCCGGATGTCCAGCGTGTCCCAGCTCTTCTCCTCTATCCTCAAAAAATAATCTCTCTGTTCCTAGGGAATAATCTGATAAGTTAATTCACCCAAAGGTGAATGACTGATAGTGCTCAAAGTACACCTGTCCTCAAACCCTTCCAATTCACAGCAGTCAGGCCGGCACCAAGCAGCACCTTCAAAAGGAACGTGTGTGTCTCCCACCCCCCAGTTTCCTTCCTCAGCACTTGTTGCTTCATTTCCTGAATTTAAAAAAATGTGTGGTAACTTTATAATATTCAGTAGTCAATGCATTAAATCTTACTAGGATCTTGGTGCTTATGAGTTTGTCATAGTATCTTACTTAGCAGAGCTCTGAGAGAATAACCGTCTGACCAGGGGTAGGAGAGCAGAGGGGAGAACCTGGGAACAGGGAACAGACCTTGTCTGTAAGATCTGGTTGGAGTGGGGGTCATGGGTAACTTGGGAGCAGAGGACCTGGCCGGCATTTGGTTAGTGGTGAGGGGTGGTGAAAAGGGGAGCGACGGACTGAAAAGCAGAGACACTATGTTTGCTGATTCATTCGACACTTTTACTGCATTTTACTATGGGCCAGGCACCAGAGCTAGTGGAAAAAAATAAAAAGGTGATGCTTCTGCATTGAAGAAACTCATTATCTCGTGGGAAAGTTAGATACTGAAAGTCACAAAGCAGTGTTTCGAGTATCACGGCAGAGGTTAAATATAACGTGCTTGTGGAGCACACAGGAGGGAGCAACGAACTCTGACGGGGGGAAGAGAGGTCAGCAGAGCTGGGGAAGCTGCAGAGAGAAGGTAATCGTTGATTTCTGTCTGGGTGGGTAAATATGTCTGAACGGAGAAGAGGAGGAAGAACATTCTAGGGAGAGCAGATGTGGCAAAGGTACTCATGTGACAAATATTTATCTGATGCCTGCTACGTGGCAAGTGCTTTTCCAGTTGCTTGGGGTATATCAGTGAACAAACGGACAAGGCTCCGTGCTTACAGAGTTTACAGTCTAGTTGAGGAGACAGAAAATAAGATGAATAGTTAAAGTATAGAGTAAGTTACATACGATAAGTGGTAAAGGGCAAGAATGAAGCAGGCATGAGACATACGAAATGTTTGCAGGGGGACTGACATTTTAGATGGGGGACCAGGAGAGTCTCCCTGAGAAGGTGGCCTCTGGGTAAAGGTCTGAAGGAAGTAAGGGAACAAATCCTATGAGTATCAGAGGTGAGGATGCTTTGAGTAGAGGAAACAGAAAGGGCCAAGTCCTGAGCTAGGGGCAGACGTGGCGTCTTCGAGGGATACAAAGGAGGTCAGGATGACAAGAATGGAAGGATGGAGTGGAGGCTAGGAGGCAATGAGATGAGAGAAGTCAGGAGGAGGCGGATGATTTGGACTCTGTGGTCACAGTAAGGACAGTGGCTTGTAGTACGAGCAGATGGAGAACGATTGGAGGAATCTGAGCAGAGCGGAAAGACGTCCGACTTAGGCTTCAACAGCACTGCTCCGGCTGTTATGTTGGGAAGTGGCTGCAGGGAGTCAAGGGCGGAAACGGGGGCACTATTTAGGAGGCTATCTTGACAGTCCAGGTGAGAGACGGAATTGACTTGAACCGCAGTAGGGTAGTGGGGGTGGTGAGAAGTGGTCACTTTGTAGATTTATTATGACGGGGAGCCACAGAAGTTCACGACACTTTGGACGTGAGGTGCGAGAGAAGGAAGAATCAAGAACGGCTCCAAGTTTTTAAGCCTAAGTTGCCATAAATTGAGAAAGGAGAGGAACTGGTTTTGGGAAAAACGACAGGAGCTCAGTTTGGGGGTGTGTTAAATTGTGATATTCAAGTGGTGATATTAAATAGGCAGTTTTGGCTATATGGGGAGAGATCCAGGATTCAGGTTGAAGAAATAACATTGAGAGGCGTCACTACTAGGTAGAGAGTCACCCTAACTATATAGATGGCATTTAAAGTCATGAATCTAGAAGAGGTCATGTAGGTCATAGATGACATTACATAGGCAATAAGTATAAATAGTAAGAAAGAAGACATTCTAGAACTGAGCTTTGGGGGAATCTAACATTAAGAAGTCAGCGAGATGCGGACAAACTGGGGAGAGCAGGTAAGGAGGGGTAGCCAGAAATGAAGAAGGAAAACAAAGATGATGTGTTGTCCTGGAAGCCAAGAATATGAAGTGTTTCAAGGAGAGCTTTCACTTACGTCAAAAGCGGCTGATAGGTAAACAAAGATGAGGACTGAGAAATGACCTTTGGATGTAGCAGCGTGGAGGTCATTGGTAGCTTTGTGAAGAGCCATTTCAGTGCAGTGATGGGGACAGAAACTTGCGTGTGTTTAAGAAGGAATGGGAACACATAAAAAGATAGATGCTCAACATCATTAGCCATCAGGGAAATGCATCAAAACCACAACGAGCTACCACTTTTCACCCACTAGGATGGCTGTAATAAAAATGACAGATAATACCATGAATTGGCAAGGAAAGGATCTGGAGACATTGGAACCTTCACGTACTGCCGGTGAGAATGTAAAAGGGTGCTGCTGCTTTGGAAAACAGTCTGGCATTTCCTCAAAAAGTTAAACATAGAGTTACCATATGACCCAATAAAGAATTCCATTCCTAGTATATACTCAAGTAAAAACATACATCTACTCAAAAACGTGTGTCTGAATGTTCATAACAGCTTTATTCATAATAGCCAAAAAGTAGAAATGACCCAAATGCCCATTAACTGATGAGTAAAATATGGTATATCCTCACAGTGGAATACTATTTGGCAATTAAAAGGAATGACTCACTGATACATGATGCAACAGGGATGAACCTTGAAAACATTAGGCTGAGTGAAAGAATCTAGTCACAAAAGACCACATATTAATTTCCATGTAAATGAAAAGTCCAGCATAGTCAAATCTGTAGAGACAAAAAGTAGACTAGTGTTGCCTGGGTCTGGGGGTAGGAGACAGGGATGGGTAGGGAATGACCTGCTAATTGGTAGGAGGTTTCTTTGGGGGTGATAAAAATGTTCTAAAGTTATATTGCATTAAAGACTGTGCAACTCTGAATACTAAAACCATTGAATTGTATATTTTAAATGAGTGAATTTTATGGTATGTGAATTATATCTCAATAAAATCCTCTCAAAAAGTCATACTATGAGGGAAGGAGAAAAATAAGTAGGAGGAGAAAACTGGATTAAGGAAGGAATTTTTTAAAGATCAGAGAAATCTCAGCATATTTTATGATGTTGCTGTTGATCTAATGGAAGGGAAAAGTTTGATGATACAGGAAAGAGAGAAGAGTTGGTGGAGCAGGAGAAAATAAAGATTTAGTGTATAGGTGGAGGGAGTATGGCAAACTCATTCAAAATAATAACAGAGAAAGTGGAGAATATTCCCTCTGATTCTGGTAGATAGGTAGATACGGAGTTGTAGATATTTAAAATTCTGTTCTAATGGCTTCATATAAAAAAATTATAGTAGGAAGCAAGATTGACTAGCTGAGAGTGAAGCGGGGGAGGGAGGTGTTGGAAATCAGAGAAGAAAATCTGAAATAGTTGTCCTGGAGAGAGTTAAGAAAGAATGGATTAGGGAAGAAAAGAATGATTTCTGGGGAGTGTTAAGGACCCATATAAGGTTAAGTGAGCACGAATATAAGATGAGACTAGTTGGCATGCTTGTGTATTTTTCTCCAGCTATTTTCAGTTTCGTGGGTTCAGGCGTAGAGTAAGTGAAGAGTTGGATTTAGCCAGGGTTCTGATTTTGCCAGATTAGGTTGGGTTTCCAGAAAACAGACTCTGAGATGGAATTTGTGTGCAGGAAGTTTATGGAGGAGTGCTCTCAGAAGCAACATCTGTGAAGAAGGGAGGGAAGGAGGGCCGGGCAGAGGAGAGGTTGAACGGTGATGCAGGTGTAACAGAGTCTCAGGGAGCTACGAGGCTGGGATACCTTCAGAGTTGTCCCAAATTGAGGCAAGGAGCGGGGGCTGGTTTGTGCCCCTTTGTAGATACTTAGATATGGGATTCCCCTGGAGAAGAGGCACTGCCTTGGGCAAGGAGCCTTCCTTTGGGTGAAGGGAATTCTTCAAGAAGGACTTAGCTGTGAGATGGAAGCCATCAATACTGCTAGGAGCGGAGGTAATAAGTGCCTCAGTCCTAAGGGGAGGTAACATGTGCAAGACCACGCAACCCACTACAGTTCACCCTGTGTGCTGAGTGCTTATGTACTAAGTTTACCCCTGCTAGGAAGAACTCCTCTAATCTTCTGACTGATCTCTTTTCCCAGGCAAACTTGCAAGAAGAAGGTTAGTGGGACTAATCGTACCTTTGTAACTGGTTTGGACGCTGTCACTGATGTTCATTAGCTCTGTATTCCTTACCCATTCTAGATTCTCTCCTCCCTTGGCCGGTACATCTGCTTATCTGGATGGCTTACCTGGTTTTCATATATGAGGTGTCTGAGCCCCTGGTGACCAAGCCATTCCCAGGTTTTGGCTGTTGCATTTGTCCATTTACCATCCCAATTGGGCAGGGATGTACCAAGAGATGCCACATTGGATTACCTGGTTGCCAGACACAGTTTTCACTTCCCCCTTATGGAAGAATCATCCTATCTTCTTCTGATGATCAGGGTCCATTTCTTCTGGCAGTATGGTGACACCTTTCTTCAACTGCTGGTATTTTGGTACAAGGAGCTCAAAGTGACCAGGTGACAGGCATAGTTAAGTTTAATGGGAACATAATGTGTTTCTTGTTTGATTTCCATTTTGGGAATGAGGAGCTGTAAATCTGTGGGGACGGGAAGCACATATTCCCAGGTGGGTCACTGGGAGTGCTAGTAAGAAGGGCCACCTGGTTCCCAGACCCATGCATTATACATACTGGGGACATGGGATCATAAAGTAGTCATGGGATTAAGGTTTACACTGTGTCCTGGAGGATAGCACCTCATCCTTTCAGAGTCTCATCTCCAAGCTGGTGCCTCAGCTACACCTTTGAAAGGTCATTCTACTGCTTAATCAGTTTCATAGATTGGGATGGTGCACAGGATATGATGGGACTAGTGGATCCTGTGTTCAGGTGCCCTCTGCCACACCTACTTTTACGTAAAGTTTCGTGACGCAGTCAGCGTAATATGGCGTTTCATGCCGGCGGATCAAACATTCTGAATGCTCTTGGATAGTAGTGTTGGTCAAGACCTTTTGGGCAGGAAAGGCAAACCCACACTGGGTTTGGGTTTCCTGTGAAAATGCTGTTCCTTCCAGCGTGAAAGAGATTCAACGTAATAAGCTTAACCGCCAATGTCTTGTTAGTCTGTTCTAGTGACAGGGCCACTTCGGGCTGACTGTTTCTGTTGCTATAGCAGGTTGAGCATTTGGCAGCATGAGGAGGCGGCATCAGTACCTAGATGCTGCGTGTTACTGGCATCATTGGATACCACCCACTGTTGAGTGGTATTCCATGCTTTTGGGTCCATGAATAGCCTCTAACCCTACTACCATGGCTACTCTGTTCAGAAGCCTGTTATGCTGGCCCTGGGGTGACTGATAACAGTGGCTGGATAAATTATTCTGTCCATTTGGTTGTTTAGTGCTTATTCCATGGCATAGCCACCAAGAAAGATTCTCGTACTTTGTGATTCCTCCCACACTTCCATTCACATATCCTTTCCCCTGACCTCTTGTCCACAGTCTTCCAAACTTCCTAGGTTCTGACCAAGCCATGTCCATTATCACTGCCCACGAGTCCATGTATATTTAAATCTCAGGCCATTTCTTTCTCCACACAAGTAGATGAACAGGTTTTTCACCTGAAGTCTGCCCTTTGGGAGAACGTCCTCTCACCACTGTCTTTTGGTGTCACCTTTGAGCGAGGCTGTAATACAGCAGCAGCCCTCATTTGTCTTGTAACTACATACTGAACCAACACAGCCATGATCTGAACTTAAACTTTTTCATCCCCTGCCAGAGTGATCCTTCACCCCATGCAGTCACAGGTATGAGCTTAGAGACAGGCATTGGTGCAACTGTGGTGGATAACACAGGGGGCGGGGCTGTCTGCCCCTGCAGCTCAATCCTGCTTATGCCTGATGCTGGTGTACCACGTCCATCTTACGGTAAGCTGCCGCTGGGCCCTCCTGACCTTACAAAACCTAGGTCTCTCCATTCCTTACAGATGGCTAATAGAATCTTGCCCATAATGGGTGGTTCTTGCCATATGGCCACTTAATGTTCAGTGGTCAAATTCTTTATCTCTACCAGGGTCCAGTAGCAATGCAAGGAACATTATGCCAAATAAATTATAGTTATCTGTTAGCAAAAGCATAGCCTTGCTTCAGATGCCTAAGAGTTTGTGCTGTGATTCTTCTACCAAAGCTTGGTATAAAGTCCATATGATGGAAAGTCCATGATTCTGCTGGGTCATATGGCCCAAGTGGTTGATTTTCCCTGCATCGTGGTCTTGATTCCTGTTCGAGACCTTACGTGAAGCTGGAACACTTTTACGTTTCTCAGTAAGTGGGCAAGGGCAGCATCCCAGGAGTGGAATAAGCTGCCTCTAGAATGTGAAGAGGTTTACCAGGCACTTCTTCCTTCTTAGTGGTGGAAGGTACAACATACAATAACGTGTGCTTTAATTTAGACGGGTGTCTCAGCATGACCCAAAACCGAACCCCGAAAAACTTCACTGATATGGTGGTCCCCTAATTCTTTGTAAGATTTATTTCCAACTGTCCTGCACGTGTGTCTCACTAATGTACTTGCCACTTCTTATTCATCCAGTCAGACTAATGAGATATCATCCGTATAGTGGAATGATGTGATGTTCTGTGAAGTGTCCACACTGTTCAGGTCCTTTTAGACAGTACTGTTAAAGAGGAAGGGTCACCTTGGGGCAAATGTGTATATGTGTACTTTTGTCCATTGCACATGGATGCAAACTGCTTCTGGTCCTGCTTTTTGATAGGGATGGAAAAGAGCACATTTGTCAGATAAGTGGGTGCCTGAATACCATGTGCTTAAGGCTGTGTGACCAGCAAAGGTCCCACATCTGGAAAAGTGGCTGCAACTGGGGTTACTACTTGTTCAAATTTGCTGCATATCACTATCATCCATCACAATCCATCTGGTTTTTGTAGGGGTCAGAATGGTGCATTAAATGGGATGTGATGGGGACCATCACCCCTGCATTCTTTTGGTCTTGAGGGTGAGCTATCTTTGCCATTGCCTCCTGGGATAAAGTATTGTTTTGATTTACTATCTTAGCCAGAGGATAAGATTTAGAGGATTCCTCTTGGATTTATTTCTCAGTTGATAAATCTTATTCCACAGTCCAAGGAACCATGTGTGGCTCCCGCCAATTTTTAAGCATGTTCGTTTCAACTGTACATTTTGGGTATCAGAGAAATGACCACTGAGTGGGTCTGTGAATAAGTGGAGACACTGTAATTTGGACCTGGGACAAGACTCCATGTATTACCTGGTTCCCGAAGCCCCCACTCCAACAGGGTGACCATGAAGATCTCAGATATCAGTGTGTCTTCACAATACCTAGTCATTCCCCTTTTCTAAATAAATGACTGTCTTTCACTTTGCCTTTTCTGGAAGGATTGGGAAAATTATTTTCACATATGCTTTCTGTGTTCCATAAATTTTCTTCATGGGAACTCAGCCTCTCTTTCAAGTAATGGGCTCTGGATTTGTTCCAGAAACTGCTCAGAGGATTTTGACTCTTGATTGGAGTGACTACCTTCAGTTTCCTATCATCCACGCTTGATTTCTTTCGGTTCTATGAATTAGGCAACTTCCTTGTTAGCTGCCCATCATCTTTCCCTAAGGATTAATAAGAACCATCTTTTATTAATCATCTCCATGGCAGTCCTGCAGGAAGTGGCACATATTCTTTTGCAAAGCCAAGACCTAAGAAAAGGAATAAATGTCCTTAAAAAAAGGCATAAATGCCAGCTTAACGAGGAGGAGTGGGCCTGGACCTGCTCGAGTTCATCAACACAGATGTCCCAGTTCTCAGGGTTTCATTTCTTCCTAATCAGGGTCCTAATCTTGGCGTAGCAGCTACCCAGGGTCTGAGAATTCAGCCTCCACTGGGATTCTGCTACACCTATCATTAAGTGGCCCTGGTCCTCGGCTTTCTGATTCTTTAGCTGCAGAAGAGGAGGTCTCTTTAAATACTGGCTTTCACACTTAACCTTTAATTGATGATTAATCACCCACAGCCTTTCATTGTCATTCCTCAATGCATCAGTAGCCCCCAACAACAGTTATTCAACTTCATAGTCTGTGTCTTTCAGGTTCCAGAGATATCCTTCCTAGTGCATTTCATTACACGCGTATCCTATCCAGTTTACCACTGGTGGAAGTTATAACAATTGTACCATGACAGCATGCCAGGAGCTACTCATTACCTCTTACCAGCCGGTGATGCAGTCCTGATTGCCAGCTAGCTGGTGGTGTGGCTCCAAAACTTATTTTAGAGTCTGCTTCCAAGAACGCATGGTACCAATTGTCTCAGGTCAGAATTACTTTTTAAAAAAATTTTTATTTTATTTTGGAGTACAGTTGATTAACAATATTGTATTAGTTTCAGGTATACTGCAAAATGATAGTTATACATGTATCTATTCTTTTTCAAATTCTTTTCCCATTTAGGTTATTACAGAATATTGAGGAGAATTCCCTGCACTGTACAATAGGTCCTTGTTGGTTATCTGTTTTAAATATAGCAGTGTGTACATGTCAATCCCAAACTCCCAATCTCTCCCTCCACTCAACCCTTCCCCCTGGTAACCATAAGTTTGGTCTCTAAGTCTGTGAGTCTGTTTCTGTTTTGTAAATAAGATCATTTGTATAATTTTTTCTAGAGTCTTCATATAAGCAGTATCATATGATATTTGTTTTTCTCTGTCTGACTTACTTCACTTAGTATGATAATCTCCAAGTCCATCCACGTTGCTGCAAATGGCATTATTTCATTCTTTTTTTATGGCTGAGTAATATTCCATCATACATATGTTCCACATCTTTATCCATTCATCTGTCGATGGACATTTAAGTTGCTTCCACGTCTTGGCAATCGTAAACAGCGCTGCAATGAACATTGGGGTACATGTATCCTTTCGAACCATGTTTTTCTCCAGTATATGCCCAGGAATGGGATTGCAGGATCATATGGTAGCTCTGTTTTTAGTTTCTTGAAACACACTCTGAGGTAGAGATTTGCATGTAGGAAGCTTTGGGGGTTGTTCTTGTGAGAAATACCTGTAAAGGAGTGAGGGTAGCAGATTGGGCAGAGGGGAGGTAGGAGTGTGGTGCTATTGCAGTAGAACTGGCAGCACTGTTCCAAATGAAGCCAAGGGGGCTTAACTCTTATACCCCCCTTAGGGACCAATCAGTGGATGTGGGATGTCTCCAGGGATGGGGCATAACTTTGGTGAAGTGGCTCCCATTGGCTAAGGACAGGTCTCAGGGAGAGACTCAGCTGCGAGCCCTCAGCAGCAAATGCCCCTGGCTTGGGTATTGTACTGGGGGCCTTTGGGACTGAAGGACTCTTCCCGGCCACCACAGCATCCCCTCTGCTTGATGAGAATGATAACGTGAAAGGGGATCAGGAGAACTGAGGGTGTGCACAAAAGATAACTGATGGTTGCCCATGCCTTTCAGTTTCGTCAGGAGAAAAGTTGGGGTGAGGATAGTGAAAGAGTGGAAGGATCAACAAATTGTAGATTCCTGAGGGGTTGAAGGATTATTGGAGTTAGAGCAAGTGGTAGAAATTAGTCTGAAAAGATAGTTAAGGGCTAGCATGTGAAAGGCCCTAAGCATCCAGTTGAGGAATTTGGCTTGTGTCCCATAGAAAATAGGTAAGTGATAGAGATTTAGAAACACCAATTTGTCTTAATCATATGTGATTTAGAAAGCTTAAACTTGCAGTGGCTTAGACACACATATAGTCTAGAACAAGGGCAGCCAATTAAGATGCTTTTGCAATAATCCAGGGTTAGTCCTGGCTTCACATGCTAGATATTTGTGTCAGAGACTGCCAATTGCCTATCCAATTCTATTCTCCCTTATTCCATAGGAAAGGCCTCTATATTGTCAAATGTAGTGTTGTGTGTAGCCTTCCTTACAGATAGAAGGGGCCATTGAATGTAAGAGAAAGGCACTGGACACAGCTTTTGAGAAGTCCATGTTGAGGTAGTTAAATCAGCTGCAGGCAAGTGTGGAAAGCTGACTAATGCCCCCCAAAGATGACCATGTCCTAATCCCTGGTACCTGTGAATATGTTAACTTACATGGAAAAGAAGGATTAAAGTTGCAGATAGAATTAAGGTGGTTAATCAGCTGGATCCTAGATTATCCAGGTCGGCCCAATGTCATTACATGGAGAAGTGTAAGTGAAAGAGGGGAAAGAGTTCAAAGTAACGCAACATAAGAAGGACTCAACCTGCTAGAGGAAGGGGCCCAAAGCCAAGGAATGCTGTGGCCTCCAGAGGATGGAAAAGGCAAGGAAATAGATTCTCTCCTGTAGGCTCCAGAAGGAAATGCTGCCCTGCTGACACCTTGATTGTACCCCAGTGAGACCCAGGTCAGATTTTTAACCTGTAAAACTGTAGGGTAATATACATATATATATATATATATACGTGTGTGTGTATATATATATATATATATATATATATGTATACACACACACACACACACACACACACACACACACACATACATATATTTTTTAAGCCACTAAGTTTGAGGTAATTTGTTACAGCAGCAATAGAAGACTAATACAGCAGTCATTTTTACTTTTTACTTCACCCTTGCTTCTTTCTAACTTCTGGAAAGCAGATGTGATGGTTGGAGTTCAGCCGCCGTATTGGACTATAAAGCAAACGTGAGGATGGACAGTGTGCATTAAAGATGTTAGACCAAAAAGATAGACTTGGGTGGCCAAGTTTTGGACTATCAACCTCTGAATTTCTTTTAAATGAGAGAAAAGTACTTAAGAGACTGTAATCAGGTTCCTATTAACAGTTACGTATAATTCCTGACTAAAATAATAGTGTAGGTTGGATATCCTTATCACCCTTACACTCAACATACTCAGTCCAGTAAATGTTTGAGCTGACCATATGTTAGACATGATTTTCTTTCCTGATTTCTGCTAAAGGTACCACCATTCTCTTTAAACACATATTGGATTGGCTAATAAATAGTTTCCCAAATATGCCTCCCATTTTCCTGATTCTGTGGCTCCGAGCCCCGGACACACCCACCCATACACACCCCCACACACCGTGGTTTCCGTAACTTATTCTCTCTCATCATTTCCCTTCTATTTCCTCCCTTTCACTTACATTCACTGTTTATTCGTTTTTACATAGTTATTTATTTATTTACATTGTCACCAGAATGTAAGCTCCCTGAGGATAGGAACCATGTCCATCTCAGTCACTACCCAATTTCTAGGGCCCAGATGAGTGTCAGAGTAGAGGCTCAGTAAATATTTGTTCATTGAATGGATGAGTGTGCTGTCACTGTAAAGACCCTCTTAGCTTCGCATAGAGGCGTCTTAAAATTCAGACTGGAAAAGACAATGACTGTTTCCGTCAACACACCCTTAGATTCAGGATGAGTGCTCAACCTCATGGGAGAAGACAAACAAACAAACCCACTGTTTCGTGATGGCAGGGAGGCCAGGCTGTCTACAGGTCAAAGCACCAGCCTTGATAGAGGGTCCCTCCCCTCTGTGTCTGGGGCTTCTCTGATCTCTGGGCCATCTCTTCAGATCAAATGAATAAACGTCCTTCCTATTTTACTGTATGGCAGGCTGTGAGATTATTTCGCTGTTCGAAATTCCATTTGTCCTGAGCGTCATCTAACTGCTGGAAACTTAGTTTGCTCTGTTAACAGGACAAATAAACACTTGGAATAGGGAACTAAATCTTATTCTTCCCTTAGGCAAAGCCTGAAGCAAACAAAACACTCCCCCCGCCCCATGTCTAAACTTACCCCAGACCTCATAATTACAGGAAGGAAAATATGTCTGAGGAAATTTTATTTATTCAACAGCAGGCAAGGAAATATTTTATGCTGCAAGGGTCTTCGGTAAGGGAAGTGTGTCCTAGCAGCTCAGCAGTGGCTGCTGAAAATGTTACAGGTATGGAGAAGCAATGGATTGACTCATAAGGTACACAGAAACCCCTTTTATTAATCCAAGGAATCAATGCTGGCTAGGCAGGCTTTGTATTAGAGGCTGGACGCACCATATTCCTCTGTACGCTTAGAGAATTTCGATTTTTTTCATCCTCTGTGACGTCATTTCTTTTCCAACACAGATTGGTGCGTGTGTGTCTAGGCAAATAAGTACTTTAACTCCAAATGAGTAATAATATTTATAATTTGTTATTTGATAAAGAACAGAAACTTATAAATGGTATCCTGAAAATATCAGAAGGAAAACAAAAGACATTTTGTTATTATTAATTTTAATTATAAAATGCCCTTTCATTACTGTGCTGGCTATGTTAGGCTCTCTCTGTCTACCTTTCCTCCATCTCTTTTTACCCCAACCCTTTTCATTTGCAGGATAAGAATCCTGCCTTCTCAGACTGTCAGAGAAATAGTCTATTTTTAAATTTCCAGAATGTCAGTCCTCCCGTCATGAAACATGACAGAGGGATTTAAAGAAAGGGAAAGCATTGTTTGAAAAATCATTTTTTTTGGTGTGACCTCGACAGCACAGCAGATTAAATCTGAATTTTGAACATATTTTCAGACTGTCTACTGGCATGTAGCATTTCAGAGAGAGATAACATGTAAGTTATCAGAAAGGATCCATTTGGGGTAGAAATTAGAAAAAAAATTTTTTAGCCAGAAACTAAGGATCCTCATGGTGTGTTCTAATATGTAGATGACCCTTATTCTGATCTGGGTTTGGAAGCTTGATCCGGAAAGGCCTTTAAACTGGCATTTAGGACATGGTGTTCTTTAGGAAAAAAGCGAGTTTTCTTTGCTCCAGGGGAACTGCAGTTTAGGACAGACACAAAGCTGGGAACACAACTAAGGGCAGAAAAAAATTCACCCCCGTGTTCTATTTGTCAAACTGACCTGCAGGTCACAACCTGAAAGTTTATGGATCGGTGAGGCCTTGTCTCTGCATAAGCATGTTTTCTGGACTTTGGCTGGAGCTAAATTCCTGACTTCTGAAAGCGGAGTGGGTGTGGACTTCCAGCAGGAATAGCCAGTGGGAAGGAAGTAATATTCATTAAGAGTGTCTCATGCAAGCCGTGCAGGGCTAAGCATGCTCAGTGTGAATTCTCCTGTAGCCT
This sequence comes from Stenella coeruleoalba, assembly GCF_951394435.1. NCBI lineage: Eukaryota > Metazoa > Chordata > Mammalia > Artiodactyla > Delphinidae > Stenella > Stenella coeruleoalba. The sequence continues at coordinate 97,814,646 of NC_137154.1, read as the reverse complement.
GTCAAGCTATGTTTGAACCCGTTCCAGAATCCTGGATTTACTTTTTTTTTTTTTTCCACGAGGAAGAATGCTCGATTAGACTGCATTTTGCCCTGCTTTTCTCTCTCTTTCTTCCCTTTCTTTCTTTCTCTCTTTCTCTTTCTTTTCCCTCTCATTTCTTCCTGCCAGAAGATTGGAAACAATATCCTTTTCCGATCAGTTCAGTAATACAATGTCCTTCAATGTTCACACGAGCATTTCAGTGGAGAAGAAAAGAAACTTTGCTACCTGGGAACAGAAGACTACTTAGGTCTGTGAATGCTAATAAAGTCCTTAAGGACTTCTGGAGCCAGGAGTTAACTTTTCTCAACTGTTAAGGTAAAATCTACAGCGAATTTAATTGCCTTTTCAACTAAGTGGGTGGACATCAAAAAAATTTTTTTCCACACAAGAAGTATGTTTTTCATATGTTGGAGTGATTTTCCAAACACAGGGAAAATATGTCTTTTGGTTAATTTGCATTTGAAAGAACCTCTTTTTGTATTAGAGGTTCTCTCTCTCTACCACAAATTATGTGTTTTTCAAACAAATATTGTGGTGAGCTGATGTGGCCATAATGGTCTGAATGTGGATGTGTTCTGTGTTATATTAATTCTTGGCGTGGGTCGGTTTGGTGAAAGTTATTGCTTTTGTTGCTGCCAAAGATGAAAGAGAGTTTGTTTTTTCATTGCTGTTGTTTTTGGAACTTTTGGTGGGCTTTGAGGCTGCACTGGGAGCCCCTTATAGAGAGGAGAGCCATCGCTTTCTACGTTTAATGTGCATTTTTCTCAATGTTCAACTCTAACTCTGAGAAAAGGGGAAAGGGATACAGATTTTATTTTAGAATCTGTGTAGGAGTGGAGTTTTTTTGTGTGTTTTTTTTTTTTTTTTTAATGTAGTTTTGGAGGGAAACAGTATTTAGAAAGGCAGAAACAAGGTTTGTAATGACGGAATTAAATCAAGACCTTCTGGGTGAAACTAAGCAGGGAATGCAAAAATATTGCCTGCTATAGACTCACTGATTTAGTTTAGGTTAATAAGTTTAGCTTTTAATTCAAAAAGTAGATCAGACTTTAAAGTGCTGTCTTTATACTGTCAATGGATAACACAGAAAACTCAGGTTAGAGAGATGTTAGGATCTCAGAAATAGCAAGTTAGCAAAGGCGGCCCCTTTAAAACATCTGAGGACTGAGGTTATGAAACCACATGGCTTCACGTAGGAACAGTGCATCCTGGGCTAAAGCAGTTTAATTTTATTCAAGAATTTTAAGAGTAAAAAGGGGATTTATTTCTTTTCAAAAAAGAACAGCCAGGCGAGGATTATTGATCATTCAGGGATTAAATATTTGCTGGAATACAAAGCATCACATATTATCAATGTGTAAATCAGACTGGCCAGCTATTCAGGGGATGTAAATGAAAATACCATAGCTTCATACGAACTCAAATGTATCAGCACCTCTGCCCTTCATTCTCCATCTTTATGTCCCAGAAAGGAATGATAGAGGTGGGGCAGCATGTGAAATAAGACATAGCTGAGGGGCTGACCTTGCTCTTTTAACTTCTGTCCATCTGTTCTTACTGGGCAGCTGAAGCAGTGAGCAAAGTGGGAGGGAAGGGACCTCAGGGGAGACGAGGACGAAGAGGCCAGACCCCGCCAGGGCTGTGATCTGCTCCCCATAGTGTGACTTAGACATGAGTAGAGGAGCTAAGTGGATGCATCTAAATCCACTTCTTTCTGCTCCCCGGGCTTTGATTTAGTACCATTGCTGCGGTTCTGCACCTGCCTCTGTTTCTCATAAGTAAAAGCTTCTCCGATGCATAGATGGTGGATTATTTGATATAGGTCGATCCCCAAGGAAATAGCCAAAGTAATTCAGTCTTGTTTTGGTTATTCCTTTCTTCCCTAACATGTGGTGTAGATCTTGGTGGGTTTAATTGAAACAACAAATCCTCTCTGGGATGGGAGAGCACAGTTCTCCATGAAAGTGTGTGCGTGCGTGCGTGTGTGTGCGTGCGCGCGCGTGCACTCTGGGCTCTGGGACAGCGCTGCCCTGGGAGGCTTTGTATGGCAGAGGGCATTTTTCTGGAGTCAGGGGCCCTTTCACTGTCTTGACTCTGTCTGTGTTTAGAGAGAGGAGACACGCATTCTGGAGCATTCTGTAACTCTTTTCTCTGACTCCCCTTTTCTATCGCTGCACCCCTCTCCAACCCTGTCCCCCCCCCCTTCATGACCTGTGTCTTAAAGAATAGCACTGAAAGCTTTTGAGGCACAAAGGAAAACCAAAGGGTATGCATAGAGGCAGAGAACAAAGACAGGCCTCTTCATGTTCACATCTGGATAAAATTTAGATTGTGACAAGGGAAAGTGAGTGGGAGGAAAAAAAGGCTGACATCACATTTAAAAAAATGCATATAATTGACTACCTAGAGGTTTTCTTGTCTCAAGTGTTCGAAGTGTTTTTGTATCCTGCCCACACCCTAACAACTGGGCTTGGGGAAGGCAAGCATCATATCCTTATTTCACAGTGGAGTCCAGTGGCTTGTCCAGAGCAGTGGCCGAGTTAGAACCAGCACACAGAGCCCTCAAGCTCCAGTCCAAGACTCTACCCACATAAAAATAGGAGTAATCTGGGGTCAGTTTCTGTATCTTGGACTCAGTTTCCCCATTCACTTTGAGGTTTTGGACGATAGTTATTTTGTGCAACAGTTTCTCAGACTGACTCCATTGCTGTGATGGTTTCTTAACTTGGAGAAGTGCTTGAAACCTTTCAGGGAACTTCTGCACCTTTCCTTTTATCTTACCTTGAACACTACCCACTAAAATAGATAGGGCCAGTGTTGACATTTTCCTTTGACAAATGATGAAATCGAAAGATTGAATGACTTGCGGCCTGAGGTCAGATAGAGGATGGGAATTCAGGTCGCCCAACTCAGGACTTGAAGTTCTAGACCATCCTGAATCTAGGTGGGAACCTCTGGGCTCCTGAGGAAGGGAGGATATAATAAGAGGAGTTCCATGATTCATGAAGGTGAGAAGAGTGGCAGTGCCAGGGACTTTAAATATGGAAGGAGAAAACTCAGGCTGGAAAAGTGACGTGCGTCAGCCACAGTCACGCTTGGGGTGCTGGGGAGCTGGCTTTGAGTCCTGTCTGTGGGACTCCAGGGTGTGTGCCATCCGGTGTAGTGACAAAGCACACGGACTTTTCTGGGTTGCTTTGTGTCTCTGTTTCCTTGCACGTAGAATGGGGATACGTAGCACAGGGTTGCTGTGAGGGTTAGATGAGATGATGCTCTGTGTAGAGTAAACCCTCTGATGTTTTGAACAGTGCGTGCTCTTATTGTGGTTTGTGTTCTGTGTCTCCCAAGCTAAAGTGTCAGCTCTTCTTACTGGGATTTCCAATCAGCTCTTAGCTCAACTCTCAGCTCCTCAGGACGCTTGTGATGGTGAGTTAATAACCTCATCAGATGAGCGGCACCTCGGGCATATTGATTGAAGACTTGGAAGCTGTGCTGGATGGTCTAAGGAGATAAGTGAGACAAGAGCAGGGGTCACCTTGGTCTCTGTCCAGGGAGAGGCTGGAGGGAGGTCATAGTCTGAGAGAAGTGGTACTGTTGGGTCAGCTCTAGTTACCTCTGGGGGCCTTCAAGTGCTGCAAGCAGGCTCCTTGCATGGAAGGAATCTGCATGAGGGAAGAATGGTTAGTCCGCGTTATTCCCCGACCATGGGTCTCATGGGTCTCATAGAAAGAAGAGTGAAGGCACATATACAGGCAAGCCATGGAATTGTCAAGAGTTTGTATTTCTTGGCCCTTCTGAACAGCACCAACTGGGCTGTTGACGTTGATGGAGTATGTGGGCTCTGAAGCTCCTGGGCTTAGTGTGGCATTGTGTTATCAAGATCCCCTTAGAGAACTCAAGGGCCCAATTCTGACCGAGTCAGTGCTTACCCATTGAGTGTTCTCTGGATAGAGAGGTGTAAGCCCACTGTCACAGGGCTGCAAAACGAGACGGAGGGCAGGGCCATTTCCCTCAGAGCACGCTCAGTCTCGCTGAATAAACGGTGCCTGTAAAGGCGCAGAGCCCTGACGTGTAGACCAACAGAACAGGTGTGGAGAGGCAGAAGCACGAAGCACGCTTCAGGAACAGTGGAGGACGGGTAAAGACTTTAAATGCTGATTTAATACTCAAACGCTTTAGAGTTCAGTGTTCTCCTTCATACGCCTCACAGTCATCTTCAGCCACTTGTCCTTGCTGGGAAGGGAAGGTCACTCTGAGGCGATGGGGGTAGATGGGTGTTGGTTTCTTGAGTATATATTATGTACCCAACCCCAGCTTTTATGCTTTACCAACGTTCTTTAAAGTTCACAATATCCCTGGGAAGTTTCAAGAGGAGGACATCTGGTCTGACGGGAGAAGTACACAGTCGGCACTCTGTATCCACGGGTTTGGCATCCGCTGATTCAGCCAACCATGGATGGCCTGTGGAGGCCAACTGGACTAACCCATTGTACATAAAGCTTGAGCATGCGTGGATTTTGGTATCTGTGGGAAGGTGGGGGTTCCTGGAACCAATACCTTGTGGATACTGAGTGTCAATTGCGAATGGCAAAGAGGATTCATGTGACCCGCCCACTGGGCATACCATGTGTAATAGGGAAGTCTCCACAAAGCATCTGAGGTGGAAAAAGACGGCTGTGATCCAATAGACTTGGCTCTTGAGTAGTATTTCTGCAGGTTTATTAGATGGGGGATACCCATGTCTTGCGTAATTCTGGATCCATCTACATGTATGGTCCAGAGTTGGGCAAGTCTGGCCCCAGGAAGAGGTGGTGCTTAATGCTCTGTGCACTGCCTGCCTTTGGAGAGGTGTTCCATGTGAACAACAGATTCAAATTATCTTCCTCCCCAACAATTAGATCCTTAAAAGTTTTGCAGCTTCAGAAGTGAAGACCTCAGTACTCATTAGTATCATGTAGTATCATGATAGGTAGTATCATGTAGTTTAAAAACAGTTTGGAGTGAAATGACTGGGATTTGGGTCCTGACCCTGAAATTTTCTAGCTGTGTGACTTTGAGTCAATTATTTCACTTCAGTGTGCCTGAAATTTTCATCTGAAAATTGGAATGTAAGCGAGAATTTCCTCAAGTGGGAAGAGCAAATGTTAACGTGATTTTTAAAAATGTAGCCTGCTATGCAAATACCTGTTATTACTCTTGTCCCCTGGCTGTTATCTCAGAGTTCTAGTGTTTTCACCTTTTCTGTTCTCTCTCACTTACTTAGATGGAAGTTGGCATGATTAATGGAGCTGTGCAAACTGCTTTGGATCAGTGTACTAAAAACTTTTTATTTTTTCGAATGAAGTATAGTTGACATACAATGTTACTTTAATTTCAGGTGTATAACATACATTACGGTATGATCACCATGCTAAGTCTAGTTACCATCTGTCACCATTTAAAGTTATTATAATATTATTGACTATATTCGCTATTCTGTATATTACATCCCCATGAATTATTTGTTTTATAACTGGAACTTTGTGCCTCTTATTCCCTTTCACCTATTTCACCCACACCCCAACCCCTCTCTCCTCTGGAAACCACCAGTTTGTTCTCTGTATCTATGAGTCTGTTTCTGTTTTGTTCATTTTTTGTTTTTTAGATTCTACATGTAAGTGAAATCATCTGGTATTTGTCTTTGTCTGACTTATTTCACTTAGTATAATACCCTCTAGATCCATCCATGTTGTCACAGATGGTGAGATTTCATTCTTTTTTATGGCTGAATAGTATTCCGTGTGTGTGTGTGTGTGTGTGTGTCTCACATTTTCTTTATCCATTCATCTGTTGATGGACATTTCAGTCCTTTCTACTGAAATCTCTTTAATTGCTCAAAGTAACTTTACATTTCCTAAATTAGTGAAAGATGGAAGACTTTGAAAGGACAGGAAAACTAGATTGAAAATGTAGCCAGAGCAGAATTAGATTGAGCATGCGAAGTTCCAAGAAGTTGCAATGAGAAATGAACAACAAACTAGGGTACCAAACAAATTGTTGACACACATATATTTCCCCCATACTCTCTGAGAAGATGGGAGAAATGCCACACCCATTAGGATGGCTACTTAAAAAAATTTACAAATGTTAGCAAGGGTGTGGAGAAATTGGAACCCTATGCACTGTCGGTAGAAATGTAAAATGGTGCAGTTGCTATGGAAAACAGTATGGCAGTTTCTCAAAAAGTTAAACGTTAGAATTCACCATAGGATGTAGCAGTTCTGCTTCTGAGTATGTAATCAAAATAAGTGAAAGTGGGGTCTCAAAGAGATATTTTTCCCCCCTGTTCATAGCAGTATTATTCACAGTAGCCAAATGGTGGAAGCAACCCAAGTAACTATCGACAGATGAATGGATAAGCAAAATATAGTATATACATACAGTGGAATATTATTCAGTCTAAAAAAAGATGGAAATTCTGTCACATGCTACAGCATGGATGAACCTTGAGGACGATATGCTAAGTGAAACAAACCAGGCACAGAAAGACAAATATAGGTGTACCTCGGCGATACTGTGGATTCGCTTCCAGACCACTGCAATAAAGTGATTATAGCAGTAAAGCAAGTCACAAATTTCTGGTTTCCTAGTGCCTATGAAAGTTATGTTTACACTATACTATAGTATATTAACTGTGAGATAGCATTATGTCTACAATAACAATGTGCATACCTTAATTAAAAAATACTTCATTGCTAAAAAATGCTAACCGTCATCTGAGTCTCCAGTGAGCTGTAATCTTTTTTGCTGGTGGAGGGTCTTGCCTCGCTGTTGACGGCTGCTGACTGATCAGGGTGGTGGTGCTGAAGATGGGGGTGGCTGTGGTAATTTCTTTTTTTTTTTAATTTTAAAAAATTTAAAATTACTTTTTATGGAGTATAGTTGGTTTACAATGTTGTGTTAGTTTCTGCTGTACAGCAAAGTGAAGTAGTTATACATATACGTATCCCATTTTTTGTATTTCCGTCCCATTTAGGTCACCACAGAGCATTGATAGAGTTCCCTGTGCTATACAGTAGGTTCTCATTAGTTATCTGTTTTATACACAGTAGTGTATATATGTCAATCCCAATCTCCCAATTCATCCCACCCCCTTGGTATCCATAAGTTTGTTCTCTACATCTGTGTCTCAGTTTCTGCTTTGCAAATAAGTTCATCTGTAGCATTTTTCTAGATTCCACATATGAGCGATATTATATGATATTTGTTTTTCTCTTTCTGACTTAACTTCACTCTGTATGACAGTCTCTAGGTCCATCCATGTCTCTGCAAGTGGCACAATTTCATTCCTTCTTATGGCTGAGTAATATTCTGTTGTATATATGTACCACATCTTCTTTATCCATTCCTCTGTTGGTGGACATTTAGGTTGCTTCCATGTCTTGGCTACTATAAACAGTGCTGCAGTGAACACTGGCGTGCATGTATCTTTTTGAATTATGGTTTTCTCTGGGTATATGCCCAGGAGTGGGATTGCTGGGTCATATGGTAGTTCTATTTTTAGTTTTTTAAGGAATCTCCATACTGTTTTCCATACTGGATGTACCAATTTATATTCCCACCAACAGTGTAGGAGGGTTCCCTTTTCTCCACACCATCTGCAGCATTTATTGTTTGTAGATTTTTCGATGATGACCAATCTGACCGGTGTGAGATGTGAGGTGATACCTCATTGTGGTTTTGATTTGCACTTCTCTAATATTAGTGATGTTGAGCATCTTTTCCTGTGTTTGTTTGCCACCTGTATGTCTTTGGAGAAATGTCTATTTAGGTCTTCTGCCCATTTTTTGATTGGGTTGTTTGTTCCTTTTTGATACTGAGCTGCATGAGCTGTTTGTATATTTTGGAGTTTAATCCTTCGTCAGTTGCTTCATTTGCAACTATTTTCTCCTATTCTCAGGTTGTCTTTTCATCTTGTTTATGGTTTGGCTGTGGCAATTTCTTAAAATTAAGACAAAATGAAGTTTGCCGCACTGACTGACTCTTCCTTTCATGAACACTGCATGTAGCACGCAATGCTGTTTGATAGCATTTTACCCACAGTAGAACTACTTTCAGAATTGGAGTCAGTCCTCTCAAACGCTGCTGCTGCTTTATCAACTAAGTTTATGTAATATTCTAAATACTTTGTTGTCATTTCAGCAGTCTTGACAACATCTTTACCAGGAGTAGGTTCCATCTTAAGAAACCACTTTTTTTTTTTCTTTTGCTTGCTCATCCATAGGAAGCAGCTCCTCATTCCTGAAAATCATATTATGATATTGTAGTGATTGTCACGTCTTCAGGCACCACTTCTAATTCTAGTTCTCCTGCTATTTCTAACACATCTGCAGTTACTTCCTTCACTGAAGTTTTGAGCCCCTCAAAGTCATCCAGGAGGGTTGGAATCAACTTCTTCTAAACTCCTGTTAGTGTTGATATTTTGATCTCTTCCCATGAATCACAGATGATCTTTATGGCATTTTTTCATTTCCAGAAGGTTTTCCATTTACTTTGCCTAGATCCATCAAAGGAGTCACTGTCTATGGCAGCTATAGCCTTATGAAATGTGTTTCTTAATATAATAAGACTCAAAAGTCAAAGTGACTCCTTGTTCCATGGTCTGCAGAATGGATATCATATGAACAGGCATGAAAACAATATCAATCTCACTGTACAACTCCATCAGAGCTCTTGGGTGAACAGGTGCATTGTCAACGGGCAGTAATATTTTGTAAGGAATCTTTCTTTCTGAGCAGTAGGTCTCAACACTGGGCTTAAAATGTTCAGTAAATGACAATATACACACATGTGGTGTCATCCAGGCTTTGTTGTTCTATTTAGAGAGCACAGGCAGAGCAGAATTGGCATAATTCTTAAGGGCCCTAGGATTTTCAGAATAGTAAATGAGCATTGGCTTCAACTTTAAGTCGCCAACTACATTAGCCCCTAACGAGAGAGTCAGACTGTCCTTTGAAGCTTTGAAGCCAGGCATTGACTTCTCCTCTGTAGCTATGAAAGTCATAAATGGCATCTTCTTCCAATCAAAAGCTCTTTTGTCTACATTGAAACTCTGTTGTTTAGTGTAGCCACCTTCATTAATTATCTTAGCTAGATCTTCTGGCTAACTTGCTCCACCTTCTACGTCAGCACTTGCTGCTTCCTCTTGTGCTTTTATATTATGAAGATGGCTTCTTTCCTTAAACCTCATGAACCAACCTTTGCTAGCTTCAAACTTTTCTTCTTCAGCTTCCTTGCCTCTCTTAGCCTTCATAGAGTTGAAGAGTTAGGGCCTTGCTCTGGATGGGGCTTTGTCTTAAAGGAATGTTGTGGCTGGTTTGGTCTTCTATCCAAACCACTAAAATTTTCCCCAAATCAGCCATAAGGATGTTTCACTTTCTTATCATTTGTGTGTATGCTGGAGTAGCACTTTTAATTTCCTTCAAGGATGTTTACTTTGCACTTGCAACATGGCTAACTGGGTGTAAGCAGCTTAGCTTTTGACATGCCTTCATCAGTAAACTTAAATCAGTTCTAGCTTTTGATTTAAAGTGAGAGACATAGAGGAATGGATAAAGAAGATGTGGTACCTATATACAGTGGAATATTAGCCATAAAAAGGAATGAAATTGGGTCATTTGTAGAGACATGGATGGACCTAGAGAGTGTCATACAGAATGAAGTAAGTCAGAAAGAGTAAATCAAATATTGGATATTAACGCATATATGTGGAGTCTAGAAAAATGGTATACATGATCTTATTTGCAAAGTAGAAATAGAGACACAGACGTAGAGAACAAATGTATGGATACCAAGGGGGAAAGGAGGGGTGGTGAGATGAATTGGAGATTGGGATTGACATGTATACACTATTGATACTACGTGTAAAATAGACAACTAATGGGAACGTACTGTATAGCACAGGGAACTCTACCTAATGCACTGTGGTAACCTAAATGGGAGGGAAGTCCAAAAGGGAGGGGCTATCTGTGTGTGTATGGCTGATTCGTTTGGTTGTACAGTGGAGGCTAAAGCAACAACACTGTAAAGCGACTATACTCCAGTAAAAATTAATTAAAAAAAATAAATAGAGACATGCAACTCTTTTACTTGAACACTTAGAGGCCATTGTAGGGTTATTAATTGGCCTAATTTCAATCCTGCTGTGTCTCAGGGAATAGGGAGGCTCAAGGAGAGGGAGTGAGATTGGGAAACAGCTGGTCGGTGAAGCAGAATGCATAGGAGGTTTATCGATTAAGTTTGCCATCTTATTTGGGTGCAGTTTGTGGCACCCCAAAACAGTTATAATAGTAACCTCAAAGATCCCTGATCTCAGATCACGGTAACCAGTGTAATAATAATGAACAAGTGAAATACTGTCAGAATTATCAAAACGTGACACAGAGGCCCTAAGTGAACAAATGCTGTTGGAAGAATGGTGCCAACAGACTTGCTTGAAGCAGGGCTGGTGTAAACCCTCAGTGTGTAAATAACACCATATATCTGTGAGGCGCAGTTAAGTTGAAGCACAATAAAACTAAGAAAATGCAGTATGTCTCTGTTACATGACTCCACTTTCCACTTCCATGAGGTACCTACAGAAGTCAAATTCATAGAGACAGAGTAAAATGGGGGTTGCTGGGAGAGGGGAGGATGGGCAGTTACTCTTTAATGGGTACAGAGTTTCAGTTGGGGAAGATGGAATATTCTGGAGATGAAGGGTGGTGATGGTTGCACAGTAATGTGAATGTGCTTAATGCGACTAAACTGTATATTAAAAAACAGTAAAGATCGTAACATTTTTATTACGTATATTTTAGCACAGTTACAAATGAAAAAGAATTGAGAATATAAAAAAGTCAGTATGTCTGATAGTTATGAGGGCTTAGACACTGGAAGTATTTGTTTCGTTACTGAAATTGAGCCGTGTATGAGGAAGAAGATTAGGCTCAAACTGAGCGGCAAAAGAGAATAATGTCATTCAATAAATGCAGTTTGTGGGAGTGAAAAAATAAGGGAGAGAATGCAGGAGAAAAATAGGCTCTTGGGACAGAGCAGAGGAAATTCCAGAATTTCTCTCCATGATGTGCTTAGGGGTAGGGTTTTGTTTCGACGCTGTGCTCACATAACAGGCATGTCACTTTAATTTAAACTGTTTATTTGGGGTGGCCTTTAGTAGCTGACATGGGGAGGTACCAGAAGCCTTCTTGAGCCTCCTATTTTGGTAGGCCCTGAATTTGCTCTCAGATTAAATTTTTATCAGGCCTCACCTTTGTGAGCCATCCGTGGTGAGAAAATTTACAGAACTCAAGAGAAATGAAAAAGCTACTCAATGATGAGGCTCAGGGAGGGAGGAAAAGTAACTAGCATCTGTTACATGCCTATTTTGTACCAGCTCTTTATGTGTATTATCCATTTAATCCTGTCAGTTGCCTCTCAGGTAAATTTCATGTTGGCATTTGGTAAAGGTGACTTTCCTAAGATCCTTTTGCTACAGAGGGGTGAAGCCAGGACTGGAACCCAGGTCTGTGGGAGCCTAAAGCTTATTGTGTTCCATCACACTTTCGGCTTTAGGAATTACATTTCCTTAGTTAATGATCTAGGTGATCCCTCCCTGGCTTTGCTGTTAGCAGCCGGAGAGGAGAAGTTTTCCTGGAACAGATACACGTCTCACACACTCAGCTTAGAGCCGTCGGGGGGGGCCCAGCATTAGCATTCACAATCTGAACATCATTTTTTTTTGCTGTACGCGGGCCTCTCACGGTCGCGGCCTCTCCCGTTGCAGAGCACAGGCTCCGGACGCGCAGGCTCAGCGGCCATGGCTCACGGGCTCAGCCGCTCCACGGCATGTGGGATCTTCCCGGACCGGGGCACGAACCCGTGTCCCCTGCATCGGCAGGTGGACTCTCAACCACCGCGCCACCAGGGAAGCCCTGAACATCATTTTTAATTTTCACAAATACCCGCGGAGCAACATTTAGCCTTCCTGAGGCAAAAAGCTGCAGACGCACAGGTGTCTGGGAAGGGTCTTTTCTGCAGTGCCATCTCGGCTTCAGGTGTTGGGATGAATGAACCTGAGCGCACTGGCCCCTCCCTGGAAGGCTGTTCTCAGGCTCCTTTGTTTGGTTTGTGTATAGCCATCAATGCACCATTCCTTCTGCTTCAGCTGTTTGAGAATCCCATCTTCTCTATTGATTTCCCACAGAACGTTTACTGCTCTCCAAGGTGTGACCTGTACCTCTAGCTAATTTATTTCTGTCATGGCTGTAGGATTTAGGAATGAAGGGGGAGGGGAGAGAGGGAGGGTGGCGAGAGAGCGATGTGTCCAAGATGTGGGAAATAAATTCAGCCCTGGAACCCCCGACAGGCAGGCCTGCAGCTTGGGAGGGCAGTTCTGTGCCCACAGCAGCAAGGAGACTTTGCTTGAAAAACTGCTCAGTAAGATGGAGGCTGCAGCCACCGGGTTTCAGGAGGCCAGGAATGATAGCAGGGCCCCATGGGGATGGAAAAGCAAGGGAAGAATGTGTTTGGAAATAACACCTTGGCTGTTCAGGAGCCAGTCACCATATTGAGTGGGATGTGGTAGGTTTTTTTTTTCTCTTTTAATGAAGTGATGGAAAACTCTTTTAGGGGCAGGGGGGCACCTCATGAAGTCCTATTCTCTTCTTCATTATGGGATTTTCAACATCAGGACATTCCTGTATCAGTCCTGGAACTGTGATTACAATGACTGACGTGTGAGATATCAAATCGAACCACGTTAACATAAACCTTCCTTTCCCTCCGTGCCTAGAACATACGGAGTTACCCTTTCCATGGTATGATTATAATAGATAACTATTTGAATGCCCACTTCATTTTTTTTTTTGTCCTGTGGAAACAGCTTATATCTTCTTAGAAAATCTGGTTATCAACTTACACAAGGAAGGATGTCGGTTATTTGTTATTTTCACCTGGACGGTGACTCACATTTGTTAAGCAAGTAGGTACGTTATATGTGAAGGGCATTTTTAAAGTTTTCAAATTTTTTTCATATACTTTATTTCATTTCCATAACAATGCTAAAAAGTAGGGGTTATTTATTTTTTTTTTGCGGGACGCGGGCCTCTCACTGTCACGGCCGCTCCCATTGCGGAGCACAGGCTCTGGACGCGCAGGCTCAGCAGCCATGGCTCACGGGCCCAGCCGCTCCGCCGCATGTGGGATCTTCCCGGACCGGGGCACGAACCCGTGTCCCCTGCATCGGCAGGCGGACCCCCAACCACTGCGCCACCAGGGAAGCCCAAAAAGTAGGGGTTATTATTTTCAGTGCATAGTTAAAGAAATGCTGGCTTCTTAGCTAAGGTGATAGGGCTAATAAATAGCAAATACAGGATTCAAGTCTAGGGTTTCTGGTTCCAGATTCAGATTGCGGTATACGACACCCCAGGAGAGCAGGGTTTACTATATTCTACCAACATCACCCCCTGAGTAGCAGAAGCTGGAGAGTGAGAGGCCACCTGTTAGACACTGATGGAATGAATTTGAATTGAACCAAACATGCAGCCCTCTAAGCTTCTACTTGTATGATTTATGCCTCAGGTCAGTCTGTCTGAGGTGTGAAAGAGCCTTAAGAAGAAGGGTAAAACATTTACTAGTGACTGTTTTCTCCCTCCTTCCCATATACCAGCCTCCAACCCCACCCCAACTCACATACAGATTCTTTGTCACTCTTTATAGGGAATAAAATAAGTCATCACCCCTCCATGTATTACCATCCATTGTAATGTACCCCGGGCTGGGCGTTAGAATAGCAGTTATTTGTGAGGCTGGCTCATGGAGTTCATGCCTGTAAATCCCAGGCACTCTGAGACCCTCTCCCTTTTTCCCAGCGTGATGTACAAAGGGGCTTCTGGGAGTTAGTAGGAGAGCAAGATGGTGGGGATGGTGGGATGGTGGGTCTTTCACACTTTGGACCGAGTGTACCTGGAACCGTCTAACTGTGGGGCAGAGGAACCCACTTCATCTTGGAGACGGTGGCCAAATAAACCAACTCCGTGCTACCTCAGAGGCTGACAGAGCCTCAAGAGTCTCCGTAAAGAAGCCCCCGACTTGAGCTATTCCATTTTTATAAACATAGCACGATAGTGTTATGGAAAAGATTTCTATCCTCAGTAAGTGCCTGTCATAAAAGAAGAAGGGCTCTTCTTGTAGATAAATAAAAATGTCCAGTGTGTAGAAATGAAACATAACTGTGAATATCCCTGGAATAACTGAAATTATTTTGGTTTGAAAAGATCTGGACTTTGAAAAGAAACTTGTATGCTTTCTTTGTAGTCAGCAAACTACATTCCCATCATCTCTGAGGTAACCTTCACCTCAGGACTTAGGATTTGGGGAAGGGATGAGTAAGGTACAAAAGAAGAAATGCTCAGAAAAAAAGTCATATTTGCTTCCGCATCAACAGTGTGTGATGTGTTTTGCTCCTTCTCCTGCCTAGAGCAATTTTTATTTCTCTACTCCTTTGCTTTTTGCAGACTGATGTAGGATACTGGTACCTTCCTTGAGGTTAACCTGAGGTGACATGGTGTTGCAGACAGAACTCAGGACTTGTAGATTTAAAAAGCCTGATTTTTTTGAGTCCTGTTTCCACAGATTAAATTGTGTGCTGTGTGGCTACAGGGTTTAACTGTCATGATCAATTTCTGCATCAGTAAAATGGGTATATTAATATCTATCCTAACTCACAGGGTCGTTATGAGGGCCTCAAGCAACAATGGGTGGTAGAGTGTTTCATAAACTCGAAAGCATGGCACAGGAAAGAATTTATCCTCTATTTTGAGTTCTTAAAGTGTATGTGCAATCGGTATTATCTCCACTATCCATGTGATCATAATGGCATCATGGCATCCAGAATGTCATTATTTAACATTAGAATTTATTTGGGACTATGATTTGGAATCAGCCTACAGCTCACCACCAAATATCAAATGCACACCTTCTCCATTCTCTGCTCCACCTCTCCCCACACTTTCTAACTATCCTGCCACTTTGCTTTGGGAGTTTATTCAACCCTCATATCTGCCCCTGTTCCTCTTTGGAGGTTCACCTGGGAACCTCTTTAAGCCTCCTCATCACTAGGAGTCCATCTCACTGCTACTGGAATTTGCACACTTACTAGGGCACGGTGGGCTGGGCTGGGCTGGACAGGGTGCAGAGAGAAGAACCAGTGTGGGGAGGGTGTGCTGAGTTTCAGACATCTCCCTTCTCAATTTGGAATGGGTTTTCTAATAAAAATAACAGGACGCATGAATTTTAAATCTGATGATGCAGTAATAATGGAGTTCTACCACGTGGTGGATTAGCTTCTTGGTGGGCTGATATGAGAATCTAAAAACCATTTATACAATTTTTTATTTGGGAAAATGTGAATTATAAGGACTGCCTTACAAACGTATATTTAGAGCTAAACCTAGTTGTGACTTGAGGCTTTTCTTGTCCTGAATGTGAGATCCTTTCTTCCAAATTTAATTTGTATAAATACTTTATACTCAGTGTAGTGAGTAGTGACTGGGTTAGTGGGTGCAGCTGGATGAACACTGATGCTGGGAGGGATGGGAAGGGGAGGGGTCCTACCCTGGCTTTGCCGTTTGCCAGCTGTGGCACTGGACAGCTACTTAAGCTCTTTACTTCTCAATTTCCTCACCTACAAAATAAAGAAAAATGGTACAGATGAACCTGTTTGCAAGGCAGAAATAGAGACACAGACGTAGAGAACAAATGTATGGACACCAAGGGGGGAAGGGAGGGTGGTGGGATGAATTGGGAGATTGGGATTGACATATATACAGTAATATGTATAAAATAGGTAACTAATGAGAACCTGCTGTATACCACAGGGAACTCTACTCAATGCTCGGTGACCTAAATGGGAAGGAAATCCAAAAAAGGGGATATATGTATACGTATAGCTGATTCACTTTGCTGTACAGCAGAAACTAACACAACATGGTAAAGCAACTATACCCCAATTAAAAAATAAAACCAAAGATGTTGATAATAGTACTCAATTCTCAGGGTTGTTGTTAGAAATACATCATAGACAATAACAGCTTATATGAAGAGAGTTGTTATACTGACTTAGCGCATTATTCAAACAATTCTCCGTTTTGTTGAACAGGTGATGACTGGCCTCTGAGTGAGGACTTTTTTTTTTTTAATATAAATTTATTTATTTATTTATGGCCGTGCTGGGTCTTTGTTGCTGTGCCTGGGCTTTCTCTACTTGTGGTGAGCGAGAGCTACTCTTCATTGAGGTGCACAGGCTTCTCATTGCGGTGGCTTCTCTTGTTGCAGAGCATGGACTCTAGGCACGAGGGCTTCAGTAGTTGTGGCACTTGGGGTCAGTAGTTGTGGCTCTTGGGCTGTAGAGCACAGGCTCAGTAGTTGTGGTGCATGGGCTTAGTTGCTCCACGGCATGTGGGATCTTCCTGGACCAGGGCTCGAACCCGTGTCCCCTGCATTGGCAGGCGGATTCTTAACCACTGCGCCACCAGGGAGGTCCTTGAGTCAGGACTCTTAAGATTGTGTTCATTGATGTTAGGGAGATCAAAAATTACCATGAATTTTTTTAGGTACACATAAGGAATTGACTAAATTGTGGTGTGTACATACAATGGAATATTATTCAACCATAAAAAGAAACGTGATAGTGATACATGCTACAGTGTGGATAAACCTTGAAAATATTGTGCTAAGTGGAAGAAGTCAGTCTCAGAAGCTTACTTACTGTATGGTCCCATATATATGAAATATCCAAAATAGGTATATCTACAGAAACAGAACAGATTTGTGGTTGCCGTGAGCTTAGGGGAGGGAGAAAATGGAGGGGGGTAACCTAATAGATATGGGGTTTCCTTTTGGGATAACAATGTTTTAGAACTAGATAGAGGTGATAGTTGCACATCATTGTGAATGTACTAAATATCACTGAATTGTTCACTTTAAAATGGTTAATTTTATGTTACGTGCAGTTTTAAAAAATGCTATGGAAGAATAAAACCACCTAAATAAGATGACTGTGTAGAAAGCCTTCCTGACTTCTTATATAGTCTTGGTCTATATAAAGAGTTTGTGAGTTTGTCACATGGAGGCTAAACAATAAACTACTTAATAATGAAGTAATCACTGAAGAAATCAAAGGGGAAATCAAAAAATACCTAGAAACAAATGACAATGGAGACACGACGACCCAAAACCTATGGGATGCAGCAAAAGCAGTTCTAAGAGGGAAGTTTATAGCAATACAATCCTACCTTAAGAAACAGGAAACATCTTGAATAAACAACCTAACCTTGCACCTAAAGCAATTAGAGAAAGAAGAACAAAAAAACCCCCAAAGTTAGCAGAAGGAAAGAAATCATAAAGATCAGATCAGAAATAAATGAATAAGAAATGAAGCAAAAGATAGCAAAGATCAATAAAACTAAAAGCTGGTTCTTTGCGAAGATAAACAAAATTAATAAACCATTAGCCAGACTCATCAAGAAAAAAAGGGAGAAGACTCAAATCAATAGAATTAAAAATGAAAAGGAGAAGTAACAACTGACACTGCAGAAATACAAAAGATCATGAGAGATTACTACGAGCAACTATATGCCAGTAAAATGGACAACCTGGAAGAAATGGACAAATTCTTAGAAAGGCACAACCTGCCAAGACTGAATCAGGAAGAAATAGAAAATATGAACAGACCAATCACAAGCACTGAAATTGAAATTGTGATTAAAAATCTTCCAACAAACAAAAGCCCAGGACCAGATGGCTTCACAGGCGAATTCTATCAAACATTTAGAGAAGAGCTAACACCCATCCTTCTCAAACTCTTCCAAAGTATAGCAGAGGGACGAACACTCCCAAACTCATTCTACGAGGCCACCATCAACCTGATACCAAAACCGGACAAGGATGTCACAAAGAAAGAAAACTACAGGCCAATATCACTGTTGAATATAGACGCAAAAATCCTCAACAAAATACTAGCAAACAGGATCCAACAGCACATCGAAAGGATCATACACCATGATCAAGTGGGGTTTATCCCAGGAATGCAAGGATTCTTCAATATATGCAAATCAATCAATGTGATACACCATATTAACAAATTGAAGGAGAAAAACCATATGATCATCTCAATAGATGCAGAGAAAGCTTTTGACAAAATTCAACACCCATTTATGATAAAAACCCTCCAGAAAGTAGGCATAGAGGGAACTTACCTCAACATAATAAAGGCCATATATGACAAACCCACAGCCAACATCGTCCTCCATGGTGAAAAACTGAAAGCATTTCCACTAAGATCAAGAACAAGACAAGGTTGCCCACACTCACCACTCTTATTTAACATAGTTTTGGAAGTTTTAGCCACAGCAATCAGAGAAGAAAAGGAAATAAAAGGAATCCAAATCGGAAAAGAAGAAGTAAAGCTGTCACTGTTTGCAGATGACATGATACTATACGTAGAGACTCCTAAAGATGCTACCAGAAAATTACTAGAGCTAATCAATGAATTTGATAAAGTAGCAGGATACAAAATTAATGCACAGAAATCTCTGGCATTCCTATACACTAATGATGAAAAATCTGAAAGTGAAATTAAGAAAATACTCCCACTTACCATTGCAACAAAAAGAATAAAATATCTAGGAATAAACCTACCTAAGGAGACAAAAGGCCTGTATGCAGAAAATTATAAGACACTGATGAAAGAAATTAAAGATGATACAAATAGATGGAGAGATATACCATGTTCTTGGATTGGAAGAATCAACATTGTGAAAATGACTCTACTACCCAAAGCAATCTACAGATTCAATGCAATCCCTATCAAACTACCACTGGCATTTTTCACAGAACTAGAACAAAAAATTTCACAATTTGTATGGAAACACAAAAGACCCCTAATAGCCAAAGCAATCTTGAGAACGAAAAACGGAGCTGGAGGAATTATGCTACCTGACTTCAGACTATACTACAAAGCCACAGTAATCAAGACAGCATGGTGCTGGCACTAAAACAGAAATATAGATCAATGGAACAGGATAGAAAGCCCAGAGATAAACCCACGCACATATGGTCACCTTATCTTTGATAAAGGAGGCAGGAATGTACAGTGGAGAAAGGACAGCCTTTTCAATAAGTGGTGCTGGGAAAACTGGACAGGTACATGTAAAAGTATGAGATTAGATCACTCCCTGACACCATACACAAAAATAAGCTCAAAATGGATTAAAGACCTAAATGTAAGGCCAGAAACTATCAAACTCTTAGAGGAAAACATAGGCAGAACACTCTATGACATAAATCACAGCAAGATCCTTTTTGACCCACCTCCTCGAGAAATGGAAATAAAATAAACAAATGGGACCTAATGAAACTTCAAAGCTTTTGCACAGCAAAGGAAACCCTAAACAAGACCAAAAGACAACCCTCAGAATGGGAGAAAATATTTGCAAATGAAGCAACTGACAAAGGATTAATCTCCAAAATTTACAAGCAGCTCATGCAGCTCAGTAACAAAAAAACAAACAACCCAATCCAAAAATGGGCAGAAGACCTAAATAGACATTTCTCCAAAGAAGATATACAGACTGCCAACAAACACGTGAAAGAATGCTCAACATCATTAATCATTAGAGAAATGCAAATCAAAACTACAATGAGATATCATCTCACACCCGTCAGAATGGCCATCATCAAAAAATCTAGAAACAATAAATGCTGGAGAGGGTGTGGAGAAAAGGGAACACTCTTGCACTACTGGTGGGAATGTGAATTGGTACAGCCACAATGGAGAACAGTATGGAGGTTCCTTAAAAAACTACAAATAGAACTACCATATGACCCAGCAATCCCACTACTGGGCATATACCCTGAGAAAACCATAATTCAAAAAGAGTCATGTACCAAAATGTTCATTGCAGCTCTATTTACAGTAGCCTGGAGATGGAAACAACCTAAGTGTCCATCATCGGATGAATGGATAAAGAAGATGTGGCACATATATACAATGGAATATTACTTAGCCATAAAAAGAAACGAAATTGAGCTATTTGTAATGAGGTGGATGGACCTAGAGTCTGTCATACAGAGTGAAGTAAGTCAGAAAGAGAAAGGCAAATACCGTATGCTAACACATATATATGGAATTTAAGAAAAAAAATGTCAAGAAGAAACTAGAGGTATGACAGGAATAAAGACACAGACCTACTAGAGAATGGACTTGAGGATATGGGGAGCAGGAAGGGTAAGCTGTGACAAAGCGAGAGAGAGGCATGGACATATATACACTACCAAACGTAAGGTAGATAGCTAGTTGGAAGCAGCCGCATAGCACAGGGATATCAGCTTGGTGCTTTGTGACCACCTAGAGGGGTGGGATAGGGAGGGTGGGAGGGAGATGCAAGAGGGAGGAGATATGGGGATGTGTGTATATGTATCACTGATTCACTTTGTTATAAAGCAGAAACTAACACACCATTGTAAAGCAATTATACTCCATTAAAGATGTAAAAGAAAAATAAAATAGTTTGTGAAGACAGTGTCACTTACTTCTTCCCTACATTTTTTTTTCTGCCTTTTGTAGTCCTATCTGAACTCCTTGGTTTTCTGTCCCTCCACGAGGACTCAAGTTCTGTTTGAGTCACTTCTTTCATTCATTCCCTGACTCATTTCTTCACCTGGTGTCAAGGAGAGCGATAATTAATATGTGATCTGGGACAGAGGCTAGGCAGCCCTGCTGGGTTACTTTGCAGGCATCTTAACCTCTCTGGTCTTAGGGAGACATCAACAAGATCACTTCTTGGGTTTCTTTCAGCTTTAAATTTCTAGATTTAAGAAATAAGAAATGCATTATTAGGTTTCCTTTAAATATTCTGCCAGCTAATTTCTCCACTTCTTTTACTTTGAATTCATTTATCAAACCTAGCTAGACAGATAGAAAAAAAATAAATTACACTTTGAATTAGCCTCTTCTTTTTCATTAGACCTCAGTAATGAGGAGAAAATTCATCTCCACGTCTGTGGTAAAACTTCTTTGACCACAGGAAACCTTTCTTCATGTTTTTTTTAAGATAAAAATGCCCAAAGCATGAAACTGATATACTTTTAAGGTTTGAAAAGTGTAAAAAATGATTTTTCTCTTTAATTATAATATGTAACAGAAAACAAGACACTGCAATAACTTAATAGCCCATCAAAACACTATCTTCAAGGGTAATTTAGCATTTCCATGATAAATTGCTATTTTTAGAAGCTTATGTAACCAAACAAAGAATGTGTTCTTGGCTATGGCCATGAAGACAAGTTATTATTGTGGGAGGGACAAAGGAATCTGAGAGGCTCATGAGAGACAGAGCCAATTGCAGAGAACATTTTATAGAGCACCCTTTCTCTTGAGTCTCCATTTTCTGCAATCAGGATAATGCAGTGCCTTTCAGAGCCATTTTCATTTTTGAAGTGCTCTTTCATCATTAGCTAATAAATACTCATCAATGAATTTTCCTCAGCGTCTTGCAAGTTGAAGGAAAAAGAAAATCGCTTTCTTTTTCGTAAGTATTATTCCCCTTGGGGCCTCCCTTCTCGTGCTTCTAATGGAAACAAGAAATAAATTATACCTACTTATTTGAAAGGACCAAAGACCACCATTCCTTCCACACAGAGCACCTGTAAATTTGCATCAGATATTAATGACCTTCTATAACTACCTCACTGTAGTAGCAGGAGTACCTGTCTCCCATTACCAAGCTCTGTTCTGTTTAGTGTCTCATGAGGATGGTTAACTGGAAGGATGCCTTGGGGGGTCTTTTTGGGGGGTCTTCTCAGGGAGCTGAGCGTGGTGAGTCAAGCTGAGAGCAGGTGGTGTCTGTGTGAGCAGGCGTATCCAATGGACTTCATATCTCTAATTTCTAGGGTCAAAAAGTTACGGTTTTGGAATTTTCTGTTCTTTTGTATTATCCATGTTTCTTCTCCCCTATATCATCTTCTTTGCATTTGGACTTCGCTCTGACTTTCACAGTTTCTGCTGTGGTGAATTGCACTGCACATACTTAAAGCCACTCCAAGACTTTTCTAGTTGCACGTGTGTTTTGAGGAAGACAATTTGGTTCAGAGCATGAGCTATGTCTTACCGGGTTTCTGCTGCCTGTTGTCTAAAGTAATGTTATCCAACAGACATAGAATACAAACCACACCATGAGCCATTTATAATTTAAAATTTTATGGTAACCACTTAAAAAAGTGAAAATAAAGAGGTGACATTAATTTTAATAATATATTTTATTTAACCCAATATATCCAAAATTTTATTACCTTAATATGTAATCAATATAAAATTGTTAATGAGATATTTAACATTCTTTTAAGCCAAACGTGAATTCTGATGTGTATTTTACACTTACAACACATCTCAGTTTGGACTAGCCACATTTCGTATGCCTCATGGCTGCTGTATTGGACAACATGGCTCTGTAGGCATAAGTAGACAATATTTGAACAAACATTTTAAAATTAAAAAGCATTTCTGAATTATTTATTACACAGTCAAGTTCTGATATAAATTGCTGTAAGTTTTCTCTTCAAGGCTCTCATAGAGAATGAGGGGATGTTAGAGGGTTCTGGGGTTTATCAGCAGGGAAAGGGTTAATGTGTGTTTTCTCAAACCTACCATTCACTCTGGAATTAACATAGCATCAATGAATTAGGATCTCTCCCTCCCCTTTTACTTTATGTTTTGCTGTACCTTGAGCTCAGATCTACCTAAGAACCAAGAAATGACAAGACTGTTGATTTTAGATAGTGATTAGGATTTGACCATGTTTTTTTTTTAATAAATAATTTTTTATTTATCTTAATTTTAATTTTGGCTGCGTTGGGTCTTTGTTGCTGTGAGCGGGTTTTCTCTGGTTGCAGCGAGCGGGAGCTAATCTTTGTTGCGGTGCGCGGGCTTCTCATTGCGGTGGCTTCTCTTGTTGTGGAGCATGGCTTCTAGGCACGTGGGCTTCAGTAGTTGTGGCACTTGGGCTCAGTAGTTGTGGCTCACGGGCTCTAGAGTGCAGCCTCAGTAGTTGTGGCACGCGGGCTTTGTTGCTCTGCGGCATGTGGGATCTTCCCGGACCGGGGCTCGAACCTGTGTCCCCTGCATTGACAGGCGGATTCTTAACCACTGTGCAACCAGGTGAGCCCAGGATTTGACCATGTTTGATGTAAGCCCAGTCTTACAGTAGCTGCACTTTAAGTGGTTTCCACACAGTGTTAGTTTTTGGTGCTATCATCCTCGAAAGTAATGTTCTGTGCTTATTTTCATGTGGTTGTGTTCTCATGAAGAAAAAGGATACTTTTTATACTTGTAGCTTCTTACCTGAATTCAACTGAAGGAATTCTGAGGGGCGATAGCCATGACCAAAGGAGCCAGAGGCACCAAAAACCACCTCTCAAAGGCTTGGCACCCCCATTCTTGGGCTAAATATCTCATTCTGGGGGAGAGCAGTATCACAGATATTTGGTGCGTCTGTCATTCCGTTGACGGGAACTTTAGTCATTGGCACTTCCACATGTTTATGAAAGAATGATGTTGATAATTATTTATCATTGAACATCAACTATGAACGAAACACTCTGGTAGGTGTGGTGAGATACAAAAAGGAGATGCCATTCTCCCTGCCCCCGAAGAGCTTAGCCTGATGGTGAAGAAGATACATGTCCTAGCTGAGGTTCTAAAGTGTTAGAGCAGAGCTATCAGCAGGGTACCAGATGACCCTGAGGTCCTGTAAGATCCAGTGGACGAACCTTTGCCAAGGACTCTTTCATGCCAGGAGATAGACTAGGTGTCAGTGACAACTAAGGTGAAGACAGTCTCTCTTCCTACTGATATCCTAATCTACTGTGAGACATGGGTAAAACACCACCTGCGGTGCCATGTGAGATGTGATATAATGGAGAAACAGAACTCCAGAAAGGCAGAGGAAGGAGAGACTAAGACCTCCAGTCCAAGTTGGGCTCATATCTTCAGAGGCAATGATGATGCGGCCGGCTTTCAAAATAGGAGTTCACGGGCAGGAAAGGGAGATGGAAGCAGCCTGGAAAGAAAGGGGCAGGAGTGAAGGCGAAGGTGGTCCTGGGGCTGGTGAGCCCTGGAGAAGGGTCACACCTGAGCAGGTTCTCCCCAGATCATCTGATCCTGTCTTAGGGCACTTGATTCAAATACTGCTTGTGTTATGTTCTCTACAGTTCATGGATGTTTAAAAAATTATTAACAGTTACTAAGAATGGATAATTTATTGTTTTCACTATTATTTAAAAAGTACCACATCAGTGACTATTTTGGTTTAGTTGCTGTGACAGTGAGGATCCATGTCATGGTGGTTAAGAGCTGACTCTGGAAGACAGAGTGCCTAGGTTCAAATCCCAGCGCTGCCACTTAAAACTGTGCTGTTTAGCCCTTCTGTACTTCAGCTTCTACATCTGTAATGTGGAAAATAATAATAGCATCTCCCTCAAAGGTTTTTCTTAGTAATAAAATGAGTTAAGATTTGGGAAGGGCACAGAATAATGTCTGCTTCATGGTAAGTATCCTAAATGTTTGTTAAATTCAATGAAGGCGGTACACAAAATTCTAGTGCCCGGTGATGGCAAACAGCTTTCTGTGTCACTGGCACGTGATAAGGACATTGATGATTTTTTTTTTTTGAAAGGGTTAATTTGCTTGTTGTCCAGCTGGTCTGAAGTCATCAGTGACGCTCACTGACATGAATGAAGATTGCGTAGGCATCCCTGCAGTGGCATTGTACAAGCCTTATATTTTATTTTAGTACACGCTAGAAACACTTTTAGTTGTTCGGAATATCTAAATGATCCACGTCAAAAAACTTGCATATGAAATATCCAGAAACGCAGGTCTCAGAGAATATGTGAGAACGTGTGTACATCATTGTTGGATCGCATATGAAAATAGTACTTTTGTAAGTAAAAGCAGAACCTTGTCATATTGCAATGAATGATTGATTTGTGTTCATGTAAAATTGTTAAGAAACATTACAAATAGGCCTAAAAGTAAAGAGAATAGTATAGTGACCCCTCATATACCCATCATTTAGATTTTAACAATTTTTTTGGTTGAGGTATTTTAAAGCAAATCCCATAAATCATGGCATTTGAACCCCTAAATATTTGATTAGAAATTTAGGAAGTTTATTTTCTTGTATAATTACATTATCCCACCAGCAATAATCTCTTTTTGATACATCCCATCTATATTCAGAATGCCCCAGTTGACCCCAAATGGCTTTTACAGAGTTTGCTTGAATCAAGACACAAACAAGGCCTACCAGTGTCCAGTGTATTTGGTTATCAAGACCCTTATGTTTCTCTTAATCTAGGATGGTCTGAATTTCAGTGTTAGTTTGAGAGGGTTTTATTGTGTGATGGGCTCCAGGTCTGAGACCTAGTTGAAACCAGGTGTTGGGTGTGGCCTCATTCGCCTTAGGTAGAAACACTTTTATCAACAAAGTTAAATTATAATTATCTCCCAACCGGTTTTAATGTCAATTTTAAGTATTCTAGGCACGGAGGGCGGCGCCGAAGGCCCAGAAATGAATGCGATATGATCCCCGGGCTCAGAAATCAGGCAGAGAGTTTCTGCACTTTGACCATGAAAGTTTCTGCTGTATGACCCACCAGAGGATGAGATCTTGAGGGTGAGGGAGGAGGGTGGCTGCTTCTGGGGAGCAAAGTGCAGTGCTGCAGATTCTGGGTCCTGGCTTTTCTCTACATCAGACAACTGAGAATGCCGGTAATTTTATAGTCCGGTTGGAAAGGGGCCTGCCTAGTGGTTAGAGACGGGAGACTCTGAGATCTGTCCTCCATCCTAACAGCCTCTCTCTTAGGGCCATACTGTCTGATGTTTCCTTCCTCCGTGGGTATAAATCGTGTCGAGTCTCCACAAATAGCCAGGCCCTGGAGAGCGTTTGAGAAACGGTTAATATCTCCTAGGAAGCGTCATTCTAAAGAAAGCACACACAAAGTATTTTCCGCCTTAGGTCTTTGCTCTATGTATGTGTTCTTCCTTCTAATTTGGAAGGAAATCCCGAAGGTGGTAAGTTTACTGAGAAGAAAGGAGAAAGTTTTTTGTTTTTTCCTTCAGGAACATGTATGTTAGGGAGAAAGCATGTTCCAAACACCTCAGGTGGACCAGGAAGACGTGGAGAGACGTCTGTGGGAGTGCAGAAGGCCTGGGCGGAGAACGGGAAGACCTGGGCTTGAACTCCTCTCTCTTCACTCAGCAGCTACTTTAGCTTGAACAGGTCTCAGAACTTGCTTGAAATCCAATTTTTTTAATCTACAACATAGGTGTAAGCCAGTTAGAATGGGCATCATCAGAAAATCTCCAAACAACAAAGGCTGGAGAGGGTGTGGAGAAAAGAGAACACTCTTGCACTGCTGGTGGGAATGTAAATTGATACAGCCACTATGGAGAACAGTGTGGAGGTTCCTTAAAAAACTAAAAATAGAACTACCCTATGATCCAGCCATCCCACTACTGGGCTTATACCCAGAGAAAACCATAATTCAAAAAGACACATGCACCCCAATGTTCACTGCAGCACTATTTACAATAGCCAGGTCATGGAAGCAACCTAAATGCCCATCGACAGATGAGTGGATAAAGAATATGGAATATTACTCAGCCATAAAAAGGAATGAAATTGGGTCATTTGTTGAGATGTGGATGGATCTAGAGACTGTCATACGGAGTGAAGTAAGTCAGAAAGAGAAAAACAAATATCGTATATTAACGCATATATGTGGAACCTAGAAAAATGGTCCAGATGAACCGGTTTGCAGGGCAGAAATTGAGACACAGATGTAGAGAACAAACGTATGGACACCAAGGGGGGAAAGTGGTGGGGGATGGTGGTGGTGGGATGAATTGGGAGATTGGGATTGACATGTATACACTGATGTGTATAAAATTGATGACTAATAAGAACCTGCTGTTTATAAAAAAAATGGGTGTAAGAGTGCCTTTTTCATATAGTCTGTAATGAAGATGAAATAAAAGATTATAGTTTTGAAATTTTCTAGGTTTTGCAGCCCCCCTTTACAGATAGGAAAGGACTACTATCACTGCCATTAGGAGGAGGAAACCTGTCTCAGTTCTTTGGAAGAACAAATAGTTGTGAGAGTGCTGTGTAGACTAGAGGATGGTCAGCCAAGGTCTTCAAAACTCAGAATGAAGAAAGGTTCAAGATCATGTATTTATTTATTTCCAGAATAAAGAATGATGGGAGGACTGAAGAATTTTTAAGAAATGATATAACTTTGTCTCTATTAGTTTAGGAGCAAGAATAAATTTAAATTGACCTTGCAGACATTGAGGTAGGCTGGATGCCTTCACTGGCAGTGTTAATTAGGAGAGCCTCTGCTTCACTATGAAACAGGGTTATAATAATGAAAAATTGGCCTTTTGAACATAGGTCTGAATTGGATAGATGACTGGCTCTTCTATAATGTAGAGAGGGCAGTGAATTTCTGGTTCGATAGTCAGTTGATGATTTGCACAGAAATTGTGACTTCAATGCTAGTGAGAAAAAGAAAAGGGAGATTAGATTCTCTGACCCTCATGCAGCTGGGAGTCAGAAAACTTCGGGAGGGTGTGACAGAAAGGCAGATTCTAGAACCAGAGGAAGGTTGGAAAACTATAAATCCTACACTCAGATATCCTGTGGTGGTTTAAATCATTTTGTTTTGTTAGCATTTTGGGTGCTCGATCTATGCTATATTACAACACGTGGTGATGTCAACCTTGTATTGATGGCAGCCCCCTTCTGTGTTCTAGGCATTCTTGGATGGTCATTAAATGAACCGAGCATATGCTGACATGCTCAAATGAGCACTTGTGGAATTTCCAGTAGAAAGCCATGGAATTGGAGGATGAAGGGGGAAGGTCAAGAAATATCAAATAAGTGGAGTGGTGAAATTCAGAGTAACAAAGGATTGCTTGTGTAACAGCACATCACACACATCTATTTTAATAGTGTTAGTGTACTGTCCAAAATAAAGGACAATTAAAAAAACTGAGCACATCACAACTACGTCACATCGCCACCATAAGAAATGACCGTTTCTATTTCTTCAGTATCATCTATTTCTGTATCACACATTATATTTGTTGAACATCTGCTGTGTGGGAGCTCACCACAGTGCTGAGTGTATGTGAAGAAATAGTCTTCATTAGCCAGTGAGAGAGTAAGATCAAGCAAGATGAAAACGGAACAGTAACCAGGGCTCAGTAAATACTAAGGTGTTAGTGGCAAGATCCATTTCTGATGAATGGGAAGAGGATTAATGCAAATAGTTTCTGTTGTGTTTCTTTTCTGGCGGTTTGGGTGTCATAGATATACTCAGACCTTGCACGGATTCCAAGTTGCAAGCATTGAGGTTGTCTAGAGAACTAGAGATGTTGAATGGGTTAGCTACCCCATCCTCTGTCTCTAGAACTTGCAGACTTTCTATCTCACTGACAGATTTGTAACAAACTGCCCTTAAGACACAATCTTAAGACTTTCTCAATAGAGTATTATCCCCATGAGTGCCGGACTGGCTCTGTCTTGGTCAACTGTAACTCTAGGCCCTCCTATTGTGTTTGAAACAGAGTGGGAATTCAGTAAATAAAAAGCTTCATCATTTTTGGAGAAAGGTCTTCCCTAAAGCTAAAATGTATATCATAAAACTCTGAGGCCATTAGTTTTTAGTCTCAAAAAGCGTTGGAAATAAACACTTTTAGAACCATTTACATTTCTCCCAATGGACAGGACCCTCACCATCACAGGAGCACCCATATGCTTTCTGTCTACACAGATGCATACCCACATACTTCTGTCCACTTCTTAGTCCTCTGATCTTTGTTATCTAGTTTAGAAGAAGAAGTTAGGGGAAGTGACATGAGTTGAAAGTTGTCCATTATAGGTTTTAAGCCTTAAAAGACAGTATATCATCAAAGAAATACTTCCTTTCTTCTGAGATGCCTGTATGACTATTATTTTGAGGGGGGCAAGCCTTCCCTCTCCTTTGGCAACTCTACCTCTTCCTTTCAGTTTCATCCATCATCTCATTTCTTGAAATGAACTTCCTTTGGGAATGAAAATTTTGGCATAGCTGGGAGCTTTTAACGGAAATAAGAGAGAAGACGTCTCTGACATATATAATATGTTCAATATGTTTCCATATATTGCACAATCTCTGATGTGTTACCCAAGATTCATAATGACAGATGGGCCGAGGAGAAGAAGGAGCGCTCCCCAAGTGGGGATGTCTTTAGAAACCAGCACTCCTTCCAGGGTGCTTTGAGCTATTCTGAGCAATTGGGGTTCAACACATTCACCCCCAGCAGAAACAGGTTTCTGCCAGCACACTGCCTGTGCGAGGTTTGTTGCCTAGCATTTTGCTTCAATCAAGAGTCAAGCCAGACAGCACAGTCCTAGACTTAGAGCAATCTAGAGCCGGAGGATTGAGTTCCTGTTTTCAGCTGTGTGGCGAGTTACTTGACTTCCTTCAACCTGTGATTCTTCAGCCATGTAATAGGGGTGAGAAGTAGTTTCTGTTCACTTCCCAACTCTGAAATAAGCGATGAGGACTTTTTGAGATAATAGTGCAGATTATGAAAGTCTCGATGTTCTTTGCAGCTATCCTTTTTACACGTCTAGAGTGGAAATAACTAGGAGGGGTGTGTCTTTTCCTTTAGTTTACTCAAATCTAATGCAATCATTTGATGACTCAAAATTTCCTGAAATGCAAACCATACATTGCAGAATAATGCAAAATTTTATTTTAGGGTAAGAGGGATGAGGAGTAATGTGATTTGACCATGTATGACGGGGTTAAGAAAAATTTAAAAACATCTTTTGTTTTTAAATTTTAAAAAGTGTTTTTAAATTTCACATCTTTTGTGAAAATATAGGGTCAGAACAATAGCTGTACAGTCATTAGCAATGTTTTCCAGTATAGTCACTCTAAGAACATCTTTTACCTTCTCTTATTTTATTTTTCTACCCAGTTTGACTCATGCTATAACAGATCTGAATTTATGGAATATTTTATATGCTGTCTTTCTTAACTGTGTTCTGTGAGCTTGAGTTGTTTATCAGAATCTGCTTTTTTTTTTCTGATCACTTTTTTTATTTGACTTGCACACAATCTAATTGGGTTTTTTCCCCACACCCATACATTGTGCTGACAGAGCCTTTTTTTTTTTTTCCCAGCATAGTTTTTCCATCTAGGACGTGTGCTTGTTATTGTAGTAAGATAGATAAAATACCTACGTAAAGACAGACTTGGGCTGAACCCGAGTATATTCCCAGATTTATAGTTTGCTAGAGTAGAAGAGAACTGAGCTGTCTTTGGAATCAATGCCTTAGCTTTGCAGATGAGGCAAGGAGGACTTAAAGAAAGTACCTGGATATTACAGAATTCGTGATTCATCAGGGGAACAACTGCCTTTGGAAGGGAATAACTACCAATGACAGAAACCCTAGGATGTCTCCCTGGGTTAATTTAGGATTTTTTTTTACTGGAAGTAACTGGGGCCATTGGAAGTACAGAAAATTAAGCATATTATCTTGTTTCTCTGAACTAAAAAGAATATTCTTCAAATTGGGAAAACATTATCCTATTGCAGATTGCAAATCAGAAGGTAACTATAACAGGCAGCTCTACTGGCTGTTCACATATCTCTGGAAAGTGTTTAGTAAAATGACGATAAATCATTTTTTTCTTTTTTGCATTCTTCACATGCCTACCATGCTGATCACTCCCTGCTTCCCACTGCATACCTTCCCTGCCTCTGCCCCTCCATCCAGCCTAAACACCCATTGCAGATGTGTCCTCATGAGTTGTTCTCAGCTGGCTTTTGTTCTGGTCTGATCTCAGCCCATCTCCAAAGGCTTGGCTTGGCAGTCTTACACTCCATTCTACCTCTGGTGTTTAGACTTGGTGTTTGGCCTTGGCCTTCATGGAGTCTGGATGTTGATCTGTTCAGTAGATGAGGAAACAGGGCTAAGTGAGAACAGCAAGCCTGAGCTCCCAGCTGGAGGCAAGAGCTCTTCCAGTTGGGGCTTGTTGATGCAGGGACGATGCCATTCATCACAGAATCACAGTGACAAGATGTGACCGCAAAGGGGGGCTCCTCTCTGTCAGGGCCCGTATGTTCTCACCAGCTTGCCTGCATTAGGGAATCCTGCAGTAACAGTGAGATGCGTGGGACTTCCCTCAAAGGAACACCCCACCATGTGTCCAGAACTTGTTATTTTAGGTCCTCAGCCACTCACCATGCCCCAGCCATTGTCTAAATCCTCTTCTCCACCGACCTTATTGTCCACACCTGTGGTGCACGTGCCTCACTCTCGAACGAGCACACTATTCGCCATCTGTATGACTTGGGTTTTCCTCTGGCTTTACCTTTGTTTCTCCTGTTCAATGTGAGCACCAAGCTTTCAGGTAATAATCCATTCTTTTGCTTCTAGAAACTTCTTCTACAACACCTCCCATTCAGGTGACATTTAACTCCACTCCTTTTGGGTGGATTCAAGAAAGTGTGTAAGTTGTTCCTTAATCAAAATGTAGATACGCTTTAGAGGGGTGTGTGACTCTGTGTGTGTGTGTGTGTGTGTGTGTGTGTGTGTGTGTGTGTGTGTGTGTGTGTGTGTGTGTGTATGTGTAAATACAACTTCAGAATAGTCATTTAGCTCCTGATTCATACAAAATAGGCATAGAAGTCTCAGCATGAGGTAGTGGACAGCGTCCTTGACAGGGATCAGCAGACCTGAATTCTATACCTAGGTCTGCTACTAGCCATTGCTGTGTGACAGTGGACAGTCACAACCTTTATGAAATCTTAGCTGAAAACTACAGAGTTGAATCATTTGACACTGGCTTCTTTTACAGATTATGGCCATGTGAGACAGACCAACTTAGCATAGCTTTGGGGTAACACATGTACGAGAATTTATTATAGAAGTAGATTAGATCTTTTAACCATCAACTGCAGTGGTTTTGGGATACCTGCAAGACTGATTCAGTGGAAGGGGTTGTACATGTTCATAGCTGGTAAGTAGAGGATGATAGAGAGAATACCCAGAGGGGATACATCATTAGCTATTATTCCAGATTCTCTGCTTGCATCTGTCGTACTGTTCACATGACTTTCTGAGAAAATACTCTTCCTGCAGCACTTGACCGGCATGGGCTATATTTTTGTTTAAGATATTTTGCTCTTCTCACATAAACCAATTAACTGTCATATTTTATCCTTCCAGGCATATCCAGATACAAGGTTGGCTGACAGCCAGTTGGCTAAGTCCTAGAGGATAATAGCTTATTGTCTATAAACTGCCTTCTTTTAAAGTCTCTCTATTCAATTCTGGCAGTACTTGTGATACAGAAAATATTTATAAGGCTGTGAAGAAAGGTCATATGTTGGGTGTGAGCTGCCCTGAGTAACCCAAGTGATTTTATTTTTCCGTTCAACAGCTCTTGTTGCGGTAGATGACCAAAACATCGACTCGCTTTTCACTGCTGAAAATTTCACCACTGTCTGAAAGCTTTGATATCGACTTGCTGAGTGGTTTGGAATGGCTCACTGCAATCTTAGGTATATCCTGAAAATACAGATAAATAATAGGAAGATGTATTTAGTCCAATTTGATAGCTCAGATTCACAGGCAACAATATCTTGGTATATTTAGGTTTCTCTTCTGTAAAAAAATGACCTTCATATTTAAGAAGAAAATCTGCTTTCAACAACTTCAATGAGAGGGTGATTTTTCTCATCTTAAAAAGCTCATTCAAACCAGCATATTAATGATTTATGAACAAATAAAGGGAGAATATAAGGGATTACATTTCTTTTGAACTGTACAAAGTTGTAAAAAGCTTAGAGAAAAAGGACCCGGTTCAAGATAAATGTTTGTTGAACTGATTTATTGAGCCTTCTGAATGCTCTTGGATGAAAAATTCAAATCTGAACTCATTTTTTTTTTATGTTGCTAAGCTTTCTAGACGAAGGCTTTGAAATTTGAATGAGCATAGGTTTAACCATAATAGTCCTTGATAATTCCAGTTGAGGATGTGGATACTATAACTTTAGTGCAAGAAAGAATGGCAATCAGTTAAGCATCACAACACCCAAAAAAAAGGAAGACCCATGTGACCAGTCTTCTGTTTTGAATCCACTTTTATTATCTCACAATTCAATGAATATTTACTGAGTACCTTCTACGTGCTACCACATGGCTGCATGTTGTAGCTACAGGAATAAAGGAGAAATGAAGTCCCTGCCTTCAAGGAGTTTACAGTCCAGTGGAAGGGTCTGGACAAGAAAACTGAAAATTATAAGGCAGTGTCGTCACCAGAGACAAACAGGGTGCTTTTGGAATTCGTGGAGCCCAGTCAGGAAGGGCAGGGTGACTTCCTGGGAGAAGGGTGGTCTGGGCTGAGCCCTGAATGATAAGTTCTTGCAGGTGAAGGGTGGCAGTGGAAGAAGATAGTTGAAAGCAGAGGGAACAGTATGCATGAAGGGCTTCGATGACAGAGGACAAATGGAACTAGAGCAGAGAGGGCAAGGGGTGATTGCGCTTTCCTCAGCTGCTTTTCATCATCCCGGAAAGAGCACATTCACTGTGGGTCAGTTGTGTGGCTCTGTGAGCTGTCATAGAGTGAGTGCTTACGAATGGTTCCCTGCTTGCAAAAAGTACCTTCATTAAAAAAAAATTGCTCACATATTATCTCATTTAATTCTCACAGTAAACCTGTGAAATGGATCACAGTATCCTGATTTTGTAGATGAGGCTTAGAGATGTTGTAACTTCACCAGGATTACTTGAGTAGTGAGCTAGAATGGAGTCTCAAAGTATTCTCCATTCTCCCTGCCCCCCCATCATCATCTTCTCCATCTTAAGCTTCTCTATCATCATCTTCTCCATCTTCATCTTCGTAATAATGGCCACCATTGTTGAGCTTCTACCATTGGTCATATACTACCAAGCACTCTACAGATATTCGGTCACTTAATCCTCATAACAACCAGGATCATCTGGAGAGGAGGAACCCATGTTCTTTTCACTCATCGTATCTCCTATTTTGTGAAGAACTGGGCTCACCCCTCTTCCGCCTTCTGTCACAGTTGGAAAACATTGATTTGTGGGGTGAGGGGAGATTATTTAATAACAATTCCTTTCATATAAAGACTACTGAGGTATTTTATCTTCTGGATACTGTGAAGTGTATAAGTGATCAGGTTTTCCTCTTTGACTGCAGCCAGTTTTTTTTTTTTAAATAAATTTATTTATTTTTGGCTGCATTGGGTCTTTGCTGTGCATGGGCTTTCTCTA
Source organism: Stenella coeruleoalba (assembly GCF_951394435.1). Lineage (NCBI taxonomy): Eukaryota > Metazoa > Chordata > Mammalia > Artiodactyla > Delphinidae > Stenella > Stenella coeruleoalba. The sequence goes on along the minus strand of NC_137154.1, from coordinate 97,780,168 downwards.
GTTGCAGCGAGTTGGGGCTACTCTTTGTTGCAGTACATGGGCTTCTCTTGTTGCGGAGTATGGGCTCTAGGTGCGTGGGCTTCAGTAGCTGTGGCATGCGGGCTCGGTAGTTGTGGCTCTCAGGCTGTAGAGCACAGGCTCAGTGGTTGTGGCGCATGGGCTCAGTTGCTCCACAGCGTATGAGATCTTCCTGGACCAGGGCTCAAACCCGTGTCCTCTGCATTGGCAGGTGGATTCTTAAGCACTGCACCACAGGGAAGTCCCTGCCAGCCAGTTTTGAGCTAAATTTTTACCCGCCTCTCCACATGTCCCCTGCAAATCCATAGGTCTTTTTGGTATGTATTTTTATATTAGCTCCACTCCTGTTTCCATTTTATGGTATTATCCTTATGTTTCTCTCCCACATCTAGCTTATCTTACTGTTTCTGGAATAAAGCAGGACATAAATAATTAAAATTTCATTGTTACCTGAGCATAGCATGAAACGTCAGTGTTTTGCTTTGTTGTTTTCTGCGGCTTGAAGGTAAATTTGTCCACATAATTTCACTCATTCTTCCCTAGGACCACAGCTTTTGCTTGTGAGTTGGCAGACCCGGATTTAGGGTGCTCAGGGGGCGGAGGACAGAGACTTGCCTTGTAGTCCTCCCCACATCTCTGGCAATCACCTTAGCCTAATCAGCCTTGTGTTTCTTTCCTCTGAAGCTCACTCTTCACTCACTCTTCAAGTTTGCCTTGTCTTCATAAATCACAGCGCTTTTTTTTTCTTTTTAAAGAGACGCTTAATGAAGAAGTCAAGGCTGTGGCATCCTGTGTGCTTTCACCCCAGAAAGATGTCATTTACTGTAATTTAGAGTGAAGTGATAGAATTCAGTTTAGTAGATTTCTCCAGAAGTGGAGCATCAAAAATGCACTGTATCGGATGGAAAATAAGACACTTATATTTCTCGGAGATGTTTCTCTAAATCAGTCAAATAATACTGTGCTTGGGGCAAAGGGTAGTTTAGTATCAAGAGCTTGGGTCTTGGAGCCACGTCTGACTCTGCCACCAACTCTGTGACTCTGGGCTGATGACTTCATTGTGCGTTTTTTTAAAAATCCTTATTGGTTAAAAGAGAACAGGAGCTGCTTAGTCTCGTGAAGATTAATGTGATGCAGTGGAATTGCATGGTAGAATGCCTCATGCTCAGTAAGTGTTAGTTATCATTATCCACACTTCTGCTTATCCCTTGTATCTAAGCTTAGTTGTTCCATCTCCTGGAAAGATTTTTTTTTTATAGAAATGATAGTTATTATTATAATAACCACCATGGGGTTATTTTATTATATATATATACAGTTAGAGTATCCTATATATATTCGTATATATACATGTATATATCATAAATTATATAAATAGAATACTCAATACACACTGTATATAATATGTATTGTATGTATATATATATATATATATATATATATATATATATATATGTATAGAGGTCCAGTGTTTTTGTTATTTCTTGGTGTATTTTGCCATTTACAAGAGCTCACTTGCCCTCTGCTCTCCTGGTCCCTCTTCTGTTCTTTTTGTTTCTCTAAGCATTTCTCACTATCAAATTTACTACATATTTAACTTCTTTGTTTACTGTTTGTCCATGCCCTGCTAGAAGGAACACTGCAAAAGCTCATGGTGTGTGTGTGGGGGGGGGGGGGGGTTTGTTCATACTACAATAATCCTCAACATCTAGAACATTGCCTGGCATGCAGTAGTCCCTTGAATCTTGAATCAGTGAATGATCTTCAAACATCATCAAATTTTCATTAATATGAGTTTTGATGATACTTGAAAAAGAAAAGGTACTTGTTTGGCTGAGGGCAGAAGCTCTTCCCCATGGAAGTGGGTGCTTGAAAGGCCAAGGGAAGATATGGGTTGCCTGACTCTTTAAAGTGGTTGGTAGCTCAGAATTCTGTAACAAATTAGTTCCAGTCTTTTTGTCATCAGCGAATTGAGTGCTGACTGTGAGCTAGGGAGAGACCAAATAGGAAACCTCCAACATGCCTTCAAAACACTAGCCTTTTTTCTATTTATACACAAGTGTATTTTGACAGGACCAAGACATATAAATATCTTAGTTGGAATTCACAGATGACAAATATTTTTCTTGTGCAGTGTCTGGTCTACTGACCCATCTGGGGTTGTGGAAGTTGACCATTTTGTATCCAAATATGCTATTATTAAAAACAATCTAAGTCTTGATGAACACAAGAATTCTAAGATAAATTCAGCTCAACAAATATTCACATAGCACGTATTATGGGCAAGGATTTTTCAAGGCACAGTAGGGGACTTGGAGATATGGTACTGTGTCCACCCTTTAGGAACTGACAGTCAAGTAAAGGGAATGAAAAGAAATGCCAACACCCTGGGCCAAAAACAGTCAGAAAAGTTGTTTTCTTGTCTCTGTGCTTTGTGGAGATTTTAAATTCTTCTGATTATATTAATGAAAAACTTTCTGAAAACGCCTCTCTATGAAAAGGCTTGAGTACTGTTTGCTGCCTGTCACAGGTAAAGATGCATATTTTTACATTCTGTAAAATTTTCTGTATGAAAATTTTCTGTATGTTTCTGTATGAAAGGAGAGTATTATTTACCAATACTTCCTCAGTGGCCGGTAATGTGCTAGGCACTGTCCTAGCTATTATCTTATTTATTCCCTAAATTTCATTGTGAGTCAGGTCTAATTATGCCCACATCGCCGATAAGGAAGCTGAAGCAGAGAGATTAAGTGATTATCCCCAAACCGTGGAGTTAATAAATTCAGTTAGTAAATGGCAACTGGACTCCAAAAACACTTCTGTGACTCAAATCCCATGCCCCATTTTTTTTGTTTGTTTGTTTACACTATAAATCATGGGATATAGAGGCTCTCCTCTTCAAGAAATAAGTAATATTATGTCATTAATTTTCCTGGTTAGGAAAGTGAGAATATTACCATATACTATTACAGACACAGAAAACCTGCGTTTTAGCCTATAGTAAATGTTACTGTGGTATATGAGATTTTTTAGGGTAAAGTTTCACTTGAATTATTCATATAAGAGCTGAGTTACTTAGAAGTTTTTCAAATATGAACTATAAATTGGTTATGAAGTAGCAAAGAGACAAGTAGTAGCCAGCAAGGAATGTCATTCCATGACTGTTAGGACCCCCTAGATGCCAGCTGCAGAGATGGTGCCACAGAAATGAACAAGATGAGAAGAAGGAGGGTCACCATCATCAAACGGTGTTTGGTTTGCTGGTCTGTTTGTGCTCAGAGCAGCACTGAAGATATCTATTCTTTTGGTCAACGTGTGTTTCAAACTGCATCCTGAAAGATGTGTATGTAGTGTAACAAAATCTTGTTAATTTGAATTAATTGGTGGGAACGACAGTCTAAATAAGAAAATTTGAACCCAATCAGAGATCTAAAAGAAATACATTTTTGTTATTTACAAGAAACTTGCACCAGAGAAAACTGGAGGGCTCAAGAAAGGTCTCTGGTCCTTGGGTAGCATAAGACTGAAGTGTCCTTTTACAGAGAAACCACGGAGACCAGAGAGATCAAGTGATTTTCCCCAAACTCCCACAGCTGGAAGATGGTCAGAGAAATGCCAGAATCCAGTCTTTCCAGAACAGGGCTGTCTGCTCCCATCCGTGCTGTATTTAGACTTAACAGAGTGTTGCCCTTTTCATGTAACTTTTCATGAATGGATTAAAAAATTATGATATTTATTTGTATGTAAGTGGCTGCTGTTAAGGTGCTTCAAACCAATTCTGGTTTTATTTTCTTCTTGTTGGTACTAATTGACTTTTTTTAAAAAAAATTGAGATATAGTTGACAAATAACACTGTAATATATTTAAAATATACAACCTGATGATTTGATATACATAGACATTTGAAAAGATTCCTGTTGTCAAGGTAATTAACACATCATATATTTACCTTTTTTTCTGTGTGTGAGTACACAAGTTTTAATTTCTTAGCAAATTCTGATTATAACATACAGTATTATCAACTATAGTCATGTTATACCTTAGATCCTCAGACCTTATTCCTCTTATAGCTGAAAGTTTGTACCTGTTTACCAGCCTCTCCCTTTTTCCCTCGCCTTCCTAGCAGCCACCATTCTATTCTGTTTCTGTGAGTTCGACTTCTTTTTTCCATGTATAAGTGATACTATGCAGTATTGTCCTTCTCTGTCTGCCTTACTTCTCTTAGCATAATGCCCTCCATGTTCGTTCATGTGGTTGCAAATGACAGAGTTTTCTTCTTTTTTAAGGCTGAGTAATATTTCATTGTGTATGTGTATATCACATTTTCTTTAACTGTTCACCCATCAGCAGACACTTGGATTGTTTCCATACCTTGACTATTGTGAATAATACTGTAACGAGCACGGGAGTACAGATATCTCTTGGAGATAATGATTTTGTTTCCTATGAATCTGTATTCAGAAGTGAGATGGCTGGATCATGTGGAAGTTTTATTTTTAATTTTTTGAGTCATCTCCTTACTGTTTTACATAATGGCTCATTCCAGTGAACCGTGTCTAAGGGTTCCCTTTTCTCTACTTGCACTAGCATTTGCTGTCTTTTCTCTTTTTGATGAGAGCCATTCTAATGGATATGAGGTGATATTTCACTGTGGTTTTGATTTGCATTTCCCTCATGATTAATGATGTCAAGCACCTTTTCATGTACCTGTTGGCCATTTGTGTATCTTCTTTGGAAAAACATCTATTCGGGTCATTTGCCCATTCTAAAATTGGGTTATTTGTTTTTTTGCTATTGAGTTGTATGAGTTCCTTGTATATATATTTTTAAAATTTATTTTGTATTTTTTTACATCTTTATTGGAGTATAATTGCTTTACAATGGTGTGTTAGTTTCTGCTTTATAACAAAGTGAATCAGTTATACATATACATATGTTCCCATATCTCTTCCCTCTTGCGTCTCCCTCCCTCCCTCCCACCCTCCCCTCTAGGTGGTCACAAAGCACCGAGTTGCCTTGTATATTTTGGATATTAATTCCTTATTGGGTATATGGTTTGCAAGTATTTTTCCCAGTTCATAACTTGCTTTTTTTCTTTTGTTGATGGCTTCATTTGCTGTGCAGAAGCTTCATTTTGGTTTTTTTTTTTTAAGAGAATTGGCAGTATAGAAGTAACTTTAGCTGTCTGGTTTGAATTATCCTTAATTTGAATTGGTGTGACACCAATTAATGGGATTTTATTTTGACTCTTTTTAAAGAGGTTAGAATCACCATGAAGAAGATGTTCTGTTTGATATTATGCTGAATTCAAGGGAGGTTTCAAATAATGCTTTGATAATCAATTTTCCATGTCCCTTATAAAATTGTTCTCTTCTTTTTTATTACTTACATATCCTGTGACCTTCTGAAGAACATTCATTTAGTATTTTCTTATGGAATTGAGGATTCATTTACAGTGAATGTCTTTTTATTTATTTATTTTTAAAGCTTTTCTATTGGGTCTTATACTGTTTGCAATGTTCTGTATAAAATCAAGAAAAAATAATTGCTAGCTATGAATGTAACTTTGTAACAGGACCTGCTCAATTGGGTTGAACAATCCCAAATGTGTGAGCTTTTTTGGTTTACAGTATTATATAAGCTTCAGGTGTATAATGTAGTGATTCACAATTTTTAAAAATTATACTCCATTTTTAGTTATTATAAAATACTGACTATATCCCCCATGCTATACAATATATCCTTGTAGCTTATTTATTTTATATGTAGTAGTTTGTACCTCGTAATCCTCTATCCCTATCTTGCCCCTCCCCACTGGTAAACACTGGTTTGTTTGCTATATCTGTGAGTCTGTTTCTTTTTTGTTACATTTGCTAGTTTTATTTTTTTGATTCCACATATAAGTGAAAACACACAGTATTTGTTTTTGTCTGTCTGATTCACTTCACTAAGCACAATACCTTCTAAGTCCACCCATGCTGTTGCAAATGGAAAAATTTCATTCTTTTTTATGGCCCAGCAGTATTGTGTGTGGGTGTGGGTGTGGGTGTGGGTGTGGGTGTTTAATTTAGTTATTTATTTTTGGCTGTGTTGGGTCTTGGTTGCTGCGCACAGCCTCTCCAGTTGCGGTGAGTGGGGGCCACTCCTCTCCACAGTGCGTGTGCCTCTCACTGCGGTGGCCTCTCCCGTTGTGGAGCACGGGCTCGAGGCGCGTGGGCTTCAGTAGCTGCGGCACGTGGACTCAGTAGTTGTGGCTCACAGGCTCCAGAGCACAGGCTCAGCAGTTGTGGCACATGGGTTTAGTTGCTCTGTGGCAGTGTGGGAACTTCCCGGACCAGGGCTCGAACCCGTGTCCCCTGCATTGGCAGGTGGACTCTCAACCACTGCACCACCAGGGAAGCCCCGAAAGTGACTTTCTTTTAATTTCACTTTGTAAAGGGCTATTAAAATGAGATTAATACTCAGCTCTTGGGCATTGCTTAAATACTGTAGCAAAGTGCTGGGTGCTGACCTGGATTATTATTTTTTTTTCCAGTTTTATTGAGAAATAATTGACATACATCACTGTGTAAGTTCAGGGCATACAGCATGATGGTTTGATTTACAAATACTGTGAAATGATTACTACAGTATGTTCGTCTAACACCTATCTTCTCATAAAGATACAATAAAAAGAAAAGAAAGAAGAATAAAGAAAATAATTCTCCCTTTGTGATGAAAACTTAGTATTTACTCTCTTAACACATTTTTGACTGGAGACGTATTGCGGCCACAGGCATTAGTTTCTGCAAAAGTCCCCTGGTCAGTAATGTGTTACTAACTTTCCTGTACATCTTACAGCAGTGTTAGCTATAGTCATCATGTTGCACATTACACCCCTCGTAATTATTTACCTTACAGCTGGAAGTGTGCACCTTTTGACCATTTTCAGTTCCCCCTCCCACCACCCCCACCTCTGGTAACCACAAGTCTTATCTCTTTTCTATTATTATTTTAGTTTTTAGTTTTTTAGTCTGATATAGTCGCATTTGTTTATTTTTGATTTTCCTTGTGCTTTAAGTGTCACTGGATCATTTCCTAAAGCCTTTTCCAGCTCTAGAATTCTGTTTCTGTGATCTACTGTTCCTCAGTTTCAAGGATTCTAGCATTTCAGCTGACAGCGTTGTTTGCACTTGAAATAGTCTGTCATTTGAGGGCTTAGGCCGATGGGGACTCTGTGCCAACGAGAGTACACAAAACCACAATCCTCGTGAATGTAGGGAGTGCCTAAAACCTTCATGTATTCCTACCTGGATCTGAAGCCAATTGTGGCTCAACAAAACCTGATTAACTCTCCCTGGCCTCTTCCAGGGAAGATGTCAGTATGCAGTTGGGTCCCTGGGATTTTGGGCATGCACGTTTCCCCTGATATGAGGTTGCAGATGATGGAAAGCAGCCCCTTGGAGGTGATCATTTTTCTCAGTCTGTGTTTTTCTTGGCTTGGGTGTGGAACACGGAGGTCTCCAAGCCTTTGGAAGATGGGCCCCATGCACGTACTGCTCAGCTCCCAGGCCCCCGTTTATGGAAAAAGTTCTTAAAGAAACAGATTGGAGTTGAGTGAGCTCAAGTATTCACTTGTGGGTTTCCATGAAAGTTGTTTAAAATTTTTTTCCCCTTCACTAACTTGTGGAAATGTCTCAGGGCTGCCTCATCTGAAGAGATGTGCACATTAAGCAAAAAAATTTTATAATTTATATCCCTTCCTGTTCTCCCAGGGCTTCAGCACACAGTCAGTCTTATTTGCATTCTTCAGCATTCATCTCCCTGCTTCCTGTTTGTTTCAGGACTGTCTTAGGGAGTTATAACATCCCTTCTCTCCAGCCCTGCAGCCTGGGTCTGTTGTAAGTCAGATATTTGATTGTGCTCAGAGTGGAAGGAAACTGCACTTACTCACAGGGAAAGTGTCTTTCTGTACGTCCACTATCCTTTTTCTGTGCATTTCGAATTCTTGAATTGAGAGCCAGAAGAAATGATAGGAGGCTGAAGAATTCAGTAGCAAAGCCTTAGAACCAAGTACCATTCTTTTATTTTTTTATTTTTTTTTTGCGGTACGTGGGCCTCTCACTGCTGTGGCCTCTCCCGTTGCGGAGCACAGGCTCTGGATGCGCAGGCTCCGCGGCCATGGCTCACGGGCCCAGTCGCTCTACGGCATGTGGGATCTTCCCGGACCGGGGCACGAACCCGTGTCCCCTGCATCGGCAGGCGGACTCTCAACCACTGCGCCACCAGGGAAGCCCCAGAAGTTATTCTTAGCATGATGATTCTTCATAAACACTGGCCTGAGTGTACAGACAGATTCCCCCACTGTAAAAGATGTTCTTCTAAAGGAATTTAATTTCCTTTAGAAGCAATGCTAATTCTTTCAGATCAAAGAATGTTCTTAAACATTCTCAAACATCCTAACTAGTAAGTGGAAACCTGTTACTCTGAACATTTTTGAAGTATTGAGAGGTATTTGAGGGAATAATTTATGTCCTGGGTAAGTCTAGATAATCAAATGCTCCACTAAAAATGATTCCTCTTTGTCTCCACATCAGTGAAGAGCCAGACATCAAGCCCTCCTCTGGTATTGTCCCAGTGAGTCCTTTACTAAGTCTGATGGTGAACATCAGTCCACATCTCGGTCAGTCTAGACATCAGGGCCAGAAGGAGAGACGATACTGCAGTCAGTTCACTAACCGTCCTTCTGTTTCTGGGTTGCTGCTATATCTCGGAAGAAGTATGGTATAGTACAGTAGTGCGTTAATTAGTCTATTCATTCATTCAATACACACTGTATAGGTGCTTATAGTATGTGGGATGCTAGGCTAAATCAATATTTAAGAGCTAAGAGTTCACTGTTCAAGATAGACATGTACACAAGTAAATGGACTGAAGCATTATACATGCTATAATAGAATATATGTAGGAACAATGGGTAGAAATAGAGGACCTCTGGCTTGATGAGCGATGCTTGAGATAAGAGCACACTTAGCATTTCCCTTGGCTGGCTTCACCAAGGAATTACCATAAAAATGGAAAGTTTGGTGTTCTCTGAGAAGCAACTTGCACTTTTTCAAACATTCTTGTAGTGCTTCCTAGAAACTGTTACGAAAAGCCTACATCCAACCCAGCCTGACCTCCCAGTGCTGGTGGTTTAGGAGCACCTGATGCTGGTGAGGACTACTGGTATAAAAATATGACCTAGACAAAGTCTGGCTGCGTGTAAGAATTCATAATGAATTTTACAGCACAGATCTCAATATGAATAAATGAATCAGTGACATGGGTCCTTTTCTAGCTTTGTTGCTAACTCATTGTGTGACCTTGGGTTTTCTGTTTAACAGTTGTAAAAATCATTGCTTTGCTTTATTTCATGGGGGCTGATGTAAAAGATCAATTGAGAAAACCAAGGAAATATTTTGAAATGTGTAAAGTGCTTGACAAAACTATGTACATGTAAGGAAATGCTATTTATCATTGTCTTTTGGGAAAAAAAACCATGACATAGTGAAGGTGGGCAGGAGAGAAGGAAGGAAGGAAGGAACAGAGGGAGGGAGGGAAGGAAAGAAGGATGGAAGGAAGCAAAGAAGGGAGAGAATAGAGGGGAAGGGAAGGAAAAGGAACAGAAGAGAAGAATAAAATGAAACACATTCTTAGACACCCGAATCCAGGCTGTGGTCTCTGCATAGTGCCAAGGTGTATGTAGGAGGTATTGAGAGAAATGGAGAATATGGTCAGGAAGGATCTCATTAACCTCAAAGGCTGTAACCTGCTAGGTTTGTTTGGACTCCTATTCAATGACTGGAGTTGATCTTTGCTGCTTCTACTTCTACTGTAACAGCTGAGGAAAACATTTTTGGATAAATAAATGACATGAAACCAACCCTCAGAAGATAAAAAGATGTAAGATGTGACATCAAAAACATAAAACATGGAGGGGGAGATTAAAAATGTTGAGCTTGAGAATGGAATCAAACTTAAGTTGTTATTAAAATAGACTGTTATAGATTTAAGTTGTTACATGTAAGCCTCATGGTAACCACAGAGCAAAAACCTATAGTAAATACATCAAAGATAAAGAGAAAGGAATATAAGCATACCACTACAGAAAGTCATCAAACCACAAAGGAAGAGAGTAAGAGAAGAAGAAAGGAATAGAGAGGAACTACAAAACCAGTTAGGAAACAATTAACAAAAGAGCAATAAGCGCATATCTGTCAATAATTACTTTAAATGGACTAAATTCTTCAATCAAAAGACAGAGTTGCTGAATGTATTAAAAAACAAGACCTATCTATATGCTGCCTAAAAGAGACACACTTTAGATCTAAGGAGACCCACAGACTGAATGTGAAGGGATGGAAAAATTCCATGCAAATGGAAACCAAAGAAAGCTGGAGTAGCTATACTTATATCAGACAAAGCGACTTTAAAACAAAGACTGTAATAAGAGACAAAGAAAGGTATTATATAAAGATAAAGGGGTTAATCCAACAAGAAGTTATTACATTTGTACATATTAATACCCTCAACGTGGGAGTACCTACATATATAAAGCAAATATTAACTGAATTAAAGGGAGAAATAGACAGGAATACAATAATAGAGGACTTTAGGACCCCACGTACATCAACAGGTCAGTCATCCAAACAGAAAATCAAAACAGTAAGGAAACATTGGCCTTAAACAACACGTTAGACCAAAAGGGCTTAACATATTTATAGAATATTCCATCCAAAAGAAGCAGAATATACATTCTTTTCAAGTGCACGTGGAATATTTTTCATGATAGATCATGTGTTAGGCCACAAAACAAGTCCTAATAAATTTAAGAGGATTGAAATCACATCAAGCATCTTTTCCAACCACAAAGGAATAAAACTAGAAATTAATTACATGAAGAAAACTGGAATATTCACAAGTATGTGGAGATTTAAAAACATGCTATTAAATAACCAATGGGTCAAAGAAGACATCAAAAGAAAAATCAAAATACCTTGAGACAAATGAAAATGGAAACGTAGTATACCACAATTTATGGGATGCAGCAAAAGCAGCTCCAAGAGGGAAGTTCATAGCGATAAATGCCTACCTCAAGAAACAAGAAAAGTTTCAAAAAAACAACCTAACTTTACACCTTGAGGAACTAGAAAAAGAATAACAAAGCCCAAAGTTAATAGAAAGAAGGAAATAACAAAGATTAGAGTAGATATAAATGAAATAGAGACCAAAAAGACAATAGGAAATATCAATAAAACTAAGAGCTGGTTCTTTGAAAACAGTAAACGAAACTGACAAACTTTTAGCTAGTCTCACCAAGAAAAAAAGAGAACTCAAATAAAATCAGAAATGACAGAAGAAATGTTGCAGCTGATACTGGAGAAATACAAAGGATTATAAGAGACTGCTATGAACAAGTATATGCCAACAAATTGGACAACCTAGGAGAAATTGATAAATTCCTAGAAGCATAAACCTACCAAGATTGAATCATAATGAAATAGAAAATATGAACAGATCAATTACTAGCAAGGAGATTGAATCAGTAATCAAAAACTTCCCAACAAACAAAAGTCTAGGACCAGACAGCTTCACTGGTGAATTCTACCAAACGTTCAAAGAAGAATTAATACCAGTCCTTCTGAAGCTCTTCCAAAAAATAGAAGAGTGGGAGAACTCTTCCAAACACATTTTATGAGTCCAGCATCACCCTGATACCAGACAAAGAGGCCACAAAAAAAATTCATAGGCCAACATCCCTGATGTAGATGCAAGAAATCCTCAACAAAATATTGGCAAACTGAATTTTACCATACATTAAAGGGATCATACATCATGATCAAGTGGGATTCATTCCAGGGATGCAAGAATGGTCCACAAATAAGTCAAGCGTGATATACCACATTAACAAAATGAAGGGTAAAAATCATATGACCATCTCAATAGATGCAGAAAAAGCATTTGACAAAATTCAACATTCATTTATGGTAAAAACTCTCAACAAAGTGGGTATAGAGGGAACCTATCTCAACATAATAAATGCCATTATAACAAGCTCACATCATACTCCATGGTAAAAAGCTGAAAGCTTCTCCTCTAAGAGCAAGACAAGGGTGTCCACTTTTGCTGCTTTTATTCAACATAGTATTGGTAGTCCTAGCCAGAGCAATTAAGCAAGAAAAAAAAAAAGCACCCAAATTGGAAGGAAAGAAGTAAAACTGTCACTATTTGAAGATGACATGATAATATATATAGAAAACCCTAAAGACTCCAACAAAAAACTGTTAGAACTAATAAATTCAGTAAAATTTCGAGATAAAAAAACAATACACAATCAATAAACAAAATCTGCTGTACTTCTTTATGCTAATAATGAACTATCAGAACAAGAACTTAAGAAAACAGTTTCATTTATAATTGCATCAAAAAGAATAAAGTACCTAGGAGTAATTTAACCAAGGAAGTGAAAGCTCTAAGACACTAATGAAAGAAATTGAAGAAGACACAAATAAATGGAAAGATATTCCATGCTCATGGATTAGAAGAATTAATATTGTTAAAATGTTCATACAAAAAGCAATCTATCAGTAGATTCAATGCAGTCCCTATCAAAATTCCAGTGGTATCTTTTACAGAAATATAACAATCCTAAAATTTGTATGAAACCACAAAGGACCCCCAAATACCTAAAGCAGTCTTGAGAATGAAGAACAAAGCTGGAGGCATTTCATTCCCTGATTTCAAACTGTTTTACAAAACTGTAGTACTTAAAGCAGTATGGTATTGGCATAAAAACAGACATGTAGGTCCATGGAACAGAGTAGAGAGCCCAGAATTGAACCCACACTTATATAGCCAATTAATTACAAAGATGAGAATATACAATGGAGAAAGGACAGTCTCTTCAATAAATGGTGTTGGGAAAATTGGACAGCCACATGCAAAAGAATGAAACTAGACTACTATCTTACACCATCCACAAAAATTAACTCAAAGGGTTTAATAGACTTGAACATAAGACCTGAAATCATAAAATTACTAAAGGAAAACATAAATGGTAAGCTTCTTGATATAGGTCTTGGTGATGATTTTTTGAATTTGAAACCAAAAGCAAAAGAAACAAAAGTGAAAGTTAACAAGCGAGACTATATCAAACTAAAAGGCTTCTGCACAGCAGAGGAAGCCATCAGCAAAATGAAAAGGTAATCTACTCAATGGAAGAAAATAATTGTAACTCATATATCTGATAAGGGGCTCATATCCAGAATATACAAATGACACACAACTCAACAGCAAAAAGCAATCTGATTAAGAAACGGGCAGAAGATCTGAATGGACATTCTTCCAAAGAATACATACATATGATCAACAGGTACATGAAAAGATGCTCAACATTATTAATCATCTGGGAAATGCAAATCAAAACCATAATGAGATTTCACTTCATGACTGTTAGAGTGGCTGTTATCAAAAAGATAAGAAAGAAAAGCTGTTGAGAGGATGTAGCGAAAAGGGAACGCTTGTGCTCTGTTGATGGGAATATAAATTGGTGTAACCACTATGGAAACAGTATAGAGGTTCCGCAAAAAATTAACAATAGAACTACATTATGATCTAGCAATTGCACTTCTGGGCATTTATCTGAAGAAAATGAAAACTGATTCAAAAAGGTATCCGTACCCTCAAGTTCATTGCAGCATTTTTTACAATAGCCAAGATATGAAAACAACCTGAGTGTCCATTGATGGATGAATAGATTAAAAAATCGTGGTATATATCTACGCAATGGAATATTATTTAGCCATAAAAAAGAATGGAATCTTGCTGTTAGCAACACCATGGAATGACCTTGAGGGTATTATGCTAAATGAAATAAGTCGGACAGAGAAAGACAGATACCGTATGATCGCTCCTGTATGTGGAACCTAAAACCAAAAAAACAACAGCAACAAAACCCCCCCACAAAACAAAACAAAAACCTAACAAGCCAAGCTCATAGATAAAAAGAATAGATTGGTGGATGCAAGAGGTGGGGTAAGGAGCAGGGTCGATGGGTAAACTGATTTTTTTGTTTCTTTAAATAAATTGAATAAAAATTTTGAAAATGTTTGACAGGTGATTGTGTTACTTGAGCACATGCTGTGCCCTGAGAACCGTATTAGGTTATTGGGGGCTGGTGAGAGGGTTTGGGATATGGACCAGGGACAGGAGAAACACTTTAAAGGTACAGAGAAGTCATTCTCATTCTTGGTGCAGTGTACTGTTTAGAAGGGATTATACAGTATGCAGAGGAGGAAAAAAACAAACAGTAAATGCCACGTGATATAGTGGAAAGAAGATCTGGGAGTCGGTAGGACTCCTAGTCACTGTGTGGATGTGTGCTTTTTAAATGAAGAAACAGATTCAGAAATTTACAACACTTAACCACTGCACTATAACAATAAAAATACCAGCTGACATCTGTATAGAGCTTGCGATGTGCCCAGCACTATGCCAAGTATTTTGTATACATTAACTCATTCAGTTTTCACAGCAAGCCAGTGAGGTAGCTACCGTACTATTACGATCTCTGTTAAACAGCTGAGGACAGTGAGTCACAGCAATTATAAGTCACTGGGCCAGTAAATGACAGATCTGGGGTTATATCCAGGCAGACTGGCTCCAGATATCAAGCTCCTAACCATTAAGCTATCCCATCCTTTATTCTGTACATAACTGCAGAGCAAGTGTGGCATTAATGTAATGACATTACATTCCACACTCAAAAGTGGTGTGTGTGTGTGTGTGTGTGTGTGTGTGTGTGTGTGTGTGTGTGTGTGTGTGTGTGTGTGTGTGTGTGTGTGTGTGTGTGTGTGTGTGTAGTGGGATATCATAACAAAGTCTTCCCCAGAAAAATGAGTCTTGAGTATGGCTTGGAAATCAAGGAAGAATGTGATTTCACAGACAGGAAGCAGGAGGGACGATTCTGGACAGGGGTTGGCCATCACCACAGCAGGACATGATAATGTGTGGGCAACACGAGGTAAGAGGCTGCCGGCCATGTGCACAGACAGCAAGGTGGCAGAGGGCTTCGATAATCAGGCTCCTTGTCAATATTGAGTAGGACAGATAGTGAAAGAGCGCAAATCTTGGTCACGGTTATTCTGATAGATTTAGGAAGAAAGGAAAGGTTCAGGGTGTATGAGTAGGAGGCATCAGACTGGTTAGTAGGAGATGCCATTATCCAGGGCAGATGTCTGGAGAAAGAATAAGACCCTAAAGGAAAGGCTGAATGACTGAGAATTACTCATCTTGGGAAAGAAGGCTGAGGAAGAAAATAAGAGATGGATTTCTTTTTACTAATCAAACTTGTGAGATCCTAGAATGGCTTTTTATGAGACATGTTTTTCTTGTCTGGGGGTCCTTAAAGGAAGCTCAGATTGTGTTATCTATCTTAGTTTAGTTTAACCTTGTTCCAAGGGAAGGTGGGCTGGCAGTCAGAAATTACAAATACACAGCCCGCCTGTCACCAGCCCCCCACGTCACACCCGCAGCAGACAGTACAAAGCTGATCACTGTGGCACTTTTTCGCCTGAAGCCAGGTCTGGCCCCAGGTATTCAGGAGAGGATTTTAGGAAAGTCTGGGAATTTTCAGATGCTTGAAGGTGACACAGAACTTAGAAGGTGTTTGTCCTCCATGGTTCGTGGATTTTGCGACTTCCCTTAAGAATAGATGATTCTTCCTCCTAAGTATCACCCAACCACTGCTGCTTCTACGGCCGTGCCTTCTCATTCACTTTTGCCTAGATGACTGATAAATGTCTCCTGACAAACTCCCTATCTCCAGCCTTGATTTCCTTCTCATCCATTCTCTACACTCTTATCAGATTTGCCTTTTTTTTTTTTTTTTTTTTTTTTTGCGGTACGCGGGCCTCTCACTGTTGTGGCCTCTCCCGTTGCGGAGCACAGGCTCCGGACGCGCAGGCTCAGCGGCCATGGCTCACGGGCCCAGCCGCTCCGCAGCATGCGGGGTCCTCCCGGACCGGGGCACGAACCCGTGTCTTCTGCATCGGCAGGCGGACTCGCAACCACTGCGCCACCACGGAAACCCGAGATCTGCCTTTTTAAGACAGAATTCTGATCGTGCCATTGCCTTGCTTAGGTGCTGTGATGTCCCACTTCCTTTTCAGAAGCAACCCCAACACTTTAATGTGGGCAGGAAGGCCCCTTCTCATTGTCCTTTTCCTGCTTCTCATTTACCCAAATTTACCGTTAACACTGGATGATCTCACTTATATGTGGAAACTAAAAAAAGCCAAACTCATACAGAGTAGAAACCCTGGTGGTTGCCAGGGACTGGGTGGGGTTGTAGCAGGGGAAACATGGGGATGCTGGTAAAAGGGTACAGACTTCCAGTTATAAGATGAATAAGTTCTGGGGACCTAATGTACAGCTTGGTAACTCTACTTAACAATACTGTATTGTATACTTGAAAGTTGCCATGAGAATAGAGCTTAAATGTTCTCACCATTAAAAAAAAAATGTAACTGTGAGGCAATGGATGTGCTAACTAACCTTACGGTGATAATCATTTCATAATATGTACGTATATCAAATCATCACAATGTACACCTTAAATTTACACAATATTATGTGTCAATTATATCTCAGTAAAGCTGGAAAAAAGCCCACAAATTCACCATTATTCTAGGCTTACCAGATTACTTGGAATTCTTAAAATTCACTGTGCCGTTTCTGCTTTAATATCCATATACTCTCTCTCTTTCCTTCTCAACAAAATATACTCACTCCTTTTTTCCCGCCTGCTCACGCTTCAAGACTCAGCCCAAGTTCTCAATCCTTCTATAAAACGTTCCCTGACTTTTCCCCAGGACAGCTGGTAGCTCTTTCTTCAGCTCCTCGTGGCCCTTTCAGAGGCAAGGACTTGGCTTTTTCACCTCAGTATCTTGATGCTTAATCTAGTGTCTGGCACGCAGTTCATTCTAAAATTTGATTAATAAAAATATACATCGAATGACATGTCAGTATTAGTTTTCCCCAGCCCATTTGGGAATGAATACAGTAAAAGAGAGTTGAAACCAGGTTTTCTGACAGGTACTCCCTTTGATTTTTCTCCATTTCCATCATTAGGTCAGGCTCTTATTACTTAGACCCCTGAAATGGCCTTGGAACAGGTTTCCTAGGCCCAGAGTTTCCACCAAACGATTCTGCATCCAATCTGTAAGCAGATTAATCTTTCTAAAATTTTTATTTATACCACTTTTCTGTCTAAAATTTTAACCTCTCTTTTTCTACCCAATAAAGTTCAAACTCCTTAGCCATGTATTTAAGGTTTCAAAATCTGTCCCTGAACAACTTCTTTTTTTTTAATATATATATATATTTTTTAAATTTATTTACTTATTTATTTATTTTTGGCTGTGTTGGGTCTTTGTTTCTGTGCGAGGGCTTTCTCCAGTTGCGGTGAGCGGGAGCCACTCTTCATCGCGGGGCACGGGCCTCTCAGTATCGTGGCCTCTCTTGTTGTGGAGCACAGGCTCCAGACGCGCAGGCTCAGTAGTTGTGGCTCACGGGCCCAGTTGCTCTGCGGCATGTGGGATCCTCCCAGACCAGGGCTCGGACCCGTGTCCCCTGCATTGGCAGGCAGACTCTCAACCACTGCGCCACCAGGGAAGCCCCCCTGAACTTCTTTTACTGCTTTATCTAACACGACTTCCCAAGCAGAAGCTTCTTGTTTTAGCCACCTGCACCACTTCCTGTGGCCAATACGTACCTGGCCAGTCTCTTGTTTGAAATACCTGCCTCTTCATGTCAGTCGTCACCACTACAGCTCTCTCCCCATCCTTGTGCCCGTCCTTCCTCTTCTTTTTTCACATCTACTTTGTGATTCCTTTTTGTACCACACCATTCAGAAGTAATCCCACAATTTCTAATCTTCCCCTGCAACACGTAGGTCATTTATACCACCCACTTGGAACTTGTCACATACTGCATTATCTTAAAGACCTAGAACATTTGGGTTCTAATTCTAGCTTCACTATTGGTTAACAAAAATGACTTATTCATCTTTGAAATGGGAATGGTGATGGGTACCTATCTCACCTTTGTTAGAGTATGGCAGAGATCAAGTATGAAAATGGTATTTGTGTGAAAGTACTATAAACTGTAGGGGGCTCTTGTTATATTTTATCTTTGATATTAGGTTGCAATTCTTTTTTTTTTTTTTTTTTGGCTGTGCCACATGCCATGTGGGATCTTAGTTCCCCGACCAGCAATCGAACCCATGCTCCCTGCAGTGGAAGCATGGAGTCTTAACCACTGGACCACCAGGAAATTCCCTAGGTTGCAATTCTTATGAAAGCCAGACCTGCATCTTATACACAGGCACTTTCCCTTTGCATCCTGAGCACTTTGAAGCCTGTGCCTTGCACATAGCAGGTGCTCAGGAAATAGCCCTCGAATGAATGATGAATCATCTCCACAGGAAAGAGAGGGAGCCAGCCAGTTCCTTGCCCTTGTAGGGTTTGTTTGTTGACAAATGAGACCAGGGATATCTAGAAATGTGAGATCATGGAGATTCTCCTTTCGAGCTTCTCTTCCCTCAAACCCCACCCCCACGTATACTCACACTCACAACTACTTATTCTCCTTTTCTCCCTGCTGTCAGTGTGCTTTAGAAAGTAAATAGCAGAACCATGAACAGCTAACATCTGCCATTCATTTTACTTTGATGCTTGTGCTTAGGTGAGCCCCTGGACGCTTTGCCCAAGCAGAAGACCTGGGATGTGTTATTGGGCTGAGTGTCTTTTCTTGGTTATGATAAAAATGACAAAGGCCAATGAGCTATTCCACCATGTTCTGGAGAGAGAATAATACAGTCAGAGATGGAAACTGGATACAGATAGCTTTGTGCTGCTTGATTTTTAGGGTTTTATTAAAGTCGTGATCTAAAACATGTCCTCGAATGGACACCGCTGCAAAGATTAAAGAACCGTTCTGAACGTTATTTTGAAAATGACTCGTCCTCAGAATGAAGGGCCAGTGATGCATCTGGTACCACTGATGCAGCTGAGGCCCCTGAATAAGAGCTTAAGTTTTACCTTTGGAATAAAGGTGGAATTTCACCTTTGGAATAAAGGTGGAATGTCTGAGGCAGGTGTCTGGGTGTCACTTGAGTGCTATGCCAAGCCACATTGAAACCTAAGTCAAAAAGAAAAGTCAGTAACACTGATCCTGTCTTTAAAAAAACGTATTGTGTCCATCATGGATTTTTTGGCATTGATTTTATTTGTATAATGCTGCATTAAATATTTATCTTGATTACTGAGATTTTTGGCTCTACCTTTAACTCTGTGCCCAAGGCAAGTGCCTCACTCATCTGACCCTAGTTCCAGCTCTAATTCATTTGATTTTAATGTGTGTGTTTGTATGTGGACCGGTAACGAATGAAATAGTTCAAAAATTGTCTCAGTTACAAAAACTGTGCGTGCTTCCTTAAGGAAGCATGGATTAAGAAGGTAATGAACATAGATAGTTCATATATATAGCCTGCAAAATCATGGAATAATCATTATCCTTATAATAACAATGATTGTTTTTAGATTTCTGCTAGGTGTTTTCCAGAAGGCTTTGGTCACATGTGATAGCTCTCTTCTTGGAATTTATAATCTAGCAACATAGATATACATGCAGGGAACATTTAGATGTGGTTGACACTTAGTGAGCACACACAATGTTATAGATGCTCTCTGAAGCCGGTTTACATGCTTTATCTTCTTTTATCTTTTTCATAGCAGTCCTGTGTGATAACATTATACCCATTTGAGACTTTTTTAGAGTACTTTTTGGTTCACAACAAAATTGAGCAGAAAATAACAGAAAGTTCCCATATACCGCCCCCCCAACCCCCCGCCAACATCTCCCACTGTCATCATCCCCCACCAGAGGGGGGCATTTGTTACAGCTGATGAACCTACACTGACATATCGGAGTCCACAGTGTACATTAAGGTTTACTCTTGGTGTCGTTTGTTCTGTGGGTTTGGACAAATATTTGATGACACATATACACCACTGTAGTATCATACAGGATGTTTTCACTGCCCTAAAGATCCTCTGTGCTCTACCTCTCCATCCCTCCCCAGCTCCTCACCACAACCCCTGTCAACCACTAATCTTTTTCCTTTCTCCCTAGTTTTGCCTTTTCCAGGATGTCATGTAAGTGGAATCATACAGTATATAGCCTTTTTCAGATTGGCTGCTTTCACCTAGAAACATGCATTTAAGGTTCTTCCGTGTCTTCTCATGGCTTAATAGCTCCTTTCTTTTTTAGCACTGAATAATATTCCATTGTCTGGATGATGATATATCCATTTTCATATGAGGAAAACGAGGCTCTACACCAAAGTCAGAGTGAGCAGAGGGCTGAGATTTGAGCTCCAAATCTCCTGATGCCAGCTTGAGTGCTGTATTCACAAGTCTACAGTTGCTTCCGATAAGAACGCAGAGGACGTTGTCTAAATATGTGTGGATGCAAAAGGAGAGTGCATTGACAGCACCGCGGATCAATGGTGAAGTCTTTGGAGCTTCCTTTTTCCATAAGGCATGTTTGGGACCAGCTGCCGTTCTTCCTTTGGTGGTTCCAGGAATGTTTCATGGAGTGAAGTGTCCTTAGGAGGCTTTTAAAAGGCTTCTTAATGAAAGAAAGGGACTGAGATTTGGAAATCTCCCAGGCATATGATGTAAATTGAGAAATGTAGAAGGACATGTGAGTAAGTCAACTTCTTGAGAAGCTCCCATGCAAAGCACGTGTAGTCTTATATACCAGTTATCAAAGTAGTACAACTAAAGGATGACAACAACAGAACTCTTTCAACAGAATCAAATTTACATTTCTCTTATTTTTATATTTTTCTTCTCTACTGAATAATGGATCTAAAGTGGGTATTAAGTTTGCATTTATTAAGTACTTACTGTGTGTCAGGCCTAGTGCTAATTGCTTTATATGTATTGATTTATTTAATTTTCCTATGTTTATAAAGCAGGTTTCATTGTTCTGCCTAGTCTACAGATAAGGAAATTCTGTGTCTAAAGAGAAGAGACTTGCCCGAGATCAGACAGAAAATATTTAACGGAGTGAAGTTTGAACCCATGTTGATCTGATTTCAGAGCCAGACTCTTATTTACTATGTTTTGTAGAATCTGGCATCCAAAGTGTATTAAACTGATGTTAATTATCCTTCATCACATTTGATCATCCTCTCTAGACTTCTGAAAAGAGTCATGCAGGAGAACTTAGCATCAGTAAACAAGCACTAAATCTATCATTCAATAAGGATGTGCTAAGTACTTCAAGTTGCCCCAGTGTAGCCTCGATACTCGTGATAAGAGAAAGGAGAAACATGTTTTATGTCTTGATATATCTGCAGTTATGCGTAGTTACACCAAACATTTCCACTTCTTCAAAGTAGAGAAGTAAAGTTATATTGTGAGTTGGCAAATTGGCCAAGTCTCATACATTACATCAACAGCCCTTAATGAATAGAAGAGGAGCCAACATTTATTGAACACCATGGCAACAATTTTATTCCCTCAATGATGAGGCATCATTTTGTTCATTTTAGAAGTAAGAAGACCAGAGTTCAGAAAAGTGATTCATTCAATTACCAAAGAGTCAGTAAGTGGTAGAGTTAGGATTTCCACTCACATCTGTTTGGCTCAAAAGCCTTTGCTCTCTCTGGTACATCCTAATGCTTCTTATTAAGCTCACTTTTCTGGATAAATGTTGCTTCTGTTTTTTACACGTTGGCCCTGTTGAATGTGGTACTGTTGGGTGCCTTGTAAAGACAGACACGGTTATTAAAAATGCCTGTGAGGAGAAAAAATGTCAGGACCACGATGTGAGTTTAATGGTGGCTCTGAAATACTCAGGTGCTCTGTTAAGGGAACACTCAGATTTATCGGTCCTGTTCTCTAAACTTCATATTCTCTTTCTACAAGGTGAGTGGAAAAATAGTGTAATAATGACTCAGAAGTCTTGCCTTATCTATAAATTAGCTGTATGGCTTTTTGCAACTTTGGACGTTGGTTTTCCTCAGTTGCAAAATGAGAAGGGATTGGACACATCGCGTTCCTCAGCCTGTGATTTTATAACACACCTCTGATTTGAAAGTGTGCTTCAGCTGAATCTTCTTCATTCAGGTGTGTAAGCTGGATCTTCATCTTGTAAGATCTTACCTTCTTATTTTTCACTCTAATCACAAAGCATCAATTACACTTAGACAGCCTTCAGTGCTTTCCGTACTTGTGGTGACTTACGTTTGTGTAGCTCTCAGTGGTTTCTAAGGTTCTGTTACACACTGTGTCTCGTTTTCTCTCTCAATAACCTAGATGAACAGAGGCAGCATCAAACATAGGTTTGAGTGACTTCACTTCTTCATCTGCAAAATGTGCCTGATGTTAGCGTCTGTCTCCTCAACTGGCTGTAAGGAAAAAAATAAGATCACACACACAGCATGCTTAGCAGGGGGTCTGCCAGCATAATCAGTGTTGAGCATGTGTCGGCTATTTTTTTGGTGTTTTCCTCCAGATCCACGTGTTCCTGATGACAGGGTTGGTCTAGAACCTCAGTGCTCAACTCAAAGAGAAGTGCTGTTACTCATACACTCCGCTGTTTTTCAAGGTCTGGGAGAGAAACTAGAAGGAAAATGTCTTCTGGGTAAAGAGTGAACCATTGGCTTTAATCTTGGGGCTGTAACTGCTGATATGTCCAGTCAATATGTCTTACAGTCTCCCCCTCTGGGTTAGGCACTGTGCTAGGCGCTGAGGATGCTAAAATATAAGGATGGCCCAGTCTTTGTCTGCAGAGAGCTCACACATAGTGTGAGAGACAGATATGTAAAAAACAAACAGTGTGCCAGGCTTTCAACAAATGTCATTTTAAATGAATAATGAAAGCAAGTGCAGGGAGTGGATAAAGAAGGAAGCACTGGGGCTTCCTGGGTGGCGCAGTGGCTGAGAGTCTGCCTGCCGATGCAGGGGACACGGGTTCGTGCCCCGGTCCGGGAAGATCCCACATGCCGCGGAGCGGCTAAACTCGTGAGCCATGGTCGCTGAGCCTGCGCGTCCGGAGCCTGTGCTCCGCAACGGGAGAGGCCACAACACTGAGAAGCCCGCGTACGGCAAAAACGAACAAACAAACAAACACACACACACAAAAAGAAGGAAGCGCCTAGGTGCCAGGGGAATTTGGCAAAGTTCTGCTTGAGCTGGGAGTCCTGACTGATGAGTTGGTGTTAGCAAGACAAAAGGCTGGAGGAAGGAAGGACATTACAGATAATGGGAATGGCGTGTATAGAGGAAAGAATGTGAGAGAGCAGGACACGCTCGGGGAATGCAAGTACCTCTCTATGCCTGGAGCCCAGCAAGTATAATTTACAGCGAGAGCCTGAGGGGTTGACAGAAACTGAATCTGAGGGAGAGGGTAGGAGTCATACTGCAAAGGGGCTGTATACCATGTAAAGGGCTGGACATTTATCTTGAAAGCAATGGAGTAACATTTCATGATTTCGAACAACCGAAAAATGGCGTGTTTGTTTATTTTAAGAGAGTATTCTGTATTCTGGTGTTTATGTGGAGAAGGATTGGAGATTACAATGACTGGAAGCAGGCTTTAGATTACTGCTACCGTCTAGGCAAGAGAGACTTTGGATACAGATTAAGACTTCAGCAGAGGCCTTGGAGAATTGCCTAGGTCGATGAGCTATTTTGGAGTGATTTGGGAGGATTGGTTATTGGGAGTGGAGAGTAATTTCGAGGGAGGAAGTGGAGTTGACTCCCAGGTTTCTAGCTGGGGTGACAGACAGAGTGAATGGTTGGCCATTATTGGCAAAAGGCAAAGAATGTCGTGCATTGGGGGAGAAAAGGGTGTTGATGATAGCTCTTTTTTAGCCATGTTGAGTGCGGGTCATTGAAACAAGTCTTGGGGGACTTCGAAAATATCTCTCTGGTGTTCTGGAGAGAAACCTAGGCTAACAAAAGGAATATGAGTGAGCAGTGTCAGGAAAGTGGGTAGAGGTTGAAGCTTCAGCTATGGAATGGCCCAGGGAGAATGGGAGTGAGAAGTCGTTTTGCTTTGCCTGTGTTTGCAGAGACCAGGGAGTTTCGCTACATGAATGAGATTGTTGGAGAAAGCTCCTCTAAGAACCACAGGTCCAGGCATATCACTGGGTCAGCAGAGTAATCAGGAAGCGATGAGGCAGCCGGGAGGTGATTTAGGCTTCCTCCTCCCACCCCTGCTCGCCTCTGCCGTGTCACTGCTCTTCTGAGGTTGAATCAAATAAAGGTAAGGAGAAGGGAAACAAGAGAGTGCACTGGGCTACATGTGAAAGACCCATAGTTTATTAGGGCTGGAGATGAACCCATTAAACTGTTGGTTGTCACGAAGCTGTTGTGTTATTTTTTTTTTTTTTTTGCGTTACATGGGCCTCTCACTGTTGTGGCCTCTCCCGTTGCGGAGCACAGGCTCCGGACGCGCAGGCTCAGCGGCCATGGCTCACGGGCCCAGCCGCTCCGCAGCACGTGGGATCTTCCTGGACTGGGGCACGAACCCATGTCCCCTGCATCGGCAGGCGGACTCTCAACCACTGCGCCACCAGGGAAGCCCTGTTGTGTTATTTTTGAGTGTGTGTTCCCATTCCCAGATGCTGTTAGGGATGGTGGCAAATTGACCATCTTAATATTGGTCAGTATTCTTTTATGTGTGAGGCGTGTTTTATAAAATTTAGTTGTTTTATTAAAAAAAAAAATTAAAGACTCTTCCCCCCCTCCCCCCACCAAGTTCCTTTCTCCAGAAAAGCTTCTCCAGAGTCAGTAGTTCTCTGCATATTTTCCTCAGAAGAACTTCTCCTTTCAGTCCAGAATTTTATCAGCAATTCTTATGCTAAGAGGGGTCAGAAGATGAGGCATTTCTCACGTTACCCTCGAAGCTACTCATGAATAATGGCCTATATCACCTCCATTGTCTGCCCCCCAAACATAAGCAAACAGACAGAAAGGCAGAGGAGAAATGAAAGATCGCTGAGTGAGCCGGAGGGGCAGTCTAAGGCTGAGATCGTAGGAATAGGTGAAAAATGCAAGATGGGGCAGAGGGTGACGCAGGGGTAAATGTTTGAGTAGATTAATCAACGGATAGAGAATAAGCCAGATTCCCTGGTTTAAAAGCAAGCAAGAAGAACAACAGAAAAGTATTGTGAAATACTTCACAGTGAGATTAAGGGCATCCCTACCAAAGAGTGATGTAGCTGAAATAAATGAGGCATCATTATTCCGGGCTGAATGCATAATGGATTAAGAAGTTCACAGGGCTTTTCACCGCCCCTTCATACCGGTACGGGTGGTTTATGCTGCAGTTTCTGCTGGGGGGCGGGTGGTGGAATCTGTCTCTCAAAATACTCGCCTCCTTCCTCAGTGAGTTGATTTCCTTGGGCTCCACTGGGATTTTAGGTTTGTAGGGGTTGAGGAGACAGGAGAAGGTACTAAGAGGGACGACAGAAATCCAGATAGTTCCACACCGGGCTGCGGGGCCAGTAGGACCCATCCTGGGACACGCAGTTCCATTGCTTTGTGGGAAAGCTGCATGTATTTTTTTTCTGCTGCCTACAGGTGATGCTATGTATGAAAACGGTGCCTTTTCCTAACTTGAGAGCATCGCACCTGCCTACCAGAAAACTCATCCAGGACTCATCTCTTGCCTCTCAAGAGAGAGGCAACGTTTAAAATGAAAACTTGGCGGGCCTTCAGTGCCGTGCCGGCTGAGTCATTCTGTGGTGAGGGGAGGCAACAAAGAACACACCAACCGAGGAGGTCACGGAGTGTGACGAGGATCCGTGAGAAGGCCTGCCGTGCCGCCGCGCGAGAGAAAACCAAGCCCTTTGTGCTGGGGCTCGAGTCCAGGGGGTGATGGATGCTTTAAGTGCAGAGGAGGCTCAGACCATCCTGTCCTGTGACCTGGCTCTTGCTGGGCCCTGTGAGATGACTGGCCAGGGGGCGGGCGTCTGGCCTTTTGTTTCAGTGTCTTCCAAGCAGTGACATCAGATTTGATGGGGTCTTGGCATCTTCCGAGAGGCAAATTTTATGCTCCTGTGTTTCTTATTTAAGCTTGTTAGAAGTAAGTAGAAAGGAGCCCTTTAATCCTAACGGGGAGCGAGAGCTGAGACTTTTGCGTGAGAATAAGGATAAAACCACAGTCAAATCACTGCAACCCTCCAAGCCTTTCTTAAAAGGTTACCTCATGCAATAGCACCATGAAAACAGGAAGAGAGTAAAATAGCATTGCACTCTGGCCTGAATCTTCCTTGTTTTGTTTTTAAACAAGTATTTTAAGGCAACAGTTTCTTCTCCCTACCCACCCCTTGTCAGCCCAGCACTAGCGAATGTAAACCAGTGGCTGCACTCCGGGGTCCTTTGAGAATATGCTTTGAGTTAGTGGCAGTGGTGGCAGTTATGATGGTGGTGGAGGGGATGGTCTTCCGTTCCAGAGCTGAGAGGGGTCTGATATGTGCAGAGTATCTCTCGAGTGACGTGGTTCAGGACTGTCCTAAGGACTGGCTCATACTCACATCGTGGACTCTTTGGATTAAAATGGTAACAAATCAGAATCTACCGAATCAGAATTAGACATGGAAAGTGCTTTGTAAGGTCTTTCTTGTCCATCGCACATTGCGGGGCTGAGAAGCCCTTCAATTACCGTAGACAGATGAAAATCTCCACCATTGGACCCTATGTCCTTCCTTTAAGTAAGAACCAGTATACAGTATTAAACAGTCTCCTGAAATGACCACCTAGCCCTACCTAGCCAAGAATGGCTCAGTTTTGTTCTACTCAGAGCACTTTCTCTCTTTTTCTTAACCTACTGAAATCTTACAGATATATGGATGAATTGAATCATTCATTTAGCCAACAGGTATTGATATGTTAAGTGCCTAGAGTGGGTACAATGCTAAACGGAGCACTGTGGTGAATACAAAAGAAATAAAGGGATAATCCTAGTCCTTGAGGAGTGTGTCATATTGAACAGGCAAGAAAGTAATTCCTTAAATGCCTAGAGAACAATGCAGCCCAGTGCAGTGGAAGTATGATCCTGGGGGAGGGGGAGGCGGTGAGCAGGGGCACGACACAAGCTCTGGGAAGGAAGGCAGTCTCATGGAACAAGGTCCGTCTTGGATTGGCTCTTGAGGAATGGATTTAAATTGGTAGAAGGATGAAGGTTTGGGAGAAACATCTTAACTTTTGTGTAGACTGTATAGGAATTTAAGATTCCTTTTATCCTTAGCGGCTGCTCCTATCCAAGCTGTAGGGACCATCTCATCTACTTTATAACCTATACTCTCCCTCCTTCCCCAGCCAAGGCTTCTATCATTCACACTGGTAGTGCTTTGTGCTGGTTGCTCTCCAAACAGGACCCTGTCTGTGAGATGCAGATTAGGTGCTGTAGAGGAATTGGTTCCATGGAAAAGGCTCTATGAATGCCCACCTTGCCATTCTTTCCTAGTGGTGGGTGGTACTAGACTGGTGTTCCTTTCCACCTTTATCCCTTTCAACGAAGGGCTGGTAAACGTAAGTAGTCAATTGTTCTCGCATTATAGAGCATGGGGCCCACTAATTACAGCATAATTTCTGCTGGTCAATATCAGTAATTTCTTCAACCTCATGGATTGCTTCCTTCAGGTCAACGTTCATGAAAATTTTATACTCGAAGCTGGCATTGCATCTTTTATATCATGATCATGTCAGCTTAAATACCACTTCCTCAGGGAGATCTTCCCTGCAAATCCACATGTTTTTCTCTTCTCAACCATGGTACTTTATCACAATTGGTGATGATGTATTTACCTGTGTGGTTACCAGAGTAGCGTTTGAGTCTCCCACTAGAAGGTAAGGTCCGTGAGTCAGGAACATAATATGCCTTGTTCGCTACTATACACTTAGCCCCTACCCTAGGTACAGAAATAAATGTTTGATAGCTGGAGGAATGAATTTAAAAATAAAAGCGTGAGTGGGTAGAGATGCATGGTCTTGGGAACTAGGATACCTTGGGATGATTATCAGAGGCAGGGAGGTTTCTGGCTGCTGGCTCTGAAATCACCCATGGGATCTCGAAGAAAGCAGTTGAGAAAGAAGCCTGCTGTGACAGTCTAGAGAGATGTCATCCCTGTGCCCTCTGCATGAAGTCAGCAGATCCTTGGAATTGGCATCCCAACTGTTGTAGAGGTGTTACCTTTTCTGTGATTACAGGCTGGATGCCTCTGACACTGCCACAGGAGTCCATTTTATTGCAGTGTGGATTTTCCATTAGGGAGGCGGAAATCAGCTCGGAAAATCAGGTTTAGTTATAGCATGTTTCCAGAGGAAAAGAAATTTCCTGTTATCTTATGTTTTCAGTTTCTTACGGGCTTTTGACCTGGGGAGCTCAGCCGTGCATTCTGAGTATGAAAACAATAACCATAACAGCTAATTTTTATAGACAGGCACTGTTCAAGTGCCTATGTATATAATCTCATTGAATCTTCAAAACAGCCGTATGGAGTAGATATCGCTGTAATCAAATGCCCATTTGGTAGAGGAGGTATAGAGGGAGGCATCAGAACAAACAAGTAACAGGGCTGGCGTTTGAGCCCAGATTTAATTCTCCACGTTACGTTCCCTATCTGCCTCCTAACACAGGCTAATATTCAAATGCTACCCATGTATCAGACCCAAATATATGGACCAAATATGTTTTCTTATTTAGTTTTATAACAACCCTACGAGGTGAATACAACTACTGTGCCCATGTTACAGGTGAAGGCACTGAGGCTCAGAGAGGCTAGGGAACTTACTCAGGATCACACAGCTAGTTTTTGGCACAGTAAGACTCAAGCTTCGATTGGCTTCCCTCTAAAGGCCATATTTCCAGCCATTGTACCTTGCTCCCTACACTGTCCCAGAAATGCCCCGTGTGGACCATTCAATGTCGTGGCATTGAGGGACTAGTTAATTGTGTGCCAGGCAAAAGCAGTAGAAAGCTGACAAGTCTTGCTACCATTATGCCACAGCCTTCCTTTCCCTGTACCTTAAAAAGGGGGAAGCATTCTTTCTTTGGACTACCCTGCACCATCAATTGACCTGTTCTCCCTAATTGGAAACCCTCACATTTCCAATACTAGCACACTTCTGGTAAATGAGCTATTTCAGTTTTCATCCTTTCCACTTGAACTGATGCTGGCTTTGCAAAGGGAGAAGGTGACCCGAGGCAGGTGTTCCTCTCCTTTTATTTCAGACCAAACTCTATCTTTGTACCTATGAAAAATAAGGAAATTTAAATGATGCAAGACAGCTGTCTATAATAAATTCATCATGTATTTCTTTGGGGAAATCTAAAGCGTAGTTAAGTTCCTGCAAACTAGATGCCCAAATGAATTTGTGCTCCTTGGCCGTGACTCAGTCTGTCATCCATGCATCGTCCATGCGCTAGCTCAGGCAGGGATTCCCGATTCCCCCACCCTCTACACCCCCATGTTCTGTCTTCTTCTCTTCAAGATGCTTTGGCTTCTGTCATCATCTGGTTCTATAAGGATGAGCTCAAGCTTGGTCTCATCTCTTCAAACTTTAATTTGTAAATGCTCTTGTCAGTACCTGGGTCTTGACTCTCTCCTGCAGAGTTTTACCTGATTAACCCCTATGACTCCTGCCTTCCCCTGTTGCCTTAAGGTAGAATCTTCTGCCTTAATCTCAACCCCTCTGAATTCAATTTCAGCCCTTTGGCCATCAAGGCCCATCCAGAGACCCAGCTAGTTTTAGCAGCTGTCTTTATCACCCCCAACATCAGCAGTACAGCTTGGCCCAATCCTTAATAATAGGATATTTTTGTCTCACTGTGATAGCAGAAGTCTTTCAGTCCCAGGGATGATGAAATAGAAAAATGCTTTGACAGTTTCATTTCTTAGAAAGAATTTAAATACAAACATCTGAATGGAATAGGTGGTCCTGAAACAAGTTTGAATATGTATACTTTATTATACTTAAAATATTAGTGGAGATCAGGATGAAAGGTAGGGAAATTGCCGGTTGAAGGGGAAAAGCCCCCTCAGGTTATATCCTTATCTCACAAGATGCACCAAAATAAAGGTTAGTTATATTACATGCAAAAATTCTTCACATTAAATAACTTGAAGACAATACAGGTGAATATTTGTGAGTGGAAAGTACTTCAAAGTATAAAACCATCTGACGATATCACAAAGGAAAATACCAATAAATTTGAATATATAGAATATAAAGGTTCTACAAACTAAAAATAAAAATCATAAACAACTTAAAAAACATAGTTCCAGTAGTTGATAAAGGGTATATATGTAGATATGTGTGTGTATAAGATATATGCATGTATGAACCTTATGACTCAATAAGAAAAACAGTAGCAACACGGTAAGGAAATGAAAAAAGGCCAACAGGTAACTAATAAAATAAAAAAGAATAAGTGGTCAGTGAATTCTTAAAAGATCAGTCTGATCTCACTAGAATTCAAAGAAATACAAATAAAACAGCACTACTAAATATGTAGTAGGTATTAAAATAAGTAAAACAACTAGTGAGACTAGACTGCAGAGAAATAAAAATTTCCTCCAATAGTTAAGTATGTAAATTGGCAGAAACTTTCTGAAAAGCAATTTAGCAAGATGTTAAAAAAAAAAAAAAAAGAAAACACTTTGATCCAATAATCCCACTTTCTATACTAAGAAAAGTAGTCAAATAGTTATATAAAAAGATGTCTTTTACAACCTTCTGTATAATACAAATCCTAAATACATCCTAAATGCGCAATATTGGGAAAATAGTTAAATAACATATCTATCGAATAGAATATTACATAATGTTTTAATATGTTTTGAAGGATATTTAAACACCACAAGTGCTTCGGTTATGGTGTTAAACTGAGAGTAGGAAGCAAAATTATTTACATTTTGATCCAAATGCTGTAAAGAAAATACCCACATATTAATACATAAACACCCACATTTGTGAAAGATAAGAGGGAACGCTATTAAAATACCCAAAGTGGTTATCTTTAATTGCTATTGTCATGGGTAATTTTAATTGTCATCTTTAAATTTTTTTTTTCTAAAATTTCGGTAGCGACTGTGTTACTATTATAATCAGGAAAAGTAATAAACATTATTAAAATGTGTGTACCTTCTTTACTTGAAATTTTGTTTTGAGTGTCTGTTCAATATGAGGAGAGAGAGGCAGACAGGAGGGTGTCTTCCTTCCTTCCCTTGTAGGATCTGGGCCAGAGAAGGTTGGTTGTGAAGCAGGGAGCGTGCATCTCCAGGGCAGTAGACAGGAGTCCTGGTGAGTTGCATATGTCAGCATATGTCACACAGGGCCAGAGAAAATAAAGACCGATATCAAAAAGAGTGTTGCTAGGGCTTCCCTGGTGGCGCAGTGGTTGAGAGTCCGCCTGCCGATGCAGGGGACACGGGTTCGTGCCCCGGTCTGGGAAGATCCCACATGCCGCGGAGTGGCTGGGCCCGTGAGCCGTGGCCGCTGGGCCTGCACGTAAAAGAGTGTTGCTAGCATTAAACCAGATGAAAAGACTACTGAAATCTGTTCCTCTCTGAGAAATTTCTGGATCCAGACATATCTAATCTCATGAACCTGCTCTCCTGAAAGCTATCCTAGATACAAAACGAATATCTGGTTTTTCAATTCTAGATTTTCGAGCAAAGCACTCACCTCCCTGTATTGTAATTGTTGTGACGGCAGACTCTTACACTAGTCTGTAAACTTTTTTTCCCCGCTGCGGAGCACAGGCTCCGGACGCGCAGGCCCAGCGGCCATGGCCCACGGGCCCAGCCGCTCCGCGGCACGTGGGATCCTCCTGGACCGGGGCACGAACCCGCGTCCCCTGCATCGGCAGGCGGACTCTCAACCACTGTGCCACCAGGGAAGCCCTAGTCTGTAAGCTTTGATGGGGGTAGGGACCCGCTGTCTGGTAGAGTCGTGCTCAGTAATATTTGCTTAACTGAATGCGTGAATGAATGGACTTGGAAACTAAACTATAGAATAAATAGAAGGGCAGCTTTGTGGCGGCTTCACACTGTTAATATTTTCTTTCTGGCTACAAGTTCTACTTGACTATGTAGATTATGTCTCTTTTTCTCTCAGAGTTTACCCATTGCTGATTTAACCTGTTGGCCATTTGGTCCCACTTTGAACTGAAAATCAGAGTTGATAAAGATCTAAGGGGAAAAAAAGAGGATGAGAGGCGATTGGATGTAGTGGTCAGGAGTATGGGCTCAGGCATTAAATTGCCTGGGTGTGGAATTTGACTGTGCCATGTGCTAGCTCAGTGATCTTGGGCAGGTCGCTTGACCTCTCTGTGCTCTGGTTTCTTCATCTGTAAGGAGTGATGATGACACTAGAATGTACCTCATAGGGTTGCTGTGAGGCTTAAGTGGGTTATTATGCATAAATCATTTAGCACATTGCTTGGCCCAGTATAAATGCTATATAAGTGGTAGCTGTTATTTTTTTTTTTCTGAAAAGCAACAGACATTCTCTTCAGTTAACTACAACTATCGAATTAGTATATTTTGGTGTCTGTAAGCCTCCCAGTGTTTCCTATCCAAACCATGCAAAGATAATGAACTTGATGTCTTTACAGAACTTGCTATTTTGTAGCAATTATTTTAATCTCTCTCATCTATCGTCTCCTTTCATTAGGTAATAATTATCATGACAAAGTAATAAAAAGGGTCCTTTAAAATTAGTTCTAATATTTCAGATGTCAAACAGCAATTACCACAAAAAGTTACTCCAAGACCTGTAGTATTTTTCTCACTTAAATGCTTTGTAATTATTTTCATTTTATTGATATGATTTAAACATTTTCTTTTCTAGACTCTAAGCTCTTTGAGGACAAACATTGTCTTACTACCCCTCCTATCTGTATTACTCTTCATGAATATTTTACTGACCTCCAAATATTTCTTAAATGAATAATTAGGTTTTTTCTCCTTTTATTACAAACGCAGGGGACTCTCAGTAGTGATGTTCTTACCTCTTAGCAAAGGTGTCTCTGACACTTTAGTAGATGATTCCTTGTAATTTCATCTGGGAATTTAAAAATCCTGTTTTCTACCCTCAAACAATGATATCTGCAACGAAGGGAAGATCCACCGGAAGACTGGTTGGTGGTGACCATTCACTTGACACGCCTCCTCCAGTAGAAATGACTGCTCTGATCTCCCCTGTAGGTCTGAAATATGTAACTGTGCACACAAGGAGGTGCTGGAGCATATTACTCATCCTCTATTTCTTTCTGTCTTTTTAAAATAAATTTATTTATTTATTTAGTTTTGGCTACATTGGGTCTCTGTTGCTGCATGCGGGCTTTCTCTAGTTGCAGTGCGTGTGCTTCTCATTGCAGTGGCTTCTCTTGTTGTGGAGCACGGGCTCTAGGCATGCAGGCTTCAGTAGTTGTGGCTTGCGGGCTCTAGAGTGCAGGGTCAGCAGTTGTGGCGCACGGGCTTAGTTGCTCCACGGCATGTGGGATCTTCCCAGACCAGGGCTCGAACCCATGTCCCGTGCATTGGCAGGTGGATTCTTAACCACTGCGCCACCAGGGAAGCCCTCATCCTCTATGTCTTACACTAAATCACGTATTCATTTTTAACAGCATTATTGTTATGACAGCAATAATACTCTTCTGTTATATAGTGCTGAAAAGTTTATAGAGTGTCCTGTATACATTATCTGATTTAATCTGTACAGTAAGCTTGTGTTTTTTTGCTAGTTTATATGTGGCAATCTGAGAATGGAGAGGAGGAGGGGTTAACTGGTGTGTGCCATGTGCTTTACATACATTATCTCATTTAACCTCGTAGCAGCCCTTGAGGTAAGCCGTAAGATCTCTGTTTTATTAATAGAAATCTAAGTTTCAGAGATGCTTAGTAGTATATAATACAACTGAGATTCAAACTCTTGTTTGTCTGGCAACAAAACCTGTGCTCTTCCCACTATACCAGTGGTTGATATTGTAACCTTCATTCCATAGAATCTACTTCTTAGGACTGAAGTCACTGATTTCCTTCCTCCCCACCCCAGGTTTATTGAGGTGTAACTGACAATAAAAATTGTATGTATTTAAGGTGTTCAATGTGATGATTTGTTATATGCATATACTGTAAAATGGTTACCCCAGTCAAGCTAATTAACACACCCATCACCTCACACAGTTACCATTTTTTGTGTGTAAGAGCACTTACATCTCCTCTCTTAGCAAATTTCCAGTATGCAGTACGGTATTGTTAACTGTCGTCACCATGCTGTACATTAGATCCTTAGAACTTATAACTGAATACCCTTTGACCAATGTCTTCCCATTTCCCTAACCCCCCAGGCCCTGGCAGCCAGCATTCTACTTTCTGTTCCTGAGTTCAAGACACTGTCCACCTGTAGTAACACTAAGATCTGGCCATGCACATGATTCCAGAGAACATCCTGGGACAGCCTTTCTCTGCTTCCTTCTTCCCGCAGAGAACTTGTACTTGGCTTTCGCAGTCTTCTGTCTCTGGTGATAAACGTGGATGATGCAGACACCATGTTGCATTGTTGTCTGTTGCTGTTTGCATTGTCTTGAACCAAGGCAGTGATTTGGGAATGGGCCAACCTTCTTAGCATTCTCATCATTCTTTCCCTGTCCCCCTCTTTCTAAACCTAATTCCTTTCTACAGAATGCCCTGGAAAACTAGGATCACAAATTTGGCGATTTGGCTGGAATAGGAAGCAGAGAGCAATGGCTGCCCTGGCTGATCCTCTGACTTTCATTTCAAGGACGTTTGTTCCAATATTCCCCAAAATGACCGATTTAACTAGATCTGTGGCGATGTGAGAATACTATAGAGAATCTTGCAAAAAAAAGATTGAGCTTGCCCCTGACAAAGCAGTCTGATCTTTGGATCCTAGTAACTCTGGTTGGAAGGTGGAAACACCAGTGTTCATTTTTGGGTCAGGGAGTCCTTGCTCAGTATGCTAAGAGAATTCATTTTCCTTGAGTGTTTTTCCTTCCAAGTCACGTTTTACTGCTGGAGTTACTCAGCGAATTAATAGGTATAGAAATGCAAAGCTCTTTTCTTATTACATTCTATCGATCTGATTGCAGTGTCATTAATTGAAAGACTAGGAAAATGTGATGGATAGTTCGGCTCAGGAGTCTACATTCGTTTTGGCCCAGATCTGTTGGAAGAAAGCTGCAGGAAACTGACTGAAAGAAGCCGTTTGGTCTGACGTGAATTCTTCTTTCTTTGTCAGTCCTTGTGAGAGCATTCAGTCCTAGTGAGATTTACCATGTGTAATTATAAACTGTTTTTACTCTTAAAGGGGAATCAAAACTTAGGATGCTTATTTGTAGAGTTGGAAAGAATCCATTTTGTACCTGTCTTTTATAGGTGACATGTATATGACATTAAAAAAAAACCCCAGTTCTGACAAATTCTGACTCAAAAATAAGGACGTAGGCATTTTGCTCCTTAAGTAATTTCATTTGGAATATTGTGGTTGTGAAACATTATTTTCATTCATCACCATTTCAACCATCTCATTTTAGTGGTGTGTGAAACTTCAGAGATTGGTATGTGGTTAAGGATTGTTTTTTAGAGTTTTTTTCTTTTTGGATTGTTTGACCTATAATCCCTTGGATTTCCCCCATAAATTTAAATTAACTTGAGAATTTTGTATATGTATGGATATGCCCATATATATATTTAATAAGTGTACTCTAATATGAAAAGTTTAAAGGAATCTTTTAAAATATTTTAATCCTCTATGTGAATGAAAAATTCCCAGGCTCGAACAAAACCATGTCAGATTATGTCTAATTTGTTTGCAAAGGCCAAGCTGGACTCCTTACTTTCTGCTTATGCTTTAATGAGCTGGGCTGTTTTTCTCTTGTGTTTATTGTTTTAAATGTTTGAAGCTTGACGTGAATGGGAGGAATACTAAAATTCAAAGCACATCCATATGACAGAAGACATCATTTGTCTCTTGCTTTTAATAAACGTTGTTTGGAGACGTTTCGAAGTCTAAGACATGTTACTAATAATACATGTCCTGCCAAATATTTTTTTATCTTTAGTCTGTGGTATTGGAATGGTCTTTCTCAAGGTGTGATTACTTCTCCTGGTTGTGCTTTTGGATGGTAGAATAAGGCATCTGTGGAAAAATAGGAAGTGAGCGAATTGCCACGCGGTGTGACCTCATTTTGGAACACATCTTGAAAACGTATTTCATGCTTTCTGAGCGCAGAGACAATGGATTGTGGTTTGGGGTCCTCTTAACTGACCTTTGGCTTGGAGAGAAACGTGGGCTGCTTCCTCTGATCATCGGCTCCTCTGAGAGTGCGAAAGAGGCTGCTCCCACGTTAGGCTGTGAGCGCTGCAGCTGAGCGGACAGGCTGCCTCACCCCTGATATTATGTCTAAAAATACATCCTCGGAGAGGCAGGCATGTGCTTGCGCCTCGGTACGGAGGAGCTCTCGCCTGTGTTCCTTGCTATACCCATCTAGATGCTGGAGTGAGAGATTAAATTATCCCAGAAGCCCTGCCAGTTTTCGATTTGCCATTGTCTCTGCTTCTTCGCCGCCTGTGAATGGGGACCCTCGATGCAGGGCTTTCAGAGACCAGCCGGTGCTGATGGGGTCTGTGACTCGCCGCCTGTGCTGATGGGGTCTGTGACTCGCCGCCAGCGCCTTCTCCTTCCGTTTTGCTCTGTCCCGGTCATGCTTTTCTTGCCTTTTTTGGGAGGCAGAGAGCACGGGGCAGAGGTTGCACTTGCACATTTCAACTCCGTTGTCGCTGCCGTGGCTGTTACTCCCCTCAGCAAGAGCCAAGGAGCAAACAGGACGGTGGGTCACCTCGCCAGCTGTTTAGCACCGTTCCCCTTCCCCTCTCGACATGGTTAGGAATTTTTTCTGTCTTAAGTGACAGGGTTTGAAGGGTGGCGGTGGCGTGTGTGTGTTTGGGGTGGTTCCTGAGCCTCCCTCTCTACCCGGCTGTATCTTGTTAGGGACCTGTTTTCTCCTGATTTCTACCACCTCTCCTCATTTTGAAAGCTTGCTAGATTCTCCATCCCTGTCCCTGCAACTCAGTTTTTAGGGTCTGTTGTTGGAGTTTTCTCTTTGAGTGTTATCTCCAAATTTCTCAGCTTCTGTAGTTGCCTCAGAGGTTAAAAGGGGTAAAATGATTGTTGGAATCATTTTGTCCAGGAAGAAGGAAAGCAGCATTGCTCTTCAGAGTGACAGTGCTTAAGAAGAGGGAAATAAGGTGGGTCTTTTGCAGCCCTTGCCACAGCTTGGCTGTAAATGCATGGCTTCAGGGAGACTTTCTGTCTTATTTACAGAGTTAGGAAAATATATTAACCTTCAGGATATCTCCCATACCTTATTAGAAAATAACTTCAATTCTAACAACAAGTGCTGAGGAAAGAAATGCAGCTTTTTATGCAACAGAAAAGAAGGGCAAAATCACAGATCACATCAGAAACTAAGTACACCATTCCCTTTGCAATGATCCGTATTCAAAAGTGAGTAAGATCCGCTGTTACTTATTCCTCCCTCTTTCTTTTGTATATTCAAGTTAACAGTATTTTGATGGCCTTGAAAACTGAAGGGCAAAGCCTTGTTTTTCAAAAGGGTTGATTCTTTGAGGTTTCTGCAAAGTGAGATAAAAGAATTCTTTATGTTGTTTCAGATGGTTTTCAGGATATATCTAGTGCAAGTTACAACAGATACATCCAGTGTAAGCTGGTATTCACAACATGCGCAATTAACAAATACACACACATACACACACACACACACACACATGCACGCTTAGACACACTCCAGAAGAAACCCACCTAATGTTAAATAAAATCCAGACTTGAATTTAAACCAAAATAGTTTCATCTATTGTGGAGAAGAATTAGCCTTCTTATATGCTTTTCTACGGCTGAATACTTCCTTCTCCTTTCATCATTATTTTATTAGTTTCTTTCATAAGAGCCACTGAAATGGACGAAGAACTCCGTAGTTAATTTAAGTTCTGGTGGCAGTTCATTACAATGGAGCATGGATCAAATATGTCATAAACTCTTATCTGTCACCTGGTATTTCCTTTCAGTTCAGCTTAATACATTTTATTTCCACTGATGCCAAAGAAACATATATGCCTTTAGACATTCCGTACCTAATTATGCAGCTGGATACATGAACAGCCTGTAATATTACGTAGGTTTGAGCGTTAAACAGGAAAAGGCACTGTTATTCATAGCCAGCAAGTTCCCAGGATCCAGCAAGATCCCAGCGCTGGAGTATTTGCTTGTCTTTCTACCTTTGTTCCTTCAGAGGCGGTGAAGGTCTCAGCTATTGCTGACTAATTGATAGTTGTAGTAACCGCTATAGGCTCCTTAGATCAGAATTGCACGCAGAGATGGGTCTTGATTCAAACACTAAGGAATGCACACTCTCACTTACTTACATGGGCAGAAAGTCTTCATACTAACAGAGGTGTGATGGAGACTGCAGGACATAGAAGAGAGAGAGAGAGAGAAAGAGGGGGTGGGGGGAGATGGCTGGTAGCAAGTAGACCCCTGCAAATAGTTCTAAAATGCATGTGCAGATGCAGAAGCCTTTAGAACCATCCAACAATTCAGACACCCTTTTTTACTTCTTCTCTGCGGGACACCTCCATCCAGACTATTCACACACACACACACACACACACACACACAACCAAAAACAAAAAACAAAACAGGAAAAGGTGAGAGCCCTGCCATCTTAGCTCAGAATTCATCTGGTTTCCTTTTTTCCCCCCTGCCTTGTATTCCTCCATCCATTGTCCATGCATCCCATGGCAGCCGCCCTTGCTATTGAATGCAAGTGTCACAGCAGGAGCAAAAAGAGGGTTGAGGGAAGGCTTTGTCAAAGCCACCGTTGTCTACTGTTTCTTTGCTTTCACTGCTCTGCTTTTTTTTTTTTTTTTCCTGAGGCTGTCCCTTACTAGTGGCCTCCGTCCAGGAGGAGGGAGAAATTGCAAGAATTGGAAGAGTAGTAGAGGGTAGCCGTTTTTCTTGCACACTGTTTTGATAAACAGCTCAGCGATACGTTCCTGGAAATTAGGAAATACAGCAGGAGTGGGAGGTTCTGGTGGGAGAGTGAGGGGGCGGGGGTCTCTGGATATTGCTCCAGCCTAGATGCCAAGGGCAGTTTCTTTGCAAGGACTTTCGTGGTTGTATTTGTTTCCTGCTGCATTTTCAGTTTTAAAAAATCATGAGAAAAGCCTCATGCCTCTCTCAGGTTTTCCATTTGTTTATTTCTTGTTCGGCTCAACAACTGGATGGAAATTTTAAGCCAGGCCAGACCTGCTGTTTGTGATTTGCTCAAATGTTGAAATCAGTTCAGCCTGAATTGGTAGTTGTCTTTTTCAGATCATTTAAGCTTGCATGTGAAATGCGTGTGGTAACTTTCCAATGTACGTTACAAAAAATGGTTTTGACTATCCTTTGTATGGCTATAAATCTTAGGGTTATGCTGTTTTTCACCTGAACTAACCATAGCTGTTCTTTGGGGTGACATTTATGCACAAGTGATTCTCTTCTACGATCAGGCCAACTCCTGATAAATCTCAAAGCTGTCAAAGGTTACAGAGGCACACTCTCAAAATAGATTTTTAGGAGAGTATTTCAGATGGGCATTTGACATAAGTGTGAAAATACTGGGACTTTTTCTCAGTGACTTTAACGTCATATAATTTGTATTTCTTCCAATAAATAAAAGTGATTAAAACTGATTCTATATAGAAGGAATCAGAAGGCAGATTCAATCTGAATTCCGTTTTCCAAAAATTTTGCTAAAAAACAAACACATTTGCAAATTTTCTAAGCTTTTAGCTTAGAAAAATCACATACCTATATTAGTTCTCCATAGATTTTTTGTTTTTCCTTCTAAATACTGTTCTATCTAGAAAAAAGTTATTCTAAGTTGATAATTTTTTTCTCAAGCTATCTAACTTCCGGCACGAGCCCAGCACTCCTGGTTATTGTCAGAATTTGCTAAGATTCAGCATTTCAATTCCAAAATGTATTTTAAGTCAAAAGGGGGATATGTCTGCATGCAAAGGAAGAAGTTTTTCCTTTTGAGGAGCCATTCCATTTTATGACACGTGCTGTTGGGTTGATGCTCAGTATGAGCTCATGATTTCTTTCTTTTCCAAATAATGATTGTAGTCTGCATGTGAATTATAGGGGTAGAATACCTTCTCGGGTCCATAAGAAAACACCCTAAATTGGAAGTATAAGATCTTCACTATTATGAGCAGCCACTTTGGCACCCTGCAAATACATTCTCTTCCTTTCCATTTTCATTGCCTTGATTTAGGGGACTTGGGCCCAGCCACCCTGCCTCCTTCTTTTGTGAAGAGACATTCTGAAATGTCTATAGAAAGCAAACTTCTCCAAGAAATGCAGAGCGGGCCATGGTTTGAATGCAAGTCTGAATTTAATTGTGGCCACCCTGGTAGCACACTGTTTAATTTCCAGCACACATCTACATGAACCTACAGTAACTCTAGGCCAGGAATTGTGAACAAGGAAAATTTATCTGTGATAAAGCATATCTTTTCCAAGGAGTAGTCACTCGGGGTTGATTCAAAAGTCAAATTTAAACAGATGTTTCCATGCCTTTGTGTACTGGGAAATTGGCATTGCTAATTTGTTCAGAGCATTTTGGACAGAAAGAAATGGAGAGCTCCAACTTTTGACCAATTCTTCTTTGGTAAAGGGTGAAATGAGGGGAAAATGAGAGATAGCGCAAGGCTGGCTAGTATTTCCACTTGAAAATACTAAAGACAAAGAGGTTAATGAAAGGCTCAGTGTCTCTATGGCTGAAGCAGTGTATAACCCAGTCCCTTCTGCATGGCAGAACCGTGTAATTCTCCACGGAGCTGGGAAGGATGCTCATCCCCATGGGAGGACAGACTTGGAGGGAACCCCATCTCTCAGCCTGTGCCCCCTGCAGATAGCTAATTTCTGCTGGATCAAATTAAAAGGAACAGCTAAGCTTGTGGCCAAGGTCATTCCCCAGACATTTTAAAGGAACAGGTTCCTGTTCAACCATTAATCCAAATATTTCACAATATGGTTGTTCCAGTTGATATAAAACTTCCAGTTGATATAAAAATCATGCAGAAGCCCCAACCTGGGCTTTTCTTGAAAATGGAAACCCTACCTCTAATATTACACGTATTGAGCACAGTGTGATCAAAATATTATTTGTGCCTTAAATCTCCTGGGCCCTAAAAATACAAACATCTTTAAAAACAAAAGGGAAAAATAGCATCTTTGGCATGTTAGAAGAACAACTTAACCAAGTATGAAGCAAAAGGTCACAGGTGTGTGTATATGGAAGATAGGATATAGCTCTTCTACTTCTCTTCGCCCGTATGCCCTCAGGCTGATTTAAAATAACCACTAAAATGGCAGGGTATGGTCCAAAATGCAAAACTCATTTTCAGTCCTCTCATTCATTGAAAACAGTTTCTTTTTCAAAAGCATATACTCCATTGAGGTGCTACAGTTTAGTAGCAGACATACCTTTCAAGGGTTTATTGCTTTGTAAACTCTTTTAGATTTGTATTTCCCCTCCAAATTGGGAAAACAAAGTGGAGCTGCCCCTTTTTAAGTAAATAGCACACCTTCCCCTACCTAACTGTATGAGGCCTCCAGAGAGAAAATGCTATTTATTTTTTTTTTTAAAAAATTTATTTATTTTTTTTCCGGTACGCGGGACTCTCACTGCTGTGGCCTCTCCTGTTGCGGAGCACAGGCTCTGGACGCGCAGGCTCAGCGGCCATGGCTCACGGGCCCAGCCGTTCCGCGGCATGTGGGATCCTCCCGGACCGGG
Organism: Stenella coeruleoalba; assembly: GCF_951394435.1. Taxonomy (NCBI): domain Eukaryota; kingdom Metazoa; phylum Chordata; class Mammalia; order Artiodactyla; family Delphinidae; genus Stenella; species Stenella coeruleoalba. Next base: position 97,738,153 of record NC_137154.1, on the reverse strand, counting down.
GCACGAACCCGTGTCCCCTGCATCGGCAGGCGGACTCTCAACCAGCGCGCCACCAGGGAAGACCCTGACCTCAATGTGATCCTTTATTTTTTATTCTTTTGCGGTATGCGGGCCTCTCACTGTTGTGGCCTCTCCCGTTGCGGAGCACAGGCTCCGGACGCGCAGGCTCAGCGGCCATGGCTCATGGGCCCAGCCGCTCCGCGGCATGTGGGATCCTCCCGGACTGGGGCGTGAACCCGTGTCCCCTGCATCGGCAGGCGCACTCTCAACCACTGCGCCACCAGGGAAGCCCGAGAAAATGCTACTTAACTTCCTTTGCAGTGTAGGGTTCCTAGTCCTCAAAAGAAATACGACACACATTAGCTCTGGAGAAAGTCTTCATTTTCCTAATCAACCAGCACAACAAACTGTCCTTTTGATATTTTGGGAGGCAAACAGAAAGCTCCTAATAGTTTGGTAAATTAGCAAAGAGGTGGCATTTGGATGTGGTGTTACATGTTCAAGGAGTTGTGTTTTAAAAGAAGCAGATCTGAAAAATGAGGATTCCATCAATAGAGGGATGCTTTGATGAAGCTCTGTTTTCTCCCCAGATTTATTTTTCTAAGGCAGGGGGCATGTAGGCACTAGTCCATTTATATAAACTTGCTAGGCTAACTGTACATGTTTAGGATTTCCTTGAAAAATAATTATCTTATTTTGACAGTTGGTGTTTTAAGGATAGCATAAAACTCCCAAGAATATTCTAAGAGAAGTGATGTGATAATCCAGGGCTGGATATTTTTCCATATTCATTTAATGTAAAATTCTATGGAAGAGAAACAGTGATGATTTGGCAACAATTCCTCCTCTACTCATTTCTCTGAGTGTAGATCTGGAAGGGTGGAAGAGGAAGTGTAAAATGCCTACCCCAGAACTGCTAACAAGAAAGTTTGTGGGAGGGTATTAAAAGGGAATCTAACAAGGAACGATATTCAATATCCTGTAATAAACCATAATGGAAAAGAAGATGAGAAAGAATATGTGTATTACTGAATCACTTTGCTGTACAGCAGAAATGAACACATTTTAAATCAACTATATACTTCAATAAAATAAATTAAAAAAATAAAAAAGAATCTAAGATTAGGTTTCCTTCAAAAAGTGAGCGATTTTGTAATGCCTCTCAAACCTTCAGTCCCTTTACCCAGAGTCCCCATCCCTTCGGGTGTTCTTATCCCCACACTTGCGCCGGCCACTGGCAAGGTAGAACTAAAATAAAGCCCAACAGGAACCACAAGTGCCTTGACCCCAGTGAAAGCAGCTCACCGAAGCATAAATCGAGGACTCATAGAATAATTGGTCAACATTTTGGGGGAAACAGGTTACTGTTACTGCTGCAAAATCTTCTCCCAAAAAGCTAAAGTCGTTTGACCGTCACAATCTAATTCATCTTCATACCTTTGAAAAAGTTTTGGTTTTTTTTTCCCCCTGACATAAGGGGACACTGAGGGCTAAAGGGAGTTTTGGCTTATCCAGCGTTAAAAAACACATGGTGCTGAATCCTGAGACAAAGACCTGATCTTCCTAGCTCAGCTCCTTGTGCCAGCATGCATCACTTTTCAAGGGTACCCTTGAGATCTCAGAGGAATTCAGTGGCTGCTCTGGGTTGGTTGGTAGGACCCTACTACCTTTTAGGAAGTTAACAATCAAAAGGAAAAGTTGTTTCAATATGATGCACCTGGCTGGAACCAATTTCCTGGTAGAGAGAATCAACCCTTTTGCCCACTTGAAACATTTTGAATAATTTAGAGCTTTCTTTACACATAAAGCATTAACCAGGTAGGACCTATGGACATTAAGATGGTTAATGCTAGAAGTGTTGAAACTTCTCAAAATGTTTCTTTTCACTCCTTGCAAATCTGAGAAATGATCTGAAATGGCAACTCAAGTCTGTAGCGTGGTGATCTCAACTAAGACCTGTCCTTTCTATATTAGGACTGGTTATTTTGGATATTCCAGACCACTCCATTTTATACAAGTGAACTTCAGTTGTAGGGATAATCAGTCAGAATCATTCAAGCCCAGACCGATCTTTTTTTCTAGTGTCAGATTTCACAAAACTAGTCTGTACTGTTGCCTCAGTTCTTGATTTCATTTTGTTCTTCTTGAAGCCTTAAAATACTGCATTGCAGCTAATCATACAAATGACCTCACTGCAGAAGGAAAATGATCTATCCCAGATCATAGAATTTTAGAGTAATCATGATTCTGGGGACATTTAAATACAGTGATAAAATGTGAATTAAAAGTCACTTATATCCTGTGTCAGGGTCATTATTTTCTGCCTCCAAGTAATTTCATACCTAAACCTACCTGGAAGAAACTTTAAAATTTTTTGACATCTCTGCTATTGTGATATATGATGATGGTGGCCATGCTTTGCATCCCTCCTCCCAGTTGATGTGCTATGATCAATGTTGAGCTTGTTCTTTTTATTTAACTCAAGTTAGTGTAATTTCGCAACTTCCAGGAAAACTGTTTCCTCATTGGTTGCTCATTACCTGACTTAATGTTTTGGATGATGGTGTCAGCTAAGTTGTGCCCAGGCATTCAAGAATCGTTGGGTAATTTATAAACTTGTAGAAGCATATTTGTGTCGTTTTACTTAAACAGTGGAGAAAAAGAGAGCTTTTGTCATGTTTGTGCTTTCTAAAAGCATGGTAATTATTATTACTGCCTAAAATAAAACCTACGACACAGTGTCTTCCTAACTTTTATTTTAATAATAATGTGAGATTGGATTTATTTTCATAAATATCATGATATTTTAGTTTAGTTTTTAAAAACAAAATTCCAAAACCCTTCAGTTGTGGATAAAGCAGTGTTTTTCATTATCCAGTAGGCCTGTGTGTTATGAATGCATTGAACAGTGAGCCAACCCTCAGCTTTGTTGGACTAGAACTTATCACATAAGTAGACATTATTTTTACTCCTGGTTGAGGTTAGTATAGCACATGCCATTCTGGTGAACACATCGGGACAATTGGAGAGGAGGGAGATGGCTGGTCCAGAGAAACAAGCTGGGAATTGCAAAGTGACAGATGCAGCCTTTCTAGTGACGTGACAAACCATGCTGAAAAGCAAGATATATACAGGATGACAGTTGGAGTTGGGGGATGGCCACTGAAAGACTAAATCCCTCCTTTCCTGGAAACACAGCCGAGAGGGACACTGCATTCTCTCAAGGCAGGCCTAAACTTATTCAGGAATATTCAATAAGCATGTGTTGATGGACAAATATTTTGTTGAATGTTTGCCGTCAGTCCGGGACTGGAGGAGATGTTGTTGAAATTGTGAGAGGGGTAAAAGATGTGGTGAGGGTCCTTGAAGAGCTTATCATCTGGAAAGAAATCACCAGTAAATTCAGTTCAGTTATTCCAGAACCTTGGTGGGTGGAATTATTTGTCACGCACTGTGCAGCATGCTACAGGGCAGAAAAAGATAAAGACATAGTTCCCAGCCTTAGTGTCCTCACAGTCTTAGGTAAGGATATGAACTCAGAAACAGGCTTTTGCAGTAGAAGGTGGTATTGGCAGTGTGCTGTGGTGGCAGAAGAAGTCACTGCTGCTGCTTAGAGCTGGGAAATGCTTACCGAGGGGACGATATCTAATCTGGGTCTTTTTTAAAAAAATTTTTGTTGGAGGATAGTTGATTTACAATGTTGTGTTAATTTCAAGTGTAGAGCACAGTGAATCAGTTATACATATATCCACTTTTTTTTTTTGGATTCTTTTCCCGTACAGGTCATTACAGAGTATTGAATAGAGTTCCCTGTCCTATACAGCAGGTTCTAATTAGTTATCTGATATTTGGTAGTGTGTTTATGTCAATCCCAGTCTCCCAATTTATCCCTTCCCCCCTTATCCCCTGGTAACCATAAGTTTGTTTTTTACATCCGTGATAATCTGGATCTTGACTGAAGTGTTACTAAGTGCCCAGTAAGATTCCAGACTCTTGCTTGAGGCTGCGGATTCAAAGAAGGATAAGATGGTGTCTGTTTTTGAGGAGTTCACGGTCTAAATTAGAAGACAAACGGGTTATGAACCCCCCCACCCCGACACACACACAGAGTAGAATAGGGTGTAACTATAACAGAGGTATAAACAGTTACTTAGGGGACCACAGGAGGGACCCATATCCTATTGGAGGGAGTCGAGAAAGATGGCCTACCTGAACTGTTACTCAATAGATGAGCACTGTGAATAGAATGAGATGAAGGTGTAGAGAAGGGAATAGCTAACTCTGCCTGGAAGAGGGTGAAAATTGGTGACGACTTTGTGGGGGAGATGGCATTAGTCTGGACATTGAAAGGCAAGTGGGATTTTCCCAGGTAGGGATAGACAAGAGCAGAAGGGAATCCCAAGAAGATGAGGTGGCGTGAATCAAGACCCTGGGTTGTGGAAGGGTGTGGTATGTCTAGAGGTACAAGGTCAAGTTTGGTTTGGCTGGAACCCATGGGGCATGGAAGGAATGGGGGGAAACCCATTCAGCAAAGTGGCCTGTAGCCAGAACGTGAAAGCCAGACTAAAGAATCTGTTGTCTGTTTGCTTGTTTCTGAGAGGGAGTGAGGAGCCATTATAATTGGAGGTTTTGGAAAGTAATTTGGGCAGTAGAGGGGGAAGGGATTGGAGGGGAGAAAGGTTAAAACAGTGGTTCTCAGCAGTGATGGGCAGTGTATCAGAATAACCTGGGAAGCTTTTGCAGGATACACAAGCCCAGTTTTTTCCTTAATCTTCTGTCTTTTCCCTCAACCGAGTTTCTGATGGCATATGAGGTGATGGGAAGGTAAATAGGGGTATTTTGAAAAAGCTTGGGGGGTGATACTGATACATTCTGCCCTTTGCTATTGCATTACTCTTACTCTTAAGTCAAGAGATGCTCTAGGAAGGCTGAGACAGTGGAGATGAGAAAGGCTGATTTGAGGGATGCGTGAGAGTTGGAATTAATAGGATGGATTGGAGGAGGCTGTGGTGGAGAAGAAACATGAAAAATACTTAGGTGTCTAGTGCGAGCAACTGAGAAACTATAGACTGAAGTGAGCTCACAAAGAGGAGAAGGTTTGACAAGATTGTGGACTCTACTTGAAGTATGTAGAATTTGAGGTCTCTGGAGGCATTTGGTAACATATAAGCTGGAGTTCAGGAGAGTTTAAACCACACACACCCAAGTCAATTATGCAGCAGTAGAAAACACCACATCAGTGTTTTTAAAAGGCAACAGAAAACCAGAGACAAGGGAGATTGTGTTGGCTGGAGCAGACAGGTATGTCTTTGTGGAAAAGTGGAATATGAATTGCATCTCAAGGCATTAATAGAAAATTCAACTTCAAGCGATGAAGAGATTAAAAATGGAGATTGTGTGCCAAAAGGTATGGGGTAAGAAGAAGAATGCTGTTTCAAAAGGGCAGGGCAGTAATATAAATGACTTAATAATAGAACCTAATATACCCTCATTTATTTTTCACTCCTGGAAGGAGCCATTATTATTCACAATTTATAGATGAAGAAATGGGTTCAGAGAGGTTAAACAAATGACCCACATGAGGCCAAGTGGAACAGTGGATCCTTTAACCTAGACTCTTGTTCTGATCCGTGAGGTTACGTGTCCTTGAAGGCAGTGTTCATTTCTTATATGTTGTTAAATACCTCCTGGCTAATGTGTAGCCTGAAAATACAGTAGACCTGCCAAAGATATCTGTTGAATTACAGAAACGAATCAGTTCTTTTGTGCATCAGTTTATAGTTATTTGCCGTCTACACTTAAGACTAAATGTGGAATGTAACATTATAGGACTGAACAGCACCTTAGTAATTTTCCAATCCAACCAGCTCACTTTATAGAGGAGGAAATTCATTCTCAAGAAAGGAAGTGACGTACCTGAAATCTCACACCCAGTTATTAGCAGAGCTGAGCCAGTACCTTGACCTCGATTTCTGTACCCAAGGCTTTTCTCTTGTAACATTCCATCCCAGGGAACCGTAACACTTCTCCCTCTTCTGAGCTCTCCAAAGCTCGATGGAAATGAAAAACGTGGATAGGACATAAGAGGTGACTTGATAGGTGAGAACTTTGTCTTTGTAGCCATCCCATCCAATCTTGTATTTAATGGCATGAATAAGAGAATGCTGACACAGAAATCAGATGCAGGAAGTAATGAGCAATTCCGATGAGAAAAGAACAAGCGTAACAGTGACAAACGAGGGTTAAGTGAGGTAGGGACTTCTTCCACGTGTTGTCATGGAATGCTGTGGAGTCACCTGTGTTTTGTTATCTTTTAAGTGCAAAACATGGTCTCACCTGCCTAGGACAGATGAGAAGAAATACCATCCCAGGCTAGAGAACTGATGAGGGAGCGGTGCAAGGCATGGTGGAAAGGGTCCAGTGCTGGGAGTCAGGACCCCTGGGGATGCTCATGAGCTGTGTGGTTTGGGGGACTTTGCTCTTTCAGGTTTCTTATCTGTGAACGGGAGGGTTAGATTAGGTCTGTCTAGCTTCTGTCTGTCACTGGAGCTCTCAGCTAAACCTCTGCCCACAGCTGATGAGCCCCTCCTTGCCAGCGAGTGGGTTGGGGCAGTGACTTGGGGCGGCTCTGCAGTGTCGTGGATGCGGGCTCCTAGGGGTGAGCAGAACCCCTGGGGCTGCAGGAGCATTGAGCGTCAGCCTCTGCGTTCAGTCAACACCGTGTGGGTCCCCTTGGCTCCTCTGTTACCTTCAACTTGAGCTGCTGGTGTTCAGCGGAAACCCCACCTCAACCAGTCAGCAGCGGGGAGCCCCGTCTTCTCACCTGATCCCCGGCAGCCTGTCCCTGGGGGCTCAGCTCTGCTTCTGGGGCTCTGCCCTTCACCTACATTCTGGATAAGGACCATTGCTAGATCTCACTCTTTATCTACGTATCCCATCCCGCCTCTCGAGTTCTACCCCTTTGATTACTTTTATGGCTCATTTTTTTTCTTTAAAAAAATTTATTTTTTTAATTAACCTACAGTGAAACTGACTTGCTTGCACAGTTCTGTGGATTTTAACACACGTATCCATTCATGTAATCATCACCAAAAGCAGGGCACAGAGCAGTCCCATCAACTGCAGGAAATTCTTTCATGCTCTTCCTTTGTAGTCATCGCCTCCCCTCGCCCCCAGTCCCTGGCGGTGCTGAGACGTTGAACGTGTTGTACAAATGCAGTCATGCAATGGAACTTTTTCTCGAGAACGTCTTCTTTCACTCAACCTTCGAGATTCATCAGTGTTGTTGTAGGCATCCATAATTTGTCCTTTTTAAATTGCTGCGTGATTTTCCAGTGTATGGATGTAACACATTTGGTTTATCCGTTCACTGGCAGAAGGACATTGGGATGGTTCCCAGTTTGGGGTGGTTATAAATAGAGCTGCTATAAATATCCATGTACAGGTGTGTGTGTAAACATAAGCTTTCCCTTCTCTGGGGTAAACGCTGAGAAGTCACAGTGCTGGGTTGACCCCCTGAATTTTGATCACTTCCCACCTTTGAACTAGGTGTGCCCCTCCCGTTGGATTTCTGATACTGGACTCACTCTGCTGCCTTCCCTCTTCCTCAGATGAGCGGGCCCATCTACCGGTGCATTTCTGGTTCCCTCTCTTCCCTCCCATGGTCCTCCTCTTTCTGGCTAGGAGCTGCCAGCACATAATAAAACGGGAGCCCATTTTGATTAGTCTAAATCTGTTTCGGCTCTGAATTTGTGGTGGTTTCATTATTGCACCAGTTTTGTAGTGCCCTCTGCTGGCTGATTCACAAAGCTGGCTTTAGGCCTATGCTAGGGGAGAACTTGTAGGTGCCACGGGAGAAAGAAAAATAATTGGGAAGGGACGCGGTTGTGGCGCACTAACGTTGTCGTGACAGCCTGACGGGGACTCTTCCTGTATTTGATGCTACACATATAGAGAAATGCTGTAATATTTTTGTGGAACCCTACAATATTGTGCCTGTCTTCTCAATTGTGGGCAAAGATGGGCTGTCTGGAAAGCTGGACTCAGCCTGGAGCCTGTTACCCACATTGCTATTTTGTGAAGATATCCGCATACAAATGACTCAGATCTAAACATTCAAAAATGCTCTTGGAGGGCCATCTGGTTCTTGTTGGTTCTAAAAGCCTCGTTCAGCCTGGTAGATGGATCCAGTACAAAAGATAGTGAGGGCTCTTCATTCAGGTTTAAATAGGTTCCACTGACCAAGAAGAGAAGCAGCCTTTATAAAATAGCTGGTACTGATGCTCCCAGAGCCGGGGGATGAGGATTCTGCCTCGTAGGTCAGCGGGAGGCTGATAAATATTTAATTGATGATCATGCACTTGCATGGAGGCTTTGGAACACACACACACACACACACACACACGCGCACACACACAGAAACACAATTTGGTATCATCATGGAACACGTGATCATTTGTTTGGTATCTGAAACGGGCTGGGAATTAGGCTGACCCAGCATGTCAGGCAGTGAGGTCTGTCCGAACCTCGGGGTCCTCGTGATGTGTCATTTAATTCGTGAAGACAGCGCTGCCAGCCTTGCAGTTTGAATGGTGGTGCTGATGGACTTGCCATTTGCACTCGCTAGCTACTGACCTTTCTGATCAAAGGTATGGCCGTACGTTCTGTGACCAAGGGACAGGGGGTGTCTCCTCTCTGGGAGGCTGACAGGCTTGGAAAGGGAGGGAATCCTGTGCTCTCAGCCTCAGATTTGCGCTCCGACCACCTCCAGACAGAGACTGGGCATCTAGGGAGGAGGATGCTGGGTACCGGGGAACATGAATTGGAGGCGGCCGCATCAGGAAGCAAAACGCATGACATGGCGCTCGCTCCTTGATTAACCTTTTGTTTCTCTGAGCTTTACCTCTCTCATCTGGAAGTGGCACCAGGGGAGGTGTGCTGGCGCTTGTGCTTTCTTTAGTTTATGCAGACAAAACCACAGTATATCCTGTACTAAGACGGTGTAATTCATACTTTAAGGCTCTCTCACTCCTGAGGATGCCAAGTTATCGGAAGCAGGGATTGCATCTTACTTCTCTCTACCCCCCAGCTCAGCACAGCACTTGGCCCAAAGAAGAGGCAAAAAGGGAGCGTGGTGAATGCTGTGGGTAGAGGTGTGGCTTTTTAAGGGCGTCCGTGAGTTTCATGAAGTTTATAAATGTTGGGACTTTGGGAAAATCATTTCACCTTTGCCTCGGGTAATCTGTCTTTCTCGTGTGCCCTCTCAGTAGAGACGCCGGTGTTCCACATCCTGTTGGACTCATCTCTCCAGGACGGTAGCGCTCCGGAAAGAATTCCCTACCGAAGGGGAACCAAGAGCCTGGAGGATCTCTTAGAAAGAAACCGGTAAGTCCTTACCAGCCATTTTCTAAACAAATAACTACAAAGTTCACCTCAGTATCCGCTGTCCTCATCTGAGAACACCAAGTGAAACCTCTTAACAGTCGAGAGTAAAAGTTAATGATGTGGAACTTTTTAGTTTGTCCCACTATGTCTCTCCTGTGGCCGTGGCACTTAAAATGATTTCTAACTGTTAATGGAGAAATTTTGCGTGATCGGTTTTTATAAACCATCTGGTGAGGCTTATGGTCTGCAAGGAAGACTTGGCAGGACTCTGCAGGTGACCAGCTTTCTTCCCCACGGGCTCCCCTCTCCTCTCAGTGTTCCACACTGTCACAGAGTCTTCACATTTTTGTGAGTGGTTTCTATTGGACCCTAAACCTAGCCTGGTCTCTTGTGGTGTAGCTGGGGCACCAGAGACTTAAGTTACCTCCTGATGAGTTTACTGATGATGGTGACTGCAGTGCCTGTATTTTTAAAAAATTTGGTAAAATATATATAGTATAAAAATTACCACCTTAACCATTTTTAGGTGTTCAGCTCAGGGGTATTAATTGCAGTCCCACTGTCACGTTACCATCACCACGGTCCGTTCACAGAACGGTTTTCATCTCACAGAAGTGAAACGCTGCACTCGTGGATCAGGAACTGCCCATTCCTCCCTCTCCTGCCCTGGCAACTACCATTCTACTTTCTGCCTCTGTAAATGACAGGTGCTCTAAGTACTTCATAGAACTGGAATCATATAGTATTTGGTTTTTTGGTGACTGGATTATTTCCCTTAGCATACTGTCCTCAGGGTTCTTCCCTATTGCAGCGTGTATCAGAACTTCCTTCTTTCTTGAGGTTCAGTAATATTCCATTGTATGTATATATCACTTTTTTTTTTCATCCATTCATCTGTTGATGGACACTTGGATCACTTCCACCTTTCGGTTATCGTGAAAAATTCTGCCATAAGCACAGATGTACAAGTATCTCTTCAAGACCCTATTTTCAATTCTTTTGGGCATGTACCCAGAAGTGAGATTGTGAAATCAAATGGTAGTTCTATTTTTAAGTTTCGGAGGCACCACCACACTGTTTCCCACACTGGCTGCATCGTTTTACATTCCGCCAACAGTGTGCAAGAGTTTTGATTTCTCCGCATCTTTTCTAACACTTAAACTTTCGGGTTTTTTGATGGTATCCATTCTAATGGGTGTGAGGTGGTATTTCATTGTGGTTTTGATTTGCATTTCCCTGATGATTAGTGCTGTTGAGCATCCTTTCCTGTGCTTATCTGCCATTTGTATGTCATCTTTAGAGAAATGCCTATTCAAGTCCTTTGCCCATTTTTGAACCGAGTTCTTTGTTTTGTGGTTGAATTGGAGGAGTTCTTTATATATTCTGGATCCCTTCTCAGATACACAATTTGTAAATATTTTTCTCCATTCAGTGGGTTGCCTTTTCACTCTGTTAATCGTGTCATTTAATGCGTAGAAGTTTTAAATTTTGATGTAGTCCAATTTATCTCTTTTTTTCTTTTTCTGTTTGGCTTTTGATGTTACATCCAAGAAATCATTGCCAAATCCTGTTTCAAAACTTTTCCCCTACATTTTCTTCTAAGAGTTTTACAGTTTTCGGTCTTACATTTAGGTCTTTGATGTATTTTCTGCAGTGCTTGTTTTTACCCCTTCCTAGACACTGAATTTCTTGAGCACAGAGACTGTGGCTGTTCATCTTTTTATTCTTAGCACTTAGAATATACCTGGCACATAGTAGGCGCTCAGTAAATTATAGTTGAATGAAACAACTTTATCAGACACGATGAGACTAAATCAAAGGCTATATTTATAGTGATTTGCCATTTCCATAATAATAATTATAGCAGACTGTCTTGGGGACCCAAAAAGAAATCTCTGAAATAAAAAGATGTCATACTGGTTTCAAGGACTTTTTGGCATTTTATTTATTTACGTTTTCCTGAGGATGTTTAATGGCATATTTGAATATTTGTCACACTAATTGTGTTCTCATCACACTTGACCCCGAGTGCCTTTCTCATGAGCTCTGTGCACAGTGAGCCTCCATCATGATGAAAACGATTGGTCAGGGTTGTTCTACCGTGCATGTGGGTCCCTGAAACCCTGCATCAGCCAGTGGAGGAGGTGGGCCCTGGATTGCTAGCTGGCCTTGGGAAACTTATTCCACACCTCCGTGTCTCCCTTAGTTTCCTCATTTATAAAATGAGAGTGTCTACAAGTTTCCTTCTAGTTCTAAAATGATGAAAGTTTAGGTATTGGTGATTGATAGGACATTTCAAATAGGAATAGAAATTCAGCCACTTCTGGGAAGAAGTAAAGACAAGATTCACCCCCATCCGGCCTCTCCCCGAGAGCCTTCCTGCCTCAGAAACGACCTGAGAGTTGGGTAGAGAGACCGCTGTGCCACCTTTGCAGTTATGTTTCTGCTTATGCCCCACGTGAAGGCAGGGAGGGCAGGGGCTGAGTCGAAAGCAAAATTCCTATTATAGTTGTTGTTGTTGTTGAATCAAGGACGTCTTCTCCGCATCTCAGCCATTCCAGAGCCAGTTGTCCTGTGCCTGCATGTGTGTGAGGCACAACCGGCTGGAGAGATAAGAGAGCTCTTGTTTACACTATCAGCTGAAACCAAACCCCATACATCCCACACGGTTCCTGGGTGGGTTTCTGCCATGGGAGAGGCAGTTACAAGTACAGCCTCCCTGGTGGACACCCTTGCAGGAGGTCGCCTGAGGTGTACCAGTGTCTGGCTCTGAGGCCTGCCTCTGCTGTGGCCATCATTTGACCTTTCTGAGTCTGGGTGTCGGGTCATCTTTACGGTGCCAATCAAACAGCAAGGCCTGGCGAGGGCATCAGGGAAATCTGGGCTCGCACCTCTACTATTTCCATCTGAATGAGGTTTGGGAATGTGACTTACCCTCACTGGGAATGGGTTTCCACAAGTGTAGGGGTTTTATCTGCTGTTTTGCATAGAGAATTGGGTTGTCAAAAGAAGGGGCAAAACTAACTTCTACTGAGCACCTTCTGTGTGCTGAGCCCTGTGTTATATGTTTATAGAAATTAGCTTGTTTAATGCTCAAATGGTTCCATGAAGGAGCCATTGTTAGGCTCCTCTTAGGATGGGAAAATTGGTGCTTGGAGCGTTGAAGTGCCTTGTTCAGAGCCACACAGCTGATACACAGCAGGAGCAGGACTCCAGCGCACATCTAAGTGATGTGGGTCTAAAGCCAGTGCCTTCCCCACATCATTAGACCTGGACGTAGAGTAAAGTGAGTGTGTTCTGGACTCATGGGGGCCCCGTCTCCCCCTCCTTCCTCTGCTCACGGTGCTAATTTGCTTCCCTTTTGGGCTCCTGAGAAGGGGAGCTCTCTCAGCCTTTGAGTCTTCTGGCCTTTACCTTTGCTGAAGAGCAGATACCCCCTATTTTCCCCAGAAGCCATGTTTTCAAGCAAATGAAGTAACTTTTGGTTAAATTTGGGGGGTGGGGCCAAAATGATCCCCAATACAGAGATCCAAGCACAAGTAAGGTGCCTCTACCCGTGCTCCTGCCTTGAAGTCATTTCCTTTCCTCCCTCTTCCTTTTCCTAAACATATTCTTCAAAACCTCATTTTCCTTGGGGGCCCTGGTAAGTGTGATCGTGTCCAGATTTCCACGCTGGGGCCTGGGGTTCACAAAAGGCCAAGTTGACGTCCATTCTGCGTCTGGCTTATTTGATGCCAGAGGACTGCTGGGGTCTCCTGAGAAGCCGGGAGAGATTTGCTTCCTGCAGAGGTTTGGATAAGCCCCAGCTAATCTCCATGGCTTCTTAAGGGCACACCTGCTTGTCTGCCAGCCAGCAGCCTCGTCGCTCATTTCCCGTGGGACAGCTGGGGTCAGAGGGCCTCCAGAGAGCCTTTTATCCCCCGCCGACCCACCAGGCCCCCCTTAGCAGCACCTGGGCCCACACAGAAGACTTCCTTTGAGGGGAGGTTGAGACGTCCCTCCCCGAATGGGATCTGGTGCCCTTTTCCTCCCTTCTAAGAAAGCATTTAATTCAGGCTTTATCATGCCTGGCTCAAACTTTATCTCACTGGGGTGAAGCTGATCTGAATTAGTTTCTGGGCTGCTGAGCTGTGAACACGTAATAGGTGCTCAGTAAATAAAGATGATGTCTGATTATGATCTGCTTGGCATCCAGGAAAGATACACTGTCAGCTTTCCCTGTGTTTCATCCCCGGAACGTAATAGTAACGCTGATAATATTAAAACGGCAGAGAATTCAAAAGTCATTTCTGTTTAGCTGTGGGAGTTAGAGGATCTCTCCTCCCTCTTTTCCCAATGAAAATTGCAGAAAGTGAGAATCAAAACAATGGATACTTCCTTTCCTCCCAAGATGGACTCTCCCCTGGACCAGCAGTGGGCACTGTGCATGCCCTCACCCCATCTTATTCAAGCACAGTAGACAGCTGTATCAATAAGCAGCTATATCAGAAGGGATTGAGAAAGAAACTGAGCTTTTCGTTTCTAAAAGTTTAAAATTTTAGTTTCTAGTTTAGTTTCTAGTGGGTATGTGTATGCGCCAAGCTTTTTGTGTAGGTCATCTCAGTTGGTCCTCACAGCACCACTTTGAGGTTGGTAGCATCATCCTGATTTTAAAGATGAAGAGACTGAGGTACAGAGAAGGGAAAAGACTTGCTCAACTTCACCCAATGGTGAAGTCATGGTTCTTGTTCAGATCTGGATGGCTCCCGGGTCCCCGCTCTTTCCCTTTCACTCTGTGTTTCCCAGGGGTGGAACAATTGTGAACGCATTACATCTGCCCATCTGAGATCCTTTCCCAAATAGCCATGATCCACAAAAAGTTCTTTGGACATGAAAAGCTTCTCACTAAGTCTGGAAATGTGGAATCGGCTAACCCAAACCTTCAAGTAATTGGAATGATTCTTGTATATTTCAGTTTTAGTTGAAAGAGAGAAAGGAGTGGCAACCCACTTAGTTTAGGAGTTTAGACAAGGCGTTTACTTCTCGGATGCACGTTTATTTCAGTAGGATTTTTTTCAGCTCAATAATAATATACCTTCTGCTCTATTGAACTATGACTTCTAAAGTTTAGAAGGATGATCCAGAGGTGTGGCAAGGGCATACATCATTAAAGAGGGCCGAGGAAGAGCATAGAAGGAAAGAGTACTGATTTTGAAAGTCTTAAGAACATTGGCTTGAACCCCCATGCCACCCATAGGTCCTGGCTCTAGGCAACTCCATCACTGGAGCCTTCAGTTCCATCAGCTGCTAGTAGGCATGTAGTGCCTTAAAAGGTTGTGAAAAGTCAACGAGATAGCATGTGTATCAGTCACCTAGTGCAGGGAATGTGCATTGTCCCTGCTCAGGAAATGCTAGTTTTCTTCATAAAGCAGAAAGTTAATATTTAACCACAAGTAAAACAAAATGGATATTGGTCACTTAGAATTTTTCCATTTTACTCTTTGGGTAGCATCTGTGAAATGGGTCAGGAGGGCTGGGGAGACTCAAGACCATTTCCCTTGGCAAAAGCGCCCTGGGAATTGTGCTCCTGATGTGGAATTTATATCCTGGCAGTCAACTCTCTGGCTCCTACATTATTCCTGCTTCCGTCAGTGTAGGTCCTCACAATGATAGGCCATATATTGAACAACAGCAAAGACAACAAAGATGTCGAGGTCTGGTAACCCACAGTAGAATTTACCAGTTTATTGCTTTAACTCAACAACCCAATTTTCTCTAAGCAGACTCAGTCACGGGAAGCAAATGGTGTAGCACTAGGCTGAGATCTCCTTGCTTTCTACATTTCTCTATAATCCATTGTTTTATGCCTCCACTCTCTGCCTGAGTATCTCACGCGCCTTCAGAGGTATTTGTTCTTGTTCCTATGAATCCAGACAGGCCAAGTGTGCGCCAGGAACCCTGACACCATGAAGAGCGTGAGGAAGAGAATGGCCTCGAAACACGTTGTATTTGCAGATGAGTCCTTAACACTGGGGTTTAGGTTACTGTCTGACTTTATAGCGAGGCCGACCTTGGTGTGAATCCTTGACTTACTGCTTACAATCTTTGAGCTTTAGTATCCTTATTAGTCAGATGTATCTGGCTCGTGTAATAAGTTCTCAATACATTTAAGTCATTAAATGAAGTTTGCTTTCTGTTTATCCTACTGTTAATAACCTCATTTAGCTACCTCCCAGTCTCTTCTGAGACTGACGTGTAGTTTATCCCCGTCATTCTAAAAATAGTTCACATTATCAGTGTTTTCTCTTTGGATTGGCCAGATGGGCACTGCACTCTTTGGGGCTTCTCGGTTGAAGACAACACAATACTGTAACCATCCCTGGCTCCTGCTTTTTCTTTCCTTGCCTCTCCCTCATTCTCTCCCCCCAAGGAGGCGGGGGAGTCCCAGTGACAAGGTCGACATGGCAGATGTAGGGCTTCCATCAGGAGTCCTGCCCGTGGAGGACATTTTATTTAAATTTGCAGTGATTTGCTTCCTACTGCAGATGCTTCTCTTTAGCGTTATTGATCTCCTCTTTCTACTGAGCCACGTCAGATGTCTTTGACCCTGGTTTGCACCAGGAGCAGTGGAGGGGCCGCCCGAGACTGTCTGGCATTGTGATTGAATTCAGTTCCTCTTTATGTTTGCATAGGCCTTTTTCATTCTGCCTTGAAATGGGTTGTGCCATTGCAGGTGGGGTCCAGAGTCTGCATCCTTTGTGTCACGCCTCTCAATATAGTAACGACTTCTCTCAGGATCAGAGTCTCTTTCCTGGATGGATCAGCCTGTCCCAGGGTGGGAAGGACTCTCAAAGCTTGGGTTTCTTCTCTAGGAAATTGGCCAATATAGTTTCTGAATAAAACTAGGAGGGGCCTGGAGAAGACATTATTTAATGAGCACATATAAACAGAAATGATAGCATGAGATGGGAAGGAAAGGGGAATAAAGACTAAAAGTAGGGACGCCATCTTCTTTCTTTTTTTAGAGTTGAAAGTTTTCCTGAATTATCTCTAGGGCTTCAGCGAGAAAAGAAGTCAGGGGAATTGTGTCTTTACTGTTTTATATGACCCATCCAAAGAACAGCTAAAAATATTAGTCTCCCCAAATCTCTCTGGCCCATCACACTGCCCTGCTCCAGCATGCCACAGCCCGTGAACTCAAGCCCATTTCTTTTCTCTTTTATTCTGGATCCTGCATGATAACCCAGGACACCTGCCGATAGTGCTGTCTCACGATTACTGCTTCTGGACACGTTGAAGCCTTGAGATCCCTCAGAGAGAAGAGTAATAACCCTGGGGGAGATAGAATAGCCCTGCTTGAAGCATTTAATTTTCATAAGAGAATGATGATAACTTAAATCAGTAGCAAATATATTGCAGAGAAATAGGCCCCTGGTCCACAGAGAAGGGATCAATAAAGGCTCTGCCAACATGGTGAAGTAAATCAGGGAGTTGGGGTAATTACTTAAATTTTCTCAAGAACCTCTGCTCAGAAGGGGTTTAATTTGATTGCTTGCTTTAAATTTATTGTCCCCTCAATTCATCAACTTTATCAGATTTGACTCGTGTAGGCCCAATCTCCTCTCTCTGTCCATTTCTCTCTTTTTCCCCGCCCCCTTTCTGTCTCTCTCCCTCTCTCTTTTCCTCTGTGTGTGTGTGTGTGTGTGTGTATTTTTCTAGGCAGCCGGAAATTGAGTGATGATCCTCTACCAATAATCTCATCCTTAGTCTAAACTTCATTTCCTTCCAGGACTGACAATATTATCAAAATTGTTAACAAATCAGTGTGTTAAATTACGGTTCCTAGGAGGTGAAAGACACATAATTGACTATCACACCATTACCTTTAGTACAGTTCTTTCTGTATAATATAATTATTTTATGTTTTTGCTGGCATGGCTAGCACCAAGCATCCCAGTACATCACATACACTCTGTTGCTTTAATCTGTTGCCATGACAACCTCCACATTCTCCCACAGCAACAAAATTTAAATATGTATCTATGAATCTGAAGAAACAACTATAAGATTAAATAAAGTTCTACTAACATCAGTCTGTTTCATATAGCATTCAAGATGATTTCCATAACAACAATTATTGGATATAATTGCATGCGATGTAATCCATAATTAATCTTTCCTGGAAAAGTACAAAGTAATCAGGTTCTTTCATAGGCAAATGGGTGAATGCCCTATTCAGTTATTCACCATCTTTTGAATGTCTATGTATGCCACTGTGTTAGGCTCATGAAATTAGTTAGGGTACACTCCAGTGACAGCCCAAAAATATATAAAGATTTTTTTTTTTAATGGAAGTATGGTTCTTTCTCTTGTAATAATCCAGTACATTGTTTCTAGTCAGTAGTAGCTTTCTTCAGTGCAGTGATCCAGAGACCCAGGTCTTTCCATCACATAGCTCTGCCAGCTGCTGAGCCCTGTTAACTTCTGCATCTAGCTAGTGGCAGGCAGAAGAGAGCATGGAGTTGTGGTGTGCTGCAAACACCTCGAAGGGACATACATCACTTCTGCTCATTTTCCATTGGCTAAAACTAGTCACATGGCCACCCCTAGGTGTAAATGGACCTGAAAAACCTAGTCCATGGCTTGGTAGAAGCTTCTCAGCAGCAACTCTATGAGAGCAGGAGAATCATGAATTTTAGTAGATAGCTGGCTTGCTCTGTCACCGTGCAGGTAGATAGAAAGAAGAGGAAGGTGTGCTTCAAACACATGAAGGGCTCACAGCTTGCCAGGAGAAAGTCATATGGTAGTAAAGGAGTGAACTGAGTGCCACGGGGAGAGCTTGCTTCTGCTTGGCAGGACTGGGGAGGTTGGTGGTGGTGCCTTCACCACAGTGGTACCTTGGATTGCCAAGGAGACGTACCTGATAGTAATTGTAAAATACTGGACTTGCTTAATAGCATGTGTGTAGGAGTGGGAGGCTAGAGGAGATGGGAGTGAAGAGGAATAATTAGATAATGTAGTTGTCTCTGTTGATTCTCAAGTGATAAGCCTGTATTTCTCCCTCACTCTCCACTTGCCTTATCATGAGTGGGTGACCTTGATGAGACATTTTCAATGTGGTATCTTTGGTTTCTTTTAATCTCCTGTCAGTTGCTGTCACTGTCAGCATGACCTAGCTCCAGTGAAACATTCAGCTTTCGTTTCTGCCTTAGAAGGAATGTTAAATTATGAGGAAATGTCAGGATGGGAGGAAGCCAAACACATGGTGGACACATTACTTGAGGGGGTCACTGAAGGACACTGACCTCTTCTCTCAACGTTACAAGGTTTAAGGAGGCCTGTATTTTGACCTTCCGGATTCTTCTACAGTTGGAGTTGATATAACTTGTCACTTAAGCACTGTCTGTCTCGAGTGCTGACTGCCATTGTGTTCTAGCCAGGTGAATTGTAATCGACACCTACTTGCCTGGAGTGGGAATGACCAGTTATCAGTTTACCAAAAGGCTCCAAGGCTCTGGACATAACTCTCATTGGTCGGTGAGGTGATTGTCATTGGATTTGTGGTTGTAATGTTCTTTGAGGTGTGCTCAGGAAAGAAATACCAAAATGCAATGGCCACTGTAAAAATGCTTTGAAAAGTTATAATGACTTCAATACAAATGAAAGAAGGTACAGAGTAATGATTTCAAATGGAGAATTTCCCTAGTGACACTTACGTGAAGCACTGTTCAACTAATCTATCGTACCTAAGGAAAAGCAGGAGTCGGGTTTGTGTGAAGCATTTTAGTGACTCTTTGGGATGCTCGCCAACCATAGCAAGAGATTAAGAAGGATAAAAGAAAAGCCTTCAAGTATTTGGAGATTGGTTTGGGAGACACAGCCAACAAGCATGAAATAATTGACAAAACGTGAATTTAAATGCACAGACAGGCAGGAGAAACAGAGGCAGTTATTTGGATAATTGGATCAAAACCCCTTATCTATGAATACTGTGCATTTTTATACGTTTTGCCATATAAGAGATTAGTTTTCTCTCTTTGAAAGCCTTTTTTTGTGTGTGTGTGTGTACGTGGGCCTCACACTGTTGTGGCCTCTCCCGTTGCGGAGCACAGGCTCCGGACGCGCAGGCTCAGCGGCCACGGCTCACGGGCCCAGCCACTCCGCGGCATGTGGGATCTTCCCGGACTGGGGCACGAACCCGTGTCCCCTGCATCGGCAGGCGGACTCTCAACCACTGCGCCACCAGGGAAGCTCCTGAAAGCTTTCTAAGGAAAAAAAAAGAGGAGAATTTCATAGTTTAACTTGGTTTTCAGAAATTGGCCCTTAAGTTTTGGTTGTAGCTTTGCTTCTCCTTCACTCTAAAATAGTTAGTATTTTAATAAAATAAAAAAATGGAAGTCATAGACAAAAAATAATAAATACAGGCTTCCCTAAAATGATCACTTTATTTTCTGCTTTTCTAAAAAATAAAATAAAAGTCAGCCACTTAGCAGCCTGAGCCTGCGTATCTATACATCTATAAATGTATAAACATCTCATATTTTTCTAGAGGTCTTGGATTCTAAGAAACACATTGAGTGTTTCTACTTTTCATTATGGTTGCTTTTGATATACCCCACATTTGATTCGTTGAATAATGGAAGTTTTAATCATGATGTAGCCTGTCTGCTCCCCTCCACTTTTTCTCTAAGCACTGGTCTTCCTTTCACCCTATTCCTTATTTTCTCTGGACTTGAATCTCTTCAGGTTTAGTGCTTGGACTTCAATGAAGTTCTAGACCTCAAAAAGGCCAGGTGCCTCCCAAGTCTTCTAATCTATATCTGCAACACTGATGACGTGTTTGTTAAACAGTTTACTCTTTTTTGTGAAGCTTTATGTTCTCTGGTTGGTTGTTGATGGGAGAGATGACCCCAAATGTCTAAGATGTGCTGAACTCTAAAATGTCTACATTGACTTTGGCCAGAAAAGAACACAAGCTAAGACCCACTACAGACAGGTGTGTCTGAGTGATGAGCGGGGGCCAGGGGAGTTTATCCTCAAGGCACATAGTTAGGCCCTTGGGGCCCAGGCAGCATAAAGGAACACTGCAAAGTGTTTGAGTGAGAGTAGAGTTGACCATTTTCAGCAGTTTCTCCCATGTAATGCACAAGAGGGCTTTCCAGCAGGGATGGGAGGTCCCAGTGATGTCCATATTATAGAATAACCTTGGTGATCTTCTTCTGAGGTCATTGAATCATACAACTTTCCAGTTAGAGGTCGTATTTGAAGTCTTTGGCTCTAACTTTCTAACAACTGAATACAGTACTCTTGACTAAAGGCTGTTCAGCCTCTGTGTGGACCCCAAAGTTATATCAGTAATAAGAAAATGCCATCATTTTATCTCTCTCCCAAATAATTATAAGTTTCAAAAGAGCTCTGAGTGGCTAACATGAAGATCAACTAGCTAATGTAGATCCCAACCAGAGTTTTAATCATGGCGGTAGCAAATATTCTGCATTTAATATTGGGGAGTAACTGCTGACTGTTAACTGCTTTGTTAATAAGAAAGCAGCCTGCAGTTTTAGAAAATCAAAGCATCTTCAGTATCAGGTATATAGTCATTTAAGTCCCTCCTCAAACCTGAGATGCCCCTACTCTGGCAGTGTTTGAATAAGGATTGATGACCAGTATGGGAAGGAATTGGGACCACTGACTGAAACCCACTAATACTAAACTACTAATACTTTCTGCTTCTTATCCGTCTTTCTGCTTTATGTTCTTTTCCTCCCTTCTAGTCCCATTTTTTTTCCCCCTCCTGTTCTTTACAACTCTGATCTGTTCTCCAGTGTATACATACCTTGTGATTAACTGTGACAATTAAAAATCCCAGACCACCGTTTACCCGTTTTTATCACAGGTACTGCGAACCTAGAGTGTGCATACTGGGAGGCAAAGTAATTATGAATGTATCTTAAGCAAAGTCAACTTCAGAGGTAGGTTTGCACGTGTGCGTATTTGTTTATTTATGTGTGTAGAGGGGAATTATAATAATATATAAAACAGATGTTTAGAATTACCGTCTCTCTAAACTTTTCCATAGCAATGCTCCTCTGCATGAGGACCACATTATGTCTTAGATTTCTGCAGCCTTAGAAATAACTAAAAAATATGTCAATCATAAATTTTTTTAAATCCTCAGAACACACCCATATATCAACACATCTTATTGTTCAGTGTCAATACTGTTTTTGCTCAGTTGGACTATATTGTATCACATCTTGTGCACGTGGGCTGGTGGCTGGCTTCCGGGGTTTAGCACATATCTATTTATCTAGCTAACACTTGGTAAATGGCAGTGATAAATGATCATGTACTTCCCTGGAGCACAAGTGTATTTCCAAAGGTCAAGGCATTTGAGTGATCTGGTGACGCTCTGAAGGTGGAAATCAGAAGCCACAGGACAGAACAATAGGAAAAGCTGCAAGTGAAGTGAATGAGGGAGCAGAGTGGCCCCGAGCTGGGAAGCGCTGCATGGCAGGACTCTTGTGCTTTCTCACAAATACTCTTTCACAACAGTTCCTGAACTCGGTGAACACATAACCTCGGGGCCTAGTGATGCTAGGGCCTCTGAGAGGGCCCTGCGTTCTCTGTAACTGCTTGTGTTAGAGTGAAATGTGGTGGAAATCCTGGAAGGAAGCTGCTTCATTGTCTTGGAGACACATTTTTGTCATCCTTCTCCCTCAGAGGCATTTTCTGTAATCATCTGCTTTGCCACTTAAAAAGCCCTTTACTGGCATTCACTAATGAAGCTCACAGTTCCATGGACTGTGGTTCCCGGTTTTCAGAGCCTGGGTTATTAGATACAGAGCAGTTAGGGTAATTTCCCAAGAGCAGACTGTTTTGATCTGAAATGAACCTAGACATTTAGGATGCTAGTTCTAAAATGCTATTCCCCAGCCTTTCTGGATCTGAATTGCAATTCTTTTATGTATGACTTACTGAGTAATTTGTTTATTCATTCCACACACATTTACTGAATGCCATTTTGTACTAGGTTAGATGTTTGAGAAACTAAGACAAGTAAGATGTGGTGTCTACCATGGAGGACTTCAGTCTAGAGGGAGAGAGAGACATAAACAGAAATAATTGCAGTATCACGTGGCTGAGGCATCAGAGGGGAGTAACTGAACAAGTACAGATGACAGAGCCCCCGACTCTGCCTGGGCACACCGGAGGCTAGCGGGGGCAGTTTGAGATCTGACGAATTAGTAGGAGTTTGCCAAGCAGCCCGAAGGGGGCAGTGGTCTTTTCCATTCTGACTTACCTAGGTAAGCAGCATCCTCGCTTCCTTTCCTAGAACCCTCCTTGCTAAGAAGGTTCAAACCACCTGACTGATGTGAGTTTCCTCAACTTCTTTCCATATCCACATTTCTCCTAATCTTCACCTTGCTTCCCTTCCCTCTCCTTGAATCAGAGGAGGAAGCATCTTCCTCTTAGCTGACCCTAGAGCTCCCAGCAGAGCCGCACGAGCTCTCCAGGTTCTCTCCGCGTTCACAGATCGGCTACAGCTCTCTCCTGCATCTTTATTCTTCCTCTACTTATAAGTGCCACTCTGATCATGAACAAGAGACAACCTCGTCTGGAAGGGGGAACAGCGCCTTTGAACTAACATCCATCTCTCGCCTGCCTTTTGTTACCAGCATTTTTGAAAGGTAAGCCTGCGCTCAGTAGCCTCACTCTCTGACCATCCCTTGTGACCTGGCTTCATCCTGCACCCTTCATGGGATCTGTGTGCTCCCTTTATAGCACTCCCCACTGTGCCACCACCTAGTGGCTCTCTAGCTCACCCTCCTTTACATCCCCGGAGCGTGTGACGCAGCAATGACTCACCTGCTTGCTTTAAAACTTCCTTTCCTCGTGCTTCCATGACACAGCATTCTGCTGCTTCTCTTTGCTGTTACTTCTCTTTCTCACCCTTACTAGTTCTTCCTTGATTTTCCCATTTGGATTTGGTAGCGCTCCTCAGCTCTTTCTTCAATAGTTTTATGATTTTTGTCTCCCCTGAGTCTTATCATAGGCCGGCTTGCTTTATAATGTTCTTTTCAAGGCCTGTATCTTATTCATGATGACAAGAAGCAGCACTGCAGAGTGGTTGGGAGTGCAGTCGGGGTCAGGCAGCCTGGGTTTGAATCCTAGCTTTGCTGCGTGACCTGGGGTAAATGACTTAACCTCTCTGTGCTTGTCTCCTTACCTGTAAAACGAGGGTAATGAGACCTTTCTGACAATATGCTTGTGAGGATCAAATGAGTTAACTCATACGAAGTGCCTAGAACAGTGACAGGCACATGGTAAGAGTCTAAAAGTGTTAATTCTCTGCATTTACATCCACCACAGCACCCAGCTCATGCGCGATATTAATATTTTTATATACGTTTATTTAAAATAAACAATTAATTATAAGTAATCAGCATTCCATAAGTTCATTATTACCATCGAGACTTACTCTTGGCAGACTTTGGCCCAATCATTTTCTTGCTGCACCGCATTTCATCCTCAGTTCAACCCTAGAAATGCCGTTTTATCTCCATTTTGCAGGCGAGGTAGCCGGTCTCTGAGAGGTTAGGGGGCCTGCCCCAGTTCACACGGCTTGTGGTGGAGCCGGTCTGTGGTGGAGAGTGATGGCTCTGAACTGCTGTGCTCTTAGCAGGTGTTCCCTAAGTGCCAGCTGATTGACACATTCAGGAATGTTCCTCAGCCTCCTCCTAACGGTCCAGAGCCGTCAAACATTGCTCCGTGGTGAATACCCACTCTGTGTTGCCATGTGGAGTTTGAGAATTACGGCGTTTTATAAAGTTACAAAAGCCGAACTTGGAATTGCATCGCCTTGCATTCACCTGGGTTCTCTAGTTATTTTACCGATGCTTCTTTGGATTCACTGTCGCATCTTGCGTTCTGAGGGCAAGGGATACTGCCTTCTACTACTTTCATGTGTCCTCTGTAGCGTCTGGGGCAGCCCTGTGTCCAAATGTTTCTTACTCTTACACGTAACAGGCCAAAAGTTTTCTTTTTTTTTAATACTTTAATTTATTTTGGCCGCACTGCACATCTTGCAGGATCTTAGTTCCCTGACCAGGGATCAAACCTGCGCCATCAGTAGTGAAAGCGTGGAGTCCTAACCACTGGCCTGCCAGGGAATTCCCCAGGCCAGAAGGTTTGACAGAAGCGAATTCAGCTTGAAGGACCTTAGAGACAGGATCCCTCCCCCTCACCCCTAACCAACAGCTCCTCTGAAAAGACTTCCTGGGTCCCACCCGCTTCCACCACCCTACCTCCTTCTACCTTCAGGTCAGAACTGGTCACCCCTGGTCTGCCCAGCCCACTCCCAGCACTCATGACACCTCCCCATTAAACGACAGAGCACCCTGGCCTCTGCAGTCTAGAGGACTTACTCCTGTTACAGATCAGGGACCTATCAACCTGTTTCATTTTCTTTGTGCCTAGCTGTGCTCAGAAAGTAGAAGGTTCTCAGTAAATACTAATCCGATAAAGAAATGAAGGAGACTTTTTAATGAAGCTTTCTCAGTCTCCCTAAGAATTTGCAGGTGGCAGTAGCACTTGATTCCTTGGGTTCCTCAGGTAGGAGTGGGGGAAGATTTAGTCCCTGGGAGTGTGTATTTTCTGAGCATGAAGGGCAGTAGGCACGTGGTCAGGCATTCTGCAGTTGGCTCGCTGGGCTGTCTCTGTCAGCGCTCCTTCCCTGTCTCTCTGGCTACCCCTGAAACATCACCCACATCTCCACTCTCACCCAGCTAAGGCAGTCAGGATACCAGTGTCTCTAGACCTTTCCGCCATACCCCTTGTCTGAGCTACCGCTAGAAACGAGCCCCCGTTCCCATACCCCTTCATTCTCTTTATTCCCCCAGAGAGTCCTGTTAAGCACAGTTATCTCCAGGGAACTTTCGGATGAAGAAATATCGTGAATTTTCCTGTGCGCCAGGTCAAGTTGTCGTAATGATTTTTTATTTGTTGGCTTTCATAAAGCCCTTTCCCTTCTTGAAGCATTGTTGCACATACTCTTTTTCATTTGGACAGAGCAACAGAGGGAGTTTAATAATAATGTCGGCGAAGTAAAATGAACGATCACTAATATTTCTCAGTGTCTGGTACCAGAATCAATACTTTATATATTATTCCATTTCATTCCTAAGTGGTGGCTAACAGCGCTCTAGAGCTTGGACTGATTAGATTTGAATCTTGGCTTCCTTACCAGCTGCATGACTCTGGATAACGTACTTCAACTCTCTATGCCTGTTTCCTGATAAGAAAAAGGGGCATTTAATAGTAACTGTTCCATGGAGTTGTTGTGAATAGGAAATCAGATAATGCATGTCAAGTGTTACGTACAGTGTTTCGCACATAGTGAGTATGTATAAATATTGTTTCTCACAGTAAACCTCTTATAAACGATTTTAACAGATGGGTAAAGAGAGGCTTCAAGTCTAGAGTCAAGCTCCGTGGATTAACCACCACGCATCCCACCTTTTGGGTATTGACAGTCATGCGTTCTTGTTAGATTGACTTGAAGACTTGGGCCAACTGGTCTTGAAAAGGAATGAAAGCTCCGACATGCCACTGTCAGATAATTTTGAATTCTCTTTTTCCCAGGTGGTAGGTGCCAGGCCCTGTCATCTTTTTCCCTCATCCCTACCCCCACCAGACTATAGGAATAAACTTTTCTGTTTGCAAGGGCCGTGCAGTTCCCCGCTATGGTTCAGTGGTCACATCCCAGTCACCGACCTTCCCACCAGCTGTCACGCCCTCTACCTGCTGCCAAGTGGCCCTGGAGGAATCATCCGAGTGATTTCCTGCCCCTGGAGACATCAAAGCCGGCCCTCTCCCTGTCCCCATTCTTCTTAGTGAATGCACCGCTGCTCGATATAAATAGGGACAAGTGCTCTGCAGCCTCGATGACTTGGGGAGAATTCAGGTCCACAGGAGGGGGGCTCGAGGGCCAGGGTGGGAAGGGGAAGTCCGGAACAGCAGCCAGGGATACAGCCAGGCACTCAGGTCCTGAAAGCACCCATGAATGTACCGGCAGTTGAGGTGTATCATCATATACCCGCCACCCCGTGTGGGTTTCCAAAGAGAAGACTGCTGCCTTGAGTTCTTATTTCTGTATTGTATAATAATCGGGCCACTGTTTGGAGATCATGTCAAAGATATCAAAGCCTCAGAAGCCTCTTCTGCCACTGAAGAACCAATCAACCTAAACTAATACTTTAATGACCACTTTTCCCAACGAGAAAACAAATTCAGGCAAAAAAAAAAAAAAAAAAATTGAAGGAGGTTTGCTGAGAAGAACCTTGTCTGGTCAATGAAAAGAAGAAAGAGACGTCTGGAGCCATGGCAATGGAGTAGGGATTACTTTGATCTGGAAAATAGGTTTCTTTCTTTCTTTTTTTTTTCCCTCCAGTGGTTTTTCTCAGGCAGCCAAGAGATGCTATTGAGTTTGATGAGGGAGGCCCTTTCAGAACGAAGGGGCACCTCGGACGAGAATTGAATGACCGCTTTCATGGGCAGCTACTTTAATAGTCCCATGTTTGAAAAATATGCAATTAAAGGAATACTATTACAAACAGCCCCTATTTGTTGCTTTAAAAATACTATCGATTAACTGAAAAATGAGAGCGAGGTGTGCAAGATTATTACATGAAGTGTAAACTGCAGATCGTAGGAGGGAAACACAAACACACAGGCACACACGACCCATGTCTAACACCCAAGGAGCCGGAGAGAGGGCACCTGTAATGAGTCAGAAGCTCTTTATTTCTTTACGTATTGAAAATGACTTTCAGAGAAAGTCTTGCCCACCGGAGTTTTTAATCACTTTCTTCGTGTCACTACTGTTAATAAAAATGTGTTATCGGTTAAGAATTCAATTTCTTGTAAGTGTAATCTGCAGCCATTGGGGGTCTTCATGCGTGAGAATGACGCTTTTTAATGAATGCTCCTTGAGCATTTTAAATGAAACAATGGGGATCCCTGGGCAGTTTGATCTTGCATTTTCCACTGATACTGCCTTTACCTTACAGCTCCCCGCCAAGTCCCTCTCCATCCCACCACCTGCCTGCGCACCACATCCTGACTCCTCTCAGATCTCGCCCTGCGTTAATTGGGAGATATTCAGCAAACAAGTGGATGTTTGTCTTTAGCGGAGGATAAAGGAAGACTTTGTCCTTCCCAAAATAGACAGAAACATCTCTGGTTATTCTTTTAAGAGATTTCCAAAATTTTTGTCCAGGTAACCTGCCTCGTTGTCATGGCAACTGCTGGATGGTTCCTGTCTGTGCCGTCTTGTCTTTTTGCCTTCCTGGATTTACTTAACAGTTTTATAACTGATATATAGCTGCTATTTAGGAGTGGATTTCTACTCTCCTGCATTACCAGTGGAAAATAAAAAGACTAAAAGTATAGTTACTATTTTTAGGCATTTGATTTTTTTTTTTGTTCACCCTGGAAAAGTTGACCAGAGATTCGTGTGGCCCTATATTGTGTACAAATTAATACAACATCCGGGTGAAATTAGTTATTCATTTTCTTTTTTAAGCTAAATTTTGATAAGCATTTATGATGAGCTAGGCACTGTGTTAAGCCTTTTAACTCTATTTAATCCTCAAAACAAATTCATGTGTTGGCCCTGTTATTGTGCCCATTTTACAGGTGGGAAGCTGAATCTCTGGAAGGTTGAGGAATTGACCTCATGTCACGTAGCTCCCAAGTGATAGAGCTGGGAGGTAAATCCTGACTCCACAGTCCAAGTGTGGCTATGTCACAGATGTTTGAAGTAGTCTCCTCAGAGATGACCTATTGTCCTACCACGCAAGAAGGCAGAGCTGGGGATTCAGGCCTTGTTAGCATGAAGGGTTTATATCAGACCTAAGTAAGTGTGTCTTCACGGACAGGGCCATTTGACATGGAAATGGGAGACTGTGAATCAGGGAATCTTCTTAAGAGTCTGACAGTATAGAAGAATCCTGTCTGGAAGCAGAGCAATGAATTAAAGTAGCCCTTGGGATCTTTCAGGGTCCTCTGATTTCATGGGGTGGGGGCAGGCTGGTGTTTCAGGGACAGTCTGCTTGCGGGGAGGACCTCCCCAGCCCCTGGGGCAGGTGGGCAGGAGAGACAGTAGAGCGCAGTCCCTGGGGACCCAGCACACCAAAGGCTTCTGTGTAGCAGAACTACAAGCCCCCTTCACGGACAGGCTGGCTGCCCCAGGACTCAGTCACTATCCTACACCCCAACTGGGGAAAGTCCATCTCAGAGTAACGAGAGCCTCGCCTGGACCTTTAGAGCCCAGATTAAACTCCTTCAATTTATCTACATAGCCTGCTTGAACTCTGCACAAGTCCTTAATATCCACGGGGCCTTCGACTGGACCATTCTTTCACTCCCTTTTCAACGATTCATCTACTTGAGAGGAAGGACAGGATACTGGTGAAAGGTGTGGTCTCTGAGAGCCAGACTGCCTGGGTCTGGTCTTCCTCTTACCATTTACTAGTAACTTGGGGCAAATTCTCCTCCGTCGGCCCCAGTTTTCTTATCCATAGAATGGAATAATGAGAGCATCTGCTCCATAGAGGGAGTGCGAGCATTAGGTGAGGTGTTCCATTCAGTAGCTGTTGATAGTCATTACTACACAGTTCTTAAAATTTCACGCTAGGTACCAAACTCGCCAGATAACTGTCTCATCACCCCATAGGTCAGGGTCGCTGCTGCTGCTTTGTGCTTCTGTGGTACCTGTGCTTCTCTTAACCTAACACAGTTGCTTCTTGGTCTGCCTTCCTTGATAAACTGAGCAGATTTGGGAAGGGAGAGACCCCGCGTTGCTCACCAGCCCACAGCGTAGTGTCTGTGCGTGCTGTTTGCCGTGGAATAGTATCAGGAATGGGATAGCTAGCCTGGACTCAAGTAGGGCAGGTTTTGTTAATGTCTCCCAGCAATTATTTGAGAAGTTTCCTGTTGACCCACTACTGTCTCGGGCACTGGTGGGGAGAGAGAAGAGACGCATTTATGTATTCTGTGCCTTCACAGGAAAGCCAAGCAGTATATTCTGGTTCTAAGACATGACTGACCAATGGATGCGACAGTAGAGAGCGATCAGTATGAAACGGAATCTTGTTAGAGAGACATACGTCAAAGGCAGGGCTTCCGGTGAGCCAGACAGGATGCAGACGAGTCGGTGAAGCAGAGGGGACTGATTCAGGAAGGGAGAAGAACAGGAGTAAAAGTGCAGAGCTGGAGACAAGCACTGAGCAGAGGCGGGAGGGTGGGGTGGGTGGAGGGTAGACCGAGGGGCTGGGTTCGTGAGTCCGCAGCTCTGAAGGCCATCGGCTCCAGAGTGGTTGAGAGCATGGATCTTACAGTAGGCAGGGTTTGAATGCCGGCTCGGCTGCCTACTGGGGAGATGACCATGGGCAGAGAGACTGGACTCTTTAAGCTTCGGTCATCTTTCCTGTAAAATGGGAGGAAGAGCATCTCTCATCAGGCTCCTGGGAGGAGTCCGTGAAATGATGCACGAGGGGGTCGAAGCCTGACGTATAGTGAGCGCTCAGCTGTTATTTGCTTTGTTACCAAACATACCTCTCTGAATTAAAAAAAAATTTTTTTTTTTCTCCTGACTCTGGAGGTTGATGAGACATGTTTCATTTCGAGGTCCACTAGGGAGATTTTATCTATTGTCCCAATTTTATAATCAATTGAACATGCATTCAGCTACATGAAGTTACAGTTTGCAAAAGGATGATCGTATTTCGGTAATCTGACAGCCTTGTGAGGTAGACTGGGGGACTGTGCTTACTCTCATTTTCTAGTTCAGGCACCCGAGGCATGGAAAGGTTAGAGAATTGTCCCAGGGTTGTGCAGCTAATGAGCAGGGGCACCATGGATCCACTCAGGACTCCTGACACCAGTGTAATCCTCCCCCCTCCCCCCAGACCAAATGGGCGTGTATTTCCGGTGACTGGATTTGATGAAACCCAAGACCCACTGATGTCTGCCAAATCCTTTTAGAATTTGTATCACATAATTTATAAAACTTGCTAAAGTAAGAATGTATGAAGGCATTTCAAGGGCAGTGATTTTGCATTCATTATCTCTAAAGGACTACTGAAAGAAGAATATAAAGAAGAAATCCATTTACTGGATATCAGCTTCAAAAGTATCAGAAATCTATTGTACCAAGTGGATAGAGCTGGCAGGGACCTTGTGCTCAGTGCCTCTAGACAGACCATAGGCATTATATATGCCACGTATGCTCTGGCTCATTGTAGAGATTGTTGTTTATTTTCAGCTCATGGAGTTGATGCTATGACATATTTTATTTTTGGTTTGGAGTACTTGGCTCCATTAAGTGATGCTCGCAGAAAGCCTGGTCACCATCTTCCAGCAATCGGAAGGGAACCTTTTTAGGAGAGATTAGGGCAGGTCCTGATAGTGTAAATTCCTTCTCAGGTACTACAAGAGCAATTGAATGCTTCTTCCATCCTGGAAACCTAGTACACCCTGTGTTTGAAATGACTTCTTGGGAGACTGCTAGAGATTTCTTTAGCCTGATTTCTGGAACTCATGTGGTGATACGCTACTTTCATTTTGTCTTGAAGCAAATACAATAAAAGATCTGAAGCACAAGCATGTTTAGCTTCTGATGGTCTCTGGGATATAAGCGCATGTAACAGTGGTTATCTGTCATTGATCTTGCTTTATCTGGGACCGAGACGTTTGATAATTTGATACACTAGTGGGATTATTGAGCACTTTTAAAAAAAATCCAAGAGCCATCAGTCACTGTTCAGAGACAAATTTCACAAATGAAATCAACAGTCTAGTTAGGACATTGGTGCTCGTACTGCATAACCGAGCCATCTGTCTCAAATTGCAAATTTGGGAATTTCTTTTCCATTCTGTTGTGGGGGGAAAGGGTGGTGTTTTTGGATGAATCTTCAAAACACATGGTGCAAGGTGATAGAATGATAGAATGTTGGAACTGAAGGCCACAGAATAACAGATATCCCTGAGGTCCTGATTGTTTCCTACCAGAGAATAGTTTATCTACATACAGAATCATAATTCAAATGGATGAAGAACCCTTGCTTTGATTATAGGATTTAAGAAATTCCACGTATACTGTTACTGCAGTGGCTATACAGTTTATACTAATTTACAGTCCTCCTTGGGGATTTCCTTCAATGATAAGTTTTAGTATTTTAAGCACATAATCAAACTTTGCATTTGAAGACTCTGTTTAGTATGTATCTACAGACTTGGCTCCAGGTCTAGAAATTTATCTGATATTGATGCCCTGAGTCACCAGTACCACTCCCAGGTTTTGTTGTGTTATCTATATCTAATATACATTCTCCATACTTCGGGTATGTTGCAACGTTTGGTACCCTTAGACTCACCTCTTCAAGTGGATAAAACTTGTGTCACGTATTTAAAAGGATCTAAGATTGACTTAAAACTTCAACCAAAAAAGGGGGTAGGCAAATGAAATTCTGTGAAGAACGGAAGTTACTCACAAGCAGTAAGGATGATTTTTATGCACCTAAAGGACGGTGGAGAAACTGCATTACTATAATATATTAGAGGGTTGTTCATCCCTACGTTGGCTGAGCTATATAGAGGCGGCTGAATGAATCCTAATTAGAGCATTAATAGATACCATGTCTATTAATGTATAACTGATTATGCCATTGAAAAGATTGTCAATGAATGTAACATATTTCGAGCTATGTAGCTTATTTTACCAAAGATTGTTTTTCTGTGGGACTGAATGGAGAAACATTTGTCAATAAGCCATATTATTTTGTGGAATTTTTGGAATATGCTTATAGTAGGGACTCAAGATATATTTTTGGAACAATTCTGATAGACTCTCTCAAAATGGATTAAGATGCTGTTAGTTCCATTGCAAAGTCCTGCTGAAAAGTCACAAAATGGAGCTAGGGTATTAGTTTTCTGTTGTTACATTTACAGTTCAAACGGAGAAACTTTTTTTTAAGAGAAGGAATACTTTTTGGAGCAAAGCATCACTACATCCCAGGAAAAAATTATTGTGAAAATTAACATCTTATAGGTTACTTTAGGCAATTAGACACTTGTTTTATCCCAAAGTAGTCCCCCTGGAAAATTCCAACATCTACGTATAAATATGTCAGGGCTAATTAGTCCTAAATTAACATGAAATTCTTACTAATATCTTACTGAAACCCTCTTTGTGTGTTTTGGTTTAAATCGATGTTCCCCTAGAACTATACTCAATATCTTCTAATAATCTACAAGGGAAAAGAACTGAAAAAGAATATATGTGTGTGTGTGTGTGTGTATGTGTATGTACGTAACTGAATCACTTTGCTGTATGCCTGAAACTAACACAACGTTGTCAGTCAACTATACTTCAATAAAAAAATTTGAAAAAATAAATCAATGTTCCCCTAATATGGACAAGGGTAGCAGCCATCATTTTTTTTTCTGTATAATCAACTCTACCTTCAAAATATATCCCTAATCCTTTTATTTCTCTCTATCTCTATTGCTACCACCCTCGTTCACGTCATCACTGTTTCTCACCTGCACCACTGTGTGAGTACTCGGTGACTATGGGACTGCTAGATGGCCTCCGAATTGGTCACCTTGCATCTTCTTTTACCACTTCATGATCCAATCTTCCCATTGTAGCCAGAGTTGCATTTTTAAAGGCATGGCAAATCATGTCACTCTTTTCCTTGACATTCTCCAATCATACTTAGAATAAAATCCAAATTCCTCACTTGGTCTACACAGCTCCATGGCATTCATGTGTGTGCATTCATTTGATTGTGTGCTACCATCTCAGATCTGCAATGACCTGCTTGAGATTGGGAAACTTGATAGGATCTCAGCGATCAGCTGGCTGGGAGAGGGTAGATCAGAGCTAGAATAAACACAGCTGTAGGAATGTAGTCAGGTCACAATATCAATAGGGCATGGCAAATTTGGGTCCAGCGTAGGCTGCACTCAATATTCTTAGAAGGTCAATCTGGGAAGGGGATATTACAACGAGGTTCTCAAAGCAGTCACAGTACTCCCTAAGCTGGTGGTAACAGGTAAGGTCAGAGCACTGCCTGGCAGGGTCCAGTCCCCCTGTAACAGTTTGCAAATCACCTGAGTTCGGAATAGGACTCCGGTCCAGGAGGGGATGGGTTTATGTTCTAGAAACCAGTGGTTGGGGAACAGGAAAAAGAAAGGAAAGCTTCAGCTTGGTGGACTGAAGTACACCCAGGGTGGAATGACCCCTTGTGGGCTCCACCTGCTGTGGGCCTCCTCAGAACTCTCATTCAGGGCCACGCAGTTTCAATTTTGGGCTAAGGCTGCAGCGCTTTCCCAGTGTTCTTATCTATGATAAGCCTTTGAAGGTGACAAGAGAGTGTACATTTTCCTTTGAGCTTAGTAGGGTCATTCCCATAGTTTCTTTAAGCATCTTCTGATTGGCTCACAGAATCACCTCTTCACATTTCTTTCTTTTTTTATTTCTTTCATAAAATACATTAATCTTTTTTTTTTTTTTTTTTTTTTGCGGTACGCGGGCCTCTCACTGTTGTGGCCTCTCCCGTTGCGGAGCACAGGCTCCGGACGCGCAGGCTCAGCGGCCATGGCTCACGGGCCCAGCCGCTCCACGGCATGTGGGATCTTCCCAGACCGGGGCACGAACCCGCGTCCCCTGCATCGGCAGGCGGACTCTCAACCACTGCGCCACGAGGGAAGCCCACATTAATCCTTTTAAGATCCTCACATTGTCCTTAGGGTTAACCTCCAGCACCCTTAATACATCATACCCATCCTAGTTTGTCTACTAATTTTGTTCTTGCTGGGCTATGGTAATGCTTTTTCTGCATTTTGATTTTCTGTTTTCTTCTTAAAAAGAAATTAAACTTTCACAGAACTCTGAGGTACCAAAGACTGTTCCTTTTTAATATCTAATTTCCTGGTGGAGAGAAAGACATGAGTGTTCCCTGGGAAGGTGCATCAGATAGCCTTCAAGAGACAGGTCTTATTCTGGAGGCAGGCAACAATAATGAGCATAGCAGGGGGTGCAAGGTGATGCAGCGCATCTTTGAGAGATGAGAGTTTTATTGTCTTGAGGCGCTCTCTCATCTGAAAACTGGATGTCAAGGCAGAGAAGGGAAAGGCAATTAGATTGTTTCAATGGGAACATTTTCAGTTGTCAACAATAAAGACAATTTGTAAACCATCAGCAGAACATTAGCGTCGGTTACCAGTTGTAAATGTGGGGTTCCTAGAAATCATTGAGGAAAAGGAGAGCCGGTTGGGCACCTGCCTGACTGGTTTTGGCAGTGTGCTACCTGCAGGTAGGTGGATGGGATGTGCTGAAGATACAGAACAAAAACGACTAACGAGAGGGGATTAGGTGTGGAGCAGAGGCTATGCTGAGCATCTTCTGGACCAGGACAATCAGTTACTGTTACCCTCCTCCCCTCCCTTGCACCCATATCCAGCATGTAAAGATTTTGAAGTGTAATTTTATTTAGATTTAGTTAATTTCAATGACTCTGTGTGGCTAGGGGCTGTCATATTGGAGAGAACAGGATAATAGGTGAGCACAGTGGCTGGAACTGGAAGCTATTCCACAAATGCTCATTGACTGACAGAATACATGAAAATACAAATGAAAAAAATAATGAACGAACAATGACAAAATAACTGAACACCTATCTACTTGCCTCACAGGGTTGCTGTGAGGGTTGAAGCGTTTAATAAACACCCAAGAACTTTAACAGACTTTACAAGCTGCCGTTCTTCAGTAAGGTACTATTTGGAAATGCATTACTTGCAAATGCACACGTGAGTGAATTTTATTTAAAATTCTTTGCGGATGGAAATCTGAAAAATGTGGCATGTGTTTTGTTATCGTCTGAAAACTTAACTCCTCTTAGATATCACTTATTTCATCCGAGTAAGGGGGGCTATAAGCAGGTTGGATTTCAAGTTGTATTAAGATGGTAACTGCCAAGAGTAGCTGTGTGCCTAATGCCAGTCCTTTTTGCCATATTATCAACTTGTCCTTCTGTTGTCATCGCGTTTGACGTAAAGGCCTCTCACCCTCCGTCTCCTTGGTTGTTTCCAATCTCTAAATATATATCCTCTAAATAGATAAATAGATATACTCTAAACACTCAAGTAAATAAGCTGTTAAGAATTATATGCCAATGAGTGCTGGGAAGGCTCTGACTGACCAGTTGTATATGGTCAACACATACAGTGGGTATGTCCACCGTGTCTTTACATCCAGTGGACAAAGTGGTCAGGAAGGCATTTTCTTAACAGTTAACGCAGAATTCAGATACCGTTCGACGCGTATTTATTGCTGGGCTAAGGCTTTAACCAGAAGGCAAAGCATTGCCTTTTATAGGATTGTGATATTATTGTTTATTTGTTTTATTTCTAGGTACAATCTAAGTTAAATTCTTTCTAACTTATAGGAATCCGATGCTTTATACAGGCTCGCTCTTGCAAAAGGATGGAGGGAGGGCTAGATTAGGTATTAGGCAATGTTAGCTCCATCCATGGCTTAGATAGAAACCTCTATTTGACTTAGAATGAAGGATATACATGCTTCATTTGGCTACTTTATTGTGCCGTTAAAAAATGAAATAATTTGGACAGTCTTGTTTTATTAGCAAGAATTGCAGCCTGTAGGTTGTTCGGGAAAGGTTCTGACTGATCCATGAGAAAGTACAGGCATGGTCAGAATTGGCCACTAGCCTTCAGGCTTTGTGGTGGCCAGGACAGTGTGCACCCCGCACCAACGACACATGGGCGCAGATTAGAACTCCATAAATAACTGTTGAGTGACTGGTGCATGAATGATGGGTGAAAGAATCAACATGTGTATGAAAGAATCAACAGCGCATATAACTTGCCATTAGCTTTTTGTGGAATGAGATATGTCCCAGCTCTTCGTTAGGCTGGGGAATTTGTGCTACCTTACTCGATTACCTGGGAAGGCTTTCCCTGGCACACTCAGACACAGCTGTCTGTTCAGATATGATCCAACAGCAGTCTGCTTTGTCAAACACCAGAAGCTGGTCAGCTTGGTCTTTTTCACATCTTTAAGCAACATGAAATGAATATTACAGAGCTGTTCTGAGTCACCTGCTGGCAGTCACTGTTTCCCCAGGGCCAGCTGAGTCAGAGACAGCCACTAGCTCCAGTTCAGTTCTTCTGATGTAATTGGCAATTTTACTGGGTAGCTGGAGGGGGCTCGCCTTCACCTCCAGCAGATCTGGCTAAGTCGGACACAGCAAAGGGTCTGGACAGGACTTCTCGGGGACAATTGGGCCCGGCTGGGCAGGCTGCAGGACTCTCCTTCTCGGCATCTCATAGAGGAGTTGTAGTGCCAATGGCGGCCCTGCAACTGGAAGGGGCAGCCCCTGCACTCTTCTTGTCCAGGGCCCCTGCTTGGTGGGGAGCAGAGAACCTTGGTCTTGGGGGTGGCCACAGCCTCTGACCCTGAGTCAGAGGCAGCCAGTGGCCAGTATTCATTTTTATTTTTGTTCTTTGAGGGATGTAGTTTTATGAAAGTAACTAAAAATAAAATCAACTGAAATAATTTTCATATCAATAAGTGACCTCGAAAGAATGGCATTTTGTTTGGACTTAATGAAACTGTTCTCATGCTGGGGGAGTAGTACCTTCTTCTTCCTCTTTTCGTTCATCTCCACCCCAGTCTTTTTCCTTGTACATTTTGTAGTGGTCCAGAGCATATAAGGGCCAAGGTGACTGCGGAATCAGGGGCCTTATAAAAGAGAGCAGCTTAACAACAGTGGTTGTCAATAAATGGAATCAGCAAGTCCCAGCACAGCCAGAGTGCAGGGCATGAGGCAGAGAGACTGATGAGCACCATCGGAGGGGGCCTTGGACACCTGAGCTGTCCAGAGGCCCAGAGGTAGTCCTGGAGGAGCTGGGGTTCCAGCCAGTTTGTCAGGGGCACTCAGTGTATACCCCTCTCCCCTCTTTGGGTTTAACTCTCTGAACCTTTGAGGTCTGAGAAACAGAGTTCTATTTAACTACTAATTCATGTGACTGCATGTCACCTGCAGAGAATCAAGCATCTCAACTTAACATTTTTCCTGATGCATTTGGGAGACACAGAGCACAAGATGAAAGGAAAAAAGATACACCATCACTTACTACCTTTGAGGAATTTCAGGCGTGTCACAGAGGCTGTAAGTACAGTGTTGGCAGAAGTGCCAGGCATGTCAATCCTAACAAAGATGATTGAATGAAAAACTTCACCAGAAGCTTGTATGAGACCCTGATTCATATCAGCTGTTACTGGAGGAGGGCTTCTTTGTAAAGTTATGCCGTGGCACCCCTGAGGAGCATGTCTTTCAGGAACATAGACCCAAATATTCATTCGTGTGTGCCTTCACATGTTTATGGCTGAATATGAAAACCCACAAGTGCCCCACAAAGAACCGTTTCCATAAGATACGGACAGAGCAGGTAGAGGTCTTACACAAACGCTCTAGGAAAAGGGCGGGAGCATTAGACCCCAAGAGCTGACTGAAGGAGTAATCGTGCTATTAAGCAGTCACCCTTGGCTAGTTGCAAGCTGATGAATAAATTGATTAAACAAAAGAAAAAGCATTTAAATGCACACACACACACACACACACACACACACACACACACGTGCCACTTGACCAAAAGATCCGTTAGCTTCCCCTTATTGGGAAGCCGTAACTGATCAATCCATGCCGATCAGATGGCGAAATAGATGTGAGAGAAATTGATTTCATGCATTTGACGTCAGAGATAGATTGAGCAGCAGTCACCTAGGTGTTGGTACTACCGACAGGTCTTGGGATATCAAATATATGATCCTCAAACCAAGAATGAACACCATGCTTTTGGAAGAGTTCCTCACATATTGGAACCATTGTTTGTTTCATGTTGACTGAAGCGTTCCAGCAAAGCCAAAAACAATGCTTTTGAGACAAAAAAGCAAAGCAGAGGTTCTCTAACCAAGATGTGGGCAAAAACCACCTGGGAGTTTATTAGAATTGCAGATTCCTGGGGCTCACCAAGAGAGACTGGAATTCAGTAAGCCTCACGTAGGGCTTGGGAATCTCATCTTTTAACAAGTCCTCAGATGTTTTGGGACCATATTCTGAGAAACACCAAACTATGGCCACCATCAAACTAATGGAAAACGTTATACTAGCCAACTTTTAAAAAAATTTTAATTCAGACTGATTAATCAGAACCTCACACATGCCAAGTACAGTGCCCGGGATCCAGGGACAAATATTAACAGTTCCTGCCCTGAAGCAGCTCAGAGGTTAGTGGAGCTTAAAAATCCTACAGGGTAGCTGAGTGCTTGTTACCTCTCATCCTATGTCAAATGATATTAATACTAAAGCAAACCAGCTCATTCTCTAATCAAGTTTCTTATATGAAAAAAAGTAGGGCTTCCCAGGGTTTCCCTGGTGGTGCAGTGGTTGAGAGTCCGCCTGCCGATGCAGGGGACACGGGTTCGTGCCCCAGTCCGGGAAGATCCCACATGGTGCGGAGCAGCTGGGCCCGTGAGCCATGGCCGCTGAGGCTGTGCGTCCGGAGCCTGTGCTCCTCAACGGGAGAGGCCACAACAGTGAGAGGCCCGCGTACTGCAAAAAAAAACAAAAAAACCCAAAAAGACTAGGAAAAGGTTATAAGCAATATTATTGGGAATAAAGCAATCAAACGTTAACATCATATGACATAATCTGTAATCTACACCCACCGTCTAGTATAGCAATTTTTCGAAAATAATGTAGTAGCTCAGAGGTCAATCTATTTGTTTATTTATGCCAGAATCCCATTTCCAAGGAATTCCAAATCCCAGTCCTAGCCTAGGATCTATCACATCTCCTTGAATTCTTTTTCAAGTGGAAAACTGCAGTTGTTGCCTGGAATGGGAAATGGAGACCTCTGACCCACCACTTACCGGAGGAGATAGTGCCTGGATCCTAGAACAGAGGTTTTGCTTAAGCTTGATGGAATCTGATAATCCAGGTAGCTACGAAAGTTACTCAGCTGTTGTGTGGACAGGCTTAAAACCTCATCTTGGTGTCAGAGAGAGAGTTATTCTCCATTTTGGGGGTTATGGAATCCATGGCACAGATAATTTTAAGTGATCTTTTAAGGTTGTACTGAAAATTAGTTGCAAAGCTAGGAAGTGAATTTCCACTCCTGTGTCCTCTTCATTAAGAATTTGAGATATAAAGTCCTTTATGTTTCCTCTTGATCATGTTTCCTAGGGGAGGTGGGGATGACTAAGATAGATGTCTATGAAAGAATGAATATTGATGATATATTATGTAAGGCTCAATGCAAGTTGTGAATCCACCAGATGCTTGGAAAGTCAGCAGCTTCTCTATTATGCATTTCCTTGGCCTAAGCTTGGATGTTTTCCAAAAAGCAGTTACAGAAGCAAGTGGAAGGACCTGGTGGGTGTGCTTGTGTGTGTGCATGTGTATTTGTGTGTGTTGTTAAAATGAGTAATGTGTGAGCAACTTTCCAGTCTTCCTTTAACTGAATGATGAGCTTAGATTTTATAGGAAATCAAATTAGAGGCTGAGAAAACCCTGATCCTTACTTGTAAGCAAGCTGGCCTCTAGGCAATCATTTTTACAGGAACCAGGTCCTTACCACTAAGTTTGCTTAGCAACACGTTTTCTTGATGACGGTTCTCAAAGCAGAGGAAAGTGAATGGAGGTCTGATTAACCACAGGCCATAATGGCTATATCAGTTTCTTTTGTAAGTGAAAGATTGTCTTTGCATATTCATAAGGGGGGTGTCCCAGCAGCACTGCTGGAGCTGTCAGGGCTGCTAAGCTGTGCTGGATTAGTAAGTGTATGGGAGGCCTCCCAGTGGGTGGCCCTGGGGACATTTTTTCATGATCGAAGAATTCAGATTGTACAGAATTTACTCACTGTAAAAGTTGTCAGGCATGGAAGGAGGTTACAGAATTTATTTTTCCCATAGATCTTCAAGGACAGAACAGAAACTCACTGAATAGGTTGGGTTCAATACAATCCTGAAGCCTTTGAAATTAACTATTACTGGGATGGAAGAGCCAGAGGAAACATAGGAACTGAGAAGCATGAAAGTCAATCCAATTATCTCAGCAGCTGGGGGTGGAGGCTAGTATATAAATTGGACATTGTGTGGGATGAAGGATACATTTTGTATTTTAGGATAACTCAGATTTTCCTAATAATGTACTACTGTAATGAGCTTGGCCAAATGGCTCTAACCTATTAAAATGTATGTATATACCAGAGTCATCTGAATTAGGAAAATAGAAGGCTTATGTCATTTATACTAGAGTCAACCAATTGCTAAAGATAAGGCATTATTTCGTTTATATACATATATATAATATATGTGTATATATATATATATATATGCCTTTTGAAGTTACTTTTAAATGCATTATCTCATTTAATCCTACAGACAGGCTAAACTAAATGAGGAGGATCTGGGTTAAGTTACTTACATCCTGCCTTGGAATTACTGACAAAGCTAAGATTAGAATCCAGTGCTCTTTCCACTAAAGCACTTTGCTTCCTTCTGAACACTTATAATCTTGGCATTGTCCAGTTCTACAGTTTTATAAAAGTGTCCTTATGTCAAAGATTATTCCCTTCTAGAGCCTTGAATCTAGAGGGGCGATCACAGCTACCTAAGAGTAAATCAGAAATAGATTTCCACACCACGGTTCCACTCCAGCCTACATTTCACAAAGTCTAGGAGTGAGGAACGTGTCCATGGACATTTTGTGGAAGACAAAGGCAAAGTTAAGACCTAGACTCTCACAGCAGCTTTAAAACAATTCCTACTCAAGAGGCTGACTTAGCCTAGTGAATACACACACTGAACAGTAAAGACATTTCAGGGAGTTGGTGTTGCCTCTGAGCTCCTAGAGACCATTTTTGGGTCCCCAAATTCAGCTTACAGGAACCTTTAAACAAATGTAGGCTGCATTATTCTCATTATTCAATTATGACGGTCTTTCCCCCAGCATTTTAATTAGCACTCGTTTACTGAGAATTAAACTGTCATTTTAGTTGAACTCAAAGGAGTACCCCAGGGACAAGCATTCCACAAGATAATAAAAGCACCATATAATTCTGAAACTTCAACAGTTTAGACTAGAGTCACGACAGGGTTTTTCTGCCAGCCAGTTCTGGTGGGACTTCGTCATGACTCTTTACAGGGGTTGGGGGATACCATCATTCTCACCTGAAAATTTGAGGCCTAATCATCTTGGATCAAGAAAAGCTGATGTTTGATTCCTGTGTGATGATATTACACAGAAAAGTCAAAAGAAAAGCTCAGCATGTTAGTGTTAGACGTTTGGGTTCCAACCCTGGTTTTGCCCCATGACTGCTGTGTTTTCT
Source organism: Stenella coeruleoalba (assembly GCF_951394435.1). Classification (NCBI taxonomy): domain Eukaryota; kingdom Metazoa; phylum Chordata; class Mammalia; order Artiodactyla; family Delphinidae; genus Stenella; species Stenella coeruleoalba. Next base: position 97,696,306 of record NC_137154.1, on the reverse strand, counting down.
AGGTATGAATTGGCCCTGTTTTCCCACAGGTGCCATGGGTACAGGAATTGCTGGTTAGCACATGGGGCTGTGACTGTGGCTTGAACTGCTTCCTAGATCTGTCCTCGTCTCTTCAGATCCATCGCTTTTTCTTGGCATTTACACTGTGAAATATTTCATGTCTGAGTGTAGCAGGAAACTCTGTCAAGACCATGAGATGGAGAAGCCCTGTAGAACGTCCCATTGTTATGTCTGAAAAATGCCATTTCCTTTCATTTCTGGAGGTTCAAGGGAGAACCAGTGGGTTTTCTTTTAAGCTCACTTGAGACATGGGTCAACTTACAGACTTTCATGGCTTCTGTGCCAGCAGCCAGGTGATTGACCAGCTTTGAAAAGCTGAATGACCTCAGTTCGTTAAAACAAGCGTAAATCACGGGGGCACAATCAAAATGTACAGACTTCCAGTCCTAAGATAAATAAGTCCTGGGGATGTAACATGCGGCATGAGAGCTATGGTTGACAATACTGCATTGTATATTTGAAAGTTGTTAAGAGAATAGATCTTAAAAAATTCTCATCACAAAAATATTTGTAACTGTGAGGTGATGGGTGCTAACTAAACTTTTCGTGGTGATCATTTCACAATATATACAAATTTTGAATTATTATGTTGTACATCTTAAACTAATACCATGCTATATGTCAGTGATATCTCAGTAAAACTGGAAAAAATGGTCACAGAACCACAGGATTGTAGAAGAGACACGACCTTAGCAATCCAATAGCATCTAGTGTCCCCATTTTACAATCGGGAAGACTGAGGGTCAGAGAAATTAGGTGACTTTTCCAGGATCAAATAAATTAATTTGTGGGAAATGAACACTGGAAGTCAAGTATCCTGGTTTCCATGTATTTGTTTTCTCTACACATCCACGAGGCAGTGTATTGTAGCAGGGAGGACCAGGAACTCTGGAGTCCACATGCCTGGGTATGAATTCCAGGTCCATTGTTTCCTACTGGGTCACTTTAGGAAAACGTCTCGATTTTCATGCAAGTACTTCTCTCAGTGTCTAACATATAGTAAAAGCTCAAAAATAGTATCTGCTGTCATTATTGTATCTCCCTGTTTTCCACAAGTCCTTACAGCCACCTGAGAGTAGGAAGCAGGCGTCCATGTTTTGTCTGACTGTCTCCTATCCCTTACCTTCTGCCATGCCTTGTACCAGCTCTTTGTGCTTTGTATCCAAACCTCACAACATCCATGTAAGGTAAGTGTTACCCATCCATCTTTAAGAGAAAAAAAATGGACATAGAGAAATAATTTGTCCAAGGCCTGTAGCCAACAGATCAGGACTCTCATTAATTACAAAATCTAGACACCTTCCATTATGTCAGGTTGATATCCCTTGTAGTTCGAAGTCTAGGCCTTTCAGATGTTGGCTGCTGTCTCTGAGTTTTCGTTGCTCTTGTTGAGGGGCAGGGTGCAAGGAGTATGCATCTTCTCAAACCATGTTTTGGAAGTACATTCTGTTTGCCGATGAGACGGCTTCACGTCTAAACCTCTTCCCCCTCAGCAGTAAAGATTAATCTTTTCTTACCTTGGCTGCCCTGAAAGTCAGTTAGGTGGAGAAGGAAGTTTAGGAGTCCTATGAGAAGGGAGGGTGAATTTCTAATATAAGTGAGACTGTCTGTCTTTTTTTGTTTCTTGAGACTGTTTGCTTTTAACAAGACAGCGAAGAAAATGCCTTCTTTTAAAAACCAGAGGCAAGAATAACATGAGAGAGGAAAAAGTAAGAAAATTCTTTTTTTTCCTTCTCACAAAAATCTCTAGTAACATTCGCTCTGCTTTCATTGATGTTCTACCACATTGATGTTCCCCACACAGAAGGATGCTTAAGTCCAGAGCTCTTACAGGGGTTTCCATTAAATCCTCATTTCCTTTTAGTTCGAGTTCTCTTATTCTTGTGTGTGATGCTGAATCTTCTTGGCACAGCTAAGGGGGAAGAAAAACCTATCCTGAACAGATGAGCATCTCTCCTGCTCACATCGATTTGTGAAAAGGAGCTTCTGCTGCATGCTTTCATCAGGACTGAAGAGTTCTGACGTCTTCCCTACAGGTGCGAAATTGCAGGCAATAGGAAGGACTGAACGATGGTTTCCCAGAGGCCAACGTGAAGCAGGCATTGGCCAGTTATTCTCATGAACATAGAGTAACAGTCAATCGGTCAGTCAGCACTGATTTGTTCTAGGTGCTGGAGTAGCACCAGTGGACATAATGGTATTATTGTCCTTAGGAGTTTTAACCTCTTGATGAGAAGAAAAGCAGGAAACACGTAAATAAATTCAAGATCAGACAATAAGTTAACAATTCTGCATATTAAATAGTAAGTTGTAATTCACTAAATGTTTGTCTATGCGTTATTGCACTGAGTCCTCATGAGGATGGGTGGTGGTTTTCTAGGTAGGCCCTAGAGTGGGAGACACGTTCTCTCTGGCTGTCTCTCCCTGTTCAGTTCCTTTCACTTTGGGATGGTGCCGTGCCTTGAATCACCCTTTCTTCCTTTCATGAAGGTAAGAGTCTCCTCCTCTATTCGAGCTCTTTGTCATCCTCTTGTCTTTGTCACTATTCTCTGCCTAGGTGAGCTCATCCAAACCAGTGACTTCATATATCATCACTGATGATGCTCCCAGATTTGTATCTTCATCCCTATCCCGTCACTTGACTTCCAGATTCTTATATTTAACCACATAACTAAGTAGATGATGCCTTTCATTAGATCCCTCATAGGAATCTCAGTGTAAAGATATCCAAGATGGAGCTCTTGATCTTCTCCTGTTCCCAAACTCCTTCTCATTGCACCCAACCGCCATCCCCGCCAGTCTTGCCTCTAAAGGAAAAGGGAATCACCAGCCACTCGTGGGATCAGGCCAGAAACTTAGGAGTTACCCGTCATTTCTGTCCTTCCATCATTCCTAACATTCAGTCTGTGCGCAAGTCCTGTTGACTGTACGTCTACAGTGTACTTCAAACTGTTTTCCTCTTCTCCTTTTAATACCATACCAACCCAAATATTCATTATGTGCTGCCCAGGTTACTGTAGTGGCTGTCTAACCTAGCTCCCTGCTGCCATTCTGCCCTTCCATGCCACCCCTGAGAAGTCATTGCCCTGCTAGGATCTAGAAGAATCTTTAAAAAACCAAACCAAACCAGCTCATGTCCTTCCCCTGCTGAAATCTTTAAATGACTTCCAATTCTACTTAGAAAACATCTCAGCTCCTTGCCCTGCCTTAAACACCATGTGGCTCTGACTCTCCTCCCAGCCTCATTCCAGGCTCCTATCCCCTCTGTCAGCATTTCTCAGCCCTCTCTGGCTTTCTAGCACTTTCCAGAGCACTCCAAGCTCTTCCCTGCCCTATGACCTTTGCACCTATTGCTTTCTTTCCCTCTCTGGCTCTTGGCTGGGCTGCCCTTCATTTTCTGTGCTTCAGTTTAAATTGAACCTTTCCTGGACACTCCCTCCCTTTACTTTATTGTCCATCACCACAGCTGGTTGACTTTCTTCTTAGAACTTATCTTTGTCTGAAACTATTTACCTCTGGAGGTGGAGTAGTCCCTGTGTTTCAGGCTAGTTTCCCAAATTTCTCTGCCTTGGGCTTAGATGCTAAGCCATCTACAGCCTTTTTATATCAATAGCTCCCACAGTGGCATCTTCTAGAATCTAGTCTTACCCTGATTTCCAGCAAGGTTAATGGATTTATCCAAGCCGCATGAGAGGCAAGTTTTCTGTTTGCCAATCAAAGCTCTTTGCACTTTACTTAAGCTTCAGGGACAGGGGAGGTTAATGGGTGGGTGGGTTTCAGAATAAGTGAAAAAGAATATGACTGGTGACTGCCAATTATTGAGGCATTTGCCCAAGTGAATTTCGAAACCACCTATCAGTGAATTTCGCTTAGCTACTATTTGTGTCTCTTCTCTCTTTAGTAAAATGGAAAGAAAACTCTGCTCACCTCATGGAGACACAATATAAAGACTAATGAATTCTTTGAGCTCAACAAGCACACTTGCTACCTCTCTGAGCAGTTCGTTCCGGTTTTATTCCACAATGATTTTAAACCCACCAGAGGCAGCTTCTCAGAACAAACATTTTGGGTTTCCACGTGCTTTATTTCTTGCCCATAACATTGTCATCCTTGTTAGGTGCCTGCTGCAGAGTAACCTTCGCTGGAGAGAAAATAAATAAGACAAAGGAAGAAAGACATGACACTGAAAGAAAGTGGTTGGGTCAGAATGCAAGAGAGGCCAGTATGAACAATCTCCACTCCTGCCTGTTTTAATTATCTCCCAGTTTAGTTCAAGGCTAGCTTCCCGGTGGCTGTCATGAGCTGTGACTTCAGCTCACGGTATTTGAATACATTGAAATTTAACACCACCGACATCGTAATGATGCTCAGTACCACACGCTAATTAAAGCCAGCCAGCGGCAGTCATGTGACTCTACGTGCAGGAGATAATGCGGTGAATCTGATGCTTAAGAGAGACAGGAGCGGAGCAAAGAGGGAATCAGGAAGAGTGAGAAATCTGAACTCTACACAAGGAAGGTAATTTCCAAGTATTGGCCGTTGTCTGCTGCTCTATCCTTGTAGCTTTTAGGAGATACCTCTGCTCTGTTTTTGATTCTTCAGAGTGAAGAGAGATGATGTGGTTCAGTTGGGAAATACTTAAAAGTGAACACACAAAAATGCTTCATTCCACAGGGAGGAAAACCAAAGCCTAGAACACGAGTCCAGTGAAAAACCCAAGCTTCAGCCAGATCATTTTTCATGCAACCACTTAAAATGTGAGGCTTAGCAAATGATCAGTGAATTGATAATTAATCTGATTAATCTGAAATATTGAAGGCCAGGCACCAGTGGCTTTTCTCTACAGACGGGCTTCTGCTGGCTATGCCATGAGGTTTGCATGAACTCTGCTGATACATAGAGACACAGTTAGGGGTAATGTCATCTCTGCTGATTCTCCCCTCCTCAGCCCCAGCTGGTCACAATAAATGGTACCATCCCACTCGGTTCCTTAAGTTGAAACCCTCGGTTTCATCCTTAGGTTCATCGTTGAGCCTCTCATTCTTTTTGTGCTGACATTCAGTCCATCAGAGGTCCTGTCCACCTGCCTTCACGACAGTCCCATTCAGCCATATCAACCACCATCTTAGTCCAAGCCTATGCTCTCTCCCCTGGACCCTGGGCAGGACTCCTGACCAGCCACCTGCTTCCACTCATGCCTTCCTACCACCAGCCCCCTCAGAGCAGCAGAATATTGTTGTGAGTGTAAATCACACCATGTCACATCCTTGCGTCAAACCCCGCAGTGGTTTCCCATTGCATTTAGAGAAAACCCGAGTCCCTCACCCTGGCCTGTAAGTCCTTACGTGAGTGCTTAGCTCCAGCTCATGTCCTTGACTTCATCTTGTCCCTCTTTCCAGTTTGCTTACCACACTCTGTTTTATTTTCTTTGTGGCACTTACCACTCTCTGAAATTATTTTATCGTTCCTTGTTATTTGGATCCCTCTCTCTAGAACATAAGGCGTACGTGAGCCGAGACACTGTCTTATTATGCATTTTATTCTCGATGCTGGGAACAATACTGAGTGCCCAGAAGGGTCTTGCTCAGGAAATAGTTGTTAAATAAATGAATGAATGAAAAGATGAAGCTCGCCATTAGCGTCACCACCATGGCAGGTGTCGCTTTACGTGGACTTGTCACGTGCCAGGCGCATTACCTCAATTCATCTTCACAACAACCAAATGATAAAAGACTACTGTTGTCAGTTTACAGATGAGGACCTGAAGCCCCGAAAGGTTACGAAACTTCCCCACGATCACAGGATGTAAAGAATGAAATGAGTCTCTCTGGCTCCAAAGCCTCTGCTTTTCCAATCTCACACTGAGGTTCACTGTACGGACAATAGAGCTTCGTGGGGCATCGGTCTGAATGCATTCACTTGTTCTTCTATCCTGTCAGCTACTTACTAAGTATCAGGTATGTGCCGGGTGCCATAGGAGGTGTTGTGAGCATCGCAGTGCATGAGATAGAATCCTTGCTTTCACCTGTCTTGGACTCCAGTGGTTATTTGGTTAATGCTCATAAGAGCATTATTCTGACTATTAATCTGCTGGAGCCGCCATAACAAAAGGCAGACTGGGTGGCTTAAACAACAGACAATGATCTTCTCAGACTTCTGGGGGCTGGAAGTCCAAGATCAAGGTGCTGGCAGGGCTGGATTCCTCTGAGGCCTCTCTCACTGGCTTGCAGATGTGCACTCTCTTGCTGTGTCCTCACATGGCCTTTTCTCTGTGCACATCTATCCCTGGTGTCTTGTCCTCTTCTTATGAGGACACCAGTCATAGCGGATTAGGTCTCGACTGCTGTGACTTCATTTAATCCTAATGAACTTTTTAAAGGACCTATAGCCAAATAATATTAGGATTAGGGCTTCATCCTGTGAACTTTGGGAGGATCCAGTTCAGTCCATAAGACTGATCACCTGAAAACATAAACTCTTTCTTTAGAGGCATGAATAAAATCTGAATTTCTAACTGAATGAGTATCGGTGTTGTCTAAGTCCTGGATTGAACTCATTGGTATTATGTATGTGTTGTATGTATTGTGTTGTGTTGCCTGTGTTAATTCAAAGCCCAAGACTACGTTTTATTAAGAGGTACACAATCAGTTATCCCTAAGAGAGAAAGACCTGGAGAAAGAAGGGTACTAGCACATGTGACGTTCACAGTAGCATGGGATGGCCAGAGAGGAACAGGTTTACCTTGAATATAGTAGCAAAGGCTGTTTCTGCAACCCATGTCTTCATAAGTGTGTGAGAGACTTATGTACATATTGGATTTTCATATCATGTCTTCTCCTGGCAAAAATGTACAAACGTGGTTCTGAAGGGATTGTGACTGCAGACATGAGGTGTGTTCTAGCTGGGTTTGAATAACCTCTCCTAACTGATTTTGCAGGACAGTGAGCTTAATGGTTGGCTGAGACTTGCCTATTTTATGATGCCTTGCCTGGAATACCAGCATGGGTCATTCACACGGATGAAGGGGTACAGTGGTTGAAAAAGACTTAAAAAATCGTATATAAACAAGAATATCCTTATATTTGAGTTCAAAAATAGTTTTTGACCCTTTGCCTGTATTAAAAACATTTAAAATTTTTCTTTTCCTTAGTACTTCACCAGTTAAACTGATAAAAGCTCTAAAGATCAGGGCAGAGTGTGTTTACTTCTCTTTGTCTATCCACAGAATGTAGTAGAGAGGCCCGAACAGGGTCTGCCCAAGAAATTTCAGATTTGTGGACAGATTTTTGGAAAGCCTAGTTAAACAATACAACTACAACAATAAAAAATAGTATTGCATTGTTATTAGAGAAACAGCATGGGTAATGGAAAAAAAAGCGGGTATAAACCTGTTTGAATTCTGTCTTTAAGTTGCTGTGAGGCTTAAGAACACACCTCCCACCCTACTCCTACCCCCCATCCCCAAAAAGCTCCGGATCTTAATTTTCTCATCTGTAAAATGGGGCAGTAGGTCTGGTTCCAAGTTCTTTCTAAGATGTCCTGGTTTATGGTGATGGGTGATGATTACCAGTTGGACTAATGGCAGGGTTGCTGGACTTAGCAAATAAAAATACAGGTGTCCTGTATTTTATGTCAACCTTAATATTAGAAGTTGTACTGAGAGGCCCCTGGAGAATCCAGAGTCATCAGGAATAAGCGTAGTGTGCGTGGTCTACACGCCACGTAGTAGAGACCTGGCTGCTTATGGTAATTTTTGGAACTTGTAGCATTTCAGAGTGGTTTATGATTGGTGGAAAATGTTCCTCTCCCTATTAATCTAGCCCAGGACCCAGAACTTAGAGGAAGTGAGATGACTAAGCAGAACAGACACAACTGTAATGTATCCCCAGCTCTGTGGCGGTTCCCTAGTGGGGCAGGCGCCTGCTGGTAGCACTTGCTTTGCTAGAGGCTGCCAAGTTCATGCTATGCCTCTGCCCTTTCAGACTCAGGCTTCCATTGGCATTCCGGAAGAATTTACATTCATAACTAGGTGCTTTCATGAAAGAAAATACAAACACATCAGGTTCTCTTCAATCTAGAACCAAACTCACCCCCAACCTGGCCACATTCTTACAGGATGGGGAAGAAAAGTGTTCTAGGTCAGAGAAAACCACCTCCTTGAAGAACGTTAGAAATGTTCTGTGCACAAGAAGTCTTTATAGAAATCAGCAATTTATTTGTTCTTTATACCAGGATAGGGTTGCCCTTCCAGCATTTTCAGAACTGACGTCTCATGGTTCGGGTCAGATACTGTAAGTAAATTAGCCAAGTTATCCAACACCATGGCAAAGAAATTCTAAGTGTAGCAAAACAAGGCATGTGGGTTCTGGGTTTTGGGGTCGTAAATACAGGTTAGGAGCTTTATACCAATTACGTCTATCCCTTGACACATTTCCTTTTTAAGGTTAAGTAGGTTTAATTACACAGCTCCTTTTCCCATCTTTGCTTCTTTTTGACATTACATAAGATATTTTAGGAACAGGGAAAGGTTAATGGGCCTATGATGGGGCCTAGAATTAACTTCCTTAATTAAGCCTCCAGAAGACATCTTTTCATTTCTTTTAATGACCTGTCTTGGTTAAAAAAGACCCAAAGCTCCTGCAGTTTTGTGCGGGTCCTGTTTGTGTAAGACCTGGACGATCCGTCATGGGGTCAGAGCTCTGTCTTCGGTGGTGTCCCTGATTCAGGGAACTGCTGTCACCAGCAGGGGGGCCAAAGAGAAGAAGCATCTGGTCAGTGTTGTGACTTTGGAAAACTTGTTTTTGTGGATTTGGACATTTACAATCCATTATCAGTTTATTTTCATAGAATAGACGGTTAATAAGTCCTTCCTCAAATTATGCTCAGCAAGTAATGTAAATTAAATTATACTTTAAAGGTACCAGATCAGTAACAAACATCTCCATAGTTAAACACCTTGCCATGAATCTTCTCTCAAACTCATTTTCATACTCTTAATTTCTCTTGTTATTTAAGAATTTTTAACATGTTTGTCTTAGGTGAGGGTCGGCTGTACATTCATTTCTTCCCTCGTTTTTCAAATTAGATCTCTTTGAGGAGCAGCCATCACTGGTGAGATCTTTACAGAGCCCATTTCAACATGATCAGAGTGCCCCAAATTTAAGGACACTTTCTGTATTCCTAAGTCTTTTGGATTAGTTTAGCAATATCTCACTTATATTTCTTGATATCACTGGAGCAAAATATATATGCTATTAACGTTCTTGCTTTCCCCAGGTTATAATTCTAGTGGTATTTCCTAATCAGTAATATGTATTAGGATCTCCTTTTAAAATTATGTATCTAAATCTCTATCTACTTCTCCAGGCCATAGTGGGCAGGTTCTGATTTAGAGAGATGTAGTAGCACAATGAAATCTAATCTGTGTTTTTCAGAGTGCCCCAGGGGGTATTGATATGCACCCCTGTATGTACACGTGTTTGGAAATGCAGGCTGCTTTCCAGGTCCAAGCCCAGGGACAGCTTCTGTTCCCTCTTCTGTGAATCCGCTCTCCTACCTGATCACCTAACTGTCTGAAATGGCAGTCATTGCCGAATAGCTTCTTGTGACATTGACCTCAGCGCTGAGCATGCAACAGAGAGCTGTTATTATCTGAACTATACAAATGTGAGAGTGAATGAGTGTGCAGTTCATTGAAAAGGCTTGTTAGGGACAAAAATCCCGAATCTTGTTCCAGGTGTTTCCACTGATGCCCCCTCCCTGGTAATGGAGCAGTAATGATTTGTGTCTTGTTATGCAAAGCTACTTCAGTTTGTCAGTGGACATCCTGTGTTTTGTTACAGAGAGCGCTTATGGAGCCTAGATAGATGTCTAGGGAAACGTCTGCAAAGTGATGCACTTTTTGTTTTTAACTTTTTTTTTTTATATTGGAGTATAGTTGATTAACCATGTTGTGTTAGTTTCAGTTGAACAACAAAGTGATTCAGTTACACATATACATGTATCTATTCTTTTTCAATTTTTTATTTTATTTTATTTTTGGCTGTGTTGGGTCTTAGTTGCTGCGTGCGGGCCTTCTCCAGTTGCGGTGAGCGGGGGCTACTCTTTGTTGCAGTGCGCGGGCCTCTCACTGCAGTGGCTTCTCTTGTTGCGGAGCATGGGCTCTAGGCGCCCGGGGCCTCAGTAGTTGTGGCTCACGGGCTCTAGAGCACAGGCTCAGGAGTTGTGGCGCACGGGCTTAGTTGCTCCACGGCATGTGGGATCTTCCCGGACCAGGGATCGAACCTGGGTTCTCTGCATTGGCAGGCGGATTCTTAACCACTGCACCACCAGGGAAGCCCTCAAATTTTTTTGCCAATTGGGTTGTTACATAATATTGAGCACAGTTCCCTGTGTTGTACAGTAGGTCCTTGTTGGTTATCCATTTTATTTATTTATTTATTTTTGGTTATCCATTTTAAATATAGCAGTGTGTACATGTCAATGCCAAACTCCCTAACTATCCCCCCCTTGCTTCCCCCCAGGCAACCATAAGTTCGTTCTCTGTCTGTGAGTCTGTTTCTGTTTTGTGAATAAGTTCATTTGTATCATTTTTTTTTAGATAGCACATATGAGCGATTCTCTTTCTCTGTCTGACTTACTTCGCTCAGTATGACAAACTCTAGGTCCATCCATGTTGCTGCAAATGGCATTATTTCATTCTTTTTAATGGCTAATATTCCACTGTGTATATGTACCACATCTTCTTTTTACATTCCTCTGTTGATGAACATTTAGGTTGCTTCCATGTCTTGGCTATTGTAAACAGCACTTCAGTGAACATTGGGGTGCATGTATCCTTTCTGACCATGTTTTTCTCTGGGTGTATGCCCAGGAGTGGGATTGCAGGATCATGGTAGTTCTATTTTAGTTTCTTAAGGAACCTCCATATTGTTTTCCACAGTGGCTGCACCAGTTTACATTCCCACCAACAGTGTAGGAGGGTCCCTTCTCTCCACACCCTCTTCAGTATTTATTGTCTGTGGATTTTTTGATGATAGCCATTCTGACTGGTGTGAGGTGATATCTCACTGTAGTTTTGATTTGCATTTCTCTAATAATTAGCGATGTTGAACATTTTTCCACATGCCTCTTAAAAACAGCACCGTGTCTTTCCTCTTTCCCTAATTCAGATATTATACAGTGCGGATGCCTGTCGTCACTCAGCGTTTTATTCATATGACACACCCTGAGTTTAATTGTATCAGCATTAAGTATCCATATTAAATAGAGTGGAAAATAAATGAGCCTATGACTGTCTTTTGCTCTCTTCTTCAGGACAGGACTAGAATTAGCAGATTAATCTGTAAAGTAGGATGGCCAGACTGGGAGGTGTCAGGGGGCATGTGGCCTGGGGACAGAGGATGTGGCGATCCATCTCCAAGTTCAGAGCATATTATGTGAGGTGTAAGGAAACCCAAAGAAGTGAAATCATGGAATCTACAGTAAATAGCCCAGGATCAAGAGAAACCAAGAAGCCAGAAATAGGAGGAAACTTCTCTGGGTCTCTACTTCCGTCACCTGTAAAATAATTCAGTACCTTGTAAATTGGTTTGTCGTGAAGATTAAACTTGTTAATACACATGAAGTACCCAGACTGGTGCCTGGCACATAGTTAGGTTGTATTAATGTGTGAAATAGCATTATTATTATTGTTTTCATCAGCAGAAACTGGAGGATAAGGTGGGTTCTGGACCTCAGCAGCTGGAGGGGTAGGTGGAAGACAGGGTAGGGGTATGGCTTGAGCTCTGAGCAATAATGCTTAGCTGGAGGTCCTGAAATCTTCCCCGCTCAAGGGCCTCATTAATCTTGGAGACCAGTTGAGCTGAGCTTGAAGCAGAACATCCTGTGAACCCCAGTGTGGGCATATGGGGGAGCCCAGTCTGAGACCCAGTTTCTAGAACTGTCTTCTCCAATTGAGCTCACATCTTGTCTCTCTCCCCTTTTGGGAACACCATCGGGCCTCAAAGAGAAGAGCTCTGTGACCACCAGAGAGAGTGGCTGGTGTCCACGTTTACTGTCGGCTCTGCTTTAGGCTGTAATTCTGCTGATCTGTAGATGACACAGGTGGTTAGGTGTTTAATAAATGATTTGAGATAGATCATTTCCCTTCCGGGTGGTGGCAGAGCTAACATAGCTATTTTCACTAATAACATCAGTTCAGTTCCTTAGCATCCATCATCGGAGAATCTCAAAGATTAATCCACTGAAAATCTTTCCACAGCTCTGTGGTTGCTGTGTGTTTTTCACAGTTCCCAGAGATGGGTGATAACTATTTTCCACAGCGACTGTATTCATTTAATCATGTAATTCATCAGACAGTCGTCGAGTGCCTGCTGTATGTTGACAATGGCACTTGATTCTCAAGATACAGAAGAAGAATGTGACGTGGTTCCTGGCTTCAAGGTCTCGTGGAGCAGTGCAAGGACAGAGACAAGCTGGCAAACACCGCAGTTCAGTGCAAGTGCTGATAATAGAGCGAATACGAAGTGCTGCCAGGCTCCAAGGATGATCAGCTCTCCCTTGGTGGGAGAGTCATGGTAAGGAACAGCCTCACAGAGGGGGCTAAAAGGAATTATTTGGTCTTAAAAGATAAGTAGTGGTTTATCTGGCAGAGAGAGAAAAACGAGTATTCCCAGTAGAGAGGCAGCTTGGGCAAAGGGAGAGGCATGGAACACGTGTATTAGGAGGTGGGCATAAAAGTGGGGGAAATAGGATGGGGCAGGTACAGAAAAGCAATATCACCAAAGACCTTGCTTCAAAAACTTGGAAGTATTGACTTCATCAGAAATCGTTAGAGGACTTTAAACCAGAAGGTAACATGATGAGGTTTGCCTTTGAGAACGTTCTTTCTGATGACAGTTTGGAGGATGCAATGGACGAGAGCAAAAATACCACATAGGGAGTTGAGGGATGCAGTTGAGAGACTAGTTTAATGCCCATGTTATAGATGATAAGGACCTGAGCTAAAGCGGAGCAGTGGGGATGGAAGGGAGGACTCAGATTAAAAAATCTTTTAGAGGTAAAATCAAAAGGACTTGGTGGCCAATGGGATGTCTAGAAGTGAAGGAGAGGTACTTTAATACCAAATATATTTACTCTTGGTTATCTCAATCCACAATGCATCTTCCTCCTCCAAATGGTCCAAAGCATATCCATTTTTTGCTCTTAGAGGGAAAAAATGGAGGTGATCTTGCTGCTGGAGCAAAAAAAGAATTCATTTTAAGGAAGTATTGGATTTTATTGGGGTCCTTTCTCCATTTAAACGCCCAGAGAACCTGAGGTGGCCCCTTACTGAAACTTTATAGACAGAGCTAATGGAGAAGGCAGAGAGGCAAGGTCTTCATCTCTAGATCAGTGCTTCCTGCATTTAATGTACATACAATTACCTGGAGATCTTGCTAAAATGCAGATTCTGATGCAGTGGGTCTGGGGTGGGGTTTGGGATTCCACGCATTTAACAAAGCTCCCAGGTGATGCCAGTGCACTTGACCTCAATTTGAGCAGCAAGTCTCTAGATTATTTATTATTCTCAGAAATACAACTTGTTAGTGCAATGAGACAGCCACAACCAGATCGCACCAATAGAGGAAAACAGCACACGCCCCAGATGATGCTGCCGCTGGTCTTTCAGGTCTCGTCTTGGGGCCTGTTGGGAATGGGGTCTGTTCCAAGAAGAGAGCTGACAAAGTCATACACAGTCATAGATAGTCTGAGCCAATAGGTGTCCTGGTGTCTTACAAAGAGCCACTAAGAATCTTACCACCATGCTGCCCCTGGCAAGTCTCACTGAGTAATGAAGTCCTGACTCAAACCTGAAAATAACTCCAACCCACTGGCCTGCAAACAGTCCCACCTAACCAACATGGGATAACGTAAGTTTTGTTAAACTTGCCGTGGGTTGAGGAATATTTTGGGTGAAGTTATAAAAGCCTCTTTTAAGCCATTGCAGTATTTATGTCCCTGTCACCAGAGACAAACAAGACTGGAAATCTGCAAACTGGTTCCTTCTTATGAGTCAGCACTCGTCCACATTAGACCTCTACTTGCCAGCCATGTCGTGCTTAAGTTACAGTTTGTTTGTATATGTCATATGTCGACTCTTTAATCACAAGAGCATAAGTGCTAGGGACCAGGACCAGATGCCAGGGTTGGCATGGCCTGGTGGGAGACTAGCACTGACAAATGGCCTTGGGTGGCTCAGATCCAAGCTGGCCTGCTCTGGTTGCCTGAAATAGAGAGGAAATTTTGCTGTAGAGAGACTACGGTAGGCTCTGAAATGGAGAGGTGTGTGGTATGAGAGAAAGGGCTGTCTTGGGAACCAGCAATAACCGGTTATGTGATTCTGGATGAGGCGCTTTGTCTTTCTTGGTCTTGATTTCTCTCTCTGAGAAATGAGGAGGTAGGCTAGGTCAGTGGTCCTCCGACTTTCCTCTGCAGAGCCCTGCAGTCCTCCTGGAGGAGCCAAGAGCATCAGGCAGGACCTGCCCAAATCCTTTCCAACTCTGAGTCATGTGAGTTGGTAGGCCCCCAACATGTCCCTGCCTTTGGTTCTTGGGGTCATGGTAATCTCTTTCCAGTCCGCAGAAGTGTTCTCATTTGTGAGGCCTTTGATTTAGATTTTGGACTTCCTACAAGAGTCCTAGCTATACCCAGCCCTGATAAAATTCTAGAGGATAAGAAGGCTTTGGAAAAACTTAGCTCTAATGCTGCCCTCAGGAATTCCATGAGCATGGATCACACATGTGGAAAATACTTACAAGAAGAGATATTAACAATACAAATGTGATAGCATGTATTGTATCTCCAGAGTACACCTCATCTTAAGAAAATGGATTGATTTTTGAACAACCAGCTGCAAAATTGATTTTAGTAAGCCAAACCAGAATTAACCTGCTTTTTGAGAAATGCATTTATTTGGGTTCCTGGACCATGAACTGGAGTTCCATAGCCTGTGCAACCACTAGACTTACCTTTGTCTCGGAATATTTCTTCTAAGCAGCCTAGAATCTTAGCACCTCATTTAAAAGAGATTGGCTTGTTTTCATTGTCTCCGTTGTGTTTATATACGTTTCAATTCGTTCTGTGGACTGCACTCCCATGGATAGCTACTATCCTGATTTTCCCAGGGTGGTTGTCCTCTAGCAGGATGTACAGGTATGCAAGTGCTGAAGTGCCTAGAGGCAAAGTTCAAAGTGGCTCTGTAACATACAACTTGTAAATACAAGGGACCATTTCACAAAGGATTTCCCTTTGTAACACTGACAACAGCACCTTAAAGGCAGCAGGCATACTTGTTGAATGACTGAATGGCCATTCTTTGGTTTATTTGTTCCACGGAGTTGACCCCTTCACAGAGCTTTGTGTGAATTACTGTTTTCTTCTTTGGAGAACTGAAATAAAGCTCTGCTTTTCCTAATAACTGAACTCTCATTGTGATTCACTTAGCCAGCTGGGGCTTCACGGTTACCTGGCTTTGATTGGTAGAAGCTATGCCCTGTCATTTTACTCTTCTGTTTCCCTGAAAGGGTCCCCCTCTTTGGCTCTTCCCCTTGAGCACAGAAGTCACTCAACACAGAGGCTACTGACAAAAAGGGGCATTTTGGGTGTCAATAGGGGTAAGTCATGATTAGTTAATAGAAGCTTGATTCTCAAAAATCTAGGGGATTTTTATCACACTCAATATGGTTTTCTATTGGATTGTGTCAGAATATGCAAGTTCATGTGCACAGAGTTTGAATTCATAGATTTTTTTCTTACTACAAACAAAAACCTGATTGAAACATGACATTAGAAGGTTGATAAATTGGACTCTGCTTCCGATGGGCCTGAGAGCATCTCTAGAAAATAGTATTATGTTCCTAGGGAATTGGCATTTTAAAGCATGGTGTATGAGAAAGGTGGTTAATAAACTATAAAAATTATGAGGGAATTGGCATTTTAAAGCATGGTGTATGAGAAAGGTGGTTAATAAACTATAAAAATTATGGGATTATAGGCTCTAGGGAATCTGTTCTGGAACTCAATGGGTAAATGAGAAAAATATAGGTAAGATAGCATAAGACATGAGGGCAGACATACTGGGAGAAGGGAACAGAAGACGGGACTTTTTATCTCCTTGCTTGACCTTGAGCTTCTTTGGAATCATCATGTCCATTCATAAAGAAAGGACAGGAATATCTGCCTCTCACTTTTCAGTGATCTTTGGAGGTTTGTTGAAATGATGATGGGAATATGATAATGTTAAGTGTCGTAGCTATGACTCATCGCGATACGGCTATGGCAAAAGCATAGACACTGAAGCCACCCAGACCATTGTTCAAATCTCAAACCCTCCCACTTATTATGATACCTTGAGAAAGGTATTCAACGTTTCTGAGCCACAGAACTGTGACATTACCTTTAAAATGGAGAGAATAAAGTTGTTGGGGGTAAAAATGTAAATGTATAAGATGCCATACTTTACACAGTAGATATTCAAATCACGGTTCTCGTTATCATCGTCATCACATCACAGGCAAGAAATAAGAAGTCCATTTCCTAAGCATTCGTTTATTCAACAGATGTTTTGAGTGTTCACCGTGTACATTGGAAATTAGTTATGATTTAATGTCAACTTATGATGTCAGTGGAGACAAAATGAAATCATGTGAGTGCACATACAGGGAATATGCTGCCCTTAAATAAAAAGTTAATGTTCGTAACTGACCAACAAGATTTAAGTTGCACACAAATTGTTTTTGTTTGTTGTTGTGTTTGTTTTTAGATTTGTATAATAAATCATTCATATCCTTGCCCGTTCTTTCTTATTTGCAGTATGGTCACGTAGTAGATTAAAACTGGAGCCTAGTTAATAAACTGTGGGCTCCTTTTAGTGCCTAGGTACAGCACATACAGACTTTAGATTTTATCCTGGAGGAGATAGAAGCCATTTGAAAATTTTGAGCAGAGGAGTATCATGAGCTGACTATGTTTGCAGAGACTTATTCTGCCTCTCTGTGGAGAAGAGATGGTTAAGGGGCAAGGGTGAAGGCAGGGACACCTTCGGGTGGTCATTGCAATGATAAAGAGTAAACATGGTAGTGATTTGGTCTTGAGTGGCAGTGGTAGGAGGCGGTGATACACGGTCAGATTCTGAATCTGATTTGGAGGTAGAACTATAGAATTTGCTGGTGGATTGTAGTGTGATGTGAGAAAAAGAACTCAAAGACTCAAGCCTGAGTGCAGAGATTTTGGACTGAGCGATGCGAAGAATGATGTTTCCACTTAATGGAGATGAAGAAGACTAGGTGCAAGTGGGACCATTTTCGGTGAAGATGCAGAGTTGACAATTGGATGTTTGAATCTAGACTTCAGGGGAAATGTTGAAGCAGGACATAGAAATTTGACAATCATTGGAGTTTAGATGGTATTCAGTGTCAGAGGACTAGATCACCAGAGACTGAATGTAGAGAGAAAAGAAGGTGAAGCCCCAAGACTGAGCCCTAGAGCCCGTCATTGTTTAGAGGTCAAGAAGGTGAGAAGGAACCAGCAAAGGAGAACAAAAGGCAGACTGATGGGGACATAGAAAACAAACTTATGGTTACAAAAGGGGAAGTGGGGGGAGGGATAAATTAGGAGGTTGGGATTAACAGATACACAATACTATATAAAAAATAGATAACCGGGCTTCCCTGGTGGCGCAGTGGTTGGGAGTCCGCCTGCCGATGCAGGGGACATGAGTTCGTGCCCCGGTCCGGGAAGATCCCACATGCCGCGGAGCGGCTGGGCCCGTGAGCCATGACCGCTGAGCCTGCGCGTCCTGAGCCTGTGCTCCGCAACGGGAGAGGCCACAGCAGTGAGAGGCCCGCGTACCGCAAAAAAACAAACAAAAAAAGATAACCAACAGGGACCTACTGTATAGCACAGGGAACTATACTCAATATTTTGTAATAACCTACAAAGGAAAAGAATCTGTAAAAGAATGTATATATAAAACGGAATCATTTTGCTGTACACCTGAAACTAACACAATATTGTAAACCAACTCTAATTAAAAAAGGCAAAACAGAAGAAAAAGGCAGACTGACGGGAAGGAGGAGAACTTGAAGAGAGATTGGTGCATCAGAAACGAGAAAGGCAGTAAAAAAGTAAGATGCATTTAAGGAGACAAAGTGGCCAACTGTGTGTCAAACGCTGCTAATAAGCTAAATAAGATGAAGACTGAGAACTGATTTTTGGATTTGGCAAAGTGAAGGTTCAGTGCTAACCTCGGCAAAAGCTGTGATGCCGGAAAGATTGGAAAGGTGACCTGATTGGAATGTGTTCAGAATAAAAGAGGAAGAGAAACAGAGACAGTGAGAATAGACAGCTTTGCTATGAAGGGCAAGAAGGTAACGGGGGAGGAGGGGAGAATGATTCAAAGAAAATGTAGGGTCTAAGCAGGCATAATATGAATAAATATGACCCAGGCTCTGATGGGTCAGATTGGATGCTGGCTGCGGGTCTGGAGCAGAGTCTTGGTGGGCCTGCTGATCCAGACTTAAACCTTTTGGTTGCTGGACTATGGAATGTCCAGGAGGTCCCAGGGGAGAGGTTGGGTTGGAAAAGTAGGCGAGGGGGTACTTGGGAAGCTCAGTGTAGTGGGTGTTGATCTGCAGGTCCAGAAGCGTTTCAGTATTTTCATAATCAGGGTGGTAGTGCCAGTGTGTTCCAGCTGAACATCTGCCTTGGATCCATAAAGAATTTTTTTTTATTATCTTCATTTTTCAAGTTGAGGGTATTGCAGCATATTTCCGTGATGATGAGAGTGACCAAAAAAGAGGGAAAATTGGAAAATGTGGTGATGTCCGAGAGCAAGGTGAGAATTACAGGACCTCCTTGAGTTGGGGAGTGAGGATGGGGCTAGTGCATAAGCGAAAGGGTTGCTTTTGATTGAAACACAATCTCTTTGTTCCTTAGGACAGGAAGGCCCACAGAGGAGAGGGCCACAGGCATACGTTAGCTGCCAAGTGGTGGTGGAGGGCGTGTGGGATTTCTTTCACGTTTGCTTCTGTTCTCTCTGTGAGAGAGGAAATTTATTGACACCCCACATTTTTCTCTTCCTCAGAATGACTGTGTACCTACACTTTATCTGAGATTTATGTAGAATTCTGGGGAATCCTGGTTATTAGACCAACTTTTGATTCAGAATCTGCATCTCCCACTAAGAGACATCAGACCACGGAACTTTGGTCCTCTTCCAGTGGACGATTATTAGAGCCCAGTTTCCTTTAGAGCCAGTTTGTTTGGAATGTGATGAACCCTGGCTGTCTAGTGCCCTGCTTTGCTATGGAGTGGCCCAGAAAGGAAGCATTTCTTGCCTGGCACAGTGCTGTATCCAGGGCCACCACTGAACCTGACTCAGAGCAGGTAGGTGTTCAATAAATATTTGTTGAATGACTACAGGAAGGAAGGAAGGAAGCAAGGAAGCAAGAAGATAATATTCAGTTTGCATCAAGAAAAGACACACTAATCCAGCCTAGTAACATATGTTTCTGCTCAGGAGATTTACATCTTGTTTATAACTAATTCCTCCGTCGCATGTTTGGCATTCCAAGATTTTTGCCTCGACTCAGGAATACATCCAGAGTGGCTGAAGGATGGCAATGCTTGATTGCTTTTGCCTCTCCCTCTACCTCTGAAGTTAATCTGATGCTATCTGAGTGCAAAGACACAGACAGGGAGGAGGTTAATGCAAATTTAGCCAGGAGTCTAGTGCCACTTCACAAAATATTGATTAGGTGTCTGATTTGCTCTCCCCTGACAATGGGCCAAAGGAATGAACCAATGAGGTGGGCTCAACGCCAGCTCGTCATGGTCATTCGATAAAGCCAGGCAGCCAATGAGCAGCTGCTACCTTTTGATTGGGTGAGAGGCCAGAGAGGGGGGAAACCATCTTAGCAACAGCAGGAAGGATTGCACACGCCCTTGCACAGACCTGATGCCTTACCACCCTGCTGCAGGGAACGGTTGCCGATTGTGTCTCTTAAGGCTTTTGTTCAGCCACAGTCCTAGCTTCCAAAGGACCAGTTTCTTTTCACAGATCACACTGCTCACCTGGTCTGTCAGCTTATAATCCCTTTTTAATGGAATGAAGGGGCGACCTTCCTCTCTCTGCCCCCTCCAACGCACATCTTATTAAGAGCCAACTTTGATCTGCAGGTAAACGGCACAGGCTTTGTTCTCAAAATGGGCTGTTCTGACCCCTGTCGGGGAGCCGACCCCACCACTGCCCTTCCCGACACCACATGCAGATGGGGAGGGAGGTGGCGTGGAGGCCAGGCCCACTGCCCACCTGTTGTTTCCTGTGCTTTCTGGAAGAACCGTAGAAGGGGTTTCCCCAAGCCAGCACAGGCTTCTGTGTCGCTGTTATTTTCCGTACAGGCTTCCCCTTCATTGTTCCCTGGCCTTCACAGCCAGGGCCCAGGAAAGCTTTCCTGTTTTCAGCATGACACTTGGCAATGCCTTTCGTAGCCACTGGGTTCCCAACATTTAACACTGTCATTTGAAAGGCTCCCCTCTTCTGGTCTCCACTGGGTTTTAATGTTTTCTGAGCAGCTGCCCTTATTCCCCAGGTGCCAGGGCCTTGGGGGCTGCCTGCCAACCCTTGGTTTCCCCAGATTAGTAGCTGCCGTGGCCTCCTCATCTCCCTTCTGTCCCCCCCCCCACCTCATATCCTGGCTCTGAATTTATTTTGAGGCCAGGGGTGACGGTGGGTAACTGGGGGGCTGCACACGGGTTCCCAACATCTTTCTTTCCTCCAAGGACTTTGCCGCCTTGCTCTGACAGCTGCTTTCAGCATGAATCTTCGATCCAGGAGCATCTGTCCATGGATTATCCAGTCCCGCTGGTGGCTCTTACTCATGTTCCCTGCTGACAGTTACAGTTCCGTCTGCGTAGGAAAGCCTATGAGGTAGGGCCGACTTCACTCGAAGCGGTGTGTGGCTGTGTTTTGTACCAGAGCAAAGGAAGTTGAGATCATGTCATAGGAATTTTCCAGTCCAAAAAGGATTATTGTCTAGGAAATGGTAGCCAGCTGTTTTCCATCTTCTTGCCTAGCAAACACAGGGGAATGACCTGAAATGGAAGCAAGGGAGAATTAAGACAGACGTGAAGAACTCGTCTCTGAATATCAGGCTTAACAGAACCTGCAAGATGTTACCGAGTGAACATTTGGAATTACTTTCCGAGGGCGGTATGATCCCCGCCCACTGGAGTTTCGTTTAGGTGTCTTCTCTCACAGGTGCAGTGGGATGGACGTGATGACCTCCAGAGCAGCACAGCTGGGCTTTGGAGTTAGACTGGCCTAGATTTAAGTTGCAGCTTTGCAGCGGCCCCAGGATGTGGTGTTAGCAAAATTTCTTAACTTCTCTGAGCCTTTTACAAACATCTGTACAAGGGAAGTCACAACATCAACCATATCGTTTTAAATAAAACCGTATACGTAAGGCACCTCGCTTAGGGCTTGCCGTGTAATAAGCATTCAAAACTGTTGACTCTTCCTCCCAGTTCTAGAATTCCCAGAGCTTCATTCCCTCTGTGGACCTACGGATACAGTGTTATTAATCCATTTTGGAAACTGAGCATCTCCCTGGAGCCTAGCTTCGTGAGATCTGCCCGTGGTTTCTGCCCATGACAATTTATGTTTTAGGCCAGAAAAGAAGCCAAACAAGTGATGTAACAGGGCATCCGTGTGGCAAGGCAAAGCTAATGCCACTTGTACAGAGTCAGTGAGTGTAATAGGAATGGGCCGTCTACCCGGGTTAGAATCATCCAAGAAAACATTGCAGGAAGGTTGGGTTTCAGTTCAGGAACTAGCATTTCTGTCCTTTGACTCTGTTTTCTTAGCTGTAAAATGGACACAATAATAGGATTAAATGGTATTGGAAGCAGATGAAATGCTGCAGGCATGTTTGACTGCGAAGCTCACGCTTTAACCAACACACACACACGGCCCTCATCACAGGACATCCAATCAAATATTTTTAATGTGTCAGATGAATTGATAAAAGTGATAGCTGTGAATGACAGCTGGACGGAATTAATCCGGTGCTGCTGAGGAGCTCCACGGCAGTGACCTTTGGTACCCTCCCTCCCCAGCAGCCGCAGAGAGACACTTCTCCCTCTGTGGACTGTGATTCACACATACGCATTTTCCCTTTTATCTCCCCATTTGCATGCTCATATTAGACATGGATTTGGTTGGACCTGCGTCTGTTGAGATGGCCAGCCAATAACAGAAGCCCCATGGGGACGAATGCCGTCTGGCTTCGGGAGTGGGTCTAGCGAGTGAGGTCTAGGTCAGAAAGCTGTTAGCCGCAGAGATGGGGAATGTAGTCAGCTGTCGTCACTTTTTAATTAAAATAGCCTGGTGGCACTCGCATCCCCCCCACTCTGTCGCTCTCCACCCTCTCCCTTGCACTGGGTCCTCCCGCAAAACAGGACAAGTATCTTCTCCCTGGTCCGGGGTCTCTGGGGCTTGTTCAGAGACCATGAGAACCCTGACCTTTAGGAGGAAACAGGCACAATCCGTGTTCTCTCCCCAGCTCCACCTTTTGTAATGGCAGGGTGGTGAGAACATGTATAGCATGGAAATCTGCAAATGCTACAAACCAGGGCTTTTCCCTCCCTGGAGAGTGACACGTTAAACATGGACCATCACACCCCTAGAAGAGACTTGGGGTAAATTCCCAGCTGGTAATTCCTGAGATTACTATCCTAACATGGGATCTTCCATACTCTAGATTTTCTTTTTTATTTTCTATCGCATTAAATCCACTTGTTTCATTGCTTAGATGGAATGGAAACTTGAGAAACAAGATGGGCTCATTTTTAGAGCCTGCTCAGCTGACCTGAGTTAAAATCCCTGCTCCTTCATTGCTTGTCACATGCTTTGAACTTTTTTACTTAACTATTTTAAGCCTTGGTTTTCTCATCTGTAAAATGGGGCTAATAATAGTATCCACTACTTAAGGTCATTGTAACATTCAACGTAATCTTTCACTAAAGCACTGAGTGTGGTACCTGGCATGAAACAATTGTGCCGTAAGTGGACGCTATCTTATGAGTCAGTATTTATCATTCTGGTTGGGGGACACGATAAAAAATCGATCAGGGGTAGACTAGCCATGTGTGATTAGGCTTGTCATGAATGTAGAAGTTTAATAAGCACATTATTTGACACAGTTATCTGAACCATGTAACAGAGAAGTGTATGAATAGGGTGCCACAGCACTTAATTAAAATGTTTAACTTATTACCCTGGTGTTTTCTGCATTTAAAGATACTGTGCACGACAAAACGTAGCACAGTCCCCACTGTCTCAAATTGGCATAATACGCAGATTATATCTTCAGCACTTACAGCAATATGCAGATGAAGCATCAACATAGTCGCAGCTTCATCAACACAAAGCATTTATTTTGTGCCTGTTTTCCGTAGGTGCACCAGAACAAAATGATTTTGGACAAATCCAGCTCCTACTCTTTTCGAGTTCATGGTATATAAGAGAGAATACCGGCAAACCTTGTGTTAGTGCGCTTCACTTAATTGCGCTTCGCAGATAGATTTTTTTTTACAAATGGAAGGTTTTACAACCCTGCGTTGTCAGATGATGGTTAGCATTTTTTAGCAAGAAAGTATTGTGTAATTAAGGGATGTACATTGCTTTTTTTAGACATAATGTTATTGCACACAACAGATTATAGGATAGTATAAACATAACTTTTATAGGTACTGGGAAACAAAAGCATTTTTGTGAATTACTTTATTGTGATATTGGCTTTATTGCATTGCTCTGGAATTGGACCCACAGTATCTCAGAGGTATGCCTGATACTGAGATCTAGCATAGGTGGAAAGACAGATCGGAGATTCTGAAGGCAGAATAAAAATTCTTGCACCAGGAGCCAACTTATAGAAAGGTGAAGTTTCTTATCTGTGTGGTGAGATAGAAATTCGTTTTAGGTGAGCGTGAGTAAGCCTCTTTGGAATCTTGTACACAGGCCAATAGGCTTTGATTAAAGTCTGTTGCCTAGGTTGACAAATTTTAAGTTGTTTTTCTTTGAAGTGCAATTTTCTTCTTCACGGTGAGCCACAAGGGGCCAGTTGAGTGGAGGCCAGTGGCAAAGCTCACCCAGCATTTACCAGTCTGTTCTCAGAAGCCACCCCACCCTCGTTGCACTGGTTCCAGTGGTAGATTTAGTGGTTCTCCACAAGGCTCTTCTGTATGATGAGTCTTCACACTCTTGAGATAAGTACCCTCAAGTCACCCTGCATTAGAATCACCTGGGGTGCTTATGAAAATGAAGGTTCCTAGGCCAGAGTCCAGCATGGTAAGTCATGGGGGTGGGACCTAGGAAGTTTGCGTTTGGTCATGGGCCTCGGATCACTGCTCTCCACACCAAACCCATGCTCTAGATCCTGCCCTTTCAACATTCATCCTATCCCAGGCCTCCTTATTACTTCTGCTGCTGCTGCCTTAGTTCATGCGTCTAGCTTGGCTACTACAGTCCTCTCTTAATTGGTCTCCTAGTTATTCTCTTTACTAGTAATAGTAAGCTAAATAAAATTCAAATCTTACAGTGTCAGATCCTATATAAGATCCTACAATCAGCCACTATTTTCTATAGGATGACTTCGTCTCTTTACTAGGACACGTAAGGCGCTTGCCAGCCTTGCCTCCTGCCTCATCCCCTGGCTACCCCTTATATGCTGCAGCCACGCTAAAGGCGGGTCTCTGAATACAGTCTGCGTCAGGGGTCCGGGCCCTTGCTCGTCTTCTGGCATCTGGCTAGAATGACCCCCCATCACCCCCCCCCTTATTCCGCTCCTTGCTGTCTGACAAATACCTACTTTAACACAACTGCTCAAGAATCACCTCTTCTGAGATGACTTTTCTGTCCTTTTCCCTTTTTGTGCCTGCATTCTCCCTCCCGTCTGTATTTGCTTTGACGATAGCACTTACAGCACTCCACTGCAGTATTAGTTAACAGGTCTGTCACTCCCTTGAAAGCACAACCCATGTCTTTCTCCACTTGGTATCTCAAGGAACATATTAATGTTTTCCAGAATAAATGAATGAACCCATGAATGGTACAACATGGAACCTAAATTTATTCCCAGACTAAATTTGCAGCCTAAGAGTTGGCCACATCATCCTTCTTTTCATGATGTATATCTTATCAAGAGTTCTGAAGATCACAAGGAAAATGAAACAACTTGGAGTTTCCCACATGTGAGTGGGCTCAATCCAGTTTGACTAACACATTCTAAAGCCCACAGAGTGTTCCTTCCCTTCATGATGTGGAGATAAAAATAGGGAGAATGAAATAAATGAAACCAGTGTCTTTGTTATATAAACCACAGGGTAAATTGGGGTAAATGAGCAATCTTTATGGCAAATGTAACTGATCTTTCTGGAGAGTTATTTCATTTAATTGATTAATTTAATTGCCTAGCAAATGAAATCTGAAAATACTATCCCTGAGAAGACTTACTTGCTACAAATCCCTTCTCTTCTCTAAACCTCATTGATTCCAGTTAATTTCCCATCATTCCTCCTCTCTGTCTACAGTGTGATTTGAGCATTTCACATTTTCTTTCAAGGCCGAAGTTCAAAGATCGGACATAAAGAGCTGAAGATTTTCAATTCTACTGTCTAAGGCATTTCAGGAATCAGTGGTTGCTCTCCTGTGTTGCTGGTGGGGATGTGAAATGGAAATTGAGTGTGAGACTTCTTTTCACCCCTAAGAATTTACCCAAGACAAATGAAAGGACGTGGACACGTAAAGACTTTGTATGTGAACATTCGCAGCAGCAAAACCACAATACCCCCAAAGTGGAAACAACCCAAATGTTCATGAATTGGTGAATGGAGAAACAAAATGTGATATATCAGACAGTAGAATACTAGTCAACAGTAAAAAGAAATGGAATACCAATGCGTTCTACAACATAGATGAGCTAAAAAATACGCTAAGAGAAAGAAGACAGTCACAGAGGTATTTATACTGTGTAATTCCATTTATATGAAGTGCAGAGAAAGCAAATTTATAGAGACAAGAAGCAGAGTGATGGCTGCATAGGATTGGCGGGGTAGGAGCAGAAGTTGCAGCTGGGAGGAGATTTGGGGGTGATTGAAATGTTTGAAAACTGGATTGCGGTTACAGTTGTCCAACGCTCTGCATTTACATACAATCATTAAACTGTACAGTTACAGTGGGCGGATTCTGTGGTGTGCAAATGACACCTGAATAGAGCTGTAAAAATGGTTGACACTGGTGCTTTGTTACCTTCGTATTTTTATTATAGTGGTGGTACACTTTCAAAAACCTTTCCCAGGTCATATGTTTTAAAAGTCTTTAATCACAGCATCTAGATTTTAAGTTGGTTTCTTTCCTTTTCTATGAACCCCTGAGACCCTTCACCTTTATACCAGTGGAGACATATTCAGACTGTAAAAACTTTTTTCTCCTTCAAACTAATTAAGCTCTGATGACATCAGCTGTATTTTCAGTGCACCTGATTAAGGCCATGATACTAATTAAATTCTTGAATGATTAAAAATGCAAATTACCAGACTGGGTTGAGCAACAGGCCTTGCTTCTGGGCTCCAAGACAGTAGGGGACAACAGGCTTCATCTCAGGTGATGGAGCTCTCACGTCTAACTTGAGTTGAATGAGGCAGTATTAACTGTGAATGACTAAGATTTACCTACTTTTTATGGGTCAATATTTCATTTATAGATGCAACGTATTTCTAGGTGGCTCATACCTTTGTGAGTACATTGAGAAGTGCTGTATTGGGATGGAAGGAACCCCCAGCTTTGGAGTTAGAACTGAGTTCAAATGCTGCCTGTCACTTACCAGTGGTGTGATCTTTGGCTAATTATTTAACTTCTCTGAGCGTGTATATCTTTATAACAGGGAATCTGATTATCTAGCTTGAAGAACTTGGGGGCTAATTAAATGAGATCACTTATGTCACTGGGCCTAGCATATAGGGAGCATTTAATAAGTGGGACCATGGGGTAGCTTAGATAATAAGCTCTTGGTTCATTCAACAAATATTAACTGAGTGCCTACCATTCATTTACTCCTTCAATTTATTATTTTATTATTATTTTTTTATTTGGCTGTGTCGGGTCTTAGTTGTGGCACGTGGGATCTTCATTGTGGCACACGGGCTTCTCTAGTTGTGGTGCGCGGGCTCCAGAGCACGTGGGCTCAGTAGTTGCAGTGCACAGGCTCAGTAGTTGTGGCACACGGACTTAGTTGCTCTGCTTCATGTGGGATCTTAGTTCCTCGACCAGGGATCGAACGTGCGTCCCCTGCATTGGAAGGTGGATTCTTAACCACTGAACCACCAGGGAAGTCCCTATTCCTTCAATTTAGAAAATATTTATTGAACACCTGCTATCTTTCTGGTAGTATTCTTAGTGTTCAGGATCCATAAATGAATTTAAAAAGACAAACTCACACCATAGCAAAGCCTACTTAGAAAATATCTATAAACATAATAAATAATTAAATTCTATGATATGTTGCAAAGTGCTATGTCCTATGGCAAAAAACAGAGTAGGATGGGGAGGGGACCTAGAGTGATGGGGCTGAGGGAAAGGATGGATTGCAATTTAGGGTGATGAGGGAAGAGCTCAGTGAGTAGGTAGAAAATGAGCAAAGCCTTGGAGGAGGTGTGGGAGCTGGGCATCACCCAGCAGCTCTAGGGAAGAGCCTTGCAGGCTGAGTAAACAGCCAGTATATAGGGCCCCAAGTGTCACGTTCCAGACACCTTCAAGGAGTACTGGGAGGCCAGTTACCATGCCAGATGCTAGATACACATGGTAACCCAGTGGTCAGAAGTGAGTTCAAACTCTGTCTCTGTCACTTGCTAGTTTGGTAATCTTTGGCTAATCTTTTAATTTCCTTGAGCTTGTATCGGTTCATCTATAAAATGAGATTTGAATACCTGTTTCAGAGGATTATCTGTCCCAACGGATTGGAACAGTCATTTACCCCCATCATCTCTGAAGCTACAGTTTGTAAATCGCGCTTCAGCAGAACGGGAACTATGGTTTTATTTGTGTCTGGTTCGGATCCACTTAGTTACGTATAGCATCCTGACACGGAGCCTATTCCAGTACTTTGGCGTGGTTGGTGGGGCAGCTAGGCGATGAGACCGGCTGAAATAGAAGGACCATTCTGAGATGTAAAAAGGAATGAGAGAGAGAGCATTAATTTATTCATTCAACCAATAGAGAATTGAGCTTCCGCTATGTTCCGGGCACTTACTGCTTGGAGAAGAACAGTGTGGAGTGTGGTAAAGCGTTTTAAATACTGAGGATAATACATTTTACACGTATGTAAATGTGTGCCTGTGTGTGCATGTACCTGTGCAGTTTTTCTCAGAATCAACCATGTGCCAAAGGTGACTCAGACTTTGATGGAACCTTTATCAGGGACTTGCGGTGAGTGAACTGTGGGTTGGGGGTTGAGAGAACAAGGAAAGGACATGGGAGCTCCTTCAACTTCGATGCTGGCCTTCTCAGATGTTTCTGTCCTTCTCTCTCGCTGGCTGTGAACTGTGTCCTGGAAAGAACACCGGATTGAGTCAGAAGACCTTGGCTCCACAATCAGCCCTTCAGGTTTTAGCTGTGTGATTTGGGCTTGTCATGTGACTCCTCTGAGCTTTATTTTTCTCATTTATGTAATGGAAATAAAACTTCTCCGTCACCTGCCACCCAAACGTCAAAGGTCAAATGAGGAAATGCATTTGAAATCATTAGATAAACTATAAAACTGAACATGAGTTGAAGGAGGTGCAGGTCATTGTTGGAGAAGGAGGCTGATAGGACATGGGGATGGGCAGTTATCTGTTGTAGGAAAGAATGGTTTTGGCATTTCTCCAAAGAGTAGACATTTGGTGCTAATTTATGCACATTAGTTAATTCTGCTTTGCTGGGGGGCTCAGATGGGACTCCCTGATGGATGTACCATCCATGAAAGAATCATGAAAGCCACATGGCTCAAAACTGTGATCCTTTCGGGGATGGAACTAGAGAGACAGGCTCTTGAGAGGCACAGGCTTGGCTGACAATTTTAAAATCGTTTGCTCAGTGAAACCCTGCTGAACCCTGGGCAGTGGGATGAGTAGAGAAAACGCTTTTGTCCTAAAAACTGTTAGGTTCATTTTCCACCCCGCTCCCCAGTTGTCTAGGTTTTATGTTCCAGGCATGTAGGGATACAGTCACCCAGTGGTAACTGGTGATGCTGGGCCCTTCTTTCCAAGCTCTGAAACCATCTGGGCTGGCTGAGAGTGAGAAGGGAAAAGGCAGCATACTTTTCAGGAGGAGGAAAACACTCTCAAGAGTCAAACTTGAGGCAAGTTCTTGGAGCAAAGAGAATTGTTGAGGGGGAAGGCAGCCAGAGGCTCTGTAAAAGCATGTGTCTGGTTCTAGCATAAATTGAGGATGGGCAAGAAGGAATCACTGAATCTTAAGAATTGTTGAACCTCATCATGGGCGAGACTCAGGTGAACCACAGATGCCCTTGTATCTCTGTTTATGTGTTGGTCTCACTGTCCACACAGTAAGCTCCCAACTAGGACCGAGTTTTTTGCATTTTTTTCTCTCTTGTCATTTCACAGTTGCTCCCGATATATGGTGGAGTGGGATGGTTCACTGGCCCTTTCCACACACCAAGGCTGGCTAAGGAAGGAGGGCAACCCCTGAGTCTTCTGTGGGGAACTTACCTCAGTGTTTCATAATCCTTAATACTTGGGGAAGATTCTGATTTGGTTAAAAGATAAAAATACTTCTCTTCTTCAGTACCTGTTCATTTTCACTATGCTTGTAGCACTAACAGTGGGCTGGAAATGGACCAGAATGATCTCATTTCTAAGGCAGAGCTTCCCAGGGGCGCTGTGACAGGCTTGGGGTGGCTGGGATAGTTTACATGGCATTTATCCGAGATATGGATGGTTGAAAGTTTCTTATAGTGGGAAAGTATATAAAAGCAGTTTTGATAACTATTTAGAAATTTTTAATTCTATTTGAACATTCATTGTATGGCTTCATCTGTAAACTTGCTGACGTCCGTAACGACTATTTGGGTATCTAAAACTCTATGAATGCCCCCACCCTCGCTCCCCACCCCCGCCACACACACACCAGAGTGTCCTGGGAAGCTACATGCAATTCTCTTTCCCCGGATCATCCTGTTAAAATGTCCGGGTATTAGTTTGATTATTTTTTAGTCATGATTTTTTCATCAGTGATGTTCTTTGCTTTGCCTGCCTTATAAAGTGTTAGATTATTTTCCTGATTTCATTTTCTCTAATATTTTATATTTTGTCTAATAATATAAAAGGCATATGTGATTTTAATCATTACCTTTTTTTTTTTTTTTTCGGCTGTGCCGTGTGGCTTGTGGGATCTCAGTTCCCCAACCAAGGATCGAAGCCAGGCCACGGCAGTGAAAATGCAGCGTCCTAACCACTTGACTGCCAGGGAATTCCCTAATCATTACATTTTAAAAGCAGATATTAGATGTTTCTAAATAGAAAATGATTTATTTTACTGGGAGAGTTTATACAAAGTCCGTATTTAGTATCTTCCGTAACATTTACTAATTTAAAAAGTAAGTAATGAAATTTAATTAATTTTATTACTAAGTCTCAAATAGAATCTCCCAGATTTTTTCCAAGGTATCCCAGTTATGCAATTGTTGTAGCTTCCTGTGTGTGATGATATAAAAAAGTTAGGGCAACATTGCCATAAATTATTCTTGTTGCGAATTTTCATGCTGGGAGTTGGGGTGTAAGTGGAAAGAATGTTAATCTTGGTGGAAAGGATTTGTTAGAGAAATCCAAGATGTTGCTATTTTCGCTTTTAAAGTTCCATTTGCTAAAATAGTGAAATAAGGAGGGCATGTGGAGCTTGAAGACATGTCACAATGCTGGACACTGTCTGTTGGGGTTGGCTGTGTTTCTGCAGGTTCATACCTTGCCAGCTGCATCTCCCTTGCTTCTTCCAGGACAGAATGGGTTGAAAGAGCCAGCAGGAACTGACAAGGTAAATGTCACTACATCCAGCTGTGGCCATACTTTGAAATTCAACATGGACTTAACAGATTTCAAAGTGTCGTAGAATTCATACAGTTCCTGAAACCACATTTAAATGAAAAGCAAGCAATAACCCTCCTATTTCAAAACATCTGAGCAAGTGTTTTTATATTGAACAAAACACTTAAACTTCATTTCTATTGAATGAATACACCCAGTACGGGAGAAAAAACACCAAATGGGTCTGAAGCTGACCTTAGATTACTCGTCCAGTATTCTGGAGGGGTGTGCAAGGGGTACCCCCTTTCTTCTGGAGGGCTGGCTGGGGGGAGAGGTCAATGCTGAGACAGAGCATCTGCAGCTTTGAATGCGTCTCCCACCCCTCGCCGCAGGGGGAGGGGGAGGGGGAACAGGCGTGAACTCAGGGGTCTCAGGGTGAGACTACCATACTTAGCAAATAAAAATACAACAACACATGGAATATCAGGGATATATTTATACTAAAAATTATTTGTTGTTTACCTGAAATTCAGTTTAAATTGGGCATTCTGTTTTCATCTGGCAACCCTACTTAGAAAGAGTTGGGGGGAGAGGGATGTGGGAAAACACGAAGAAGCAGAAGAACAGGAATCTACAATAGCGAATTTTATAGCAGGAAGATGGTGACAGCAGCATCATTCCTATATCATGTACTTGGAATGAGATTTGCACAGGATTTCTAAGGACACACAGGGCAAGGTGCTGGTCAGGAAGGGCTTCAGACGGGATCACTACTGATTCTTGAAGAAGATGAAAAATTACCCACAAAAGGAAGATGGTGGGAGGTGAGGAAGGACATTCCAGGCAGAACGAAGCAAGTCCATGGCACGGAGGATGAAACGACTACAGTATCTGAGTCCATGAAGCCTTTCTGGTCCCACCCAGAGGAATTCCTCCTCCCTTCCTCTCTGCTCTCCTGGCCCTCTGATGGAGCCTAATCGCTGAGCTCTTACACTTTCTGCTATTGAGACGTCTGTGATGTGGGCCCACCAAGTTACAGGTGGTAGGTTATAGAACAGACTCATTTACTGTCCTAGGTGAGCAGTAAACCCAGCAGCGAACTGAGTTGAACAGACCCTGCTTTTTGCAGAAGATTGAGAACAAATACGTCAAATGTTTTTTCTCAAGCAATGCAACATGCTGCATATATGCACATGTACTTAAGTAAACACAGAGAATTGATTTATAAAACGTCAGACCTTAGGTATCTAGGATTGCTTCCCCACAAGAGAATTGGCAACGTGAAAGTAAACGAAATGGAAAAATAAGTAAAATTCCTTGCATTCCCTCAAATTTATCCCCAAGCCAACCTACGCTGCTTCGGTATATGAGGTAAATTCTCCATTGCGCATCTCATCAGTCTACTGCTTTGGAATGTTCTCTCTCAGAAGAGACAGATTGTCCTATATCCTGTGTGTGGCGCTTTTACCCCCCTGCTTAGAATTCCCCAATTGACGTTCTTCAAGTTACCGTGCTGTGTAAATAAATAAGTAGGACCGTGCTTTCTGCCCTCTGGGGCACAGAAGCCGAGAAGCCTTGGGTGTCTGTGGGAGGGGAACTTTCTGGCCGTCCTATTCCCATAATGGTATGATCTGGAGGCAGCTTACCCAGAGATAAGAACATTGAGAAGGTGGCTTCGTCTAGTAGCTTTAAGATGGAGCTGTAATCCCTTTTTGTGTGTATGTTTGAAAATGTCGCTTTCCGGAACTTTACCAACCAGATTAAGTGCTTTTGTTGTCGTCGTTTGTTTTCATTTTGTTGTTGTTAGGGGGAAGGTTATTTGGAGAATTATACTTTGCCCATCAGCCGTCTAAGGGTTCAGAGTGGTTTGAGCCTTTCAGCTCTAGGAGTGTTTACCTTGCTCCTGAAGTTAATATTGTATGCTGTTTTTCCTTTTCTTTGCACATGTCCTAAAGATGCTGACCTTGCAAGGATTTTACTCAGACCTCTTCCGACCTATCTTAGCCGACTCTTCAGCGCTCCCTGGGCAGAGGTTGAAGTTCAGGCACAAATCTTGCTTTGACTTTTTTCTTAGTAGATAGAAGCAGTGGTCACGATGGCATCTACATTACCTGAGAAATGCCCGTATCTGGCTGTATGTTCCATGGGGACAGTCTGCTGTTTTTGGCACCATGTGGAGAGCCTGGTCCCCTTTGCCTTTCTCAGCCCTAGCGCCTCTCTTTGGGGTAGAATTAATCCCATGCTTTCTTTGGGCCCCACCAAGGGTTGGTTTCTGCTCTCCTGCGCCACCTGCTGTCACCTGCTCCAACCGCAGCCTTCCCAGGCTCCAGCCCCAGGCTCCCCGCAGGAGCCCATGCCAAAACCTCAGCCCAAGCAGATGTTACTTAGGCTGCCAGGTTTCTGTCCTGGTCTTATCTGTGCTGCCTCCACTGGCTCACCCGATCAGAATCCCAAATGTCCCCAGATGACTTGCCTCAAGTCACGCAGACCCTGAGCTCCTTGGCCAGAAGAAGGGAGGCTGCCAGTGCAGGGGTTGGTGATCAGGGGCTCGTGCCAGCTTCCTGAATATGTGGTCAGTGGAGGCCAGCCTCCTCCCAGCAGTGAAAATGCAAATAGATTTCTGTCACAATGTCAACACACCCAGGCAAGGCACTGATCCTTTCATGGGCTCATCAACGTGTCCCCAGTGTGTTCCCTGACTGGGCCACTAGTTTTCTCCCAAGTTGCGCAGAAACTGGAAACTTTGTTTTTTTAGCAGTCTGGACTTTCTTACATTCTCACAAAACTTGGTGATTCTAATCAGAGCACCACAAAGAAAGTGGAGTGCTGCTTGTTAATAGGTTAAGTACCCCCGTTTATTCCCTATTCTAGGTTAGGCATCTCTCGATGGCCGGGACTTCAGCATGTGTTTATTCTCTCACACACAGTCTGGCACACAGTAGGTGCCTCCCAGAAGCTTGTTGAAATGCACAGATTCTCTCTGGCCAAAATCCTTCTGGAAAGTCCTCTTCTATTTGTCTATTAAAAGTAAAAGCTGTCAGATCTGAGATTCTGATTGTTTGTTCCTGATTTAAGCCTGAAAGAAAGTAAGTCTGACTTGGTAGAAAGAAATGATGAGGGATAGCAGTGATTGCTTCTGCTGCTCTCATAAGAATGAGGATGGTCACCAGCTGAGGTTAGAATAAGTAGCAACATATGTGTGCAGGGGCGAGTTGGGTTAGCTACGAGATAGAACTTCCTGAGAGCAAAGGTTACAGGATACTCTTATAAATTACAAGTGGGGGTTTATGCCAGCAACACACCCATTTAGTTCGGTAAACATTTATTAAGCTCCTCCGTCGTGCCAACACTGTGCTGGAAGCTTGATAAGATACAGTGCCCGACCACAGAGAAGACTGAGACACACAAACAGACAATTTCAAGTCATTTCCTAAGTGCCACGAGAGAGAGGTGTGCCTGGGGCGTTGTGGGAGCATGATGAAGGGGCACTGATTTGAGCTGTGTCGTCAGAGAAGGCTTCCTGGAGGAGGTGGTACGTGTACCGAGTTTTACCACGGGATGGGAGGCATCTCAGTGAACAAATGCAGTCAGTGCATTCCAGGAAAGCTGGACAACTGGATTAATTGATGTAGAAACATCTTTAGATGATAGAAAGTCCCTTCAGTCCTACTGAGTTGAGTCATCTGCAAAATGACATTGTGCCATAGGAAATGTCTTAGAAACCTGGTGACAAGAAGGGGCTCAGTTTTCTGTTCCACGTTTAATCTGTCAGACATTATTAAGATAGCCTTCTGTAATTTTAGGAGGAAAAAGGTAAAGGAGGGAATCTTCTTTTCTTCATGGATCATGGTCCTTTCAGCAGCCTCTCTGCTCCAAACTTGTGAGCACTGCAGAGCTGGCATGGCCTTGATGCATCGGACTTGACATGTTTGGGGGCTGCCGGCAGAGCCATGCTGATGGGAGCCCCAGACCAGGCATTCTCCATGCGTTCCAGGAGAGAATAAACACACTGCTGCCTAGAAACTCTCTCAACAGCTTCTCTTTGAATTCCAGCAGATCATTTTACCAGGCCCCATTGTACAGGTGGGAAAACTGAGGCTGAAGGACACGAAGCCACTTCCTAGGTCCTGGGGAGTAACGGGTGGCTGCTGTGTATTAATTTAGCTTCTTGTTTGTCACTTCAGTGCCTCAGCTAGTACCTCCCCAGGGTGGGAACCTCTGAGAGGCATTTTTCCCAGAAAGAAGTGCTTTTGAAATGGCAAGCCAGTTAGTAATGGCCCGTTTCCACTGGATACCCGGCGTATTGGGCTGGCGTGGTGGGGTTGGGGGTTCCCCGCCTCCTCCAGCGAGGTCATTCAGCCCCAGCCACGGCAGCTGGTGTCTCCAGGCCCTGGACCACCACCGGAGAAAGGCATCCGAGGAAGGATAAAGAGTGCAGTCCCGGCTGCGGGCCTGAGCCCTCCATGCCCATTTGCCCGAGGCGGCCCTGGCCGGGTCGGTGCCAGGCACTGTGCTGCTTCTCCACCCCCTTCCCGGGCCCCTCTGCTCATCTGCTTGCTCTCAGCGCTCCAGCCATCCTGAATGGGTCTTTGTGTGCGCCCCAGGAGCTGGCTCGGAAGAGCCCTGATAGAAATGCTGGACAGAGATATCTCCTCTGGATCCAGGCGCCGCTCGGCGCGGTGCCCATCTTGTGGAAGGCAGGTCTTTATTGTGCCGCCGGCTTGTTGCATATCTGGGAGCGAGCTGGGGCCTGGGTGAATGGAAGAATGTTCTGCACCCTGCACAGTGGGGTCATCACCAGGGCCAGGGGGATGGCAGTGTCTTGGTCACTTCCCGGAGCTCTCTTTCCCACTCTTTCTCTTTGCTACTTTGCCCCCAGAGGTGACTCTACTCATATTAATACCAAGAGGTGCAATTAAATGGTCACTCCTTATGTGCCAGGCATTGTGTTAAGGGTTTTATCCCTTTGAATTAAATCTTCCCAACAATCCTATGAGATATGCTCCCATTATTATCCCCATTTTACAGGTGAAGAAACCAAGGTGGGGAATATTAAGGAACTTTCTCCGGTAATTCTGAACACAGGTTGGATGGGTCTCTGCTCTTGCCTCCTCCTTCTAGCCTTCAGGGGGTCTCTCACCAGACATGGAAGTCCTAAGCCCCCTTTACACTTGGCCCCCTGAGAAATCACCAGCTCTAGGGTGCTGGCCGCCTCGGGAAACCCAAAAGGAGGCAAAGCCTGGTTCTGGCAAAATGCAGAGAGCCTTCTGGCCTTCTGAAGTCCCATCTTGTTTATACTGTCAGCCCTTTGTGCTTTTTTAAAAAAAACAAGAGTGACATTTTATTTTATAAGATAGAAGAAACTATGGATGTAGAAGGAAAACGTTGGGGTACAACTCCATATTGAAAATTTTGCTGAAGAGCCCTACCTTCACCCCCAGGAAATAGAAAGGTTTTGTGAGGCAAACACCACCCGAGGGCTAGAGCCCAGGATTCACCTTCGCGGTCACCCCCTGCTCTGGCCTAGCGTCCCGCTGTAATGAGAGGATAGAGGTTAATTCCCAGTAGCCGACTCTTCAGCGCTCTCTGGGCAGAGGTTGAAGTTCAGGCACGAATCTTGCTTTGGCTTTTTTCTTAGTAGATAGAAGCAGTGGTCACGATGGCATCTACATTCACACACATGTGGCAGGGCTGTCTAGCTTGAGAGGTGTGGTCCAGAGCTTTCTTATGGAGCCAAGCTCAATGGCCCTTTTCAGGGACAGACATTTTAACCATGGATTTGAGAACAGCCCCGTTAGCTGAGCCAAGTGGCCAGCTGGGTAGGGCTGTGAGTATTTCTCTGTTGGCAAAGAGGCTAGAGCAGTCTATGGTCAAACAAACAAACAAACAAAAATAGCAAGAGAAATGCAGGTTAGATCTTAAGAAGAACTTCCCAGCTGTGCATCACGGTGCACTGACAGGCAAAATAAGTTGTCCTTCAGAGTCTGTTCGTATTTGCTTGTTTCTTTTCTTCATTTTCTCCTTTTTTTTTTTTCTTTTTAAAAGAAAAGTGAGCTCTTCACCTTTCTAGGCTGTTATCGTTGTAGTCTGTGTTACTTCTGGGGAAAGGGGAATGACTGTTATAGGCCTTATGTAGAGGGAGATTATGTCCATCTTTTACACATGACAAGAAACCTTGCAGGATTGGAATCCTCAGATTTGTGTGTGATGTGGTGTGTCTTCCCCTCTCCCCCACTCCTAGCTGCTCTTGCATTCAGCCCCAGAAATAGCAATGCTGTAAAGATGGTCAAAGTGACTGAGTACTTTTTCTATGTGTTATTCTCCAAGTTGCTTTCTACAGTCTCTATGCATTACTCTGATTAATATCCAAGGATCTTTACCCAAGTATGTTTCTCCATTAAACCATTCCTAGCATCATGGGGTATTATGACCGTCTAATTGTGATGATCATGTTTTGAGTAACTGAAACATAAGCACAAAAGAGAAATCCCCAATCAAAGTTAAAGGCTTAGTCAAGAGGCTTAATCTGTGGATGATTAAGGTCCTGAGATGCAGGGAATCGAACAAAGAAGAGTCACAAACACCCATCGGCTCCCCTTCTCCACTCAAGCTGCAGTCGTTCTTTGGTGTTTTTCTTAGGAGTCACTTGTTCCTTTTTTACTTTCTTAATCTCATTTCTGAGAGTGGAACTCACTATTAAAAGAAATAATAGTTAGGGCTTCCCTGATGGCGCAGTGGTTGAGAGTACGCCTGCCGATGCAGGGGACGCGGGTTCGTGCCCCAGTCTGGGAAGATCCCACATGCCACGGAGTGGCTGGGCCCGTGAGCCATGGCCGCTGAGCCTGCGCGTCCGGAACCTGTGCTCCGCAGCGGGAGAGGCCACAACAGTGAGAGGCCCGAGTACCACAAAAAAAAAAAAGAAAAAGTAATAGTTAAAGATAGCAGAATTCAAGAGCCTGAGGGATAAGTCAGGGTGGACACAGGAAAAGGACTTTTTGATTGGGACAAGGGGGATGTATTGGAGAGAAACCCACTGGGACGGGACAAGTGAAATTCACTTCCAGTACATGGGCTACTGAAGTTTGAGCAACTTTCTGCGTCTCAGTCCTTTATTCATAGGATAACATGTGAGTCCCTGGACAATTTCCTCTTTGTGAATAAAGCTATCAGTTTATTCATTGGATTTTGGTCGATAAGCAATGCAGAATCACCACATTTGGACTGTGAACAGCAGGCAGCAGAGTATCACCACGAGTGTTTGAACAGAAGAGTGACGTGATCGGGGAGGCATGCGTCAGGAAGACTCAACCGAGAGTCACGTGTAAAATGGATTACAGTGGTATCGGGAAACTAAATGGGAAGATAGAGCGAAAGCCCAGTGGAGAAAAAAAAATGAGAACCTCACCAAGGATGATTGCCGCAGGGATCAAAGAAGAGGACTAATTCAAGAAATGCAGTGGAGAAAGAATGGACAGAGCTTGGCAACTAAGTGGCCATGAAGGAGGGGCATGAGAGGGAGGAATTCACAATGACACAGTCGCTGTGAGATTTCCCCAGAGAGCAGTTGGGCATTTGTCCAGGGGCCAGTGGGAGTAACTGAACTTTCTGCACTTTTCTTGCTGAGAATCAAGGAGGGAGCAGCAGTGGCCTATTCACTGTGTAAACTTACCCCTATAACCTATCATTATGGGTAGACTATGGCCTTGACATAGAGTGAGTGGGATCATATGATCCCATTGCCACCGCTGTGGCCCCGCTCTTAACGGTGATGATCTCTAACCCTCAGATTACTGTGAGTTAGTGGGGCTCTCTGCACACAGAAGCAGGGAGAATTCCCCAAAGAATTGAGAGGGAAGAATTTAACAGAAAGTCATGCAGAGTGAAGTAGGTCAGAAACAAAAACAAATATCGTAAAATAACACACGTATGTGGAACCTAGAAAAATGGTACAGATGAACGTATTTGCGGGGCAGGAATAGAGATGGCAGACGTAGGGAACGGACGTGTGGTCACGGGGTGGTGGTGAATTGGGAGATTGGGACTGACGTATGTGCACTGCCATGTGTAAAACAGATAGCTGGTGGGGACTGCTGTATAGTGCAGGGAGCTCAGCTCGCTCTGTGATGACCTAGCTGGATGGGATGGGGGGTGGGTGGGAAGGAGGTCTCAGAGGGAGGGAATATACGTATACATAGAGCTAATTCACTTCGTTGTACAACAGAAACTAACACAACATTGTGAAGCAACTATACCCCAATTAACAAAATATATCTATTAAAAAAAGCCCCGTGGCGATATCCTGCATGACCTGTTTTCATATTATTGGGTGACGTTCAGTGTTCTAAATTACTTTGCACCCACACTCTTCTTGTCACCATTTTCCAGTTCATAATTCCAAGGCTCTGATACCAGATTTCCTTGGCGTTAAGAGTGAAATGGGAAAGGAGTGGCAACTGAGTTCTGTGTTCATTGCTGTCGTGCCGTCTGAAGACAGCAGGCCCTGGGAAGTGTAGTGAAGATGGCATCTTATTGGCCTTCAAGATGAAAGAGTTCAGTAGGGGACCACTGGGCTTGTCTCACTGGCATCTCCCTGTGGGCCTCTCAGATAACCTGGCAGCACATTCTTTTACCCTGACTCCAGGACAAGAAAGAATATTCTTTCAATAAGCAAAGCCCAGATGACTAAAAGCTCTTTCTTTAAAAGAAAGGCCCAGGGGGTTTCCTCTTATGATCCAGGTTGGTCTCTGGCCAAGGACCTATGAAATCCCCTGAAGATGAGCATCTCTGGAGGGTCCAGCTGAATTCTTAATAAAGTGCAAGAAATTTGACTCTTCTCACAACCTCACTTGGTTTCCCACATTGAGGCTGCTTTTAGCCTAAGCTATCCTTTTTTTTTCTTGGTTGGAAATGCCAGTATCTTCTCTTCATCAGTTGATATAGGAAAACTAATCATCCCTGTTGTTAGGTCAGGCAAACCTCAGTTTGTAAATTTTCCTCCAAAGCATGGAGATGGGGTTACTTCTTTTTATTTTTAATTTTAATTTTTTGGCTGCGTTGGGTCTTCGTTGCTGCGCGTTGGCTTTCTCTAGTTGCGGTGAGCAGGGGCTACTCTTCGTTGCGGTGCACGGGCTTTTCGTTGCGGTGGCTTCTCTTGTTGCAGAGCATGGGCTCTAGGTGTGCGGGCTTCAATAGTTGTGGTGCGTGGGCTCAGTAATTGTGGCTCACGGGCTCTAGAGCGCAGGCTCAGTAGTTGTGGTGCACGGGCTTCAGTAGTTGTGGCTCGCGGGCTCTAGAGCACAGACTCGGTAGTTGTGGTACACGGGCTTAGTTACTCCTCAGCATGTGGGATCTTCCCGGACCAGGGCTCGAACCCGTGTCTCCTGCATTGGCAGGTGGATTCTTAACCACTGCACCACCAGGGAAGCCCAAGATGGGGTTACTTCTGATTGCCAGGTCCCCACAGTGGCTGGAAACTGCTGGAGAGCTTCTGGGTCAGACGGTGCAGTGGGCTGTTGGATGAGCCCCTTCCTAGGAGGGTTCTCAGTATCAACCCTCTTGCTCTAACGCCAGGCTTTTTGATAAAGTCACTGAAGCCGGCTTAGGTCCCTAGAATGTATTTACCCATCTGCAAATGAGATTGCCCTGATTTCCGTCTTCTAAAAATGGCAGGTTTGACCCCACAACCCTTTAGTTGCCATCTGAGTAGGAAAGCTCAGTACTGAATGACTGCTCTAGGTGTTTCTGGATACATGTGGGTCATCTTGCCGTGTGAGAATGTGTTCAAATTTTACTTTGCAAGAGCCCCTGTTTCCCCCACCTGAAGAATACCCTCAGACTCGGAGCATGAACCTGCAACTCTGTCGCCCTAGCCATGCACTGATGCCAAGAAATGAGGAAGTACTTCTGTGATCATTTTCTTGTTGTTTTTGCAAAAGGCCGTTTGGCTAATCTTGCAGGCACTTCTCAGAGGCAGTCAGTTCTCAGTGATCTGCACATGGATGACGTGCCTTGTGAATTGTTCACAGATAATTGTTAATTCCATAGTGGCTGTTTGACGGCCACTGCTCGACAGGCTCCCATGAAGATAGTTCTCAAGGTTTTCCCCTCAGCTAGGGACACCTGGGAAACATGACCACGTTCTCACGTTCGCATGATAGAAAATAAACGGGGAGGTAAACTGATTGAAGAATCATCATATAACAGTTTCCCCCACAAAACGTTGGAGTAATCCTTTATGGAATTGGATTATTTCTACCCAAACATCCCTCCATGATTATTAAAAAAAAAAAAAAAAATCAAGCCGTCTATAGACTGACTCCATCTTCTTCCCAAAGCCACAACTTACAAGAATGTAATTACAGTATTGAACCCTGAACTGAGTGGAAGTTCAGGAATGAGAGAGGGTATTGACACACATAAATTC
Source organism: Stenella coeruleoalba (assembly GCF_951394435.1). Taxonomy (NCBI): domain Eukaryota; kingdom Metazoa; phylum Chordata; class Mammalia; order Artiodactyla; family Delphinidae; genus Stenella; species Stenella coeruleoalba. Next base: position 97,654,704 of record NC_137154.1, on the reverse strand, counting down.
TTCTGCCAACTTGGGATCCCATGGGGCTTGCACTAAAAGCTTCCCTAGCCCTTTCTCAAGACAGTCTTCAAGGGAGCTGACTCCGAGCCGTCTTATCCATCATCTAAAATGGAATGAAACCCAATCGAGCAATATAAAACCAAAGCAAAAATCAGTTGTGCTCCATCCTCTCTTGGGTCAGAGCCTCCCATGCCTCCGCCACCTTAAAAGTGGAGCGTGCATTTTCCGTGTGCAGAGACTGCACGAAGTGGGCCCCCTGCTCTTTTCAGGGAGGGAATGTAAGCAGATCCCCAAAGAAACCACTTGGCTCAGCGATTTGAGGGCTTGTTGTTATTGGCCTGGCCTAAAAGAATTCAGCGAGCTGCACCTTTGCCAAGGAAAATGCAAAAGCTTCCCCAAAACAGTCGTTGAGGGTCATGGGCTCATCTGTGAACCCAAGTAGGAAAGCAAGGCAGACAGAAAATTCAGGAAATTGGAGAGGCTCCTTAGAGATGGTTTTCTCACTTGGCCATGGGCGGAGGCCAAACGAGCCGAAGAGGTCACGCCAGGCAGGGTGAGTGGGGTCCAGAGGGGAAGGAGCTCAGGCAGAAGGCTGCCTCCTTCCATCATGAGCTCCTGATGTCCTTGAGGAGTGGAGTCAGTTTCTTACCCAGTCTGGCTCTGCGCCAGTCCCCGGCAGTCCTCTGCTGGGCTCGGCATCTGACCCCTTGCTCTGGACCCTGAGAAGTTGTCGGGCAACGCTGTCTGCCAGTCTCAGGCCGGGAAGAAACTTGCCATGGCCTGACTCCTGCTTCTCTTGGCTTCTCACATCTCTTTTTTGTTAAAAATGTGAAAATCACGAACCCTATTTTTGTACGTCATCTTTCTCTGAAGCACCCTATAATTCTTCGCAGCAGTTTTACATTTGGCTCTACCCGCCCCCCTATTTGTGACCTCCATGTCGATAGGCCTGGTGATCCCAACTGTACAGCTCGTGCTGACCGTGGTCCCCAGCTGTAGTAGTTCCTAAATCAACGATTGTTAATTGACTGATAGTAATTAAGATTACTACCGGACATTCTTGAGCATGACTTTTTACTAACACTTGGATTTCTATTTCTATCACATGTCTGGGCATATAGGAGGTGTTCAGTCAACCCTTGACGGATCCACATTTTTCTGGTGGATTAACAATCTTTTGCAGCCAGGAAGAGACTAAGTCTTATGATGAATCTAGCTTCGTCTCTGCTTCTTTCCACTCCGGAGATCTTTCCGGGCTTTGTCTCTTGCATCCCCCTAAACATTTACCCTTATCCCCACCTCTCACCATCTCTTGAGACCCCACGATGGTTTTGGAAACATCCCAAGTATCTTGGACCTCGCCTGAGGCTCTCTCCTCACTTCTCCCTACCTCTCAATTCCCTCACTGATCTCGTGTTTCTCCCTTTTCCTCCACCCCTAAACTCTATGTCTTTTCCCTCCTCCACTGAAGCCCTCCATCCTCTCTACTCAATCAGAGGTCAATTCTTTAATGCCCCGCTTTTCTTGTCTGCCATGCCCACCAGCTCTGCACTCACTTTTATAACTCTGCCCCAGTCCCCATCATACAAGCAAGTGAAATACATACCACGTACCAGCATCCCTCAAAGCCCCATACCGTGCTTTCCTCCTTATTAGCAACCTTCACCATTTTAATTTCTCCTGCCCCTATTCTATCTTCCCACCCGGCCCTGGAAGGCTTGCACATATACGCAAAAGATAGCCTGACGAGCAGCAGTGTCACCTATGCTTTTTACCAGTACCGTGTGTTATTAAGTAGTGGCCACTCACACTGGAGGTGGTATTTTATTTTATTTTATTTTACTTTATTTTTTCACTTTTTCATTGAAGTACAGTTGATTTACAATGTGATATACAATGTGTTAGCTTCAGGTGTACAGCACGGTGATTCATTTATACATATCTATCTATCTTTCTATCTGTTTATTCTTGTTCAGATTCTTTTCCCTTATAGGTTATTACAAAATATTGAGTTCCTTGTGCTATACAGCAGGTCCTTGTTGGTTATCTATTTTGTATATAGTAATGTGTGTATATGTTAATCCCAAACTCTTAATTTATCCCTCCCCCACTTCCCCTTTGGTAACCAGAAGCTTATTTTCTGTCTGTGGGTCTATTTCTATTTTGTAAATAAGTTTATTTGCTTTGGAGGTGGTGTTTTAAAAATTTACTGTAGTCTGACTTTTTATAATCCTTATTAATATTAGGTTCTGTCTTTATACTCTGATACAGTGCCTATTAAAGGTACCATTTTTCTTTGCCTTTGTTTCCATGTCTTGCTGATGCATTTTACATGTGTATATTTTTGCCAATTTCCCCATTGGAATGGCCAACAATGAAATTAGCTTTGGAGGCAGCATTCAAACAGAGATCAGGCAACACTCAAACAGGGAAGATAAGGAAGGAATTCAGACATGAGGGGTGGGGGTCTTTGACCAGTTGGCTTCTAAACATCTCTTTTAAACCCTCAGATTCTCCTTAAACTGATGAGAGGGTGGGAGTGTGGCCTTCTCCTTTGTGTTTTCCACTATTCTAAAGGGCGTTTGCCTCACCTAGGAGGTCCTTAAATATTGGAATTCCTGAGACAGTAAAATAAATAATTCTGTTCAAGAGAAACAGAGGAAAAGGCGTAAGCACATTTTGCATTTAGGTGGTCATTGACTATATTAGGACATGTGATCCCTAAATGGGAGTTATATGCTCTGTGTGAGGATTTCCTGCATTTCTCTTGTCCACTTTCTCCGCTTGGAACTCAGGTTGTTCAGAGACCCCAACACGCTTAGAGCTAAAGGGATTCCCAAGGGTTATTTCAGTCCAGAAGGTCTTCCTGCCTGGGCCCGTCCTTTGACCAAAGAACTTCCAATGGCAGAGCCCTCCTGACCTTCTCCAGACAGGAAGTGATCCTTCTAGTTTTGGACTGAGCTAGCAGAATATTTTTCTTCTGTGAGTCAAAAAGCACTCTCTTTGGAGTTTCTCCCCATTGGTTCCATCGTATTCCCTGAAAGCTAGAGCAAATCCCGTCCCTTTCTACCTCAGAGCCCTTTGGATATTTGAAGATAGCAGTCATTTCCTGTGCAGAGTCGTATCTTCACCTGCCTAAACGTTTCCACTTTTCCAGATTCCTCCTGAGATGAATTGTGATCCCTTCTTTCCTATGGTCGCTCTATTATAAGCATCCTCCACTTTGCCTGGGGTGGCGCAGAACGGGATGCACCGACCAGCCCAAAGGGAAACAAGACTCTCCCTCCCACTCCACTCATTTTCCTATTCTTCCACCCATGAGCATGTGTCCTTCCTGTGCTCCTTCTCTCTTTTTTTTTAATTTTATTTTTTAACATCTTTATTGGAGTATAATTGCTTTACAATGGTGTGTTAGTTTCTGCTTTACAACCAAATGAATCAGTTATATATATACATATGTTCCCATATCTCTTCCCTCTTGCGTCTCCCTCCCTCCCACCCTCCCTATCCCACCCCTCCAGGTGGTCACAAAGCACCGAGCTGATCTCCCTGTACTATGCGGCTGCTTCCCACTGCTCCTTCTCTTTGAGAAGTATTCCTGGATTTTTATTCCGTCCTTCACAGCAGTCAGTCACTGAAGGTCCTCAGGTTGAGATCCAATTACATGAAAGGAATCTTTTTTTGTTTTGTTTTTGTAGCTTTCCTTGAATTCTCCAAATCCTTGTTGCTGCTTTTAACTTGATTTCGGTTTATAACAACATGTAAGTGTCTTCAGGGTGGGTTGCCTCTTTCACATTCAGCCCAGAGCCCAGTATAGGTATAGTATGGAAATATTTAGTGAGTCCATACCATGACTTGACACGTCTCCTTCGTCACATTATTTCAGCTCCTTTTGCCCAACGTATTTCTGTGTTCGTTTTACCTTTGGTTCTGTAGTGTCGAGGTTGCTTATGGAGAAAGAGCCAATGAAGAAGCGATGGTTTTTAGTAAGTGGAGTTTTATATTTTTACTCCCAGCTCAGTCTTTCTGTGTGGTTCAGTACAGAGCTGCTACCAACATCAGGGAGGTAATGGAGTTTAAATAGAGATCAGCGGGAATTGGCTTGAGATTTGGCTTTGCTGAAATTAATATGCCGTGGCCCGAGTCCCCTGGCCAGGACAGCTGGAAGAGTCACAGAAGCAATGTGATATGGTGAGAAGAGCTCTAGGCTGAAATTGATTTAGGTTTGATCCCTATCATGGCCACTTATCTTATGGGCAATTAACCACTCTGAACTCAGTTTCTTCATCTATAAAATGGGGTTAACCCGACTCCATCTCAGAAATGGTATAAGGGTGAAATGAGATAATGTGTCACCACACACGTGGTGGCATGTGAACTCTGGCCGGGCCACTGTTGTCATTCTGCAGCTTCCTTACTAGGTTCTGGCAAATAAAGAGCATCCCAGTAGGCCCACTGGTTGTTTCCCCAGCTTTTGACATAATGACACAGTCTCTCCGGCAGGCTCGCTCTGGGTCCAGATGTCTGTGTCACGCCCAGCACGTGGTCTTCACAGCCACCGCGTCGATCAATACTCCTTCAGGGTGCCGCTCATCGCCCTGCACTGAGGAAGGTCCGGGAGCCCCACCTCCCCTGCTCTCCAGAGGCAGAACACAGTCTAGACACAGGAGGCACGAGGAAGTCGGGAAAGCTGGGCCCTTAGCTCCACTGATGGCCTTGCTAGAGCATTGGACACCTTTCTGGGTTGCATGAGCCTCCCATTCTGTTTGCAGAAAAAGTGCTATATTTGGTTTCCTACGCTACTTAACTGCCAGGGTAGGTGGGAATGAATGAGGCGGAATCTCTCCGCAGAAAGATACTATGTGAACATACAGTCTGTTTCCATCAAGTGGGGAGCAGGAAGTTGCCAGGACTCCAAAAGGATGGGTGCCCACACTGGCCAGAGTCCAAGAGCCTGGACCATCTCCCTGTCCTCAGACGGCAGAGACCACGCCTGTCTCACCAGTATAGCCCTGTGTGGATGTCCGACTTTATGGTACATTTATGCTGGTGAGGGAATTGGACGTGAAGAAGAGGCAAGTGGTTGCCAGTCACCACGTCCATACGGAGTGTAGACTGTGCAAGCTCATGACTCATGCCATACTCACCTGGACCAGAGACCCCCAGGCATGGGGAACTCTTGTCTCTCCCCACAGCGGTTCCCTGATTAATTACAGAGGGGCTCACACAGGGGCTGTTGTTCATGGCTGGAGCGGCACTCCACAGCCCTGGGGGTGCGCACCCCTGGGGTGTGTGAGCTCCTCTCCCCCTCCTCCCGGAGGCCCCGACCCGCCTGGGTACCGCCTTGCCATGCCCTGCATCTTCCACAAGGGGGAGCCCCCGGAGGGCAGCAGAATTTGGGAAGCGCTGAAGTTTTCTCCTCCTGTCCTCTAACTGATTTTCGCGTACCCAACTGTTAGATTCCTTTGTTGCAATGTTGGGGCCTGAGCTGACACTTCTGGAAGCTTCGGGTGAGAACCACAGCTGATATGCCATCTTTTCTGGTTTGTTGTTATTTACCTAGCATCATCAACTAAGGTGGAAAAGTAACAAAGAGCTTGAAGACTTTCATGGATCCCAGGCCCTGGATGGAGGCAGGCGGCTTCAGACAGCATCAGACAGAGAACCAAGAAAGCCGAGGGGCAGCTGGAAGGTGCCTGTGGCTGCCGAGCCCAAGTAGGTACCCGGGAGAGGACGATGGAGGGGCACACGGGGCACAGAGCCCCTGATAGTGGGAAAAGTGGATGGACAGGAGAGACGGAGGGGGAGAAGTGCAGACAGGACCTGGGAGATTGAGGGAGAGTGAGGGAGGAGCCCCAAAGGAGTGCAAAAGAAAAACTGCTCGATCGCAGGTCGTGATGCAAAAGACTGACCACAGAGCCGGAGAGGGAGGGTGTGGGGGCTGAATCAGAGACTTAAACTTGTTTGAAGTTGGTTCCAACTCAGCTGCCCAGAAACTTCACAGGACATTGGAGGCCAGGAGTTTGAGAGCAAACGCTCAGTTGCACAAGAAAATTCAAAGTGAGTAAGTGTGCCTGGAAGTCGCTCTCGCCGTTATGGTTGTGTGTCACAGGGCCACACCTACGCCGGCCTTTTGACCTAAACGAGGAAGAATTCTGGTCTGACGGCAGTGTGTTCAGGTTCTTCCCACTCTGAACCAATGTCTCAGCTTTCCCTCCTTCCTTCCAGTTTCCCACAGTTGCTCTCAGGAATGACTAGGAGTCAAGTTCTCATTCTGCCATTTAGTGAGATTAGCTTAAGCAAGGAAACCTCTTGTCTCCGTTTTCTTTGTCTATAAAAGGGAGATAATAATATATTACTGATGAGCCTTACAGGATTTTTCTGAGGGTTGAATAAGTAAGATAATGTGAATAAATGCTCTTAATAGATTATGATTGCTAGCCAAATAAAAGATGGCATTAATAAAAATTAGTTAATATACCCTTACTACTCTCAGCAGGGTATTTTCTTACGGAGCTTTGGAGGAACCTGTGTGAGTGTGTGTGTGTGTGTGTGTGTGTGTGTGTGTGTGTGTGTGTGTGTGTGTGTGTGTGTATCTGTATAGATGCGTGTCTTTGGCAGATAAGTGGGAAACTTGGTGTTCTTTCCCTTTTAGCCATCTTCGAATGTTCTTTTTCCCAGCCTCGGCTACATTTTTCTATGTCTCAAACATGCAGATAGTGATTGATGGTGTCTGCTTTGCTCCCTGGAAGAGCGGTTTGGCTGTGTCCTGGACTCTGTGCCACCCAAGTCAGTGTCACACCATGTCTCAGGCACATGCTCAGACTGAATATGCTTGGAAGAAGCGAATAAGAGGCTGTGTTTTTAATCCCGTCACCATATTCCCTGCCTGGGATGTTCTTTCCAGTCCGCTTGTTACTTAACTCACTAAAACCCCTCACGTGGGAAACTTGGGTCTGCATCCTGAGTCAGGCTGGTTGAGGCGACCTGTGAAGGCTGCTGAGGTTGGCTTTGATACCTGTGGACACATTCACCCTTTCTGCGGGTTCCAGATGAGTGTGGGATACGGGGAAGGCAGTGTAGACTGGGAGCAAATCCTTGGACTTCACTGAGCCGTCTCTTCCCCTTCTGCCCAGTGAAGTCCTTACTACCCTTCCTTGCTGCATGCAGATGTAGATGTGAGGCACTACTGAGATTATATCTGAGCGCAGCAAAAGTTTGTCACTCTCCAGTGTTACATAATTATAAGGTATCATCATTGTTACTCTGCTGCAGGTTTTTTACTAGTGATTTATCCGTATTTTACAACTTGCATTATTTTAAAAGCTATCTTTCCCCAGATGTTAATGTACTCTCCTTTTCTTCTCCACCAACTGACCGATAAATATTTACAGAGATGCTAAATGATACACCTACTCACCTTCAAGAAGTCGGTGTCCCATCCAAATCACGTGTATACCTGCACAATATGTACATAGACTGTGTTTTTCTACAACCTCCAAGCACGTGTGTATCCCTTCTATTTTCAAGCACGTACTTACTCCCTTTTTAATATAAAATATATGCAAATATATATTTGAGTAAAAGACATATTCACACAGCATACTTACTTAGAGAACAGATTTAATGGGCAATAGGAAAGACACATCACCCTATCAGCATTCCAGCTCTTTTCGAGTCCAGAAGTGACCACAATACACAATTCGTGTGGTTAAAAAAAAATCATGGATCAATTTCTGCCCTGTTCCTAGTAATGAATATCAATATCTTACATCTTGCAGACAGACTCTCAGCAGCTTTAGATAATTTTAAATGAGTTTTTTTTAAATACACTTGCAAAGTCAATTATTTTGAATCTCATCTGAAGCAATTAAAAAACATCCTGACATTTAAGGTGATACTTTTTTCCCAAGTAAAATAATTATAAATAATACTAATTATGAGCAAATCATTCAGTTACTCTCAGTCTGGTTCAACCTTTAGGCTAATAAACCAATCCATTAAAATTCATCTTGCTCAAAGGACCAATTTGTTAAAAAATATAGTGACCTTTCACCGCAAGTATGATTGATATTTTCTTCAACAATAATCAGAGCTGTCTTTCCCAGAAGAGAGTGTGGTCAAGTGGTAGGTGTAGAAAACTAGGGTTCTTTTATGCCTGTCTCAGTAATACTTCTCAGGTCCAAAAGGATGTTGATGAAGGTGGTGATGGCCATACACAAAACTAAAACTCTGATTTCAAAAAGTACCTAAAAGAGATGTCTGTAAGCCTCAGGACAGTTGCTCACAAGAAGTGACAAAATCTTTAGCACTGGGAAAGATTTTAGTAAGCCCTTCTGTCTGCCTCTGGGGTTTCATTTCCTCCAAAGATGTAGGGCAGGGATTTGCAAATATGGCCCATGGGCCAAATCCAGTCTGCCACCTGTTTCTATAAGTAAAGTTTTATCGGAACCAGGCATATCCTGTCATTTGCATACTGTCAGTGGTTGCTCTCCTGCTATAAAGGCAGAGTTAAGTAGTTGCAGTAGACCCCATCCAGTCCACGAAGCCTAAAGTATTTCGTATTTGGCCCTTTACAGAAAAAAGTTTGCTGACTCCAGGTGTAGGGTAATGAAAACAAAAACAAAACCAGTTGTCTTTGAATTTACGCAAACAACTAATATTTCAGCAGCGCTTTACAGTTTATAAAGTCTGACCACGTTCTTTTGCAATTTAAAGGACAGAGAAATTGCAGACTTTTCCGTGGTCATTCAGCCAGTAAGTGGTGTGGGTAGGACTTAGCCTCTAGAGAGGGAGGGGCCCCGCCCTGATGGCAGCCTGGACGGAAGCGGCCTGTGGAGGTGGCTCTCAGGGGGAAGTGATGGCCGTCCATCTCTTTCATCTGCGCAGAAGTGCCCGTTGCTGAAAGACAGTTGAGGAAGCAAAACTCCTGACATTCTGTTCCCTCTTTATCTGACCTTGACATGGGTGATTTTAACCTTGTTCTGCTTCTACCTCCCTATTCTCATAACCAGAATGGTACGAATAAACAAAAAGGAGAGGAAGGTGCTTTGCTAAGCTTTATTGCTTCAACTCTCGCTTATCCACACTGAAGGAATGTGTCCACCCTGAAATTGGCACTGGGGCGCGGATATTCTGAAATAGCCAGTAACAGCAAAGTCTTTGTGGAGTATGCCATATATATATATATATATATATATATATATATTTTTTTTTTTTTTTTTTTTTTTTTTTTGCGGTACGCGGGCCTCTCACTGTTGTGGCCTCTCCCATTGCGGAGCACAGGCTCCAGATGCGCAGGCTCAGCGGCCATGGCTCACGGGCCCAGCCGCTCCGCGGTATGTGGGGTCTTCCCGGACCGGGGCACGAACCCACGTCCCCTGCATCGGCAGGCGGACTCTCAACCACTACGCCACCAGGGAAGCCCTATGCTATCTTTTTTAAAGTTTGCTTTTTGAAATGGCAATACCTCTCAAGTATGTTTTCCTTTTACTGGGTTTATGGTCAAAATTATGTTTTCTCACTTGAGCTTGTTGTATCTACTAGTAAGGTGGGCCACAGGAACTGGATATAGGAGGAAGGAAGGCTGGGATGAATACCTTGCCTTTGAGATCTATGGATATAAAGCAAGTTCTTTGCAGGGACCAAAGACTTTCTGAATCATATATTTTCTTGGAAAGGAGGTAAGGGATAAAACGAGAGAGATGAGAATAAAAAAATTCTAAGTCAGACCTTTCCTGAAGATTCTGAGCCAAAGATAAAGATTTCAACAATTGATCTAATTCAGGTTTTCCTCTAACAATGTTTATTTGGAGTGTGCACTCTGGCACGCACCACTAGGAGTTGAAGGAGTATCACATTGACTAAGATTCAGATATTCTTCAGGAACTGATCTATCAGAGAAATGAGCACGCGTGTACGTGTCTATAATGCAATTAGAAGTAATTAATGGAAAGGGAGCACAGATTAAAACATCTGCGCATGCTCAAAGAAACATTATTCTTCCTTATTGGAACATCACTGATGATACTGTGGAGGAAGTGGCATTTGGTGAGACTCAAAGAGTATGTAGATTTTAGACATTTGGAAACAGTAGGAGGTGGGCATTCTAAGAGGAGACAGGGAACAAAGTCGCAGAGCAAAGTATAGGATTTGTATGTGATCAGAAAATCGTTCATCTTGTTGGGAGCATATGGTTATATAGGCATGCAGGAAGGTGTGGCAGGTGGAGAAGGTCAGAGCCAGAATCCGGAGGGAGTTGTAGATTAAAAAGTTTGGTCTGTTTTCAGTTGATGATGAGAACCATCGCATATTTTTCTGCAGGAGAATTACATGATCATACCTGTGATTTATTGGAAAAGAGTGTAACAGATGTTTGAAAAGAACTTGGATGCAAGGTCGCAGTTAGAAGCTAGAGCAGTGGTCCAGGCAAGGAGAATAACGTTAACTCCTTTGTCTTGTGCTGTGTTCGCAAGAATGCTCCTCTACAACCTGACTGTCATAGGTTATGGCACTGGATGGGGGCTTTCTGAGGGCATTTATTTAATGACATGTCAGTGGCATTTACTCATAAAACCAAAAAGCCATTGGGGCCAGAAATAGGGGTTTTGGTTACTTCCCCAGACAGGATGCAGTTGGGGTGATTATACTTGTGATTCATCGAGGTCGGGAAACAAGTCCTCCACAAACAAACACCCCTCCCCTCCAAGCCCAGTGACTCACGGCTTCTTCAGTTTGGAAAGCTCTGGAGTCCAGGCAGAATGTGAGGTATGATGTTAAATCATAAATCCTCAGCGTTCATTGTTACAAGAGAAACATTTTTATTCATTCTTATGATCACTGAAGCAATAAACATCGAGTGAACTCTTAACTGTTTTAGGCACAAGGACATGGAGCTCTAAAAACATAGTTCCTGCCATAAAGTATTTTCCAGTTTACCTGGGAAAACAGATATAACATAAGTAGAGTATCCCATAGACGTTATAATAGAGAGATGCAAACAGTTCTAAAGGGTCAGAGGAAAGACCTGTAACTGCTCTGGGAAGGGAGGAGTGGCATTGGAGTTGGGTCCTGCACAATGACTGTTCATCATGTATTCATTCGCTCATTCAGCAAATAATCATCGAGCACTTACTATATGCCAGGCACGGTTCTAGACAAGATATTTCATACTTTTATGGCGCTTGCTCTCCAGCAGGACAACTTGGGTATTAAATAGAGCTGGGAGCCAAACAAACAAGTTGCTACACTCAGGGAATTTACGTTCTTGTAGAGGAAGATTACAGAGAGTGGCAGCTAACGCTTCGCTCCAAGAAAGAGCAACAAATGCAAAAAGAAACATGAAGCCAGCCCTGCTGGGAAAGAGTGGGGAAAGGAACTGCAGGTTTGGGGGTATCCAGTATGACAAGAGGGCTTATTTATAGACCTGAAATCGGAGGCACAAGTCTCCATGCTGTTCTTTGGCTGGAGTTGACAGAAAATGGAGACTCTTCTCACATGGAGACACACAGCATTGGGTCCCCAGACATTCTGATTTTGCAGTGCCTAGCAGGCTACTGGGGTCCCTGGTTCAGGAATCTGAGTACTGTGGTTTGGACTCACTGATGATTTTTCCATACCTTTGTCTGACTGTCCTGCAGTGGCCTAGTGCCATGGAGATAAAAATTTAAGACACCGGCTGCCTCCTTGCTTAAATATTCAGGTCAAATTCTGTCACAGCCAACTCTGTCTTGGAGGTCATGCTTGATCCTCGTTTTATCAGGTTGTCTAAAATAACCTGGCCATGAGGTGGTTATTGTTATGGTACTCACTGGAATGGGATCTGACCTATATAAGGAAAAGAAGTAGGACAGGAATAGCTCTTCAGCCCATCACAGACTTGGAGAAATCCAGTATAAGCAACTGCAGAATCACAGAGCTGGATGGGACTCAAGGTGACCTAAGGTGATATTGACACCTGCCTCTAGGCAGATATATGCCTGTCTGGAAATTTAATATAAATTCTAGAAGTCATTATTTTAACAATACGTAAAAATGTACCCATCCTGAATAGTATAGTTCCCTTCAGGGCAGTGATGCTGCCTAGCCTCGGGCAGAACATCTTTGAACCTCCTATTTTACAGTAGACCTCAGAACCCATAGCATATCCTTTTGGATATACTGAGTAGGAGGAAATGGTTGTCTTTGGAGGCTGTTTTGCATTTTCTAAAAACCAAGTGCCGTATCCAGTTGGTCCAGCTGAATGATACCATTTTTGATTAAAAATGAATTTAAATGCAGTTATGAAATTATGAGGTGACATTTTTGTTTGGCTCGTAACCGGTTCAGAGGAGACTTGTCAGCGCTTGCAAAAGTAATAAGTATATATTCTCCCAGATGGCTCATTTGAGGGTCTGTGAGCTCTGGTAAGCTGTACAGCTTCTCATTCTACTTGGTGAAGTACTCGAGGTCAAGGAGTGTGCCTTGTCTCCAAACACCCACCTACCAGGTGCATGCCAGGGGCTCGTTATAGAATTAAGTAGAAAACAATAACATCATCACTTTACAGTCGTATCATGAATCGTTTGCCCATTGTGATTTTTTCACCAAATGTGAACCCCGTTATCACTTCTTACCTTGAGGCTGATTACCCAGCACATGGCAACAAGGGCAGCAGTCTGTGTGGATACAGCACTGTTCTGGGAAGAGAGTTCAGCTTCTGTTGTGAGTCGTATGGGTAACTTGGGGAAAAGTGCTCAAGCCTGTGTCCCCATCTTTAAATAAAGAGATTGAACTCGATGACGGGAGAAGGTCCATTTGAGGAATAAAATATCGAGTAGCTACTTGGCGCCTATCTCTGCATGTTGTGGGAGGTATTAGTAAGGCCTTAGTGTGGATACGGATTCTTGTGTTTGCAAGTGACAGAAAACCAGCTTGACTAAGTTGAGGTAGAAAACCAAACTTCAGCAAAGGCAGGGGTCCACCAGACTCCAGACATCACCAGAGTCAGGGTCTTGAGCACTTCCACGACACCCTTCCTCCGACTTTGTCCTCGGCTTCTCTCTCCCAGTCAGCTCTATTCTCTCAGATGTGCCTCCTGGGTGAGCCTGAAGAAATTTTCAAAACCTCTGGGAAGTCCTCTGGGCCAGGGGAACAAGATACCGTGCATGACTTGTAGCTGCTGTTAGAACCATGAGGTTGGCTGGAGAGAGGGGCAGCTCCCCCAGAGAAGTAGAACCCCTCTAAAGCCTGCTGTCGCTCTTTGCTGCCCACTCCCACCCTTTTCTCTCAGCTCCACGCCCATTGGCTGGGGACCTTCTACTCTTCTTGAAGCTTCTGCCCAACTTCACTGTCTCTGAGGGCCGAACAGCACAATCCCTACCTGTCCACACTCCCAGAGCACCCTGAACCCGTCTCCACCCCGGAATGTTGCTTGTTGTGGTCTCTTGATCGGTCTTTCTCCCTCATGAGACTAGGAACTCCTCAAAGGCGATAACTGCCTTCATTGGTTTTGTGTTACTTTATGTATTTATTAGATTGCTTATTTATTAATTATTGACAATCTACTGTGTACTAGATTCTGGGGATTCAAAGTGAAGGAACCCAAGATTGCTGTTCTCAAGATGCCCAAGGTCAAGTGGGGACATGATAAACAGACACTTGCAGTACAGTGTGGTGGTGTGAGTCCTCCACAGACAACCGCACTGGTGCTCTAGGAGCACACGGCACACAGGAGAGTCTCCTCCCTAAGCGAGGACAGGGCTTGAGAAGTCCAGAGAGAGTTTCCGAAGGTAGGAAGGGGCCACCCCTGGTCTGTGCTGGATTCTGTGGCATAGGATTGAACCTGGTTGTATAGGGTCTAGAGGGAGGGGACATTCTTCAGGGGTCTCTGAAAGTACAGTGTAACCAAAGGCTTATGTTTGAGTGGGATAGATAGGCAGATAAAATTAAATAATAATTGGTTATCAATTCATTAAATAATTGGTAAATAAGACAGTTTTCAATAAAGTACTAGTTTTACTAGTACTTTGCACAAGGAATACAGAAAAAATTGAGATTACCATGAACTTATAAGGGACATCCTTTGGAGCACGTGAGTAGCGCTTCACTTCATGGGGAGTTGACAGTGCTGAAATCAGAGAGGCTGGGTTTCAGTCTCACTCTGCCAGCTATTAGTTTGGTGATAATCTCTCAATCTCTAATTTCTGCATCATAAAATGAAGACACTAAGTTCCACCTCTCAGAGTTATACTGAGGATAAAATAAGACACGTAAATGAAAGTACTTCATAACTGTAAAGCACTATACAAACTTAAGTTATTCTTCAAATCCGTTTATTGTTACAACAGAGAGTTCTTCACTGACAACAATATTTGGAAATATGAAAAAGTGTATAAATACCGTTACATGGAAAGATACAGTGTTCGCATTGAGAGTTATGTTAATTTTGCTCACTGGCTAAGCATGGTGGTTAATGCCATTGCAAAATGCATCACACATTAACGAGTTGACTGACTTTTCCTGTATCTCTGACTCTGAGGATAGTGCAGTTTGACTCAGCTGGCCATGTCGCAGGGTAGGAATTAAATCGTTTGGATGTAGTGATTATAAGATGTTCTCTCCCCTAAGTGAACTGTATTTCTGTAGACAGAAGGTTCGCCTAAGGATTTCCCTCTAGCTATACTACTCTAAGAGGTGAAACTTTCCCTTCAGTGCCTCTGTTTCCTCCTCTTCGAATAATCATAAATAATGATAGTATTGTAAAGAGTCACCCTCACACAGAGGATCTGAAGAAGTGTGATCCCATTATATTCTGTGTGAATTTGTCTTAGGTTCTGCTCAGGTGTGGGAGAGGGCAGGGAAGTACAGCCAGCAGATACAGAATGACCCGCTAAAGGAGTCTGAACTTTGAGTCCTTGAGTGTATCTCAGAGACTAGGATGAGATACTAAAGTTTAGTTGTCCCAGTGGTTTAGGCACACTGTATAAATAATCTTTTGCTCCATGTACTCCTCCAGTTTTCCAGAGCTCTTGGCCATCACCTGGGAAGGAACCCCTGCCTTGTCTCCCACGGACACCACCGAGGCCAACCTGGAGCTGCCCATTACAGGAGAGAATGACCCTACTGCTTGTTCATGTTGCTGTGAGGGTAGCCCTGAAAATCATGGAACGAGGCATTAGAGATTTGTCACTCATTCAGTGATGAACCCAGAGTCCATGGAAGTAAAGGCTTATCACTCCCAGGCATGGGGTCAAAGCCATGGCCCGTTGGTAGTTTTCTTTCTCCACCCATTATTCAATTTACCTCATCTTTCTAAAAGTTATGTAAGGAAAGAGAACACGGCTGCTTTTTGGAATACTAGACCTATGAGATAGTAGTACAAATTCCACAAAATAACAGGGTATTTCTAAGGTCAAACAAGTTTGAGAAATTCTGAATATGTCCCCAGTAGAGATACAAGATGTACATGCACATGTCTAAGGCTGCAAAAAATTGAACTCAGCTTTCCCAAAGTTATTTGACTCTAGAACTGTTTTATTTAGTAATATTCATTAGCATCTAGAGTGCCTCTTTTTCTTCTTCAGTACAGTTTGGAAAATGTTATTTTCAGAGGAGCTTCAGTAAATCTTCTATTAAAGGCTGAAGTCTATGTCTTAGATTGAAGAAAAGTTGAACATAGCTTAGATACGACCTTGTAAATAGGGAATACTTGTCTACCATCCCCAGGATTCTTTTCAACAGCCCATTCTTTATTAAGTTGGAGGTCTGCAGGCAGGGGAACTGAAATAAGCATTGGTGTTCTAGTTCATTCATCCAGTAAAGCTCTATTTTCAAGATTAATTCAGAAAAAAGGTTTTTCTTCTTTTTCATTAGACTGGATAGATCTCATGGAAAATCCCTTGAAAATGTTGAAATCGATGCCCTTCCCTCCCCTCTGCCCTTTTGCCTTTCTTTGTAGAGAATAAGTCTGGGTTTGATTTATAACTATTATGGTTTGTATTTGATGGAACCCTGTGGAAACCTATTCGCCAAGGGAAAGAGTAATAACTAGTAGTTTTAGCTGTAATCACAGAAAAATCCTTTCCTGTCCTTCAGTCTTTTCATTGCTCTGTGATCATAAGCTATACCTTTAATGAAACCTTTCTAATAAGTGCTAAGGTTGTGTTCTCTTTCCATAGGTTCTCCAAAGTATGTTTTCTTCCTACTGACAAAATAGTCAGGAAGATAGTGGAAATGGAATCAACTCCATTCATCATATGCTTTATTTTATTCCTCTTCTCAGCGTTCATTGATGAACTTTCTTCTCCAGTCACTGGTTTCCCCTGCATTGCTTCAGAATTTATTCATTTCATACGATGTCCTATTACCTGTGGTGACACAATGCTTTGCAACTGACCTCAATCCATTCATATATGTATTTTCTCTGCCAACTAGAACTTAAAGCTTATTAGAGGTAGGTACAGTAGATTTACATCTTTCGCATTATCTTCAGAGTCTCATTCGTTGTACAGAGTAGACATTCATTTATTTGAATTGATTTAAGAATAATTTCCATGGAGTTGAATGTGAGTGAGGATAGCAGCTCCTCTTTGGGGCTTAATGTCTCTGTGCCTAGAACATAAATGTGGGAGTCCACCTGACCTGAGTTCAAATGCCAGGCCAAAGAAACATTAATGTGTGCCCTTGATCAGGTTACTTCCCTGAGCTTCCATTTCCTATACATAATGGAGAGAGTCTGTCTACCTTTTTTAAAGCACTATTGAGGATAGTAGTTAATAGTTTAAGTTCTGGTGTCAGGCAGATCTGTGTTTGAATCTCATCTCTGCATCTTACTTGCTACATGGCCCTGAGCAAGTTAGTGAGCCTCTCTGAGCTTCATTTCCCTCCTCCTAGAGCTGGGGTCCATCTTAGTATTTATCTCATGGAGTAGTTTGAGTTAAATAAAATAATGCCTGTAAAACTTAGAACGGTACCTCATACCTAGTAAGAATTCAATTAATGTCAACCATTACTATAGAAGAGCCCCTAGCATGCCTGGCACTGGTGGGCTCAAATAAACTTTAGTCCTTTCTCCTGCTAATTCTCATCTTTAAAATAGTTGCCACCAGCAGACACACTTTTTAGACCCGTTGGCTAATGGGACTTCAGCATAACTTTTGTGTATGAGAGGTTCTCTGACTCTTTTAACCTGTCTTAAATGGCACCAAATCTTCTGAAGAAAAGGCTTTTATGCGGGGGAGATCATGAACATCTGGATTAAAAAGAGGTTACATTCTTAAAGTGAGGTGGGTTGGAGATATTTCTTATTAAACATAGCCATTTTGTGATTTGATTTCCCCAGGATATGAATCAGAGAGAAAAAAACTGAAGTTTTGTCCCAGAAAAAAAGGGGAGGACAGGCAGAGGATTTTTCACTGGTAAGGCAATTTACACACTTGTCCTTTTCATAGTGACTCATGGTCTGTGATACATTTCATAGCGATGTCTATGAGTTTCCAAATCTGGAAGAAGACATATCAGCCAAATAAGGGAGAGAGAAGAAAACAGCCTTTTAATCCACCTAGTTACCATTCACAGAGCTTTAGACGTAGAACTCCAACAAATGGCTATTCCAGCACCCCACGTTTAGTCACATCTTTAAACCCATTGAGAGGAAGAATTAGCTAATCACGTCCAAAATATCTTCAGCAGACCAGCAGAGGAATTCAGTCTCTAGCTCCAGTGTTCTAGAAAAAGTTCTTTCTTCCCAATCTCTTCTCTTCCCCAACCCTCCCCCTTTCTTTTTTTTTTTTTTTTTTGCTATAATTTAAGGCTAAATCTTCACTCTTTTTTAGCTTTCATATTGTCTGACCTAAGTCCATCTTAAAATGAGTTTGTAAACTTTTTAAAAAGTTACTAAAGCTTACCCCTTAGTCTTTTTATTTTACTATTTAAGCAGTCTCAACTCATTTAAAAAACTGGCTTAAGTCCAATTTTTTCCCTACTTTACGTAATTTCGGGTTACTATTCTGAGGGTGTTCCCCAGATACTCTAATAATAGAGTAAAAAACACCAGCACTTTGTTATATCCACTTGGGTACCCCCAGGACCTACTGCACTCAGCATACACGTGCTTAAATAAATGTTGAGCGAATGCGTAAATATGGCTTCATGTTTCTATAGCTTCTAATACTTTATTGGAAAACTTTAACTTCCTTAAAAATTTGTCTGAGGTTCTCTTACTTTCACAACAAAAAAAATCTTCCTTTTAGTTTTAAACCCAGTAAGGGATAAAATGGAGACGGGACCTTAAGTCTCCAATTCTCAGTCACATAAGTTTCTTGACTTAACTTGAACATTTTCTAAAGCCAGAGCTGCTGGTGTTTTGAAAAAATACAGACCCCCAAACTCAACTCTATTCTCAGATAATGGAGAGAATGATGGAAGGAGCGCATACCAGTTCTAACATGTCTTTGTTTGTAAATATATCTGAACGTCATGTTATTTTTTTCATTGTAAAATGTGATTTGTTCAATAGCTAGCTTTCCGTCTCCTCTGACCCTGAGCTCCAATTCCACTGCCTTTCTGCAAGCTTATCACTTTTTTTTTTTTCACATAGTGTCTCCATATTTTGTTATGGGCATGAACTATTAGTAGGACGTGACAGGGCACTTTTAAACTCTTCATCAAGATGTACATGGTGCCTTGATTAAATGGTACATGATCAGTGTAAAGGTCTTAGGACACCTCACCACGCAGTCCTTGCTGGTCCAAGACTTCTTTAGTGCTGAAATCAACCAGCTTTACCATTTATTTCATTTACTTTGCTAGAACTGACAAAGGTGGGTATTAAATGATTAGGAGGACAGGGTATCTTGAATTGAGCTCTTTAAAGTCAGGGACTGTGTCAGAAATTCTTACACTCCCTTCCCCTAATCCATGGTCTGGTAGTACAGAGCAGGTGCTTAATACATATTTCTTATATTGAATTGGCATCTATTAGCAAATCCCAGACATCTGAGACTCAGTCTTGACTTTGTACGTAACAATGTGCCCTTGAATAGGTCACTGAGCTTTGTTGTGCCGTCTGTAAAATGGGATATGTATCTACTCTTAAAGAACTAATGAGAGTGTGAGAATTACAGGAAGTTGGGCTTTACAGAATATTGGTTTTGGATTTCACAGACCAGGCGGAGTTCCGTTCTTTAAGTAAATACTTTACAAACTGATGGTCTTTGTGTCATAATCCTCTATCAAGCAAATAATCAAAGCAAAGTGACTCTTGGTGACCTACTTGTGGATTAATATTTGTAATTAGAATGTCATTTTTGACAAATTCCTACAACCCTCAATATCTATTTTTTCCCCTCAATTCACATTCCATTGCTATAGTCTTTATTGTTGAAATGGAATTGTCAGCTTGAAGCTAATTTGAAAAATGGTTTGCTGCAATCTGGGTTCATAAATCTTAACAGGAAGAGCCAAGAGCCAAGTAGCTCAGAGCATTGTGAAATCATTAAATTAGGCTCCTGGAATATATGAGAGTCTTCTACTTTCTCGTCAATCTGAAGCAGAATGCCCAGAAAGAGTGTTTCATAAATGTTAGTGTTGGGCGCTGGATGACCTACGAGCGTATTGCATTTATCAGTGAAGGCAATCTGTATTCTAATGTTGCCTTGTTAAAAAAATAAGTCATTGTAAACTTGAAAATGAACAATAATGATGATTTCTCTCATTTTGTTTCCTCAGTGTTTCTTAAACCGAATGCCTAACACAAAGTAGGCATTAGAATCACCTGGAGGACTTGTTAATTCACAGATAGTTGGATACTATCATCAGAGTTTCTGATGAGGTAGACTTGGAGTGGGATGGGTCCCAAGAATTTGCAATTCTAGCAAGTTTCCTGGTGTTGCTAATGCTTCAGGTCCAAGGACCACACACTGAGAGGAGTTACCTGATCTCCCTTATGATTGCCAAGGCTGATAAAAACAAATATTCCATGAACTGCTCCTCTTTTTCAAACTACTTTACTAAAATGGGACTTTGAAAAGCCATCAGTGGCACAAACCACAGGTGGACATCCATGGGTCAGAGTGTCTATATAGAACTGTGATGAACACTGGAAAAAGAAAGCCAGCTTTTTTTTTTAAGTTAAACTTCTAGCTCCTTCACACTATCATGGTCTTTTCCAAACTTCTTCTTGAGTCATCTGAAAATATGTTACCTGAATCTTTAAATGCAAAAGAAGGAAGATGTGTCTTCATTTTCCCCCAGGTTGTCATTTTTGGTTCCATACTCTCTTTCCCAGAAAATAGACCATGTATTCAGGTATGTATTCAGGTATCTTCTCTTCTTGCTTTAGGATAGACTTAGATCCTAGACAGTAATTCTCTATCAAGCTATTTTAAGTCAAGCCCTTATTTCCTATAGGCACGATGTTATCAATTCAGGGGTTTTTTTGGGTGTATTTTTTGTGTGTGTTTTTTGGTTTTACTGGAAGCCTATTTCATTCCATTCAATTCAACACCCATTGAGTGATTTCATATGCCAAGCACTATTCAGGATGTTCAGGAAAAGGCATGACCAAGATCTACTCAAATTCCTGCCCTTGCAGAGCCTACATTCTAGCAGAGACAGACAGTAAACTTAATACATAAAGCAATATGTTCCTGGTAGTAGATGCTATGGAAAGGAGGAAAATCAAGCAGGATAATAAGGTTTAGGACTTCAGGGGCTGGCAGGAAAGGGTCGTGTGTGCATTTGCAATTTCAAATAGGGTGCCATTTGAGCAAAGACCTAAGACAGGTAGGACTGTAAGCATGTAGTTATCTAGGGAAGAGTGTCACAGGCAGAGAGAACAGCCTGTATGAAGGCCAAAGGGCAGGAGCATGGCTGGCATATTTAAGGAACAGCAAAGAGGACCGTGGGGCTGAAGCAAAGTGTGTGAAGGGGAAGTAGTGATAGATAGGAGAGGTAATATCAAGGCGAGGTCATGATCATGTAATGTTTGGTAGGTCACTGAAAAAGATGTTGGCTTTAATCTGAGTGAAAAAGGAGTCATTGCACAATGCTGACTTTTTAAGAAGGACCTGTTCAAATGTTGTGTTTAGAGAATGCTGAGTAGGGCAAGGATAGGAGCTAAGAGGCTAGTTACAAGGTTATGCCAGTAACCCAAGCAAGAGATGATGTGGCTTGGGCCATGTGTTGACTGATCAGTACAGGTGGTGAAAAGCAGTTAAATTCTATATATTTTGAAAGTAAAGTGCAACAGGATTTCATGAGAGATTGGATGTAGAATGTTAAAGGAATCCAGGTGTTGGCCTGAGAAGCTGCAAAGATGAAATTGCTATCAGTTGAGATGTAAAAGACTGTAGGAAGAGCAAGTTTGTGGAGAATGTTGGGATTTTGATTTTGGGTATACTGAGTTTGAAATGACTATTAGATACCTGATGGGAGATGTAGAGTTGGTTGCTGGTCACGCACATATGGGGCTTATGAGAGTATGCGGAGTACGTTTGGGCTAAAGGTGGAGTCATCAGCTTGTCAGTATTGAAAGTTTTGAGGCTGAATGAGACGATCAAGGGAGTGGGTGTAGATAAAGCAGAGAAGAAGAAAAGGACTCAACCCTGGGATTCTCTAGCACTAAGAGGTCAAGAAGGAAAAGAGACACCACCAAGGAGAGATTGAGAAGGAGTGGACCATCCAAGGAGAAAAACTGGGAGGCTTTGGTGTCCTAAAAACCAAGAGAAGGAAGTGTACCAGTTAGAGGGGAGTGAAAAATAGTGTCGGATGCTGCTGCTGGGTCAAGTAAGATGAAAACTGAAAATTTACTATTGAATTTCACAACTAGAGAACATCAGTAACCTTGACAAGAACATATCTGGTGGCATGGTGATGGTTAAGGTCTGCTCTAAATAGTGTAAGAGGGTGATAGAAGAAGACTTGGAAATGGTGAGGAAAGACAACTCTTGAAGTTCCTGCCAACGAAAGCACAGAAATGGGAGGGAAACAGGTGAGGAAAGTGGGGTCCTGCTAAGGGTGTGTTGGTGGAAGTGGTGGTGTTTGTGTTTGTTTGGGGTTGGGAGAAATAATGATACAGTTGTGCGATGATGGAAGTGATCCAGTAGAAAGGGACAGATTAGTGTTTTAGGAAAGATAGGAAGGATTCCTTAAGCAATTTCATTGGGTCTGCAAATAGTGATGGTATCTAGAATCCAGGTGGAATATTCGGCATCCCAGAAATCAGGGATTTTTATCTATGGTAACAGGCATGTTTAGGGGGGAGTAATGCTGGTGGGGCAATAGGTGTAGTTGTCGAGACCATGTGTAAAATCCCTTTTGATTGTTTCAGTTTTTTCCATGAGGGAAGAGCCAACATTATCTCGTAAAATATCAAAAATGATTCAAAAGAAAATACAGCCCACATGTATGCCTCTTCAAATATTTATTCAGAAAATAAAACAAAGCCAAACACAATATGAAAAATATGCAATAAATGTTTCATTTTAGGAGCTTTTCTAAATGAACTGAATTGACTGAGGTTTTTGAATAGAGATGTACTATCTTTTCAAGTAGGGACTCTTCCTGACGAATGTCTCTGTATCAAGCATAGGCATTCTTTGTTGCTCTACTGGCCTTCACATTTATTTAAAATTAGGGATATTTGTATAGAAATCTTTATTTGCCAGTTCAATGTGCGTGAATGTCTACGTATGACATTTTTTCAGATGGTGAATGTGGGTAGAACGTCTCCATGAGAACTCTTCTACAGTGATCTCTTGCTCTCCATTTCAACAGTATGGGTGATCACTACCGTCTTGTCAGTGGGGTCAGTTTGACATTTTGTAGCTATTGGCTGCAGTTCTTAAGCAGATATTAATAGGAGTTATAGCCATTCTTATTTATGATGAGGTCATAAACTTAATCAGAGATAGGAAGCACCTATATGATTAAAAAAAGAGAGATAATGGGCCCTTTAAATAGTTTCCTCTCTGGGGTAAAAACATATGTCACTTTCTGGAGGATTGAAACTGTATCTTAGTATACAGTATCAGTGCTTTGTATCTTAGTGCTTTGCTTGAACAAAATTTGAAAAACATAATTCAGAAGGCATTCCATAATGTTTTACAGTGATAATAAAAAATACTTATGTAAAATGGATGGTTAGAAAATACTCATTGGGGTTCTTCATATTGGGGAACAAGTGAGTTTGAAGCAGAAGAAAATAACCATAGTATTCAACTCATAGGGTTGTAGGGAAAGTGTAATGATATTGCCCATATAAAGTTCTTGTTACAGTAGATGGCTCATGTAAGTGTCCAGTAAATTATTATAGTAGGTATAAGGTGATGGGGTTCCATTGGAAAGATACAACAAAATTTTCAAAATTAAGGGACTGCTCTTAGTTAACTGTGGTTTTTCTTCTTTTGGGGGGTGTCAGGGGGAGGGTGGCAGAAAGTTATTAACAGCCCAACATTGCTTTATGAGAACCAACTTTTAGCAGTAGGAGCATATAGGGGCCAAGTGAACAAGAAACGATCATTCAGCTTTTATGTGCCAGGGCCTATAGTAAGCATCTAATGTATACATTTTATTTGGTCCTTACGAAAGACCTGCACAGTAAGTTGTATTAACCCAATTGTATGGATGAAGGAATTGAATTGGGGAGAAACGTTCAAGTGCTACAACAGGAAAACTCTCTGCAAAATTTTAAGTAAATTAAAAGACTGACCCCATCAACTAAGCTGCTCACAAAAGAGCAATATCCTTACCAAGATCACAATGTGATTTGATTCCTAAGCTCCCAGTCTCACTATACAGGTTATTGAATAGCTCATCTAAATCCAACTCAAATCCAAATGCCTGTTGCTGGCTTGGTCAGAATCAAGGAGTCAGCTTAGTTTGCTATCTTTCATGGCATTCAGTTCATGCTTCCAAACAAGTATGTAGAAATGGTTCACACTTTGGTATTAAAAGGTTGAAGACAAAAGGAACATCTCATCTTCTGTCACCTGAGGGAAAAAACTCTTCCCATTCCCGAAAACTACAACATAATTTCCTTGGAACCTGGTTGCATTTCATACTCAAACTAGTAACACTCTGGTTGATGAGAAAGAGAACATTCACTCTCTCTTCCTAGAGGAATGCTGAAATTGAAAGAACAAAAAACCCAAAAAGAATATCCAACCCAGTAATTGATATCTAGTCTCATAGTCTGTCATACAGAGTGAAGTAAGTCAGAAAGAGAAAAACAAATACCGTATGCTAACACATATATATGGAATCTAAAAAAAAAAAAAAGTTCTGAAGAACCTAGGGGCAGGACAGGAATAAAGACCCAGACGTAGAGAATGGACTTGAGGACACGGGGAGGGGAAGGGTAAGCTGGGACGAAATGAGAGAGTGGCACGGACATGTACACTCTACCAAATGTAAAGTAGATAGCTAGTGGGAAGCA
The DNA here is from genome assembly GCF_951394435.1 of Stenella coeruleoalba. Taxonomy (NCBI): domain Eukaryota; kingdom Metazoa; phylum Chordata; class Mammalia; order Artiodactyla; family Delphinidae; genus Stenella; species Stenella coeruleoalba. The sequence continues at coordinate 97,630,289 of NC_137154.1, read as the reverse complement.
GCCACATAGCACAGGGAGATCAGCTCGGTGCTTTGTGACCACCTAGAGGGGTGGGAGGGAGACGCAAGAGGGAGGAGATATGGGGATATATGTAAATGTATAGCTGATTCACTTTGTTATACAGCAGAAACTAACACAACACTGTAAAGCAACTATTCTCAAATAAAGACGTTAAAAAAAAAAAGAGCATTAAAAAAAAAAAAGAATATCCAACCCAACTTAAAAACTTTTCTATTCAGAACAAAAGAAAATCCAGTAGAACAATAATTTCCTTTTTTCAAGGGGAACCAAATGGTGGTATCTTGGTTTTAGCAGCTTTCTGGAGAATTCTTCATTCATGGTAATCAATTGATTAACACTGAGCAGCTCCATTTGTGCAGGAAGCAGGAATAGTTTGGCTGGCAGAACAACTTACAAAATTCTGTTCATGAATATTACGTAAATTCAGTCAATTCCCTCAATAACGAATATGTGCGATATAATATTTTACACCTGAGTTTAATCCAAAACAAAAAAAGAAAACACCAGCGTTTTGAAAAAAAGTTAATGTGGAAATGTCAAATCACTAGCTCTTAACCTTCTCAATTTTTTTGTTTTTTCTTAAGATAGGAAGGTGTAAACTCTCCACTCAGTCTATAGCCGCCTGAAATAGGAAAAATGATGCCAGGACATCAAAAAAAGGTTTTTTTCCTTTCTATAACCTGAGGTGGGGCGATGGGAAGTTCTCATCTGAGAAGGGACAGGAGAATTTCCTGCATTTCCATTATGAGTTTAGTATGAGAATAACTACGTGCAAATATATGAAGGATGCATACTTTTCGGTGGGCAAAACCAAAATCATTCATCCATGTCCACAAAGACCAGTTTAGAGAAATTGAAGCTAGTTTTAGCACAGAACTTAATGGCTAAAAGGGTAGATAAAGACAGAAATTAGTTACTAAGAGGAATCATGATTTTCTTTTTCCCCAAAGAACTTAAAAATCTGTATAGGCTCCATCTTGGATAACCTAGGTGCCCTTCTACCTGGAGACAGGATTCAGCAGGAATGATTCTCATGGGCACAGAGGATCCTGGGAAAGTCTTCCTTCCTCCCTGTCTCAGGACTTGTGTATACAGTGTATAGGCTTTATACTACAAATGAAACTTCATTTCACTTGTTTGACAATTTCTCATTGCCCAGTGGCCAACTCACTTGTTCCTTTTGGCTGATTGCAGAAGGGCTGCAATCCCTCGAGAGGAGAAAGACAATGAGAGGGCAGAGACCCAACCCAGCTTCCTCCAGCTTTAGTCCACTTCATTTGAGGAGTCTATGACTCATCCCTGAGTCCCCCCGCCCCAAGCAACTTCCATCAACTCATAGTCCCCAAATGTGTTGTTGAACGTTTTCTTTAGTGGTGCCAGCTTGTTCTGAGATTACAGGGAACGCCGATTTTATTAGAGTTCTTTCAACAAACTCGTTTAATTGTTGCTGCCCTTTGGCAAGTGCTGAGTCACTCTCAGTGCTTCATAGCATTCCAGGAACACCTCATCCTTCTAACTTTCCTTTTTTTTTTTTTTTATGTCTTCCTTTTGTTTGGTTTAGACCAAGCCTCTCCTCTTTTTTCCCCAACAGACTTGTCTTTGGAAAAGACTCAGAAGAGCCAGTAAACTTGGCTTCTTCAGTTCTGCTTCTCATGTGAGTATAATTTACATTTCTAACTATTATGCAAGTGTCATTAAACAGCATATTTCCCCAGGTTTTTGTGGAAGAACTGCTTGTTTGATCTTTGCGACGCTAGCACTCTTTTAGAATTAACCACGGAAAAACTTGATGACACTTCCGTGCTTCTTGTAAAATTCATCTTCGGGGTAATTTTATGGTGTGTGTTTTCCCCCTTGAAAGTTTTAAAGAGCTGGATTTCTCTCTCTTTACAGAGTGTTCTAGCAGCTGTGTCTCATTTGCTTTTGCAAGGGCATTGGAAGAAATTGCTATTTTGGAAACTCCTTAACATATGGGATAATTGTGTACAGCACTTTACAGTTTGCACAGTACTTGCCCATTATTTTACCTAGTCATTTCTCATAGAAGCCCAGGACATATTATTTACATTTTCCAAAAAGAGAAATAGAGGTCCTGAATAAATAGCAGGAGCTTGGCAGGACAATTTATCTCACTCTGGAATTAATCAATAGATTAAAATCTCTTCCTTCAGATCCTTTAATACCCATGACCAGAAAGCCTCATGCTTTTAGACCAACACACCCACTGTGCATCTGAGGAATATGTGGTCCACTAGCTTTAGGTCTGCCCTAACAAAAAGCTATCGGAGTGATGGGACGTTGGGAACTGTGCTGTTGAACTGCTTTTATTAAAAGTGATGCAGTGGATGGCTAAAAGCACTGGTTCCAGGGTCACGCTGCCTGGGTTTAAATCCAAGTTCCAACCTTTATCAGCTGTGTGACACTGGATGCATTACTTGACCTTTCTCAGCCTCATTTTTCTTATCTGTAAAGTGGGAATATTAGTTGCTCCTTCTTGGAATTATTGTGAGGCTGAATTGACCGAATTCATGTAAAGCTCTAAGCATTGCACCTAGCACAGAGTAAGCCCTCAGGAAATGCTAGCTGTTACCAGGCTGTGATTCAAAAGGTGGCTCTCTGGGTCATTTTTTCTGAGATTCATTTAAGTTGATTTGTTTCATGAAATTACACAAATGGCTCAGTCAAGACCGGAGATAGTTGGCAGTCGTAAGAGGTGGTTGGTGGGGTAGACAGACCTTATACTAGTACTTCCTCTGCTCTTAAGAGCTGTGATCATCATAACTTCTCAGTCTCTGTGTCATTCTCTTTAAAGCACAAAGCTGCAACGCTGTTCCTCCCAAATAATATGGGATTTTGACAAAGATCCCTATTCACTAGTACCCACTGTATTTCATCCTAGTACTTTTGAAATGGTAGCACACAAAAAAGACAAAAGATGACATTGGTTTTCTTACAGTTCCGGGCAGAAGTAAGGTATAGAGGAAATAGCAGGGATCTGCCTAGTTGCAAATGTTCTCTTGTTGGAAGAGTTTGCTGGGTAAACTGGGCAGAGCACTTTGCTTCTCTGTGCCTCAGTTTCCCCAACTACAAAGAGGAATTATAATACCCACAGGATGATCAGCCTGTCCCCCATTTGCTGGGACTTTCCCATGGCAAGTGCCGCATCCCCAGAACCTCCTCGATCCTGGGGAGACCGGGATGGTGGGTCACCCTGAATATCTGCCTCTCATCTTACTGGGGTCACCATAAGGGCAGTGGATATGAATGTGCTTTGAAATTTCATGGGCTGAACAGTATAGGCAACCCAAATCTGAACACCTAAGTTCCCAGAATAGTGCTGTGGGTTACTGGAAGAAAAACATGGTAATACAGTATATCGTTTCTTAAGAAAGAATATCACACTTTTGGGCTTCCCCGGTGGCGCAGTGGTTGAGAGTCTGCCTGCCGATGCAGGGGACACGGGTTCGTGCCCCGGTCCGGGAAGATCCCACATGCTGCGGAGCGGCTAGGCCCGTGAGCCATGGCCGCTGAGCCTGCGCGTCCGGAGCCTGTGCTCCGCAGTGGGAAGAGGCCACGACAGTGAGAGGCCCGCGTACTGCAAAAAAAAAAAAAAAAAAAAAAAAAAAAAAGAATATCATACTTTAATTCTTGGTACATATTTTATAAACTGCTTAGAAATATATGATGTGACTGGCAAATTCCACTAATGTATATATCGTGTTTTACATCATTCTTAAATGTTTAAATACATGTAATTGAAAGTATACAAAGGCGTATTCATATAAAACAGGACAATTACTTTCACATCACTACAAAGATAATTTGCATTGGAAAAATCTCCTTTGAAACATCTTTACTGCCTGAAAAGTTCAGTTTTGCACCCAAGGCATATTTTTGAAAGGATTACCATTTACAATAAATGGATTAGTGATTTGTCTTCGAAAACTTCAAAGGAAAACAAGATAGTCTGGGGAAGATAATGTAACTGACCATCTATTTGGTATTTGCAAAAGAAGTACACACCAAAGGATAATAGTCTATTACTGGGAATTAACTTGAGGCAGCAGCATCAGTGTTTAAAAGATGTGCAAAAAAAAAATTTTTTTTTTTTGGCTGCATTGGGTCTTAGTTGCGGCAAGTGGGATCTTTGCTGAGGCACGCGGGATCTTTTGTTGCGTGGGCTCTTTGTTGTGGTGTGCGGGCTTCTCTCTAGTTGTGGCATGCGGGTTTTTCTCTTCTCTAGTTGTGGTGCACAGGCTCCAGAGAGCATGGGCTCTTTAGCCTGTGGCACATGGGCTCTAGTTGAGGCGCACAAGCTCAGTAGTTGTGGCACGCAGGCTTAGTTGCCCCGCAGCATGTGGGATCTTAGTTCCATGACCAGGGATCAAACCCATGTCCCCTGCATTGGAAGGTGGATTCTTTACCACTGGACCACCAGGGAAGTCCCAAGATGTGCAGAAATATTAACTGAAGTACACACTCAGGAATTAGAGTAGTTTCCCCAAGATGATTCATTTAGTTTTCTTTCATATCATATAGAGAGTGCACTTGAGTGGAACTTCAAAATGTACAAGTATGCATTTGTTTGGAAATTCAGAGTTTTTTTGATGGACTTTTATTTGTGTTTTACCTAGAGGCATCCAACCAGAATTCAAGCCAGTGTAAAGTCTGTAAGTGAGGCTTTTTGTAGACATGAGTAACAATATAAATAATACAATAATATGTATTAGTAAATACAGTGATATATATTAGTAGAAGCATAAAAACAAGTTCAGTCAAACTCAGTTGCTTACATTAATAGAGAAAAGTAATATTTATCTTAAAAGTTAGACTTCTAAAATATAACAGCTTGTTTTCTGCTTGGCTTTTAAAATGGAACATGTAAACCTCTAAAAAGATATTAAGATACTTGAAGACCCTGAACGTGTCACAGAGTTTTTCTTTATCTACCCCAGAGGACCTACTGCAGCCTTGGGTACGTGACAGATGCTCAGTAAAATCTTGTTAACTTATATTGAGTGTTCTATGTACTAATAATAATTCAAAATAACATAATGAAACCGGAGTGAAAAGGGCATGGTCTACCATTCTACGTTCAAATTTTTCCCAAGGAATGAACTACTTTGCCTCTCAGACAGAAGCAAAGAACTCATTCAAAAGCAGAGCTGAAGGCTGATGGAGTTATTGTTGTTTATATTTCCCTGGACAGAGGAGTAATTCTGTTGGCTTCAAAGGCCTTTTCTTCTACCTTCCATCACGACATGCTCGTGCAGGAAGAAGCCTTCATCCTATTCCTACATTTTACAAATGGAAACCCAGAGGAGGGAACAATGTGCCCCAGGTCAGATTCAGACCTTCCCAGATATTTGTTAACCTGAATTTAACTTTTCCAAATTTCACCAAACAGCTGTAGGGACTTTTCTTGGCCCCTTTTTAGTCCAGGAGACTCCCTCCTCCCTCTTCCTTGCCCTCCCATCCATTATTATCCCAATGCCGCTGCTCCTTAAACAACTCCACCGCCTTCTGTCACTTTCCAATGGCATTTTGTTTGCTCTCAGACGACACACTTGAACCTCCCCTCCAAGGTCTCAAGCTAAAGGAATCTTCTAGATTACCCGAAGTGGAATATAAATTGAAGGGCCATTCCTGCATTTCTTCTTAGGCCTGCAGCCTTGGAAACAGTGATGCATAGCTCCGGGCTTGTACTGATTACCCTCAAGCTTCAGTAATGCGAGTCAAGGCTTTGCTTTATGGTTAATTTAGCTGATGATGAGAGCAAGCTGAAACTTGTGAGGACAGACATAAGTTGGAACAAACCGAGGTCATAGCTTGAGCAGAACCTCCAAGAAAACAGATTGCCTGTGGCTCTTAGAGAGCATCCTTTCCCCAACAGTAGTGAGGCAGACCGAAAGCAGAAAAATGACAGTCTCCTTTGAGGGGCATATGAGGGCACAAAGATTTTTCAAAACTCAGCCCCACAGAGAGGAAATCTGCTTGATATTTATTCAGGCCCCTTTCTTTTAAATCTTGATTACCCTTGGCTCAGCTAGGTGCTAAAATTTATGCACCAGCGACAGGTGATTCTTACGTAAGGATGGAATCTTGGGTGTGATAAATTTGGTCTTGAGACATCTCAGCTCGCTTGCTGCAGATGGCAGTGTCATGATGGCAGAGTTAGAGAGGGGTGTCCTGCTGGGCTGTGGGCTGTCTGTGAAATGGCTACTCAGTTCAGAACTGTCTGAGCCAATTCCTTGAGCCTCAAGGTCATGACCAAGGGGCTCAGCCCAACTATAGGGTTGACATTCATTCTAGCAACGTTCTTTCCTGCCCCCTTAGACACTCCTGCTGACTCACTCCTACTCAAAAGTCCAACAAGAATCAGGTAATCTGTGTTCTTTGTGAATATCTTTGTAATTTGAGGTCTTTGTCTGTTGTGATTAACCGTTGTTAGGCGTGAACTCTACGTTTGTAAGGAATTGCATATACTCCAGAATTTGCATCAACCTGGTTGGTTTGGCCAAAGAGGTATTTTTACCCACTACATCCCTGTCGGGTCCTGCAACTTTCAGGGCACAGGTTCTTAGCCTTTGTTTTGAGGACTCTGGAAATCCCCCCAAAATGCACATACACACACAAATTGTAAACATACGTGTCTCTTTTTAGGGAGACCAGCTTTCCTAAAATTATCAGCAGTCTGAGATCCGACAAGTAGTAAGAGTCGCTATTGTAGCTGAAGGAAATGTTCTGGGGCATCCTTCGTCCTTTTCAAATAGATTTCCCACTTTGAATTTTAGATGGAACTTGATCAGAGGGTGGCCACATCAGGCAAGCTTTGGAGTCACATCGCCTTGATTCTGGCTTAGACCCTGGCTCTACATTTCCTGACTGTGCGAGCCTAGACATGCCACTTCTGTATGCCTCCCATCCTCACTTAGACAACAGATAAAACGGGGAAGATATCACCTACTTTGTTATGCTATTGTGGGAATTAAATGAGAATATATATAAATCTTGTGGTATACCTGGCATTTGTTTACTGTTCAATCAACTGTAGCTAGCAGTGGTAGGAGTCGCGTGGAACTCATGTCTCTAGAGCACGTGGGGTGATGCCCAATGTCATGTGTCTTCTACCTTGCTGCAGTTTAAACCTATATCCTGTCTTTATCTAATCACTGAGTCGTCAGCTGCCATTTCATGTTCTTCATAAGCATCAACACGGTTTACCCACCACTCTTAAGAAATGTCACATTCCCGTCCTCTAGCACACCTCTCATGGGAAAAAGAGTGAGACTAACTGGCATTAAACTCCTGGAATCCCATTTTACAAGTGTTACTTTCTTCAGAAAAATCACAGTTTACTAATTTTAACGATTCTTCAAAAGGGGATATATCATGTATATTTTAGCTAGGGACATTTCTTTCTTACCTTTATGTGCAATAACTTACTTCATCTTCTAGCACATAGTAAGTACTGGTCAATAGTTGCTGAATGAATGAAAAAGTAAATCTTAAACTAAAAACAAGGGACGTATGCATGAGAACATTAGCTCTTTTCCTAGTCATTCTCTCGTCCATCCTTATTCCCCCATACTTCTTCTCTAAAGACCCCCACAAGCACGACTCACCTTGGAAACTACGGAAAAGGTTGGCTCTATCTGAGGACATGTATCATCCTGGTATCATATGCTGCTTTTCATTGTGGGATTCGAGGCCAACAGTATCCAATCTCAGTCTCTCTTTTTAAAACTGATATTTCTGTAGCAAGTGTAAAATCATCCTAAATGGGGAACCCCATTTTTTTTTATCCTAGAGATGACAGTTTTTTGAGATTGGCCAAAAGAAATTTTTGAAGAGAGAATGCACTCAGTAAAAAAGCTGTGTTTATGAAACTGTCATGCAAGCTAAATGTGATGCGCTGGAAAAACAGGATGGTAAATTTCACTCTGCACCCATGAGATCTATGTCTCAACTCTATGGATAAATACTATTCAAGCGTATGTAAAAATTCTTCCTGTATATATGCATTTTTGTGGGTCTAGCTCATCGCCTAATCCACAGAAGTTACTTAATAAATATTTGTTGAATGGATGATTCATATTATATTTTTATTATAATATAAATAACTTATTATTTATATCATTCCAATAAGGAAAGTACAGTAGTTCTCCATGTAATTTTTTTTTTTTTTTTTTTCTGCGGTATGCGGGCCTCTCACTGTTGTGGCCTCTCCCATTGCAGAGCACAGGCTCTGGACGCACAGGCTCAGCGGCCATGGCTCACGGGCCCAGCCACTCCGCGGCATGTGGGATCTTCCCGGACCGGGGCACGAACCCGTGTCGCCTGCATTGGCAGGCGGACTCTCAACCACTGCGCCACCAGGGAAGCCCCGCTCCATGTAATATCTTTATGGACATATATTTCTGAAGCTCAGCTGACTGATAAACCATTAAAACAAAGTATCTTCTACACCTCTTTTCTATGACAGCTAGAAATTTTCGAGAAGATGGGTGTAAGGCTGTTGAGCGAGCGTGCATTGCTGTTCAGTGTGTTAGCAGTAGAGTTTCGCCATTACACCCATTCAGATAGAACAATACTTAAGAAGCCAACAGCAGTCTTGTGGGCGTGCCCCCTTCCCTGTTTCTCTCAACCTTACATTTTTCATAAGAGAAATAACAAGCAGAATCAGAATGGCACTGGCCTGCCTGACTTAGGGCTCAGACCATGTAAGTGCAGCAGCACATTCAGCAAGAAGTCTCTGGAGCCTCTTGTCACAGGTGGGGAGACTTACCTGAGAAGTTAGGGGAAAGGTAGCTGTGTGGCCAGAAGAGCTCCCTCTAGCAGCCAGTTTCCTCGTGAGGCGTAATTGCATCTGCGTCATTGGCATCCGGAAGGCAGTGGTTATGTGGGAGAACCATAGAAATAGGGAGGTCACTAGAGTGAAAGGTAATGAAACAGAAAGACATTATTCCCCAAAGGAACTGTATCTTTCTTTCCTCTTTCCTTTATTGCTACCCCAAGCTCTGTGTTCACCTTTGATTACTCAGAACTCTATCTCAGGTGTGTTTTCCCACATCCCCACCGATGCTGCTCTTTCATCCTCCTTGTCTTACAAAAGCACCTAAGCAAACACATGGCATCGGTCCTTCCTTACCTTACATTTCTTTTAGGGATTGAGAAAAAGTAATCAACATTTATCGGGCATCTATAGGGGCCAGGTAATTTTACTCAGTCTCCAACTCAGCAGGTTTTAGATGAGGAAAAATAAGTATGAGGAAGTTAAGTAACTTATCCAGAGCTGCCACCTAAGTGGTGAAACTGGGTTTGAAACCCTTGGCTGTCAAGCCTCTGCATTTCTCCATGGTCCTCAGGACAGATAGAAAATCCCGAGAAACTGAATACAAGGATATGCTTGGAGATACAGAGCATTCAGTTTGAAGATTTACGTTTTTACTTCCTTGAATTTCTTCTTTACACAGACTCACACGGAGAGGCTCTCATCTGTGTACCCGTATATGTGAGTTTAAGCCTTCTCCCATCTTCCTACTCAGACAACAGCAAAGGTTCCATTTCACAGTTGTGGAGATCAGGGTCTATGACTGCGCTTCTGGTGTCGGGCAGACCAAGACTGTCATGGGAGGTGAAAAAGTAGAAGAGGGGTGTATCGTGGTGCCAGACCAAAGAGTTGTGTGTGACCGAATACTGGAGCACTTTGGTTTTCCTCTTGCCCATGTTGGTGTTCGGAGTCACTGTGCTTGAGTTTGAATTTAACTCAATAATATAACCCATTTGGGGGTTCCTTTTTCTTTTTTTTTTTTTTTTTCTTTTTTTTTGCGGTACACGGGCCTCTCACTGTTGTGGCCTCTCCTGTTGTGGAGCACAGGCTCCGGGTGCGCAGGCTCAGCGGCCACGGCTCACGGGCCCAGCCGCTCCGCAGCACGTGCGATCCTCCTGGACCGGGGCACGAACCCACGTCCCCTGCATTGGCAGGTGGACTCTCAACCACTGCGCCACCAGAGAAGCCCTGGGGGTTCCTTTTTCAAGTAGCTTCATTCAGTGTTGAAGTGCCTGTGCTCCTGTCTTGATAATCTCTCAAATTCCTTCCTCCTCAACCTCACTCCCTGCCACTCTTCTCTACTGAGTTTGAATCCCTGGTACAGGATAGTACACTGAATGCCAGGTGTAAGTCAACAGGTATCTCTGTGAAAATCAGGAAAAACAAAAGCTTACCACTTCCCAGTACTTGTTAAAACATCCCGAAACAGGGCTTCCCTGGTGGCGCAGTGGTTGAGAGTCCACCTGCCGATGTAGGGAACACGGGTTCGTGCCCCGGTCTGGGAAGATCCCACATGCCGCGGAGCGGCTGGGCCCATGAGCCGTGGCCGCTGAGCCTGCGCGTCCGGAGCCTGTGCTCCGCAACGGGAGAGGCCACAACAGTGAGAGGCCCGCGTACCGCAAAAAAACAAACAAAAAAACAAACAAAAAACCATCGCGAAACAGCTTGTGGGCTGGTGCCAAGGTCAAGGAGGTGAGCCCACACTTGTGATCAGTCAGATGGGAATGTTGGGGTTTCTTGGCTGGATGTGTGTCAATATCACTGTGTATAGAAGATGTCTGTCTGCTGTACCAGCGTTTGCCATCACACTAAACCATCAATTTAAAGACTGACTAATGTCCTGAGCACATTTGTCTTTACAAGAAGTTCCTTGCTTCAGGGGCAGATGAATTTTTGTCTATGATTCTTTGGTCTCCTGTTTCCTTTCCTGGTCTCTCCCTGATCACCTCCTGTCTCCTTCATGCCTCTCTGCACCTCTGCACGAGGAATTGTACTCTCTCCTTGCCCGTTGGCAACATCAGCATACATGCAGTGCCTCGTACACCGTCCGTCTTCCCTGCTAAAGTGGACATTCCACGCAGACCTGTTTTCCCACTCATATATAATTCATCTGCCAAGTACATGGCTTGCATAAACTAGGCATTCAGTAAATGTTTGTTGAATGAATGCAAGGTAGAATGAATAGACACGCACATTAGTTTATTTTGCTGCGTGTTTGGCTTCACTGAACCATTTGGATTTTTTTCTTTTCAGTGTCATTCATTCTTACTGCCCTTCTGCCTTCCTCAGTCAATATTTATTGAGAGTCTTTGCTGTGTCAGTCACTGGGCTGTATGTCAGCATGAGTGAGACATGGTCCCTACCTCCTTGGAAGGTCCAGAGTGTGTTGTACTGATTATGTTGGTTCTGAGTCAGGCAGCCATACTTGATGAATCACCGGCCACGGGGAGTGGAGCCTTGACGTGGCTGTTTGTGAGAGGATGCAGAGGAGGAAGACATCATCCCGACCTTGAGACTCTCACAGCTCATAGGGTAGTGAACAAATAAAGACCTGAAATATATAGGATAATATATGCCCAGCAGTAGGAAATGGTGGGGTACGATAGAAATGGCTGGGGTGTCCTGCAGAGGTAAAATAATAAAATTTTCTCCCTGGTACAAAATCTCCTTGATACTTTATACAGTACATAATTTATATAACAAATATTTTTTCTGTACTACTATGTGCTTGACATTATGCCAGGGCTGGGCACATGGCAATGCAAAGGAAAAGCGTGAAACTTGCTTCTAGGAAGGTGCAAGCCAAAACACAAAATGGAAGTAAGGATGAGTGAGCAGAAGTGAGTGAGAGAGAAGAAAGAAGGGATGGGGATGGGAAGAAAGAGACCAAATCGAAGAGCTCCTGGTCAGTCCCCTTCTTTTAGGTCCAAAGAATTCCAAAGATGGGGCCTTTAAACTCAGGAATGTTAGCTTTCTCCCTTAGACATTTTTTTTCGAGAAAGAGCTTGACACTTTTGAGGTGACAGAATGTGAACTTAAAAAAATAGAAATATGAGAAATGTCTAAATAACTCCAGCAGTCTAAGTTATTGGAGGCTAGCTTATTTCCAGGTGACTTAACTCTGACCTAAGATTTCCAAAGAATTTTCAGATTTAGCCATCTCTACTATCCATACACTATCAACCATTTAAACAAAGTTTTAAGTCTGTTTCTACTTTCACAATGACTATGATCATTAGATCTTGTGTTCATTTAGTGCATATTTGGGTTTTTTGTTGTTGTTTGTTTGTTTTTTAACTTTTTATTTCATATTGGAGCATAGTTGATTAACAATGTTGTGATAGTTTCAGGTGTACAGCAAAGTGATTCAGTTATATATGTACGTGTATCTATTCTTTTTCAAATTCTTTTCCCGCTTAGGTTTTTACAGAATATTGAGCAGAGTTCCCTGTGTTGTACAGTAGGTCCTCGTTGGTTCTCCATTTTAAATGTAGCAGTGTGTACATGTCAATCCCAAACTCCCTAACTATCCCTTCTCCCCACCCGTCCCTCCCTGGTAACCGTAAGTTCATTCTCTGAGTCTGTGAATCTGTTTCTGTTTTGTAAATAAGTTCTTTTGTATCATTTCTTTTTAGATTCTGCATATAAGCGGTATCATATGCTATTTCTCTTTCTCTGTCTGACTTACTTCACTCAGTATGACAATCTCTAGGTCCATCCGTGTTACAGCAAATGACATTATTTCATTCAGGTGCATATTTATTTGGTACTTACCATGTGCCAGGCAGCGTCCTAGGCCCTAGGAATCCATCAGCCCCTATTCATTGACCCTGTGCTGGCATCAATAATTTTGACTTTCCTTTTATAAGGTATATTTCAAGGAGCCTCTGGAAGGGTCTTTAGACTATTTTTTGTTAAAAGGATTCATCATGCATGTGTGTGATTTGGTTGTAATCATTAAAGGGAATATGGAGCAGAGCTGAATAACATAGAAACTCTAAAATGAAAACAATTTGAGAATTTCCAAAAGCATGCCCCGTTGAATAATCCAAAATCAACACTCTGTCAGGCTCCCGTGAGGAAGGCAAGAGAGGCTCAAAGGACAGTTACCCTCTGTACTATCACAGGAAGAAGGGTGGCTTCTTTTAAACGTTGACCTAATGCTTAATATGCCTTGGGCACAAGGCTAGACACTTTACATGCATTATTTCATTCAGTTCTCCCAATAACCTTGTGGAATGGGTCTTCTTATTAACCCCATTTTACGGGTAAGGCAGTTGGCGCTCTGAGTGACTAAGGCAGTCACCCGAGACAATACCCCTAATAAAGAGGACAGAGAACACTTAAATCCAGATTCAGTGACTTCCAACACTTGCCTTAGGTAGAAATCTCTTTCCGAATATTCTTATTATGACTTAGAGCCATTTCTTGGTGAGTCTAAGAAGCTCTTCTCTATCTGAAGACTGAAGGAGGGATTAATTTGGTGTTGGATTTTGTCTTCTAAAAACCTTTGGGATTTCTTAGAGGATGCTATCACCTGCCATTTCTTGGCCTGCCACACATAGGACATGCTAGAGGGTCCCTCTTCAACTCAGCTGTCTCTGCTCTTGGCTTTTAATTTTCATGAAAATGACTGGACACATTCCTCTTATTCCACTCATACCCAAGGCCAGAGAGACATTCTACTGGCTTTTGTCAGTAATATTTCCTAACAGTTGTTATCAGTATCTGTTCCAGGGTCTTCATTCCACCTTCCCTTTCTTGTGTGTGTTTGTTATATTATTTCTTATAGTAATTACATTATGTTAATATATTATAGTTATAACACAAATATATTAAAATTCAAAAACTGTATATTTTAATCATTAAGAACCAATGCTCAGAGAATGTCCTTACCAGTTGGTTTTAGTAATTAAAGAATATAAGGTACAAGATCCAATAACAAGTAGCTTCTGAATTTGAAAAGTATCCAAATGGTAGCCCAGGGACCCAAAGGCAGCTCATACCAGGTCTGAACAGTCCATCTTATATGGCTCAGGTACAGGACTGCCTAAAGGCAGGGAACTGGATTAATCACAGTCATAGAATTTTACAAGTTAAAGGAGCATTTGCCACCCAACCTCTGCATTGTACAGAAGGAACTGAATTCTGGAAAGGTTAGTGGTTTGCCCAGAGTCAAACAGGAAGGTAGAACAGCATCTAAAGCAGTGATTCTCAGACTTTTTAATCTATAGATAAAAAGGAGATTGTTACAATACAGATTCTTGAATCACAGTCCCAGAGAATCTGATTCAGATTCTCATACAGGAATCTGTATGATTAATAAGCCTCCTGGGTGATTTGGTGGCTGGTGGTCCTGACACCACACTTTTAAGGAACACTGCTCTGGAATCTAGGCCTCATGACTCTCAGCCCAGTTTCTTCCCAAAGGACTAGGCCGCCTCCCCACATTAAAAAACATTCCAGGGCTTCCGTGGTGGTGCAGTGGTTGGGAGTCCACCTGCAGATGCAGGGGACGCGGGTTTGTGCCCCGGTCCGGGAAGACCCCACATGCCGCGGAGCGGCTGGGTCCGTGAGCCATGGCCGCTGGGCCTGCGCGTCTGGAGCCTGTGCTCCACAACGGGAGAGGCCACAGCAGTGAGAGGCCCGCGTACCGCAAAAAAAAACAAGCAAAAAAAAACCATTCCAAACAAGACATAAGACTCTTGGTGATTCACATTAGGACTCTTCTTTCCTAACTCAACAGTTAATTCCGAAAGCATCACTCATTGAGTAGTTTTCTTTCACTCACTCCGTCAGCGCCTCTGATGTGCCAGGTGCCAGAGATACAAAGATTAAAACACAACTCCACCTCCAAGGAACCCATCCATAGCAGGAGTTGTAGCTACCATTTCCTGAGCCCGTTATTTTATTTTATTTTTTGACTGGGCCATGTGGCATGTAGGATCTTAGTTCCCCAACCAGGGATCAAACTGACGTCCCCCGCATTGGAAGCAAGGAGTCTTAACCACTGGACCACCAGGGAAGTCCTGTGAGCCCATTAGTTATCCATCCTTCATAGAGCTTATCTCATTCCTTACGTTTAGGTAAGCCTGTACAGAATAACAACATGATCTGGGCGTTGTTTGTATATATAGAATCATGCATATTCTCTGAAATTTGTTCTTCACCCTTAATACATATTTGAAGTATTTCTCTCTGTTCTTTATATATGCTAGTCTTTATAATGGCTACAGAGTATTTTCCAATATTGATGTATTTAACCATTCGCATATAGGCGGATATTAAATTGCTTCTATTGTCTCCTGTTGTAAATAGTGCCATGATGGATTCCAAAGTAAGTCTTTTTATCCCCATTTTACAGAGGAGGAGATAGAAGAAAGTTGGTTACCTTGTCCAAGGTCTCACAATGGCAGAATTAGGATTCAAACTGAGGCTTGTCTGTCTCAAAGACCACAGAGTTACTTCCTTTTCACTATTACACCTTTTAGTAATTGCAGTAGAATGGGGTAAGTGCTGGACGAGGTGGGTACTGTTGGACTCCTAAAACCCAGCTGCTGATAGGACCTTGGGGTCTTCAGGGAAATGATGTTTGAGCAGAATTTAGGAGTCTTCTGGGCAGAGGGAGAAAGCCAGCCTAGAAGGAGATATAGGTTTATTGCAAAATAATCAGTCACACGTTATCACCTACTAAAGGAAACCTATAATACACACTTGTGGGGAGATTCACAGCAGAAAAGACGTGATATTCGCACACTGGGACCTTACAGCATGATGGGGTGTGTGTGTGTGTGTGAGAAAATACTAGAACAACAAACTAGTGAGCATGGTATAAATAAACACCCACCTCATTTGGCAGCCTCGTCAGAGCCCTGGAAATGAGTGGGCCATGGGGTCCTGTCTGCAAGGCGTGTCAAAGAAACGTGCCCTCTGAACAACTCGGTTTCCTCCTCTGAAATGAAGGAAGTACTGTCTAGTCCCTGCCTACTTGTCAGGGATGTTGCAAAGCTTGGTTAATTTCTGTAACTGTTTTGAGCTCCTCCAAGGTGTGTGTTCTCTAAATAGGAAGTATTAGTAGCAGCCATCAGAACCCAGATGAAACTGAACTGCAGTTCTCTGAGAAGAAACCAGAAATGCCCACAAGGCCTAAAGCCCACCCTGGGTCCGTCACATTGACCCTCCTTTAAAAGGGAGCCTGGGTCTCCCATAGGGCATCGCCGGAGCTCTCAAGTGCAAAAATTCAGGAGACCTGCTGGATTTTCTAACGTTTAATTTCCCAGCTGATTGCTGTGATTTAAGGGCCCATCTGGCACAGCCCGTTTGTGGGGTATGTGTGTGCAGGGAAGTGGGACTCTAGTAAAGGCAGAGATCTAACAGAGAAAAAGAACACGCAGAGTGGAGCCAGGCCATGTTGGAGCCCTTGGCTAAGATGTTTAAATAGGCATTTCATCGTATTAGTGTTAGTGAGGCCAATAGGCCATATGTTGTAAGAAAGGCAGTTAGGGTGCCCGCGTTCCTCTTACTCAGGGCTTTTATGTTCCCTTAGTGAGGATTTGGTGGTGCCTTTGTCTGCCAGGGGTCTAGGGGGAGCTGTGAACAAGCTCAGGAGAAAATCTAGCTCTGGGTTTCAGCAGCAACATATGAACATCTCTACCCGCAAACTCATGGGAACTAAGCAGATGCTGGGAGACGCACACCTACACTCCCGCACAGGGATAGTGGGGATCGTTTAGGACAGGGGGTGCTCTGGAGCTCATGGTCCCCTTACTCCCATTCCCCGCAAAGAGCGGGGGATGGAGGAAGCCATATGTCAGTGCTCATATCCTCATGGCCCCTTCAGCGTAACTGCAGTTCCACATCAAGCCACAGGCGAGTGGATCTCATAAGCACTAATAGGACTTACAGATGTGCAGAAACCGACGTTGTGATGCTCAGCTGAACTCCTGGATGGAATTTCTCGTAATTTTCCAGTACTCAGGGGATCCTATGTAAACCTGGTCCAGACAGAGTTTTTATTGTATCTTATTTCTGAGCTCCAACCGGGCCTTCCCTCTGGAGGTCAAGCCTCTCGGTCTCCTTGAAAATTCCGATCTGAAAGGTAGAGTCTCCTGATTCCTGTGGTCACCACTTCTGCTGGGGCTCCAGGTCCACAAGGAAAAGTCATCAGCGACTTGATCTTAATCCTTCGCTGCCTGTGCACAGGTCACTGAAAAACATCTGGCAGCCCCGACCCTTCGTGTCCGTTTGCCAAATGTATTGAAGCGGGGAAGAACTGGCGAGTCCATCTGTGGTCCTCCGTGGTGACGGAGGGACGGGCTAGGTAAAGGTCTGACTTTGGGAGGACCTGTGAGCCCTGTCCGTGTTGCTCAGTCAGAAGGATCGCTGACCTCTCTTCCCTGGTTGGAAGATTTGCACCTTTACAGGCTGTGAGGCTGAGTTCTTGGGGCTGAGGCTAGGAAAACGTCCTCTCTCACACCTCAGAAATGTGAAAATAAAGTTGGCGCCCCTACAGGTTGGAATCAATACCTAATTCCCTTGGGAGATTCCCACCCTGCCTCTTGGGAAGGTGGATTCCATAGCCCACTGTGTGGAGTTTGGCAGAGAAAGATCGGTAGGAGTGAGGAAGTCTTTGATGTGGTCCCCTTAGGCTTCTGCGTCTGGAAAGGGACTTTTCCTTTAATTACTTGGACCACAGACAAAAGTTTCGCCTTCTTGAAGAGATAGACGTCCATTAGCGAACCTAGGAAATACAGTGAGACCTCGTTTACAACGATGGAGCTTCCTCAGGGCCTAAGGATGTCTGGTGAGCTCTGTGGCTGAGTGCCCTAAAGAAAGGGCAAGTCTCCTGATTTCAGGTCCTGTTTCATCACAGATGTCTAACCTCCTAGCAGCAGGGAGCTTGGCCAAGTCAACGAGGTAGGAGGGAAAACATCCATATCTCAACGTTGTCTTCTCCTTGCCCCTGTTTGCCCTCACCTAGCACCAGGAGCCTTCCAAGCTTCCCAGGAGACATGGTAATGCCAGTCTGGACCAGCTGCATTGCCCAGAGAGAGGTCTTTGTTATAAAATGCATCATCGCACATAGATTCTGCGGAGAACTAAATTAGGATAAATGGATTTGGCGTCCCGGGCTGCACAGAAATTGCTCTTTGTCATGATTTTCTTTGCCTTCAACAGAGACTTACCTGTCAGGAGGTTTGCATCTCTCAGTGATTGAGGGAAGAAGATGGGAATTGTTTTGCCATTTTTTCTACCTTATTCTAGTAACTTAGAGAGTACTCTAAAGATTGTGTGAATAAAATATGTAAGACCTATTACATGTAAGATAAAAATTCAACCTGAATTCCTTTTTTATTAGCTAGAATGTCCAGAAATAATATAATAATAACAATTATACTTTACAGGAATTAAAAACTTTATCACATAGAGGCTGCTGAATAGCTAGCTCTTCCCACTGTCACAAGGAAGACAATGCAAGAGGATTTGGGGGTCAGTCAGGAGTGGCAAATACTTAGTATATGTTTCATCATCATCCTCCTTCTCCCAGGGCAGTGATAACTTACTAACGCTTGGAAAACTCTTTCCTACTGCGATCAGGCAGGATTTCAGAATCCTTCTCGGTTTGTACTCCAGACACCTTCTACCAGTCAGTCAGAATTGGCACAAGGGGTTTCATTCTTAAAAAATAAAGATAGAAAAAGGCGTCATCTTGAGTTTTTCATGGCATCATTAAAATGTTTCAAGAAGGGATTTTGGACTAGATCGGTGGCTTTTGCCAGCCTTTTCTGTTTACCAATCATTGAGACGGGATTCAAGACTCGACTTTCCACTTACCCCACCCATTCTTGTCTGCCACCCCAAAAATATCACACCAAAAGAAATGGGAAATATGATCGTGCTTTTATGAGCCATCCATGAGGTGATGTCTGGTCCATATTAAATGTCAGAAATAAATTATTTATGTGAGAAGAAAACACAGAGGTGTCATTATATTATGGATATTAATCCTGCCCAAGAAGAGCAGCTTAACCACCTTGAGTCCCCCTGAGGGACACTAGGAGTTTTTCAGTTGTCCTTTAATAACCACCCGCCTTGGGAATATATAGAAAATATGTCAACATTTTTCATAGGACACTGTACACTTGATGCCCTGTCTTCAAATCTTGAACTCATCCTCTCCTCGTGCCTGCCCCGTGTGTGAAAACAAATAAAAATTCAGCAAGCACTAACAGTTACACAGGGAAATGGATAGACCTTAGTCTGGGTGTAGATATGCTAAAAGCATTTTGTAGACTCAGGTGACCTGTTGTCTGTCACTCCCGATCAGAGCTATAGGACCACACAGTTGGATTGGCTTGACTAGAACACGCTGCTAGAGACCTTTCTCAAACTTAGTTGACCTCTGACATCAACCTCCTATAGGAGTGTGTGGTGGTTTATTCTTTGGGCTTTACCAAGATGGCAGCTGCTAGAGTACATGTGGCCTAGGTCTCCTGTATTGGGGGATTATATATGATACAAATGCCTGACTAACAAGTAAAGCGGAGTGAGAGAAGGGGCACCATGAAATTCCTTCAGCCTGACCTAGGACCCTCTCACCAGTTTCGGGGCAGGGAGGAGAGTCTTAATTCTGATGCTGTCATTACAATAATATATGAGCTTTGGAAAGACGCTTAACTTTCCTCTCTGTCAGCTCTCTACCACAACATGGAGTAATAATATCAGCTAGACTTACTGATGTGTAGAGTATTTTGCAATCTGAAGCATTAGCTCATATAAGATGGAGAGGCCAAACATTCTGTTCCTTACCCTGTGTGCGGAGTGTAAGACTGAATTTCAGGGTGGACTAGGGAAGGTCAGTTTACAAAATGTGAAAAAGATGTGGTCTTTGACCTCAAGGCTAGAGGTGAGAGATTTGGATGACAAGTGTGTGTGTGTGCATGTGTGTATACATATATTTGCATATAGGTGTGTGTGTGTTTATATAAACGCGCACAGATATGTACCTATACCCATGTTAAATTAGAAGTTGCATTACTTTATACTTTGAGAGGTGTCTCTGGGCAGCATTTTAGTTTGCCAGCCACTGTTAATGTGGCTGTTTTTCTTTCTGCATCTCAAAGGACAGACTCCTTAAAGATTTTCCAATATGATGTGAAAAACCATATTTTTATCTGAATGCTATCTGAATTGACTTCGTATGCATCTGATGCAGTCTTTCTTCCAGACTAGCCTGGCTGTGTTGATCATTTGTTTACTGGTATCTTTCCTTTTTCCACAAAGGACTGGCAGGGTTGGAGGGAGGGCAGGTGGTGCTGTAATAAGAGGTATCTAACATGTTTTCTGTTCTTTGGGGCATTTGAGAAAGCAGTAAGCCAACTTATAAAGGAAAGCACTTCTTTGGCAATCTAGATGGAAGAGAATCCTTCACTGCAGGACTAGGTGTTGCGTTGATCTTGTAAATTAGTTCTTCCTGTCTTTGATGCTCTAGGATCATGCAGCGTCCCAGCAAATATGTCTTCACATTAGGGCAAGACAGTCCTCTTGTTTCCAGCAGGCAGGACAAATAGCCAACAGGCGACAAGGCAGGGTTTCCTGGGATTTGGGCTACTGCAGCTTCCTGGACAAATGAAAAAATGCAGGTGTCACTGCCCTGCCCCCAGGCCAGGCGGGTCACAGGGCAATTGCCCAGTTGCCCGCTGGGAGAGGCCCACCCTGCTCTTTTCCCTGCAGGTTCATTTTTCATGTTGATTGAGTCATGATGCCTCTGTGGCACAGAACATCTGAGGATATGCCTCGTAGGGAAAAGGTCAGAAAGGACGCCAACGATCTCCCCTTCCCTAAAATCTAGGGCTCACTTGCATGGAGTCGTTTGTAAAGGATGGGCCAGCAGGGCTCGTTGCAGGGCTCTGTCTTTCTCTGCGAATGGCAGGAGCAAACCCTCCATCTTGCTAGCTTCAGGGTTGCCTGGCTGCCTTATTTCAACTGAGGCAGCACAGCTTGCTTTAGCTTTGAAGTGTGAAAACCAAATACAGGTTGGCAAAGGGAAGAGATGGAAGCTGCATAGCCTTGTTGGAGCATGAAGGCACACACTCAGCTCTATGCACCACATGCAGGAACTTTTCCCATCTCCTTAGCAATTCCTTATCCCATGGGCACCCCTGAGAATTGTGATTGAAAACAGCAGCGGGCCTGGTTGGTTGCCCCTCACTGGGGCTCTTCGGTTGTAGCTGGTGGGCAGATGCTGTGAATTTCTCTAATTTGGGAAGGGACCCGTAGCTGTCCCCTTCCAACTCTCTGGTGTGTGTCTTCCTAATCTGCTCATGACAGTGAGGCAGGGACACACCCACACCCACACACACACACACACACACACAGACTTGACTGACTTGTCCCAGCACCCTGAGCCATGATTTTGGCTATTATCTCCCCCTTCTGTGTCCTAGAGAAGATTTTAGAAATTCTAATACACGAGGCTGAGAAAGGAAAATACTGGCTTCTACAGTACAAACATCTCTGTCCTGAAAGAAAATGTTAATTTTCCCCTAAATCAAATGTTGACATATATTGGCCGCTGCTGAAGATGTGTCACTATGGGAGAAGGTCTCTGCTCCAGAGCTTGGATATCGGGCCGGGGTCTGTCCTCTGAAACGCTAGCTGGTTTAGAATCTAAACAGGTTTGGTTCAGAGGTTTTATGAATCGTTGCAGTTAGTTTTCAAAAAGCTGATCTCTCTGGGACACCCTCCTGAGCAGGGAAGCAGGGAGCCAGGGGTCCACTCTGTGCAGCACACTCTTTTCTGCAGAAGCCTGGGCCCCTCCTGGGCGTCTGCAGTGATGCCGGCGCTGCTTACCTCTGCCCAGGGATACAGGATTTTAACCGGAGATATGGGAGGGGGGGAAAAGGCCAGCAGAGTGGCGAAAGGATGGAACGCACAGGCAAAGGGAAATTTCCAGTGCTTTACCTGCCCCTTTCCCCACTGCCCCCAAAACACACAGTCTAAATATTCTTCTTTGTTCAACACCTATGTTTTTAAAATTCCAAATTAAGTTTCCCCACCCACTCTCTCCCTCCAACTAGACATACACACGCGCGCGCGCACCCTTTTCACTTGTTAAGTTTGAAAGATGATATATACAACCAGCATGCTCTGCCAGTCTGCACGGTGAAGGCCAAGATTAATGCAGAAGGTTGGTGCAACGTTGCCGCAGAGCAACGTGATCAGAATACAAGATGAAGCACAGGGGGAAAGGCCAAGAAATATGTCTGTGCTTGGAGTTTACACAAGTCTCCTTAGCAACTTGTCTGAATTTATTTTTCCCTTAATGTGTGTGGGTTTCTTCCAAACGCAGAGTGAAAGGGGAGTGAAAGAAAGAGTCCCCTCTTTCTCTTCCCTGAGGGCGGAATCCTTGAGTTGGTGAGGGAGCCTTTCTCCCCCTTACCAGCGCCTGCCCACCCCTCCCCTCCCCCATCTAGGTAGCTCTGATCCTTTGCATTGTGACTCTGTGGACAGTTGGTGGCTTTCCAGAAATTCCCATCCCCGTGGGGGATGATGGGACCTGTTTCTGACGGCCACAGCTGTGCAGGTTTCTGCCACAGCCTCCCGCTGCTGGTGCCTGCTCTCGTGTGTGGCATCTGCGGAAAGGTGCCTGTTTACACGCCAGCGTGTTGTAAAATAAGGGAGAAACAGCATAGCTCCTTTCCTCTCAACTGTGTCTTTTATTTTTCTGTCTTGCTCGTTTCCCTTTCTGTCTTTCATCACCTCCTGACACACACACGCACACGCGCGCGCGCACACACACACACACACACACACACACACATACACACACACACGCGGTCCTGTAATTCTAATTAGAAGATGAATATAAAGCTTTTAGAAAAAAACCTGACTCTTAGGAATCTGATACGTTGGATTTTATGTGACCGGGCTTGCTTCAGGGGAGACAGCCGTAAATACTGCAGTGGTTTTCCCTACAATTGCTGTACCTGGAAATAACTCTAGGGAAGTACAGTTGCTGCCTCGTTGGAGCCGATGTTGAATATAAATCTTAATATTTCTTCTTCTTGCCCCCTCCCCTTTTAGAGTCAGGGGAAAAAGGAAAAAGAGAAACCTAGCCAAAAAGCCGTTAAGGTTTCATTCTGGCTTCTTTACAAACAGATGTTGCTTGTCATTCTGTTGGTGTTAAGTAGGCACCAGATTGGACCAAGCGGCAGTGTGTGTGTGTGTGTGTGTGCGTGTGTGCGTGTGCGTGTGCGTGTGTGTGTGTGTGAAAGAGAGAGAAGCAGAAGAAGGAGGGAGGGTGGGAGAGAGAGAGAGAGGCTTGGAGGAGAGAGAAAGAGTGTGTTGGGGGTGTGTAGAGGGCTGGAAGGCAAAACCAGATCGATTTGGGGAAAAGTTGAGAGCAAGAAGTAGTAGGTAATATAGATTCATACCTGTTTTTTCTTTCCAAACTTCAATTTGACGGAGACTTTATAAAATCATATTCCATTTGGTTGATTTTTGTTGTTCCAGAGGAAGGGGGAAATGTGGAAATCAGTAGATGTGGAGAGCCCTGGATGAGACAAGCTAAGCTCTCCTGGAGTGAAACGCAGAGAGAGGGTTGGCAGGCTCTCCCTGGGTGAACCTCTGCCCTGGAGTAAGGCAGAAGGTCTCTGTTTCAGCTGAACTTAGCTTCTTGTGTCTGATGGGTGCTTCTTTTTGTAAGTATCATTGTGGAGGCTCCAGGCTCTTTTGTACTTTTCCCAGAACAAGAATCCCCTTGTTACACAGCCAAGGTTCCAAGGAAATACAGACTCTTTACCTATTGCATATCTCCTTTCCTGCAGGATCCAAGTGATCTGATCCTCAATATTCCCCCTAGCCACCCTGTACCCTCACTTCATTTGGAGCTTTCTAATCCAATTGTGGTAGAACAAGAGCAAAACATAGCTTTGAACATAAAAGTGTTAAAGTTGCCTGGCATATAGAAAGCTTTGTGCAGCCTATAATTCGTTTATATTCAAGAAATGACAGACATCCAATTTTTTAAAAACATGTGTCTCGTGTTTCCATACCAGAATCAGGGTCTTCTGTGTTTTTTAAAATGTTAATTCTCGTAAAAGCCTTTTTGGCTTTATTAACAATATAGCTAGAAAGGAATTTGCAGGCTGGCACCCTTGCTTGTATTTTAAAAAGCAAGAAAAATTGTCATCCTGAGCAAACTTAACGCTTTCAAAAGTGAAAGCGACCTCCTTAGCCAGTTGCACACGAAACAACTTGTTACTGGCAGCCCCTCTCTCTTTTGTTTCCTCGGGTGTGTCAAAAGCAAATTTGCCTCCAACTTCTCACTCTTAAATAGTCGGTCCCTGTTATACATCTGTTGTAAGTGAACACTTGGTGGGTTTAAGATCGTTTTTAAATTACCCCCTCCCAAAAATAGCACACTACTCAAATTATCTGAGGGCATCTTTTGTTTTCATCCCATCTATTTTATTCTATCACGCCATTTTTCATGTCTTTGTTCTTTAGCCGACCTAGCCACACTTTCATTTTTCATTTGACGTAAAATATTTATTTATTTTTTTAATACAGGGAGTATGTAGTAGGAAGGTTATAAATATCGGTTCCTAATTTTCCCTCTGCCCGAAAGGAACGCGAACACCATGGCGTTGCTTTGCCAGTCTCCTCCCTCCCCTGCTCCCTTCTGGTCAGTTTTTCCTGGGGAGAGAAGAATTCCTTCTACCTAAGCTAGATGGCTCTGGTGCCGGAAGCCTCTGTCTGTCTGCACGGGGTGCTTGAGGGACACTCGCACCCTGGAGGCTGGTGTCCTGGTGGCCAGGTCGCAGGTGGAGAAAATGTGCTGTGATGCGTGGCACCCGTGAATTACTCTTGGAGGAGCACTTGCTGGATGTGCCTCTTTTGTTGAGGTGATTGGATCTTTCTACAAAGAGCAGGGGCTGCAGAGGGTGAGAGAAAAGACATCAGGAGAACTGGAAAGCCATAGGGAGACCAATACTAGCTGTTTCTCCTGCTTCGCGATGTCGGGTTAATGCCAGGGATAGATTTGAGTTCTCCCTCTGTCTCTTTCCTCCTTTCTTCCTTTCTCTCTCTCTCTCTCTCTCTCTCTCCCCCCCCCCTCTGCCGCACCCCCGCCCTTCTGCCTGCCCTTCCTCCTTCTCTTTCTTCCTTCCTCCTGTCCTCCCTCCTTCCTTCCCTCCCTCCCTCCCTTCCTTCTTTCCTTCCTCTCTCTCCATCTCTCACTTTCTGTTTAATTCTCTCTCCTTTTTGTCTCTCTGTCTCTTTGTCTCTTTCTCCTCCCTCCCTCTCTTTCTCTCTTTCTTTCATAACAGGTTGTTCAGTTGAATTGCTCTTTCCCCCCAGGACAAAGGAGGTGTGCTGAGATTCTGTACAAGGGATACCTCTTTTAAAGAGAAGGAGGGTGGAAGGGCAGGGGATCTGTCTGTCGGTGTCGTTCTGCTGACATCACCGTGGATTTGGTGTTCAAGTCCACAGCCAGGCAAAACTCAAGTACATTTTCCCTTTTGCGAGCAGCTGCACAGTGAGTTTTCCTTCCACTAGTAAAGGAACAATGAAGGAAAAGCAAACCCTGCATCTAAAACCTGGCCAATGAAAGACCGCTGGAATGGAAGCCAAGAAGCCCGCTGGGGTGGAGGGGGACAGACTCCTGAATCCACCACAATCAGATATTTTACTTCTATTTTAGCGGCCCCATCAGCAGAGAGAAATAATGACTCCCGAACCATTTCTGAATCAAAAAGTTAAAACAGTGTCTCAGTGATGCTACGTCATGCCAGGTAATGATTGCCCAACTTGATTATACTTAACCCTGCTTAATTATTGATAGCCTATCTCTTAATCATGTTTAGCGAATGAGCAGTTTGATATAAAACATTGGAATTTGGGAGGATTCCGAGACGTCGCATTCCTATTTGATCACTTTTCTGGTAAAATCGTTCTCAAGAGTCATCGGTAGCCAGGGAAATTCCAGGAAAAATGTGAAAGTGACTTATTTGCAGAACCTTTTTATCATGTGTAGTTCTGGAAATGAAGAAACCATAATGCTGCCCAGTGTTTTCTAGAATTACTTTTATTTCCGTTTTTTTGGTGTGTTCCTTCTTACTTTCATTTTGGCATGAATTCTAGTTCAGCTTTATAAAAGAGTTGGGTGACAAAAAGAAACAAACCAAGCAAAAAATCTTGATCCGTTTAAAATAATTTTATTTTCCAGACGCAGGCAAATGGTTTGAAGATGCTGGCCTAGCAAGATGGCAACAGGTTTACAAAAACAGGATTCACAAGAAGTTCCTTTTTTCAGGTAATTATATTTTCCTATAATTTCTCCAAACCTTCCATTTCCTCAAGTATTACAAGTTTTTAGGGCATGCTTGAATCATTTAATTATGAAGAATAACTACTTTAAGCTTGATTTTTTGACAATAGCAACCAGTTTTATAATATTTGTAGCCAACGAGCAGATTATTCAATTCTGTGGAGCTCAGAAAAATATTTTGAAAGTTATTGCTTAACAGTGCTTATTTCTTTTGACAACGATTTAGGCAAACCTCATTTGAAACCATCAGACGCCGTTCTTAAACTCTGTGGCTGTCTTTAGTAATTGTACTTAGAAATATAAGTATTAGAGGATTATCTCTAAAAAGCCTAACATGTGCTCTGAATTCCTGGAAGATGTGGCTTATAGAAGTTGCATAATAACTGGTGCTTTATAACATAATATTGGCATAATAGTTGATGTTTTAACTTTAGTCCTAGATTAGTACTACATACAGTATGTAGACGTATTTTATACAACTATGCTTACACAGGTCCAGTGACTAGGATTTGAGCTCCGCTATCGTGATATAAGTAGCTTCCTTTCAGTGTTATTGGAGGACTTTGTGCTACGTAAATATGTTTAATAACACAAATGATATATTTGCTTGATAAATTACCTTACCCTACTTTTGCCATTGTTTATAGGTATTTGCCTACATTTTCCAAGTTAATTATTAGTGTTACTATCTAAGGTAGCCCCACAGAATCTTGCTTAAGAAAGCAGGACAAACTTTCCTCTGAAAAGAACCCTTATTATTCTACTCAACACAAAGATGGTTCTTGAAGGAGGTATTCAATTGATATTTGGGAAAATGTCTATTCCCAAATAAACCATTCTTCTACTAGGTCGGTATCTAACTTTCTCTTTTCTCTGCCACCGGGGCATCTTCTGATTTCTCTTTTATTTTCTAAAATTAAAACTCTGGATTGTTTGGAAATTAACACTACAAACCCTTCAGAATGAATAACTTTTCTCTGTCCTGTATTTTACACACACACACACACACACAAAGACACAGAGAAGCCCCCAGTTGAAACACGGCATTGAGCTCCTTGTTATGGACTTGGAGGTGCAGATTTACAAAGGTGATGCTTCTTGAATGATTCAGTGTAACTCTGACAGATCTTCATCCGTTGCTAACAAATATTGCATTCTGTCTTTTTAATAAATGATAACAACAGTTCTCGTCACTTTGGGAGCCTGAGCCTATTCCTTTGTACATTAATAAGAGCTCCTGTGTCACACACATTCCAGCCATCCTTAACAGTGTGCAAAGCGCCCATCCTCAAATACCTCTGGCCCTATGACCTTGTCAGGGAGATCAAAGCAAAATAAGAGGCTTGGAGTTTATTTTAAAACCTTTTGTTCTATAAAGGAAATGAACATTTTAAAATAACAGAAAGTCCAAACCATTTTGAGGTAACTGGTTTGGATCCTCCTTGCTTCCACTTGGGACTGTTGTTTCTTTGAATCTAAAAGTCCAGCCATGGAGCTGCAACGAAATTCTCGGTCTTGGCAACCTTCACAGCACCAGTGAACTCTGAGCAGTGATGCTTGTGGCTCCATCGTGATTAAACAGGCAGACAATGAAGTGTCTATGAACCATTGCCTCCTCTTCCCTATTTGTCCCACTGTTGGTTTCCTGTTCTCTCGCTTCCACCTTTTAAGTTGTATACATCGGGGCCTGCTCTTTTCTCTGAATAATTCTCAAATTCAGCTGTGTTTTTTTGTTATTAGGAGAGCCTCCCAGATTGTTGAGGTAGGAATGAATGTTCCTCTGTCACGGCAAAGATCTTTTTTTTTTTGAGAACCAGCATCTACGGTCATTGCTAACAAAAGTTGAAAAGGTCTCTTTTTAGGTCCTACAAAGAGATGGAGGCATATGTTTTTCCCCACATCTAGGGAGATGGATGATTTTGCTTTCCATCATTTGTCCTTGAAGTACTCACGCTTCAGACTCTGTCCTCAATAAAATTCACAAAAGGAGCCATTAATGAAAGTACATTGTCTTGGCTACTCCTTTACTTGTAGAACACTGATTATGAAGAAAGGATGTTATGCTGACAAACAAAATCCTTTTATGAGAAGTCCTTAGAAATAGAGTCATTCCCACAACCTGGGACAGTTTTGAGGGGAGCAACTATACAATTTCTTTTCTGGTTCAGATTTTAGAAAATATGCCCAGACTTGCTCATTGTTGGTGTTTGGACCAAGAACAGGGGCGGAGTGAGGGTGAAATACAAACTTTTCCTCACGATGAATCTTCCAATTTAATATAACTGGAAATCTCTAGAATAATTTTCAGGAAATACTAACAAGCCCATAGGCGGTGCTTGCTAGTTTATTACAGCTGTCTGCCAGAACGCAAATAAAAAAGGAAAAATTCACCATCTTTTTTTCGTGTAATTACAGGTATTTAAAAGAATGAACTTGCACTTGCGTTCTCCAGTGTTTCTCTCTTTCTCTCCCTACAACTGAAAGACTTTTCTTTATTCTGCTCATTTGCCATCACTATGCTCCGTGTGTGTGTGAAGGCCTGAATAAATGAGTCTTCTGTAATATTAAACAGTAAAATGATGAGGTTTACCTGAAGCCCGTTGTGTCTGTGGAATAAGTGAAAACAGGGAAGTATGTGGGGGAGAACCTAGAAGATGCTGCTTAACGTTTGCCCTTTTAAGGGCGGGATGAAGTCTTCCCGTTTCTGGCGTGAAATGATAGAACGGCAGAACCTTTGGTTGGACTAATGGTGTTAACGTTTCATTTTCAGACATGTCAGACACCCACACGAGAGAGATCCTAAGGCCTGTTGCCACAAACCCGTAGATCCGAACTTGTGATGATAGCCCACACAAGCTTGTGTCTATAGGTATGTGTCTGTGGGCAATCTCACAGGCCGCGGGCTTTGCCTGTCTGCCATCAAAGTCCCTTCCAATTCCTTGATTCTCCTTCTCTTCTCCTTAGTTTCCTCTAAGAGGGGTAGACACGGAAAGAGGGGCTGGTGCGGAGGAAGGAGATCTTTTGTCCTGAAATGGATGAGGCTCTCCAATGATTAATTTATAGGCTCGCCCTCAGTTCCCTTCTTTCTTCTAACTGCTCTCAGCTGTCAGACAAAGAGCCTGGGCTCACAGGTGAGGCAGCAGGAATGGGGGTGACTCAGACAACTTACTATTGAGTGGTGAGTAAATAGATACATACACGAGGGTTCGTTTTGTTTTCTGTGAGCCTGACATTGTTTTCAAAGTTATCTGATCTTTTTTGGAAAGTGACAGAGACTTGTTTACAAGACCCAGTTCACCCTGGTGTGGGTTGTATCAGTACCTTGTAGTAAGTCTTCCTTTCCCATTGTTCTCCAAGTGCCGTCAAATCAGTCCTTGCCTTTAAAAATAAAATTAATGAGGGGAATGGATGTGCTTAACTGTTTATACTTCTGGACATACCCAGCAATGTAAGAAAAAGAACTTTTATAAAAAAGAAATGGCTCGTTCAGGTCCAGCTTCATATTTGTCCAGAGCTGTTTTATAACTCTTCACCATGCTTAAAAGGCTGGAATGAAAATAATTTTATCCCCTTGCCTCTTAAATGTCACCATTGTGCCAGGATTGGAAAGCCAAACTGACTCCAGATCAAAGCAAAATTGGCTATATTTGTCTCATTCCAGCAATGTGAGCTGAAGAGTCTGTAAACAGAACCCAGGGTGAAAAGTTGATCAGATCTGGATGACTCTGAAACTTTTGCATTCCCTTTTGGTCAAACATAGTACCAGGAGTTCCCTTAAGGCTTTTTTTTTTTTTTTTGGTGAAGCCTCTTCTAACAAAAAAGAGTCAATATGAAGTAGTTATTAACATCAGCAAAAGGTTTGAAATTCAGATGGATACATTTTTTTCACTAAATGCTGGCTCCTCATAAGAGCCGCACTGTTCATGGGTAGCTAGAGCTCTTTCTTCTATCAAGCATGTAAAAATGAAATTTTGTATGTCGGAATTAGGAAGGCCCAGATACAGGTGACATTGTTTAAAGACGTCTTGGAGAATACCAAGCTCTGCAAATGCTACACCCTGAGGATGTTGTGTGTATGCGTTTGCTCTGCAAAGCATTGAGGAGGGTGGTCTGTAGATCTTGACTTCCAGCTTACTGAGAACTTGTTGCTTCGTTCTGGAATGATGGAACATTACATCCAGAAGAAAAAGTCTGTCCCCGTTGGTGTGTATCATGTATAATTCTTTGCCCAAGGCCTTTATCTGCCCATTAAGCAAACAATCTACTCGGTTGCTTTTATACACCTCTTTGAAGTGGTCGACTTGGAATGGATAAGCTGCTAGCAAATTAAACCTGTACCTTCCCTGGATAAACACTTACGTTTGATGAAGGCAAAATCGTGTATCTACTCATCATCCCTTTAACCTGCTATTAAATGTGCTACCAGTGGGACCAACAGAGCTCATGAATCTAGGGGATGCTGAGCAGCCTGAATTCCCTACACAGGGACGACATTAAGACTGCAGGGTGACCAGTAGGTGACTTTTTTTTTTTTGCGGTACGCGGGCCTCTCACTGTTGTGGCCTCTCCCGTTGCGGAGCACAGGCTCCGGACGCGCAGGCTCAGCGGCCATGGCTCACGGGCCCAGCCGCCCCACGGCACGTGGGATCTTCCCGGACCGGGGCACGAACCCGTGTCCCCTGCATCGGCAGGCGGACTCTCAACCACTGCGCCACCAGGGAAGCCCCAGATCGTTTCTTTTAAGGGTTTTTTTTAAACCCAGTCATTACCCTAAGAAAAAAGATTATGCAGAGCAGTCCATCTTTTCAAAGTTTCTAAAAGGCCTAGGACATGATTATTTGATTCACCTGGCTAGAAAATATTCTAGTGGAAAGCCCAAAGCCCCTGGACACTGGTCACAAGAAACAGGATATTAAATATTTTACAGGATGATGAAATTCAGTATTTTTCCCTTCTTCCATGTTCATGAATGAGTGGTTCTGTAGATATTAATTATTCCCTTGGGACTCCCTCAGAGTAGACCAGATATGTTACAGGAAGCTGCAGAAAGTTAAATAACTTCAGGTTTTCCTCAGAAAGACTCTAAAATATATATTCAGTAGTCATTATTGCTTGGGGGTATAGAGAGAATGGGTATAAAACAAACTAGTTTTATTAAAATTCTCAAATTATTAAAAATATATTTATGAAGCTGTAACACGAGGTTATAATTCAGATTTGTTTTTCTTTAACAGAAAAAAATAATTATTATTCCAAGAATCGTGTTTGATAAAGCAGTTCACCCTTTATCACCAGAGTTTGGAGAGAGTAGGGGGAACTGGTGTTTAATTTTGAAAGGGTTTCTTGTTTGTGTTTCAAAATTAATAAATGGATTTCTCTTCATGGGAGGAAACTGATACGTATAGGACAAAATTAACTTTGAGTTTTAAGTTAATATGATTTCTTACTTTTCAGTGTGCTTACCAGTCATTCCCCGACATTTGTTAGGTACTCTAGATCTTTGCTGACTATGTTATTTAACTTCATCAGATGTCACCTAGCCTCTCTAATTGAGATTTTAAAAGTTTCTTAGGCCTGTAATAGTGCTGAAATTTTACAGAGCAGTCAGTAGGAATGACTCTCCAAATCTGCAGACTTATTAACACCTAACATGTTACTCAATAAAGTATGAGTTGGAATAAAGCCACTTTTTTATTTCGCTGGAGCCATATGGCCAGACACATTATAGGATGCATCCACTCGTTCATTCAGCAAACCTTTATGAATGCTTACTATGTGTTCAGTACTTTGCTAGAGGGTGAAGACATTACTCTGACTTCAAAAAACTGATTATCTGGTCAGGAGTCCCTCTGCAGAATTGCTTGTTGGCCATACCAACACAGACTTCAATGAATCATGTTTTAATCATAACGTTTGTCCAACTTCCAAACACCAGATCAATACAGAATATGTTTACTAGTGGGGAGTCCCTGCTTTTCTGTAATCTCAGACACTCATGGCATTGTTCAAGATTCACCCTCCCTTCATTTGGAAAGATTGCTGCTGGTAGCACTTAAAAACCTCAGTGTTCAATAGTCTGAGGGTCTGTCTGTCTGTATTCAGAATACCTTTAAAATATGTTTTTTAAAGTTAAAAGAGTAAAATAGATTCTCTATACCTAAAGGTATATAACTACTGTTCTCCTATAAATGCTATTTATTTTATTTTTTTACTTTCCCTTTTCAATAAGACCTTTTATGACATCACTCCATATCATAATTGCATGTTGTTATTACATGCCTACAAATATTTACACTAATTATGTAATGAGCCATAATTGCACTAATACATGATAATGGGCTAAAATCAGTGTAAATAAACAAGGAAATTCACACAACTAAAAGAGCAGGGTGTTGAAAACCATTAGTATTCTAAGAGCAACATCTTTTTATCTTTGACCCCTAGAAGAAGAAGGTACATGGAGAAAGATGAATGTTTCCATTTCCAGATATTTAAAAGCTCTGTAAGCTATATGTTTATACTCATATACTAGTGTTCTAGTACACTGAAACTTAACCTCTCTTTGTTGTATCTTCTTTTGCTTTCTCTTACCTGCCCCTCCACTGCCTTGTTTCCCATTTATAAGAGTTATATCCTGACTGTGTTTATAGAATCAGGCAAAAGGTCAGTGCAAGGAAATGAATTATATTTTCTTTTAGTGCCCCAGTGGATATTAAATCATATGCATAAGTGAGTATCTAAAAGGCAGGGGACTTGGAGTTACTTCTTGAATTTCCATATGAGATCCAGGACTTAAGGCATACTTGTCAGGTTGAATTCAGTCATTCTACAATTTTCCCCCCTCTGGAATCTTGATAGCAAATCCACCTTCCTGTGATTGAAGTTACAGTGTAAATGGAAGAACAGGGGACCTGGCATAAAAATAAAAATTGCCTAGCCTTTAACTTTAGGTTCATTTATACTCCCACTTTATTCTTTCGTTCATACATGTTTGTTTTCATGAACATGTTTTTAAGTCTCTACTATGTGCCAGGTAGTAGACATGCAGGTGGTACCAGATTTGCAAAGGTGAGTAGTGCAGCCTCATCTTCACATAGCTCAGGGTCTAGTGAAGGAGACAGATAAGTGATAATGCAGTGGTGTTAGGGCTACATTAGAAATGTGTGTGTGAAATTACGAGATAATCAGAGAAAGAACTCTTTGAATTGAGGCTTGAAGGATGAAGGAGTTTGCTTGCTAAAAGTAACGTCCCAGTCTTTCCCCCAAACCAGGTAGCATTGATTGAAGAGAGGCAGCCTCCTCAAAAAAGCAGCCTTACTCCCCGATTGCTGCGTGAGGGAATAGAGTTGGAAAAATTGGAAAAATGATCCTTCGCCAAGTTAGTTGAGTAACATGAAGAAACACCAGCTCTTCAGCATTTGCATCTGTCTTTTGAACGCAATCAGCATGACAGAATTATCACTCTTTGATTCCCTGTGCCCTCAGACACCCCTCCATCTTATACGGTTAGGCCCAGCCCCTCTGAGGAACAGCCTTTAACCAGGCAAAACCAGAGTCCACTTGAGCAATGAGGAGAGATAGCCACAGAGCAGTCCTCATGGGAAAATACAAACCTGACCAAACATGGGAACACACAGAGGTGGGAAGCCACCAAGCTTATGAGTCTGTCTGTCACTCCAGCATTGAACCGGCCCTGAAGATAAAGACCCAGTTTAAAAATGAAGAGTACAAACAGCGAAATTTAATACCTTATAATGAAAAAAATAGAGAGTCACATTTCTATACATTGCTAAATAAACAGGGATAGACTTTGTGAAAAAAGTGCTGAAGCAGTCACCTCTGGAAAATGGGCGCTTTATAAATATGTGAATTACTTGATGTACATGATGAATACTGTTGAGCGAATGTTCACCGTAACTTCTATATTATTTGTTTATCTCTGATTTGTTCATAATCCTGTTTCCTATACCTTTTCACCATGTTTTGGCTTAAACGATTTCCTCTTGTTCACCAACCCTTTAGAGGTTCCAGTTTTCCAGGTTGACAAGGGAAACATTTGTCTTCCTAATTCTTTCTTCAGCTCCTCGAGTTTAAATATTGGTCTGCTTTCATTGTTCTGTTAACAGGTACCAGAGGACATTAGATTGATCAGAACGACAGCCATTATATAACCTTACCATAATTTTCATAGACAACTAATTTCTAGAAGACCGATCCCAAGTATTTCCTTCCTTCCAGTCTGCACAGTAATCTCATGCCAAGGTTCTTGTGTTATTTTCTTTACTGTCGGACCCTTTGATGTGCTGTCTCTTATGAATGGCCCAAATAAGTGACAGCATGAAGAACAATTATAAGACTAACTTGTAATTTCATTGCTTAACAAATGGTAGCTTTCCAGCCATTGTGACTGCATGCTCCCAGGTTGAGGTAGTAGGTTGTATAGTTCAGAATTACATCAAGGGAGATAACTGTACAGCCTCCTAGCTTTCCTTGGGTCTTGCACAAAGCAACATGCCGAGAATGACCATGGTTCCTCCGGGCCTTTTCTTTTCCTAAGAAAGCCTATTAAAGGTAAGATTGGGTACAGTGTTTTTAGAATTCTTGTTTTATTTAATTCTTGCACCCTGAAGGTCTACAGCAGAAATAGGAGCAAGACCCTCAGGCTCCTGTATGGTCTTCATTTCTTAGCTAATACATCCACCCTTTAGAAGAGCCTGTGGCCTTGCCCTAGAAGACAGTCATTACTTTGTCACATTTGTTATGAGTTTGACAGGAAACACAGCTATTACCTGTGTCTGTGTTGGATAAGAGTTTGTGTATTAAACATCTGTAGCCACTTGACATATAAGGACCTACTTAGTATTGTTTAGACATTTATGAAGATTTTTTTTTTTAAATCAAATTACCTCCCTGTGCAGGACAATAATGTCCTCTCCTTTTCAGTGGCATAAACTTGAGTGATTTCACACAGCCATGGTTTCCAAGGGCAAAGTAGTGTTTGGGGTCCTGTTTCTGAAGGCAGACTGTCATATGGTTGAATTTCTACTGACTCGGTAAGAAGGTTGTATCTACCAGAGTTTAAATCATGCCATCTTTGCTTTCAGAGTGGATGTGGTGTCTAGGAGGTCATACCCTTGTGTTTTTTGGCCAGTAGCTCGTGGTTGGACGCAGAGTTTGGGAACTGCAAGGAAAATAAATTATGGAGGCCACTTTAGATACAACTTAGTGTCAGTTTCATCAGTAATGGATGGGTAAAGCATTCTTCAAAACAATTCATTCCTTATCTTCATCTTTGGTGAGTATGGGTTCTGTTTCCTCAGGGAAACTCTTCACTGAATTTTATATCTGACAATCATTCTTAGCCCCAGAAATCCCAAGTACACGATTAATACAAATTACCGTCGTTTGTCTTCTGAGAATTAATCTTAGGATTTAAAAGGAAAAAAAAAAGAGTTGCAGCATGCTACATTTTAAAAATATCCTCAAGAAATTATAATAGCTATAAATGGGTGATGTAAGTGTTATTTTAACTTTTCAGAATCCAGTGATTTAAACCAGCTATTTTCTAGCACACACATAAGTTTCAAAACATTAATGTGTTGCTGGCAACTTGACCTTCTTCATCAATCAAGGAATGTTTTGCTGACACAGTTTATGGAGACTCTGGCATAGCGCGAGTATAGAAGAAGAATAGCAAGTTAATAAACTTTCTTGAAGACATGTCATCTGTACTTCTTTATTTGCACTCATCAGATTCTTTTTGACTTGGTTCATTAGTAGAGGCATTTAACTAGTATGTGGTAACCCAGTCAACCCCCTTCTGGTACTGGGTGGTTATGCATTTCCACAGTCGTTCTTGTCAGGACAAACACTAGCCTTCTCAAAGCTGGCTTTGGCTTGTCTTCTCCGAGCCTTTCTAGAAGACCCAGGGAGGAATAAGTAGGCCAAGTTTTCATTAATTCAATCAGTATGTATTTTCTAAATACTTAGTGCACATTTGGATTTCAAATAGAATAATACCCCACCTCATTTCTATTCTTGTCCCACTGTACTATTTTCCCTTCATCTCTTGCCCTCCAAATTCTAACCCCACTGAAACACTTGTTTTTCTATTCTGAGACCAATCTTTGATGGTCTTTAATAGCTTGTTTCTCTAACACTTGTCCTTCCAAGTTCTATTGACTGCTTCCTTTAAATAGTGTTTATCAAACTTTAATGAACAGGGGTCCCCCAGGGATCTTGTTAAAATGCAGATTCTGATTTAGCAGGGCTGAACGGGGCCTGAAATGCGGCATTCCTACCAACTCTTAAGTGAGGCTGATGCGTTCGGTGTGTGGAGCACACTCTTGGGTAGCAAAGCTTTACATAATCAGATGTTTCTAAATTCCAAGATGTCCAGACACTTAGGCTGAGGGGAAAACATTTGGAGACAGCTCCCCGTCTTTAGGTAAGTACAGCAAAATTCTCCTTTAATTTCAATCACACAGCTTACCTTTTACAAATATTTTACTTTCTTTCACTAATACAGAACCCTAAGATGCAGCGCTATGAAAGTTGCATTTTAGAAATAAGGACCTTGTGACATTGAGTATGGTCCCAAAGATCTTCTTCGTGTTACACTGATCATTCAGCAGACACATCCTTAAGTAGAGCCTGTAAAGAGAATTCACCAGGGGCGTGAGTGCAGGTGCCATACCTGGTTCTGCCCTACTCAAATCATTTAGGCCATCTGAACGTCAGTGCCCGATTGTGTGAACCCACGGACTAGACCTGGACAATTTCTGAGTGACCTTTAGTATAGAATATTCTGCAATTCTGAGACTGTCATTCAGGAATTGTAGGTGGCAGTGACTAGAATCTTACTTTTTAGCCTCCGTAGCCTCCTGTCTTATAACGTGAAAACAGAAATTTCCAATTCTAGGTCTATACTGTCAAAGGGACATGAGCAGAATGGTAAGGAGCAATTTGCAATAATGGTTACCGCAACAATCCGCTAACACGGAAAGCCACATTAAGGCAACGGATAAAACAGCCTAAGAAAACAGTGAATATGAATTCCCTTGTTCCTTCCATGGTTTGTAGATCATTAGGGTAATAAAGAAAAGTAAATTAATTTCTACCTAGTTAATGTCTGTGAACAGGGTTAAAAGCGCTGAATATCATTTTACAGTAGAGATTAGCTCAATGGTGAACAGGAGGGGGGCTATGTCAGACATGTGAAATTCACCACCGCCTTCCCTGGTTCCTGTTTGTGCTCTTTCTAAACAAAAATTATGTGCTTCGTGCTCTACCGCCAACAGCAGTATGGAGCACACGAGAGCTTCTGTGGCCCTTCTCAACCTTTTTACATCAGTCACAGAACTCCCACTGTTCTGTGCTAATGCAAAATGCAATAACGTTTAGCATCAGGACATCTCTGAGTCAAGAGGTTAACGGAAAACACATCTCCCATTGTGTTCCTGCAGCTCTGATACTGTTAATGGTGAAAACACCATGGAGACAAATAGATCTCTCTTTATTCAGGATGCTTTGAGTGAAGAGAAAATATATATGACATGGTTACAATGTGAGAGCCCTCTCTATATGGTGCATTAAGGAGGAATGGGGGAGAGGAGAGGTTCATGTAACATCATGCTTGATATGGCTTGAGTCTTGTCTAGAGGGAGTTTTCTGTTGCCTTCCTTTTCTTTCTGTTGCTTTAATTCTTCCAGTTCTGCTGGTGGGGGGAGTGAGATTTAACCTTTCAAGGTACAAATTCAAGGAAAGAGGACTCTGTGGATAAGCACAGTGGAAGGCTTTATGGAGTATGTTCTAAAACGTGGCGGGAAGAGATACACGATCACATGGCTGCCACTTTCTTATCCTACTCTTGTGCATCTTCCCTTTCTCTGGTGTGTGCTTCCAGTATAGAGACTGTGGACCAATATGTTTGTAAAAGGGAACCAAGGGGAAAAAATAAAAAACCCAAAACACACACATTATAATAATGCTGAGATTTTTACTTAAAAATTACCTGAAAGTGGACTGAATGTTCTTTGTGGCCAAATGAAGATCAGTGTGGTCTTATTATCCACTCACTTGATAGTATCCCTTAGGAAAATCTTAGTCAAGGTCACTTCTTGTTCCTGTAGAACTTTAAAAAGAAATTTGTTTTACAGTTTATGAATTGTGATTAGAAGCTAAAATTGGAGTGTTCTGTTCTTTAGGACCTAAAAACTTTTCACTCTGTGGTAAAAAATTCTGGTTCAGGAATCCATTTGGGGAGGGGTATCTGCACAGGTTTAGATGTACCAAATAATTATCAAATTTTTAATGTTACATGTAGTTTTTGAAGCATTTGGAGGATATACGTTATTGATTACCACTCAATCTGGTTAGATGACTACACTGGCTTTGGTGGGGGTGGGGGAAGGGGAAGAGTGGGGACTTGCATTCAGCTTTTACTTTGAACTGGACACTCTGAGATGTATTTTCAAACCAGACTGATGCCCTTCGATGCTAGTATTCTAATCGTTGATTCCATTGCATCAAGGGCAGCCAGATTTCATGGATAAAATTTATCAAGTCCAGGAAAGAGGGAAAGGACTTCCAGAATGACTCATTGTTTAATGAATTAGCCCCCAAGTATTCTGTGGTTGCCATTTTAAACTTTGAGGAAAAGGCATAGTCTCCAAATCATAGCTTGAATTCCAGATTGGGGCAGAGCATGCTCAACGGTGAGGCTGCAGTGTTACAGCGATATGTTGTTTCTGGTCAACTGCTAATAAGCAACTTCAGAGCATAAATGGGGCCCTCATGATGTGGGTTCTGAATCCTCTGAGGGTTTAAGAGCCTTTAATCTATTTGTAGCTTTTTGTTATTGAGTAATGAAGTGCTGCTAATATACTGGAACCAATGAGCAAAACACATATTAAATCAAGCATAATTCAAGGAGAATATATCCCCAAAGACTGAACAGAAAGGTGCAAAATGAATTTATGGGAAGTAAACTTTTGGGGGGGGGGGTGGAGACAGTAAACTTTCTATTACCTTTCATAACCACCAAGAAGGAGAGTTTTCTGGTTAACCAATATAGTTTTTAACAAAACTGCCGTATATGAGATTCATGAACGACCGGATTAAAAACTTAAAGATTATATTCTGCTTAAGGCTAAGATCATCCTAAATACAATATTTCTTTAAGATTTATAAGTTATTCAGAATCCTGTATGCTTCAAGATCAACATCATAAAGCAAATTTTTTGTTGTATGATTAGTTGACGTGTAGAAGTGCCCATTAGAGATCTCAGCTTGATAGAATACTGGTTAAATTAGATTTTACCGTTTATGTTCTACGGTTTAAGTTGGAAACTTGTGTTAATACTGACCGTGATCTCATCTAATGGAAAATGCCACAATTCTCCGTTGCAAATGAAACACTATTAACCGGTCTACCAAAATATTTCGTTATGAATACGCATATATGTTATCCTGTGAACTTGGGTGGTTCTAAATTCAGCCAGTTCGGTTGGCTCTTCTCTGCCTCGGCAGATCTTCCCTCTACCTTTTTCCATCCTGTTCTGCGCTCTTGGAGGTTGGCCTTCCTGGGCTGTCTCAGCAATCCCTTTTCCCTTCTGACTTTTGCATGTGTTTCACCAAAGGGAGGCACCAGCAGGAGACCCAACAGAAAGTAGAGAGAGAGGTTAGAGCTTAATCCTCCTGCCTTTCTTCCTGCAGTCCATGGAGCTGACCTGGCTTCATTCCTTGCTGAAGTGGTGGTACCTCTTACAAGTCCTAATTCTCTCTCCACCTTCTGATAACCACTCCCTCTCCTTGATCTCTCAGGCCTAGGTGGGTAATGACTTCCTCTCTTACCTTACCATTCCTCTCTTACCTTACCATTTCTTTTTGATCTCTCAGGCCTAGGTGGGTAATGACTTCCTCTCTTACCTTACCACTTCCTCTCTTACCTTACCATTTCTTTTTAATCTCTCTTAACTCTGCCCAATCTTTGTAAATAATCCTTACACTAAACTTCCCTTTGCTTCCCCATCAGAGTCTGCCATTTTCCTGTCCGGACTCTGATTTTCTAGCTAAGTCAATACAAGCTAAATAACAGAAATTAGTCACTCACTTTTCATCCTGCATGGGAGGTGAGGGATGGGCGAGTAGATATTTATCTTTTCCGTAATACTGTGAGCTCTGGAAGGGCAGGGACCATGTCTAATGTCCTTTATAATCCTCGACAGCACCTGCAGAGGGCTTAGTCCACGGTGCATGCAGCTCCGTGAACATGGAGAGTCTTACTGAGTTCCTCTGGAATCCTCAAATTTGTCATTGGCTTAAATGGATTGTAAGCTCTTGACTTAGGACGTAGACTTCAAAAAATCAAGGACCACGCTTTTTTCAACAACATTTTTGGTATAATTTCATGTGACACAAATATCCTACCCACACTGGAAATACTAACTCAATAAAAGTAGAAGATTTACTTCATAGGTTAGGTTGATTTGTGTTTAGTAGATGAGAAATAATTATGTTCAAAATGTTTAGATCTAACTTTTCTTTTACGTTACCAACTCATCTCCTATTTGTTAGTTTTACCTGTTTGTGCTGTTTTTGTATATTTGTTTATCTGGCTTTTACCTCTTCAGTTGTAATGACAATTTTCTGAATATAATCTGGGTAGAGGGAACATACCTGGCGTGGTTAAAATAGGACTTAAGAACTGCGGAATAAAAAGAACTGTTACCAGAAGAGGTAGCTTCACTGTTTCTATGTGGTTCACATTTGCTGATTCACTATTTGACTTTTACCACAGTGCCAAAGCTCTCCATACTTTTAAGTTTCAAAATTAATCCCAATTCTATGAAATGTAGCAAATGGAAATGGAAAACACTTTGATTCATAAAGCAGTAACTGTTACTGTATTCACTTCCTGCTTTGCTCAAATCAATGTTTTAACATCTAATTGCTCCAAAATTTGGGAAAATAGATTAGGAAAATCAGTTAGGAAGAACTTGCCTTTTGACTTCCTTTACTGAAGGGAAACTGCCTGGTTAATTCAAAGAGCAGATTCCTCACTGTTCATATTTGTAAAACAAGATCATTTCTTCAACAAATGGAGGTGGTTGAAACACTATCAACTCAGATAAATTAAACTTTGTGTCTCCCTGATAAGTGAAACTGTTTAATGATAATTTTACGAGTGCACTTGGGAAGTGACCAAAGCACTATTAGATAAGTTAAAACCAAAAAAACACGGAAAATATTTTTGCCAACTGTTTCTTCTTGGCCTCTTGGCAAAGATCAACAATTACGTTCCCTATCTAGGGACTATCTCTTGTGGGCCAGACCGGATGATCTAAGAGGTCTTTATAATCTCTAAATACTGTGACTTTTATCCCCAAGTGAACTACATAGTTTATTTACATAGAAACACGCTCACAGGCTTAAGGAAATGCAGTATGACTAATGGTAAGAAGAGTGAGCCAGGATGACTCAAGTGACTTTTTTTTCTAAATAGGATAAGTAAATTAAAATCATAGACATTCTCTGTAGTTCTCCTCTAGCCTCTCAAGATACAGATCTTAGATGTCAGAATTTCCCAGTAGTGAGTCAGATTCCTGTCACCAGCAAATTATAAATGTATTACCCTGTTAAAGCAGCAAACCTTTGCTGTACTTATCAAGAAAGCTCTTTAGTGGATATTCGGTTTAATTGTTTTAATTTCACATTCTGTCCTGGGCACATGGGAAATTAAAAATGTTAGGAATGATAGAAAAATGAAAATTGCTAGAAAAATACAAGCATGATAAAGAAAGCATACTCACTGTGCATTTCAGCTTTATTAAGATTGTGTTTTTGTAGTCTTAAGCTACATTTATCTAGACAAATGATGCATTGGGAGGAATCTCATTTTTAATTAAAAAAAAATGGTTTCCTCAGGACTTTGTTGGCAAAGAGAACATTTTTGAGGTCTCTTTTCTTTCTCTATGTTATACAAACATTTCATGTTCTCTCCATAAGGTAATACTTTGAATAGTCTAGCTGGGACTAAAAATCAAAATTGTTGTCACTGTTGTTGTTGATGCTTTAAAATTTTTTTAATCAAATCTCCTCCATACTCGACATAGGGCCCCCTTAAAAATAAATATAGGGACAGTCAAGAGATCTTACTCCCAGAAGGCTTCGAGTTTCTCAGCTGATTACTTGCCCAACTTACTCTGGGGGATACACAGAGTAGAAGAATGTGGTTAAGATACACCAATTGTACAAAACCCTAGTATTACCTATGGATTGTGTCCCTGCGACAACTGGACAAACTTCAGGCCATTCTTTTTCTTTGTTGTTAAAGATTTTTTGATGTGGACACTTTTTTAAAGTCTTTACTGAATCTGTTACAATATTGCTTCTGTTTTATGTTTTGGTTTTTTGGCCCTGAAGCATGTGGGATCTCAGCTCCCCGACCAGGGATTGAACCCACACCCCCTGCACTGGAAGGTGAAGTCTTAACCACTGGACCACCAGGGAAATCCCCCAGGCCATTATTTATTTTCAGAGGAGGTGTCCAGGTACTGATCCTTTCTGATGAAAATGGTGGTGGTGGGGAATTCTGTCTGGGGGCTTGGTGAGCGATCCATCTATTCTCTTGTGTTTTCTGCTTTCAGAGTCCTGATTTATCATTTGGAAATCCCTTTTATTTCAGCCCTGAAGAGCAGGGCCATATAAACATCATGCATTGTTTTCTGACACCCTATAGCTTATTGCACAACTGATTTTATTGCTTATCCTTAAACTAAAGCGTTTCTTAAGAGATGATAATTTTTCTACAGGTTCTTTTATAGTATATACTGAAAGCCCCAGTAAGTCACTCTCAACCTCCTCTGTGTCATGGGAAGACAGCTCTCAGAGTCACTTCCCATGATAAATTCAATACAGAATGGAGCATATATTCCTCATCCTGCAGTCTCACGGTTTAAGTGAGAATATCACCCTCATGAACATAGCTCATTTTACTAATTTATCTCAGTTTATTATCTCATCCCACATTCTACCTATGATTTATCTTTGGTCTCAATTACTTTCATAGCTCATGCTTTGAAATTACCCTAAAACTTAGGTTTCTGCCAAGGGCTCTGTTCATGGTTGAGGATACCTTTGTTTTGATGGTTTGTGTCTTCCCAGGTCTAGCTGAAAGGTCATCATCTCTCTTTCTGTTTCCCTCTCACCTCCCTCAGGCAGCTCCTTCTTTTGTGTTCACTTAATACTTTGTTCAAACAGCTACCCCATCATATGATGTGAGCGTTACACATGTCTGTCTTACTGATAGTTTTTGTGAATTCTTTGATGGAATGGACACCATTTTAATCATCCTTCTCTTCCCAGGCTGACACATAATAGTTATTTAATAAGTGTTGGTTCAGTTGAATCACATTTTCTTTCAGTAAACAATTTTTGACAGGTCTGTGATTTAGGAAATATTAAACTTGGATAACCCACCTATGTGGGTTCTGTATTTAAGTTCAATATTGTAGTATTCTGTGACATCTATAGAGTTTTTTCCTTTCATTCTGCTATTGTTTCAGTGCACAAGATTGAATCTGAAATCAGGTCAGTAGCCAAGTCAAAACAGGGTGCAACTGAAGCTTGGCTTTTAAAAAGTTTCCTT
The DNA here is from genome assembly GCF_951394435.1 of Stenella coeruleoalba. NCBI lineage: Eukaryota > Metazoa > Chordata > Mammalia > Artiodactyla > Delphinidae > Stenella > Stenella coeruleoalba. The sequence goes on along the minus strand of NC_137154.1, from coordinate 97,586,453 downwards.
AGGATGTTGGGAGTTGCCAGAAATTAAAGGCTTTATTAAGCTACAGGAACAAAGAATAAGCCCCAAAGAGAAGTATTCGCATGCTTATCAGAACAAAATTGACTAAGTTTCATTACTTAATTTTTATTTCAGAGTAATCACATGCAATTTCCCTGCAATGGGACAGAAGTACTGGGGACGCAATCTCTCTTGATGTTGTACCCTTTTCTGCATTGTTCATTGAGTGTAAATAGAACCATCATGGTCATGAAGATGATGAATGGTTGTCTTTGATGTTACTAAGCTTCCACAGTTGTTGTAGCTTCCTACTGGGCTACATTCTAGTAGAGTTTTTGAAGTGTTTTTTAACTAAGGAATAGATTTTATGATGCTGGTGGTAGTGATGGTAATGATGGTGATTTGTTTCATTCGACAATAAATACCAAGTTACTTTTTAAAGTTAATCAAAATTTTAAAGTCCTTCAAATTAAGTGATGTGCCATTACAGTAACATCTATATCCAATTTAAGAATTCATTGAGTACAATTAGCCTTATGTTATCTTTTAGTTTTTAATCCCAGGAATGAAATAAATAAACCTTGCTATCTGGAAGGATTTCAATACAACCTAAAGAGTTAATGTTACCATAGTTAACCACTCATCAGTTTCTCCAATCAATTTCATGTCACTTTATCAAATAACCTTTAACTTACTACTGTTTTGTTCTCTTTTCCCCTATGTCTATTTCAAGTTTTACTGTATCAGTAATATGGGCCATTAACAATGTTTTCAATCTTCTCTGTTATACATAGATCATATTATATAGACATATATACATTATATATATTATGTCCATACCCATATTGCATATATATCTCACATTCATTCATTTATTAAATAGTACTTTACTGAGCATTTGTGCTAGGTGTCAGGAATGCAAGATAGATATGATATTTCCTGCCCTCAAAGATCTTGAAATGTAGTGAGGAGAATAAAATAATTACTTCACAAATACAAATGCATTAAGTGCTATTACAAAATGCTATGGTGAGTCAGAGAAAGAGAATATTTCCGAAGGTTGAATCAGAGAAGTCTTCATAGAAGAGATGTATTTTGAGCTGGGGCTTGAAGAATGGGTAAGATTTTGAGGGATAGAGATTAGGGGTAAAATATTTCTGATAAAGGGAAAATATAAATAAGGGGCTTGATTAGAGAGAAGTAGGAACTATTTGGGAATGGAAATAGTCCATTTGGGCTTAGACATAGTATAAAAATGGATTTAATAGAAGAAAAATCTTTACAAGTAATCTGAAATCTGTTCTTAAAGGGACTTTAATGCCATGTAAAGGTGTTTGGAATTTCGCCAGGTAGCTGTAGGGAGCATGTAGGTTGATTAACTGTCTACTTTAAGATGATTAATTAGCTTATAAAGTGGACAAGACGGGATAGGGGGAGACTAGTTAAGAACTTATTACCACAGACAGGTGATCTATGTATCAGTCTGAACTAGGGTCTTGGCAGTATGTGTAGAAAGGAGGGAATACTTGCCAGATCCTGTCTGTGCAATTGGGATTCAACAGTAGATGGATAAGAATGGTAAAGATTTGTTGAAGGTTGATTGGGTAAATTAATTCATTTTGGATTTTAACAGTATGGTATTGTGAATTTTTGCAGAAATATTTTGCAGGCCAGGAATGAAAGCAGAGGAAACAAATGGTGATTACTCATGATCATAATTTGGAAAATGAAAAGATGTAAAAGGTCAAAAGATAATAGATCCTGGGGTGCTAGTGAAAGCATCATTGAAATGACTTCACAAGATTTATTTACTAAAGTACAGCTAGATAAGAATGATTGGCTTGGGGGATTCTTTGGAATTTTGGAGTTTCTGTGTCACAAATTGAAATTGAATAGATTCAGTAGAAGTGAGGAGTGGATATGTGATAATTAAGAGAGGCTTTCCTGAGGTTGAAACAGTTCCAGCTTTTGATGAATTTCAGGTTGTGGCCATGTGTACTGATGACTAAAATGGAAAGGAAGTAAATATCATTGGACTTGATGAGGCCAAGGTACTCAAAAGACCCTCAATGTAGCCAGGGTGGGGGAAAAGACCATAAACTGAGAACAAAATTATAGAATTAAAGTACCCCCAAGCTGAATGAAAGTTCAGAGGCAAATGTCCATGCACTGTCTCCATCTCTAAGAAAAGTGTGATACTGAAATTGGGCAAGTCTTAGTGAAGAAGCCCCACTCTTTCTGCCGGGTTCTAATGAGTGGAGAATTCTCAGTTACTTTCTAATTTTCTGAGAATTCATCTTTTCAAATGCAAATACTATACTTATTCACTAAAGGCAAGAACATAACTTCACAGTCATTGGACATGTTTAAAGGTATGATCAGTCCTCATTATTTATGAATCTCATATTTGCAAATTCACCCACTCACTAAAAGTTATTTATTTGTAAACCCAAATTAATACTGGTGGTGCTTTTGTGGTCAGTTGGAGACATGTGCAAGGCAGTGAAAATTTGTTTTGCTGGTACACACAACCTCCTAGCTGGGGTTGAACAAGGCGACTCTGCCTTCTTGTTGAAGCTCTCTTACTGTGTCCTTTTTGGGATTTATTTAGTGCCATGTTTTTTGCATTTTTGCACATTTTGTCAAAGATTTCACTGTTTAAAATGGCCCGCAGGGGCAATGCTGCAGTGCTGTCGAGTGTTCCTAGACACAGAAAGCGGTCATGCGCCTTATGGAGAAAATACGTGTGTTAGATATGCTTCATTCACACATATGAGTTATGGTGCCGATGGCCATGAGTTCAATGTTAATGAATCTACAATATATATTAAATAAGGTGTCTCTAAACAGAAACACACATAAAACAAAATTATGTACTGATTAGTTGATGAAAACATGACCAGAGGCTTGCAGGAAACTAACCTGGTATTTCCCCTAGGAGGAATTCTTCAGTATTCACTAATTCAGTGTTCACAGCAGCTCTACAGAAGATAACTGCCACGAATAATGGAAATCAACTGTGGCTTGTTTTTGTTAAAGGTAGCTGTCTTCGTTGTTTGGATCCCCACTCAAGTTCTTTATCCCTCATGACCATTCCCTCTGCGAAGTGTATGAACTTTGCATAGACACTATTCTCTTGTTAATTTGTTGATGAAACCAAAATATGATTTATTTAAATGGTATTTTGAAGTAATTTTAGACCTATGGACAAGTTGCAAAATAGTACAGTGTTCATCTAGATTCCCCTAATGTTAACATTTTTACAACCACAGTACAATTATCATAACTAAGTAATTAACATTGTTACAGTGCTACTGACTAATTATAGACCTTATTAGAATTTCTCCCCATTTCCCTTTAATATCATTTTACTGGTCCAGGGACCAATTTGGTATCCCACATTGCATTTAGTGTGTTGTTTCTCGGTCTCTTTCAGTCTGGGACACTTTTTCAGTCTTTCTTTGTCTTCTGTGGCCCCACCATTATTAAAGAGTACTACTGCTCAGGTATTCTGTAGACTGTCCCTTAGTTTGGATTTATGTGATGTTTTTTCATGATTAGATTGAGGTTATCCATTTCTGGCAAAGATGCCACCAAAGATGCCATCATATCAGGGTCAATGATGACTATATGCTATCTTACTGGTGATGTTAATTTTGATCACTTTGTTAAGGTAGTGTCTGCCGTGTTTTTCCACTATGAAGTTACTATTTTTCTCTTTGTGATTAATAAGTGGAGGAAGTTTTTTTTAACGTTAAAATTTTCTAGGAGATTACTTTTCAATCAGCAAGCACATTAGCACTAATCAATTCCATTCTGAGCACAGTGATAAGTAGGTGGCATAATTTTTAAATGGTATTCTTTTCTTCAGTGAGGACTAACAATCTAGTTGGGAAGATAGAAATAGCACACACTAAACAACATTATACAAGGAAAGATAAAGAGAACTACATTGTGGCAAGTTGTGTGACACAAAATATAAAAGCTATAGGATTGATTAGGGAAGGCTTCCTGTGGAAAGCGGGAACTCCTATTGTACTCTGAAGAGTGGGTAGGCTTTTTCTAGGTAGAACTTTATAATTCAGTGAAGTATATTGAGTACTTCAACTCCTTGGGAACTGTGCTATGATCCAGGAATGTATAGATTAAAAAAACAGAATCCTTACCTTCAAGAAGCTCCCAGTCTAGAGCATCCTCCAGAGCAAGATGTCACCACAGGAATTCCTACTACAGGCTGTCTGAGGGAATGCTGAGCTACTGCGTCCACCGCTAGGTTCCAGCCGTGTGGCTGACAGGGTCTTGGTGCTCCAGCCGGGTGTCAGGCCTGAGCCTCTGAGGGGGGAGAGCCGAGTTCAGGACATTGGTTCACCAGAGACTTCCCGCCCAACATACTGTCAGATGGTGAAAGCTCTCCCAGAGATCTCCATCTCAATGCTAAGACCCAGCTCCACTCAATGACCAGCAAGCTACAGTGCTGGACACCCTATGCTAAACAACTAGCAAGACAGGAACACAGCCCCACCCATTAGCAGAGAGGCTGCCTAAAATCATAATAAGGTCACAGACACCCCAAAATGTACCACCAGATGCGGTCCAGCCCACCAGAAAGGCAAGATCCAGCCTCATCCACCAGAACACAGGCACCAGTCCCCTCCATGAGGAAGCCTACAAAACCCACTGGACCAACCTTACCCACTGGGGGCAGACACCAAAAACAATGGGAGCTAGGAACCTGCAGCCTGCGAAAAGGAGACCCCAAACACAGTAAGGTAAGCCAAATGAGAAGACAGAGAAACACACAGCAGATGAAGGAGCAAGGTAAAAACCCACCAGACATAATAAATGAAGAGGAAATAGGCAGTCTACCTGAAAAAGAATTCAGAGTAATGATAGTAAAGATGAATCAAAATCTTGGAAATAGAATGGAGAAAATACAAAAAAACATCTAACAAGGACCTAGAAGAACTAAAGAGCAGACAAACAGTGATGAACAACACAATAAATGAAATTAAAAATTCTCTAGAAGGAATCAATAGCAGAATAACTGAGGCAGAAGGATGGATAAGTGACCTGGAAGATAAAATAGTGGGAATAACTACCATAGAGCAGAATAAAGAAAGAAGAATGAAAAGGATTGAGGACCGTCTCAGAGACCTCTGGGACAACATTGAAGGCACCAACATTCGAATTATATGGGTCCCAGAAGAAGAAGAGAAAAAGAAAGGGACTGAGAAAATATTTGAAGAGATTATAGGTGAAAACTTCCCTAAGTTTTCCTTATGGGAAAGGAAATAGTTAATCAAGTCCAGGAAGCGCAGAGAGTCCCATACAGGATAAATCCAAGGAGAACCATGCCAAGACACATATTAATCAAACTATCAAAAATTAAATACAAAGAAAAATTATTAAAAGCAGCAAGGGAAATGCAATGAATAACATGTACGGGAATCCCCATAATGTTAATAGCTGATCTTTCAACAGAAACTCTGCAAGCCAGAAGGGAGTGTCAGGACATATTTAAAGTGATGAAAGGGAAAAACCTACAACCAAGATTACTCTACCCAGCAAGGATCTCATATTCAACAGAGATTCGACAGAGAAATTAAAAGCTTTACAGACAAGCAAAAGCTAAGAGAATTAAACACCACCAAACCAGCTTTACAACAAATGCTAAAGGCATTTCTCTAGGCAGGAAACACAAAAGAAGGAAAAGACCTACAATGACAAAGCCAAAACAATTAAGAAAATGGTAATAGGAACATACATATTGATAACTACCTTAAATGTAAATGTATTAAATGCTCCAACCAAAAGACATAGACTGGCTGAATGGATACAAAAACAAGACCCATATATATGCTGTCTACAAGAGACCCACTTCAGACCTAGGGACACATACAGACTGAACGTGAGGGAATGGAAAAAGATATTCCATGCCAATGGAAATCAAAAGAAAGCTGGAGTAGCAATTCTCGTAACAGACAAAATAGACTTTAAAATAAAGACTATTACAAGAGACAAAGAAGAACACTACATAATGATCAAGGGATCAATCCAAGAAGAAGATATAACAATTGTAGATATTTATGCACCCAACATAGGAGCACCTCAATACAGAAGGCAAATGCTAACAGCCATAAAAGGGGAAAGCGACAGTAACACAGTAATAGTAGGGGACTTTAACACCCCACTTTCACTGATGGACAGATCATCCAGTCCCACTACTGGGCATATACCCTGAGAAAACCATAATTCAAAAAGAGTCATGTACCGCAGTGTTCATTGCAGTTATGTTTGCAATAGCCAGGACATGGAAGCAACCTAAGTGTCCATCGACAGATGAATGGATAAAGAAGATGTGGCACATACATACAATGGAATATTACTCAGCTGTAAAAAGAAATGAAATTGAGTTATTTGTAGTGAGGTGGATGGACCTAGAGTCTGTCATACATAGTGAAGTAAGTCAGAAAGAGAAAAACAAATACTGTATGCTAACACATATATATGGAATCTAAAAAAAACTAAAAACAAAAAACTGAAGAACCTAGGGGCAGGACAGGAATAAAGATGCACACATAAAGAATGGACTTGGCATGCAAAGGGAGAAGGGTAAGCTGGGATGAAGTGAGAGAGTGGCAGGCACATATATACACTACCAAATGTGAAATAGGTAGCTCGTGGGAAGAAGCCACATAGCACAGGGAGATCAGCTCAGTGCTTTGTGTCTACCTAGAGGGGTGGGATAGGGAGGGTGGAAGGGAGATGCAAGAGGGAGGAGATATGGGGATATATGTATATGTATAGCTGATTCACTTTGTTATAAAGCAGAAACTAACACACAATTGTAAAGAAATTGTACTCCAAGAAAGGTGTTTAAAAAAAATGAAAATAAATAAGGAAACACTTTAAATGATACATTAAGCAAGATGGACTTAATTTATATTTATAGGACATTCCATCCAAGAACAACAGAATACACTTTCTTCTCAAGTGCTCATGGAACATTCTCCAGGATAGATCATATCTTGGGTCACAAAGCAAGCCTTGGAAAATTTAAGAAAACTGAAATCGTATCAAGTATCTTTTCCAACCACAACGCTATGAGACTAGGTATCAATTACAGCAAAAAATCTGTAAAAAATACAGACACGTGGAAGCTAAACAACACACTACTAAATAAGATCACTGAAGAAATCAAAGAGGAAATCAAAAAATACCTAGAAACAAATGACAATGAAAACATGATGACCCAAGACCTATGGGATGCATCAAAAGCAGTTCTAAGAGAGAAGTTTATAGCAATACATTCCTACCTCAAGAAACAAGAAACAACCTAACCTTAAACCTAAAGCAATTAGAGAAAGAAGAACAAAAAACCCCCAAAGTTAGCAGAAGGAAAGAAATCATAAAGATCAGATCAGAAATAAATGAAAAAGAAATGAAGGAAACAGTAGCAAAAATCAGTAAAACCAAAAGCTGGTTCTTTGAGAAGATAAACAAAATTGATAAACCATTAGCCAGACTCATCCAGAAAAAAAGGGAGAAGACTCAAATCAACAGAATTAGGAATGAAAAAGGAGAAGTAACAATTGACACTGCAGAAATACAAAGGATCATGAGAGATTACTACAAGCAACTATATGCCAATAAAATGGACAACCTGGAAGAAATGGACACATTCTTAGAAAAACACAACCTTCTGACACTGAACCAGGAAGAAATAGAAAATATAAACAGACCAATCACAAGCACTGAAATTTAGAATGTGATTAAAAATCTTCCAGCGAACAAAAGCCCAGGACCAGATGGCTTCACAGGTGAATTCTATCAAGCATGTAGAGAAGAGCTAACACCTATACTTCTCAAACTCTTCCAAAATATAGCAGACGGAGGAACACTCCCAAACTCATTCTACAAAGCCACCATTACCCTGATACCAAAACCAGACAAAGATGTCACAGAGAAAGAAAACTACAGGCCAATATCAGTGATGAACATAGATGCAAAAATCCTCAACAAAATACCATCAAACAGAATCCAACAGCACATACACCATGTGTAAAAGGATCATACACCATGATCAAGTGGGGTTTATCCCAGGAATGCAAGGATTCTTCAATGTATGCAAAAAATCAATGTGATAAACCATATTAACAAATTGAAGGAGAAAAACCATATGATCATTTTAATAGATGCAGAAAAGGCTTTGGACAAAATTCAACACCTGTTTATGATAAAAACCCTCCAGAAAGTAGCATAGAGGGAACTACCTCAACATAATAAAGGCCATATATGACAAACTCACAGCCAACATCATTCTCCGTGGTAAAAAACTGAAACCATTTCCTCTAAGATCAGGAACAAGACAAGGTTGTCTGCTCTCACCACTATTATTCAATATAGTTTTGGAATTTATAGCCACAGCAATCAGAGAAGAAAAAGAAATAAAAGGAATCCAAATTGGAAAAGAAGGAAAACTGTCACTGTTTGCAGATGGCATGATACTATATGTAGAGAATCCTAAAGACGCTACCAGAAAACTACTAGAGCTAATCAATGAATTTGGTAAAGTAGCAGGATACAAAACTAATGCACAGAAATCTCTTGCATTCCTATACACTAATGATGAATAATCTGAAAGAGAAATTAAGGAAACACTCCCAATTACCATTGCAAAAAAAGAATAAAATATCTAGGAATAAACCTACCTAAGGAGACAAAAAACCTGTATGCAGAAAACTATAAGACACTGATAAAAGAAATTAAAGAGAATACCCACAGATGGAGAGGTATACCATTTTCTTGAATTGGAAAAATCAACATCATGAATATGACTGCACTCCCCAAAGCAATCTACAGATACAGTGCAATCCCTATCAAACTACCAATGGAATTTTTCACAGAACTAGAACAAAAAATTTCACAATTTGTGTGGAAACACAAAAGACCCCGAATAGCCAAAGCAATCTTGAGAAAGAAAAACAGAGCTGGAGGAATCAGGCTCCCTGACTTCAGACTATACTACAAAGCTTCAGTAATCAAGACAGTATGGTGCTGGCACAAAAACAGAAATATAGATCAATGGAACAGAATAGAAACCCCAGAGATAAAGCCATGCACATATGGCCACCTTATCTTTGATAAAGGAGGCAAGAACATACAATGGAGAAAAGGAAGCCTCTTCAATAAGTGCTGGGAAAACTGGACAGCTACATGTAAAAGAATGAAATTAGAACACTCCCTAACACCATACACAAAAATAAACTCAAAATGGATTAAAGACCTAAATATAAGGCCATACACTATAAAACACTTAGAGGAAAGCATAGGCAGAACACTCTGTGACATAAATCACAGCAAGATCCTTTCTGACCCACCTCCTAGAGAAATGGAAGTAAAAGCAAAAATAAACAAACGGTACCTAATGAAACTTAAAAGCTTTAGAACAGCAAAGGAAAACATAAACAAGACGAAAAGACAACCCTCAGAATGGGAGAAAGTATTTGCAAATGAACCAACTGAGAAAGGATTAATCTCCAAAATACACAAGCAGCTTATGCAGCTCAATATCAAAAAACAAACAACCCAATCCAAAAATGGGCAGAAGACCTAAGTAGACATTTCTCCAAAGAAGATGTACAGATTGCCAAACAAACACATCAAAGGATGCTCAACATCACTAATCATTAGAGAAATGCAAATCAAAACCAAATGAGGTATCACCTCACACCAGCCAGAATGGCCATCATCAAAAAATCTACAAACAATAAATGCTGGAGAGGGTGTGGAGATAAAGGGAACCCTCTTGCACTGTTGGTGGGAATGTAAATTGATACAGCCACTATGGAGAACAATATGGAGGTTCCTTAAAAAACTAAAAATAGAATTACCATATGACCCAGCAGTCCCACTACTGGGCATGTAGAAAACCATAATTCAAAAAGAGTCATGTACCGCAATGTTCATTGCAGCTCTGTTTACAATAACCAGGACATGGAAGCAACCTAAGTGTCCATCGACAGATGAATGGGTAAAGAAAATCTGGCACATATAAAGAGAAAAACAAATATTATATGCTAACAGATATATATGGAATCTTTAAAAAAAAAGTCAGAAAGAGAAAAACAAATACTATATGCTAACACATATATACAGAACCTTTAAAAAAATGGTTCTGAAGAAACTAGGGGCAGGACAGGAATAAAGTTGCAGACATAGAGAATGCACTTGAGGACACGGGGAGGGCGAAGGGTAAGCTGGGATGAAGTGAGAAAGTGGCATGGACATATATACACCATCGAATGTAAAATAACTAGCTAGTGGGAAGCAGCCACATAGCACAGGGAGATCAGCTCGGTGCTTTGTGTCCATCTAGAGGGGTGGAATAGGAGGTTGGGAGGGAGGTGCAAGAAGGAGGGGATATGGCAATACATGTATACATATACCTGATTCACTTTGTTATACAGCAGCAACTAATACAACATTGTAAAGCAATTATACTCCAATAAAGATGTTAAAAAACAAAAAAAGCTCCCATTCTAGTGAGAAGGACATAGATGTCTATAAATGGAGAGCAGATATGATCACTGTTGTGTGGAGATGGGAGAGGAGAGGGTATTACAGGTGTGGCAGAATGATACCACATCTTGGAGATGAAAAGAACATAACCTTAATGTTATCTAGCCTAAATCTCTGCGCTCTAAGGATGCCAGAAAAGTTCCTGTGATGATGTCACTCAATCTATATTTAAACTCTTCTAAGTCACAAGAAGTTTATTTCTCAAAGCATCTTATCCCACAGATTTATATCTTTTACTGATAGAAAAAGTTTTTTTGTTCCTTTTTCTGTTGACCTAAAATTTACCTCCTCCAACCTTTCACCAATGAGTCTAGCTCTTCCCTCCTTTGCTATGAGGGAATGTTTCTACTCTCTCTTTTTGGGAGACAGTCCTTGAAAGTAGATATTAAATCCTTTCTTAATGTCCTCCTTTCACATTAAACATGAGTAAATCTATATACAGATCTTTTACAAGTCTTCATGTATTTGTTTGTCAATTGATATGGCAACCAGAATTGAAAATATTCTGCGGCTTTCCAACCAGTAGAGAACACCATGTAACTAGTCTCTCCCTTATTCTAGACAACATAATTCTATTAATACAGCCTGTGTGTGCTTTGGTTATTTTGGAGGCAAAACTGTTGGCTTGGTTTGTATTTTCCTTATAAATAATCCATGCCCCCTTGAATGCTCTCACACTTATTCTGATCTCCTCCCCTGGAAACATTTTAGAATAATTATTATATAAAATCTCTCCCACACAATTCAGTTGGAGTTTTGAGCCTAGCGTTCAAAACTTATTTATTCCTGTCATATTTTGTGCTCTTTATTTTGACTTCCTGTTGGAGTTCTCTTTGAACTTTGATCTTGTCATCTGGCACAGCTTTTATTTTCCCCCACTTTCAATATCCACAGATTTCATAAGAATTGAATCTATTTTTATCCAAGGCTTTAATGAAATAAACAAGACAGGATCAAGAACGGAGCTCTTCGGCAGACCATATATGTCTGGTCATTTCACAATATAAAAAGCTCCCAGTTGGACTGTCATTCAGCCTCCCTGTCTCTCTCTGCAGGGTACAGGTATGGGGGAGAGCAGGGCATGCTCTTTGACAATGATGAGTCTGACCTAACCAGAGCCCAAGGTGGCATGTTGGCCAGCAGTTTCAAATCAGGTTATACATCACGGAAGGTGGGTTACTTGGTGTTGTATCCTAAAAGCCAGGAAGAACCATAATTGCTAAAGACAAGAATTCTATAATGTTTTACTGCTGGTGGAGTTTTCACACATGCACGGTCTTATAAATATGAAACGGTATCAGTTGCCAATGAAGATTTGGGGCTAGGGAATGGCAAAAGAAGAACAGAATTTAAAGCAGAGTGTTCTGTTAATGGAACTCCAGGTAGACCAGAGGAGGGAGAAACTGGAGGACGGGAGGCTAGCAAGGAAGGTGCCGGACGTACCCAGGAGGTGAAGAGGTGAAGAAGTTACACACACAGTAGTGAAAAGTGAAGAGGGAGAAGATCAAAGACATATGTTCCACAGAAGAGCAATAGGACTTTGTAACTAAAAATGGGTTTGGGGAAGGAGGGGGAGGGACAAATAAAAGACCATTCCCACATTTTATATCTCGGAAGAATGACGGCCCAGTTGGCAGAAACAAAGGAGCTGGTAAAGGGAATCCTGTTTAGGGTGAGGCTGGTTTTTCTTGTTTTAGTTTAACACTTCGGTAAGAACCTAAGACTGAAGAGTCATCATCCACATTAGCAAAGAGAGAAGGTTTCTGAGGAATTGTTATTCTCAAGTCAAAACTTAAATGGCCCCCTTCGTGGCATGACAGCATTGTAGCATCACCTTTCGGTTTCCTGGTGCATTGGTGGACTACTGTAAAAGTAGTAAATATTGTTTCCGGTTGAACCAAGGATCTCTTAAGCTTGCAGGTCCATTTAGGATGTTGCCAATGGTAAATGTGGTTGTGAAAATCTTGGAAATGGAGGTTAGCTAGGATAAATGATGTCCAAATCATAGAATGAGTCATAGTAATAAAATCTTGGATATCTCATTCTTTAACCATCAGCAGATATTTTGACAAAGCTGTCTACCTACTCCTAATGGAACATTCTACTTGTTTCTTTCAATGAATGTTCAATTTTTAGTCTCTTTACACCCACATGCACACGCACAAATGAGCCCTAAAGAGAGAGTGAAAAGATATTAACTCGAAGCCCCATTAATCAGCCTTCAGAAATGACCCTGTTATTAAGCTCTTGATCATCATCATCACCAGCTATTCATTAAGCAACTGATTGTGCTTATGCTAAGGATGTGCACACTGGGCAAAAGTCACAGGGGGGTGCCCTCTCTGGGCATATAGACGCTGCATACAAGAGCAAGAGAGAAAATAATGTAAAATGGACAAACAAAAATGCTAAGTGAACAGTGATTCAGTTTATCATATTCTGGAGAAAGGGAAATTGGGCAAGACATTTTTGCTTGATGTGATAGGGTACCTCCTCTCTCGTTTTCACAAGCTTCCCTTTAATCAGTCTCCCTAAAGATTTTGGCTCTAATGGGATTGTATAATACGGGGTGGTTTGAAGACCCAAGAGCTAAATATATTTGACTCTCTCTTTGTTCTTTTTTGTGTTGATTCCTATTATTGAACATGGATATTTTTCTTTTAAGTCCAAGGTGTCATTCTTTTTCTTGTAAGCAAACCTCCCCTATTCCTGATATGGCATCAGTACAGGTATCCCCATGTCTGCATCTAACTTTGTATTATCTAGAAGAGGGGACCATCCAACTTTATCTATAAAGATCCAGAGAGGAAATATTACAGTATGGACTTTGCAGGTCATATGATCTTTGTTACAACCACTCAACTCTCTCGTAGTGACAAGCCATAGACGAGAGAAAACAAACGGGCGTGACTAGATTCCAATAAAACAGCGAGTCGACGGGATTGGACTCCAGAGCTGTAGTTTGCTGACCCCTAAACTGAAAGGAGTTTGTTTACTAAGAAAAATGTGTTAAAAACCAACCCACATCTCCCTATATGTGATGAAGAATTCTTCACCCTTAGACAGAGGAATATGAAGAAATGACGAAGCTCGTCGAGGTCTTCAATCACAGAATTTCTCAACAAATATAACTGCTCTCATCTATAATTTGCTATTTCAGTCAGACATTCCTATGAAGTAGTCTTTGGAAGTTTGATTATATTATCCATTTTATTTCTGGGAGAAGGGGTGCCTGTGTTCAATTTACTAAATGTGTCTGGTAACTTTTTTTTTTTTTTTTTTTTTTTTTTGCGGTACACGGGCCTCTCACTGTTGAGGCCTCTCCCGTTGCGGAGCACAGGCTCCGGACGGGCAGGCTCAGCGGCCATGGCTCACGGGCCCAGCCGCTCCGCGGCATGTGGGATCTTCCCAGACCGTGGCACGAACCCGTGACCCCTGCATCGGCAGGCAGACTCTCAACCACTGCGCCACCAGGGAAGCCCTGGTAACTTCTTAAAAACGATCTCCTAGAAATTTTCCTAAACGTGCATTTCATCTTCTTAGCAGCTGCATTAAGCAGTCTCCTCCTGCCTTGACTTTCTGTAGTCAGTGCCCTTGCTGTACCCATTATTCCCCTTTCTCCTTGAAATCTTCACACTGGAACCACATATACTGACCATTTGTTTTTTGGTTGGTTTATCTTTGTTTAGTCTACTCTCCACTGACTGCACCAATAGAGAGCAGTGATGTAGGTAATCTAGAAACAATGGATAATCCCCAGGTCACTCCAACTTTGGAATGCTTTATATGATTTTTGTGGGGACAAATTTACCTTGGTAATTGTATTCTGCCCAACCTAATATTAAAATCAACTCTCAATTCTAGAACACCTCATTGACCGAAGTGATTGAAAAGTGTGTCTCTGATTAAGAAAATCATTTGATACGGATAACACTTAGGCAGATAATAAGAGATTTGAGTATATGAATAGCTAGATGACAACTGACATGCCAATCAGCAAATATGTTTAAAAGCACTACTATTTGTCATGGACATGTACCATCTACTTAAATATTACTAAGTACTTTTATATGCATTATTTTAACCCTTAGGACAACTGTATTATGGGGGTATTATCAGCTTCATTTTTGTTTTTGTTTTTTTTAAAGATTTATTATTATTACTTTATTTTTGGCTGCATCGGGTCTTAGTTGCAGCACACGGGATCTTCATTGAGGCATGTGGGATCTTTCGTTGCAGCGCGTGGGCTGTTTGTTGTGGTGCTCGGGCTTCTATCTAGCTGTGGTATGCAGATTTTCTCTTCTCTGGTTGTGGCGTGCAGGCTCCAGAGCACGTGGGCTCTGTAGTTGAGGCACACGGGCTTAGTTGCCCCGCAGCATGTGCAATCTTAGTTCCCCAACCAGGGATCGAACCCGTGTCCCCTGCATTGGAAGGCAGATTCTTTACCACTGGACCACCAGGGAAGTCCCTCAGCTTCAGTCTGAAGATTAGGCTCTGAGAGGTAAAATGACTTCCTGCAGGTCTCAGCAGGATAAAGAAAGGGTTGGGATTTGTGCTCAGTCCTCCAATAGTAGTAGATCTGGCACTCTTAGACAGCTACCTGTGGGTATAGTGAACAGATTCCATGCAATTCAGAAACACCATTGCCCTGCTTTTTTCGGGACACTGAGAGGACTGTATACATAATAAAAGACAGGGTTGTTACTTGGAGGGAATTTGAAAGCTATTCTCAGATATTAAGATATACAGGCATTCACAGTTCTGTGCCTTTGTTCATGGGCTTCTCTTGACAGTCCCCATCTTTATGTTTAGCAAATTTACTTAGTTTATGTGCAACAGAGAGCATCCATTTAAAATATATAATCGATGAGTCTCTACAGGCTTACATCCATAAAATAGCCACGACAATCAAGTTACAGAACATCTTCATTATCTCCAAAAGTTTCCTTGTGCCCCTTGGCAATCCATCTCTCCTTCTGGCCCTGGCCCTAGGCAAGCACTGATCTGCTTTGGGTCTCTATAGATTAGTTTGTATTTTCTGCAGCTTTATATAAATAGAATCATACAGTATGTACTCTTTTGTGTTGGTTTCTTTCATTCAGGATAAAGATTTTGAGACTCACCCATGTTGCATGTGTAAGTAGTTTGTTCCTTTTTACTACTGAGTAGTAGTTTATGGTAGTGTGGATATATCACAATTTGTTTATTCATTCTCCGGTTGATAGACATTTGGGTTATTTCCAGTTTGGGGCTGCTCTGAACATTTGTGTGTAAGTTTTGGTGTGGACGTATGTTTTTATTTCCCAGTAGAATTGCTGGGTCGTATGGTAGATATATATTTAACTGCCAGTTGTCTTCCGTGGCTTACCATTTTACATTCCCACTAAGAGCATGTGTGAGTTCCAGTTTCTCAATATTCTTGTCACAACTTGTTATTGTCAGTCTTTAATTTTTATTTTTATACAATTTTAAAGGTTACACTCCATTTACAGTTATTACAAAATAGTGGCTGTATTCCCTGTGTTGTACAGTACATCCTTGTAGCCTACCTTAGGTAGCTGTTCTAATGAGCATGTAGTGGTTCGGTATCTCCTTGTGATTTTAACTTGCATTTCCCTGATGACTAAGGACTTTGAACATCTTTTCATGTCCTTATTTGTATATCTTCTTTTATGAAGAGTTTGTTTAAATTTTTATCTCTTTTATTAGGTTATCATTATTATTCGGTTATAAGAGGTCCTTATATATACAAACTAGATACCAATCTGTCATATTATAGGCATGGCAAATATTTTCTCTCCATTTATTGTGTGTATTTTCATTTTGTTAATCGTGTCTTTTAAAGAGCAAAAGATTTACGTTTTGATCAAGTCCAATTTATTGAATTTTTTCTCTTACAGTTCTTTTATTCCTGGAATAAATTCTAATTGGTAATGATGTGGGTTTTTTAATGTTGTTAGATTTGATTTATTAAAATTTTATTAAGGATTTTTACATCTGTGTTCAGTCTATGTTCATGAAAGGTATTGGTCTGTAATTGCCTTGTCATTTATCCAATTTTAGTAAAAATTCAGTTTGAAAGTGTTTTCTTTCTTATCTTTGCCTACCCCCAAAGTTTCAGAGTTTCTCCTATATTTTCTTCTAAAAGATGAATAGTTTTAGCTTTTATATTCAAGTCTATTGTTTACTGTGAGATAATTTTTATATGTGTTATGAAATAAGGGTCAATGTTCTTTCTTTTCTAGGCAGTTAACTTGTTCTAGCGTCATTTGTTGAAATGACTCCACCCCCTCCGTTGAGTTGCCTTGGCACTTTTGTCAGAAAACCAGTTGACCATATAAAGTGTAGATCTATTTTGGATTCTATTCTGTTCCATTGGTTTGTAGGTCTATTCTGTCCTCCAGTACCACACTGTCTTTATTATTATACCTCTATAGTAAATCTTGAAATAAAGTAGTTTAAAACCTCTGTTCTTTAAAAATTACTTTGAAAATTCTGGAAACTTTGTGTTTTGATATTAATTTTGGGATAAACTTGTCAATTTTTGCAGGAAAAAAAGGGGGGGGTGACTTGCTGAGATTACTTTGAATCTCTAGCTAGGTTTGCATAGAATTGACACGTTAATGATATTGGCATCTTCCAGTCTATGAACCTGGTATGTCTCTGCACTTCTTTAGGTCTTTAACTTCTCCCAGCAGTATTTTGCCATTTTCACTGTAAGCTCTTACACATTGTATTAGTTTCCCAGAGCTACTGTTATAAATGATCACTAACTGCTTGACTGAAAATAACAAATTTATTGTCACTGTTCAGGAGGCCAAAAGTCCAAAATCAAGGGATTGGCAGGTTGGTTCTTTCTGGACACTCTGAGGGAGAAACCATTCCATACCTAGCTTCTGGTGTCTGCCAGACATCCTCGGCATTCCTTGGCCAGTTTCTTGCCTCTGTTTCTCCTGGTGTTCTCCTTCTATGTCTCAGTGTCTTCTCCTTTTCTATCTCTTACAAGGATACTGTTGTTGGATTTAGGGACCACCCTCATCCAGGGTGATCTCATCTCAATATTTTTACCTTACTTACAACTGCAAAGACGCTTTTCCCCCCGAAAAGACTACATTCTGAAGTTCCAGGTGGGCATATCTTTTAGGAGCCACAATCCAACTCACTACACACATATTTTTGAAAATTTATTCCTGAGTAGTTTATGTTTTATACTGCTCTTATAAATGGATTTTTAAAATTTCTTTTCCAATGATTTGTTGCTAGTGTATAAAAATATAATCAACTTGTATGTGTTAATCTTGTATCTAGTGATTTTACTAAATGCAGCTATTAGTTCTGGTCATTGCTATGTAGATGCCTTTAGGATTTTTTACATCAACAAGCATGCCCCTTAAAATAGAGGCAATTTTACTTCTTTTTCTATCTATGCCTTTTATTTTTCTTGCTTTATTATAAATTGCTAGGATGTCCAGTGAAATGCTGACGAGAAGTGGTAAGCACAGGCATCTTTACCTTGTTCCCAATCTTAGGGGAAAATAATTTTATAATTAACTATCAAGGATGACGCTGACAGTAGGTTTTTTATAGAATGCCCCTCATCGGATTGAGAAAATTTATTTCTATTCCTAATATGCTGAAAGATTTTTCTTTTTTTTTTTGTCATGAATGGGTGTTGAATTTTGTCAAATGATTTTTCTGTACCTATTGAAATAATAATATGCTTTTCTCCATTTATCCTATTACTATGGTGAATTACATTGATTGAATTTTAAATGTATCAATAAAACCAATATTACATTCCTGGAATAAATTTTAATGGTACTGATGTATTCTTATGTTGTTAGATTTGTTTTATTAAAATTTTATTGAGGATTTTTACATCTATGTTCAATCTATGTTCATGAAGGATTTTGGTCTGTAATTGCCTTGTAATTTATTTATCCAATTTTGGTAAAAATTCAATTTGGAAGTGTTCTCTTTTTCTCTATTTTCTGGAAGAATTTTCTAAGATTAATTTTATTTCTTACTTGAATATTTGATAGAAATCACCAGTGATACCATTTGGGTCTGGCATTTTCTCTATGGAGAGGTTTACATAGTGAATTTAATTGCTGTAATAGATATAAGGCTATTGAGATTTTCTGTTTCACCTGTGTCAGTTTTGGTAAGTTGTATTTTTCAGTGAATTTTTCAATTTTATTTACGTTCTAACCTACTTACTTTTATTTATCTAACCTAGATATTTTCTCTTCTGTGAAACCTTCCCTGATACCTCCAACAGAAGTGATTTCTCATCCTTTGTGCCACGACTTTATCTAGTATCATTTGTCCTCTCCACCTTCCTTTGAGGTGGTCTGTTCATATATCTCTTCCTATACTAAATTAAGAGCCCTGAAGTTCGATGATTGCATCCTATATATCTTTGAGTCTTTGCCACCTTTTATGGTGCTTGGCACATAATAGATGACCCTCCATCCCAATTTCAGTTATCAAATTATTCCATCTGTTGTTGTCTAATTTATAGTTACACAAGCATGTGTCTAATTTCCCTAGTAGACAATGAGCATCTTTTGCAAAAGTGGCAAGTATTATTCAATGTTCATATTCCTTCTATGTCTTACATTTAGAATAATTTTTTAAACTATTAAATTGAATAGACGCTGCACAGTATAGAAAAATCAGTATTCTGTGAACTCAGAGAAGAGAGGTTAAATGGAAACTTGGAAAGCTCGCATTAATAAAGGAAGAGAAATAAAGGAACTAACGTTTTTGAGCACTTACTATGTGCCAGACATTGTGATCAACAGTTTATATTCCTTATCTCATTTAACCTTAAAATAATTAGGGATAGAAGATGTTATCATCCTCATTTTACACATCAGGAATCTGAAGTTCAGAAAAGTTAAGTACTTTGCCCAGGCCCACAAGGTTATTAAGTGGCAGATCTGGGTTTCAGACCCAAGTCTGAATGATCCCATCATCCATGTTCTTGGTTTCAATCGTACTTTTGCCCATTTGGTTTTCAGCAAGACACTTGATGGATTTTCCCAAGTTCCCTTTAAACTTTGCTAGAGTAGAATATTCTGTGGTCCCCCTAAATGAGCATTGGAATCATTGTAAGTTTAGGAAAACTACAAAATATTCCCTGGGTACATGTTCCACCTATAGCATGAAATAGACAGAAGAAGCATAGAAGATCCAAAAGAGACTTATCTCAAAGTATGCTGCATAACTCCCTGTGGTCTTCCCACTACTCTTCATCAGCCTGTTTTCTACAACCCTGTCGTTCTTTTGATGATATCAGTTACCACCATTCTGGCTAATTGGAGGCATCCTTGGTTCCTGAGTCCCTACCCATTAGCATAAGGGAAATTAAGAGGCCAAGACCATGATAACTCAAACAATTTCCATGACTTGATGTGAAGGAAGAGGATCTTTCCTGACAGCTGATCTTACCTTTATGGATGTTTCATATTGGTTCTGTTTAGAAAGATCTGTGGGCTATTTTGTGCAATGCAGTCCTTCTCCTTATGCCTTGGTAGAAGATAGGTCAAACACCAGATCCAATCGTATAGCGTCTCTGCTGCTGCCAACTGAGATGTTTCTATCTTCAGTCTATTTTCTCTCTCAACACAACAGTACTCTGTAAGTCACCTAGATCTGGATTGCCTATGATAACGCAGCTCTTCCCAAGTAGAAAAATGAATAATGCACCATTTTACCAATACATCTTAGCCAAAGAACTGGGACGGGAAGGAGTTTTTCTGTGATTTCAGCCTGTCAATTGAAACAGGATGTTTCTGAGGTCTTCCCAATGTGAAAAGAATAAAAAATAACAATAATAGCATTTGTTTATTTATTTGCATACGATACTGTGGTCAGGAACTTGCTGCTTCTCTAGGGAAACTGTTTGCAGCGCATCATTGAGGTGACAACTTAGCAATTCACACTGATCATTCCCTGTGGTCTGCCATGGTGAGGGTGATGCTTTCGTGTATTATAAGCACCAGACAAAGGAGCTGGATCAATTCTCTCTCTTGAAATTCTAGTCTTGGTTGGAATAACTCCCTTAGGCACCCACAGCTCTAGGTTTTTTCTGACTAAAAAGTGTAGCAAATCTCTCGGAGCTGTTCACATTAGGAGAAAAAAGAATCTAAAAAGCATCCCTGCCTTTTAAATGTCAGAGATCAACATGGGTATCTTTCTTGTTTTAAGGAGTAGATAATGGCTTCTTTGTGGTCTGAGCTTCAAATTTGTTGAGGAGAGTATGTTGTTGAGACTTAGAATTAATAATGTTTTTCATGAAAACCTGAATCATGATATTCCACATGGAGGTAAGAAAGAAGAAAATGACATAAAAACGTGACCCCTTGGAAGCTGTTTTCAGTTGAGATTTTTGAGTAGGCAGTTGAAATCAAGGGAAATATAGGCAGAGTAGGAGCTGGGAAGAAAAGAAGGGCAGAATGTAACCACTTTTTCCGTCCCACCTAACACTATGCTTAGGCAAAGCACAGTCCATAGGGGAGAGTGTTTTCTAAAATCTTGCTGAATAAATGAAAGAAATGGATGGATAGATGGATGGATGGATGGATGTGAAGTTCTGAACTTTCTTACATGGTAGCTTCAAATTGTGGTGGTTTTGTTGTGTTCTATCTGGGTGCTGCCGAAGCCCAAGAAAGACCTTCCTATTTATTAGATCCTAGAAACTGAACATGCACTCTTCACTGCCTGGACAGGACCAACTTCTGCAGTTCTCTTTATCCAGAGACAGAAGGGACCCTCTTGCCTGCAGCTGGAGTACTGTTGCCAGTTTCAACAAAGAACCTATAATATATCGCCTAAGGAAACAGCGTTTCCTCTTACAATGTTCAATCTTGGCTCCTTTGCCATGAGGGGCGCTGTTCTTAGAAACGTCCTGCAGAGACTTTCCTATTAAACCAGGATGCAAGTTGCATTGCTATGTAATTCCCCTGCTGAGGCCCTATGAAAGGAATGAGTCGGGACAGATACAGCAAGATGTTAGGACACATTTCCCCATCCTTCATCCTGCACGACACAGAGGTGAACTTGATTTCAACAAGATAACCCAATTCTCAGCATGCTTTTCTACCCACTTTTACCCATAACACTTCCAAATTACTGTCTTTAATTCAAACTGTGCAGAGCAACGAGAAAATGAAAAGAAGATAAACTGGTTAGTCAAAAGTAAAATGGCATTTAATTAAAACTTAAGCTTGCAAATTCATGGAAAATAAAAGCATTTTGCTCAAAAAAAAAAAAAAAAGGCCGTGTGATTAAAACTCAGGGCAGCATCACTGTCCTTTTGTGGTTTTGAGTGTATTTCATTTGTACATTGGAAGTAGATATTTGTCATATTGTTAATAATCGCTCTACTAAATTGTTCACTCAGCCTTGCTGTCATTTTAACTTTTTTTAGTCCCAGGCTTTCATCTTCTTTCTGTACTTATGTTTCTGAGTGACGGTTTGTTCTCATAAACTTTCAATTAAAAAAAAAATTATTGAAGTATAGTTGATTTACAATGCTGTGTTAATTTCTGCTATACAGCAAAGTGATTCAGTTATACATATATTTATATTCTTTTTTATGTTCTTTTCCATTATGGTTTATCTCAGCATATTGAATATAGTTCCCTGTGCCATACAGTAAGGACCTTGTTGTTTATCCATCCTGCGTGTAACAGTTTGCATCTGCTAACCCCAAACTCCCTGTCCATCTCTTCCCCAACCCCCTCCCCCTTGGCAACCAACAAGTCTGTTCCCTGTGCCTGTGAGTCTGCCTCTGTTTCCTAGATAGGTTCATTTGTGTCACAATCCACTTATTTCACTAGGTATCTTTATTCACTTAAAGTGAAGAATCAGATTGTGATTGTGTTGTAAATAAGTCAGCTCTTTCTTTCACTTTCATGGAAAAGCTGTGGATGCTGAAAAAGAATGGAAAGAAAGAAAAATTTGGCTAGTCTCTTATGAACTCAGCCATTAGAGTAAGTAGAACTAACTCTGAGGGGAAAAAAAGAAGAAAATGGAAAAGGTGTTTTCAGAGCTTTTAATTGAAGCCCCCCAGTGTCCCCCTTCTCTGTTTCTTTCTACTACCTTTACCCGACCCCTGTCCCACAGTCAGAATCCAGGGCACAGGCCAGCTCAGAAGCTGAAAGGAGAATAAGAGGCAGGCTCTGGATTATCCTTCCCCAGTAATCTTGAAAGATCGAGGCCAAAAGACTCTGCCTGGAGGAACTCCTCTTTACATTTCTAAAACTGCATCAGGGAAACTTCTAAATTGCATCAACGATCCTAAAACCTTTATAAGTAAAGAATTTTCTACACTTACAAAACTTAATCTTGTTGGGATCTTTTGCGGTAGAACATGATGAGGAGAAGTAAACATCCCCTATATTCTGATGTATTGGGCATGCTCTTTGAAACGTTGGAGGGACTGTTTGCCAGAAAGTCTTGGCAGTTTTCAAAGATGGCTGGCCAAGTCATAAGAGAATGAGGAGAAGAAGAGGTTTATGTAGAACTGAGTCCAGCATTGTGTGTAAAACACAGGTTTCAGTGTAAAGAAATCTGTTGCCTAAAAACCTTGGGAAATATATCATCCTGACTTGTCTTTATTACATAGATACCGCACACAAGTAGCCTGTTCTTTAAAAAAAAATTTTTTTAGAAGATAAGAATATAAGAAGATAAAGATGGTCCTAAAGAAACAAATCTCTTTATTTTAATTTTCTTTTCCTTTTCCTTTTACATTTAAGAGTTAAGACAACATTTCAGCAGAGAAATGTGGAGAAGGGTAAAGGAAAATCAATAAAGTTATTCTGTGACTTTTCCAGGAGGGAGGTGTGTTAATTGAGAATGGCTTGCTTGGCTATATATCAAGTCCAAGGAGAGCAGGAGTTGATTTTGAAACAGATTTCCAAGCTAGACTGAAAAAAAAAAAAAAAAAAAATATATATATATATATACACACACATAAATATGTATATATGTATATGTAAGTATGTATATAGGTATATATACACATGTACATATACACACATATATACATACATAGATACATAATTCTATAAGAATGGTGTATTGTGTGTGTTAATACTATCATATATATTTTAATATATATTTAAAATGTGTAAGTATATATGCACACATTTAAAATATATGTGTGTCTGTGTGTATATGTATATATACACACACATTTAAAAAGTAGATAAGGGTAGTTTCTTTAGATAAATAATAATACCAGACAAAAAATTCTTCTCACAATGTTTTATATACATTGATTTGGGTCATTTTACACTTTATAAGTTTCTCTTATAAGTCTTTTGACTCCTAAGGAAGGCATTGGTTACAAGATCCTAAAATGAGAGAAAAAGGAATGTAAACCAAATTTCCTAACCCCAGGCCAGTGGAAGTGTCTGTGACCACAAGAAATCTTCTGAAGAGTATCTGTATCACTTGTGTGGTCACTTTCTGTAGTGACCACATTACAGGAATTTTTAGCAGGTGTGATTTTAGCATGAAAGTCGAGGCGGCCAGGAGACAGTTCTGCTGGGCTGGGGTGCCATGTTCTCATGTTTTATCGGAAGCAGTGGTGGTTTCTTCATGGACAACATAATTGGATGGAGACAGGATACCTGGGAGTCAGGTGTGACTTCCCCTTCACAGTGTGATCCTGAGTGAGTTATCCATCCTTTCTGAACTTCAGTTTCTTTGACTATGAAATGGAATGGATACTGATTCTTGCCCCTTTCCAACAACATGCTTTCTTATTGCCCAAGAATCTTGTCAAAATTTCTTTGTTCCACTCAATGATCAGGAGATTTTGGAGACAAGTCAATGGGCATCCCCTTCTCTCGACCCAGTCTAGTATGGTGAATCCCCCCATACTGAGACTCTTAACATTTTTCTTCTCTTGTTTTGTATATTCAGACTTTAAATTGTTTTTAACATCAGCTAAGATATTCCCTTTCTTTTCTAAATCCAAATCCCATGTATATCGTAACCATTAAGACAATATTCTTGTAAGGTAATAGAATCTAGACAGCGAGAGGGACTAGGCAATTCTAGAATTTCCCTGGAGGGAACTTCAGAATTCATCGAATCCAGTCCTCTCATTGTATAGTTGTGGGAGCTAATGATCTGAGAGGTGAAATGTCTTGTCCGAGGTGACTGTGACAAAGGTAAGCAGAGGACTCATGTGTCTTTAACTTGCAATTCTATATTCTTTCCATTGGTTCAACTGTCTCAGGACCACTATAACCAGAAATAGAACCTGAAGTTCAAGAAAGCAGACCAGACAAGGGTGTGTAAGTCTTTGATTTTCCCCAGGGCCAGATTCCAACTCTGTGTGCACATCTTGGCCAGCAGGGCTTTAATATCCTCACGGAGGATGGAGGATTCATGGTTGCCAGAGCCTCTTCTTTGCCCCTTCTTGTCCCATAAGACCCAGCCCAGAAACTGGATCCAATTGAACTCCCGCCTTTCCGTGTTTATTATGGACGTGGTTGCGTGTGCACTTTATCCTATAGTTCTTAAATTTTATCTTCTAGTTGACTTTCCTCATTTTATATTCAGCACTTACTGAGAGTTTGCCTTGTGACAGTCATGGTGCAGTGGGATAGATACACACAGTATGCACCACAATCACAGTGCAACAGGTCCTGAGTAAGATCTTCTCACAGTGCTGGGGGCCACTGGGGAAAGAGAGACTGAAGTCATCCAAAGGAGGCAAGGAAGACAGCAGACGGGGTGTTAATTCTCCTTTCTCATCAGCACAGAAAAGTTCATTCTCTGCAGTGGTATTTTCCAGACTAATCTCTCCCTTGTTTTCAATAGAAGAGGAGGAATATGTGGGATTTTTCCCCCACCTTCAGGTCCACTCAGGTCTTACCTTGCTTGTTCTCTGTGAATTGTCTGAACAGAGCTGTTTCCTATTTCCTGATCCTTCAATCATTTCTTACTGCGCAGTCAAAAATAGTCATCAGGGCTCCGAGATTTTATATATATATATATAGATAGAGAGAGAGAGAGAGAGAGAGAGAGAGAGAGAGAGAGGGAGAGATGGTATATGGTTGGAGGGAAGATACTGTTCACCAAGTATGTCCTCCCCTACTTTAGTTTTCTGATCTGTTTTCTCTGTTTACTTTGCTTTTAAAAAGACATTGACAACTAGATACCTAGATGTTTCCGAGAAACACCCAAAGCATTATTAACATTTTAAATAGAATCTAAACACCAGCCAGATTTTTTGTTTAATTTTTGAAATTCTTTTTCTCCTTCCTTACCTTAGAACGTTTTTCTCTTTTCCATACATTTTAAGGTATGGATTCTGAGTCACTAAGCTCATGGCAGGAGAGGAAAATCATCAACTAGAGGTTGCTTGTCTCTGTATCACTAGTTGATAGGTCTGTGTTACATGACGTTATGGCCCTAGACTATATTAAATTCCCAGAAACGTACAGAATGAGCGGTAATTTGTAAAGCACCAATTACATGGCAGGCAGAGTTCTAAGCACAGTAGAAACAAACTCAGCACATGTGCAGGTAAATCCCTTGCAGAGGCGGGCATGTAGACCCCAAGGCCTATAAACTGAACAGTCCAGCAGTCTTGGGGTAGATAGTCAAAATATCACAGTGAATCTTTAAAGACCTAGGAAGGCCGAAAGAATCTACTCAACCTCCCCTAGTTTGGGAATGCAGGTTGGCCTCAAATTGTAGTTGGTTTGCTCTGGGCCAGCCTGCATTGGAGGCACCATCCAACATTCCTGGAGGGCGAAGCATCAGACCGCAGAAGGCGAGCCGGCTCCCTCTGACTTAGTTTTCTGTGGTCCTCATGTCATTGCTCGTTGTAGCATGGAGAGACTCCTTGAGAAGTGTTGGACGTGCCAAGTTGAAAATCTCTGAGGTAGCAGTTTCCACCCCTAAATTATTCCTCGGCTTCTTCCCAGAGCACTCCCTATTCATCGCTCTCTGTTTTCATCTCAGCAGGAATTCTGATACTGCCGCTGCCCCTCAGTCCCCAAAACGTGTTTCAAAGTGTTTCTGTATTCTTTTAGTTTTACTAATTCTGCACGCTCAGTGCTTTTGAAACTCATCTATTTTACAAATGCTCAAGTAGACATAATCGTATCTTTTGGAAGCCCTTCCTGACTGCGCTGTCGGTAGTTAATAATGGGGGAAACCAAGGTGCACAGGGCATGATAATTCTTAACGATACCTTGGATTTACACAAACTCACTCTGACTGAACTTGCGGTGGTTCATTCTCAACAGCTGGGTTGAGAGACCTAGATTCTATTCTTGGTGCTCTGAGCACCTTCTTGGGGAAATGTACTGAGCCACGAATGGCCTTGGTTCCCAACTATGAAAGGGGAATAATGACATGAGGATATTTGCTTCCCCCTCTCCTCGTCCTAAATCTTTAGAACTTAAACAGCTTTAAAAGATCCGAAAAGTCTGAACGTGAAGAAGGAGTGTGTCTTAACTTTATGACTATTAATGGAAAGGTGAGGGGCAGTATTAGGAGCTTGACTGGAAACCTTGAAATCTGAATCGTAGTTCAATCTCTTCCTGATGATGGGTCATTGCCCTGGATAGATACCTCTCTCCTTTATAGGGAGAAAGTACTGTATAGTACAAAATAGTATACTGGAAAGTGCTGAGAGATCCAGAACACAATAAAAGGGGCCCCGTCTTCTAAAGAGCATGACTTTGGTCAGCAAAGATGCCTCTAAGAACCATGGCATCCTTAGGACCGAATGTGAGATAAGAACTCTTGACTTCCAAAGCTTTACCGTTCCCCCACCTCTCTCCTTTCCCTCACAACCTCCAGGCTTTGTAGCAGTTTCAAAAACTATACAAACTCAAGACCAAGTCCCTAGCCTGTATCCTTGGTGGCATATCATCTCTAGACTCTCAGCCTAGCCATCTCAATCTTCCAAAGTCTCAGCGTGTGGAAATATGCCTCTTTTCTTGCCAGCCTAAACCTAATGACTGAATAGCAGGAAGCCTAGACCAAAATAGAACTTGGCTCTTAGATGACACACAGAAGCCAAGAATAATGATCTTTATAATGTTGGGTTCGATTCTCTTACTGTACAGGTAATAGGGATCTCACCTTTTAGAAGGGTCTTGATCCTCTCCCTCTCTCTCTTTCTCAGTTTACCCACTATTAACAGGAATGAAAGATTTTCTCTTCTATTTTTCTAGACCCTAAAGGCTATTGAAACGTACTTCCTACAAATTGGGAGAGTCGGGCCACAAGGCAATGGACAGTAGCTTACCTTTCAGAGAACTTCACAAACCACGTGGGTCCATCGGATAAACTCCCTTCTGTGGAGTTAAGCTAGAAACCTGGAAAAGTCCTCTGAAACTCACCTGATGAGGCATAAGGAGACAAGAGAATTATTTTATATATTTATATCAAACAATGTTGGTAAATATATATACTGAAGGATTATCTCACCATTGATTTCCCCTAATATCCTAAAAGGCTAAAGGAAAGCAAAACAAAATTTTTTTTTCACTGAGCCCAAATCCAACTCTTTAGCTTGACATTACTCGGTCTGAGACCCTTGGAGCTGGTGTGGGTTTAAGGTATAAAATCTGCCAGATGACTCCTTTTGTGAACTACAGATTGCCTGTACCAGATACTGCTCCCTACCAGTCCAAAGTGTCATTGCTTTAGGAAAAGGGCATTGCTAACCAAACAGTGCATAACTAAGCTTCCTCTTCCTCACCTTCCTAGGAGGAACAGTAAGGAGTGTTTTTGTCAATTGACGAGGGACTCTTGCCAACAGAAGTTAGATAGTTCACATCTAAAGCACATTTAGAGTTTATGGGCTGGAGTAGACAAACTCCATCCAGCTCTCCCGTGAGAGGTGCCTCAGGCCCCCAAGGATGCATCTTTAGAAACTGTGTTCTGGGTTAATATCATGGAAATGACCCCAGCCTAGTGAAGATTGTAACTGAATCAGTGGTGCCTAAACCCTGAACATGCATGGACGCCTGTCGAAGGACAGATTGAACGCCATCCTATTCCCCTTGCCCTCTATTCAGAGACAGGGATTCCGCACAGATGAAGACCAGCAGAGAAGCTAGCCTGCCTGGGATACCACTTATACATACTTAAATATTCTTTCCTTAGGCAAAAGAAGGAATTATCGAATCTTTTTGTCAGAAGACACATTATGAAAAACCCTGGAGCCTTTAGGTCCAATGGTCATGAACCACTTCGAGCTTCTCAACCTCTTTTTCTGAAATGAGGGCATCTGAACTGGGTTGCCAGTCTCACATCTAGACTTACCCACACCCTCTGAAGTGTAAGAGATGTCTCTCTGCACGTAGCTCAGAAGAGTCCTTTATGACCATGTCATCCTGGATGCTTTATCAGTTGATGGTACCTCCTAATCCCCAGAGCAGTGAGATTTCAGACAAAGTACATCTGGCTTCCAACAGCACACCTTTGGAACTTGTAGAATAGATGAAACAGACCAATTTGCTCTTTTCCGAAAACACAAACATGAATATAAGTGGGACCTCTGCCAGAGTATCGTCATGGACAATAAGGCTGCAATTCACCATTTATTAAACGCTACTTTTCTGTAGCATTTTACTAAGCATTATTCCCAGGGTTATTCAGACATGAATCCCCCCTCTCCAAAAGTTACAATCAAAATCACATTTACGTGAGTGTGGAAGTTTATTCAAAAACTGGCGAGCTCCTGCTGTGTGCCAGGTGCTGTATACTGGGAATACAAACGTGACCATGTCACAGCCCCTGTCTTCATTCACCTTCGAGTTTGGAGGTGGAGATAGCATAGTATTTAGGCAGTGCCAGTACCACAGCATCTTCTCTCCTCTAGCTAAGGAAAGCACACTGCCCAGCACAGGGCCTGACATATAGTCAAGTCAATAAATATTTATTGAATAAAATGAACTAAATGAAAAAGAATGAATAAATGCTAAGATAAAGTGTAGGGTGCTATGCAAACTACATAGAAGGAGAAACTAGGCTAGTTTGAGAGGGTTACCTGCAGAAAGTGTCACCTACTCTGAGACAGGCAATAAAAGAGTGTACTGATGCAAAGGAAAAGATCATGCTTATGGAGTTAGACCTGGGCTCAAATCCTAGGGGCAATTCCAGACCTTACCCTTTGCATCTGTAAAACACTGGTGATGGCTTTCAAGGCTGTTTTGAGGATTAAATGAGATACTAGTTATCCGTGAGTGTCTGGCACATTGAAGAACCCCAATAACAGCTTAGAGGGGTCACAGAGCACAGAATTGCAACAGTAAAGCAAAAGTACCTAAGTAGTAAGGTTAAGAGCACAAGTATTTTGAGGGTCAGAGAGCAATACTAAGCTTAAAATCATGGTGGAAGCAAGGGAGAGGTGCTACCTCTTTTAGTCTCCCAGCCCACGCAAGGGTGGAGGGGGCAGGTGACTTGTAGAGGTTTGTCTTCCTCCTCAGAGCCATCCCAGAAGGCTTTCATGTTCAGCTTTTAGCTACAGGACCAGGTATCACCTTCCTGTCGCTGTTCACAGTATGGTAAATACCCTTGCAGGTAATCACATGGTCTTAGGATATTGTGATGTGTGGAAGTGATTTGTGTGTGTGTTTGTGTGCACACACATGCATACATACAGAAAACTATAATTTTTACCTTATGTTCTCGTAATAATTAGCTTCTGTTGCTTTTATCCTCAATATCACAAATATACCAGACTCCCTTCCTCTGTTCTTTCCCCCACCCATGTCCATCAGACCCTTTCCCACTACATTCATGTAGTTAGATCAATTAACACACACACACACACACCCTATTCTCTACTGGCTTCAGCTCTTTTTAGGTGACCTTTTGGGAAGTGCCCTCAGATGCGTTGGCTTGTTGGCTATGTTAATGTGGTTGGGGAAAGACTGGGTTGGGGGAGATGCCAGCAGCCGACTTCTGGTTTGAGTTTTCAGTCCAAGACATGAGATAGGACTGAATTTTAATATGACAAAAAAAAAAAAAGTCCGACAAGAGAGTGAGAGAGGCCAAAGAAAGGAAATGGTGGTGGCCAGAGATGAAAGAAACCCTAAGACATAAAAAGATTTTAGACCTAAAAATTTGGGGAGGGGAGAAGTAGAAGTGTTTAAAATGATGATGGGGGAGGGGAGGCAGTTGATTGGGCCTTTGAAACCATGCCAGGAACCAAGAGCCAGGGGCAGTGGCAGAGGAGAAGGCCAGGTAGGACAATTAAAGTGGAAATCTGGCTCCCTACAGGGCGGCATGGAGCAGGGCTACAGAATTTGCTGCAGTGGGAGGTGGGGCCAGTCTGGCACAGTCTGTGGGTTTGAAAGGAGCTGGGCGGGTTGGAGAATGCCAGTCGGCCTTTGTAGTTCTGAGCTCAGGGAGGGGGTGACAAATACTGGGCTTCAGGTCAGAAGCCTGGCTTGGGTGGCTTCTGGAGATATTTTCCCTCTGCTCCCAAACTCTTAAAATGAGCTCATCACACCACTGGCTTCCAATCACAGCATAAACACGTGTCCTGGAGGCCATCCTCCAAGCAGGGATTTCAGCAGTGGTACCTGTTGGCCGACTAATGGGGCCCTTTCCCTTTCCTATTCCCTAGAGACCGTAAACTGGGCTGAATACAATATCCTTGCATATTTCCCATCACCCTCCCAACCTGCTTCACATCTCCCAGACTCCTAGGGTTAATCCCCAAGACAACCTTGCTTTGAAAGAAAAAATGTGGTGAGCCTACTTGAAGATTTGGATCCCAGAGGCCTCTTGTCTGTCCTGCCTCAGCCAGACACCGGGCTCAAGGAGATGGACGTTTACAGAGGAAGAAGCAGTAAGTTCTTGTTGTTTGTTTTCAAGGCTTGATTGCTCTCCAGATTTAGGGTCCCTGAAAGCAATGGGCTTTTCTTTTTTCTTTTCCTTTCCTCTTCATTTATTCTTCTTCCTTTCTCTGCAGAAATTAATAATATCCTATCCTGCAGATGATTCATAAAAGCAGTGGCATTAGAAAGCGCTTCTTCGTTGCTGTTTGTAGCTCGGGTTAAAGATACCTAAAGTTGGTCTGTGTGTGCCTGTTCTCAACACTCTAATATTTGGAACTATATCTGCATTTGTGAAAATAATCTGCACTGCTGGTTCTTCTCCAGAATAAATACTACATAACCGGCTGATTGATTGTAATTGTGATGAATTTGTCCCAGGACTGGCATGGACGTCTTCTTTGGGGATTTTTGTGCCTATTTGCTGCTCATCAAAAGGGACGGCTAGACAGACTTTGGAGCGAGGGTGTGGTCCGGCTGATTCAGCTTCCTTCCCGGCCCATCTCTGACTCCTGCCTTCTGCCCCTCCCCTCCCAGCCTGGCTCCTCCGATCCAAATGAAATGGCAGGGACTTCCCTGGTGGTCCAGTGGTGAAGACTTCGCCTTCCAATGCAGGGGGGTGTGGGTTCGAGCCCTGGTCAGGGAGCTCAGGTCCCACATGCCTCCGGCCAAAAAACCAAAATATAAAACAAATGAAATGGCATCTACCTGTCTTTTCTCTTACCGCCTGTGTTCCACTCGGTCAGGTCGGAGACCACTCCCCGTAATCAAACTCATCACGTTTGTGATCTCAGCATATTTTCAATCCAGTTGAAATCTACTCCCTCAGCTTCTCCCGTCCTGGGATTATTCATCAACATAGTAAGAGCAATAATAATACTGTATTTAGAAGTTCCTTAGCACATTGCATCTCTGAGAGTCTTACAGATGTTATCTAATTAATCTTCACAACACCCTATACAGGAGCAGTAAATATTATTAACCGTAACAGTACACACACACACACACACACATATGTGCTAAGAACAGCAAAATAGTTCACTTATTTATCATGGTTCACTTGATATAGTAACTGGTATTTTTGAAACACCCATCATAGATACAATAATTAGAAATGTGCTTTTGTTAACAAAACCACTACCCACTTCTAGCATACCCTTGGGTACTAAATAATTACCCACTTTGTGTGGTTATCTAGCTCACTAATTACCCACAGAAATTGGGGTCAGGTGTTAACTGCTTGAAATAAGTATCCTCCAAAGACATGGCTGAGTTGTATAGAGAAAATGATGTGTTCATAGCAAAATTTTTATAAGTTACATATTTGTATATCTTGATAACCTGAGTGAATACAGACAGGGACAGATTAGCTCAGTGTGTGAAAATCATGCCGAACCATTGTTGCAAATATCTAGAGGTTTCAGAGAATCTCAGGAAATGTCATTCTCCGTCTATCTTTCCGTCTTGAGGATGAGTACAACCATGATTCCCATAATCTGGACTTCATATACAAGGACACTAAGACAATTGATGATTCTCCTTAGGAACGATTCATTTTGGCGTTACAGGGAGGCACCCAGTGAGTCAAAGATTTTTTTTTTGACAGCTCCACCCTTTATGATTATTCTAGCATGTTTCTTTTTCTCCATCAGTCTAGTGCAAACACCCTTTTAGCCAAATCTGAAAAAGATTCTAACCCAGTCTCCAACCCCTGCCAACCATCTCTTTCTCCTTCCCAATAATGAGAAAGAGGAAAAAAAAAGGTATTAAAGGAAACCCAACACCATGAGTGTAGGTCTTTCTCTTTTTGCCTCAATTTGTTCTCCTTTCCTCTCTCCTCCCTCTCCCTTGTTCTTCTCTCTGCATCTCCTTCTCGTTTGTGCTTTTTCTTCTCCTTTTCCTTGGCATCCAGCCGTGCTTCTGCAGGTCTCACAGTCAGAGACAAAGCACAATATCTGAGTTGAGCACAAAGAAACTACCTTTTAAAAACATCGACTTGGAAGAAACCTGCATCCTCAGCTACCTCCCTCCCTTCCTTGCTCTTTACAGAGCCCAGCATTATAGTTAACACAGCACTGCCTGTTGTCTGCATGATTCTAGCCACGAAAATTGGGTGAAGATGGCAGTATACCCACTGTGTGTACAGATAGGTAGAGACCCTAATTTTCGAGAGCTACCTGCTTTACAAAATCCTCCTGTAGCCGAGCTTTTAAGATGTGTACCCACAGAAATGATAGGATATGCTCCCTTGGTCAATTCAGAATGTCTTTCATTTTTTTTCTTGTGCCACTTTTTTTTTTTTTTTTTTGTCATCTGCATGATTACTTATCATGATCAAGGGACTTTAGGCTGATCAATGAAGTGTGCACAGAACTGATGGACGTTCGAGGAGAAATGCTTCAGGGATAAGGAAAAATGTCTGCAGTAGAAGCGAAGGGTTGGGATGAGCTACAGTCACTGATAAGTTCATTTCCAAATCCAAGGGAATGTAAGTGGTAAATTAGTACACACGGCAAACAGAGTCAATGCGTAAAACCCAGCCATTGAAAAGAAAGAGATTTTTAGCATTGTAGTCATCACATGCCTTAATAGAGTGTCTGCGTACTTTAAATATAGATTTGAATCACTGCTCTTTTATCCCTCTAAATGCCGATTTCAAAGAAGTCTTTGGGCATTGTTGACTTTCTGTCCATAAAGAAAACCCACCCAGCTTCCCCAAGTTACATCACCTGCACTCACACATGCGTGTGTGTTTTAAATGCCCATGGGATGTGGAACAATTAGGCAGAGATCTGCACTGTGGTCTCTCGTTTTCACTCCACCCCACCCACCCCCTTTTTTCTTCCCTTTTAGAAAATGTGATACCTGATCTCTGGATCTAGCGGGGCTGAGGATTTTTTTTTTTGTATTTGTATAACACAGTGTCTGGCCTTCCCCCTGACCTGCTGGTGTATTTTTGGTCTCATTAGTAGTCAGGCAGAAGCCTTAGTGCATCCGGTGCTGGGAGTCAGGGATGAGACACACGACAGCAGAGAGAAGGAGCGGGCGAGAGGATATTAGAAGAGAGGCTTGCCTCCAAGATATGGAAGGAAGTGAGAAATGACAGGACGACGGCAAGCTTTGTATGGAGGAGCCTGGCAGGGCGGGGGAGCCGTGAGGAGCGCAAAGTGGGTTCTCAGAAGCCCTAGAAGAGCTAAAGGTGATTAGAGGGGGATATTGATTCCTTACTCTGCCAGAGATTTAAGCAGGCATGCGAGGAATCTGCACCATGGTTGGCAAAAGGAGACCCATCGCCTCCTGTAACCAGACACTCGGGCTTTCCAGGAGCCCAGGGAGAGAACCGAGAAGAAAGGGGGCAGTGTGGTCTAGGAAAATTCAACTTGTCGCTGATTTGTGCCTGACGCTTGCTGTCCGTCAGCAGCCTCCCTTACAATCTTTTTTTCCTCTCTCTCCCTTTTTTTCTTGCCTTCTCCTTCTTCACTGAAGCCTAGGGGAGCCAGTAAAGATTAAATGTGCTTTCTCAAAGGCAGCCACTTCATGCTGCTATGTCGAAAGGGCCATTATTATTATGTTTTTAACAGTAAAAGAAAAAGGGAGAGAGGTTGAGAGAGAGAGAGAGAGAGAGAGAGAAGCTAGGTAGGATGATGACGGACTAGCTTTTCTGAGAGGAAAAGGAAAAGGGAAGGGAGAGAAAAAGGAGAGACCCTGAACTGAACAGAGGATTGTGCCTGCGAAGAACCTACAGAGGTGAGAAAAAAAAGTTGTCTTGAAGATGGGGTGGAGGGGGGGTGGGATGTTGAATAACCCTGTACAGAGGGAAAAGAGACATAATATAGCTGTCTTGCTCCTATGATTCTATTTTGTAAGGTGGGGGGAGGGGGCAGAGGGGGGTAGATCCTGGAACTTTAACGGTTTTTAGTTGCATATGGAAATATATACAAAATATTTAGCATTTTTCCTAAGTGCCCGAGGCCCCCTCCAGTGCCTTCCTTTGCAGGGGCTGCTTTGTCATTCTCTTTGACTAGCCATCCATCCACCTTGCTCAGGCTGGAATAAAAGAAGAAAAAGAAGGAGGAAAGGAAAGGAAACAGAAGGAAAGAAAAAAAGGGGAAGAAAAAAATTTTTAAAGAGTCATCTTCCCACCCACTTCCCCTCCCTTTCGTTTCATTTTTGGAGGCGGCACTAGGAGCCATCTCCGCAGAGGAAAGCCCAGCTTCCAGGCAGACGCGGGGAAGCGACGATCTATCAGGTACAGAGCCCGTAGCTGTCTGCGAAGATGGAGGGGAATTGTGCTTCGGATTCCTCCGAAATATTGGCAAACGGCTTCAAAGGATCCGCGGCGGGAGTGGGGCGGGGGAGATGCGCCTCCCCGGCTCGCGCCCACCCCTTCCCACTCGCCTCGACCAAGTGACAGCCTGGTGCTGGCTCGGGGTGATTTGGCCTTGGCTCCAGCCAAGCAGCTGATGTACAGGAGGCCCTTCGCAGGACTGGCAAAGTGCACGCTAAAGAAAGAAGGAGAAAATTTTGAAAAGCAGCCCTGGGGAGGGTTCTCATTCTTCGAAAAACATTTTTTTTTTGAATTTTTAACCTAATATTCTCAAAATTTGATCAGCCCCGTTCTCTCCCTCCACTCCCACCGAATCGCCCTTTTTAACCCCCTCTCTCGTCAAAGCATAAACTACAGAGTTACAGTCTCTAGATTTGGTGTATCGCTTCCTGCCCCCGCCTCCCCCTCCCTGCCCAGCTCTCAGTCCTCTATTGAAACACCTCGCCCAGGCAAGCGCCCTGCAGCTCACGTTTCCCCCCCTGGCCCGGACGGTGCTACTGGAGGCTGCAGCCCGACTCCACTTCCAATGGGTGAGTTTCAAACGCTCTTCGTATGTATACTTTCCAAGCCTCCAAATCCTACTGCTTGGTCTTCTCCTTCTCGAAACCTGATTTGGATGGTTTTGCATGCGGCATGCTCGCCCAGGGGGGAAGAGATGCCTCGGATTTTCTTTACCGTCATTGGTGCTAGTTGTAAATTAAAGCTTTGACGTTTAATCTTGATTGTAGACCGTGGTTTGAAAAACGTGGGCATTTCTGAGTCTATTCATATTGTTTTCCATTTTAGTAAACTCTTTTTGCCCAAAGCTTCAAAGAGTTTTCTCTGATAGACTGGCGATTGTATGTTCAGGTATGTATATGCGCCCACAGACGCTGCGTACGTTTGTATGTTTCTACTATACTTACGTGGAATCCAAATTTTGTGAAGGAAGGCAGCTTAGAGAGCGAGGGAATATCCTGCCACCTGTTTGTTGTCTTTTAGTCGTGAACCTCGAACAGAAATCGCTTGTCATTCCTGTTTTGCTTTGTTTTGTCTCAAGAAAGAACAATTTAGTGCGCTCCTCTCAATCCCTGAGACCCTAACTTGTGATGTTTACCGTTTCAATCCACGGGTTAGGCTCTTGGGAGCTGCGAGCCGTGCCTTTGCATCCTGGAAATTTGGTGGAACTTTTTTTTTCTCTGAAGCAAAAACAAAAGAAAAGAAAGTTTGTCTGAAGTGCTTGAGTGCACCTCTGAGGTTTTCATTGTTAGGTGGGATCAGGTGACCAGAAAAGTGGCAGCTCCTGGATTTCTGTTAAAGTAGGTATATATTGTGTGATAATAGCGTGTTGGCTGCGATGTGTACGCATGTTTATTATTGATGCCTGAGGCTTGTGGAACTCACCTACCCTGGTCTATTCCTTGAGAGCAACACGCAGTACTATCCGAGCGTAACAAGAACAGCTCAGTACCTGGTGGTTGACCTCAGAACCTATCAGCTGAAGTCCCAGCATGCCCCATGCCTCCAACTTTTCAACTCAACAGTTAATCTTAAAATTGTGCCCAATTAAAATGGGCATGTGGGTAGAGTATATATTCAGTGCCCACATATGTGTATCATATATGGCTGGACAGTGAACACACAGACACAAATAGGGACGAGCCAGTAGTGTGAGCTAAAATATCAGTAGGCTAAAAATTCCACTCTTGCTAGACTTACAAGAAGGATGGAATTTATGGTGTTAACAAAGATTAAATTTGTATTACTTGGCAACACTTTAAAAAATAAAATAAAAGGAGAGGTTATAGCTTCCTTGCCTGACATCTATTTTAAAATGTTATACACAATGAGTTTAAAAGTAATAAGGATTGGAAATGTATTTTCTAAACATATAAAAGGAAAGAAATAAAAGGAAATACATATTTTTAAACATATAAAAGGAAACAGCACACGCACACAATTATTGTATCACTTAGAAGTTATCAATACCTATTTTTTATTTAAAAATTAGAAAAAATTGATCAGGATTTATATAATCCAACGAAGTTATTTATAACACCAAACTGTGCAGTTAAAATTATCTTCTCTTAAGGTAATTGTTAGCATTACCTAGTTTGCAGTTTTCTAAAAATGTAACTTTTGATACCACAAGAATCTCGGTGATTTAGATCTATCTCATAGTTAGAGAAGAGAAACAGTAACTTACCTTTTCTTTGTTGTGAAAAATTCCAGTATACAATTTCATCTAAACCATTTTAGTACTCTTGAGCCAACACTTATCTTCTATTTTTGGAAAATACCTAAGTCAACCCTGACTTCAAATGCTTTCTTCTTTTAAAGACTTTATGTCGGTTATAACCTTGTTTTATACGTTGCCGAAGGTTAAGGAAACTGTTCTTTTCCTGCTTTTCTTTTTTTAAGTGTTTATTGCCATTTTAGTCATTGACTCCAAATCGTAGTCAAGAAACCATTTTGTATCAGAAAACTGAATTGAGAAAACGAATTGTGCAACAATTGCATTGTGCTTTTTGCCGAAACGTCCTAGTAGTTGTAATGTTTAAATATTACTTTCAAGCCTTTGATAGCCTGAATATGCGTCAGAGAAAAGAGCTATTTGATTTTCAAGTTATCTTTTGGTTTCTATACAATGGATTAATGATTTTCCCCCATCTTAGCTGATGTGCATGCATAGGCATTTGGAAATTATGGAAAGGCATATATTTAACTTATGGATATATAATTACCACTTGATTCATATCAAGTATTTGCCAAACATTTGGTGCTTTTCGAGGTCAAAATATAGCTGCATCTTATTCTATGAAACTGTATGCAGGGATCAATAAAAGCACGCTGGATGTAATTCTTCTGTGATTTTTAAATGATAACAGCATAGTAATTTAATACAAGTGATACAGTTTATATTGCAAGGCACTCTTTCGGGTTTTTTTACATGTTTTCACCTGGATTGCTCATGTCCTAAGGTTGCTATCATAGGATTGATCATACAGGCATTTAGGAGTGCGTAACGACACACGAGATTTTATATTTCAGCAGGGAAGTGCTTCAGTATAAGGGCAGATTTCTCAACACCCCTTCTTCCTCACCAAGCCCATCAGTGAAGTTCAGTGAAATGAATAACATAATTGGTGGTTGGTTCAATCACTACCAGTCTAGACTAGCCCAGACGCATCAATTAGAGGGGGCTGTCTTTTAAAGGGAGAGTGCCACCGAAACAAGCAGGGCATTATTGATACTGATCTTTAAAAGTGCAAATCCAGCTTGGCAGATAAAAAAAAAAATAAGGCAGGGAAATTGGGGGGGGTGCATTGCGGGAAGAAAAGAGAAAGAAGTGAACTGGAGCTTTCGGACACAGAAGGACAGGAAGCTTGAGAGAAAAGGAGAGGGGTCAGGAGTGAAATGCAATGCAGCACTTCCTTGCAGCACACAGTTACAATTCAGTTCACAGGGCACACTGGTTCACCGTATTTTTAACTAGATTCCCCCCCGCCCCACCTTTTTTTTTTTCATTCCTTTTTTGCCTCTGTTTCCAAAGAACTGCCAGCTTAAAACCCGTGCAGTTGGAAATTTAACAGCTCTAGGAAGCTCTAGAGAGAATAAAGCCAAGAGTAAGACGAACCAGCCAAAACTCCTTTTGCAACATTTTTCCCCAAAAGAAAAACACAGAAGATGTTTATTTTTCAAGTCTCTAATTCAACCTTAAAAAAAAAAAAATCAGCTGTACAAGTGAACAGGACTCATTTTAAACCCAGCACCTGGGAACTAATTTTATGGGCAAGACACCTTTAGGTAAACAGCTTATAGTCTTCTGCTGAATACAGTAAAATTATGAAGAATGTAACAAAAGGCTTTAGTAATTTGGTGGTTGGTTTTTCCTTTTCTCTTTTTCTTTTTTTTTTTTGGATGTATAAAGCACAGATGATTTAGAAAGCGTTAGGAGCACATCTAGCCCCAGGGAAAGAAAATGTTTGATTGGTATTAATTAAAACACTGCTAATATATTCTAATAAAATCAAATTTAACATTCTAAACTAATCCGCTTGGTATGTCAAAGGAAAAGAAAAGTATTATCTTATTTGCATCTCTGCAATCCAAATGCATTTGCTCATTCAGCAGAATTAATTTTTATCACCAGTCTGTTTAATCTCCTCACAGATTTAGCCAAACTTATTCTTTCAAACTAAAAAGGATCAGGGTAGGGAATCCATAAAGGTATTCGGAAGACTAGTGACTGTATTTAGTACCGGCTTTATTTTACGATTTTTTTTTTTTTTTCTCTTCATTCGCTGTAATGGGGTGTGGAGGAAAACGGTGAGTCTGCAGCGAGAATGATGAATGGTTAATTCTCCCTCTTTCTCTCCTACCTACCGGGTTATTTAGGAATTCCAGTTGCCAAATTATGTGAGTGGCCTTTATTTACAGGAGTGATGTTGGTCTGTTGATTAATACCTCACTTATTTCTAATTTCAGAATCCTATTTTTTTACAAATTCCTAATGAAAAAAAGGATCTAAAACCAGAGACCAATTTGCCTTTTCTCAATTATTTTCAACTGTAGGCCTCCTAAGAGAAAGTGGGAGGTGAATGTAAAATTTTTGTCACTAAGAACTGAGTTCTTTGTTTCCTTTTTAAGTCAAAATTTCTACAGAAAAATTCATACTTTTATGAAACGGCGAGTTTTACGCTCTTTACTGTTAAACTCTCACAATGGATAAAATTGTCCCAAAATGACATCATAGCCAAAATGTTTCTCCTCTCATTAGTCTCCCATGACTATGATATCATATGTAAATATGTGCCTCACACACGAAATGAATGGGCCATAAATACCAAGGACCACATTTGTATATTTCAAAAAAAAAAACCCCAAAAACGAGGAATTCTGCACACTCTCAAGGAGATGTAAACCCACTGACTCAACCACTGATGATACTGCCTCTTGCTCCACTGCCTTTTCCAGTTCTTGGATGTAAAAGAGCAATCGCAGTTCGGTTTCACATGTATTGTTCTATAATCCAGGCAATAAATGCTAATTAGTAATGCTCAAGGATCCGACCATTCAGAGTCATTATCATAATTTACTTCTTCCTTGTTAAAGACATTCCTTGCTGATTAAAAAAAAAAAAATGAAGTCGTCGTTTTACCACTGCACTGCAGTGGAAATACACTGGAGAGGTGTTCAAGGTATAGGAATATCGCTCTGACTGCATTTGAAGTCACCGACATGTGCCTCTTAGCTTATTCCAAATGGAATTGCAACTTGATTTTGAAAAAGAAATTCACGTCAATGCACAAAGTTTTGCATGTGCACCAGGAATGTATGATTGTATTTTACAAACCCCAAGGCTCCTCCTTCCCCGCCCACCCCCTTTTCTAAAACCACTTACTGAGCAGAACAAAGGAAACTGCTAACTATAGAGGCATCATTAAATATGAACAGCAACAGCATGATAAAGTATGTGATATGACAACATATTTCATTGCACAAAAGTGCAGATAATTAAATAATTCAATAGTAACCCTGGTTAATTAGCAGAAAGTTCTTTAAGGAGGACTCAAGAAAATGGATCCAATCAACTTGAATAATACGCTCCATTCTCCAGGATCACAAATATGTATTTGGTTATTTGATGATTGATTGATTGATACAGAAAGATGAGGACAAAAGCCTATTCTTCAAAACGGAGCTTTGACCTGGTGTCGTCTTTAGGACAAATTAGTCATATACTTTAACAGAGCAGAATTGAATGTAGGGCAGTCTCTGTTTTCAGTCCAAGGTATAATTTGCCATTCTCTTGCACACTTCTCTTTTAGCAGTTGATCTAAAAAATCATCAGTCCCTTAGCTTTTCATGTCATTGCCTCAGAATATGTATGGAGCCTTCCCCACATTTTCTAATGAGGCTCTTGTTTAAGTATTTTTCTTATTGCTTGAAGCAAATAAGGATCCTCTGCACAGAAGGGACAGAATAAATAACCATATGCTGAACATTATCTTTGGTGGACACCCCCCCCCTCTCGCTTTATCCATCAAGGTAATATTCCCAGTGTTCATTGTTCATTGGTCCTTTAAGGAAGAGCTTCAGTTTTTACATGAGGGCTGTAAGCACATTAGAGGAATAATTCCCTTTGGATACTATACAGAAGGAGCCACCTGCAAAATGTTGATGCTGTTATTGAAATCTCAAGTGGAATCAGCTTTCAAAAAATTAGATATTAGATACATCCGATATAATTTGCAATGTGTAATTATACTAATGTGCATATAGTTGTGTGTTGCTTTACACGTTGCCTACTTGAGATTTCCCCCCCCCCCTTGGGCATTTCTCCTCATTTGAAATGGCTCCTGAGTAGAATGTTTTTAAAGTCAGCTTTTATTTTTTTTAACTCCTTGTTAATTAGTATAAGAAGCAAAGAACTCTGTGTTCTCACGCAAGAATGAATGTGTCTGACCTAGATGTTGGAAACTCACGATTACTAAAAGGGTTAGCATTGTGGATACTTGCATTGTGCATAAGATATTTGCTGCTCTTTACTGATTGAGTCTTCATCTCGACTTTGGCAACTTGAAGTAATGGAGAGTGTTAGAACAGTAAATCGTATTCATAAGATATCTATTTCCTTTATTAGAATAACGAGATAAAATGCCAGGGAAATGGCCTTAG
This sequence comes from Stenella coeruleoalba, assembly GCF_951394435.1. Lineage (NCBI taxonomy): Eukaryota > Metazoa > Chordata > Mammalia > Artiodactyla > Delphinidae > Stenella > Stenella coeruleoalba. Next base: position 97,544,048 of record NC_137154.1, on the reverse strand, counting down.
GCAGAGATAATAATCTTAATTTAATCAAAGTAATCAAAATAATAACAAACAACTTCTTTCCTATTTTTCCTCCACTTTTCATGACACATGATGAATAACCAAAACTCTGCCTCAGGTCATTTATGCACTCACATCACTTTCCCTTTTGGTGTCTCAATATGGTGTCTCCTGGACTGGAGACCCCACCACACCAAGGAGCTGACCCTGAAGATCTAGCCATTAAGGCACGATCCAGGCAGAGCAACAGTGAGGGGATTGGTCAGCCTGGCACTTGGCACTTGCTGTGTGCTCAGTGGGTGGAGATGCTTCTGATATAAATTTGGAGAATCATCCCCATCAGATCACAGAGGGACCTCAAGCACGGCAATGCCAGGGTCCCAATTTATGCTTATACGTTCAGGAGACAAAGAGGATTCCAAGGGAGGCTCATGTTAAGAGGATACAAGATATAACTCATTCCAATTAAGTAGCCACAGGCCCCAAAGAAAGCTGATTTGTTAAACTTTTGACTCATAATAGACACCTGGAGTATGGTGCTTTGCATGTTTATACTATTTATTCCTCAAAATTCATTTTGCTGACGGGGTCCAGAGACATTATGCATGGGCTCTATCTATGCAACACCAAAACAATACGTTGATTTACTTTTCATCTGCTGATGTATGCGAGAGCTTTGCATTATTAGCTACCCAAAGGAGTCACACAAGAATTTTGTGACACGTCCTTCCTTGTTGCAGTGGCATTTTAGTTGATGCACGAGTCTCATACACATGTATCAAAAGCTTAGCACCCCACCCTCCCATTCTGTGTTCACAAAATAATAAATTCTAAAATCTGTAAGATGTATATTTAATTACTCATCCAGGATCAGTTTTGCGTGCTTGATCAGAACAGAAAAATATCTATTAACAATATTTAACAGTAGGGTATTTTACCGGTTTTCGGAAATATATATATATATATTATACCTGCCATCTAGAAAGAGAACCAACATTTTCAGTGTGTCCAGAGCGTTTAGTGCAGAAAGAGGGGTGTGTGGTAGTAAGTCCCTTTTGATGTACCTAACTCATTATGCATCTTCATTGTGCTAGCATAATGAAGAAGCTGACAGTAAAGGCTTTAGTTAATTTCAGGTCCACCTGCAAAGTATACTGCATTCATAACAACTTTTGTAGAATGAAAGAAACATTAATACAGCTCTTCCCAAATATCCTTGTCTGTAAAATAAGTGGGTTGGATTAGCTGGTCTCTAAACTCTTCTCCAGCAGGGAATTTTTGAAGCGATTCTTACAGAGGTATAAGAACAATTTCAGGACCCTTGAATCCGCAGTCTATTTGCACCAACAGCTGCCCTTTAAAGTTATATTTGATCCCACCTCCAGGCGCTGTACTTACTAACATATTTTGCCTTGATGCTAAAACAGTGAAGACTGAAGTTTCAGGAAGGGCAGGGACAGAAAAGAGGAACAGGCGAAGAATGAGAAAAGCTACACAGTGGGAGAAGGAATTTCTTGATCTGAGATCTAAGCCCATTTCCTTCAACATTAACATAGAAGAAACCCAGAGGAGCACCTGCCTTTCTATTTTAAGACCATATTCTTTAGTCCTTCTGCCTTCATTAATTGCTTGCAGTATCCTTTGGTTTTTTTCCATTGGGTTGACATCTTTGAGTTTCAGTTTCCCCTTTCTACTTGATGCATTTATATCATGTTAATATCCCCTTCAAAAGCCTACAGTTGTTACACCCTTCCCAAATTAAACCTTAACGTGTTCAAAACCTCCTGAAAATTGCCCCGCCCATTTTCTCAAACCACGCATAACCTCTTCTTGAATTAAGGGAGCCTGCTCTTCCAGGCTTCCAGATCTTTGAATACGCTCTCACCCAAGCTTTTCCTCTCTGCACGCTCTGCCTCTCCACCTCTTCTACATTTCAGAAACCTTTCTTTTCTTTCTCACTTTCTCTTCCTCCCTCCTGCTTCATCCTTTCTCTGTCTCTCCCCTCCCTATCTCCCTTCCTTCCTTCTCTCCCTCTTTCTTTTTCTCCTTTCCTTCCTCCCTCTCTCCCTTGTTCCCTCCCCTTCCTCTTCCCTTTCTCCCTCCCTCCTTCCTTCCTCCCTCTCTCCCTCCCTCCCTTCCTCTTTCCCTCCCTCCCTTTTGTGGTTCCTCTCATTCTTTCTTTCGGGGGGCACCATGTGTCATCCTCTGAGCCAGGCACTAGAAATACAAAGACACATACAAGGAATTGACATCGACTCCTAACCATTCTAGTGACTCCGTTCACTCCTACATTGCCAAGCACTGATGTGCCCTTACTTATTTGATTTTGCATGTAGTCTTTAGATTTAGTTGAATGTGTCCTTAATGTCCTGTGTTCTTTTGTTGTTTTCCTCCGTGTCCTATTTCAGTAAGTTGCCTGTTGGATAAACCTGAAGTTATTCTTACGGAGCGCACTCTCCCAGAGCGAGGATCGTGGTGCTCTCACACACTCTCAAGCAATCCTGTTGCTTGACTGATTCCTGAACAAGATGAACAATGAGCAAGCTCCGTTTTTCTGGTGATGCAGCATTTCACTCCTAGTTAGAAATAGCATGGCTCTCAAAGTATCATAACATTCCTCTATTTGTATTAAAGAGTCAATGTGATAACCTTCTGTGATGTGTTCTGTTATTTTTTTAGTCGTGTTGATGTCCTTTCAGCTGGTCCTATAGTCCCCCCTCCTCAGGAATGTCTCCCCAGTGAAAGGACACAGACCACAGAGACTGCTGTCCTGATGGACGCTCAAGCCGACTGTGAAGTTGAAACAAAGAAAGCGATCACCTGAAGACACCTCTCCTGCCAAGTGACACACCCACATGCTGCACCTTCAGCCAATAGAATCTCAGAACAAGAACAAGGCAAGCTTTTCAAGAAACAGAAACACTTAAGAATGACGTCTAGATTTCCAAGGAGCCGAGGACTTTTCCCTTCGTCATGTGTATTCCTGTTTGTATTTAAATTCTGTGTGACATTCATTTTTAAAAAACTTTTTTTCTAGTATGAATGAATATGCTTATTAATGCACCGATTTTTAAAATAGAAAGTTGTTCATGCCGGAAGTAAATTGAATGTTAGCCACACACCGAGTTTGACCTTCAGAGTGACTTAAAGAATATAAAGTTCTTTTGAAATAATGAAATAGTGGGAGGCGATCCAAAGGATAAAATAATGGTGAGAACTCAGACTGTGGCATAGAAATACAAGATCCCACTGACGCCAGCCAACCAACCAACCATTCTTTTTATCGGGCAAGCTAGGTTCTGTGAGATGTGGTCAGTGCCTCTGAAGAGTTTAAATCTAGTGAGGCAGAGGCACATAAACTTTTGAAAAGATAAGTAACAAATCAGGTCAACTGATAAGAGCAAAACCAAAACAAAGCCAAAGATATAAACAAGGAGCTCAGGGGTCACCTTAAGCTGGGCAAACTGGTCTGTTTAGGGAAGAAAGTTCCCAAAGGAGGAAAATACAAGATGAATCTTAAAGGCTGTTAAAGATTTAGATAACTGGAAAGGAAGGAGAAAATAGAGGCCTTTAGGTGGATGCAATAGTGTGAGAAAAGTCAGAGAGGAAAGCATCTACGTGGTGGTTTTAGGGAATTATGAATATACATGTCTTCTGCACTGCATCCCAGACTTTCAGTGCCAATGTATAGATATATATACGGTGAAGACTTTGCACACACACACTTCCCCCCTCCCTCCCTAGGGGTAGCCTAGAATTATAATCATATTTCTTCCATTAAAGCAACTGATAGGAAGATTTGTGATTTTTCTGTTAGCCTAGTAACAATGGATATCTATTGAGTTCTGACTACATGTTAAGCATTCTCTATGTTAACTCTCTTAAGCCTCACAACAACCTTGCCACATAGATGTTGTTTTTTATTCCCATTTTACACAAAGAAAACTGACTTTTAATGAGGTTAAGTAACTTGCCAAACTGCCACATACAGAGTTCACAATCAGAATTGCGACTGCAGAGCTCATGATCTAACGCGCTAAGTCACGATATTGCTACCAACGTTGTAATATTACCGCTTCTATATTCCTCGATATTTTTCTGTGGTAAATAAATAGCTATTTCCCCTTAATTAGCTTCTCACATTTTTCAGTTTTCTGGTTAAACTCACATGATGGAATGTATTTTCATGAAAGAAATTGAAAGAAATTGGGCAATAGAGTCTATCAGCATTTTAGACCTTTTTTTGGGAGGGGGCCAGACTCTGAGGAAACTGTTCACTTCGGTCAGCATGAAATCTCAACTACTTGAGAATAAAAATAGGAGGTGGGCAGAGCTTAAAGGTCCCTTTCTACAGATGTGATAAATCCATAAAGTTTGCGTGACTTACGGAAGATCACACGCTGAAGTGTAGCAGAGCTCGGTCCGGAAACCATGCCGCCCTCAGAGGCTCTTGAACTTCTCCACCCTGTCTAAATGAAGTGTGAGCTTGAATTTGATCAGTGAAAACATTCTATCTGGGTGATCAGGGAGCATTGTACCTAGTAGATTGCTTCAATTTTGCACCTCTTTGGCGTCTCACCTCAATGTGAAAATTAGCTAGCTACAAACTGACATCTTTAGTTCCAGAAATTGTCAATGGTCCATCCACAAAGAACACACAATGGCCCAAGTTACGTGTGCAACGTCTTCAATGATATTCTTAAGTTATTTGGCATTCTTAGTTCACCTAAACAAACCAGATCTTCCAATGAGCATTTTCTTAACCAATTTTATAGACAGTATATATTTGTAAGAGCTTCTGCATGAATATTTAAACACGACTGTTTCAATAGTCCTTATGTTTTTTGAAAATATCAATGGTTATTTGCTATTTTAATTGTTACTAACTCAAGGATACTTCAGCCATAAAAAACTAGAACTGAGGAAACCTCACTCTTCTTTACCAGCCCCTTTGCCTTCAGTTGGCATTTAGTAATGGTTAATAAAGTGGTCAGGGGCTTCCCTGGTGGCGCAGTGGTTGAGAGTCCGCCTGCCGATGCAGGGGACACGGGTTCGTGCCCCGGTCCGGGAAGATCCCACGTGCCGCGGAGCGGCTGAGCCCGTGAGCCATGGCCGCTGAGCCTGCACGTCCGGAGCCTCTGCTCCGCAACGGGAGAGGCCACAACAGTGAGAGGCCCGCGTACCGCAAAAAAAAAAAGAAAAAGGGATCAGCTGGAGAACACAGAAGTTCAAAACGTAATTTTGTCTTGAAGGAGTCAGTTAATCTGTGTCTACTTAAGGGCGAGCATCTAGATGTTTGGAAGGACCTGAATATTTGACTGCTGTAAACTTGCGCTTAGATATCTGGCATTGTCACACTTAGACCTCCTGGTGGCTCAGGTCGTCCTGTTTTCAAAATGATGGTCATTGGCCATATCTCACACAGTTCTCATTAAGTGAACTCATAAATAAACAGTTTTTTTTTTTTAAAGCATAGCCAAGCACAAAATGTGACTTTGTTGACATTTTATGAGACTTTGTCATATGTCCCCTGAACCCCCAATAAAAGCAGTGATGCATCAGCTGTGAACTCGTGTTGATTTCTTGGAAGAGTATGCTCTCCTAATTTGGGTGTTTTCACTAGTGTGTATCAAAGCTAGTTGCAGGATCTATGAGGAGCAAATGATCTGATATGGTGGGAAAATTTCAATTTAGAGGCAATTTCTAAATGATCCCATGTTGCCTTTAATAAGCAGCACTATCATTTACTCAAGTCAGAAACCAAGGTGTGATCCTTGTCTTTCCTCTTTCCACCTGTCATGGCCAATCAGGTAAATCTTTTTGGTTTTTTCTTCTTTCTGTCTTTAAATGTGTCTACTTCTCCCCATCCTCCAACTATTTAAGACAAGTCTCATATCACCTGGACTCCTGCCTCATGCCTTCAGTTTCTCCCTTCCACACTGCTAAGTAGCACCCAGGGAAATCTGTCTAAAGCACAAATATGATCCTATCATTCCACAGTTTCAAACTTTTCACTGGCTTCCCATTGCCCTTTAAATAGCATTGCATCTAAAACCCTTCCTATCCTGTTTCCTGGCCCCAACGTTCCTCTCTGGACTCATCAAGTATCACTGCTTTGGCAGGTTCTCACCGTACATCTTTGCCATTTCTTATCTTCTGAGTTTTCTCACACACCTACTCCTGCTTGGTACTCTACCACCCCTTCCAGACTCCATCTGTTGTCCTTCATGTCTCATCCTAGAGGGCGTTTCCTCTTGGAAGTCTTCACCCCAACCATCCACTACCCCTAAGACTAGCTTCTTCACCTGGGTGCTTTCATAGCCCTCTGTGCTTACTTCATATTAGTGCTTATCACCCAGATGATGGGAATTTATGTGATAGTCTCCTCCATTTGAATATGAGATTCTAGAGCTGCCTTGTACTGTAGCGTAACCACTCACCATATATGACTACTACAATTTAAATTAATATTGAGTAAAACTTTAAATTCAATTTCTCAGGTGCACTGGCTACATCTCAAGTGCTCAGTAGCTACCTGTGTCTAGTGGCCACCGTGTTGAATGGCACAGATATGGAACAATTCCATCCTTGAGAAAGTTCTGTTAGATAGTACTGTTCTAAAAGACAAGTATTGTGTTTTGTTTGTCATTTTATCCCCTAAAATTGCAGCCTTTCTTATCTCGAGTTTGTCATCTGAACCACAGAGCAAAACAATTATTTCAGTGACTGTTTTTTCAATTTTTCCAACGATGATGTATAACTAAAATTGTATGCATAGGAAGGAAATTAATTAATTACATGTAAAGATACCCAGGTTTAATTAAGAATTAAGGTTTAATTCTAGCATAAAGTCCTCATTGAGAAAGTCTACAATAGCTTACCACAGTGTTTGGCACAATGTAAGTACTTCCTAAACATCTGCTGAATGAATGAATGACATCTGGATACTCAGATATCTTGTTTTATTTATTCTCACCTAGATGTGTGGGGTCGTGTAGGAGATATGTCTTTAGATCCCCAGGAGCCTCTTCTCTAGAGGATACGGAGAGAGATGATTTCCTTACATCCATCCCAAGGATCGTTGAATTGTCACTGCAGCTGGGTTGCCCATTATTTTACTTGCCTTCCTTGTTTTCATTGGCAAACGAAAGTAGAGAATTGAGATCTTATTCAGTAAATAAGAGCAAAGTGAAAATGATCAAAGTAGATACCAGATTTGATAAACCCTATTTTTTTAGGGGTTGGCCAAAGTTCACTGAAAATGTTAATGATTTCCTGAGCACCTGCTATATTTTTGGTAGACGCTTCGTTAGGTCCTGAAGATATAGGAGGGAATCAAGATGCACACAATTCTTGAGTTCATAGTGAAACAACGTTAACGTCATTATTTCAGGTCCTCTCCCTGCATTGTGCCCAAAGCAGGAGGTCTCAACCTTGACAGCACATTGCTACCACCACGTGGGCTTAAAAAAATAGTGATAACCTGGGTCTTTCCTCAAAAGACTTCGATTTAATTGGTGGGGGGTGTAGCCTGGGAATTGAGATTTTTTGTAAAGCTCCCTGGGTGGTTGTAAGATGCAGCCTAAGTTGGAAATTTAACCTATGGGAACATAATCTTCGAGCGAGTGCAAAGCTCAGGAGCTTTTGGTATTGATGATGGATCGCATATTGGGGACGAAAAGAGAACCTTTAAATCATCTGTCTCACATCCTCATTTTACTCTTTATTCCTCAGAATATAAACTCATACTGAAGAGTCAACGAGCTGTCCAGGTCAAAGGGCCAGTTCATGATTCAGATAAGACTTGACCCCAGCTTTCTGACTCTAACATGACCTTTTTGCTACTCTAAGCTGCCTCCAGGAAATGGAAGATACAATTATCTTCAAGAGACAACCAGCATCCACCATAGTCATAATATTTTAAAGCAATAATTGAATTTGGACCAATTTTAATCCCATGTACTCAAAATTTTCTGCTAATCAAATGTGAGCACTATAGATTCATCTTGTTCGAGTGCAACTTCTTTTTTGAAAAATATACATTATATACATATATATGTGAATACTTATATATGTAGTGTGTGTGTGTGTGTGTGTGTGTGTGTGTGTGTGTGTGTATAATGAGGTAGAGTTCAGTTTCCCAGGAGCCCTCACCACATTCTTACAAATTCAAAAATCAATATACGTATGTTAAACTCCACACATAACTAGGAAGGACATTTTGCTTTTAAACTTGAACTACTCAAGAGCAGAAATGGTAGTGGGAGGAGAAATAAGAGTGCATTGTGCTCCCACATTCTCTGTCCCCACCCACCCTATTACGTGACATTCCATTCAGTTTAACATTTTACATACAGGTAAAAGTTGCCAGTCTGTCCCCATGAGAAAAGTTGACTTTGAAAAATAACTACTATTAAAGAAAAAGTTACTTCTTTTAGCTACCCCCACCCCCATTTTTAGATTCTTCTCATAGATCAAGAGAATTCAGGAGCCGTACATTATCTAGTCCATTCTTCTTTGTCCATATAAGATCATGTAGTGAAAATGTGCCTTTCCATTTTTTAAGGCATCAAAATAAAACTAATGTCCATATACTTCCTTCGAGACATGTTTCAGTGTTTGAGAGCCTACACAGTTGGGAAATTCTGTTTTATTTTGATCCCAAATCCCTCACGCTGTAGTTTAATCCCATTTTCTCTTGTTCCCTGTGGAGAGAAAGAACAGCTGGTCTCCATTCTCTCTAAACCCAATCCCTTCAAGTCCTTAAAGACACCTACCTCCCAGCCTTCTCTTTTCTGGAATAAATAATAACAGTCCCCATCAGGAAAATATCTCTCTTGGATCGTGCATATTCACTTCCAGCCATATCACGTATCACGTATCACGTATTCATGCTCATCACATAATGTTCATAAGTAAAACAAGCCAAGGCCAAGAGCAAAAACAAGCAAATGCATCATTGTTTTCATGAATGAAGTTTCAGATCCAATAATAGATGCTGAATACATAGTTGTGAATGGTAACCTTCCAATAATTATGTGCCAAAATTATCATAATTTCTTTTAGAAAGTATTGGCAATCTGTTGCTTTTGGAGAGGGGAATTAAAAATTCAGTGATTAGGTTTCAATTTCCTTTATGCAAGTTCTCCCCATGCCCTGCAATGGAATATTCCATTCAGCATTCCACAGCAGGAGCCACCATTGCTTTGACAAAAATAGATACAGTATTGGAACATTCAGTCAATGGAGTAATCCAATTGTCTGAACATTCTTTTCTGCTTTATCATTTACATTTTAATAAATCCCAGAATATGTCAAGCTGTATCGAGTTGTACCAAGTGTAGCTAATAGCATGCAGTTACCAGATGCAGAGGAAATCATTCAGGCAAATCCTGCAATGCATCACATTTGGTTTGTATATATTTTTAGGTTTCTACATTTTAAACAGGGGTACTCTTAAAAAATGGCTATTTAGCAAAATCTTTGCTATTATCAACATTCTGTTAGTATATTCAGTTTTCATAAAGGAAGCGGTGGGGAGGGGGTACAGTATTTAATTGATCTAGGAATGCTGACATCTGCTAACCCCAAGGATGACACTGTATAGCTAGTAAAATGTGGAATGTTAAATTGTCATCTTATGCCTATTTCTTTGCCAGTTTGTTGTCTCTCCATTCAGGAGGCTTAGATGGTCACATTTTAAAGTCATTTGACATTCCATGATGCCAAGATTCCAGGCAAATCAGTCCTGAAAAAGACTGTGTGTGTGTGTGTGTGTGTGTGTGTGTGTGTGTGTGTGTGATTATTATTAACCTATTTGCATAACTTACTTCCTGCATAGATTGACCACCTACTGTTGTAACATTTGAGAGATTTGTTGTCCTGGTTTGACAGAGCCCACTGAATTTTCACAGTGTGACAGACATGTAATGATGGAGTGAGTCTCAGCATGTTGGGGGTCCCTAAGTGGTAGGTATGTGCCTGGAGAGGAAGATTTTTCAAGGACAGGACTATTCAGATTAGTCTCTACTAGTAAAAATCAAACAGAACATGAGGCTTAAACTTAGCTCTGCTTATATCCTTTATACCTAATTACCAAATTATTTGTTAGCCCATAAGAAAATTCTCACTTTAGACTTCTCCCCAAAGACCAGAGTTATTTCTTGACATCAGGTATGTCTGATTAGTGTTAAACTTGTAAATAGACTGAAGGACTAAAAAGAATCATTTGGTTTTTGCTCTTGCTTAGAGCAGTGTAAATGTTTACCATGGAGTTTGTGGGTAGCATACCACTATCACTACGTAGGGTCAAGTACTGTGCTAAGGAAAGTGATGTCATAGCTTATAGTAGTGGGATGGAGAAAACCAAAATGCACTGGCATTGTAGTGCACAAGTGAGGTCATCAGCATTTCTTGATTCCTAGAGTTTTCTCTTACTCTGCCCATAGTATGATTCCTGGTAGATTTAATGGAAAAGTATGACCTAGCCCATAGTAGAATGATCACAATATATTGAAGACCTCTAGAGAAGGACCCTTTACAACTTCCCCATTCACTTAGAATATGATCAAACACTTGCTCTCATAAAGTCCTGCCATGATTACAGAATAATTCTTTATAGTTTTGATGGCACTCAATGAACTTGAATTAATCAACTAATAATCTCAGTCAACATCAGGGAGAATTTTAGGAGGAATGTCAGATGGTGAAGGTCCAAAGACATAGTTGAAAGTTTAATTTTTGTGAATCAAACGTTCTGTGTTCTAGATCTAACACTACTGATAATTATTTCCTTGAAAATTTCTGGAGTTGAGTTAGTTCTTCTGTAAAATGAGGAACATGGTAGTCAATGTGTTGTTACTTCACGAAGATACGGAAATAACGATAAAATGTTTCAGGAAGCCTCTTACTGCTTTTAATATTTTCTCCTTTTCTTTAACTTTGGACATTTCAATTGTAATGTGTCTTGGTGTGATTATCTTTAGGTTCATCTTATTTGGAACTCTCTGTGCTTCCTGAATCTGGATGTCTGTTTACTTCTCCAGTTTAGGGAAGTTTTCAGCCATTATTTCTTCAACAAGATTTCTCTCCCTTTCTCTCTCTCTTCTCCTTCTGGGATTCCAGTAATGCAAATATTACTTCATTTTATGTTGTCCCATAAACCCCTTAAGCTATCTTCACTTTTTAACTTTTTGTTTTCTTTTTGCTGTTCTGATTGGGTGAGTTCTGCTGCCTTGTCTTCTAGTTGACTGATCCTTTATTGTGATATGTCTAGTCTGGTTTTGAACTCCTCTAGTGTATTTTTCAGTTTAGTTATTGCCTCTTTCAGCTCTGTGACCTCTGTTTGGTACTCTTTTCTATTTTCCATGTCTCTCTTGAAGTTCTCACTGTGTTCATCCACTTTTCTCCCCAGTTTGATAAGCATTTTTATGACCATTACTTATAATTCTTTATCAGGTAAATTACTTATCTCCATTTTATTAATTTTTCCTGAGGTTTTATCTTGTTCTTTCATTTGGAACATATTCCTCTGTTTCTTCATTTTTCTTGGCATTCTGTGTTCGTTTCTATACAGATGAAACAACCACCTCTCCCAGTCTTGGAGGAGTGGCCTTGTATAGGAGATGAACCTTGTTGTTCAACCCTGCCCCAGTTCTATCGTCTCTCAAATCCTTGTGCTCGTCCAAGCAGCCTATTATACTTTTAATAGTTCCCAGTAGTTGAGGATGTGCCAAGACCTGTCAGTGTCCCTAAGGGGAGGATCTCGGCACCCAGATCTGGCTGGAAGCCAAACCCTCATACATCAGCTTTTAAAAGTATGCAAATATATACAGTCCTGTCAGACCACAAGTGTAATTCCTACTGACCAGTCCTTTGGTGGTGTCTCCTGGGTGACAGTCACAAAAATTGGGGCTACAGACAAGTTTACAAGTGTATCTTGGTGATATTATGGGTTTGGTTCCAGACCATTCACAATAAAGGGGGTCATGTGATTTTTTTTTTTTTTTGGTTTCTCAGAGCATATAAAAGTTGTGTTTGCACTATGCTATAGTCTATTAAATGTTCCATAGCATTATGTCTAAAAAGAAATATATATATATATATATATATATATATATATACACACATATATATATATATATACACCTACCTTAATTAAAAGATGATGCTGTTGGGAAAATGGCACTGATAAACTTGCTCAGCTCAGTGTTGCCACAAACCTTCAATTTGTAAAAAAACATAGTATCTATGAAGTGCAATAAAACAAGGTATGCCTGTGTAAGCTCTTTTCTGGGAGACGCAAGTGAGCTAGACCAAGGCAGAGAGGGAGAGCACCAAGATGATGTCCTCAGCCTGTGTTCCCTGAGATCCTTGAGAACAGCTTTGTGTCCATCAGAAATGTGCCAAACATGAAGTCTGCCCCTCAGGCAAAAGCTCAAAGACAAGCAAAGAGGCCTCCTTCACAGAAAGACTTGGGGGTGCACCTCAGTCTGCTGTCTTCACAGTGCCCTGGGCATGGCAGCCTGCCAAGAACCATCTCTCCAATTGCCACAGTCCTGTGAGACCCAGGAACACAAGTCCCACTGGCCACCAGAGCCTGGTGATCAAGATTACATATCATTGCCTTAACTACCCAAGTAAATAAGAGCAGGGAAGCAGATGTTATAAAAAATTAATATAATTTTACAGAATGCACTTTTATTATTTTTTTATTTTTCCCCAAAATCTATTTTATTGAAGTATAGTTGATTTACAGTGTTGTGTTAATTTCTACTGTACAGCAAAGTGATTCAGTTATATATATATATCCATTCTTTTTCATATTCTTTTCTATTATGGTTTATCACAGGATATTGAATACAGTTCCCTGTGCTATACAGTAGGACCTTGTTGTTTATCCACCCTATATATAATAGTTTGCATCTGCTAACCCCAAACTCCCAATGCATCCCCCCCACCCCCTTGGCAACCACAAGTCTCTTCTCTATGTCTGTGAGTCTGTTTCTGTTTCATAGAAACAGAGCCACATATAAGTGATATCATATGGTATTTGTCTTTCTCTTTCTGACTTACTTCACTTAATATGATAATCTCTAGGTCAACCCATGTTGCTGCAGATGGCATTATTTCAACAGAATGCACTTTTGATGTTTGCTTCAGCCAAATTTCCTTTTGGAGTCTAAATCCACAGACTTTCAATGACAAAGAAGCCATAAAGGCCATCTAGTTTATCTTTTGTCTGAATTTTCCCTGCTAGCCTGTAATGGACCACTTCACTAATCAGCAATTCCATCTTTGGACAACTCAGATAGTTTAAAAACTTTTCTCTCATATCCAATCATAAGAGGCACTTCCATCGTTCCTGCTTTTACCCTTGGATCATACAGTGTAAGTCTCATCTCTTCTACTTATCAGTCCTACAGGTATTTAAAAGAAGAAACCATGTTCCTTTCAGAGTCTGCTTTTCCCTAGGCTACACACACCTAGCACCTCCAAGCACTCCTCCTACGGCATTATTTCAAATACCTTGATTATTCTTGTTAGTCTCCACACTTCAATTTGTCTATCTGCCTTTTTTAATGTGCTCCTCAGAATTGAATGCAATTTTCTAGATGTGGACTGACAAATGGAGAGCAGAAGGTGATGATCACTTTAAAAAATGCTTCCTAAGTACTGGATTTCTATGTATAAAACCTCATATTAATCTTCTTGGCAACCAATTAGCAGTGTTGACCCATATCGTCTTACTATCTATTAAAATACTTAAGTCTATTTTGTACGTGCTACTGTCAAACACCATTTCCTTCATCTTTAGATTCAGCCCATTATCCTGTCTCCCAATATCTTTTTTGATCCTAATTAAGATATCTGATATATTAAATATTTCAGAATCATCTTATTCACATATTTGACTCAAACTTTCCCAAAAGAGATCATAAAGCCTTGTCAAGTGACTCGTTGAAGTTAGAATCCCGCATGTCATTCACTAAAACTATCCATCTAATAACTGTCAAAGAAAGAGGTGAAGCTAATCTGGAATTTTTGTTGTTGTCATTTGGTTCAGTTTAGTCTCATACTTATATTAGTTTTTTTCTTATTAATGACTCATGCTGGGGACCAGCCATCTAGATGAATGATAGATGGGAAGGGAAAGTTCATTTGGGATCAATAGTTTGCTTTAGGTAATCAAAAGAAGGAACATTTCATTTGTGAAGAATTGAGATCACTCCTGCATATGTTGATGTTTTAACTAACTGGATTTTCCTCTTTCCTGTTCTCTTTGGGTTGGTAAACAACGGTCCTTGAAAGAGGAGATCTAGGGTAAAGGGAGTTGGAAAACTTTTGCCCACTGTATATAAGAATATTAATATGTCCATACATCTTTGCACCTATCTATGCCACATAATGAAGTAAAAGTAAATATGATTAAAAAAACAAACAGAACCTTTGGTTCTTCACTGTAGTAATAATTCTTTGTAGAGGAGAGGGAGTTATATAAGGTGAGTATGGTCTGGCATCTATTCAAGGGGTTTAGTTACCAAAGTGCCAGAAGATACTCATAATAAGGTATTTCAACTCAATTCAAATTGTTAAAATGAATTGAAATTCATGATAAAACAGCTTCACAATCTGGCCCCAGAGGACAGAATTTATAGCAAGGCTCCAGTGTACTGTGCTATCTGATGGTAATGTTATCCAGAAACGTTGAAAGTCCTCCTTTTATTCTTTCTCTTTTTCCTCCTGTGCTGAGACTTGGCAATTATTTCTCTGTACCTCATTTTCTCTTGCTCTTTCCTTTCTTTCCTTCCTTTCTTCCTTCTTTCCTCCCTTCCTCCCTTCCCTCCTTCCTTCCTTCTTACTCCTTTCTGTATTTCCTCCCTCCTTCCTCCCTCCCTTTCTCCTCTCCCTCTTTCTTTCCTTGCTTTTTTGTTGGTATTCCTTCTCTCTGTCTCTCTCTCCTTTTATTTTACTGATTTTCTTTTCACTAAATATGAACTACTTAAGAGCCATTGCTTGAGTTTGGTGTCTGCACATGGCTTTCTCATGCTGCTACTGTCCTCTCAAGACTTCATCTTTGAATAAACCAATGTTAAAATTTTATCTGAGGATAAAACCACATGTAGTTATCAGGGTTCTGAACTCTCCTTGAAAGGAAAAGAAAAGAAAAAAAAAGAGAGAAAAAAGAAAAGAAAGGCGCCCTCCCTGGATCGTTTCTGTGCTTTTTCCCCAAGTTACTTCCTCACTTTCTTCTATAGCTCTCTGATTTCTTGGACAGGGGTTAAGACTCAACATTTAAGGACACACTCATCCTTTTTTTTTTTCTAACACTACCCATTTTCATTATTCTCCTTCTGACCACCACACCTATTCTCTGAATGGTTCTTAAACTGCAACATGCAACAGAATCATCTTGGAGAACTGTTAAACCATAGACTGCTGTGTCCCATCCCGAGTTTCTGATTCAACAGGTCTGGGGGTAGAGACCTAGGATTTGCACTTCTATCAAGTTCCCAGGTGATACTGCTACTATTGGTCCTGGGACCACACTTTGAGAACGACTACTCTAATTCCAAACCTGTTTCATTCTCCTTCAATCATTTCTTCAATGGAATAAATAATACTACTTCCTTTCATCTTCCTTAGTAACATGCAATTCCAGAACTTCTAATCGTCAGGGTGGCTCTTCTTTAAACTATTTCCAAATCCATATTTTGCTGGAGGGCTAGAACTGAATACAAGACTGTAGCTAGTTTTGACATAATAAAAATAACAACCCCTTATATTTCTATGATGCATATCTCCCAAAGGGTTAGAGCAGTACTTTCTTATCTATTATCTTGTTTGTCTGCCTAATATCCATGTTATAATATCTCATTTTGGTAAGAGAGATTGTTGTAGGAAGAGATACTGGGCAATTACCACAAAGATATGCAGGAAAAGACTTGAACTCAGCATTCCAGACTCCTAGTTCGCAGCTCTGTTTGAATTCTTGAAGGATTTATTTAATTTCTAAAACCCAGAGTCCAGTTCATCTCATTGATATAAGGTGAACTGCTCTGATCTATTAATGTACTCTCAAAAAAATTAGAAAGTTATTAATTTTGAGTAGAAGCTGTCATTGGCTGTTCAGATTCAAAATAATAAGCCTAATTTAAAGAATTCCACTCCAATAATGTGAAAATTTAAAACTCTTTTACTTGGAACTTTATTTCTATGATCACAAATAATGGCTTGTAACTGTGATCCCACCTTTGGTTTTCAGTTCACTAAATATATTAATTTTGGTGCAGTTTGTTCCCCAGTTTGTCCTACCGTAGAAAACTAGCCTTCTACCTGGTTCTACAAATGGGTTTCGACATTGTTTGATTTTTTACAATCTTACTGTTTTACATGATAATCAGAAATTTCTACATTTGTCATTTACCTGGCTTTATGTACTACATGTTTCCGAAAACCCAAGGGAGAAAGAGAGATTAGAGGGAAAGCAATTTCTCAACATATCAATGTTATTATTTATATATATTATCTCAAAGTTTTTTTTAGCTCCTATGTCCCATGATCCTCTCTCTGCTTTTCTTATATCCTGTTCTGTCCTCTCCTTATGACAAAGAAAATGAAGTCTGACAGCTTATGAAACAATAAAGCTGGATTAGATGGGGTTTTAAGGGTCCTATTGTTTGTCCCTAAACCATTGTTGCAAAAGCAAAAGACCCCAACTGTTCAACCGACATGCAAATTGCCATTAGCCAGGTATTAGAAGGAACCTCATTTACTACCACCAAGGAAATAAATAACACCAGTGCACTGAGTGTCTTTCATCCAAATTAGACTAACCAAATCAATTCAGATCATTAGAATACATTATATCCAATTATAGATAAATCTGCCTTTTAAATAGCCACTTACCTGCTTGCCCAGAGCAATGTAATGTCTATGCTAAACCAACAGTTAAAAAAATTATAGAATCGACTGGCAAAATATTTTAATGGGTTGTTACATACTTTGTACTTAATTCATTCAATAAACATTAATTGAGGACCTACTACATCCTGGGAATACAACGATGAATAATACATGATCTTCGTCCTCAAAGTGCTCACCTCATAAGGGGAAAAAGACATGTGAGGAAATGATTGCCCTTCTCTGGCTCTAAACTGCATTCAATCCCAGGAAAATTAATGGTGTGAGTTTCTGCCTGATTTATGCATGGGGAAAAAAAGATGAAGAGACTGGTGAAAATATCTAGAGAAAACTCAGTGATGAGAATTTGCATAAAGGTTCAGGTTCAACGGCTTCCAATGACCTTCTCTAAGTAAATGCAGGTTTTAGGTTAAGCGAAACATAAAGAGGAAGGTGGGCGTGTGCAGGAGTGGTGAACGCTGTATGCTGAAGTCAAGTAGAAATGACTTGGATTATCTAGAATGCTGTGATTCCATTCCGCCTGTTCCTGTGGATAATTAAGTACATTAAAAACATTTTCAGGGGAATCACTAGCAATTGGTAAACATGTTCATTCTTCAAATTATGTCTCTATCCCTAAGATAGTCCATTTACTTAGGTAATAATACGTTCTTTCCTTTATATATCAAGAGGGTTTGACTGACCCAACTTTAGCTCAAAGATGCACAAAGATGCACGTGGATCCACCTACACTTTCTTTAAACAATGGTCTCATCACCTTTAAACAATGACCCTTGCTAGCTGGACCTAGGCTGGACTGAAATCATAGCACTAGTGAAGATGGACAAGTGTTTGTGGAGTGGAAACAAAAACTGGTTTATTTAGAGATTGAACTTGTAAGCTGTATGAAGTCCAAACCAGCTGATTGTAGAGCGCTGTATGGAGCGAGATTATCTTCTTGGTTTTAATTTTTTAGTATCTTTTAAAAGGCACAACACATTGAGATGAAATGCTGATTTGGAGACCCTCAAGGTGGGTAACCGAGGCCTTCCTCAGACCTTTAAGAGGAAGGAGGTTCTGCAGTCTGCAGGTGTCAAGAGCATTACATGCTCAACCAAGGGACCCTGGAAAGGAAATGATAACCCTCTTAGAAGTAGTGCTGAGAAAAATTTTAGAAGTGGCTTTTGAACCCTAAAAGAGAGTTATACCAAAAAAAAAAAATCACTTTTTTCCAAAGTCACTCATTTGTGCCTTTTTAAACATAGCATGTTTCCATTTTCAGCCTGCTCATCATCTTGCATTCTCCAAGATTTTTTGCAATGATTATAGTCCTCTTATTAGCTAATAACCATGAGTAATTCACCTTATGAACTGATTTTTTGTTGTTGTTTATAAAGTTCTGTTATCAAGAACTTTAAAAGTTTTGTTATCGGGCTCTGAAAACTGGCATTTCTTGTGTCGGTGACCAGTTTGGGATCCAGGCATTGCTGAGCTTTGATTGGCCAATTTGCTTATGGTCTGACTGCCCGTCAGTAATGCCCATTCACAAAAGCTTGGGGTGAGGTCATCATGCTTGCAGAGAGAAAGTTTTGCATGCTTTTTATTTTGTATGTAGCTTACAATCACTTTTTTCTTGCATCTGGCAAAATATGTGCCTGTGTGAATTCCATGAACACTAAAGAGCAAACACACTATGTACATGTTTTTATTTTGACTGTGTGACTATTGCAGGTGTCCTCTCTATGAAAACAGTGACTTTGTGTTAGGCCAGGCGTTGTGTTTTGGGAGCCAGTAGAGGCACTTGTACAATCAAGACCCTGGCTGAACGCGTCGTGAAGCTGGATGGAACTTTCTCCAGTGCCTGTGCCCAGTTCCTGCCTCTGTCACCTGTCTCCTCCTTTTATGGTCCCAGGCTCAGCTTTCTGTGCCTAATAGAAAATAACTGATAGATTAATGCTTCCTTAAGGTATTATTTAATAAGGTGGGTTCCTCCCATGGGTATTAGTAAAGGAGCCTTGAACACTGAAAGGACTTAACATCTCAGAGAAGAATTCTCCCATCACAGCCTTTTCTGATGCCATGGCAGACTTGCAGGGTGAAGAGGGGAACCCAGGATAAATCGCTTTTATTCATGTTTCTCAATACCACTTGCCTGGGCAAAACCATGAAACAGACAAAGCTTATCTTTTGTACCCACAGCTTCTCTTTTCCACACTCTTTGGTTGCAGGACTCTGAACAGTCAATTTTTTCCACCTGCCTTCAGATCCAAAGCCACTGAAATTTAAATGGTGATGCCCCAGAAACAGGGTGTCTCTCTCCCATTAAGCGTCTCCATCATTGTTGTGTCAGCAGAACTAGAAAAGCTCGTTTGGTCCACACGGGGCGGGGCGGGGTATGGAAAATATGCTACCTTTTTGGCACATCCATGACGTCTCCATTCTGTATCCTAAAAAGTTCACTGTGGATATTGAATAGTGAATGCAGTGTCTCAGAGTGCTTGATGTATGTTCTCCCTCTGCTCTTTCAGTTCTTGAGAATTTTGACCACTGGCATGGACCTTAGAAGTCATCTATCTGGCTTCTCCCACTTTTCCAAATGTAACCTTTAGCCATCCCATTTCTTTTCGTAAGTTCAACTGGGAGCATGTTGACAAATAGATAACCAGCCAGAGGCACAGAGAGACGGACTCCAACCTCTCACATTTAAACCCATGTAACCCCTACTCTTCTTTGCTTTGCGTGCATCCAAAAGGGTGATAACATGACATCGGTCCAGGACGCAGGCAGAAGCATGCATGTTCTCATAAAGGGCCAAGTTACATCGGTCCAGGACCCAGGCAGAAGCATGCAAGTTCTCATAAAGGGCCAAGTTAGGATTTCCCTTAGTCAAAATTCTTTCCTTATATTTTAAATGGAAAAAGTTTAACTGCACATGAGATGTTTTTAGGTTAAATGTTTATAGGATTTATTTGAGACATCCAGGATGGAGAGTGATGGTATACTCATCATTTCCTGCTTTTTGCCTTGTGTTTATTTCTCTGTTTATTCAGGTTTATTATTTATTCATTGAGCTCTGTTTCCCCCTCTCAGCCTTATCTCTCTCCTCCTTTATCATGTTCTCTGGACCATTCTTCTTACTGTCTGCCTACTTTGTTTTCAACACACACTCAAAATTATTAGCACTGATGCTGGACCACTTGTCATCCTCATACAGTCCTAGAAACATCTGATTGCAGGGTAGAAATGCCCTAAATGGCCATTCTATTCAATCCGCTGCTGTCAAGTCAGTACTCCGCCCATGACCAAGTGCTATCATCATTCAAATCTGAATAGAAACATCGATTCCTCAAGGAAGCCTCCCCTGACCTCCCCGCAATTAGATCCTGTTCCTTTGTTTGTGTTCTCATAACTTGCTGTAATGTTTTTCTTTACATCATTCATGGTTTATAATTATGTATTTAGGCAATGATTTGATAAATGTATGACCCTTCCTTAGGACTGTGTGCTCCAGAGGGGAGAGATGTGTATGTTTCACTCACCACTGCATCCCTCCCTCTTTGTTCAACGCCTAACTCATAATGGGAATTGATACATGTTAATTCATAGTTATTATTATTATTACAAATATCAAGGTCTATGATCAGCCTTGTTTTTATTATAAAACAAAACCTGGCTAGAGGTAAGGGATTTCTAGATTTACCTACATTTTCCTTCACTCATTCATTCATGTATCCATTCATTTAATACAGCTGTCAAACAAACAACGACAAATATATATTGCTTAACTATCAATACTATGTTTAAGCCCCTTTTCAAGCAAAGGGGAGAAAAGGCAGATACAAAATGACTCAATACAAAGCAGAGACTGCTAGGTGCGCAAGCGAGCTGGAGAACACGTACGGCTTGGAGGACTGAGGGAGCTTCACGGAGGAAGTTGCCTTTACAGAGGCTGGAAGGTTCTCAATAACTTGGACAAGTAGAGATGGAAGGGACTGTGTTCTAGTTGGAGAGAAGGGTGAGACCAAAAGTTTGTGTCTCTATCCTTTGAATGCCCTGTGCAGGGAGAGGAAACAGCCAATGTGTCAGTGACCTTGACAGTGGAGACTGAAGGAAGGTCCTGGAAGAACTTGGATGTTCATCACAGGAGTTGAGGTTTTTTATTCTTAGGCCAGTGCTGAGTGATTGGAGGCCGGTGAGCATGATGATCTCATGCAAATGGTGTGTTTGGAAGATTAATTTGGCATCACTGTGTCTCGGGGTTAAGTTGGCTGTCATGCTGATCCTGGCAGCTCTCATCCCTGATGCTCGTGTTCCTGTCCCTGTGTCTTAGTCCCCGAGGGCCTGGACTCTAACCACTGCCGCCCTGGCCTGGGATCAGCTGCTGAATATTCCTGATATCGGTTGCCTACAGTTTGAAACTCTGCTTATCACTTGTGTGGTCTCAGTGGACACACTTCATCTTGGTCTCTTAATAAACGTGTCTCACGACACATCTTTTGAGTGAGATCTCAAGTGATCTTCTTACTTTCATTTTTGGATGATGGTACGGAGACTTGTAAGTGGCAGAACTGACTTCTGACTCTAGGATTTCTTTTTTTTTTTTTTTTTTTGTTTATCTGGAATGTCTTAATTTCTCCATTTATTTATTTATTTTTGGCTGTGTTGGGTCTCCGTTTCTGTGCAAGGGCTTTCTGTAGTTGCGGCAAGTGGGGGCCACTCTTCATCGCGGTGCGCGGGCTTCTCACTATCGCAGCCTCTCCTGTTGCGGAGCACAGGCTCCAGATGCGCAGGCTCAGTAATTGTGGCTCACGGGGCTAGTTGCTCCGCGGCATGTGGGATCCTCCCAGACCAGGGCTCAAACCCACGTCCCCTGCATTGGCAGGCAGATTCCCAACCACTGCGCCACCAGGGAAGCCCTAACTCTAGGATTTCTGATCCCAGGTCTAGACCTCTTTTCTGTCGTAAGTTCACAGTCTCTCTTAACTAATAAAAAGAATGAGTGAGTCCAACTCAAAGCACAATAGTTAAAATGTATTAAGTAGTTTCTGTGCGCAGGCTTGCAGCTAAGCACTTTTGTATGTATTGAATCATTGAATGACCACAAAAAAATTTGGGAAGTAGGTTCCTTTTACAGGTGAAAAAACCATGGTAAGAAAATTTAAGTAACCATGACAAGAAAATTATCATTATCAAACTTAAGTAACGTGCCTGGTCGTGAGGCTACTAAGCAGAATAGTCTGGACAGAAACCTGGACAGTCTGACTTCCGAGCCCATATTTCAGTGCTATGCTGCCGTCTCCTAAGTTAAGCGACGTATATACACGAAAGCACCTACTCATCGTCCCATAGACAGTAGGTGCTCAGCAAATATTGCCTGAATGTCAGTTCACTCTTTGGTCTCAGCTAATACTGTGTGCATCTCACTTGTCCTGTGCCACAGACCAGTTCTGTGGTCTGGGAGTTGGTCTCCAGATGCTCATACACAGGTGGTCCTCCTGAGATGAATTGTTCTACTGCTGCGTGTTTATGTTTGGTCCCTCATCTGCTGCCAACCCCAGGAGTCTGTCTTCACTTTCCAACCTGGTCTTTCCAACCAAATGCAACCTTCCCTCTTCTAGTGAATTCTAGATGGCATTCGTTCTTCTATACTTGCAGTAGACATGGTCTGTGGAATAGGTCCACACAATTTCTTTCTGGGGAATAATCCTTTTAGGAACCTACGGTCTCCTCTGCAAGCATTGATGACCTTCCAAAGATTATCAGGAAAGACCTTTTGGAATGGCAAGCGGTTCACTTAAAAATGCAACAAAAGGTATTGAATTGAAAAGGTATATCGCATGCTGCTCTGTTATGCCAGAAACTATGCATATCCACACACGTCTTATTTATTAGTCTCAACAACTATTTGAAGAATTGTCATCTCATTTTACAGATAAGAAATCAGGTTTAGACATGTAAAGATGCCCGTGGCCAGATGAGTGGTAGATCTACAGTATAAACATAGGTGTGTAAGAGCTCACAGTCCAGCAAGGAAAACAGATGAGTGTATAAATAACAACAGCGAGCATGATAAATGCTGTGATGGAGAAAATGTAACCCATGTGTCCTTTCTTTGTGTTCCATAATGGCACAACGTGCAAGCCTTAAATTAAAATATATGTGTGTGTACACACACACACACACACACACACACGCACACACACACGCACACACACACACGCACACACACGCACACACACGCACGCGCACACACACACGCACGCACGCACACACACGCGCACGCACGCACACACACGCACGCACACACACGCACACGCACACGCACACACGCGCGCGCGCACACACACACACACACACACATATCCCATTTAGTAAAACAATTTTTCCCTTCCCTCAAATCTTTATTCCTCATCTTTTAAAATTACTAAGGAGTTTATTTGAACAACTGAGGGTCCGAATGGTATGTAAAGCACTATGATGTTGACTGTTAGAAAATTTTAAAACACGAACAAGTAGGGTCTCAGGACAGTAGAAGCTTAGACAGAACCGGCCATAGTAGTGGGCAGTGTAAAGGCTAGAAAATTCTAGGCAAAGCTCATAACGAGGGCCAGTTTCAATACACTAAGTTCCGTTTGCATGAGTGGTCAGGGAAAGCCGGCCGGCTCCAGCCAGTGCTCGGGCGATGGCAGAGCCGCAGTCTGCGCGCCGTGAGAGAACTTTGTGCCCTGGTCTTGTTTACAATTTGTCTGAGGCTTCTTGAGATCAGCCTAGCCAGATGGACTCTTCCTCTCAAATATCAGACCTGATCTTTTTAAATAAAACAGTACAAAGCACATTAAAAGCTTTGATCCAACTGTTTACTTTGCATTTGTGTGTGTTGGGGGAAATGGGGACAAAGGAAGGATTTATTAGGTCTTACTGTGGGTGGCCGGTGAAACCACCGGGCATGTTCGAGAAGGATCGGGAGGGCTCCGAGCTGGCATATTGGATCCGTGTCAGCACCTGGACACCCTGATGTTCCTGCTGAATTCTGTGGCCTCGCCCTGTGAGCCTCCTACATTTCAATCTTCTCATCCACAGTAGGGGCCGGGTTCCTGAGATAGGAGCCCTTGCAGTTTAGCTGGTCAGTCCATCCATCCCTCATCTGCTTCAGGGCGGGTCAGAGTCAGACACCTTCTTTAGGATTCTCCTGGAAAAGAAGTTTCTCAACATCCCTGGGTGACCCCACCTTCCTTTTCCGTGAATGTGTCATACTTTCAAAGCATCTCACGTAAATTAACTTATTTGGGCTACATCCTCCTGAAACAGGTGGTTATGAAAGACAGAGATGTCTTTCTCTGTCTCTCTCTCTCTCTAACACACACACACACACACACACACACACACAATACAGACGTTTTTCCTACACAGACTAGAAAACTATGTTGATTACAGGAAGGAGGAATCTTTTACTCCCGTTGTATACCAGAAACTCTCAACAGATGATGTCATTAATCTTCTCGAAAGTCCCATGAAGTAGGTACGATTTGCCCATTTTAGAGATGAAAAATCCTGAAGCTCAGAGAAGTTAAAAACTTTCTGGCTCATTCCTTATAGATATGGGTACTTATTTTCATATCACCAAAGGGTGGAGCTAAGATTCAAACTGGAGTCCGTGGAGTCCAAGGCCGGTTTGTCTGTTCTCGTCCTGTGGGCTGGTCTCTCGTTGCTCAGTGTTCTTTGGCTCCACAGATACCCAATGAAGAGGGGCGATTGCTCTCAGAAAGTTCTCCCTTATGTCTGTTTTCTTTTATATGTGCATTCGTAGGGACAGAGAACATCTAAAAAAAAAAAAGCTGCCCCAAAGGATTTTTGAGATCAGTAAATGAAAGGAAATTACATGGGCAAAATAAGACAGCGTTCCGCATAGGGATTCAGGAGCCTTCTCCTGTTTAGGAACGAGAAGATTGCAAAAGAACTGCAGCTTTCTTTTAGCTCAACGGAAGAGCAACTGTGATTACTTAGTAAATACGGTGGATGAAGTATATGGAATCCCCAAGTGTGAAGACAGAATTGTCCCCTTATTTCTCAGCTCTGGTCACCTTTCTGCCTTTACTCCCCCCATCAACTCAGTCCCCAGTTAAAACTGTTGCGCATAAGCTCTGGGTCTCTGGATAGTTCAGGGATGGGCACTAGAGAGGAAAGGAATTTAGAAATTCCAGTACAAACACAGTACAGAAAGCTTCATCAGTTGCCGTGTCTAGTGAAATTAAAGCTGCTTTGTAAAAATGCAGTTATTCCAAGGTTTCAAAAACAAGTGAGGCATTTGGAAAAATAAAGATAAAGCTTGATGGTTACATGTTTATCAAATAGAATTTTAAAATATCTCGTCGGTGTGTGTGTGTCTGTGTGTGTGTGAGTGTGTGTATAAAAGAGACAGAGAGACTAGTACTGTAATTTTAATTGCTTGTAATCTAACTTGCCTTTTTGTTCCTTTTTTCTTTCTTTCTTTCTTTTCTTTTTTTTTTTTTGTATCAGTTAATCTGTTGGTTACATTTTCAGCTTTTCTTTGCTTCTGGTTTCATTTTCAGATGAAAAAATGCTAGGCACACAGTGCTGCTGTCTGGTTGCCATGGCGACCACAGCCTATTATCCTGCCTTGTCATTCATCACGAAAGAATTGCACTTGACAGAGGGAGAGGAAAATGCCTGCAGTCTGCAGCATAGGAG
The DNA here is from genome assembly GCF_951394435.1 of Stenella coeruleoalba. Taxonomy (NCBI): domain Eukaryota; kingdom Metazoa; phylum Chordata; class Mammalia; order Artiodactyla; family Delphinidae; genus Stenella; species Stenella coeruleoalba. The sequence goes on along the minus strand of NC_137154.1, from coordinate 97,518,440 downwards.
GAAAAAAAGGTTTTCTTTTCTTCTATGTCTGTAAAAGGTCTTTAATGCCCATTTAGTTACATGTTTTATTTAGCATTATTTATGACTTGTAAAGGCAATCATTGATACCTGTAAAAATACATCCCCTCCCCCCAAAGTATGTAACTTGCAATTTGTTCATTTGCCTTGCTTTCCCATTTCAAACCTACACCTAGCGTTGCACCTCCATGCCCCACCACCACAAACACTGCTTCCACTGCAGTAACAGAAACAGCCCAAAGATTATATTTTCCACAGAGGACGATCATTGTAAAAGTAGCTAAACGAACCACTTCTTCTTCCTGAAATTGTTTTATAATCAACAGTTCTCTTGTCCTGCTATTCCTAAAACTAATTAGTGGGATACATAATCGATCAATAATTGAATATAACTTTTGATTAAATGACTTCTCCAAGTTGCAATGCCTATGAAATACAGTGTTAGCAAAATAACGCAAAAGTACGACGATCTTTCCATTAGATAATCGAATATAAGGTCATGATTGCTCTTTACAAATTTGGACCCATCCCAAATCCATTGTTCTTCAAAGGCAGGAAGATGTAATTACTTGTTATTTAACTATTCTGCATCATGGCCATCGGAATTAGCCTAAATTATTTCCAAAAATAAATGGTCTAATAAATTTCGTATATTTAAATACTTAGCCTTATTTATTATTTTTTAAGTCTGATATTTTCCACCTCATTATTTAACTCTTAAAATATCTGTAGCTGGTGGGCCATTTTCAACAACTTTGCTAATTTCTTTGCTCTTCTTGAATTGTTTGACTTTCTTGTTAAGGTGGAGAAACAGGCAGTATTTTAAGTTGAGATCTAGTGAGCTTGGTTTCTGAATATTTTCTTGCTCTTTTGTCTCAGTGATGAGAGAGAAACTGGACAATAATGACACTTCATCTCAAGTTGGTAGAATACCAGGATTTGGCATAACTGATGTTTGTTTCAAATAAGCCATCCCACCTTGAGAAGAAATGGGCAACTAGGGTGAGGAATAATGAACTTCTGAAGTTCAAGTTCTAGTCTGTCTGAAGACAACATCCCTACTATAGGTCAAACTTCACCAGCACCCACGGAGACACTGAAATCACACTTCTACCTGTAAGTGAAACAGGGAGTTGGTTAATTATCTGGTCAGTTTTGGTTTTTGTGATGGTTCAGATTCTAACCTTCCCACCACTTCATTATCTGGATAATTTTGGCAAGAGGAGGTTTGGGGGCGGAGAGGGATAATTCTAAAAGAATGAAATAATTACAGCTGTCAGGAAATCTGTCCTGGATTTTAAATATTGCTCCATAATAATTCAAATCTCTTGATTCTCATCACATTGCAGATAAATTCCATTAATGCATACTTGCCAGGATCTTTTATATATCCTGGCTGTGTAAAAATGTAGGAACCATGGAATGTTTTTCTTTAATCTTGACATTTGGGAGAGCAAAAGGAAACAGCAGAAAGGAGAAAAGACATATTGAGTTTAGAATTGTGACTTTTTCCTATTGGTTCTAACTTTTACTTTAATATTGCAGTAACACCACTCTTCATTTCCTGTTAAACTTCAAGCCTACCTTTTGATTTTCAAATGTCCCCTAGGCTAATGTTTTCACTGAAGAATGAAATGAACAGGCAGAAACAATTAAGCGAGCAGATACAGTGAAAAGGAGCGCCACACTGCACTTTCACAGAAATGGACGTGTATGAAGGAATTCTGCTTGGAATTTGATCCTATAGCAGCAGAGCTTTTGCTTCTTGTCATTTTTCTTTTGCCCACCCCCAATGCACACCACTTCCCCTTTATGGGGGGAAAAAAAAAAGATCTAGGCACACAAAGGAACTCCTAAATACTCACAGGCATGGGAAATATTTTCTCTGCCTGTTACTAGTACAGGATAATCTCCAAGAAAAAAAAAAAATTCATCCAGATATTCTAAACTGCAAATGTCTTCCAAAGCCTGTTAAATGTTTACGTATGTCTTTATGAAATTTGTAATATGGATTGTTTATACAGTCTTGATTAAGGGCATGGACATCATTAAAAAGGATCGAGTCAGTTTAAAGGTGGAAAATTATAAAATCAGATAAAATTGTAACCTACAAGAAAAAGTGTGTACTTTTTAAAAATAGCTTAATAATCTACAACTCTGTATACAAAAGAGATAAATCGAGAGCCAAAAGTGAGCTGTTAAAGGGCCTTCTAAGTTCTATCAGGAATTAACAAGGAAGTAATTAACTCTCCCCCAAACAAATCTGCCATCACGTGTTTATAGCATTTTTACCACTCTCTGAAAGTTATATCTTCTTTTTTAGCACCAAACTGAGAGATTTTACATGGCAGGAGCTTGGCATGCCTGTTTTTGGATTTACTTCGTTAAAACAGCACTAAGTCATAGGCTGTAATACGTAAGACACTGGGTACGATATAGCAAGCTAAGGGGGGCTGACAGCGAGGTATCATTGTATATATTTTAGAAGATTCCATGTTATTATCTGACATAAAGACCTGCACGACAGGTTCAAGGTTGGTTCCCACTGAAATTCAAACTTTATTTCTAAGGGGGTATGCCATGGGAAACTGCCTTGTGAAGGGATCAGAACGCCCAAAACAGGCACAGTTTAAACCTTGTGACTCTCCTTTGTAAGGCAGAACAATACCTCAGTCATGGATCTGGAAGATGGAGGGTACCCATAAGATTATACTGAGCGGAAGGCCTGGTTTTGTTTTTTATTGAATCCATCCCTTAGTATTTTCCCAATAAAACACTTCTCATAAACCAGGGACTTTGTATTTTTGTTGTTGTTATGGGGATTTAAAAAAAAATACCAGTATAATAGTTTTACTCTGCAGTAGTGAAGATTTAAAGACAGCTGCTAGTAAACATAAAACCGGCTATATAATGGCATTACAATGGATTTTTTATTTGAGATTCCAGGATGGGGTAAATTTGTTACCCTAACAAATGGCTGGTTACGTGGAAATTGACTTCACATAATAGGGAACATTTCCCTGGAAAAGAAGGCAATTTATATTGGTTAAAACACCAAGCAACGACACACTTCCTCTTCTTTGTTACTTATAAAAAAAAAAAAACGACAACGACAACAACAAAAACAAAAAACTCCACCTATGTAGTGTCTAGACTAGAGAACGCTCCAGTAAACCATTCTTCTTGTAGGTGCCATGGTACTAGTCCTGGAGCAATTACAAAAGCACAGATGAATTTTCAGGTATCTGTGGAAGTCCTAAGTGGAATAGGACATTTTTTTTTTTAATCTTATCTACAGTGATCTGTCACCAGCGTCATTTGAACTAAGCAAACTGAGATCACCTGATCTTCTTCCTTGTCTTTGTAACACAAGGAAAGGTAAATCTAAAATATTCATGGGTGTATTTACATGTTTTGCAATACCATATTATTTTTCAGATTACAGTGTTATATTTGTTAAATGTCAAAATGACCTTACAAGAGAAATATGGGCAGTGGTGGCTGTCGAGAAAGTGTAATTAGAGATATAAAAGAATTTATTGAGATGGATATCACTAAATCTTGAAACTAGTCACCACTACAATTTGGGATTCTCTTTTTCTGGAGTGTCATAGCAGCCTCTGCCAAAGATATGTCCACCTGTGAATTTGCATAAAACGTTCTGCAGAAATAACTAAGCTAAGGGTCTCAACAGGAGATCATCCTGGATACACGTGGGCTCTAAGTCTGATGATGGGCTTCCTTGTAAGAGAAAAGAAGGAGAGATAACACAAAGAGACACCCAGAGGGAAAGGTCGTGAGTAGACTGAGGCAGAGGTTAAAGTGATGAGTCTACAAGGTAAGGAATGCCCAGGATTGCCAGCAGCCAGTAGAAGCTAGGAGATAGACAAGAAATGAGTTCTCTGTCAGAGCCTCCGGAAGGAGCCAGCCCACGTTCTGGACTTCCAGCTTCCACAACCATGAGCGAATACGTTTCTATTGTTCTGAGTCATTCAGCTTGTGCTGATTTGTTACAGGAGCTCTAGGAAACTGATACAAGTTAATGCAAAACAAAACAAAACAGACTCAACAATTAAGGCAGTCAGGGGACGTATGTTAGCACACAGGATACAAGGGAGAATAGAACCACCAAGCTGGCAGGAAGTCGAGTGTGCAACTGAACCCTGGTTGTTTTGGAACAACCAAAACTCAGGGTCCAAGCTTTGCCAGAATTCTCCATCCTCCTCCTCTGCATCATTGTCTCGCATTGACAACTGGCTTTCTTCACTTGGCCAGAAACATTGCCGCTAACATCTCCTGAATTTTCCATTTTATGGTTTCAGTCACCTCAGACAGACTGATTCCCTTTCATATTTCCAAATCCTGTGGAAGGATTCCACTTTCTTCATTTGGGTCACGCCTACCCCTGAACTAATGAGCCAAGGCTAAGCTCAGGCTAAGCTTATCAAATCTGGCAGTTTCTGAGGAGACCATAGGAACAGGTGGAGGTGCTGGCACCCAAGTGTCCATCACATGGGATCTTTTCTTGTCTATCTGTGATGCCGTAGCCATTTTCCTTGAGGACCATGGTGTGGTATTGGCAAAGACATTCGTTCTGTGGGTGAGATCTGGGGGTGAATCCAGGCTAGAGCGTGGTGTTAGCAATTCACCGGACCTTTCTGAGCTTCTTAATCTGCTTTTGAAAAATGAGGATAGAGTCACTGTACCTATAGAAGGATCTCAATCGTGTGTGTTAATGATGATAGCAGGAGTAGAGAAATTGAATTGTCCTGAAAGACGGACAAAGTCAATCACTTCATTTCTGTAGCTGAGATTTCGGAAGTTAAGTTGGTAAGAAAACCAGGGCGAGAATTTAGGTTACTTAACTACCAGATGAGTGCTCCTTTGTTATTTTATAGGATCTGTCCCCATCCCTGTGGATATAAAATAAGGTCTCATCTGAAAGGTGTCATTCAACTAAGTCAAAAGCATCTCTCTTAGAACAGACACTGATATTAGGCTTTAGATTAGATAATAACACTGAGGTAAGGAGGTCAAAAAGGAAGGTGCAAAGAAGTGGGTTGGGAGCTAAGATGTGAGGGACCCAGCCTTGGTGCTTGCAAAATTGTGCCTGCCCTGGAGCCTATAGAATGTAAGTATTTTGAGACAGCTTTCAGAACAGAGAGAAATAAGCCCTGGTAGGATCAGAACCCTCTAATTTTAAAGCCATATTGTTTATATCCCTCTACCCTGTGTTTATTTTCCTTTTGCCATCCCTTATCATATAATGAAAACATTTTGAAAGGGCCTACTTGCCTCAGTTTTGCAATGAGGAAATCAAGAGAAAGGTTCTGCTTTCTTTGGGCCAAGGCTGGACCAGAATAAGGGCAGCTATCAATATATCTAGTGACTGTAGGTCAGCTCGTTTTTTAAGCTTATAACAACTTAATGCTCATGTCTATGTTTTAAAGGTTTTATAATATCAACTACATTTTCAGGTTGCTCTGGACCAGAGAGTTCTACTCCATTTTCTTCAGGATACTATAGTCATAACCAATGAGACCTATACACGCTGCTCCATATGTGGGTACCAGTCTACATTCACACACACACACACACACACACACACACACACACACACACACACACACTTGTAATATGCAGCATTCACAGAAAAGAGTATGCTTTTTCAAGGCCCTATTCTGTAAGAAATACTGCTTAAAATAACTACTCTGAGCATGAGTATTACCTGCCTTTGTTAGTAAATAGTAAAAAGTTTTACATAGCTATTGTAGGAATATTTCAAAGTTTTCTTGGTAGGTTCCAGTTTTTTTTTTATCAGTGATTGTTCAGCAGTTAGTTGTAATTTTGTGTGTGTGTGCTCATGAAAGGAGGTGAACTCAAGGTCCTTCTACTCCACCATCTTGTCCTGGATTTCTCAAAATTTTCTTTAACATAAAATTTTATGAATACAGTGAAAGGATTACTTGAAAATGGTAGAACATACACCTTGGTATGAAAACCATATGTAGTTAATACACAGTTAGTTTAGGTGTTATTGTATATCCAATAAGTTATGGATAATTCAATCTGTGAATATGATCATTAAATTCCACCGCCCTCTCACTAAGTGTTGAGGAAACAAACAAACCAAGAGGTTCCATCACGCCTGATCCAGTGTGGAACCTAGTCTATTGTTGCCAGTCATCCTCTTCCCCACTGTCCCTTGCTGTCCTTGCCCCCTGACAGTCTGTGCTGAAATGGCTCCCTTGTCAGAACATTTCAGGTAAGCTTCAGTCCCTGGGTCTGCAATTTCTCCATGCTCAGATTTTGTAGCTATAAGGTCACAATTATTTTATTTCTAATAATATACTTTCTTCTAATGGCCTTTGTGAAATGTTTGCCATTTTGTTTTTGCTTCTCTGTGTATAGCTTCTCTGTGAATAGCTTCTCTGTGTATGTGTGCAGCTCTGATGCTTGTCTCTGCGTGTTTCTGCAGTGCTCTGCAGCAGAAGGAGGGGGTCTTACATATTCAGTCAGTCATCCATCCAGTCAGCTCATTTGGTGAGTATTTATTGAGTCCCTACTCTGTTCCAGGTGATGCTCTAGGTGCTTGGGATATATGAGCACACAAAACAGACAAAACTAATTGGCCTGCTTATATTTTATTGGGTAAAAGAAACCAAACCCCTCCCCCCAATAAGCATAATAAATAAGCTATAGGGAAAGAATAGAATAAGCGTAATCAGAAATGACAACAGAAACAGGCACAGGCTGCAATTTTAAATAGGATGCAAAAAGGGGGTCTCATTGACACAACTTTTGAGCAAAGACAATAGGTACAAGAAGGAGTTAAATATGTGAATACACGGAATAAGAGTATTCCAGGTGGATGGAACGGCCATTGCAAAGGCACAAAGGAGAGTAAGTACTTTGCTGGTGGTGGTAAGCATAGCAATGCCCCCAGAGGTATTAAGAGGTCCATTTCCTAATACATGGAACCAATGAATATGTCACCTAACATGGCAAAAGGGACTTTGCAGATATGATTAAATTAAGGATCTTGAGATGGGGAGATTATCCAAGTGGATCCAGTATAATCACAAGTGTCCTTATATGTGAAAGGGGGAGGTAGGACAATCAGTCAGAGAAGGAAATGATAGAAAGCAGAGGCTGAAGTGATGTGATTGCTGGTTTTGAAGATGGAAAGATGTCATGAGCCAATAAACACAGGAAGCATATATAAGGTAGAAAAGGTTAGGAAATGGATTGTCCACTAGAGTTTCTAGAAGGAGCGCAGCCATGCCAACACCTTGATTTTAGCGCCTTGAGACCCATTTTAGACTTCTGACCTTTAGAAATGTAAGATAATAAAGGTGTTCTACTAATTTTGTGTTAGTTTGTTCATTAGGAATAAGAGACTAATAAACTAGTTCAAGAAATGGTACATTTATTCAGATGGTTTTCAGATAATAGTATTTTGTGCGTCTAATACATGCCAAGCGCTGAATGAGGAATGGAGATTCAGGGTTAAAACACACAGCTCTTACCCTGAAAACTATGATCTCAAAGCAAGGATAGATAATTCCTACAAAATGTGGCAAAAACTATGATAAAGCTAGGCACACAAGGCTTTGAGAACACACATGAGAGACATTTAATCAGACCGAGGAGGAAATAGTAGCCAGGAAGACTTCCTGCAGGAAGTGGTATTTTAACTAAAGTTTAAACAATTAGTAGAATTTAACCTGGCAAAGATGGGGGAAGGGAACATTACAGATATAAGTAATTTTGAGTTCAGAAAGCCACAAGAGTACATGTCACATTCAGGGGACTGTGGGTAGTTTGCTATTTACCGAGAGGTAAATGGAACGCACAAGAAGCCTAGGACCAACATGCTCCTAATATGTAGACTTTAAACAAACATAAGTGTGTTAATACTAATTTAATGTTATTATTCTTTTACTGAAGTATCATTTACCTAACAGGAAATGAACAGATTTTAGATGTACAGTTTGATAAGATTTGACCATTGAATTCACTTGTATGAGCCATACCCCAACAAGATACAGTCAGTTCTGCTACAATGCTAAATTATGCATTCCTAAAAATCATTGCCATGCAAAATCATGCAAGAAACATCACATCATAAGTCTTATGTAAAAAATGGGACTAGGGTAAAACATTCAAACACTTTGTCAGTGACACGTAAAAATAAATAGAAAAATAAATACTGTATGCTAACACATGTATATGGAATCTAAAAAAAAAAAGGTTCTGAAGAACCTAGGGACAGGACAGGAATAAAGAAGCAGATATAGAGAATGGACTTGAGGACATGGGGAGAGGGAAGGGTAAGCTGGGATGAAGTGAGAGAGTGGCATGGACTTATATATACTACCAAATGTAAAATAGATAGCTAGTGGGACGCAGCCGCATAGCACAGGGAGATCAGCACCTGGAGCGGTGGGATAGGGAGGGTGGGAGGGAGACACAAGAGGGAGGAGATATGGGGATGTATGTATATGTATAGCTGATTCACTTTGTTATACAGCAGAAACTAACACACCATTGTAAAGCAGTTATACTCCAATAAAGATGTTAAAAATAAAATAAATAAGAGCCTAATAAAAATATTAGTGCAGTTTTACATATGTTTGGTGATTAAGGAGTTCATAAAGAAGTTATTATAAGAAGGTCATATAATAAATGTGGCACTTTACTTTGAAAAAGACCTAAAATCTGCTTATGGAAGTGGGCATCAGAAGGGTTGCCATTTGTGAGTTATTATGAAGTGAAGGAAAGAGGGCTACCTGAAATGAGACAGAAACATGTAACACCAGACATGGATGGTTGTGACTCAGAATACAAGAGATAAACTGAGGCAGCTCGTAGATGTTTGAGGTGTGTTCCTTTGTGTGAGATTTGTGTTTTCCTAAGCAGCTCAGTTTAGCTGGGTGCAGTTTTTTGCATTCACCTAGTGTTTCTTGCAGACAGCATCACACATAAGCAAATGAAAAGTCCACGTCACACTCAAATTTTTCCCTAGTGTATCAATTGCACGGGAACAAATTCACATTTCGAAACAAGTGTTATAGTAGAACTAACTGTGTAGAACATATCCATCACTGCCAAAAGATCCCTCGTACTTCTGCCCAATCAAATGCCAACTCCCACCCCCAGAGACTATCAGTGTTCTCATTTCTATCACCATAGATTAGTTTTGCCCCTTCTAGGACTTGGTATAGGTGGAATCATGCAATCTGTACTATTTGGGGCCTGGCTTCTTTCACTCAAATGTCTCTGAGGTGCATCAATGTTGTTGCATTCATCAGTAGTTCATTTCTTTTATGGCTGAGTAGACACACCTTAGATGGATACACAATAATTTGTTTATCCATTTTCCAGTGGCACTCATTATGGTTGTTACCAGCTTTGGGCTATCATGTATAAAGCTGCTATGAACATTTTGTACATATCTGTTTGTGTACCTATGTTTTCCTTTCTCTTGGGTGAATATCCAGAAGTGAAATTGCTGGGTCCTAGGGTACGTCTATGTTTAACTTTGTGAAAAGTGTTCAAACTAATTTCAAAAGTAGCCGTACCATTTTACACTTCTATCAACAATGTATAAAATTTTAGTTGCTCCACATCCTCACATTTGATATGGTTGGTCTTTTAATCATTCTACCAGGTGCATAGTGGTTCTCATTGTGACAAATGTGCATTTCCCTGATGCAAATTTCCCTAATGATATGGAGCACTTTTTCAAGTGCTAACTGACCAGTCATATAGTCTTCTTTGTGTAATGCCTTATACTCAATTTATTGGTTGTATTATTGTTATTGAGTTGAAGTTATTTATATATTCTGGAAACAAGTCTTTTGTCATATATATGACATGTATATGATATGTATGACAAATAGGTAGATAGATAGAAAGGTAGATACAGATAGATATCTTAATTGATGATCAACTTAACAATTTTCCTTTTCGTATTTAGTACTTTCTGGTTTGTATCTAAGAAGTATTTATTTATCCCCAAATCATTAATGAATTCATTCTTCAATGTTTTCTTCTAGAATATTAGAGTTGTAGAGTTCTAGGTTTAGGTCTATAATCAATCTCAAATTAATTATTTTGTATGGTATGAAGTAGTGGTTTCTTTCCCCATATAGATAGCCGGCATTGTAGAACTGTTTGTTAAAAATAATTTTCTTTCTCATTAAATTACTTTAGCACACTTGTTCAAATATTAATAGATCATATAAGTTTGAGTCTATTTTCTAAAATTACTTCTGTTCCATTAATCTGTTTGTTAATATTTATACCAATATCACACTGTCTTAATGTCTATAGCTTCATAATAGGTATTAAAATCAAGTACTGTGAGTCCTACAGCTGTGTTATACTCTTCAAAATTATTATGGCTATTCTAAGTCCTTGCATTTCCAAATACATTTTAGAATCAACATATCAATTTCTATTTTTTAAAAGCCTGCTGGATTCTAAAAATTGAGTTTGTGTGATCTATAGGTCAACTTAAGAACAGACACCTTAACAACAATGAGCCTTTTAATCCATGAACATGGTATATCTCTTCATTTACCTAGTCTTCTTCTTTTTTTTTTTTTTTTTTTTGTGGTACGCGGGCCTCTCACTGCTGTGGCCTCTCCCATCGTGGAGCACAGACTGTGGACACGCAGGCTCAGCAGCCATGGCTCACAGGCCCAGCCACTCCGTGGCATGTGGGATCTTCCCAGACTGGGGCACGAACCTGTGTCCCCTGCATTGGCAGGTGGACTCTCAATGACTGCGCCACCAGGGAAGCCCTACCTAGTCTTCTTTAATCTATCTCAACAATATTTTGAAATTTCGAATGCATAACTCTTGAAATGTTTGTTATATTATTCCCAAACATTTCATGTTTTTGATGATACTGTAAGTGGTATGTTTATAGTTCATTTTTTATTGCAAATGTGTAGAAATACAATTGATATTTGTGTATAGAAATTAAATTTAATGATAATACTAAATTCATTTATTAGCTCTAGTAGGTTTTTTTTGTTGTTTTGGGGTTTTTTTTGGGGGGGGTAGATTCCTTAGGATTTTTCTACATATATCATGTTATCTACAATTCAAGATAGGTTTGCTTTTTCTTTTCAGTCTAAATGTCTTTTATTTCTTTATACTGTATTATTGCACTGACTAGAACATCTAGTACAATAATGAACAAGAGTGAGGAGGATAGACATCCTTGTTTGTTTCCTATCTAAGGGGAAAGCATTCAGTATTTTACAATTAAGTAAATATGATGCTTCCTGTATTTTTAAAGTAAATGACCTTTATGAGGTTGAAGAAATTTCTTTCCATTTCTAATTTTCTGGTAGTTACTCCTCCTCCTCCTCCTATTATTATTATCATTACCATTACATTATTAGGCATTGAATTTAATTAAATGCTTTTTCTTCAACTAATAAGATAAATAATTTTTATTTATCCCATCAATATGTTGAATTACATCCATTTTATTTTGAAAGATAAAACACCTTTGCATTTCTGGGATAACCCCATTAGTTCATGATGTATTTGCCTTTTTATGTATTGCTGGGTGGGGGTTGTTAGCATTTTCTTAAGGAATTTTGTATCTGTGCTAATGAGAGGTATTGATCTGTAATTTTCTTTTCTTGTAATGTATTAAGTGGTTTTGGTTTCAGGGTAATACTGGTCTTATAAAAGGAATTGAGAACTGTTCCCTCCTTGTACATTCTTGTAAGAGTTTGTGTACAATTTGTATTATTTCTTTCTTAATTGTTTAATAGAATTCACCAGTGAAGTCATTCAAGTCTGGAGTTTTCTTTGTGGAAGATATTTATATTATGAATCAGTTTCTTAATGGATATAGAGCTAGTCTGATTTTTTAATTTCTTCTTATGTTAGCTTTAGTAATTTGTATTTTTAAGGGATTTGTCCTTTTAATGTAAATTTTCAAATTTATTCTCATAAAGTTGTTCATAATATTCACTTATCAAGTTTTTAAGTTTGAATGATCTATATTAATATCTCTTCCTTTGTTTGTAATTTTTTTTTTAATTTATTTTTTTGTAGTATGTGGGCCTCTCACTGCCGTGGCCTCTGCCGCCGCGGAGCACAGGCTCCGGACGCGCAGGCCCAGCGGCCATGGCCCACGGGCCCAGCCACTCCACGGCACGCGGGATCCTCCCGGACCGGGGCATGAACCCGCGTCCCCCGCATCGGCAGGCAGACTCCCAACCACTGCGCCACCAGGGAAGCCCTGTTTGTAATATTGATAATTTGTATTTTCTCTTTCTTCTTGATTAGTATAGGTAGGAGCTTATCAATTTTATTAATCTTTCTAAAAATCCAATTTGTGATTTTATTATTTTTTTCTTCATTATTTACCAGTTTTCTAGTTAATTGACTTCTGCTCTTATCCTTATTATTTCCTAGTGTATTCTTGCTTTGGGCTTATTTTTTTGGATTTTTCTAACTTCTTAAGGTGGAATCTTAGGTTACAACTTTTAAACCATTTTTATCATCTAACATAAGCATTTAAAACTGGAATTTTCTTTCTAAGCAGTGCTTTGACTTCATCCTACAAATTTGATGTGTTGTGTTTTTATTTTCATTTAGTTAAAAATGTTTTCAAATTTTCTCTTAATTTTGTCTTAGACCTGTGGTTTAATAAGTATTTTGATTGACTTCTAAATACTGGAGGATTTTCCAAATGCCTTTTTGTTACTGATTTCTAATTTAATCCTAAGAACCTACTCTAAATGATTTATATTATTTTAAATTTGTTTAGACTTGTCTTACGGCTCAGCAGGGGATTTATCTTGGCAATGTTTTGTGATCACTTGAAAAGAATGTGAAGTTTCTAACTGTTGAGAGGAGTGTTTTATACATATAAATCAGGTTGTGTTGGTCATTAGAATGGTTCAAATCTTCTGTATGCTTATTGATTTTCTGTCTAGTTTTTCTATCAATTGTTGAGATAAGAGTGTTGAAATCTCCAGCTATAATTGTCAATTTGTCTGTTGCTTCCTCCTTTTCCATCCTGTTTTTCCTCATGAATTCTGATATTGTTATTAGATGCATACCCTTTTATGATTACTGTGTTTTCTTTATAATTTGACACTTACATCATCATTGTCTTTATTTCTGGTAAAACTGCTTTTCCTGAAGTCAGCTTTGTCTAGTATTAATATACGCAGTTCATCATTCTTATGATTAGTGTTTTCATTGTTTGTATTTTTTCCACATTTTTACTTTTAAGCTATCTGTGTCTTTATATTATATGTGAGTTTGTTGTAAATAACACATATTGAGTCATGCTTTTTAACACAGTATGGCAGTTTCACCTTTTAAATGAAATATTTAGTCCATTTACATTTAATGTATTTATTTAAATGGTTCGAGTTAAGATTGGTATCTTGCTATTTGTTTTCTATTTGTCCCATCTATAGTTTGTTCCTTTTTTCCTCTTTTCAAACTAATTTTGGATTGAGTGATTATTATTCCATTTTATATCTTCCGTTGGCTTATTATTTGTACCTCATTTTATTTATTTTTTAATGATTGCTCTGGGACTTATCATATGAATCCTTAACTTATAGTCTGCCTTGAATTAATATCAGCCCACCTCGTGTTAAACATAGGGACTTAAATTTTCCCCACTGTTGTTTTTTTTCTATTGCTATCATGCATTTAACTTCTACACTGAGATTCTATCAATTTTTTCAACCTCTTCCTGTCTGTGTTTCAGCTTAGCTAATTTCTATTTTCCTGTATTCAAATTCACTGATATTTCCCTTTGCTGAATTAAGATCATCCAGTGAAATTTTTACTTCAGATTTTCTTTTTTTATTAATTCTAGGTTTCCTCTTTGGTCTTTTTATGTTCTTTCATAAAATTTCCATTCTTTATTGTGTTTCTTTACTTGTTACCCCACTTGATCCATATTTTCATTTAAATCTTTGAACATATTTATAATACTTGTCTTAAAGTTCATGTCTGTTAATTCCATTATCTCTGTCATTTCTGTGTCTATTTTTATTGGCTTATTCTTCTCCTGGTTATGGGTCACACTTTCCAGCTTCTTTATATGTAGGCATTTCTGAGTTGATGCTAAACATTATAGATTGTATATTGTTGATTGTTTGGTTTTTATTGTCTTTCTTGAGTATTGAATTTTGCTCTGGACGGAAATTAAATCAAGGCAGCTTGCTTCTTTTGGGTCTTGTTTTTAAACTTTGTTAGGGCAGGTCTAGGGTAACCTTTACTCTAGAGATAAATTTGCCCTTCTCCTAAGGCCTGGCCTTTCTGGGGTCTCTTCTAAGCACTGTGACTTCTCTGGGAGGTCTCTACACTCTGGGGCTAGAACTTGAATGTCCCCCAACATTGTGCAAGTTCTAGTAATTGTTCTACTCACAGTTCCTCAGTAGTTTTTCTTTCCCTAGTGGTTGTCTTTGTTCAGTAGTTGTTCTGCACATGACCTCATGTTTCTTATTTTGCACATGGGAAGCTTCATGTTCAAACACTCAAGGGCTTCCAATATAGATTTCTGAAGCTCCTTCTCTGTACAGTCCCTTTTAGCTGGTATCCTGACCCACAATTTCCAACACAGGAACTCTAAACTCTGTTCCCTTTCTTTTTAGCCAAGCAAGACCATTGTTTTCTGACTTCCCTTTCCCTGCACTACAGTTCAGAAAATGCCTGTAAGCAGAAATCCAGGGAAATCATGGAGCTCACCTAATTTAGCTTTTTCCACACAGTAATCATGGTTCTGTGTTGCCTGTTGTTCAGCAATTGAAAATGGTTATTTCATATATTTTCTCTAGTTTTATAATTCTATACCAATTACTCAGTTTTCACTAGTAAGCAAGTATTTTAATGCTAAATCATTTTGGTCATCAAGTTCTTTGAAGAAAAGATATGAAAGTTTTTCTTCATAACAAGAAATACTACTTTAGTAATTATACTTCAGTAAATTTGTTTTATGTGTGTGTGTATGTGTGTGTTTGTGTAAGTATAAGTGTGTGTCTTTATGTGTGTATGTGTATAATGGGATTTCAGCAATCATGAGGGGCAACAATCCTTTGGTTTTATGCATACAATCTTATCAATTTTCTTTTTCATATAAATTTTGGTTAGCTTGGACCTTATTGAGGCCTATGGGAATCATACCTTTGAGAACCAGAATGAAAGCATGTTTTTCTATTTTCTTTAATACTAAACTATATCTCTTTTTGGAATGTTATTCATCTAAGGTAGAGAATAATTCTACTGGTGGGAGAATTAGTTAGAGTCCTTTATACCCTAATAGACCTAACAGTCTTTACACGAACTGAAATGTAAAGTGGATTTGTTCTTTGCATTCATATGGTTGATTCAGAGAGAACATCATTCACAGTATCTGTGAGACACCAGGTGGGGTGCCCAGGTCAATGGAACAAAAATGGATTTATTTGATTCACATGGATTCCTATTGTTCAGATAATAAAATTCCATATTCATTAACTTGTAAGCAACTGGAACCAGAAATATACCCATTATATTGAACCATACATTATCTGGTACTTTTTAAACCTGATTTCTATAATACAGACATATTTGGCAATTTGTCTGGAGAGTTCTCCTAGTGTGAATAGTTCTTAGGCCTTGTAAATATTTAGCACCTAGTAATACCCTAGTAACCATGATCAAAACTGAGGTTGCAAATACATAGACTTCCTTGATAATGTAAATATGAATATTTATTGGGTGTCATTAATCTAGTTAGTCATTTAACAAACACATTTTGGGTACCAAATACTATGTTAGGTGCTAGAAAAACCATGATGAACTCTTCTAGGCACATGATAGAATATCTTTTAGAGAAAACCTATGTGTCAAGGTGTAAATATAAATGACCGTTTTCATTATCTACATATTGGACAAACGAAGAATTTGAGAACCCATCTTCCCAATCTCCCATTCCAGAAACATGAAAACTGTCACTTATCTCAAGGAAAAAAATCACCTGGCCAAAGAGAACTTTCTCTTTTCTTAAAGCAGAGTTGCACTGGTAGTCGTCACTGCATTTTATATCTGCTAACCTTTAAATGCAGTCTCAGCTATGAGGAAACACTATGGTTTGGTTATTTTTTGAAGCTATGGTGTCTTTGGCCTAAGTAATGGATGAAGGAGTTTGCTACCAGGAATCTTTTTTCTTAATGCTGCATGGACTCAATCTCAGTTTCTACATAGCTTCCAGAATTATTGTTAAGAGCTAAGTTAATTTTCCATTGTATAGCGACGTATCACATCACATACAATTGAAGATCCCTCTGGGTGATAGACTACAGGATGGTGTATATTTCTCATCAGATGAATCTGTTAATTAGTTAATGTTGGTAAGGCATTTTCAAAATTAAAGAAAGAAGTTAATTCATTTTTATCAGCTTTGGAGTCTCTTCATGGAGACTGAAAGTATAATACATTGAATCATAGTCATAGAGCTCATTGCAGCTAGCACTTGAAGCTTGTATGAGAAGGGAATGCCAATCAATTTCTGTGATTCTCATCTAAAAATACATAAAGCCCAAGTTGTACTCTGGAGATTAACTGGCTTTATCAATAGCAAATGTCCTTCTTCACCTGAGATTAGCAAGAATTCAGACCTGGTTAGGCTGCTTTCATATGTGCCCTGGATGACACTTTAACAGATGCCATATTACAGAAAAAAAATACAGATGTATATTTGGTTTTTAATACTTTATGGGAAATTGCATCTAGGTGTTTCAAATATTACAGCTCTAGGTCCATTAAATATAACAACTATAGATGTAATATATACTATATTTTTTCTGCAGTAATTCATTGATATCTGGGGATGTGTATATATCATTAATAATGGATACATATATACACACAAATGTAAATGTATGCATTTAAAAATTCTGTTAAATATTAGTTTGCCCTTGAAGCCCAAATATCCAGGCTATGTCATATCAACATGAAGAAAATACAATTAATTGGAAAGTAAAAATTTTTCGTAGTCAGTTCCATTTAGGCAATCTCGTTCAGCTGATTTTTTTTCATGAAACTGACCAATTGTTTTGATATCATAAGAACATTTTGAAGAAATATGTTTGCTTGGAATTATTAAATAATTAACTTTCTATGTAACACATGCTAATTTCATATTTTTTTAAAAGCTTTGATGCTTAAAAGACAACTTGTTAAGTTATTCATCCAACTCCAGCATAAGACTGTATTTAAAATTGATGGAGGCAGAATGATACCACCGCACATCTTTAGTCTTAAAAGGATAGATAAGAGTGGAATTATTTCAGTTTAGTGTAAGGAAGAAAGTTTCTCAGGGACCCAGAGGGCTCCATAGAGACTCTCTCTGTAGGTAAAGTCTACCTAGAAATTTAAAAATAAAAATAGTTGAAGGGATACTTTCTTTAGAGGATACTTTCTTAAGAATGATGGAGAATCTGTAAAAGAATACATATGTATAACTGAATCACTTTGCTGTACACCTGAAACTAACACAACATTGTAAATTAACTATACTTCAATTTAAAAATGGTTAGAGACTTCCCTTTTTGCTCAGTGGTTAAGAATCCACCTGCCAGTGCAGGGGACACAGGTTCGATCCCTGGTCCAGGAAGATCCCACATGCCACGGAGCAACTAAGCCCCTGTGTCACAACTACTGAGCCTGCACTCTAGAGCCCGTGAGTCACAACTACCTAGCTCTCATGCCACAACTACTGAAGCCCGCATGCCTAGAGCCCATGCTCTGCAATAAGAGAAGCCAACTCAATGAGAAGCCTGTACACCGCAATGAAGAATAGCCCCTGCTTGCTGCAACTAGAGAAAGCCCGCGTGCAGCAACGAAGACCCAACACAACCAAAAAAGAAAAAAGCTTAAAAAATGAAGAATAATGGAGAAAAATAAAGTTGACTCCTATAAAATCAAAGGAAGAAGCAGGCCAACAAGTATATTAACAGAGAATTATTAATCAGATATTGTTTAAAAACCACCTGAGAATAAGCATTGTGAACAAGAGATTCATACCAAAGTTATCCACAAACATAAAAAGAGATACACTTCATGTGCTTAATTCGTATTTCCTTTGTCCTATATTTTAGCATTTAAAAAATCAATGTATTTTGATTAATATACTCTAATTTTAAAGTATTAATATATTTTAATTTTAAAATAAATATTACATACTATAAATGATATATTAATTATGTAGCATCTTCCATTCCCTTGGAAGCTATGAACAAGGCAAAGTGGTTTTTTTAGGGTTCTTTCACTTTAATCCTCAACCTGTGATGAATATGATCTAGGCATACTCATAATTTTTAATCAACAACAGGACCAAAAAGCTGCCCATAGACTTAGCCATTTAGTGAAGGCAGCAAAGCAGAGTAGTAAAGAGCTTTGCACCCAGGATGACTTATTATGTATTTTTGGGGTATTTTTTTGCAGCGTGGTTTCAGAGGGAAATAGTTCTTTAACTCATTCATTATTTTGTTAAGTAACAATAGTAGTCCAGTATGATTTTTTCTTCTGATTTTATTAATTTATTTTTATTAAATGAAAGATTCTTTTTTTATAAATTTATATTTATTTATTTACTTATTTATGGCTGCATTGGGTCTTTGTTGCTGCGTGTGGGCTTTCTCTAGTTGCGCTGAGTGGAGGGCTACTCTTCGTTGCGGTGCGCGGGCTTCTCACTGCGGTGGCTTCTCTTGTTGCAGAGCACGGGCTCTAGGTGAGCGGCCTCAGTAGTTGTGGCTCATGGGCTCTAGAGCACAGGCTCAGTAGTTGTGGCACAGGGGCTTAGTTGTTCCATGGCATGTGGGATCTTCCCAGACCAGGGATCAAACCTGTGTCCCCTGCATTGGCAGGCAGATTCTTAACCACTGTGCCACCAGGGAAGACCCTGAACAAAACATTCTTTAAATTCTATAGTACTTGAAAATTTTCAAAAATTTCACAAACATGATTTCATATAATCCCATAATAATCGTTTTTTCCCCACCCTTATCTTGCCCTTCCACCCTTCCCTCTCCCCACTGTTAACTGCTAGTTTGTTCTCTATGCCTGTGTGTCTGCTTCTTTTTTGTTTCATTCACTAGTCTGTTGTATATTTTTAGATTCCACATATAAGTGATGTCATACAGTATTTGTCTTTCTCTGTCTGACTTATGTCACTAAGCATAATGCCTGCCAAGTCCATCCGTGTTGCTGCAAATGGCAACATTTCATTCTTTTTTATGGCTGAGTAATATTCCATTGTGTATATGTACCACATCTTCTTTATCCATTCATCTGTTGATGGATACTTTGGCTGCTTTGCGTACCTTGGCAATTGTAAATAATGCTGCTGTGAACACTGGGGATGCATATATATACTTTTTCAAATTAGTGTTTTTGTTTTGTTCAGATATATACCTAGGAGTGGAATCGCTGGGTCATATAACAGTTCTGTTTTTAGTTTTTTGAGGAACCTCCCTACTGTTTTCCACAGTGGCTGCACCAATTTACCTTCCCACCAAGAGTACACAAGAGGAAGACCTTATTTTGAATTCTAGCTGCCACTCACTAACTGTGAGTCCTTGGCAACATTGCCAAACCTCTCAAACCTTAAAATTATCTCTGTAAAATGGAGACAATAAGAACCTACCTTTTGGGAGGTTGTAAGGATGGTGTCACAAATGCCTAGTGCACTTAGTTTATAGAAAGTATTCAATACACATGACCATTTATCAAGATTGCCTCCAGAATAGGAAAAGGTGGGCAGAGATTTTGAACCATGGCATCAGAACCCCCCACCAAAATATCTTCCTCTGTATCTGCAATCAGACTTTTTTATTGATGCTCCTTATACACATATACAATCACCCACTGTGTTTTTGGTCTATATCCATAGCTTCCTAATACTGTTTTATTCCTTCATTCTTTCTTCATCTCTAAAAGAACTCCTTGTGTTTCCTTTTCTTTACCTCTTAAACATGTCATCAAAAGTTGTGATGAATCACAGCAGTCTGGCTTGAGAATTGGTCCACATAAAAATTCCAAATATAATCCAGCCCCGGATGATGTTGGTCGTGAATTATTCATCCGGTCTAATGAGGAACACGAGAGGATTTGTAGTCAAATAACAACTTTTCTCCAAATGACATAAAGCACATCTGAAACAGATCACAGTGATCTCACTTTGCCAGATGGGAAACCAATGCCCGGGAATGGGAAAGGACTGGGCCAAGTTGAACAAGCAACAGAGATTCCAACAGGACAATGCTTCTGTCAGTACTCAGTACTAAGCAGGAAATCCCCACTCACTCCCTCTCCTACCCCTATTTGCTATAGGATAAATTGCATGATTTTTAAAGGAAACACATAGGTGAAAGAAAAACGCAACCGTATGAGAGCACTTGGTTAACCTAGATGGTAACAATATACAAGCTCAACTAGAGTGATAACAGGAGAAGACAAATGTGTGCTAAAGCCAGTACCTGATCTGTGCTTCCTAACCTGGCAGACAAGGCCCTTTGTGATCTGGCCCCAGTCTACTTTGCCAGCTTGGCTTTCCCCACTCCCCAACTGGAAACTGAAACCCTACATAACATGCATACTGAACTCTCTCCAAACACCCAGTATCTCATAGCTACCTGACTTTGCACATCCTTACCCTCCACTCCTCTTTACTTCCTGACCTAAATTCTTCTTATGCTTGAGTCTTTGGCCTGAGCCTCAATGCCTCTGGGAAGGCTTGCCAGTCCTCCTCCACCCCTCTTGGGGGTTAGATTCCCCTCCTCTGTGTTCTCAGGGTACCCTGCACATATTCCTGTCATGGTATCTCATACTGTATTAATATGACCTGCTTCCTGGTCTGTCTTCCTCACCAGACAGAGGACTCCTTTAGAGCAGGGACTGTCGCTTTGTACCTTAAGTGTCTGGCACCTACTAGGCTTTCAGTAAAAGCTTCTTAAGGGAATTAGTACTGTTTCTAGCTCTGTAAAATGCAAGAACTTCTAACTCGGTTTCTTTTTCTATCAGTAATAGATAACAATCTCCCCTCCACCCCCGTCCACCATATACTAAGGGTATGGCCTAGCAGACTTGTATGGAATCACTATGACCTACTTAAATTAAAAAAGAATGAACCCGTGAAAGGATGTTCAGAGGTCACTTGATCCACTCCATCAGCACCAAAGTGAATTTTCTGGAAATTTGAAAATATTCCAGTAATGAAAAGCCACAAAAGGTAATAATCAGCATTAGAAATAAGGGAATGTTAACCTTCAAGTGGGCTCAAATGACATGTTCGGATAAGTTTGGTTTTCAAGAATCAAGAACAAAGCTTTCAACTTGTTACCCCTTCATGTTGAAACATGTAAGTGCGTAGAAAGTAATGTAATTCCTATGCTTATGATTCATTTACCATTCATTCATCAAAATGCTTAGGTGCAAGAGTGTGCTTGATGCCTGTTCAAGCTTCCTTTTCTTGACAAGGATGTTTGTTTTTGGTGAGGTAACTCACATCCTAAAATTTGGGTACTTACAGGGAAATTCCAAGCCTGTCAAGTCAAAAGGGCTTGTAAATTGGTCCCACAGCTTTCTCCCAGTAAAAGTTAATAATCCTGTGGGTGGGGGGGGCAGGGAGGGCTGGTGGTTGGTATTAGGAGAGTTATTGTGCTGTAGATGAAATAGGTCACTGACTAATTGACTAAATTTCCCAAGAGATTAGTGATCAAAATCAGAACTTCTAAGCTTTTCTCAATTTGCTGTACACCCTTAATTGGCTTCAGGTTTATGGCATGAGGCTAAAATGTTGTAAAACTGGACAAAGGCCTTTGAAAAGAAAAACACTCAACTAAAATGGTGATCGTTTTGAAAAGTGGTAAGAACGCATCAGTTCAAATCATGAATTGCATTATTACCTATGTAGAAACCCCATACTCAACTTTCAGTGCCTTAAAATGCCTCTATACAAGGAAGGGCTGGCTGAGGTCTTTCTTTTTGTTTCTCCGTGTGATAGAGTGCAAGATCAAAAATGCTACAATCAAATCGTCAAATGAGAGCATCGTTCAGAAGTTAGTGTCAGATTACTAGCTATGCCTGAAACAAATCAAAGCAAAACAAGCAAACAAAAAATGCAGATATCAGGATCTAGGATAAGGCTGATGCCTCCAAATAAATGTGATATCCAGAGCTGAGGTCTGTTTCATAGGGCTGACCAAGCCAGGAGAAGCAGAGGTCAGACTCATGATGAGGAGAGGAGGCCCTGCCGTTCAGAATCTCAGGCTGAGCCAAGGGAAAATCAGTAGATTCAGATCAGTTAGAATTGCTGGGTGGGACTCTAGAAACCTAAGGGCCCATCTGATTCTGGAATCATCCCATTCATGCCTCATGGTGCTCCAACCTGTGTTTGAATGCTTCTGGACTTACAAAACCCTTTTCCCCAACTGGCCCATTGGACAGATGACTCTTCATTTTACAAAACCCTTTTCCCCAACTGGCCCATTGGACAGATGACTCTTCATTTTAGATGATTGCTTCTTATATTTAATCAATATTTATCTGTGTTACTTCCACCTAGGGTTCCCTTTCGAGGTATACACAATACATTGAATCCTTTTATCCAACATGGTTCTGAGAGTTTTAGGACCTGGTTCTTGAGATCTCCTGGATGCTTTTCTCTAGATGAAAGCTTCTCAGATCCTTTTACTGTTCCTCATATCCCTTTACTTTCTTGGTTGTTTTCTTCCTCTAAAAATCTTTCTGTCTCTCTCTTCCTTAAGTGTGTTAATTAGAATGAGTGGAGGGAACTCTTCATGGTCAGACCTTGAAAAATCCATGATAGAGTCATATTATCTTTAAGGTGAACAGTAGATACATTTCCTTCCATGAGCTGTCTCTCTCCCTCCCTCCATGGTCAACACGTGATTTTTCTGTGCTTATCACATCCAAGTGGCATGTTTGTAGGTATTTGTTTACTGGAAAATTCCATTTTCATTATATTGAACTTCTTACAGACTGTTGAGTGAAAGATCCTGCCTCAGACCACATTTAAATCTTACCTCAAGGGCAGGCCATACAATTCATGAACACATAAACCCCAAATGAAAATAAGGAAGAAAGGGACTCTCTGTACATCATTCAAAAGCAAAATGAAACATCAATTTTTTTATGTGAGTATAAGTGGAAGATGACAGGAAATCCAGGGCAGGATTAGCGAAGGGACAAAAAGCCTTACTGGTTTATTTTTCCACAAAGAAAGGCAGATTGGGTAGCAAAAGGTTATGTCTGGACCTTGGGTATATACCCACCCAAAATTAATCAAAAAGAGAATGTACGACTGAATCAATATGTTGTTATTTTTATGGTTGTTTATTGAGCTTTATTTGTCTATGCAACAGAGAACAGTGCCTAGGTTCCATGGAAAATGTTTGCATGACATAAACTGTGGCAGAAGACAGATGGTCATCTGATCTTAATAACTGTGTTTAAACAGAGTTGAACTGCTATTAGTGATACCCTCCACAAAGATTTATTTGAGAAGCATGGTACAGGGACTTTCACCCTCATGGAATATTTTTTCTTTCAATGTTTGTGATTGTCTACACAACACTGAAAACATCTGAATTTAAACTAAACCTTTCAGTCCATCATCTGCATGGCTGGCACATGCAATGCCAAACAACTGAAAGCAAGAAAAGAAAAGAAAAATGCAACTGACTGAATGCAACTTATTTAGAGAGATATAGATTGCCAGATCTGAGTAATTATCCAAAGGTTGGATGTGGACATCATCATGTGGACATCTCACTGGGACAAAATATAAATCTAATTCAGATCACTCGGTCTGTTAAGACCCTACTGGTTCCTCACTGCTTTCAAGAGCACAATCTAAGGGCCCTGATAGGGCAGCCAGGTCACTGTGTTATTTGGTCCCACCCTATCATCCCAGCCTCATCTGTTGCTTCTTTTCACTAAGTGGATTCTATAATCCAGCTACACAAATGATGCACCATTAAAAGTGCTTATGCTTTTTCAGGATTTCAGCATGTCTTTGTCCATAGGCCTTGTCCCTGACATGTTTTTCTTCTAATTTCTCTGACTGATAAACTTTCTATTCTCCCATCCATCTTTTAAGACCATGCTCAAGGATTAACTCCTTTAGGGATGCCTTTGCTGACTTCCCTATACTAAATAGTTGTTTTCGTCACTCTGCTTCTATAGGGCACTTCAAGAGAATTGCTATTACACTTTGCATTGTCATTACTTGTCCACACATCTCTCTTTCTTATTGGACTACCAGCAGAGTAGGAGGCATGTCTCTTTAATCATTGACTTTCTTGTGCCTAGAATAATGGCAGACTCATAACTGGCACTCCACAGATGCTATTTGAATGAATGAATTCTGATTTAAACTCCTTTTCTTCAATAAGAGAATTTTTATCTGAATAGTATGGGATCCTTGTTCAACAATTCACTCCAGCTATATAGATGATAGCTAAAGGAATATATCTCAATCCAATATTGATTTGATTACATAAATTTAAATAATAATGTATTCAATCAACTTTAATTCATTGACTGCATATTTTGCATTTCATGTTTTTATGCAATGGCATAGAAGACACATTTTTTATAGTACTTAAATTCTTATTCACAAAATACATTTCAGGATATGTGTAGCTGTGATACATTCCTTATGAGGATGCCCGAACTCTCTTTAGGAATTTTCCAATCTCTCTAGAATGCACGATATTAAGAAAAAAAGAATACAGTGAATGTTAAATACCTAGTAACCTTCACAGAAGCTATGTTAACAGCACAAAAAGCTATAAAAGGATTATAGAATGTCCTATTCACCTATTCAATTCTGGGAATTAAAGAATTTTCATCATGTCTTTTTTGCTTTATATTTCATTATTTGGTAAGAAAACAAGTTCCCATGTTATTGTGTGTGTGTGTGTGTGTGTGTAATAACATATATATTTGTGTGTATATTTTACCACATATACATTTATATACACGTATATACATATACATTTGTATTCCGTTAAACAGGAACACACAAAACCACAAGAGAAAATTACTTATCCCCCCAGCTTCACCCCCAGCCCCCTGAAACGTGCCAATATTTTTCATTTCTCTCCCAAAATTGTCAGTATAGAATTAGACGCTGTAGCATGAAGGGTAATACAGGAATACTTTCACCAGGCTTAAGGATATGAGATAATGAAACTTGCTCCCGGGATAAGCATATTTATTGGGTTTGTTATGTATCAAATGTAACAAAAGTAGAGGATCTGAAGAACACCCTGTGTGGTTCTTTTCACACCCTTTGATCACACAATTCCTCTTTAATTCAGATGCAGTAGAGCTTAAGTGGCTTCATTGATGTGTTAAGTGTGGAATGATTTTTGTATAAAATAAAAAAGACTCCATTATGTGTCCAGAGAAGCCTGTGTGCGCTCATTTATTGAGACAGGAAGTCGGTTTCCCACACAGAACAACAATTCTATGATGCTGCAGCGTTGTGTCTGAAAGAAGAGTAAAGGAAACTTCATTTTCTACCTGGCAGAAATCGGCTTCAGGAGGAAGGGGCAGACAATGCGATTGGGCTTCCACTGAGTGAGAGGACTTGATTGATTTTCAGAAAATGCACCGTGCCATATGCAGGGAGGCTGCCTGGAATACTTTTGTTAGGAAAACGTACATTTTGTAACGGGCGTCAGTTTTCTGAATCTTCCTTGAAGTGATGCATTTCAGTGAGCACTTGTCACCCGCCTCTCGAAGTCAGGCGGGGAAAGAGAAATGTTCTTTTGGATATTTTCCCTCCTAGATTTGTGTCTGGGTTGATTTTGGTTTGTTTGTTTTTCTTTAAGTTGGTTGCCATTCGCTTTTTTAAAGTTTTTGTTCGTTCGTTTGTTTCATTTTGCTGTCTTCTTAATAAGCATGGAGAATACTTCTGAGACTTTCCAAGGCGAAGTTAAAAATCTACCCATAGTTTAAATATTTAGGCATGGATATAGGTCCTGTCTGCTAGGAGTGGACCTCAGTCTTGTCGTAAACCCACGGAATAAACCCTACACTGTGGTCACAGGATGAAGAGGAGCAAGGTTAGAATTCACCTCGGCTCTTATCCGAAGCTCAGGCTTTTTTATGTTTTTTGCGGTACGTGGGCCTCTCACTGCTGTGGCCTCTCCCGTTGCAGAGCACAGGCTCCGGATGCGCAGGCTCAGCGGCCACGGCTCACGGGCCCAGCCGCTCCGTGGCATGTGGGATCTTCCTGGACCGGGGCACAAACCCGCGTCCCCTGCATCGGCAGGTGGACTCTCAACCACTGCGCCACCAGGGAAGCCACAAAGCTCAGGCTTTTATCTCTGCACCATGCTGCCTTATACTCTGTGAGGTAGCTAGAAGCTAGCCATCCTTCCCATGGCTCACGTGATCCCAGTGTCTACCCTCGTGGTGATTGTCTTAGTCATTTCCCCTTCAGCCTAATTATGAACCAGTCTAAAGGCTTAGGTATCTTTGCTGGGAGTTGTTCTAAAAGAATATATTACATAGTTGTTCCACTCAACGGTTTTATAATCTAAAACAGACAACAGCTACATGGATCTAATGAGAAGAATGTATAGAGAATAGAGCAAGCTTAGGGAATTTTTCCATTGGTCATGTTTACCTTATTAATATTCTTAAGGAAATTTTCAGGGTGAAAAGTTCAGTAAAGGATAGTTATATCAGTTTCATGTCCAAGAAGACAATCATGAGGCTGTGTAAACTGTGGTGGGAGATAGGATTAGAAGAGCTATTTGATTGAGGTTTGGTGAGGGAAGTCAAAAGGGTAGATACTCCAGGCACAATCAAGTTCTCTCCATGACTATTTCATTCCTCCTTGTATAGTTATGTTCGTTTCTGCCCATTCTTCTTAACGTTTCCCAAACCTACTGCTAGTACAACATCTACTTTTTCCTTCCCATCATGCATGGGTGATTTTTGTTGTTGTTGTTAAATTTGATGTCACAATATTCTTTTGATCATTATAGATGTGTTTATAAAAGAATTTCAGAGTCTAGTAGTTCTAGGGGTTAAGTATTGGGGCAGGACAAAGAATATTCTTCCAGAAGGTCCTAGACTAATAGCAACAACCATTAGCTTTCTTTCTCTTGGCATTCAGAGCGAATTCTTCGTCCCTGACTCCTTTATCAGCCTTTTCTATTTCATTCCAGCTCACAGTAGCACTGCCATTGCTGTTACCCTAGATATTTAATGCTTCTTCCTCATGCACTTCTCGCATTCTTCTCATGCATTTCTCAGAGATCCCCATCTCTCACCCCCTCCACCTATTTGTGTAATGCTTGGTATGTGACTGTCGCCATGAACAACAATAGGTCCTGCCCAAGTCACGTGACTTGAATTTATCATGTTTTTTTTTCTGCAGAGAATTAGTGGCTGCCCTAAAGCTAATTTTCTTACCCAATATGATATGGTTTCTGATCTCTCTTCACCCCATGCTTAGATTCAAATAAAGGCTACTGTGCCTTTATCCCCCAAATCAATAACCCAGTGAAAAGATGGTACAGTCAGGAATCCAAGAGTGCGGCATTCTGCTCCTGGTACTGTAACTGGCTTCTCACAACTCAAGACCAGCTGGTTTAATCTCTCCGACCTATCATTTCTCCATCAGAAAATTGTCTTTTTCCTCCCTCCCTTCTTCCTTTTCCTTTCTTTCCTTTAACTCATAAGTGCTGCACATCTCTGTTCCCTAGGAGAGAACAGAAAAACCAAACAAAACGTTAAAATAACAACACAAGACCATTGTAATTAGATGACCAGATAACAAGGAATAAACTCCATATGCATTTGTAAAGCACTGTGGAAAACCATGATATTGTTATGGGAGAATGACACTCTTGGAAAGACTGGATAACACAGAGGTTAAGAACTTGGGCTTCTGCATTACAAAACATGAGTTTCAATCCTACTAGCTGTGTGACCATGGGCACATTAAAGTTTCCAAGTTGCAGTTTCCTCATCTATAAAATACGACATGTTAATAAAATTACATAATTCAGAGAGCTGTTGTGAAGAGTCACTGGGTGAGATTATATACATAACATGTGAAGCACAAATGCCTAGCATATCATAAATGCTGAAGAAGTTTAGCTGTTATTATTATCGTTAAGGAGGGCAGAGTAACTTGCACTATCATCATGTCATTTTTGTTGTTTAAAATAACAGTAATAACTGCAAAGGAAACAAAGGTCAGTGGGGGCTGGAGGAGTCAATACTTCTCCTAAGGGGTGTCAATTTCCTCTGAAGAAAGGAATTCATGAAAGTAGAGGCATGGCTGTGCTTGGGATAGAGGGACAGTAATGTTAATGGTTAAGGTTTCTACTCTTGAACACCCTTTTCTGACTGTGAGCTGTTTGAAGGCAGGAATTATATTGTATTCATCTTTGTATCCCATATCTTAATTACCTGTGCTTAGTACAGCAGAGAACTGGACAAATGAAATGAATTTGTTTATATTGCCTTGAATTCAGTCTTGCAAAGGAAAAAGCAATGAGTCTGCTTTCCTGAGAGTTTTTAAGGTCTTGCTGGAGCTGACTTGGGTGCATACAACCAAGGAAAGGGCCCAAGGGCTCGGAATTCCAGCTCAAATCCCCATGTCCACCACAAACTGCCTCTGGATCTCAGAGCTCTCCATTACTGACTAGGCGGCCTTAGGTCCCTTGAAGCTGGAATTAAAGATAACCCATGTGCGATATTTGCATAAGTGCCTTAATAACATGGACTCTGAAGATCATGAGGCTACAAGAATGTTCCATTTAGCTTATTTTTGCCCTGTGCTTATCAGAGCTTGGAGCACACATCCAGGACATTCAGATGGCTGGAGTTAAAATGATTTAAGGGGATGGAGCCTACATTGGCTTAATGCTGCTAAGAAATTCCTTGGCTCAAAAAATAATACTCTTTCATTTTTTCTTTCTTTCTTTTTATACATTTGTATAAGTTGATCGAAAAAAAATCTTTGCAGTTCAACATGGAGTTTCTTTTTCCTTTTCTCTCTGTCTCGGGGGCCTTATCTGATTTTAATCAGCACTGGCCTAATATGATTTGAAACAGCTGAGGCTGAAATGCCCTTACAAAAAGATCTCTGAAGTTGGAACTATTGGAAATACCTACCTATTCTACTCCCCTTGTCCAAGGCAGTATGTGCTATTAACTGTAAACATTGGGGATTATGAATTTACCCTTAAAACTTTTCAATGCCCTGCAGAGTTTTCTCAGCAATTTGAAAGTCCTGTTAACCATAATACAGCCAGTTCTTGATTATCCACAAAAAAAGGAAATGAATAGTGGCACAGATAATCCGAAACAGAAAAACAATCAAAATGTTTCTTATATTTTACTTTGGAATGCTTTGTATGGCTTTTGGGGATTCAGATTTTCCTTCCCAGGGATGTTGTGCTCAGGAAAAAGTTAAAATGAGTTTGCATTCCCTAAGCCCACACTAAATAGCTGAAGGGGGATGTGGCCCAGCCACATGCTGGGTGGCAGAGAGAAGGAGCCTGAAATCGAGGGGAAAGAATTCCACTGATAACCTAGAAGTGGAAAATGCCCATATGAATAATTAAGTGCTGACTGGAATATAATTTGGTCTTGTAAATTAGTGTGGACAATTTGCCAGCCCACATTTTTGAAAAACCAGGTTATCCTTCTCAGAGAAGTTACACTGGTAGTTAGAACAAATGACCTCGGGCTTCCCTGGTGGCGCGGTGGTTGAGAGTCCGCCTGCCGATGCAGGGGACGCGGGTTCGTGCCCTGGTACGGGAGGATCCCGCGTGGCGCGTGGCGGCTGGGCCCGTGAGCCATTGGCCGCGGAGCCTGCGCGTCCGGAGCCTGTGCTCCGCAACGGGAGAGGCCACAACAGTGAGAGGCCCGCGTACCACAAAAAAAAAAAAAAAAAAAATGCAGGACCCATAGAGTGGTTTACCTCTAGGTACCATTACCATCTTCTGGGTCTCTGCCTCTTTATTGGGGTCTTACATGTCTATGGGCCCCATTCCTTGGTCTAGGAACAATTTTTCATCACTGTGGACATGACCTCAATGAAATTGGCCCCAGAACTCTGGGTCCTCAGCATATAGTTCTACCTTTCCTCCCATAGTGGATGCTGTGGGTGCCTTTTAGGACCCACCAAGGTGCTCCAGCTGCCAAGAGTGTTGCCTGCTAACTTCCCACAGCTGAGCCTTCCCTGGAAATTGCTCTCTGTCAAAGGAAGCTTCCTTGCCCAAGGTCACGTCCCCTCCCCAAATGTGGCTCATATCTAATGATTGCCAAGAACCATCGCCACAATTCCACACAATTGTTCAGAGCTATCTGTGCTCCAGAATTCCCTGTGGGATCAGTTAGGCCCACTCTTGTGAATGCAGCACTTTCAGCTTCCCCCTTTGCCTGGTCCCGCTTCCCCTACTCTCTCAAGGGTACCGTTCCTGAGAGCACTCCTAAAGAACTCCTCACATGCACATCTCCACTCTGGAGTCAGTTTTCCAAAGAACTGATGTATGACATTCCCATTGCCCTCTATTTACTGTGACTTCTTTGTTGTTGCTGTAGTCACCTGCCCAATAATGAAAGAAAAACTCACAAACTTTGAAGGGGTCAGAGAGCAAGTACCACAGAATCCATCAAGTCAGGTGTTTAGCTCAGTTCCACCATTTTCTTCTTGGCCTGGAGTAAGAAATGTAGCATTCCTATGTACTCGCTTCTTCTGGTTCAAAATGGGTAACAACCTATAGGATGGGGGTGATGGGGAAAAAAATGAACAGATGGCTAAGCAAGTCCTAGAAGACCATTAAGTGCTATGGGAACACTTACACTCTGTGGTGAAAGCTCTACTAGGGCCCCGTAAGACTGAGACTCTGCAGCCCACTTCCTTGGAGGTAGTTTTGAAAACACCCTTTGCTTCATTTCCTGTGGATTACGCAACCACAGAATTCCTCTGGGGACTCAGCCACACCCCAAATCTTAGCCTAAATCACTGAGTTTGACACAGATTCACAGGAATTTGGCAAGGAGCTCACCCAATTTTTCGATCTCAAATTGGATCCAAATGTTGCCCAGGTTGGCTGAGAGTTCAGTCAGAAAAGAAGGAGGCCCAGGCCCATAACTGCTAAATGGTGATATTTGAAACTCAAATGAGTTTGGCTTGCCTTTAAGAGTGGGAGGAAGTTTTGAGCCATCGTATATGATATAAGCCCTGGTCCAACTCAAAACAGTTTCCACTTTTTTTTTTTTTTTGGTTATTGTTTCAGCTCTGGATCTGCTGCTAACATTCACAGGTCACTGTGCTTATTCCAAATGCCAAGGCCAGTTGCAGGGAACTTCGGGCCCCTATGGGTTCAAGGTATAGTGAAGAAGTGATGTTCCTTGAATTTCCTCTGGAACAGAGCAAGCCTTGACAGAGGATGGAGAAGGGGGATGTTGGATAAGGGCTGAGGGAAATCCTTCGTTCAGCTCCTGTGAAGGGTCCAGCATGGAGTTGGCTGCTCTGATTGAATTCTCCCTCTTCTCTCTGGGTATTCAGAAAGTGCTGGCCTCCTGCTTCCTGGAGTAGTGGCAATGGCTAATACTGGTAGCAGTGATTTGGATAAAATTGTGAATTAGGGAAAGTTAGATTTTGCTGCTCATATCAAATTTTCTATCACAACTTCTTAAAAACTGTTTCTTATTCTATTTTTTTTTTCATCTGAAGAGCCTCCGTCGCAATCTCCACTGTTTTCAGCATCATCTGCATCTCCTCCAGAATCCCCCACTACCCCAGCGCCCAGCCACCGGGCTGGCCTTTCCCAAGCAACGTCACATTCTCTGGGCCTTTCTCCCTACACCCACCCCACATACTTGTCTTCACCTGATCCCTCTCCCCCTCCCACCACCATTAAGATTCAGCTTTCATAGATCCTGTCTCCTACCTGCTTCAACAAACCACTATGTTATAAAATATATATTTACGGGAAAACCCACTAAAACTGTTGTCAAAATATGTGCGAGTCTTCATGTTGTCACTCACACAGCAAGTAACATCAGGTAAACCATTTTGATTCTTTTAGCCTCAGTTACTTCACCTCTAAAACAGAGATGGAAAAAAACTTAACTCATAGGGCCTCAGATTAAAATTAACTCCCATCAAAAAACACCTCTTGGGCTTCCATGGTGGCGCAGGATTTGAGAGTCCGCCTGCCGATGCAGGGGACGCGGGTTCGTGCCCCGGTCCGGGAACATCCCACATGCCGCGGAGCGGCTGGGCCCGTGAGCCATGGCCGCTGAGCCTGCGTGTCCGGAGCCTGTGCTCTGCAATGGGAGAGGCCACAACAGTGAGAGGCCCGCATACCAAAAATTAAAAAACCCCCAAAACACAAGAACACCTCTTGATCTTCTGAAATAAGATGAAGTGTCCCTTCCCTATGCTGCTATGGCACCCAGTAATTCACTATCTTGAAGCATGTAACTTTGCATCTAAATTGCCTATTCCCTTTCTGACCCTCTCTAGCCTGAGGCTCCTGACGGCAAGGACTACAGCTGATCACGCTTGAAGGCCAGCGCCTCACATAATGTCAGGCATGCAGCTGGTACTCAAAATGTGTGTGCTCAGTGCACGGCCCACTCTGAGAGCATTTATAAATAGTCGAGATTGTTCCTCTCAGAAAGCATATTTATACTGGAACAGGGTCCTTTTTGGACCATGTCTTTCCTGGAGGAAAGACCATAATGGTGCAGGATATTTGGAAACAGGTGGAGTTCATGTTGTCCCTCAAATAACTCCATGTAGGTGGCCTCTTGCTCTTTGCAGACATCCAGCTGGCCCTGGGCCCTTGCACCTGAGGGGGGATATCTGAACTCTTGAAACTTCCTGTTCCATTTCAGTGACACCAGTTTGGCTCAGTTTTCGCCTCCAAGCTGGGATCAAATGTTGCCCAAGTATGGGGAGAAGAGGAGAGATATCTCGTTCTCTCCCTTGACTTTTCTCACTTCAACTCCTCTCTTCTCACGTTCTTCATGGAAGCTTAAACTAGATTCCCTGGGAAGAGTCCTGTCCTGGTCACCAGCAGCCTACACGGCAGTAGGCTCTGCCACTGCTCTAAGCAGCTCACGAAAGCTCCTGGGCGGGGGTGGGGGTGGGGGTGGGGCGTGCTCCACAGGATGGGGAGAAGTGAAGATGAGTGGGATGCAGGGGATATGTGATGTGGGAGATGCCTATGTTCACAGAGCAAAGTGATGTTGTACAGAAAGCCTGCCTCTGCTAATGAGCCTGGGAAAAGGACAGAAAGGAAATGGATTATTTCTGTTATGCCTTTTGGGAGACGGCTTTCCATGTGTCTGTCTCACATTTTTTACGTCTGGCAAGCAGGAGCAGTGACTGCTTTCCTTCCATCTTTTCAAGGCTGTTTCTACAGCAAATAGCATCGAAAGAAAGAGCTAGCCTGGAGCACAGGACAGGTATGCTGACTACCCATTATACAAAATTGGGGTTCTCTAAGCTCAGGCTCCTCTCTCTACTGCACCCCACAGTGTGATCAGCCATCACCTGGCTCTCTTCCCATTGCCCTGTGCAATTTGGGTCCAGTGAAACAATGCAAATATGTTGATACTCATGTTGCTTGCTGTGCTATGAGGGATCAAGTCCTTCATCTCTGATCTAGGAGTCTCACGGACTCATTCAGCATCCATGAAACCGTGTCAGGTTAACTTATAAGCTTAATAGGAGCGTAGCATTTCAGACCCTTCACAGTTCTTGACAATGCTGTCTCCTCTGTACCTAAAGGCAGCGATACAAGAATTTGGCCCTTTATGCCCTATCTCCCTGGGAAAAGAGGGGTGAGAGAAAAAGAGGATCTATTGATTGAATGTCCTCTGTTTGCCAAGCTGGACTGCGCTGAGGTGAGCTTTTCATCTATTAATTCATTTAATCTTCACGATAATCCTGGGAATAGGCATTATCCTACCCATTTTACAGATCAGGAATCCTAGGCTCAGTGAGGTGACGTGCCTCTCCAAGGTCACACGCAGGTACAGTGTAGGGGCAGGATTTAAACCTAGACCTGTGTCTGCTAAGAGAGCCCCTGATTCCTCTATTACACCGTTCTGGAAAGTCAGTCAGTTCTTCGTGTTGACTAGGTGCGCAGCCCAAGATAGCTTGGGAGATGCCAGCAAGCCTAAAATCATTTCTCTCCCCCGTCTGTTATCTGCCCTGTGATTTTGCCTAGTTCTACAGGGGTACACTCCTTTACTCCTAGTTTAACAGAGAACTTTTTACTTTTTTCATTTGATCTAGACTTCTACCTTCTCTTTTCTGGGACCCCTGCCTCCCACCGATATCATGCTGATTTCTTAGCCTTCATCTTCTCGATCCTGCCCATTGCCTTGTTTTATTTTATCCTATTTTTCCTACTCAGAAGGAAGGATGTGAAGCAATTTCTCTGATATCACAGAATCCATAACACTCTCCAGACTTCACAGTTCTAAAAAATCTTGTTTGGTTTTCAGATGTGACTGGAGTGATTTGCACCCGATGCTTAGACTGGCCATCTGCTCAAAGGCTGCTCAGAAAGACATGCCCATGTGTTCTCCTGCCACAGACCAGTCTGCTCTGCCTGCAGCTGTGGGTTTCCAGGACCTTGTACCTATGTCACATTGTTTGAAGCTGAGCTTCAAGGAATCATAGGAGCATTTGCCTGGACCTACTACATAACCTAAATACAGCATGAACTGACCTTGTCTTATAGGAAGTGGGTCAAGGAATGAGCCTCTCTTTTGTGCAGAGCTTGTTTACTTTCCAGTTAAGAGGGGAGAGCACCAGGCTGATGGCGTATACATGTGAGTACAAGGGAGACAGAGAAATGAGCGGCCCTTTCCATCTAGAAGGTTTGCTGAGGTCTCATGCTTTAGAAAGTCACTGTTAACTCCTCTCTGAGGCTCGATATCACTAGATAACCAAGTTCTTGTGGGAGCTTTCATGAGGGTTATAGTTCACTGATAAAAATAAATGTTGTAAAATAATCTAAATGCTTGACTGAGAATATACATGCTTCTTTAAGGAGTAGACTTAGTTTGGCAATAAACTTATATAGCTGACCTAACTCTAATTCTCTGGGGAAGAAAATTGCCACCTACCCCAGAACGCCATCCAAATACTCACAAGAATGGGCCAGTTAGCGATTCATATTTTTAAACACTTATTAGCACTGCCCATACTCAGGCTAAGCAAATTTTGAAATAAAAAGAAAAGAATGAAGGGACGTCGACCATGCTTTATGGAGCTCATAACCAAATTGAAGAGAAAGACAGTAATACTTGAAAAAGAAATAACCTACACCAGACTGTAGGTGAAAAGACACATATGAGCAGCAGAGATGATAACTAGGTGCTGCAGAAATTGTGAAAAAGTATCGTTAGTCTCCTAGTTACCAAGACTCTAAATTGGGGTGACATCTTGAAAGCCCACACCTACCTCACTCCCACCCGGACGCCTCCAAAATCCCTCTCACAGCCTCCTCTTTCTCCTTTCCATACCTAATGTCAGCACCTTACTTCAAGACTTTATCAATTTATATTTAAATTTTTAAAACTCGCATGTCTCCTTGCTGGCCTCTTCCCACTTTAATTCACATGGAGTACAAATTAAACTCTGATCCTTTTCCTTCCCTATTTCCAAGTTGAAATGAAGTCAAAATTTGAGGATCGGCATGAAAGAAGAATCCAGGTTTGAGATGATCTAGGCTTAGTTCTGGGAATGGTAACAGTGGAAGAGGGAAAGAAAGAAAGGAAACGAGAAGCAAGATTTGATGTTTGGAATGTAGGGGATGACAGCAAGTAGCATTACTAAGAACTATGGGCTTAAATCTAGAAGACCAGAAGGTGGGCAAAGGTCAAATATAGAGAAGAGCACGTTTCCAAGGAGAGATGCTGAAGTGAGGAGATTTGGGGCTTTAGTCATATCATCCACCACTTGGAATGCACTTAGTAGGACATAGGAGGTGTTCAATAGATGTTTGTTGAATGAATGAATAAAAGAATGAATGAATAGCCCTCAATTTCATCATACCCATCGTATTTTATCTTTACAACAACTCTGTTTGGTGGTTCTTTTTATTATCTCCGTTTTTCTGATGTCTGAACCAAGGCTCAGAGAGGTGGTATGATTCCCCCAGGATCCCACAGTGATGAGTGGCAGTGCTTTAAGGTGAAGCCAGATCAGCATGAGTTTGCAATCCATCTGTCACGTTGCCCTCTGGAAATATCTGAGTCCAGCACACATAGAATTGGGGCTGGGAAGACAGGTCATGATTAGCTGTGGGACTCGTTTACAAAAGGTGATTGTTCATAACTGAAGCCACGACCATGAATGAGATGCTAGAGGAATGTTGTGAATGTCTTTGACCTGAACAATGGGTAAGGCCAGCATTTCAGAGATAAGGAGAGGAAGAGGAACCCTTGAGAACAGCAGGGAAAATCAGAGGAGAACTAACGGAAGAAGAATCATGGAACCAAGAGAGAAAGGAGATTTGTCATAAATATAGGGTCCACAGTATCAAAAACGGCAGAAGTATCTTTGAAGGGAGCACGGTTTGAGGGAAAGGGAAGTACCTGGACCATAGCAGATCACCTGGTTTACAACCATCCTTTTGCTTTAACCTCGAGCAAGTTGCCTTAACTGTATGGAATTTGTTGATTTATCAAATGGTCATCATATACGTTTGTCAGGATTAAATGAGCTCATGAAATAAAGGACCTAATACCAGGCTTGGCATCGTAGAGCAGACAACAGCTGATATTTATGAGGCACCAGGTACTGATCCAAGCGTTCAACGTGTATCCATTCATTTAAGCCACATAACAACCCTGCTAGCTGGGTTCTGTTTTCATCAGCTTCAATTTGCAGATGAGGAGACACAGGCTTAGATAGTTTAAATAAATCCCTCAAGGTCACACAGCTTGTGAGTGGCAGAAGCTTGGATTTAAACCCAAGCATTCTGTTCTCAGAGCCTATGCTTTTAACCACCATGTTTGCTGAACTTCGTTGAGTAAATTACCAATAACTATTAGTTCCCTCCCCTTCAAGAACACGTGAGCTACATCAACTTTTTCCAGTAGGAAGATTAAAAGTATTTAAACTAGGGGTGAGCAGACAACATACCTTAGGCCAAATATAGCTCATTGCCTCTTTGCGAGGCCCACAAGCTAAGAATGGTTTTTGTGTTTTCAAATGGTTGAAAAAAGTTTTTTAAATAATATTTTGAGACACGTGAAAATTATACAAAATTCAAATTTTAATTTCTACCAATAAAGTTTTATTGGAACACAAATATGTCCATTTACGTATCGTCTCTGCCACTTTTGTACTGTAAGAGCAAAACTGAATAGTTGCGAGAGAGACCCTACAGCCCCCTAACCCTAAAATATTTACTCTCTGATCCTTTACAGGAGAAGATTGCTGACCTCCTAATATAACCAAAAACTCTGTGGCGAATAAAGACAAGTGGATTTAAGGGCTTGAATTTCTCAGGAATGTTGTTGCCCTTCACCCCCGTTCTCAGACCCTCGATGGACTACTCCCGCACCTGCACTTCATTAGGAGATGGGGGTGGGGAGAAAAGAAATCTCCAACCCGGTAGTTTGTTGAATTTCTTGGGTGGAGGAGGAAGGTGGAAGGACGCTCGCTGCTGAGGGTGAAGGTGAGGCTTTCTTTTCAGTCCTGAATTACAGCCAGATGAGTTTATCCCTTTTTTGGCTGTGGAATGATAACTTTTGGGTTGTTTTTTTTGTTTTTGCGGTACGCGGGCCTCTCACTGCTGCGGCCTCTCCCGTTGCGGAGCACAGGCTCCGGACGCCCAGGCTCAGCGGCCATGGCTCACGGGCCCAGCCGCTCCGCGGCATGTGGGATCTTCCCGGACCGGGGCACAAACCCCTGTCCCTGCATCGGCAGGCGGACTCGCAACCACTGCGCCACCAGGGAAGCCCTGTGAGATTTTGTTTGTTTGTTTGTTTTTGCGGTACGCGGGCCTCTTACTGTTGTGGCCTCTCCCGTTGCGGAGCACAGGCTCCGGATGCGCA
The DNA here is from genome assembly GCF_951394435.1 of Stenella coeruleoalba. Lineage (NCBI taxonomy): Eukaryota > Metazoa > Chordata > Mammalia > Artiodactyla > Delphinidae > Stenella > Stenella coeruleoalba. The sequence continues at coordinate 97,480,280 of NC_137154.1, read as the reverse complement.
GGCTCAGCGGCCATGGCTCACGGGCCCAGCCGCTCCGCGGCATGTGGGATCTTCCCGGACCGGGGCACAAACCCGTATCCCCTGCATCGGCAGGCGGATTCTCAACCACTGCACCACCAGGGAAGCCCTGGAATGATAACTTTTAATGCGCTTAGTAAGCGCAGGTGCTCAGCAGTCAGGGGAGGAGAGGCCGTAGCCAAGTCACATCACAGGTGTCTTCTCCCAAGGGCCAGGCCGTGAGCGGAAAAGCCTCCTGCTTAGACGCGTTCCAAGTGTCTACCTGCTCTTCACTGGGGAATGATAATGCCTCTTGGGCTTTTGCACAGGGCTGGGAGCCAGTTCACCTGGGTTCCATGTTGAGATTTCTCAGCAGATCTCCAGCGTGGTGGCACCAAGTGGATTCCTTTCTTTCTGCCTTGCTTAACATAATTAAACTGAAGTCAGATGTTTATCAGATTCTCCAGTGCGTTCATGCATCCAGCCTATAAGATAACCGGTAAACAAGAGGGTAATAACGGCAGGGATAGGCCTGCTTGTTTTCTTTTGTTTTTAATTTTCTAAAATTGTGGTAAAATATATATAACATAACATTTACCATTTTAAACATGTTTAAGGGAACAGTTTTGTGACATTAAGTATATTCACATTGTTGTGCAGCCTTCACCACCATCCATCTCCAGAACTCTTTCGTCTTCCCCAACTGAAACTCGGCTGCCACTGAACAGTAACTCCCCATTTTCCCTCCCTCCAAAGACCAACAACTACCTCTATGAATTAGACTTCTCCAGGTATCTCAGGTAAGTGGAACCATACAGTACTTTTCCTTTTGCGTCTGGCTTATTTCACTTAGAATGATGTCTTTAACGTTCATCCGTGTTGTAGCCTATGTCAGAATTTCCTTCGTTTTTAAGGCTGAATAATATTTGATTTATGTAATTTTGTTTATCCATTCACCTGTTGATGGGCACTAGTTTTTTTTTCTACCTTGTTTCTGTTGTGAATAATGTTGCTATGAACATGGGCATACAAATATCTGTTCAAGTCTCTGATTTCACTTCTTTTGGATATATATCGCAAAGTGGAATTGTTGGGTCACATGATAACTGTTTTTAATTTTTGGAGGGACAACCATACTGTGTTTCATAGTGCCTGGACCATTTTGCATTCCCACCAGCTGTGCATAATGGATCCAATTTCCCCACATCCTTGCCAATACTTGTTATTTTCTCTTGTGTTTTTTGTGTTTGTTTGTTTAGTAGTAACCATTCTGATGGCTGTGAAGTGGTATCTCGTGGTTTTGATTTGTGTTTTCCTAGTGATGTTAAGCATCTTCTCATGTGCTTATTGGCTAATTGGTATCGTCTTCAGAGAAATGTCTGTTCAGGTCATTGCCCATTTTTGATTTGGATTGTTTGTTTTTGGTGGTTGTTGAGTTGTAGGTGTTCTTTCTATATTCTAGATATTAACCCTTTATCAGATGTATGATTTGCAAATATTTTTTCCTGTTCCATGGGTTGCCTTTTCCCTCTGTTGATAGTGTCCTTTGATGCACAAAGTGTTTTGATTTTGATGTAATTGCTGTTTGTTTGTTTTTTTTGCTGTTGCCTGTGTTTTTGGTGTCACATCCAAGATATTGTTGCCAAATCCAATGTCGGAAAGAGTTTCTCCTATGTTTACTTTGAGAGTTTTATAGTTTTAGCTTTTACATTTAGGTCTTTATTCCATCTTGGATTAATTTTTGTATATGGTATAAGGTAAGTGTTTGACTTCATTCTTTTGCACATGGATATCCAGTTTTCCCAACATCGTTTGTTGAAAAGACTGTCCTTTCCCCACTGAATGGTCTTAGCACCCTTATCAAAAATCTTTGACCATATATGTAAGGGTTTATTTCTGAGTTGGCTTGAGTTTTGATATTAGCAGATATGCCTCTCAAATCAAGACCCAAGTTGTATAAACTTTCCATAGACGATCTAAGAGCCAATGCATTCATGCTATTAGAACATCAGTGATAGCCCATCTCAAGCTAGAGTTTCAAATGCATGAATCTGTATCACCACTAGTTTGTGAGTTCCCAGAGAGCAGGAACTCTCTTATAACTCAAATTTAAACTTAATCTATATGTTTTGTCCATTATGTGTCCAGCATCGTGATAGCAGTAAGGATGCAGACACTTGTATTTAAGAACTTGCAAATTAGCGGAGAAATAAACATGCAAACATATGAATGTCTTTTTGTGAGAAGACTACTCCAGAAGGTAAAGTAGGGGTACAAAGATGGAAGTGGTGACATCTAGTTGGAGAGGAGAGATAACTTTCTCAGAAGTGGGCACACTTGTGCTGAGTTTTGAAGGATGATTAAGAGTTTTGCCTAACAAAAACGGCAGAGGTCATCAGGACTTTCAAAATGGAGGAACCACACCTGCAGACTTGGAGGGGGAATGCAGTATGGTCGTTGGAGGACTAGCACATATATTACAAGGCCAGGAGGAGTGGGAGAAGAGCCTAGAGGGGTAGGCAGGAGACAGGTCCCAGAACTTGAACTTTATTTTGAGTGTGATTGGAAGGATTTACATGTCTATCCCTTAGACTAGTCCTTAGCACTTATCATTGTTTATTGAACTGATTTTAGTCCAGTACAACAATGATATATGTTTCTTTTCCTTCTCAAACATCATCTCTTCTTCTTCTTTTCTTTCCTTTTTTTTTCTTTTCTCTCTTTCTAATATGATTTTGATGGCTTTGCTACTTTTCCTCGGCTCAGTATCTCAACTGCCAAAGGACATAAACTACACTGGGGCATGAATTTAGACAAAAACAACAACAAAAAAGTGAACTCATAAGAGAAAACATTGAAACCACCTAGGTTAGGCTCAGTTGAACTTCCAAATGTGTTTTAAATTAGGTCGTCTCAACCATGACTACAAGTTTGAAACATTCAAAGCAACCTTATTGGAATTGGAACAAGGCATATTTGGTTTCCTCTAAAGGATTTTAAAAAAAGTGGAGTTAAGAGCAGAGATCCCAAATGTAAAACTACGTGAAAAGAAAGCCCATAAGCAAATTGTCTTCATAACAAATGGCATTAAAACTTCCAAACTATCAAAAGTTGTGATCTCTTAGGAACATCTCACTCAGAGGAACAATGCCTATGCCACACCCTCATTTATCTGGGCAGGGCCAATCAGATGCAAGTGAGCGGAGGAAGCATTTGGAACCATCGAAACAGATGTGAGGGGTCCAGAAACTCAGATACGTTTTGCTCTTATTTTATACAAGCAAACTTGGTTGCCTAGTTTCTTGATACAAGCAAACTTGGTTGCCTAGTTTCTTTATACAAGCAAACTTGGTTGCCTAGTTTCTTAAGAGGACAGAATATGAACAGTAAGATATAAGGTCACCAAAAGAGAGGTGTCTAGAAACAGGTCCAAGGATTCTTTTGGGAAAAAAAAATACTGTTGGTTTGACAAAGAGAAGATAGAAAAAAATTTGAAAGTAAAAATCTACAAACTCTAAAAAGAAAACCCACATACAACACATAAAGCATCCTTGGATTATTTAATAAGGAAATAGAGGCCTACCCCCGCATCAGTAGCCTCCAATGCATCTCCAAAGGAAGGAACAGAATCAAAGTTAATGTTCAAAATGATTCCTTCGTTCCCGTATAGCTATATTGATACTTCAAACGTTTAGGGCTGCAAAGTAGTACAGATGAGCTATTCTGGAAAATTTACTTCTGCAGAAATAACTGTATCTCATTCTGCGATGATGCTAGTTGAATGAAGCATCAGACCACCTCACCTAATGTTAGCATAATTTCCTACTTAAATAGCAAACCTTTATCGTTAGAGAGCTTATATAATTTTCCCATATACTAAATATCTTAGTCAAGACCATCTCCTTATCTGTGAAATGATAATAATAATACTAAGTATATCAGATCTGTTTTGAGGGCAAAAAGAGATAATGTATGGTATCTAGCGTTTTACATAGTCAATACTTCATAAATGTTAAATACTGCTACTACTACTACTGCAACGAATGTTGATCTTATAACAGGACTGTACCTGGGTTCCTATCCTAACTCCACCATTTATGAGCTATAAGATCTTGGGAGAGGTACTTTACTTCATTCTGCTTCAATTGTTTCATCTGGAAAATGAAAACAAGGCTATATCATATCTACCTCAGGGGGTTGCTACAAGGATTAAATGAGATACTATATGAAAAACACTTCAGTTAGGGCCAGGCACGGAGTAAGGATTTAAGTACTATTAACTGTAATTATTACTGCTGTTGTTGTTATCCTCCATTTTGCTTGTAAGGATGGTAGTTCTCAAAGAGTGGTTTGGGGACCCCTGGTGGTCCCTTCTGCAGGCAGCCCAAGCGGTCCAGACTGTTGTGTGTCTTTTTCAGTCCTTGAATGTACAGTGGAGTTTACCCAAGACGACATGAAGTGTGATATCACCATAGGTTGAATGCAGTTGCACATTTGAGACGCTAGCTGTCTTCTATTAAATAATAGAGATTTGCAAAACTGTAAAACAATGTTATTCTCTATTTTTTTGTAAAATAGTTATTTTTCCAAAATTATGTTTTATGGTAGCCTATGATGGGTTTATTGCTGTTATTTTAAAATGAATCAATTTTAATGCTTAATTTTAATTTCTAATATGGTAAATATCAAAATATATAATCCACATAAAGGAAAATTCTTTGGGGCTCTCAATAATTTTAAGACTGTAAAGGGGTCCTGATACAGAAAAGTTTGAGAACCACTATCTTAGTACATAAAGCTTCAGAGTTGTTGACATCCTTCAAGGTCACTTTCTTGAGATTTGAGTAGAGGTAGAGTCAAGTCTCAACCAAAGTTTACTGATAATGAAACCTGTTGATCATTATAATACATCGCACTCCAAGGGTCATGGAGCTCCTACATGGGGAGAGGGCCAATGGTCATTACAATGCTTTTATAGTTGAGTATGGTTGCAGGGTTCTGTGTGGTCAACTTAGCAAGACTCTACTCTAGACATGGTATTCAAGGCTAATATATGTTTTCCAGTATCTTAAATTTTACTCACGTGGCCAACCACTGCAGCACTGAATTCACATACAGTTCTTGCCTGGTGATTAAGAGGAGGCACCTGGTGTTAATACTCTTGAGTTGTAGCTTTAGAGTCCAAACTGATTCCCATCACAGGTTTTCAATCTCAAGTGTCAGGCAAGAATTCTCACCCGTTTGTAAGCCACTTTAAATACGGTTCTCAGGAGTTCAAGAACTAATCCCTGAAGAAACTGGGTCAAGTTCTTCCCAGTCCCGTCCCCATACCACAGATAGCTAAGCTTCAGTCGTAAGGAAATACTTTGGGACACCAGGGCATACTTAAAGGAGGGAAAATAAACAGGACAGACTTCCAGAGAAAAGACATATGTGACCTCTCTTCCAATAAGCATTTGATACTCGAGTGTATTTCACTGGAACAAGTTGGTTTAAGTAAGTACTATTCTGACTTTGGGTTTCCAGCATTGTCTTGATGCAAAGTTGACACCTGCTGTGTTGTTTAAGACCTTTGTCTCAGAGGCTTCAGATTTTTTCACACATATACACACGCATATACAATGCATTTGGTTGGGTTGGATTGAAATCTTCAGTAGTAATTCAAAGAGTTTGGCTTCCGGGGTAATGTCACAGGTTTGCATGCATTATGCAGAATTTTCTGCTAAGTGCAATAGGCCCTTGGAAATTGAATTGGTTGATTTCAATCCAATGCTTATTTGACATAAATGTCACATTTATGCTGAAGAGTCATATCATTCTTCTATTTCTGCTCCAATAATGTTAATTCTTAAAGTGTTACCCTACATAGGCTATGACTACACGGTGCCAAATATCCATCTGGAGGTAAGAAACCTTTATTTTATTATCCCAATGTTCCTAAATCTAATATTTGATAGGATGGAGTTAAATTACCTGGATGTTTAACTATTTTCATTTATGGCTGGATGCTGCAGTGTTGTAGAGGAAGACGTAATATGAAATGAAAACCATTTTGATCAAACTATATGACACCCCAGAAATAAACAACCCTCCTCCAATATTTTGCTCAATTGAATAATCTCAACCAAATGTTATCAGATCAGTTTGTGTGTGGAACACAATGTGCCAAACAAAATAAATTGACTATTTTACTGTTGAAATAATGTGAAAGGAGCGTGGGGCTCGGGGAAACAAGCACGAGATATACTGGGCAAGGCAAAGGAGGTTCAATTCTCTCCTCCTCCTCCAAGGAGGGTCTGACCAGAGCTGGCTATCTCCAGCAACAGAACAGGGACACTGGTACTCTTATCTTTGACTCTACAGAGGATGCTTCTCTTGTGATGCCTTCAACCCAGCCAGCCCTGTGGTTTTGGAAGAGAGGCATACAAGGTAGTTCTAACTACTGACTTATAGGGAAGGATTCTCCCTCCCTCAGTTTTCCAGCCAGTGTCTCGGCACATACTGGAAACACTCCAGGCTTTAGGGATGACCCATTCATTGACTCTTCATCACTACCCTAACCTAAGACTTGGAAATTCAGGCAGCAGACCACCACACCATCCACAGTCTACTACTGCTGGGTGCTGGCTTATCTTGTCCTAGAGAAGTACCTAACTGAGGTATTTCCTGGGACACAAGACTACACAGCACAGGCTGACCAGTAGGAGAATAATCCTGTAAAAGTTGTCCAGACTCGAGATAACACCGTCAAAGTTGTTGAGGCATTTAAATATTCTGAGATTTTCATTTAATTCCATTTGTAGCCTGCTTAGAGTTTGACTTCATATTCCCCTTCTCTAATCAGATCTACAATATTCAAGTGGACGTTCAAGGTTAGCCATTTTCTGATAAATCTGGGGGAAAAAAGTGAAGCCATATCATGTTTCCAAGCTCTACTCTTTTCTCCCCTAGCCGGGCCAACTGAGCCACAAAGTGGGTTTGGCCTCATGACCCCATTAAATAATTTATGTCTGGGTAGTCTTGGTCTTTGTCTCAAATAGGTGAAAATAGAAATATAGATGGAGCTTTTCAGGTAAACAGTTCTGGTACATTTGCCAAAAATGAACATACTTATTCAGACCTCGCTAATGAAATTGAAAGACGGACGTGTTATACACTAATGCAATTTAGTTAAACAAATAAACCATTTAACCCGTATTTCTTGGGTGCCCACTATGTGTTAATTTTTGAAAACTATAGTTAAGTAAAAAACGTATTTTAAGGCACTCACAGTCTAAGTAAAAGATACAAAAGTAAACATAATTTCCTATCCGTGTAGTTTATTACCTGAGATACAGGTATGCGCAGCATGCCTTGGGAACACGGAGGGCGACGATAATTTCCTCATTATCATTACCATTAACAAGCGCCATATACATATTGTACCCAGCAGAAATACACTAAGAATTCCAGGAGCTGCCTTGTTCCGTCCTAATTCTCCATTGCCAAGGCTGCAATGATTAATCTTTAGAAAAGCTACAGTTTAACACCTGTTGAATGATATTAGAGAAAATCATCTGTGTTGCAAATAAAGAATATGTTAGGGAGGCTGGACTCAAATGGATCCAGGTTTTGATATCTTTCTCCTTCTGTTTTAGCAGACAAATAATCTGTTGCAACTTTGCTGCTTCTCTTCCCTAGCTTGGCTCTGTTCCCGTGCACCATTTTGTTCTAGGGGGATGCCTAAACTGATTCTGCAGCGTTAGCCAAAACAAATGAGGAGCTTGGCTCTGGGTCTGGTCGCAGCAGCTGCTGTGATTGAAGTTCTCTGCACCTAAGACAGTGGGGCAGCTTTCCGTTTGACAGATGAACACATTTTCATTACTAGAGAAACAGGAAGCATGGCATACTGGGCAAGAAGAAAAAAAAAAAGGAAAAAAGAAAGAAAGAAATATTTGGGAAGTCGCTTTGTTCTTTCTTATATCAATCATGGTTATTGTTCAGCTGAAATGTTGGTGAGGAGGTTGACCGAGTGGGAGCCTCATACCCAAGCCTCAGGCTTCTCTTCCCCCCAGACTGTAACTGTGAGCTGACAGCTGCGTGGTTTCCTGACCTCAGGTTGCCTCAGCCAGAAAATTCCTTTGCAGATCTGCTCTGAGAGGCTGTTTCTGTTCATGCATGCAGCACAGGGCAGGGAGAGGCCAGGAGGTCTAGGGGAACCCACATGTAAAGGAAAGGAAAAGAAACATTTGGCTGTTTCCATTAATTCAGTCATACAATGGAGCTGAACTGTCAAGTGAGTATTTGAAGGCCTTCAAAATAGCTACTCGAGACTTCCATGGTGATCTGGAAGCTTGTGAGTGACTCAGCGGCAGGGGGACTGGATACAGGTTCTTGAGAGAATAGAGCACATTTCTAGTAGGGCAACCTTGTGACAGCCTTTCCTTTATCATTTCATACTCAGATTCCTTTTATCAAAATGGTAGCCTTGGGAGGCATCCTTGATCCCCAGGTTTTATGTGTTGAGTCTCTAGGTAAAGGTTAGTACCATCCCGCGGTATAGAAATCCAAAAAGCAGAGGAAAAGTATGGGAAGGAGAGCAGAAGACGATGATAAGAAAATACATAAATCTAAGGGGTGAAGTTGCGCATGAAATGGCAACAATTTAAGTATTAGGGGATGTCTTCGGGAATGAGAGGAGTCTAGAGTCCTCACAGACACATGATTGCTGAACCCTCGTTTACAATGATCACTAGACCAAGAACGTCCTGGCTACCGTGGAATCTGTTGAAGAAGTTGGATGTCAGTCAAGGCAGCTAACATATGTTGATCAACTACTATTTGTCAGACACTGTGCTTGGTGCTTTATACAATGACGTGCCTACCATAGCACGTAATGTAGGCATTTGATACTTTGTCATATACATTAAAGAAGCTGAGACTTGGGCTGTCCTAGGTCGCGTGGTTAAGTGATGAAGCAAGACTTCCAACCCAGTTCTGTGTGCCTTCAAAGCCACCTTGGAGTCTTGAAAGGTTCTTCTACCCACATACCCAAGCCCTGTTTCTCCTACAGCCTTGATAACCTGCAGTATTCTTTCCTGCTTGGCCTGGACAAAGTCACCCATCTCTCTACACATGACACCAGGCTGCTGGGAATTGATGGGAATTGGCACACAAGATGAATCCTATTTGCAGTCCTTGTGCCTTTACCAATGGGCCGGGGTGGGAGGAGGGGAACCGGTTCTGCTCTCCTATTCATTTACCAAAGATTTCCAGTATAGCAGACCATGCATTGGACTTCTGCGTTCATGACCTTAATCAGTGGGTTCCTTAAGGACTCACAAGGACTCTTACTTTTGCATCCTTGTCACATGACATGCATAATGCTTTGTCTCTGGTCTTCAAGCTAAGGACTCACACTTGCTCATCTAAAAGATCAAATCCCTTCCTGTTCATAAAAGCATTTGCTGAAGGCCTATTAGTGGTGGTGCCTCTGATGCCAGAAAGGTTAGGGAACTTAGTCAAGGTTCTGCAGTAAGTTACAAAACCAAGCAAAAACTCCAACTTTTCTGTTCCCCAATGAACTTCTTCTTACAGATCAAGATTTTAAAAATCACATCTCATAGAGCTGTAAATTTCAGTTAAAGCTTCCTACGATCCCTTAGGTTTTTTTTACCCCAAGCCAATCAAAGTTTAATTGTTCTTATAATAGTACTATATCTAAAATAAGCCTCTGATAGGCTTTTTTTCTTCTTATTTTAGTTTCTTTCTTCTTGTCTCTAAATTACCCTTTTATCTTTGCTCTTGAAAATGAATTTGTTCCCAAGTGCAACCAAGGGCATTTTGTGAGGAAAGATATGTGCAAATGTTGCTGCTTCCTATAAGCAGAAAAGTTATATGTATAAATTACTAAGCTTCTCAGATTTAGTTTCCTCATTAGTGGTATGAGATATCAGTGCCCACCTCTTAGGGTTGTTGTGGGAATTAAACTAATTATTTTATATAAAGCATCTAACAACTTGCCAAACACATAGTAGGCATTTAGCAAATATTAGTCTCTATTATCGTTAATATCGACGTGAATTGTGTAAGGAACGACATAAAAAGGATAAAGAAAAGTACTACCTCCATAACTTCTAAACCTTACTACATTATTATTTTTGTACCTATGATTTCCTTTTACTATAGATTATTGATTACAGGCTAGGTTTGATTTGATATCTATCTAAAATCCACCTACCTGTCTATCATTGGGCGAGTCAGGGCCAACTATTGTGCCTGCCACGCCCACAGCCTTTTCTCAGGGAGACCACAGCTCTTCCTGAAGGAGCATCCTGGACAGCCATATTCTCAACCCAGTGGTCTTGTATCCAGGTTCCCCAAGTCCGATTAACTGACTTGAGGGTAAGCAATGCATAGGTCAGCAAGTGGCCTGAGAAATCTCTCTCTACTCAGGAATGAGCTAAGCTAATAAGATCCTCTCAACTCTGCAGTTAGTCTTGGGAGTTGTGGAGAAGATTAAGCTTTTAACAGTAAGAGCTGAATTCTGAAAGGAGACACAGAGAGAGCTCATGAAGTAGAGTGAGGTCATACGCTGGAGTTGTGAGCAAACGGAGACTAAAATTTAGCAGAAGCACTTGCTACTTATGACGACCGACAACCGTCTCTCCATGGCCTCCAGTTAAAAATTCTGTGCACCTGTGTCCCCCTGGTCCCAACAGTGAGGCTCCTCTTGGGTGGCTTTGAATTCCCAGCCGCTTTTCTCATGCCATGTTTTGTTTGGAGAGACTCAGAGCTATTCTCAGACCCACCTGTTGATTTGCTTCAGTGGTCACTGCTCTATCACTCAAATGCCATGATGGACCTGGAATTTCTCTACGAAGTGTGCAGTCACCCAGACTGCATAGGGCAAATTAGAAAATGATGCCTTCTGTTTTGGAATCAGAACAGCTTGTCTGCATGTCTGGTATTTCTGTCAGGGATTCTATTATTCCTGTTATATCCGACCACAGCTGGGACATGGGCTACTTCTCAGGGACTGAAGAGCATGCCTGTTAATCCACCCTTTCTTCCTTCTTTGATCAAACTCTTCTCAGCTACTGAATCCTAGTGTCTTCACATAGTCTTCCTTACTCTCTAGCTTACGGTATATATAACTGTAGGGTTTTGTTTGTTTGTTTGTTAGTGGTTGCCTTCAAGTTTACGATGTGCGTTTATAACTAATGCAAATCCACTTTCAAATAATACTGTACTCCTTCATGGGTAGTGCAAGTACCTTATAACAGAGTATTCTTAATTTTTTCCTCCTGTCCCTTATAGTATAGCTGTCATTTATTTCACTTATAGGTACACTATAATCTCCAAACACATTGACACTATCATTATTTTGAACAAACTGTTATCTGTTAGATCAATTAAGAATAAGAAAAATAAAAGATTTTATTTTACCTTCATTTACTCTTTCCCTAATATTTTTCTCTTCTTTACATAGGTCCAAGTGTCTGACCTCTATCCTTTTTCCTCTCTCTGAAGAATTTCTTTTAACATATCTTACAAGGCAGATCTACTGGCAACAAATTACCTAAATTTTGGTTTGTCTGAGAAAGTCTTTATTTCTCCTTTACTTCTGGATAATTTTACTGGACACAGAATTCTTGTTGGTGGGCTTTTTTCTTTTAACACTTTAAATATCTCACTTTACTTGCTTCTTGCTTGTTTGATTTGTGAAGAGAAGTCTCATGTACTTCTTATCCACTTTTCCTCTATAAGTGAGGTGAAGTTTTTTCCTCTCTGATTCTTTTTATTATTTTCCCTCCCTCCCCCAACCCCCCGCAATCCCACCCATCTAGATCATAACAGAGCACCAAGCTGAGCTCCCTGTGCTATACAGCAAGTTCCCACTAGCTATCTGTTTTACACATGGTAGTGTAATTATGTCAAAGCTAACCTCCCAATTCATGCCACCCTCCCCTTCCCCCACCCCATGTCCATACGTCTGTTCTCTATGTCTGTGTTTCTATTCCTGCCTGCAGATAGGTTCATCTGTACCATTTTTCTAGATTCCACATATATGTGTTAACATACGATATTTTTCTCTTTGTGACTTACTTCACTCTGTTTGACAGACTCTGGGTCCAGCCACATCTCTATAAATGACCCAATTTCATTTCTTTTTATGGCTAATATTCCACTGTATGTATGTACCACATCTTCTTTAACCATTCATCTGTTGGTGGACACTTAGGCTGCTTCCATGACCTGGTTATTGTAAACAGAGCTGCAATGAATATTGTGGTACATGACTCTTTTTGAATTATGGTTTTCTCAGGGTATATGCCCAGTAGTGGGATTGCTGGGTCGCATGGTAGTTCTATTTGTAGTTTTTTAAGGAACCTCCATACTGTTCTCCATAGTGGTTGTGTCAATTTACATTGCCACCAACAGTGCAAGAGTGTTCCCTTTTCTCCACACCCTCTCCAGCGTTTATTGTTTGTAGATTTTTTTGATGATGGCCATTTTGATTGGTGTGAGGTGATACCTCATTGGAGTTTTGATTTGCATTTCTCTAATGATTAGTGGTGTTGAGCATCTTTTCATGTGCCTCTTGGCCATCTGTATGTCTTCTTTGGTGAGATGTCTATTTAGGTCTTCAACCCATTTTTGGATTGGGTTGTTTTTTTTTCATATTGAGCTGTATGAGCTGTTTGTATATTTTGGAGATTAATCCTTTGTCCATTGCTCCATCTGCAAATATTTTCTCCCATTCTGTGGGTTGTCTTTTGGTCTTGTTTATGGTTTCCTTTGCTGTGCAGAAACTTTAAGTTTAATTAGGTCCCATTTGCTTCTTTTTATTTTCATTACTCTAAGAGGTGGGTCGTAAAAGATCTTGCCGTGGGGACTTCCCTGGTGGTGCAGTGGTTAAGAATCCGCCTGCCACTGCAGGGGACAAAGGTTTGAGCCCTGGTCCGGGAAGATCCCACATGCCGAGGAGCAGCTAAGCCTGTGCACCACAACTACTGAGCTTGTGCTCTGGAGCCCACGAGCCACAACTACTGAGCCTGCGCACCACAACTACTGAAGCCCGCGTGCCTGGAGCCCGTGCTCCACAACAGGAGAAGCCTGTGCAATGAGAAGAAGAGTAGCCCCCACTCGCTGCAACTATAGAAGGGCTGCATGCAGCAACAAAGACCCAATGCAGCCATAAATAAATAAATTAATTAATTTTTTTAAAAAAACGATCTTGCTGTGATTTATGTCAAAGGGTGTTTTTCCTGTGTTTTCCTCTCAGAGTTTTATAATGTGTGGTCTTACATTTAGATCTTTGATCCATTTGGAGTTTATTTTTGTGTATGGTGTTAGGTAGTGTTCTAATTTCATTCTTTTACATGTAGCTGTCCAGTTTTCACAGCACCATTTATTGAAGAGACTGTCTTTTCTCCATTATATATTCTTTCCTCCTTTGTATAAATTAGGTGACCATAGGTGCCTGGATTTATCTCTGGGTTTTCTATCCTGTACCATTGATCTATGTTTCTGTTTTTGTGCCAGTACCATACTGTCTTGCTTACTGAAGCTTTGCAGTATAGTCTGAAGTCAGGGAGCCTGATTCCTTGAGCCCCGTTTTTCTTTCTCAAGATTGCTTTGACTATTCAGGGTCTTTTGTGTTTCTATACAAATTGTAAAATTTTTTGTTCTAACTCAGTGAAAAAAGCCATTGGTAATTTGATAGGGATTGCATTGAATGTGTAGATTGCTTTGGGTAGTATAGGCATTTTCACAATGTTGTTTCTTCCAATCCAGGAGCATGGTATATCTCTCCATCTGTTTGTGTCATTTTTTATTTCTTTCATCAGTGTTTTATAGTTTTCTGAGTACAGGTCTTTTGCCTCCTTAGGTAGGTTTATTCCTAGGTATTTTATTCTTTTTGTCATGATGGTAAATGGGATTATTTCCTTAATTTCCCTTTCTGGTCTCTTGTTGTTAGTGTATAGGAATGCAAGAGATTTCTGTGCATTAATTTTGTATCCTGCAACCTTACCAAATTCACTGACTAGTTCTAGTAGTTTTCTGGTGGCATCTTTAAGATTTTCTATGTATAGTATCATGTCATCTGCAAACACTGACAGTTTTATTTCTTGTTTTCCAATTTGTATTCCTTTTATTTCTTTTTCTTCTCTGATTGCTGTGGCTAGGACTTCCAATACTACGTTGAATAATAGTGGCAAGAATGGACATCCTTGTCTTGTTGTTGGTCTTAGAGGAAATGCTTTCAGTTTTTTACTACTGAGACTGATGTTGGCTGTGGGTTTGTTGTATATGGCGTTTATTACATTGAGGTAGGTTCCCTCTATGCCCACTACCTGGAGAGTTTTTATCAAAAATGTGTGTTGAATTTTGTCAAAAGCTTTCTCTGCATCTATTGAGATGATCATATGGTTTTATTCTTTAATTTGTTAATATGGTGAATCACATTGATTGATTTGCATATATTGAAGAATCCTTGCATCCCTGGGATAAATCCCACTTGATCATGGTGTATGATCTTTTTAATGTGTTGTTGGATTCTCTCTGCTAGTATTTTGTTGATGATTTTTGCATCTGTGTTCATCAGTGATACTGTGATATCTTTGTTTGATTTTGGTATCATGGGTGATGGTGGCCTCATAGAATGAATTTGGGAGTGTTCCTCCCTTGGCAATTTTTTGGAGAGTTTGAGAAGGATGGGTGTTAGCTCTTCTCTAAATGTTTGATAGAATTCGTCCGTGAAGGCATCTGGTCCTGGACTTTTGTTTGTTGGAAGATTTTTAATTACAGTTTCAATTTCATTACTTGTGATTGGTCTGTTTATATTTTCTGATTCTTCCTGGTTCAGTCTTGGAAGGTTACCTTTCCAAGCATTTGTCTGTTTTTGCCAGGTCGTCCATTTTATTGGCATATAGTTGCTTGTAGTAGTCTCTTATGATCCTTCGTATTTCTGTGTTGTCAGTTTAATTTCTCCTTTTTCATTTCTAATTTTATTGATTTGAGTCCTCTCCCTTTTTTTCTTGATGAATCTAGCTAAAGGTTTATCAATTTTGTTTATCATCTCAAAGAACCAGCTTTTAGTTTTATTGATCTTTGTTATTGTTTTCTTCATTTCTATTTCATTTATTTCTGCTCTGACCTTTATGATTTCTTTCCTTCTACTTTGTGTTTCCTCTGTTCTTTTCCTAGTTCCTTTAGGTGTAAGGTTAGATTGTTTATTTGAGATTTTTCTTGTTTCTTGAGGTGAGCTTGAATTGCTATAAAATTCTCTCTTAGAACTGATTTTGTTGCATCCCATAGGTTTTGGATTGTCATGTTTTTGTTGTCATTTGTTTCTAGGTATTTTAAAATTTCTTCTTTGATTTCTTCAGTGATCTCTTGGTTATTTAGCAGTGCACTGTTAGACTCTATGTGTTTGTGTGTTTTACAGATTTTTTTTCCTGTAATTGATTTCTCTTCTCATAGCATTGTGGTTGGAAAAGATGCTTGATAGAATTTCAGTTTTCTTAAATTTCCCAAGGCTTGATTTGTGACCCAGGATGTGATCTGTCCTGGGGAATGTTCCATGTGCACTTCAGAAGAAAGTGTTTTCTGCCACTTTCAGGTGGAATGTTCTGTAAATATCAAGTAAATCTATGTGGTTTATTTTATTTAAGGCTTGTGTTTCCTTATTTATTTTCTGTTTGGATTTCTGTCCATTGATGTAAGTGGGGTGTTAAAGTCCCCCACTACTGTTGTGTTACTGTCAATTTCCCCCTTTATGGCTGTTAGCATTTGCCTTATGTTTTGAGGTGCTCCTATGTTGAGTGCATAAGTATTTGTAATTGTTATGTTTTCTTCTTGGATTGATCCCTTGATCATTATGTAGTGTCCTTCCTTGTCTCTTGTAATAGTCTTTATTTTAAAGTCTATTTGATATGAGTATTGCTACTCCAGCTTTCTTTTGATTTCCATTTACATGGAATATCTTTTTTCATCTCCTCACTTTCAGTCTGTATGTGTCCCTTGGTCTGAAGTGGGTCTCTTGTAGGCAGCATAGATATGGGTCTTGTTTTTGTATCAATTCAGCCAGTCTGTGCCTTTTGGTTAGAGCATTTAATCCATTTACATTCAAGGTGATTATCGATATGTATGTTTCTGTTAGCATTTTCTTAATTGATTTGGGTTTGTTTTTGTGGGTCTTTTTCTTCTCCTGTGTTTCCCACCTAGAGAAGTTCCTTTAGCATTTGTTGTAAAGCTGGTTTGGTGGTGCTGAATTCTCTTAGCTTTAGCTTGTCTGTAAAGGTTTTCATTTCTCTGTCATATCTGAATGAGATCCTTGCTGGGTAGAGTAATCTTGGTTGTAGGTTTTTCCCTTTCATCACTTTAAATATACCCTGCCACTCCCTTCTGGCCTGCAGAGTTTCTGCTGAAAAATCTGCTGATAACCTTATGGGGATTCCCTTGTATGTTATTTGTTGGTTTTCCCTTGCTGCTTTTAATATTTTTTATTTGAATTTAATTTTGTTGGTTTGGTTAATATGTGTCTTGCTGTGTTTCTCCTAGGGTTTATCCTGTGTGGGACTCTCTGCACTTCCTGGACTTGGGTGGCTATTTCCTTTCCTATGTTAGGGAAGTTTTTGGCTATAATCTCTTCAAGTATTTTCTCAGACCCTTTCTCTTTCTCTTCTTCTTCTGGGACCCCTATAATTTGAATGTTGGTGCATTTAATGTTGTCCCAGAGTCTCTGAGACTGTCCTCAATTCTTTTCATTCTTTTTTCTTTATTCTGCTCCTCAGCAGTTATTTCCACCATTTTATCTTCCAGCTCACTTATCCCCTCTTCTGCGTCAGTTATTCTACTATTGATTCCTTGTAGTGTACTTTTCATTTCAGTTATTGTGTTGTTCATTACTGTTTGTTCTTTTGTTCTTCTAGGTTTTTGTTAAACATTGCTTGTATTTTCTCAATCTGTGCCTCCATTTTATTTCTGAGATTTTGGATCATCTTTACTGTCATTACTCTGAATTCTTTTCCAGGTAGATTGCCTATTTCTTCTTCATTTATTTGGTATTGTAGGTTTTTACCTTGCTCATTCATCAGTAACATTTTTTCTGTCATATCTTTTTTTTTTGATGGGTGGGGCTGTATTCCTATCTTAGAGGTTGTTTGGCCTGAGGCGTCCAGCACTGGAGTGGGCAGGCAGTTAGGTAGAGCTGGGTCTTGGTGCTGAGATGAGGACCTCCAGGAGACCTCACTCCGATTAATATTCCCTGGGGTCTGTGGTTCTGTGTTAGTCCAGCAGTTTGGACTCATTGCTCCCACCACAGGAGCTCAGGCCTGACCCCTGGCCTGGGCCACCAGGATCCTGCAAGCCATGCGGTGCAGCAAAAGAAAAGAAAAAACAAGTAGCAGTACAATAATAATGAATAAAAAATAAAATAAAATTAGAAAAATAAAAAATTTATTAGAAAAATTAAAAATATAAATGAGTCAACAACAACAAGGTAAAACAGAACCACAACCTGGTCACTTGGGGGTTCCTCCCATCCCCTTAGGTGTCCGTGGTCCCCCACCAGTGCCTGGTAGATGCCCTAGTTGTGCGGAGACGTGAACTCCATGTCCTCCTAGTCTACCATCTTGACTCTGCCCCTCCCCTCTGATTCTTTCAATATTTTCTTTGTCTTTGATTTTTTGTGCATTTTGAATATGATATGCCTAGGTGTAGATTTTTGGTGTCATTATTGTATTTATCATGGTTGGTGTTGTCTGAGCTTCCTGGACCTGTGTTGTTTATTTTGAAAAATTGTTGGCCAGTGTTACTTCAAATATTTTTTCTTTCTTTCTCCCTCCCTCCCTTCCTTCCACCCTTCCTTCCTTCCTTCCTTCCTTCCTTCCTTCTTTCCTTCCTTCCTTCCTTCCTTCTCCCTCTGGTATTCTCATTACACTTATGGCACATTTTGTAATTGTCCCACAATTCTTGGATATTCTTTTCCATTTTTTTCTCTTTCCATTTTAATTTTTGAAATTTGAAGTACTGACATATCTTGAAGTTCACTGATTCTTTCCTTGGCCATGCTGATGAGACTATAAAGGCATTCTTCATTTCTACTACAGTGTTTTTAATTTCTACTATTTCCCTTTGAGTTCTTTAGAGTTCCCATCACTCTCTGCTTACATTACCCATCTGTTCTTGCTATACTGTGTTTTGAATCTTCTAGGCCTTGCCTCTTCCACATTTAAAGCCAAGGAAGTTAAACAATTCTTCTTGCAATAAAAATCATGGTTCTTGCAATAAAAATCATGGCTTTCAAAACTTTTTCCTACTTTAGATCTACCCAAATTTACATAAGAGCTCCAAAGTGAGGAATTTAACTCTTTCTTGGGTATCAGCTCTACCTAAAGGCAACGTTATAGCAAGTTCTTGATGATGCTTGAATCATTAGAGGTTGGTGAAGATAACAGACTTCAATTTTAAAATATCCTCCTACTATGTTTTGCTTCTTAAGGGGTTTGTAAAACCTGGAACACAGAACTCACACTGCACTGACCCAGCTGAGAAGCAAGATAGCCCTGACCAATGCTGGGAAGATGAGACAGAAGGAGCACCTCCACTCCAATCCTGGGCATTACTTACAGCTTATTTACCCATTTACTTGGCCAATCGATTTACACCCTGGTGGTCATAATACATAAAAGGGCACCCAGACATAACCCACTTCACTCCAAAAAAAACCCAGAAAAACAAAAAACAGAGAAATTTGATATTGTACTTGGGATTGAGGAAAACTAATTGATTTGACAGCTAAGCTAAAACTCCTAAGGGAAAAATCAGTATAGAACAAACTAATCTCGTCCGTAATTTTGTATGCTCTTCCCCCTAGTATGTCGATTGTATATCAATGTCATCTGTTTTAGATGGGAATGTTACCAACTATAATGCTTCTGTTGATATTTCAAAAAGATCCTAATCTCACTGCAGTAAGAGCTTCTGTCATTCCTAGCAACATATATGCCGTAACATTCTTGGTTGCATTGACAGAAATATTAATGTGCTCAGATTTTATATTATTCAGACCGCTGTATGTCTCTTTCTTAGTGTTCAGTTGCTTTTGCTTTATACACAGTGTTAGAGCCTGACTGCCCAATCCCAGTGCATTAGGTGTTATTCACGAGGAGCATCAGTCTTCTCATCTCTGTGTGATTTGGGTCTTCTCTAGCAGAAAACCTTTCTCCAATTCTAGATTTCCTCTTTAAACATTATACTTTCCTGTGTTCTGTAACTCAAATGAACTTGCTATATACCTTGATCCTCATCTTCATTTTATTCCCTTAGAGTTATTGCCTCTCAGGTTGGAATGGATTTATGGTCCACGCATCAATCTGATGTTTGAAACTTTCATACACCTTTTCTGCCAAATTCCTACTCTGTCCTTAAACTCATTGCCTTTCAGTTCTGTCTTCCAGTTCTATCTTTGCTAGTACTATTACATAGACCTTACCTGAGCCGATATATTTCAATGTAGTTTTGACTTTTTACTCTAGTTTCACTTTTTAGTGTCACTTAGAACAATCCAAATCTTTCTTCTACTCCATAACTCTTCAGATATTTAAAATAACTACCAGGAGCATTTACTTCTCTGGGCTAAATATCCCTAGTTCCTTCTATCATTAATTATAGAATATAGTTTTGACTTGCCTTATCATCTAGTTGGTGACTCATTATGCATTTGAGTTATACACCCACAGCATTTTGGAAGGGATATTAGGAAACTTCTCCACTTTGGCATCAGAATCCAGACTGGAATGATTAAGAGTATATGGCTATCTCTAACATTTTTAAATGTAAATGGAGCTTTAGAAAAGTAAAAAAATAATAAGACTAAAAAAGATAGGGGTTAAATGGGATCCACTAATACATACAGTAGAATAAAATCTCACACAATTTGCTATCAATTTGCTAATGAACATTTTTAGATGTCATTTGTTGTGATGATCAAACCCAGTCAGTCTGGAACCCAGTCAGTACCGTGGGAGAGCTCTTGGAGGCTTGGAGAATTATCTAGGAGATTCCATAGTGGTTTCAGAATGTCCTTAGTGGAGATTGGGTCGAGGGTGGTGGTGGTGGGCAATAAGGTTAGAAAGAGAAACTAGAGGATTTGTCTTGAAACTCTGCATAGTTTATTATAGTTTTACCTACATTGTATATGACAGAATAGTTAATGTAATAAGGTTCTCTAAAGAGACTTTTGGTCACACTTCACCTAAGATTAAGAAATTACCCGTTGTCCCTATCAAAGATTATTATGTTTATTTAGGGTAACTTTAGAAAGTGATGGAGATTCTGGGAAGGTAAAAGCTAATCTCCCACCAAGACATTGGAGCCACCATTACTCTGATTCCTCATATTGTTACTTTTGTCTTAGGCAATTCGGCATTGGGTGTACACTGATTATAAAAAATATGCAACATGCCATCAATCCCTCTGAAGCAGTTGCTTAACGTTTACTTGAAATAGCAAGACCTACAGTGGGTGTAGAGAAATACTTCTGATGTGCCCTGTGAAGTGTCTGCTACCAATTACTTTTTATTCTGGAAATGATTTGTTCTCCCTAAGTGCTTCTGCATTTTACTGTCTCTCTGTCTCTCGGTCTCTTCCTCAGATGCCTCTATGTTCTATCTGTATTGCGTTTCCAGAAGGAAAGAATATTCTGTTCATTTTAGTTCACAATTGGTCATTTCCAGGCCAAAACAAAAGTACCCCCATCAGAGTAGCATTTATCCCAAAACACTTTTAAACATTCTTCCTGGCTACAGCTGTTCATGATTTTACTCTCTAATCCTTCCAGACCCATTAATCCTAAGACTGCACATGTGATGCTTTTAAAGTATGGTATCTAGAACAAAATCCAAGACCACAGGTGAGGTCTGATCCTAGCTTTCTCTTAACTTGAAAGTCATGTAGATTACAGTTGGGGAGCTATTTTGGACTTGAGACACTGATGACAGATTGCTTTTATTAAACACCCTCTGTAAATAGAACATTATGTTCAGCCTTGGAGCATCAACAAACTGATAGACAGCCTTGGAGAAGGCAGAGAATCTTCCCTTAAGAACTGCCATGTACAACAAAGCTGAAAACCAAGCTGCCACTTGCTGCTAATCATAAAGCCATCGTCAAGTGAAATCCCACTTACTGGTATTTGCGCAGCCATTGAACCATGAGAGATCTAGGCTCCTAATGACAAGATTTAGGCTGCAATACTTATTTGATGCATTTCACGTAGACACCTCTTTGGGGGCAGTTTAGGAGTACAAATATTTTCTTAGGGCCTTCAATGTGTCAGCACTACCTCACTGAATTTTCAGAATGACTCTCTAAATTTGGATTGTTGTTCCTGTTTTGTAAATAAGGAAACTGAGTCTCAAAGAAAGGTCAAGCAGCCTGCATTTGAATAACTGGCAGGGCCAGGATTAAAACTCAGGTAGTTTACTCCAAAGCCCAAGCTCTTTCACTAAAACATGTTTTCCAGGAGGTTGCCTGTGGGCAAAGTGAAAATTATGTTCTAGAGGTTTAGCATTAGCAGACATATGAAAGGACAAAAAGACATAATACGAGTAACCGACAGTGGAAACTGTTCATAATTCTTAATTGTGGCAATGATTCTAAACTGAAATGTGTTCGATTTTACCATATTATTACTCAACAGGTAGTAACCAGTTATTTTAGGTATATATCGCCCTGTGGTCTCTGGTATACACTCTTCCGTGTATCTTCTATAAACTGTTGGTGACTTCATAGGCAGTGCTGCATCATTAATGCATGTAAATTCAGTAGGCATTTTTTCCACCATGTATTCTGCCCTAGAAATTCTTATTTCTTGTACCAAAGTGGAGGATCCCTTTGCCCTTTTCAGTGTTGACAGGTTGCTGAGGCAGAGTCTTTACCCTAATAGACTTTTCAAGCAGATAGAAAGCTTTGATGCCAAGATATCTATAAATGTGCAAGGAATCATAGACGTTAGAGCCAGAAGGGACTTTTAATGTTTTCTACTCAAGCATCCCATTTTTATCAATAAGGGAACTAA
The DNA here is from genome assembly GCF_951394435.1 of Stenella coeruleoalba. NCBI lineage: Eukaryota > Metazoa > Chordata > Mammalia > Artiodactyla > Delphinidae > Stenella > Stenella coeruleoalba. The sequence continues at coordinate 97,458,214 of NC_137154.1, read as the reverse complement.
GACCCAGAGAGGCCTATAATAAGAATGTTCTAATAACACCTACCCTATGTACGATGACCATGTTGTTCATTTCCCAAATACGACACTCTGAAGATTAAAAGGTGTGCTAACCGAATGGGATGCTGGCAAGTGGGCCCTGTCCTAGGCAAGCCAGGATCTATAGTTCCTCTAACCTCTTTGAACTTTTTAAATCATGAAATAAGATGGCATATGTGAAAATACTTGGATTAATACCTGGCGCATACCTGGAAAGTGCAAGTAAATTTTGCACTGAATCTGAAGTCCAGTTGCCTAGGGAATCAGTGGAAGAGCTGGGAGTTAGGCACATGTCTTCTAACTTCTAAAGTCAATGGTACCAAGTGAAACAAATGAAAACATAAAGTGACAACTAATCATCAGGTTTTGTTTCTGTTTAGCTTAATTTTTGTTTCTGTTTTGTATCTAACAAAGCAAAACTTCCTGTCATCTTTTCCCCATTTTATAGTTTGACCACAGCCAGTGGCTTCAAGATAGAAACACATTAGTAAACAGCTGTGCAGACTAATAAATCCTGCCGGAAGGAAGGAAAAGATAAAGGCAGGCAGGGTGGGGAGGACGGATGAGGAAGAGGGATGGTGAGAGCAGTTGTTTCTGAAGATATTAGATTCTGTGGAATCTGTACCCAGATAAGATGCTACACGTTTTATACGGAACTTCTTAGAAATGAAACTAGATTGAGTACGGATTTTTAGCTTAAAAGGAACAGATTTACAACTGCCCCATTCTACGGCCATTTCACTGTGTAAAAGTTGTCACCACATCTTTGTTTCATTCCAATATTTATTTAGTACAGTCGGCTTTCAGAGCCCTTGAACTCATTCCTTCTCCACTTTTGCCATAAGAATAACTGCAGTTCATTCCTCAATTTATGGCAGACCACAAAGTGAGTGATCTAGTACTGCTTTCTCCAGTGTTAAGTTATGAGTGCCCAAGAGTAGTTCAAAGGTAGTACCTATATAAACTGATTTTTCTAGGTTATGTCATTTGGAAGTTCCATGTTTTATCCTATCTCTAAAGAGGCGTAGAAACATTCACTTCTCTGCTTCCAAATCCAAGATATCGGCTCCCTCCAAGATATTTCTGGTTGAAATCTTGTCCCTGGAAAGACAGAACATGAACCACTTCTATTCCTTGCCATTTGTCCAATAGCAATGAGGAGGTGAAACTTCAGATGTTTTGCAGGCTGTGAAATCTGGCCTTTCTGTTTTGACCTTTTCATTATTCATCATTGCCAGACCCTTCTGCAGGTTGGTTGTGTTCTAAGGACTGGAAGAGAAGAGTCGCCACCTAATCAACATACCAACTATTGAAAAGGGCAAAAACAGCTGCTCTTCTCTATAGCCACCTCCAGTGTACACACGTCAACTTACACAGAAACTGGCCCCACTTTAGAAACATCCTGTTCTAGTTTTGGTGCAATTAAAAAAAAATAAGGAATTTGAATAACACTGATTATTTCACTCTAGCAAACTAAAGTGGAAAAAACTACCCTCTGCCACATCACGAGATTATAAAGCTCGTGAACGGCTCTATGTCTAATTTATAATCAACTCTGGATTTTTTTTCAAGTATAACTCTGAGATATTTTTCCAGTAAGAATTTTCAAATTAGATTTCCCCCAATGACTGATTTTTTCCTACCTTCAGTTTGAGAATTTTATTCCTAAATCGAGTTTTCTTTTTCTTCTGTCTTGAATTATATCTTCAGTTTTACATTTTCTCCCAAGTACAAGCAAGAATAATGCTAGAAAGTAAGCAGTTGAAGTGAAAATGTCTTTTATTTTCACAGTGCCGTACATTTTGCAAAACGTATTGTTTTAGTCAGCATAGGATAGTTTAAGTAGCAGTAACAAACTAATCCCCAAATCTCAGTTCTTAACACACTAACGCTTTATTTCTTGTCACGTGATATATCCAATGTGGGTTAGCTGGGCGCTGGGTTCTACATTAGCTCACAAATCACAGGCTGATGAAAACACCGTCATCTTAACACATGGCCTTTGGAGTTTGCTGTGCCAGCCTTAGAGGACATTTACTCTTCTGTGTTTTGGCCTATATTGAAAATGCATCATTTCTGCTCATAGCACCTTGGCCAGAATCTGTCACATGGCCCACCTGGGGTGAAAATATGGGTGATCAACTGGATATTCCGTAAGCAAAAGATGTCTCTGCCACACACTTTTATGTCAATGTCTTCACTTAAGCCTAATAACCTTGAAAGGTTGATGCTCTAGCTGCTACCGACAACCTGGCAACTACGTATCATTTCCCAATTGTGTGTTAGGAATGAACTCTTACAGCCACATTTTCTTCATCTGGAAACTGAGGCTCAGAGACGGTAGCATGTCAGTTCGGGTCATCGCAGAGTTATATGCCGTGGTGGAGGTAGAAGCAGATGAGATTTAGGGGGGTCGTTTCCATGAAACATAAAGGGAAGAGGGAGCAGGCACAGGCACAGGAAGCCTCCAGACCACACTGGAGGTCTGACACCTGTGAAAGGACAGAGGGTGGGAAGAGCCAGTCTCAGACTGCAGAGCAGCTCTGAGGATCTCAGCCACCCCGAGGCAGCTCCAGAGATCGACAGGAGAGGAATCTCGCAGTGGGCAGAAATGGCCAGGCCCTAGCACCCATGCCGTGCTTAGTCATCAGCTGAGAACCCATGTTCTTGGCTCTAACACTGAGGCGGACCCCCAAAGGCACTGCCGCTGGAGGTTGTCAGCTGACTGCATTCCTTGCAGCAGGTTTTCTGTTGACGGGCTGCCACAGATAGCTATTCTGAGAGCAACAGGTGAGCTGGGAGACATACTCGGGGTTCCTGGTGCCAAGGCTCCCTGGCGTTCTAGCAAGCACTGATAGCTACAGCAGAACTTTGAGTATAACTATTCTATTATTAACTGGATAAAGAACGTTCAGAAAAAAAAGAATAGTAATGGGGGCAGATATTAAGGTCAAGAAGTCAGGAGATCACTGTTCTAGCTTCACTTCTGCCACTAACTAGCTGTGTGACCTCCAGCTCTGTCACTGAACTCATTGTGCCTTTATTCTCCTGTCGAAGGTAGACGATTGGACTAGATCAGTGGTTCTTAAACGTTACTGTCTTTCACAGTCACCCAGAGGGCTCCTAAAAACACAGATCTCTGCTCCCACACCCACAGTTAATGTTCTGAGAAATCTTGAGTGAGGCTGGAGATTGGCCTTTCTAACAAGTTCCCAGGCACTGCTGCTGGTTGGGAGCCCATACTTTGAGGAACACTGGACTAGATGCTGTCCGATGTCATTTCAATCTCATAAATACTATGTGCTTGTGATTCAGCTACATGACTTTAAAGTGATCACTGCTGCAGTTATTTATATCCATCTCTCCATGCTCCATTATAAACTAATATAAAAGTTGCCTTTATTACCATCTATATAATGCCTGTATAGATAATGTACCATTAAATAAAGATATCTAATGATTTCTTACCATGTGATGGATATTGTGCTAAATACAAAGAAAATATCCTTTACATTTGAGTTAAAATACTAACAGAAGAACCATCATCATCATCATCGATAACATGTTGAATACACACAATGTCCTAGACTCTGTGCTAGCTCCCTAGGTCTGTTACCTCATTAATATGAGTACATGATTAAACACGAGGTTAGGAGAGTAATAAGGAAGGAGCAACAACTTCACAGCACAGAGATAGAGCACAATAGGCTTTGGTGCATATAGATGAGCGGGGGGAGGAAGAAGCAGTGCAAGGAGTAATGTGAGCAATCTGGCAGCCACGTGTAGATGGCATATACCATCTGGGGAGTGGAGAGTGTTTGAAGTCTTAGCCTAGACTGAAGGTGTTTTGGGGGTGAGGAGGGAATGCTGTTTGTGTGAGTGGGGGAAAGGAGTAGAATAGATTCAGACATGCATTTCAATTCTGTGAATCCCACATATTTGACAACCATGGCTTAGAGCAGTCTAGTACACCGCCTGGTAGGTAAGTAAACACTGGTAGACAATTTTACTGGAGGGAAAAGAAGGGAGAAGTGAAGAATGGAGGACCGACCTGTCTCAGTTCTGCTAAAGTGTCAGCTGTGTAGCCTTGAGCAAGTCACTGAGCTCTCTCAGCATCCTGTTCTCATCTCTACATTAATGTAGTGCTCACCGTGCCTATCTTAAAGGATAGTGAGTATAAAGTGAGAGCACATTGTTCATCACAAAGCTCTGTGCATCAGTATGACATTAGAAGCAAGCATCGTTATTAATAAGCAAGCTGCCTTATATTTTTAGATTTTTCAAAACAGTTCCAGCTTTCTGGTTTGGTAACAAGCTTCACTCTCTCCCCCAAAGACCAGAACTCCTATGGAGAAGGGTCTGGCATTTATCCAGTTGTCTGTGGGATGTCGTGCACACCTGGCAGCTTTAGGAATGTGGAAAGGGAATCCTCTGTCTCATGACCTGACATCCTAGGAGCTCTCCCATCTACATGAGGTAGGTTGTCCTCTACTGGCTAAAAGCAAATAGGAGACTCCCAGAGAGTTGATCCATGTGATGTTCTGTGGTGTAGGACAATAAAAAGGTGACATGAATGGAATGGAAAATCAAGACATGGCTGGCCAAAACATGTTGTAATTAATATATCCCAGGAGCTCAATTGTTTTCTTTCTCTGGTTGGAGCCGAAAGGAACAAAGGAAGGAAGGGGAGAATCCAATCCAATTAAAGAAAATGCAGCTCAGGTTAAGGTCAAGGCTGTTGCTCTAGGGATCTTTCATTAACCACTTGAAGGCAGGTTCAGAATGGGTTAATATAAGCCTTGACCTCTGGCATTAGGAATGTATTGTCAAGGGAAAATCAGATTCTTAGCCAGAGAAAAGGCAGGAAACATTGTCTACACTTCAATTTACAGATGCATATAGAGTTGATATTTGGAAAATCGAGTGTGTCCATAAGGAAAGTGCTGTGGAAGCTGGTTATATTGGTATACTTTGCTTTTATGGGTTATCATTCCCTTTAAGCAGATGGATAAATTAAATTTGAAGGCATCCAAAGACTGGATTATAGGAAATAATTCAAAATTCAGAGGGGCCTATTCTCAAAGAGTAGATAATATCAAATATTTATATTTGGCTTTAGAGTTTTATCCTAACTCATTTTCAGCATATTTGCCTATGCATTAGTATTTTTGTTGCAATGAATATTAAAACAGACCAACATCCTCTGTGTTCTCAACACTTAGAGTGGAGCGAAGGTGGTTGAGAATTCTGCTTTGGACACATAAAGTGTGAGATGACTAACAGACGTCCAAGGGGAAGTGTGGAGTATATGAAAAACCTTAAAAGCCATCCCTTCAGCACTCAATTGTCTCCTGAGCTAGAGTCCTACAGTCTTAACCACGAAAGGTCTAGACATTTCCACATCTCTCCTTGGATGAGATCATCACAGCAAACCCAGTGTATCTGAAACAAAACTCATTTTCCTCCTCAACATGTTGACTTTCTTTTTGTCATTCCTGTTTCTGCTGTGGATTGCATCATTTTCCAAGTCACCAAGCTTCTAAACCTCACAGGTAGTCTAGGTCCCTCCCTCTCCCTTTCTACCCAGATCAACCATAAAGTTCCATCAATCATAGCTTTGTAATGACCATCCTATAATCCCTTCTCTTTCCCCTTCATCTGTTATTACTCTGGTTTAGTCCAACATCCCCAGGATTCCTTTACATCTAGAAACCAGCCATCTTGACTATAGACTCTCTCAGCCTTCAATTTCATTCTTTGTATTGCTTCCATATTGATCTTTCAAAAATAATCCTTTGCAGGTGTCGTCTTTCAACTCAAAACTATTTCTTGACTCACGATTTGTGGTAGGGACTGTTAGATGACTCCCAGTGTCCACCAATCCATTCATTATTTCTTAGATACAAAACCCTAGACAATGTGCTCAGCTCAGAAACCCACCTTTCCCAGGATCCCTTGCAGTTACATTCCATCATGTGACCAAGTTCTGCCCCATGAGATGTAAACAGCAGGTTATGGATCTTTCGAGTTGTTTCCTTCAAAAGGAGCAATTTCTTCATCCTCCTTTCCGATGCTGGAATGTGACCATATTGCTGGAACTCCAGCAAGTGTCCTGAATCCTACGATAATCTTCCAGGGTGGAAGTTAGCTCTGAAGGTGGCTAAACAGAAAGATAGAAGGAGACTGAGACTCTGATGACTTCATGGAGCTGTCATACCAACCCTGGACTGTCTAATTCTGTACTGTTTTTAGTTACATGGACAAATAAACATTTATATATTTAACCCACTATCCTGAGGGTATGTTACTTACAGGTGAATGCAAATCTGGACCAAGATACCATTACCTCCAGGATACAGGGAGTTCTTGCAGTGAATTTTTTTTTTAACATCTTTATTGGAGTATAATTGCTTTACAATGGTGTGTTAGTTTCTGCTGTATAATAAAGTGAATCAGTTATACATATACTTATGTTCCCATATCTCTTCCCTCTTGCGTCTCCCTCCCTCCCACCCTCCGTATCCCACCCCTCTAGGTGGTCACAAAGCACCGAGCTGGTCTCCCTGTGCTATGCGGCTGCTTCCCACTAGCTATCTGTTTTACGTTTGGTAGTGTATATATATCCATGCCACTCTCTCACTTTGTCACAGCTTACCCTTCTCCCTCCCCATATCCTCAAGTCCATTCTCTAGTAGGTCTGTGTCTATATTCCCATCTTACCCCTAGGTTCTTCATGACCTTTTTTTTTTCCTTAGATTCCATGTATATGCGTTAGCATACGGTATTTCTTTTTCTCTTTCTGACTTACTTCACTCTGTATGACAGACTCTAGGTCCATCCACCTCACTACAAATAGCTCAATTTCGTTTCTTTTTATGGCTGAGTAATATTCCACTGTATATATGTGCCACATCTTCTGTATCCATTCATCTGTTGATGGACACTTTCTTAACTTAATATTCACTACAGAAACTTGGCCTGCCTCTGAGCCGTTTATGCAACACTTCTCCTACCAGAAATAGTCCTTGTGATCAAGTTATTGTATTCCAAATGTGCTATGCATTCTCCTGTTTCTGAAATTTGCCATAATACTTCAGGGACCCTGACTTTCATTTAGCCCCGTAGCACCTAGCAAATACTTTGCATTGAGACGCAAATAAACGTCAAAATGGAAGGGATTGAAAATTTCTCTAATTCAAAACTTCGTATACAGTGAAGGAAAATTCTCTATACCTTGCTGCTCATAGTATATTTGGTGACTGGCAGCATTTTACAAGACTCCAGGTGATTCAAATGCACTTTTGAGTTTGAGAAGCATCTCATCTGTAGCATCTCTGACCACATGTCATTCAACTGCTCCTTAAGTTGCTCACAAATACACAAAGCACCGTACCCTGTGCTTGGACAGCTGTAATTGCTAGTAAGCCATTCTGCGCTGTAAGCCGCTCATTGCTTCCTTGGAACTTTCTGACTTCCCTAATTTCTGGTCTCTGGAATGACAGTAAATAACACTGATCCACCACAGTTATTTAAAGATAGTCCTCACTGGGTTAAGCTTTCTCTTTTCAAAGGTGAACAACTCGTTTGGATTGGCATTCTTCACATAACCTGATTTTTAGACACTTCATCTGCTTTAATCTGTTCATCTGTTAGTGCCCTAATTAAAATACAAAACCGGAGTTCAATATTATTCCCTGAGTACGTGGAACTAGATGCTACAAGAAACAGTGAACTCTAATTCCCTAAATCTGCAACCTATTACATGCAAAGTTTAGTTCATCACTATAGTTTTGATGGTGTTCTGGTGATTAACACATATTTTATTTATATGAATATTATAAAAAATCATCTTTTGAGTTAAAGTATGCTGAAAATGTCAGAAGTCACATCTTGTTTGTTATTTGTTTTAATCAGGAAAATCTATGTACGAGTCAAGATACTGTTTTTTTTTCTTTCTAGAGTTTCCTCTGCTACCACTAAAAGTTAATAAACACACACACACACACACACACACACACACACACACACACACACACACACACACACACACACACACACACTCTGAGCTCTCTCCAGTATGTCTTAGTTTCTACCTTCCTGTAGGACACTTTCTCTTGAGTAGCTTGTCTGCACCTCTGACTCAACAGCCTTACCTAACTCATCTTTCTGTCCTTTTTATAGTTATGAATATGTGCCTTACTACCCTTTTAAAGAGAGGTCTCCTTGACAGATGGAATTCGTATTTCCCATAACACTGAGCACAATGAACAACTCACACTAGACACTAAAGAAATATTTTTAAATAAATCAGTCACTGTTTATTCACTGGAACATAGGACATTACTAGATTAGACTAGTAGGATGAGTTGGGATAGACAAATGAGTAAAATACCAGAACTGCTCTTGCTATCTTTAGGTGAAATGTATAGCTCCCTCTGGGATTGTCCCAACAAAGGAGCTGACCTAGTTTAATAGAGTATAAATATAGTGTGTTCCCAAAAAGTCCCCAAACACTAGATACACAAAAGTGTGTCTTCAATGTTTCAAGTGGTGCAACGAATACAGATTGACCCACTTAAAATGAGCCTTTTTACACAAAGTGGTTTCTATTCAGACTAGGACCATCCAGCAAAATTCTTGCATCTATGGTCCAAGGCGATTCCCCTCCTTTCCTTTGAACGGCTTTTAAAGAATTTGTTTACCCAAATTAAAAATCAAACCCAGCAGACAAACAACAAACAGACAAACAGCAACAAATTTTACCCAAATTCTGTAGTTCTTAAAAAGAAATGGAAGTAAATGTAGATGAAGAAAAACACCTAACTTTAGCATTTTCCATCATTTTTGTAGTCTTAGTTTGCACAGCCTCACTCGGAACACTATTTATATCTACTAGGTATTTTGTCTGAGGTTAGTAAGCTGTCAGTGGGCAAGTATTTTTGCCCTGATTATGGTTTCATGGACTATTCATAAACATTAGTACCTGGGGGAAAATACCATCATACATTTCCTCCCAGTTGTATAATTTTTAGGAAAAAAGGTACCACTTTACTGAAATAGACAAGTGTAAACCTTAAGCAGTATTAGTCATATCTTGCCCTAATTAAAAGATAATCAAGATTTTAAACAGTAAGCATGGATGGAACATCCTAGATCTAGGGCAAGTTCATACCCTACTCTCTATTCTCCCCTCAACTTACCCAGTAAAGAAGAGTTCTTGTATAATAACTGGTAGAGGGTGGAGTTCTTTTGCATTGCTCTCTCTTCTGACCATCCCTCTCATGACGCTGATGTTCTCAAGCTGGCTTGAGGCCATCTCCCACTTGGGAGGGCTCTGCTACCTTGGAAAGACAAGTAGGACTGGAGGGGGCAGTCCAGGGCAATGAGGAATGGAGTAGATGACTAAGCCCAGCTCATCTCCAGCCTTAGGAACAGGGCCTCACTTTTTTTTCCACTTTGAAGTTGTAAAAGCAAGCTAAATGAAAAATCATTCTCCTATTGATGGAAGACTTGGATTGCTTCCAATCTTTTGCTATTACTAACAATGCTGCAATAGATATTCGTGTATATCATTTTGCATGTGTCCTAGTGTAACTCTAGGATACATTCCCAGAAGTGGAATAGCTGGGTCAAAGGGTATATGCATTTGTGATTTTAATAGATATTACTAGATTGCCCTCCCCTGGGGTTGTAACAATTTACATTCCCACCAGCAATATATGAAAGTGACTCTTTTCCTACCGCCTCACCAAGAGATTGCATCACACTTTTTGGATTTTTGACAATCTGATAAGTGAAAAATAGTATCTCAGTGTAGTTTTAAAACTGCATTTCACTTATACTCATAAGTAGTTTCATGTATTTAAAAGTAATTTATATTTCCTTTTATATTCTTTGCCCATTTTCTTATTGGCTTTTATCAAAATGTAGGGGCTCTTTATACACTTGGGAGATAAGCTCCTTTTTGTGGTATTTGTTGCAAATATTTTAACTCAGTTTTAACATTTATATTTTTGTTTAATGGTATGTCTTCACACTGAAATTTTCTTTTAGTATTATGTAGTCGAATATAATAATTTAAAAAATTTTTGGATTTTGATTTATATTTAGATTGGCTTTTCCCTACCCAGGCCTAGGATGGAATCCTTCCATGTTTTCTTTCAGTATTTTTATGGTTTCATGCTTTATATTTAAATCTTGATCCATTTGGAATTTATCCTTGTTTGAAATGTGATATGTAAATCCAATTGTTCCAGGAACTTTTATTGAATACCCTATGTTTTCCCCTCTGGTTTGAGTTGCCACTTTTGTTATATAATATCTCTCTCTTGCTCTGTTTCTGAACTTTCTCTATTTTTTTTCCCATGACTATGTCAGTCTCTTCATGCATTAGTGTCATGCATTTATAATATGTATGAAATCAAATAGATCATTTCTTTTCCTTGTTTTTCCATTTCAAAAATTCTCTGGGCTTCCCTGGTGGCGCAGTGGTTGAGAGTCCGCCTGCCGATGCAGGGGACACAGGTTCGTGCCCCAGTCCGGGAGGATCCCACATGCCGCGGAGCGGCTGGGCCCGTGAGCCATGGCCGCTGAGCCTGTGCGTCTGGAGGCTGTGCTCCGCAACAGGAAAGGCCACAACAGTGAGAGGCCCGCGTACTGCCAAAAAAAAAAAAAAATTCTCTAAATATTGTTTTTTTACATGAATTTAAAAAATTAGCTTTTTAAAAATATTGGCAATTTTACTGGGATTACATTATTTTTAATTAGGTTAGATAAAATTGACATCTTTATGATGTTTGTTCTCCCTATGTAAAATATCTGTCTTTCCATTTGTTAAAATTTACTATCTTTAGTTAATTTTATAAAGTTTCCTTAATATGTCTTATGTTAATTTTCTTCTTGGTTATTTTGTCTTTCTGAGTTGCTATTATAAATGGGATTTTTTTTCTTCTGTCAGATGTTCCAACTGGCTATTGTTTACATCGATGAAAATCATTGATTAATTCATATTAATTGTATATCCCCACTAATTTGTTTTCTTGAGTTTATACTTTCATTCAGTTTATTCTCTTGTGTTTTCCAGGTTACCATTAAACACCTTCAAATACTGATTGTATGTCTTCTTCCTTGTTTCCAGTTTTGTACCGCTAACTGTTTTCTCTGTTCCAATTGTGTTGGCTGGTACCTCCTGCACAATGTTAAATAATAGTGATGATTATGGGCATCTTCTTTACGTCTTTAATGCGAATTTCTCTGTTTTTGCAATTAAGAATGGTGCTTGATTGGGGCTAAGAAGGAAATATCTCATTATTTTAAGAAGGGGGCTTCCCTGGTGGCACAGTGGTTGAGAGTCCACCTGCCAATGCAGGGGACATGGGTTCATGCCCCGGTCCGGGGGAGTGGCTGGGCCCGTGAGCCGTGGCCCGTGAGCCATGGCTGCTGAGCCTGCACATCCGGAGCCTGTGCTACACAACAGGAGAGGCCACAACAGTGAGAGGCCCACGTACCACAAAAAAAAAAAAAAAAAAAAGAAGGTATCTACCGCTATTTATTGAGGTTTTTTAAAATCAAGAATAAATGATGAATTTTTTAAAAATCAGATTTATTGAAGTATAATTTTCATACAGTAAAATTTAGATTTTTAGGTGTAGAGCTCAGAGAATTTTGACAAGTGTATACAGTTTACTAATTACGAACACATTAAAGATATGGAATATTTTCAACACCACAAAAAGTTCCCTTGTGACACTTTATAGTCTATTTCCCCAACAACCTCACCCCTGGCAACTCTGATCTGATATTTTTACCCATGGTTTTGCTTTATCCAGAATAAATGGAATTATACTATATAAAACTTTTTTGTATCTTCTTTAGCATAATTCTTTTGAAATACATTCATATTATTGTATCTATGAATAGTTCTTTTTTATTGTTGAGGAGTCTATTGTATGGATGTACCACAGTTTGTTTATCCATTCACCAGTTGACAAACTTTGGAATGTTTCCAGATTTCAGCTTGTTATCAATCTAAAGATCTTTGTGTAAAGTGAAAAATATGAGTTGTATGGTAAATGTATGTTTAACTATTAAAAATTTCCAAACTGTTTTCCCAAGTGGTTATATCATTTTGCATACACACCAACAATGTATGAAAATTACAGTTGCTGTATATTCCTGCCAACCCTTTCTTTTATCTATTTTTTTTTGGCGGATGGGGTAGGGTTGGGGGAGTCATTTTGTAGGTGTCTAGCAGTATCTCATTGTGACTTTAATTTGCATTTCCTTAATGATTAATGATGTTGAACATCTTTTCATGTGCTTATTTGCCATCTGTATTCTTTGGTGAAGTATCTGTTCAAATATTTTGCCCATCTTTTAATTGAGACTTTTGTCTTCTTCTAATTATTTTAACAGCTTAATGAAGCATAATAAAAAAACAGTAAACCACATGTATTAAAAGTATACAGCTTGGTAAGTTTTGACAGATGTATATAACCATAACCAAAATCAAGATAATGAATATATCTATTACCACTAAAAGTTTCCTCTTGACGCATTATAATTCTTCTCTTCCACACCTCCCAACTCTGGCCCTCACCCCCAGGCAACCAATGACATGATCTCTGTCTCTAGAGATTAGATTGCGTTTTCTAGAATTTTATATAAATGGAATCATAGAGTATGTACTCTTTTTTTTTTAAGGTGGCTTCTTTCACTGGCATAATTATTTTGAGATAAGTCTGTGTTGTTCCATGGATTAATAGTTCATTCCTCTTTGTTGCTGAGTAGCATTTCGAGTACAGATGAACCATAATTTGTTTATCCATTCATCTGTTGGTAGATCTTTTGGCTTGTTTCCACATTTTAAAATTTATGTCCAAATTCTTGTGTGAACATATTTTCAGTTGTCACGCATATATACCTATGAGTGGAATTGCTGTATCATATGGTTACTTTATGTTTAACTTTTTGAGAAACTGTCCAAAAGTTTTCCACAGCAGCTGCACCATTTTATATTCCCACCAGCAATGTACAGGGTTCCAATTTCTCCACGTCCTTGCCACATTTATTTTCCTTTTTTAAAAAAATTATGGGCATGAAGTGGTATCTCATTGTGATTTTTTAAATTTTATTTTATTTTATTTTATTTATTTTTGGCTGTTTTGGGTCTTTGTTGCTGTGCGTGGACTTCTCTAGTTGCGGTGAGTGGGGGCTACTCTTCGTTGCAGTGCACAGGCTTCTCATTGCGGTGGCTTCTCTTGTTGTGGAGCATGGGCTCTAGGTGCGCGGGCTTCAGCAGTTGTGGCTCGCAGGCTCTAGAGCACAGGTTCAGTAGTTGTGGGGCACTGGCTTAGTTGCTCCGCAGCATGTGGGATCTTCCTGGACCAGGGCTCTGACCCATGTCCCCTGCATTGGCAGGTGGATTCTTAACCACTGCGCCACCAGGGAAGCCCTCTCATTGTGATTTTGATTTGCATTTACTAATGATTAATTATACTGAGCATCTTCTCATGTGCTTACTGGCCGTTTGTCTATCTTCTTTGGAGAAATATCTACTCAAAGCCTTTGCCCATTTTTAAATGGGGCTGTTCGTCTCTTTATTCTTGAATTGTAAGTGTTCTTAATATATTCTGGATATTAACCCTTTTCAGATATGCAATTTGGAAATATTTTTACCTATTCTCTGTGTTGTCTTTTCAATTTGTGGATAGTATCCTTTGATTCACAAACATTTTTAATTTTTATGAAGTCTAATTTATCTGTTTCCTCATTGGGTGTCTGTGCTTTAGATGACATGTTTAATAAACCATTACCTAATCCAAAGTCATGGAAATTTACATCTATGTGTTCTTCTAAGAGTTTTATGGTTTTACCTCTACGTGTAGGTCTGATGTATTTGGATTAATTTTTGTAAATGGTGTGAGGTAGGGGTTCAGTTTCAGTCTTTTTCATGTGGGTATCCAGTTGTTCCAGCACCATTTGTTCTCCCATTCAATTATTTAACACCCTGGTCGAAAATCAGCTGACGATGGACATGTGGATTTATTTCTCATTTGTAGTTTATTGATCTACATGTCTGTTTTTATGCCAGTGCTACAGTGTCTTGATTGGTGTAGCTGTGCTTTAGTAAGTTTTGAAATCAGGGAGTGTGACTCCTGATTTCTTTTTCAAATTGTTTCCGATATTCTGGTTCCTTCGCATTTTCATGTAAATTTTTATTTAAAATGACATTGGAATTTTGATAGAGATTGCCTCTGATCTGTAGATCAATTTGGAGAGTATTACTGTGTAAACAATATTATGTATTCCAATCCTTGAAACATGAGGTATCTATTTATTTAGGTGTTCTTTTGTTTCTTTCAACAAAGTTTTGTAGATTTTAGTGTACAATTATCAAACTTCTTTTGCTAAATTTATTCCTAAGTATTTTATTTTTATGCTATTTTAAAATTGTTTTCTTAATTTTCAGATTGTTCACTACAAATGTACAAAAATACAACTAATTTTTGTATATTGATCATGTATCCTGTAACCTCACTGAATTTATTAGATCTAATAGATCCTAGGGCTTTCTGTATACAAGATCATGTCATCCGCAAATAAAAATAGTTTACTTATTCCTTTGCAATCTGAATGTCTTATATTATTTTCTTGCCTAATTTATTTGGTTAGAAGCTTCAGGAAGTGTTGACTAGAGGTGCTAAGAGTAGAGATTCTTGTCTTGTTCCTGATCTCAGGGATGAAAGTTTTCAGTTTTTCACCATTAAATATTATGTTAGCTGCATGTTTTTCATAGATGCTCTCTATCAGTTCGAGGAAATTCCCTTGTATTTCTAGTTTGTTTAAGGTTTTTATTATGAAAAGATTGTTCAGGTTTTTTCAAATATCTTTTCTATGTGTATTGAAATTATCATGTTTATTCTACTGATATAATGTTGATTGACTTTCATAGGTTGAACCAACCTGCATACGAGGGATAAGTTCCATTTGGTCATGGTGTGTAATCCTTTTTATAGACTGTTGGGCTCAGTTTGCTAGTGTGTTATTGAGCAATTTGTGTCTCTGTATTTACAAAGGATATTGGTCTATATATATATATATTTTTTTTCTGGCAATGTCTTTTTCTGCTTTTGGTATCTGAATAATATTGGATTCAGGATGAGTTGGAAAGTGTTCTCTTCTATTTTTGGAGGAATTTAAGAAATATTAATGCTAAATTTTCTTTAAATGTTTGGTAGAATTCACCAGTAAAGACACCTAGGCCTGGGCTTTTCTTTGGGGGAAATTGTTTTATTACTAACTCATTCTCTTCACTTGTTATAGGTCTATAGATTAGATTTTTATTTCTTCTTAAGTCAGTATTGGTAGTTTGTGTATTTCTAAGATTTTTTCCATTTCATATAGGCTGCTTAGGTTTTTATCTATGTTGATTATTCATATTATTCTTTTAATCCTTTTTATTTCTGAAAGATTAATAGTGGTGTCTGTACCAATTTTAGTAATTTCAATTTTCTCACTTTTTTCCTTGGTTAGTCTATCTAATTTTCTTGATCTTTTCAAAGACCATACTTTGGGGTTTCATTAAATTTTTTCTATTGTGTTTCTATATTCTATTTCATTAATTTCTGCTCTAATTTTATTATTTTTCTTCTTTCTGCTTTCTTTGGATTTGATTTTCTTTCTTTATGACTTAAAAACACACTCATTTATTACTTCACACTTTCTATGGATCAGGATTTTTGGCATAGGCTAGCTGGGTTCTCTGCTCAGGGTCTCAGAAAGCTGCAAGCAGAGTGTTTACAGGGGCTACAAAGTCATCTGAGGCACATTTAAAGTCCTTTTCCAAACTCATTAGCTGTTGGAAATGTGAATTTCCTTGTGGTTGTATGACTGAGATATCCATTTCCTTGTTAGCTATAGATCAGAACCACTCTCAGTTCCTAAAGGCCGCTCTCTGATCCTTGACATGTGGGGCTTGTCTCTCAAAACATGGCAAAATTTGCTTTTCTTTTTCTAGTTTTTCTAAAGTGGAAGTTTAGGTTATTGGTTTGAGATCATTCTTCTTTTATAATGTAGATTTTTACAGCTGCAAATTTTCCTTTAAGAACAGCTTTAGCTGCAGCCCGTAAGTTTTGGTATGGTTGTGCTTTCGCTTCTGTTCATCTCAAAGTATTTTCTAATTTCATTTATGATATCTTCTTGGACACATTGGTTATTTAGGTGTATGTAATTTAATTGTCACATATTCGTGAATTTACAAGTTTATATCTGTTGCTGATTTCTAATTTCTTTCTATTGTGGTCAGAGAATGATGTCACTCCTTTTTAATTTTTTGAGACTTGTTTTGTGGTCTAACATCTGGCTATCCTGGAGAAAGTTTTGTATGCTTAGAGAAGAATATATGTTCTGCTATTTTTAAGTAGAGTGTTCTGTACATAATTCTGTTAAGTCTAGTCAGTTTATGGTGCTGTTCAGGTCATCTCGTTTTTGCTAATACTCTGTCTAGTTGTCCTAATCATCAATTCAATTGGGGTATTGAAGTTGCCAATTATGATCATTGAATTGTCTTTTTCTCCCTAAATTATGCTAGTCTTTGCACTATTGTTAGGTGTATATATGTTTATATTTGTTATATCTTCTTGATGGATGGACATTTTTATCATTATAAATATCCTTCTTTGTCTCTAGTAAAAGTTTTTGTCTTAAAGTCTACTTTTTTATGATATTAGTGTACTCACGCAAGCTCTGTTTTGGTTCCTACGTGCATGCAATATGTATTTTCCAATCTTTTATTTTTTATTATTATTTTTAATATCTTTATCGGAGTATAATTGCTTTACAATATTGTGTTAGTTTCTGTTTTACAACAAACTGAATCAGCTATATGTATACATATATTCCCATATACCCTCCCTCTTGAGCCTCCCTCCCACCCTCCCTGTCCCACCCTCTAGGTCATCACAAAGCACCGAGCTGACCTCCCTGTGCTATGCAGCTACTTCCCAGCTATCTATTTTACACCTGGTAGTGTATATATGTCCACGCCACTCTCTCACTTCATCCCAGCTTACCAGTCCCTGTGTCCTCAAGTCCATTCTCTACGTCTACATCTTTATTTCTGTACTGCCCCTAGGTTCATCAGAACCATTTTTTGTTTTAAATTCCATATATATGTGTTAGCATACGCTGTTTGTTTTTCTTTCTGACTTTTTCACTCTGTATGACAGATTCTAGGTCCACCCACCTCACTACAAATAACTCAATTTTGTTTCTTTTTATGGCTGAGTAATATTCCACTGTATATATGTGCCATGTCTTCTTTATCCATTCATCTGTCGATGGACACTTAGGTTGCTTCCATGTTCTGGCTATTGTAAATAGTGCTGCAGTGAACATTGTGGTGTATGACTCTTTCTGAATTATGGTTTTCTCAGGGTATATACCCAGGAGTGGGATTGCTGGGTCATATGGTAGCTCTATTTTTAGTTTTCTAAGGAACCTCCTTACTGTTCTCCATAGTGGCTGTATCAATTTACATTCCCATCAACAGTGCAAGAGGGTTCCCTTTTCTCCACACCCTCTCCAGCATTTACTGTTTGTAGATTTTTTGATGATGGCCATTCTGACCAGTGTGAGGTGATACCTCATTGTAGTTTTGATTTACATTTCTCTAATGATTAGTGATGTTGAGCATCCTTTCATGTGTTTGTTGGCAAGGTGTATATCTTCTTTGGAGATAGTGCCTTGATTACTGCAGCTTTGTACTATAGTCTGAAGTCAGGGAGCCTGATTCCTCCAGCTCTGTTTTTCTTTCTCAAGATTGCTTTGGCTATTTGGGGTTTTTTGTGTTTCCATACAAACTGTAAAATTTTTTGATCTAATTCTGTGGAAAATGCCATTGGTAACTTGATAGGGATTGCATTGAATCTGTAGATTGCTTTGGGTATTATAATCAATTTCACAATATTGAGTCTTCCAATCCAAGAATATGATGTATCTCTCCATCTGTTTGTGTCATCTTTGATTTCTTTCATCAGTGTTTTATAGTTTTCTGAGTACAGGTCTTTTGCCTCCTTAGGTAAGCTTATTCCTAGGTATTTTATACTTTTTGTTGTAAAGGTAAATGGGAGTGTTCCCTTAATATCCCTTTCTGATCTTATGTTGTTAGTGTATAGGAATGCAAGAGAGTTCTGTGCATTAGTTTTGTATCCTACTACTTTACCAGATTCATTGCTTAGCTCTAGTAGTTTTCTGATGGCATCTTTAGGATTTTCTATGTATAGTATCTTGTTATCTGCAGACATTGACAGTTTTACTTCTCTTTTCCAGTTTGGATCCCTTTTATTTCTTTTTCTTCTCTGATTGCCATGGCTTAAACATCCAAAACTATGTTGAATAATAGTGGTGAGAGTGGGCACCCTTGTCTTATTCCTGATCTTAGAAGAAAAGCTTTCAGTTTTTCACCATTCAGAATGATGTTGGATGTGGGTTTGTCATATATGGCTTTTATTATGTTGAGGTAGGTTCCCTCTGTGCCCACTTTCTGGAGAGTTTTCATCATAAATGGGTGTTGAATTGTGTCAGAAGCTTTTTTTGCATCTATTGAAATTATCATATGGTTTTAATCCATCAATTTGTTAATATGGTTTATCACATTGATTGATTTGCATATATTGACGAATCCTTGCATTCCTGGGATAAACCCCACTTGATCATGGTGTATGATCCTTTTAATGTGCTGTTGGATTCTGTTTGCTAGTATTTTGTTGAGGATTTTTGTATCTCTATTCATCAGTGATATTGGCCTGTAATTTTCTTTTTTTGTGACATCTCTGTCTGGTTTTGGGATCAGGGTGATGAGTTTGGGAGTGTTCCTCCCTCTGCTATATTTTGGAAGAGTTTGAGAAGGATGGGTGTTAGCTCTTCTCTAATGTTTGATAAAATTCACCTGTGAAGCCATCTTGTCCTGGGCTTTTGTTTGTTGGAAGATTTTTAATCCCAGTTTCAGTTTCAGTGCTTGTGATTGGTCGTTCATATTTTCTATTTCTTCCTGGTTCGATCTTGGAAGGTTGTACTTTTCTAAGAATTTGTCCATTTCTTCCAGGTTGTCCATTTTATTGGCATAAAGTTGCTTGTAGTAGTCTCTCATGATCGTTTGTATTTCTGCATTGTCAGTTGTAATTTCTCCTTTTTTCATTTCTAATTCTATTGATTTGAGTCTTCTCCCTTTATTTCCTGATGAGTCTGGCTAATAGTTTATCAATTTTCTTTATTTTCTCAAAGAACCCGGTTTTATTTCTTTTTCTTTTTTTTTAACATCTTTATTGGAGTATAATTGCTTTACAATGGTGTTTTAGTTTCTGCTTTATAACAAAGTGAATCAGTTATACATATACATATCTTCCCATATCTCTTCCCTCTTGTGTCTCCCTCCCTCCCTCCCTCCCTATCCCACCCCTCTAGGTTCCCACAAAGCGCCGAGCTGATCTCCCTGTGCCATGCGGCTACTTCCTACTAGCTATCTATTTTACTTTTGGTAGCGTATATATGTCCATGCCACTCTCTCACTTTGTCACAGCTTACCCTTCCCCCTCCCCATATCCACAAGTCCATTCTCTAGTAGGTCTGTGTCTTTGTTCCCGTCTTGCCCTTAGGTTCTTTATGACCATTTTTTCCCCCTAGATTCCATATATATGTGTTAGCATATGGTATTTGATTTTCTCTTTGTGACTTACTTCACTCTGTATGACAGATTCTAGGTCCATCCACCTCACTACAAATAACTCAATTTCATTTCTTTTTATGGCTGAGTAATATTCCATTGTATATATGTGCCATGTCTTCTTTATCTGTTCACCTGTTGATGGATACTTAGGTTGCTTCCATGTTCTGGCTATTGTAAATAGAACTGCAATGAACATTTTGGTACATGACTCTTTTTGAATTATGAGAACCAGCTTTTAGTTTTATTGATCTTTGCTCTTGTTTTCTTTATTTCTCTTTCATTTATTTCTGCTCTGGTCTTTATGATTTCTTTCCTTCTGCTAACTTTGGGAGTCTTTTGTTGTTGTTGTTCCTCTTTCTCTAATTGCTTTAGGTGTAAGGTTAGGTTGTTTATTTGAGATTTTTCTTGTTTCTTGAGGTATGATTGTATTGCTATAAACTTCCCTCTTGGGACTGCTTTTGCTGCATCCCATAAGATTGGGTCGTCATGTTTTCATTTTTATTTGTTTTTAGGCATTATTTGATTTCTTCAGTGATCTCTTAGTTGTTTAGTAGTGTATTGGTTAGCCTCATGTGTTTGTATTTTTTACAGTTTTCTCCCTGTTGTTGATATCTAGTCTCATAGCATTGTAGTTGGAAAAGATGGTTGATATGAGTTCAATTTTCTTAAATTTACTGAAGCTTGATTTGTGACCCAAGATGTGATCTATCCTGGAGAATGTTCCGGGTGACCTTGAGAAGAGTGTATTCTGTTGTTTTTGGATGGATTGTCCTAGAAATGTCAATTAGGTCCATCTGGTCTAATGTGTCATTTAAAGCTTGTATTTCCTTATATATTTTCTGTTCAGATGATCTGTCCATTGGTTTAAGTGGGGTGTTAAAGTCACCTACTATTATTGTGTTACTCTTGATTTCTCCTTTTATGTTTGTTAGCATTTGCCTTCTGTATTGAGGTGTTCCTATGTTGGCTGCATAGATATTTACAATTGTTATATCTTCTTCTTGGATTGATCCCCTGATCATTATGTAGTGTCCTTCCTTGTCTCTTGTAGTAGTCTTTATTTTAAAGTCTATTTTGTCTGATATGAGTATTGCGACTCTAGCTTTCTTTTGATTTCTATTTGCATGGAATATCTTTTTCCATCCCCTCACTTTCAGTCTGTATGTGTCCCTAGGTCTAAAGAGGGTCTCTTTTAGACAGCATAGATATGGGTCTTGTTTTTGTATCCATTCAGCCAGTCTGTGTCTTTTGGTTGGATCATTTAATGCAGTTACATTCAAGGTTATTATCAATATATATGTTCCTATTACCATTTTCTTAATTGTTTTGGGTTTGTTTTGGGAGATCTTTTCCTCCTCTTGTGTTTCCCACCAAGAGAAGTTCCTTTAGCATTTGTTGTAAAGCTGGTTTGGTGTTGCTGAATTCTCTTAACTTCTGCTTGTCTGTAAAACTTTTGATTTCTCTGTCGTATCTGAATGAGATCCTTGCTGGGTAGAGTAATCTTGGTTGTATGCTTTCCCCTTTCATCACTTTAAATATATCTTGCCACTCCCTCTGGCCTGTAGAGTTTCTGCTGAAAGATCAGCTGTTAACTTTATGGGGATCCCCTTGTATGTTATTTGATTCTTTTCCCTTGCTACTTTTAATATTTTTTCTTTGTGTTTAATTTTTGTTAGTGCAATTAATACGTGTCTCAGCATGTTTCTCTTTGTGTTTATCCTGTATGGTACTCTCTGTGCTTCCTGGACTTGGGTGGCTATTTCCTTTCCCATGTTGGGGAAGTTTTCGATGATAATGTCTTCAAATATTTTCTCAGACCCTTCCTTTTTCTCTTCTTCTTCTGCGACCCCTATAATTCAAATGTTGGTACACTTAATGTTGTCCCAGAGGTCTCTGAGACTGTCCTCCATCCTTTCCATTCTTTTTTCTTTATTCTGCTCCTTGGCAGTTATTTCCACCATTTTATCTTCCAGTTCACTAATCCGTTCTTCTGCCTCAGTTATTCTGCTACTGATTCCTTCTAGAGTATTTTTAAGTTCAGTTATTGTGTTATTCTTTACTGTTTGTTTGCTCTTTAGTTCTTCTAGGTTCTTGTTGAACATTTCTTGTGTTTATTCTATTTTTGAAATTTTGGATCATCTTTACTATCATTACTCTGAATTCTTTTTCTGGTGGTTTGCCTATTTCCTCTTCATTTATTTGGTCTTTGGGTTTTTATCTCGCTCCTTTGCCTGCAAGGTATTTCTCTGTCTTCTCATTTTGTATAATTTACAGTATTTGAGGTCTCTTTTCCCCAGGCTGCTGGATTGTAGTTCCTATGGTTTCTGTTCTCTGCCCCCAATGGTGAGGTTGGTACAGTGGCTTGTGTACGCTTCCTGAATCAGGGAGGGGCTGGTGCCTGCATTCTTGTCGGTAGTGCTGAGTCTTTTCCCTCTGATGAGCAGGGCCATGTCAGGTGGTGTGTTTGGGGGTTTCTTTGAGTTTAGTATGACTTTAGGTTGTCTGTGTGTTGATGGGCGGGTTTGTGTTCCTGTCTTGTTTGTTCTTTGGTGTGAGGAGTCCAGTGCTGGGAGCTGCTGGCAGTTGAGTGGAGCCAGGTCTTTCATTCTGATAGAGGCCTCCGTGAGAGCTCTCAGCGATTAATCTTCCCTGGAGCTGGGAATTCTCTAGTGGCCCAGCGTCATGGACTCGGTACTCCCACCCCAGAGCCTCAGGCCCAACTTCCAGTAGAGGAACCAAGACGTCACCAGTTGCTCATTCTGGCAATAAAGGGGATTAAAAAAAAAACAAACTAACTAACAAAACCCCAGACAAATGGTAAAAAGTAAAATCAAATGAACAAAAATAGAAACAAGGAAACACACACACACAAAAGAAACAAAAACAGAACCAAATAAGTCAAAAAGTAAGAGAACAACCAGACAAACAAAAGAACCCAAGAATGAAATGGAACAAAAAGAAAACTGACAAAACACAAAAACAAAAAACAAAACCAAAGCAGATTGCCAACTGAAGAATGAAGCAAAGAAACAAAACAAACTGACAGAAATGATTAAAAAAAAAAAAAGAAAAAGAGTAAGGGAAAAGAAGACAGAACAACAGAAAAGCAATGTAGAAACAGAAATATAAAAAAATAAAATAGAAACTATACTAAAGAAAATTAAAAAGACAAAACAAAACAAAGACAAACAAAAACCAGAGAAATGGTAAAAAAAAAATCAAACAAACAAAAACAGAAACAAGGAAACACACACATGTAAAAGAAACAAAACAGAACCAGATAAAACAGAAAGCATGAGAACAATGAGACAAATAGAACTCAAAAACGATATCAGACAATTAGGATTAAAACTAACAAAAACACATAACCTAAAAACAAAACCAAAGCAGTGTGCCAACTGAAGAATAAAGCAAGAAAACAGAACAAACTGATAAAAATGATTAAAGAAAAAAATAATAAAATAAAATAAAAAGGAAGAAAAACACAGGACAAGAAAGCAAAGTAGAAATGGAAATATAAAAAAAATTTTTAATATATTAAAGCAAAAGAAGAAGAAAAAAAGGGAAAGAACACAGTACAACAGAAAAGCAAAGTAAAAATAGAAATATATTTTAAAAATTAAAAATGTGTTATAAAACATGGAGATCCCAAAAGATTAAATAAAAAATTACTAAAACAACACAAAAAAATAAAAAAAGACCCGAAAAACAAAAGCCAGAACCAACAACAGAATGAATCAAAACATAATAAAATTAATAGTAATAATTGCGTTTCCCTGGGGTCTCTGCTATAAGTGTCCTTGAACATGCCACGATCCACAGCCCACCTCCGCCGCCCGAAGAGGCTCTCCTCTGTCTCTGGACTGGTCTCTGGACCTGCTGTGGGCCCTGTGGGGACCCCTCAGTCTCTGATCTGGCCCAATTCCTGCATGTGCTGCCCCCAGAGTCCACAGCTGCCAGAACTAGGCCATTCTCATTTGTGGGAACACTCATTGCCTACTCAAATATTCCATAGGCGCAGGGTCTACCTAGCTGATCATGGGGATTTAATCTGCAACTTGTATGGCTGTTGGAAAGAGTTTCAGGAGTCTCTCATCTGCTTCAGCTCCCCTGCCCCGGGGTGCAGGTCCTGTCCCACTTTCTCTCCTTCTCCTTCTCCCTTCTTTTTTCCATCCTACCCAGTTATGCAGGGATCTTTATAGCCCTTTCCAGTGTCCAAGGTCTTCTCCTAGTTTTCAGCCAGTGTTCTGTGAGAATTGTTGCATCTGTAGATGTATTCCCGATGCATTCGTGGAGAGAGATGAACTCCACATCCTCCTACTCCTCCACTATCTTGAATCTCTGAAATATTTTTTTTGAAAAAGATATTTTAGTTCTTCTACTCCCATTTGTCCTGTACTTCATTTATGTGGGGAGGTGGAGGGGGGAGAGTGGATGTGATATACGTGTGTATATCTAAACTTTAAAGATTCTGGGTGGTTAAGAATCCACCTGCCAATGCAGGGGACATGGTTCGAGCCCTGGTCCGGGAAGATCCCACATGCTGCAGAGCAGTTTAGCCTGTGTGCCACAACTACTGAACCTGTGCTCTAGAGCCCACATGCATGCCACAACTACTGAGGCCTGTGTGCCTAGAGCCCGTGCTCCTCAACAAGAGGAGCCACCACAATGAGAAGCCTGTGCAGCACAATGAAGAGTAGCCCCTGCACACCACAACTAGAGAAAGCCCACATGCAACAATGAAGACCCAACGCAGCCAAAAATAAATTAAATAAATAAATTTATTAAAAAAAAACTTTAAAGATTCTATTCCACTCTCTTCTGAAAATCCTGGATTGTCAGTGGATGTGTAATATAAGGATGGAATAAGTAACACTGAACAGTTTTAAGATACAGAAACTAGTAATAACTGTAACAATAAATCTTTGTAAGTAATATATTTAGAAATTATTTAGGTGCTGGGAGGAAACTTGGCTTATTTGTTCATTTTTAGGTACAGCTAGAAAGTAAATCCCAACCTTTTACTTTCAACTAATTTGTATTTCTGAACCTAAATTGTGTCTTTTGTGGATAGCATATAGTTTGATCTTTTTTTTTAGGATGGGCCCAGGGGATAAAGAATGCAGTTTTATTGTGTCTTTTAATATATGTTATATACCTGCATACAGACATACATACATGGCAGGATAGATAAGAGGTAATACAACTGAATGAGAACTAATTGTAACAGTGACCTAGGGTAAGAGAATTTCTTTGAGTGGATTCTAGATGTAGTTCTAACCTTTTTTCCAGTCGTGGTTAAAAGGGAAATTAGAGGATTATAGAGTTTTCAGTGCGTAACTGAAGGACTGGTGAGATCAGAAATTCATTCTGGATGGAAAGCAGAACATGCTTGGGAAAGGAGAATTGCCTCTGGACCATAAGCTCAGCAAATTCCAGGCTTAGTTTGATCATTTTAAGATACATTCTGCCAATCTATGCTTTTTAATTGAAGAATTTAATCTAGTTATATTAAATCAAATTATTGATAAGGCAGGACTTATGTCTGCATTCTATTATTTGTTTTCTCTATGTCTAATAAATTTTATTGTTCTTCATTCCTCCATAATGCCATCTTTTATGTTAAAAATAGTTTTTGTAGAATATTATTTTAATTCGTTTGTCTCTTCTACTATTTTAAGTTATTTTCTTAGGGGTTGCCATAGGGATTAACATTCTCATTTAAACAGTCTAGTTCAGATTTACAGTAACTTAATTTCGATAGTATATGTTATGAACTGAATGAATTGTATCTCCCCCAAATTCATATTTTGAAGGCCTAACCTCCAATGCAATTGTATTTGGATAAAGGGCATTTAAGGAGGTAATTAAGGTTAAATAAGTTCATAAGAATTGGTTCCTAACTTGATAGGACTGGTATCCTTATAAAAAGAAGAAGAGACACCAAAGGGCTTTTTCCCTGTGTATACAGAGTAAATGACATGTGAGGACACAGTGAGATGGTAGCTGTCTACAAGACAGGAAGAGAAGCTTCACCAGAAACCAATTCTGATGCCACCTTGATCTTGGACTTCTAGCCTTTAGAACTGTGAGAAAATAAATTCTGTTGTTTAGCCACCTAGTACAGTCTGTTATGGCAACCTAAGCAGACCTAATACAATTTACAAAAACTTGGCTCCTGTATGGCTCCATTCCTCTCTCCTCTTTATGCTGTTATTTTTACAACTTACACATCTTTACGTTGTATGCCTATAAACACAGATTTATAATTATTGGTCTATGCAGTTGTCTTTTCAATCAGATAGGAGAAAAGTGGAGTTACAAACAATAATACATTTATATTGTCTTTTTTTTCCTCATGTGAATTTGTATTATGTCTAGTATTCTTTCATTTCAGCCTGAAAGATTTCAATTAATATTTCTTGTATGGAAAATCTAGCAACAAATTCTCTCAGTTTTTGATTATCTGGGAATCTCTTAATTTCTCCCTTTTATGAGGAATAATTTTTCTGGCTATAGATTCCTTGTTGTCAGGTTTTTCTATTTGTTTTTCTTTCAGCATCTTGAATGTGTTATTCCACTGCCTTCTGGCCACCATGATTTCTGTTGAGAAATCAACTGTTAATCTTATTGAGACTCCCTTGTAAGCAATGAATCACTTCTCTCTTGCTGCTTTTAAGATATGTCTTTTTCTTCCTTCCTTCCTTCCTTCCTTTCTTCTTTCAACAATATGATAATGATATGTCTAGGTATGGTTCTTTTGATTTCATCCTACTAGAAGTTTGTAGAAGTTCTTGGATGTGTAGATTAATGGCTTTCATCCAATTTGGGAAGTTTTCAACCATATTTCTTTAAATATCCTCTGTTCCTTTCCTCTTTCTTCCTTCTTCTGCAACTCCCATTATTCACGTTATTGTTGATGATGTCCTAGATGACTATAAGACTCTGTATTTTTTTTTTATTCTTCCCCCACCCCATTTCCTCAAATTGGATTTCTATTGATTTACCTTCAAGTTCACTGATTGTTCTACTGGTGCAAATATGTTGAGTGCTTCTATTGAATTTTATTTTCAGCTATTGTATTTTTCTTTTTTTTTAAATAGATATTTATTGGAGTATAATTGCTTCACAATACTGTGTTAGTTTCTGTTGTACAACAGAGTGAATCAGTCATATGCATACATATATTTCCATATTCCCCCCCAACCCCTTGAGCCTCCCTCCCTCCCACCCTCCCTATCCCACCCACTAGATCATCTGAAAGCACCAAACTGATCTCCCTGTGCTATGCTGCTGCTTCCCACTAGCTATTTTACATTTGGTAGTGTATATATGTCGATGCTACTCTCACTCCACCCCAGCTTCCCCTTCCCACCCCGTGTCCTCAAGTCCATTCTGTATGTCTACCTCTTTATTCCTGCTCTGCCACTAGGTTCATCAGTACCTTTTTTTTTTTTTTTTTTAGATTCCATATATATGCGTTAGTATACACTATTTGTTTTTCTCTTTCTGACTTACTTCACTCTGTATTACAGACTCTAGGCCCATCCAGCTCACTACAAATAACTCAATTTTGTTTCTTTTTAAGGCTGAGTAATATTCCATTGTATATATGTGCCACATCTTCTTTATCCATTCATCTGTCGATGGACATTTAGGTTGCTTCCATGTCCTGGCTATTGTAAATAGTGCTGCAGTGAACACTGTGGTACACGTCTCTTTTTGAATTATGGTTTTCTCAGGGTATATGCCCAGTAGTGGGATTATTGGGTCATATGATAGTTCTAATTTTAGGTTTCTAAGGAATCTCCATACTGTTCTCCATAGTGGTGGTATCAGTTCATACCACCAAAAATGCAGGAGGGTTCCCTTTTCACCACACCATTTCCAGAATTTATTGTTTGTAGATTTTTTGATAATGCCATTCTGACCCATGCAAGGTGATATGTCATTGTAGTTTTGATTTGCATTTCTCTAATAATTAGTGATGTTGAGCATCTTTTCATGTGCCTCTTGACCATCTGTATGTCTTTGGTGAAATGTCTATTTAGGTCTTCCACCTATTTTTGGATTGGGTTGTCTGTTTTTCTGATACTGAGCTCCATGAGCTGTTTGTATATTTTGGAGATTAATCCTTTGTCTGTTGTTTCATTTGCAAATATTTTCTCCCATTCTGAGGGTTGTCTTTTCATCTTGTTTATGGTTTCCTTTGCTGTGGAAAAAGTTTTAAGTTTCAGTAGGTCCCATTTGTTTATTTTTGTTTTTATTTTCATTACTGTAGGAGGTGGGTCAAAAAGATCTTGTTGTGATTTATGTCAAAGAGTGTGTTTCCTATGTTTTCCTCTAAGAGTTTTATAGTGCCTGGTCTTACATTTAGATCTTTAATCCATTTTGAGTTTATTTATGTGTATGGTGTTAGGTAGTGTTCTAATTTCATTCTTTTACACGTAGTTGTCCAGTTTTCCCAGCACCACTTATTGAAGAGGCTGTCGTTTCTCCACTGTATTTTCTTGCCTCCTTTGTCATAAATTAGGTGACCATATGTGCGTGGGTTTATCTCTGGGCTTTCTATCCTGTACCATTGATTTCTATTTCTGTTTTTGCACCAGTATAATACTGTCTTGATTACTGTAGCTTTGTAGTATAGTTTGAAGTCTGGGAACCTGATTCCTCCAGCTCCGTTTTTCTTTCTCAAGATTGTTTTGGCTATTTGGGGTCTTTTGTGTTTCCATACGAATTGTAAAATTTTTGTTCTTATTCTGTGAAGAATGCCATCGGTAGTTTGATAGGGATTGCATTGAACCTGTACATTTCTTTGGATAGTATAGTCATTTTCACAATATTGATTCTTCCAATCCAAGAATATGGTATATTTCTCCATCTGTTTATGTCATCTTTGATTTCTTTCATCAGTGTTTTATAGTTTTCTGAGTACCAGTCTTTCGGCTCCTTAGGTAGGTGTATTCCTAGGTATTTTATTCTTTTTGTTGTGATGTAAATGGGATTGTTTCTTTAATTTCTCTTTCTGGTCTTTTGTTGTTAGTGTATAGGAAACCAGAGATTTCTGTGCATTAATTTTGTATCATGAAACCTTACCAAATTCATTGATTAGTTCTAGTAGTTTTCTGGTGGCATCTTTAGAATTTTCTATGTATAGTATCATGTCATCTGCAGATGGTGAAAGTTATACTTCTTCTTTTCCAATTTGTATTCATTTTATTTCTTTTTCTTCTCTGATAGCCATGGCTAGGACTTCCAAAACTATGGTGACTAAAAGTGGCAAGAGTGGATATCCTTGTCTTGTTCTTGATCTTAGTGGAAATGCTTTCAGTTTTTCACCATTGAGAATGATGTTTGCTGTGGTTTTGTCATATATGGCCTTTATTATGTTGAGGTAGGTTTCCTCTATGCCCATTTTCTGGAGAGTTTTATCATAAGTGGGTGTTGAATTTCCTCAAAAGGTTTTTCTGCATCTATTGAGATGATCATAGAATTCACCTGTGAAGCCGTCTGATCCTGGACCTTTATTTGTTGGAAGATTTTAAACTACAGTTTCAATTTCATTACTTGTGATAGGTCTGTTTGTATTTTCTGATTCTTCCTGGTTCAGTCTTGGGAAATTGTACCTTTCTGAGAATTTGTCCATTTCTTCATGGTTGTCCATTTTATTGGCATATAGTTGTTTGTAGTAGTCTCTTATAATCCTCTGTATTTCTGTGGTGTCAGTTGTGGTATCTTCTTTTTCATATTTAATTTTACTGATTTGCTTCCTCTCCCTTTTTTTCGTGATGAGTCTGGCTAAGGGTTTATCAATTTTGTTGATCTTCTCAATGAACCAGCGTTTAGTTTTCTTGTTCTTTGATATTGTTTTCTTCATTTCTATTTAATTTATTTCTGCTCTGATCTTTATGATTTCTTTCCTTCTACTGCCTTGGGTTTTCTTTCTTCTTTCTCTAGTTGTTTTTGGTGTAGGGTTAGATTGTTTATTTGAGATTTTTCTTGTTTCTTGAGGTGAGATTGAATTGCTATAAATTTCCCTCTTAGAACTACTTTTGCTGCATACCATAGGTTTTGGGTTGTCATATTTTCATTGTCATTAATTTCCATGTATTTTTAAAATTTCTTCTTTGATTTCTTCAGTGATCTCTCGGTTATTTAGTAGTGCACTGTTTAGCCTCCATTTATTTGTGTTTTTTATAGTTTATTTTCCTGTAACTGGTTTCCAGTCTCATAGCATTGTGGTCAGAAAAGACGCTTGATGTGATTTCAATTTTCATAAATTTTCCGAGGCTTGACTTGAGACCCTAGATGTGATCTGTCCTGGGGAATGTTCCCTGTGCACTTGAGAAGAAAGTGTCTTCTGCCACTTTCAGGTGGAATGTTCTATAAATATCAAGTAAATCTATGTGATTTATTGTGTCATTTAAGACTTCTGTTTCCTTATTTATTTTCTGTTTGGATATCTGTCCATTGGTGTAAGTGGGGTGTTAAAGTCCTCTACTATTATTGTGTTCCTGTCAATTTCCCCTTTCATGGTTGTTAGCATTTGCCTTATGTATTGAGATGCTCTTATGTTGGGTGCATAAACATTTATAATTGTTATATATTCTTCTTGGATTGATCCCTTCATCATTATGTAGTGTCCTTCCTTATCTCTCGTAATGGTCTTTATTTTAAAATCTATTTTATCTGATATGAGTATTGCTACTCCAGCTTTCTTTTGATTTCTGTTTGCATGGAATATCTTTTTCCATCCCTTCACTTTCAGTCTGTATGAGTCCCTGGGTCTGAAGTGGGTCTCTTGTAGGCAGCATAGACATGGGTCTTGCTTTTGTATCCATTCAGCCAGTCTGTGTCTTTTGGTTGGATCATTTAACCGTTTACTTTCAAGGTGATTATTGATATGTATGTTCATATTACCATTTTCTTAATTGTTTTGGGTTTGTTTTTGTAGGTCTTTTTCTTCTCTTGTGTTTCCTGCTTAGAGAGGTTCCTTTAGCATTTGTTGTAAAGCTGGCTTTGTGGTGCTGAATTCTATTAGCTTTAGCTTGTCTGTAGAGCTTTTGATTTCTCTGTTGAATCTGAATGAGATCCTTCCTGGGTAGACTAATCTTGGTTGTAGTTTCTTCCCTTTCATCACTTTAAATATATCATGCCACTCCCTTTTGGCTTGTAGAGTTTCTGCTGAAAAATCAGCTGATGACCTTATGGGGATTCCCTTGTATGTTTTTCCCTTGCTGCTTTTAATGTTTTTTCTTTGAATTTAATTTTTGTTAGTTTGATTAATATGTGTCTTGGTGTGTTTCTCCTAGGGTTTATCCTGTATGGGATTCTCTGTCCTTCCTGGACTTGAGGGAGTCTTTCCTTACCCATTGTTAGGGAAGTTTTCCACTATAATCTCTTCAAATATTTTCTCAGACCCTTTCTCTTTCTCTTCTTCTTCTGGGACCCCTATAATTCGAATGTTGGTGTGTTTAGTGTTGTCCCAGAGGTCTTTGAGATTGTCTTCGATTCTTTTCATTCCTTTTCTTTATTCTGCTCCTCAGCAGTTATTTCCACCATTTTGTCTTCCAGCTCAGTTATTCGTTCTTCTGCCTCAGTTATTCTGTTATTGATTCCTTCTAGTGTATTTTTCATTTCAGTTACTGTGTTGTTCATTATTGTTTGTTCTTTTGTTCTTCTAGATCTTTGTTAAACATTTCTTGTATTTTCTCAGTGCATGTCTCCATTCTATTTCCAAGATTCTGGCTCATATTTACTATCATTACTCTGAATTCTTTTTTGGTCTTGTAGGTTTTTACCTTGCTCCTTCATCTGTGACATATTTTTTTGCTGTCTCTCTTTTTTTTTTTTTATGATTGGGATTGTGTTCCTGCCTTACTGGTTGTTTGGTCTGAGGTTTCCAACACTGGAGTTTGTAGGTGTTGGGTATAGCTGGGTCTTCGTGCTGAGATGAGGACCTTCAGGAGACCTCACTCTGATGAATATTCCCTGGGGTCTGAGGTTCCCTGTTAGTCCAGTGGTGCAGACTCGGAGCTCCCACTGCGGGAGCTTTGACCTGACCCCTGGCTTATGAACCAAGATCCTGCAAGCTGCACTGGGTGGCAAAAAACAACAACAACAGCAAAAAAACAAACCAATAACGAAGTAAAAAATAAAATTAGGCTAGGAAACTAACAGATGTCTTAGAAAGAATATAAGAATAAAAATATAGATGAAACAACCAGAAGGTAAAACAGAACTGCAATAATAAAAAAAAAAGAGGAGGAGAAAAAAAAAGAAAAAGGTGGAAAAGACCTTGGCTGTGGAGGGTGGGGCCTAAGCAGGAGTGGGGTTTGGGCAGTGAGTGGGGCCTATTCTTAGGACCAACAGGGCTGGAAAAAGCCCTGGGTGGTATGTGGGGTGGGGCTTAGGCTCAACGGGGCCCAGGCTTGCCTCCCACCTCTGGTCTCAGGTGGGGGGCACCCCACCTGGGAGCCCAGCAGGCTTCCCAAGCCTGAGTGGGTGGGGCAAACGCCCTCTGTTCTTTCTCCTGCTCCTGAGGTCCTGGTGGGCCCCTCCCACCTGCCTCTCCTGTTCTCGCCTGGCCTCTCTCCTATGCCCCCAGGACCAGTGTGGCCAGGAGGGGGCCTCTGAGGGCATAGGACTCAGCCCAAGAGCCAGGCAGACTTCCTGGCCAATTGGGCAAGGGAAACGCTGGGCATACTCCCCCCTGATCCAAGCCCCCAAGGGTCCCTCCAGGCATGGGAACCCCTCCCCCCTCTCAGCCACCCTTCAGGGGCCCTGGTCCTGTCTGTGGTCCAGTTCTTCTCTGCCTTTCAGTCCCCTCATGTCCTACTGGTTTGCTTGGGAGTTTCTCCTGTCTCCTTGGGCATCGAGGTCCCCCACCAGCATCTGGCAAGCACCCTAGTTGTGGGGAGACATGAACTCTGCTTCTTCCTGCACTGCCATCTTGACTCCACCCCCCAGCTATTGTATTTTTCAACTCCAGAATTTCTGTTTGGTTCTTTAAATAACGTCTGTCTCTTCACTGATATTCTCTATTTGATAAAACATAATTCTCATATTTTCCTTTCATTCTTTAGACATGATTTTTTTTTTTAGTTCTTTGAACATTTTAAAAATGGATCTTTTAAAATCTATGTCTGCTAATTCCAACATCTGGACCTCCTCAGCAGTATCTATAGACTGCTTTTTTCCCTGGGTATGAGCCATACTTAATTCTTTCTTTTCATGTCTCATAAATTTTTACTGAAAACTGCACATTTTAAATAATAGAGTATGGCAACTCTGGAAATCAGATTTTCCTTTCTCCAGGGTTTGTTATTGTTTCTGCTTGTTGTTTGTTTACATACTGTTCTGAACTAATTTTATAAACTATTATTTTTTATGTGTGGCAATTGAAGTCTCTACATGGCTAGCTTAGAGGTCACATAACGATCAGATAGAGATGTCTGTTAAAGCTGTCTGTTAGTTTTGTATGGTTGTATAAAAAGTTACCACAAACTAGGTGGCTTAAAGCAATACACATTTAATCTGTTATAGTTCTGGATGTTATAACTGAAATAATTTTCAGTGGGCTGAAATCAAGGTGTTAACAGGATTGCAATCTCTCCAGAAGGTCAAGGGAAGAATCTGTTTCTCTGTAATTTCCAAATTCTAGAGTTGCATTCCTTGGCTCATGGACCTTTACCCTATCCTCAAAGCCAGGAGTGTCGCCTATTGCCTTAGTCTTCACATTGCCTTTTCCTTCTGTGTCAAATCTCCCTTGATCTCCCTCATATAAGGGCACTTTTGATTGCAAAATTAAGGCCCATCCAGGTAACCTCCCCATCTCAGTATCCTTAGCTTAACAACATCAGTAATTCTCTTTTGCCAGGTATGCTAACATTCGAAGGTTACAGAGATTAGGACTTGGACATCTTTGATAGCCGTTATTCAGCCTACCACAGCCAGGAACCATAAATCTCCTAGTCTTTGCCAAAAGACTGTGTGTGTGTTGAGGAACACCTGCAACACTTGACAACTCTGCCTTAGCCTTCACTTCCTGCCAAGCAAACTCTCTTACCCCAGCTTTTCCTTTTAAGACTTTTGATTTATCTGTTGTTTGCCCCAGTCTTTGTCCCCCACTTCATGCAGCTACAAAGTTAAAACACCTATCGGTGACTTTTTGACACGGGCTCCCTAGAGAGAAAGCTTTTCATATTGGACAAGTTCCATGTTAAATAAAATAGAGGTGACCTTTTCCCTTTCTTCTAGGGAATCACCATATAGGTCAAATAATAGTAATGCTTTGTGCATGAGGTTCTGCAAGAGCTTTGGCTATATTCTGCTCCTTACAGTGGCTGCCAGGCTGCACTGGGAATGCAGGCTATTATTTTTCAAAGTTACTACACAGTTGGTGAATAGGACACAGGAATAGGGCAAGTTAAAAATATCATAAAACTTACTGTTCTTACCGAGATTCAGCTGTTTTTTTGATTAGATGTTCCCTGGACTGCTGCAAGCCTCTGGGTAATTCCCAGAGTTCCAAAAATGTGAGACTGACCACTTTTGCCAGTTTTATTCATTGTTTTTATGGAAAATAACATTTTTGAGGTACTCCATTATTTTTCTTGATGTAACTCATCAAACTGCTTTTTTTTTAATGGTTGTACCATTTTCTGTTCCCATCAGCAGTGTTTGACAGTTGCAGTGCTTTTGTATTATGTATTCTGTATGATTATGTTTTTGTTTTAGATATTCTCATAGGTGTGTACTGATATCTCTTTGAGGTTTTAATTTGTGTTTTCCTAATAAGTGGTATGCTGAATGTCTTTTCAGATATTTATTTTCCATCTGCTTATGTTCTTTGGTGAAATGTCCTTTCAAATATCTTGTCCCTTTTTTCTATTGCTTGTTTATTTTATTATTATTGAACTTTGCAGGTTCTTTCTATATTCTGGGAACAAGTCCTTAATCAGAAATGTGATTTGCAGGTATTTCCTAGTGTGTGTCTTTTTATTCTTTTAACAATGTATTTTGAAGAGCAGAAGTTCTTAATTTTAATGAAGTCCACTTTACCAATTTTTTGCAGTGTGGATGATGCATTTGGTGTCATATATCACAAATCTTTGCCTAATCCAGTGTTCTAATTTTTTTCTTTTAGAATTTTTATAGTATTGGGCTCTTACAGTTTTTTGTATATAATTTTAGATTTTTATTTAAGTCTGTGATCATTTGAGTTAATTTTTGTTTATACAAGGTATGAATTGAAGGTTTGTTTCTTTGCTTACTTGCTTGCTTGCCTGCTTGCCTACCTGCATAGGGATATATGATTTTTCCGGAACCTTTTGTCAGAAATACTGTTATTTTTCTACTGCCTTGTTTTGCATCTTTGTCTAAAATCAGTTGACCAATTTAGGCATTTCAGGACTCCCTCTTTGTTCCATTTATCTATTTTTAGGCTATCTTTATAGCAAAACATTGTTTTGATTCTTGTCGATTCAATTTTGAACTCAAGTAATGTAAGCCTTCCACTTTATGCTTTTGTAAAGTTATGCTATTTTAAAGTTGTCATGGCTATTCTAAGTCAGTTATGTTACCATACAAAATTTAGAATCAATTTGAAAATTTCTGTAAAACATATATTTTGTGAGAATTAATTTCTTAGCAATACTGATTGTCCTAACCTATGAAGACAATCTATTTCAGTTATTTTCTAATTTTTGATATATGTTTATAGTCTAGAATCTGATCTCTTTTGGTGAATATTTGATGTATTCTTTAAAATGAATGAATATTCTGTTGTTTGGGTAAAAGCTTCTATAAATAGCACTTAGGTCAAGTTAGTTGTTCGGGTCTTGTATTTCCGTACTGATTTTCTTCTGTATCCTTACTGAGAGAGGAGTATTGATTTCTCCAACTATACCTGTGGATTTGTCTGTTTTTCCTCTGAGTACTATCAATTTTTGTTTTATGTATTTTGCAGTGTTCTTATATTATCAAATAGTAAAATCTTTAATATCATGTAATGTTTGTCTTTATCTGCAGTAATAGTCCTTGTCCTGAAGTCTACTTTGTCTCTTGTATTAATAAAGCCGTTCTAGCTTTTTAAAAACTGTTTAAATTAGTAATTGCATGAGATATATCTTTCATCCTTTTACTTTTAACCTATCTATGTTTTTATATGTTAAATGAGCTTCTTATAGATAGCACATAGTCGAGTCTTGTGTTTTTAGCCAATATGACCATCTCTGCCTCTTAATTGAAGTGATTAGAACATTGATATTTACTCACTGCTATGATTCAGTTTAAATCTAATACCTTGCCAAATTTCTATTTGTTGCACATTTTTTGTTCCATTTTCCTGCCTTTTTTTTATTAATTGAGTTTGATACCTTTTTATTTCCATTGTTGGCTTATTAGTTATAGCTCATTTGCTTAAAGAAAATTAGTTATTGCTTTAGAGAAGTGGTTCTCAACAGCAGGAAATTTTGCCTTCTAGGGGACATTTGTCTGGACACATTTTTAATTGTCACAACTGTGAGGGTTCTTATGGCATCTAGTGGGCAGAGGTCCAGAATACAGTTAAATATCCTACAATATGCAGGGTGGTCCTTCACAGCAAAGAATTATCTGTCCCCCAAAGTCAGTAGTATCTAGGTTCAGAAATGCTGCTCTAGGATTTACAGTACACATATTTAAAGTACAATAGTCCACCTTCAAATAATATTCTACCACTTCAGGTATAATTTAAGAATCCTAGAATGGTTTACTTCAACTTTCTCCTTCCCATACTTCATGTTATTGCGTATTAGAGTCTGGCTCCATCTTCAGTGTCTGACTACTGACAGCTTTCAAGCCCCACCACTTCCCTTTCTCTTTCTCCCTCACCCTGGGTGTGTTGATGAGAAAGCCCAGGTGCTCTCTTCTTTGGCACCAGTGGGAATTTCAAATTATGCAAGCCTTGGTCTCTATATAGAAATTCCCACCCCAGTCCCATCCCCTAAACACCATAAAACCTAAGCAGGTCTCTTTTTCCCACTTTCCTAGACCAATTCAGGTCAGCTTAAGAGCCCTCCTTGCCCTCCTTATAAAGTTTCAATATGTGAGTAATAAGCTTTATTAAACCCTCCCAGTATGTGACAGGTGTCATTGGTCTCAACATCCAAACCAAATTTTTGACATGTACTGCTCTGTCTCTTGACAATGGGTCATATTTCCCTTGTTGTTTGTCTCATAATTTTTATTGAATGCCAGGCATTATGTGTAGAAGAACAGGAAATATAGAGGTAAATAGCATTTATGTCCAGAAATGGCCATGTCTCTACTGTCAAGGCATTCATATGTGTCTATAAAGGTGTTTTATCTCAAGTTTGTCAGTAATTGGACTGGGTTTGTATTTTGCTATTGCTAGCATAATCCTCAGCACATGACAGGCTTCACATTCCCCTGGTTGTGGGCTTCCGTTGGCTTGTGGGACCTGTGCATGCGTTTTTCTCAGTGTTCCAATTCCACCCTTAGCTTTCAGCTATCCTCATGTCTATGCCATAGAGGAGGCCTCTTTCTGTGTTTTTGCCCCATCTCCAGGGTAAACTACCATTGTGTTACTGCTAGCTCATGGTGGGGTAAGGGGTTGGTCCTCAGTTCTGGTTCTGACTATTGTATTTTGTCAGTCTTGTTTAACATCTATGACTAAGATTATTTGATTTGACTGTCCTTAAACCTATTAAGATGAGAAAATAAGTCAAGGAATTTCATAATATTAAACAAATTTCACATTCCTTCAGTAAACCCCACTCAGTCATTGACATTATTTAAAATTTTTTCCACCAGCTTCTTACAAATATTTTACTTAGAATATTTGAAAAAAATATTTGTAAAGGATATTGGTTTGTAATTTTTCAATGCAGTATTTGTCCAGATTTGCTTGAAAAATAACTTGAAAGTTAGTATTTAGCTTCATAAGTTAATTTGCAAGATTTCCTTCTTTTCCCATTCTTTGGAATAATTTAAATAGCATTGGAATTACATGCTTTTTAAAGTTTTGACAACACTCTTCTGTAAAACATGCTAGATCTGGTACTTTGTT
Source organism: Stenella coeruleoalba (assembly GCF_951394435.1). Classification (NCBI taxonomy): domain Eukaryota; kingdom Metazoa; phylum Chordata; class Mammalia; order Artiodactyla; family Delphinidae; genus Stenella; species Stenella coeruleoalba. Next base: position 97,420,379 of record NC_137154.1, on the reverse strand, counting down.
TATGGGTGGGTCTTTTCAGGGGAAATTTATTCACTTAGACTTTTTATTTCTTCTAGGGTCAGGATTGGCAAATCATAGTTTCCTAAAATGTACTTGCATAAAATTGAACAAAGCCCTTTCTTAAGAGTATTTTAATTTTTTCTGCTTATGTGATTTTTTTTTTTTTTTTTGGTTTTTGCTTTGTTTTCTATTTACACTTTCTCCCTGTTTTCACTGATTAGGTTAAATTGTATTTTAATTTTTTAATGAAAGTGCTAATTTTTTTAATGTATTAATTTGTTTTCTGTTTTCCTGTTTTCTAACCCCTTAATATCTATTTTTATCTTTTAAGATTCCATTCTTCTGCTTATGTTAAGTTTATTTTATGGTGCTTAATTAGTTTGCTTTAAATCATGTTTCATTTTTATGTTTTATGAACTATTCTATATTTCTGTAGTGTTTATTCTTCATTGTGCTTCTTATAATTTTGATTTTATTTATGTGATGAAAATTTTCCCTTTATGCTTACATTCTGTTAGCTCATATTTCATCTCCTCCTGTTGTCTCCTCTCTGGATTCTTTTATCTCTGCCTTGGGGTCTCCCTTTTAAAGACAATAGTTCCTTTAAGTTGTTTTGTCTCTTTTAATTCATGGCCACATGCTTCATCTGCTCAGTTGCAGCATTGGCTGATGAGTGTTCTTTGTCTGTTGGCAAAGTTTTTTGTTTTTTAGATATATGATCCATCTTAAATTTATTTTTGTGCGTAGCGTAAGGTAGGTTTCCAGTATCATGTTTATTTTTATTTTTTACATATGTTTATCCAGTTGTAACAGAAAAATTTGTTGAAAAGACTTCATCTCCCCATTGAATTTCCTTAGCACCACTGTCAAAAATAATAGACTCTATATATGTGAGTTTCTTTCTGGACTCTATTCTGTTCCTTCAGTTTCTGTGCTCATTATTATGCCAGTACTACACTATCTTGATTATTATAGCTGACTATTAAGTCTTAAATAGTACACTCCTCTAGCCTTTTCTTTTTTCTTGAGATTGGCTTGTTTATTCTTGATTCTTTGCATTTCCATATTAATTTTAGAATCAACTTGTTGATTTCTGCAAAAAATACTGCTGGGATTTTTATTAGGATTGTGTTCAATTAATAGATCAATTTGAAGAGACCAAGAAATTTGAGTTTTCCAGTCCACAAACATGGCATATCTCTCCATTCACATAGGTTTGTGTTTTTTTGTAATAGGTTTATGGTTTTTTGTGGGTAAGCCTTGGTATTTTCCCCATAGATTTTTATTATAGCATCATTCTCTCAATGGTCTTGCAGTTTCTTTATTATTATTTATTATTGCATGGGTTGGATTTTCCTAGACCTGCTCTTTGAAGGAGTTTCCTGTAGAGGGAAAGATGATAGGGGAGCCTTATAACTGGTACAGAAACAGATTGGTTCCTACAGATATGATTGATTGTTTTATTCTTTATATAGCCCTGACTTTTCTGTTTAGTTTGTTTGTATTTTAGTTGTATTGGTTTCAACCACCAAGACAGCCCACCCCAGTTTCTGACCCTATTTGGGTAAAAAATGGAGCTGGTCTCTCCCCTTTGAGAAGTATATTTTCACTACCCTTTTTTCTGAGATTTGCCACTCCTGGGCTACTCTTTCTATGCTTTTTTTCATGGCTTCATCCCAATAGTAACACCTGTTGGCAGCAGTCCTTACACAATTTTTCCTATCTGTATATTATATTTCAATATAGTTTCATTTAAAATGGAGTTTCAGAGATTTTCTTGGTGGTTTTGTATGAATTCTAGGGAGAAAAGGGAAAAGATACTCAGTTATGTAGCTATGTTAATGTAAGAGGTCCAAATTTTAATTTTTAAAAATGACATTTAAAACAATATATCAAACTTCCTAAACAAACTTATAAAGTAAATTCTCTATGTAATAAAATTAGGAGTTATCTCATAATGTTCTCAGTGTAGAAGGAATTCCTGGATTTCCATCACTTACCCAAGAAATATCCATTTCCAAAATATATTTCTTTAGCTATAAAGGCCTATATTATTACAAAGGATTAAAACTAAATTAATCTGAGCAATTAGCTAAAGCAAAACTCCTTCAATATTTTCATTTTTCTAAGACGCTTTTAAGCTCTATTCTCTTAGATTCATAGGATTTTAGAATTTTAGATTTGGCAGAGATATTAGAGTGAATTTGGCAGGAAATTGAAATTAAGGGCCTTGATCTAGATGCCACTGCTGAGTGGCAGAACCGTAGCATTTGTATAATCCAACTCTCAGCCATTGGTCCTTACACGGGTTCCTGCAGGTCCTTTCACTACTTATTTCTGGTGAATTTATCTCTTAAATATTTATTTCTAATAAATTATCAAAGAAAATTTTCTTTTATGTAGATGTGAGAGAACAGATTTGAGTTGGATAAGTCTGTATGCTTTTGTTAATAACAAAACTAGGACTAGAACCCAGGTCCACTAAAGTAAGCATCTCAAGTATTCAGAGAGCCAAGTATAGAATAATCAATGGAAATCCCTATTTCCTCCCAATATATACATTTATTTCTTCTTTGGGAGAGCTATTTCAGAATAGCTGCAATTGCTTTGGTTTCGAAACCCTAGGAAACAAGAATCTGAGTGTGCGATGCATTAAAAATGACCCAACAAGCCATCTCATTGGTAGCTGCTCTAAGAGTGCTTTCTAATGGTTTTCACCATCAACAGATCATGCTGAGAGTAGTGTATGCTTTGGTGCTCCACCTTCCTTTTCTTCCTTCCTTACTCTCCTTGCCACCTTCCTCGGGTATCCAGCGTCACACAAGACTGGGAGCAGTTGATGCTCCCAAAAAAGCAGTTGCAAGCCAAGACTACAGGAGGTAGGACAAAGTAGAAGACATTACATAAGGACAAGGCAGGAGTAGGAAAGACAAAGGGGGTCGTAGGAACTGGGAATTAAGAGAAACCTGGGGATGCAGAAACAGGAGACTCACAGAGCCTGCATACAGTCCAAGGCTGGGAAGATCAGGACCAGGTGGGCGGCAAGCATAGCAAACCCAAAGCACTAGCAGCAAAAAATGCTTGAAACTGAGGTAGATCCCAATCTTAAGGAGAAACTAGCTTGGGGCCTGTGGGCCACCACTTTGTACAACTCCAGGGAGCATCATTCTTATTACCTGCTGTGAAGAGCAAGTGAGCAACATTAGGGAACTGGCCAGTGTCTTTAAAAGGTTAAAGATGAAAGATGGGATATAAATCTCTACCCGTGACATCTACTATCGAATACGTTCTGTAGAAAAAGACTGAAATTCATCTATGGTTCTGTCTCCCCAGGACAGTTTGGACATTAGCGAAATCAAAGTAATAAGCTAAAGGGCTTAACCTTCAAGTGAGGGAAGTGTTACGGGCAGGGGGTGATCTGGGCCATTCCTGGGCTCCCTGACACCCCTGAGTGGGTGACCCGCTGCCTGGGAGCCTCGGTACCAAGTCTGGTAATTGCAGAGTCTTTGGGAGGGCACCCGCACGCAGCGCCTCAGTTCAATACACATGCCTTTAATTTGGTGTTTTTTAATTCAGCTCCAAGGCTGTCGTCAGCCATTTCTCCCTCTTTCCTTTAACACTGACCACCTTGTTCCCTTTTATACCCTGAACAGAGCCAAGCAGTGTGCATTGAAATCCAACATCCTTTGTGCTGTTTGAGAAATCTGAGGCTGACATCTCCGGGGCTTTTTTGTTTCTCTTGCCTCTCTCTGCCGTGACCTGCCAACTCCTTTTGGCTCTCCTGGGCTTTCGTCATGTCCCGTATCGATTGCTACCCTTTTCTTTGTTTGTGGGATGCTAAGGATGAACCCTGCAGCACAGTGACGCTGGCTTTGGACATGGTCAGGTCAGCCTCCAACCCCGGGTATATAGGTCCAGTGATATTTCACCAGACCAGGGTTGTTGTTGCATCGGCAGCTCATAAAGGAGCCAATTGATTTTTTTTTTTTTTTCAGAGTGCTATTCTGAATTCACAAGGTCTTTTCTGGGATTTCATTCTGCTGCTTTAAATGCTCTTTTTTCTGCTTCTTTCCCATCTTAGACCTTGTGATCCTCAGGTACCCGGTTTGCTAATTACCCCCGGTGCTGGCACCTGACAGCAGGTGGCCACAGTTCTGTTAATTATGTCCCCAGGCTGAGGAACTCTCTTGCAATGACATCCAATCATCTCCCTCTGACTCATGGGCTGAAAGCAGGTTGCAGACATGCTTCTCTTCCCCTGAGCTCTTCAAATCTATTCTTCTGCCCTAGCACCTTAAGATTCATATGCTGTGCCTTGAAGGTATATGATAGAATAGCCAGCTCCATGCCTTCTACAGCATCCAGTGCGGCACAGGTATTGTAGGCTCACGCGAAGGGGGATTCCAGACCCAGCCTGCACCTCATCATTTACCAGTCACACAGACGAGCTGGGAAAGTGTTAGCAGAGGCTTTCTGGGTAGACATGTAGTAGATCAAGGCCCTTAAGGCCCTTCTCTTGTCTTCTTCCATTCTCCTGACCCCAATGTAAACTGTCCTTTAGCCCAGAAATTACTGTTTTCCATAAAGCGTGGAATAAAGATTAAAGGGAGCCATGGTGAATTCCTTCCTATGGAAATGACAAAGACTATGGTATAGGATATAAGAAGCCTGGGTTTCCAGAGAAGTAGATTCTCATCAGTTATAATATTCATTCCATGAGTGACTGGGACTCTGTTTTTCATCCACAAAATGGGGGAAATATCTATTCCTTCTCTGGAAGTGAAGTTTGAAGTGCGGCCAAGAGAATTAATTGTGCAATATTTCCAGAAGGCTTCGTTTTCCATGGAGACAGGTGCTGTGTGCATACATGTAAACACACAAAGATATGTAGGTATATAGATGATTCCTCACTGATTATTTCAAGATACTGGAAGAAATGAATTGTGGGAAAGGAGAACTGTTGAGCAGGGAGTTTTAGTCAATTTGTAGGTACTTTAAAGCAATTGCGTTGGATGTGGGAAAAGAAATCAATGGAGAACTATCAATAGGGATTTCACTGTAAGTACAATATCCTAACAGCCTAACTAGTCATCAGAAATACTGCCTATCTGTAATGTGGGCAAATTAAAAAGGTCAAATAAGATCTTTGCATATAAGTCATAAAAATAAAATAAAACATGCACTTTTCTTCACACATGATGAGTATGGGGTGAAACAGATAAAATTGGTCCTGGTCCAGGTCAGAGGTGCCTTATCTGGTCTACAGTTACAATCACGATTTTCATTTGCATAAAAGACTTTTATGTGTTGTTGCAATTGACTCTCATAAATAAGAGTGTAGGTCAGGTTTCCTTTTTATATATGAGGAAACTGGCTCAGAGAGCTCACCCAGGATCACAGGATGTACACAGGAATGTTCAGACTTAATCCCAGGTCATTCTTCCCGAGCTAGGGCGCTTCCCACTCATCCACACTTGCTCTGGCAATTAAGTATTTTCTTTGAGGCCTCAGTTCTGTCCTAATACACTGTTCTCTCTCTTCAGAGAATCTTCTTCTCATTGGTCTTTCTTCAATGACTTGGTAACGTAGGCCCACTTAATGCCTGTTCTCTGGAAATAAGACCTTCCTCTTGAGTCAGCAGATGGCCTCGGGTTGCCCCGAATGCTCTGATGTATCCTTTGGCCCTGGCAGGTCTCCAAACCCTCTCTTCAGCTGATTCTACCTGAGCAGCCTCCCAGCCTGGAATTTCTGGTCATTGCGCAGTCAAAGGTAAGTCCACAGAAAGGCGGTGATAAGAAGGAAGTAACTGGGGAAGCTCCCAAACAAATGCCTCCTACAATTCCTGGCAACTCTGTAGTCTCCCCTTCCAACTACAGGCTGGCCCCGCTTCCAAATATTTTTGATTTTTCTGCACTGATAAAATAACTCTCAAGAGGAATTTTTAATTTGCTCTCAGTTTGGTTGGTTCTCTTCTTTCATGCTTCCATCTCTAGTTATTGAACTCTTTGCTCTCGCTCTTTCTCTCAGGGTGTTTGAAATCCTCTCAATCAATGAATTCCCCCACTCCTGCTTGCCAATATCTTTGGGAGCTTTGACTCTCAGATCAGGGAGGCACATGAAGGATGCTGTTCAATGTGCAGGCCAGTAAACACACCTATATGATGACCGTCGTGTCCATTCTTCGCATTCAGTTGGCCAACCCAATACTATGGTTAGATCTAGGGAAAAACTGTCACCATGTTAGGTTCCTTCCATCCCATACCCATCATAATTTTTCCTGACCCCTTGGAGACTGAGAAAAGGTAGCAGTGATAAGGATTTATTGCTCTTCCTTGATATGTGTGAATAAATTGCACCCTTCCAATGAGATCTGGACTCATACAACAGACTCTCCCTGCCGGCTTGGCTGTGTTCTCTGTTCTGCAGACAACAAAGGATGACAGGTTGTTAAGTTTCAGCATCAGAAGAGAGCAACTGGCTTCCGTTGGCAACCTCACTTGTTAACTGGCAGCTCCAAGAAACAAGACTCCCTGGGTCATCTAAGGACAGGCAGAGGTTGTTGAGTTGTAGAAGTGGCAGCAAAGAAGGGGGAAGGGGTTGATGATGATTCTGTATCACAGCAGTGCCTTGGTCCCCCTCTCCCCCTTCCCTTTCCTCCTCTCCAGAGCTCTCATCCCATCTCTCAGTCCCACCCTGGTAGTAGGGTCAGATTGTAAGAAATAAAATAAGAAGCACCCCCATTTCCTGAATAGGCTTCATGGAAAGGACCTCAGCCCAGCCTTTGTGACTACAAAAGTTATCTCCCCAGTAAATGCCTTTCTATACTACACAGCAAACCTAGCCAGCTGGAGAGCATCTGATCCTAGTGAGGAATAAAGTAAACCTGTCTGATTTTTTTTCACTGGAAGACTCCCAAATGCTTAATTTTCATTCAATATCCTAAACCCTGTTAGGTCATAAAATATTTTTAATAAATGGTTTGTCAAAAAAACACTTCATTTTGGAATAATTTTAGATTTACAGAAAAGTTGCAAAGATAATACTGGGTTCCCATATGCCCTTCACTCAGTTTCTAGGAGACCAATTTTAATACTTAACTACATTTAGTACTTAACTAATGCTTTAAATAGGACCAAACTGGACTTCTAGAACCTTTTAGGCCTGTCTAATTTGCAGCAACATCTCTCTTCCTCATAACTGGAGTCCTTAACTCCCACCTATTGCCTCGGTCCCTTCTTGGGCTCTGGGCTAAGTCTGACCAGCATAGGAGGAATTTGCACAGACCCAGCCACGTATTCTGGCCCTCAGCTACAAGCTGACCTTGTGGACAGCCCAGTCAGCCTTTGGGTCCCAGATGTGCGCAAGCTGCACCTTGAACATTTACCTCATTCACAGGAGGAGTGTCCCCATTAAGCCTCCATCAGGATCCCTGAGTCAAGAACCGTGTGCTTACCTCCCAGCTTAAGGAATAACGCAATCCCTTGTCCTTGACTTTTGCCTGTCCTTTCTATGGCTCCCGAGGCCCTGTCCAGCTCCTGCTACTTGTCTGTAGTTATTCTGTTGCTGTCTGTGGGCCTGGGTCACTATGTACTTAAAATCAGGTCTACCGGTTCACACTTTTCAGATTTTGTGTCCTGGCTCCTGGATGCTGGACTAAGCCTTTTCTTGACCCCTGCTCCCTCCACTGAACTAGTCTAGGCCCACACCCGCACTCTTTTGGGGCTTCTTCAATCTACTGAAACTGACCAGGCCATGCTTGATTACATGATGGGTTATGGTAATACCTTATCCAGTCATTTTTGTGCAAACACTTACAGCCTGTCACTTTTTAGGCTCCATTATTGAGGTTTATGGAGATGAATAATAAAACCTTACTTTCAAAGAGCTCGTAATCTAGCAGAAGGGACAGGCGAGAAGAATGAGGACTGCCATAGAGCAGAGTCGTTGCTATGAGAAAGCTAGCCCAGGGTAAGTGAATAGGTAGGACTCAGTTCCATACGAAGGGACACATAGGAAGGGACACATAGAACAGCAGGTTTGAAGAGAACAATACACAATGTCATTTTGGATATATTATATTTGAAATAACAACAGGACACCCAGATGAAGATGTCCATTATGCATTGGAAATAGAAGCCTGGGAGAGGAGAGACATGTGGGCTGAGCTTTTGGGGTTATCAGACTACAAAGGCAAATTGAATTCTAAGACTACTTAGAGATCATGGATAGAAGGAAAAAGGTGCTAAAAAGGGGACCTGGAAGAAATCAACATTTAAGGGATAAGAGGGACAATATCAAGCAATTTCAAAAAGCATCCCTCTCACTTGAAGCATTGAAGGCATGGGAGAAGAGGTGTTTATTCACATCCTCTCTTCCCGGCACCTTAGCTCTCTTCCTGTTGTGTAATCTGCCCAGGCAGGCAGCCATTGGATATTACTGTCTCCTGTTGCTGGAACAAAGAGCAAGAAAGCCAAGTGTCATGGTCTCTGCTATTAAGACATCAGAATACTTATTCCTCTCCAAGTCGTTCTGGATATTGGTGACGTTGGAGAAGAAGCCGGGGAAAAGCTGGGTACCTCCATAGTCCCTGAGTAGATTTCACTATTCTTGTCCATAATGTGGGGATAAGACATGGGTCATTAAGTGGCATTCTGAGAAAGGCATTCTGTGCTCCTGAGACAGAGGTTGCCTAGGAGTGATTGGAACTGGTAAATGTTCAGGTTCCCAAAGAGCTTCCAATATAATAAGGACCCCCAAAAGAGCCTAATGAGTAAAGAATAAACTCTAGAGTCTGTACTTGGGAACTAGAGAATCAGGTATATGAACTCTGTATCCAGCAAGAAAAAGACAAGATGAAAAGACCTAATTGTAATGATAGTGCCCAGAAGTGTAACAAACACATTGAAGCATCCAACTTATTACTTGTGTTGAATTAACTGATTTATGATTAATAGTGAACATTGTTTTCAAGTTCCAGATTATGGAAAAAGTAGCATTATTATTATTGTACTGTGGATCCTGTTGGCTCCCTATTTTCAAAGTGAGTCTACAATATATATGTGAACCTTGGTTGTTTCCCTGAGAAATTTGAGAACACAATATGGGTTCCTCTGGGATCTCCTATCTGAAAACATTTCTTTAAAATCTCTTAAGTCTCCAGCAACAGATCAGTTGTTCTCACTGGGCTCTCAGGCCACTTCTGTCCATCTGACCTGGAGGAGGTTCTCATAGAGGTATTTTTAAGTAGCACAGATGAGTTATTGTCTGGTACCGGGGTATCTAAAAACTGCAGGTGAAGACTATCCTTATCCCAGAGCCTTGATAAGGCAGCCTGTGTCTATGTGACTAGATATCCTGAAACAAGTTCACCTGGAGACAAAGTACAGGAACAGGCCAATTCCTGCTAACAATGGGACCCACTGATGCTGCGGATTGTGGGGAGAAAGCTGGAAACTGGTACGAAGTCTGAGAATTGTACGCAAGAATACCCCTTCTGGAGTGCAAACTTTTTCTCACCAGTCTGGAGAGCTGCCACATTATTTGTCCTAAAATGCTTCTGCAATCTTGTGCCCGTAAGGAAAGAAGATTCATTATCTAATTTGATCTTCTTAGCATTCTTATGGAACAGATATCAATGTGCCCAATTTTCAGAAGGGAAAGCAGAAACTTGATTTTTTTTATCTAGCAAATATCTACTGAGCATCATTAAGTATCAACACCTACCATGTGATGAGTATAAGATACGATCTTTGCTCTTATGCAGATTGTAAATCTGAGAGAGGGAGAAATAAGCAAGTAAACAAAATTTCAAAATTTTAATCATGCTAAAGGTGAATGGACATTGTAGATTCTATTATTTTTTCAAATTCTTTGCTGTCCCTCTTTCTTGTGATTTCCTAGGGGACACCTCCCTGATGCTTTCCCTGTAGGAAGTGTATTCTTACCTCACTGAGGTCAAGCTTGGATGTATGATGTGCTTTGACCAATAGAACTGTGAGTGGAAGTGATCTATTTCACATCTAGGCAAAAGTTTAAAGAACCGCTCATGGTTTTGCCATTGCTTGCTTCTCTCTGCCTCAAGAATTGAGTGTCGCAGATAGAGACTGCCTTTTCTGCCATTCCCTAAATGAAGACAGCACATGGAGGAGAACCTCAAGCTTGAAACAGCCAATGTGAGTGAGACAAGAACGAGAAATGAACTCTTCGTTTCTGGAAGCCACTAAGATTTGAGGACTGCTTGTTACTACAGCATAACCTAGTGAAATCTGATTACATGAGTATGTTCATGGGTTGGGGTGAGAGATAGAAGGAGGCTTTGGGGATGGTCTCTGAAAACTTGCTCAGGACCCAACATTTTTTTGATGGGTCTGAGGTCACTGTGTACCCAACATAGTAACTAGGTTTCTCCAAGTCTGTTTAGGCCATTTCTCCACAAATGACACTGTGCAAAAGGGCTGGATTCTGAGCGAAATTCACAGAGCACATAATGGAAAGATGCATAACTGAATTTCTGTGCAGATTTATGAAAATTTCAAACAATTTCTCAAACATTTATGTTTAGATCAAGTCTAAAGCATGTTTTGCCTCAAGCCCCTTGTTCCTTAATTTTAAATCTGTAGCTGGATCTTCAGGAAAATGGATTCCATATGATTCTCATTCATTCACCCTTACCTCATCAAAATGCAGTTTGAAAGAATCACTTGATGTTTTAAGCTCTTGAAATCATATTTGCCTTCCCAAATTAGGAAGCTGCCTTTCCTGTGGTTGACACCTCAAAGGAAGAAAATATGTTCATCCTTTTGGGGTGTGGCGAGGTCCCCAGGTCAGACGACTTCTCTCTCTTGGCCAGAGTGAAAAGTCCTGCAAATGTGGCCTCTATTATCATCACTACATGGTAATCTGGCAAACTAAACTACAGTGTCCAGCCATTGGAACAAGACATATTTCTTTCAAGAAGGTGAAGGATTCAAAGCCAAGAGTCCAATGTGTCTCCAGGCATCTACTCTTTTCATTGACACAATCCTTTTCTTTGCAACCAGGTCAACGTCACTACTTTATATCTTATTTCTAGCTAGTAAGAAAAGTAATTTTGGAATTTCCCTTCTTTACTATTTAAGAAACTTTAAACAGTTTTAGCATGGCATAACTAGCCCTTTGTCCTTTATCCTACCTTGTTATTTATTTTATTTTATTTTTTAACATCTTTCTTGGAGTATAATTGCTTTACAATGGTGTGTTAGTTTCTGCTTTATAACAAAGTGAATCAGTTATACATATACATATGTTCCCATATCTAATCTCTCTCGCTCAACTTCAAGCCGCTTGTAATTTCCCAAACAAGACGTGTTTCTGCTGCTGTTCATATGCTGTTCTCACTAACTGGGATGCCATTTTCTCCCTGGTCCACCAGGTGCCTTCCTACTCTCCCTTCCAGATTCTGCTGAAAAGTGTCTTGCCCTGTGATCTCCGTGCAATTTCATGCTTCATCTCTAGTGCTCTCACGTGGCCATGCACATACTTCCATTAACGTTTATCTCATGGTGTTATAATTATTTATATGCAGAATAATCTCCTCCAATAGATTTTGTCCTATTTGAGGGCAGGGAACAGGTTTTATTTGCTTTGTTTCCATGGCATTGCCAGAATAAGAGGCCTCAATCACTGTTCACTGGTTGAATATAGGGTTAAATATATTCTGGGGTGGGGAAGTGGGATTCAACATTTCACCATAATAAAAAAATCAGACTTTAGTATTTTTTCAAATTATTACAAAAAAAGAATACATCTGCTGAAATGAAAAAGTAGAAAGAGAAGAAGAGAGCCATCCAATTATCCAGAGAACTCAGACAGTGTAGCTGGAGAGGGTGGACAATCAGTTCTCTGCAGCTTTCTAGGTCTGCAATATTCCACATTAATTATGCTTTTATAATATTTCTGAGGTTGTTTTTTGTTTTTCTCTCCCCTACTTCTCTAGACCTTGCTGCTAACCCACTTTATGTTTCAGAAAGTGCTGAATTTTCAACAATTGAAGGCATAGTTTCTGGGGGAAAGTAAGGGGAAGAGCAGGCAGATTTTTTCAGGACACTTCACATTAAATTATATCTATATCTGGGACTGCCCTGGCAGTCCAGTGGTTAACACTTTGCCTTCTGATGCAGGGTGTGCGGGTTCGATCCCTGGTCAGGGAGCTAAGATCCCAAATGCCTCGCAACCAAAAAACCAAAACATAAAACAGAAGCAATATTGTAACAAATTCAATAAAGATTTTAAAAAGGGTCTACATCAAAAAAAATTTTTTTAATTATATCTATATCCATATGCATGTGAGGTATATCTATATCTAGATATACTTATATCTATATCACATGTATATATAGGTATACATCATATGTATATATAGGTATATCTCACATGTATATGTATACACATAAAAAATATATATATATTATATATGTGGCTATACGTATATATAGAGAGAAAGATGTAATACGTGTGTTTGTGCATGTGTGTCCATATTCAGTTGACCTTGGATGTGAATATATTTTCAGGCCAATTTAAATCCCAACTGCCTAATTACCATGTTGCCTTAAAGGAAAATTCTAGATTCACATTGTGTGGAAGACAAAAGGTATTTCATGAATTAAGCACCCATTATTACAATAATAAGAAGCACAGTAAAAGCTGGTTGAATTCTGGCCTTAATATTTTGAGCAGCAGAAAGAAGAAACAGATGATGAGAAGCTAAGCAAATAATTCAAGTAAAATGCGTGTGTCTCTCCTTGAAACAATGAAAAGACTCAATCGAAAACTTCCTTCCCCAGCTCTCCTTGCCTTAAACCTCTGAGAATCTCTTGCAGAATGTGTTTGTTTTGTTAAAACCATGGATTGAGGAGCAGTCAGGGGAGAACTAGGGGGATAAACTTCATTGAGTATTTCAGAGTCGGAAAATCTTGACTCACATTAAAACTGTGAGCACTGGGAAGTATGAAACAGTGATTCTTATCTCCTAAAGAGTTTTACCATCATCAATGCCCAGAGTAAGCTGATGAGCTGAGAGTGGGTGACCTTAATAGACATAACTGTGTATGGGTTCATTGTACCATGAAATTAAATTTTAAATCTGAATTGATGAACAAAATTGCTGGTTCGATATTTCTGAACAATAGTTTTAATAGTTTTGTAACTCTTTCCCTTCCGTGAGAACTGATCTGAATTTGGGACTGTGCAAGGAAGCTTCTTGTTTCTAAAGACTATATCTGAGTTCTACCACTAATTGGTGAATTATAATTATTCAAGTAAATTGGCAAATCCAGTGGCCTCTTCCCAGCCCTCTAGCTACCTACTTTCTCTTGGAATTGGCCATTGTTAACCATTGTCTTCTTGAGTATCTCCTCTCTGTCTTCAGGACAAAGGCTCCTCCTACTCTTTTGTTGACTCCTTTTTCCAATTTGCTGTTTCCCCCATGTTACCCAAGTAGCCCTGATCTTCCTCCACCACACCCCCTTTATCCCCTCAGCAGTCTCATCCTTACCCCTGGCTTTAACCATCACTGCTTCACATGACTCTCAAATCTGTACTTTCTGTTTGGCTTCTCATCTGAGCATTCACCCCATATTCTTATTTACCTTCTAGACGTTTCCACATGGATGTCTTAGCATCTCAGATCAGCATGATTAAAACCCAAATCATCACCAATTTCTGTGTATTTCTTTTTCTTAAATTTTTATTGGAGTATAGTTGATTTACAAGGTTGTGTTAGTTTCAGGTGTACAGCAAAGTGAATCAGTTATATGTATACATATATCCACTCTTTTTTGATTCTTTTTCCATGCAGGCCATTACAGAGTATTGAGTAGAGTTCCCTGTGCTATACAGTAGGTCCTCATTAGCTATCTACTTTACATGTAGTAGTGTGTATATGTCAATCGCACTCTCTGAATCAATCCGTCCCCCGCTTATCCCCTGGTAACCATAAGTTTGTTTTCTACCTCTGTGACTCAATTTCTGTTTTATAGATAAGTTCATTTGTACCTTATTTTTAGATTTCACATTATTATATGATATTTGTCTTTCTTGGTCTGACTTACTTCACTCAGTATGACAGTCTCTAGGTCCATCCATGTTGCTGCAAATGGCACTATTTCTTTCTCTTTTTATGGCTGAGTAATATTCCATTGTATATATGAACCACACATCACCAATTTCTTATACCTGTTCCTTATCCTGACTTCCCAATAAAGAATAAGACACATGGAAATAAAATTCAGGAACTTCCAAGTTCTGAGCAGTGAAGAGCTGGAGTTGGGGGGGTGGGAGGTATTGACAAAACTCTGCCAGTCCCCCGTAGGGTATTTCAGGAGGATCTTTTCACTTGTGTCTTCACTCACTACCCATTCACTCACCCATTTATTCATTTATTTATTCATCCATCTAGCCATCCCTCCCTTCCTTTCATCGTTCATCCAAAAAGCATTAATTATGTCCCTTTTATTTGTCAGGGACACAAACATAAATAAGACATAGTCTCTGACTTCAAGGAATTTCATAGGAAGAGACAAAAATTGCATAAAACTTTCCAGATGCTAATAGAAACATTGGAAATTTGGGACACCAAGTAGGAGATGGTCAGTATCATTGAAGGGAGATAAGTTCAGGAAGTCTTCAAAAATAGGTGGCACGAGACACATCTTCAAAGATGAGTTGCTGCTCATCATGTGCACAGGCCCAAGATGCTGCATGAATAGGCACCAAGGTCTGAAACAGCACCGTGTCCTGTAGAAGCAGAGGGTGGAAGACACTGCGAGTTGGAATTTAAGAGGTAGGCAAGGCCAGTTGGTGAAGATGCTTGTACTCACCATGCATAGGAGCATGAGTTTTATCCTGAAGTCCTCATGGAGTCACTGAAGAGCCTGAGTTGGGGGATTGCCAGCTGGGAAGGTGCAGTTTTGTCTTCTCCTTGGGCTCCTGCTACCAATTTTAGTATTTATTGCTCTGGCTTTAGCCTCTGACTGAGGAGAGAACAGCCTCCCCTTCTTGCTTCTCCTCCTCCAAACTCTTGAAACAGCTGCAATAGTTTCCAGTTTTCAAATAGAACTTTACTAAATGCTAAAGGGAAATAAAAGGAAATTGTTGCAGAAATGTCATCTGTAAAGCAGTAGTCTAGTTTCCTAAGTACAGATGTCTGAGTCAACCCTTCTGCTAGAAAGAGCAAAGACATTTAGGTGGTTTCCAAATCTCTCTCTGCCGTTCATACTACTCTTGCCATCGGTGTTATTACTTCCACCACTGCCACCATTACTGCTGCTCCCATCACCGCCACATGTATGTTAGCACTTCAGCAGCTCACATACATTATATATCTTATGCCAGTTGCTATGCGGGTTGCTTTATTGATAACGTCGCCTTTAATCTCCATCAAAAATAAATGGATGAAATATTTGTCAATATCCCATTTTATTTATTTATTTTAACATCTTTATTGGAGTATAATTGCTTTACAATGGTGTGTTAGTTTCTGCTTTATAACAAAGTGAATCAACTATACATATACATATATCCCCATATCTCCTCCTTCTTGTGTCTCCCTCCCACCCTCCCTATCCCACCCTTCTAGGTGGTCACAAAGCACCGAGCTGATCTCCCTGTGCTATGCGGCTGCTTCCCACTAGCTATCTATTTTACATTTGGTAGTGTATATATGTCCATGCCACTCTCTCACTTCGTCCCAGCTTACCTTTCCCCCTCCCTGTGTCCTCAAGTCCATTCTCTACATCTGCATCTTTATATCTTTCCTGCCCCTAGGTTCTTCAGAACCTTTTTTTTTTTTTTAGATTCCTTATATATGTGTTAGCATATGGTATTTGTTTTTCTCTTTCTGATTTACTTCACTCTGTATAACAGACTCTAGGTCCATCTACCTCACTGCAAATAACTCAATTTCGTTTCTTTTTATGGCTGAGTAATATTCCATTGTATATATGTGCCACATCTTTATCCATTCATCTGTCGAAGGACACTTAGAGAAATGGAAATAAAAACAAAAATAAACAAATGGGACCTAATGAAACTTAAAAGCTTTAGCACAGCAAAGGAAAACATAAACAAGACGAAAAGACAACCCTCAGAATGGGAGAAAATATTTGCAAATCAATCAACTGACAAAGGATTAATTCCAAAATTTACAAGCAGCTCATGCAGCTCAATATCAAAAAAGCAAATAACCTAATCCAAAAATGGGCAAAAGACCTATATAGACATTTCTCCAAAGAAGATATACAGATTGCCAACAAGCACATGAAAGGATGCTCAACATCACTAATCATTAGAGAAATGCAAATCAAAACTACAATGAGGTATCACCTCACACCACTCAGAATGGCCATCATCAAAACTCTACAAACAATAAATGCTGGAGAGGTTGTGGAGAAAAGGGAACCCTCTTGCACTGTTGGTGGGAATGTAAATTGATACAGCCACTATAGAGAACAGTATGTAGGTTCCTTAAAAAACTAAAAATAGAGCTATCATATGACCCAACAATCCCACTACTGGGCATATACCCTGAGAAAACCATAATTCAAAAAGAATCATGGGGCTTCCCTGGTGGCACAGTGGTTGAGAGTCCGCCTGCCAATGCAGGGGACACGGGTTCGTGCCCCAGTCCGGGAAGATCCCACATGCCGTGGAGCGGCTGGGCCCGTGAGCCATGGCCGCTGAGCCTGCGCGTCCGGAGCCTGTGCTCCTCAATGGGAGAGGCCACAACAGTGAGAGGCCCACGTATCACAAAAAAAAAAAAAAAAAAAAGAGAGAATCATGTACCACAATGTTCACTGCAGCTCTATTTACAATAGCCAGGACATGGAAATATCCCATTTTATAGGTAAGGAAACTAAAACTCAGTTGGAAGTAAAGGAGCATCTCCAAGATCACAAGCAAGTAAGTGATAGAACAAGTGGTCCGTATCAGCTGGTACCAGCAGGTTTGAGGAGTGTTTGCTCTCATGCTTGGCAACCAGAGGCATTCATGCCAAGGTGCCTAGCTCACTGTGGCTCACACTAAATACTTGCTGGACACACCCAGGCTCTTGTCCTTTCTGCTGCTAAGTGTCTTCTCTTCTCTTTAGCTCCTTTGCCCAATAGAGTAGTTGACTGGGATGGTAGAGTAACTGCTCTCATCAGAGCACTTGCCCAGAAGGAAGACTCTTGTCATTCTCTTACACAGAGCATTTTGTGGGGAAAGATGGGTGGGAAAAGTGTTGATCTGACACGTGGTCACTCATATGTGGCCCAAAGAAAGGCTAATAGATGAGATTCAAATGTGTTTCACTCCTTGTCATTCTCTTGGATTAAGGTTTGTGGGGTAGAGGAAAGTAGTAAAAAGACAACTGCATCCATTTCTTGTGTGGTTTTGAGAGGATTCTTCATGCGTTGTTGGGGTTTTTTTGTTTTCCTTATTTCCAGTAACTGAACCAACCAAATTGTCTTCAGATGTAAAATAAAATAATCTATCAGTTCTGGATTTAGTATAACACAATGCAAGGGATTTCCAGAAGCCACTGGCTCTCTCCAGGATCCACTTTCAGAGGACCTGAAACTAGAGCTGAAGGCAGACTGTCTCTTTCCTCAGAAAACAAAGATTATGGTGACACTTCATTATCACTGTCAACGTGTATAAAGTCTGTGCCGTGTTCTAGGCACATCTTTAAATATTTTAAACATCTCACAATAACCCTACAGTATAGGAATTATCCCCATTTTTGAGTTGAATACACTGAAATTTTGATAGTTGGGTAGCTCACTCAGTGTCACATGTTTAAGAGGCAGAGCTGAATTTCAACTAGGTCACACTAACTTCCATGCTTCACATCAGCAAGTCAATATATAGGGCTACATGACCCTTCCTTGATATCCAAGATCCCGGGATGCTGTTTCCCATCGCTACACCTGTATTTCCTCTTCCTCTCCTCTTTGTGGTTAAGTCCCCACCCACCACCTGCTGTGTCTTAGATTTAGACTCTGTCTGTGCCTTCTCATGTGACTTAGAATCTTCCACACAGACTTCAATCTATGACCACCTCTATATCAATTATTCTGTGCCTCTTGTTTATCTTTCCAGTTTGACCTGAAGTTAAAAATGTGGACTCCAGCCTAACACTCTGAATTCATGAAGTCACGCAGCCTCTCTTTCTACACACAGCTCCACATTCTCCAGCAAGGACTCTGTCTTGTATTCTGTGCCACCCACCATACCCACCTTGGAACCATTTCTTGTTTTCCTGCCTTATTCAGCAGCCACCCATCCTTGGCCCAAAGAGACTAATGAAATGGACAGTGTGGCAGTGTTAATGAGAAATAAAGAAAAAACCAGACGTGTTGAAGGAAAGTCACAATGATAAAGAGCTGTCAGCAGTTTTGTTCCAGAGGGAATTACTTCACTTGTAAGCACCAGAGCCACTCAAGTTGGAAGTCTCTTTCCTGCTGTGTGTGTGTGTGTGTGTGTGTGTGTGTGTATGCATAATTATTTATTTGAACATAGAAATGGAATCTTTAGAGAGGAAATTATAGTGCAGAACAGATAGCTATTCCTTCCTAAATTCAAATGGTATAGTGCAGCTATTGCAAATAGGCCCATTTTCCTAGATCATCTCAAGGTCCCAACTTTTCCTTGGTACTCAAGTGCAGGGCTGCTCAATGAAGATGAAGTATCCACCCAGTTCTTTGTCAAGGGAACAATTATTTATAGCCCTAAGAATTTTCTGAAGCACAAGCAATAATAATGTTTTATATCATCATCACCACCATCACAGTATCATCTTCTTTGGCACTTTGCAGTGTGATCACAGAATGTTTCCACACCTAGTTTATCCTCTGATCCTTATTAAAACCACCCTGCGAGTTAGGTATTGCTGACCCCGATTTTATATAAGGAAATGGAGTCTCAACGAGGACAAACTACAGAGAATGAAATCTGTGCTAATTCCCAGGCCTCCTGACTTCTAGGCTAGGCTTATTACATCATGTCTTATTGGGTAGTAGGCCTAAGTGATACTTCCAGGGGCAGGCAATGTGGCAAAGGGGCTAAGACCAATAATTTTGGAGGTCGATTCCTTAGGGTTCAAATCTCAGCTTAGGTGCTTGCTGTTTGTGTGGCCTTGGACAAGTTACTTGAGATTCAGTTTCATCACCTGTAAAATGGAGCTAAAATGACTATTCACAATACTGAGGTGAAGGTTGAATAAAATCATGCCTGTAGAGTACTCTGGCTCAGTACAGTGCTTGACACAAAGCAGGTGCTTAATAAGTGGGAGTTTTTTTTTTTTTAACTACATGACGTCCACAGTCTACCGTCTTTCTATTCAGAAATATGAAAGCTCTGAAAAGCAAAATTTTCAAAAATAACTTATTTCACTGCAAAGCTCAACCTAAATAGACCTTGTCTATTAATCTTGTTATTAATCTATTAATCTTATTAATCTATCTATTAATCTTGTATTTTTTTATCTTTTAAAAATTGTTTTTTTACTTGGTTTATCTACCTTAGTGTGAATATTTATGCATTTTGGTGGAGAAATATTACTGTTTTTGCTGCCACAGACCCCCGGGTATATTACATAATATTCAATATCACCTCTTTTCTAAAATTTAAAACATTCTATATTCTGAAACATATACTCTGAAACATAACGTATATTCCATGAGGGTATTGGCAAATGACTGTGCGTCCACTCTTGCACACTGGTGACACTGGTATTAGGAGAGGCTACTAGTATTTCTGTTATTCCTGATTCCTTCGGTATTTGTTTCTTTTACCAACGGGGGTTGGACTGTCTTGCCAGTCGGTATGGAGTTCTGAAGGCCTGGAGCTGGAATGGAGAAGACAAGCTGAAAGCATTAGCCACAGGGATGGTTAGACCAAGGTGGGTTAGAGAGAGGTGAGGCTCAAATGCCTGAGAAAGCAAGCAAGGATGCTGAGAGCAGGGGTCAGAAAAGGGAGCTGTACCAGCATAGGCCCCTGAGAAGCAGATGCCAAACAGAATTAAACCTGCAAGAGATTTTTTGGAAGAAGCACCTGTACATGATAAGGCAGCACGAGTAAGCAGGGAAAGGGTTCAGATGGCGATGCTGGTCTGACACCTGTGAAAGGAGAAAGAGAAGAAAGGAGGGTGGGGTAGTGAGGCTCTCAGGTGGTAGCAGAGCTCAGAGAACGTCTCAAGCGAGCTGATGGGAGACCTGACCACAGGTTCACTAGTGGAGAACTGCACTGGGCAGGAACAGCCCTTCTCTGTCACCTCCCGTGATCAGTCACTGGCTGGGAGCACCCCGTAGAGACTGTGGCCTTGGCACCAACACTGCAAAGGATCCAAAGGTGCAGCATCTGGAGGTTGTCAGGCAGATGCTGTCCTCACAGTGGTTCTCTTAAAGGCAGGTCTGAGCAGCATGTCACTGTGGCTGCCACAGAAGTCAGATTTTGTCAGAGAAGGCATCTGAGTCTGGCAGAAACTCAGAATCAGAGCAGATTAGAAACAAGCAAAGGGAATGGGAACATGTCATAATAATATTAAAATTCGAAAACAATTTCTAAAGACCTCAGAGGATATTCACATTACCACTCTGGCTAATGGGTTTATGCATCAGCTCACCTAGCTTGGGTGCCAGGGCAGAGTTCCTGAGGCATTAGGAATTGTGTTCAGTTCATCCCACCATACCCAGAAAAGAAAAATTATTGAGTCATCCACCTAATTCCCTGTGGTCAACTAGGGCAATCACCCCACAGTTCCTCCTTTCAGTCCTTCTTCAGAATGCCGCTCATGGAATTCCAACACAATGCCCTGCACACAGCAAACCCCCTGCAGGCATGGCCCAGCGTCTAGTACAGAGGCTGAAAATTGTTGCTTCCCAGGCCTGATAGCTCCATTCAAGGCAGAAGGCCGTCTTAGTCCCTATTTCTGCTTTGGGCTTTTCCAGCATTTTCTGACTTCAACAGAATGCTCATTTAAGAAGAGGTACTTCGGGGTCTTATCCTGAGCTGAAGATTTTGGAGCTAGCCATTACATAGGGCAAGGAAACCTGCTGGAGTTGGTAGACAATACAAGTCAAGGGACTGGAAATCTGAGTCAATAGGTGTTTTCTTCAGAGATCAGTACTAATATATTTAGTGCTATTGAGCATCATTAAATATGTATTGGTTCTTTTGATTCTCAGCTAAAAATCATTCTAAGTGTATTCTGCATGCAAATGAGTATTTAGAGCTGATGCGTTAATGCCCTGTCTCCAAGCATGGGCTGTGTGCCCAAGCTCCAGTTCATTCACAGAATGAGGAGCCAGTGAGCTGTACTGAGCTGTCTTCATGTGGCTCTTGCACACCTCATCATGGAATTCTCTCCTGTTGACTGGGTAGTCACGTGCCCTCCTAATGCCAGTGGAAATTGAGAATATGCATTGAGTATGAGCTGTGGTATCCTATAACCAAGAGTAGTATTTGGACACTGTCATTTTGAGACCAGAAGGACTTTAAGAAGTGAAATGCAGCATGCACTTCTACAGACAGCCGCATTTGGCTCTCCCTACAGCCCATGTCTGGCCCCCAGCTCCCTTTTCAGAGTAGCTCGGGTCTACTTGGGCTGAGGAAGAA
The DNA here is from genome assembly GCF_951394435.1 of Stenella coeruleoalba. NCBI lineage: Eukaryota > Metazoa > Chordata > Mammalia > Artiodactyla > Delphinidae > Stenella > Stenella coeruleoalba. Next base: position 97,398,749 of record NC_137154.1, on the reverse strand, counting down.
AGAGATGACTTTTTAATTCCAGAAGCGAGGCCAAGTAATAAATGTATCTGTAAACTAAAGGAGGTGTATTCTATCATCTTTGAGATCTCTTTTAAGGCAAAAACCCTAAGAGACTCATAAGTAAAAATTTAGAGGGTAATTTATATTTTAAAAAAGAAAAGACCAAGTTCAAGTTGTTCAGCCCCTGCCTGGATTCCATCAGTGGGTTTACAGAAGTTTAAGCTCTACATACAGATGTAACCATTTGAGTTTTGATAGGAAAATTCTGGTATAGAGTATATAATAACTTCTGTCCCTATAAGCAAAGGGAGGCATATGCCTATCAAGCCCTAGAAGGTTTCATGATAAAGCATGAGATTTGGAGTCATAGACTTGCAATCACATTCTGCCTGCCCCACATCAGAGCTCTCTACCTTGCTGCATCTATAAAACAGATGCAATGAATATGGGCCTCTCATGACTGATATGAAGCCTAAATGTGAGAACTGAAACAAACTGCTCGCTAACAGAATGTGATAGAAGAATGGCAGTTTCCCCCATACCCAAAGGCGAGAATCAGAATGGATTCTCTCATATTTGTGATTCTCCTTAATCAGGAGGATGAATGAATTGGGCTCTATGGGGTCATGGGAGACACGGTAAAACCAAAGTAGAAGAGATTGGAGTTCCCTGAGTGTGTGATGAAATCCCGGAGAATAACATGCTCAAAGGTGAAAATCAACGCCACTCTTCTCCAGCGTGGCACACCTTTCTGAGAGAGAGAGCAGGCTATGCACACAGCAGGCAGAGAAACATTCTCCGCATACATCCGGCAGCTGCGCTAACACGTGGATCCCAGGACAGATTACATAATCCCGGAGCCAATAGTGAGCATCAGCTCTGAGAGATTTTCACATAAATAACAGTAAAGTTTAAGTATCATTATACTCTCTGTGGAAGAATGTCTGTAAACCCACGTGACAGCATAGAAGGAGCTAAAATACAAGTTTTAAAACTGCATTATGTTAGTCATCTATTGCATGTCACAAGTTATTCCAAACTCAGAAGCTTAAAACAGTAGACATTATCTCACAGTTGATGTAGTTCAGAAATCCAGGAGCAACTTAGCTGTGAGTCTCTTGTGAGTTGAAGTCCTGGTATTGGCTGGGGTCACAGTTAACTCTAAGCTCGAGTGGGGAAGGATCCACTTCTCACATCACTCTCATGCTTGCTGGCAGCCCTCACAGTTCTCTATAGGCTGCCTGAGTGTCCTCACACCATTGCTGCTCAGGACAGGGCAGCTGACTCCTCTCAGAACAAGTGACTCAAAGGGAGGGTTGGGGGTGTTTGGAAGTGCACCCAAGACAGAATCCACAATCTTTTTATAACCTAATATTAGAAGTGACATCTCATGATTTCTACTCTGTTTGACTCACCAGAAGTGAGTCACTAAGTGCAGCCTACACTCAGGGGGAGGGGAAGGAAGGTCGACCTCTTAAGCAAAAGAGAATCAAAGAAGGTATAAACACATCTTTAAAACCAGCTCACGCATTTAAAAGAAGAATTCAATTAAGAAATTGAATTGGTGGTCATGCAAAGATCTTGGATGGAAAGTAGACAATAAAATCTGAATGGATTCTATTTTATCCGTTCCAAATAAGTTAGTGAGATCTCAGACTGTCTGGTTGAGCCTGCTGTGTGCATAGAACAGATTTCCTTTTCCCTCTGGGCACAGAGCTACAGGCTACATTTCTTAACCCCCTTTATAGGTACTTGGGGCTGTGAGTCTGAGTTCTGGCCAATGAAATGTACAGAAGAGATATCCTCCCTTTCTAGGCCTGCCCCATAAAAAACTTCTTCCACACCCTTTTTTCTCTACTGAATGGAAGTGCTGATTGGAGGTGATTCAAGGTCTTAGTAGAGGATGGAGCCATAAGAGAAAGGGGCCCAGGTCCCTAAATGAGAGATTGGAAGTTTGCCTGACAAGCACATCTGATTTGAATCCATTTGAGCAAAACTAAATTTTTATTTTTTAAACCTTTGGAGTTTGGAAGGTTATTTATTATAGCAGCTAGCATAACTTATTCTAACTCACTGTCATTTAAGAGCAGTAGTTAAAGGTAATAGATGAAATAATGTTGAGTCTATAAGATCTTCTGAACATGAATTAATACAATTATATTAATTGAAGGGCTTTTTAAAAATTCAAGAATAAGTGTATAAAATGGTTATTTAAAACATCTGCTGTACCCTATGACTGATAAATTGTTACTTTGATTCTTGGAATATAACCTGGGAAAAAGACCAGTAAATTTTGCTGATTATGATATGGAATCCATCATAGAGCATAAACTTATTAATCAATAAAACATATATAATCTACTTGGCTTTGGGGAAAATTGACTGGTAAACAACATAGTATAATGGATAAAGGTGTAGTCTTTGGAGTTACACAGACCTGGTATCCTTTCTGTAGCACCACTTTGAACTTATATAACCTTAAATTTCTTACTCAATTTATTTAAGTTTCCTAATCTATAAAATGAAGATGATGATGATGAGGATGATAATGATAATAATAATAACAGTTATATCATTTACATGATAAAATTGCAGTGAGAATTAACTGAGATCTCTGTATCTACATAGAAACTACACAATAAAGTGTTCAGAGAGTGTTAGCCATTATTATTATCATTGTTGCAATTTTGTTATTTTGGGGAAGGAAATTAATACTTTGCTAGTCTCTTTTGCTCTTTGAGGAGAGATAAATAAGGTTATGATTAAGATAGAAGTAGAGATTTTAATTAATTGAAGAGTCAAAAAGACCTGCTTTACTAAGGCTAATGGCAACAGTCTCCTACAGGTCATATGAGAAGATTTTACTGTGACAGGTGAATTTTGTAGGAAAGTATAAGAAACAATATCCCCAGAATATATTTGCCAGATACAAGAGTTTTTAGTCAACATCTAGGAAAGGGATAATCACTTAGATATCCCTATCACTTAGATTTTCCTCTGGAGACAGCTGCTGTCATGAAGTGAGAAGCTCAAACAATGTGGATAAGAAAGGTGAAGAGAAGCTTCAGGACCTGGTGAGGTGGCCTGGCTGCCACAGCTAGCCCCAGAAAGAGCAAGTGGTGGGTCTGTTGTATTCAGAGGGAATGGACAGCTCAGGTGTGTGTCATGCAGGTATCACACTGAGGAGAGGGAGTGGTCCATCTTAACAGGCAGGACAAGCTCGAGAAGAAATTGAGGTACTTCTCAAAGTTTTGTTGGCAATGTTACTGCAGGAGGTCAGTCCAACGGGCCAGGCCAATGCAGCAAGCTGTGAAGACACAAGGGCTCTAGCCAAGCAGATGCGGTGTGAGGCATGGTCAGACTTTGAGCTGAGGTTGGAAGGGAAATTGAGGCAGAAGGACAGTTGTATAGTCTGGGCCAATGGGGATGACTGAGGTTGGGGAGTAGGGAGTGGATATTAAGAAATACTTTGACTGCCTTGCCACACCAGGGGTCAGATCAAGTTGGCAAACGTCTGTCAGAGCTAGGGATCTTGATTCACTTCCTTCAGAAGCCAGAATTCCCCAAGGCCTATAGGTAAGCCTCATCAAAAATAGATACAGCTAAGGAAAGCTAAGAAAGACTAGGATAAGGGAAATGGCCATACACTAACCGTTACCTGAAAAGCTCTAAACACACTGAAGAGGACACATCAAGAGCTACAATCCACAATGAAGAATTCTGCTGACTCTCTGTGCACTAACTAATGCAGCTTCAAAATTCAGGAAGCAAAGTCCACAGAAATTACTAGAAACTTATCAGTAGAAAGGGACTTATTAGGCCTCTCTGAGTTAATGATAGATCAAGAGAGGATATTACAGACAACATTCTTTGATCAAAATGTAATAAAATTAAAACTAGGAAAAAAGCAACCTACCATCTAGGAAATTTAGAAACTTTAAATAATTCTTGAGTCAAGGAGGAAATCAAGGTAAGGATTGATACCTATGTAGAAAATAATAATGCCAAACTCTATGTGATACAGTGAGAGCGAAGTTCAGTGAAGTAGTCATGGTTTAATATTGTTTACATTAATAAAAGAAAGATTTTTAAAGATTGAATTAAGTATGAAACTCAAGAAGTCAGGGGAAATAAGTAATCCAGAGGAAAACAAAAATAAAAGCAGAAATTAAAAAGGAAAACCAGACAGGGTAGAATAAATAAATATACTCAAGACCTTTAACATACAGTATTTGTCTTTCTCCGTCTGGCATTTCACTAAACATATTACCCTGCAGGTCCATCCATGTTGTTGCAAATGGCAAAATTTCATTCTTGTTGATGGCTGAGTAATATTTCACATCTTCTTTATCCACTTGTCTGTTCATGGACGCTTAGGTTGCTTCCATATCTTGGCTATTGTACATAATGTTGGTATGAACATTGGGGTGCATGTATCTTTCTGAAATAATAGGGGAAGGGGCAAGATAGGGGTAGGGGATTAAGAGGTATAAACTACTATGTATAAAATAAGATACAGGGATATACTGTACAGCACAGGGGATATAGCTAATATTTTTTAATAACTTTAAATGGAGTATAATCTATAAAAAAAATTGAATCACTATGTTGTACACCTGAAACTAATATAATATTGTAAACCAACTATATTTTAATTTTTCAAAAATAGACCTTTAAAAAAGTAAAATAAAATAGATAAAACATTAGCTAATCAAAGCACAGATATATGAAAGAAGAAATAAGAAAAAAGAAATAACCACAAATAGAGAAGAAAATAATCTTTCAAAACGACTTTGCTCAGCTCTTTGCGGACAAATATGAACTAGTTGAAATGGATACTTTTCTGGGAAACCATAAAATGCAAGAACGAACCCCTGAAGAGGCCAAAAGTTTAAAACTACCAGTATTAATAAAATACAGACAAATTTGAGAGAACTTAGGCCTAGCTATTTTCACAAGTGAATTCGACCAAACTGTTTTAAATCAGACGGTTTCAGCGTTATTTAAAGCCTTGTGATTCAGTGATTGAGGACCAGCATATGGGCATCCCCTGGGAGCCAGTGAGACCTGCACTCTCAGGTTCCACTGCAAACCTGCTGAAGGAAAATGTGGTTTTAACAAGGTTCCTTGGAGATTGCATGCACGTTAAAGTTCGAGAAGACTGATTTATACCAAGGTTTGGCAAACTATGGTCCGTGGGCCAAATCCAACCCACCTCTTCATTTCATAAATAAAGTTTTATTGGAATACAGTCACACACATTTGTATATGCTTTCCCACTACACTGGTAAGTTGAATATTTGGGGACTGAGGCCATCCAGCCCACAAAGCCTAATATACTTATCGGGCCCTTTATGGAAAAAGTTTGCCTACGCTGATTTATACTGCTGCAGGACATAGAAAAAGTGAGAAAAGCTTCCACTTCTATGGATTACAGAAACATCAAGGAGGTGACAGTAACTTCAGACTTAGCCACTATTTCACAGCAATAGATAGCAAAATAAGATCACTCTCACTTATGAATATTAATGGAAAGATGCAACCCTGTTCAATACAATTCAGCCTAAAAATCATAAGATAATACTCTTAAGTATTGTAAAGGAAATTGACAAAGTTCAACATCATTATTGATTTTTAAAACACTTAATAAAATGGGAATAAATGAATAGATTTCCTTAGCATAATAAAATTGATGAATTTAAAAATTTTTAAATTCATGAATTCATAAATCTGGCATCAGGCTTGATGGGGAAACAATAAAGTGATTTTTAAAAAATCACACCATTATCATTACCTGCAGACAATATTGCAATCCTTAAGTAACATAAAAGGATCAATTGAAAAAACTATGACAGTAAGACAGTTCGGGAAGATACATGTATTAGTTATCTCTTGCTGCTTGACAAATTACTGAATCACTTTGCTGTACACCTGAAACTAACACAACATTGTTAATCATCTATGCTCCAATATAAAATAAAAAATGTTTTAAAGTCTCAGAATGGAGAAGTGTTACATCTAACTCCACTTTTTGGCATGGTAAATGAAATATAAATAAAATTTAAAGATTGACAAACCAGGGGGAAACATTCCCATATTCCAAAGGGCTTATCTCTTTCATACATACAGACTTCCTTGTTAAAAGTCCTATGACCAATAACCCAGAACAGTATTAGACTAAAGTCATGAACTGACAATCCACAGAAATATAAATAGTGTTTAAACACATGAGAAATGCAAGTAGAAACCATGAAATAATATGTTTGCCAATTAGACTGTCAAAGATGAAAAGGCTGATGCGAATGCGAGGAAGGAGTCGGTCTTGTGTGTTTGCCCAAATTGTATGGGAGGGTTTGTTGTCAGATTGTCTGCAGAGGGGCGTCTGTAATGATCTATCAAAATGTAAACAGTCCACATCCTTTGACCTAGAAATTCCACCTCTATAAATTTTTCCTGGTGATATACTTGCACATGTGTGAAATGATTTATTACATTGTTTGTAATTGCAAAAAAATGGGAACGAATTAAATATTCCTTGATAGGCGCTTGGTAAAATAAAATATGATACATTCATGGAAGTGAATACCAGGTAGTGGTTTTAAAGTGGGGTCATCTCTTTGTGTATATTGAAGAAAGATCCGTAAGACAAATTGCAGAGCAAAAAGTGATGTGTGGAATAGTGTGTATGCATCCATTTGCAGAGGGGAAAAAAGAATAGTGTACATACATGCTTACTTATGCATAGAAAATTCCTGAAAGGAGAGGAATGGAACTAAGAACAGTGACTGCCTCCAGTAGTGTCCTGGTAGTATGAAAGAACCTTGAATTATATATATAAAAAAACAAACAAACAAAAATAAACAATAACAAACTCTGAAACTAAGAAGCTAAGATACCTGATCTAATTTAGCACCGAGGTATAAATTGTAAAATCCTCAGTGCTGGCCATTTGAAAATAGAGAAATGTTGCTGATGTGAAATTCTGGACCTAATTACTTTCTTGCTAACCACTGAACATTTCTCCCCAAAGGTCCTGCTACACAGCCAGTCAGAGAGGGAGGGAGAGGGAGAGAGAGAAATGTGGCTTGTTATCAACAGCCCCCCAAATCCAGTCAGCATCCTAGAACCGCTTACCTTGTGCTTCCTGAGTCATTTCTAATGAGAGATAATGATAGCAAGGTGGGAGGTCTCAGGTGGGTGTCAGAAAGGATGCCAAAATGTAGGCCAGGTCAATTTTGATTCATTGCACATCAAATTTTTCACTCTTCCTTCCTTTGTACATTTATAGCTATTAGTGAGGAATTTGGGAGCACTGCAGATACAAGCCAGTCAGAAAAATTGGCTTTAGATCCCTCGTGTATGCTTTCTGGACCTGGAGCTCTAGATGGAGAGAAACAGAGGCCATCCTCCAGGAGATGCTATGGGACATGTCTGCTCTCAGGGATACAGGGGCACACACTCTGGGAGCAGGGTGGGGGCTCGAGGGTGGGGAGGGAAGACAGAGCAATCCTTACCAAAATATATAAACTTAAAATTTGCCCATATGTTTACTGCCTAGTGAGGGAAGTGTAAAGTGAATAAAGCTGGGGGAGGCTCATTAGCAAATTTTTGTGGCTCTGGAAACACAAGGGAAAATATGTGATTTATTATATAGTCAGTAGAAATGTTGAACATGGAACTTCTCTTGAGTACTTACAATAGGCCTGTCACTGTTGTAGGTCTTAGGGATACGTCAGAACAAAATGCAGCCCTGCCCCTCATGCTGATTACATTCTAGCGGCCAGGGCAAGGGGCTGGATACGGGAGATGATGCATAAATAAGTAAACACACCTATGAGATAATATTAGGTAATGAACAATCTAAGGGTCAATTTGCAACAGTAAGGGAAGAGAAAGACAAGGGGTAGTAAGAGAGTATTTTAGATAAGTGGTCAGCACAGCCTCTCTGATCAGGTGTCTGATAAAGTGACATTTGATTAGAGACCTGAGGAAAGTTAAGCAGCAAGCCGTGAGGATATACAGGGGAAGTGCAAAGGCCCTGAGGCTGAAGCGTGACTTTCCCCACACAGGTAAAGTATTCAGAAAATAATGTTAAGAAACAATTGAAACAAAAACATACCTTCCCTATGATTATGTATGCATAGAGATATATATCAGGAAAGACTATTAAAAACTATAAATCCTTATAGTGCTTCAGTGAAGGGATAAAGACTGTTTCTCAGGGCAGGCAGTATCTTCGAATTCCTTGTGTCTGATCCAGCCATGCTTGGTATATGTAGAATTTTGGTATCTGTAGAAACAATATCTGATGACTAAATGAATGATTTTCTTTGAGAATATTTTATTTATCATTTAAAAAAAGAAAACGAAATGGCTGTCTTTGAAAACTCAAGCTTGTAATAACACATTGCATCATAGGGTTTCTCAGAAAGACCTGACTTTAGCTCTGGGCCAGCCCAGGATGTAATTGGGGAACGGGACAGAAAGCTAAATTTTACTGATTACCTAACAACTGCTATATATTTGTACGTGCATTATCGTGGGCAAACCTCAGAACACCCCAAGGACAAAGGTACAGTTGTTCCCATCTTGCAGTTTAAAACAATGAGGCCAGGGAGCCCAGAAATTCAGTTTCTAGCTCATGGACAGAAGGCCCGTAAATGGTAGAGCTGAACAGCAGACCTTCTGCCTCCAAGTTCAGACCTCTGATGACCACAGCTATGGCGGTCCGGGGGAGGGGTCTACTCTAGACCTCCTCCCTCATGCCCAGTGGTTTTGAGTACCACTTCCTGGTCCCCAGTATTCTCCATGCTCCTTGATTTTCTCAAACCATCCCGGGGAGGTACTTCTTAGGAGCTGTTCCCTCTGCCATGCCCATGTCTGATCTTTGTGTCCAAAGCTCACCGTTTCGCTCTTACTAGTGGTGTGACTCTGGGCAGGTCATTTCACCTCTTTGAGTCTTATTTTTGTCATGTTTTAATGGAGATAACTATGTGTTGGAATTGTGGTGCAGAGTCAATGAAATCATTCAGTCAAAGTCTCTGGACCAGTGTCTATATATGGCAGATACTCAATAAATACTGGGTGAGTCTATTTGTGACCATCTTGGGTCTGGGTCCAGCTAACGATTGACTGACCTGATGAGTGAATCCTGGGTTAGTTGCCAATGATGATAACAGCATAAAATAGTGTGCCTCCCCAATAACATTTTCAATTTAACATAAATTAATTGCTGATGGTGTGAAGGCCAATCACAGTTGCCAGACAAGACCTCATTGACTTTCCTTACCTTGTCATTCAGTGGGAAAGCAGCACATTTGTTCAGAATTCATTAGGCCATGACTTAGGCACAGAGTAAATTTAACACCTAGGTTGACTGTCATAAATTGAATGAAAACCTCCTGCTAAGACACCAGTCTGCACATGTAGCCCTCAAACGTAAGGTTCAGGAAAAAAAAGAAACCCTTTAGAACAGTCTAGAAATAACTCTAGTGAGCCCTGTTTTCTGAAATCTAGGATTTATCTTTTTATATAATAATTTTATTTTCTTAATCACCTTGACTGACAGCAGGAGAAGGAGATACATAGACAGTCTAACAGGTGAGTGTCACAGTTTGCTAGGGCTGCCACAACAGAGTTCCAGAAACTGGAGGACTTAACGAGAGATTTATGATCTCACAGCTCTAGAGGTTAGACGTCCAAATGCAAGGTATCAGCAGGACCACACTTCCTCTGAAATTTGTAGGGGACACTCCTTCCTTGCCTCTCCCAGTTCCTCGTGTTTGTCTGCAATCCTTGGCTTGCGGATACCTCAGTGTTGTCACATCTTCTCCCTGGGTGTCTCTTCTCTTTTGAAGGACACCAGCCATATTGGATAAAGGGCCCACTCTACTCCAGTCTGACTTCACCCTAACTAATTAGATCTGCAGCAGCCCTATTTCCAAATAAGGTCACATTCTGCAGTATTGGGGACATATCTTTTTGAGGGACATAATTCAGTCCGTAACAGTGGGTCACTAGCCTTCCTTGAAGTATACAGGGATACAGGGCTGGAGAGCCAGGCAGGTGATTTTAGTTGCACACTTTTCTAACCACACTTCTGTCTCCCACCTCAGAAAGCATCCTAGAAAGGATGTGAGGGACTACACCTCATATCCTAGAGCCTGTGATGACATGAGAAGGGTAGAGGTCACCTCTCCCCTCTTTCTCACTGTAGGAGGCTTGCTTCTGCAGATGTCACAAGTCTCAAGCAGGGCTACCCCATTCAGTTGACTTGGAGCTACAGATATATAACTTTGGGAGCCAAAGTGAATGGCCCTTTTCTGTCTCCATTTTAATAGCCAGATTTTTATTTCAATCCTGTGTGTGAGACAAACGTATTAAGTGTGCTTAGCACTGCTGATACTACTTTTATTAGGTTGAATCATATAAAGTTTCCTTTTTTATAGACAAAAAATGGTCAAGTATTGGCACTCTCACATGGTTCGACCTATGTGTTCCGTTAGATGCTGTCATGGATGAGCCCTACTTGGCCCTAATTATTGAAATTGATCCCAAGCCTTTGAACTTTATACTGGGCCCAATCCTACCCTCATGTCCTACAAGGGAACCACTGAGGATGTGTGCGCCCTCCCATGCCCAGCAACCCTGTGAGAGGCACACGCTCAGAAAAGAAGCAAGGATTTGGAGTTTCAGGAAGATCTGGATTCAAATTATTCCTGTGAGTTCTAGGATTTGACTTTAGAGGCCCGTTACGTAGGTTTCTTAGTGTCTCAGAAACCTTATTTGTGAAATGGGTATAAAACCTTGTAGGACTGTGAGGATTACATTATATGTGTATTTAATATCTATACTACCAACACATAGTAGATGTTCAACAAATTTTGATTCCCTATACTCATGACCTCCATAACCTCTACTATAGTCCCTCATAATCCCAGGAACTGCTCAGAGACAAGCAGAAGCACTGGGAAAATCTGCAGGCCTAATTAGGATAACTAAGGATTACACAATAATGGGACAAATAGACTACTTGGCATGTACCCTGTTCTTCTGGATCCTACAGCAGATAACGGTCTCAGAAAATACACCTTGAAACCCAGTTACTGAAAGACATCATCATTATGTAGTCTCTTCTCATCTCACAATGAGTAAACTCCATTTGAATTGCATACATGATGTGCCTGTGTTTACACCAAATGTCATTTTCCAGCATAGTAGTTCTCAACCTTTTTTCCATTGGGACACACATGACATCGACATATATTAGCATATATGGCACTCTCTTTGGGGGCTATTCAGAGATTCTCTAATTCCCTATAACCACACTTTTCTCTTCCATTTCAGAAAGCATACTAGAAGGGACATGATGAGGCGGCATTCTAGAGATAACCTCCTTAGATATTTTCCAATTAAATTTCCTACAAACTTGAGCAAATTATCCACAAGTGCTATGCTTATAACCCACCTGAAACTCGTGTGTGGTACAATACTGAGGTTGAGAGTCAGTCTTCTAAGAGATGCTATTATCATGACCATTCAGAATGGTTCAAACACGCCGAAGCCTCTAGACAATTTAGATCCCAGGAGACAGTTGCAGTCTCCTACATCTCATTTAGATACTTCTAGGTGCTCTGACCCAGAGTGAACACACGGAGTCAGGATAATTGCACACACTGAACAAATGGATCTTTTTCAATGACAGTGTGTTGGCACAAGTGGTACTCCTGCCTCTGTGTTACGGAGGCAAAGCAATGAGGTAGAAATAAAACCACCCCAGGCTCCTTGACTTCCAGCATATCCTATATATGCAGTATTGCTACTGATATGATCAATGATATCTAACCACCAGAAGCAGTCTGCCCCATCTTTTGGCACTTAAGCATTCTGTTCAGCTAATCTACTCTCCCCTTTGGTCAAAGCCATTTATTACCAATTGTAAGTAATGTGACTATGGGGGATGCTACCTGGGGCCACTGGAAGCTGCCATGGTTTACAGCCCTTGGAACAGACTCAGACTTTGTAAGTTGAAAAATAAAAACAAAAAACACTACAACTCTTTAAGCCAAACCCAAACCTTTTACAACTGAAATTATAATAAATCACACATCCTAAATCTTCCTGGAAGCAGGACTCAGGAAAGATTTCCCCTCTCTCTCTGCCAAAGAGCTCCTTAGTAAGGGAGATAGATCAAGAAGAAGCACAATGGTGTTTCAGCTGTGCTCGGGGCTAAGATAGGTAGTCTAAGATTGGGTCAGTTCTTAAGACATGGAGGCCGGGAATCGGGATAAGGATAGATAGAACAAAAGGGAAAGGGAAATGGGAGCATGTTACTTCCTAGCTTTAACCATCAGTGGCTCCCAGTCACCTCTAAGATACATCCACGCACTGAGCATGATGTATATACAAGGCCCTCCACGTTCTACCCACGCCTGACGTGTCCCTCTATGACAGCGCTCACCTCTCTGTGTTGCAACTATTTGTTCACTTTCCCTATTAGACTGTGAGACCCTTGAGGTAGGGATCTTGATTTAGTAAACTTTAACCCTTAGTACCTAGCCAGAAGCCCAGTAGGTGCCTAATCAATTCTGAACAAATGAGGAAATTGACCCTGGACTAAAGCTGTACATAAGCTAAAAGGGCCACAAGTCGAGAGACATGAACCTCAGATTTTGCATCGTCTGAACAACTCATGGGCACGTCCTTCTCTTCTGCCGGGCACCATCAGCTATTTCAGGGAAGGCTGTTATAAAATGTGACCATGAGATAATGTTTTACTCTCTTCCCCACAAAGTATCACGATCTGCGATCCCTTCTGAGTCCTCTCCTTGGGAGGCTACATGTATACTTTTAAATGGCTGCATTTGCTCCAGACGCTTCTTGGCCTCTTTTGGAATTGTGGTCAGATTCAGTTTAGATGCCATACACGAAAACCAATCTAATTCCTTTATAGGCACGTTATTTCCAAAACAATGTTCTCCCAGCTTGATTGCCCACGATATTCACGGGACACAGCTTCAGGGCAACTTTTTTAGTAGCTTCCCACAACAGATCCACCCTCTGAAGAGGAAGATGTGCTACATTTGAAGATATTTAAGAGAGAGCACCGAGAGTGTCCACACACGATTCTAAAGAAGAGTTCCCAAAATGCCTTGAGCAATTTCTCATTATCTTGGAAATAAACATACAGCTATCAAGGAGAGTACTTGGAAGGCAATAAGGATTGTCTATTCTAATGTGTGCCATGAAAATACGCAGAACTTATTGAGCGTTTATTATGACTGAGCAATGCATGTGTGTGTGTGTGTGTGTGTGTGTGTGTACGTGTGTGTTCTCATTGAATCCTCCCAACAACGATATGAAACTAGCAACAGCGATAGCTAGCATTTATTGAGCGCTTACTATGGGTCAGGCACTGGAGCTAAGGGTTCTTTCACTTTAATCCCCATTTTATAGACAAGACAACTTAGGTTTAGAGAGAAGTGACCTTCCTAAAGGTCACGAAGCCAGTAGAGAAAACCTGAGATTCATGTACAAATTTGTCTGACTTGTTCTTAATTACTCTGATACGTGCTGTGTTACAAGCTCTGCTCTTAACCACTGTGACATGGCCTCTGCATTTTTATTAAAATATTAGGGATGCATGTAATATATATCTTCATCCTAACTCATACTTCTTTTTAATCAAAATGTTGCCTAGTTCAGGGCTCAGTAAATACTGGTTGAATGAATAAACCTATGTCAGTGGTGGTGATCCAACCAAGACCAGGCAGAAGGGCAAAAAGAACAATAGGCCAAAGTGATACAAGATGGTCCAGCTCATCTCATCCCCAAACTAAAGCCATGCTCATAGCAAAGAGCAGTGGGTGTCAGAGAAAGTGCCTGGATGGCTTCCTGCCGGCTGCAGCCTGCGCCTTTGTGAGTTGTTCGCTATTTCATTCCCAGTAAGCCCCTGCAGGGCCCTGGTCCTCAGTCCCCTCATCCAAACATTGGGAATGGGTACATTCACCGCTCTTCTTCAGCCTTCCCCTATGCATATTTATAAAGGACTCTAGAATCCTGGTATCCCATAAAAATGCAAAGTATGATTATTATTAATGATACAGTTAGCAAGAAGGACATTTGTTATTTCTACTCAATTGGTTTCCCCCGGGAGCAGAAACAGTTTTTTTTTTTTGACATAGTATTAATGTGCTATCTTTGCAACTTTGATCATCTGTCATTTGCTTTTGGAGAAAGTTGTGCCACTGTTTCAGGCAGCACCCTGCCTTTTCCTCTGCAACGTGGACACTATCTGAGCACAAGCTGCTTCATGGTTTAGATGAAACTAGGGATCTTTATTTGATTTCTGGTATCAGGAAACCATTTATTAGGATCAAGGCAGTTAGGCTACGAGACTTCCTTTCTTGCCTGGGTAGTCACTAGTTGAGCAGGCAGCCTGGGCTCATAAATCTAGTTTTATTTCCCCATCTATTCACCTGGAACTAAGTGATTTTTTTTTTTTTTTTTAAGGCAAAGGGGGAACACATTTCCTTATGTAAGCACTCTTCCTCCGGCTCGTAATCACCATTGTTTCTTAGACAAGCTAGTGAGCAGCTGAAGCAGGGAGCCATTTCTATCCCGTGCATCACACTTGTGTTTTCAGAGTTTACAGAAAAACACTGCAACCAATTTGGGATTTCCCTGTAATGATCCACTTCCTCGAAATAAATCAAAATGGATTCAAATGTGCATTTCAGAGACAAAAGGGCTTTCTGCAAATATGTCTTTTCCTAGGCCCTTCAGAAACTACCTTGCCTCTCTTTCGGGCCTCCATCCCCCTCTCCCACCCTCCCGCAAGCCCCCCACCCCGCCTTCCCCTCCTTCTTAAGAAGACTTTCCCAGGTCCCTCTTGGCTGTGGTTGAACGACGTTGGCTCCTGTCCACGCTGCAACAAAGACCTGGCATTCCAGCTGTCTGAGTCTAATCTCCAGTGTCAGCTCTCGTTAATGTGTGAGCGTGAAATCAGAGGGGGCAGAGCTGCACGGAATATTAAAACCATGATCAGAATTCCACTGAAATGCTGAGAGTCTGCAAGCACCATTAGAGGAGGCTGTCAAATCAAGGCTTCGCATTAAATAAAAGAAAAGATTTCTATCAGAGGAAAGTACAATCAGTGAATCGCTGAGCTAAATTAGCATTTTTTCAATTGGAGATCGAAGTTGATTTATTGTTCTACACGACATTAATGTAACTATGTGCTTGACCTGCTAAGGCAGCTACTTTTTCATTTAAATGGTTTCTTTCCTTCCCGGTGCAAAGGCTGCAATCATATTTCAACTTTGCAGAGTGATCAGAAACATCGTGGAATGCTGCAGAAATGTCTTAGGGCGGCCTTGCCTCCCCTCCCCTCTCCTTCCTTTCCGTTTTCCAACCCTAGCGCCTTCCTCCTCCCCTCCCCTTCCCCCCTTAACCTCATGGCTGGTGGTCAAGGTCACAGAGGAAGAGTAATCTCAAAGCCACCAACTTCAAAGCTGCCATCAAAGAAGCCCCTACGTAGCCACTGAATTAAAAGGGAATGGGGGAGGGAGGGCTCTGGGCACTGGCGTTCATATCTGCAAGAAAGGGCCCCTTAACTGCCCCGTTGGTACAGCCCAACCTGGGGCGCCCTACATCCAGTTCTTCCCTGCCAGCCTCTCAATACGGGTCTCTTCTCATCCTCCCCAGTCCCCCTCCCCACACACACATCGCCTGAAAATAATATACATTTCCAATTAGCAGAGCACATTGTAGTCATGTTCTCTTTTACTGCCCTAACTATCTTCCTTTTGCTAAAAAGCTGGGCCGTCATTAATGAAATCCTGCAGTTCTGTTAATCCGAGATACAATGCTCCTTTTCTCTCTCAGCCTCTCCCAAACATAAAAAACTACAGTTACTTCAGCTCGCCTCTTCTGTTTAGATTTCTTGTCATTTGTCTTTCATTACATACCTGATGTAGCACAGTAGCGGTCGAAGTTCCTGGATATAGAGGGAAAGGACGCAATTATGTTCCTTTTCCAATGCGCTGTTTGCAAAGGCAGCTGGCATTTTCTGGTTCTTTTTTTTTTTTTTTCTTTCTAAAGCGCACTGATTTTAATCTCTGGAAGTTGATGAATATGTTTTAGGGTACTTTCGGGGCCCTAACATTTAGCAAGCTTGTTAGATTTTAAACTAGCTGGGAGCCCTGGAAGAACCCTGATAAATGAGATTTCAGTATTTATCTGCAATGCCTCTTATGAATTACTTCATTGTATCCCACAGTGAGAAAAAGGCAGGCCTTGGAGGTGGGTGGTGAGGCTGGCATTTGCCACCCTTTACCAATAGAAATACTAACTTTTAAAGCAAAACAGACATTGGACCAATAGCTAGTGTTTATATTTTATCTTTCTTCCCCCGACCACCAAACATCCACCTTCTGAAGTGATCAATGGAGTCAAGTTCTATATCTGGGGGAGGCATGAGGGCATTGTCAGCCCCGTAGATCTGCAGGACCTTAGGGTATCAGGCAAAGGAATAGAATAGTCACCGCACACAGGGCTGGCTGTGGCCAGATGAGGTAGAGCGTAGCTGCCACTCTCCAGCCCTCTGGCCTCTGACACAGATGGAGTCGCTCCAAGGGTCAAACGCATAGAGAAAAACTCCCCTCCCACTTCCATCACAACTGGACCTAATTGGCCCCCCTTGGTCAGGCGAGAGACCGAGGAACGAATGGTCAGGGTGCTGCTCTTTGCTCTCAGCCAGTGAGAGGGCCTCTGTACGGCCAAAGGTGAGGGTCTTGGCAAAAGACTGCTTAGCCAGCTGCTGAAGACACGCACCACTAGCCCCTGTGTACCTGCCGCCATTTTGTCCAAGTTGCTTACCCTTGCTCATCTCTTACGCCGTTTAGAAAGTTACCCTCTCTCATGGAGATATATGTATATGTACAGCTGATTCACTTTGTTACACAGCAGAAACGAACACACCATTGTAAAGCAATTAGACTCCAATAAAGATGTTAAAAAAAAAAAAGGTTACCCCGTCTCTTCACCATGTCGATTATCACTCAAATCAACCACTGTACAAAAGACGTGTGGATTTCATTCTCCAAAGGCAGTAAGAGTGTGGTCACTAAATCCAGGAAAAGCTTCAAACCGGTCGTTTGCCTCTCTCCTGGACGGTCCCCACAGCGGTTCTCTAGCGAGAGCCAGTGTCCTTGACCAGGGATTCTCGTGTCGCTTGACGATCCACATTCATTAGCCCTCAGGTGGCGTCACAGCACGTGCCTCTCATATTGCCCACCGGCAGGGTGATCCTATGACCAAGCCAGCCTCCTGAAGGACCCAGACGCAAAACTCAATGATTTCCTGCACTCACAATTGCCATGGTCACTCGTTCCCCAAACATGACGCTCCTCTCCTTTACATGATAATCTCCTTCTGAATATAGCTTTATTCATGGAATTAAGGACCTTCAGATGATTTGGGTCACTTCTGCCTCACTAGTGCACAAAATAGAGCCCCATCCAGCCCCCAGAAGAGATAACGCAGACACTTTGTCAGTCACCCCACATGGCCTGCAACACCTTGGGAGCCCAGCAAGCAACATGCACCTCAAAGGCTAGGAGGGACCAGGTCCGAATGTCCTTTAGGTCAGGAAACACAGGAGGAAAACCAGTTTGGTAGCAGAGGCAGACTCTGTGGAAGGTAGCCAGACTGCCCAAGACACTATAGTCTAAGAGCTCGGCTCAGGAAACGCTTAGCACCAGAGACACAACCCAGTGGGCATTTGGAAGGGGAGGGCAGGGCAAAGGATGAGGTCATGAGATCAGCCCATTCCACACAAAAGCTCAACACACCAAGTCTACCCCAGGGAAAAGAATGCTGTGGTGAGTGAGGCAACAGCAGAGGCCTGCCAACAGCTGGGTTTTGGGGAGAAGGCTCAGCCCTCAAGGAAAACGAAACTGCTACCAGAATAGATGTGTGGAAAGACTAAGAAACACATGCAGAGCAGCAGCCCTAGCCGGAAAAGCTATCCTCACCTGCTTCCCCATCCTAGAAAAGGAGTCCTAGTAATACTACCGCATAGGGCTATCGTGAGGATTAAATGCTTTGAGATCTGTATCCACACCTCTGTGTGTGTGTGTGTGTGTGTGTGTGTGTGTGTGTGTGTGTGTGTGTGTGTGTGTGTGTGTGTGTGTGTGTGTGTGTGTGTGTGTGTGTGTGTGTTAGACCACACCTGCACATGGAAAGCCACAGTGCTCATTCGGCACCATCAAATACTCAGGGCTCCTCCCAGGTGTATCATTTAGTTTTTTTAATAAAAGAATGAAACAAACATTTATTAAGACTGTCACACAGGACGCTAGACACTTCCATATGTTATTTACTTAATTCAACCTCAACACTCATTCAGTCATCACAGCAACTCTGCGAGGGGTGTATGATTACCTCTCCTTTTCACGTTGAGGAAATAGAGGATTAGGAAGGCCTGAGTAACTTCTCCCAGGGAAGACACCTAATCATGGTAAAAATACTGAAACTCAAGTTGCAGGATCTAACTCCGAATGACTCACTCTTCAAAAATACTAGAAGGATTTGAAGCATCTATTCTCAGCAGTGGCTTTTGGTAAAATTGAGCCTCAGAGCATTACACATGATTAAAAAGAAACATCAGTAATGCGATACGACAGTAGACTCACGGTAGGAATTATTTTATTTGGAGAGTAATAACTAATACCTAACATCTCTCGAACAGGTGTGTTAAGTGCTATGCAGTGCTCCACATATGCAATTGCAGGTATTAACACATTTAATCCTCACACCAGCCCCATAAAATATGTTCTATTATTATCTCCATTTTAAAGATGAGGAAACCTAGGCACAAATATATTAAATAACTTCCCCAAGGTAACACACTTAACAAACGGCAGAGTCAGGATTTGAAGCCCACCAAATCTGGGCTTCGAATTCCACACTCCTAGCCACCATGCTGCACTGCCCTGGAGGAGAATGAAGCATAATTCCTTGTCATTATTCTAGTTCATTAAGGAGTTTTGAGAAAAGCACATTGGAGCCCTGCAGCTATGTTTGAGCCCAAAGAGATTTTCAACGCAAAAATTACAAACTTAATTATAAAGCTCCCTTTTATGAAGTTTAGGCCACTAATAGACTTCCTCCTCCTGTTAGAATTTTCCCAGAACTAGGGAAGATCTGGCCCTACAAGCTTTGGGGAGGTGGGGGGAAAATAAAGGCAGGAGAAATAAGGTGACAGCCGGCACTTGGATCAAATACCGACTGTGGAATTTCAGACAAGAGTAGAAGCAGAGTGCTTTTGGAGCACTGGAAAAAGTGATGCATTCTCACTGTGGGAAGGCATGGTGCAGAAGTGAAAGGAGGTGCTCCCAAACTGGCCCTTCAGGAATGGGAGGGATTTCCATAAGGAGAAAGCAGAGTGAGCTCCATCCCAGGCTGAGGGCCATGCATGAGCAAAAGCAGGGAAACTATGAGCTCCTAAAAGACAGGCTATACAGAGGGCTCACCCCTGTGTCCTTCACAGCCGCTCCTCTAGTGCCTGGCTCTGCCTGGATCACAGCAGGTGCATAATAAATGTTGAGTGAGTTGGACAGACCATGCTTTCATGCATGCATGGATGAGTGAAATCAAAGTGCAGGCCATGTCCAAATAATAGCAAGTCATCCAATATGGCTGACATTGGTCTCCCAGTGCATTTCTGTGGATCCCAGAGGGTGGTTTAAACAATGAGCAGATCTGGTTCCTGAGGCCCTGGGTCTCCCGTCTCTCGCCATGCCACCGCATCATTGCGATGTGTGAGAGATTTGTTTGGAGTGAGGAAAGCATATTTTTGTTTGCATTTGCTTAGCACGTTGATGTCGCACATTTTGCTATGAGATGTAAAGTCATCTGCATGCACCGGTTGTGCAGTAAGAGAAAAGTCAAAACAAGCGTCAGGCGGGGTGTCAGCCACATGGCCCAGGCAGACTGTCATACTTCTTTGCCCGTGATCGCTGCCACCTTCTCGCTCCTCTTCCCCTCACTCTTCCTTGTTCCTGAATCCCCACACCTGCATGTACAGTTCTAAGGGTCTCATTTCTAATCGGCTTAATTATACGTCAGACAGTGTCTACACATCCTGCAGGTCCAGGATGGCGGTGCCCACACCATTCACCCCTGTGGATAAGCAAACTTTGCATCAGTCTTGACTGTAAGTAGGTGTGGGTTAAGAATCCTCAGGAAGCCATCCTACCCTGCATCATAGTATCACCTAAACAATAAATTTAGCAGTGTGCACAGGCCAAATGATAATATTTTCTTTTTATCATCTAGAAATACCCCATTCTTTCAGCTCCATTTCATCCAGGTCAACATGAAGTCTATTAATGTCCTGAAGAACATAGACTCATGTTACCAGTAGAGATAGCTGTGATACAAGGGGAAGGAGTTATTAATTTGGAGTCAAGGAGACTTCATCTTGAGTAATCTGTGAAATTTTGGGTCAACCACTTAGTTTTTCCCAAACTTATAAGTAATATAAGAATGATAATAACATCACAGGGTTATGTGATGTTATTATAAAAGTAAAGGCCATTCATACTCATTCATTTATTCAAAGAAACTTTAGTTAGTGTTCATTTTGTGCCAGAGATTACACCAGGCCTCAAGATGGAGCAGATGGCAAAGCAGACTTCGTTCCCACCCTCATGGAACTTAAAGCCTGCAGGAAGAACAGATCATCCTCAGGTGTGGTGACGACTATGAAAGAGATGTACGGGTACTTGGAAGGGTACATTAGCCAAGAGGGAAAAGAACATGGGAAGGTTCTGTGCCACAGAAAGCATGACGCATTCATGGAGATGAAAAAAGCCACGGATGGATGAAGGATCACAGAGAATGGATGTGAGAGAGCTTAGTAAACAGAAAAGTACTGTGCGAATATGAGGGATTTCATGCTAACAGAGATAATATCTTTTGGAAAAGATCATCTCCAATGAAGCTCCTGGCAGATTGGTAAAGGAGGTGTTTAGAGACAAAAGAGACCATTTCCACATCTTCTCAAGTCTCATCTTGTAGGCAAGCATCTATTTTATCGACATCTGAGGCTAGACCACAGAAGAATAGACCAGGAGCATCCAGTGATTATAGGAATGATAAAGAGGAAAGCTTGTACAAATGCCCACTGCCTTCTGGGTGTCCTCTGGCAATGTTCAGGCCATTCATGCCCAAGTTCACAGGCTGGAAGATTTCATTCCATATACGTTTTCCTGCTGCCACATCAGGACCCTGCCATCCAGCACTCGTACTTGTCCATTTATTTTGCCTTTGTTTTAAAACACTGAACCTGATTAGAATAGATTTGCTCACATACTGTAGACAAGGACACATCAAAAGTCACACACCAATAAGTTGTTCAGAAGTTCCCCCTTAATCCAGGACTCTCACAGCCTCTGGAAGATGCCCATTGTAGGCTTTGCCTATCTTTGGGTGCTACTGGAAGGCAATCATGCCTGGTTAATCGTCTGAGTGTCAGGAAGTTCCTTTCTACTTCCAGAGAGCCAGAGATCCATGGAAAAGACTTCCAGGGTCTTCTAGGAGCCCTCTTACCAGTTCAGGTGTCTCTTCTGTGACAGACCTAACAGGTAGTCAGGAAGTCTCCGAATGAACACTTCCAAGGACTGGGGAGCTCACTACCTTGCAAACCACCCACTCCTTGGTTGAGCCACAGGCCTTCACCCTGGTTGCTCCATGCATTGGTCTTAGCTCTTCCTCTGCTAACCCAGAGAATAACTGTTTCTTCATTCAACATTCATTTTTCGAGCATGTTCCTGGCTCCCTCTTATGTGACAAGATTCCATACAAAGACATGTAGAACAAAGCTTCCTCCTTAAGAAGTCTACCATCTAATGAATTTAGTACACTCCCTGTGTTAGTTTGCCAGGGCTGTCATAACAAAGCACCACTGATTGGGAGGCTTAAACAACAGAAATATATTTTCTCACAATTCTGGGAACTAGAAGTCTGAAATCAAGGTGTCAGGAGGGTTGTTTCTCCTGAGGACTCTTCCCTTGGCTTGTAGATACCATCTTCTTTCTCCCTGTGTCTTCACCTGGTCTTTCTTCTCTGCATGTGGGTCTGTGTCCTAATCTCCTCTTCTTATAAGGACACCAGTAATGTTGAGTTAGGGCCCACCTAATGACCTCATTTTAACTTAACTACTTCTTGAAAGATCTTATGTGCAAAGACAGTCCCATTCTGAGGTTATGGGAGTTAGATCTTCAACATATGAATTTGGGAGGGAGGACACAATTCAGCCCATAACACTCCCCTTTGCTTGTGCAACTCTTCAAACATTTTAAAATAGACATCATATCCTTCCGCTAAGCTGCTGCTTCTTGAGGGTCAACATTCTCAATTTCTTTGACTTTTTATTCCACTGTATGGCCACCAAACCCATCACTGTCTTTGTTATTTTCCCATAAAGACACTTTTGTTTATTATTGTATCCACTAAAATGTGGGGTCCAAAAGGGCACAAGGCAATTGGATTGTTGTCTCCCCTGAACTGGTGACACTAAATAACTATCGATTTAGCATTTGGTTAGGTGTGTGTTTCGGTAACCATCTTGTACATTAACTCATACTGACTTTGAAAACAACCAGAATCCTTGGATGTTACAGACTGTTGTTTGTCATATAAGCTTCTGTTTTTATCAATAGTTTCTTTGAAGCAAAGTATAAAATTCTGTGGTTATGAACGGGTTGACCAGGCTAGGGACATGAACAGTCTGGAAGCAGACAACTAGAAACAGTACGCCCAGCTTGCCAGCCTTCTATTAATCAAACCCTTTGAAGATAGTGGTTTAATCAGGCAAGAATCTACCTAATTGCATTACCATTAGGCCCATATTACTCCATGTTACCTTGGAATCAATGATCAAGTATCTTAAAATTCAAATATGTATCTCTGTGGCAGCGTTCCCCAAAATGTATTCCAAGGAACATTTGATCCTATGGAATTCTCCAATTAAGGATGATCAAAAACTTGTTCAAAGCAGTGTGACTATTTCTTCTTGAAGATGTCTAAGTTACATTGTCATATAAAAGGCTATTAGGTGTTCTAGGGTAAAGAAACCTATTTAACTTTATATAACACTGCTTCACAAACTTATTTGAACATGGAACACTTTTTAAAGTTAATACATAATAACATCAATAGAACTCGTTTCTGTTCAATGTACTTTGGGAAACATTAGTCTCTAAGCCAAGCTTAATTTTATCCATAGAGTTTTTATTTTCATAGATTTCACGTAGCCTTCTTATAGCCAAGCAAATGCCAAAACATTCCCTCTACAGCTCTCCCCTGTTCTCTGAGCCTGTTTTTTTTTTCCCTCTATTTTTCCTTTTCTCTCCTTTTTGCACATATGTAGCACTTCCATCGGTTTCCATAAAAACATGCAAATAGCAGATCATACAGGCTAATGGAACTCAACCCTGGGGCCGTGTACTCCACGTGGGCAGTGTCAGGTGAAAGGTTGTGATTAAAGTTTAGAGGATAATCAGATTTCTGGGAACAACAGGGGTTGGAGTTCAGTCAGAATACAAGGCATGGCCAGATTGCCAGTGCTGGGGGGGTGCTCATGGGTGATGAGTGAGGAAGGAAGAGAGAAAATTCCAGCAGTAATGCTTCATTTAGTATTGGACATTTACTCTGCACTGGACACTGTACTGTGTTCTGGACATTACAAGCAAATAATCCATATTCCCTTAGAGTTCATTGTCCAGTGGGAGAGACAAACAGGTAAACAATTATAAGTCATGGTAATAAATATTATAATAAAAGTGGGTTTAAGATGCTGTTGGAGCAAAGGAGTAAACTTATGAACCCTGCCCAGAGAGTCTCATTCTTGCCTCCATCTTCAGCCTTAAATGTGCAGGGGCATTGACATTGTGTAAGTGATTGGGACTCCATCAGAAAGGGTAAGAGATTCAGGTTATTGGGCATCTCGGTGCACTCCAGCGTCCCACCTGAAAATTTTGTGTCAGAGTCAGGGAGAGTCAGGAAGCACAGAATCAAGGCACCAGCCAAGATGATGTCATAAAGCCCCTAAAAACAAAGACTTCCTGGTTTGATGACTCTGAATAATAATTTTGCTCCGTTAACTGCCAGGTCTAGTACCTGGCATTGGAGCAGCCCTTACAGTTCATAAACAGCATTCACACCTCTTACCCTCAACAATCCTGTAAGGTTCTTGAGATTGTCCCAATTTATAGATGAGGAAAAAGCAGCTCAATGAGACCAAGTCATACATACTACACCCACAGTAAGTGGAAGAAAAGAGAAATTAACTCCCCGCTTCTTCAGACATCAAGTTCAGTTTTCTTTGAAATGAGGAAATTTCCGAGAGGATAAGAGAAATAGCAGAGGAAAAACCTGTTTAGCAATATTCCCAAAGGTCGATGATGAGAAGGGGGCCAGCCAAGGAACACAGGGTGGAGACAGTCGTTAACCTGGATCATAAAGAAAGAACTGCATGAGAACTGTCCCTTCCATAAAGTTCAAAGTAATTAAGGGAGAGGCATACCCCAATAACAGTTCCCAAAGTAAGGAGCATCCCTGCCTTTATTTTACAGGTGAGAAAACTGAGGCATAAAAAGAAAAAGTGAGTTGTCCAAAGACAGTTTCTAGGCTGGAGATAAACTCCATCTGCCCCGCCATGAACTCAGGTGCAGTCACAGGCTACCAGCTCCCACTCACCTGCTGTGACTCCCTGGGTAGATATCCTTTCCCACCAGAGCTGAGTGGTCAGTGAAAGAGAAGACATTTCTTCAAAAGAAGTCATCCTTCACGCCATGCCACTTTTGATAGCAAAGAGAAGCCAGGATGTGAGTGCCTGTGGCTGGCATCTCAGGCTCAATCAATTCTTTTCATCTTATCATTGAGAAAAATATAAAAAGAAAGCGGGCACACAATAGGGATGCGTTAACGTAACCTTTCACAGCCTTTTGCCTGCCCCATCTTCCTCCACCCTCTCCTATTCTCTGTGTTCTTGGCATAATTCTTTCCCAGCAGCTCCCTTGAGCACCTTTCTGCTCATTACTTTACTCTACATGCCTAGATAAATCTCCAGATGATTCACTCCCTCCAAACCCACCTAATCTGATATGTCAGGGGATTCCTACAAAGAACAATCAAGCATTTGCCTGGAGGACTAGTGGACTAGATTTCTTCTGTTTTAATTTATAACATGAAAGAGGGAGCTTAATCTACACCAGACCCCTGGGAACCCCACTCAATAGACTGTGCACCAGGGAACTTTCCAAAGACTGCTTTGGAAGAGATCTTCCATCCTACTGGAATATTCTTTGATCAACTAACCAATGTCTAATGTCTATTTCATGTCTCAGTGGCTTCTTGTTGTTGACCTGGGTTGTCCTTTCATTCGGCTTATTGACCACTTTTTATGAGACAGGTTGTTATCAAAAGGCTATATGCACCTTCTTCTTATCAGAGGACAGAAGGAAGTATCTAGGAAGGGCATATACAACTCATCCATTTCTCTCACTTCTCAATATTGTGAGCAATTGCTCAGAGATATCCATAGAAGGTCTTGTTCCAGTGGTGTGGCCAGAACATCCTGCAAGAAAAAGTGAAAGAAAATCATTTCCTCCTCCTTAAATATGATCCAGTCTAGTCCCATCCTTCGACTTCGAAATTCACTGAAATTAGAAAATGGTGCTTTCGGTGGATAGCCCTTGGAGCTATAGATAGAACGAGTGTAGTCAGACCTGGGAAAGACACAAGGTAATCCTCCAAAGCAGTATTTCTTCAACTTGATCAGTGAATAAATGTCTTTTTATAGAAGAACAACTGTCGTGTAGCCCCATGTTGACTTCACTGTATTTTAATGTTTCTTAAATATATATAACTGTTAAACTAGGCATAAACTCCTTATGCATATTAGCCCTTAAGCAATACAGTCAAAATTAATTTGCAAATAAAACTAAAAAATTAATACTGGAATTATTACCATTAATTTAGTATGACATACGACAGCTTGGTAAAAATTAATTTTTGCTCAGAATGTGAGTGTGATTCCAAGCGCTATGGCATGTGTACTTGCTTTTGAGTTTGGTCTTCCTCTGCTGTCACCTGCTATGCAATGACTCCAACCCTTCAGTATTTCTCTTTATGACAATTCTAAGAAATCACCATTTCTTCAGTACACGTTGAAGTCCTCTGGTTTTCACTAGAGTGCAAGTGAATTCTACCTCACCCCTCTTCTCATTCGTGAAACATACTCCTTGGCCCTAACGCAAATGCAATTGGAGCATTGGAATCACATGGCAGTTGTCAGTTACGAGGTCTTCCAGATGCCCCAGAATATGTGCAAATGTGTTTTTAATATCATCGAAATGAAAATATGACATAGAAGACTTCTCATGAAAAACTTTTGACTCTCCAAGAATGTGCCTCTAGCCTCCCATGGAGGATCCGCTTGACAAATATGACCAGGGAACCACCCGAGCTCCTTCTGTCAGAGCCCGTAATGACGCGGGTCCTATACCACTGTCCAGACAGAGCTGGCCATGCTGCCATCACAGAGATGGGGGAGATGAGGAAAAAGGCACGGCTGCACAGACTCAGCCATCTCCAGAATCTTCCAGGTGGAAATCAGGCAGGAACTCAGTTCATTTGGAATATTTTGCACTTGCCACAAATGGCTGAGAGACTGTTATGATCTAACCCTGTGTAGGATGCTTTTATGGGATGTCATAAAAGAGAAAATACACACACACTGGCCAGCAAGAGAGCTGGGATGACATAATGGCCGTTTTCATCTATAATTTCAGTGATTATATAGATGATGAATAAAATCCAACTACAAGTGCTTTTTTATTATCTTCTCGATGGGGTAAGATCTGAAAGCTTGACCCCTGGAAAGTAATAGCCTCTTTTAGATGTATCCAGAGCTGGAATAAACCTGGGAATCTGGACTTTGACCTGAAACTCTTAAAGAGAATGCTGCTTATCACTCCCCTGGGGACAGAGAGAGTTTTACAATGAGATCATCTTACACTGGAGGAATAGTATAGATGACTCTTAAAAGTCAAAGGAATCTACCCCAAGATGGCTTCTACTGGGGGCAGCTGAGATATCAGATGGGCAGTGCTGAGCTGTTCACCAGGGGCCTCCTACCTTGACTAGGATAGAGGAGAAGGGCAGAGGTCAATCTGCTGATATTCCTGACAAGGAAGCAGGGCGTTCTATTTCTGTATTGAGGTCACTAGATAGAGCCAGACCTGAGTCATTCTTCCCAAAAGGTTTGAGCTCAGATCAAGTCCCTAAATGCCAGCAAACCAATTTCTGGGCAAACTACCCTAACCATACATCACATTAGCTGTCCTCTAGCCAGGGTGGCCAGAATCTGGATTCTTTCCAATAGAGTGAAATATCTGGGTAATACCCCTGATGGTCTAGCATCCCTGGGGGAAGTACTTGGGCATTTACACCTGTCGACTGTCAGGCATTTGTAGTTGGAACCAACATCACTTGTAATGCTACCTGATTGAACCAAGAAGATTTCTCCTAGTAACTTCTGCCTATCTCAAGACTCACCAACCATCCAGATAACTCGAGGCATTATTCCCTCTCAGTGGGTTCAGCTAATGTGTGCTGAAAGGGGAAGGCAGATCAAAGGGTAGAAGTGGGCAGTTGCGAGAAAGGGTTTGCAGGTCTCTCACACCTCTGATGGTGATACACGGGATCCATTAGAGAGATACCTCATCATCTGTAGCTGTCAAATCCAAACTGTCCTCTTTTAAGAGCCAATTTGTTTTCTTGCCAGATCAGTGCTCTTATCTGTAATTGTGTGGACCAGAAGCAACAGCCAATAACCAGTTAACATGCAATTCAATTTCAGAAAAGAAATGTCTTAATTCAAACATTTATTGTACAAGTGTGAAATGCCCTTAGTGAAATTAATGGAGGCTCAGAGACTATAACTTATAAATCAGTTTGCCTGTGTGGAGCAAAATGATAGAAGGAAATAATATAGCTTTTGGAACAGACAAATGCAGCTTTGCTCAGTCTTGATTTTTCACACTGGGTCTGCTGTCATTACTATACTCTGATGGTAATGGTTGTCAACATGCCTAGATCTTAGCCAGTATAATAGTTGGAACAACAGTGCAAGTTTCTAGTGCTCCCACTGGTCATAACTTCTGACCAGAATGATGCTCCTCTGCCTACTTATTACACCCTCCTATACTCTAGTCTTGGTCCCCAAACAGGTGTCTCCAGATGCCCATCAATCTATCATTAGACCCCATCCTCCATTTTTCATTTGAAATGGACACAAAGAAATATTTCTACTTTTTTTTTTTTTTTAGAAATATTTCTACTTTTTGAGACACCCTTGTGTTGTACAGAGGCTGTGCTCTGATTCACACTTTTGTGTATAGCCAAATCTTATCTGCCTACCATGGTCCAATACATTTGCTCGTGAAGCAAAATGTCACTGAAAGTGCTCAAAGCAAGTAGAATTTTCAGTTGAGAGCAGAGCATAGCTAGCTGTTCACTAAGCCTGTATACTCTTTTTCCTTGCCACATAGCTAGGCCATACCCTTTCCTTACTTTTCTGTTGGATGTGGCCGTGTGACTGAGCTCTAGCCAGTGGAATTTGAGCCTAAGTGAACACAAGTGAAGTGAAGATGGGCTTGAAGTCCTGACCCTAAAAAAAAATCTTTCACATACCATTAACTTGACACAGATTGATGATGACAGTTTTGGAAGCCAGAGTGTTGATGGAGTAGTAGGTGGAAGAAACCTGGGTCCTTGAATCACCATTTGGGGAAAAGATGTGCATCAATCCGGAACACCTATTTTATGCTTTATCTGAGAGAAAAGCAAACTCCTTCCATATTTGAGCCTTTATATCATTTGGGGTTTGTTTGTTGCAGTAGCAAGCGTAAAGGCCAATAATACAATGTGTTCTACTGAATATAATGGGAAAGAACAGTCATATTTCAAGGTTCCTAACAGTTTTAGGATGTTTTTCTCCCAAATGAGTGTTTTAAAAAGACGACAGCGTCTTCATTTGCTTTGAGATTCAAGTTCCTTGTCTGAGAAGAAAAAGAGAGAGAGAATTTTGGACTAAATCTTCATGAATCCATATTGTGCTACTATTTTTTTGCTCCCACAGTCCTCTTTTTTTTTTTTCCTTTGAGAAATAAAATGGAAAACATAGGACCATACAATGAGAAATCTCCTTTTTCCAAGTAGGATGGAGAAAAGTAAGGAGGCCAAGTCAATGTAAAAACAAATAAATACAAAATCTATTAGAATTAAACCAACTAGTTACACCTGGCTTTAACATTGCTTTGGAGCTTTTTATTGCTGCATAGAAGTATGTAAACAACGGTATATTATGAAGAGAGGGAAGGGTAGAGGGAAACATGGAGGAAGGAAGGGAGGAGGGCAGATACAGTGCTGAAACTCAAGTAGGAAACAAAGCAACATTTAGCATTCATTCCATGGCTCTCTAGCCAGTCATCTCAGATAGAACGTGACCCCACCTGTTAACGAAAAGAGCTATTGTTTGGTTCCTGCTTGCTCAACTCTTGCTCCTCCAACAGACGAATCTCACATGTACGTGGACACATACTCCCACGCAAGCACACGTCCAAAAGCAGGTCATAATATCCTTCAGCATTAACTCCAAGAATTGCTACACTGTTAAATTCTGTCTTCCAAACAAACTTAACCTTCATGTGTAAGTGATTTGGCATTACATCTCTTCCTATGAAGGAAAAAAAAAATTCCACAATGCACAGCTTCTAATTAGTAATCCCCAGTACTGAGATGTAAATTACATTAAGTGTTTAAAATATTTCCGGACACATCTTAATCCAATAATCCTTTCTTGACTCAAGAAGGGTCTTAAAAAATCGACGGCCATTTATCAACCCAAGAGAGCTAAGACCCACAATTCAACAACACACTGTTTTCATGAGAGGCTCCCCTGGTTGGCATGATACTGCAAAGCACTGTGGAATGCCAAACACCCAGCTCTTTGGATTAAAAGCACAGTAATTCCGTGAAGTTTTTTGTCCTGAGTTGAGAGAATGGTTGTGTAGTGACTCACATTTCTTCAGACTTATCAGAGTAGCATTATGTCAAATATTTCATAGAATGATCTTTTCTCTGTCTCTCTCATGAGAAAAGGGAAAATTTAAGGTGGTTTGTGGATCTTCCCTTCAAACTTTCATAGCTAAAATTTAGTTTTAATCTGTAACGTTAAAAAGATTTTAAAAAAAAACGAACTGAACTTTATGGAGAAATGATCTGCCTCAATCTTGTCCAAAGTTAAAAGGGTTTCAGTAACAAGAAGGGTCCTCTTACTTGGTCCATTCAACACTGAGCATGATCAAGATTCCAACCACACTTCTAGGCATAGCAAGTGGAGAATGAAGATGTAGTAGGATTCACCCATGCCTTCTCTCTCAAATGTCACTGCTTTTTACCCAGCACTGACATAAGGATAAGAAGGACTGCAGCTCCCAGGAGCTCTGAGCTTGATCGTCAATGGCCCATGAGCATTCTCTCTTGAAATGTTTAATCAGACACAGAAGAACAAGTCTGACCTCAGAGTGGAAGGCTCCAAGGCCATGTTCTGGACTCAAACTGAATAGAATTGAGTATGAAAATCACTTAGGACATACAATTCACATTTCTTCCCATTTGCCTATTTGTTTAGTCCCTCGTTTCATTCCACAAAGGATTGAAACAGACCCTAGGGTAGGGAAGGGGAGAAACCATCAATGTAAAGTTATAAAATAAAAATAAAATATCAGACTGAAAGAAAAAGGCAGTACAAATATGTTAGCCATAACATAGATGCCGTGACAGACAGTCATGTTTGGTCCTGGCCAAAAGAAAATATAACCAGGAATGTTCTTCAAGCTTTTGGTCTGACTGAGGTTCTCGAAATTTTAGAAGATGAAGAAAAATGTAAAAATAATTTTAAAATAATTTGTAATCCTATTACAAAGAGGTTTAGAGCTGTTAATATTTTGGTGTGCTTCCTCCTAGTTTTTTCTCTTTCTCTCTCTAGATATACATGGATAAATTATATCATGTGCATTCTCCCATGTCATTAACTACTTTATGCAAACATGATTTGTAATGGTCTTAAAATGTTACATCATATTCCAGACTCCTTATTATTAGACATTTTGATTGCTTCTAATAATTTGCTACAATAAACTCATGATCAAGACACTTATACATAATCTTTTCAGACATTTCTCATAATTTTACAAGGATATATTTTTATGAGTAGAGTTACCAGGACCAATGGTAGAAACTTCTCTGTGGTTCCTGATAACTATTGTCAAGTCACTTTCTAGAACATCTGTAGCCATTTTCATTTTAACAGCAATTGACAAGAGCAATTTCTCAACATTCTTTTAAAAAATATTATTTTAAAAAATTTTATTAATTTGATAGGTGGAAAATAGTATTTCATTATTTTTTCTTTTCTTTGACTTCTAATGAAATGGAATACTTCTCTTCTTATATTCACTAAGCATACGTTGTCTTTTTTGGAGGATAGCCTATTTATGTGCTTGGCCAGTTTGTATTTAATTTTTAATATGTTTTTATTGGTTTCTATTTTTCTGTTTTTTAATATAAGCTTTCACATATTTTATTGTAGTTATTTATATTTATATTCTTGCTATGCTTTGAGTGGATGCTTTTATTCTTTATATTTTCTAAATATTTATAGTAGAAAAGTAATTGAATATCATATATGTGCTTTGTTACCTACCACTTGATCCAATGCTGTTATTCTAATTCTAAAGTATTTTGAAAATTATGAATATTAAGTTTCTTCCTTTTGAATAATTTTATTTCTGTTTCATATGAAAGCATCTTCCCTCTCAACTCCTGCCAATTTTAATGAGCTTGATATTTGTAATTAGCAAGATATATTTTTCATATTAAGAAAGAACACTGTCCTACTTCACTATGATTTTCTTTTTCAATACTGGATACTAAAATTTATCAGATGTGATTGATATGATCATGTGGCCTTCCACGTTTTGACTTTTTGAGAGAGAGTTTTTTTTTTAATAAACTTGGATTCTTTTATTCAGGAATTCACTCTTCTATGTCAATATGGTTTTTTTAAACCATACTGTTTAACTTCATTTATTGGTCTATTTAGTTTACTGCTTATTTATTAGTGTTTTATTTTGAATTTTTTATATCCACATTCATAAATTCAAAATAAAATTCCATAGTATTATTATATACATTATAGGTAAGATTTTTGATATCACTTTTATATTAAATGAATTAGACATATTCATTAATTTATTAAATTTATTTAGCTTATTATTTCATTATTTAGTTTATTATTTACTTTATTAAATGTATTACATATGTTCAATATTTTTCTCTGCTCTTATACTTTTTACAGTTCATATTATTTTTAGCATTTAAAAGAATTTAGTGGAAATATCTGTCCCTAAAACTTTTATCTAATAGAATAATTGCTTAATAATCCTTTGAAATACTTGCCATATGATTTCATCCATAAAATATTTCCATTTTTGCTTGAATCAACTTTGATAATTTGTAAGTTCCCTAGACATTTACCACTGTATTGTGTTTTTCAAAGTAGCATGAAGTTTCACTTACAACATTTTCATTAAAATTATTTTAATAATACATAGTACATATACAGCATTACATATCTTTTCATTCATTCTAAATGTGATGAATTTTTTTCTTTATTTTCTGATTAAAATTTACTCATATTTTTTCTTTCTCTAATTTATTTATTTCCATTGTTTTCTTTACTATTTTATTCCTCCTGCTTTCCTTCAGTTTTCTAGCTAGTTCACAAAAATGATTATATATTTTTCATAACTAAGTCATATTAGACAATGAATTTACTTCTAATTAGAAATTTGGCCATATCCTTTAAGTTTTGGTAAACAGTTTTCATTGTCATCGTTTTGTAAATAGACTGCAGTTGTAATTTTTATTTCTTTTTTGATATACTCATCCAAGGATGATTTGCCATGCTTTTGTGAACCACCTTCCCCCTAAATACACATACAGCACTCTTTGGTCTTCATTAATATGACCTGAACTTTAAAAATATTTTTCAAGAATATTTTCAGAGAGATATTCAAGATGGCAGAGGAGTAGGTGGACGTGGAGTTCATCTCTCTCCACAGATGCATAAGGAATACATTTATAGATGCAACAGTTCTCACAGAACACTGGCTAAAAACTAGCAGAAGACCTTGGACACCAGAAAGGACTATAAAGATCCCTTCATAACTGGGCTACCCCTCCAAAAGCAGAGGCAGCCAGAGGACGTGTGTGCACCAGTCCACATGGGGAAGGAGTAGGGATGGAGCCCAGCACCACCTCCTGGTTCTCCCTCCAGGGAAACCAGGAAAACAAGAAGTAGCAAGAGCTTGAGAAACGCCTGGCTTTGAATTGGAGACTATTCACCTGCCTATTGCTTCATTCCTAGAAATTTCATCACAACTAAGTAAGAAAAAAAAATACCTGAAAGAAAGAAAACAAAGAAAAATTGCCCCAGAATTCCTAAAGAACAGGTCTTAGTGCTCTGGTGAGGTGTCAGGCCTGAGCCTCTGAGGTGGGAGAGCCGAGCTCAGGACATTGGTCCACCAGAGACCTCCTGGCTCCATGTAATATCAAACAGCGAAACCTCTCCCAGAGATCTTCATCTCAATGCTAAGACCCAATTCCACTCAATGATCAGCAAGCTCCCATGCTGGACACCCTATGCTAAACAACTAGCAAGACAGGAACACAACCCCACCCATTAGCAGAGAGACTGCCTAAAATCAGGACACCCCAAAACACACCACTGGACATGGTCCTGCCCACCAGAATGACAAGATACAGCCTCATCCACAAGAACCCAGGCACCAGTCCCCCCAAACCAGGAAGCCTACACAACCCACTGAACCAAGCTTACCCACTGGGGGCAGACACCAAAAATAATGGGAAGTACGAACCTACAGCCTGCGAAATGGAGACCCCAAACACAGTAAGTTAAGCAAAGTGAGAAGACAGAGAAATACACAGCAGATGAAGGAGCAAGGTAAAAACCCACCAGACCAAACAAATGAAGAGGAAATAGGCAGTCTACCTGAAAAAGAATTCCGAGTAATGATAGTAAAGGTGATCCAAAATCTTGGAAATAGAATGGAGAAAATACAAGAAACGTTTAACAAGGACCTAGAAGAACTAAAGAGCAAACAAACAATGATGAACAACACAATAAATGAAATTAAAAATTCTCTAGAAGGAATCAATAGCAGAATAACTGAGGCAGAAGAACGGATAAGTGACCTGGAAGATAAAATAGTGGAAATAACTACCGTAGAGCAGAATAAAGAAAAAAGAATGAAAAGAATTGAGGACAGTCTCAGAGACCTCTGGGACAACATTAAACACACCAACATTCGAATTATACGGGTCCCAGAAGAAGAAGAGAAAAAGAAAGGGACTGAGAAAATATTTGAAGAGATTATAGTTGAAAAATTCCCTAACATGGGTAAGGAAATAGTCAGTCAAGTCCAGGAAGTGCAGAGAGTCCCATACAGGATAAATCCAAGGAGAAACACGCCGCAAAGACACACATTAATCAAACTATCAAAAATTAAATACAAAGAAAAAATATTAAAAGCGGCAAGGGAAAAGCAGCAAATAACATACAAGGGAATCCCCATACGTTTAACAGCTGATCTTCTAGCAGAAACTCTGCAAGCCAGAAGGCAGTGGCAGGACATATTTAACGTGATGAAAGGGAAAAACCTACAACCAAGATTACTCTACCCAGGAAGGATATCATTCAGATTCGACGGAGAAATCAAAACCTTTACAGACAAGCAAAAGCTAAGAGGATTCAGCACCACCAAATCACCTGTGCAACAAATGCTAAAGGAACTTCTCTAGGCAGGAAACACAAGAGAAGAAAAAGATTTTCAATAACAAACCCAAAACAATTAAGAAAATGGTAATAGGAACATATCAATAACTGCCTTAAATGTAAGTGGATTAAACACTCCAACCAAAAGACATAGACTGGCTGAATGGATACAAAAACAAGACCCATACATATGCTGTCTACCAGAGATCCATTTCAGACCTAGGGACACATACAGACTGAAAGTGAGGGGATGGAAAAAGATATTCCATGCAAATGGAAATCAAAAGAAAGCTGGAGTAGCAATTCTCATGTCACACAAAATAGACTTTAAAATAAAGACTTTACAAGAGACAAAGAAGGACACTACATAATGATCAAGGGATCAATCCAAGAAGAAGATATAACAATTGTAAATATCTATGCACCCAATATAGGAGCACCTCAGTACAGAAGGCAAATGCTAACAGCCTTCTGTTAGGGGAAGGGGAAATCGACAGTAACACAATCATAGTAGGGGACTTTAACACCCCACTTTCACCAACGGACAGATCATCCAAAATGAAAATAAATAAGGAAACACAAGCTTTAAATGATACATTAAACAACATGGACTTTATTGATATTTAAAGGACATTCCATCCAAAAACAACAGAATACACTTTATTCTCAAGTGCTCATGGAACATTCTCCAGGACAGAACATATTTTGAGTCACAAATCAAGCCTTGGAAAATTTAAGAAAATTGAAATCATATCAAGTATCTTTTCCAACAACAACACTATGAGGCTAGATATCAATTACAGGAAAAAAATCTGTAAAAAATACAAACGCTTGGAGGCTACGCAATACACTACTAAATCACCAAGAGATCACTGAAGAAATCAAAGAGGAAATTTAAAAATACCTGGAAACAAATGACAATGAAAACACGATGATCCAAAACCTTTGAGATGCAGCAAAAGCAGCTCTAAGAGGGAAGTTTTTAACAATGCAATCCTACTTCAAGACACAAGAAACATCTCAAATAAACAACCTAATCTTACACCTAAAGCAGTTAGAGAAAGAAGAACAAAAAACACCAAAGTTAGTAGAAGGAAAGAAATCATAAAGATCCGATCAGAAATAAATGAAAAATGAAGGAAATGATTGCAAAGATCAATAAAACTAAAAGCTGGTTCTTTGAGAAGAAAAACAAAATTGATAAACCATTAGCCAGACTCATCAAAGAAAAAAAGGGAGAAGACTCAAATCAATAGAATTAGAAATGAAAAAGGAGACGTAACGGCTGACACTACAGAAATACAAAGGATCATAAGAGATAACTACAAGCAACTATATGCCAATAAAATGGACAACCTGGAAGAAATGGACACATTCTTAGAAAAGCACAACATTCTGAGATTGAACCAGGATGAAAGAGAAAATATAAACAGACCAACCAGAGGCACTGAAATTGAAACTAAGATTAAAAATCTTCCAACAAACAAAGCCCAGGACCAGATGGCTTCATGGGTGAATTCTATCAAGCATGTAGAGAAGAACTAACACCTATTCTTCTCAAACTCTTCCAAAATATAGCAGAGGGAGGAAAACCCCCAAACTCATTCTATGAGGGCACCATCACCCTAATACCAAAACCAGACAAAGATGTCACAAAAAAGGAAAACTACAGGCCAATATCACTGATGAACATAGATGCAAAAATCCTGAATAAAATACTAGCAAACAGAATCCAGCAGCACATTAAAGGGATCATACACCACGATCAAGTGGGGTTTATCCCAGGAATGCAAGGATTCTTCAATATACCCAAGTAAATCAATGTGATACATCATATTAACAAACTGAAGGATAAAAAACAAATGATCATCTCCATAGATGCAGAAAAAGCTTTCAACAAACTTCAACACCCATTTTTGATAAAAACCCTCCAGCAAATAAGCATAGCTGGAACTTACCTCAACATAATAAAGGCCATATATGAAAAACCCACAGCCAGCATCATTCTCAGTGGTGAAAAACTAAACCATTTCCATTAAGATCAGGAACAAGACAAGGTTGCCCACTCTCAACACTATCATTCAACACAGTTTTGGAAGTTTTAGCCACAACAATTAGAGAAGATAAAGAAATAAAAAGAATCCAAATCAGAAAAGAAGAAGTGAAGGTGTCGCTGTTTGCAGATGACATGATACTATATATAGAGAATCCTAAAGATGCTATCAGAAAACTACTGGAGATAATCAATGAATTTGGTAAAGTAGCAGGATACAAAATTAATGCACAGAAATCTCTTGCATTCCTATACACTAATGATGAAAAATCTGAAAGAGAAATTAAGGAGACACTCCCATTTACCATTGCAACAAAAAGAATAAAATACCTAGGAATAAACCTACCTAAGGAAACAAAAGACCTGTAGGCAGAAAACTATAAGACACTGATGAAAGAAATTAAAATGATACAAACAGATGGAGAGATATAGCATGTTCTTGGATTGGAAGAATCAACATTGTGAAAATGACTCTACTACCCAAAGCAATCTACAGATTCAGTGCAATCCCTATCAAACTACCAGTGGCATTTTTCACAGAACTAGAACAAAAAAATTCACTATTTGTATGGAAACACAAAAGACCCCGAATAGCCAAAGCAGTCTTGAGAAAGAAAAATGGAGCTGGAGGA
The DNA here is from genome assembly GCF_951394435.1 of Stenella coeruleoalba. Lineage (NCBI taxonomy): Eukaryota > Metazoa > Chordata > Mammalia > Artiodactyla > Delphinidae > Stenella > Stenella coeruleoalba. Next base: position 97,361,071 of record NC_137154.1, on the reverse strand, counting down.
ATCAGGCTCCCTGACTTCAGACTATACTACAAAGCTACAGTAATCAAGACAGTATGGTACTGGCACTAAAACAGAAATATAGATCAATGGAGCTGGTTAGAAAGCCCAGAGATAAACCCACGCACATATGGTCACCTTACCTTTGATAAAGGAGGCAAGAACATACCATGGAGAAAAAACAGCCTCTTCTATAAGTGGTACTGGGAAAACTGGACAGATACATGTAAAAGAATGAAATTAGAACACTCCCTAACACCACACACAAAAATAAACTCAAAATTGATTAAAGACCTAAATGTAAGGCCAGAAACTATCAAACTCTTAGAGGAAAACATAGGCAGAACACTCGATGACATAAATCACAGCAAGATCCTTTTTGACCCATCTCCTAGAGAAATGGAAATAAAAACAAAAATAAACAAATGGGACCTGATGAAACTTAAAGTCTTTTGCACAGCAAAGGAAACCATAAATAAGACGAAAAGACAACCCTCAGAATGGGAGAAAATATTTGCAAATGAAGCAACTGACAAGGGATTAATCCCCAAAATATACAAGCAGCTCATGCAGCTCAATATCAAAAAAAACAACCCAATCCAAAAAGGGGCAGAAGACCTAAATAGACATTTCTCCAAAGAAGATATACAGATGGCCAACAAACACATGAAAGGATACTCAACATCCCTAATTGTTAGGGAAATGCAAATCAAAACTACAATGAGGTATCACCTCACACAGGTCAGAATGGCCATCCTCAAAAAGTCTACAAGCAGTAAATGCTGGAGAGGGTGTGGAGAAGAGGGAACCCTCTTGCACTGTTGGTGGGAATGTAAATTGATACAGCCACTATGTAGAACAGTATGGAGGTTCCTCAAAAAACTAAAAATAGAACTACCATACGACCCAGCAATCCTACTACTGGGCATAAACCCTGAGAAAACCATAATTCAAAAAAAATCATGTACCACAATGTTCATTTCAGCTCTGTTTACAGTAGCCAGGACATGGAAGCAACCTACGTGTCCATCGACAGATGAATGGATAAAGAAGATATGGCACATATATACAATGGAATATTACTCAGCCATAAAAAAAACGAAATTGGGTTATTTGTAGTGAGTTGGGTGGACCTAGAGTCTGTCATACAGAGTGAAGTAAGTCAGAAGAGAAAAACAAATATCGTATGCTAACACATATATATGCAATCTAAAAAAAAAAATGTTCTGAAGAACCTAGGGGCAGGGAAGGAATATAGGCGCAGATGTAGAGAATGGACTTGAGGACACAGGGAGGGGGAAGGGTAAGCTGGGTTGAAATGAGAGAGTGGCATGGACATACATACACTACCAAATATAAAATAGATAGCTAGTGGGAAGCAGCCGCATAGCACAGGGAGGTCAGCTCAGTGCTTTGTGACCACCTACAGGGGTGGATAGGGATGGTGGGAGGGAGGGAGACGCAAGAGGGAGGAGATATGGGGATGTATGTATATGTATAGCTGATTCACTTCGTTATACAGCAGAAACTAACACACCATTGTAAAGCACTTATACTCCAATATAGATGTTAAAAAAAAGAAAAGAATATTTTCAAGGATAATTCTTGACTTCTGCCCTCTATTTTATAACCAAATATATTACTAATGATATCATTAAACCCTGTGTTCTACTGTCTAAAGATGTAAACAATAGTGGATTACTTAAAAGAACTATTCTTGATCCCATGATATTTTAAAAATTAACAGTTCTAATATAACCTTTGTCTCAGTGCTCTTTGGTTCTGTGAAATAAACCATCAGATTCATAGCATTGAAGTAGTCTGTCCAGGAAACAAGGTTGAAATAATGTCCTATAGAGATTCTAACTGTAGGCAGCAATGGCTATTACATTGGCATCATATTTACAAATACAGTATAATTTTACCACATTTGACACACTTTCCCTTTCATCAAGTTAACTCCAACTTTTCCTTCAAAACTCAGGAAAAAAAAAAAAGAAAAAACCTCAGCTAAAGTTTCTCCTTCTCCATAAAGCCATCCTTAATTTCCAGGTTTCTTGAATGTCCCCTCAAGACTTCCCAGAACATCCTATATACATTACTATCCCAGTTTGTGTCCTGCTGGTTTTCTATGACTGCTTCTTTACTAAGCATTTTAGGGGCAATGCCTAGCCCAGTGCCTGACAATTTATAGATGGTTAATGAAAGTTTTGTTAAATGAGTTAAGTTAATAAAAGGAAGACTTGATCGATTAATCAAGCAAGTATTTCGAGTGGACAGGAACCATTATCTATTTGTCCCTCTCTTTTGATTGGCTCTTCAGTCTTAGTGTTGCTAAGAGAAAAAGTTGGCATGAGACCTCCCTGTGAACTCAGAAAGGAGAGCTGGGCTCGAGGAGAGTAGTCACTTACTAAATTAGTAGATGTGTCACTCTTCGCTCTGGGGACAATGGCCATAGTCCATTGTGAGATTGCTGGGAACTTTGTAACTGCCCCCATATTGGTTTGCCCTTTTCCATTATTTCCCCAGTTTTCAGCAACACGCTCATCTGAGAACAGTCTCTTCACGCTTCAAGACTAGGTTCATGCTCCAGCTCCTTGCCAGTCTTCCCTGACCACTGCCGTGGGAGTGACTCTCTCCATCTCTGACCTTTTTCCCCACATAATGACCCTACCAGATGCTTGGCTTCTAACATTTAACTGCTTTCTAGTATATTTTTCCTCATTAACAGAGTTTGAGAGCTTTGCGGATGGATGGAGATCTATTTTTTCATCCCCCATAGTTTCTAGCAAGACATCTTGCACATTGTATGTACAGAGTAAGCACGTTAATGCATGGGTGTATATACATGGGCATGTGAGTGTGTGTGTATAGAATTACACACCACGCAAATACCCATTTCAAAACCTTCCTCCCAAAACAAAATCAGAAGAAAGGGGATGTGGGGAACTTTTGTGCAGGAAAAGTCAAAAATTTCCCCAAACACTTTCAACCTCATTTCCATCTACTCTGCCCTAAAATCCAGAAACAATGTTCTGAAAACTTTACCTCTTCTTTTTCAGGAAAGATAAACGCAATCAGTTATTATTTACCAAAATATTTCTGTGCTTCCTCACAGAACGTTTCTGGTACCTGAGGAAAGCTTAAAACACTCCCCAAATCATCAATAGTTAAGAGAAACCCTCTGAGCATTTAACCCACCTACTTCCCCCACATATATTTATACATGCAAGTCATTGTCTGGAACCAAGAAGTACATACATAAACCCAGGCACACGTGTGCCCACACCCGTGCACACATACGTGCACGTTCCTCTTACTGACTTGGGAGAACCCTCCCTGACAGAGTAAGGATGGATCCTGAGAGCTCTTGGAGCACAGTAAGTTTCTAGCACCAGCTGCCATCAAGCACTGGTCCAGACAGGCAGAAGGACCATGTGGCTGAATTTCAGGGTAATTAAGAATGTAAATGGAAGCCCTGAGTGCCACTGGGCACTTAGCAGCATGTGCAAAATTCTCCCAGCAGGTACCCAGGTGGGCACGAGGCCAACAGTCTTTTCACCCCCTGCCACTTTTGGCAAGTGAGGCTGAGCCTGCTCTGGGGAACATAAATGGAAGAGCAGTGGTGGCAGGGAAGATTCTCATTAGGCAGCCAACACATTTTGCTCTCCTTGCTGTAGTATCAGTTGCGTGCTGTTCTCCCCTTAATCCGTCAGCTCTCCTTAAGTCTGTTGGGGTAGTTCCCTCTATTCCTGGCTAGATTATCTGCACAAACAGTTGAGAGGGAGACGTGGTCAGCAGCAATTGCCCTCTGACTTCTCATTAACTGATCTAAGCCTGCTGCCATGGCAGGCAGCTGGTTATTCCAGGTAGGGCGTTTCCCCCAGGTCTCCTTTACCTTTTATCACTTCTGTCCCTCAATTTCTTTTTTTTTAAAAAAAATTTTAGTAGAGTATTGTTGATTTACAATGTTGTGTTAGTTTCTGCTGTACAGCAAAGTGTATCAGTTATACATATACATACATCCACTCTTTTTTAGATTCTTTTCCCATTTAGGTCATTACAGAGTATTGAGTAGAGTTCCCTGTGCTATACAGTAGGTCCTTATTAGTTATCTATTTTATATATAGGAGTGTGAGTTTGTCAATCCCACTTTCCCAATCTATCCCTTCCCCACCCCCTGCTTTTCCCCTTGGTAACTGTAAGTTTGTTTTCTACATCTGTGACTCTATTTCTGTTTTGTAAATAAGTTCATTTGTACCATTTTTTTAGATTCCACATATAAGCAATATCATATGATGTTTGTCTTTCTCTCTCTGACTTACTTCACTCAGTATGACAATCTCTGGCTCCATCCATGTTGCTGCAAATGGCATTATTTCGTTCTTTTTTATGGCTGAGTAATATTCCATTGTATGTATGTACCACACCTTCTTTATCCATTCCTCTGTCAATGGACATGGAAGCAACCTAAATGTCCCTCAATTTATGATTGGGCTCCATGGTCACAGGACCCTTCCCCGGCATCAGAGAACAGCAAAACTTGGGAGCCAATGATCTTACCTCTTCTTCATGTCCCTTGCTTCTCATCTTAACTCAGAAACACCTTCAATAAGAATTAATAAATATGTCATTGATGGTAGAATTTTAGGTCTTGTGATCACTGGACAAGAGAACATATTTTACAAGGCAGTCTTCCTGGAGCTACTTGATTATTTGTTGGGCTTGCTCTGATATTTTTATCTCTTTTCCCAGCCCCACCTCCTTAGAATGGCCTTGGTCCTCAGTTTCCCCAAAATATACCAATAGGTATGAGGCTGCTCTAAATTCTGTGCTTATATAGGTAAGTGATGGCTAAGATACTCTCCTCTTCTTATTCTTCAGAAAGAACATTCTAAGAGAGCCTGAAAGAGTCAAGATTGTGACCACAGCAGAAGAGACCTTTTGGTATCAGGCTTCTGTCTACCTTTTCAGCTTCAGTCTCAGGTTCACATATTACACTTCAGCCATGCCAACCAAATTCCTTATAATTCACTGCCTCTATGGCTTTCTACCTGCTATTCCTATCACCCAGAATGGCCTTTGCCCAGACTCTCCCTATTTACATGTCTTCATCTCAGAGCTTCCATGGCACCCTATGCACAATTTTCCTATAGCACCAAACTTTAAGAACACAAGGACAATCAGCTGGTCATTTAGTGTTTTAAGACTCCCCTTTGGGAGAGAGTATGAAAGGACAATTTTATAGAAACCAGGAAGGAAATGGGAAGTGGCAAGAAATGGGTGGGTGCTAGCACTTTGTTGTCTACTCTATCAATTAGAATGATATTGACAGAAAATGGAAAAAAATTGATAATGGCTTATACAAAGTATTTTATTTCTGTCTCATAAAGAAATCACCCCAGGCTGGCAGTCCAGGGATAATATGGTAATTCTGTTCCAACAACACTCCCAGGCTCCTTTCAGTTCATTGTTATATGCTTGCCCTCATATACTATGGTCCAAGATGGCAGCATCCTTACTCTAGGATGCAGAAGGAGAAAGGGCAGAGAAGAATTGAGGGAGGGATATGGACTAGTCACCTCTGTGAAAAATCTCTAGAAGCTGCCTCACATTTTGACTTACATCATAATGTCCAGTCACCTGTGCATAAGGGAATTGGTAAAGGTAGTCATTGTTCTGGGAGAGCATATACTCAGCTAAAATCCTATTACAATGAAAGAAGGAAAGAATGGGTATCAGTACAACTACTACAGTATTATCCTAGTTTTAAGGCAACCTCACTAGCCAATTGAATCTGATTATGCTAGAATATTTCCTTTAAAACCACACACATATACCCCTCCTATTCATTATACTGGAAGTCCTAGCTAGTGCAATATGACAAGAAAAAGAAATGAGGTATTTAAAAAATAAAACACACATACATTTGCCTAACCAATCATCAAACATTTATTTACAGAACTGCACTATTTTTATGAGAATTGTAGAAGTCTAAGACAGAGTCCTTTTATGCACATAATTGAAGCTAATTTTTTGATGAAAACTGTGCCTAAGGATCTATAGCTAGTCAAAAGAAGAGTTTAAAAATATTACAAGGCCAGCTTTTCAATACATTTCTCTCCAGAAGTGCAGACTTGCACATCCATCTGCCTACAGAAACAGAACAGAATTCTGCCTACAGAATGGATCCTTCTGGATTCCTATAGATACTCATGTGCAACACTAAACTAACTTATTGTCTCCCATGACCACTTCTCTAGAACTCCCTATCTACAACTATTGGAATCACTATCCATCCAGTTGTCCAAGTTAGAGATCTAGACTTCATCACTCATCTGGACTTCACCTTGACCTCCTAAAATTAATAAACTACTACGTTCCATCCATTCTATCTCCTTCCTCACATTTCCACCAACACTGTCATTACATCACTCCAAGCAACCATCATACATAACTTGATTATCATTGCTTCTCTGATCTTGTTTTCTAGGACTGGCACAATTTTACAGGAACAATAGAACTATAATGTGATGGTTGCTTTATTAGAAGTAAGACCAAAGTACGTAGAGTAGGGAAAAATTACTTCTAGCTTTGATGGGCATAGGCTTTTGAGAAGTACTTTGAGAAGGAGATAAAATATTTTCAAAGATAAATATTGTCTAGAAAAGGACACTAAGCAGAAGAAACTGCATAAGTAAAAGTATGGTGTTATCCAAAATCAGAGTAGTGTAGACTGAATAGTATATTCTGTAGACTGTGTGTTAGTTTCCTAGGGCTGCTATAACAAAGTACCACAGGGACTTGGTGGCTTAAACAATAGAAGTATATTTTCTCACAATTCTGGAAGCTAGAAATCCAAGATCAAGGTGTTAATAGAGTTGATTTCTTATGAGACTTTTCTGTTTGGCTTGTAGATGGTTGTCTTTTCTCTGTGTCTTCACAAGGTCTTTCTTCTCTCTGTGTGCATGTGTGTTGTAATTTCCTCTCTCTCTTTTTTTTTTCATAAGCAGTGAAGCCAATTTTTTTTTCCATCTTGGGAGATATGGCCCATTTATTTATTTGTTTTATTTTTTATGGTGTACAACATGATGATTTAATATACATTGTGAAATTATTACCACAATCAAGTTAATTAACACATCCATAACCTCACAAGGTTACCTTTGTGTGTGTGGGGGGGTGTAGTGAGGACACTTAAGATCTACCCTCTTAGCAATTTTCAGTATATAATAGAGTATTATTAACTATAGTCACCATGTTGGAAATGTGTACCCTTTGACTAACATCTTCCCCACCCCTGAGCCCCTGGAAACCAGTATTCTACCCTCTGATTCTATGGGTTCGACTTTTTTAGATTCCACATGTAAGTGAAATTATACAATATTTGCTTTTCTGTGTCTGGCTTACTTCACTTAGCGTAATGTCCTCCAGGTTCATTCACGTTGTTGCAAATGGCATGATTTCTTCCTATTTATGGCTGAATAATATTCAACTGTATGTATATACCACATATTCTTTACTGATGCATCCATTGACAAGTTGTTTCTGTATCTTGGCTATTGTGAATAATGCTGCAGTGAATGTAGAAATGCAGATATCTGTTTGAAATACTGATTTCATTTTCTCTGGATATATACACAGAAGTGGGATTGATGGACCATATAGTAGTTCTATTTTTTATTTTTTTGAGAAGCCTCCATACTATTTTCCATAGTGGTTGTAACAACTTACATTCCTACCAACAGTATACAGGGGTCCCCTTTTCTCCACACCCTTGCAAGCATTTGTTATCTCTTGTCTTTTTCGTTAATAGCTATCCTAGTAGGTATGAAGTGATATCTCACTGTGGTTTTGATTTGAATTTCCCTAGTGGTTAGTGATGTTGAGCAACTTTTCTTATACCTGTTGGTCACTGGATGTCTTCTTTGGAAAAATGTCTATTCAGGTCCTTTGCCCAACTTTTAATCATGTTACTTTATTTTAATTTAGTTTGCTAGTGAGTTGTATGAGTTCCTTATATATTTTGGATATTTACCCCTTATCAGATATACAGTTTGAAAACATTCTTTCCCATTTATAGATTGCCTTTTCATTTTGTTGACTGTTTGCTGTAACAGAAGCTTTGTAGTCCCACTCATTTATTTTGTTGTTGTTGCTTGTGCTTTTTGTATCATAGCCCAAAAATCATTGCCAAGACAAATGTTAAGGAGGTTTTTCACCATGTTTTGTTCTGTGAGGTTTCAGGTCTTACATTTAAGTCCTTAATCCATTTTGAGCTTGTTTTATAGTATAAAATAGGGTCCAGTTTCATTATTTTGCATGTGTCCCAAAAGCATTTATTGAAGAGACTTTTCTTTCCCCATTGTATAATCTTGATGCCCTCATTAAAGATAAGTTGACCATACATGCGTGGGTTTATTTCTGGACTCTATTCTGTTTCACTGGTCTGTGTGTCTGTTCTTATGCCAGTACCTTACTGCTTTAATTACTATAATTTTGTAATGTAGATTGAAATCAGGAAGTGTGATGCCTCCAGCTTTGTTCAGCTTTCTCAGTATTGCTTTGGCTATTCAAGTCTTTTGTGGTTCCATAAGAATCTTAGGGTTATTTTTTCTATTTCTGTGAAAAATGTGATGGGATTTTTGATAGGGATTACATTGAATCTGTAGATCACTTTGGGTAGTATGGACATTTTAACAATATTAATTATTTCAGTCCATGAACACAGGATGTCTTTCCATTTGTTTGTATCTTTTTCATTTTCTTTCATCATTGCCTTATAATTTTCAGTGTACAACTCTTTCACCTCCTTGGTTAAATTTATTCCTAAGTATTGTATTAAGTATTTTATTATTTATGATGCTATTGTAAATGGAATTGTTTCCTTAGTTTCTCTTTTGGATAATTTATTGTTAGGGTACCTAATCTCTTTTATAAGGACACCAGTCTATTCGGTTAAGGCCCTTATTTTTAACTTAATTACCTCTCTTAAAGACCTTATCTCCAAATACTGTCACATTCTGGGGGTTAGGATTTCAACATGAATTTTGGGGGGACAAAATTATCCCATAACAGGCTGTTATACTTCAGAGTCTTGGAGGAACTAGGCTAGAAAGGCAGGTAGGAGTCAGATTCTTAAAGAACTTTGAAGTAAGGAATATGGACATTTTCCTGAACTAATAAACAACACAAAAGAGTTTTAAGCAAGGGTGTGCATCGATCATATGTGCATCTAAGATAACTGACAGTATGAGGTCAGTAGCCCAGACAAAGGAAAACCTGCAGATATTAAGGTCAGTCAGGAGTCTATTGTAGTGAGGTGAGGTAAAGATGATGAAGGTCAGAGTGAAAACACTGCCAATGGGGAGTGGAAAAGGGATGACAAATTTGAGAGACGTTTTTTCCATAGAGTTGAGAGGACTTGAATGGGAAACCTAGAGACCCCAGTTCTCTAGCCCGGTTGACCAAGGAGCGTAGTGTCATGAATTAAAATCAAGAACACATGTTGAGTCTGAGGTTCTATAGCCTATGCAAGTGAAAACATTCAGGAGGTGTGGCTCTACAGTCAAGGAGAGAGAACTGAGCTGAAGGTACCACACAGATGTGATAGTCAAGGTCAGAGTTGAGATCAGTCTGGTGGTGTGTATTGGCCAAGAAAAAAAAAATCCAAAAGAGGAACCACGGAGAAATGCTATACTTACGGGGCAGGTGGAAAGCAAGAGGAGTCAGAAAGAGAGGAGGAAAAACAGAAAAGAATAGGGTCCTAGTTGTCACACAGGAGAGGTTCAACAAAAAGAAATCAGAAAGGCAATCAAAAACAGACTGAGAATTTAAAAGGAAGCATAGAAGTTGGGCTCCAGAAGAGAACTTATGGTGGAGGAGTGGAAACAGAAACGGGACTACAGTAGGTTTGAGAGTGAGGGGAAATCTGGTGGTAGGAAGATGGAAGTTAGACCATTTCTGGAAGCCTGGCTATGAAGAGAGGAAGGATCTGGGAAGTAGTTGATGGGGGAGTTATCGGTTGCCATCCCAGCCTGGTTTCCTTACCCATAGAGTAAGTAATTGCCCTATAGGGAACTCTGTCCCACACCTCATATCAGGATGACAAGCTGTGTGACCTCTACCTAGTTTGCCACAAAGCTCTCCTTTGTATCCCCACAGTGGATTGTATGTACTTCTGTCTCAGGATCTATATGTATATGGTTATCATTCAAAAGCTTGTCTTCCCATATTATACCATTAACACCTCAATGGCCGAAATTGTGTCTGATTCATCTCTCTTAAAATTATTTATTTATTTATTTATTTTTGGCTGCGTTGGGTGTTCGTTGCTGCGTGCAAGCTTTCTCTAGTTGTGGCGAGCAGGGGCTACTCTCTGTTGTGGTGCCGGCTTCTCATTCCAGTGGCTTCTCTTGTTGTGGAGCATGGACTCTAGGCACGTGGGCTTCAGTAGTTGTGGCACACAGGCTCGGTAGTTGTGGCACACGGGCTTAGTTGCTCCACGGCATGTGGGATCTTCCCGGACCAGGGCTCGAACCTGTGTCCCTGGCATTGGCAGGTGGAATCTTTTTTCTTTTTTTTTTTAACATCTTTATTGGAGTATAATTGCTTTACATTGTTGTGTTAGTTGCTGCTGTATAACAAAGTGAATCAGCTATATGTATACATACATCCCCATATCCCCTCCCTCTTGCGTCTCCGTCCCACCCTCTCTATCCCACCCCTCTAGGTGGTCACAAAGATTCCCCTGTGCTATGTGGCTGCTTCCCACTAGCTATCTATTTTACATTTGGTCGTGTATATATGTCAATGCCACTCTCTCACTTCATCTCAGCTTACCATTCCCCCTCCCCGTGTCCTTAAGTCCATTCTCTACATCTGTGTCTTTATTCCTGTCCTGCCCCTACGTTCTTCAAAACCATTTTTTAAAATTTAGATTCCATATATATGTGTTAGCATATGGTATTTGTTTTTCTCTTTCTGACTTACTTCACTCTGTATGACAGACTCTAGGTCCATCCATCTCACTACAAATAACTCAATTTCCTTTCTTTTTATGGCTGAATGATATTCCATTGTATATATGTGCCACATCTTCTTTATCCATTTATCTGTCAATGGACACTTAGGTTGCTTCCATGTGGCAGGCAAAGTCTTAACCACTGCACCACCAGCGAAGCCCCTGATTCATCTTTATACTCCCTGCATTGTATATATTTTATAAATGTACAGAGAAGAAAGAGAGGGAGGGAGGGAGGAATGAAAGAGTTAACACTAGAGCATTTATTCTGGGCCACGTGCTCTGCTGAATATCTTTCTTGAACTCATCTTTACACCAACCCGATGAGGTAATTATTATTATCTCCATTTTACAGCTGAAGAAACTGAGGCATCCATAAAATGAGTGACCTGCCCAAAGCCATGTAGTTAGCAAACAACTGAGTGTGTATCTACACTCAGGCATTTGGAATCAAAAGCCCATATTCTTAACTGTGCAAAAATCAACTTATATTATTTTAAAATTTTGACCTGTATAAGGGGATACATGGGAAGTACTTTGAAATGTTTATTTTTTAAAGAAAAAGAGCAAAAGCCAACAAGAGCTACATTTGACCTGCTGAACTGCATTTCAGTTGCCTTGCGTGGTGCAAAACAGAACATATGATCATCGCATCACTCCTGCAGTGTTGCGTTATGTTCAGCTGTCAGGTTTGTTGATTTCCTAAATCAACCAGTCACAGACCATCACCTAAAATATTTTTCACTGTCAGGTTCTAGAGCATAAAATTAGTCTTTATTGCTTTGACTATTACTGATTTCGAAGGCCACGGAATGATCGTGTAGCAAAGGCAGCTGAGCCTGGACCAGAAGGACTCCCTAGATGAAATAAATTTTTGCTGATGGCTTGTGTCTGAGCACTGATGTGAAGGAATTGTCGGAGCTCTGGGATGTTTCCTTAGGGCTGGGAAGGCCAGGCCTAAGGATGCTGGTCACGTGGCTGCTTTTTACCCCGAGCACTTCTTCCCAAGATCTGGGCCAAGTCCCTGAATCTGGGCCAATGCACTAGGTACACAGGGAAGTCTTTGCCCAGCCAGCCCTCTGTTCAGGGCTTCAGGCGCTGAAATCCTGGGAATCTCCAGGATGAGAGTCAAGGTGCTTCCTGGGAAGTCTCCAAAATAGTCTCTCGCATGAATCACGCGAGGAGGAAATAAGTCGGTGTCTTCTCCTTTAAAAGGTACCTGTGTTTAGTATGAAGAGAACTGCCAGCTCCATTCATAAGATCGAACTTGGATCAGCCATGGTTTGAGCTGAAAGAAAAGGTCAGACCATGTTTCAACTTCTCTTCTTGGAAGACACTTACCCTTTGGTGATCTTTTACTAATTATCACTGCCCCCATCACCCAGACCTCAGAAGGATTTCTGTACATACAGCAGTCACCGTGGGTTTAGTGTAAAATCTCAAGGTGAAGGTGCACTTTGGAGGACGGGGTGGAGAATGCAAAGCTGGCCTGCTCCTTACCACGTGGATGCTTTCCTTAATAAGGACCATGTTTGGCTGAGGGCAATTTGTGAAGCCTCATGTCTTATATCCCCACAATATCTCTTTGGCTTTGATACTATTATAATCCTTCACTTTACAGATAAGAAAACTATAGCTTAGCAAGGTTCACTGTTCTTATGGGATGAATTGTGTCCCCCCAAAAGATATGTTGAAGTCCTAACCCACAGGACCTGTGAACGTGACCTTATTTGGAATTGGGGTCTTTAGAGATGTAACCAAGTTCAGATGAGGTCGTTAGGATGGGCCCTAATCCAATACAACTGGTGTCCTTATAAGAAGGGGTAATTCAGGGACTTCCCTGGTGGTCCAGTGGTTAAGAATCTGCCTTTCAGTACAGGGCCCGCAGATTAGATCCCTGGTAGGGGAACTAAGATCCCCGATGCCACGGGGCAACTAAGCCCGAGCACTGCAACTACCGAGCCCAAGCACTCTGGAGCCTTCACGCCACAACTAGAGAGAAGCCCGCAGCCTTCACGCCACAACTAGAGAGAAGCCCGCACTCTGCACTGAAGATCCCGTGTGCCGCAACTAAGACCCAACGCAGCCAAATAAATAAATATTAAAAAAATAAAAATAAACACCTCATGAAAGGGGAATCAGACAGCATTTTAAAAAAAGGGTTGGGGGGGTGGGGGTAAATTAAAACACAGGCAGACATGCACAGAAGGGAAACCATGTGGAGACACAGAGGGAGAAAATGGCTTTGTGGTGATGGAGGCAGAGATTGGAGTGGTACCTACAAGTTAAGAAATGCCAAGGATTACAAACACCAGGAGTTAGGAGAGGCAAGGAGGGAGTCTCCTCCCATTTCCTTCAGAGGGAGCACGACCATACTGACACCTCAGTTTCGGACTTCAAGCCTCCGGACCTGTGAGACAATAACTTTCAGTTGTTTTAGGCCATCCCAGTTTATGGTCCTTTGTTACAGCAAGCCTAGAAAACTAATATGCCGGCCTTGTCCCAAATCACAGAATTAGTCATCTCCAGAGTCCGGATTTGAATCCATGTCTGTCTGACCTCAGTGCCAATGCACTAAGGCAGCATCAAGTAGGAACAATCCATCCCACCTCTTTTACAGAGAAAGTGCCCTTGAAGTCTGTTTCTGAGGGTGAGGATGCATTTGTTAGTTGAGGAAGAGAAGAAAGAGAAATTCAGGACAAGCATGGAAGACATGATAGAGGATGCTGTGCGTCAGGAATAGATATGCCTCCTGCACGGGGTGGACGAGGTGTGTATGGCAAGGAAGTGTGACCATGCAGAACACCTCCATTTTCTGGGAAAGCCCTGGATGCATACTTGCAGGTGCGTTCCCATATTAGAGTAGCATCCAAAATGATGGGATGGCTATAGTCCATGCCTGAATCATGGGGGCTGCTGCCCAGCAACTTAATGTCAGAGCTTTTATGGTAATAAATCTTTCTAGTATAGTCAATGGACTTAGCCAAGGTAAGCTGGAAGATTCCATTAGCAAAGGAATCTACCAGATAAGGAACGTTTTCCTTCCTTGTCATTAAGCACTGTCTCTTAATTAAGTTGTCTTCCGCACACTCGATCAGAAAAGAATTCCAAGAGGGCCCTTTCCAGGAAAATGCTTCCATCTTCTACACAACCACCCGGCTTCCCTCTGCGCGCACACACACACACACACACACACACACACACACACACACACGTCTCTTAGTAATGGGCTAGTGTCTGGAGGTAAATAAGCCAGGGGACTGGGGAGTGAGCCCCTTTTATCTCAGTATGTGTACAGGTGTGTGTGTGCCAGGGAAGGAGCACGGCCCCAGCCCCTGGCAGGTGCAAAGACAGTGCTCAGAGCATGAATCACAGACCCAGTCGAGCCAAGCTTTGTGATAAGTGCCGCAAATCATTTAATCTTGCCTAGAGAGAGGATGTCACGTGCTAGTTATTAGCGGATATCACTGTGGCACCTCTAGGTTCCAGGCTTTGCCTTGTTTCTACCAATAAAGACTATTACTGAACACTGTACATTTTGATCCAGTTCAGGTAAAGTTAATTTCAATGAGGCAAAAGAGGCTGTGTAGGCAGTGGCTAGTGGTACTAGAATATCTTTAAACGACTAAGAGGAAGAGAGTAAGACCTCATAGCCATTTATAGCCTCTCTCTTCCTTTGTTCCCTGCCCCATAGCCAGGCAATCTCAAATGCTATCCATGCTTTCTCGTTTTCTCCTGCCTATGTCTGCCTCTTTGTCTCTAGTTCCAGTGCATAGTTGACACTCACCTCCTCCTACTTCACCTCTCCTGTAAACACTTCCTTGCTCTCCCCAGCTCCCCTCCCATGTGTGCCAGCAGCACTTCCTCCCTTGTGCTTCAACAGCTCAGCATCAGCCCAGCTATTAGGAGATTTATCACATTGTGTTGTAAGCATTTATTTACTTTCGTTAAGAAGGCACCTCAAAATGTAGTGGCTTAAAACAACAATTTATTTTTATTGTTCTCTCTCCAGTTCTGAGGTTTCATTGGGCTCAGCTGTGTAGCTGTCACTGGGTCTCTCCACAACCCCTATCAGAGTAAGGATATCAGTAGTAGCCAGGGCTGGGACTGGGATGATCTCCAAGGTTCCGTCACACACGTGGCTGAGGCCGAGGCTGCGAACACTCCAACAGCTGGGGCCCTTTGGGCAAGTCTCCATCTCTCTGTGGTCTTTGCTCATGGCCTCTCCTTCATAGCAGCTTTGGAGCAGTCACACATCTTACATGGCCACTCAGGGCTCCCAGAGGACGTGTCCCTAGAGACTGCGAACCAGGCAGAAACTGTTACTGCATTTTACCACTTAGGCCCATCCCACAGTGCCAATTTTGCCACAGTCCTAGACCACCAATATTCAGTGGAGAGGGAATAGAATCCATCTTTCAACCCCACGGAGGAGGATCAAATCACACTGTAAGAAGAGCAGGTAGGATGAGCTATGTCCATTCATGTGGCCATCTTTAGAAAATACAGCCTGCCACATTTATAAACCCAGGGCTTGGCACAGTGCCTGGCATTCAGCGTTCTCTCTCTAAATATAAATGGCTGATTGAATGGATGACCCTTATCCCCCTGTGTAGATGGGTCTGGGTCATGGTAATGGATTAAAAATCATGTTTACTTCTCCCTCCGGTAGTTCCACAGAAGGCTAGAAAGGACACACATCCTTAAAAGACTGGACTGAAAAAAGCGATAGAATCTCAAAATTTTGGATGGAAAGCCAACAGAGAGCAGTAATTGACTCAGATGATTTGCAAAGTTGAAGCTGCTTTGCACCGAAGAACTTGATGAGGACTCAGGAATTGGAAACACCAAATGCCTCTGAAATTGAGGGAAAAGGTGGGGTTGAAAAATTAAAATGTGTGAAAAGTCTTTATAAAAAGTAGCAGATGTCCCTTCTCCACCGTGGCAGAAGACTAAAGGTTTATTCCCTTGGAGAAGATGAACTGGGGGGACTCTGGACATGGTATAGCAGGCAAGCTGATGATGTGAGGTATTCATGAAAAGAGAGGGAATAAAATAAAGATCTACACATGGAACAGTGAGATATCTGGGCACCTTTTCCTATTAGGCTCATGAATATTAACAGATAAGTTTTGGCCCAGGTACCCCTTCCTCAAACCAGTTAAGAAATTGGAGGATTTCTCTCTAAAAGAATAGAAAAGAAACAAGTTACCAGCCCATGAAAAAAAGACCTAGAGATTTTGACCACTGGGGTTTCCCACATGTGCTAACCTATAATGAAGATTAACAATGGATAAGCATCTCCTAAGTAAAAACAGCTTCCAAGAGGTTTTTTGATGTTCATCTCCTCATTAGGAAGAGAAAGCCAAGGATCACCGTATACTTGAGGAAAACCTCCAACTAAAAACAAATTAGTGAGACAAAGAAACTCAGAGGAAATCCAGACAATGCCAAGAGCAATTAAAGGAGGAGGAAGAGGAAGAGGGGGAGAAAGACAATTATAATCAAGACCTTCAGAAAGATTAAAGAAAAGAGCAGAGATAACAGATTCAATATAAGAACTGGAAAATAAGACTGAGGATATATCCCAGAAGGTGGAACAAAAAGATAGAAAATAGAACACATAAGAAAATTAGAGAATTCATGGTTCTCTGGCATCCGAATAAGAAGAGTTCCAGAAAGGAAGAATAGAGGAAAGAGAGGAGAGAAAGTTATCAAAGGGGTAGTTCAAGAGAAATTTTCAGAACTGAAAGACATGATTTTCCAGATAGAAAGGGCTGTAAGTATCCCGCAGAACTGACAATCACAGTCCAAAAAAAACATCCTGCAAGCTTCTAGAGAGAGAAAGCCAGGAAACTACAAAGAAAGGCAGATCCAAGCAGCATAGGACTTCTCACAGCAGTACTGGAAGCTAGAAGGCATCAGAAAAATATCCTGAAAATTCCGAGGGAAAATGATTTCCAAGATAGAATTCTTAACACTTAGCGTTAATAGTCAAAGCAGAGTAAAGATGTTTTCAGACAAGCCACTTCTCAAAAAAGGAGTTTCTTGGCTCTCATTCTTCAGATACTAGAGCGTGTGCTCCACCAAAATGAGGAAATAAACAAGAAATGGGGAAATGCAAGATCCCAGAAACAAGCTATCCAATGCAGGAGAGGAGTGGAAGGAATATACGAAAGGATTAAGGGGAAGTGTCAGAGAGACACTGGTTAGCAGGATCTAGGAAGCATCAGGTCCAGATTGGAGCAGAGACCCAGAGGGCTCCAAAAGTTTGTCTCCAGAAAAACATGAAACGGAGAGTTCCTGGTATGTTTTAACAGAAGTTCTGAGAAAAGACTTAGCCTTTAAGTGAAGCCTGGGGGTAAATTTTCAAGCACATTGAAAATAAGTTTTAAAATAGTACAATTATTATTTCCGGGAGGGGGGGAAATGTTATAATCCCAGTATACTGCATGGTTCAACCATAAATGAAATGTACATAACCATCATTGTAAAATTAAAAAATTAAGTTTAGAAAACAAAAAGAAGAAAGGGAGATAGAGAAGGAAGGGAAGGAGAGGGGAAAAAGAAAGGGAGGAAGAAAAAGAAATCATTGTAAAGTGTTGCTTACAAGAAAAAGTTTTAGAGGCTCTTGCCTATGAGACAAAGCCTAAACCGTTTTGCCTGACATTCCGGGTCTTTCACAGTAGCTTCATGTTAACTCACTATTGATCAATAATACCTGATATTTTCATACTCTACCTCTATGCTTATCTTTTCCCTCCCAACCTGGAATTTCCCCTCCTACCTACCTTCTCCAAATCTTATCCATCCTCTAAAGTCACTTATCCTTACCACCTCCATAAAGGCTTTCTTGGCCATAGACAGATCTTTCCCTTCTCTGTTGTTGGCTGGACCCAGTTAGTTAATTGGGCTCTTTGCACTTCAGCTTTCAAAGTATTAGGGTCTATGTAAGGGGCTTACAAGTTCCTTGAGGACAGAGTCTCATGCAGTGCTGCAGAGCTATTTACATGGTAAGAACATTAACATTTTTTTGAACAGATTAATTTATTAATAATTAAGTTACTCTTCCTTCTGTCTCTCTCATGCTAGGCTTTTGTTGTTCCTTCCACTGAGCATCAGGGGTTTGTTGTAACTTTCCATTGATTTCCTCTGCCTGTGGTGCTGGGCTGTGGCTACTGATTGAGTCATTGCTTGGGTGCCCTGCCCCTTCCATGGTCAGAGCCCAGAAGGTGAGGAAGGTTTGGATGCAGGTGGAGTAACCACACCATGATGCTTTATTGGTGTTTGTCTTGCTCTGGAACATCTGTTCCTACCAAAGCCGAGTGGGACCAGAAGTGGCAGGTGGAGGACTATAGCCAAATCAATTCGTAGTTCCATTTGATGAAAAGAAGAGGAAAGACAACAGGACTATCAATTCTTTCAGAGTGGTCCTGGAGATACCAAAAAACTCACACAGACCCTTTCTAAACACAGTTAGACCACAGGCATATTCCTGCACAGAGAGCTCACACCAGCAGCACCTACATTTTCTAAGACCATCTGCTTGGCCCCTTGGGCACCTCTATCCACCCACTTTCTGTATCCCTTGGCTCAGAGACCCTCCAGCCTCTCCCTGTAGCCAATACACTCCATCTCCTACTCTTCTTGTCAGATTCAGTCCCCTGAAGAGCGATCAGGCAGTGAGGGTGACAATTTTCCTTAAAAGAAAAGCAGGAATAAAATGCCTGTTATGTGGCCCCAAATTCTCATTTCTGGGTCATAGTTCACTGAGTCCTAGAACCTTGGAATTGAAAGAGACCCTAGCAGTCATCCAGATCATTTCTCATGACAAATCCCCTCTGCTTGCCTGATGTGCAACGCTCCTGCTCCTGCTTGGACGCTACCATTGGAGAGGAAGGGCTTCCCTCGGCAAGTCATGGACAGGAGACCTAGTGGCACGTGGCAGGGAAGCTCTGTTGGCAGAGGAGTGATTGAAGCGTTTGCCTTAATTGTGATGGTTCTGTATATTTTACCATCACAAACCCCCAAGAGACTATGGAGAAAGTTTTAGATCATCTCCTCCAGAAAAAAGCATAGAGACATGATATTTTGAACATAATTTTAATAGGTTCAAAGACTCCCCAAACCCATCTGTAGATGCCTAGTTAAAAATCCCTAACTTAGTGTTTTTGAGGACCAAGCAAATGATACTGGTCCATGGACTAAAACAACAATTAGTCTGGCCTGGGGCAGGGTAGTGGGGATGGAATATCAAGGCTTGGAAACTGAAAATCTTATTGTAAATTGTAGCACTACACAGAACTCTCATCACCCACCTGGACCAACTGTGTGTCAGAGACACTAAGAAGGTTAAAACACTGAAAAACAAAGGAGGCAGCCTCTCAAATTATATTGCGGGGCTGCGTATTTCTTTAATATGCCTGCCACATCGTGTGGAGAAATGGGACACTCCTCACCGTTGTGTGTTGGCAACTCCTAAGATTCCGAAAGTTCATGATTTTCTGGGCCCAGAGCTCACACGTGTTGCACCTTTCAAAAGCTTTATTTCTCTCTTGCTTGGAGCATTTCCCATTGACTTCAAGTGTATTCTCCGTTGGCAAGAATGAGAAAATCAGGGGAAAGGTTTTTTGGGCTTTCTTACAAATCCAGTGCCGTGTATTTGTTGGTTGCTGGTTGATCGGTGGAAACCTTACGGTTGCGGCTGCCGAGTAAAACCCGCATTTAAGTGCTACCTATAAAAACAAGCTTGGGACGGTCGTATGGCATGTTCCATGGTGTGTTTGGGCTCCGGAAGCTTTCTTAGGTGTCAGGATCTTGTTCCTGGGAGCATGTGCTTTCCAAAGAAGTCCGTGGACAGAGAGTCAGCCCCGCCCCACCCCCATAGGACCATCAACGGTAGAAGTTTTCTATTAGGCAAGGTGAGACGAGACAAGAAGCAGATCTCTTCTCAATATTAACTCCTGGGTCTGAAGGGAACGAATCCATTCTTATGCCTCCAGGCAACAGGACATTCAAATAGATTGGGGTTTTGTTCTTTTTTTTCAGCATTTCCCAAGGACATTCCAGCCTTCCTTAACCTTGCATTCCAGAGCCTCACAGTGCCTATACCCTATACTCAGGAAATACTTCCTCAGGTTTAACCTAAATCCTTCTCCCTGCAACAGGAGACCACTGCTCTCCTCCGAGGATTCAGAGAACAGCTGCCTGGCCCTTTGCCAGTCCCACCATCTCAAATTCCCATTGTTCGGGGAGAGGGAATGGCTCTAGGCATATGTTGATTGGCTCTCTACCACCCAGCGGGAACCCAGGCATGAACCCCATGCTCCTCCGAGGAGTTATTTTGCATACTTGGGGCACTGTTCTCCCAGGACTCTAAAACGATCACAAATGACTTATCACCCTCTAAAAACAAAAGTCTCTGCAGGGGCTTTGAGAGATGACATAAGAGAATGCTCTGCACCTTGATGGTGCTTTACCTAACATTTGTGCACAGGCACGTTCCACTCTAGGTATAATAACTATCATTTTAAAGATAAGGAAATGGCTTCAGCAACATTTGCACAGATTACAAGAGGGGAAACCAAGAGTTGGACCTCAAATCATGAAGGCATCAAGTTCAATGCTCTTTCTACTACACCAGAGGTGCCTCCTGGGGAGAAAATAAAGCCCTGGATCATTGACCATATATTTATCTTTCAATTCTTAGGCTAAGGAACAGAGAGGCCAGACACAAGGAAATGGGCATAAAGACTCATCGAAACTGTGAACACATGGAAAGTCTTCCTTCAGTCACGAGAACTGTGGATTGGTGGGGGGGTAGGTAGCGGGAAAGGGACCTGCATCGCCAGGTGATCATGGGGGAGCTGTAGAGGCAGATAGACCCGATTTCCAGCTCCAGCTCTAATACATGCAATGTGACACGGGACAGGTTTACTCACCTCTGAGCTTCAGTTCCATCATGTATAAAATGAGAATAATCATACCATTTTCACAGGGTTATTTTGAGGCGTAAATGAGATAATCAATATATAAAGTGCTTAGCACAGGGTCTGACAGACAGGAAGAGCTAAATAAAAGTTAAATAGGAACTATTCATATTATGGAGTGAATAGAGCAATGAAACCGAGTGGAGTTAAATTAGGAAAGGTTTCACAGAGGGAATAAAAGTGTAGTCGGAATCGGAAAGCAGGATTAGGGCTTGGTGAACAAGATGAGACAGGGCAGTATTTCTTTGCCCTCAGCTTCCCATAGGCATAGATATGCCAGTCTTTGAATGTGGATGCCCAGACTATCCGTCTCCACGGACTTTCCCATTTTTAAACACACTGTGGATCAGTAAAATAGCAGAATGTCATTGGAGAAGCTGTGGATGGATGGCTTCCAGGAGACATAGAGAGATGCTGGCATTAAAGCAAAGTCTATCCCAGAATGAAGAACAGCTTCAGTATAACTCCATTAAAACTTGAGTGTGCTGTAATGTTGAGCTATTCTTAATGTGGATAACTTCTTAAAAGGTTAAGTCTAATGACTTGTCTTGCTTGCCATAGATCTGCTTCTGATATAGATGAGAGAGGTGACCTCTCCAAGACTCTACAAATTATTGGAAATAGCGAGATTGCAATTCTTGGAACTTTCCTATTGATTGGTTAAGTAAATCATCTGCTAAATGGAAATCTAATTTGAAAGGTATACATTTCATAGAATTAATAAGTGAACTGATTAAGCAAAATGTTAGAAGTAACCAAAAACTGCCCTAATTGATTGGAAGAGTATCAACAGGCCCCAAAGAGTGAGGAGCCTGAGAGAGAAATTCCTGGATGCTTTTAGGGATTGTGGTGACACTGCTTTTGACATCTGCCCAGTTCAGTGTGGATTTGTGGAATACAAACCACACCGCCACAACTATTTCCAAAGGCATATAAATCAGGATGCATTTCTCTCCGTGTGTGACAAGGCATTTAAGCGCCCAGACTGAAAGACTGTGGAAGGTCCATCCTGGTTGTTGGTGCTACCAACTCACAACGTGGGTTTCTGTGGCTATAGTGAAACGAACTCAGCTAGTTTCACAGGCTGGGCCTCCCTGCCTGTGGCTCCTGTTTAGATGGCTGGCAACGCGGTCTGGGAGCCAAGTACATAACCTGCATTGGAAGGACACTTCTCACAAACAGGTGCTGAAATAAGACAGTTGAGAAGAGAGTGGAGAGGGAGGAAGCAATCACATGCATTTAAAATCTACTCTGTGCCAGTCACTTGACTGCCATTTTTTACCTAATCATCATAGCAATTCTGCAAGATAAGAATTACTAAGCACATTTTACAAAGAATTCAGCCTAGTGGCATTGCTGGGATTTGAACCCAGATCTGACTGACTCCAAAGTCTATGAGTCCATGGTCTTTCCACCTCACAGGTTCGCCTCAAGAAAATGGGATATTGTTTAATTTCACTGAGACATTAGCTCGGGCTGCAAAGTTGTATCCAGATCAAGAATTGTGGGGAATCACTGAGTATCATGTTAAATGATTAACAGGCAATGGGCAAAGAAGGTTTTAGAATGGGGTGAGGGTGCAGAATAATCAGAATTTTCTTTCCTACTTTTAAGAGTGTAATTCAATATAGAAAAGAATAGGAGAGACCAAATGAAAAGCAAATAGGAGGAGAAAAGTCCTAGTTCTGGCCAGTTAGTAATACAGGTTATTTTATTTTTTATACAATTTTAAAGGTTACTTTCCATTTATAGTTATTACAAAATATTGGCTATATTTCCTCTGTTGTACGATACATCCTTGAGCCTAGCTTACACCCAATAGTTTGTACTTCCCACTCCGCAATCCCTACATTGCCTCTCCTCTCCCTTCCCCATTGGTAACCACTAGTTTGTTCTCTATATCTGTGAGTCTACTTCTTTTTTTGTTGTATTCACTAGTCTGTTGTATTTTTAGATTCCACATATGAGTGATACCATACAGTATTTGTCCTTCACTATCTGACTTATTTCACTAAGCAAAATGCCCTCCAAGTCCATCCATGTTGCTGCAAATGGCAAAATTTTCTTTTTTTATGGCTGAGTAGTATTTCATTGTATATATACATCACATCTTCTTTATCCATTCATCTGTTGATGGACACTTAGGTTGCTTCCATACCTTGGCAATTATAAATAATGCTGCTATGAACATTGGGGTGCATGTATCTTTTCAAATTAGTGTTTTGTTGTTTTCAGATATATTACCCAGGAGTGGAATTGCTGGATCATATGGTAGTTCTAGTTTTAATTTTTTGAGAACCTCCATACTGTTTTCCACAGTGGCTGCACAAATTTTCATTCCCACCAACAACGTACAAGGGTTCCCTTTTTCTCACATCCTTGCCAGCATTTGTTATTTGTGTTCTTTTTGATGATGGCCGTTCTGACAGGTGTGAGGTGATATCTCATTGTGGTTTTGATTTGCATTTTCCTGATGATTAGTGTTATTGAACATCTTTTCACGTGCCTGTTGGCCATCTGTATTTCTTCTTTGGAAAAATGTCTATTCATTTCTTCTGCCCATTTTTAATTGGGTTGTTTGCTTTTTGATGTTTAGTTGTATGAGCTGTTTATATATGTTGGATGGTAATCCCTTATTGGTTATATCATTAGTAAATATTTTCTCCTATTCAGTAAGTTGTCTTTTCATTGTGTCGATGGTTTCCTTTGCTGTGCAGAAGCTTTTAAGTTTAATTAGGTCCCATTCGTTTATTTTTGCTTTTATTTCCTTTACTTTAGGAGATGCATCCAAAAAAATATATTGCTGCAATTTACGTCAAAGAGTGTTCTGCCTGTGTTTTCCTCCAGGAGTTTTATGGTATATGGTCTTACATTTAGGTCTTTAATCAATTTTGAGTTTATTTTTGTATATGGTGTTAGGAAATGTTAGTAATAAAGGTTTGAACCAAGATGGTAACCAAAAGACCTGAAAAAATGTGACAGATTATATTTTCCAAAAACGGCCATAACGATATTTCCCTTCCCACATGTGCTTCCAGGAACTTGTCATTCCCCTTCAAGAGGTAGAGTCTACGACCCCTCCGCAGGAGCCTGGCTGGGGCTTTGTAACTGCCTCAACTAATAGATTATGACAAAAGTGATACTCTGTTGACTTCCAAGGCTAGGTCCTAAAAAGTGATATGGCTTCTATCTGGTTCTCTGGATGCTTGTCCTTGGAAGCCATCCATTGTACTGCAAGAAAGACCAGGCAACAGAGAGAGGTCCATGTGGAGAGAAACTGAAGTCCCTAGCCATTGGCCCCAGCTGAGCTCCCTGCCAACATCAGGCACCAACTTACTAGCCATGTGAGTGAGTCATCTTGGAAGTACGGTAAATCCCCTACATACGAATGAGTTCTGTTCTGAGAGTGTATTCGTAAGTCCACTTTGTTCGTAAGCCCAACAAAGTCAGCCTAGGTACCCAACTAACACAGTCAGCTATATGGTACGGTACTGTAAGAGGTTTATAATATGTTTCACACAAATAATATATTTTAAAACACACAAAAAATAAACACTTTTAATCTTACAGTACAGTACCTTGAAAAGTACAGTAGTACAGTACAACAGCTGACATACAGGAGTTGGCATCGAGTGAACAGGCAAGAAGTGTTACTGACTGGAGGAGGGAGAGGAGGTGGGAGATGGTAGAGCTGAAGGATCATCAGCAATAGGAGATGGAAGGCAAGCTGCAACGTCACTCACACCTGACGTGGATGGCACAGGTTCTGGTTCCTTGCTGGATTCAATTCTATCTACCCTCTTGAAAAAAACGATCCAGCGATGTCTGGGTAGTAGCTCTTTTTTTCTCATCATAGATGACACAGTAGCACTGGATTTCATTCTGAACGGCTGCTGCAACCTTCGTGTACCATTCTACGTTCAAGTCCTATGCTTCAAAAACTAACAGTGCCTCCTCAAATAAAGAAAATCCCCTTGCCATTTCCTGCCTTGTGAATCTCTTCAGTTCTTCAGTTACTTCTTCCTCTTGTCTCTCTTCGTCCTTTCTCTGGGCCTCCAATTCCATCAGGTCTTCATTAGTAAGCTCGTCGTGTTGCACAGCAAGGAGTTCAGTGAAGTCATCCTCTTGCAGCTCTAGCTCCAGCTTCTCGCTGAGGGTCACTAAGTTGCTAACGACCTCTTTGGACTCATTATCCACCTTCTCAAATCTACAGAAATCACGAACAAACTGTGGGCAAAAGTTCTTCCAAACCCCATTCATGGTGATGGCTGTAACCTCACGCCAAGCAAAGTCAATGTTTTTTATGGACTTGTAGATGTTAATAGTCCTTCCAAAATTGTCACAGGTTGTTCCTGATTCATCACGTGCCTTTAGTGCCTGACAAAAGTGTGACCAGGTTGGACGAGCAGTGTAGTTATTTGGTAGCAGATGCACTACTTTGATGTTGGGATGAAAGTCGTCCATGAACGGGGGGTGGCCCGGAGCATTGTCAAGGAGCAAAAGAATGTTGAACGGGACGTCCTTCTCTAAGCAATATTTCTCTACCTCTGGGATAAAATGGTGGAAAAAACAGTCCTGGAAAATGACCTGTGTAACCCAGGCTTTGGAGTTACTCTTCCACACAACAGGAAGAGAGCCCTTGGCTATGTTTTTAAGGGCTCTTGGGTTCTCTGAATAATAAACTAAGAGGCTTCAGCTTCATATCGCTGGAAGCATTGCTACCAAACAACAGCGTGAGCCTATCCTTTGCTGCTTTATAGCCTGG
This sequence comes from Stenella coeruleoalba, assembly GCF_951394435.1. NCBI lineage: Eukaryota > Metazoa > Chordata > Mammalia > Artiodactyla > Delphinidae > Stenella > Stenella coeruleoalba. Next base: position 97,335,297 of record NC_137154.1, on the reverse strand, counting down.
CATCAACTTTTCCTCCTTCCTGATGTACCTTCGGTCTGACATCCTCTTCCAGTTCAGTCCTGTCTCATCCACATTAAAAACCTGCTCGGGTAAATACGCGCCTTCATTAATAATTTCTCGAAGCGTTTCAGGAATTCCCAGGCAGCTACCATATCTGCCCTTGCTGCCTCGTCACTTACTTTTGCGTTGTGAAGGTTGGCTCTAGCCTTGAACCGATGAAACCAGCCATGGCTGGCATTAAAAGATGCGCCCTCTGAGTCTTCACTGTGTTTCTCCTTCAAGTCGCTGTAAAGGCTTTTAATTTTCTCTTGAATCAGCATTAAGCTGAGCAGGACTTGATGCTGATCCTGCATCCACACACATGGATGCATGGAAGGATGGAGAGTTTCTCCATCTCTTCCATCACTTTTCCATGCTTCTTTGATATTATTGTTGACATTATCGACACAGCAAACTTCACACATTCCATGATCTTGTCCTCGTTCTTTAGAATCATGCCAGTGGTTGAACAATACACGTCATAAGGATGAGCGACGTCTACCATCTTTTCGCCTTGCTCCACTCTCAATTATTTTCACTTTTGCTTCCATTGTTATTGCTTGGTGCTTCTTAGCACTACCAGCTACATCACTGCTGCTTTTTAAAAAATTAATTAATTAATATATGTTTTTAAATTTTTGACCGCAGTGGGTCTTCATTACTGCACATGGACTTCCTCTAGTTGCGGTGAGCAGGGGCTACTCTTCATTGCAGTGCGTGGGCTTCTCATTGTGGTGGCTTCTCTTGTTGTGGAGCACGGGCTCTAGGTGCGTGGGCTTCAGTAGTTGTGGCACACGGGCTTAGTTGCTCCGCAGCATTTGGGATCTTCCCGGACCAGGGCTTGAACCTGTGTCCCCTGTATTGGCAGGCAGATTCTTAACCACTGCACCACCAGGGAAGTCCCATCACTGCTGCCTTTACACTTACTTCCGGACATCTGGGGCTTGAAAAAAAGATACTGTACTATTGTACTCTATACAGTACTGTACAATAAAGTACACAAAAGCGCAACCACTTGTGGAGGATGCACGCACGTGACAGTGTACACCAGGCACATGAATTAACTTATGTGATTGGACATGCAAATGCACGTTTGCATCTTTGAAAGTTTGCAACTTGAAGGTTAGTACGTAGGGGACTTACTGTAGATCTTTCAGCCCCCAGTTGAGCTGCCCAGATGATGCCACATGGAGCAAAGACAAGCTTTTCAGACTGAGCTGTGCCCAATTGCAAATTTGAGGGCAAAATAAATGATTGCTGTTGTTTTAAGTCACTAAGTGTTGGGGTGACTTGGTATGCAGCAATAGATAGCTAGGACAAAAAGGGCCAATGGAGAAAAGAGTCACTGGTATATCAACCAACAGGCATACCGATGAATCCTGGCCAAATGGTAACAAAGGTCAATTTTATTTACTTGATTGTGTCTCCATTGCTCTGAGGAATGAAGATTTTAGAGCCGGGAAATATGTGCATCTAGATAACAAAGTACTAATAATAGCACTTCTAAAGTATCTACTCTAACGGGTGGAGATGGAGATTCAGATAATCATCCACAATGATGAATGGTCCAATGGAAAATATACCTGCATTAGGAGTCTACTATATTTTAGGCAAACTGTTAGACCTTTCACATGCCTTTTCTCACCTAATCCTCATAAAACTCCTATAGAATCTTACTCTGATTTTACAGGATCAGAAAAAGTTAGAAAATTGATGAAAAAAAATCATCTCACACCAATGAGTGGTAGGAGCAAGATTCAAACTCAAGTCTGACTGCAGAGCTCAGTCCCTTTTTACTACAGCATCCTATGTATTTGCCAAAGGTGATTTCTCTGGTTTTTACACACATGTGCTATTAATGGTTTTTGAGCTGTTTGGAGTGGATTCCTTTTTCTTCAGCAGCAGCATATTTATTTACACTTCTTGGCTACTATTCTTTTAAAAAAAGGATTTGCATTCCTGAAGCATATACAATACAACGGTGTTGAAAGCAGATGGTCCACAAGTATGCTGTGGGACATGGGGAATCGAAATTAAAAGAAAATTTTGTCACAGTTATGGAGTGCTGCGGTGCTTTGTATGTGCGTACGTACAATGCAGTGTACGTCATAAATGGAAGTGGCTTTTTCTTCTTTATTAAGTTGGCCATTATCTTTATTAAAGGTATTCTCTCAGTCAAAGCTAAGACATTTTACCCAATGCACGAGTGTCTCGTAAGTTGAAGTGCAGAAACAGCAGTAGTTGTGCAAAATAAGCAGATGTCTGCCCTGATCAGTCTGCTTTAGAATTCTGTTGGGGGCTTGTGATTGTTTGAATGGGAAGAGTTCCCTCAGTTGTTTCTTGGAGGGAAAAGATGTATAGAGGGCAAGAGGTGAGAGTCTCTCCCTCTGAAGGTCAGAGGGTTCAGTGATTGGAGGAAATGGACATCTAGGCTCTTCCATTCTCTTCTGGCACTGCACACAGTGACCTTGCTCAAGTCATTAACCCCTTGTTTTGCTTATTAGTTCCTAGGGGACGGTAACACCAAGCCAGCCGTGCTGAAAACAAGTCAGTTCTTCAGAAAAAGTCATCAGTGTATGTGCAAACCCAAGAGCCCTTTATTATACACAGCCCTCTCTTTTCCTGTTGTTTCCCTGACAGCAATGCATTTCTTTCCTCAGCACACCATTTTCAAAACCTTTGACATTCCAGGGCACCTCATCATTGCCTTCATCGGGGATCATGCCAATTTGTCAGTTTTAATCTGTCCAAAAACCTGCATCTGCCAGCATAAACCTTTCTATTTCTTATATGTTGATACAAAGATTTCACACATTGATTTTTGAGTAGCTCTGATTTCATGCAAGCTAAGCAAACAGTGACAGGTTGGTACTTGGGGTAATGAATGCTCTATCAGATTAATATAAATCAATGGCATTGGCAAGTTTCAGATGAGGCACAGGGGTTGGGGTCTGGAGAGCACGAGCTGCCAGAACAAGACAGATGGTCAGAAGCTGACACTCTTACCTCTTTATCTTGATGGGCTCATTAGCAGATTTCTCTCCTTTGAGTGAGTCTTATTTGGCTTTAAATGGTACCACAGCCATCCTGGAAAAAATACTGACATACCCTTCTCATGACCTGGCATGAAGAATATTCTAGTGTCCAGGGTCTGTTTAGCAGCCTGGAGGGCTAGGACTTGGGTAAATGGATACTAGAGTTAACCATTTATCCAATAGGACCATTGGGGTCCAAAGAGTTACTGTATCCCTGTGAAGAACCTACTTTTCTAAAAACTACCATTTATTGAATGTCAAGTCCTATACCAGGCACGGTATTTTACTGAATTCTCACAAGAACTCTAGGAGATAGATTCCATTATTTTTATCCTTGTTCTTATTGTGTCTATGCTATTGCATAAGTGGGAAACTGAGGATTAAGTAATTTGTCCAAAGGGACACAGCTGGGGAGTAGAAAAGGCAGAACTTGATTCTGGGTCTGTAGAACTCTGAAACCCTGAGGTTAACCGCTGGTCTCATGTACAAGAGCAGATGGCTAAGTCTATGGGCAGCTTTTCTGGTCCTGAACTGGTGCCTCTCCTTTCTCCCTGCCTCCCTCCCTTCCTTCCTGCAGGCGTCAAGGACTCTCAGCTGTCTCTTTCTTCCCTTTTAAACAACATACCTTCATCCTCAGGTTCTTCCTCCTCTAAAGCTGGCAGTGGAGCAGGGATAGTAACCTTGGCCCCCTTCTTTCCTACTCTTCCTCCAGATGACCACCATCACGGGACAAAAACAATACATGGCCAAAAGGTTTCAGAAGTCCTATGAGGTTTTTCATAGTCATTGATCCATCAAATAGAGGTTTTGACTTCCTATTTATTTATTTATTCTTTTCCTTTATGGTTTATTACAAGATATTGAATATAGTTCCCTGTGCTATACAGTAAGACCTTGTTGTTCATCTATTTTATATATAGTAGTATGTATCTGCTAATCCCAAACTCCTAATTTTTCTGCCCCACCTTTCCCCTTTGGTAACCATAAGTTTGTTTTCTCTGTCTATGAGTCTGTTTCTGTTTTCTAAATAAGTCCATTTCTATCATTTTTTAGATTCCATATATAAGTGATATCTTATCCTCTGTCTGATTTACATCACTTAGTATTGATAATCTGTAGGTCCATCCATGTGGCTGCAAATGGTGGTATTTCATTCTTTTTTATGGCTGAGTAATACTCCATTGTATATATGTACCACATCTTCTTTATCCATTCATCTGTTGATGGACACTTAGGTGGCTGCCATGTCTTGGCCATTGTACATAGTGCTGCTGTGAACACTGGAGTGCATGTATGTTTTTGAATTCGTGTTCATCTTTTCCAGATTTATGCCCAGGAGTGGGATTGCTGGATCATATGGCAACTCTATTTTTAGTTTTTTTAAGGAACCTCCATACTGTTCTTCATAGTGGCTGTACCAATTTACATTCCCACCAACATTGTAGGAGGTTTCCTTTTTCTCCATACCCTCTCCAGCATTTATTATTTGTAAACTATTTAGTAATGGCCATTCTGAGTGGGTGATACTTCATTGCAGTTTTGATTTGCATTTCTCTAATAATCAGTGGTGTTGAGCATCTTTTCATGTGCCTGTCGGCCATCTGTATGTCTTCTTTGGAGAAATATCTGTTAAGGTCTTCTGCCCATTTTCTGATTGGGACACTTGTTTTTTTGATATTGAGTAGTATGAGCTGTTTGCATATTTTGTTTTTTTTTTTTTTGCGGTACGTGGGCCTCTCACTGTTGCGGCCTCTCCCATCGCGGAGCACAGGCTCCGGACGCACAGACTCAGCGTCCACGGCTCACGGGCCTAGCCGCTCCACGGCATGTGGGATATACCCAGACCGGGGCACGAACCCATGTCCTCTGCATCGGCAGGCGGACTCTCAACCACTGTGCCACCAGGGAAGCCCTGTTTGTATATTTTGGAAACTAAGCTCTTGTCAGTCACATCATTTGCAAATATTTTCCCCACTCTGTTGGTTGTCTTTTCATGTTGTTTATGGTTTTCTTTGCTATGCTAAAACTTATAAGTTTGACTAGGTCCCATTTGTTTATTTTTGCCTTTATTTCTATCGTCTTGGGAGACCTAAGAAAACATTGCTATGATTTATGTCAGAGAATGGTTTGCGTATGTTCTCTTCTAGGAGTGTTATATCTTATATTTAAATCTTTAATCCATTTTGAGTTTATTTTTGTGTATGGTGTGAGGGAGTGTACTGACTTCACTGATTTACATGCAGCTGTCCAGCTGTCCAGCTTTCCCAACACCACTTGTTGAAGAAACTGTCTTTTCTCCATTGTATATTCTTGCCTCCTTTGTTGAATATTAGTTGACTGTAGGTGTGTGGGTTTATTTCTGGGCACTCTATTCTGTTCCATTGATCTATATGTCTGCTTTTGTGCCAGTACCATGCTGTTTTGATAACTATAGTTTTGTAGTATTGTTTGAAATCTGGAAGAGTTTTGCCACAAGCTTTATTCTTTTTCCTCAGGATTGCTTTGGCAATTTTGGATCTTTTATGGTTCCATATAAATTTTAGGATTATTTGTTCTAGTTCTATGAAAAATGTCATGGGTAATTTCATATGGATCACATTAAATATGTAGATTGCTTTGGGTAGTATGGCCATTTTAACAATATTAATTCCTCCAATCCAAGAGCATGGGATAGCTTTCCATTTCTTTGCCTCATCTTCAATTTCCTTTATCAGTGTTTTATAGTTCTCATTGTATGAGTCTTTCCCCATCCTTGGTCAGGTGTATTCCTAGGTATTTTTCTTTATGCCATTTTTTAACTTTCCCTTTCGGATATTTCATTGTTAGTGTAAAGAAATACAACAGATTTCTGCACGTTAATTTTGAATCCTGCTACCTTACTGAATTCATTTATCAGTTCTAGTAGTTTTTGTGTGAAGTGTTTGGGGTTTTTATACATATAGTATCATGTCATCTGTATGTAATGACAGTTTTACCTCTTCCTTCCAATCTGGATACCTTATATTTCTTTTTCTTGTCTGATTGTTGTGGCTAGGACTTCCAATACTGTGTTAAATAGAAGTGGTGAGAGTGGGCATCCTTGTCTTGTTCCAGATTTTAGCAGGAAGGCTTTCAGCTTTTCACCATCCAGTACCATGTTGACTGTGATTTTGCCATAAATGGATTTTATTATGTTATGTTTCCTCTATACGTGCCTTGGTAAGGGTTTTTTTTTAATCATAAATGGATATTGAACTTTATCAAATGCTTTTTCTGCATATATCAAGATGATCCTGGGGCTTTTATCTTTTCTTTTATTGATGTGGTGTATCACATTGATTGATTTGCATGTGTCGAAGCATCCTTGTGATTCTTGGATGAATCCAAATTGATCATGGTGTATAATCTTTTTTATGTGTTGTTGGATTCAACTCGCTAGTATTTTGTTGAGAATTTTTGCATCTATACTCATCAAAGATATTGGCCTGTAACTTTCTTTTTTGGTAATGTCTTTGGTTTTGGTATCAGGGTGATGGTGGCTTTCTATAATGACTTTGGGAGTGTTCCCTCCTCTTTGGTCTTTTGGAAGAGTTTGAGAAGGATTGGTACAAGTTCTTGGTATGTTTGGTAGAATTCCCCAGTGAAGCCATCTGGTCCTGGACTTTTGTTTGTAGGGAGTGTTTTTAAAATCACAAATTCTATTTCACTTCTAGTGATTGGTCTGTTAAAATTATCTACTTCTTCTTGATTCACTTTTGGTGGGCTGTATGTTCCTAGAAACTTGTCCATTTCTTCTAGGTTGTCCAGTTTGTTGCCATATAATTGTTCATAGTATTCTCTTATGGATTTTTTGTATTTCTGTGGTGTTGGTTGTTATTTCTTCTCTTTCATTTCTTGTTTTGTTTATTTTGTTCCTCTCTCTTTTCTTCTTGGTGACCCTGGCCAGAGGTTTGTCAATTTTGTTTACCCTTTCAAAACCAGCTCTTGGTTTTATTGATTTTTTATATTATTTTTTTAATCTCTTTTTTAATTTATTTCCTCTCTGAAATTTATTATTTCCTTCTGCTGGAAATAATAAAGTTTTTGTTTGTTTTCTTTTGTTTGTTCTTCTTTTTGTAATTCCTTTAGGTAGTAAGTTAGGTTATCTATTTGAGATTTTTCTTATTTTTTGAGGAAGGCCTGTATTGCTGTGAACTTCCCTCTTGGGACTGCATTTGCTGCACCCCATAGATTTTGTATGGTTGTGTTTTCCTTGTCATTTGTCTCAAGGTATTTTTAAATTTCCTCTTTGATTTCATTGTTGACCCATTGGGTTTTTTTTTTAGTAGCATGTCATTTAGTCACCAGGAAATCATTTTTTTCTCGTTTCTGTTGTTCATTTCTAGTTTCATGCTGCTGTGGTCAGAAAAGGTGCTTGAAATAATTTCTATCCTCTTAAATTTATTGAGGCTTGTTTTGTGACCCAGTATGTGGTCTATCCTAGAGAATGTTCCATGTGCACCTAAAAAGAATGTGTATTCTGTATTTTTCAGGTGTCGTGTCCCAAAAATATCAATTAAGTCTAACTGTTCTATTGTGTCATTTAGGATGTCTGTTGCCTTATTGATTATGTCTAGAATATCTGTCCATTGACGTCAGTGGGGTGTTAAAGTCTCCTACTATTTATTCCTGTTAGTTCTTCCTTTTATGTCTGTTAGTACTTGTATTATGTATTTAGGTGCTCTTATATTGGGTGCATATATATTAATGTATGTGATATCCTCTTCCTGTATTGATCCTTTTATCACTATATAATGTCCTTTTTCTTTATGGTTTTTGTTTTAAAGTCTATTTTGTCTGATATGAGTATTGCTATCCTTGCTTTCTTGTCATTTCCATTTTCATGAAATATCTTTTTCCATCCTCTCAATATTGATATGTATTTATTGCCATTTTAAATACTGTTTTCCAGTTGATATTATATTTCTTCTCTGTTCCTTTCATTTTTGTCATTCTTTTTCCTTTTGTGGTTTGATGGTTTTCTATTGTATTATGCTTGAATTCTCTTCTTTTTGTGTTTTTGTGAATCTATTGTATGTTTTTGATTTGTGGTTTCTCTGATTTTCAAGTATGTTAACCCATTACTATATCTACTTGTTTTAGACTGGTAATAATATAGGCTCAAACACATTCTAAAAAAAATCTACATTTTCTTACTTCCCTCCCCCACATTTTATGATTTTTGATGTCCTCTTTTATATCTTCATGTTTATCCTTTTGCTGTTCATTGTACTTATTGTCACTTTCATAATTTTTTTTTAAATCTATGTACTGGCTTATTTAAGTGATATAACTTCCAATTGTGATTTTCTTTTTCCTATAGATTCTTGCTTCTTTTCTATTTAGAGAAGACCTTTCAATATTTCTTTTAGGATAGGTTTAGTATTGCTATATTCTTTTAGTTTTTGCTGTTCTGAGAAATTTTTTATCTCTCCTTCTATTCTAAGTGATAGTCTTGCTGGGTAGAGTATCCTAGGTTGCAGGTTTTTCCCTTCCAGGAGTTTCAATATATCTTGCCACTTTCTTCTGGCCTGCGGTGTTTCTGTAAAGAAATCAGCTGATAGCCTTATGGGGGTTCCCTTGTAACTAACTCTTTTTTTCTTGCTGCCTTTAGAATCCTGTCTTTAACTTTTGCCGTTTTAATTATAATATGTCTTAGTGTAGGTCTGTTTGGTTTCATCTTGCTTGGAGCTTCCTGTACCTGGATATTTGTTTTCCTTCTTTAGGTTTGGGAAGTTTTCAGCCATAATTTCTTCAAACACATTTTTGATCCCCTTTTCTCTTTCTTTTCCTTCTGAGATCCCTATTATATGTAGTTTGGCTTGCTTTATCCCATAGGTCTCTTATATTGCTTTCATTTTTTCTTTTTTTAATTTGGCTTTCTGTCTGCTGTTCTGATTGGGTGATTTCCAGTGTTCTATCTTCCAGATCGTTTATTCTTTCTTCTGCATTATTTAGTTTGCTAGTTATTGTTCAGCTCTCATCTCAACAAATTCATTTTCTAATTTTGATTGGCTCCTCTTTATAGTTTCTAGTTCTTCATTACAGTGATCTTCATTTCTGTTGATAGCCTTTCTTAATTCCTTCAGTATTTTTATTACTTTCTTTTTGAACTTGGGATCTGGTAGACTGGAGAGGTCTGTTTCATTGTTCTTTCAGGGAATTTTTCTTGTTCTTTTAATAGGGAGTGGCTCCTCTGCTTCTTCATTTTCCTTATATTTCTCTGACTCTATAAATTTAAGGGAAACAGTCATCTACTGTGGTCTTGAAGGGCTGTTTTTGTGTGGGAGCATCCCTGTGTGGCCTGCGTGCATCTAATATTTTTGGTGCCAGGGCTGTTTTTAGTATAGATACCTGCCACATATCTCCTCAGTGTGTGCTGGCTGTTATCCCCTTGACAGTGGGTGTGATTGGTGTTGTGCTGACCAGAGCCTGCACTGGATGTTGAGCAGGACCTGCTCTTTGCTCTGCAATTGTCACACCTCTGTGGAGGCAGGGTCTGCTCCCCAGTTGTTGGAGTAGAAGCCGCCAGATCTGGTTCTGAGCTGTGTTGTGAGGTGGGCGGGACTGGAGTACTCCTGCTGGGAGAAGAGCCACTGAGTATACCTCCACAGGAGCTGTTCACTGGGAAGTGTATTCTGTGGCATCACCTGTAACCCGTTGTGTGTGCTCACAAAGTACACTGTTGTTGGCACTGCCCTTGGCCCCGCCTCAGTCAAGGGAATGCAGGCAATTGGCCAGGATGTCCCTCAGGCTCTTTGTTCACAAAGCCACCGGCACTGTTAGGCCACCAAAGTTAGGCACCAGAACCTGCTGTAGCTGCACATCTGGACTTTCCGTGGGAGCTACAGAATCAGCCCAGAGCCCAACCCCACCTCCACGCACCCATAAAGCCCACCGCTGCTAACACTGGACCAGCCACAGCTACAGGAGCACCTGTAATCTGCTTGGATGTCCTGCAGATCTGAACTTACATAAATCTGCCCAACTCACACAGCCACTGGGACAGGGCTCAGATTTCAGCCCCTCCTCCCCATGTGGGCACCCGCTGGCACTTGCGTGCTCCCAGAACTCATAGAGGTGAAGCCATGCCCGCTGTAAGCATGCTGAGAGTAAGGCTGCTGTGGTGGGGCCCCACCCCTCCCTTCACATGTGCATTAACAATGGGACTTCTATGGCAGACCTGGGCTCCATGCTGTGTACATGCCCAGTTGTAGCCCAGACCACGCTCCAGTTCTTTCAGGCTGTCTCCACACAGCCAATCCCAGTCCTCTCCCAGGTCTGTCTGTGAAGCTTGAGTTTCAGCACCCAGCCGCCTCCACCTTCCATACCATCAGACACACGTCTCTGGCTGGGAAGTGCAGCGAGGTGGCCAGGACTGTCTCTGCTGGTCTCTCTCTGTTCTGCCTGCTGTGAGCCAGCTACTGCATTCTCCTCTGAGCCTCTGAAGCTCCCTCTGTCCCAGCTGGTCTCGCAGCCAGTGAAGGGGGTTCCCAGGGTGAGGGAACCTTTCCTCTTTCACAGCTCCCTCCCAGGGACACAGGTCCCATCCCGATTCCTTTCTTTTTTTTTTTCTTTCAACCTGCCTGGTTACCTGGTGATCCTTCTTGCAGCTTCGATTGTATGAGATCTTCTGTCAGCATTCAGTGGGTATTCTGTGAGAATTGTTCCACATGTAGATGTGTTTTTGATGTATTTGTTGGAGGAGGTAAGCTCCATGTCCTTCCATTCCACCATCTTCCTTTTTATTTATTTTTAGTGATTTACTTTTTAGATTAGTATCTTGAGTTCTCTTTTAATTGGTTTGGCTGCTTAGAGTTGAGAGAGATTCAACCTGAAAGACCTGCTAAAGCATGAGATTCTTAGACCTACTTCATAATCTGTACCCCAAATATGAGTTACTTCTGCATTTCTTCATTCCTTTGCTCCTGGTCAGCTTCTCTGAGAATGAAACTCCCGTCCATGGCTCCAAACGATTATCTGTAGCACTTCAAACTTGAGCTTTGCAGATGCCTTCTCATACTCAGAGCAATCTCCTTGGCTCCAGCAGCCAACTCTGTATCCCAGTGATTTGCCAGCAGAATACGCACCAGCCGTATCCCAAGACTGATTCTATGTTCTATCTTCTGTACTGTCCTCATTGTCTAAGGAACCAGACCCCATCCTTTCAACCTACTCAGTCTCTGAGCTTTGCTGCATAGTCTTACAGTTACCCTCCACCCTTCATTAAAAAAAAAAAAAAAAAAAAAAAGCTTCTCTATCTGAGATCCTTTAACACTACTTTCCTAGTTCTCCAAACTCCATGGTTTCTCTTCTGTCTTCTTTTTCTACCACTGCCTAAGGTGTAAACCCCACTGCTTAGTCCTTGTCTTCTGCTTTTCAGCTTTTACACTAACTGCCCTCAAGAGCATATCCAGACTTGTGGTTTCAAGTAATAATGGTTTCAAGTAATAATGATTCACAAATCTCCATACTCTTCTTAATTCCAAATTGCTTCCTTTGGGAAATTTCCACTTGAAGATTCTACCATTATCTCTAACTTACCGTGCCTAAACTTCCCATTTATGTCCATAGCATCACCATCCTTCCAGACTCATTTTTTTTCAACTTGAACACTTTCTTTCCCATCAGATCTATTCATTTATCCATGTGTTCATTCACCCACTCATTCATTTACTCACTCAGTAAACATTTACTAAATGCCTATTCTGTGTCAGGTTCTGGGTGAAGCACTAAAGATAACAAAAGTAAATGATATATCCTGAATCCAAAATTGACGATCCTCCATCCATCAAGAACATCTCCTATCAACATTTTCTCTCATGGTTTCCAACAACACTAAGTGCCTTAGTCAAACTGGTTTCCTAGACTTCACGCTAACATGTGAAGTTACTCTCTTACCTCCATGCCTTTGTTCTTCTTGTTCTTTTTGCCTAGAACAACTTCCCTTAATTTTTCTGCCATCTGAAATCAACATTTCCTTCAGGTCCCATCTATTTTCAAAGTCTCAACCGAATGCTTTTTTCCTTTTCTGAATTCCTATAGGATTTTGTGATTCAATCCCATTATGATCACAGGAAGTAGAAAAGCATGGCTGAGAATGTTTTCGCAATAGAAAAGTCTTTAGTGAAGTTGTCATAGCAAGGGCATATTTTGGGGGCAAGGACACAATTAATGCATTCCTTTACTCATCCATTTATTCATTCAGTTCTGATCTCTGTGAAAAAAAAAAAAGGCATGGGCTCCCAGAGGGCATGAGGCCAGTGCCAGGGGGGTTGTTCACATTGATGCTTACCCTGGATTCTGGACTGACCTGGCCCTGCTGGTCTGTAGCATAGTGGCACCTGGTGGCACTTGCTGGCGGGGATCAGGCCTGGCTGAAGGAGGAGCTGGATATGTAATACCTGTATACAGTGAAGGAGCTGTGTCATGCAGGACTCACCTGATGCCCACCCAACTTCATGACGGATCTCTTCCAGAGGGTCCATCCCAGCAGGGTAGCCAATAACCCCAACACCCTCGCAGGCAATATGCTTTGATGTTTTAAGGAGAAAGGGTATGTCAACCAGAACAACCTTTTCTTCGACATCTCCTCAGTGGGCAATCATATGAAAGTCCTGAATGTTGAGCTCCACATGTTCAAGCCCCAGCATTTTCCCAGGACCCCGCCCTTGACAAGTCTACCATTACTACAGGGTGGAAGTCTGTAAGATCCTGGGCCCATGCCAGAATTAGAGTGAGGGAGCTTTCTTTCAAGTAAAGATCTTCCTCTGGCCTCTAAGTCTGGCACAGATGATGATTGACTGCATCCTGGGAAACACTTCAGCTTGAACTTTCTGGGACAGACCATGAAGCCACTAAATGATACCACAGGACCCAGTGGAAGGGGATCACAGTGATAACAGGAATTCTGTACTGGCCCTTGGCCAATAAAAAGGCAATTTTTTTTGTTGCTGAAGAGGGTACCTGTCCCTGCCCATCATGCTACACTCACTCTCAGAGCTGGAGAGTCTGTCCTAGGTAGAACTCTCTGCAGACCTCACCTCAGCTACCCCAGATGGTGGTCCCAGAGTGCAAGACACAGCTTGAAAGTGCTTGTGATGGCCAGATGTGTCTTTTCTACATAGACTTCCAAGGATATAAGCTACACAAACAGGGATATCTCATTTGAGGCTATCAGATCAATAGCTGCAACATTATTGGCTCTACCTTGTGACCACACTCTGGCACACAACTCCACTCAGCTGGGGATGTGGAGTAGGAGAGGATGAGGAGGAAGGAGACAATATCCATTAAGGAGCCTGCCGCTCAGTGTTCTTATTCCAATAGAATGCTTAACTCCCCATGTAAGCTTGAGAAGTCAGTGATTCTCTCTAGGTCTCACTATATCTATCTGTAAAATGGAATTGTCTTTAGGTCATAGGATGTTCAAGAGTATGAAGAAGGTACTGAGAGGAGGGATATCACAAAAGTTTGTGGGAGGAGTGATTCTTGCTTGTGTTACAGCTTTTTCTGCAGTAATTACTCACCACTGTATCCCCAGGACTTAGAAGAGGGAACGGTACATAGTTGGCCTTCAGTATGCATCAAATGAAAACAATGAATGGACTGCAGCTTCTGCAGTCATTCATTCAAAGGTCATGTATGAGTTTTTAAGAGCTAGGTAAGCAGCTATAGTTCTCTTCTGCTTCTCTATGCCATTCCCCAGTGCTCAGTTTACAAACACCTCAGCTTGGGCCAATGTCAGTGACCGCTCCCCCCACCCCTCCACCCTGTTGGCTGCATAGTGGAAGTTGTGTGTGGTTGCCTTGGGGCACTCAAAGAAGTTAAATGAAGGCTCTTAAGACCATCCCAAACCTGGGGTTGGGGTATGGATGGGGGGAAGAGGCAGATTCAGAAGTTGGGGTAGGAAGTCTTGGGTCCATAGCCTCCTCTAAGAGCTATATGCCTTGCCCATACTCAGGCCTGGACTTCCCCCATTTTTTTAATAGTGTTGCATTCCTTTCAGGTGTACAGCAAAGTGATTCCGATAGATAGATAGATAATATCTTTTTCAGATTCTTTTCCATTATAGGTTATTACAAGATATTAAATACAGTCTCTGTGCTATACAGTAGGACCTTGTTGTTTATCGTTGTATATAAAGTAGTTTGTGTCTGCTAATCCCAAACTAATTTATCCCCTCCCTTTCCACTTTGGTAACCATAAGTCTGTTTCTGTTTTGTAAATAAGTTCATTTGTATCTTCTTTTAGATTCCACATATAAGTGATATCATATTTATCTTTCTCGTCTGACTTCATATGATAATCTCTAGGTCCATCCATGGTGCTGCAAATGGCATTATTTCATTCTTTCTTATGGCTGAGGAATATTCCATTCTATACATACATACCACTTATTCTTTATCCATTCATCTGTCAATGGACATTTAGTTTGCTTCCATGTCTTGGCTATTGTAAATAGTGCTGCTATGAACATCAGGGTGCATGCAGCTTTTTGAATTAGAAATTTCATCTTTTCCAGATATATGCCCAGGAGTGGGATTGCTGGATCATATGGTAAGTCTATTTTTAGGTTTTTTGTTGTTGTTTTTTTTAAACAACTTTATTGGAGTGTAATTGCTTTACAATGGTGTGTTAGTTTCTGCTTTATAACAAAGTGAATCAGTTATACATATGTTCCCATATCTCTTCCCTCTTGCATCTCCCTCCCTCCCACCCTCCCTATCCCACCCCTCTAGGTGGTCACAAACCACCGAGCTGATCTCCTTGTGCTATGCGGCTGCTTCCCACTAGCTATCTATTTTATGTTTGGTAGTGTATATATGTACATGCCACTCTCTCACTGTGTCACAGCTTACCCTTCCCCCTCCCCATATCCTCAAGTTTTTTAAGGAACCGCCATACTATTCTCCATAGTGACTGTACCAATTTACATTCCCAGCAACAGTGTAGGAGGGTTGCCTTTTCTCCACACCCTCTCTAGGATTTATTATTTGCGGACTTTTTGATAATGCCCATTCTGACTGGGGTGAGGTGATAACGCATTGTAGTTTTGGTCTGCAGTTCTGTAATAATTACTGATGTTGAGCATCTTTTCAGGTGCCTGTTGGCCATCTTCTTTGGAGAAATGTCTATTTAGGTCTTCTGCCCATTTTTTGATTGGGTTGCTTCTTTCTTTGATATTGAGCTATATAAGCTGTTTATGTATTTTGGAAATTAAGCCCTATTGGTTGCATCATTCGCAAATATTTTCTTCCATTCCATAAGTTGTCTTTTCATTTTGTTTATGGTTTCCTTTGCTGTACAAAATCCTTTAAATTTAATTAAGTTCCATTTGTTTATTTTTGCTTTTATTTCCATTACTCTAGGAGACAGATCCAAAACAATATTGCTTCAATTTGTCAGAGTGTTCTACGTATGTTTTCCTCTAGGAGTTTTATAGTATCTGGTCTTACATTCAGGCCTTTAACCCATTTTGAGTTTATTTTAGTATATGGTTGTTAGAGAATGTTCTGATTTTATTCTTTTACATGTAGCTGTCTAGTTTTACCAGCACCACTTATAGAAGAGATTGTCTTTTCTCCGTTGTATATTCTTGCCTCCTTTGTCATACATTAATTGACCATAAGTGCATGGGTTTATTTCTGGGCTTTCTATCCTGTTCCATTAACCTATGTGTCTGTTTTTGTGCCAGTACCATACTGTTTTGATTACTGTAGCTTTGTAGTATAGCCTAAAGTCAGGGAGCATGATTCTTCCACCTCTGTTCTTTCTCAAGATTACTTTGGCTATTTGGGTTTTTTGTGTGTTTGTTTCTGTATAAATTTTTAAATTATTTGTTCTAGTTCTGGGAAAAAACACCATTGGTATTTTAATAGGGATTGCAATGAATCTGTAGATTGACTTGGGTAGAATGGTCATTTTAACAATATTGATTTTTTTCAATCCAAGAACACGGTATATCTTTCCATCTGTGTCAACTTCAGTTTCTTTCATCAGCATCTTGTAGTTTTCAGAGTACAGGTCTTTTGCCTCCTTAGGTAGATTTATTCCTAGGTATTTTATTCTTTTTGATATGATGGTTAATGGGATTATTAATTTCTCTTTCTAATAGTTTTTTTAGTGTATAGAAATGCAACAGATTTCTGTATATTAATTTTGTATCCTGCAATTTTACTGAATTCATTGATGAGCTCTAGTAGTTTCCTGGTAGCGTCTTTAGGGTTTTCTAGGTGTAGTATCATGTCACCTGCAAACAGTGACAGTTTTACTTGCTCCTTTACAACTTGGATTCTTTTTATTTCTTTTTCATCTCTGAATGCTGTGGCTAGGACTCCCAAAACTGTGTTGAATAAAAGTTGCAAGAGTGGGCATCCTTATCCTGTTCTTGAACTTAGAGGGGAAGGCTTTCAGCTTTTCACCATTGACTATTATGTTAGTGGTGGGTTTGTCATATATGGCCTTTATTGTGTTAAGGTATGTTCCCTCTATGCCCACTTTCTGGACAGTTTTTATCATAAGTGGATATTGAATTTTATCAAAAGCTTTTTCTGCATCTATTGAGATGATCATATGGTTTTTATTCTTCAGTTTGTTAATGTGGTGTATCATGTTGATTAATTTGCAGATATTGAAAAACTCCTTGCATCCGTGGGATAAATCCCACTTGATCATGGTGTATGATCCTTTTAATGTATCAATATTGTTGGATTCAGTTTGCTAGTATTTTGTTGAGTATTTTTCCACCTATGTTCATCAGTGATACTGGCCTATAATTATTTTTATGATATCTTTGGTTTTGGTATCAGGGTGATGGTGGCCTCATAGAATGAGTTCAGAGGTGTTCCTTCTTCTGCAATTTTTTGGAATGTGTTTAAGAAGGATAGATGTTAATGCTTCTCTAAATGTTTGGTAGAATTCACCTGTGAAGCCATCTGGTCCTGGGCTTTTGTTTGTTGGGAGTTTTTTAATAACTGATTCAATTTCAGTACTGGTAATTGGTCTGTTCAGATTTTCTATTTCTTCATGGTTCAGTCTGGGGAGATTGTACCTTTCTTAGAATTTGTCCATTTCTTCTAGGTTGTCCACTTTATTGGTATATAGTTGCTCATAGTAGTCTCTTATGATCCTTTGTATTTCTGTGGTGTCACTTATAACTTCTTTTTTTTTCTGATTTTATTGATTTGGGCCCTCTCTTTTTCTTAATGAGTCTGGCTAAAGGTTATCAATTTTGTTTACCTTTTCAAAGAACGAGTTTTTAGTTTCATTGATCTTTTCTATTTTTTTTAGGCTCTGTTTCATTTATTTCTGCTCTGATCTTTATGGTTTCTTTCCTTCTACTAACTTTGGGTTTTGTTTGTTCTTTGCTTTAGGTGTAAGGTTAGGTTGTTTATTTGAGGTTTTTCTTGTTTCCTGAGAAAAGCTTGTATCACTATAAACTTTCCTCTTAGGACTTCTTTTGCTGCATTCCATTGGTTTTAGATTGTTGTGTTTTCATTTTCATTTTTTCCCCAGGTATCTTTTATTTCCTTTTTGATTTCTTCAGTGATCCATTGGTTGTTTAGTAGCATATTGTTTAGCCTCCATGTGTTTGCAGTTTTTTCATGTAGTTGATTTCTAGTTTCATGGTGTTATGGTTGGAAAAGATGCTTGATATGACTGCAGTTTTCTTAAATTTACTGAGACTTGCTTTTGGACTTGCTGTCTTAGGAACGTGGAGTTGGGGTGGAAACAGGACAGATGGAAGTGATCTTGGCATGTTGGCTGGAGTTAGATCCTCCAGCTCTCCAGTGCTATGCCTTTTGCCAGCATTCTCATGCCTTACACTGTCAGTGTGACAGAGAG
The DNA here is from genome assembly GCF_951394435.1 of Stenella coeruleoalba. Taxonomy (NCBI): domain Eukaryota; kingdom Metazoa; phylum Chordata; class Mammalia; order Artiodactyla; family Delphinidae; genus Stenella; species Stenella coeruleoalba. Next base: position 97,317,358 of record NC_137154.1, on the reverse strand, counting down.
GACCTAGACCCCAACTCTGCAGGAACAAGAGGCAGGGTATCTGCTTCCCCCATGAAACTGAGGCTGGGTATGGAAGAAAAAAACCCTTTTTAATGGTTTCTATCCCTCCCCTTGACACTCCTACCTGAGTTCCAGGTGAGACTGCCAGGGCTCTAATTGACTCAGAATCAGAGCTCTTGCCTTGCCATGAAGCTTCCTCCATGTCAGCAAGTGGTAGGAAGATGATAATAGTGTCAGTTATTTATCTATTGTCTGTCATTCCCATACACATCCTTCCATACTCTGCTTAGACTTCTGTGCCAACTGCATTCCTAATGGATTCTGCATGTTAGGAGACACTGGATGAAGATCAGAAATTAGCAGTGGAGAGAAGTTATTATTCCTCCTTTTTCTTCTTTGGCTTCTGGCAGTAACTGTGGATGGTAGTGGCTTCATTGCTTTAAGGATTCCAGCTTTGGTGTCAACAATCCTTCTTTGGTGGTTCTGGTAGTGACCATTAGGTTCTCTATGGGGTCAGCATCTACAGGGTGGTCCACCCCATGGCTCCAGTATCAGCAAGTGCTACCATCTACCATGGTAACAGCAGTATACATGGTAACCTCACTAACTAGTACAGCAGTCAATGCATTATGTGCTCTGGAAACACCAATCCCTTCCTTTTCTTCTTTATCCATATTTCCTTCCTGTAGTAAATAATTTCTGGGTTACTTCTTCTTCCCCCTTTTCCTGGTTTTGTTTCTTCAGGTCTTTTATAACTAGTTCTCTGTGTTAAATGCCCTCTGTTTGTTTTTCTTGTTGTATCCTGTCTGATATGCAAAAATTAAAGTAGGTGGTTATTCATGGGTAGAAAACAATTTTCTCATTTCTTCCACAAAAGAAGTAGAAAGAAGGAAATATAAAACATTAAATTAACAAATACATTATTTCCCATTACAGTTAACCAAGCACTACCTTGTTGATCATAAAATTGGAACACTATATTTTTCTTGGGTAAAAATATATTTCCATATATAATACGCTATTTCCATTGGAACTGAATTTATATATATGTCAAATTAATTCTGAGTAATGTTTTACATCTGAACTCATTGTACTCTCTGAACTATTTGATACATCTTGTGCTACAATGTACCAAATTAAATGTGATATTTCCATACATATACAAAAACTTTGATCCATTGTGGATGTATAGTATGGTTTAGACTTAAGTGAAGCAAACTTAAGAAATGAATGACTCCTGCTAGCAAATCTCTGGATGAATGACATCATCTAGAAACCATTTGAAAGAGTTGTGATCTAAATGTTAATCTGAAAGGAACTAGCTGTTGAATGATAATTTATCCGGCCATCCATCCAGCAATAGGCAAAGCTATGGGGTCACTGAAGGTGATGTTCATCTCTAATCATTAACATTGCAAAATGTTTACAATACATTGCTGAATGAAAGAATTGATTTTATAAAAGTTTGCATAATATTGCATTTTTGTTTAAAAAATATTTGTATGGTTTTTAATTTTCTTTTTACTGAGTTTTTTACATTTTCTACAATGAAGATACATTAATTTTATTTATTTAAAGGAAAAAAAGTTAAGTTAGTTAAAAGACAAGTTAGCATGCTCTGTGTTTTGTACAGCATAGGACTCTGTCCATAAGAGCTGTGTGGGGGTGATGCAAGAAGCAAGGAGGACTAAAGAGGAGCATCTCTGGGATTCACTCCTTCCAGGTTGTCAGGCAGGTCCCTGCCTTACAGGAACAAGGTGCTGGATGACTGCTGAGGCTCTGCCCAACTCGAGGTTCCAAAATCCAAACTAAAATCCAATTCAAAGAAAACTTATCAGTGGTCATCCTGTTCAAAGGAAATTTACCAATGGTCATCCTGTGCCAAGTGCCAAGACCCATAGTAGGTCCTAGAGAGACAGAGATGGAGGCTAGTACCTACCCTGTGGGCACCTATTACTTTGTCAAGGGACTGTTGCTGGCTTTGGAGTGGAAAGATTTCTCTTTGAACTCTGCCTCTGCCTCTCACTAGCTGTGCAACCTTGGGAAAATTTCTTCTCTTTAAGTTTCAGATTTTTCCACTTTTAAAGAGAAGGTAATAATTCTTCCTTTTCTTTGTCGTTTGGAGGTTTTCTTTGTTGTTTGGAGGATTACATAGAATGATAAAGTAATCTAAGAGGAAGGGAGGGAGGGAGAAAGGGAAGGAAGAATAGAGAGTGGGAAAGAGTCATTCATTTTCTAGGCCAGTTTAGGCTTTTCAGGAATGAGATCAATAAGAATGAAGAAGAAAATAGCAAAAAAAAAAAAATCCTTACCCAAGGATGGATACCAAACTAAGAGTAAAGCATTGGATAGTACAAATGGTTACAAGTTAATGACATAGAAATTGTATAATTTTGTAGTACCTCCTCATGGTCTTTGCCCTTTGTGAGCACATAGGGCTTTTCCACAACCAGATTTTCCATGTAATGTGTGTGTGGTTACTGAAGGACAAAGGATCTGCTCAGCCCTTCGTTCCCAGAGACCAGATAAATGGGAAATCAGGGTGCCCTGGACAATGGTGGGAGATGGAAGAGCCATGGTCCACCGAGTCTGCCTCTAGACATAGAGTGGACAATACTGTGGTGGTGGGCAAGGAAGGCTGGGGAGGGGGAAGATTATGTGACCATGGTACATGATTTCTACCTTATAGAAAATTTGTAGTTTCTATATATGAATAACTTTTCTGTGAGTTTCAGACATCCTTTTGTTCTTGAAAGCCTTACCTCACTAAGTATGCTGTAAACACCTTGAAAGAGTCCTGTCTTCATCTCCATTTGTAGGAATTCTTAACACAGTGCTGGTCTCAACAAATCATTACTTGGAGGGTTCACCAATAGTCGTCTCTCACCAAAATTATTCCATTATTTATGTTTACATTGTACAATTATCAGCCAGCCATGGTAAATCAAAATAATGGGCTTTCAGTTGGCTACATGGATTTGTTAACACACTGAATAATTATTCACCAGTAAATGAATCAGCCTAATTTTGCTTAAGTGTAGGTCATAGATAAAATAATGGGAACATGATGTTTTAAGACATTGATCTGAACAAGAGATAAAGTCAAACAAAGGCCATGACTTCAGCACTAGAGGGAAGACAAGTTAGTTTGAAGGCAAACCAATCAATCCAGCATTATGTCAGATCCTTGAGGGATAATGAAAGTACAATTGCCCTGTCCTCAAGAAGCTTTGAGTCAAATTGAAGACTCAAGACATACCTGGCAATTAGGTAATAATAAAGATACTATACATTCAAAAATGAAAAGATGTGGAACCACGAGTCTTTTCAGTTAGAAGGACTCCTTTTAAAAATAAGTCCTTTTTTAATAAATAATAAAATCAATTTATTAAATCAGAAAAATCAATAACCAAAAATTAAACACCATAAGGCACATAATCATTCAGAGATAAGGACTGTTAACATTTCAGTATATCTTCATCCAGATCATCTTTGTATAAATAATAGGTATTTCAGTAAAACAAGATCACATCATAAAACTGTTTTTAACTTACTGGTTGTACTCAACAACATATTATGAAAAAAATTGAAAATATTCTTACCAAGTTGTAGGTTACACAAAGCTGGGAAGGAGAGCCATTGTTGCAAGAATCACCATCTAGAAAGATCTTGCCAGACGAGAACAAGGGCCAAACTAACAAGATTAAATTTAACAGAGATACCTCTTAAGTCCTTAATTTAAATTGAAGGCCTATAGGTCTTGGTTGACTACAAGTATGATAGGAATCAACAGTGTCACTGGCTTTCAAAATGCTAATGTAAGCTAGGCTGTTTCAACAAAAGCATGGTACCCAATAATAGAAAGGAAAAGTCCTCTCTAGGTTGTGTAGTCTGACCATATCTTGAGTCCTATACTGAATTTTATGACCCAGGTTGGTCAAAAGGACAATAAGCAAGATGGAAATTGTCAAGTGAGTCACAACTGCGAGAGCTAGAGGTGCTTAGCGGGAAAAGAGGAGACTTTGAGGCTCTGCATGTGCACGTGCCTGTGTGATTGTGTGCATGTGTCTGTGCAGAAATTCTACACACATACACAGAGAGCTATACTGCAGAAGAACAATGTGATATATTTTGTGTAACTTCAGAAGACAAAAATAGTTGGACAGCTCTGAGCTCGTCCTCGTAGCACTGTAACAGAGGAATAATTTTATAAACATCTGAGCTATCCAACAGTGGAACAGACTGTCTTTTTGGTGGTGAGTTCCCCTTTCTCTGAAAATACTTAAGCAGAGGTGGAATAAGGTATATTGTAGAGAGATTCCTGCCATTGAACTTGAATTATCCTGTGGTCCTTCTGAGATTATGAGATAAAATGAAAGAATATTATTGAACTGAATACTTTGACTCAATTTGTGGATTTGTGCATGTGCAAGTATATGGATTATCAAATTATCTACATTTTAAAATATTTATATCTTGGAAACTTTCTCTTAAAAATATATTGAGTTTAGATGTAAAAAATTTCCTGATTATTTCTCCACAATGTAGCAGAGAAAAAGTTTGAATTCCAGCTGTGACTCATCCTTAGCAGTATGACCTTGAGAAATATGGTTAAACTCTTTGAGTCTTATTATCCCTGTTTTAGAAGAAATAAACCACAGTCAAAGGAGCATTGTGAAGATTAAGTGATTTTATGGCTCACACTGCCTGGCACATATTAGCTGCTTAATACATAGTAATTGTTGTTGTAATAATAATTATGATTATACTGGCCTTTCCCATCCCTTTTGCAGCACCCCCTCCCTTTCCTTCCTTTCTCACCAGAATCTCTTCTTACTCCCTGACTTTATCTTCCAAGGCACTGTCAGTTTATCTCTGTGTCAGTGTATACCCATCCCATCTCTCCTATGATTCTGTGAGTGCTGTTTAAGGAAGATTAGACCAGCAAGGGTGTGCAAGGAATAGATGTAAACAGAGAAGTAAGACAAGAGAGTGCAGGAAAACCAGAACAGTCAGCTCTGTTCCCTTCTCCAACTCCTCAATGTCCCCACCTCTCCCCAAAAAGAACAAATACAGGAAGGAAGACCAGTGGAGGAAAAGATACCGTCCAAAGATCAGGAGTGTGGAGACATCGGAAAAAGCAGGATCTCACACTGGAAAGTCTCAAAAGGAAGTGGACAAACCGCCAGGCCCAGAGTGAGTGGAATGAAAAAGATAGATGGTTGTAGAGAAGATAACTAACGAGGCTCTGATAACTCTAATTTTCTAGGCCTTGGTCAGCTTTGCCTACACTTCAACTAAATGGAAATATAAATAGCTGAGAAAGAAGCCAGTGGATGGGAACTGACATAATGGACTCTATTGACTCTCTGAGATATAAGGGACCTTCTTAAAAGCATAATATTTTACGTGATCATTTGTCAGGCTTCCTCTGGGTGAGTGAGCTCCTTTGGGGGAGGTAAGTGGATTGGCTAATCTTAGTGTTTTGTTTAAAGTACACCCTGTGTTGTGCTAGAAATCAGCTTTACTGAGCGGACAGGGAGGGGAAAGAACATAGGCACCCACCGCCCCCCTCCTTTCTCCCGAGGGGCCTTACCAGCTGAGTGCCCACTGGAAGATCCAAGACCTATTTTCCTCTCTCCTCCACTAGCCTCTCCAGACCATCACTTTCTCCATCAGCGTCCTGGTCTGAAGGAACTAAACCATTCTTCTCTTCCTACTACTCACAGGGTGGGACTAATCCACAGGCCAGCCTGGCATTAACCCAATGGACACCACTTCCTATTAAAATCCCTCACTCCACCCAGATTGTCTACCCATGAATATAACCTCAGCTCCGTGAACTTGTATCTTCCACCTCTGTGATCAGTGCTGGGGGCTTCCCTTATGCCCCAGCCCAAAGTGATCATCCCCACCCCCTCCTTCTTCTCTTCACCAATAGTCTTTAGTGAACTTGGAGCTTGTTAAGAAACCCAGCTTCAAAGGCCCAAACTCAAAATTTCTAGGAATAGAGCCTGAGAATCTATCCTTTCACAAGCCCACAGCTGACCCTGATGTACAACATTATTTGAAAACTATTGGACTCTGTGGGATTGTTTAGGACTTCCTATAAATTGTCATCTATTATATGTTAATTTTACATAAGTTGGACCTAGCATCCAGAAGTAAACCATGATCTCCTAGCCTGGGACCATCATTTATTTTCCTTGATATTTCCCTTCCCTGGCACAGGAAGCGGTGCTCAGAAAAATCTCTTTCGATGATATAATAAACTGGGTTTTGTCCATTTTATAGGACAACAGCTTGAGGACATGCTGGTTTAACATGATTCCATCTTAGTAAAGTCACAAAGCTTACCCATCTCTAAGCACTCAACCCTCAAAGATTTACCCTAGGGATTAGAATTTCCCATCCAGCTTTCCCTCCCCCCGCTGTCCACTCTCCCCACATCCAATATCATGATGGTACTGCTCTCAGTCCCAACAGCAGCTTAGTCCTATTACTTCTGATACCACCTCTGTGAAATGATTTCTTAAATGCAAAATTACCGTGTGTTCTCACCAGAGTCCTCCATTCTCTCTTAATACTTTATCTCCTAAGAGAAGAGAAATCTAGAGCAGAGGGAAAAGGCAATGTGGCCATTTGGATGTAGATGAAAGATCCAGAAGCACATAAGAAACTGCCTTTGGTTGGAAACATACACATACATCCAGTAATGTAACCAAAGTGATCCATCATGTAAACCCATGAAGAAAGAGGACACATATGTTGGAAAATAATTAATTCTGATGTCATCTTCATATACATCTTCATTTCGTGGATGGGAGTTAAATGACTTCAAGGTAATTGAGCCTGTGTGATGGGAGTCTCAAAGTCTGAACTGACAATGTGAAGCATTTATTTTTGGTGAGAACATACGATGACTGATTGTGTAGAAAGATTTTTCTGGCTCAAAGAAGATGTAGAACTGTGACTCACACTTTCACTTGGACTGTGGTCCCAAGTAAGGAAGAACACTTCCATACAAGTCCATCTGCACCCAAGAGAGACCAAAGCTACAAAAATGTCGAGTTTTTTTTTTCTTTTACTTTCCTGACATTTAGTTACTATTTTTCAGCAAGCAGAATTACTTGCTATTAAAACAGTTTCAGTATACAAATTCCTACCAACTGACTCAGGAGCTCACTCTCAGATGCAGGTGAACTGCTGTCCATGAAAATTTACCAGTTCAAGTCCTACCCACCCTCTGAGATTCAACGCGAGCTTCGCTTCTCCTTTAAGGTGGAGTCCAGAGCCAGTCTTGACAAATAGGAACACATCCTCTTTTCATTCTTCCTTCCAAACCTTCAAATAAAGGCCTGCCAATTTTCTTGCTCTTTCCTACACTCTGTTTGCCGTTTTCACCTCCAGTTCTGCAGACACTCTTTTCCCCACCTCTGTCCTCTCTGAATTCTACCTATGCTTCATGGTTTGGCTCAGGTAACCTCTCTTTGATGGAGGAGGTTTCTCCGTCAACTTATCCTCCAGTTGGTCACCTCAATCCTTCAAATGCCACAGCACTGATTCAACGACACATATTAGCCCTCTGCTTGTCATTTCTAGGTATTTGTGTTTTGTTTTTCAGAGTGACCACAAATGGATGTGGATTTTGAGAGCAGACAGATAGCCCTTCCCCACTTAGTAGTTTTGGGACCTTGAGCAAACTATGCCTCAGTTCCCACTCTATAAAAAGGGGATAATAGAACACTCTCCTCACAGAGTTACAGTGAAGATTGATTAAAATCACTGCTCTTTCACTGTTAGCTATTATCAATGTTATCAGTGCTTAAGGCAGATGCCTGGCTCACTGTCATAGTAGGTGGCCTCACGGTGCACGACGAAGCCCCTGACTGTGGTGACTTTGGTCTCCAGCATCTGCTCTAATCTGTGCACTTTCTATAACCTTCTCAAAGCTCATAGTGAAAAAACATATTTCCATTCATACATAACACACAGTTATTTATATATAATATAGATATATACATCTTTCTACATTCCAAAACTAGATAATTAAAATGAAATTCAAGTCATCAAACAAAATAAAACTGGCTGGCTGATGAGGAATATAGGCGCATCCCTTTGGTATTTCTCTGCAGCTACTGAAAGTGCCACCTGGGCAGGAGATTTTTACTTATCCATCACCTGGAGGTTGGGAACGCACATCCTTAGTTGTTCAGATCTAGCTTATTTGTAGACAGCCTAGGGGCTGTGTATAGAGGAGTAGAGGTCTCTGTCCAAAACACCCCCCTCATTTGCCTATGGAGGTACCATACATGATTGCTGCTGCAGAGTTACTGCTCTGAGTTAAGGCTGCAAACATCTTTATTAGAGAGGAACCACCTGCAGTCCTGTTATGGACTCACTCACTTGTATCCCTTCAAAATTCACATGTCAAAGCCCTAATCCCCAATATGACTGTACTGGGAGATGAGGGCTTTAGGGAGACAACTAAGGTTAAATGAGGTCATAAGAGTAGGGCCCTAATCCAATATGACTGGTGTCCTTTTAGGAAGAGACAGACACCAGGGATGCCTGTGCACAGAGAAAATTTAGCCATGTGAAGACAGTGCAAGAAGGTGACCTTCTGTAAGCTAAGGAGAGAGCCCCCAGGAGAAATCCACCCTGGCAGCACCTTGATCTTGGACTTCCAGCCTCCAGAACTAATTTCTGTTGTTGAAACCTCCCAGTCTATGGTATTTTGTTATAGCAGCACTAGCTGACTCATACAGGTGCATATCCCACACATGATAAATTCTCCATATTAACAGTAATGCCCTCTAATAGACCAACGGGTGAGACCCCTGATAATCACAAAGGAGAAGATAAGACAGCACCAGAATGCAAAACAGTCCAGCTTAGCTGGAAGAAGGGATACTGAGGGTAGATAGGGAAGAAAATTCCAGCATACAGAGTGCTGCCAAGGGAAGACAGGTGAGGACAAGATGCTGGAGTGGGCAGTTCTGGGCAGCTCCTGAATGGAGGTGCTATGGGGCTTCTGCAATGAGAGGGTCAGCGATGATAGGTCCAGATACCCACTTCCCTTTCAGCTAACCCTGGCTGTGGCAATGCGGATTGGAACCCCACTGGGCTGCTTCCCCCTCACTGTAACTCTTGCTTCCTAAAGCTCTCATTATCAAAGACTGATTTCCTGGAACCAGTTTCTGATTTGATTCATGGGCTACAGTTAAGCTGCACATTTGAAGTAATTAACTCTGGTGACTGGAAGTGTGTTGGAATATCGAGTCAGTGGGCTATCTCAGCACACTCTGAGCCATGCTCTCTGCAGTTCCTTGACATGTTTAAGAAAAATTTAGACAGCAATCCGATGATGGGGTCAGGGCTTGAAGGGGTCGAGACCTACAGAGCATGGCGTTCAGGGAATTTTTTTAAACTATTTTCATTCTACCTCTGCATTTCCACGTGCATCTAAACAGCACCCAAGTACCTCTACCATAGAACTGTTGAATGGTTCTGGTCTGGGAGTCCAGTTCAAGGCATGACTGTGCAAATGACTCATAAGTCGATGGTTTTTTAACAGTATAAGTCATCAATCTTGCAAGCCCATATTTCTTTATGAATAAAGTATGAGAATTTAAAGTGGTGAGGCATACAGAGAGGCCAGGGTCTGGAAATCCGTATTCTAATCCCTCCACTTCCTCACTAGCTCTGTGGTCTTTGGCAGCCGTGCCCCTTTCCTGTCTAGGTCTCAATTTCCTTCTCTGTAAGTAACAGGGATAAACTTTACCATCTATAAAGTTCCTTCCAGTTCCAGAGTTCTGCAATGCTATGGGGGAAAAAATGTTGAGGGCAAAACAGATTACGTGCGCGCGGCCATGCACACGCACTCCCTGAGGTCCGCAAGTGCTAAGTGGCGATGCAGGGTGTTCACTAAAACCATACAGTCATTCTTGCTTGATCTGTTTGACTACAGGCAGCAGTTCCTCATTGCTACAGCACCTCAACCCACACACACAATAATGGCAACCAACAAAATGTGTGACATTAGGTTCTTAGTGAAAATATACATGTGGGTGGAGAAAAGCCCACTCAGCTGGGCTACTTGGAGGAGGTAGGCATTAAACTGTGCATGCAGATAAAAAGAGATCTACCCCATTTGCCCCTCTGCACTGAAATGCTGGGCAATGCACGTCACCCAGAGAACTCACCACCCAACGGGCTTCACTCACTGCATCAGAGCCATCGTCCTCCCACACGCTTTGGCGCTAGGGTACAACGCACACGCCCATCCTGAAATCCAGTCAACCTGACATAGCATCCGCCGCAGATTAAATAAAAATTCACCAGGTAGAAGCCAGCTGTGATAAACTCTCCAACAAACAAGAAGGTTTGGAAAAGAATATTAAACTGGAAAAAAAATGCCTAGCCAAAACAAGGCAGCCATTGAAATTTACCAAGTGGCTCTTTTAATTAAGGACCGTCTCCTTAAATTACATTCATTTTTCTTACCCCTTTCAGGACAATCCAGGGTGAATAATATGTTTGTTTCTGGCTGAAGAGGTGCCAAGTTGAAAGGTAGTTTTGGGTTAATAAAACTGATCTGAGTTATCAGCCAGAAATCCTGTCTACTTTTAGAGACCAAGAGAAACTGGTTTAACCTTGATTAGTTTGTACAAACTAATCCACAGCAAGTTTAAAGTATATGCAAGGCAAGTGAGAAATCAGAGTAAATGGCATTTAACAAGCAACCCAATCAAAAAATGGGCAGAAGATCTAAATAGACATTTCTCCAAAGGAGACATACAGATGGCCAAGAAGCCCATGAAAAGCTGCTCCACGTCACTAATTATTACAGAAATGCGAATCAAAACTACAATGAGATGTCACCTCACACCAGTCAGAATGGCCATCATCAAAAAGTCTACAAACAATAAATGCTGGAGAGGGTGTAGAGAAAAGAGAACCCTCCTACACTGTTGGTGGGAATGTAAACTGGTACAGCCACTCTGAGAACAGTATGTAAGTTTCTTACAAAATTAAAAATAGAGCTACCATATGATCCTGCAATCCCACTCCTGGGCATATATCCAGAGGAAACCACACTTCGAAAATATACATGCATCCCAATGTTCATTGCAGCACTGTTTACAATAGCCCAGACATGGAAGCAACCTAAATGTCCACTGACAGATGAATGGATAAAGAAGATGTGGTACATATTAGGTTGGCCAAAAAATTTGGCCAACCCAGTATATACAATGGAATATTACTCAGCCATAAAAAATGAAATAATGCCATTTGCAGCAACATGGATGGACCTAGAGATTATCATGCTAAGGGAAGTAAGACAGAGAAAGACAAATATCATGTGATGTCACTTATATGTGGAATTTTAAAAAATGATATAACTGAACTTATTTACAAAACAGAAAGACTCAGACTTCTAAAACAAACTTATGGTTACCAAAGGGGAAAGGTAGGGGGAGGGATAAATTAGGAGCTTGAGATTAACATATACACACTACTATATATGAAATAGATAATCAACAAGGACCTACTGTATAGCACAGGGAACTCTCCCCAATATTTTGTAATAACCCTAAATGGTAAAAGAATTTGAAAAAGAACAGATATATGTATAACTGAATAACTTTGCTGTACACCGGAAACTAACACAACATTGTTAATCACCTATACTCTGCTATAAAATAAAAAATTTTTTAAAAAGACCATTTTAAATAAAGGATGGATTAGGGAAGGGGGAGGGGCAAGATACAGGTAGGAAATTAACAGGTCCAAACTACTCTGTGTAGGATAAATAAGCTACAAGGATATATTTTACAGAACAGAGAATATAGCCAATATTTTATAACTTTAAATGGAGTATAATCTACAAAGTTATTGAATCATTATGTTGTACACCTGAACTAATAAAATATTGTAAATCAACTATACTTCAGTGAAATCATTCAAAAAATTTTTTAAAAAGAGTAAATGACATTTAGATCTACTCTTCTGTTCCTTGCTTCTCCTGCCTGACCTAACATTGTACTGACACTTGGGTCTCCCTGCTGTCCAGTGTGGCCTGTACACAGCTACCACACAAAGCATGCTAGAAATGAATTGTTTTTCTTTCCTACACAAAACTAGCAATGGCTTCTCATTATCTGTCAGGAAAAAAAAAATTCTCACTCGACACTGATACAACCTTGAACAATCAATTGCTTTATCTCCCTGTTCTCATTTCCCTCCTCCGAAGCCCAGCCTCCATTAGCTCTCCACACGGCCCTTGGGTGCCAACTAGCCTCCTCTTTGTCACCCACAATCACAGACTTTCTCACACTTGTCTCCTTGCTCATGCTGGTTTCTGTGTCATTTGTCCAGTTCACTGCTGTAACCTCAATGCCTGGCGGAAAACCAGGCGTGGAGGAACAACGTAATAAGTATATGCTGAAAAATTAAAAGAATGAAAAGGCATGGACAACCATTCCATTCCTTGTCTCAGTCTAGACCCTAATGATTCTTACAGGCCACTTCAAGTACACCTTGCTCCCTGAATCCTTCAGCTCTCCAGCCCACATGAACCCCTTGTTTCCCTCAAAGTTATGGGGACCTGATTAGCCCTTGGAGGACTAATTTGGCCACTTCTTGTATTCCTCCAGTGCTTAACCTAGAGCTACACTCTCAGTGGGTTCCCCCAATTTTCCACACGAAAAAAGAACTGGAAGGTAGTATGTAGCGGACCAGGGTGCTGTATTTAACTTTTAGTGTGGTCTAAATGGACTCATGTGATCTTCCCTCTACTCTTCCTGAGCTGTGCGATGTGGTCCTCGCCTGCCCTCCCTTTGCTATCTCTGAAGCTCGATGCTGTGTTCAGAGGGCAGGGGTTGGAGCCAGACTGTCTTGGTTCATATTGCAGTGACGGAACTTCCTAGCCATGTGACCCTGGACGCGTTACCTAATTCTCCTGTGTTCTCAGTTACCTCATAATAGACTTGCTGTCAAGGTTAAAAAAAATTAAAACATGTCAGCTGCTTTGAACACGGCCAGCTATTGGCCAGATTAACACTGGCTATTATTCTGATCCAGCCACACTGGCCTTCTGTTACCTACAACACACCCTACACCTTTCTACCGCAGAACTTTCACACACGGCTCCTCTCTACCTGGACTCTTCTGTGCTCATTCTTTTCCTTCAAGTTAAGTGGCACTTTGTCAGAGGGGCCCTTCCTGACTCATCTGCTTTCTGGGTTAAATTTCTTCTGATGTGTCCCCACAGACCCCTGCATATCAGTATCACATTCATCACATTTGCCATTTCTTGTTCAATGTACATCTCTGAGGTTAGACAATACGCTTCAAAGGTACGAAGGGGATCTATTTGTCTTCTATATGCTGGGATACCCAACATCCAGCACAGAGATGATAAATAAATATTTATTGGGTAAATGAGTCAGTGAACGAACTATAAAGGGTATTGGGGAAGCTTCGTGGACGCGACAGGCCCAGACTTTGGGACAAGGTTACATCCAATAATGAAATTATAAGAAGCAAAATAAGGTAGATTAGATTAGCTGTCTGGAGGCCAGACAGAAAATGGGTAGTTAGGGAACTGGAGAAACACCTAAGCGAGGCTAGGTTTGCCAGGATATACTGGCCTTTACCATTAGCTCTGCAAAACAGGGGCACAGAGAGTTCAACAGTGCATTGGACAACAGATATTTTTGCCACCTCTAATAGATCACCATGGCACATAGCCTCAAAGCTTTCCTCTCCAAAGGGAGTCAAGGATCCAAGTCTCCTGGATAATTTAGTAACGCTTCCTTTTGGTACCTGCCTGAAGAACAGCGGTCCCCCCATACCTTGGCTTCTTTTCACTTCTTTATCTGGCTGAAGGTAGGGGGAGCCAAGTAGGTTAGCAACACAAGGCAAAAAGGAGTAGAGATGAAAATACACGTTGGTGGCTACACACAGCCCTTCCCCCCAATCTACCTCTAGAGTAGAAAATAGCTCAGCATTAAATATTAAAGAAATGAACTTGCTCAGTGCTACGATCACCCACAGCACAGTTTTTGAAACACACAGATTTCCAAGCCTCCTAATTAATCAGAGGAAGTTAGAACCACATGGCATTGGAGAAGAGCTCTAACAAGCTCATCTTAAAGGAGTTAAAGAAACGTGTTAATTGCAGCAAGTCGGGAGCACTAACAACAAAGACAATGTATTCAGTGCATGGAGGCAGTTCTGCCACAGAGGGAGAGAGAAGTTTAGGAAGTAAACTTGGCCACCTGGGGGACTGGTGCCTTTCTCGAGAATTACCACCTCAAAACTTGCCCGCATCAAACTGTATGTACAGTCTCTTCCTTGGACAGAGCAGGATGGTCCCTACACGTATGGGTTGGGTTCCTCCAACCCTCCAGGTGGACAGATCCTGGGGCGTGGAGAGTGGTGAAAATGAGGAGCACAGGAAAGAAGGGAGCAGAACCCCATGATGGACGTGATGCCCTTGCAGAGAGGAGAAAAACCCACCCCCCTAGCTTCTGCACAGTGGGAAAGGAGGGTGAAAGAGCTGCACGTTAATTCATGGTGACAACCTTTGGGAAGAACCTCAGTGTTTGATCTGGAAAAGATTTCATAATTCTTTTGATGGCTTTGAGGAGAGAATGGGTAAAAAGTTACCTTCCTTTCTGATGCTTTTACCAAGAGTAAATAAAGTTCAACTGTGCATGTTCTCTAGCTAGCGAGGCCCCCCCTTCCTGGGACCCAGAGATCAAGTTTGTGATTGAGAGAATTCAATAAACAAGAGGAAATGTGACCCGTTTGGAAACAAAGATCCCAATGTGCTGTCTCTGAAGCGAACCTGACTCTCCCTTGAAACTGTCACAAGCCTGGGCTAGAGGAACATTCTTGCCTCTGCAGGAAGGCTCTGAGCCTGTCCTGACCCCAGGACGGCAGTGCACTTCCCTTTCCAAGAAACTGCCCTGGGCAGGAAGATGAGAAGGTAGATAAAGCACCTGATGAAGGAGCAGAGTGAGGCTAGCTGCCTTGCCCAGCTGGGTTCCGCCAGTGTCTTTCTAAGTGACCTTGTCTAAATTGTCTTCTTTCTAGACCTTAGGTGCGCATCATGTACGATGGGATAACACTGTCACCCTTGCCTTACTTGCTGGTTCAGCATCTAGACGCTAGCATTTTACCTGCCATCCAGCTCCGCAGCTGTATGGAAGGGTCTGACCTTCAGTTCCAGGTGGTACGGTATCAGACACACTGATGATTCCATTCAGTGGTTGCTTTAAAAAGAAAGTAAACTTTCTATTCAAATAACTAATGGCCTATAAAAAGACAAAATCAGTACTTCTAATAAAACCTTTTAAAATCTTTAAAATTGGATCCTCTGTGCTTGTGTTACCTACTCAAAAATAATTATTTACACTTTGAAAATCTAAGCAACAATTTGGGAGCTTTTCCACTAATTTTTGTGGTACATGGGCCTCTCACTGTTGTGGCCTCTCCCGTTGTGGAGCACAGGCTCTGGACGCGCAGGCTCAGCGGCCATGGCTCACGGGCCCAGCCGCTCCGCGGCATGTGGGATCTTCCCGGACCGGGGCATGAACCCGTGTCCCCTGCATCAGCAGGCGGACTATCAACCACTGCACCACCAGGGAAGCCCTTCCACTAATTTTTAATGTATTATTGTATAGTAAGTCTTAACTTTATGCATCTATTTTGATTAGATTTATCCTTTGTAATTTATCAGCGCTCTCTTACTTTATAATCAATAATCTTCCCCCAAACATCTGTACACCCCACGTGATGAGATGTACCTTCCACTCTTCTATAGTCGGGGTCTTTACCTGTTACCAAAATTGTCAGTTCCCAGCTTTTGTCCACAGGGAGAAGGAAAAACTTGCTTTCTTTTTTTTTTTTTTTTTAACTTTCTGGCTCTCATTTCCTGCTTCCTCATCTATTATATTCAATTCAGTTCAATTCAACCAGCATTTATTGAGCCCCCAGTACACGCCAGGAACTTTGCTGGCACTGGCTCTACAGAGATGGGTAAACCACAGCCCCTGCCTTCCAGGGGCTTATAATCTAGCAGAGGAAGATATCTGTCACAGACCTTTTGTCCAGCTGAAAAGGCTATTAGAGATCATTTACAATAAACCCCTTCATTTTACAGAAGCTGTTACTAAGACCCAGCAAGGTAAAGTGATTCACCCAAGTTCTACCTTCCAAGTGGCTGAGTGAGGACTGGAGTTTAGACCCCATGTGCCAGTGGGGGAATGAAAACAAAATTTACAGAACTTCTCTGCATTGCTTTATCCAGGGAGAGAGATGAGAGCTCAATCTCTGGTCTATGGCTCTGGTATTAGGATAAGTCACTAAAAAGTAAGTGTAAAATACATAAACTTTTATTTTTTTTAAAGATTTTTTGATGTGGACCATTTTTAAAGTCTTTATTGAATTTGTTACAATATTTCTTCTGTTTTATGTTTTGGTTTCTTTAGCCGTGAGGCATGTGGGATCTTAGCTCCCTGACCAGGAATCGAACCCACACCCACCGCATTGGACCGCGAAGTCTTGACCACTGGTTAAGGGAGGGAAGTCCCAGGATCCATAAACTTTTAAAATTCAATATTTCATAACTTAGAAATTTATATTTGACATTTAGGAACTTGGAAACTCTTTGGCCCAGGCAAATATTTAATCTCCTAATCCCACTATTTCCTGCCTTCTAGCCCTCTTCATTTGTTTTTAAAGTTGAATTGTAACTCTAAGTAAAAGCCAGACCCAATCTTTTTTTTAATGGTTTGAAAACCATTTTTTATTTTTAGGTTGCAAATGTTATAAATAACTTTTTAATTTTACTTACTATTTGATTGAGGTATAACTGATAGACAAAAAAACTGCATATATTTAATGTATACAATTTGATGAATTTTTTTAAACATCTTTATTGGAGTATAATTGATTTACAATGGTGTGTTAGTTTCTGCTTTATAACATAGTGAAACAGCTATATATATACATATATCCTCCCTCTTGCGTCTCCCTCCCACCCTCCCTATCCCACCCCCTAGGTGATCACAAAGCACCAAGCTGATCCCCCTGTGCTATGCGGCTGCTTCCCACTATCTATTTTACATTTGGTAGTGTATATATGTCCATGCCACTCTCTCACTTCGTCCCAGCTTACCCTTCCCTCTCCCCGTGTCCTCAAGTCCACACTCTATGAGAGTCTTTATTCCTGTCCTGCCCGTAGATTCTTCATAAGCTTTTTTTTTTGGATTCCATATATATGTGTTAGCATACGATATTTGTTTTTCTCTTTCTGACACACTTCACTCTTTATGACAGACTCTAGGTCCAACCACCTCACTACAAATAACTCAATTTTGTTCCTTTTTATGGTTGAGTAAGATTCCATTGTATATATGTGCCACATCTTCTTTATCCATTCATCTGTCAATGGACACATAGGTGCTTCCATGTCCTGGCTATTGTAAACAGAGCTGCAGTGAACATTGTAGTACATGACTCTTTTTGAATTTTGGTTTTCTCAGGGTATATGCCCAGGAGTGGGATTGCTGGGTCGTATGATAGTTCCATTTTTAGTTTTTTGAGGAACCTCCATACTGTTCTCCATAGTGGCTGTATCAATTTACATTCCCACCAACAGAGCAAGAGGGTTCTCTTTTCTCCACACCCTCTCCAGCATTTATTGTTTGTAGATTTTTTGATGATGGCCATTCTGACTGGTGTGAGGTATACCTCACTGTAGTTTTGATTTACACTTCTCTAATGATTAGTGATGTTGAGCATTCTTTCATGTGTTTGTTGGCAATCTGTAGATCTGCTTTGGAGAAATGTCTATTTAGGTCTTCTGCCCATTTTTGGATTGGGTTATTTGTTTTTCTGATACTGAGCTGCATGAGCTGCTTGTATATTTTGGAGATTAATCCCTTGTCAGTTGCTTCATTTGCAAATATTTTCTCCCATTCTGAGGGTTGTCTTTTCTTCTTGTTTATGGTTTCCTTTGCTATGCAAAAGCCTTTAAGTTTTATTAGGTCCCATTTGTTTATTTTTGTTTTTATTTCCATTTCTCTAGGAGGTGGGTCAAAAAGGATCTTGCTATGATTTATGTCAAAGAGTGTTCTGTGTATGTTTTCCTCTAAGAGTTTTATAGTGTCTGGCCTTACATTTAGGTCTTCAATCAATTTTGAGTTTATTTTTGTGTATGGTGTTAGGGAGTGTTCTAATTTCATTCTTTTACATGTAGCTGTCCAGTTTTCCCAGCACCACTTATTGAAGAGGCTGTCTTTTCTCCATTGTATATTCTTGCCTACTTTATCAAAAATAAGGTGACCATATGTGCATGGGTTTATCTCTGGACTTTCTATCATGTTCCATTGCTCTATATTTCTATTTTTGTTCCAGTACCATATTGTCTTGATTACTGTAGCTTTGTAGTATAGTCTGAAGTCAGGGAGCCTGATTCCTCCAGCTCCATTTTTCTTTCTCAAGATTGCTTTGGCTATTCAGGATCTTTTGTGTTTCCATACAAATTGTGCAATTTTCTGTTCCAGTTCTGAGAAAAATGCCATTGGTAGTTTGATAGGGATTGCATTGAATCTAGATTGCTTTGGGTAGTATAGTCATTTTTACAATAATGATTCTTCCAATCCAAGAACATGCTATATCTCTCCATCTGTTTGTATCACCTTTAATTTCTTTCATCAGTGTCTTATAGTTTTCTGCCTATAGGTCTTTTGTCTCCTTAGGTAAGTTTATTCCTAGGTATTTTATTCTTTTTGTTGCAGTGGTAAATGTTTCCTTAATTTCTCTTTCAGATTTTCCATCATTAGTTTATAGGAATGCAAGAGATTTCTGTGCATTAATTTTGTATCCTGCTAATTTACCAAATTCATTGATTAGCTCTGGTAGTTTTCTGGTAGTGTTTATAGGATTCTCTATGTATAGTATCATGTCATTTGCAAACATTCTCAGCTTTACTTCTTTTCCGATATGGACTCTTTTATTTCTTTTTCTTCTCTGATTGCTGTGGCTAAAACTTCTAAAACTATGTTTAATAATAGTGGTGACAGTGGGCAACCTTGTCTTGTTCCTGATCTTAGTGGAAATGGTTTCAGTTTTTCACCCTTGAGAATGATGTTGGCTGTGGGTTTGTCATATATGGACTTTATTATGTTGAGGTAAGTTCCCTCTATGCCTACTCTCTGGAGGATTTTTATCATAAATGGGTGTTGGATTATGTTGAAAGCTTTTTCTGCATCTATGGAGATGACCATATGGTTTTTCTCCTTCAATTTGTTAATATGGTTTATCACAATGATTGATTTGTGTATATTGAAGAGTCCTTGCATTCCTGGGATAAACCCCACTTGATCATGGTGTATGATCCTTTTAATGTGCTGTTGGATTCTGTTTGATAGTATTTTGTTGAGGATTTTTGCATCTATGTTCATCAGTGATACTGGCCTGTAGTTTTCTTTGTGACATCTTTGTCTGGTTTTGGTATCAGGGTGACGGTGGCCTCGTAGAATGAGTGTTCCTCCCTTTGCTATATTTTGGAAGAGGTTGAGAAGGATAGGTGTTAGCTCTTCTCTAAATGTTTGATAGAATTCACCTGTGAAGCCATCTGGTCCTGAGCTTTTGTTTGTTGGAAAATTTGTAATCCCAGTCTCAATTTCAGTGCTTGTGATTAGTCTGTTTATATTTTCTATTTCTTCCTGGTTCAGTATATTTTCTATTTCTTCCTGGTTCAGTCTAGGAAGGCTGTGCATTTCTAAGAATTTGTCCATTTCTTCCAGGTTGTCCATTTTATTGGCATATAGTTGCTTGTAGTAATCCCTCATGATCCTTTGTATTTCTGCCATGTCAGTTGTTACTTCTCCTTTTTCATTTCTAATTCAATTGATTTGAGTCTTCTCCCTTTTATTCTTGATGAGTCTGGCTAATGGTTTATCAATTTTGTTTATCTTCTCAAAGAACCAGCTTTTAGTTTTATTGATCTTTGCTGTTGTTTCCTTCATTTCTTTTTCATTTATTTCTGATCTGATCTTTATGATTTCTTTCCTTCTGCTAACTTCGGGGGTTTTTTGTTCTTCTGTCTCTAATTGCTTTAGGTGCAAGGTTAGGTTGTTTATGTGAGATGTTTCTTGTTTCTTAAGGTAGGATTGTATTGCTATAAACTTCCCTCTTTAACTGCTTTTGCTGCATCCCATAGGTTTTGGGTTGTCATGTGTTCATTGTCATTTGTTTCTAGGTATTTTTTGAGTTCCTCTTTGATTTCTTCAGTGATCTCTTGGTTATTAAGTAGTGTATTGTTTAGCCTCCATGTGTTTGTATTTTTTACAGACTTTTTGCTGTAATTGATATCTAGCCTTATAGCATTTTGGTCGGAAAAGATAATCGATACAATTTCAATTTTCTTAAATTTACCAAGGCTTGATTTGTGACCCAAAATATGATCTCTCCTGGAGAATGTTCCATGAGCATTCAAGAAGAAAGTGTATTCTGTTGTTATTGGATGGAATGTCCTATAAATATCAATTCAGTCCATGTTGTTTAATGTTATCATTTAAAGCTTGTGTTTCCTTATTTATTTTCATTTTCGATGATCTGTCCATTGGTGAAAATGGGGTGCTAAAGTCCTCAACTATGGGCTTCCCTGGTGGCGCAGTGATTGAGAGTCCTCCTGCCGATGCAGGGGACATGGGTTCATGCCCTGGTATGGGAAGATCCCACATGCCACGGAGTGGCTGGGCCCGTGAGCCATGGCCACTGAGCCTGCACGTCTGGAGCCTGTGCTCCACAATGGGAGAGGCCACAACAGTGAGAGGCCGCGTACCGCAAAAAAAAAAAAAAAGTCCTCTACTGTGATTGTGTTACTGTCAATTTCCCTTTATGGCTGTTAGTATTTGCCTTATGTATTGAGGTGCTCCTATGTTGGCTGCATATATATTTACAATTGTTATATCTTCTTCTTGGATTGATCCCTTGATCATTATGTAGTATCCTTCTTTGTCTCCTGTAATAGTCTTTATTTTAAAGTCTGTTTTGTGTGATATGAGAATTGCTACTCCAGCTTTCTTTTGATTTCCATTTGCGTGGAATATCTTTTTCCATCCCCTCATTTTCAGTCTGTATGTGTCCCTAGGTCTGAAGTGGGTCTCTTGTAGACAGCATATGTACAGGTCTTGTTTTTGTATCCATTCAGCCAGTCTATGTCTTTTGGTTGGAGCATTTAATCCATTAACATTTAAGGTAATTATCAATATGTATGTTCCTATTCCCATTTTCCTAATTGTTTTGTGTTTGTTATTGTAGGTCTTTTCCTTCTCTTGTCTTTTCTGCCTAGATAAGTTCATTTAGCATTTGTTGTAAAGCTGATTTGGTGGTGCTGAATTCTCTTAGCTTTTGCTTGTCTGTAAAGGTTTTAATTTCTCCATCGAATCTGAATGAGATCCTTGCTGGGTAGAGTAATCTTGGTTGTAGGTTTTTCTCCTTCATCACTTTAAATATGTCCTACTCCCTTCTGGTTTGCAGAGTTTCTGCCTACAGATAAACTGTTAACCTTATGGAGATTCCCTTTTATGTTATTTGTTGTTTTTCCCATGCTTCTTTTTTTTCTTTGTATTTAATTTTTGATGGTTTGATTAATATGTGTTTTGGCATGTTTCTCCTTGGATTTATCCTGTATGGGACTCTCTGTGTTTCCTGGACTTGATTAACTATTTCCTTTCCCATATTAGGGAAGTTTTCAACTATAATCTCTTCAAATATTTTCTCAGTCCCTTTCTTTTTCTCTTCTTCTTCTTCTGGGACCCTGATAATTCAAATGTTGGTGCGTTTAATGTTGTCCCAGAGGTCTCTGAGACTGTCCTCAATTCTTTTCATTCTTTTTTCTTTATTCTGCTCTGCAGTAGTTATTTCCACTATTTTATCTTCCAGCTCACTTATCCGTTCTGCCTCAGTTATTCTGCTATTGATTCCTTCTGGAGAATTTTAATTTCATTTATTGTGTTGTTCATCATTGTTTGTTTGCTGTTTAGTTCTTCTAGGTCCTTGTTAAACATTTCTTGTATTTTCTCCATTCTATTTCCAAGATTTTGGATCATCTTTACTATCTTTACTCTGAATTCTTTTTCAGGTAGACTGCCTATTCCCTCTTCATTTATTTCGTCTGGTGGGTTTTTCCCTTGCTCCTTCATCTGCTGTGTGTTTCTCTGTCTTCTCATTTGGCTTAACTTACTGTGTTTGGGGTCTCCTTTTCGCAGGCTGCAGGGTCACAGTTCCTGTTGTTATTGGTGTCTGTCCCCAGTGGCTAAGGTTGGTTCAGTGTGCTGTATAGGCTTCCTGGTGGAGGGGACTAGTGCCTGTGTTCTGGTGGATGAGGCTGGATCTTGTCTTTCTGGTGGGCAGGTCCACATCTGGTGGTGTGTTTTGGGGTGTCTGTGACCTTATGATTTTAGGCAGCCTCTCTGCTAATGGGTGGGGTTGTGTTCCTGTCTTGCTAGTTGTTTGGCATATGGTATCCAGCACTGTAGCTTGCTGGTTATTGAGTGGAACTGGGTTTTAGCTTTGAGATGGAGATCTCTGGGAGAGCTTTTGCGTTTGATATTACGTGGAGCTGGGAGGTCTCTGGTGGACCAGTGTCCTGAACTGGGCTCTCCCACGTCAGAGGTACAGGCCTAACAGCCAGCAGGAGCACCAAGACCCTGTCAGCCACACAGCTCAGAAGAAAAGCGAGAAAAAAAGAAAGAAAGAAAAAAATCAAATCCAATAAAATAAAGTTATGAAAAAAAATAATTATTAAAAATAAAAGTTGAAAATAATTTTAAAGAAGAGAGCAAACCAAAAAACAAATCCACCAATGATAACAAGTGCTAAAAACTATACTAAAAACACAAAGAAATAAACAAAATAACAAAAAAACAGAACCCTAGAACATATGGTAAAAGCAAAGCTATACAGTGAAAATCACACAAGGAAGAATACACATACACACTCACGAAAAGAGAAAAAGGAAAAATATATATATATATATCATTGCTCCCAATGTCCACCGCCTCAATTTTGGGATGATTCATTTTCTATTCAGGTATTCCACAGATGCAGGTACATCAAGTTGATCGTGGAGATTTCATCTGCTGCTCTTGAGGCTGCTGGGAGAGATTTCCCTTTCTCTTCTTTGTCTGCACAGCTCCTGGGGTTCAGCTTTTGATTTGTCCCCACCTCTGCATGTAGGTCACTTGAGGGCCTTTGTTCTTTGCTCAGACAGGACATGGTTACAGTAGGAGCTGATTAGGGGGCTCTGGCTCACTCAGGCCGGGAGAAGGGAGGGGTACAGAATGGGGGGCGAGCCTGTGGCAGCAGAGGCCAGTGTGATGTTGCAACAGCCTGAGGTGCACCGTGTGTTCTCCTGGGGAAGCTGTCCCTGGATCACAGGACCCTGGCAGTGGCAAGCTGCACAGGCTCCTGGGAGGGGAGGTGTGCATGGTGACCTGTGCTTGCACACAGGCTTCTTGGTGGCTTCAGAAGCAGCCTTAGTGTTTCATGCCCATCCCTGCTATCCGCGCTGATAGCCACGGCTTGCGCCAGTCTCTGGAGCTTGTTTAGGGCATGCTCTGAATCCCCTCTCTTCGCACATCCCGAAACAATGGTCTCTTGCCTCTTAGGCAGGTCCAGACTTTTTCCTGGACTCCCTCCTGGCTAGCTGTGGTGCACTAGCCCCCTTCAGGCTGTGTTCACGCAACCAACCCCAGTCCTCTCCTTGGGATCTGACCTCCAAAGCTGGAGCCTCAGCTCCCAGCCCCCACCTGCCCTGGCGGGTGAGCAGACAAGCCTCTCGGGCTGGTGAGTGCTGGTCGGCACTGATCCTCTGTGTGGGAAACGCTCCGCTTTGCCCTCCGCACCCCTGTTGCTGCGCTCTCCTCCATGGCTCCAAAGCTTCCCCCCCACCTCCCCCCGTCTCCGCCAGTAAAGGCACTTCCTAGTGTGTGGAAATTTTTCCTCCTTCACAGCTCCCTCCCAGTGATGCAGGTTCTGTCCCTGTTCTTTTGTCTCTGTCTTTTCCTTTTTCTTTTGCCCTACCCAGGTACGTGTGGAGTTTCTTGCCTTTTGGGAAGTCTGAGGTCTTCTGCCAGCGTTCAGTAGGTGTTCTGTAGGAGTTGTTCCACATGTAGATGTATTTCTGATGTATTTGTGGGGAGGAAGGTGATCTCCATGTCTTACTTTTCTGCCATCTTGAAGGTCCATCTACAGTTTGATGAATTTGGATCACATCCCCCAAAATGCCTAGGAAACCATCACCATACCCATCATCTCCAAAAGTTTGTGACCCTTCGTTTTTTGTGATAAGAGCACTTAATTTGAAGTCTCCTTTCTTAACATTTTAAGTGCACAATAGAGTATTTGTAACTATAGGCACTATGTTATACAGCACATCCTCAGAGCCCATTCATCTTGTGTAACTAAAACTTTATACCAATTGAATAATTCCCCATTTCCCCATCCCTTCGCCCCTGGTTACCACCATTCTGTTCTCTGCTTCTGTGAGTTTGACTGTTTTAGATATCTCACATAAATGATAACATGCAGTGTTTGTCCTTCTGTAACTGGCTTATTTCGCTTAGCATAGTGTCCTCCATGTTCATCCCTGTTGTCGAAAATGGCAGGATTTCCTTTTTGTTAAAGGCTGAATGATATTTTACTGTGTGTATGTACCATAATTTCTTGATCCATTCATCTGGGGTGTTTCCATACCTTGGCTATTGTGAATAGTGCTGCAATGAAAATTGGAGTGCAGATGTTTCTTCAAGATCCTGATTTCAATTTGGGATGTATATAATGAAAAGTGGGATGGCTGGATCATATGGTAGTCCTATTTTTAATTTTCTGAGAAACCACCATACTGTTCTCCACAGTAGCCCCATCATTTTACATTCCTACCAACAGCATAAACAGGTTCCAATTTCTCCGCATTCTCACCAACACTTGTTATCTTTTGCTTTTCGACTGGCTTATCACCTGCCTATGTATACCTGTTATCTGCATGCTATTTCTAAGGTGTTCTCCAGGGAAGCCTAGCTAGCCGGTGATTCCTACCACATATTAAGTGCACTGAGGGAAGAACCATCTCGTTTGTTTCCTGAAGCTGTCTTCTGCTGTACCTACCACTTTATGTAGGGCCCTTTCCTTAAAGATCTACACTTTTAACCAGGCTCGAATTTTAAAGCACAACCAACCAGCCAGCCTTGGCCTATCTCAAGGGGCTGCTTCTGCTGACCCCTCTCATGTGTTCCTGTTTAGAAGCACCTCACCCCAGTAGCCCAGGAGTGATCTCAGAATATATGAAACACCCTTCAGGGACTTGTTTAAAACCTTTTGTGTCCATAAATTTAGAGCAAATAATAGCCTATTCCATAAATGTCATGAGGCCTTAGAGATTATCTCATCCAATTATAGACAAGACAACTAAGGCTCAAAGGGGCAAAATAAATTGCCCAAATGTATATAGTTACTTGGTGACAGAAGCAAGTTTAGAATTCAAGTTTCTTGAAACCCACTGCAGTGCATTTTCCAATATATTTCTATTCAAATTAGAAATATATAAGTAGTAATGAATTAGTAATGAATATTTACTGAGTGCTAGAAGGCAAAAGGCTTCATGCTATGTGCTGTGGGGGATACAGAAATGAATAAGATATACTTCCCATCCTCTAGGGGCTCATAGCCAAGGAGAAGAGAGAGACGGTTCTGTAATTCAAGGCAACTTTTGGGAAACTGCAATAGAGATTAAGCTGGAAAAGGTTGGGAGAGATGAGAAAGGGAGTCAGTTGACTCTAGAGATTTAAGAAACCTAGTGAAGAAGGTGTGTTTCGAGCTGAGCCTTAAAAGATGAATAGAATTTTGTTAGAGGCCACGCAGATGAGGCATTCTAGAGAAGCAGGACACAGCTGCAGAGGCAGATGGGTTTCCAAGCTCCCCTCTGATTTCACTAATTAGGGAAGGTGGCATCTGAATTCCTGGTGACTAGGTTCAAGGTTTGGCACTCCGGGCTGAGCTTGGAAGTCTAGCCTCTGATCCACACCCAGTAGTAGCAAAGGCCATGGGGTTTACTGATTGGTCAGAAACCTAGATTTTCTGGGTTCATATTCCTTCCCCATCACTTACTTGCAGTGTGACTTTGTGCAGGTTATTTAAGCTTTCTCTGCCTCAGTTTCCTCATCTATAAAGTGGACATTATAACACTATCTCATAAATTTGTTGCAAGAATTAAATTAATTAGTATAGGTAAACTGCTTAGAACAATGTCTGGGACATGGTAAGGGCTAGATAAGTGTTCGTTAAAACAGTGCAATCTGACTGAATGCAGTAGGTTCTTTCAGAGCAAAGATTCTCCATGGAGGCAAAGAAAAACTGTGAAGAGTTCCTAGTTTGTTACTCAAATAAGAAGGAAGAGAGAAATACCTTGGTACCAAATTCTGTGATGAATTCATGCAAAAAAGATCTTGGTATAGATTGCCCTTCATCATTGCCCCAGTGCCCTGACTAACCTCTGCCAGGAGATCCCAGACACCTGAGGTGACCCCACATGATGCTTCTCACCATGAGATGATGGGTTTGGCCTTACCCAGAATCAGTCTGTTCTTGACAATGCACTGAAGTCACATGGGAGCTCGATTCTCCATGGCTCAGAATAGATCCTGACATCGCTGTGGGCTCCCTGTGCTAATGGTTTCATGTATTCCAGATTGCATTACTACAAGGAATCGATTTTTCAGCTCTTTAAAACAGTCTATTTTTGTCATCTTTCCCCCACTCTTAGAGATGTATTTTATTTCCCAGAAAGTGTAGTGACTCTTAGACAAAATAAATTCTGATTACTGAAATGGAAGCAATCTGTTGTCCAGTTGTCGGGAAAGCTGGGAGGTTTTCCTTGCGAAATTCTTTTGTAGGTCAAAGCAAAGGAAATTTATTTCTCTAATGTAGATGCCCAAAGTGAAACAAACAGTGTAACATCCAACTGAGATTTAAGAGCTTCTGAAAAGCTGTCAGGTGTATAGAGCTCAACGGTTGATATAGTGGTGCTATCCAATATGGTAGCCAGTAGCTGTATATGACTGTTAAGCCCTTGAAATGTGGCTGATGTGACTAAGGCATTTCTAATTTTATGTAATTTTACTAATTTTAAAAACAAATATTTGATTCAGTTACCAAAAACCTTTTTAAGTTTAGGAAAATTGGGGGATGTACATCTACTTCTTCAACTGTAAATATTATGTAATCCAAATACATATCAAGTATTTTTGATTAAAATTTAGCATCAAAAAATGAGATGTGCTGTAAGTGTAACATACACTGGATTCAACAACTCAGCAATAAAAAAAGAAGGTAAACATCTCCTTAATAATTTTTTCAAACTGGTCACTTGTTGAAATGATAATATTTTGCTTATGTTGGGTTGAGTAAAATATGTCATTAAAGTTAAGTTCACTGGATTCTTCTTTTATTTAATGTGGCTTAGAAAAATTTAAATTACTTCTTTGGCTCACGTTATATTTCTATTGGACAGCACTGTTATAGAGCAATTTCACAAATACTAACCCATTCCTATTTTACAACAACCCCATGAGTTGCTTAAAACAGGTACTGTTATCCCTGTTTTAAAGATATGGAAACAAAGGTTCAGGTACTTGTGGCTTACCAAGCCTTGGAATGAAACTCCAGGGTTTCTGATTAAAATCCAGGGCTCTTCCAGTGCACTGGGTAGGCTTAAAACTACAGATGAAACTTCAGAAAGGCCTCTTGTACTCTTAAACTGAACTGTTAATTCTGTATTAAGCAACTAAGGGGAGACTAACATACCGTAAAAGAATGACATATCCCACGCAAAGGTCAAATGAGCATACACACATAGAAACAATTGCAACATGTGTACTGCATTTATTTGGCCTTCATGTCTGTTTGGAGATCTTCCAGCAAGCATTTCCATGCTATAAACAGGGTATTCAGTGTATCATATGCCTTTCCTCTGCATCATGCAAATAAATCTGGACGTGTGGTTTGCCCAATAATTTCAAATCCAATGGCAAGCTAACTAGAGGAAGTTAAAAATGTAGGCTATACATAACAGCAAGAGGAAAACTATAAGGGACCATAGAGTAAAGCAAGAAATGGCCAATTAATTAGTTGGAAAAAAATAAAACTTTTCAGAAGATGATAAAAAAATAGAACTTAAAACACAAAGAGGAACAACATGAATTACAATAGTAAACTGTCACTTCTCTCTCCAGCTACTAATAGGAAGCACTTAATAAAGGAACATGTTAAAATACACATTAAACTATTTCGCTGATGCAATCAGCAAAATATAAGCTGTAGGAAATGCTGCAGGACAAAAACAATATATTTCAAGAGAAATACAAAAGAACTGGAGGTTTAACATGGAGATTTAAAAATACGTAAAAGACAAAACAATTTCAATTTGTGAATCTTGTTTGAATCCTGATTTTTTAAAATTTAATTTAAAAATTTTTAACTAAAATATTTTAATCAGCTGGGCATTTGAACAATGGATATTTGATGAGGAATTATTGTTGAATTTTTTAGCTATGATCATGGAGTTGTAATTTTTTAAATAGTCCCTATCCTTTAAGGGTACATTTTACATTTGTAAAATATTTACAAATAATATATGCCTGAGATTTGCTTCAAAATACTATAAGAGAAGTTTAAACTTTGGCACAATCCTAAATTACTGATAGTTCTATACAGATAAAAAGAATTGAAAACAGAAGAATATCTACCAGTGGCCCCTGCGAGAGACTCAGTTTTCTTTTAAAAAGCTTGCTAACCAAGATTTCTGAGATTTCTTCTTTGGGCGATGATGAAGTAAATAGTATCAGACTAGATTTCTCACTTTAATAACTAGAAAATTGGTCAAAATATAGGAAACAAATACAGACTGTGACCCTAAAAGAAAAGATAAAAATAAGGTAAGCCCAATAATTGCTTTTGCTTTTTGTCTGAAGACATATACCAGTACATAAAGCCAGGAGGCAGGTTCCTTAGTAGAACAAAGTATTCTTGTTGAGTTGAGGAAACAGAGCTCCAAGTCTGGGGAGGATGAGGTGGCTGGAATATGCACATTGGAATACTGGAGAGAAGGGAGCTATGCTGAGAAAGAACTCCAGAAATCTGGAAAGGGATCTCCTTGAGTTTTGTATGAAGACTAAACTATGGATGTGTAGGATAAGACTACACAAGCTTGGTAAAGAACAACTACTAAGGAACAATCAATTACCAGAGAACTATAAACTGAACAGCTACCAGAACTCACATAGGACTGGGAAACATTCAAATTCCATCCAGACAAGTAAGAGACCTCATTAAAAACTTAGAGAATTTCATAGTGACACAGAAATGTCATGCCTTAATGGTGGGACTAAAATCACTCTAGAGTAAAAGCTCCAAAATCGCCCTAACAAGGCTTCAAAACAAGCCTCAAGGAACCAAGCTGATCCAGAAGTCAATTAACTGCTTGCCAGAATAAAACCCAACACTATTAAATAAAGGTAACAAAATTCAGACATTCAACAAATAGCGTCTAATGTCTCACATCCAATCAAGAATTACTAGACGTATGGAGAAGGAAAATGTGACTTCTATCCAGCAATAAAATCAGGCAGTAGAAACAGATCTAGAAATGATATATATGTCAAAATTAGCAGAAAACTCTTTACAACAGCTATTATAAATATGTTAAAGAATTTAAAAGAAAACATGAGCACAAAGGAAACTGCATGCTGCTCATTGGTATAAGTCTAGAAAAGCCAAATATAATCTGTAGTGACAGGAGGCAGATCAGTGATTGCCTAGGGGTGCTGATGGGAGACTGATTTGAATGGGGCTCCGGGAGTTTTTTGAGTGATAGAATGTTCTATAAATCAATTGTGGTGGTGATTATACTCAAACTTCATCAAAATGTACACATAAAATGAGTGCATTTTATTAGTAGGTAAATTATAGCTCAAAAAAGTTGATTTAAAATGCTAAAAAAAGATAAAAACAAGTGGAGGAAAGTGAATGACGGTGCAAATGGGCATAGATTGGCCATGAGTTGATGAGTTTGGAGGCTGGATGATGGCTACATAGTGATTTGCTGTTATTCAAAATTCCCTATAATAATAAAGGAAAGTTTTTGATTTTTTAAAGGAAAAATCAACTGCTGGTTCTGACTGAGGGAATATAATATTGAAGATGATTGTTTTAGCCTCTCCATAAGCCTTTTTCACGTTCTAAAAATTTATTTTTATTTTATATCCCCAATTCTCATTTCATTCTCTCATTATCTTCTCAAAGACACCCACCCTAAGTAGTCCACGTCCTTGGATATTTGCATGTCTTTGAAAAATAGCATTGCCTTTGGTATGTTGGTATTTTCAAGTTATTTATATTGTATTATGCAATAAATCCCATTCTGTTTCTTCTTTTTTGTTTCATATGTATACATACATATGATACGTGTATGTATCTCTTCTTCATTGCACTGACTGTTAAGTTTTACTTATTCATTCTCTAGTGAAGGATGCCTCAATTGCCTCCTATTCCTCACTTTCACCAAAAAAATAAAATAAAATAAATAAAATAAATTAAAAATTCTTGTGCATGTCTTATGCCTCTGTATACTGGTTTTTCTGTGGAATTCAGCCAGTAGTGGAAATGCTGAATCTTAGGCTATATACATACCTAATTTCCATAAGAATTCCTTCCACAAAACCTACAAATGACTTCTCATCTTACTCAGAGTGTAATCCAAAGTCTTCAAATACATACAGTGCCCTTGTTATCTGCCCCCATTTATCTCTCTTACCTCATTTCCTCTTATTCTCCCCTTACTTCCTCAGATCAAGCCACCTAATCTTGCTGTTTCTTTCTCAAACACCTTAAGCATGGTCTCAATTCAGGTGTTTGTTCTTGCTGTTAACTCTGCCTAGGACACTCTTCTCCAGGATTTATCCGTCACAGGTCTTTGCTCAAATGTCTCCTTCTCAATGAAATCTTCCCTAGCAAATAAATTTTAAATTGTAACTGCTTCCTTTTCCTCTAGCCATCTCCTAACACTTTACCCTGTCTTTCTTTTCTCCATACTGTTTATCATCATCTGACATATGCTAATTTTAGGTTTGATTGTGTTATCTTCTCTCTTCACTAGATGATAAGCTTAATGAAGGCAAATATATTTATGTTTTTTCACTTACTGTTGACTTCCCCAGCATCTAAAATCATTTCTGGCCCATTTTTAGCACTCAAAATATTTACTAATTAAAATACTGCCAGATTCACCTCTAGAATGACTATACCAGTTTTTATTACTGTGAGCAACATGAAAATTTTCATTCCCCTCATTCTAGTCAAATATTTGTTATTGCATAACTTCCTAATATTTGCCAATCTGCTCGATATTAAATGTTTGTTACTGTATTTTTGTTTTGATTTTTTCTAATTACTAGTGAAGTTGAGCATTTCCTTATATATTTGTTGGTTATTTGAATTTTCCCCTCTGTGAATGTTCAACTTATTACCTTTCCCATTTTTTTTAAATTGGGTTTCTCATTTGTAATGTTGATTAGCAAAGTTCTTTGACTCTTTGACCTTTCTAGACATTAACCTCATCAATTTTTGACATCAAAATATCTCTTACCCATCTGTTACCCATCTGATCGAAGGCATTCTTCTGTTAATTTTGTTTATGGTGTCCTTGGTGGAACAATAATAACTTATGTTCATGTATTCAGACTCATCATTTTCTGTATTATAATTAATTTTTTTAAATTAACTTTATTGAGGTATAATTTACATATAGCAAATGCACCTTTAATGTGCACAGTTCAACAGTTTTTGACAAATAAATCACCTATGTAACCACACACAATCAAGACATAATACATGTCCATCACTTCAAAAAACTCTCTCATATCTTTTAAAGGCAGTACCTCACTCCTGGTACAGTATTAACTCATTACATCTACAAACATAGTATAATTCTTCTTCTATATCCTTTTGAGTTTTCAGATGTTTCATATGAAGCTTTAGCATTCCATTAATTCCTCAGTACCTCATAGGTTTTAATGATATTTTAAATGCTATTTTATTTTCTATTTTTTAGTAATTGTTTAATACTTATATAGAAGATCATTATCATTTTTACAGAACTCTCTTAATAATACTAATGCCTGATTTTGTAATATTTTCTTTGTAGATAGTCTTATCATCTGTGAATAACAATAGTTTTATCTTTTCTTCTCCTAACTTTATAAGTTTTACTTCTTTTTCTTTTCCTATTATATTGGCCAGAGCCTCCAGTACTGTGTTGAGCAGTAACGATGATCATGGGTATCCTTGTTTTATACCTATGCATGTGAAGTTTTCCTGTTGAACATGATGTTTGATGTATTTGTTATATCCTTTATCATATTAAGGATGTTCCCTTTAACTCCTGTTATTTGACAGTTTTAAATTATAAGTAGATTTTAAACATCATGTTTTTTTCTGAATCTACTGAGATAATCACATGATTTTTGTTCTTTTCATTTAAGGTAAAAATGTTATCATATTTATGAATTAAGTTTAATACATTGTTTATTTCAGTAGGTTTAAGCTTAAATCTTTGCATCTGTGTTCATAAATAAAATGGACCTATAATTTTCTTTTATGGTGCTGCCTTTACCTGATTTTGCAATCAAGGTTCCATTTCCCACCAAATAGGACTAGGAAAAATATCTGTCCTTGTGTGCTATATAAAACAAGGATTATCTCTTCCTTGAACTCACTTGTAAATTGTCTGAATACTTGGATTTTTTTCTGGGGGAGAGGAGGAGACATCTGTGAACAATAACAAATAATTAACCCCTCTTTCATTCAAGTCACAGAAGGAGAGGAGAAGGAGAGCAGGTTTGAAAAAATACTTGAAGAAATATGGCCCAAAACTTATGAACTTTGGTGAGACATAAACCTGTAGGCCCAAGAGACAGTGAATCGCAAGCAAAATAAACTCCAAAACTCCATGTCAAGACACATCATAATCAAACATTTGAAAACTAAAAGCAAGGAAAATAATCTTGAAAGCAGAGAGAAATTGTGCATTACCTATACAAGAAAATAATTTGAATGATGACAGTTTTCTCATCCATGGAGGCCATAAGGAAGTGGCACAACATTTTTCAAGTCCTGAAAGAAAAGAACTGTCACCTCAGAATTATATATTCAGGGAAAATATCCTTCAGTAAGAAAGGTGACATAATGGCATTCTCAGAAGAAGAAAAGCAAAGAATTTGTTGTCAGCAGATCTACTTTAAAAGAATGGCTAAGGAAACTCTTCAGACAAAAAGGAAACAATAATAGAAGGAATCTGTTAGCATTAGGAATGAAACAAAAAGCAATACCAAGAGCAAATACATGTATAAATATAATGTACTCTTCTTCTCCTCTTGAGTTTTTTTAATTGTATTTGATAATTAAAATTACAACATTGTCTTATATAGTTTTCAATGTATCATTAAGACAACTATATCATGGGACTCCCCTGGCGGCACAGTGGTTAAGAATCCACCTGCCAATGCAGGGGACGTGGGTTCGATCCCTGGTCTGGGAAGAACCCACATGCCACAGAGCAACCAAGCCTGTGCACCACAACTACTGAGCTGGCACTCTAGAGCCCGTGAGCCATGACTACTGAGCCTGTGTGCCAAAACTACTGAAGCCTGCACACCTAGAGCCAGTGCTCCGCAACAAGAGAAGCCACCGCAGTGAGAAGCCCACGCACCACAATGCAGAACAGCCCCTGCTTGCCGCAACTAGAGAAAGCCTGTGCACAGCAATGAAGACCCAATGCAGCCAAAAATTAATTAATTTTTAAAAAGACAACTATATCATGTAATAACTGTAAACGGAAAGTAACTTTTAAAAATTGTATAAAAATTTTTTTAAATTAAAAAACTATATCATAAAGGCAAGCGGGGAAGTGAACATAAGGGTGATTACGTATTTACAATTCTATTTGAAGTGGTAAAATGTTGATACTCATAGGCTGCAAAAAAGCTATGTATGTATATTATAATCCCTGGAGCAACCATTAAAATAACTCTAGAAAGAGATATACTAGAAGAACAACAGCAATGAAAAAAATGAAAACCTGTGGATAAATTAAAATAGAATTTTTTAAAAGTTCAGTTATCCCACATGAAGATAGGAGAAGGTAAACAGGAATGTAAAACAGAAGGAATAAACATAAATCAAAAAGTTAAATGGCAGGTTTAAATTGTAATATGTCAGAAAATTTATTAAAAGTGAATCTTCTAAAGATACCAAGAAAAGTGGTGGGGGAATCATGATTCAATCCTATGTTATCCATAAGAAGCTCACTTCAAATATAATTATAGCAGTAGATTAAAGATAAATAATAGGGAAAAACACACAAACATAAATCAAAAGAAAGCTGAAGAGGCTATATTAGTATCAGACAAAATAAGCTTTGGAGCAAAGAAAATTACCAGAGACAAATAAAAACATCATATAATGCTAATAAGGTTAATTCACTAAGAGGACACAATCTTAAATGTATATGCACCAAAAAATAGAGCTGCAAAATGCCTGAAGCAAAAACAGAACAGAGAAATAGAAAAATGCAAATATAGAGTTGGAGAGTTCAGAACCTCTCTCTCAGGAACTGAACTACTAGACAAAGCATGACTATAGAAGAACTGAACAATACTTTCAACTGAGATGAAAGGTTTACAAACACTCCCCCAACAAGAACAGAATACACATTATTTTCAGCTGTTCATGCAACATTCAAGTATACAGATGTATTAATTCAAAAAGATACATACACCCCCATGTTCATAGCAGCATTATTTACAATAGCCAAGATATGGAAGCAACCTAAGTGTCCACTGACAGATGAATGGATAAAGAAGATATGAGGGGTGTGTGTGTGTGTGTGTGTATGATGGAATATCACTCAGCCATAAAAAAGAAGGAAATGTTGCCATTTGTAACAAGATGAATGGATCTGCAGAGTATTACGCTAAGTGGAGTAAGCCAGACAGAGAAAGAAAAATACTGTATGTTATCACTTATATGTGGAATCTAAAGCCAAAACAGATGAATGAATATAACAAAACAAACAGACTTACAGGTATAGAGAACAAACTAGTGGTTGCCATTGAGGAGAGGGAAAGGAGGAGGGGCAAAATAAGGTTAGGGGTTAAGAGTTACAAATTACTATATAGAAAATAAATAAGCTACAAGAATATATTGCACAGCACAGGAAAAATAGCCAATATTTTATAATAATTTTAAATGGAGTATAAGCTATAAAAATTTTGAATCATTATGCTTTACACCTGAACTAATATAATATTGCAGCTCAACTATACTTCAGTTAGAAAAATATAGATGTATTAGTTAAAAACATACCATATATATACATATATATAATGTATATTCTATGTATAGTATTATACAGTTGACACTTGAACAACATGGGTTTGAACTGCATGGGTTCTTTATATGCAGATTTTTTACTATAGTAAATACTACAGTACTGCACAATCCCAAGTTAGTTGAATCAGCAGATGTGGAACCACAGATATAGAGGGGTGACTATAAAGTTATACATGAATTTTCAACTGTGCAGAGGGTTGGCACCCCTAACTGCTATGCTGTTCAAGAATCAACTGTGTTTGTGTGTGTACACACTACAGGTGTGTTATAAGAAATTGACTCACACAATTATGCAATTATATAGGCTAAGAAGTTCCTCAATCTGCTGTCTGTAAGTAGGGGACCCAGGAAAACTGGTGGCCTAATTCAGTCTAAGTCTAAAGGCTTGAGAATCAGGACCAGGAAGGGCAGGAGAAGGACAATGTTTCAACTCAAGCAATTAGGTGGGAAGGATTGAATTCTTTCTTCTTCCACCTACTTGTTCTATTCAGGCCCTTAATGGATTGGATGATGCTCACCATTATGGAGGGCGAATCAATTTACTGAATCCATCAATTCGAATGCTAGTTTCATCCATAAACATTCTCACACACGCAGAAATAATATTTAACCAAATATCTGGGCATCCCATGATCCAGTTAAGTTGATACATGAAATTAACCATTACTATAGATCATATCTTGAGTCATAAAACAAACATTAACAAATTTTAAAGAACTGAAATAATGCAAACTATGCTCTATTACTATCATAGAATCAAACTAGAAATCAGTAGAAGAAATCTAACAGGAAAATTCAAACACTTGGAAATTAAAGAACATATTTCTAAATATTTCATGGCTCAAACAGAAAATCTCAAAACAAATTAAAATTTTTAAAGTATATTGAACTAAATTCAAATGAAAATATGACATTAAAATACATGGGAAGCAGCTAAAGCAGTCCTTAATGAAAATTTGTAGCACTAAATGATTATATTACAAAAGAAAAATGTATCAAATTAATATTCTGAAAATTCACCTCAAAAATAATTTAAAAATAATAATAAACCCAAAGCAAGAGGAAGGAAGGGAATAATAAAGGGCAGAAATCGGTAAAATTTAAAACAATAGAGAAAATCAGTCAAATCTAAAATTGAATTTTTCTTAAAAATCAGTAAACTATAAACCACCAGCAAGACTGACAAATTAAAAAACATACATTACCAATATTGGTAATGTCCTCACAGACACTAAAGGGATTCTAAAATATTACGATAACTCCACACACGTAAATTTGACAATTTAGATAAACTTATCTGTTATCTCAAAAATCACACACTACCAAACTCACCCAAAAGAAAATAGATAACCTGTGTTATCTATAACATTAAAGAAATTGAATTCATAATTTATAAAAAGGAAAACTACAGACAATATCCCTCTAAACAGAGATGTAAAAACTCCTCATCAAAATATTAGCAACTGAAATACAGAAATATATAATAATATAGTACTACACCATGACCAAGAGGGCTTCATTCCAGAAATACAAGATTGGTTCAATATTTGATAATCAGCCAATGTAATCCAACATATTAACAGTCTATAAAGGAGAAAAATCACATGATCATATCAGTTGATGCAGAAAAAAGCATTTGACAAATTCCAATACCATTCAGTTTTTTTATTAAAAAACTCTCAGAAAAGTAGGAATAGAATAAAATTTTCTCAACCTGATAAAGATCTGATGTTAACCTGGAGTTAACATCATACTTAATGGTAAAAGACTGAATGCTTTCACCAATTATAATATCAACTATAAGGCAAGGATGTCTGCTCTCATCACTTCTATTAAATATAGTACTGGATGTTTTAGTGAGTACAAAAGGCAGGAAAGGGAAATGAAAGGCACACAGATCAGAAAGGAAGAAATAAAAATTTTCCCTATTTTCAGATAACGTGATTTTCTACGTGGAAAACTCCAATAATCTACAAAAAAAAAAAAACCCAAAACAACCTCATGGAACTAATAAGGAGTCTCATAAGGTCACAGGGTCAAGGTCAACACACAAACTCAATCATATTTCAATATGTTGGCAATGAAAAATTGGAAAATAAAATTTTAAACATCATACCAATTACAGTCACCACCAAGTGAAATACAAAGTTATAAATCCAATAAAACACATACAGAATCTCTATGTTGAAAACTACAAAATGCTAAATGAAAGAAGTCAAAAAAGATCTAAATAAATGAAAAGGTATACTATGTTCAGGGATGAGAAGACTCAACATAATAAGCATATCAGTTTTCCCCAAATTGATCTATGGGTTTAAAGCAATTTCTATCAAAAATCCCAGAAGGATTCTTTGTAGATAGAGACAAGCTGATGCTAAAATTTATATAAAAAGATAAAGAAACTACAATAACAAAAGCAATATTAAAAAGAAGAGTAAAGGTAGAGGAAGAACATGACTGAATTTTGACTTATTATATAGATAAAATAATCAAAACAGAGTGGTACTGGCAAAGGCACAATCACCTAGATTAATGGAGCAAAGTAAAGAATCCAAAATAGAGCCACACATATGTGGCCAATTAATTTTTGACAAAATGCAAAAGCATTTCAATGAAGGAAGGATACATTTTCAACAAATGTTGGAATAACTAAACATTCATAGGCAAAACAAAGACCCTTAACCTAAAATTCACACCTTATACAAAAATTAACTCAAAACAGATCATTTATCTACATGCAACACATAAAACTATAAAACCTTTAGAGGAAAACGTTGAAGAAAATCTTTATGTCTAAGGGTTAGGCAAAGAGCCCTTAGACATAACACCAAAGCCATGACCCATAAAAGAAAAAAGTCAATAAATTGTACTTCATCAAAATTTAAAGTGTTTGCTCTTTGTAAGACCCTGTTAAATGTATGAAAAACAAGTCACAGACAAGGAGAAAATATTTGTAAATCATACATCCAACAAAGCTATCCAGGATATATAAAGAACTCTAAACTCAGCAGTAAGAAAACAATCCAGTTAGAAAATGGGCAAAACATTTGAAAAAGCACTTCACCAGTGAAGATCCATGGATGACAAATATATACATGAAAAGATGTTCAACATCATTAGCCATTAGAAAAATGCAAATTAAAGCTCCAATAAGATATCACTATACATCTATTAGAATGGCTAAAGTAAAAAAACACTGATAACACCAAGGGCTAGTAGAACAACCGCATCTTTCATACATTTCTGGTAAAGCTACTAGAAAATGTGGCAGTTTCTTACAAGGTTAAACGTACAATGACCACATGACCTAGCAGTCATACTCCTGGGTATTTATCCTGGAGAAATGAAAAATTATGTTTACACAAGTACCTGTACACAAATGTTTATTGTACAACTTTATTTATAATAGCCCCAAACTGGAAAACACACAAATTTACTTGAACAGGTGAATGGATAAAGAAATTGGTACATTCATATCATGGAATACTGCTCGGCATAAAAGGAACAAACTATAGATACATGCAACAACTTGGATGGAACTCAGAGGTATTATGCTGATTGGGAAAAAAAGCCAATGTCAAAGATTTATACACTATATAATTTCATTTATATAATATTCTCAACATGACAAAATTATAGTGCAAGGGAATAGATCAGTGGTTGTCAGGAAGTGGGGAAGAGGTGTGACTAATTGTAACATTAAAAAATTTCTTCATAGTGATGGAATAGTTCTGTATTCTGAGTGTGGTAAGTATTCATAAAATCTAGACATATAAAATTTCATAGAACTACACACCAAAAAACAGAAAACAAAACAAAAAGAGAAAGAAAGGGAGAGAGAGGAGAGAGAAAAAGAGAGAGAGAGAATGTAAAATGGTGAAATTCAAATAAGATCTGTACTTGAGTAATAGTATTATACCAATGTCAATTTCCTGATTTTCACAATATACTATGTTATATAAGATGTTCTCATTGCAGAAAGCTGGGTGAAATTTTTTTCTACTATTTTTGCAACTTCTCATGAATCTTAAACTAGTTCAAACTAAAAATAATAATAAAAATATTATTGACTTTTATGACATTTACTTCCTTGTTTCCTTCGTCATAGTAGGTTTGTGCATTTTACATTTGTTTACTGCCCTTTTAGTGAGGTTTGAGAAGTGGTACCGAACACTTTTGGTCATTCTGCCATGTTTAACCAGCAGTCCCTCTATTCCAGTTTATTTCTTTTTCATTCTTTAAACAGCTTCTCCAGAGAGTTCATGGACTAGTTTCTCATGATATTTGTGTTTTGACATGACAATATCTATACTTTTATTTCTGTCAAGAATCAATAGTTATGACCACTGAGTACCCAAACTGGAAAAACAATAAATAAGGTTAGATCCAACTTTCCTGATTTTATTTTTTGTAATAAACTTTCTTATTGAAATATAAAACTCATACAGAAAAATATACACATAAATGTGGAATTGATGACTTTTCACAGAGTGAATGCACTCATATAACCATTGTCTAGATCACGAAATCAAGCATTACACGTATCCGGAATCCCCCCTTATGCTTTGTCTGAATCAGTAGTGCTTTCCTCAAAGATTACTCTCATTACAGAGATGAGAAAATTCTAGCTCAGAAAGATGAAGAGACTTGCTTAAGCACACATAACAAATGCTAGACCTAGGATTCAAATCCAAGTCTCCTAAAGACTAAGGTTTTATTTTTCATTTCAGTACTCTTTCTCCTAATATTAGCTGTATTTTCATACTTCATAAGGCTTCTTCCCAAAGTTAGTGCCAGTTGTTCATTTATATTGATGACAGTTTTAGGGGTCAGCAAATGGAGTCTGGTAAGTGGCTATTTGGTCTCCTTGCTGTACACAGAAATTTTCTAAGTTAAAATTGCATTCATTCTTTCATTCCCGTATGTTGTGAGAGAGATAAAGAATTAAACATAGTCCCTATCCACCAGAAAAGTAATTGCAAAAACTGCCGACTTTAATATAAAGTAGAATAATATGAGTACTAAATAAAAATATGGAATCACCCCCTTCCAATTTATCCTACACGTGGCCAACAAAGTTATCTTTCTAAAACACTAATCTAATCATGCCTTCCTCCCAAAGAACTTTATTCTCTTCCCATCATATATTGCCTACAGGATAAATTCCACATTCCCTTGTCTGGCATCTGACTTCTGCAGAACTCCACAGGTAGAATCCTCACCCCCAGTAGTGTTGAAACCAGATATACCTGGGTATGAATGCCATATCTATCCCTTACTAAATGTCTGGCCTTTGAACAAATGATTTACCCACTCTCAATTTCAGTGACCATATTTATAACTAGAGGTGTCTTCACAAAGCCTGTAAGGTAAAAGATAATGTACGCAATGCACTTTGCCCAGAGCTTCGCACATACTATTTTGTGAGTGGTAACTATTAGATACCAAATCATTTTGAGCTGCTTATAATTCCCCAAATTCAATGTTATCCAACTATTACTTTTGTTTGGGACAGTCTACTCCACCTCTGCCTCTCATCATTTTCCATTTGGTTAATTTCTACCTGAAATAGCAGCCCTTGAGTTTTGGTGCCCCTAGTGAGGAGACTGTCTGGAGATGCTCTCTGTTTAAGAGAAAGAAGAGAGTTTTGTAAGATCTGGAGTACCGAGCTGGAGCGTATGATGTCCTACTGAGGATTCTATTTTGTGTGAGCTCTTAAAAATGCCAGATAATAGAACTTAAAAAAAAAAAAAAAAAAGGTAGATGTGTTTATACACCCGCATCTGGAAAGAAAAGGCACAGGGCTCTGCAATGCAAGAATTAAGCTGGTATTTGTATTTGTATTATGGTGATTGGCTTTACCTTCTCGTTTTGCATAATCTCTTTTTCAATGGTGAGGAGTGTAATTTCCCTTCAGTTCATAGAATAGTACTTGGAGAGGACAGAGAGGAAGTCTCTGCATTTTGTGAAAGAGAAAATTACCGGCACCCCTTTTGTTCCCTTAGGCAGGATTTGGATGGATTACTCATACTTAAAAAGGAAGGCGGCTTTTAACCTTAAAAAAAAAAAAAGAAAGAAAGAAAAGAAAAAAGAAAAACTCCTTGCATTAACACAGTGCATTGACATGTTACTAAATCTAAGGAATTTTGAAGGATAAATTCCCAGACTTTATCCAAAACATGAAACAAATTCTTCAAACACAAACTGCCAAGCTCATCAACTTGTTCAGATCCCTGCAACTTTGGTCTCACCAAACTGCTCGCTTAGCTCCTTGATTGGCTGCTTTAACCCTTCCAGGCTGATTGGGTGCTGGGCAGGGGGTGGCCTGGAGGGACTGTTCAACAAGCTCAGAGCATTGGCCCCTCTTGGAAGATCAGACTTCTGGAATCGATTTGGGTCCAGAATTGCATTACCCAAGGAATGTGGAGTATGCACAGTCCTTGACGGCTTGTGAACCACACTTCCTGAAGCTGGCCACCAGCCAGAGCTGAGGCCATCAGCATCTTAAAAATGAATTCTTTCTGAGACAAAGAACAATCCACCCGATTTCTGAAATCACTGAAGTAGAAAACTTGCCTGTAAGTAACCTAAAACCTGGTTGACGTTTAGACTCCTTTGTGTTTCTAGTCGATGAGGGGATCAAATGTCACCCCAAAATGTCTTTTCCTTTCTATAGGCAGGCGTTGTAAGGCACTGAATAGCCTGGGATTGTATCTTGCTGAAACTTAACTGCTCTACTCAGAAGACTGTTTCTCTGTCA
Source organism: Stenella coeruleoalba (assembly GCF_951394435.1). Classification (NCBI taxonomy): domain Eukaryota; kingdom Metazoa; phylum Chordata; class Mammalia; order Artiodactyla; family Delphinidae; genus Stenella; species Stenella coeruleoalba. The sequence goes on along the minus strand of NC_137154.1, from coordinate 97,275,069 downwards.
AAAATATTGCCCACCAACTGCTCAAAAGACAGGACAGAAAGGACTAGATGTGGTAAGGAAAGATAAAGAGGTGGGATGATTCTCCCTCTCCAAGAACTTAAAGTCTAGGGGCAAGAGGAGACAAATATCTGTGAAGGATGCTCCAAGATCCAAAAAAAGCAATAGTTTGGAGGGATGTCCTGCAGAGTTCTTTTAGGAGAGCGTGAGTTGCAGAGACATGACTAGAAATAAAGAGGACATTCCAGCTGTTGAGAAAAGATGGGGACACAGGCTCAGAAGCAGGAGTCAGCAAAATTAGCTCTGGGTGTGCCTGGCTGAGTGGAGAAATCCTAGCCCAGGATTATGGCAAGATATGCATAGGATGGGGGGAGGTGGGGGGTGGAAAGAGAGACAGTGGGGGCTTAATTGTGCTTTATTTTTGCAAGATTATAATTATCATGTGGTTATTTTCTTACTCTCTACTTAGGCAAGGAGTATTTTCACCTGATGTCTTTCCAATGATCTTATTTCATTTCTCTCTCATGTTTGGATCATTTCCTTCAAAGTCAAAGTTATGTGCTGAAAATGTGCTGTTGACCCATAAAAATCACTTTGGCTCTCAAATTCTACAATATAGGCCACCACACTAAGCAGCTGTCCTTTATCCAAGGAGAGAAGTATATCTTTTGAACCAGGTGATGCACACATGGGTCAGACTTCTGTCCCCATAGTTGAGTAATTGATTAACACTCTGCAGGCATATCTGACAGTTTTATTCCCCCACTACCAAATCCTGGCAGCTTAGATGATAATAATAGTGACGCTTTACTGTCAATGGACATTTTCACATATATTTTCTACTGAATTCCCCTTTCTATTTTTGAAGAGGTCTAAGAAAAATCTACCTGAAAGGTAAATAGCTTATATTCTGTAGTGTCAGAATTACACACCTATTCAGCCAGTTCCTCGTCAAATCAATAAAAAAAGTAACATACTCAAAGCATATTAATTGAGATTCTATTGAGGCCAATCTTTCCAAGTAAACCCCTAATATTGATCCCAATGAATTGGATCACATCTTTCACGAGTGTTTTTTTTAATTTCTGCTTTTCAAAATACCACAAGAATTGTGATTTTTGACCCTGCTTCTAGACAGAGTTTAACCCATGAAATTAAGTTAGCTTGAGTATAAATTCTTTGAGGATATGGAAAATGTCTAGCACTGTCCTTTGGTGAACAAAGTAAGGAATAAGTGAGTGAGTGAATGAATGAATTTTTTAATGAAACTCTTTTTCATTAGTCAGGGATGGGCCAAATAATATGAAATGGCTGGAGACGGTAGTAAACAAAACTGGTTAAATCACTCAGTGTCTTAAGGTGGTATTAACCAGAGTGTCATAAAAAATCATCAGTCTACTTCATCAGAAATCGAGGTAATTGTAATTGTTATCATTATGGACTACTAACTAGTCCATCATGATAAAATGTAATTGTTATCATTATGGACTACTAGTTAGCCAACTGATTCGACTAACTTTCCACTGAGCAGTATATTCCAGGACTTTCAAAAGACCCCAACGTTTCACAGTGTATGAAATGGGGAGCCGGCAGGAAAGGCCCCTTAAAGATAATCTGATCTAGTCCATGTGTTTAGAAGGAAAAAACAAAGGCCCAAGGAAGTGCTATAACTTGCCCAATGTCACACATTTACTACAGAGCATGAAGGGTCTCCTCCTTCCAACCCAAATAATGCTCCTTCAGCTGTTCCCGGGCTCCATGCTGTGAACCCGTGGGAAGGAAGAAGAGCCAGGCCAAGGGGAACCAAGGAACCCAGGATGCAGGACCCAAAAGGTCTTCTGAGGAAGGGCTGAGGTGGTCGTAAGTATTCAAGAGCAGTTGAGCAGTTACTGAGGGATGTTAAACTAGGGTGCAAAGAGCCAGGAGACCCTATCCAAGTGAAGTAAAATGCAAGAAAAGCTTTGTTGGTGAAAACATGGGGAGGGAACGTTGCTGAAATCCAATCAGTAACCTCCACTGCTGCAAGGATCTGCCCAAATGCAGCAACATGAGAGGAATTTGAGTTTCTTCTGCAGTTGTCTGGGAGAAGGATAAACTGGCTCATAAGAGCTCATAGCTAACATTATTGAGTGAGACGCCATGATTTCCAGTGATGCCAGAGCAAAAATAAAACTGAGGACCACAAAGAAATGACAGGGTGCTCAGATCCAAGCAGAACAAAAGGGCAGAGAATTGCCAGGAGTTGTTTTAAAAGAAAAATATCTTCACCCTGATGTCAAGGATAGAAAATCACAAAGAAAAGAATAGAGATTGTGTTAAGATTTATCTTGACATGTTACTGTGGCAGATAAAGGCAAGGAAGCAAAGAGCGCTATGAAGAAGAGGATTAAACAGTTTTCATAGCATGAAAAAATGGGGCTGAAGTGGAATGTGAGGGAAAGGTTTTCAATATCAGGCCAGAGTTTGGGAGAGAGAATGTCTCATTCCCCCACAGGGAGGAAGCAGCATTCCAAGGGGTAGGGTCAGTGGAACCCTGGGATGAGAAGTATTTCTCCCCATGATTGCCTCACCCAAACCGCTGGATGGAAATATTAAAACTCAGATTGTGCCTACAGACATAGCAGCAGAATGTAATAACCCAAAGGAGGGAAATAAGGCAAGGTGAAATGAACTGAATCAGGCAGATGGGCCCTCTTGCTACAACCATACAGTGGTGGAATTAGCGAGGGTCAAAACTCTGTAGTCATTCTGGGGCCAGGGCTGAACAATTTGGCCGAAATGGCTCAGTAACAGTTTGGTTACCATGTGTTTAGATGCAGCTTTGGTAAATTATCTGGATGTTTGGGCTACCTGAGGTCAAATATTTGGAGAATTAGAAAAATCAAAGTAATTGACAAAATTATTTTCTCTTTGGATTTCTGCCCAATGCTTTGGTATCATCATCCTTAGAGTCAAGGGGAAAAAGCATGATGAATGTAAATATACAGTTAAAAAAAAAAAGCAAAGTTATGTTACTGTTTGTCTGGGTTTTTTTTTTATTGCAGTACGCGGCCTCTCACTGTTGTGGCCTCTCCTGTTGCAGAGCACAGTCTCCGGACGCACAGGCTCAGCGGCCATGGCTCACGGGCCCTGCTACTCCGCAGCATGTGGGATCTTCCTGGACCAGGGCACGAACCCGTGTCCCCTGCATCGGCAGGCGGACTCTCAAGCACTGCGCCACCAGGGAAGCCCTGGGGTTTTTTTTTAGCTTGATGTTACAGTATGAGTCAAAGTTATGTCTATCTGTCACAGGTAGAAGGAAGGCATTACATGAGAAATCTCCTTAAAGTAACCTTAGTGCATCTCATCTAACTGATTGATCGGAAACGGGCATATTGAGGCAGATGAATTATCCAGAGGGGATGATTTCGGCTTTATTCTTTGTGTGGGATGTGGTTGAGAGCTTAGAATTTGAAGTCAAATATACTTCAAGTCATAGTGCTCTTGTGTGTCCAAAGGCAAATTGTTTAACCTCCCTGAACCTCAGTCTATACATCTTTAAAAATGGGGCAAAAATGGCAGAACTTTATAAGATTATCATGAGCATTCACTGAGAACACACATATGGAGCATAATATAATACGGTGCCTGGGACACAGTAGGTGCTCAGTAAATGCTAGCTGTGACGTTAACAAGGTTGGACTGAATTGAGGAAGGGAACTAAGACATCTAGATGGATTTTTTTAATTTGTTTTTAACTCTGGAGTATTCTGCAGAAGACGTTTCCATCTCATACAGAACTGAGCTACATAACTTGGAAAGACCACTGCAGTTCTAAAGTTCTAAGTGTTTATTATTTCATCAGTAAATATCTGAAGTCATCACTCACCTTTCCTGTCAGTTGTCCAATTATCATTAATTTGTTAATAGAGGACCGCCAACAAGTGCTGAGCAAGTGTGGGGCCACTGTGGGCATGACAGTGAAGAAGAGACTGATGAAGCATGCTCACTGTATACAGGTCAACAAATGCATAAATCAGGACACACTGAGTCATCATCTCATACGTGCATACAAGATAATGACTGTGCTCGGCACGTTGCAGTGCACTATCTGACTTAAATCTCATAACCCTGAAATAGGTACACTCATTATCCCCACTTCACAGAAAGGGAAGCTTAGGTTTGAAGAGGTTTTCAAATTTACCGGGGGTTATATAGCTAGGAAGTAGCATAAACCCAGATTATCAAACCCTTGTTTATGCCACTACCTGCCTCTCACACTTCCACCTCCTGCCTTTTGAGAGAATAAATATCACACTGATTTTTTTTTAAATCTGTGCAGTGTTATGAACCATTTTTGTAAGGTGGAAATCAGCAAGTACTATGAATGAAGTAATGGACTGGAAAACTAGATTCTTATCATAACCTAAGCACTAAGTAGTGGACAAGCCATTTACAAGCTCTGGTCCTGTGTGTCCTCTGCTTTAAAATACAGTTGTAATGTTTTACCTGTAGAATCCATTTCATCTCCACAAATTTGCTTAGACTAAGAGCCAGTCTCATGGATTAAAAGCATCCATTTTCCTGACTGTCATAAAATGTCTAGAGGATGACTCTTTGGTATTGACTCAGAAGGACCATTAAAACAGAGCATTATCTCATTAATTTTTTTTAAAATTGTGGTATAGTTGTTTTACAATGTTCTGTTAGTTTCTACTATAGAGCCAAATGGAGTTCCCTGTGCTATACAGCAGGTTCTTATTAGTTATCTATTTTATACATATTAGTGTATATATGTCAATCCCAATCTCCCAGTTCATCCCTCCACGTTTCCCCCTTTGGTGTCCATATGTTTGTTCTCTACATCTATGTCACTGTTTCTGCCTTGCAAACCAGTTCATCTGTACCATTTTTCTAGATTCCACATATATGCATTAATATACGATATTTGTTTTTCTGACTTACTTCACTCTGTATGACAGTCTCTATGTCCATCCACGTTTCTACAAATGACCCAATTTCATTCCTTTTTATGGCTGAGTGATATTCCATTGTATATATGTACCAGAGCTTCTTTATCCATTCGTCTGTCAATGGACATTTAGGTTGCTTCCACGACCTGGCTATTGTAAATAGTGCTGCAATGAACATTGGGGTGTATGTGTCTTTTTGAATTATCATTTTCTCTGGTTATATGCCCAGTAGTGGGATTGCTGGGTCATATGGTTATACTATTTTTAGTTTTTTAAGGAACCTCCATACTGTTCTCCATAGTGGCTGTATCAATTTGCATTCCCACGAACAGTGCAAGAGGGTTCTCTTTTCTCCACATATTCTCCAGCATTTATTATTTGTAGATTTTCTGATGATGCCCATTCTGACCAGTGTGAGGTGATACCTCACTGTAGCTTTGATTTGCATTTCTCTGATAATTAGTGATGTAGAGCAGCTTTTCATGTGCCTCCTGGCCATCTGTGTGTCTTCTTTGGAGAAATGTCTGTTTAGGTCTTCTGCCCATTGTCTGATTGGGTTGTTTGTTTTTTGATATTGAGCTGCATGAGCTGTTTATATATTTTGGAGATTAATCCATTGTCTGTTGGTACATTTGCAAATATTTTCTCCCATTTTGAGGGTTGTCTTTTTGTCTTGTTTATAGTTTCCTTTGCTGTGCAAAAGCTTTTAAGTTTTATTAGGTCCCATTTGTTTATTTTTGTTTTTATTTCCATTACTCTAGGAGGTGGGTCAAAAAAGATCTTGCTGTGATTTATGTCAAAGAGTGTTCTGCCTGTGTTTTCCCTCTAAGAGTTTTATAGTGTCTGGCCTTACATTCAGGTCTTTGACCCATTTTGAGTTTATTTTTGTGTATGGTGTTAGGGAGTGTTCTAATTTCATTCTTTCACATGTAGCTGTCCAGTTTTCCCAGCATCACTTATTGAAGAGGCTCTCTTTTCTCCACTGTATATTCTTGCCTCCTTTGTCATAGATTAGGTGACCTTAGGTGCTGCATGGGTTTATCTCTGAGCTTTCTATCCTGTTCCATTGGTCTAAATGTTTGTTTTTGTGCCAGTACCATATTGCCTTGATTACTGTAGCTTTGTAGTATAGTCTGAAGTCAGGGAGCCTGATCCCTCCTGCTCCACTTTTTCCCTCAAGATTGCTTTCGCTATTTGGGGACTTTTGTGTCTCCATACAAACTTTAAGATTTTTTGTTCTAGTTCTGTGAAAAATGCCATTGGTAATTTGATAGGGACTGCATTGAATCTGTAGATTGCTTTGAGTAGTATAGTCATTTTCACAATATTGATTCTTCCAATCCAAGAACATGGTATATCTCTCCATCTGTTTGTGTCATCTTTGATCTCTTTCATCAGTGTCTTAGAGTTTTCTGACTCCTGGTCTTTTACCTCCTTAGGTAGGTTTATTCCTAGGTATTTTATTCTTTTTGTTGAAATGGTGGGTGGGATTGCTTCCTTAATTTCTTTTTCTGATCTTTTGTTGTTAGAGTATAGGAATGCAAGAGATTTCTGTGCATTAATTTTGTATTCTGCAACTTTACTCAAATTCATTGAACAGCTCTAGTAGTTTTCTGGTGGCATCGTTAGGATTGTTTATGTATATCATGTCATCAGCAAACAGTGACAATTTTACTTCTTTTCCAATTTTATTTCTTTTTCTTCTCTGATTGCCATGGCTAGGACATCCAAAACTATGTTGAATAATAGTGGTGATAGTGGACATCCTTGTTTTGTTCCTGATCTTAGAAGAAATGCTTGCAGTTTTTCACCATTGAGAATGATGTTTGCTCTGGGTTTGTCTTATATGGCCTTTATTATGTTGAGGTAGGTTCCCTCTATGCCCACTTTCTGAAGAGTTTTTGTCATAAATCGGTGTTGAATTTTGTCAAAAGCTTTTTCTGCATCTATTGAGATGATCATATGGTTTTTATCCTTCAATTTGTTATTATGGTGTATCATTGATTTGTGTATACTATAGAAAACTTGCATTCCTGGGATAAATCCCACTTGATCATGGTGTATGATTCTTTTAATGTATTGTTGGATTCTGTTTGCTAGTATTTTGCTGAGGATTTTTGCATCTATATTCATCAGTGATACTGGTCTGTAATTTTCTTTTTTTTGTAGTATCCTTGTCTGATTTTCTATCAGGGTGATGGTGGCCTTGTAGAATGAGTTTGGGAGTGTTCTTTCCTCTGCAAATTTTTGGAAGAGTTTAAGAAGGATGGGTTAGCTCTTCTCTAAATGTTTGATAGATTTCACCTGTGACGCCATCTGGTCCTGGACTTTTGTTTGCTGGGAGATTTTTAATCACAGTTTCACTTTCATTACTTGTGATTGGTCTGTTCATATTTTCTATTTCTTCCTGGTTCAGTCTTGGAAGGTTATACCTTTCTAAGAATTTGTGCATTTCTTCCAGCTTGTCCATTTTACTGGCATAGATTTGCTTGTACTAGTCTCTTATGATGCTTTGTATTTCTGCAGTATCCATCATAACTTCTCCTTTTTCATTTCTAATTTTAATGATTTGAGTCCTCTCCTCCTTTTCCTTGATGAATCTGGCTAAAGGTTTATCAATTTTGTTTATCTTCTCAAAGAACCAGCTTTTAGTTTTACTGATATTTGCTATTGTTTTCTTTGTTTCTATTTCATTTATTTCTGCTCTGATCTTGATGATTTCTTTCCTTCTACTAACTTCGGGTTTTCTTTGTTCTCCTTTCTCTCGTTCCTTTAGGTGTAAGGTTAGATTGTTTATTTGAGGTTTTTCTTGTTTTTTGAGATAGGCTTGTATTGCTATAAACTTCCCTCTTAGAACTGCTTTTGCTGCATCCCATAGGTTTTGGGTCATCATGTTTTTGTTGTCATTTGTCTCTAGTTATTTTTTGATTTCCTCTTTGACTTCTTCAGTGATCTCTTGGTTATTTAGTAGCATATTGTTTAGCCTCCGTGTGTTTGTGTTTTTTACATTTTTTTCCTGTAATTTATTTCTAATCTCATAAAGTTGTGGTCAGAAAAGATGCTTGATATGATTTCAATTTTCTTAATTTTACTGAGGCTTGATTCGTGACCCAAGATGTGATCTATCCTGGAGAATGTTCCGGGTGTACTTGAGAAGAAAGTGTAATCTGCTGTTTTTGGATGGAATGTCCTATAAATATGAATTAAATCTATCTGGTCTATTGTGTCATTTAAAGTTTGTGTTTCCTTAGTAATTTTCTGTCTGGATGATCTGTCCATTGGTGTAAGTGAGGTGTTAAAGTCCCCCACTATTATTGTGTTACTGTTGATTTCCTCTTTTATAGCTGTTAGCAGTTGCCTTATGTATTGAGGTGCTCCTATGTTGGATTCATATATGTTTATAATTGTTATGTCTTCTTCTTGGATTGATCCCTTGATATTATGCAGTGTCCTTCCTTGTCTCTTGTAACATTCTTTATTTTAAAGTCTATTTTATCTGATATGAGTATTGCTACTCCAGCTTTCTTTTGATTTCCATTTGCATGGAGTATATTTTTCCATTCCCTCACTTTCAGTCTGTATGTGTCCCTAGGTCTGAAGTGGGTCTCTTGTAGACAGCATATATATGGGTCTTGTTTTTATATTCATTCAGCGAGCCTGTGTCTTTTGGTTGGAGCATTTAATCCATTCACATTTAAGGTAATTATCAATATGTATGTTCCTATTAACATTTTCGTAATTGTTTTGGGTTTGTTTTTGTACGTCCTTTTCTTCTCTTGTGTTTCCCCTTAGAGAATTTCTTTTAGCATTTGTTGTAGAGCTGGTATTGTGGTGCTGAATTCTCTTCACTTTTGCTTGTCTGTAAAGCTTTTGATTTCTCCATCAAATCTGAATGAGATCCTTGCCAGGTAGAGTATTCTTGGTTGTACGTCCTTCCCTTTCATCACTTTAAATATATCATGCCACTCCCTTCTGGCTTGTAGAGTTTCTGCTGAGGAATCAGTTGTTAACCTTATGGGAATTCCTTTGCATGTTATTTGTCATTTTTCCCTTGTTGCTTTTAATAATTTTTGTCTTTAATTTTTGTCAGTTTGATTACTGTGTGTCGGCATGTTTCTCCTTGGGTTTATCCTCCCTGGGACTCTCTCTGCTTCCTGGACTTGGGTGGCTATTTCCTTTCCCATGTTAGGGAAGTTGTCGAGTATAATCTCTTCAAATATTTTCTCTCTCTCTTCTCCTTCTGGGACCCGTACAGTGTGAATGTTGGTGCATTTAATGTTGTCCCAGTGGTCTCTTAGGCTGTCTTCACTTCTTTTCATTCTTTTTTTCTTTATTCTATTCCATGGCAGTGATTTCCTCCATTCTGTCTTCCAGGTCACTTATCCATTCTTCTTCCTCAGTTATTCTGCTATTGATTCCTTTTAGTGTATTTTTCATTTCAGTTATTGTATTGCTCATCTCTGTTTGTTTGTTCTTTAATTTTTCTAGGTCTTTGTCAAACACTTCTTGCATCTTCTTGATCTTTGCCTCCATTCTTTTTCCGAGGTCCTGCATCATCTTCACTATCATTACTCTGAATTCTTTTTTCTGGAAGGTTGCCTATCTTCACTTCATTTAGTTGTTTTTCTGAGGTTTTATCTTGTTCCTTCATCTGGGACATAGTTCTCTGTCTTTTCATTTTGTCTATCTTTCTGCGATTGTGGTTTTCGTTCTGCAAGCTGCAGGGTTGTAGTTCTTCTTGCTTCTGCAAGAAGAATTTAATGTACCAAGATCTGACACATTTCTTTTTCTCCTTGAAGCCTTGGCTTCTGGAATTTTATCCACTGTTTAGACTTGCAACACCTCTTCTCAATTCTCATTATCTCTTCCCAGTCTCACTGTGTAATCAGAGTACAGTTAAAGGAGCAATTCCATGACACAGTTCATCAGCTTTGTCTGGCCAAGGCTGAAGACTCACTTCAAGACCAAAGGCATTATGAAGTTGCTGACTACTCTACCTATGAGTGCTAGTCCTTGCTGTTCCTGAGAAACCATAGCATAATACCATTAATGGTGACACATATGATCCAGCAATCCCACTCCTGGGCATATATCTGGAGAAAACCATAATCTGAAAAGATACATGCACCACAATGTTCATTGCAGCACTATCTACAGTAGCCAAGACATGGAAGCATCCTAAATGTCCATCAACAGAGGAATGGATAAAGAAGTTTTGGTACATATATACAATGGAATATTACTCAGCCATAAAAAAGGAATGAAATCATGCCATTTGCAGCAACATGGGTGGACCTAGAGATTATCATACCAAGTGAAGTAAGTTAGTCAAAGACAAATATTATATATCACTTATATGTGGAATCTAAAAAAGTGATACAAATGAACTTATTTATAAAACAGAAACAGACTCACAGACTCTGAAAACAAACTTATTGTTACCAAATGGGGAAGGTTGGGGGTAGGGATAAATTAGGCATTTGAGATTAGCATATACATACTCCTATATATAAAATAATCAACAAGGACCTACTGTATAGCACAGGGAACTCTACTCAATATTCTGTAAGAACTCATATGGGAAAAGAATCTGAAAAAAAATGGATATATGTATAACTGAATCATTTTGCTATACAGCTGAAACTAATACAACATTGAAATCAACTGTACTCCAAAATAAAATAAAAATTAACTTAAAAAAAATAGTGACCAAATCATTTGAGATTATTAAGGAGAAAAAACCCTTATTCCCAAAGTAGTCACAGGAGGAGGGAGAAGAGAGGAGTTTCTCCTAGTCAGTAATTATTGATCTCCTCCCACCAAAAAAAAAATTTTTTTTTTTTTTTAGTGGTTTGGGAAGTGTTAACTTCCAACCCTTAGGAATGGAGCAGGGGTGTACAAAGTAATCAGCCCAGTGGCATTATTTTTATTTCCATAAAAGTCACAGCTTTCAAATTCCCCCCAATGGAAAATTCTCTGAATGTGACTTTTGAATACACATTAATGTTGACAAGTTGGACTGCGTGGCCTGTTGTTAGGTTAAAGCTGATGAACTGGCCCATCCCTTACACTGTCAGTGCAAAAAAGACTAACACTTATTCTTAGTATGAGGCAATTTTATGACTCTGGTAAGTGACTACGTGGAAGACCAAAATATATCACATTTTTCCCCCAAATTTTGATAATACCAAATGACTTCCCCAAGGGGTTTTCAAAGAAGGAAAACAGCGATGCCACAGATACTGCATAGAGTAAATCTGAAAGCCAATATTTCAACCATTGCCACCTCTTAGGAAGTTTACTCATTACTTTTAAAGCTATTACTGACCACTTATTTTGTGCCAGGTGATACAAAGATAGTGAATGTTATTCTTGCCTCAAGGCATTCACAGTGTGAGGAAGGAGATGGTGAAGTAATCAGACAATTCTAATTTAGAGTTGAGTACTTTCCCCACTACAACTCAATGCTCCCCCAAAGTGTTGGACAAATTCTAACTTTAGGCATCAGCTCACACCAGCTTCTTGAACAGCTGGATCTACAACTGGAAACCACAAGATTAGAGGTGAAGCTTTGTTCAGACATCTCTGTAACAGCTACTCTGGCCATCACAGGCCCCAAAAGAAGGCTAGAGCTGTGCTGGAGAGTCTGCTGCCAAAGCTTCTTGCTGACTCCATCTGTGTCATCAGCACTAACATCACACCTCCTCAGCATCTCAGGGCAGAGCCCAGTTCTGACATTTTCACACTCAGAGCCAGTCAGAAGCAGAAACTAATGTTTGTGTTGCTGACATGTCATTCTCTTTTATCCTCTGACATCAGCCAGTCCCTGTGTCTCTCCTCCAGTCCCCCTTAGTGTGGATCACAAGACACTTGAAAAACAAGACAGGAAGTAACCCTCATGTCATGGAGTCCATCCACAGGAGATGAGAAATTTGCAGGGACATATTAGGTGTGCTTATTGTCCTCATCCCATTCTTTCTGCTTTCAAATTTCTACTCCTGTCAGACCATGAATTTGATTCTTCCACATCCTTTACCCTGATGAAGAGAAGCCTGGAGAAGCTGACTTAGCTGCTCCTTTCAAGGACACTTCAGCCTTTGCCTTCAACCTGCTAGCCCTTCAGTCAGGATATCACTACTTTGCTTCCTTGTGTCCCATTAGAAGTTTCCCCTCACAGTTTCCTTCTCAAAAATAATCACCTCAGATCCCTGAAAGGCACTTTAGACCCTTGGGAATGTTTGAATGCTGAGTGCAAAGATGCAAATCACAAGAGTCTCTTTAGAAGACATTCAAGAAAAGGCATCTTCCAACTTCAAAGTATACAAAATGTTGTTCTTCCTCTTCAAGTTAAAATGCTTTCATACTTTACCAAATATGTATACAATTTCTGTGACTATTATAAAAAGAGCTCAAGTTTTATATCTATTTTGAATGCCAGTTTTAAAAATCTTCTTAACATAAAAGTAAAAATGATCAATGATCCTACCGTTCAGAGATAGTCAACATTTGCTCAAATTCTGTTTTCTTCCTATTGCCCTTTAATTGGCAGCTAGAAACTCATACTGAGGAAAAGAGGAATCAAGTACCCCAGGTTCCAAAAGAAAGCTAAAATTATTTGGAGTCAAGTACTTCCTCAGAGTTGTCTGCCCCAATCATGTCACATGCATACATACACACAACAACATGCTGTATAGACTAGTGGGTGTATAAAATGATTACTAAAAGGAAGAAAGACTTGGGTTAGGATTGAAAGAATTGACTAGAAATAAATATGGTTCACGAGCCTCACAGGGAGTGTGTGTCATTTTTTCTCCCTTTCCTTTGGGACAGAAGACCTAGTTCCCCCACCATGCCGGTAGGGGAAGCTCCAATGGCATGGATAGAGGAAGAAGGAAAAAAACAGTGCTTTGGGCTAAAACTTTGCTGTTGCTGGGGCAGGGAGGATTGGAGATGAGCATTAAATTGGAAATTAAATTGAAATTTTAAAACAAATTAAATTCACTGGATGGGACTGCATTTACTAGTAACTGATAATGAACAGAAGTAGTATCTGTCCAAGATATTGTTAAGAGGCAAAAAAGAGACATTTGAACATTTTCAGATGAAGGGTTTTAATGCTCTTGAGGGAGCTTCTGCACATAGAAAAGATTAATTTTGGTTTAAAATTTTTGACTGATATTCAATTTATTTAACTTATAAACTCAAACACCTCATTAAGTTCAAATTATAAATCTTATGGAATCATTTGCATGTCATAAGTTTTAACAATAATTTTTAAGTGTCTATAAATAATGTTTGCTCCCATTTATTAATATGTTTGCTCCCATTTATGAATATAGTTAATTAGACACTTTAACTATGTTAAGCTAAGTTTGTAGCGGTAATATATTATGTTTCCTTTCTAATACTCAGTTGTATGACTCCACAAACAGAACCTTTATGAGTACTAAATAATTCTTATACATCTTAAATAATTCTTATAATTTAAAAATATGGTGCCCCTAAAATCTTCTTATATAGCCTAATACTTTGCATAACATCTCAACTTAAACCTGCAAGTCTAAATTAATTACTCAATTATATTGTTTAAATTGAAGTTATAAGGCAATTAATCTAAGAGAAAAGTTCTATAAAACATTTTAAAGTATATGGAATGTATTATATATGCAGATTCTTTGTTATTATAAAATTATTAATATTATGGATTTTAGCCTCTTAAATATTTCGATACTTCATTTAACATTTTCCTAGGATTAAAAGATGGACCATCATTCAAGGAAGACAGTTATTTGAGGTTGCCTCCCCATGAAGCAAGACACTTTCCACCATAGCTAACTGGAGTTCCTTACAACCAGAGATCCTGGCCAGGTAGAAATTCTGGAGCCCTGGACGTCTACTGAGAACAATTCTTCTCACACACCCCAGCTATAACACAGAACCCCCTCTTTTGAAATATTATGAAAAGTTTTTCATTCTTTGACTACTCTCAGAAAAGCACATCTTTCTTTTAGACTGAAGAGTTGATTAGAATTTTCATTTTTCTTGCTCTTAATTTGTGAATATGTATTTTTCATCAAAATCTAAAGAACTTTGTGCTTGATGGCGCCCTCCAGATAAGTAAACATATTTTCTATTTATTTAATGACTATGAAGAGTTAAAATCTTTCTAACTGTAGATTTGTTCATTTCTCCTAGTAGTTCTATCCATTTTTACTTCATATATTTGTAAGACTATGTTATTAGGCACATGTGAATTGAAATTTGTTATATATTCATGGTGAATTTAAGCTCTAACAATGCCAAAGAGATGTTCTTTATCTCTGTTATTACCTTCTAAATTAAAGTATATTTTGTTGATATTAACAAAGCTATATATTTCCTACTTCTGATTTGCATTTACATGATTTACATGGTATTTCTCTTTCCAAGGTTTTAATTTAATCTTTTTTATATCATTCATTTTAGATGCTCCTCTTGTAAACAAGTGTACATTTCAATTAGTTTTAATTTGGAGAATTTAACTTGTTTCCATTTAATGTAGTCACTGATATATTTGGATTTAAACCTAACATCTTATTTTTGCTTTATTTTGCTTATTTTGTCCTTCTTATTCTTATTTCTCTCACTCTCCTTCGTAATATTTTTTAGTAGATTACATTTTATCATTTCATTTCTTTCCCGTGTTTGGAAGTTACATACTAGATTTCTTTCCTACAAGTAGATAAGCTAACAATTAAAAATCTAAAACTAATACCTCTACCCTCCTCCTGGGCAATAGAAAGGTCTGTGGACATTATAACTTTTTTCCTCAAATGTATATACTGATGTTGTAATGTTTTAAAATCTATGATTTTTTTTGTCATGAGTCAATATTATTTTTGTTTTACACAAATTAATTTACATTTACCACATATTTACTTTTTCTTTACTCTTCTTTCTTGCATTTTAGAAATTCTATCTAAAATCAATTTCCTTTCTGCATGAAGAATACATTTTAGAATATCCTTTAGAGAAGGTGTGCCAGTGACAAAGTCAGTTTTTGTTATTTGAAAATATCTTTATTTACTTCCATCTTGAAAGATACTTTTCCTGAATAAAGTATACACAGTTGGTAGCTACTGCATAAAATTGAGAATAATATTCCACTACCTTCTGGCTTCCATTTTTGCTACTGAGAAGTCAACTTCAGACTAACTCTGAAGATCATATATCTTTTTTCTCTGTTTTTAAGATTTTTCTCTTTGTTTCTGATGTTGTGCAGTTTTACTATGATGTGTGTAGGTGTAGGAGTTTTTTATTTATTCTGTTGAGATTCATTGGGCCTTTTAAAACTGTGACTTCGTTTTTTCAGATGTTCTAAAAAATTCTCAGCAATTATCTCTTTAAATATTGCCTCTCTCCCATTTTCTCTCTTCTCCTTTTTTGGAGAGACATTAAAGTTCTTAGCCCTTCTTACTCTGTCCTAAATGTCTCTTACTCTTTCTTCTGTGTTTTCTATCTTTTTGTTGCCTAATATTGCATATTGTATAATTTCTTCTGGCCTATCTTCCAGTTTGCTAATTATTCTTTCTTCAGTTGTGGCTAATCTGTTGCTCAACCATTGAGATTTTAATTTAAGTTATGGCATTTGTATTTCTAGGAGTTTTCTACTTGGTTTTCCATCAAATTTGTGATATCATTTTTTTATGGTATCCTATTGCTTGAAGCCATTCCAAACTTATCTTGTTTCTTGAAGTATATAAAACATGGCTCTTTTATAGGTTGTGTCTGATATTCCAATATCTCAATCTTTACATGAATTTTCCCAACTTGTTTTATTTCTGTTGGTTCTTATTCATGTCAGTTTGGTGTTTTGTTTGTTTGTTGGCTTAGTTATCTCTGACAGCCTGCTAGTCTTTGTACTTGAAAAAAATTTTGTAGGAATGATCTCAAGCCTTCTCCATAGAATATCTGCATTTTCTTCTGCCAGGTGGCCAGGAGTACCACCAGCCCAGGATCACCATATATTGTCTTCTGTGAGACTCCTCGCTTTTTGGGCTCTGGGTTTTATTTCTATACCCCACACCTCACATCAAAATAATAGTTTACATGAGCAAGGACACCCTTGGGGCAAAAGAAACCTCCATATTCAGCTTCTCTTTTTGGATTATCGATATTTAAAATTTTTTTTCATGGAAGAGTTGGTCTGCGTAACCTAGAAACAAAGACCTTTGAGTTTATTGTGATTTTTGCTTTTTTCAGTAATTACTTAGATCATACAACTCTTGAAGATATTTTCAAATATAGCCAATTGAAATCGACTTGTCACATGGCTTTAGCTGACTTAAAGCCCCAGATTATGAAGACTTTCTTCAGATATAATAAACTATAAACTATAATTGAAGGTAATAAATGGAGAAAAATGAAAGCATTTGTAGTTGTGTACCACCAAATACTACAGATGAGACAAAATGCTCCTAAAAATATATTAAATCAGGAGCATTTGTCTCATAAATTTACTTTGAACTATTTATTTTTAATGTCTCCAAGGTATCTAATTACATAACTAAACCACAATTATTTGATTATTCAGCTTTTGTCAACCATTATATTTTCCAATTTTTCACTATAACACCTAACACTGTGTTGTATTTGTACATAAATCTCTGTGAAAATCTCTGATGTTTTTTCAATACAAATACTTTGAAATGAGATTACTTGATCAAAGAAGGTGAGCATATATGCCTCTCAATAAGCACTGCCAAATCACCCTCCAGTGAGGTGACTATAATTTTCACCCGCCAGCAACAAGACCTGAGTTTCTGTTTAAATAGTCCTTACCAACATTGATTATTATCACTGAAAAATATATTCACTTACTTATTGGAAAGATGAAAAAAAAATATTTTGTTGTTTTAATACCAATTTCTTTTATTATTATGTACTTGAACTTTCTGTCTAAGCTTATTAGCCATTGGAATTTCTTTAATAAATTATCTGTTCACTTCTTATGCTATTTCTAACTTTGAATGCTTATCATGTTCCTTACTACATTAACTTTACTAGTTAACTTACTGCAGTGCTTTATAAATTAAGTATATTGACCCACTGGCTTTCACATAATTTGCAAATACTTTTATACTTTGTCTTTCAGATTGATTTACAGTGCTTTTTCACATACAGATTTTTGTAGTTAAATATCCTAATTTTTTCCTTTATGGTTTCAATAATGATCATTGTCAGAACATTCATTGTATAATTTATTACATCAATAATTTTTGAAGACCAAGAATAAACAAAACAATCTTGAAAAAAGAACAAAGCTGGAGGACCTACACTTCTTGATTCCAAAGCATACTACAAAGCTACAGTAATCAAGACAGTGTGGTAATGGCATAAAGATAGACATATACATCAATGGAATAGAACTGAGAAGCTGGAAGTACACCCTTACAGTGAAGGCCAATTGATTTTAGACAAAGATGCTGAGATTTAAATGGGGAAATAATTGTCTTTTCAACAAATGGTTCTGAAAGAAATTAATATCTACATATAAAAGCATAAAATTGGACCTCTTCCTTACACCATACACAAAATTAACTCAAAATAGAACTTAGACATGAATATGAGAACTGAAACTATAAAACTCTTTTTAAAAAGAGAGTAAATCTTCATGACCTTGGATTAGGCAATGACTTTTTCAGAACACCACCAAAAGCACAGACAGCAAAAGAAAAAAAACTAGATAAAGTTAGACTTGATCAAAATTAAAAAGAAACCTTTGTGCTGCAAATGAAATCATCAAGAAAGTGAAAAGACAAACCCACAGAATGGGAGAAAATATTTGCAAGTCAGATATTTGATAAGGGACTACCACTGCGTAACCACTAGGATGGCTAAATCAGAAAGACAGATAAGAATGTGAATGAAATTGGAGCTCTCATCCATTTCTAGGCAGAATTTAAAATGGGAAGGATACAACCTAAATGGGAAAATAATTTGAAAAAGAATATACACATGTATATGTATAGCTGAATCACTTTGCTGTACACTGGAAACTAATACAACATTGTTAATCAAATATACTCCAATATAAAATAAAAAGTTAAAAAAAAACGGGAAGGATGCTTTAGTCTAGAAAACTCAAAAGATGTTAAACATACGGTTACCATATGACCCAGCACTTCCACTCCTAGGTATATACTCAAGAAAGAAAAACATATGCCTACACAATGACATATATGAATATCAAAGCAGCATAAACAAAAAGTAGAAACAACCCAAATGTCCATCAACTGATAGATGGATAAACAAACTGTAGTATATCCAAACAATGAAGTATTATTTGAGAGTAAAAGGAAATGAAGTACTGATACATGCTGCAACATGAATGAACTTTAAAAACATTATGCTAAGTGAAAAAAAACAGACACACAAAATATATATTATGTGAGTCCATTTATATTAAATTCCCAGAATAGGCAAATTTATAGAGACAGAAAGTTGATTAATGATTGCCAGAGGATAGTGGGAGGTGAAATGGGGAGTGACCACTAATGGGCATGGAGTTTCTTTTTGGAGTGATGAAAAAGTTTAAAATTAGATTCTGGCGATGGTTGCAGAACTCAGTGAGTATACTAAAAACCATTGAATTCTACACTTCAAATAGTATGGTATGTGAATTGTATTTCAATAAAACTGTTAAAAATAAATGTTGGAAAGTAATTTGATAAACTTCTAAATCTATCCAAGATAGAAACAAACCTTTGCAAAGTGAGACTTAATTAACAAAATAAACATATCAAACCAAGATCATATTTCAATCTACTTAATGATGAAATACTGGAGGCACTCTCATTAAAAGGATAAAAAAAGTGCACTAGAATCTGATATATTTCTGGAATATAGAACCAATGAAATAAAGCATGAAAAAGTAATGAAGTATATATTTTGACATTCTTTTTTGATGGATACAAGTTTAATTTACTATAATCAACTGAATTTCTATATACCATCAACAATCAGAAAATGATAGTTTAAAAATAGCATTAAAATAGCATCAAAAAACTCAAAACACATGAAATAGGGAAAATAGGTAACCTTACAGTTGAGAAGACTGGCAGATACTACTTCAACCAAGTGGGCAAAATTAACATTACCAGCAAAGGGAAAAATGGACATTATGTACCTCTTGATATGGTGCACAAAGAGAGAGACAAAGTTACTTTCATGGTTTTTTCTTCCCCAAATGCATAACCTACATCCAACCATGAGGAAATATCAGACAAAACCAAATCAGGGATGTTATTATCTATATATAAATTTTAATTAAAAAAAGAAATAATATAAATTCTACCCAAGTTCTTCCAAAAACAGAAGCAATGGAAATACTCTCCAACCCATGAGCCATGGCCGCTGAACCTGCGCGTCCGGAGCCTGTGCTCCACAATGGGAGAGGCCACAACAGTGAGAGGCCCGCGTACTGCAAAATAATATATATATATATATATATATATATAAAGGATAATACATCATGATCAAGAGAGATTTATCTTAGAAATCCAAGACTGGCTCAATATTCAAATATAAATCTATGTAATTCACTATATCAATAGACTAAAAGGGAAAATACATGATAACCTTAAAATATGTACAAAAGGCACTTAACAAAATGCAACATTCTTTCATGATAAAAATTTTCAACAAACTAAGAAGAGAAGGAAACTTTCTTAGCCTGATAAAAGATGTTTAGCAAAAAACAAAAACAAAAAAACCTTAAAGGTAACAGACTGAATGCTTTCCTCCTAAGCTTTGGAACAAGGCAAGGATATCCTCTACCACTACTCCTATTCAACATCATACTGAAGGTCATAGCCAGTCAATAAGGTAAAAAAAGATAAATAAAGAAAGAAAAGGTACATAATATTGGAAGGTAGGAACTATTTCTATTCACAGATGATATTTAAAAACTACTAGAATCAATATGTGATTTAGGAAGGTTTCAGGTTAATATTTAAAAAAAGCAATTTTATGTCTACATACTAGTAATAGATAATTGGTAATTGAATATTTTCAAAAGACCACTTACAAAATCAGCAAAAAAAACACCGTATAATACTTGGGTATAAGTGTTTCTAAAAATATGTTCTAACTCTGTTTGCTGAACACTGAAAAACACTGTGAAAGAAATCAAATATCTAAATAAATGGAGATGTGTATCATATTCATGCATTGGAAGACCTATATTGTTAAGATTTCAATTCTCCCCAGTCATCTATAGATTCAACACACTCCCATACATCTTCAGGACATCATTTCCTTTCATTGATCAGGGAGAATGTTCACTACAGTAATTCTTAACCTTTTTGGGGTTATATATCCTTCTAGTAAAGGATAAAAAATTTAAAGCAGAAAGGAAATAGGGAGGGTATTCTTAATGCCAGAAGACATGAGCAGGGATAACAATATGAACCATAGAGATCTGCTTAAGGAATATCAGAACTGAGCGCTTGGAGATCAACTTGCCCGATACCCTACTATTAGAAAAAAGAAAGTTGAGACAAAGAGAGCTGATGCAACTTTCTAAAAGTCATGCAGCCTCAGCATCTGTGGTACGGCCCCCCCAGAAAGTAGTCTCCTGACTACTTATCCAATGACTTTTCCAAGGACAATAAATTACATATTTATTAAAAAATTATTTCTACCTGCATAAAATACCTTGAAGCCTGGAATCATGACTCTTTGTCACCCTGCAGCACTTGTATGCAGTAGAAAAACTATACAGTTATACTAAACTGAGTTCAAAGAAATGTATAATGAATTAGCCTATACTCAGAAATTTATACTTGCCTATTCTAAGGTGGGGTGAGTGGAATTCACTAGAAGTCTGTTTGGCCCAAGATTATCTGGATTATCTGGAACCAAGAACTTACCTGGAACCAAGAAAGTTCTCCACATCACCAATGGTAATGGATGAAAAAGGAAAAAAAAGTAATTCAGACTCACTGCTACCAAGGCATAAATCAGAGAAAATCAAGTTGAGATTTTCTTATTAGTTAAGACTCAAGGCAAGAGTCTTCAAAAAGCCTTTAAAAAAAAAGAAAAAGAACCAAGTATCCCACCTCAATTTCAGAGAATTATTGGGGAGGTGTGTGTCATTTACCACCTTAATGCTTATTGAATGGTGCCAATTCAGAAGACCAGCCCTACCAGAAACTAGTACCCCTATTAAGCTCTGTCAATAAGAGGAGAGAACCTGATGAAAGAAGCTGTTCAGGGTCATCGCAGGGCTTGTGAAGAGGAGCTATTCCCTGCCTCATTTTAGAGGAATTTTTTCCCCATACCCAAGAGCGAATCACTTTGTAAAGTCTGAGGGTGTTGGTAAAATAAGACAGGTATTTAATAATTCCATTGCTGGACATCTGCTTCACCAAAAAGATGTCTTTTGGGGTCCTGGATGTAGTAGAAACAAGAACTATGGAGAGATGTCAAGGCGGGAGACTACCAGTGATGAGTGGAGACAGGATTGACATCCTTTCTCAGTTTTGAAGAGATTCAGAAAATAATCCTACATGCCTGAAGGCCATAGGGATTTGAAGAAATTAAGTGCTACAATCTCTCTTCAACTGACACAGCAGGTTGAGGACAGCAGACCTTCAGAGAAGTGAAGCATGGTACCACCTCCTGGGAGTCAGCAGGAAGATACGGCCAAGTCTTACGGGACATCACCAATGACTAGGAAGGAGTTCCTCATCAGTAAGGCAGGTGAGAGCAACCATCCATGTACTTAGAGTTCACAGGCAAAGAGCTACAACAGCCATCAGGACCACCCAAGGGCAAGACCGCAACATTGTCCAGTTAAAAAGGAAAGTTGTCTTCTTTTTCTCTTTCTGCTATCCCAACACCTGAGAA
Source organism: Stenella coeruleoalba (assembly GCF_951394435.1). NCBI lineage: Eukaryota > Metazoa > Chordata > Mammalia > Artiodactyla > Delphinidae > Stenella > Stenella coeruleoalba. Next base: position 97,253,230 of record NC_137154.1, on the reverse strand, counting down.
ACTATTGCCAGGAGGAGGGAGAGGGTAGAGCTACCTGAGAGCCAGGCCACACAACCCTCGCCCTCACTCCAAGACAGTGAAGTCCCAGCACTGGGTGGAGGGGAAAAGACCACTTTGGAGAGAATATGAGATGGAAGTTTTAAGATGAAAGTACTGGATTTCAGAAACAGATATCAAACCATTTAAACAGTCAAAAGCAGAAGTGGTTATAGAAGGGCCAAATAATATTAAGTGGGTTACTATCCAGGATGAAAAGAAAATTCAACATTATACAGAGGTCATTTATAGAAAATTCAAACCCTTTTAAATGTACATCTCCAACAAAATGCAATCCATCAATAAATTAGTTACATATATTAATGTATTATATATGAATGTAACCCTAAAAGATTGTTAGTTTTAACCTTCCCTAAACTCTCCATCTACCTGGTTCTTAAATAAAAATTGACCAGGGAGAAAAAAATATCTGGTCTCTCAAATGCTTTCATTGATCCCAGCCTCAGCTATGACTATACCTTCATTGATCCCAGCCTCAGCTATGACTATACCTTCATTGATCCCAGCCTCAGCTATGACTAATCTCACATAAAACTTTTCATCTGGCTTCAAATGGTGCAAGTTTTATGCCTTTGACTCACCTTTCCATTTACAACCTCATTTAGCCCTTAGACCCAACATTTGACACCACTTCCCTGGATATGATCTTTTGGTTTTTTTCTTCAACTATGATTCATATTTTCCCTCCAGCTGCAGAGCCATCAATCACCCGGGGTCAGCACCTCACCTGATTTGGCTTGACATCTGGGCTTGCAGGCTAGAGTGCAACTTGTTTGCCAAAGCTCCCATTAGTTTTATCTAGTCCAGATCTAAGGAGTCACACCATGCCAGAACATAAAGAGGGCTCCTTCACCAGAGAGACATGTTTCTTGTTGTTTTTGTTTTTAGATCTTTACTGTTTGATACTCTCTCCAGCATTCAGATATTCCTGTACCTACGGAGTCATTAGTCAGAAGGTATCACAAAGGTTTAGCCTCATTAGGACCAAGCTCTATCCAACATTGATAGCTAACAGAAACACACTCCAGTAGAAACCCTGAGTTTCACAGTTAATCAGAAAAGTCATTCAAGTTGATGATTTATAGAGACTTATCAAAAAGTACCATAAACATTAATTCTAACTAAAAGCAAATAGAAATGTAAATTTATTTACCAATCTTATAATATAGGAGCACAACTTTTTCTTTGAGTATAGATCGGCTGATGAATGTTCTGCCTAGTTTTTATTGCATAAATAACACACCGTGCATGTGGTGGGGGAGGGCGTATATAAGAACCTTCCCCTCAATTTTGCTGTGAGCTTTAATTAAACTGCTCTTTAAAAATAAAGTCTTAATTTTTAAAGTGTATTATTTATGCAATAAATAGTTGGAATCATACAGTATTTAACCTTTTCGATTGGCTTCTTTCACTTTGTAATATGCAGTTAGAGTTCCTCCACGTCTTTTCATGGCTTGAGAGCTCATTTTCTTTTTAGTGCTGAATAATATTCCGTTGTTAGGGAGTAACACGTTTATTTACCTACTCACCTACTGAAGAACATCTCAGTTACTTCCAAGTTTTGGCAATTACAAATCAAGTTGCAATAAACATCCATGTGCAGGTTTTTGTGTGGACACAAAGTTCTCAATTCCTTTGGGTAAATACCAAGAATCTCAGTTATTAGATGGTATGGCAGGAGTATGTTTAGTTTTATAAAACAAACAAAACACTGCTATACCATTTGGTATTCCCACCAGCTACGTATGAGAGTTCCTTTTGCTCCACATTTTGACTACCATTTATTGTCGTCAGCGTTCTGGATTTTGGCCATCCAAACAGGCGTGTAGTGGTATCTCATTATTATTTTAATTTGCATTTCCATGATGATATATGACGTGGAGCATCTTTTCATATGGTTATTTGTCATCTGTATATCTTCTTTGGTGAGGTGTCTAGTAAGGTCTTTGATCCAGTTTTTAATCAGGTTTTTGGTTTTCTTATTGTTGAGTTTTGTATATTTGGGGTAATAGGCCTTTATCATATATGTCTTTTGAAAAAATTTTCTTTCAGTCTGTGGCTTGCCTTCTCTTTCTCTTGACATTATCTTTCACAGAGAAGACATTTTTAATTTCAATAAAGCCCAGATTATTTTTTCTTTCACGGATTGTGCCTTTGGTGTTGTATCTAAAAAGTCATTGACATACCCAAGGTCAGATAGGTTTTCACCTATGTTATCTTCCATGAGTTTTATAGTTTTCATTTTACATTTAGGTCTGTGATCCATTTTGAGTTAATTTTTGTGAAGGGTATCAGGTCTGTGTCTAGATTTGTTTTTTCCATGTGAATGCCCAGTTGTTCCAGCTCCCTTCTGTTGAAAAGACTATCTTTGCTCCTTTGTATCACCTTTGCTTTGTCAAAATTCAGTTGACTATATTTACATGGGCCTATTTGCGGGATCTGAATTCTATTTCATTGATCTATTTATCTGTTCTTTCCTCAATACCACACTGTCTTGATTACTGTAGCTTTCTAGTAGGTCTTGAAGTCTGGTAGTGTCAGTCCTCCAACTTTGTTCTTCTCCTTCGGTATTGTGTTTGCTTTTCTGGGTTTTGTCTCTCTCTAAATGTACATTGTTGATATTCACAGCATAACTTGCTGGGATTTTGATTGGGATTGCATTGAATCTATAGATCAAGTTGGGAAAAACTGACATCTTGACAATTAGCTGATTTCAAATGTTGAGCCAGTCTTGAATACCTGGGATAAATTCCACTTGTTCATGATATATAAATCTTTCAATACATTGTTAGATTTAATTTGCTAATGTTTTGCTGAGAATTTTTGCACCTATGTTCATGAGATCTATTAGTCTATAGTTTTTTGTCTTCTTGTTATGTCTGGTTTTGTTGCTAAGGTAATGCTGGCCTTATAGAGTGAGTTAGGAAATATTTCCTCTACTTTGATCCTTTGAAAGAGGTTTTAGAGAAGTTGTATCATTTCTTCTTGATGTTTGGTAGAATTCACCAGTGAACCCATCTGGGCCTGGGCTTTCTGTTTTGGAAGGTTATTAAGCATTAATTTAATTTTTTTTGATAAAGCTTATGCAGATTGTCTATTTCTTCTTATATGAGTTCTGGCAAATTGTGTTTTTCAAGAACTTGGTCCATTTCATCTAGGTTAGCACATTTGTGAGATTTATGAGCATAGAGTTGTTCATAGTATTTCTTTATTATTCATTTAATATCCATAGGATCTTTAGTGATGTTCCTCTTTCATTTCTGATATTATTAAGTTGTGTCCTCTCTGTTTTTTCTTAGTTAGCCTGGCTAGCAGCTTACCAATTTTATTGATCTTTCCAAAAAAGCAGCTTTTGGTTTAGTTGAATTTATCTATTGATTTCTTGTTTTCAATTTGATTGCTGCTCTAATTCTTATTATTCCCTTTCTTTTCTTTACTTTGGATTTAATTTGCTCTTCTTTTTCTAGTTTTAAGGTGGAAACTTAGATTATTGATTTTAGATTTTTCTTCTTTTCTAAATATATACATCCGCATATTAGAATGCTATCACTTTCCCACTAAATACTGCTGTCACTGCATCCTTATCAAAACACATTTTGATAAGTAGTATTTTTATTTTCACTTAGTTCAAAATATGTTAAAATTTCTCTTTGAGATTTCTTCTTTGACCCATGTGTTGTTTAATATCCACATATTTGGGTATTTTCCAGTTATCTTTCTGTTTCTAGTTTAATTCCATTCTGGTCTGAGACCAGACATTGTACTGGGTTGGCCAAAACGTTTGTTCCAGTTTTTCTGTAACATGAAAATCCCGAATGAACTTTTTGGCCAACCCAATATGATTTCTATTCTTTTAAATTTATTAAGGTGCATTTTATAGCTCAGGATGTAGTCTATCTTGGTGAATGTTCCATGTGAATATGAGAAGGATGTGTGATCTGCTGTTGCTGGTTGAAAAACAATAGACTTTTAAAGCATCATCCACAATCTCATTTTTATTTCTTTAAAGTGAAGGCGAACTTAAAGTTGTTTGTAAAGAAAGCTAAATGCAGAATTCTAGATTTTTTATCAAAATTGCTATAGCTGTCTCACCCATATGTAATCAATAGAAATCGTTTAAAATAATCTGTCTTTATTGAGTCTTCTGAAAATATTTCAATTCTGCTTTCAGATAAATAGTACTTTTTCACATTCATAGTCCACTGCTTTGTATAATATCAAATTAAATTTTATAATTATAACTCCAAGTACAACTGGAATAAATAGGTTTGGGAATAAATTCAGCTGTCTCTTACAAACAATAAATGCTGGAGAGGGTGTGGAGAAAAGGGAACCCTCCTGCACTGTTTGTGGGAATGTAAATTGATACAGCCACTATGGAGAACAGTATGGAGGTTCCTTAAAAAACTACAAATAGAACTACCATATGACCCAGCAATGCCACTACTGGGCATATACCCTGAGAAAACCATAATTCAAAAAGAGTCATGTACCACAATGTTCATTGCAACTCTATTTACAATAGCCAGGACATGGAAGCAACCAGGACATGGAAGCAACCTAAGTGTCCATCAACAGATGAATGGATAAAGAAGATGTGGCACATATATACAATGGAATATTACTCAGCCATAAAAAGAAACGAAAGTGAGTTATTTGTAGTGAGGTGGATGGACCTAGAGTCTGTCATACAGAGTGAAGTAAGTCAGAAAGAGAAAAACAAATACTGTATGCTAACACATACATATGGAATCTAAAAAAAAAAAAAATGGTTCTGAAGAACCTAGAGGCAGGACAGGAATAAAGATACAGATGTAGAGAATGAACTTGAGGACACAGGGAGGGGGAAGGGTAAGCTGGCATGAAGTGAGAGAGTGGCATGGACATATATACATTACCAAATGTAAAATAGATAGCTAGTGGGAAGCAGCCACATAGCACAGGGAGATCAGCTCGGTGCTTTGTGACCTCCTAGAGAGGTGAGATACGGAGGGTGGGAGGGAGACGCAAGAGGGAGGAGATATGGGGATATATGTATATGCATAACTGATTCACTTTGTTATAAAACAGAAACTAACACAACATTGTAAAGCAATTATACTCCAATAAAGATGTTAAAAAGAAAAAAACAAGTAAAAATAGAACTACTATATAATACAGCAATCCCACTCCTGGGCATAAATCTAGAGAAAACCATAATGTGAAAAGATACATGCACCACAATGTTCACTGCAGCACTATTTATAATAGCCAAGACATGGAAACAACCTAAATGTCCATCGACAGAGGAATGGATAAAAAAGATGTGGGACATATACACAGTGCAATATTACTCAGCCATAAAAAAGAAGGAAATATTGCCATTTGCAGCAATATGGATGGACCTAGAGATTATCATACTAAGTGAAGTCAGACACAGAAAGACAAATATCATACGATATCACTCATATGTGGAATCCAATTTTTAAAAAAAGATGCAAATGAACTTATTTACGAAACAGAAACAGACTTACAGATATTGAAAACAAACATATGGTTACCAAAGGGGAAATGTTGTGGAGGGAGGGATAAGTCAGGAGCTTGGGATGAATATACACACACTACTATGTATAAGATTGATAACCACCAAGGACCTACTGTATAGTACAAGGAACTCTACCTCAATATTTTGTGATAACCCATATGAGAAAAGAATCTAAAAAAGAATGAATATGTGTATATGTATAACTGAATTACTTTGCTGTATACCTGAAACTAACAAACGTAAATCAACTATATTCCAACAAAATTAAAATATTTTTAAAAATAAATAAATTCAACTGACTCTTAGTGAACACATAATTTTTCTGAGCAAAACTGCATAGGCTTACTAGAAAGTAGACTACTAGTTACAAGTACTCACTGGGCTTTGGGCATCAGTTAGAATGTCTTAAGAGAGAGAATGAAGAACGTTCATTAACCCAACAAGTCAATTAAGTAAAAGAGCTCTTACTATACACAGTAACATTAATAGTGATACTTTATAAAATTCTCTATGCTAAATGATATGCTATCATATGCATTACCAGACACACACATACAACACTCTTGGCATATCCTTTTTTCTCAAATGTTTACTCAGCGTAACAAACAACACTCAAACCAGATCGTGAATGGTTGTTTTTAGAGTTATTTCTATTCTTTTTACTTCACTTTAAATTTATTAGGATTAGGGTGTCTTTATAGCTTTGATCTTTCTCAAAACAATTTCCTGGAACTATGCCTCACTTCAAAAAGTGAGACAATTTAAGGTTTCTACTAATTATAAGGAAATAAGAACTGATGTGGCCAAAAAAAAAAAGATAGTGTATTAAGAATAAAGATATGTTTAAGGAATTGGACATTTAACTTCTTAAAATCAAGGAAGTCTTCATGGAAGATGAGTGAGCTCTCTATATTAAACTTTGAGTAACATAAGTCATTTATTATTTCAATAACAAGGGGGAAGGTGAGAAGAAAAGGCAGTTCCTCCAAAGTGAATGGTCTAAATAGAATACAGGTAAGTATTAGAATGTTTTAAAATAGAGGGTTTGTGGAAAGGCAACGAGGTTAAGAAACTCAGAGAGATGGTTTAGAATCGTGCTGTAGAGCAAAACTCCAACAGTCCAGGAGGAAAATAGGGAGAACCCAAAGGCCCATTCCTGAGAGACAGATAAGTAACTCTCTCCAGAAGCCACCAACGTGGATTTTATTGGGTTTAGATTTTCTGAAGCAAACTGAGAAAGATTTATCTTTTCTGAGTCTAGTGGTTTTACGTTTTTGAAACCAAAGCCTCAAAGACAGAAAAACAGAATCGTCAGGCAGTTGGGGCCACCCAAGCAAAGGCGTGACGCCTCCAGGCCATTTATTCTGGTCATGTTTTGGGGTGTAAGACAATTGTTTGGAACGAAAACTTGGGATTCCACACCAAATGTAATGTAATATAGAAATTATTGTTAAGGGGATTTTGTTTTTATAGTGATCAAGGTCTCCAATCATTAAAAGCGTGATCAAGTGATATAATTTAGGGATTCTTTTGGCATAATTTCTCAGTGGACTATGTGGATGTACTGTCCTTCTCTTCATAGGATATTTTAGAATTTAGTTTACTATAAAATATGAACTCTAAAGTTAATAAACAGGGTGGCATGTGGTACCACGGATTAAATATTTACCGGTAAAATACACAGCGATGAAAAGGATTTTCAAACAGGCCATAAATCAAGTGCTCTGAGCTCTGTATTAAATATTATTTTTACCAGGGAAAAAAATAAAACTTAGCCCAAGGAAAAAAGTTAACCCATTGTTGTAGCTTCCTGGGGCTGAACTTGTGAGGAGCACCAGATATTCGTTTTCAAAACCAGGTAAATGGCAGAGAGATTTTATGAAATGATTCACTTATTTGGTGAAATGAAGAATGCTAACCTCCCATCCTTCACTCAGCCATAGTTGGTTCTTTCACAGGCCTCTTCCATCTAGCCTCTCCTGTTCCACCCCCCTTGTTTACCATCAGGAGTTCAATTGCACAGTGGTTAAGAGCACGTGTCCTACAGCCAATCTGTCTAGGTTCAAATTCTGACTCTGACAGTTCCTAGCTGTGTTACTTAATCTCTCTGTTCTTCAATGTACTCATCCACAAAATGAATAAATATATATATGGTACACGGGCCTCTCACGGTTGTGGCCTCTCCCGTTGCGGAGCACAGGCTCCGGACGCGCAGGCTCAGCGGCCATGGCTCACGGGCCCAGCCGCTCCGCGGCATGTGGGATCTTCCCCGACCGGGGCACGAACCTGAATCGGCAGGCGGACTCTCAACCACTGCGCCACCAGGGAAGCCCCAGCTTAATTCTTTAATGAGCTTTTTTTTTTTTTAAATCAATGCAAACCTTCCCTAAGTGTGTATACCCTCTTAGGCTTTTACCTCTTTTAATATCTAATTGCTTACTATGCACTATTTCAAACTGGTTCAGTCTCCTAGAGAGAGAGAGAGACTTTTTTTTCAAACTGCTTTCAGCTAGATATGCCTCTGGAAAAAGCAATATATCCATAGTGCGTGCCCACCAATTTTGCATTTATGGGGAGCCTTGTATGTGCATTCCACTGAAAACTGAACACAGCTTCCATCCTCTGGCTTCCGTGGTGAGGGAGGGAGGTGCAAAGTGTAAAGCACGTTCCCTGTGTGTTGGCTAACCCTTGGTCTGAATAGATCTGCTCTTGATAAACTTTTAGTTAAGATGGATGGATGAATAAATGGATGGATCAACATGAGAGCTGAGTGGGGGGAAAAGTCCTGCAGAACAAAAGAGAAGAGTTTGCCTCTGGAAATGATTTATTACACAAAGCAGAAGTAACTTTGGGAAGATATCTGCTTCACATTATGTGTAAGGCATAGGAAAAGACTATAAAACAAGGAGTGGAGATGAAAATCTAACGGGCAAGATGCTGGTTCGGAATATTAAGTCAAGGGAATCATTGTGGTAAGGAAGTGAGGACACAGAGAGAGAGAGAGGAGAGAGAAGGAGATGGAGAAACGGATACTGTGATACCACTCTGCATTTTAATTCTATTTCCTTTAAGCTGAGTGCTCATGGAGAGCAGCTAAGCGATTTTCTGCAGTCTGAGACTTATGTTCCTAATTAGACTCATTTACGCAACAACATTAAGAACATGCAACCAGTGGAGGCAAGAGAAAGAAATGGGGAGCAGTCGAAGGTCAATGCTTTGCCTGGGTAAATAAAGATAATAAGAATGGCTGCGTGTGATGCTCTCCTGTTTCCTTTATCACTGTGGAGACAAGAAACCCTACTCAACGGAATCTCAGGATCAGAGATCTTGATCAAGAATGTGTTAGACATGCGCCTGCTTCAGGATAGGGAAGCCTTCTTTTAAGTCGTATCCAAAAGATAATTTTCCTTCTAGGTCTCCAGAGAGGGAGATTCTGGTTTTAAAAACAAGTTCTGCAAACTATTCTGCCAATCATATTTCTACCTGAAATCCTATATTCCGCAGAGAGGTTTTCCCAAGAAGTGAAAACAGGGTACAGACTGGTGGCAAGATCTCTTGTAAAAATCACTGGATGGAAAGTCATAAGACCTGAATTGTACTTCCATCCTTTTCTGTTAATTTTTTCAGGGATTCTGTCCACATCACCAAACTCCTGAGGCTTGGTTTCCAGAGCCTGAAAAGGACAAGTATAAACCTTCTCACCCAAAACAAAAGTGGGAACCACAAACCAGTCCCCAGGACTTTATAAGGCACAAAGCACTTTTGGTGTATATATAATTTCTTATGAAGATGATAGATTTGAATGGTAAATAGTAAAAATTTTCAATATTAACAGTGGAAGTTCAAGTGAGGATAGAAATTATGCAAATATGCTCGTTTGTTTCCCTCTTCAGCGCCACTTCCCACATTCTCATCCACTGCCTCCTGCAAATTAAACTCCTATAAATGTTCAACCTTCTAACTTAATTTCAGAGTTTCCTGGATTCTTTTATGCATCCTGCATACATGTCTACATGTTTCTGTTTGACCATATTAATACACGTTCCAAAGAGTTTTCCCCCAGGGGGCATAACCCACGGTCCTGTAATGACAACAGAAGTCCACAGAACCCATTGCTGAAAATGATGACCTCGATGATGAAAATGGTAACACTTCACTGAAGGTGGTAACACAGAGAGATGGAATCCTGTCATTTATTTCCCAAGGGAGGTAGCTCTCCAGCAGCCTTTGTGACCTGATTTTCCAGATCTGCCATGAGGTTCCACTTAAACACACAACAGACACACACAAAGCCTCGGCGATTGCCAAGTTATATTATTTTAACTGGCAAACGAAATCTGAAAGCCTTAGGCAAAAGTTTTCACAAAGCGCATTGGGGGAAACGCCAGCTTCGATGATGGTAGAAGTTTTGATTAAGGGTTTGCCCACATCTTAAATAGTCACCCTCCTTACCACCCAGAATGGTTTTTCCTTGGATGGAATTATTACTCAATGGAAAGACAAACACTGAAATTCGGAGAAGTTTTCTATGCATTGGTATTAAACCGTAAGAAATAAACCAAGAAAATGAAGAGGGAGGGGAAGCGGCTCCTTGCCTGCGGCTTCTCCTCGGTTCTACTTGATGCCATTTTATGTGCTCTCCCCTCGGCTGGGGGAGACTCCCTACCATCACTCTGACTCCTGGTAAGTTCCTCATCCATTTTCACATATCTCTTCTCTATGAAACCTGTTCCAGCTTCCTCACCACGGTCCTTTCACCACAGCCTGCATGTCCAACCCTATCGCATAACACTGTTCATCTCACGAGGCAAGAGCGCGAGCCCTGGAGTTAAGATCCCAGGCTTCAAATCCAGGCTTACTTGGGAAGGTTACTTAACCTCGTGCCTCATCTGTAAATTGGGAAATTAACAACTGCCTCCTTGGGGTGTGTTGAAGAATAAAAAGACAATCTACATCCAGGGCTTTGTGCAGTGTGTGGGACAAAATAACCAGGCAATGCAGCGCTTACTTTCATCACACTTTTTTTTATTCGGGTATATTTTGTTCACCTTTGTATCCCCAGCACCTAACATGGTACCTAGCAGAGCATGGGCACTTAAAATATTTTTTTCTTTCTTTTAACAAATGAATGAATACGTACAGCGCTTCACACTTTAAAAAGAATTTTCGCATATGTGGTCTCACCAGCACCTCCCACTAACCCTCAGAGAGAAGCAAGACGGGCACAGGACCTCTCCCTGGGAGAAACACTTTTCTCTGTCTCCATGTACAACTGTCAATCATGGGGCACCTTGTGAGCTCAAGGATGATCACAGGACCAGACTGGACTAAATAAATCATTGCTGGTGATGTTGCCGTTTGAAGAAAACACAGGGGGTGCAAAACAGATGGAATGATTCCAGTCATTGGAATTACTGTGGGAAAATTTACCCACACCTGGAACTGACATTCCAGAAGCTGCCCTTATCCAGTCTTCCCTTCTCTTGAGTTTCAGTTCTTTCTAACCAATGTTATTGAGTCAAAGGATGTAGGAGATAGAGCACTGAACTGGGTATCACTAGCCCTGAGCTCTAGGTCTGCCTCTACCATTAGTAATGGTGGGCAAATCTCTTCATCTCTTTTAGTCTGAGTTTCAAAATCAAGTAAATGGGAACAACACTCCCTGTTCTGCTTATGTCGTTGGGTTGTTGAAGGCACCAATGAGAGGATTTGGGCTATGAGATTTTGAAAACTGCAAAGCAAATACAAAGCATTAGTATTCTCCATTTCCAGAGCAGTAGACCATTTCCTTGGTATAGAAGATTAAAAAATTAGGTTGGACCCAGCACACTTTTTCAGGAAGGGGGACCCCTTCCAGGGACCGAGAGTGGGCTCTTGTCTATCACTTGGAAATGAATTGTCTGAGGAGACACACATGCTGACAAAACAAAAGGCTTTATTGGGAAGGGGTGCCCAGACGGAAAGTAGCAGAGTAAGGGAACCCAGGACACCTGCTCTGCCACGTGGCTCACAGTCTCAGGTTTGACGGTAATGGGGTTTGTTTCCGGGTTGTCTCTGGCCAGTCATCTTGTTTGGCTTATATTTGGTCTGACTCAGCGTCCTTCCTGATGATGCACGCATCTCTCAGCCAAGATGGATTCCAATGCGAAGGATTCTGGGAGGTTGGCAGGACATATTATGGGCTGGCATCTCCTCCCTCCCTTTGGCCCCTCCCAAATTATTCCAGCTGGCAGTAGCTTGTTAGTTCCATGTTCCTTATCAGGACGTCCCGTTGTGAGATAACTCGTGCAAGCGGTCATTATCATGCCTGGCGCAGACGGGTGATTTTGGTCATTGGTTCCCTAACTCTTCCATATGCCCAATACCTAGTAAGTACAGATTCTCTCTCACTCTTTCCATGTCCTCACCTTGTTTCCTGAACCTTTTTGCCTTAGACCCACCTCACAGTCTCCTTCCTGACCTATTGCTGATCTCCTTGGCCCCTAACCCCTAAACACACTTCCTGTCTGTAGCCTGAAATGCTCTCCGCACCTTGGCTGACATTTGATACTGCTCCTCCAGCACTGCTGGCTTTGAACCATCAGAGTGTCAGGATCTTTGGCTTTTCTGGGTACTTTGTATGTGGCAAGGGTGGGTATACAGACCCAAGGCTCAAGCCAGGTCATAAGGTCAATGGGGAGCTGCTTCTTTGGTCATTTTGTGACCACTTTATCTTCCTTGCTCAGAACATGGTTTTTGGGGTTTTTTTTGTTTTTGTTTTTGTTTTTGCGGTACGCGGGCCTCTCACTGTTGTGGCCTCTCCCGTTGCGGAGCACAGCCTCCGGACGCGCAGGCTCAGCGGCCATGGCTCACGGGCCCAGCCTCTCCGCGGCATGTGGGATCTTCCCGGACCGGGGCACGAACCCATGTCCCCTGTATCGGCAGGCGGACTCTCAACCACTGCGCCACCAGGGAAGCCCCAGAACATGTTTTTTAAAAGCATTTTCTGTTACCCAATGATAAGTCTCAATGACGAAGTTCAAAAGCCAAGCTTGGGGATAATTTGTGCTGGGAAGGGTTATTACCTTTCTCTAGCTATATTAGTTTTTGTATTGATGAGGAAACTCCCTTGAGGTCAAATCGCTGGGCTCTGTTCCCAGAGCTCAAGCCACTCATTTTCCTCTAGAAAAACTGAATGGAGAGAAAACAAATGGAGATTCCCTTCTCGTGCCTGGGGGCAAATATTTCACTGGCCATGGGGGAAGTGCTTCCTACACCCCCTGCCAAACATTCTTTTGGAACTTGCTTTGGCTTCAAGAGTTTTGCCCCATTTCTTTTGGAGCCCACAAAAGGCATCTTCTAGGTCTTGAGAGAGACAATTTGCAAGTCAGACGGAGTCCAACGGTGAGGTGGTCTCAGGAGGATAAAATCATGGGAAATTACGAAAATACAGAACGAGGGCTGAGGGAAACCTGCTCTGGTTCCCAGGTGATTTGGTTCTGTAAGTTCTACTGATGGGTTCGGTTCCCTCAGGTAAATGAGGAAGGCAGCAGAAGCCCCGGACAAGCCAATGCAAGCAGCAGCTCCTCCCAGCCCGCAAGCCTTCCCTCCTGTGGCCTCAGGCCTGCGAGCCAGAGTTCACTTCTCCGGGATCCCCTTACAGTCCAGCCCTCCAGCTGTCTGCAGCTGCGTGCCTTCCAGCAACTCACAGCTGGCTTTGCAAAGAGAAACGGCCTCTCTCTAAGGCAGTTTACCAGAAGAGATTGCTTCAGATGTGCCATGTGTTAAAACACGATTCTAAAAGCACCATTAAACGCAATGAATTGTGATGTTACATAGAAAAGGTGCACTCTGACCAGTGCCTCACCCGCAGTAGGTGCTGGCCCAGTAAGTGGCAGGTTTTTCCTTCATTTCATTTTTTAAATTATTTTTATTTATTTATTTATTTTGGCTGTGCTGCGAGGCTTGCAGGATCTGAGTTCCCCAACCAGGGATTGAACTCTGGACCCTCGGCAGTGAAAGTGCAGAATTCCAACTACTGGACTGCCAGGGAACTCCTTTCCTTCATTTCTTGTCTCTTCTCCTTTTTAGTCATGCTGAGATGCAGAAGAGCTGGAAATACCATAAAAGCATCTTCCCTGGTGGGGGTGTGTGTGTGGGGGGGTGCTGCAAACAGTTCATCCCATGTGCTCATTGGTGCTTGTGTGGTGTGTACACACGTGGGGGCCTGAGTGTGTGGACACTCGGGCACAGTGCCACTGAAGTTCTGTGTGCGCAGGCGTAAAGCACACCTTAGTTTCCTAATATTGATCAGACCTATTCTACACTTGAAGGTCAAGACCCTGTAGGAGAAGAAAGGGTTTAGGGACTTTTCCTCCTGAAAGCAGCCTGAAGTTGAGTTTCAAGCTTTTATGAGGTAGATTGGGTTGGGTTCAAGATAATAACCCAGTTAGAAGTCCTGGTGCAAACAATAGCTCACTCGGTATTCTCTTTCCATTTAAATCAGAAGCTTTGCTTTCATGGCTGTTCTTATTGATATACTTTTCAACTCTCGACTTCTGGTTGCTTTGAGTATGAAGCTCACCACACCCAGGGGAATCTCTGCATAGACAACAGGGCTTCTTGTTGTTGTTGTTTAAAATGCTTTAAAGGCTATCAACTTCCAATCTGCCTGTTTGTGAAGGTTAAGTTCATGTCTATGTGAGGCTGTTTGTTCAGTGCTCCATAACTCTGACAGTGGTGTGAAATTTTGAAACATGCATTTATATTATACTAGTTCCTTCTACTCCTTTCCCCCATTTACTCATCCTCCTGGGACATCAAGCTATGGTTCTTTACCCTTTCTTTCTCTCTGTCCCTTCCCTCCTTCCTTCCTCTTTCCCTTCTTGCTTCCTTTTCTCCTTCCTTCTTTCCTTCCTTTCTCCCTCCCTTTCTTCTTCTCCCTTCCTGCCTCCTCTTTCTTACTCTCCTTTCTTTATTTCCTGAGCACTGGCTTCTGTCTCTAGGCCCAGCCTCCCTTCGGCCAGGTTATGTAACCACCAGGCAGCCTGCTCTCCGTCCCTCCACGAAACACCGCCTTCCAAACTGTGTTTTCCCTCTGATTTAACTCTTCAAAAGCAGCAGGGCTTAGGGGGACTGGGAGACCCAGGCATGAGGGAAGATTGAGACAAAAGAGCTCGTTTGCAGAGTCACAGGTATCCCAACAGTAAATCTCCCCAAAGCCCTTTTCAAATCTGGAATGATTTTCATGCAGCTGAAGAAGGTCAGGCCGCTGAGCTGTTCCTTCCTCCTTCCCTGATGCTCTCCCCTCTCCCCGCTCCTGCCCCAACCTCTCTTCCCCGCAGAGCAGAGAAACGGAGCACACAGTCACGTAAAAGAAAGAAATGGATAAAGTAGGAAAGGAGTTGAAAACCTAAGGGGAAAACAATACAACGTCTTGCAATTTGGGAGTCAGGTACAGAACCCAGAAGCAATATGGTTAATATCCTCCCCGCCTTGCAAACCCTTAGTCTTTCTGAGCCCCTGGGCGCTGGCCCACTCTCCACTTGGGCTGGGAATTCTGTTATCCCTGGTCCATCCCCTGTGCAGGCAGATTTCACCTACATTCCTTTATTGCCCTGGTGGGGAGGGGGAATCACGGGGACTCAGGGGAGGCAGGGCAGACCCTGGGGACTGTCAGACACACAACACCACTCTCTGTACCACAGCTAGGATGTTAGCCCCTTCATTCTGAAGTCTGCCCAAAGTCGCAGAGTTGAAACGTCTGAATTTAACACCACTTCCCTCACCACTCTCTCAGCCAAATGTCCTTGGCTTTTCAATAGGCCTAACCTCTATCGAATCTTGATGTTTTGCATTCTTTTTCTCTTACATATTTAACCCTCAACTTGCCCTTCTCTGACTAAAGCTTCTATTACACAAATGCCTTACTTCCTGGGAAGAGAGCCTCCCTTCCTTCCTTCCTTCTTTCCTTCCTTCCTTCTTTCTTCCCTCTCTTCCATCTTTTCTTTTTACTTATTTCAGCTTTTCAGGAGGAGGGAGGGAAAGCAATGAAGGAGCCCTTGGAAACGCTGCCCAGGGACATGGCATTCCAGGAGTGTTTCCAATGTGAGTGGTGAGATGTGGGGAGGTGGCACAGGGGCTGGCTTAGCCACTCTGTCCGGAGAACAGAATTCTCTTTCCCTACGACGCCCCAATTCCTTTTTGCTGTATCTGTTGAAGTAGCCTCAGAAAGCTACGATCTGATCCTTGTCCCCAGGCTTGTCCCAGGCTCTGGCACTGAACACAGTCTTCAAGTGTTGCCCCTTGAGTAGCAAAATGGGCTTATTGTCGAGTTGGCCCCTTGTGCCCTTATAAATGACCTTTGGAGACCTTCTCTTGGCCAGTGTCTACCATGGCCAAGTCACTTCATTTACTGCCAGCTAGGACTGGTGTAAATTTTTTAAAGTTTAGATGCTTTTCATAGCTTTGCCAGCCTCGGTTTCTTTCCCCTAGGAAGTCCAATGGACTTGCCGAAGGGCACAGTCTTAGTGAAGAGCAGAGCAGCAGTAAAGACTGACCCATGCACCACTGTTCTTTGCACACACAGGCTGTGTCTCAATGAAGACAGCGAATCAATAACTAAGTGAACCAGCAAATATGACATACCTAGGTATCTTTCCCAGAACCAGCCTTTTGTGAAATCATAAAATTGATCCAATCATTTTTTGGGTTTTTTGGTTTGTCTGTTTTTGTTTTGTCATTATAAAGCTCAGTTTACTCTTTTTTTTTTTTTTTTTGCAGTACACGGGCCTCTCACTGTTGTGGCCTCTCCCGTTGCGGAGCACAGGCTCCGGACGCGCAGGCCCAGTGGGCATGGCCCACGGGCCCAGCCGCTCCGCAGCATGCGGGATCCTCCCGGACCGGGGCACGAACCCGCGCCCCCCGCATCAGCAGGTGGACTCCCAACCACTGCGCCACCAGGGAAGCCCCACGCTGAGCTTACTCTTAAACCGCAAGCTGATCTTTCTCGACCTCCTTCTTGAGCAAGAAGCCCTTTCATGGGGTTTCTCTGTAACGAGTGTTACATTCCATCCTCTATGCATGCTATCAACAGTGATTATTCCTGTGCTTATTAAGAACTTTCTATGCATCATGCCAGGTACTGAGGGCTTTATATAGATTAGCTTATTTAATCTCCAAATAATCCTATGAAGTGGGTACTCTACTACTTAATTTTTCAGATGTGGAAAGTGAGGCCCAAGTAGGTTATGTCATTTACCTAATGGCTATACTTGTTCACCTGTGACTTCAAGCACCTTGTGGGAAGCACAACATTCTCTTCTTTAACTTTCCATCCACCGCAAAGTATATGTCATCAGCTCTGCATATGGTAGGTGCCAGCTTAATACGTATGAATATCCACTTCCCAAGAGGAAAAATTTTAAACCAAAGACCAAGAGAAAATCAAGGCAGGTTGTACTATGGTTCCTTCCAAGCTGACTGTGTTTAGATCCCCAGAAACCACTCCCAGACTTGAACAGAGTGGCAGTGATTCTGTAAGCAGCTGACAGTGAACTCTGGTGTCTCACACTTCAGATCTCAGTGCCACAATTGGGAATTCCAAACCCATGGCTATGTACTATAAATACAGACATTTATATCCTCTGTCAGCTAAAAATGTCACCTTTCTCATGACTCAAATTATGAACCTCTTGAGTCTGTGAGGAAGAAGTATCTGAATGCGGTTAGTATATCTACAGGAGCCTTCAAGTCAAGCAAATTTTGAGTGTTTACTTTGTTCCAGGTCCCAGCACACCAATGCCATGTTAGATAGCTTCTTATGTCTAGAAACCCAGATTTCATTGGCATTAAGTCTATCTGTATTCTTGAAGTTTCTCTCTCTTTCCATCCCCCACTTCACTGGTTAGAACAATATGACCAAAAAAGAAAATTACAGGCCAATATCACTGATGAACATAGACACAAAAATACTCAACAAAATACTAGCAAACCAAATCCAACAATACATTAAAAGGCTCATATACCATGATCAAGTGGAATTTATCCCAGGGATACAAGGATTCTTCAATATCCGCAAATCAATCAGTGTGATATGCCACATTAACTGAAGAATAAAAACCATATGATCATCTCATTAGATGCAGAAAAAGCTTTTGATGAAATTCAACACCCTTTATGATAAAAACTCCCCAAGAAGTGGGCATAGAGGGAACTTACCTCAAAATAATAAAGGCCATATATGACAAACCCACAGCTAAGATCATATTCAACAGTGAAAAGCTGAAAGCATTTCCTCCAAGGTCAGGAAGAAGACAAGGATGTCCACTCTCACCATTTTTATGCAATATAGTTTTGGAAGTCCTAGCCATGGCAATAAAAGAAGAAAAAGAGGGCTTCCCTGGTGGTGCAGTGGTTGAGAGTCCGCCTGCTGATGCAGGGGACACAGGTTCATGCCCCGGTCCGGGAAGATCCCACATGCCACGGAGCAGCTAGGCCCATGAGCCATGGCCGCTGAGCCTGCACGTCCGGAGCCTGTGCTCCGCAACGGGAGAGGCCACAACAGTGAGAGGCCCGTGTACTGCAAAAAAATAAAATAAAATAAAAAGAAGAAGAAGAAGAAGAAAAAGAAATAAAAGGAATCCAAATTGGAAAAGAAGAAATAAAACTGTCACTGTTTGCAGATGACGTGATACTGCACATAGAAAATTATAAAGATGCTATCAGAAAATTACTAGAGCTCATCAGTGAATTCAGTAAAGTTGAAGGATACAAAATTAATGTACAGAAATCTCTTGCATTCTTATAGACTAACAACGAAAGATCAGAAAGAGAAATTAAGAAAACAATCCCATTTACCACCACATCAAAAAGAAAAAAATACCTAGGAATAAACCTACCTGAGGTAAAAACCTGTACTCTGAAAACTATAAAACACTGATGAAAGAACTCAAAGATGACACAAAGGGATGGAAAGATATACCATGTTCTTGGATTAGAAGAATCAATAGTGTCAAAATGACTATACTACCCAAGTCAATCTACAGATTCAGTGCAATCCCTATCAAACTACGAATGGCATTTTTCACAGAACTAGAGCAAAACAAAATTTACATTTGAAAAGAAAGACAAAAGACCTCAAATAGCCAAAGCAATCCTGAGAAAGAAAAATGGAGCTGGAGAAATCAGGCTCCCTGACTTCAGAATATACTACAAAGCTACCATAATCAAAACAGTATGGTACTGGCACGAAAACAGTAATATAGATCAATGGAACAGGATAGAAAGCCCAGAAATAAACCCACACACCTGTGGTCAATTAATCTATGACAAAGGAGGCAAGAATATACAATTGAGAAAAGAGCAGTATCTTCAATAAGTGGTGCTGAGAAAACTGGAAGCTACATGTAAAAAAATGAAATCAGAACACTCTCTAACACCATACACAAAAGTAAACTCGTAATGGATCAAAGACCTAAACGTAAAGCTGAATAATATAAAACTCTTAGAGGAAAACATAGGCATAACACTCTTTGATATAATCGCAGTAAGATCTGTTTTGATCCACCTCCTAGAGTACTGAAAATAAAACCAAAAATAAACAAATGGGACGTAATTAAACTTAAAAGCTTTTTCACAGCAAAGAAATCATAAACAAAATGAGAAGACAATCCACAGAATGGGAGAAAATATTTTCAAACGAAGCAAACGACAAGGGATTAATCTCCAAAATATACGAATGGCTCATGCAGCTCTATGTCAAAAAACAACAAAAACAAAAACAAACAACCCAATCAAAAAAATGGGCAGAAGATCTAAACAGACATTTCTTCAAAGAAGACATACAGATGGCCAAAAGCACATAAAAAGATGCTCAACATCACTAATTATCAGAGAAATACAAATCAAAACTACAGTGAGGTATCACCTCACACCAGTCAGAATGGCCATCATTAAAAAGCATGCATACAAACAATAAATGCTTGAGAAGGTGTGGAGAAAAGGGAACCCTCCTTCACTGTAGGTAAGAATGTAAATTGGTACAACCACTATTGATAATAATATGGAAGTTCCTTAAAAAACTAAGAATAGAGCTACCATATGATCCAGGAATCCCACTCTTGGGCATATATCTGGAGAAAACCATAATTTGAAAAGATACATGCATCCCAATGTTCATTGCATCACTATTTACCAGTAAAATAGCCAAGCCATGGATACAGCCTAAATGTCCATTGACAGAGGAATAGATAAAGATGTGGTGCATATACACAATGGAATATTAATCAGCCATAAAAAGAAGGAAATATTGCCACTTGCAGCAACATGGATGGACCTAGAGATTATCATACTAAGTGAAGTCAGAGAAAGACAAATATCACATGATATCACTCATATGTGGAATCTAATTTTTTTAAAAATGATACAAATGAACTTATTTACAAAAAAGAAATACACTCACAGATTTGGAAAACAAACTTATGGTTACCAAAGGGGATACTTGTGGGGGGTATAAATTAGGACCTTGGGATTAACATATACGCACTATTATATGTAAAACAGATAACCAACAAGGACCTACTCTATAGTATCTATAGCATAGGGAACTATAGCACAGAGAACTCTACTCAATATTTTGTAATAACCTATATGGGTTAAAAAAATCTGAAAAAGAATGAATATATGTACATGTATAACTGAGTCACTTTGCTGTACACCTGAAACTAATAACATTGTAAATCAACTGTACTCCAATTAAAAAAAAATAATAATATGACCAAAGAAAACACAGGGTCTAGCCAACACTCAGTGCTTCAGAGTTGGGTGGAGATCATGCTATTTTGGTCCCTGTTTTACCAGTTCGTTGGAAATTGTTAGTATATTCCTGAATTATGTCTCAGATGTCTGTTGTTGGCTCCATTTCCAGCTCAGGCTCAAAGGCAGTCCCAAACCTAGTTCTCTAGATCAGGTGAAGGTACTTGCTGCAACCCACAGTGACAATGGTTTTACCCCTAGATGTAGTTTATTGCAAGCTGAATAACTCCAGAGCAATCTGTTGTCAGTGTCTACCAACTGCCAGGGTTGGGTGCTAAGAACCCGAAAGGGCAGAGGAAAGAGGAAAGGCCTCTCTGGCAACACTCAGTTATTCCAAGAGAGACTCTTCTAAGAAATAATCAATACCAAGAGTGCCCTTTACTGGAACAAGAACCAGAAGACACAGAGGAAAGAAGAGACAAGGTGTCCTAACACACAGGAAGCTTCAAGACTAAGATGGTGGCCTGAGAAATAGGATGCACGTCCATAAAAAGACATAGGACACAAAGAAAACATGACTTTAAATAAATAAATGGCAAATTATATGCATAATTTGTCTCTCCTCTGCTCCCAGAGATGAAATCAGACCATGAGCTCAAGTATGGAGCCAGAGAGGTGAATGGCCCAAGCACATCATTTAATCCCCTTGGTAAACCGTCTGGACTCTTCAGTTTGAACAACTCATATGAATGTACAACAGGGAAGAAAACAAACAAAATATTTCCTTCAAAGCGGTGACTATAATTTCACTGTCGTCCAGAGCATTCTTCTAATAAGGTCACAGTGCTATGATGCTGCATTCTCTGACCTCCCCTATCCAGACTCCAGGGCTTTTTTCCATATTCACAGGGAACCTCTCTGTCATCCTTCCTTTCAACCGCTATTTATTCTGAACCTCTGGACTCCAGAAAGCTGACATTTGGGATGCAGAGTGATCTAGACCTTCATGAGTGGTTGGTTCCCATTCAATCCCAATTGAAATGTGACTTGTGCCTGCTCTCTTCCCTATTGGTGGCCTGCTTCCCTGCTCACCCAACCAATGGCAAAGAGGGAGACACCGTAAGTAGGTATCAAAATGGAATCTCAAGGGAAAGATGCAATGACCTTGAAGAGGAGGCCACACAAATAAGAAACTGAAACAGCTGTGATGCCAACCTAGCAAAAATGATATCAAAGGAAAGGCTGATCAAAGAGCAATCCAAGGGCTCTGAGATAAAGATGCAGAGGGGAGCATTAAAATCCCTCCTCCAGCCATGCTGGTGGATTTTACTTCCACTGAAGCACAAAGAAGACCTTTTAAAAGACCAGAACTGGAGCATGAGAACCCTGGTTAGGAGCTCAGACTCTGCCTGATTCCCAGTACTGCCTCTCACCAGCTAGGTGATCTTATAATTTGTTGAATTACAGGTTCCTGTCTGTAAAATGGGGATAATCCTACCAACCTCAAAGGAATATTTCCAGGTTTAAATGAGATCATAACACGAGCACTTCTGTAGCACCTGCTATATGCCAGACATCAATAAACACGATATTTATTAAGTAACTTGCCCAAGGTCACACAGCTAGAAAGTGGCCAAGTGGTGACTGGAACCCAGGAAGGCTGGTTCCAGTCTGTGTTCTTATCTACCACACCTCTCAATACAATGCCCATAAATCACTCAGCCTGGTGCCTGGGATGTGATAATCATGTCGTACTTGTCAGCTATCCTTTTATTATTTTTCTTGGCATAAGAAAAAAATGCTTATCAATAGAGACTGAGGGAGGAAAGAGGCTCTGGAATGCAATACCTGGAGCTCTGCGTGCCAGAAGAGTTGTTTGGGGAGAATTCAGAAAGAACTCAAAGAAATGTGACGTAGCTGCTTCCTGCAGCTGTGTCTAGCTCACACAAGGGTTCTTGGTCTAGCACCATCGTCTGTTGTTTTCTAAGACTGACTCAGAGCTCTAAGTCTCAATGGAGAATTGTACATGACCCTCACCTTCTCATTTTATACACGAGTAAATTGAAATCCAAGTTATATCATTTGATTATAGAAGCTTTGTAAATTGGCCACAAAACTAATACTTGAATGAAAGTCTCCTGATGCCCAGATAATGCCGTCTCCCAAACCTACAGCCGATACATATACCAGCTTTTCTAGATTTTAAAACGCCTTGCACATTGTGTGCCTAAGTGCAGTCCTCTTGGCTAAATAAGCGATTTAATTATTGATTTGGTAAATACAATTATGACAATGATTCATCACAGGGAAGACAGTTACGCAACATCTCTCTCCATTTCCTTCTAATGGCCTACAGGGGTGGAGGCGTGGCGCTTAAATCAGAAGGTCCCTAATTACCTACCACAATCCTCTTGGTCTTCAATGGTCCTGAGGTTTGAGGACCTGTTTGCCCGTGCTGAGACCCAAAAGCTCACATCGAATTAGGTCGTTCAAGTGCTCCAGAGGGGACATGAAACACTGAAATTAGGGACCTCCTTCCACTCCCCACAAAAGATCCTTTGCCTTTAAGGACTCCTTTTAAAAGCCAGCAAGTGTTCTCTGATCCTTCTTAATAAAGTGCCCCGGCAGCAGCGCGCCCCTTCCTTGAGATCTGTGCAGTCTCATTAAATTTGATGTGTCACAGAGGGCTTGGTTCCGTGAAAGGGAGGCTATGGGAGAACTGGAGGCTGCCAGCTTTCCTAAGGAAACGTAATTCATTACGGCTTCTCAAAATGGACGCCCCTCTGGCTTCCTGCTCCATTGATTTTTTCCCCCTTTGCAAGTAACAAGTGAAGGGCCAGCTCAGCCTGCAGATTTAACCCTTATTAACAGCCGTTTAAATTAGAGATGTGGTTTGATGGAGAGACAGGAGCCTTCGTAGATCCCCACTCAAAGGAAACCGAGAAGAGAATTAAGGGTGAAAGCACGCTACGCCGGTGATGCGGCACCTACCCCCATCTGAGGAGAGGCTCGCACCGCTGTTAAGTAGTTTACCCAAATAATGTGTGCCTACTTTCCCCTGATTAAATATTCATGACCCACTCCTTCCTCCCCCGTCCCTTTTGAAAGAGTAATGGAGGAAGGAGGATTTGCTGCTCTACAGGAGGACAATGGCAGACCACCAGCCTGCCTGACCACTGCCTCCTCAGCAGGACTGATTCAGAACAACGAGGATGATGACCTACCTGGCTGCAGGCTTCCCTGAGACCTCGGAGTGAAAAGACGGGTGCTCTGGTGCTCCTGCGTGGCCGAAGGAGAAGGAGACCCACCTGGTCTGGGAACAGATCCTGCAGAACAGAGAGCAGATTCCTCATGCAAATGCCAGCTTCACCTCAGTCTCTGGGGACCAGTGTGTGCAGGGGCCACACAAGCTAACCAGGGAGCAAAACTGCAAGGGCAGCGCTGTGATAAAGAGAGGGCGAAGACATCCAGGATGAGGCTGCCCATCCCAGCCTCTCTTCCCGTTTTACGTGCAGCCTCGTAATGCCTCAGATTCCTTAGGCCCCTAACCCTACGTGGCCTTAGGGGTGCCATCGTCATTGTTCCTCTGAATTTGTCCCTTAAGAGAAGAACATGGGGCATTATACCAGGTACAGCAGACAAAGCAAGACCTACCTGCCCACTGGGAAAATGAGCCATGGTAAAAGACCATGTTAGGGAAGGATGGGGACAATGTGTCCCTCAAGCAGTAAAGCCCACTCTGTTCATATCTCTGCTCCCCAATTCTGCTAACAACCCTCATCTTCACTCTAAACATAAAGAAAATAACCCCCAGAATCAGGGTCATATCCTTTGGAAAATGGATACACGTATAACAACACAGCTGTAAAAATGAAAAGCATCAAGGTGCCTCTCTCATGTTCATACTCTATAAACTTATTTTTCTGACTTGCAGCATCTAACTCAAGGAATCTAAAGAGAAACATTCTATGACAGAAACAAAATAAGACAGGCCCAAATAAGTCCGGGGCTGACAGCACTGACATTTACATATTACGTGAATGAGGATGTCAGCTCACTTCGTTCTTATTTTACTTTCAACTGAAGTGCGTAGAAGAACTTTCGGGAGTCTAAATTTATCAGAGCAACTCATAGTGCACAAACTTTAGTACACCCTAGTTTTGACTCTACAAAGAGTAATTCTTCCCCCCATCCCGCCCCCCAAGTCCCAAAATAGGACAGAAATATATAGAACACGTGGCAATGCCTCTCCACATCCTCCTCCATTCACCTTGGTGACGTTTAGGCAAGTTTTTCTGGGAGACTCAAAGTGTACACAGAGTTAGTTATAAATAGGGTTTTCTTCAAACTGTTTTGAAACAAAGTTTCAAAGTATTCACAGTGTCAGAGAGAGTTACTGCCAGCTTATGCTCACCATGGCGTGGGGAACATCAGAAATATAGGCTTTCCACGGTTTTTACTAATTGACACCATCAGGGAAGTGCACCAAGATGAAGCATTGGGAAAATAAACTATAAATTTCCAACGTATGTCCAGTCCAGGGGCAGATGAAGGGAGGCGCATGCTGTATGAACTGCCAAGAGCTTTCAGGTTCAGAACAAGGGTCCAAGCAAGACGCAGTCTTGGCAAAAGCTTGTTCCTCTTAATTTCAAATTCGCAAGTATGTGCAGGGAAATGTAATCCCTGTTTGTTTTTTTTTCTGAGACACTTTCCCTTTCTAGAACATCCAAGCCCTGCTTTACAGGCACGTACCACATGAAAAAGGAGCTAGTCACGTGGAGGAAACTTTCCTGCCAAGCAAGGAAGTTACACAGCGGTAAGAAGTTGTGCATTGTGAGGTGGGTACTTCAAGAGGTCTTTTGCTCATCTACGCCCTGCAGTCCCACAGTGAAATACTTCTCTGGCCCCTAAAAATGTACAGCATGATAAAGATAAAAGTGGGGAGCTTCCCTGGTGGCGCAGTGGTTGAGAATCTGCCCGCTAATGCAGGGGACACGGGGTCGCGCCCTGGTCTGGGAAGATCCCACATGCCGCGGAGCAACTAGGCCCGTGAGCCACAACTACTGAGCTTGCGCATCTGGAGCCTGTGCTCCGCAACAAGAGAGGCCGCGACAGTGAGAGGCCCTCGCGCTGCGAAGAAGAGTGGCCCCCGCTTGCCACAACTAGAGAAAGCCCTCGCACAGAAATGAAGACCCAACACTGCCAAAACTAAAAATAAATAAATTAAAAGAAGGCTCAACCTTTAAAAAGGAAAAAAAAGTGGGGACTAGGGAAGGAAGAAACAAACGGATACTGCTGAGCACTTAGTATGACCCAGAAGTACTTAAGAAATTTACATGTGTTGTTCATTTCATTTTTGCAACAACTTCTATGAGGTCAATTATCTTTTTCACTTAAAGATGAAGACCCTGAGGACCAGACGGGTTGGGTGGACTTCTCCAAGGTGGTAGGGGCTGAGGGAGGACTAGGGTCACAACGTATCTAATTTTGAAGCCACTCTGTTTCCACTCTACAATAGTGTCGCCAATGGCAAGGGTCTTCAGAAACCACAGAACCAAACACCATGGAGGTCACAAAACAGTGGAAACAAGAATCTTGATTCTTAGCTCAGTCTTATTTCTCATGATAGCAGAGTGTGTTTGCTTCAAAATGTTTGTGTGCTCCTTTGAACTTCTAAAATGAGTCTAGCATTCTCCTGTTACAACACTTAACTCAGTATCATATGCAGTCAGGCACAAGCCATACTATACAACAGTGATGACAGTAAAGGTGGACCGTATACATATTTACTTGTGCCCAGTATACTATAAAGATCCTAGGGTTAAAAAAAAAAAAAATCCAGGGGCTTCCCTGGTGGCACAGTGGTTGAGAGTCTGCCTGCCGATGCAGGGGACGCGGGTTCGTGCCCCGGTCTGGGAAGATCCCACATGCCGCGGAGCAGCTGGGCTCGTGAGCCATGGCCGCTGAGCCTGCGCGTCCGGAGCCTGTGCTCTGCAGCGGGAGAGACTGCAACAGCGAGAGGCCCGCGTACCGCAAAAAAAAAAAAAAAAAAAAAAAAAAAAAAAAATCCATACAGGCAATAGCCTCAGCCTGGCCTCCTAACCCCACTCACAATACCCTCCGCCTACCTTCTACCCAATAACACTATTATCATTAGAAACTAAGAAGACATTGTCAAGGCAAAAACAGACATAAACAGATATTCACATAACACAACAGAGAAGTGGTCTGAATTCCCACAGTGAAGGTAGAACGTCTCGTCGGCAGCCTCCTTCCCTGATCACTAACACAAGTGCAAAACCTTTCCCTGGCCCCAAACTCGGTCTAACTTGTCTCCCTACTTCTAGTCTAAGCACAGAGCCCACCAACCTTATTCCCTTCCCCTGCTTTTCCTTTTAGTCACCCCCACCTACAGCTAAATCACTTTTTCATCCACGCCACATATTCCATACCATCTTTTCAACAAGTCTCTTCTTTGGCATCCTGTGGAATCCTGCTTAATGAGCAAACTCCCACATGGCTGCAAATCCTCACGCCAGCATTCTTTCCACCTCGCTGTCAAATGGAAATGTGGCTTTCCCTTAACTGGAACTAGCTCTCAAACCCCTTTCCCGAAGCTGCTTTCTCTTTCCTGACCGCAACTCAAAAAAGGCCACACTTGCTTTCAGCCTACCTTGCAGAGCGTTGTCCTGCCGCCATCGCCCAAGAGCTCTTCTCCTTTGCAAGTCTTTCCCCTCACTCCTTAATGTACGCTTCTGACCTTTAATCTGGAGCACGTGCTCTCCAGGAGCACGCTGAGCTTTTATTGATGACTGATGACCTAAGCCTCTCAGCATCTCAACCTCCTCAGCATCAATGACCTTCACCTCCTTTCTGTTTCTCACCACAAAGCAGTGGCTCTCAGAGCATGGTTCTTGGGCCGCTAGCATCAGCATCACCTGAAACGTGTTAGAAATGCAAATCTCAGGCCCTGCCTAGACCTGTTGAATCAGAGTTTTCAGGGGTGGGGCTGGCAATCTGTGCTTTAACAAGCCCTCCAGGTGATTCTGATGCTCAAAAGTTTGAGAACCACTAATGCAGAGGAGGGCCCCACCATGGATCATGTATCAATTGGAGATTTTCAACTCTAAGACCTCTGCTTCACCAACTTGTCCTCATGTTTCCTATTCTCTCAGCCTTGTTAATCTAATATTTGCCATGGTCTGAAGACCTAAAGCCTCTTCTGGCCTCACCTTCACCCAATCTGGATCCTGCTCAGCATTTCCAAGATGCCTCTAAGCTTGCAATTGCTACTAAACTGGTTTCCCCTAAATTTGGACATTTGGCACAAGCTATGAAATTGTGCTGATTGAATCCAAGCTAGCTCTCTTACCTGGACCATCGATGCTGGTTTATAACCATAGTATTCACTTCTTTAGGATTGGTTAATTTGTTCTTTACAATATTTCTAAAATTTATCCACTTTCTTCAATACTGACATTTCCACCTTGTCTTCCACACTTTCAGCCACTTGGCTTGACTCTTACTTTACTTAAAAACAAAGGCACCCAATCAAGTTCCCTCCATTTCTACCCACTGCTCTCCAAATCATCTCAAGAGCTGCTTCTCCCAAAGTAGAAGCGTCCTGCTCTCTTACGCTCTGAATCTTCTCCCTCATGACTCCACCAGAACCTCGCTCCTCAGGAATGCCAGTGGAATGTAGGGCCTCTAAGAAGGAAAGTTCAAGACCATGTCTTGCCAGAGGGCAGAGGAGGTTGTCAGTGATTAATAGTGTCATATGCCAGAAATAGATCCAAGATAATGAAACTGAGGAAAGGTTGTTTTGTTTGGGCCATTACTAGATAACTGGTTTCAAAATTGCTGTTTTAGTAGAGAGGTGAGGACAGAAGACAGATTGCAGGAGGTTAAGAGAATGAAGTAAGGATGTAAGGGTGTGTATGGCCCACTATTAAGAGAAATTTAGCCATGCAGCAAAAAAATGAGAGTAGAAATGTAGCTAAAGAGACTGAGGACTCAATGGACAGTCTTCTCTCCACCATTAGTGAGATCTGTGTTTGTTTTATGCAAAGGGAAAGCAGCCAGTAGAGAGGGACAGAATAAAGACACTGGAAGATGGGTTAATTAAAGGAGAAAAGTCCTGCAAGGGACACAAAAACATGGCGTAGACAGCAAAATCGGAGGGGTCTATTCATCAGGACTCTTGACTGCAAATGACAGTGTCTCTTCATCAACTAACTTAGGCTAAAACAGAAATAGACTGGCTCACATGACCAGCAAGAGGAGTGTAACAGGATATAACTGTACCCAGAGGTTTGATGTTTCTGGGACCACTGTCTCACCTCTGCTGCACTGTATGTATCTTCCATACTCTCTCCCATGAAGACAAGCACAGACTACACCCATTCCACAGGCTGCTCCTGCTGTATATGTTCCCAACTTTTCCACCAGAAAATAGAGCATTTCTCCTCAGCTCTGGTCAAATACCATCAAGACGGATCGGGCCAGTCTGACTTTCATGCCCAGTCCTATGGTCAGGGAAAGAGGAAGAAGCCAGAGTGTTCGGATCCACAGTCCTCATGGAAGAAGAGGAACTCTTCACTCTCTCACAGAAGGTATGATGCCTTGACCAACAGGCTGGGAAGAAATGAGGTACAGGAGAGACAGTGCCACTTAGCCAGGGTCAGCCCCAGATAGGAACAAAGGCATCTCTCTGACACTACGTTGGGTGTGAAGGTAGATATATGTGTGTGTATGTACATTATATATAATATATACATGTATAATGTATGTACATATATAATGCATATATGGGTGTATTTGTATACTTACATATACACATGCATACATATGTATAGTTATACAGTTGAAGAGGCGTGTCACAGGCCAGGTGCTCTGAAAGCAGATGCTGAGACAGTCTGGTTTGCAAGATGTTTATTGGGGATCCACACCTGTGAAAGGCAGGAAGAAGCTGTATTTGTCGGAGGACAATGTAGAACTGTAATGCGGACCTCCTTCAACCCAGAGGAGCGCTCTGGAGTGGGTGTTGCTAGTCAGAGTTGTCTTACATCAATTAGAAATAGCTGGACCAGGGGACTTCCTTGGTGGTCCAGTGGTTAAGAATCCACCTTCCATTGCAGGGGACATGGGTTCGATCACTAGTCGGGGAACTAAGATCCCACATACTGTGGGGCAACTAAGCCTGTGCGCCACAACTACTGAGCCCTCGCACTCTAGAGCCCACGAGCCACAACTAGAGAGAAGCCTGCACGCCGCAACTAGAGAAGGCCGTGTGCCACAACAAAAGATCCCACATGCTGCAGTGAAGATCCCGTGTGCCGCAACTAGGACCTGACACAGCCAAATAAATTTAATTAATTAATTAATTAATTTTAAAAAAAGAAATACCTGGACCAAAGTGCCAGGGCCTTTATACACCTGTGTCGCTCACAGTCACTGGAGGTGGGCTGTCCCAGGGAAGGTATGATCTCAGGGGGGGTCATGCTCTCTATAGCTGAAGCAGAGTCAGAAGTTGCTGACAGCTGAAAGCTGCTCTCTGTATTTCCCAGAACAGGGCAGCGAGCCCTTCTTTAAAGAGGGATCTCGATGGTGCATCTTCATGTGTACCGTGCAAGAGTGGAAGAATAGAAGAGCTTTAGGGCAGTGAAACTACTCTGTATGATACTGCAGTGGAGGGTAGATTTCATTATACATTTCTTCAAACACATAGAACGTACAACACCAAGAGTGAACCCTAATGGTAACTATGGACTTTGCTTTTTTGTTTTTAATTTAGTTTTATTTATTTTTATACATCAGGTTCTTATTAGTTAACTCTTTTATACATACTATTGTATATCTGTCAACCCCAATCTCCCAATTCATCCCACTACCACCCCTGCCCTGCTTTCCCCCCTTGGTGTCCATAGGTTTGTTCTCTACATCTGTGTTTCTATTTCTGCCTTGCAAACTGGTTCATCTGTACCATTTTTCTAGATTCCACATATATGCGTTTAATATACAATATTGGTTTTTCTCTTTCTGACTTACTTCACTCTGTATGAAAGTCTCTAGGTCCATCTACATCTCTGCAAATGATCCAATTTCATTCCTTTTTATGGCTGAGTAATATTCCATTGTGTATATATACCACATCTTCTTTATTCATTCGTCTGTCGATGGGCATTTAGGTTGCTTCCATGAACTGGCTATTGTAAATAGTGCTGCAATGAACAATGAGGTGAATGTGTCTTTTGATTTATGGTTTTCTCAGGGTATATGCCCAGTACTGGGATTGCTGGGTCATATGGTAATTCTATTTTTAGTTTTTTAAGGAACCTCCGTACTGTTCTCCATAGTGGCTGTATCAATTTACATTCCCACGAACAGTGCAAGAGGGTTCCCTTTTCTCCACACCCTCTCCAGCATTTGCTGTTTGTAGATTTTTTGACTATGCCCATTCTAACCGATGTGAAGTGATACCTCATTATGACTCTTAGAGGAAAACATAAGAACGCTCTTTGACATAAATCACAGCAAGATCTTTTTTGGCCCACCTCCTAGAGTAATGGAAATAAAAACAAAAATAAACAAATGGGACCTAATGAAACTTAAAAGCTTTTGCACAGCAAAGGAAACTATAAACAAGATGAAAAGACAACCCTCAGAATGGGAGAAAATATTTGCAAATGAATCAACAGACAACGGATTAATCTCCAAAATATAAAAGCAGTTTATGCAGCTCAGTATTAAAGAAAAACAACCCAATCAAAAAATGGGGAGAAGACCTAAATAGACATTTCTCTAAGGAAGACATACAGTAGCCAAGAGGCACATGAAAAGCTGCTCAACATCACTAATTATTAGAGAAATGCAAATCAAAACTACAAAGAGGTATCACCTCACACCAGTTAGAATGGGCATCATCAGAAAATCTACAAACAATAAACGCTGGAGAAGGTGTGGAGAAAAGGGAACCCTCTTGCACTGTTGGTGGGAATGTAAATTGATACAGCCACTATGGAGAACAGTATGGAGATTCCTTAAAAAACTACCTTATGATCCAGCAATGCCACCCCTGGGCATATATCCGGAGAAAACCATACTTCAAAAAGACACATGCACCACAATGTTCATTGCAGCACTATTTACAATAGCCGGGACATGGAAGCAACCTAAATGTCCATTGACAGAGGAATGGGTAAAGAAGACGTGATACAATGGAATATTAGCCTTAAAAAAGAATGAAATAATGCCATGTGCAGCAACATGGGTAGACCTAGAGATTGTCATACTGAGTGAAGTCAGACAGAGAAAGACAAATATCATATGATATCGCTTATATGCCGAATCTAAAAAATGGGTACAAATGAACTTATCTACAAAACAGAAATAGAGTCACAGAGGTAGAAAACAAATTTACGGTTACCAGGAGGAAAAGGGTGGGTGGGGGAGGGATAAATTAGGAGATTGGGATTGACATATACACACTACTATATATAAAATAGATAACTAACAAGGACCTACTGTATAGCACAGGGAACTCTACTCAGTACTTGGTGATGACCTATATGGAAAAGAATGTAAAAAAGAGTGGATATAGGTATGTGTATAACTGGTTCACTTTGCTGTAAACCTGAAACTAACACTACATTGTAAATCGACTATACTCCAATAAAAATTAAAAAAGAAAAAGCTGCTCGGCGGCTCTGCCTGAGCGTGTGCAAGAGTAGAAAGAGAAAATGAAATTAACTAAGTTCACTTACGAGAAGTTGAAACTTAGGGCCAATATGGTCTGCTGCACCATCCATGGGATTGAATTATGTGTCCACTGCCATTAAGAATGAAGGGTTTATCATTTCCTAATTACTTAAACACATTATAAAAGAAATGTGTGTAAGGACGCTGTTTGATTCCTAGACAGGCCTCTGAAATATACCATGTTCAGAGGAATTTTAAATAATTTTTTAATGGTCCAGGCCCTATACAGATCACATAGAAAACCTGACCTCTGACCACTGTTGTAAATCAAAAATGATTAATTTAACCTTTCTCTCCTTCTATGTAATGATCCATGGCAGATACGGTTCTGACCACTCCTGTTCTGAGCACTTGTTAGCTCTACTCAGTCAGTAAACATTTACTGAATACCCCACTATATGCTAGATGTTAGGCTGGGCCCAGTAGAAACAATGGTTATTAACACGATGTCGCTTATCTTCAAGGAAACCTCGGTTTTGTATGTGAGATAGGCCCATCATCGGCAATCGCAATAAAGGGTGCCAAGTATTAAGATTATGTTCGTAGTATGCGTTCAACTAGTCAGTCATATCATACTACTATATCAGGAGAGATGGAAGAGAAGGTACATTAACTGAATGCCTACTGTTTGCTCTATATTTTATATAGGTCATCTCATTTACTCTTCACAAGAGTTCTACACAGTAGATATCACTGGCCCCACGCTCTATGGCTCAAGGAAGAAAGTCACTTACCCAGGGCTAGGTGTTTAAAAAGCCTGGACCAGGATCTCTCTCTCCAAAGCCCAGCTATTTTCCCAATAACCTAAAGCCTCCTGGGGTGCTACATTTATCTGTATATGTCTGTCTCTTAGAATGGACTGTATTCATTTTAGGGTGAGAATCTTACCTACCTCATTATTTTCTGCCTATGCCAAAGTATACTGATTAGTTGGTCAACAAATATGCATTTCATAACCAAAATGTAGTACAAGTTTCACAAAACGATGTTCCCTAGAAGAACATAATTGGCATTGAGTTATTATTTGTAAGAAAAAAATGAATGAAAGAGAGACTGTATGAATGAATCAATGAAGGCATGAATGAAGGCTGAACTTGCTTTTGGCTCAGGGCACTTGCGTTTGCTGGTTCCTGGTTGGGGACTGTTTTCCCCCACATTTTTACATGACTTGCTTCCTCAACACTCTCTTCAGTTCCCAGCTCAAGTGTCACCTTATCAGCACCACCTTCACTGGCCACCCTATGTAAATAGCAACTACCCCTCCAGCTGTCACCTCCACCTCCTGACCTGCTCCAGTTTTTTTCACAGCACTTTACCACCCCCTGACATACAGTATATTTGCCAGTTCATTCATCCTGTCCCTCCACGGGAACCCGCACCCCACGTGAGCAGAAGCCTGTTCTGCTCTGTATGCTGCTGCAGCCCCAGTGTTGTAAGTGCTCAGTTAATATCTGTTCCAGGAATGAACTTGACTGTTAAACACAGTCATAGAGATCAAATTCCTTCCTTACCTTTTCTCTTGTTTTGCCTGGAAAAATTAAATAATTTTATCAACGCTTTAAACAGTGCTGTGTTCCAAAAGTATCATCCTTCTGTGAAAAAGCTCTGAGGTTGTCTTTTCTTTTATGTCTTTTTCATGTGCGCAGAGGATGGGGTTTTGTTGGGATATGTCACTGCTTTTTCCCATCTGCAGAAGTTGGAGATAAAACAGCGTGTCCAATCTCTCCTCAGTGAGCTGAAAGGTTAAAAGAAGTGCTTTCTACCCCCTAAGAGGAAGGTGTTTTGACTCTCTCCACTTCTACTTTCCTCCTCATGACTCGATTTTGGTGGTGGTTTGGAAGTTAAGTGAAAGATTGTTTTAGCCACTATAATATTGGAAGAGCGAAAAGAAACTCTGAAGGTTAATATTTACTAGCAGAACAAAAGAGTTGCAAACAGCTCAACTGGAGTTCTCCATGTCTCCTGCAGATAACTCACAATCAAAATTCTTTCACTGTAAAGGAGGGCCCTTCACTATCTTATACAGGCTCTTTTTTTGTCTTAGATAATTAGAGAAAGTACTCGTTTCAAGATAGCACTGAAACATAATACCGTAATAATATTCATTGCAATGGAATTTTACCTTTATGATAATATTATCTAGTGGCAACCAATCTCATTCCCCAATTCTCTGTGTCTCTAATTACTTGGAGAAACATTCTAACATTGTGATATTTAAGGGTAGGTCCTATGTGACTAGGGTGTTAACAGACTTTAATGCAGAACCTTCGGGATTAAAATAAACGATGAGCGACTGAGTGCACGCTCAAAGCTGAAATAGTAATAATACTTTATATGACACTCCACTTTTCTCACTTTTTCGTCACCACCGTCTCTGCATGAGAAAAAAGTCAGAATTGGAAATTTTCCCCAAATTACAGGAGAGATTCCAAGATCAATAACATCTTACATTCACACAGCTAGAGAAGATACGGCCAAGACTCGAGCCCGGGTCTTTGGGCTCCTATGACCTCCTCAACTGGCTCTCAACAGCCCAGAAAAATGGAAACTGTGCCATGCGCTATAGGCTCTCCCCTTCAGGATCTAATTGCTGGATCTCCAAGTCAATAACATATCACAGTTTGGACCATACTGAAAAAAGGAAGAATTTGTGGAGACAATTCAAGATGAGAGCAAAACTGGCAACTGTGACCCAGCCCAGGCCTGTGACTTCGGGGGAGAAAGCCCTGAATCACATACTGAACAGAGGGAAGAAGTCCCCAGATGAGCTAGCTGCCAGAGCAGGCTGATTTGGGGTCCGGCCAAGCATTTACTCTGAAACCCTCATGGATTATTCAGTAGTAAATCATTGTTTCTCTTCTTAAATTCTTTCTCCGCAAAGAGGAGTTATTTCCTTTATGATTAATAGTTCCCCGAAACTATTCATGTGGGTGCATTTCTTTATCGCCTCTCTCACCTCTCTCTCTCCCTGCCCCCCTCCTCCCCCCTTTCCACATCCCACCTCCCTCTTTTCCCCTATTTCACTCTTTTTTATCACAGCTTTTAAATCCTCATTCTTGCCTGGGATGTTACTTTTTATTACTGCGTTAAAAATTACCACAAAGTTGGCATCTTAAAACAACACAAATTTATCATCTCGAAGCTTCTACATGTCTGAAGACTGGGCAGAGCATAAATTCTCTGCGCAGGGTCTCATTGGGCTGAAATCAAGGTGCCAGCTAGGGCTTCAGTTCTCATCTGAGTCCTCTTCCAAGATCACTGTTTTTTTGGAAGAATCTGTGTCCTTGAGGCCATTGGACGGAGATGCCCCTTTTCCTGCTACCTGTCAGCCCAGAACTGCTTTCCCTGGCAGTTCCTTGTCATCTGCCCCCACTATCCATTCACAACACAGTGTTTGCTTCCTTCCAGAGCAGCTGGAGTCTGTCTTTCTGACCTCCTCTTGTACAACCAGCTGGAGAAAGCTCTTTGCTTTTTAAAGGACCAATGTGATTGGGTCAGGTCATCCACTGTGCCATGTAGCATAACCTAGTCACTGGAGTAAAGTCCATCAGAGTCCTAGTCCCAGCACCGATGCAGGGCATGCGTACAAGGAGCATGGGAAGTCTTGGGGACCATCTTAGAATTGCGCCTACCGTATTTAGCTTCGTACTCCATCTGTGTAGCATGTTGTACACATCAAAATGTTTTCTTTTTCTTTCCAGGACACGATTCTGCCCTCCTATTTGAACCACTCTTCATTTGTCCTCTGAGAAGCCAGTTTCTTGAATCTCCCCTTTCTCCTTCCACACTTCCCAAGCTTAGAGGGTATGATATTGTATTACTTATATTACTTCTCTCTCCTCCATAGGACTTAGCACCGTGTCTTACCAGCGAAGATGTTCATTATGTGTTTGCGGGATGAGATTGGACTGGTTCGAATCACTGCATGTCTTTGAGAAATTAGGCATTTAGCTAGCAGACTATTTTTTTTTTTACATCTTTATTGGAGTATAATTGCTTTACAATGGTGTGTTAGTTTCTGCTGTATAACAAAGTGAATCAGCTGTACATATACATATATCCCCATATAGACTGCTTTATTGCACTTCCAGGCCTCAAGGACCGCGCAACAGTCATCTGAACCTCTGTCAGTCAGCTCGCTGGACTGACACTGCAGTTACCTGTCTAGGTTGCTAGGAGAGAGCTCCCAACCAACTGACGATTCTATGATTTCATCGAATGCAAGGGGCGGTCAAGAATGATCAGGGGGAAAAAGGCCTCTTTATAAAGAGTGCATTAAACTCTCTACCTCTTTTCCATTTCATGCTCACTCATTGTATTTTTTTTAATGTACTTTAAAAATCTTTTTGAAAGCAACGTCTTTTCTATTCAAGTGGAATAATATGATTCACCCTGCACTGCCCATGGTCCCTACTGTGCTTCCAGGGGATATAGCAAAGGGCTACTTTCCTTTACAGCCTTTGATTTGTTCCTTCTACATCCTGTAATTTCCATCCACACCCAACAGCCAAGTGCTGTGTGGGGCTAATTAAACACTATAATTATCCATGAGTTATGGCCCAGAAGCAGAGAGAAAATCTAACACATGTCTGATTGTAATATCAGGTAAATACTCAAGATATGTGACTGGTGAAATGCAAAATATTCTGTTCATTTAATATTCATGATGAATAGTGAATTAGTCTAATCACATTAGCTATTCTATTCATTTATTAGGTGAGAGTGATTAGATGTGAATAGCTGTGGAAAAAAACCCTCTCGAGTTGCAAAAATTAGACGTCTATAGTTTTATTATGTTTATTTTCAACTGAGGGTAATTGTCTATAGATTTCTCTGAGACTAGTCTACACCCCTCCCTTATCTTTGCCCCTTGAAAAACTGAGTGCAGATTACAAGGGTAGAGAGAGCAGATGAGACAATGCAGATCTGGCATACAAATGCTCACATAGATTGTACAAACATCTGAAAATACTGCATATCAACACTGCACTTGCAAGGATATAACCATACTATTTTTTCTTTTATTTTTTTATTGTGGTATAATTTACATACAATAAAATGCATAAATCTGGCCACTGTGGAAAACAGTATGGAGGTTGCTCAAACAGCAAAAATAGAACCACCATGTGATCCAGCAAATCCACTCCTGGGTATACATGTATCCAAATAAAATGAAAACACTAATTCGAAAAGATATGTGCACCCCAGTGTCCACAGAAGCATTATTTATAAGAGCTAAGATACGGAAGCAACTTAAGTGTCCTCAACAGATGAATGGATAAAGAAGATGTAAAAAAAAAAAAAAAAAAAAAAAAAGAAATGAGAAGAAAACCAAAAACAGAGGTGATATATGTATACATATAGCTGATTCACTTTGCTGTACAGTATAAACTAACACAATATTGTAAAGCAACTATACCCCAATAAAAATTTAAAAAAAAAGAAACTAGAAAAAAATACACACACACACAATGGAATGTTACTCAGCCATTAAAAAAATGAAATTCTGCCATTTGCAACAATATGGATGGACCTAGAGGGTATTGAGCTTAGTGAAATAAGTCAGACAGAGAAAGACAAATAGTGTCTGTTATCACTTATATGTGGAATCTAAAAAATAAGACAAACAAATATAACAAGACAGAAACAGACTCACAGTTACAGAAAACAAACTAGTGGTTACCAGTGGGGAGAGGGAAGGGGGAGGGACAAGATAGGGGCGGGAATTAAGAGATGCAAACTACCATGTATAAAATAAATAAGCAACAAGGATATATTGTACAGCACAGGGAAATATACTTTTTTTTTATTCTCAAGAAGAAAAAACCCCACTATATTTATTTAGTTTAACATTTACCCAGATCTAAAGAAAAAGATTTCAAAAGATAACCTAGGACATATACCTACGCATGCACCCCCTGACCCAGATAACCTAAAAGAAAAAAATAAGGGCAAAGTTCTGTCCAACAGATAAATTTATCTTCGATTCTGGAAGATGTTTCCACGTCCTCTCCCTCTTGCGGCCTCTGGGGCCTTCAGAATAGCAGCCTTTCCCTGACCGGCCCTGAGCCTTGGGTTTATTTTTCATGCTCTTTAACATGGGTGTGTTTTTCAGCATGTCAGGCAAAATCAGAAAGCGGATCTTGCTGCCATGGATGTACACCTGTTCCAGCTGTGCCACTCGGCCATCTCTGTACGTGACTGTGATGTCGGACATCCGGCAGTTCATGTTGTCCTCGGCTTCAATGAGCTTCCCTCGATACACCTCACCAGTGTTCATCTCCCATGTCACGATGTGACCCTCAGCCTCATGTAGGACTTTAATCGCATGCCAACAGACATCTCGGCAGGAAGAGAGTTCGGCTCTGGTCTCCTCTTCCTTTCTGGTGGGGAGGTGACTCTCGCGACTGTGAAGGCGTGAGGCGAGTGAATGGCGGGTCCTGCCTAGACATTATTTTGCACTAACTTTAAATGGAGCATAATCTATAAAAATATTGAATCACTGGGTTGTACACCTGAAACTAATATGATATTATAAATCAACTATATTCAATAAAAAATAAAACTTAAGTGTACAGCTCAATGAATTTTTACCTAAATAGATGCCCATATAAGATATAGTTCAAGATCGACATTTCCTAGAAATGTTCCCTTGTTCCCCTTCTCAGCCAATACCCACCGCCTCCCCAGAGGTAACGACTATTCTAACTTCTATCTCCATACACTAGGTTAGCCAGTTCCTAACTTCATCCAAATGGAATCATATAGTCCCATAATACTTTTTAAAGAACTGTATGTATAAAGTCATTTTAATAGAGGAAAGCAAAACAAAGGGGAAAATCTATTATCCCACCACCACCACCAAAAGTGAAAAAAAGAAAACCTTCAAGATTAAAACAATTGATATATACATATCATTAAATATTTCAGACACAACAGAAAACGATTTGGGAAAGCCTTCACTTTTCAAGAGTTGTTTATTACTAAGCAAACCCTGCTGGATCTTCCCCATTGGTTCCTTCAGATTCCCCCCTCCATCCCTCTGCAGCCTTCTCTGGGCCCCTGGAGGCTGGCCTTTGTGGGCTACATCAATGACTCCTGGCTACCTTGTGTCTACTTGGGAACTGAAAAGGATAGCACTAGCCATAGATGGGAGGGCAGCAGTGAGTTAGGCGGGCATGTTCATTCCCCTGACTCTCCCTGCTTCACCTCAGGCAGCCTCTCCTAAAGCTAGCTGCTCTCCCCAAGAGTAGGAATGGCCTTTCCCCTTGCCTCTTAGGCCACGCTGGTTACACTTCCCAGCTTGGGCTTGCCCCTGATTGCTTCAGCACCTCTGGCTTGCTTTCCTTCATCCTTCCCATGCCTTTGCAAATAACCCCTTCATTAAACTCTACTCCATTTGAATGTGCTGTCTTCTGCCACTGACTACCATCCACATTAAGTTTTTTTTTTTTTTTTTTTTTTTGCAGTACGCGGGCCTCTCACTGTTGTGGCCTCTCCCGTTGCGGAGCACAGGCTCCGGACGCGCAGACTCAGCGGCCATGGCTCACGGGCCCAGCCGCTCCACGGCTTGTGGGATCTTCCCGGACCGGGGCATGAACCCACGTCCCCTGCATCGGCAGGCGGACTCTCAACCACTGCGCCACCAGGGAAGTCCCACATTAAGTTTTAAATAGGGTTTTTAGGAAATACTTTTGCATCCATCATGTGCATAGGCTATACAGTGCTTCGTGGGTGATAAACTGTTTCTACAGGTTTGCTTTATTAGCTACCTCCTTCTAATCAAAGGACACTTACATCATTCACATCCCTAATTCATCCAATCTTTAAGCAGAACAAGGAGACTTGTCTTCAGGCATGAGCAGGTAGAACCAACATCGCTACAGTAGAACTGAAGCCCAAGGTGGATGAGAAAATCGTCAGAAAACAACTAACTTATTTTAAGTGTCCAGATCCCTAAATCCAGGCAAACTGCATCCTGGAGTGTGAAGATACTCAGAGGCACTGTCAGAGCCACCATCTTTTTTAAAGAACTGTGGAGAGAACCAGAGATGTTTACTGTGAAATAGCAAAGACCTGAGAGGAGGGGACAGGACAGCTCTCTAGGGATGAGACCATCTCTGAGGCTCCAGAGGATGGGTTCACAACCAGGTGGTGGAGGTTACAGTGAATGTGGCTCATGGCCTGTCAATTTCACTTCATTCATTCACTTATTCAACAAATAATTACTGAGAATCTACCACCTGCTGGGCACTGTACTCAGCACCAGTATAATAAATATAACAGTAAACAGAGACAAAACTCCTGATGCCATAGCTTGTTTTTATGGGAATAGACAATAAGTAAATAAAGGAATATATAATACGTCAAGATTGATAAGCACCGTAAAAAAGTAAATCCAGGTAAAGAGGGTATAAGGAGGTGAAGGAGGATGCTCCCTTTTATATAGTGTGGTCAGGTTCAGATGTCTGAGAAGGTCTCTTCTCTGAACGATCAACTTAGATATCTGGGTGGTGGGGTGGAGGTAGGAATTCATGTGGATACACAGGAGAAAAATGGTCCAAGTGGAAAGAACAGCATCTACAAAGGTCCTGAGGTGGGTGCATATTTCACCATGTTTGGGGAATAGCAAGGAGATGATGACTGAAGTCAGACCATCGCACCCAGCGGTGAATAAGGAAATTGGTAGAAACTAAGCTTCCACCTTAATCTGCTGGAGACAGATTGTGTAGGGTCTTGGGCCCTTAATAGTACTTTGCCTTTTACTTTGAGTGAGACAGGAAGCTATTGGAAGACACTGAGCAGAAGAGAGATATGATATGACTGCCTTGTGTAGAATAAACTATAGCTGAGTAGAGGAGGAAGTAAGGAGACAGTTAGGAGGCTGTTAACCCACATGAGAGAGGATGGTGAGCTGGACTAAACTCAGCGTGTCAATAGAATGGTTAGAAGTGGTTGTTAGATTGGATATATATTTGGAAGTAGAGTCAATAGCATTTGACATTGAATTGGAAGTAGGATGTGGTAACAAATGATGTGTCAAAGACGATCTCAAGGTTTTAGAGAAGAGAAAATTATAGCATGTAATTGTCATTTATTGAAATAGGAAAAACTTCACAATAGCAGATTTCAGGGGAAAATAAGAAGTTTAGTTTGGGATGTGATAAATTAGAGACATCAGTTAGATATCCAAGCAGAGTTGTTAGGGAAGCAATTGGCTATATGAGTCTGGCTTTCAGGAGAGAGGGCCAAAATGGATATAGAAACTGGGGAGTTATCAGTATATGAATGGTATTTAAAATCATGGGATTAGATGAATCCCTCTTTCCCACCCCTAAGTTTGTATAAACTGAGAACTGAGCCCTGTGGCACTCAAAGATTTTGAGGTCATAAGGAGGAGAAGGAACCATACCAAAAAAAAAAGATTGAGGAGGAACTGCTGGTGAAGTGGGGAGAACCCAGAGGGAGTGGTACCCCAGGGACTAGTGAAGAAAGTGCTTCAAGTGATCAACTGTAGCTAAGGTTGCTTACAGTAGACCAAGCAATATGGTGCCTGAGACATCTATCCAGGGTAAACTCTAGTTCAAAAAGATACATGCACCCCAATGTTCATAGCAG
Source organism: Stenella coeruleoalba (assembly GCF_951394435.1). Taxonomy (NCBI): domain Eukaryota; kingdom Metazoa; phylum Chordata; class Mammalia; order Artiodactyla; family Delphinidae; genus Stenella; species Stenella coeruleoalba. The sequence goes on along the minus strand of NC_137154.1, from coordinate 97,211,541 downwards.
TGCTATTTATAATAGCCAAAGCATGAAAGCAACCTAAATGTCCATCGACAGATGAATGGATAAAAAAGATGTGGTGTGTATACACACGTATATACACATATGTGTGTGTGTGTGTGTGTGTATACACATATTACTCAGCCATAAAAAAGAATGAAATAATGCCATTTGCAGCAACATGGATGAACCTAGAGATTATACTAAGTGAAGGAAGTCAGACAAATACCATATGATATCACTTATATGTGGAATCTAAAAAAATGATACAAATGAACTTAATTACAAAACAGAAACAGACTCACAGACATAGAAAACAAACTTATGGTTACCAAAGGGGAAATGGGGGGATGAATTGGGAATATGGGATGAACAGATACACACTACTGTATGTAAAATAAACAACAAGGACCTACTGTATATCACAGGGAACTATATTCAATATCTTGTAAAAAACCTACAATGGAAAAGAATCTGAAAAAGAATGTATATATATATATATATATATATATATATATGACTGAATCAGTTTGCTATACACATAAAACACTGTAAATCAACTACACTTCAATTAAAAAAAATAAATTTTTAAAAAGAAATTTCAACATACCTTAAAAAAAAAGATAGTGCCTGAGAATCATCTGTAACTTCTGGCAACGCCAAGTTCTTTTGTGACCTTGACTAGAGCCATAGAGGAGTCATGGGAACAAAGACCCACCTGGAGGGAGTTCAGGAAAGAACTGGAGGGACAAAGAACAAAGAGGAGTCATGGGAACAAAGACGCCCCCTGGAGGGGCCAGAATGTATAGACAACTCTGTCAGTGGGTTTTGCTGTAGTGAAGAAGACAGGGATGGGGTAGTAACTATAGGGGGTGTAGGGTGAAGGAAGATGCTTTGGGTTGGTGGTCTGGCTCAAAGATGGGGACTATTCCACCATGTTTTCAGGTGGCAGGAATGATCCAGTAGAGCAGTGTTACATGTTGATATGGGGGACAGAGGGGAAACTGCTCAGGGCACATCCTTGAGTAGGGTAGAGGATAGGAGTCCTAGTGTACAAGTAGGAGGGGTTCTGTAGAGCCAACTAGAGCCATTCTTAGCTTATCTGCTTTATATTTTGCAGTTCCACAGAGACTTTCACCAGCGGAAACATGAGTGTTTAACAACTGATGTAAAAAAAAAATTGATAACTATTTGCTTTAGTTATCTCTCACATGTTTTTCTGAGTCATTTTACCCCCATCTTACTAATAAGGAAGGCTCATAAAAGTTATATGACTTGGGATTAACATATACACACTACTGTATATAAAATAGATGATCAACAGGGACCTACTGTATAGTACAGGGAACTCTACTCAATATTCTGTAATAACCTATATGGGAAAAGAAGCTAAAATAGAATGGATATATGTATATGTATAACTGAATCACTTTGGTGTACACCTGAAACACAACATTGTTAATCAACTATACCCCAATATAAATAAAAATTAAATTAAAAATAACAACAAAAGTTATATGACTTCATCAAGTTCTCAAAGCTTATATGAAAACCAGGTCTCAAGCTAGTTCTGGCTGATTGCAAAGACCATAAATGTTCCACGACATCGGAGCCTAGAATTCCCCCAGAAGGTCCACCAGCTAACGAGAAAGGGACGACATCATCTTAAGATGCCAGGCAAAGAAAAGCACAACTATGTAAACCTAGAGAATCCCACACACAAGCATTGAGGAAGCAAGAGTAAGTTACAAGCCTGGCCCCGATGCAGTGAAGCCTTTGGGGAAGATGTGGTTCACCTGATAGATGGTAAAGGCAGAGAGTGATGGAGGCGTCAGCATTTGACAACATGATAGGAAGATCCTGAGAGGAGCTGGTCTCCAAAGTAGGGCTGTTGAATCCCGTGTGGATGGGAGGGAGCAAATGTTGCCACTTGAAAGTGGGGCGGTGGAAGTTGAGAAAAGCATTGTGGGGCTTCTTTGGGTTTCCAGTCACTTCAGTGAACACTTATGAAGCCCCTACTATGTACACAGCACAGGAGTTCATGTTCAGGAAATGAAGAAGAGCAGTCCTCCTTCCAGAAGTTACACAATGAACAATTCGAATTCACCTAAGATTTCTAAATACCTGTATCAGTCAGTGTTCCCCAGAGAAGCAGAATCAATAATACATAAATAGAGATATAGATGATATATATAGATATAGATCAGATAAATTTATTTCAAGGAATTATAGGGCAGGCCAACAGTCTAGAAACTCGGGCAGAAGTGGATGCTGCAGTCTTGAGGCAGAATTTTTTTTCTTCTCTGGGAAACCTCAGTTTTTTTTCTTAAGACCTTCAGCTGATTGGATGAGGCCCACCCACATTATCCATGGCAATCTAGTTAATCAACTGTAGCTGGTAACCACATTTACAAAATACGCATTGGGTCAACACCTGGATCAGTGCTTGATTAAATAAGTGGGTACTCTGGCCCAGCCGAGCTGATACACAGCGCTAAGCATCACAGTATCCTATCCGTTCCCAGTTTATTCCATAGAGGCCAAAAGCAGGTACTTTAGAGACTTTTGCCTTTTAGAATTGCTGTTGCTTGATCAGGTGTTGAGCTGTAGACCAGTGAGGGGTCAGAGAAGGAGCTGTCTCCAAGCCTTGGTACTGTTAAGGGTGGTTTATAAAGGTTCTAATTCATTGTAATTAATTTTCATTGTGCAGAGGCAGAAGGCTGGCAGAATGAAAGGGGGTAATTTCACAAGTCAAAATAACAAATAAGTAAATACAAATAGTCCCCACTTCCCAGGAGCATATCACCATCTCCAGGTCTCACCACCTGGGATGGAACACAGCCCTGAGCCCCTGTTGCTCCTCGACCCGGCGCGCGCGCGCGCACACACACACACACACACACACACACACACACACACACACACACACACACACACACACACACACACACACACACACACACACACACACACACACACACACACACACACACACACACACACACACACACACACACACACACACACACGCCGGATATTAAGTCTCATTTCAAAGCCGCTGAGCCGACGGCGTAACCTGACGGGTGACGTGCGAGCGGCTGCGTGCTGGAAGTGGCAGGCTGGGATCCGCTTTGAGCATCCGCGTGGAGGGACAGGAGATGCAGAGGAAGACGAGGCTCTGGGCTGTGGGGTATTTTCTTTTTCGGAGGGTGAGGCAGGAAAGGAGGACTTGACTTTCTCCGGCCTGAAATCCTGTGTTGGGGTTTCAGGAGTCTTGAGTAATGACTGGTGTAGGTTTCTCATGGAGGACTCATTTATCTAGGTGCCAGTGGGTGAGCCTGGCTTCCCAAGCTTGAAAATTTAGATTTATTGGGTGCCAGAAATTGGACTGTACACCATTTAATAGGCCCATGCACCATGAAGGTGAGGGTGGGAGGATAAGTGTCAAGAGGGCAGAATGGTTGGGGAAGGGGCTCAGTGTGAAGAGAAACAGCAAAATCTGATTAGTGCCGTAGAATGCTGGCCGCGGCGGGCAGGAAATACAAGACTCTGGAGAAACCGGTGGTTTCTGAACAGAGCCGAAATCAGATAAACCTTCGGGAAGAGAGAGATGGTGGAGAGGAAATAATTAGTCTCTTGGAACTTAAGGAAGGGACTTGTTGGAGGGGGTGGGGGGGAGAGAGAGAGAGAGAGAGAGAGAGGGAGGGATGGAGAGACAGACTCCTGAAATCTACAGAAGGCAGAACTGCCTTCAGAAGAGGCAGATCGATAAGAAAGCCATTTGCTGGTTACAAAAAAAAAATGCATATATCTTGTTCAGCCTCTTGCTCTGAAATAGAAGAAAAGCTTTGGGATTTATGGAATGTGGATTTACATAGAGAGGCCCTGGAATATATAAATACTCGGCTGACTTCTAATGTCAGCGAGAGAAAGGCCGAGGGAGGCACGTTTGCAGGAGGGAAAGAGCAGAGGGAAGTGAAATCCAAACCCTGGACTCCGTGCCTCATTCCCCAAGTGCACATGGGGAATTCATATCCCTTCTCCGCGTGCTTCAATTTCTTCATTATTTTTATCTGTTTTCTCCCTGGGGCTGGGGAAGCAGTGTAAAAATGATTTCTCAGGCTTTGAGACATTTAAACAGAAAACTGTGTAATGCAACGCAGCTGATCTGAATCTCTCTACTCACAAACATAGATGTTCATTCAATATTTATTGTGTTTCTTCTCAGTGCAAGGCACTGAGTTAGATTCATGGGTGGAGATGTGCATGGTAAGTACTTCATTCATTCAACAAATATCTGGGAGGAAAATCTTCCCGCAAAGCGCTCCCATCTCTGTGGGGATAGGTGGATAGGTAAATTCACATGCACGGCATGCCGGAGACTTGAAGGAGGGCCAACTGAATCAGACAGAAGAATCACAGACACCTTCCTGGAAGAGGTGACTTACACACAGGCTGTGGGCCCCTGGCACTCAGCAGTCTGCTGAAAATCACATTTCTCAGTCAACAACCCAGATGTTTGGGCTATATGTCAGCCCACATCTAGGCATTTGGAAATGCTTGGATTTCTGGTGATTAGATCCAAATGCCCACCAGCACTTGTAGAAAGGAGAGTATGCATGCACCTTGTAAATAATGCAAGCGTGGCTTGTGTAATAATTGTTTTTATGAGCCATTCTTCTTCCACCAGGATGCAGATCATCAAAATTCTTCACCATTTATTATACATTAGTTTATCACTTGCCCTCAGTTACATGGTGAAATTTATATGTTTGCACATGACCAAGGTGGTAGGCCCCGTGGCCCAAGGCAATTAGAGAAGGCCTTCAAGAAATCAGACTGTGAACAAGGCAGAAGTTTAATAAAATTTGCAACCCACAGCTGTCAAGCTACATGCAGCCCTGTGTTCACGAATATCACGCAAACATCATTACAGAATTGGTCAGGGTAAGAAGCGCTTTGCATCCCATTTTGGTGACAGATTTAAAGACTCTGTCGGGGTGTGTGTGTGTGCACGCATGCGCACATGTGTACATATACCTACAAACATGGGTATATCAGGATGCCTGCATACGTATATGGTGTATTTATATTGACGTCGGGATGTGCTAGAGGGAGGAAAGTGAAACTGCATAGGCAATGCTTCTTTTCAGCCGTCCCTAGTCACTTGGTCTCTTCTTATTTCCCTCTCCCTAATCACCGTCTTATCCCACACAAAGCCCCAGACAGCTCGGAGCTCATGACCCTCACCTCAGTATTCCCCCTCCAGCTCCAGAGAAGCCTATGCTCTGATCCCTAATTCACATAAATGTCCTTCCCGTGAAATATTTTAATTTAAACCACTAGTGTAGCCAAAAGATAAAGTCCAGGTGATGGTAGAACTTTAGGAATGCATTGGCAACAAGTCAAGGGTGGATGTGGGGGTGAGAGGAACAGGAGAGATTTTCCTGATCGGGGGAAACGTACAAGAAAGAAATGATGATTCTGAACACCTGGAGAGGAGCCTCAGCACTTATCCCTGCTACATCCGGCAAAGCACTTGCATCCTCTTACTTGGAGTCAGTCTCTTTTCTGTCTCCCAGAGCCTTTTGCAATCACCTAAATAGATACTTATCAGATCGCACAGTCACTTATTAGTTACTTGTTTCCGGCCATCTCCCCCTCTAGAGGGTGAGCTCTTCGACCGAGGGGACCACGTCTTCCCAGGTTCTAGCATGATGCCTCGCTTGTAGTAAATGCCCCATTTTGAAAGCCTTCCAATGAATTTAACTATTCCGAGTCAGTTTCTCACCTGCAAAATGCAAGTTTCTCCCCTCATCCATCCATGTATTTACTTGCCATTTGCTGGACAACCTGCTAGGTTAAGTGCTGTAGGAAGCATACAAATGCATGATCTAGTAACTTATCTAAAATAACATTCCCTGCCTACCTCCCAGTACCATAAGGAAGAACAAAGAGACCATGTGTATGAACGAGCTTTGGAAACTGTACACGCCACCTGAGGTAAGGGGTGATCTTTATTCTTACTCATTACATGTGTCGTGCTGATGCTCTGGGCCCTCCTGGCCCTGCAAGGGTTATTTTTGCAGATTCCCCATCTCCCCTCTCTGTAGCTCCCAGCAGATGTATTAAGTGTAATCTTGGAACTGTTCCAGGTTCCCTCTTTAAGACTCAGAATGTTCAATATTTCCTGTGCACAGCAGGCTCTCTGGGCTGGCGTGATGCCAGGTGCTGTGAAGCGCTCACTCCCCAAGCATCCCTGGTGTCTGGGTCCCAGCCCCAACTTGTCCAGGCTATTCCATTGAGCCTGCTTGGGAAGCAGGGACAAAACCCCAGCAGAAGCTGCTGCTGCAGCCCCACCAGCTTGTATCCAAGACAACCTGCTGTCCTACAACCTCTGAGGCACCAGCTGAAGAGGGAAGTCCCACTGCCCACAGCCCCTCTGCTTCCTGACTCAGCCTGAGCCCTGCAGGAGGCAAGTGGGGCGTTTGGGCTGTCCCAAGGCACTGGTTTGTTTGATGGTGGAATTAGAACTTTTGAGAGGTCAACAGGAAAATAGGTGAACAGTAGCAAATTGAGTCCCCCAGATGCTTGCTGAGCTAATATCATGGGACTTAACCCCACCTCACCATGTGGCTGACAAGACCCCATCTGGTTCTGCAGTGAAAACTGCCTTCTTGTGACTGCTCAGGGCTAATGCCTCATCTTTCTTACGGCAGCAGCACAAATGGAGTCCATATCCTTCTCCAAAACTGATGGGGAGGGAGGAGTTCTAAGGGATCTTGGGGAGCACTTCCATGTGGATGCATGATCCCCACCCCTCCTCTTTCCTCCCTCTTTTAAATTAATTTGCATAATCACTTGCACTGGTTGAACACATGTGACACACTCAGGACTCATATTTGCATCTAAACAGGAACCAGTTTTGTGCTTTTAAATGTAATCTTTTCCTGACTCTTTCCCCACCCTTTGTCTTTCTTTTCATTTGGTCTCCCATCCCCTCCTATTTCTTTTTTCTCCAACCCTCCCACTCTCGGTGAATTCCATGGTCACTGTGACCTCCCTCCATCAAATACCCACCCTCTTCCCCAACCACATCAATTCAATCGAACAAGTAGGTTCCACAGTAGAGAGGAAGGAAACTAAGATTCATTGAGCTCCTCTGAGGCACCAGGCAGTGTGTCAAAACGCAGAATACAGACAGACAAGCTCCCTTGCGCACGCAGAGCTCACCTGTAGCCTAGGGGCCAAGCTGATGCTACAGCACCTACCTAATGCCCAGACCTACTAAGGCAGGGAAGGCATATCCCAAAAGTACAGGGTAAGAGCTACAGAGGCCCTTAAAGGGCCTGAGATCCAGAGCCCAGCCAGTAGGAGATTCTCCCACTGAAGGTGACTGAGAAATGGTTACCTTTCCTTGTGGAAAGAATTGCAGCCCCAAGTTCAAGTTCAAGCTCTGCCTTTAACTGACCTTGTTAAGCTGTAACCTCTTCTGCCCCTCAGTTTCCACATTTATAAACTAGGACAATTGAACCAAATAAACTGTTATATCTCCAGTACTGAAATGCTTTGAATCTGTGAATCCTTTCCTGATCTTTGCTTTGTGACCCAAAAAACTGTGTTAAACTGATAAAACTGTATTAAAATGGACTGTGAGAACAGGTAGATGTCAGCTGTATTTTTGTCCATAGACCAGATCTCTGAATTCTTGTCATGATGGCGTGTTTGAGGCTATAATGGTTTGTAATCATTCTGGGTATATAGCATGTGTCTGACTACTAAAATCAGTGCTTCTCTCAGTATTAGCATCCACGTTAATTGGAAAAACAGACTGTTATTCATTGGGTAGACATCCTTACTGGAATCCTTTTCAGACAGAGCTTGAGCTGCTTGAACTAATGAGAGAGACCTTTTTTCAAAACCTGGAGGTCAGCAGATGTGGGCTTTATGGGAAAAGTGAAAGAATGGGGGAAATTCCATCACGGTCATGAACAGGCACTTCCAGTAAATTCTTATCCATCAAGGGAGAGTAACAGGTTGTTCTGGTCGTGGCAAATAGAGAATCTTTATAGATGCTGCATGGATTATCAATTTTCAAAGGTTGAAAGAAACATGGAAATATACCAAAAAGTTGCTATGAGTAAGTTAATCCTCTCTGAGGATTCCAAAACCCTTTGTATGGGCATCACATAGCAAATGAGAAGTATCAGATTTAGAATATAATTGTTGCTATTCGTCACAAAAAACGGTGGGGCTCCTGTTTATCAATCCTGTTACTTTTGGGGACAAAATAATATTACCAAACAAGATTTGGGTTTCCTCTCAATCCTCCTTTCCAACGACTGCCCTGTTCTGCTCCATGCTCTAGCCACAGTTGGCCATGACCATTTCTAGAAAGAGACGGAGTTTCCCACTCACACACCTGTGCTCCTGTACATCTTCTCTCCTAGCCCTCACTGCCCTACTTCCCCACCTGCCATCTCAGCTGTGGTCTCCTTCATAAACCATCCATAACATCCCCCCAAAATATGGGATTGTTCCCATTTCCCAACTCTCACAGCTCTTCGTTTTCAACTCTCTTAAGGTATTTATCAATGCTGTGCTCTTTGGACCACATGAATCTATCTAGTTCTGGCACTGTCCTTTAGAGGAAGTTTGACACATACTTTGCCTGAGGGCATAAATATTCTCATCTGGCTTACACCTCTTGATAGGAATAGACACATGGTACTATTCATCAGGATTGAAAATTGTGAAAGCATAGATGATGCTCTGTATTCCTTATCCTTATATGGCTGTGAGCATCTTGCGGGCAGCATCATGTACAAGCAAACTGCATTTCTGTCTCCAGCACAGAGCCTGGCATGTGGGCAGGAGCCATAAATGTTTGCTGAATTAAACTGAACATAATAAAAGGACACCTTGGTGCATTCACACATGAGTGGAATGCTAGAGAGGCAAATGTTCACCAAACTTACATCTCTGATTTTCAACTGAAAACTAAAAACACATTTTACATTAGAAAGAGAAGCAATGGCATATGCAATCTCATTTGGAAGTTCAGATGATTTACTTTGATAAAGAACCATCACGGGGCTTCCCTGGTGGCGCAGTGGTTGAGAGTCTGCCTGCTAATGCAGGGGACACGGGTTCGGGCCCTGGTCTGGGAGGATCCCACGTGCCGCGGAGCAACTAGGTCTGTGAGCCACAACTACTGAGCCTGTGCTCTGCAACAAGAGAGGCCGCGATAGTGAGAGGCCCGTGCACCACGATGAAGAGTGGCCCCTGCTTGCCACAACTAGAGAAAGCCCTCGCACAGAAACGAAGACCCAACACAGCAAAAATAAATAAATAAAATTAATAAACTCCTACCCCCAACACCTTCTAAAAAAAATAAATTAAAAAAAATTAAAAAAAAAAAAAAGGAACCATCACGAGCGATAATCTTTCAGGATATTGTTGACAAAGGCCACGCTGTCAGGTTGGCTCTTTACCGTCATAGGTATTGATTCATTCATCAAATATTACTGAGCATAACTATGAGCTAGAAGTTGTTAAAGTTTTAGGTTTGCAGCAGAGGAAAAAGGCAAGATTCTTAAACTCATGAGGTTATATTCTAGAAGAGGAAATAGGATAAGAAAGTAAACAGATAAGAAATACGGTTGAGTGATACAAAGAAAATACATCAGGGTGGTGATAACAAAAGTGATGGGGAGATTAGTATTCTAGGAAAGACGGATGGTCAGGGAAGGTTGTTTGGAGATGACTGTTTGACTTGGGAGATAATCAAGTGATCCATGCAAGTATGTGAGGGGAAAGTATTCCGGGTAAAAGGAACAGCACGGGCAGAGGCTCTGAGGCAGGAGAATACTTGGTTGCTTGAGGAAGAGAATAACAAGGAAGACAGGGTAGCAGAGAAGACTGAACAGGGATGAGGTTGGGACGAATGGCGAGAGATGAGCTCAGAGAAAGAGCAGTGTACCAGATGTAGGAAGTTAGGATACAGTAAGATTTGGATTTTACCCTACGATGGATGCTTTTGGAGGAGGTGGAACTGAAGTGTGACATGATCTCACCTACATTTTAAAAGCATCACTCTAGCTTCTATGTGGAAACAGACTGTGAGATGGCAGGAGCATTAAGCAAGTTTGGAGACATTGGAGCCAGTTAGAAGGCTACTGCAATAATCCAGGATGCTGGTGGCTTGGACTAGTTTGTGAAGGGTGAGGATGGTAAGAAGCGATTGGGTCTTGGATATATATTTGAAGGTAAAGCTACAGGCTTTGCTGAAGGACTGGATATGAAGTCTGAGAGAAAAACTCCAAGGATCTTAGCCTCATCAATTGGAAGAAGAGAGTTGCCATTTACTGAGATGGAGTAGATTGTGAGAGTAGGCTTTGGGGTGAGGGAGTTCAGTTTGGTATATGTTAATTTGGGGATACCTATTAGTCATCCAAGAGAGATGTTGAATAGGCAATTAGATACATAGATTGGGGTTCAGGAAAGATGTTCAAGCTGGATATATAAATATACAAGTTGCCAGCAAATAGTATTTGTATTAGTTTCTTGGGCTTCTATAATGAAATGCCACAAACTGGGTGGCTTAAACAACAGAAATTTCTCTCTCTCAGTTCTGGAGGCTGGGAAGTCCAAGATCAAGGTGCCAGGCAATTCAGTTCCCTGGTTAGGGCTGTCTCCATGGCTTGTAGACATCACCTTATCTCTGTGTCCTCAATGGGCAAGGGAGAGAGAAGAAACAAGTTCTCTGGTGTCTGTTCTCTGGGCACTAATTCCATCACTGAGAGTCCCACCCTCATGACCTCTTCTAAACTTAATCACCTTCCAAAAGCCCCATCTCCAAAGACCATCACATTAAAGGTTAGGCATTCAATATATAAATCTGAGGGGGACACAGCTCAGTCCACAGCAGTATTTAAAGCCATGTGCAGAGAAGTACATAAAAGAGAAAAGAGGGGAGGGGAAGGAAAGGAAGGGAAAGAGGGAAAGGGAAGGGAGAGGAGGAGGGAGAGGATGAGAGGTTTAGAGAATGGAGCCCAGGTGTGGTAGGAGAAGATGAGGCAGGGCCAGCCATGATCATAGAGAAGGTATGGCCTTGGGAGGGAGGAGGGAACCAAGAGAGCGTGGTGTCCTGAGAGCCAAGTGAAGAAAGAATTTCAAAGAAGATGGATGATCACCTGGGTTATGTGGGATAGATCAAGTGGGATGGGGATGCAAATTGACTATGCATTTAGCAGCTGGTAGGTCACAGTGACTTTGGCAAGTGCAATTTTGTCAAGTGATGGGGATGAAATGATGACTACGGTACGTTCAAGAGGGAATGAGTCAGAGGGAATTGGAGCAACAAGTATTGATCAGTCTTTCAAGGCATTTCACTGTGAAAGGAGCAGAGAAAGATACGGTAGCTTGAAGAAAGCAAACACTTCTGCTTTAGCTGAAGAACCACCGGCAAAGAACTCACTGCCTTCTGAGGCCACGGCCTTTACTCACATGGTGGGGAGATGCTTGAAGGCTGGCTGAGCACACTCAGAGGATGTGCCTGTGGTTTAGAACCTCTAGGAACTGCGACTCCATCTGCTCACTAAAGTCACAGAAGGCACAGCCTCTCTGCAAAGCCCCAAATCAGCAGTGCCTTATTATCTGGAATGACTAAGCTCCACATATCCCCTTCCCTTCTCTTCCTGCCTGGGTCTGTGTGCATAGTTGGGTATGGCCACCAGCACAATGACAACTTCCTAAGGTCAAGAACCCAAAGCCAATTGGAAAATTGTGCTATGAGGAAATCTCTGGCAAGGAGGATGGAGAAAAGGAAGAAGGGGGACATGAAATGGACAAATAGGTGTAAACGCATCCCCAGCTCCCTGGATCCCATTGGACTTGGACACCTGGCAACCATCTTGGATAGTGTCAATCACCTCTTCTAAATCTGCATCAAGGGATGCCGTGAACTTACATTCTTTGCTGACAGGTGTTTCCCCGTTGAGCCTGGTGTACTTAACAGCTACAACATGCTTTGTCTGCTTTTCAATTTGGCCCCTTTAACAGAGACTTGAAAGTTGGTGAGAAGTGGCTTTTGTACCAAGGTGAAACTAGCTGTTGAGTTTAATTTCACCCAATTACTTTTTATTGAGCACCTGCTAGAGCTAGATACTATGCTGATTTGTGCAAGGATACAACTTAAGAAAAAGAATAGAATTTGCTTCCATGGAGCTCACAATCTAAGTCAGTGGTTCTCAACCTGGGGCCATTTTGCCCCCCAGGGGGCATTTGGTGGTGCCCGGAGACACTTTTGATTGTCACTACCAAGGGAGGGTGTTACTGGCATCTAATATGTAGAGGCCAGAAATGCTGCTAAATGTCCTACAGCACACAGGACAGCTTCTAAGCTCAAGAATTATCTAATCTAAAATGTTAATAGTGTCAAGACTGAGAAACTCTGATCTAAGGGATACGACAGCACACATATGAATAACTCTGGTACAAGAGAGACTGTGATAAGCAATAGTTGATGTTTCCAGAGATCCTCAAGCTTTGGAGAGAGACAGCATCTTAGATTCAGTAGCAAGATGCCTCTTGTGATCCTGGGAATTCCATCTAGGGAACACAAAACTCCAGCAAGTTCCTGCACGGATATACGTATGTATCCATATGGCCTCTTACAGGTAACAAGGCTCTTTTGTATACACGATCATATTCCATCCTCACGACAGTCCTATTTAGGGGTCCTCCATCTATTAGAATAGTTGTAACTGAAGAATAGTCCTCCGCTATTTGGAAAGGCCATTCTCTCCAACTGAGAGGGAGACAGGGACCTCAGCCCAGCCAAACAGCCAAATTGACCCTGGCAGTCACGGATGTCAGATGCCCCAGACAGATGTCCATCGTTCCTCAACAACTGTCTTAAGCAAACCGAGTCGGTATACACACCTCCAGTTCAGATTTGGAAACTGAAGTTTAGTGACATGACTAAGATCTCACTGTTCCTAACTTGCAGTGATTTGGCTCAAACCTTGCCCTTCTGAGGCCAGATGCAGAAATCCTTCTACCACGAGAAGCTGCCTCTTTCCAAAACAACGATAGGCATCAACACCATTATGGAGCTTAACAATTCACACAGTGATTTCCACGTCCGTCCTTTTTCTCCCCAGGTATTTCTGTGGGCAAACGCATGGGAAGGAGCGGAAAATACATTTTGCGTTTAGGCTGAAGGAGAGAAAGAGTCCTCACCTGTATTTTTATCAGCCACATCACATCTCTTTATCTTCATACATAAATCATGGAGGACGTGCAGCTATAGAGCCACCTGGCATCAAAATGGAATCAGACTAAAGGGTTTCTCCAGTAGCATGGAGAACCATGCTACCGCATTTATGTACCCTTAAAAAGAACCAAAACACTCAGGGGAACTCAAGTATGCTAATGGCTCAAAATGACCAAGTTAAAACTGAGCCGCATGATTTTATTTAAATACAGATGGTCAGGTTTTGTTTACATCTACAGAGCAAACAGCTGATACAAAGTGGTGCCCTGTACATATAAACCAGCAAAGCCATTTTAGAACCCAGAGTTTGAAAGAGTCTATATAAATGTAAATTACCAACCAAAGGGAGCATAAAATCTATGGATGTGAAAATGAGACTACTATCTTCCCTCATCCAGCTCAGATTGGCCCATGTGGGTTCACATGGCTTTCTCTCATTTGAGGAGTCTCTGGAGCCTGGATTTAGCTGAGCTTCTGTGTACCACCATTTCGGCTGGCCACGATCCAGTGACCTGTGTTTCCTCTGCGGTAGTTTGTCAATGCCAAGGGGGGTTTCCAGATCTTGCGGAGACACTGAGGCTTCATGCATCTGCTTTGTCGTCCCAGCATTACTTTGATCCCTTGGATTCTCCAACAGGAGTCTTCCAGGCAAATTCAGGGAGTGGGTTGACCCATTAATTCAGCCTAATAGCTAGTAAGCCAGCTTTGTCCAGGACCAAAACTGAGCTCTCGTTGGAAATGAACTGCTTCTGAAAGCTGACTTAACTCTTTTCCACCACTAACATTGTGTTTCCTTAGGGACCCTGCAGTAGCCATTCCCTAAATGGGACTCTGGGGCATGCAAGAAGTTACAGTTGAGCTTCTCCGAGCCTGTCCTTCCCAATAAGGGAGGATGGAGCCCACAAGGGGTAGAGGATTGATGGAATAAAAGACAATGGCCACAAACTGCTCAGAGTTCCATGCAGGAAGAACCCAGAGAAAAACAATCTAGCTAAATGAAATTGTTTTCTTCCTTTCCAACCACAGTATATTAATTGGGTACAAATCGGTCCACTTAATGCCAATTGACATTAAGCAATTTACCATTTGATGGCAACTGAAAACCCATGCTTAGTGCTCCAAACTCCCTTGATTGTTCCGAACAGATTTCCCATCCTAAAGTGGAAATGGATTTAATTTGATCTCTTCAGTCTGTTCATCATTATGTGTAAAACAGTGATACTGGTACCAGGAAACCAGCAGCTACCTGGGCAGTGGACTGTACAAAACAGAGGCATTCAGTCATTGGAGAAAATTCCAAAGAAAGAGTCACTATATAGTTGTAATGATGGCTACCGACCTGGGGCAGCATGGTTGTTCTTTGCTGTTGTTGATGTCTCATTGTTTTGATTTCTTCTTCTTTTTCTTTTCTGTTTCCTTAACTCCAGAGGGGTTTAAAGTTGAGAAAAGTCCTAGAAAGCAATCTAATTCAGTTCTGTCGCTTCTCCAATGAGAAAACTGAGACCTAAGGAAGTTACATGACTTGCCCAGATACTTAAAAACAATAATCTGTTCTCCCTTCTTCATCCCTATGTCTTCTTTACTCTCTTACATGCCCACTCCTACCCTACCTCAGAGCTCTATGGGCAGAGAAATAATGGAAAGAACATGTAACCTGGTAACAAAGGACTTGAGTTCAACTGATGTACCTCTGTCACTCAACTTCTCAGGACCTCAGGGTGTCAATGAAAGAGGAATAAAGGTCCACATCTCCCAGTATTTTTGAAGGGAAATAACTTATGCAAAAGCACTTTAAAATCTGCAGAGGAACGTGACATGTAAGACGTTGCCTGACCAAAACCCACCATGGAATGGAGATCAGCCAAATGGGTCAAAGGTTGAAAGTCAGGCAAGGAACAAATTGTGAGCCGTTGGCAATAAGAGCCACAGCACCCCAGTGCTCTCCACTCATACCTGAAACTAAAGAAAGATCAGGGATTAGAAGCCTGAAAATATTTGCAGATGTTTGGCATGGCTGTGGTTAGCCTTTTGACTTTTGGAACAAGTAACATCTAGTGATATTTGTTCCACTTGTTTTTCTTTTAACTAAGTTGTCAGCGTATTGTTTGCAAACTTTTTAAATTCTAAAGATTTTGCAGAACGCTATCTAATCACTTATCTGAAAAAAGGCAAACATGGCCTTATGGACTTGCCCTGTAATTATACTTTAAAGTGAAATACACAGAGCCTTAACCTATATTCTGTTGGCGAGGTATCCACATCCTTTATTAAACTGTTTATAGAAATATGTGCCATTGGCACTTTCACAAGTAGAGGCATAAATGGAATAACATACAAGCAGATCACACTAGAAGCAGCCCTGGGCTAGGAGACACAATTATTGCTTCTTACAGCTATGTGACTTGGAGCAAGTTACTTTACCTCTCTGAGTTTCCAAGAGGTAAATGGGGATGCAAAGTGGGGATAATGACCCCAGCAGTAAACGCGATCATATCGTCCAGGTCTCAGCTCAAAGGTTCCCTGATCAGAGGAGCAATAGTGGATGCTCAGATAACCCCCCTCTTTCAGGACTGATGCATCATCCCCCTATCTGCTGAGAGAGTTGGCCACTGACCACTCACAGCGGGGCCCCTTCATAGATAAACCTCAGCAGTCCACCTCATCCAAGATCTCACTCTCCCCCATCCAAGGCAGCCCATCCCAATAAGATGGTCTTATCCCATCCCATCCCATTAGCCCATGGCCAATAAGAAGGTCTCAAGTCCATCCGTCCCCCAACTCAGAATACCCTGCAGGGCTATCCCAGTTCCAAAGTGTCCTGTGGCTTTGGAGGTTGAGGCTTTGCTGTGACTACACAACAGCCCAACTTTTTTCTCTTCCCAATCCTGCTTCCTATACTCCCCCATGGATGTTGATCCCAAAAGAGCTCCACAGTAAACTCTCTGTATGCTCATCACCACCTGAGTTGTCTTCCCAAAAAACCTGACCTGCAACACGGGCCCTTCCTGGCCACATCTCCTCTGGTCACTCTCTATCTCATTGCTCTTGTCACTATCTGAAAAAATACCATTTATTTATTTGCATGTTGATTGTCTGCCTCCCCACTGCTACAATATATGTTCCATGAGGGCAGGACCTCTTTGTGTGTCTTGCCCACTATTCTATCCCTAGGGCCTAGCACATAGGAGGCACTCACTAAATACTTGTTGAATAAAAGAATATCAGATATTAAGAGCTTCCAGTATGGTAAATACAATGAGCTGTACAAATGTTAGTTTATATATTTTTAAGAACTCAGTTTGTGCTTCAGAAAGGATAAATTAAAGATAGTTGATAAATATGCTGTAGGACTCACCCAGTGAATCACTTATCAACAAATTAATGGATCTTGCCCCAGTTGACATGTCTGTTTGCAAACTAATGGCATACTTATTCAACTGTCTCCATTATGCGCCCTCAATATATCCAAACAGTATGTTTAAACATGAAAAGAAGCAACTTAAAAAAAAACTGGACACAATCACAGTGCATTTGTAGGCACCAGCAAATATCATTTGTATAAACTAACAGCTCATAACTAAGGAAACAGCCATCAATAAAATGAACAGATTACTAGTTCAAAAACAAAAAGTTTTGTTATAGGCAAGAGCGATTCATGTGTTGATACTTGTAAGGCTCTGGATCATAAAGGCTTCAAGTCAGGAGATCTGGGCTCTTGCCTAAGCTCCGCCTCTAACTAATCAAGTGACCTGGGTCAAGTCACTGCATCTTACTTACTGGTCCTGAGTGTTCTTGTGGAATGAGAAAGATGCTTTTCTCATCCCTCTAACTTTGAAATTCTACGTGATGTATATCAATGTATATCAATGATACACTGATGTCAAAGAAGACAACATAGACTATACTATCAACTATATTTAGGATAAAACTAGGAAGTCTCATAACCTATAGGATATTTGTGGTAAAAAGTAGATAACCTATGTTTGGCTGTCTGAGTTCAAGGTCATACTTAAACTGACTTTCCATGAGACTGGGTTAATAATTTCATGAGACTTAAAGGCAATAAGCTGGAGGCCACTGGAGGATAGAATGTGTGTGACCACCTTTGATTTAGAGCATGAGATCTACTTTTCTGGGCTTAGGGAAGCAGTGTTTTTAACAATATTTCCTCCAAAAATCTTTTGAGAAAGGCAATGGTCCCCTTGTCTCAAGTGTGTGAACTAAGTGAGGAGGTATAAGACTCCACCTGCTATTGCTTTTTATTTTGAGCCCTGGCTCAGAAAACTGCAACTTCACAGCTCCTCTCTCCCTTCCTACCCCATCCTCTCACTGTGGTACCCTTCAAGGTGCCATCCTCTACCCTCTCCCCTGCATAATCATCTCAGATGATGATATCATCCACTTACCTAGTTTATGTGCAAATGGCTCCCATGACAGTATCTCTAGTCACAACATCTCAATTTATAAAACTCCTAATTGCCTGCTGGATAGTGTCACTAGCTACCTCAATATCCCAAACTCATATCTAAATAGAACTTAACTTTTTCTTTTTCATCGTGTTTACCTTACACAGTTCTTGTTTCTCACTTTCATCCTTGAGCTTGTGGTAGCACTCATTCAAGTTCTTGCTTCCTGAATCTAAATATTCACTAAATCCTCCCCTTTTTCCTTCTCACTAACTTCTGCATGACTCATTTCCACTGCTTCAACACTAATAGAGGTCTTGAAGAGGACTAATAGTCAGTAGCACTTATGTTACTATTCTAAAAGTTGAAATAGGCAGTCACATGAAAAGAAGTATAGACCTAACTCACTTATAAACATAGATAAGGCATTATTAAACTATTAGCAAAGAAAATCGAGCAATGAATCAAAAGGACTTTGTGACAAACTGGGTTTATGCCAGGAATTCATATACAGCTTAACATTAGAAATTTGATTAATATAAATTTTACACTAACAGACTAAAAGAGAAAAATAATATGCTAATACCCATAGATCCACAGGAAAAATATTAAAACTTGATAAAATTCAACACTCATTTGTAATTTAAAGAGGAAAATCTTAGCAAACTAAGAAGAGAACTTTTTACATCTACCAAAAACTTCCCTCAAACATCATTTTTAACAATCAAATGTTAAAAGTTTCATAGGAAGTATGCTGAAATTCCCACTATTGACACTTATAAATTTATAATAGAGGTTCTAAGAAGGACAGTAAGAAAAGCCAAAGAAATAGCAGGTATAAGAATTGAAAAGGAAAACAAAACTGCTCATACTTAGAGTTGATGATTTCCTACATGGAAGAATAAAACAAATGAATCTACAGAAAAAAACAGTAGATTTAATAAAAGCATTCAATAAGATTGTTGGATATAGTATAAATATACAAAAATTAATTGCATTCCCTTATAAATTAAACAAAAATAATAATAAATGTAATTTTGCAAGACCCAATATAAAGTACCAAATAATCTCACAGAACATGTACAAAATCTTTAAGGATAAAATGATAAAATATTATGGAAAAAATATTTAGAAGAGCTAAACAAATAGAAAGATGTACCAAGTTCATGGATAAGACTACTCAATAACTTAAACATGTCTATTATTCCCAAATTAATCTATACATTCAAAAAATTCTAATCAAAGTCCTGACAGAATGTCCATGGAACTTGAGAAGCCAGATTCTACAACTGTATGAAAGAGCAAAGGGCCAAGAAAAGCCTAAGACACTTTTGAAAAAGATTTGCCCAGATTTCAAGACTAGCATTGTGGGATTGGAAAAGAGATGGACAAATTGAAAAAAATAAAATAAAAACAGGTTTTAGTGTTCAAAAACAGATTTGTGTATATGAAGAAACTTCATGTATAATAGAGAAAACAATGCCAATCAGCGGGGAGAGAATAGGCTATTCAATAAATGGTGCTAGAATAACTATGATCTGTATGAAAAAAAAAAGAATTTCTACCCTGTTCCACACCCATTAAAAGTCATTTAAAATGAAAACAAAAATATAAACTAATTAACCATTTTGGAAGAGTTGTAGAATATATTCATGACTTTGTGATGGGGAAGAATTCCTTAAATACTCGAAGTATAAAATCCATGAAAGAAAAGATTGATTAATCTGATTATATTACAATTAAAGTATTCTGTGCTTCGAAAGACATAATTGGAGGGATTTGGGGTTACGGCAGGATGAAGAAGTAGTTCTTCAAAAATAAGTATAACACTGGACAAAATTCTCAAAATCAATCACTTCAAGGCAGATAATGGATTGGAAAGCATTTATTCTTGAAATCTGCCAGATCTTTGGGTGTGAACAGCAGGGATGTGTGGTCTTCTCACTTGGAGCTGCTCCTATTTCTTACCAACCCAGCTTAGTTGGTAAGAATTTTAGTTTTTCCTGGGCTGGGCTAGCTGCAAAACCAGCAGCTTTGCTGCTAGAGGGAGGCAGCTGAATTCTGAGGGAAAAAATGGGGAAAACCCACAGCAGCTTGCTTGTCCAAGATTGCAACCTTAGTTGTGGTGAGGGATAGACCAGTCACAAACTTAATGGAGAGATCTGGAAATCAGAAAGCCATGGAAGAGCTGAAATGAACTTCCCACACATACCTGAGTGACTGCAAAACTATGACATGTTAGCAAGGGAGGCCCAAGAAAGTCTGGAGATAAATGCCAAGGGAAACCTGAGAACTGGTCACAAGTGTAAGTGATTTCTCAATTCACACACGTATCAAACAGCACAGGGTAAAAGCCTTTCCCAATCAAGCATAATCCCTGGCCACCTATGGGCTGGCCAATAAGCTATGCAGACATAGGGGGGACCTCTAGAAGTCCGAATAAAATTAAGAATAAAAAATTTTAGCAGATACCTTAATGACTATACATCTTAGGGGAAACAGTTTCTCCACATCCCCACCAACACTTGGCATTGTTAATCTTCTTGATTATAGCCATTCTAGTGGGTATTAGTGTGATGTCATTGTGCTTTTAATTTACATTTCCTTATTGACTAATGATGCTGGGCATCCTTTCTGTTTTTATTAGTCATTTACATGTCTTCCTTAGTGTGGTGTCTATTCAACTCATTTGCCCGTTTAAAAAATACATACACTGCTGGCGAGGATGAAAAACAGTCTGAACATTTTGTAAAATAGTTTGTCAGTTTCTTAAAAAGTTAAACATAGAATTAACATACAAGCCTGCAATTCCACTCTGAATATCTACCCAAAAGACATCAAAATATATATTGACCCAAAAATGTGTACACAGATTTTCATAACATTATTCATAATGAAAGCTGGGAACAATACAAATGATGGGTGGATAAACAAAATGTGGTATATCCATAAAATGGAATATTATCCAGCAATAAAAAAAAAACTACTGTTACATGCAACATCATGGGTGAACTTCTAAAACAGTATACTAGATGAAAAAAGCCAGACAAAAAAAACATATATCATATACTTCCATTTATATGACATCTTTAGAAAAAGCTAAACTAGTGACTCAATTCAAATCAGTGGTTGCCTGGAGCTGGGACTGGGAGGCAACACTGACTGAAAATGGGCAAAAGGTAACTCTTGGGGGTGATGAAAATGCCTTAAAATTGGATTGTAGCAATAGTTGTCTAATCGTAAATTTACTAAAACACATCAATCTGTACATTTATGATGAGCAAATTTTGTGGTATACAAATTATACTTCAATAGAGCTTGGGATTTTTTTAGGCCATCATTGAAAAAGTAAGAAGTCCAGTTACAGATTGGGAGAAGATATTTGAAATTTATATAATCCTGGAAGGATTAGAATTAAGAATATATGTGTTTGTGAGTAAGTATATATGTGAGTATATATAGACCCACAGACATAGAAAACAAACTTATGGTTACCAAAGGGGAAAGGGAAGGCAAGAGTGATAAATTAAGAGTTTGGGATTAACATATACACACTACTATATATAAAATAGATAAACAACAAGGACCTACTGTATAGTATAGGGAACTCTACTCAATATTCTGTAATGACCCATAAAGGAAAAGAATCTGAAAAACAATACATATATAATAGAGAGAGATATATAGATAAATAGATATAGATATATGACTGAATCACTGTGCCTTACACCTGAAACTAATACAACATTGTAAATCAACTACACTTCAATAAAAAAAATTCAAATTAAGAAAGTTGAAGACTAAGAAAAGAACATGTATGTTTGTGAGTGAGTATATATGTGTGGGTATATATGTGTGGTATATGTATGCATATTTCATGATATATGTACATATATATGAATTCTTACAAATCAACTAGAAAACACAATTTTGAAACAGAGGACGTGGAAAAATTATCAACAGGTAGTCCACAAAGAAAACCTGAATAAGCAATAATAAACATCTAAAAGACAATCAGTGTCATTGTAATCAAGAAAACATAAACTTAAAACTGCAATGAAGTACCAAACGGTGCCAGAAGAAGAATTTTTAATTTTGATCACTGCAAATGTTGGCAAGAATATGGAGTAACAAGAATTCTTAAACACTGCCGGAGAGACTATAAATAAGTCGTCACTATGCAGAGCAATTTGGAATGTCTCATGATGTTGAAGATGTACACTCTTCATGACCCAGCTGCTCCATTTCTACACACACACACACACCGTGAAATTTTCACACATATTCCATAAGAAACCATAAATAAGAACACTCATAATAATAGCTGTTTTTGGTGTCAGAGACCTGGATTAAATCTTACCTAAACCATTCATTCTCTGAGTAGCCTCAGGCAAAAGGTCTTTAAATCTCTCTTAGCTTTAATTTTTCCATTATTAAAATGCAGGCAACCATAACTGCCCACCAGAAATATTGTGCAGATTAAAAAGAAAAAAAAAGGTTTATGAAGAATGTAGCACATTTGACACTTACTAAAACTTGAAGAACATTAGTTCCCATTTCTCCGTGTACTAAATGGATGTTTATATCCTAAATTGACTGGAGGGAATTCCTTGATTTTAGGAGAGGCAGGATCCTACAGTGAAGGCAAGTGTGCTGTTTCGAAATGTTTAAACTCCATTTCCTCTCTTTAGTGCCTTCCGAAAAGTACACCATGCCACACGTCCCAAAGGAAAAGAGTGTCATGGAAAGAGGGAGGCAGGGACACCGAAACAGTTACAAGCTTAGGAAACCATTGATTACAGCCTTTCCACCACCTGGATCTCAGTATGAGTTAAATATAATTATGCTTGGCTTAAAGTAGTGTTTGTGTCATATTCAAACGGGTCCACGTAGCTTCAAAGGGTAAATGTGCTTACGTATGTTCAGTGGGATACACTGATGCCTGGTCCTTAAAAACTTGTTATGTTGCTGGAAAAGACCACTTGTTATGAGGGTCAGAGTAAATATCTTGGCCCTTTTTTAATTTTACAAGGAAGCTCATGGCAAAAGAGGTTAAAATGTGGTTAATTTATGAGTATGATGGAACATCCCCCTATTACAATGGATGTCCGCCTGGAAATCTGGTTGGTCTGGGTAAGCCCTAATTAAAAAAGAATTGTCTAAATGGACTTTCTAGACTCACGTCAGAACTGGGATCTACACAGAGCCAGCAGGAACTCTGAGTGGAGTAGAAAGCCTGGATGGGAAGGGGAGAATCTCAGCTCTAATCCTGGCTTGGTTGCTAGCTTGCCGTGCTACCTGTGAAGCTGCCCCTTCACAGCTTTAGAGGTCTACACAGACTCAATGATCTGCCTGCTCAAGATCTAGGATTCTGAGGCTCATCACTTCTTTCTCAAACCCTGGTTATAGAATTGATCTTCTTCTAGGTCTATTAACACACCTTGAGAACAGAGAGACCTATACTGGACATAGAAGAAAGGACTGGGCAAAAATGAAGTATGGGAGACAGAGAATGAAAAGAGGAATTAGAAGGTGCACACAAATTAGAAATGCATAAAAATAGAAATGCATTTTAAAATGACACTGAATTGGAGTAGATACATTAAATCAAAATAATGCTTTCACACGGTCATGGAGACATGAATGGACCTAGAGATTGTCATACTGAGTGAAGGAAGTCAGACGGAGAAAGACAAATATCATATGATATCGCTTATATGTGAAATCGAAAAAAATGGTGCAAATGAACCTATTTACAAAACAGAAATAGAGTCAGATGTATTAAACAAACTTACGGTTACCAAGGGGGAAAGGGTGGGGGGAGGGATAAATTGGGAGAGTGGGATTGACATATACACACTACTATATATAAAACAGAAAACTAATAAGAACCTGCTGTATAGCACAGGGAACTCTACTCAATACACTTTAATGAACTTTATGGGAATAGAATCTAAAAAAGAGTGGATATATGTATAACTGATTCACTTTGTTATACAGCAGAAACTAACACAACATTGTAAATCAACAATACTCCAATAAAAATTAATTAAAAAATATTCATGGAGTTATAAGGTTCGATACCTACTCTATAGTCAACTCTTGGACTAAGTAGCTGTGTGACTTTGAATCAGTCAGTTCCCTTCTTAGTCTCCATTTTCCCTCCTATAAACCAAGGTGTTTGGGCCAGATGGTTTCCGAGCAAAATAATTTGATGAATTAAAGTAAGGGTGAATAGTACGTAACGTATGTATAAACCTTGATGGATCTGAGAGGAAGAAAGCCATGGTTACAAGTGGGCAGGGGGTCCATCCTACAGCCTCCCTGTTCTCCAGAAACCATGCCCTCCCTATCAGACTTCCCAGACTGTGCTGGCATCGCCAAAAGGCTGCTGGGAATTCCTCTGCAGAGCCCTGTTCCTAAATGAACTCCCAGGAGATTGGGGGATGGAGGAGGGTGCCAGTTTAAAACAGGTCTGATATGATCCAGGACCTGATAGGGTTTCAGCTGCCTGCTTCTCTGGCAATTTGCAGAGAAATTAAAGAGATTCTTGTGGAGGTTAAATGGCTCAAGTCCTAGGGAGGGGACGCTGTTGCTCAGAAAGAAACACAAAGACGAGATTCATCTTGCTCAAGAATTATAAATAGAACAGTCAGATTAGATTCAGCAGAGGAATGGGGGCACCAAGAAGGAGCCAAGTTCTCTCCAAATAAAGAGGCAAGGCTCCAAAGACTCGCAAAGCAGGCTTTCAAAAGGGAAAAAAAGAAAAGATGGGAAGGAAGAAAACTTCAAAAAAAAAAAAAAATGGGCCTTTTCTTTTAACCCGCAACTTCTTTCAGGCAAGAAGACAAAATCATCAGTTCCTGAAAGAGAGATTGAAAGTCAATTATCACCCCATAAGGAGTCGTTCACTGTAAAAGGAATGAAAATAGTTTACTGCTCTATGGAAAATGCAAGCTGCTTCCAAACTTTAGGTTAAAAACTTGGCAAAGGGTGCTTGGCCTCCCTGTATATCTGTCTTGGAGATGTTTATCCAGCGGATGGAGATACTGAGATGGGTCTGGTCTTCAGGTTGGTTTTTTGTTCTGCGTAAGGTTTCCATCAGATACAGTCTGCAAACTGGTGCAAGCCAGGAGGCTGCTGGAGGGAGGCCCTGATTTAACTGCAGCAGGCCCTGCCTACACCAGGACTCTGCTTTGTAAGAATAGAGCAGTAGTGCAGAGACCAAGCAGGAAGCAGCGCAGGGAGCTGGTGGAGCGCATACTTGCTCCCAACTCAAAAGACCTTCTTTCCAGGTCTGCTTCTAGCGTTCAATGCCATATGGTCTTAGACAAGTCACCCGACCTCTTGGAGCTACAGATTCCCCATCTGTTCATCAGTGAGGCTGGCTTCCACCTACATCTCGAAGTTGTTTGAAGGAAGTAATGTAAAATACAAGTTCTATAGAAATGCCATCAGTAGTCTACATGAAAACAGATCCCTTCAAGGGGACCCTAAGTGCTTCCTACAAAACCACAGGTAATATGGGCTGCTCAATCACGTTATAAATTTCCTGTTCTCCACCGGATGTAACCTAAATACTTCCAGTCTCTCCTCTTCTAAAAGGAAGTATATAGAGGCAATGAAACACAGAGATTAAGAGCATGGGTTTTGCATTAAGACAAACTAGAGTTCGAATCCCTCTTGTCTCACTCATTAGGTACATAACATTGGAAAATTTTTCTTAAACTATCTGTATCTCAGTTTACTTCACTGGAAAATGGGAATAATGCTGGTCTCCCAGGTTTGCTGTGAGGATTCATAAAAAGCAAGAATGTGTGCAAACCACATAGCCTGTGCTCAAGAAAGTATGGTATGGTTTTTGATCATCGCCCAATATCATAGTCACCAATTTTACTGTCTTTGGATTAAATCAGGCAAGTACTCCTTGATTTACTCATATACCTCCAACTGCAATTTAAGTCTTATTTTGTTAAAAATATGTGTTTTATTCTTATTATAAAAATAATACATGAATATACTTCCATTTCCAGGAGGATGGAATAGGCATACATTTCCCTATTCCTCCACTAAGTACAACTGAAAAGTGTGGGATATTATATATAAAACAAAGGTATAGACTCTGAAAGGTGGAGAGAAGATGGAAGAGTGTCCAGTGACCTCAGGACCTAAAAAACAATGCAGCGCTGAGTTCCTAAGTTTTCTTTTTGCTTCATATACCCCAGACTTGGAGCTGAAGAAGCCAGAGACTCAGAAATGGCAACAGGCACATTTTTTACTACCTGATACCTTCACTAGTGAATTCTACCAACCATTTAAAGAACACCAATCCTTCTCAAGCTTTTCCAAAAACTTGAAAAGGAGGGAACATTTCCTAACCCATTCTATGAGGGCAATGTTAGCATTGCCCTGATAACAGAGCCAGACGAAGACACTACAAAATTATAAACTAATATCCCTTTTGAACATTAATGCAAAATCCTCAACAAAATACTAGCAAACTGAATTCAGCAGCATACTAAAAGGATTATATACTATGGCCAAGTTGGATTTATTTCTGGAATACGAGGACAGTTCAACATACAAAAATCAATGTAAAGCACCACATTAATGGAGTGAAGGAAAAGAAATATGTGATCATCTCAATTGATGCAGAAAAAGCATCTGACAAAATTCAATACACTTTCACGATAAAAACACTCAACAATTAAGGAGTAGAAGGAAACTACCTCAACATACTAAAAGCTACATATGAAAAACCCACCATGAGTATCATACTCAATGATGAAAGACTGAAAGGTTTTCTTCTAAGATCAAGAATAAGACAAGAATGCCCACTTTACCACTTCTATTCAACATAGTACTGGAAGTTCCAGCCAGAGCAATTAGGCTAGAAAAAGAAATTAAAGACATCCAAATTGGAAAGAAAAAAAGTAAAGTTATCTCCATTCACAGATGTTATTTTATACATATAAAATCCTAAACATTCCACACCAAAATGAAACTGTTAGAATAAATTAATTCAGCAAAGTAGTAGGATACAAAATCAACATGCAAAAATCACTTGCATTTCTATACATGAACAATGAACAATCTGAAAAGGAAGTTAAGACAACAATTATATTTACTATAGCATCAAAAAGAATAAAATGTTTAGGAATTACCTAAGGATGTAAAAGACTTATACAATGAAAACTACAAAACATTGCCTAAAGAAATTAAAGAAGAGATAAATAAATGCAAAGATGTTCCATGTGCATGGGTTGGAAGACAATATTTTTAAGATGTGTCAATATTACCCAAAGCAGTCTACAAATTCAATGCAATCTCTCTCAAAATCCCAACAATGTTTTTTGCAGAAATACAAAAACCCATCCTAAAATTCACACGAAATCTTAAGGGACTCCAAATAGTCAACAACCTTGAAAAAGAACAACAAAGTTGGAAGACTCACATTTCCTGATTTCAAAACTTACTACATACAAATTTGACCACTTAGATGAAATGAATCAATTCGTTGAGAAACAGAGACAACCACGATTCATCTAATGTGAAAGAGATAATTTGAATATCCCTATAATATTAAGGAAGTTGAATTTATAACCAAGAACCCTCCCCCCAAATAAGTCTCTGGGCCCACATAGTTTCACTAAAGAATTCTACCAAACAGTTAAAGAAGAATTAACATCAATTCTACACAATCTCTTCCAGAAAATGTAAGAGGAGAGGACACTTCACAATCTATTCTGTGAAACTAATATTACCCTGATCCCAAACTCAGCCAAAGACAGTACAAAAAAGATATGAACACAAAAATTCTTAACAAAAAGTTATTAAATATAATTCAGAAATTACAAAAAGAATTAAACACCATGGCTAAATGGAATTTGTTCCAGATATGCAAGGCTGGTTCAATTTCCAAATTATCAATCCATGTTATTCATCATATTAATGGAGAAAAGCAGTAAAATCACATGATAATATCAATCAATGCATAAAAAGCATTTGATAAAAATTCAATATCCATTTATAATTTTTTTTAAACTCTCGGAAGAAAATAGGGTTAGGGGAACTTCAGAAACTTGATAAAGACCATCTACAACAAACCTATAACTAACGTTACATTTAATAGTGAAAGACAGTGCTTTTCTTCTAAGATCAGGAATAAAGTAAGGGTATCTACTCTCCAGTCTTAATCAATATAGTGCTGTAAGTTCTAAATAATACAATAGGCAAGAAAAGGAAATAAAAGACATACAATTGGAAAGGAAAAAGTAAAATTGTCCGTATTTGTAGGTAGCACGCTTGTCTGTATAGGAAATTTCAAGAGATCTACTGAAGGAACTCCTAGAATAAGTGAGTCCAGCAACATTGCAGAATACAAAATAAACATAAATTTACACACATATATAACATATATAAATTTATTTTTATATTTCTATACACTAGCAATGAACACTTGGGCACCAAAATTACAGTACCATTTCAATCACTCAGAAAAATTAAATACTTGTGTATAAATTTAACAAAACATGTTCAGAACTTGTATGCTAACAATGATGGAAGACATCAAATAAAATCTAAATAAATGAAGTAATATATTGTATTCATGGATTGGAGGACTTAACATAGTAAAAGATATCATTTCTTCCCAAATTTATACACAGGTTCAGTGCAGTTCCTATCAAAACTATAGAAAACTTTTTTTTATAGATATAGACAAGATTATTCTAAAATTTATGTGGAAAGGCAAACTAAAATAGGTAAAACTATTGTGAAAAATGGGACTGAAGTAAAAGAAACACAGTCTATCTGATTTCAGAACTTTCTATATAGCCACAGTAACCAAAACTGTGTGGTACTGGCAGAGGAATGGACACATAGATCAATGGAATAGACTTACACGAGCATGCCCAGCTGATTTTTGACAAAGGCGCAAAAGCAATTCAGTGGTGGAAAGACTGGCTTTTCAATAAACAGTGCTGAAACAATTAGACATCTATAGGCAAGAAAGAGAAGGAGAAGAAGGAGAGAAGAAGAGGAGGAGGAGGTAAAGAAGGAGAGCCTTGACCTAAGTCTCACTCCTTAAACAAAAATGAAGTCAAAATGGATCAAACATAAAAAACAAAACTATAATTTTTTTTAAAAATAGGAGAAAGTCTTTGGGACCCAGGGCTAGGAAAATAGATCCCAAACTTGACACCAAAAGCACAATCTGTGAAAGGCAAAATTGATAAATTCATAAATATTTACTGAAGCTTTATTAATAATAGTATAAAACTGGAAACAACCCAGATATCCTTCAACAGTAAATGGTTACACAACTTGTGGTACATCCATACTATGGAATACTACTCAACAATTTAAAAAAGAATGAATTACTGATACACACAAAAACATGAATCTCCAGAGCATTACCTATTGTAGGATTCTATGTATATAAATTCTGAATATGAGAAAATTACAGAAATGGAGAACAGATCAGTGGTTACCAGAGGTTAAGGAGGGGAGGATAGTGAGTATGGATATAAAAGGGCAGCATGAGAGATTCTTGGGGTGATGGAATCTTGGCTGTATCAACATTAGTATCCTGGCCATGATATTGCACTATAGCTTTGTGAGATGTTACCTTTGGGGGAAAATGGACCAAGGGTACATGGGATCACTCTGTATTATTTCTTGCAACTGCATGTGCATGTACAATTATCTCAAAATTAAAAGTTTGATTTTTTCAAAGTAATAGTAATTTTAGAAAATCTGGACTACACAGACACACACAGAAAAATAACAAAAATCGTGTATATCGTCCCCACTACGAGATAACCACTTTTTAATCCTTAAGCATATCTAACCAAAGTGTTAAAAATCTTTCTAAGCATGAATAATTTCAAAGAAAGGTAACTCTTATTCAGTGGAAGGATCCCATGCCCCACCTCCTCAGCATGAAAATTATTTTACTTCAGAAACTCCTTCTTCTCCTACAACAGCCTGTATTAGTCAGGGTCCTCCAGAGAAACAGAACTAGTAGGTAGATAGATACAGGTGACCCTTGAATAACACGGTTGCACAACCAAGGATACAGAGGGCCAGCTGCAAAGTTATAGGCAGATTTTCCGTGCCCCTAACCCCTACGTTGTTCAAGGGTCAACTGTATGTATAAAATAAGGCAATTCAAAAGGCAGCGTTTCCAAACCCAAGAATAGCCAGTATTTTGGTCTGAGCTCAAGTCCAAAGGCAGGAAAAGACCAATGCCCCAGCTCCAGGCAGTCGGGCAGAAGGAGTTCCCTCTCTTACTTGTGGGAGGGTCAGCCCTTTTGTTCTATTCAGGCCTTCAACTGTTTGGATGAGGCCCACCATATTAGGAAGAGCAATTTGATTTACTTAGTCTAGTGATTCAAATGTTAATCTCATCCAGAAACACCCTCACAGACACACCCAGAATAACGTGTGACCTGGCCCAGTCAAGTTGACACATAAAATGGCCTGATGCTACTCTCTGTCCCACCAGTGAACTACCAACCCTGCTCTCCCAACTCTAGCTAATTTCCTGAGATCATAGCAGTGGTGCTGTAGACCTTGGCTGTGGTATTTTTCAGCCAAATATCTGACATCTGGAATGCATCTCGAGAGAGAGTTACTAAGTGGTGGTACCAGGGAGGGTAAAATACCCCACAGCGAATGGGCTATTAGTTTTGTGATGTATGAGTTGAGTGAGGTGGAACAGCAGGAAAGTTCCACCTGCTGGTGGGGGCGTGCACGTGTGCACACACACACACACACACACACTCACCGAAAGGGACCTTGTGGGCTGTTATGATAGTTGTTTACTCACTTGTTTGGCAGTGAACAAGTCGGTCTGGGTGGCGCAGACCAATATTGAGACATTTTAGACAGGTCTATTCTGCAGAAAAGTACTGCCCTTCCTGCTGCCACTCTGTGCCTCAACTTCTCCAACTTTAAAATGGGCATCTTCGATTTGTCTTTGGTTCATGGAGGTATTAAGAAGTATAGTGATGCCTCTACAGCCCTTCAACTCCTTACAAAAAACCTGCATAAATAAATCAAAGGCTACTGTGTAAGAAACAATTTCTAGTTCATTTACCATCCAGATCCTTATGAGACTCTGTAAATATCTAATAAAAGTAGACAAATGGCTGGCAACATGAGGATTCAGCTCGCAACAGAGTTCTAAAAGAAAAGAGCTCATAGAAAACTAAGACTCAGATGGAACACCTGATAAAGGCATTCTATTTTGGCCATACATTTCCACTGCTCTAGAGAACAACTTCCCAAAGGCATATTTTTCATCACACATGCAACTACGCTATGGCCCAGCAATTCTACTCCTGGAATTCACCCAAAATAAAAAACAACATGTGTCCACAAAAAGACTTACACAAATATATTAATAGCAGCCTTACTCATAGTAGCCAAAATCTAGAAACAACCTAAATGTCAGTTAACAGGTGAATGGATAAACAGATTGTGGTATATTCATACAACAGCAGAGTTCTTAGGAATATAACAGAACTACACAATAATACAACACAGCACACAATAAAAAGGATTACATGAACTACTAATATAGGTAACACAAGAATGGATCCTGAAAGCGTTACGCGGAGCCCAAGAAACCAGACACAAAAGAGTATATACTGCATAATTCCATTTATACAAAGTTGGGAACAGGCAAAACTAATCTATTGTGAGAGAAATCAGAACAGGAGTGTGTCTGGCAGTGGGAATGGGGTTAGAGATAGTGGGAAAGTAAATAACCGGAAAGAGAAGTGAAGGCATTTTCTGAGATAATGGAGATGTTTTCTATCTTGTTTGGGGGACGGTGGTTTCACAGGTGTACAGAATGACTGAACTCATCAGACTGAACACTTCAGATCTGTTCATACTATTGTATGTAAATTATGTCTTAATAAATAAATAGGTTTTAAAAAATTGTTGGACCCACCCATATCCAGGGGCAGGGAAACTTTATCCCCACCAAATAAATTATGAATGGGCAGTGGGAAACAAAATACAGTTCTGTTTTGATCACATCCTTTGATTGTGCTTGTTGAAGATATCAGTTAAGCACACTACTTATTTTGTCCAAGAAAGGCGGAAAGGAAGGAAGAAAGGAGATGTCTGACACCCTCCCTGACTTTTCCTGTTTAATATACTTACTTCCGTCCCCCTCAACTCCATTGTTGTAGCCATTGAACATTTCCACCCCTTCCTCCATCCCAGGTGCCTGATGCTCTCATGGGTGGCCCTGGGGTGGTTGGCTGAGTGGGGAGAAAGGCCTAGAACAGCTGGATGATGACACACAAGACAGTATGTAATTAAGGGTTGATTTACATGGTACCTGTAAGTGTCAAAATTAGAGACAAATCTCTCCAAGGGGAGCTGGGGAAAGTTTCACTGAGGCAATGCGGTGAGTGTACTTTTAAAAACTGGGAGAATTGTAATCAGTGGAGACACAAAGGAACGCAATTTCATAAGGGGGATCATAACCAAAGGTGCAGAATCAGAAAAGCACCAAGCATGTTGGGGAAATAAAAAGGATGAATGATAACTACTATTTGTTGAATATCTTTGCTTTGCCACCAATAGATGTAAGCGTTTATTTCCTTCTGTAAACTTTAGGACAGCTCCTCATTACACAGATAAGAAGAGGAGGAAGAGGGGAACCAGGGAACTTCCTCAACAAATGCAGAGTTGGACTTTGACTCCTGGTTCATAGCTCATATACGCGCAAACTATACCTAAACACCATTGCCCAGGTCCATGGAGATGAGGCTGCAACAGGGGTCTTCAGGCCTTTGTAGTAAGAGGAAGGATATCAATTAACTAGTTAATTAAAACAGTGCTAAGAGGTTGTTTAGAAATATTTAGGTGCTATAGATTGAAAACTTGGGGGACCAGAACACAGAAGACCTTGAGTAACAAGTTTAGGAGCACCCATTTTATTACAGGTACAGAGAAATCATTCCAGTTCTTCGAGCAAAACCATGAGAATGTGGAAGAAGATGGTTCTGGCTGCGATGAACAGGTCGAGCTAGGCAGGACCAACAGCAAGAAAAACAGGTAACAGGATATCAGAATACTGTGCTAGTTCAAACAAGGGACCATTCCAAGGTCTATATTAAGGGACGGTAATGAGAAGGGGAAAAAAAAGTATTCAAGAGACATCATAAAAGAAATATGGTCAAGGCCTGGTGTCTAATAGGATGAAGGGCTGAGCAAAACGAGCTAGGAAAAGAGAAGAGGGTTCTAGGGGTCAAGCCTTTGTCCTAGGAGAATGTCATTTCTGTTACGGAAGTCAGGAAGGAGAGCTGAAAGGAGGGGAGAGTGATCAGCTCATCAGGAAATTTAGGGTTTGGGATCTGGTGGGACCCACAGACAAAGTGAGATTTGCCTGTCAGTGGTAGACGAAGGGGGATTGAGATCAGAAAACCAAGCCTTGGGCATTAGAGCCACCTGGTTAAGTGCTTGGACTCAAGTCAGACAGAGCAGACCAGGATTTGACACCTACTAGCTCTCTTAGCCTCAGTTCTTCCTATAACAATGAAATAATTAATGTACCTGTTTCACAGGGTTGATGGGAGGATCAAAATGCATAATAAGGGGACTTCCCTGGTGGTGCAGTGGTTGGGAATCCGCCTGCCAAGGCAGGGGACATGGGTTCAATCCCTGAGCAGGGAAGATCCCACATGCCATGGAGCAACTAAGCCCACGTGTCACAACTAGTAAGCCTGCACTCTAGAGCCTAGGAGCCACAACTACTGAGCCCATGTGCTGCAACTACTGAAGCCTGCGTGCCTAGAGCCCATGCTCTGCAACAAGAGAAGCCACCCAATGAGAAGCCCGCACACCTCAACGAAGAGTAACCCCTGCTCGCCGCAACTAGAGAAAGCCTGCGTGCAGCAACAAAGACCCAACGCAGCCCCCAAAAAAAGCACAGTAAGTACTCCATAAATGTCAGCTCTGGTTATGGAGGTATGCATATATTTGGGGAGAAAGAAAAGGAAGGGAGGCCTGGAAGACCCAGAGGAGGAAGAATCAGAGAAATTTGGAAAAGACTTAGCACCATGTGACATATGCCCAGAGGGTCTTAAGGAGAGACTGATAAACAAAGGAGGATGGGGACAGAATGGACTACTGACAGTGACAATCAGGAGACTAAAGGAAGCAAAAATCAGGCTTCAGAGGGTTCGAGGGACACTGGATAATGTCCCAGTGGAGACAAATCAGAAGAGTAGTAAAAGGAAAGAGAGACCTAGAAAAGATACTAGAAAAAGAGCAAACTCAAGTGAAGATTTATTTTCAATATCAAGAAGGCTGGACTATGAATGCAAGCAGAAGTAAACCAAGTAAATTCCAGTGAAAAAAGAAATATAAAATATACTTAGGAGAGGGACTTCCCTGGTGGTCCAGTGGCTAAGACTCCGCACTCCCAATGCAGAGGGCCCAGGTTTGATCCGTGGTCAGGGAACTAGATCCCACACGCCGCAACTAAAAGATCCCATGCACCGCAACTAAAGAGCTTGCATGTGGCAACAAAGATCCTGCATGTTACAACTAAGACCTGGTGCAGGCAAATAACTAATATAAATAAATACATTAATATATATATATATATATATATATATATACACACACCACATACTTAGGAGAAAAATGATAATGAAGGGACAAAACTCCAGATGGAAGCAGAGCGTAATGCAGTCAAGAAGAGACAAGGGTGAA
Source organism: Stenella coeruleoalba (assembly GCF_951394435.1). Taxonomy (NCBI): domain Eukaryota; kingdom Metazoa; phylum Chordata; class Mammalia; order Artiodactyla; family Delphinidae; genus Stenella; species Stenella coeruleoalba. The sequence continues at coordinate 97,177,119 of NC_137154.1, read as the reverse complement.
TTAGCCTGGGAGATAAAGAGGGAAATCTCTTATCTGCAGAGGATGTAGAAGGGACAAAGAGAGAATGAGGTGTAAGAAGGAAAAAAGACTTTGGTGCTCTGGGGTTCTGCGTATGGGGGAAGAAGATTTGACCCCAAGGTTAAACCACACCAGTCCTTTGGATTCCCCTGTGATAAGCAAAGCTAGTGGCTTCAGGCCACACGGAAGGAAGCCAACCACACTCCTCATTCCCACTGGACCCCAACTTGAATATATACGCATGGTCTTACTGTCTAAGGGAGAACATATTTGTTCCATACCAGTATATGGAATCCACACAGGCTGTTCTAGGAGCTTCTCTCCATTGTCACCTCTCCAAAGTATTGTTCTAGATGCTAACAAGGATTACAACAAGGTAACAACAAGGTTACCACAAGGATTGCCGAGTTAGTCCCATAACACCACAGTAGAAGTTGAAAAGTGGAGATCGTAGACTTGGTGAGGGACCTGCCTCCACTGAGCTCCCTCTGGATCAATGATTTCTGTGGAAATTGTAAATGCCCCCATTCTCTGATGTATGTGGCTTTGAAGCCTTAGTCTCACAGGGGCCTAATTCAACATTTGGTAATCCATTGGAGTATGTGGTACTTGGCATTTTCATGGCTTCATTATTTAAAGGGTAATTCATTATGTGCGATGGAAACAAATAAAACTCTATTTCTGACATTTCTAAATCTGAACCCTGAACTCTCAATAAACCTTCCAGTTTCAAAATAATTATTTAAGCAAAGCCCTGGTGTATTCACTCTAAACCATTGAGCAGTGCTCTTAATGGTTGGTGATGCAATCTCCAACGCAGAGACTTGAGTATTGGAACTTCCCTGAAGAATATTAAATAGTCCCCTTCTCTGCAACCCATTAAAGGCAATCTTGTCCTCACAGGCCTCAATCAAATTTGCACAGCAATTAGTCCTGCACAGGGTCTGATACATTTCTTAATTATAAAACAACTTTGTACCCTATTGGCCCTTTCAGATGGGTTAAGAGAACATTAATTACCTCCTCCTGAGACATCAAAGAGGTTTTTTTTTTAAATTCCCACCTTAGGGATGAATAAAGCAAGATGTAGAGGGGAGCTAACATCCATTGAGCACCTACTACGTGTTAGGCTTTATTTGGGGTGATTTACACACGTGTGAATAAGCCCACGGGTAAACTATTAACCCTGTTTTGCCAATGAGAAAACACATTTAGAAAAGTTAGATTACCTGTCGTGGTCACACGGCTAGTAAGTCTGCCGGCCTGAAAGTCCAGTTTGGGATCATGGTGCCTCTGGAGGGTGATTCCCCTGATCTTTTCTTTCTTTTTTTAAATTATTACCCATCAGGCACTTTTGAGAACCTTCTGTATACCAGACCGTGTGCTAGGTACAGCGAAAAATAAATTGACTGGGTCCCGGGGCAGACAAGAAACAAACAACTGCTCTGTGGTGCTTAGGTGATCAAACCAGCCAGAGAGCTGGGGGCGGACAGAGCAGGGAGCCACGAGCTCAGCCTGGTGGGTGCAGCCCGGAAAGTTCACACACTCCAAGGTCGGGAGGGACCCAAATCCCCTGGAAATCGCCGCCTCTCCCTTTCATCCCAGTCTTAGGCATCACACAGGGAAGGAAGTTGAAACATAAAAAGAACCAGCCCCGCCAGCAAAAGCACCTAGGCATTCTCAGGCCACTGGCCTTGGTATCAGAACATGCCAACCGCTTTCTTCTCCTCCTCTGACTCAGGCAACCAACCCAGCCCCATGCCCTCCGCAGCCTCCCTCCCCCACCTCCAGCCGATCCAGATTTTTTTCATCATAATCTTCCTAAATGGCACATTTCATAAGACCTTCAGGAAAAAGTCAGGAAATGAGGTTTAGAGGAAGACGGAGGAGAGTAGGGGGCCTGGAGGGCGGAGGGCAGAGGGAAGCAAACTCCAGGAGAGCAAGTCTTCCATTATCACGACCTGTTAGGCGACGTCCTCCCCCTCGCCCTGCGGCACCCTCTTGCTGGATGCGCGCCATCCACGGGGCTAATGAGCAGAGCGCAGGAGATAACTAATCCTAATGCAATTACCGCTCGCCAGTACACTGATAGGTTTGAGGTGCTCCCCGCGTGCCCCACAGCCGGAGACAGGCTCGTGCAGATGTGCCTGAACCTCCCGTCCGAGACGCTTTGACAGCTGTATACAGTCGCGGGCCCCCTCCCCCTGACAGCATCCCGGGAGAGTGATCTTTTCCCAGCGAGTCCCCAAGCAGCCTGTCGGAGGTGAAATGAAATCTTAGCAGCTTGGGGGAAGCCCGGGTCGGGCCGTGCACAATCGCTGCTATTTCCAGGGCGGTGATGGAAAGAGCCAGAGACGCAGGCCCCTGCTCTCGGCCGCTCCTCCACCCGCGCCGCTTCCTAAGAGCTTACGGGGAGTTTCAACTGCAGTGAAAAATTATAGCGCGCGGGCCGGGCCCTCTCCTGGCCGAGTTCCCGCTCCCGTGATAGGGGGATGGTTTGCAGCACACATGTTCCTTTGTTTGGCCCGACCACGTGCTCTGTTTGCACAGCAGCATGTGGTACCACTGGAGGAAATCGAACCAACACTGAAAGTTCAAGGAACAGCCAAGCTCTGCTGGGAAGCGGCTGGGCTGGGGCCGGGGTGAAATGATGGCGCAGGAGACGGGCCGACTCCATCCCCCTCCCGGGAGAAGCACCGGTGGAGGCTGCGGAGGGGGGCGGGGGGCGGGTAAAGGCTCTTCTGGAAAAAAGGGACTGCAGGTTTAAGTGGACTCTGACGATGATAATAATCTCTTGTATTTGAAAGAGCTTTATAGTTGATAAAGCTTTCTGGGAACTTTTATCTCATTTAATCCTTACAAAAACATATGATGCTAAAGTGCCTCTCCTAATTGGGGTAAAGAGGGAGAGGGGAAGGGCTGGTGCCCCTGAACCCCTGACCGAGTGGTCTGACCTTCCACGAGGCCCAGCAGGGCAGCTCCAAACATGGCTGATGGCAAAGTGCATGAAACAGAAACCGTCTCTCTGGCTGGCTGGCTGTCTCTCTCTCTCTTTCTCCAACCCTCTCACGCCCTCTCTCTATCCCATTTTTTAAAATTACAGAATAATACACACTTGTGGTTTTTAAAAAACGCCAAACAACACAGAAACGTATGAAACATACATGTAGGATGCAGAGAATGTTTTCCAAAATCCAGCTTTCCAAATATAGACATGGTTAAGAATTTCAGTCATTTCCTTATTTTTTCATGCCTACCTGAACATATTTATACAATTTATAAATACTTGCATCTTTATTTTTTAAGAGAGGAATCTTAATACACATACCACTCAATTAAATCTGTTCAACTTAACAATATATCAAAGGATATCTTTACAAAACAGAATATACAAATCTACACCATTGTTCTTTGTAACAGCTGCATACTATTTCTTTGTATGAGTGTACGTTATTTAATTGCAAAACCAGATGGTTTCCAGTTTTTGTTTATTAAAACAATGCCAAAATAAACATAAGCTATATGAATATACATCATATATTCATATACGAATATATTGTATATTCTTATATAAATATATACTGTACATTGTGAAAGTATTATTTCAGGATGAATTCCTAAAATTGCTAATTCAAAGCAGTGTTGGGTCAAAGGTAAAGCACATTTTCAATTTCAATAGACATGGCCAAACAGTTCAACAAAAATGTTACACTAATTTACAACACACGTAAAAAAGTTAACTGTTAGTGTAGAACATTAATGTATAAAAGTTAACTGTTTCCACACACACCTGACCTGGGTATTTGTACATCTTTGTAATTCTTGCTAATTCAACAGGATGAAAATCTCATGTTTTTAAGAGTAAGGTTGAGCATATTACGATATTTTTACTGACCATTTGTTATTTTGCTTTTATAAGTTGTGTTTTCTTACCCATTTTTCTATTGGTTTACTAATCTTCTCTTACTGATTTGAAGAAATTCCTTTGAGTAATTGATAAAAGATTTTTCTCGGTTTGTTTTCTACCTGTTAGTTCTGTAGTACAAAAGTGCTAAATGCTAATGTAGCTAAATCTGTCAATCTTGATCATTTCTTGGTTTCTTGTCATGCTTAGAAAAAGTTTTTCAAACTTCCCGAAATATTCTGCTATATTTTCTTCTAACACTTTCATGATTATTTATTATTATTATTAAGTAGATTTTTATTGAGCAGGTATCATGCCAGACACTATTTTAGAAGCTAGATATGTAGACACAGTTCCTGAATTCATGGAGCTTATTTTCTAGGGTGGGAGACAGACAATAAACAAACAAATGAATGAATAAGTAATTACAATTCAAAATACTCTGAAGAATTAATGGAAAATAACAGAGAAAACCTAGTTAGGAAGAGCGATTACAGAAGGTGAGATTTAAACTAAGCTCTGAGGGATGAGAAATAGACAGTCATGGAGGTAAAAAACATTCCAGGCAGAATGAACAGTATATTCAAAGGCCCTGAGGCTGAGAGTAATTTGGAGTATTTGAGAAACTTAGAGGAGATCAGTGTGACTGGAATATGGCGAGGAATGCAGTGAATCAGAAAATAAGGAGCCTTATAGACCAGGATGAGGGAGAACTTAGTAGGTGCCTCACAGACACAGTGAGGTATCGATTTGACCCTAAATGCATTGTGACACCACTGAATGTTTAAGGTAAAAAAATTAATGATCTAATTTTTGTTTTTATGTTTGGAGTCATTTAAAAGAATGATCTGGCTTCCTCGAGAATAATGTAAAGAGGGTCATAGGGGGAGGATACGAGGAAGGATTCTGGGAAACAGTATGGTAGCTTGCTGGATAGCGGTCATGGGAGACAGAGAGAAGGGAAGTTCAAGATTCATTTGGGAGGACATTGACATGATTTGCTGATGGAGTGGCTGTGGGTGATGAGGGAGAAGGAGGAATCCACATGACGTCTAGGCTCTAGTTTGAGTAACTGGGTGGATTATGGTATCATTTCCTGAGAAGTGTAGACTAGAGAGGATGTGAGGGAAAGGAGAGTCTAGGAATCCTGTTCAACCTACTGAGTTTGAGATAATCATGAGATATCCAAGTAGGTAGTTGGCAGCGCAAAACTGGAGCTCGGGGAGAAGATTAGGTAGGAGGTAAAAATTTGGGAATGGCTGGCCATTAGCTATTTAAATCCAGGAAACGAGTATACAGAGAAGAGCAGGGGGCCTGGCTACAAGCCATATTTCCATATAGAAACTTCCATATTTGGAGTTGAAAAGAGAAGTCAGCAAAGGAGACTGAGAAGCAGTCAAGGACATAAGGCAGAAAACTAGGAGAGATTGATATCTCGGAGACTGAGAGGGGGAAGAGTAAACAGCATCAAATGCTGAGGAGAGATGCCATAATATATGAAAACCAAAAAGAATCCATTAGAGTTGACAACAAAGAGTTTACTGATGATATGGACCGGAACAGTTTTAGTAGAAGGGGGAAATAGAAGCTATAATTTGAGAACCATGGCAACCTCCTGAAAGAAAACTTGAAATTTAATAGGGAGTTCTGTAGATATAATGCCTTGATCTGCTGTTTTCAAGCTTTGTTGTGCATTAGACCCACCTAGTTAAAAATACAGCTGCCTGAGCCCCAACCTCAAAGAGTCTGACTCAGGAGTTCCAGGGTCAATATTTTATATAAATTCTTTAGGCGATTCTGATACATAGTAAAGTTTGAGAATCGGTGCCTCACCCACGGAGAGATTTCTTGGAATGGAAATTCAGATTCTATGTTTGAAAGAGGAAAGATGTGAGGAGGCCTTTCCATGCCTTTCAAATCCTGTCACATAAGCAGCTGCCTGGTCTTTATGAATAGCAGCTGTACAGAAAAATACCCCCCTTGGCCTTACACGCAAGTGTTTTTAACCTGAGCATAAATTGGATTCGCTGAATTTAAGCTGAACTCCCTAATTTCCCTGCCTGTTTGGATATAACCACAGGTAGGCTCAAATAACATTTCACAGGTGAAATTCATTTTTTTCCCCCCCAGAAAAGGTCTCCCGAGAATTCAAAAATGCCTCTTTTCCATTGTTCTTCTAATTGACTAGATGGTCTAAGACTGAGACCATGTCCTTAAGAGCAAAACAACTCCTGGGTTGGGAATTAAGAGGCAACTCCCTTTTATTTGATAACCACGCTCTAGGCAAACACTTTTACATACATTATCTCAGTGAATCCTCACATGACCCTTTTGAGGCAATGAGTTTTATTTCTATTTTATGGATGAGAAACCGTGACTGGAATACGTCGTGGTGAAATAAGTTATTACAGATGTCTCAAAAATAGCATTCCTTGGCTATGCATAGATTTGACTGTATTATCCCAATTATAGAAAGAAAAATGGCTGGTTCATTGCCCAAATGGCTCTGACATTTGCTTTGTCTTACCCTCCTGGCCTTGCTGTGTAGATCAGGTTGTTAACAGCCCAGGCTCCACTACCAGCTGGATATTTATTCTTTCCCAGCTTGGACGTGGAGCGCAATGTAGTGGGATGTGTATGCGTGAGCTCTGGGGTTCAAATTCTGGCCCTGCCCTTTAGTAACTCTGTTGCCTTGGACAAGTTATTTAGCCTTTCTAGGCTTCATTTTCCTCATATGTAAATCAAGGAGCTCTCAAACATAGTGTGTGTTTACATGGTATATGTTACAAACATGGTATATGTTACAAACACAGTATGCTCAATACACAATAACTATTATTACTTTTACCAAACCCCATTACGCCCCTCATTCAAAGCTCAATTCCACCCCCAAATCTCCTGTAGGATATATTTCTAAAATCCTTTTTAGAGAGGTACTACTAGTCTTATTTTTCTTTAACCCCTGAAGGGGTTATTTCAACCATATCTGCCCCTCTCCTGTGTTCTACATAGCCACCACCCCTTCATAAGATCTTCTTTTGGATCCTGAGAGAGATGCTGTACTCAGATTCATACTCTATTTCTTTCTAAATCCAGCATTAACATGGTCACAGTTACCCAGGAAAATTGAGGAAAGTGAAGAGCTTTGCCAAAATTAACAACTTCTTAATGAATACATAGTCAAGTCTCTAGTATCTACAAATACAATATTTTCAAACAAAATGAGAAGACACAGGAATTTGTTTCAAATGAAAGAACAAGAAAACAAAACCCTGAAAAAACAGCTAATGAAACAGATAAATAGTTTACCAGATAAAGAGGTCAAAGCATTAGTAATAAGAATGCTAAAGAAACAGACTCACAGATATGAAGAACAAGCTAGTGGTTACCAGTGGGAAGAAGGAAGAGGGGAGGGGCAAGATAGGCAAAGGGGATTAAAAGGTACAAACTACTATGTATAAAATAAATGAACTACAAGAATATATTATACAACAGAGATTATAGCTAATTTTATAACAACTATAAATGGATAACCTTTAAAAAATTTAAATCACTATGCTGTACACCTGAAACTTATATAATATTGTATATCAACTATACCTCAGTAAAAAATAAAAAGAATGCTAACTGAACTTGAGTAAAGAATAGATGAGCACAATGAGAATTTTAGCGAGGAACTAGAAAATATTAAAAAGAACCTGAGAGCTGAAGAATATATTAACTGAAATGAAAAACACACTAGAAGGAGTTAACAGCAGACTAGGTGATACAGAAGAATGCAAAAGTGATCTGGAAGATAGAATAATGGAAATCACCCAATCAAAATGAAAAACAAATTTTAAAAAATAAGGAGAGTTTAAGGAACCTCTGGGACAACATAGTAGTACTCATATTCATAAAACACACCCTTTCATCATACACAAAAATAAACTCAAAATGGCTTAAGGACTTAAACATAAGACATGACACCATAAAACTCCTAGAAGAAAACATAGGCAAACCGTTCTCTGACATAAATCGTACCAATATTTTCTTAGGTCAGTCTCCCAAGGCAATAGAAATAAAAATGAAAATAAACAAATGGGACCTAATCAAATTTACAAGCTTCTGCACAGCAAAGGAAACCATAAACAAAATGAAAAGACAACCTACAGAACGGGAGAAAATATTTGCAAATGATACGACCAACAAGGGCTTAACTTCCAAAGTACACAAACAGCTCATACAGCTTGATAACAAAAAAACAAACAACCCGAGAAAACCATAATTCAAAAAGAGTCATGTACCAAAATGTTCATTGCAGCTCTATTTACAATAGCCAGGACATGGAAGCAACCTAAGTGTCCATCAACAGATGAATGGGAGGTTAGAGAAGACGGCGGAAGAGTAAGACGCAGAGATCACCTTCCTCCCCACAGATACATCAGAAATACATCTACACGTGGAACAACTCCTACAGAACACCTACTGAACGCTGGCAGAAGACGTCAGACCTCCCAAAAGGCAAGAAACCCCCCCACGTACCTGGGTAGGGCAAAAGAAAAAAGAAAAAACAAAGACAAAAGTATAGGGATGGGACCTGCACCAGTGGGAGGGAGCTGTGAAGGAGGAAAGGTTTCCACACATTAGGCAGCCCCTTCGCGGGCGGAGACTGCAGGTGGCGGAGGCGGAAGCTTCAGAGCCACGGAGGAGAGCGCAGCCATAGGGGTGCGGGGGGCAAAGCGGAGAGATTCCCGCACAGAGGATCGGTGCTGACCAGTACTCACCAGCCCAAGAGGCTTGTCTGCTCACCCGCCGGGGTGGGCGGGACTGGGAGTTGAAGCTCGGCCTTTGGTCGGAGCGCAGGGAGAGGACTGGGGTTGGGGGCGTGAACACAGCCTGCAGGGGGTTAGTGCGCCACGGCTAGCCGGGAGGGAGTCCGGAGAAAAGTCTGGAGCTGCCGAAGAGGCAAGAGACTTTTTCTTCCCTCTTTGTTTCCTGGTGCACGAGGAGAGGGGATTAAGAGCACTGCTTAAAGGAGCTCCAGAGACGGGCGCAAGCTACGGCTAAAAGCGCGGACCCCAGAGACGGGCATGAGACACTAAGGCTGCTGCTGCCGCCACCAAGAAGCCTGTGTGTGAGCACAGGGCACTATCCACACCCCGCTTCCGGGGAGCCTGTGCAGCCCGCCACTGCCAGAGTCCCGGGATCCAGGGACAACTCGCCCTGGAGAACACACGGCGTGCCTCAGGCTGGTGCAATGTCAGGCTGGCCTCTGCCAATGCAGGCTCGCCCCCGGCCTGAGTGAGCCAGAGCCCCCGAATCAGCGGCTCCTTTAACCCAGTCCAGTCTGAGCGAAGAACAGACACCCTCTGGCGACCTACACGCAGAGGTGGGTCCAAATCCAAAGCTGAACCCCGGGAGCTGTGCGAACAAAGAAGAGAAAGGGAAATCTCTCCCAGCAGCCTCAGGAGCAGCGGATTAAATCTCCACAATCAACTTGATGTACCCTGCATCTGTGGAATACCTGAATAGACAACAAATCATCCCAAATTGAGGAGGTGGTCTTTGGGAGCAACATATATTATTTTTTCCCCTTTTCCTCTTTTTGTGAGTGTGTATGTGTATGCTTCTGTGTGAGATTTTGTCTGTATAGCTTTGCTTTCACCATTTGTCCTAGAATTCTGTCCGTCCATTGTTTTTTTCTTTTTTTTTACTTAAAATTTTTTTCATAATTATTTTTTATTTTAATAACTTTATTTTATTTTATCTTACTTTATTTGATTTTATTTGATTTTATCCTCTTTCTTTCTTTCTTTCTATTTTTTCTCCCTTTTATTCTCGGCCATGTGGATGAAAGGCTCTTGGTGCTCCAGCCAGGAGTCAGTGCCATGCCTCTGAGGTGGGAGAGCCAACTTCAGGACACTGGTCCACAAGAGACCTCCCAGCTCCACATGATATCAAATGGCAAAAATCTCCTAGACATCTCCATCTCAACACCAAGACCCAGCTTCACTCAGCAACCAGCAAGCTACAGTGCTGGACACCCTATGTCAGAAAACTAGCAAGACAGGAACACAGCCCCATATTAGCAGAGAGGCTGAGTAAAATCATAATAAGTCCACAGACATCCCAAAACATAGCACCAGACGTGGACCTGCCCACCAGAAAGACAAGATCCAGCCTCATCCACCAGAACACAGGCACTAGTCCCCTCCACCAGGAAGCCTACACAACCCACTGAACCAACCTTAGCCACTGGGGACAGACACCAAAAAACAACGGAAACTACAAACCTGCAGCCTGCGAAAAGGAGACCCCAAACACAGTAAGATAAGCAAAATGAGAAGACAGAAAAACACACAGCAGATGAAGTAGCAAGGTAAAAACCCACCAGACCTAACAAATGAAGAGGAAATAGGCAGTCTACCTGAAAAAGAATTCAGAATAATGAGAGTAAAGATGATCCAAAATCATGGAAATAGAATAGAGAAAATGCAAGAAACATTTAACAAGGACTTAGAAGAACTAAAGAGGAAACAAGCAACAATGAACAAGACAATAAATGAAATTAAAAATACTCTACAGCTTCCCTGGTGGTGCAGTGGTTGAGAGTCCGCCTGCCGATGCAGGAGACACGGGTTCGTGCCCCAGTCCAGGAAGATCCCACATGCCGTGGAGCAGCTAGGCCCATGAGCCATGGCCGCTGAGCCTGCGCGTCCGGAGCCTGTGCTCCACAACGGGAGAGACCACGACAGTGAGAGGCCCGCGTACCTCAACAAAAATAATAATAAAAATAAAATAAAAATACTCTAGAAGGGATCAATAGCAGAATAACTGAGGCAGAAGAATGGATAAGTGACCTGGAAGATAAAATAGTGGAAATAACTACTGCAGAGAAGAATAAAGAAAAAAGAATGAAAAGAACTGAGGACAGTCTCAGAGACCTCTGGGACAACATTAAATGCACCAACATTCGAATTATAGGGGTCCCAGAAGAAGAGAAAAAGAAAGGGACTGAGAAAATATTTGAAGAGATTTTTTTAACTGCTTTATTGGAGTATAATTGCTTTACAATGGTGTGTTCATTTCTGCTTTATAACAAAGTGAATCAGTTATACATATACATATGTTCCCATATCTCTTATTTGAAGAGATTATAGTTGAAAACTTCCCTAATATGGGAAAGGAAATAGTTAATCAAATCCAGGAAGCGCAGAGTCCCATACAGGATAAATCCAAGGAGAAACATGCCAAGAAACATATTAATCAAACTATCAAAAATTAAATACAAAGAAAAAATATTAAAAGCAGCAAGGGAAACACAACAAATAACACACAAGGGAATCCCCATAAGGTTAACAGCTGATCTTTCAGCAGAAACTCTGCAAGCCAGAAGGGACTGGCAGGACATATATAAAGTGATGAAGGAGAAAAACCTACAAACAACATTACTCTACCCAGCAAGGATCTCATTCATATTTGATGGAGAAATTAAAACCTTTACAGACAAGCAAAAGCTGAGAGAGTTCAGCACCACCAAACCAGCTTTACAACAAACACTAAAGGAACTTCTCTAGGCAAGAAACACAAGAGGAGGAAAAGACCCACAATAACAAAACAATTAAGAAAATGGGAATAGGAACATACATATCAATAATTACCTTAAATGTAAATGGATTAAGTGCTCCCACAAAAATACACAGACTGGCTGAATGGATACAAAAACAAGACCCGTATACATGCTGTCTACAAGAGACCCACTTCAGACCTAGGGACACATACAGACTGAAAGTGAGGGGATGGAAAAAGATATTCCATGCAAATGGAAATCAAAAGAAAGCTGGAGTAGCAATTCTCATATCAGACAAAATAGACTTTAAAATAAAGACTATTACAAGAGACAAAGGAGAACACTACATAATGATCAAGGAATCAATCCAAGAAGAAGATATAACAATTGTAAATATTTATGCACCCAACATAGGAGCACCTCAATACATAAGGCAAATACTAACAGCCATAAAAGGGGAAATCGACAGTAACACAATCATAGTAGGGGACTTTAACACCCCAGTTTCACCAATGGACAGATCATCCAAAATGAAAATAAATAAGGAAACACAAGCTTTAAATGATACATTAAACAAGATGGACTTAATTGATATTTATAAGACGTTCCATCCAAAAACAACAGAATACACTTTATTCTCAAGTGCTCATGGAACATTCTCCAGGATAGATCATATCTTGGGTCACAAATCAAGCCTTGGTAAATTTAAGAAAATTAAAATCGTATCAAGTATCTTTTCTGACCACAATGCTATGAGACTAGACATCAATTACAGGAAACGATCTGTAAAAAATACAAACACATGGAGGCTAAACGGTACACTACTTAATAACCAAGAGATCACTGAAGAAATCAAACAGGAAATCAAAAAATACCTAGAAACAAATGACAATGAAAACACGACAAGCCAAAAGCTATGGGATGCACCAAAAGCAGTTCTAAGAGGGAAGTTTATAGCAATACAATCCTACCTTAAGAAACAGGAAACATCTCAAATAAACAACCTAACCTTGCACCTAAAGCAATTAGAGAAAGAAAAACAAAAAACCCTCAAAGTTAGCAGAAGGAAATAAATCAGATCAGAAATAAATGAAAAAGAAATGAAGGAAATGATAGCAAAGATCAATAAAACTAAAAGCGGGTTCTTTGAGAAGATAAACAAAATTGATAAACCATTATCCAGACTCATCAAGAAAAAAAGGGAGAAGACTGATATGAATAGAACTAGAAATGAAAAAGGAGAAGTAACAACTGACACTGTAGAAATACAAAGGATCATGAGAGATTACTGCAAGCAACTCTATGCTAATAAAATGGACAACCTGGAAGAAATGGACAAGTTCTTAGAAATGCACAACCTGCCAATACTGAATCAGGAAGACATAGAAAATATGAACAGACCAATCACAAGCACTGAAATTGAAACTGTGATTTAAAATCTTCCAACAAACAAAAGCCCAGGAACAGATGGCTTCACAGGCGAATTCTATCCAACATTTAGAGAAGAGCTAACACCTATCCTTCTCAAATTCTTCCAAAATACAGCAGAGGGAGGAACACTCCTAAACTCATTCTATGAGGCCACCATCACCCTGATACCAAAACCAGGCAAAGATGTCACAAAGAAAATTACAGGCCAATATCGCTGATGAACATAGATGTAAAAACCCTCAACAAAATACTAGCAAACAGAATCCAACAGCACATTAAAAGGATCGTACACCATAATCAAGTGGGGTTTACTCCAGGAATGCAAGGATTCTTCAATATACACATATCAATCAAAGTGATACACCATATTAACAAATTAAAGGAGACAAACCATATGATCATCTCAATAGATGCAGAGAAAGCTTTCGACAAAATTCAACACCCATTTATGATAAAAACCCTGAAGCAACTAGGCATAGAGGGAATTTTTCTCAACCTAAAAAAGGCCATATATGACAAACCCACAGCCAACATCGTTTTCAATGGTGAAAAACTGAAACCATTTCCACTAAGATCAGGAAGAAGACAAGGTTGCCTACACTCACCACTCTTATTCAACATAGTTTTGGAAGTTTTAGCCACAGCAATCAGAGAAGAAAAAGAAATAAAAGTAATCCAAATTGGAAAAGAAGAAGTAAAGCTGTCCCTATTTGCAGATGACATGATACTATACATAGAGAATCCTAAAGATGCTACCAGAAAACTACTAGAGCTAATCAATGAATTTGGTAAAGTAGCAGGATACAAAATTAATGCACAGAAATCTCTTGCAGTCCTATACATTAATGATGAAAAATCTTAAAGTGAAATTAAGAAAACACTCCCATTTACCATTGCAACAAAAAGAATAAAATATCTAGGAATAAACCTACCTAAGGAGACAAAAGACCTGTATGCAGAAAATTATAAGACACTGATGAAAGAAATTAAAGATGATACAAATAGATGGAGAGGTAAATACCATGTTCTTGGATTGGAAGAATCAACATTGTGAAAATTACTCTGCTACCCAAAGCAATCTACAGATTCAATGCAATCCCTATCAAACTACCACTGGCATTTTTCATAGCACTAGAACAAAAAATTTCACAATTGGTATGGAAACACAAAAGACCCCCAATAGCCAAAGCAATCTTGAGAACGAAAAATTGAGCTGGAGGAATCAGGCTCCCTGGCTTCAGACTATACTACAAAGCTACAGTAATCAAGACAGTATGGTACTGGCACAAAAACAGAAATATAGATCAATGGAACAGGATAGAAAGCCCAGAGATAAACCCATGCACATATGGTCACCTTATCTTTGATAAAGGAGGCAAGAATATAAAGTGGAGAAAAGACAGCCTCTTCAATAAGTGGTGCTGGGAAAACTGGACAGGTACATGTAAAATTATGAAATTAAAACACTCCCCAACACCATACACAAAAATAAACTCAAAATGGATTAAAGACCTAAATGTAAGGCCAGACACTACAAAACTCTTAGAAGAAAACATAGGCAGAAGATCCTATGACATAAATCACAGCAAGATCCTTTTTGACCCACCTCCTAGAGAAATGGAAATAAAAACAAAAATAAACAAATGGGACCTAATGAAACTTAAAAGCTTTTGCACAGCAAAGGAAACCATAAACAAGACCAAAAGACAACCCTTAGAATGGGAGAAAATATTTGCAAATGAAGCAACTGACAAAGGATTAATCTCCAAAATTACAAGTAGCTCAATAACAAAAAAACAAACAACCCAGGTCAAAAATGGGCAGAAGATCTAAATAGACATTTCTCCAAAGAAGATATACAGACTGCCAACAAACACATGAAAGAATGCTCAACATCATTAATCATTAGAGAAATGCAAATCAAGACTACAATGAGATATCATCTCACACCAGTCAGAATGGCCATCATCAAAAAATCTAGAAACAATAAATGCTGGAGAGGCTGTGGAGAAAAGGGAACCCTCTTGCACTGTTGGTGGGAATGTAAATTGACACAGCCACTATGGAGAACAGTATGGAGGTTCCTTAGAAAACTAAAAATAGAATTATCATACAACCCAGCAATCCCACTACTGGGCATGTACCCTGAGAAAAGCATAATTCAAAAATAGTCATGTACCACAATGTTCATTGCAGCTCTATTTAAAATAGCCAGGACATGGAAGCAACCTAAGTGTCCATCAACAGATGAATGGATAAAGAAGATATGGCACATATCTACAATGGAATATTGCTCAGCCATAAAAAGAAACGAAATTGAGTTATTTGTAGTGAGGTGGATAGACCTAGAGTCTGTCATACAGAGTGAAGTAAGTCAGGAAGAGAAAAACAAATACCATATGTTAACACATATATGTGGAATTTAAGAAAAAAATAAAAGTCATGAAGAACCTAGGGGTAAGATGGGAATTAAGACACAGACCTATCAGAGAATGGACTTGAGGATATGAGGAGGGGGAAGGGCAAGCTGTGATAAAATGAGAGAGTGGCACGGACATATATACACTACCAAACGTAAAATAGATACCTAGTGGAAAGCAGCCGCATAGCACAGGGAGATCAGCTCGATGCTTTGTGACCACCTAGAGGAGTTGGACAGAGAGGGTGGGAGGGAGGGAGACACAAGAAGAAAGAGATATGGGAACAGAAGTATATGTATAACTGATTCACTTTGTTATAAAGCAGAAACTAACACACCATTGTAAAGCAATTATACTCCAATAAAGATGTTAAAAAACAGATGAATGGATAAAAAAGATGTGGCACATATATACAATGGAATATTACTCAGCCATAAAAAGGAAAGTAACTAAGTTATTTGTAGGGAGTTGATGGACCTAGAGTCTGTCATACAGAGTGAAGTAAGTCAGAAAGAGAAAAACAAATACCGTATGGTAACACATACATATGGAATCTGAAAAAAAAGAAAAAAATGATCAGAAGTACCTAGGGGCAAGACGGGAATAAAGATGCAGACCTACTAGAGAATGGACATGAGTATATGGGGAGTGTGAAGGGTAAGATGGGACAAAGTGAGACAGTGGCATGGACAAATATACACTACCAAACGTAAAATAGATAGCTAGTGGGAAGCAGCCACATAGCACAGGGAGATCAGCTCAGTGCTTTATGACCACTTAGAGGAGTGGGATAGGGAGGGTGGGAGGGAGGCACAAGAGGGAGGGGATATGGGGATATATGTACATGTATAACTGAATCACTTTGTTATAAAGCAGAAACTAACACACCATTGTAAAGCAATTCTACTCCAAAAAAGATGTTAATAAAACAAAAACAAAAAAACACAAACCAATCAAAAAATGGGCAGAAAACCCAAGAGACATTTATGCAATGAAGAAATACAGGTTGCCAACAGGCACGTGAAAAGAACCTCAACATCACTGATTATTAGAGAAATGCACATCAAAAGTACAATGAGGTACCACCTCACACCAGTCAGAAAGGCCACCACTAAAAAGTCTACAAATAACAAATGTTGGAGAGGGTGTAGAGAAAAGGGAACCTTCCTGCACTGTTGGTGGGAATGTAAGTTGGTGCAGCCACTGTGGAAAACACTGTAGAGGTTCCTCAGAAAACTAAAAAGAGAATTACCATATGATCCAGCAACACCCCTCCTGGGCATATATCCAGACAAAACTATAATTCAAAAAGATACGTGCACCCCTATGTTCATAGCAGCACTACTCACAATAGCCAAGACCTGGAAACAACCTAAATGTCCATTGACACATGAAGAGATAAAGAAGATGTGGTACATACATACAAGGGAATACTACTCAGCCATAAAAAAGAACAAAATAATGCCATTTGCAGTAACATGGATGCAACTAGAGATTATCATACTAAGTGAAGTAAGTCAGGAAGACAAAGATAAATACCATATGATATCACTTATATGTGGAATCTAAAATATGACACAAATGAACCTATCTATGAAACAGAAAGAAATCAGGGGCATACAGAATAGACTGGTTGTGGCCAAGGGGGAGAAGGGTAGGAGAGGGATGGATTGGGAGTTTGGGATTAGCAGATGCAAATCGACATATGTAGAATGGATAAACAACAAGGTCCTACTTGTTGGGAACTATATGCAATACCCTGTGATTAAACCATAATGAAAACAACACGAAAAAGAATGTGTGTGTGTGTGTGTATGTATATATATATATATATATATATATATATATATATATATATATATATATATATATATATATGTCACTTTGCTGTACAGCAGTAATTAACACATCACTATAATTTGGTGAAACACGATGATCCAAAACCTATGGGGCACAGCAAAAGCAGTTCTCAGAGGGAAGTTTATAGCAATACAGTCTTTCCTCAACAAGGAAGAAAAATCTCAAACAAACAATCTAAACTTACACCTAAAGCAAAGAAAGAAAGAAGAACAAACAAAACTATATTTCAATTTAAAGAATTATTTTAAATAGTACTAACATTCACATTATAGGGATCCCATAAGGAGAAGAGGGAGACAAAGGGGTCAAAAATGTATCTGATGAAATTACGGCTGAAAACTTCCTAAACCTAAAGAAGCAAACAGATATTCAGGTACAAGAACCACAGAGTCCCAAAGAAGATGAACCCAAACAGACCACACCAAGACATGCCATATTTAAAATGGCAAAAGTTAAACATAAAGAGAGAATTCTAAATCAATTGGTCCAAGATGGCAGAGTAGAAGGACATGCTCTCACTCCCTCTTGCAAGAGCACCAGAATCACAACTAACTGCCGAACAATCATCGACAGGAAGTCACTGAGCACACCAAAAATGATACTCCACATCCAAAGACAAAGGAGAAGCCACAATAAGACGGTAGAAGGGGCGCAATCACAATAAAATCAAATCCCATAACTGCCAGGTGGGTGACTCACAAACTGGAGAACACTTATAACACAGAAGTCCACCCACTGGAGTGAAGATTCTGAGCCCCACGTCAGGCTTCCCAATCTGGAGATCCAGCCATGGGAGGAGGAATTACTAGAGAATCAGCCTTTGAAGGCTAGTGGGATTTGATTGCAAGACTTTGACAGGACTGAGGGAAACAGAGACTCCACTCTTGGAGGGCAAAGACAAAGTAGTGTGTGCATCAGGATGCAGGGGAAGGAGCAGTGATGCCATAGGAGACTGAACCAGACCTACCTGCTAGTGTTGGAGGGTCTCCTGCAGAGGCGGGGGTTGCTGTGTCTCACCGTGAGGACAAGGACAATGGCAGCAAAAATTCTGGGAAGTACACCTTGCCATGAGCCTTCCCAGAGTCTGCCATTAGCCCCACCATGGAGCCCGGTTAAGCTCCAGTGTTGGGTCGCCTCAGGTGAAACAACCAACAGGGAGGGAACCCAGCCCCACCCATCAGCAGCCAAGTGGATTAAAGTTTTACTGAGCTCTGCCCAGCTGAGGAACAGCCAGCTCTACCCACCACCAGTCCCTCCCATCAGGAAACTTGCTCAAGCTTCTTAGATAGCCTCACCCACCAGAGGGCAGACAACAGAAGCAAGAAGAACTACAATCCTGCAGCCTGTGGAACAAAAACCACATTCACAGATAGACAAGATGAAAAGGCAGAGGGCTATGCACCAGACGAAGGAACAAGATAAAACCCCAGAAAAACAATCAAATGAAATGGAGATAGGCAACCTTCCAGAAAAATAATTCAGAATAATGATAGTGAAGATGATCCAGGACCTCAGAAAAAGAATGGAGGCAAAGATTGAGAAGATGCAAGAAATGTTTAACAAAGACCTAGAAGAATTAAAGAACAAACAAACAGAGATGAACAATATACTAACTGAAATGAAAAATACACTAGAAGGAAACAATAGCAGAATAAATGAGGCAGAAGAAGGGATAAGTGACCTGGAAGACAGAATGGTGGAATTCACTGCTGCAGAACAGAATAAAGAAAAAAGAATGAAAAGAAATGAAGACAGCCTAAGAGACCTCTGGGACAACATTAAACACAACAACATTCGCATTATAGGCGTCCCAGAAGGAGAAAAGAGAGAGAAAGGACCCGAGAAAATATTAGAAGAGATTATACTCGAAAACTTCCCTAACATGGGAAAGGAAATAGCCACCCAAGTCCAGGAAGTGCAGAGAGTCCCATACAGGATAAACCCAAGGAGAAACACACCAAGACACCTAGTAATCAAACCGGCAAAAATTAAAGACAAAGAAAAATTATTGAAAGCAGCAAGAGAAAAATGACAAATAAAATACAAGGGAACTCCCATAAGGTTAACAGCTGATTTCACAGCAGAAACTCTACAAGCCAAAATGGAGTGGCATGATATATTTAAAGTGATGAAAGGGAAGAACCTACAACCAAGATTACTCTACCCAGCAAGGATCTCATTCAGATTCCATGGAGATATCAAAAGCTTTACAGACAAGCAAAAGCTAAGAGAATTCAGCACCACAAAACCAGCTCTACAACAAATGCTAAAGGAACATCACTAAGTGGGAAACACAAGAGAAGAAAAGGACCTACAAAAACAAACCAAAACAATTAAGAAAATGGTAATAGGAACATACATATCGATAATTACCTTAAACGTGAATGGATTAAATGCTCCAACCAAAAGACACAGGCTCACTGAATGGATACAAAAACAAGATCCATGCATATGCTGTCTACAAGATACCCACTTCAGACCTAGAGACACATGCAGACTGAAAGTGAGGGGGTGGAGAAAGATATTCCATGCAAATGGAAATCAAAAGAAAGCTGTAGTAGCAATACTCATAGCAGATAAAATAGACCTTAAAATAAAGAATGTCACAAGAGACAAGGAAGGACACTATAGGAAGGATAGGATAGTGATCAAGAGATCTATCCAAGAAGAAATAGCAATTATAAATATATATGCACCCAACATAACAGCACTTCTATACATAAGGCAAATGCTAACAGCTATAAAAGAGGAAACTGACAGTAACACAATAATAGTGGGGGAATTTAACACCTCACTTATACCAATGGACAGATCATCTACACAGAAAATTACTAAGGAAACACAAGCTTTAAATGACACAATAGACCAGATAGATTTAATTGATATTTATAGGACATTCCACCCAAAAAGAGCAGATTATACTTTCTTCTCAAGTGCACATGGAACATTCTCCAGGATAGATTACATCCTGGGTCACAAATCAAGCCTTGGTAAATTTAAGAAAATTGAAATCATGTCAAGCATCTTTTCCAATCACAATGCTATGAGATTAGAAATAAATTAGAGGGGAAAAAATGTAAAAAACACACCCATGGAGGCTAAACAGTACACTACCAAATAACCAAGAGATCACTGAAGAAATCAAAGAGGAAATCAAAAAATACCTAGAGACAAATGACAATGAAAACACGATGATGCAAAACCTATGGGGCAGAGCAAAAGCAGTTCTCAGAGGGAAGTTTACAGCAATACAGTCTTTCCTCAACAAGCAAGAAAAATCTCAAACGAACAATCTAAACTTACACCTAAAGCAAAGAAAGAAAGAAGAACAAACAAAACCCAAAGTTAGAAGGAAAGAAATCATCAAGATCAGAGCAGAAATAAATGAAATAGAAACAAAGAAAACAATAGCAAAGATCAATAAAACTAAAAGCTGGTTCTTTGAGAAGATAAACAAAATTGATAAACCATTAGCCAGACTCATGAAGAAAAAGAGGGAGAAGACTCAAATCAATAAAATTAGAAATGAAGAAGGAGAAGTTACAACAGACACCACAGAAATACAAACCATCTTAAGAGACTACTACAAGCAACTCTATGCCAATAAAGTGGACAACCTGGAAGAAATGGACAAATACTTAGAAAGGTATAACCTTCCAAGACTGATCCAGGAAGAAATAGAAAATATGAACAGACCAATCACAAGTAATGAAATTGAAACTGTGATTAAAAATCTTCCAACAAACAAAAGTTCAGGACCAGTTGGCTTCACAGGTGAATTCTGTCAAACATTTAGAGCAGAACTAACACCCATCCTTCTCAAACTCTTTCAAAAAATTGCAGAGGAAGGAACACTCCCAAACTCATTCTATGAGGCCACCATCACCCTGATACCAAAACCAGACGAAGATACTACAAAAAAGGAAAATTACATACCAATATCACTGAGGAATATAGATGCAAAAATCCTCAACAAAATACTAGCAAACAGAATTCAACAACACATTAAAAGGATTATACACCATGATCAAGTGAGATTTAACCCAGGGATGCAAGGATTCTTCAATATATGCAAATCAATCACTGTGATACACCATATTAACAAATTGAAGAAAAAAACCCATATGATCATCTCAATAGATGCAGAAAAAGCTTTTGACAAAATTCAACACCCATTTATGATAAAAACTCTCCAGAAATTGGGCATAGAGGGAACCTACCTCAACATAAGGCCATATACAACAAACCCACAGCAAACATCATTCTCAATGGTATAAAACTGAAACGATTTCCCCTAAGATCAGGAACAAGACAAGGATGTCCACTCTCACCACTATTATTCAACATAGTTTTGGACGTCCTAGTCATTGCAATCAGAGAAGAAAAAGAAATAAAAGGAATACAAATTGGAAAAGAAGAAGTAAAACTGTCACTGTTTGCAGATGCCATGATATTATGCATAGAGCATCCTAAAGATGCCACCAGAAAACTTCTAGAGCTAATCAATGAATTTGCTAAAGTAGCAGGATAGAAATTAATGCACAGAATTCTCTTGCATTCCTATGCACTAATAATGAAAAATCTGAAAGAGAAGTTAAGGAAACACTCCCATTTACCATTGCAACAAAAAGCATAAAATACCTAGGAATAAACCTACCTAGGGAGACAAAAGACCTGTATGCAGAAAACTATAAGACACTGATGAAAGAAATTAAAGATGACACAAACAGATGGAGAGATATACCATGTTCTTGGATTGGAAGAGTCAACATTGTGAAAGTGACTATACTACCCAAAGCAATCTACAGATTCAATACAATCCCTATCAAATTACCAATGCATTTTTTACAGAACTAAGACAAAAAAATCTTAAAATTTGTATGGAGACACAAAAGACCCCGAATAACCAGCAGCAGTCTTGAGGGAAAAAAATGGGATTGGAGGAATCAGACTTCCTGACTTCAGACTATACTACAAAGCTACAGTAATCAAGACAATATGGTACTGGCACAAAAACAGAGATATAAATCATTGGAACAGGATAGAAAACGCACATATGGTCAACTAATCTATGACAAAGGAGGCAAGGATATAAAGTGGAGAAAAGACAGTCTCTTCAATAAGCGGTGCTGGGAAAACTGGACAGGTACATATAAAAGAATAAATTTAGAACAGTCCCTAACACCATACACAAACATAAACTCAAAATGGATTAGAGACCTAAATGTAAGACCAGACACTATAAAACTCTTAGAGGAAAACATAGGAAGAACCCTCTTTGACATAAATCACAGCAAGATCTTTTATGATCCACCTCCTAGAGTAACGGAAATAAAAACAAAAATAAACAAATGGGACCTAATGAAACTTAAAAACTTCTGCAAAGCAAAGGAAACTACAAGAAGATGAAAAGTCAAGCCTCAGAATGGGAGAAAATATTTGCAAATGAATCAATAGACAAAGGATTAATCTCCAAAATATATAAATAGCTCATGCAGATCAATATCAAAATAAAAACCACCCAATCCAAAAATGGGCAGAAGACCTAAATAGACATTTCTCCAAAGAAGATATACAGATGGCCAAGAAGCACATGAAAAGCTGCTCCACATCACTAATTATTAGAGAAATGCAAGTCAAAACTACAATGAGGTATCACCTCACACCAGTTAGAATGGGCATCATCAGAAAAGCTACAAACAACAAATGCTGGAGAAGGTGTGGAGAAAAGGGAACCCTCTTGCACTGTTCGTGGGAATGCAAATTGATACAGCCACTATGGAGAACAGTATGGAGGGTCCTTAGAAAACTAAAAATACAATTACCATATGACGCAGCAATCCCACTACTGGGCATATACCCAGAGAAAACCATAATTCAAAAAGACACATGCACCCCAGTGTTCATTGCAGCACTATTTCCAATAGCCAAGTCATGGAAGCAACCTAAATGCCCATCAACAGACGAATGGATAAAGAAGATGTGGTACACATATACAATGGAATATTACTCAGCCATAAAAAGGAACGAAATTTGGTCATTTGTAGAGACGTGGATGAATCTAGAGACTGTCATACAGAGTGAAGTAAGTCAGAAAGAGAAAAACAAATATTGTATATTAACGCATATATGTGCAACCTAGAAAAATGGTACAGTTGAACCAGTTCGCAGGGCAGAAATTGAGACACAGATGTAGAGAACAAACGTATGGACACCAAGTGGGGAAAGGAGCGGAGGGCAGTGGTGGTGCTGTGGTGAACTGGGAGATTGGGATTGACATGTATACACTAATATGTATAAAATGGATAACTAATAAGAACCTGCTGTATAAAAAAAAAAAATTAAATTTTAAAAAAAGAGATAATTCTAAAAACAAGAGAAAAACAAAGAGTCACATAAAGGGAACCCTCATAAGGCTATCAGCTGATTTTTCTTCAGAAACTTTGTAGGTCAGAAGCGAGTAGAATGATATATTTAAAGTGCTGAAAGGGAAAAACCTATAACCGAGGATTCTCTACCCAGCAAATTTATCATTCAGAATTGAAAGAAAAAGAACTTTTCAGACAAAAAAATAAACAAACAACTAAGAGTTCATCAATTCTAAACTGACCCTAAAAATGTGTTAAAGATGTTCTCTAAGTAGAAGAGAAAAGCCTACAACAAAAAGGAAGAATTTACAGGAAAGGAATAATCACATTAGTAAAGTCAAATACAGTATACAGTAAAGGCTGTGGATCAACCACTTTAATAAACTAGCACAAAGATTAAAAGACAAAAATTTTGTAAAATCAACTATACCTACAATAAACAGTTTAGGGATAAATATGAAGATGTAAAATATGACATCAAAAATACAAAATGTGGGGGATTTCCCTGGTGGCGCAGTGGTTAAGAATCTGCCTGCCAATGCAGGGGACACGGGTTCAAGCCCTGGTCCAAGAAGATCCCACATGCCACAGAGCAACTAAGCTCTAGAGCCCGCGAGCCACAACTACTGAAGCCCGTGTGCCAAGGGCCCATGCTCCGCAACCAAGAGAAGCCACCACAACGAGAAACCCACGCACCGCAACGAAGAGTAGCCCCGGCTCGCTGCAACTAGAGAAAGCCTGCGCACAGCAACAAAGATCCAACACAGCCAAAAATTAATTAATTAATGTAAAACAAAATACAAAATGGGGCTTCCCTGGTGGCGCAGTGGTTGCGAGTCAGCCTGCCGAGGCAGGGGACACGGGTTTGTGCCCCGGTCCGGGACGATCCCACATGCCGCGGAGCGGCTGGGCCCGTGAGCCATGGCCGCTGAGCCTGCGCGTCCGGAGCCTGTGCTCCGCAACGGGAAAGGCCACAACAGTGAGAGGCCCGCGTACCGTTAAAAAAAAAAAAAAAAAAAGTGGAGGAGGGGAGTAAAAATACAGTATTTTCCACAGCATTCCTATCACCTGGTCATGTAAACAATGGTTGGGTACTTCAAGAGATGGAGCACTCCAGAGTGCCCAATCGTTCCACAGATTTTATTAGTAGAAGCTTTTTCCTTTGTCCATTAAAATCTAACTCCTATAGCTTTCATCTTACCCTTAAGGACCATAAAGAATTAGCCTTTCAAATACCTAGCAAAAACTGGCAGAACCTTTTCTCTCCTAGCTACGTATTCCCAGATCCTTCAGTTATTCCTTAGATAATATATTTTTTGGTTTCTTCATCCTCATGTCCACCATCTCCCAAACACATTATTTATCTCTTTCCCTTTTGGGGAGGTGGGAGAGTACCCAAAACTAAATGCAAAGATGAGGTTTAACCAGCACAGACAGCAAGCTTATCCCCACTTCTGTTCTAAACACTGTTTCTTTCACCCAATTAACATTGTATGCATTTAGATACACCCAAGATTTAGAAGGTGGAAGCGAGGTGAAGTCCATTTCCCTGAATTCTGCTACTGCCACTGGTTAAGTACAATTGTGGAGACTTTGCTTTTTCCACAGCAGATGAAAGTTTGCTAATCACCGGCTTTATGGGCGATTAAAGACAATTGTGGAGACCTCCGACGTGGCTTCCCGATTCCTGTTTTGAAGTCAGTGGTTCCGGGGCGGCCTCCCAATACCTCTCCTTGCTGATCCTGGCTGAAGTAGAAGCTCCCCTGGCAGAGCAGTTCCACCGTGTTGTTCTAAGAGGCATTTCTAGAGGTCCAACCTAGAGTCCGCTGCTCCAGCACATGCGCCAACTGTGTAATGACCTCATTCCTTACATTAAAGCTCTTGCTGCTTGAAATGGATAGAGTGCTTTCTGTTCCCTGCAACTGTATGCTAACCATTTTGAACCACGAGTAGGATTTCACAACACAGTAAACTTCTAGCAATTGAAAGTATTGCTTTATATTCACATGTATGTAATATCCGTGGGGCTGGAGTGTGGATGGACAGATGGATGGACTCGTGGATGGATGGATGTGGGAAACACTACCTTCCTGTCTCCATATGTTTAACCCATAGAGTCACAGGGTAGCCACACTGGCTGGCATCTATATTCCTGAGCAAAATATGTAGTTTGGCCACAATTATAAATCCCACTGTATTGATCGGGACTCTTGGTTACAAGGGACAGAAACACACCTCAAAACAATTCAAGCAAAAGAGGGAGATTAATAATAATTGAACAGCAGAAAGGGCAGGAATGGATATGGTCTTAGGGACAGCGAAATCAAGGATCAAATGTTGTTAAGGAGTCTCTTTCTTCACCTCTCATCTCTGCATCTCTCTAAATGTTACATATATTCTCCCAAACTAGCTTACCTAACAGAGTGGGGTACATGGCTGCCGGTTACTCCAGATTTATATCCCAAATGCTCCAAAACCATAGAGGAAAATGAAGGTCCTCTTCTCTCAATTGAAATTTGGAAAAATAAAAAATAAATAAAAATTCTGAACATGGTTTGAATCTTATGCCCATCCCTTGGACCAAGCACTATGGCCTGGGAGTGAGGCACTACTGCTAGCCCAGCCTGGACCACAGATCATCCCTGAGCCTGGGGAGTGGAGTCTATTAGCAGGATGAGGCAGAACAGACACTGAGCACACAGAGCAAGACTCACCCCCAAACCTGAAGATGTTCTGAATGATTCACTAATTGTAGCTGTGAGGCTTTTAGATGTTCACTCCTCTCAGAGGATTTAAAACCACTCACATGACCCCTACACTGAGAAATCTGCTTCAGTATTATTACTCTGGTGAACATGTTTTGAAAGATTTCATCCGTGGAGGATTATTGTCATAAGGTACTTATGTCAAGGTCAGCTATTTGTCTACATCAACCGTTTAGAATCTAGAAATAAGGAAAAGTAGCCTTTGAATAGGTAGAAGTGGCATTTTAAAAATCAAATTATAGGGATGGTGAAAAAGTCTGGAAATAAACACTAGTCGTGGTTATACAACATTATGAATATACTTAATGCTACTGAATTGTACACTTTAAAATGGTTGAAATATTAAATCTTATGCATATCTTACCACAATAAAAAATTTTCATACAGCTATGCATCTTAGTTATTCATTTATGAATTCATTTATTTTACTTTAATCTCAAAGGAAATCTAGAATGTACAGACATATCCATGGAATAATGAGATCCAAAATGCTAGTGTTGGAAAGATCTCAATGCACTCAGCTCTCCAAGTGGAAATCCATGATGCCATAGAATTCCTGGGCTAAAAGTGTTAGCACAGATCATCTAGTTAATCCTCCACTTGTCACTAAAGAGCATTTCACTCCATCCATCCAGGACACCTAATTCATCCTCGACACAGATGCTCAACTGGTTTAGAAATGCCACTGATGGTAATTGCCCTCCCTAGGCTTCATAAGCAAAACTTAGGTACGGCCCAGACTGGAAAGAAATTCTTATGGGGAGGATGCTGGTACAATGCCCCCACCCACTGCTACGTCATCATGAGCCAGTAGGCGTTTTCCTCCCAACCCACAGAAACATTATTAGAAGAAAAATGAAGCCTTCCATGTTCTTAACCTTAAGGACCTGAGACTGTTCTGTAAGAGGAAAGAGGAGGCATAACGTTTTTCTTCCCTAAATAACAGGGAATGATGAGCTCAGAGAAGGCTAAACTGACCCTGACCTGGTGAAGTTGTCTGTGATCATTTGAGGTTGTAGAAACAGAGAGATTAAAAATTCAATGCTATGGTCCTATTTCCCTCTGTCAGGGCATTAGGCTTTTAGATAACTATTCATGTCTCCAGTGAGACAAAGGCTGTTATGGAGAAGCCAGCCTTCCAGAAAGAATTAAGGACATCTACAGAATTGGGTTAAGTCAGACATACTCTCTGGTCAATTGGCCATAATGTATCATCTTTCATGTCCTTCTCATTTTTAGCTCTCCTGGAACCTCTTTCTTTTGTAAAAAAAAAAAAAAAATATTGTTTTATTATTTATACACAGTACATGACAGAGAACTAAGAAAGTAACTAGGAGAAAAAAAAAGAAAGTAAAAATCCCCATTATGCATTCCTTTGACAGATATTTACTGAAGGCTCACTACTTGCCAGGCTGATGTAACAGTTACCTATCACTGTAACAAACTACCTCAAAACTTAGTTGCTTAAACAACCATTTAATCTTGCTCATAAATTTTGTGGGTCAAGAATTGGGGAATGACTCAGCTGGATACACCTGGTGTTTATTGGGCTGGTGCACTGGACAGGTGACTTTCAGGATGTCTAGAACCTCAGTGGTCCTTGGCCATTCTGTCTCTCTCTTCCTTTCCCTCCCTCCCTTTCTCCCTCCCCATAATATCCCATTCTCTGGGCCTCCTCCACTTTTTTTTTTTTTTTTTTTTTTTTTGCGGTATGCGGGCCTCTCACTGTTGTGGCCCCTCCCGTTGCGGAGCACAGGCTCCGGATGCACAAGCCCAGCCACCATGGCTCACGGGCCCAGCTGCCCTGCAGCATGCGGGATCCTCCCAGACCATGGCACGAACCCGTGTCCCCCACATCTGTAGGCAGACTCTCAACCACTGCACCACCAGGGAAGGCCTCCTCCACATTTTTTGAATTTCTCACAGCATGGTTGTCTCACAGTAGTCATACTCCTTAGGTGATGACTAACTTCCCCACAGGTAGTATTCTAAGAAACCCAAGTGAAAGCCTTAGCACTCTCTGAACCTCGCTTCTGCCACATTTTATTGGTCAAAGTGAGTCATTAAGACCAACCCAGATCCAAGGTGAGAGAAGGAACAGACTCTACCTCTCTATGGGGCTGTGGAATGCAGACCCAGGGAGGGGAAGACTTTATAGTGGCCATCTTGGAGAGAGGCTGCCACACATGGTGCTGTAAGAACCTAGATATAGTCTCTTCTCACAGAAAAAACAGGCGACGCAAACAAGTCAACAGGTCATCCCAGGGATACAAGAGGTAAGCCGTGGAATAGGAGCACATGGAAGGAGAACCCAACCCAGACTTGAGAGGTCAAGAAAGAATTTCTGGAGTAGAAAATACTGAACATGAGACCTCGGCCAAACTTGAAGGGATTGTGTGACTAGAAGAACAGCAGAGACAGTGTTCTAAAAGTTGGGAACAATATTCTATAAGACCCAGGAGAAAAAGAGAGAGAAGGAGCATTTGCATCCAAAAACCTGAAATAATTCCAATGTCAGAAGAGTAGGGTGAAAGGGTATGAATGTTAAGAGATGACGTTGAAGAGGAAAGACCAGAACATAAATCCCCACTCTTTTCTATGTAAGGGTAGCTGTGCATTTAAAAAATATTTTGTGTACAAAGGTGGGTTCATGCCATTCATAAGGTTTTGTGGTCCACATTTCATCACTTTATGTTGTTAACATTTTTTCCTTCTCAATAAATGCACTTCTAAAATATCACTTTAAATAAATGTATAATATTCCTTTATTAGCTCTATGTTACTTTATTTAACCAATCTCTTATTGCAGGATATTTAGAGTATTTCCAGTTTCTTTTTACACTTATCCTCATAGCTAAATCTTAACATTTTTAATGATAACTTCCAAGATACAGAATTTCTGGTTCAACATATATGAATACTTTTTCTTTTTTTTTTTTTTTTCTGCGATACGCGGCCCTCTCACTGTTGTGGCCTCTCCCGTTGCGGAGCACAGGCTCCGGACGCGCAGGCTCAGCGGCCGTGGCTCACGGGCCCAGCCACTCCGCGGCATGTGGGATCTTCCCGGACCGGGGCATGAACCCGTGTCCCCTGCATCGTCAGGTGGACTCTCAACCACTGCGCCACCAGGGAAGCCCTATATGAATACTTTTTAAAGGTTTTTGATACATGGTGCCAGCTCATTTTCCAGAAATTTATTAATGTTTAAAATCCCACCAGAAATGTGAGAGTACCTATTTCCCTATATGCTTTCCATCAATAGGAAAAGTCATTTTGTTTCTATTTTTTTACCAATTTGATAAGTTTCTGTTTACATTTCTGTAATTACTGAGGAAATAGAATTTTTTGTATGTGGGTAGTTCTTTTTTTGTAGGCTTAAGATAATAAACTTATCAAAAATAGATAAGTGGCTAGACTTCAAACTTTAAAATGTTATGAAAAATTTAATCTGCTAGTAAATTTAAACTGTAGTTTGACAACACCTCTGTCTTTCTTTCCTCTCAAGAACTTCTCTGTTTGACCTGTTCTGAAATTGTCCCAGTGACTTTTTGGTATAGAAGGAGGAGAGAAAGTCAAGGGTTGTGACTAATCAGAGACCCAGGCTAAGTTCAATTCCAGTTAAATAGGTGAAGTGGGGTGAGTGGGGGGCCTTATTTCATTCACAATAACTCATTGGCTCCCTCTTTTAATGTATTTAATGATCCTGTGAGCTTAATGACTGGTGCAATTAAAGTCACCCTACTTAAGCATTGTGAATTACATTATGCTCGTTAGAGGCTGCCTTTGATAAAACATAAGAGCAAGTCATCTCTTTTACATCATAACTCATTTTAAATATTGCTTTTCCATATCTGTCCTTGCCCAGTTGATTTATTACCCAGTACTCCCAAGAAGTGTAATAAAAAGAAAGTTGGGATTTGAGTGATTCTTCCAGTGTCTGGATAAGGAGGCAGCTAGGGGGGAGATGGCCTTCTGATTGGTTAGCCTAAAAATGGGGATGCAAGTGAGGGTGGCAAGCAGGAATTAAAGTAGACGAGTTACACAGAAGGAAAATATTAGCTTTTTGTGGCCTCTCTGCCCTTCCTCCCTTTGGATGGAAAATCAACAAAAGCCAGGTCTCCACTAGGAAGACTTGAGAGATTTACTTATCCAGATAAACCAGGGGAATACATCTGAGAGCCAGGACAGGGGACAGGCATGCACACACACGCGCGCACACACACACACACACACATTTAACTTAGCTTTGAGTTTCTAATTCACCTCAGGAACAAAAAAAATTGGTAATATAGTAACACACTGGACCTAGATTTCCTTTTCCATTTTTAATGTATGCTTGACTTATTCTTCAGTTTCAATATATCAATACTTCCTTACATTACTGTGGTCTGCAGAAGACTATTTCCTTCTTAAATTGCTATAACAGACATCTTAGATATGTCAGTTGCCTAAATCCTATTGTTTCTTGGGAAATAATAATAATAATAATGGGCTTCCCTGGTGGCGCAGTGGTTGAGAGTCCGCCTGCCATTGCAGGGGACACGGGTTCGTGCCCCGGTCCGGGAAGATCCCACATGCCGCGGAGTGGCTGGGCCCGTGAGCCACGGCCGCTGAGCCTGCGCGTCCGGAGCCTGTGCTCCGCAACGGGAGAGGCCACAACAGTGAGAGGCCCGCGTACCACAAAAAAATAATAACAACAGCTCACACTTTTATACCACTTGTGGTTTGTGTTATTTAAAATTAATGTCATTCTCATCAGGATTATATTAGTGGCACTAGATCATCCTTACAGAAGATAGCACCTATGATTTCATTGCACCAAAACCTCTAGAAATAAGTTACTAACATTAAATAAGTATCTGTGTCAAAATAAGGTTGATCCAAAAACACCTTCTGTAGAAAAAAGTAAAATCAGCCAAACAGTTTAAGTTACAAAATATAGAGTGAAAACAAAGGGCACTCTAATACTCATTAATGAAAATATATACAATTGGTATAATCATTCTGGAAATAAATTTGGGAACATGCATCCAGAGCCTTAAAAATAGTTGTACCTTAGTGATTCCTCTTCTATTAATATATCCTAAGGAACCATCTGAAATGCAAATAATTTTTTAAATAAAGATCTTCATGTATGAATCCTTTATAATAAAGGAAAATTGGATCCAATCTAAATGACCAGGACAAGATAATGGTTTAGTAAATTATGATGTATCCATACGACGGAACCCTTTGTAGTCACTAAAAATATATTTCGTCAGGATTTTTAATGACATGGAAAATGCCTTTGATGTTCCATTAAGTGAAAAATGTCATAAAATTATGTGCTAAAATTTGATCTCAAAATTATATACCCAATAAAAATAGAACAAAGTATCTCAATGTTGTAGTAGTATTATTTTCTTCTTTACATTTTTTGCAGTTTCCAAATTTTCCACAGTGGGCATCTGCTACTTTTCAAATCAGAAAAAAAAATACCCATAGAAATAAAAAACTAAAATTAAAAACAGTTTGTACGGTGAGACCTGGAGGAGCCAAAATGCTCAGAGGGATGAAGTGTTTCAGTGGATTTAATGTTGTGACAAATTAATTAGGAAGACTTTCTGGATCTCTTTGCTAAAGATAAAGTCATCAGCCAACAGTTATTTTCCAATATACCAATTACATACTTCTTTCAGGGCCCTACAGGCTGTTCTTACTCAGCTCAACCCAGGCACCTCGGGGAGATTCCAGACCACTACTATTCAGTGAGTGCAAACAGGTATCTGTGCAACGGAGAAACCAGGGGAAATATACCAGGTGCCCTGCCTGGCAGGACTACAATTCTAGAAGAAGAGGTCTATGAAAATTCACTCTGAAATATAGGTGCAAATGGTTAAAAAAGGGGAATGAGTTTCTGAAGAAGAATTGCAGAAGAAGTAACTTTCCCTGGAGAGCTCAAGAAATGACGTCACAGGACAAGAGAAAAGGGAGCCTTGCGGAATGGGCAGGATTCTAACAGAAAATAAGAGAGCCACCCCCACTCCCTCCCCAGGCTGAAGAGCCAAGATGGACAAAAGCACAGGGGCAGAAAGGAAGTCAGGGCACATCTGGGCTCAAGAAGAGGTCTTCGTAGCAAGAGCAAGGGGTATCTTAGGGAGGGGTGGGGCATGGCTTCTCAAGGGCATTTAATTCGCCTTCTAAATAGGTAACTAATGGACACAACTGAGTCTTTGCTCAATTATTATAGGTGTTTTGCTGCCTCAAGCATCCATGGGAACATTAAAAACCACAATACACTTCCATAAATGCGTATGTCAAAGGCATAAGATACTGTTCTAAATAATAACTGTAATCCCTTACCTTTGTATGGCACCTTTCAATTTACAAAGCTTTTCCCTATGGTTTATCTCATTTGCTCTTCACAGCCACCCAGTGAGACAAGCATTATTATCACCACTTTACCGATAAGGAAACACTCAAAGAGATCTGATGAGTCATCCCCAGTGGGTGACAGAGGAGTAAGTGACAGTTGGGTGGTTTCAAACCTTCTAACTCCATTGCATTGCTTTCCGTACTGCAGCTGCCTCTGCCTCCGTACTGCAGAGACACACCCTAGAAGTCCAGGTCTCTTTTACCTCATTGGGAACTTCACTGTAATCATTGTCATCATCTTCTTTCTTCTTGGATTACAGAGTACAGAGGGTTCTGTTTAGACTGGGTTTGGAGTGTTCAAAGCAATTCTCTACTTTCAAAGTGCTTTCACACCTCATTTATCCTTACAACTTCTCAGGTAATTCAGACAAATTGAAAACTTTAGCCTAAATACACTAACGACAGAATGGGACGCAGAGTGGGTAGGAACCGGGAGGGAGAGGAGGTGCAAGCAGGAAGGAGCAGCCAATCTACTCAACTTTTTGTTTGTTTGTTTGTTTGGTTTTTTTTGCGGTACAAGGGCCTCTCACCAATGTGGCCCCTCCCGTTGCGGAGCACAGGATCCGGACGCGCAGGCTCAGCGGCCATGGCTCACGGGCCCAGCCACTCCGCGGCATGTGGGATCTTCCCAGACCAGGGCACGAACCCGCGTCCCCTGCATCGGCAGGCAGACTCTCAACCACTGTGCCACCAGGGACGCCCTACTCAACTTTTGGACTCACTTTGTGCTACACAGACTTGGGCAGAAAAAGGCCTTACCCGCACTGAGGATGTTAAAAAGTACTTGTACTTCTGTCCTTCCCAGGTTGACAGACTCCTGGAAATGTAAGGGGTACAAAATCCCTCTTTACGAGTTCCATTTCTGTTGCACCACTTTCATTACTGAAACCTTTTTCAACGTCTGGCTCCATAAGAAAAACAGTTCTTGAAATGGTTTCAAGTAATCCTCACACTTCTAACATTGAATATGGCTGCCAACTAATGTCACAAGAACTAAACAGATGACATCTGGAAAGGAGGAGTTTCAAACCCACTGTTTCATTACCCCCACCTGTGCCTTTATAGGCAGCGTGCAAAGGAGAGGTGAGGCCGCGAAGGGATTCTCTGAAACTTACTTTGGAGGAGAATATCGGGGAAGGGTACATGTTAAAAATCAGATTTATCATCTGTCCACGTTGTCCTGATTTACCAAATGCATTTCCAACAGGGAGGGTGATGCAGAAGGCTGCGTATTAAGCCAGTGAGTCCAGGATGTCTTTACAGCCAATCATCTCCCCCCAATACAAATCCTATTGCTCAAAACATCAGGCTGTCTGTGGAATTGAGCTGGAATTTAATGAACAGATAAATCAACAATACTTACTAGGCATCTCCAATGGCCCTGCTCTGTGAAAATCATGGTTCAGTGTAACTTTGGGAAAGGCATTTAATATTTCTTACACCAGGTCTCCCCATCTGAGAAATGAGGATACTAATAATACCAGCTCTTCCAAACTGACAGTATTATTGTGACGCTTAAATAAGGTAATATATGTGGAAGGGATTTATAAGCGCTAATGTGCCAGGGAAATGCAAAGTCACGTGATGATACGATGAAGCATGGGGTCTGAGCCTTGTTCACGAGGAGCTCGCTGCCGATTTGGAGGAACAAAGCATAAACATATCAAATGTAAGTAACAGTGTAAGGATTAAACTATAGAAAAGGTAACATGACAAGCAGTTTGGCAAGATAATGTATAATTATTCGCAAGGGAGAGGTACAGACGATGAGATTTATGAATATAAAACAGGTAACAATCTCAGCGAGCTGGAGTGATGTGACAGGCTTTGTTGGGAGAAGCAACTCTGGATCTGGCCTTGGAGGGTGGGTAGGTTGAGCAAGAAGCATAGGATACCATCCCCACAGTGAACTTCCCCAGAACCAGGGGGGAAGAACACACTGAGATGGTATTCACAAACCACTCCTGCAAGTGGTCTACTCTCTGAAAGCAATCAAGTAAGGTTCCACCATCATCAAGACCCAGAGTGAACTTTAATTTAATTTTATTTTATTTATTTATTTATTTTGCAGTATGTGGGCCTCTCACTGTTGTGGCCTCTCCCGTTGCGGAGCACAGGCTCCGGACGCACAGGCTCAGCGGCCACGGCTCACGGGCCCAGCCGCTCCGCGGCACGTGGGATCCTCCCGGACCGGGGTACGAACCCGTGTCCCCTGCATCAGCAGGCGGACTCTCAGCCACTGCGCCACCAGGGAAGCCCCAGAGTGAGCTTTAAAAGAAGACCTTACGAGTTACCATAGAGTTCCAACTTGGAATTACTTGGCTGCCCCATAACCATAAACCACCCAGACCCCCAAGCTCCTCTTCACTGCCTCCCCTTTTTTTTAATGAATACAGCTGTGATTTTTCTTTATTTTTTTAAACTTTTTATTTTATATTGGAGTATAGTTGATTGACAATATTGTGTTACTTTCAGGTGTATAACAAAGTGATTCAATTATACATGTATAACTTTTTCAAATTCTTTTCCCAGTTAGGTTGTCACATAATATTGAGCAATGTTCCCTGTGCTATACAGTAGGTCTTTGTTTGTTATCCATTTTAAATATAGCAGTGTGTACATGTTAATCCCATCACTGTGCCCTTATTCACACTCACCTCACCCTGTGAAACTGTAGAGTGTCTTTCAGGAAGAGAATATAGTCACCCAGCATGGCATTCCCTACCTGAGGCAATCACAGTGTGTTCCACTGTGGTTAGCAAACTAAATTCCAAGTGGGAAATACAGAAGCAAAGATAAAGAGAGAGAAAACAAAAGATGTGTCTCCTTTCAAAACCATTCCCTGGGCTTCCCTGGTGGCGCAGTGGTTGCGAGTCAGCCTGCCGATGCAGGGGACACGGGTTAGTGTCCCGGTCCGGGAAGATCCCACGTGCCGCGGAGCGGCTGGGCCCGTGAGCCATGGCCGCTGAGCCTGCGTGTCCGGAGCCTGTGCTCCGCAACGGGAGAGGCCACAACAGTGAGAGGCCTGCGTACCGCAAAAAATAAAATAAAATAAAATCATTCACTTAGCGACGGCTGTGTTAGAAAAGCCTTCGTATTTATGAAGAGAGGTACTAGGTCACAGGCTACAGTGAGGAGGCTGGGGCGTGCCCCTGAGTTGCCGGGCAAGGTGCTAATGGACTGAGTTCAGAGGCCCATTCATTTCACAGACCAAAAAGCAGTTAAGTGTCACCGTTTGCTGGACACCATCAGTAGAATCCCATCCAATCATCCCACTGGTGCAAAGTGTGGGTCATGACATAGTTCAGAACAAGGTGCAAATGGCTTCATCCAACACGTGGCCGTGCCTAGATGCCTGGAAAGCAAGTCGGACGGAGTCCAGGACACGATTCAATCCCTCCTTCCTCCCTCCCAAATGCTTTTTACCACTGGTCTAGTCACTCTCACCCAATATGTCAAAGATGTATCCACTCCACATCTTCACTCAAGCTCTGCCCGCCACCCTTTTGGCCTTGCATCTCTCACACAGAGCATTGGTTCAAACATGCTCCTTTCTTCAGGACTTGAATAGTAACTCCAGACTCCTCTGCAGGGCTGCCCCAACGCCCCAGTCCCCATGGTGTCCCACTATCTGAACTCTTGACACACCCACGCTGCCTTTCCTTTGCGCCCTGGGATTACTCCCTTGAGTTTGCACAGTGCTTTGTACACAGTAAGCTCTTTTTAAATGTTTAAGAAATAAATCCCGATTACAAATGGTAGCAAAAGGGGGTGGGCTAGAAAGAGCAGAATACAACTTTGTTTTGAGCTTATCTGTTTGGGGTATAACTGCCTTACCGCCCCAAATAGTACATCAGTAGCAGCATGAGTAATAGTAGTGGTAGTGGTAACAGTAGGAGGTGGCAGAGTAATAGCGTGTTCGCCCTTGGTTTCTTAATAATACTAGACGGGAGGAAAACACCTGGCTCTACCAGTACAGAGAAGGAGAACTAGCTATGGAATTGAAGCCCTCACCTAAGAAATTTGAGTAAACAAATTGGACAGGAAAACATAGATCTTCGAGGCATAAAAATGAAAGAATCATTTCCTCGCATATTTTTTTGCTCTTCTCCAGATCCAGTTAGTCACAGGTCTTGTGGATTCCCCCTTGTAAATGTCTCCCACATCTATCCCCAATCTTAGATCATCCTCAGCCCTTACTCTACCTTCTCTGGACTGTTCCAGAAACTCTTGCCTGGTCTCCACCCCTCTAGCTTTCCCTCTTGCTTAATACACGTCATTTCAAGGCTGACGATGACTTTATAACTCTCCTGTCTGAGCACATCACTCTGGGCTTCTAAACCATGAACGCCTCCCCTCCCAATCCCCTAAGGATAAAGGCTGTGCTCCTTAACACGGCTTCCTAACTTGGCCCCAAACCACATTTCCACCTTTATTTCTCCCAGTGGCCCCTCACATCCTACTTTCTAGACATATCCAACTGGTCCCCAATCCCCAAACATAGGGTTTGTTTTTGTTTTTGTTTTTTTTACATCCCCTTGTCTTTATATATGGTACTTTCTCTGCTTTGCTACCTCCCAACAAACTCCCAGTCATCCAGTGAAGATCAGCTTAAAAGTTACTTCTACTGGGATGCTTCTCCGACCAGGGCTCCACCCTGCCCCGACTCCTTCCTCAGCTTCCTCACAGAAGACAGTCACAGTTGTCTGCTCATATGACTATGCAATCCCACCAGACTGAGTTCCTGCAGAGGTGGGGTTGGGTTTTATTTCTCTCACACATCCTGAGTGCCTGGTACACAGAAGGTGCTCAACAAAATGTTTGTTGTGTATTGAATGAATTAACCCAGGCGGGCTGTCCACTTCCATCAAATCCATATCCTTCTCTGCTTTGTCCCTGCAACTATCTTCTTTGCCTTCCCCATATTTCACTGTGATACATTAATAAGGAATGAGAAATGAATGAAAGTTAGACAGTGGGTATGAACAGAGAGTACCAGGTCATTAGCAATCATTTTTTGCAAATCAAAGCATTTCTAGATCAAATCTATGTGTTCTGATTCACTGTCCTTTTTCCTCTTTTACAAAATCCAGTAAGTCCCAGATCTTATTGGTTCTCCCTCTAAAATGTCTCCCATATTTTAGGTCACTCTCAAGCCCCAGCCATATCTTATTTGGGACAAACCAGGAGAATTCTTTTAGCCTGAAACTCCTGGAAATGTTTTCTGATTCATAGTCTTCCATTATTTTAGAAACAGTACCTGGAATACTTTCTTGCCTCTTAGGTCTTTTTTAATGTCCCCACAGTATCTTCAAGGCAACAGGATAAGAGAGAAGGACACCGATTACCCGTCCAGACAAAGCACTTTTAAGTTCCGCCTCATCTGCTAATTCACTGTGAGACTTTGGTCAACACATTTTCCCTCTCTGGGCCTCAGTTTCCTTTTCTAGTGTCTTCTTGAAAAAAAGCCTCCAAACTAAGCAAACTTGGAGCTGGTCTTCTACCGGAAGGCGCTCTCTGAGGAGTTTTCTAGCTCGAACACTCAGGCTCCCGAGTTCCGTCCCTCTCCCTTTCCTGCTTGCTTGCTTCCCCTGCCCCGCACTTGCCAGTACCAAGTCCGACCAAAGCCTCAACATTTTATTAGAATTTATTTCCATGATTACCTTTGTGTCAAGACCTCCTACCAGAAATAGGAAGGGTGAATATAAAAGACCTATTTCCTTCCCACTGTGTTTCCTCCTCCCCTCTGTAGTGAAAATGACCTATGTGGACAAGCCAAAACGCTTTTGAATTGAATTCACCCAAGTAATATACACAAGGTTTTAATTTACAGTTTGGGGTCTCCAGGCCCCTGCATATGAGTTCTATAAATGAGACATGTTGCTACAATAAGTCCCATTGGGAGAGGCTGGCCTTAGAATGAGAACAGCTGTAGAGCTATAATCCAACAAAGTCAGCTTCTGAATCAGATATGAATTATTGGTTCAGTCACAAAGCTATGGGTACACTTTCCCTCACAAGCATTCACATGTGGCCTTTGGCAGAAATGAAAATATCCTTCCCTCCATTACTGGGTTTGGTTAATAATGAACCTTTATTCTGAATACTTTCTTTTGCCTTAACTTCCTTTCTCTTTGTTCTCATTCTAATTTCCTCTAAGACCTCCAATAACCAGCTACACAAGGTGAGGCTAAGAGCTCCTGGGAACATTTTAGAGCTAAGGGAAGCCAAGGCAGCTGAGAGGATCGTTCTCAGCCTTGTTTGTACACCGGGAACACATAAGGATCTTTCAAAAATCCCAGCACTAAAGTGATTCCAGTATGTAGTCAACACTGAAACCACTATTTTTTATTTTTATTTATTTTTTTGCGGTATGCGGGCCTCTCACTGTTGTGGCCTCTCCCATTGCGGAGCACAGGCTCCGGACGCGCAGGCTCAGTGGCCATGGCTCACGGGCCCAGCCGCTCCGCGGAATGTGGGATCTTCCCGGACCGGGGCACGAACCCGTGTCCCCTGCATGGGCAGGTGGACTCTCAACCACTGCGCCACCAGGGAAGCCCGAAACCACTATTTTAAAGTCAATTACGTCTAAAACCACCAGAGCCTTTCTCCCCATCCCCAAACAATATGTAGGAAATATGGGTACGAAAGACTTCCTTCTTGAAGCTGACACGTCTGAAAGCTTCAGGTCCGAAGACAAAGGCTTGTCTTCTAAACCAACTAAGCCACTCATAAACATTGGGAAAAAGAAAACCTCCTGTACTTAAGGGATTAAAGAATTTTCAGATGTGGGAGCTACAAAGATAGTAGGCTCTCACCAAATACCCAACACTGCAAAAACATTTACCCAACTACCATAACTTCTGGAGTGTCAGCTTTCTGATCCTTGAAGCATTTGGTTGTGAAGTCCCAAGGCTAACGGAACAATAAAAAATGTAAAAGAGTGAAAAAGGTTAGGAACGGGAACCTGTGTTTCTAATACGACTGCTACGGAAAGGTGTGCTTCGGAAGAGATGTCTGAGGACAGGCAAGGGAGGGGGTACCCACTTAGCCAGCCAGTCAATGTATGCGGAGCGGGGAAAACCACATCTCCTTTCCATCACTGTCCAGACGTCTGTCACGTCTTCCCTGGACAACTGCAGCAGCCTCCTAATTGGCCCATTGTCCACTACCACCCCCTGTCCTTCCTGAACAAATGATGTACGTGAAGCGCCGTGCTTGGTGCCAGGACTCAGAGATACATCACCCTGGTCCTCCCTTCAAGGAACTCTGAATCTAGCAGATGAGACACAAGTAAGGACACTACTGCCACAGTCAGGTAAGTTTTTAGCTAAGGTATCAAAGAGGAGGGTGCGGCAGCTTCTGGCTAGGAAAATCAGAGAAGGTTCCAGAGCAGAGGTGATGTCTGAGTTGAGAGACATTCCAGAAAAAAGGCACAGCATGTGCAAAGACCCAAAGGTAGGAAAGATTCCGATTTATAATTGAAATCGAAAGGACCTCAGTGCAGATAACAAAGTAGCCGGCAGGCAGATAAAAGCCTGTCAGGACCAAGGGCTGAAAAATGAGGCAGGAACCTAATCGTGAAAAGCTACAGATCCACGGTGCAGTGAGGAATTTGGATTTCGTCCCATAGTCGATGAAGTACCATTGGAGGAATTTGAGCAGGGAACTCACATGACTATCCCTTAGTTTTAGAAGGCTCTCTTTGATAGCAGGCTGGAGGATGCCCTGAAAGAGACCAACCTTGGAGGCCGGTGAAGTTGATAAGAGAATGTTGCCAAAGTCCAAGTGAGAAGATGAGGCCCAAATTCAGGTGGTAACAGTGGGACTAGAGAGGAAGGAAACTTTAAATGATTTGAATATTTATCCTGATTTCCTCCTGGACTTTGAATCTTGGTTTTTGCTTGTTTGGTTAGCTGTTAGGTTGGGTTTTA
Organism: Stenella coeruleoalba; assembly: GCF_951394435.1. NCBI lineage: Eukaryota > Metazoa > Chordata > Mammalia > Artiodactyla > Delphinidae > Stenella > Stenella coeruleoalba. The sequence continues at coordinate 97,136,453 of NC_137154.1, read as the reverse complement.
TTTCTTAAACATGAATTGAGTACTCCCATGCTTTCACGTGTATCAAGCCTCACCACACCCCCTGAAATATAGGTATCAGTATCTCACTTTTACCAAAGAGGAAACTGACTCAGAGAGGCTAGGTAACTTGCCCAAAGCCACACAGCTAAAGGCAGCATCTAGCCTGGTGCCCAGATTTTCTGACTCCAAGTCAAGTGCTCTTCCAACTACACCTCCACTAAGTAGCCCCAGACTCATTCTTGTTCTATTTCTTTCCTATGTCAGACTGAAGGCTGGCAGACAGACAATCTGTCTGGGCGTAACTTCAGTGGCTCAGAGGGCAGCTGAGGTAGAGCCTGGCTTTGTAGTCTGAGCAACCTGGGTCTGATTCCCAGCCCTGAACAAGAACACTGGAGCCTCAGTCTCCCCATCGGTCACAGCATCATCCTGCAGGGTTGCTATAAGATTGTTGTAAATAAGATCAGAGCCGCCAGTACTATGCCTAGTACATAGTCTGTTCTCAAGAAATGGTACCAATTTTTCCCCCAGAATAGTCAGGAAAGAGTCAAGTCATCACCAGAAAAGATGTCATATATTTGACTTAGGAATATGGTAGTAAAGGCAGGAAAGAGACATAAACTAGGTTATGAAAAAAATTTTTTTTGCGTGGTTTTACGATCTCTCCTGTCACCTCTAAGGCAATTCTTTCCCCTTCCATGTGTGTCACTGAGGTAGCTGGTGAAAACACCCCCTAACCCCCTCCCCAAGCAAGCACGCTAGCAAGCCCAGGAGATCCTTGTGCTAAGCTACTTTACAGGGGTTTTCTGTTCTCTTTTTTTCCTCTCTCCTTTCACGCTAGAATTAAGAAACCTGTAACTTGCTGCTTATCTCATTATCTCCTGCCTTGCATTTTAATGTGTCGCTTCTAAAAAGACCTCATTGATATTCCAGTTATGCATGTGTTTGTTTGTGTCTCTTGGGAAAATTTGCTACCCATCTTCCAAGTTGAGCACCAGTGTGCTCACAGCTCAAAGGTGGAGCTCTCTTTTGTAAAAGAATAAATAAATAAATAAATAAATAAAATGGAGACCGTTTGACGATTTTGCATCTACAAGAGGCTGCAAATAGAGCAGCTCAAGAGTCTCAATCCAAAATCATGCACAAAAAGGCAGGTGAAGAATTGGGTGTCTTCCCGGGATGCTGGGTTATGTTGATGAATAATTCAAGCCTACAGGCTCTTAAAAGGACACAGTTACCTGGTTTTCCAGATAATTAGAGACCACCCCCCAACAAAAAGGTTTTAACCTAATTTAACCAGATAATTAACCAGATCATCCAGAAAAGAGCAAGCTTTTTATCCTGCCTAAATTATCCTGAGTTTCATCGTTATTAGGTAACCGACAACCTTCTCCACTTGGGGCTATGCTGAGTCTACACTGTGGACAGAGCTAAATCAAGCCTCGAGTTAGCAGGTGACATGAACAGGATAATAAGAAATCATCTTACAAAATCTAGTTGCCCTTTTCAAGCATTACAGATGCCGGCTACCTCCACACAAATTACAATGGGAGGCTTAGGGAATTATCTGTAACAAAACAAAAAAATCCTACCGTGAGGACAACCTAGACGGGGTTGAGACCTGGTTACATTGACTTTTTGCACAGATCGAATTACTTAAGTAATAGCTTGCTTCGTATTACTTTGCTCTGTATTAACATTAGGAGATAGAAGTCGACGTAGCATTTTTGTGATGTTACTGCAGCTGATGAAATTTTCTCATTTTATTCATCAGCTGCTTCTTCCCCAGAACGATGCATTGAGATCTTCAAGGAGTTGGCCACTGCTGATACTAATGACATATTGACTGAATACCAAACATGCGCATTTATTATTATTTAAACATGGAAAAGGCCCTTCAAGGTAGGTTAAGCTTCCCCCACCTTTCAGGGCAGTGATATATATGGAAATTCTGACTGTCATTTCTTAGGTTCAACCATTTGCCGTTGGTTCCCTTGTGCCGGTTGAATCGATAGCAAGAGACAAAAAATTTTTTCTACGTAACCACGGATTCTAGCCACCCATGGGGTTGAGACAGGATATTCACAAGGGAACTTACTTTGCCTTGACAAGAAATCGTGGAACAGAGCCAGATGTCCCATTAAAAGTCCTTTCGAACCTAAATGAGTTTGTGACGATGTGTGTTTAGACGTGTGAGGAGAAAACACACTGTGAGCATCCCTCCTCCTAGTGTATAAGCTGTTATCTGAGAATGGGGCTCTTCAGGAGGCTAACTGAGCACTGGAGGCTGTCTACACAGGCAGAGCAGAGGGGAGATCTGGAACCCTCCCCATTCCCCACCCCACACGCACACATAAGCAAAACCCTGATAAATCATCCAGGAAAGCCAATTTCATCGGATAATGCATCCACATCAACTTCATTTTGCCTCTATAAGACAAAATATTTTTACATTTTGGGGAGCCTGGGCTTCCAGATGCCCAGATACATCTTAGCTTATTCTGTGAAATGGTCCTCACGGTGCTTCTGAGCATACCTCTGGCTCTGCCTGGTCTGCTAAGACAGACTCAGCCACGGTGCTCCAGCACTGATTTTCAAGCCTTCCTGTGCTGGCCGCAGCCATTTTGTCATTTAATAACAAGCATTTAAAAGAAAAACTAAAGGTGAAAAAGAATCATGTTGAAAGCCGACTCCGTATTTTATAGAAAGATGTTATTTTTTTAATGGTTCCTTAAGATCGTTGGCCTTTTCAGATTATGACACCGTTTTTGTGAGTCGCAGAAGCAGTCTGTCCCCCAGAATTACACAGAAGGCCACCCAGGCTCCATGTTTCCTGTTATCCAGCTGTAAATCAGTGTAACTTGCGGGGAAGCATGCCACAACACACCGATGGCCGGCCCGTCCTCTGTCACCATCAATGCCGTGCCCACCACTCCCCTCTTCTCGCTCCCCAAAGGGTCCTGAAAGAGGATTTGTCCAGGACCGCCGCAGCTCCGCAGCCTGCTGACTTTATAAAGAGACGAGGTGAAGTAACACTTTTCTTTTTAATACCCCGCGGTGTGGAACTGAAATTGCAGTCTGCTTCTATTTTCCGAGGCCTCCTTGGTAAGAGAATGTTTTTATCTGGAGATACAATGACCGTGGCCCATACTCTGCCGTTCCCATGAAGGCCTTGCCAAAGTCCATGAATGCTCGCTTTATGAATTGGTCTTGCAGGTGTTCAGGGGGGGGATGTAATCACGAATGAATGGTCGGAAAACACAGCAAGTCTCGGCAGCCTCTGGCACCGAGAGCTGCGGGGCTTTATAATTCTGTGAGAAAACACACATGCGTCGAGAGCATTCCCCGGGCTGCACTGTTGCCTCAGGCCAAATATTCGTCACAGTCCATCCCTGGGCTGGTGGTACATTCCAGAAGAGAAGGGATCTGTAAGTCGCCCTGTGGACCAAGAAGCTGGTAGCTCTTCACACGATTTTCCTGCCCTGACTTGCTACAGGCATGATGTGGGCCGAGGTCCTATTTTTCTGCACACATGTAACCCAGCAGGCTAGAGAGTCTGGCGATTTTATGAAGACCTCATGGATGCCGGCGCAGGTGGGCTGGTTGCCCAGGCAAAGAAGGCATCAGGAGGTCGAGACCAAATGCCCTCGGATAACCTGCACATATCCTCGGGCAGGGTCAGGACTAGAACTGTGGCAGGCTGCATAAGGGAGAGGGGACTGGGAAAGCCAGTCCTGCTGTTGGAGGTCCAGAGAGCCCTGAGGCCTTCATTCTAAATTGGATCTATTGTATCCCCTCCACCCAAGAAAAGCTACCTGAGAATCAGTGATGATGGAAAGAGGGTCACTATTAGCTAAGCTAGCTTGTCCTTCCCAGCCTCAGCCCCAGGGAGATAGCAAAGATGTGGAAGAAAATATTTGTCCTTTTTCTCACTCTCCCCACCTGCCCTTGCTCTCCACCCTGGGCTCCCTGAGAGCTGGTAAGTGGAAAAAAATCCCTGAGGGGGAACTCCATCAGCTCTCCAGCACTCTGGAAGGATGCAAAAGACGCAAGGGCTTTGCTGAGAGATTTCCAACTTTTTACCAGTACAGACTCAGGGCCATTGAGAAAGACAGGAGCCTAGCCTGGGAAAAACAGGACATTGGGTGGTAATAGGTGATACCTCCCAGAGGCCTCCATGGGCAGAAGTAGCCCAAACCCCTGGCACCAAGTGCCTGCAGAGGCGCTGGTGATGCTGAGAAAGAAAGTGGGAGCTGACAGCATGACAAGGTGCTAGCCCGGAGAAGGAGGCTTCTATTGTTCCAGCACCTGGAACTGAGACCGCTCTCATATCCAGAGCTGACAGGAGTGGCCCCAGAGCAGAGCTAGAATTGGAGTTCAGAAGCTGAGCTGTCAAGGCCACTCATAAACATTGGGAAAAAGAAAACCTCCTGTGCTTAAGAATTTTCAGATGTGGGAGCTACAAAGATAGTAGGCTCTCACCAAACACCCACCTTCCCTGGCTTCTCATACCTCTCCTAATTCATGTTACACCAGCATTTCCTGTCACCTACACTGACACCCAAGATGCCAAAACTATCCCATAGGTTAGCCGACTAGTTATAGTTAAGTGGAAGAGGAAGTCTTTGAATTAGTTAAATTTCAGAGGCACAGATGAAAACATTCTATTTCCAAAAATATTCCCAACTTGGCTCCCTGACACCAGAAATTCCACAATATGAAATGTATTCCTTTGGTTTAATCCAACGTTAAGCTACCATAAACATTAATTTATTCAGTAAATATCTATTGAATACCTTCTTCATTGCCATGCCCTTTACTGGGCATTAGATAAATGGGGGAAATAACATAGACAAAGTTTCTGCTCTCATGGCACTTAATCTCCATCAGTCATTTAAGAATGAGTTTATCTAATCATTTCCTAAAAGCACATTTCAATAGAAGAAGGTGACTAAGTGAGACCACCTAGAGGAGAGCAAGATGGAGATGGGCTACCCCTGAACAGAAAGGCAAAAGGATGAAAAAGTGGTGGAACAAGAGCCACTGAGAATAAATTTCATTCATTCATTCATTCATCCATTCCACAAATACATTTTAAGCATCTCCTTAGAGCCAGATACTGAGGGTAGACAACTGAACAAGAAGGACACAGCCCCTGCCCTCAGGGAGCTTATATCGGGTATAGTCAGACACACATCTGAATGGTGCTAGTCAGGGTGGGCACAGGGCACTAAAAGGGCACACATTTGGGGCACATAAAGCAGACTTGGAGAAAGGGGTGGATCAGGGAAAGCTTCTTGAAGGGGGTGAAATCCCAGGAGTGAGGGTGGGGCTTCAGTATTCCTGAGAAAGGGAATTGCTTATGCAAAGTCCCTAGAGAGAACCACTGTGCTCCCTGCTCCACTGCTGAAAGATGGAACATCAAAGTATAGGTGAGGTGAGAGTGCAGGTCACCTGCGGGTCTAAGCCAGAAGTTGGCTATGTTTCCTGTAAAGGGCCAGATAGTAAATATTGCAGGCTCTGTGGCCCATGTGGTCTGTTGCAACTACTCAACTCTGCCATTGGAACAGGAATTCGCCACAGGCGATATGCAAAAAAACGAATAGAACTATGTTTCAATGATTATTTATAAGATGAGGCATTCTTATAAGTTTGGTCCATGAGCCATAGTCTTTCAACCCCTGGTTTAACCAGGACTTGGAGCCAAACAGAAGCAGCTAAGGGAGCTTCACCCACTGGGGTGGGCCTCCCTGCAGAGGGTAAAATTTGTGGCAAAAGAGTAACCAGGCAGGGAGCTGGGACATCTGAACTTGGGTCTTGGTCAGCGCACAAACTCTAGGATAATGTCTTCCTCATCTGTAAAATGAAAGAGTAGAATAAGGTGGTATTTAGGGCCTCTTCTCTGAAAGTACTTAACCTGGGGTACAGGGATACCCCAAGGAGTCTATGGATAATACTGAACAACCCATGAACTTAGATTAAAAAAAAAAAAAACACATTTTTAGTTTCATTATTTTTCAACTGAAATGTAGTGTTTGTTTCAATGACAAGTGTAGTCAACCAACCACAGTCGTATTAGCAGTACCTATGATTTTGTGTCCAAGAGGAATCACAGCAATTTTCCTATCATGCTACGGTTGTAGCATATATATTGAAATGTCATCTGTATTCATCACTTCTTTGAACCTATGGTAGTTACTGGATCTGCAACTAAATTTTGTTATTTAAAATGTGAGTAGATATACATATAATATCTATGGGGTTTTTTGATATTTAAAAACTATATTTCAACATAATTAGTTTTCTTTGTAATCCTACGTAATTTATTTTGCCCTTCAAAAAAGTGTTCTGAGGAGTACATCTCCCCCAAAATAGTTAACAACTCCTAGTCTAGAGTTAATGAATTATATTAATTTATATCCATCCTGCTGGCAACATATTCTTTCTAAAAAAGCACCCTTTTCAGGGGAAGATGTGGCAAAGGAGTACTTTCTCACGTAGTTGAAAAAAAATGAGAATTGTAACAGCCTTTTTAGAAAGTAATGTGGCAATATTTCTTTAAAGTTTCAAAATGCATGTATACGCTGTAATCTCACTCCTGGGAATTTAGCTAATACAAATAAAAACACCCATACAAAAAAAGTAGATTGGCAATTATTGTTCAAAAGGCCAAAAATGAACAAACAAACCTGGAAACAAAGTGAATGCCTATTGCTAAGGGGAAAGTTAGGAAGTAATGATCTAGCCACACTCTGGAATATTATATAGTCGTTCAAAAGAATGATTCAGAGCTCTAAGAGCTGCCCTGGTGGGATTTCCTGGAAGAATCATTGAATGAGGAAAGTGATATAATTTTATTTCATTTAAGTAAAATCCACCCTGACAAAGGAATGTTGTATGTGTATGATGTGTGTGTGATTACATGAGCATGGAGAAAAGTGAGGAAAGAAAGATAGTAGGGTATTCACGTGAGTTACGTGGGAGAAGGTGATATGAATGGAGGCAGGGTGGGGAGGAAGGAGCTAAGAAAAATGGAAAAGAAAGACCACACAACCAAGTGTATTATAATTGCATTTTGTGTTTATATAAAATTATGTTTGTAGGGTTAAAAGAGAGATCATTCCATCCACCCCTCTGAAAAATCTATGATATCAGATAAATGTAGGCTGAGCTCAGCCTCTCTGGTTAACTGTCAATATACTGAGTATCTTTTGAATCCTGCTTTGCTCTCAGCCGATGCCTGACATCTTCTGGCCGTGTACTCGGGGGTTGAAAAGATAAATCACAACACCCTACATGGTTTTATTTCACAAAGGAATATGTCTATTTGGATACAAACAACTCATTCATTCACTCATTCATTCACTTACAGAGAACCATTAAGCGCCAGGGACGATGCTACACTCTGAGAATAAAAGCGATGGAAAGGACAGGAAGGGAGGAGTCTTTGATATTCTTTTCTGTTTCTAGTTTGTTTCTTTATTGCTGCTGTTCACTAAGGTCAAACATGTATTTTTTTCTCATTTCCTCTCCTTATGCCTTTGCTGGCTCACCAAACTCTCATAAAAATATAAGATTGATGCCCACGATATCACCGATACCAGCAGAGGCTCGCAGAGCAATGAATGCAAGTCCACTTGTGGCTCCTTTCAAGGTCAGGAGGGCGTGGTGTTGGCTCCGGCCAGTCGCCATGCTGCCCAGTGACCTACAAGCTCAGGAATCTGATCAGGCCACTTTGCAGAGGCCGTCCACGCCACGGACTGCCCATCAGTTTCTGTTCTGACGGCCAAGAGGCAGAACAAAAGAAGTGAAATACCAGCAGCTTTCAGTCTCCTCACTCAATTCGATGGCCTTTTTGTTTTTTTACCTCCCCAGATCTATTCTGGGAACTGTTAACCGAAAGATAGACTGACTCTCTCAAACTGCCTCTTCTTAACTCTTAGGAAGACAAAGCCTCTCACCATTTTCTCCTTGCACAGAGTGGAGGATGAGAAATAACTCGAGACATCCTGGGTCCTCTAGTACAGGTGGCAGGCACTACTGCCTAAATCATTACAATTCCTTACGGCCAGGGCCACACATTTCAAAGTGTTTCCAGCTGCACATAAAATTTCATAAGAGACAGGAAACACAGGCAGTATAATTGGCAGGAGGCGAAGACGCTGAATCTAGGTATAGATAAGCAACTTGCAGGAGATGATAAACTAGGAATACTGGAATTAGGAGTCCAACCCAGGTGTTTCAAATAGCAACACAGGAGCATCAACACTTTCCAGAAATTGGTGTAGATCAGCACTGCCAGCAGGAATAGAATGTGAGGCACATGTGTAAGTTACACGTTTTCCAGTAGCCACATAACAAACTAAAAAGAAACAGGTGAAATTAATTTTAATGTTTATATGTAACCCAGTATCCTTTAAATATTGTCATTTCATCATGCAATCAATATAAAAATTTTGATGAGCTAGTCAAACCTTTTTCTGTACTAAGTCTTAGAAATCTAGTGTATATTTTATACTTAGAAGACATCTGAATTCGGACTAGCCCCATTTCAAGTATGTAATAACCACATGTGTCTGATGTCTACCATATAGGACATATGGCTCGTAGACATAGAAAAAGAGAGAAAACGAAGATGATAGGTTGTACTGCAAATCCAGTAGAATTCCCTTCAAAATGGAAATGTTTCACCAGAAAATGTGCTGAGGGGAGCCAGCATCAGCCCCAAACGTGGAACCCGGCATCACGGGTCACCCAGGAAAACAGTATTAGCCCTCGGTAATAGAAGGAAGGCCTGGAAAGGCTAGGGAGAAGCTGCTCCCTCCAGGATGGACGCAGGAGTAGACATACTGGGGTTTATAAACCCCTGTCAATAAGAAACCAAGCTCCACAATAATTTTAAACCACAGTGAGTCCTGACAGGAAACTGACCTAGTAAACCAGACAAATTACCGCGGCAGCCCTCCCTGCCTACTGTCCACTCCAACCCACCCCCCTCACCCCCATGAAACTCGAGCTGTTTGGAAGCTTCTGCTCAGCTCTCTGGAGAATAAGAGAGGGAAGACACACAGAGAGGCCGTGAGATCTCCGACAGCCCAAGCCACAAGCCCTAGGTCACCTGTCTGAGAGCAAGTACCGGCGCGTGCACTCGGCAGCAGGGGTTAATCCTGATTTGCTGCGTGTCTCTGAGCTGATTGGTTCCCCTCTCTGACCTCTTAGTTGCCCAATCAGAAAATGGCCATCATAACGCCTGGTCACCTGGGACCACAGCCGTTCAGGTGGCGATTTCCTCAGGTAGCGGAAGTCCATTCATTGCCATAATATGTAAACTACCTTTGGATAAAGTGGCCTGTGGTGGTCACACTGGAATCCTTGGGACTTGATTCCTGGCAAGGAGGCCAGAGGGACTCAGGAAGAACCACTGGGAAATGAAAATCATAAAAGTCTAAAGCTTGGGATCTTCTGGGAAAATAGATTTGGGAGGCATCAGCAAGCCAAGTGGGTGAGAAATAGCCTCTGGGGCTGGAATTTACTCCACCTCCATCTTCTGTGTAGACAGGAAGCCTGTGCTCCTGCTTGAGGATTATAAACAACAAACCGTAAACTCAGACAAAAGTGGTGTCAAATCAGTCTTGAAATAGGGCACTTGGAATTATTGAAACAGCATGAACCTGCTTAGCTTGGAGCGGTCCCAGCACCTCTCTGAGCCCGTTATGTATCTACAACACAAGTCAAGACGCCTTCAGCCTCCAGTGTCATCTGAATCTTTTTCTGAGCCCTCTGTACATTCTGCCTGTGCCACACGCTCTTAAACACGCACTGAAAGGATAAGTCAGTGCATTCCATGCAGGACAATAAGGGGGCTCTGTTATCACTTTGTCCTTATGCTCGCTCAAAATGCCAAGGTGCTAGAGATCCATCCTATAGGAAGGACCCGGAAGGCAGGTGCCTGTTGGGGCAGTGCAGAGCGGGAGAGAAGGAGCCCCATCATTTAGGAAGCTCCCGAGCCTTTGCCAACCCAGGTATGTCTCCCCCGCTTCGACCTGCACCTGTGTCCTAAGCGCCAGCGCTGGGCTCCTTCCACTCAATTTTTGTCCCCTCAGTCTGCAGAATTTCTCAAATGCTCCAGATTTTCTGGCTGGTTTAACAGCCTTATGGAGGGGTTAAAATCTCAAATTTAAACTGTCAAAGCTGTTTAAGGTCAAACAAAGCCTCAGTCATCTAACTGAATCCAGGTTCCTCTCAAAGATGCAACTGAACGCCATCATCATTTGGTTTTTGCAAATACCCCCTTTTCTATTGATGTTAAGAAACCTCGACATCATCCTGGAAAACAACTCAACACGCAATGAAAATAAAGGCAATTTCTTAGCAATACCTTACTCTCTAATTCGTATCAGTCAGGGAAACAGCGATTTCTAAAGAGAGCGGCTCTAACATAAACTGCTGGCACCAGGCTGGGAGAGGCTGTCAAGACACCCACATTTCTCTTGTGTCTTCACCCTGATTTCTGATATAAAACTGAGCAGTTTTCCTGAATCTTGGAGCCTCAGTTTCACTACCTGTAAAATGGAGATAGCCACTTATTTTCTACCTAGCAACATGTATCAATAATGTAATATTGGAAAAACTTGAATTGAGAGGAAAAAAACAGCAGAATAAAAAGGACTGTTATACATATGTTCTTTTTAATATTCTTTTCTATTATGGTTTATCACAGGATATTGAATATAGTTCCCTGTGTTGTACAGTAGGATCTTGTTTATCCATCCTATATAGTGTAGTTTGTACCTGCTAATCCCAACTCCCAATCTTCGCTGTACAGCAGAAATTAAACACTACATTGTAAATGAACTCTACTTCACTAATACTTTAAATAAATAAATAAAAATAATAAGAAGGACTGCAATAGGATTATAGATGGATTTTTTTTCTATCTCTTATTTTCCAACAGTTTTGAAATTTGATTACGTTAAAGAAAAATTTTAATTTATTGTAACATTTCACATACAGTAACTTGAAATTGATGAACTCCATGTGAGGGCAAATCGATGTCAATTCTTAATTATCCATGTGCCACTGAATTCACAAAGTATTCTGTCTATACTCATTTTTTAAAACCCAAATGGGACGCCCCTGGTCACTAAGAACCCCTCTGTGGCTACCTCGATCAATCCAGCCATCAAAAAATGTAAATGTATGTGTTTATTTGGAACTGTGAATTCAGCATTGTGGAAACGCTTGGGTGATATGAAGGGCTCCAGTCCTGCCCTGTCACAATGATGTTAGAAAAACAAGACCAACATGTGACAAAATACAAGTGACAAAACTGTGGCTATGACTAAAGGGCCAAACTGCAGGGAACAAACTCTAGAGATGAATGAATACCCAGGGTGACCAGTGACAATGTTATAGCAAATTGGGACTAAGTGAAACCTTGAAAAATGGATAACATCTATCTGTGTGATAGAAGGGAGAAGGGAGAGCCCCGCAGGAGCAGAAACAACAAAGCAGGAAAGAGAAACTAATATTTCCTGACACCTACTCTTCAACAGGGAATTGTTGTAGGTACTTCACTAAGTAATCTTCTGGACTCCTTACAGCCAGCATGGGAGGGAGTCATTCTTAGTAACCCCATTGCGCAGACAAGCAAACTGAGCCTCCACTATTGTGCTATGTTCATGGGATAATACAGGAACCTGCCTGATTATAGGTGGCAGGAGTGCCTGGCGACATTAATGAAGCATGACCTAGAATAAAGAGGGACCAGATGATAGAGTTATGCCTTTCAATATGGCAGCCACAAGCCAATATGCCTATTGATGACTGGAGACATATCTGCTGTGACTAAGGAATTGAAACAGGGTGAAACATTTTTCTGTTAAACAAAACTTTACTGTCTGGTACGACTACATTTTACTTGAACCACTGAAAACGTAGCTTCCAAATTGAGATGTGTAATAAGTATAAAATACATGCTGAATTTCAAACACTTCATGTGAAAAAGGAATGTAAAATAATTCATGAATAATTTTTAAGATAGATTAAATGTTAAAATGAGAATGTTTTGTATATATTTAGGTAAAGTAATATATGGTAATAAAAATATTGCATTTATTTCTTTTCATGTTTTTAATGTGGCTGCTAGAAAATTTTAAGGTACAAATGGGGCTCTCATTATATGTCACTGGGCAGTATGGATAGAGAGCTTTGAAACTCTGGGCATCAACAAAATATAAGTTAGATGCCACGAGACATTCTTTTTTAGTGTTAGCCTGAGCTAATATGCCCTTGGATTATAAATTAAAATATATTCCCAGTGATTTTAATTGCCTGATGATTAGGATCATGTGTAATCTTTTTCATACATTACACTTTGCAAAGCACTTTCACATATATTATGTGAACCCCTACATCTCTGTGATGAGACAGAGTGAGTGTGATTACCCCATTTTACAGAGGACACCGAGGCCAGTTAATTCAATTGCTAGTGAGGGGCAGAGAGGGTTTCAGCCAGTTTTTCAGCTCCAGTTTCTCATCCTTCCTTGGCCAGAGCCTGCCTCAGTTTACCCTTGTCCCTGTCACTCTTGCTTGCACATCCCTGGGAGGCCTCCCCATGCAGCAATATTGCTCAACAAAGGAGTCCAGATGGATCTCTAGGACGTCTTCCATCGACACACAACCATAGCACTATATCAACTCTTGGTACACAAGAATAGCGTTACAGCCTCTGTGCCTCAGGTGCAGGCCTTCTGGACACTCGTATGTGGATATATATCCAGCTGCACTCCCATCCCCTTTTCCAGCAGGCGTTGGGAACTGGCTGTATGGCTCCAACAGGCTGTTCAAGCAAGTATCTCCAGACAGCAAGAAACCACCAGCAAAACATGTCTCTGCTCTTGCGCTAAGTAAATTGGCTACTTACCCAAGGCCCACTCGGATATGTGCACCAGCTTCCTGAGTACAGAAGCGCTGCTTGCTTGCTCAGCTCTCTGCCTTGACAGCACCCTATCAGTAATTCCTGGCACAAGGGACGGGCTTAATAAAGGTCCACCTTGACAGGTAGACAGAGTCAGCAGCTTCTTTCTAATGGTAACCCAGAGAAGGTTAAGCGTGGCCATGTTGCCTGGAGCTAAGTGTGTGTGTTCTGAAGCTAGACAGAGGCTTGAGTCAAGGTTCTGATTCAGCTGCTTGGTGCATATGTGACCTTGGGCAGGTTGCATAACCTTTCTGAGCTTCATTTCCCCATTTTTAAAATGGGGATGATGGTAATGGTGGGAGTTGGTACCTATGGCTGAGCAGGTGAGGTGGGGCTCCAGTCTAGCTCGTACTCTTACCACCAGGCCACAAAACATGGTTTGAGGCAGTGTGTGTGCCAGAAAAGAGGCTCACCATTCTCGAAACCACACAGAGATGCTATCTACCCACCAAGCCTGTGCCCGCAAAGCCAAGTCTGTCCAGATAGGAGGCCTTTTTTTGTTGTAAAGATTCATCGTGCTAGGTAACGCATGGAATACTCAGTCAGAAATGACGGTCTTCCAGCATGCCATCGCTTAGGACCTGACGAAGCGTTTTCTATCTTCATGGAACTTTCCGTACTTGATGTCGTGGAAAGAGGACAGCGCGGGCTCATAGCCTGGTTCACCCCTTTCATTTGTGTCTGCTGAGCCTCCATTTCTCATTTGTAAAACCAGAACAAGAATAACAGGACTTTTGTGAGAAATCAAGGAAAGGGTACATGGCACAGTGGTGGGCATATGGAAGTCTCATGATAATTTTGAATGACCTTCACACTTGCTGAGAGAGAGGGAGAGAGAAGGCTCATAGGGAGAGGGACCTGAACACCACACTGATTTCCCTGACTTTGTCTCCTTTACTGATTCTCAGTTCCTACCCCTACACCCCAGCTTTGGACAGTGGAGAGGCCTACCACCTTGTATTTGTCTATTAGAGAATTCATCCACTAGCAGGGCTTCAATCTCCACATCTTTTCACATGACACCCAACTTTTTCCTTGACTGTAACCACCCAAGTTGTAATCACATTGCTCTAACTGCCTGCTAGGTATTTTCATCTGTGAGACCAATCAGTTCATTAAATTCAACTCAGGCAGAAACAAACTGACCATCTTCCTTCCAAAATCTCCAACATCTCCTCCCCTCTTCTCTATCCACTGGTGACCTTGCTCCTTATTTCACCGAGGTAGCAGCGATCAGAAGAGAACTTCTACAAGGCCCACCACCAAATCTAATAACCTAGTTGTACCTGTATTCACATCACTGCCTTGAAAGCAGTTCCCCCCTTATCTGCAGGGTACACATTCCAAGACCCACAGTGGATGCCTGAAACCATGAATTCTACCAAATCCTATATATACTATGTTTTTTCCTATATATACATACCAATGATAAAATTTAATTTACAAATTAGGCACAGTAAGAGATGAACAACAATAACTAATAATAAAATAGAAAACGTATAACAATATACTGTAATAAAAGTTATGTGAATGTAGTCTCTCTCAGAATATCTTACTGGACTGTACTTCATCGTTTCTGTGATGATGTGAGACGATGAAATGCCTATGTAATGAGATGAAGTGAGGCGAATGATGTAGGTGTTGTGAAGTAGCATTAGGCTGCTCCTGACCTGAGGATACATCAGAAGAAGGACCATCTCCTTGGATCATCAGCCATGACAATGCTGAGTTTGGATGTCAAGAGCAGACCATGTCAATGGTGGGGGATCCCAGGCGGGATGGAGTGGGATAACATGAGATTCCATCATACTACTCAGAACAGTGTGCAACTTAACACTTATGCACTGTTTATTTCTGGAATTTTTCCATTGAATATGTCCAGACCATGGTTGACTGGGGATAACTAAAACCATGAAAAGCAGAACCACAGATAAGGGGGGGCTCCGGTATCCCTATTACCATAGTGAACTGCCTCTGCTCCTGTCTCCCAGGCCAACCCCTTCAGTTCTCATGCTCACTTAATCAATCCTGTCCCCTCTCTCCTTAATATTTCCTTCTCAAATGGACTATTCTCATCCCATCAACCTACGAACTTACCAACAAATCCCCTTCCCATTAAAAAATTCCCTTGACACCCACATCACCCCCATTCCTCTGCTTACTTTCCTAACAGACATCCTCAGAATAATCATGATACTTGTTGTCTCTAGTCTTCTCTCATTTTTCCCAGGATCAACTTCTGTTAGGCTTTTCAGTCACTATCAGCCAAAGGAAATATTCTTGTCACCAGAGACCTCCAGGTTGTCAAATCTAGTAGCTACTTCTGATTCTCATATTAATCAATTTAAGATCAGCATTTGACGTAGTTCATTGCTCTTTCTTGAAACACTTTTTTCATCTGGCTTCTATCATGGTCCTCTTCCTTGGATCTCTCCCCAGCTATTGCCTATTCTTACTCAATCTCCTTTGCTGGTTCTTTATCATCTTCTCAACCTCTAAACCTTGGAATGTATGGTCCTTTTTCTCTTCTCACTCCAGTGGTGTTCTCACCCAGTCTCATGGATTTAAAGGATATCCAGACACTGAAAACTCCAAAAACTACATCTTCAGGCAAGAGTGCTTCTCTAAACTTCACAGATCCATATATACAACTGCCTACTTGATATTTCTTCTTACAAGTCTCAAATTTAATACGTCCATTTTAGCCACAACTTCCAACACACACACATACACCAGCCTGCTTTTCCCTGAAATATCTCCATTTCACTTTCTCAGGCCAAAAATCTTAGAGACAACCGTGACATCTCTCTATCTCTTATACTTCAAATGCAAATCATCAGGTCTACCTTCAAAAAAGGTCATTCAGAAGGTAATTTGCACCACTTCTTCCATTATCACTGTAATCTAAGCCACTATCCTGTCTTCCTGTCTGCACATTAGTGTAGTAACTTCCAATAAGATCCCCTGCTTCTCCCACTAAAGTTTATCCTCTACACAGTGGGCAGAGTGATACTGTCAAAATAAGCCAGCTCATAACACTTTTCCATTCAAACGTTCCAATGGCTTCCCATCTCAGAGCAAAACTGACGGTCCTTTCCATAACTTACTAGCTCCCACCTGATCTCCAGAAAAGTCCCTGCCCCACCTCTCTGATCTCATTGCCATGACTATTCCCTTGCCCACTCTACAACTTCCTTGCCACATATATGATCTCCTTGCTGTTCTACAAATTTTCCATACCCACTCCTACCTCAGATCCATCCTATTTGCAGTTCTCACTCCCTGTATGGTCCCCAGAAAGTTGTATGGCCTGTCTCCTCCCTGATTTCTCTTCTCAAATGCCAACTTGTCAGAGTAGTCCCCCTTGATTACTTTATACAAATAACACCATCTCACCATCACTCTTTTATGCCTTACTGAGCTTTATTCTCCATCATACACCCACCACCATTTGAGATGTTATATATGCATGTGTTTATTGTCAGTCAGTCTTCTCCTACTAGAATATAAGCTCCATGAGAGCAGAGGCTTTGTTTCTGTTCACTGCTGTATCCTCACACCTATTAACTAACTAACTAATTAGTAATTAATTAAGATGTAGGGACTTCCCTGGTGGCACAGTGGTTAAGAATCTGCCTGTCGAGAAATTGTTTCTGGGGTTCAAGATGGCAGAGTAGAAGGACGTGTGCTCACTCCCTCTTGTGAGAGCACTGGAATCACAACTAACTGCTGAACAGTCATCAACAGGAAGACACTGGAACTCACCAAAAAAGATACCCAACATCCAAAGACAAAGGAGAAGCCACAATGAGACGGCAGGAGGTGTACAATCACAATAACATCAAATCCCATAAGTACTGGGTAGGTGGCTCACAAACTGGAGAACACTTATACCACAGAAGCCCACCCACTGGAGTGAAGATTCTGAGCCCCACGTCAGGCTTCCCAACCTGGGGGTCAGGCAACGGGAGAAGGAATTCCCAGAGAATCAGATTATGAAGGCTAGTGTTATTTGACTGCAGGACTTCAACAGGACTGGGGGAAACAGAGACTCCACTCTTGGAGGGCACACACAGGTAGTGTGTGCATCATGACCCAGGGGAAAGGAGTAGTACTCCATAGGAGACTGAACCAGACGTAACTGCTACTGTTGGAGGGTCTTCTGTAGAGGTGGGGGATGCCTGTGGCTCACCATGGGGACAAGGACACTGGCAGCAGAAGTTCTGGGAAGTACTCCTTGGCATGAGGTCTCCTGGAGTCTGCCATTAGCCCCACCAAAGAGCCTGTAGCCTCCAGTGCTGTATGGCCTCAGCCTAAACAACCAGCAGGGAGGGAACTCAGCCCCACCCATCAGCAGACAGGCAGATTAAAGTTTTACTGAGCTCTACTCACCAGAGCAACACCCAGCTCTACCCACCAGCCATCCATCCCATTAGGAAACTTGCACAGCCTCTTAGATAGCCTCATCCACCAGAGGGCAGACAGCAGAAGCAAGAAGAACTACAATCTCGCAGCCTGTGGAACAAAACCCACATTCACAGAAAGATAGACAAAATGAAAAGGCAGAGGGCTATGTACGAGATGAAGGAACAAGATAAAACCCCAGAAAAACAATTAAATGAAGTGGAGATACGCAACCTTCCAGAAAAAAGAATTCAGAATAATGATAGTGAAGATGATCCAGGACCTCAGAAAAAGAATAGCAGCAAAGATCGAGAAGATGCAAGGAATGTTTAACAAAGACCTAGAAGAATTAAAGAACAAAACACCTAGAAGAATTAAAGAACAAACAAACAGAGATGAACAATACAATAACAGAAATGAAAAATACACTAGAAAGAATCAATAGCAGAATAACTGAGGCAGAAAAACAGAGAAGTGACCCGGAAAACAGAATGGTGAAATTCACTGCCATGGAACTGAATAAACAAAAAAGAATGAAAAGAAATGAAGACAGCCTAAGAGACCTCTGGGACAACATTAAATGCAACAACATTCACATTATACAGATCCCAGAAGGAGAAGAGAGAGAAAGGACCCAAGAAAATATTTGAAGAGATTATACTCAAAAACTTCCCTAACATGGGAAATGAAATAGCCACCAAAGTCCAGAAAGCACAGAGAGTCCCAGGCAGGATAAACCCAAGGAGAAACACACCAGGACACAAAGTAATCAAATTGACAAAAATTAAAGGCAAAGAAAAATTATTAAAACAACAAGGGAAAAATGACAAACTACATATAAGGGAACTCCCATAACGTTAACAGCTGATTTCTCAGCAGAAACTCTACAAGCCGAAATGGAGTGGCATGATATATTTAAAGTGATGAAAGGGAAGAACCTACAACCAAGATTACTCTACCCAGCAAGGATCTCATTCAGATTCCATGGAGATATCAAAAGCTTTACAGACAAGCAAAAGCTAAGAGAATTCAGCACCACAAAACCAGCTCTACAACAAATGCTAAAGGAACTTCTCTAAGGGGGAAACACATGAGAAGAAAAGGACCTACAAAAACAAACCCAAAACAATTAAGAAAATGGTAATAGGAACATACATATCGATAATTACCTTAAATGTGAATGGATTAAATGCTCCAACCAAAAGACACAGGCTCACTGAATGGATACAAAAACAAGACCCATGCATATGCTGTCTACAAGATACCCACTTCAGACCTAGAGACACATGCAGACTGAAAGTGAGGGGATGGAAAAAGATATTCCATGCAAATGGAAATCAAAAGAAAGCTGGAGTAGCAATACTCATAGCAGATAAAATAGACTTTAAAATAAAGAATGCCACAAGAGACAAGGAAGGACACTATAGGAAGGATAGGATAGTGATCAAGGGATCAATCCAAGAAGAAATAGCAATTATAAATATATATGCACCCAACATAACAGCACCTCTATACATAAGGCAAATGCTAACAGCTATAAAAGAGGAAACTGATAGTAACACAATAATAGTGGGGAAATTTAACACCTCATTTACACCAATGGACAGATAATCCACACAGAAAATTACTAAGGAAACACAAGCTTTAAATGACACAATAGACCACATAGATTTAACTGATATTTATAGGACATTCCACCCAAAAAGAGCAGATTATACTTTCTTCTCAAGTGCACATGGAACATTCTCCATGATAGATTACACCTTGGGTCACAAATCAAGCCTCAGTAAATTTAAGAAAATTGAAATCATATCAAGCATCTTTTCCAATCACAATGGTATGAGATGAGAAATAAATTAGAGGGGGAAAAAATGTAAAACACACACACACATGGAGGCTAAACAGTACACTACCAAATAACCAAGAGATCACTGAAGAAATCAAAGAGGAAATCAAAAAATACCTAGAGACAAATGACAATGAAAACACGATGACCCAAAACCTATGGGGCACAGCAAAAGCAGTTCTCAGAGGGAAGTTTATAGCAATACAATCTTTCCTCAACAAGCAAGAAAAATCCCAAATAAACAATCTAAACTTACACCTAAAGCAAAGAAAGAAAGAACAACAAACAAAACCCAAAGTTAGTAGAAGGAAAGAAATCATCAAGATCAGAGCAGAAATAAATGAAATAGAAACAAAGAAAACAATAGCAAAGATCAATAAAACTAAAAGCTGGTTCTTTGAGAAGATAAACAAAATTGATAAGCCATTAGCCAGACTCATCAAAAGAGAGAGGACTCAAATCAGTAAAATTAGAAATGAAAAAGGAGAAGTTACAATCGACGCAGCAGAAATACAAAGCATCATAAGAGACTACCACAAGCAACTCTATGCCAATAAAGTGGACAACCTGGAAGAAATGGACAATTCTTAGAAAGGTATAAGCTTCCAAGACTGAACCAGGAAGAAATAGAAAATATGAACAGACCAATCACAAGTAATGAAATTGAAACTGTGATTAAAAATCCCCCCAGAAACAAAAGTCCAGGACCAGATGACTTCTCAGGTGAATTCTATCAAACATTTAGAGAAGAGCTAACACCCATCCTTCTCAAACTCTTGCAAAAAATTGCAGAGGAAGGAATACTCCCACACTCATTCTACAAGGTCACCATCACCTTGATGCCAAAACCAGACCAAGATACTACAACAAAAGAAAATTACCACCAATACCACTGAAAAAAAATGGATGCAGAAATCCTCAACAAAATACTAGCAAACAGAATCCAACAACACATTAAAAGGATCATACACCATGATCAAGTGGGATTTATCCCAGGGATACAAGGATTCTTCAATATCCACAAATCAATCAGTGTGATACACCACATTAACAAACTAAAGAATAAAAACCATATGATCATCTCAACAGATGCAGAAAAAGCTTTTGACAAAATTCAACACCGATTTATGATAAAAACTCTCCAGAAAGTGGGCATAGAGGGAACCTACCTCAACATAATAAAGGTCATATATGAGAAACCCACAACAAACATCATTCTCAATGGTGAAAAACTGAAAGCATTTCCTCTAAGATCAGGAACAAGACAAGGATGTCCACTCTCACCATTATTATTCAACATAGTTTTGGAAGTCCTAGCCACAGCAATCAGAGGAGAAAGAGAAATAAAAAGAATACAAACTGGAAAAGAAGTAAAACTGTCACTGTTTGCAGATGACATGATGCTATACATAGATAATCCTAAACATGCCACCAGAAAACTACTAGAGTTCTTCAATGAATTTGGGTAAAGTTGCAGGATACAAAATTAATACAAAGAAATCTCTTGCATTCCTATACACTAATGATGAAAAATCTGAAAGAAAAATTAAGGAAACACTCCCATTTACCATTGCAAAAAAAGAATAAAATAGCTAGGAATAAACCCACCTAAGGAGGTAAAAGACATGTACTTGGAAAACTATAAGACACTGATGAAAGAAATCAAAGATGACACAAACAGATGGAGAGGTATACCATGTTCTTGGATTGGAAGAATCTATATTGTGAAAATGACTCTACTACCCAAAGCAATCTACACATTCACTGCAATCCCTATCAAATTACCAATGGCATTTTTGACAGAACTAGAACAAAAAAATCTTAAAATTTGTATGTAGACACAAAAGACCCCGAATGGCCAAAGCAGTCTTGAGGGGAAAAAACGGAGCTGGAGGAATCAGACTCCCTGACTTCAGACTATACTACAAAGCTACAGTAATCAGGACAATATGGTATTGACACAAAAACAGAAATATAGGTTAATGTAACAGGATAGAAAGCCCAGAGATAAACCCATGCACCTATGGTCAACTAGACTATGACAAAGGAGGCAAGGAGATACAATGGAGAAAAGACAGTCTCTTCAATAAGTGGTGCTGGGAAAACTGGACAGCTACATGTAAAAGAATGAAATTAGGGCTTCCCTGGTGACACAGTGGTTAAGAATCTGCCTGCCAATGCAGGGGACATGGGCTCAAGCCCTGGTCCGGGAATATCTCACGTGCTGCAGAGCAACTAAGCCTGTACACCACAACTACTGAGCCTGCACTCTAGAGCCCGCCAGCCACAACTACTGATGCCCATGTACCTAGAGCCTGTGCTCCGCAACAAAAGAAGCCACTGCGATGAGAAGCCCACACACTGCAATGAAGAGTAGCCCCCCTGGCTGCAACTAGAGAAAGCCTGCATGCAGCAACAAAGACACAACACAGCCAAAAATAAAATAATAAATACATGTATTAAAAAAAAAAAAAGAATGAAATTAAAACACTCCCTAACACCAAACATAAACTCAAAATGTGTTAAAGACCCAAATGTAAGACCGGACACTCTAAACCTCTTAGAGGAAAATATAGGAAGAACACTCTATGACATAAATTACAGCAAGATCTTTTTTGATCCACCTCCTAGAGTAATGGAAATAAAAATAAAAATAAACAAATGGGACCTAATGAAACTTAAAAGCTTTTCCACAGCAAAGGAAACTATAAACATGATGAAAAGACAACCCTCAGAATGGGAGAAAATATTTGCAAATGAATCAATGGACAAAGGATTAATCTCCAAAATATATAAAAAGCACATGCAGCTCAGTATTAAAAAAACTAACAACCTAATCAAAAAATAGGCAGAAGACCTAAATAGACATTTCTCCAAAGAAGACATACAAATGGCCAAGAGGCACATGAAAAGCTGCTCAACATCACTAATTATTAGAGAAATGCAAATCAAAACTACAATGAGGGGGCTTCCCTGGTGGCGCAGTGGTTGAGAGTCCGCCTGCCAATGCAGGGGACACGGGTTCATGCCCTGGTCCAGGAAGATCCCACATGCCGCAGAACGGCTGGGCCCGTGAGCCATGGCCACTGAGCCTGTGCGTCCGGATCCTGTGCTCCGCAACGGGAGAGGCCACAACAGTGAGAGGCCCACGTACCACAAAAAAAACAAAAACAAAAACAAAAAACTACAATGAGGTATCACCTCACACCAGTTAGAATGGGCATCAATCAGAAAATCCACAAACAACAAATGCTGGAGAGGGTGTGGAGAAAAGGGAACCCTCTTGCACTGTTGGTGGGAATGTAAATTGATACATCCACTATGGAGAACAGTATGGAGGGTCCTTAAAAAACTAAAAATAGAATTACCATATGACCCAGCAATCCCACTACTGGGCATATACCCTGAAAAAACCATAATTCAAAAAGACATATGAACCCCAATGTTCATTGCAACACTATTTACAATAGCCAGGTCATGGAAGCAACCTAAATGCCCATTGACAGACGAATGGATAAAGAAGATGCGGTACGTATACACAATGGAATATTACTCAGGCATAAAAAGGAACAAAATTGGGTCATTTGTAGAGATGTCGATGGACCCAGAGACTGTCATACAGAGTGAAGTAAGTCAGAAAGAGAAAAACAAATATCGTGTATTAACGCATATACGTGGAACCTAGAAAAATGGTACGGATGATCTGGTTTGCAAGGCAGAAATAGAGACACAGATGTAGAGTATGGACACCAAGGAGTGAAAAAGCGGGGGTGGTGGTGGTGGGATGAATTGGGAGATTGGGATTGACATACATACACTAATATGTAAAAACTAGATAACTAGTAAGAATCTGCTATATTAAAAAAAATAAAATAAAATTCAAAAAAAATTGTTTCGAATTTTGCCTTTATCACCAATGGTCACATAAACTTGTTTTGTAATCATGTCAGGATGATGTAAAGATTAATCTGTTTTTGATGATAATAAAAGTGAAGTAGAACTTTTAAAAAAAAAAGAATCTGCCTATCAATGCAGGGGACACAGTTTCAATCCCTGGTCCAGGAAGATCCCACATGCTGTGGAGCAACTAAGCCTGTGTGCCTCAACTACTGAGCTCGCACTCTAGAGCCCTGAGTCACAACTACTGAGACCACGTGCCACAACTACTGAAGCCTGCACGCTCTGGGGACCACGTGCCACAACGAGAAGTCACCACAATGAGAAGCCCGCATACCTCAACAAAGAGTAGCTCCCACTCACCACAAATAGAGAGAGCCTGCACACAGCAATGGAGACCCGGCACAGCCATAAATAAATTAATAAATAAAATTTTTTAGTATTTTAAAAAATAAAAGTACAAGTTGCGTCTTTAAAAAAAATTGTAAGAAATCTTTTTTGATGTGTCAAATCATTTATAACTTACCCTAATCCATGAATGCTAAGGTTGCTTTTATCCTTGCCCATAACCCTTTAAGGATCCCCCACAAACTACAGGACAAAGTCCAAGCTCAACTAGGCATTCATGCCCCACCATCATCTGGTGATTCCTACCTCATGGTCGCCCCCCTCTCTACATGCATCCCTCCCTAAGAATATGCCTTTCTCCTGCTTGCTTCTGCTTATACTGTTCTTCACCCTCCTGTGATACCTCCTCTCATCTATTTACCAAACTCTACCCACCCTTCAAAATCTGGATCAAGACCCACTTCTCCTTCAAGGACTCTCCTAATCATGCCACCCAAAAATGAACATCCTCTGCTCTGTCTTCCCATAGGTCTCACTGTTGGCGTTAGTCATTTGGCGTGTAGCACACCCTGATATTTATTGATCATTGATTCATTCATTCAACAGATATTTATCTCATCAGGCCTCTATCATATATTAGCAATATTCTCTTTCCATACTTACACTTGATCTATTTGATCTATTTGTTTATGTTATAAATTCTTTGGGGGAGAAAACTAAGATTTTAACCTTATTTGAATGGTCTATGAAAATATATATATATAACAATCAAAGAAAATGTGGCCTGTTTCATGCCTCTGTATTGTTAAACATATTGTCCCATTAGCCTGGAACGCCCTCTCTCCAGCTCTTATTATTCTCGTCTGTCAGGCAAATTCTTCCTACTCTTTAAATAGAAGGCTTAGGCTGATCTGTCCTTCCTCTGGGTCTCCTCTACCTCTAACATATTGCTCTTATCTGGCTCTCATGGTTTTCTTGTTTGTCTTGTTTGGTGAATGATTTCCCCTCCTAAAACCACTAACAATGATATCCTATGGTATATTTAAGTACTTTACATTCTTCACAAGAAAAGCACTAATTAAATTCATGCAGGTGTTGTAGTCATTGTTTTGCCCAATATATCTATGAACTTTAAATGCACATTCTCATGATTCGTTCCTTATGTATCTAAAATGTGTTTCTTCCGTTTTTACCCTCACAACATCCATGTGAAGTTGCTATGAAACAACCCCATATTGCATTTGAATTAACGAGTCCCACAGTTTTGTGTCTCTATTTTGTTTTACATATTGTTCCACTTGCCCACAATGCCCTAAGAGTAGAAAGAGATGAAGTGAATTAATCAGTAGAACATACTCAATACACACTGAAGGTCCCTATATTATTGCTCATATCTGCCATTCCTTGGGTATCGCAAGTGATATTTAGAAACAAAGAGGAATTAAGAAGCTTGATTTTAATACCAATTCTGAGAAATCTTGAAGATTGAGAAAGGTGATGTTAAGAATAGATAGCCTACAGTGGTTAAACTGGCATTTTCTAAGCAAACTACCTTGATTCAAACTCCAGCTCCACCTTTTTCTAGTTGAGTGTCCTTAGGTGTTATTTTATAACTTTTATTCTCAATTCCTTTGTCTATCTAGTGAAGATAATAGAAGAAACTAACTGATAGTATTGTGATGAGTCAAAAAGAAACATACATAAAATAATTAGCATGCTGCCTGGCACAAAGTAAGCATTCTATAAGTAAATAGATGCTATTTATAAATATTATTGTGTCAAAAGACCAGAAATAGACATATATCTTCATACTTAAAAAGAAAAATAAATTCTGGAAAAAGCTTAATAGTGAACATGATATAGACAGAATCCTAGAAAATATTATTAAACAATGACTTATGAAGAGAAAGAAGTGATCCCTTTAGGTTAGTATGTGTTCATTATGACTAAGTCAAATCCACCAATCTTATTTCCTATTTGAAAATGATTATTAGAGTGATTATACCTAATGAAGGTAGTGTATCTTCATTTTTTGTAATGTTTTATACTCTTTGGTAATTTCTTTAGAAGAATATATACAAAATGAGAATTCTGTTAGGTAAGCTGGTTAAAAATATATCACTGGCCATGATACCAGGTTTGTCCTCCTATGGTAAATAACTAGGAAACTAGACAAAAGCAGTGAAACTATCATTTTCAGACATTAGAAAACAGGCAGTGCTTGATTGTGATCCCTAAGAGATGCAAACTAGACGAGCCCTGTGGTAGGTGAGGCATTCTGTCTGAAAGCATTTCCAAGGCCATGGTACAGAGAGAAGCAGCCCAACTAAAGCATAGTAGTCTTGCTGAATAGAGGAGGTAGAGATCAGTGTTTGAGTATGCTGAGGCAGCTGGAATTTGTGGAATAGAGTACCACAGAAAAGGAATCTACACAAGAAAAGAGATCCAGAAATTTGCATAGTGATCCTCTTGAGTCTTTCATTAAGTACTAAGCTTCACATGCTCAAGAAGAAGTGCTATGAGGCCAGACAAAGAACAAATACTGAGGAGACGTAAACTCAACATTTCTAGAGCTCACATGAGGCTGGGAGACAGTCAAGTTCCAACCAGCCCCCCATGGAGAGAATCTGTTGATCCTTGGGGCATTCAATAGAGACTGAGAAGGGTCACACCTTAGAAATATGGTAAAACTATCCCATGGGTAAATTTATTTTAAAATAAATAAACCTACTTTTTAAAATTATTGAAACAAGTCCCAAAAGGATCAGGCTGTTCCACAAGTAACCTAACAGCTTGCCACAAGAACATTCATTACTCCTTAAAAGAAAACAACACAATCTAAACTGTTACAATCACAATCTCCAACACCAATTGGACACCCAACATGAAGAAGTTGCTTGATATGTAACCCATAACCAGTAGAACATTTTAAAATAATAATACAAGAAAAACAACGGAACAGATAGAAACAATGAAGGTAGCAGATGAAGACTTTTAAATGGCTAATATAAATATGTTTGAAGATTTAAAGGAAAACATAAAAGTAATGAAATAAATTAAAGAGATGAAAAAGAAGTATAATGAAACTTCCAGAGCTGAAAAATATTATATCTGAAATTTAAAATTTACTAAATGTACTTACTTGATAGCAGATTAAGCACTGCAGGGAAAAAAACAAACAAACAAAAGAAAACAGTGAGCTTTTAGGCAAGCAACAGAAAGAGAAAAAGAAATGCTCAACTCTTAAGACAATATAAATCAGTCTAATATGTGTGTAAGTGGAGCACCAGAAAGGGAAGCATAAAAGAATATTTAAATGAATAAGTCAAAAATTTATCCAACTTAGTAAAAATTATAAACCCACAGATTGAAAACACCCAACAGAGAGCAAGTAGAAAGAAAAAAAGTAGAATCATCATAGTGAAACTGCTATACATCATAGGTAAAGAGAAAACTGTAAAAGTATCCAGAGGAAAAAGACATATCCAAAGAAGTAAAGTAAAAATGACTGCAGACTTCCCCCCAGAAATAATGCAAGCTAGAAGGGAATTGAATGACACCTTTAAAGAAAATCAGTCAACCCAAAATTCTATATTTATTGAGAATATTCCTCAAAAATAGAAGCAAAATAAAGACATTTTAAAAAAAAGCTGAAAGAATGTGTCACCAGCATATCTGCACTCCAAAAACAAAAAAAAAATGTTAATGAAATTCAGGCTGAAGAAAAATGACACCAGATGGGAACTCAGATCTACATGAAGAAATGAAGAACGCCGAAATAGTAAATGTATGAGTAAATACAAAATATATTTAAATATATTGAATTTGTAAATTAAAACATTCCTCCAAATAAACTCCAACCTCAGATGATTTCACTGGTGAGTTCTAACAAACCTATAAGGAAGAAATAATATCCATCTCACAAAAACTTTTTCAGAAAACAGAAAAATGCCAACTCATTTCACAGGATAGCAATATTATGATACAAAACCAAATAATGAAATTACAAGAAAAGAAAATTTCAAACCAATATCCTTCAAAAATATAGACACAAAAATCTTAAACTATTAGCAAATTAAATTCAGCAATGTATAAAAATAACAGTGCATCATTACTAGATGAGGTGTATACCAAGAATGCAATATTGGTTTAACATTTTAAATTCAACCACTGAAATTTACCTTAGTAACAAAGTAAAAGAGAAAATTTTATAATTATCTACATTTCTTATAGAATTCGACAAGCAGATTCTAAAATTTATATGGAAATGCCAAGAGTCTTTAATATCAGTAGTGTAATTTTAGATAAAGAACAAAATTGGAAGATTTATACTATCTGATTTCAGATTCACTATAAAGCTACACTAACAATGCAGTGTGGGATTGGTGTGAGGGTAGCTATACAAATCAGTGGACAGTACAGAGGGTCCAGAAAAAGACCCACACATTATTTGGTCAGTTGGTTGTTCAACCTTTTGGTCAGTTAACTCAAACAGTTGAATTGCCAAGGTAATTCAATGGAGGAAACAGACTTTTCAAAAAAATGGTGTTAGAATAACTGGAATTTGTGGGGGAAGCCATGAATCTTGACTTTTACTTTACATCACACACAAAAAGTAACTCAAAATCAATCATCAAACTGAACATAAATTTACAACTACAAAACTTCTAGGAGAAAACACGGGGGAAAAATCCTATCAACCTTTGGGCAGCAAAAATTTCTTAGGGCAAATAAAGCATTAACCATAAAAGAAAAAATGATAAATTAAACCCATCAGTATTTAAAACTTCTGTTCTGTTCTTTGAAAGACACTGCTAAGAAAATAAAAAGGAAAGCCACAGACTGGGAGGAAGGAAGGGAGGGAGGAATAGATTTCTCTTTCTCTCTCTCTCTCTCTCTTACAATTTGATAATGAGAAGATGAATACGAACAACCCAATTTAGAAATGGAGAGAAGTCAGGTCAAGCCACATGTGACAAAGCAAAGCAGAAACTATGGCAGAGGGAAGAGGGGATGGGTCTTTTTTCTTTTGGGGTTCTGCTCTACAACATCAGTGATAGAGAAAACCTTTTTAAAATAAAAATGGACACAAAAGATTTGAACAGTCACTTCACAAATGCTGATATATAAATGGCCAGTAAGCTCATGAAAGAAAGCTCAAAATTATTAGTCATCATCAAAATAAAAATCCATTGCACAATGAGACACCACTACACACAATAACAGGTGTTGGTAAGTATGCAGAGCAACTAGAACTCTCATACGTCGCTGGTGGAAGGACAAAATAGGACAACTCTTTGGAAAACTGTTCGACAGTTTCAAACAAAGTTAGCACATATTTAACTTATACCCTAACAATTCCACTCTTAGGCATTTACCCAAGAGAAGGGCAAGATAATGTTCATACAAAGACTTGTACACAAATGTCTGAGACTGATTTAACCACAATACCCAAATGCGGTAATGAGATAACCCAAATGTCCATCAACAGATGAATGAATGAAGAAATTGTGATAGATTCATATAATGGAATACTCCTCAACAATAAAAAGAACAAACTACCAAACTACTAATATAGACTCTGCCACACGAACGAATCTCAAATATGTAACACTGAGTAAAAATAGCCAGACACAAACAGTACACACTGGATGATTCCACTTGTATGAAACCCTAGAACAGGCAACACTGTACTTATCAATAGTGACAGAAAACAGGGTTGTGGTTGCCTGGGTCCAAGAGCAGCAAAGATTGCCTGCAAAGAGACATGTTAGGTAATGAAAATGTTCTAGATCTTGATCGTGGTGGTGCTTACATGGGTCCATACATATGTCAAAACTCATAAAAGTGTCCACTTAAAATGAGTTCATTTTAATGTATGTAATGTATATGTAAGTTATACCTCAATAATGTTGATTTTAAGTAATAAGATTATATAAATTGGATTTAAAGTATTGGGTTTCGTCCTCAACCTTGCCTGCATCTATACTCTTATAGAGCAAGATGTCATGTTTTGTTTTGTTTTCTCCAAATTTTTATTGTGAAAAAATTTAAATACACTGGAAAGTTGACAAAAAACCAGTACAGTGAGTACCAGTATAACACCTAGTTTATGTATTGTCCTTTTTTTTTCCTTTGGATAGAACACTTGAAAGTAAGTTGTAGACATGTTTTCACTTCACCCCTAAAGGCTTCAGCATGCATCTCTTACCCATAAAGATTCTCTCCTACATAAGCACAATGCCAATAAAGAAATCATGTTTACCAGATGGATTGGTGACACATAGTTGGGGGAATGTCTTATTTGTTTATTCAGCAAATATTCTTTAAGCACCTACTGTGTGCTAAGTATTTAAGGCTATAATGGTGAAGGAAAAAAGTGAGGTCTCTGTTCTCATGGCATCATCGTCTTATGGGTGAGGTAGATATTAATCAAACAAGTGGAATGCACAATTCTAAGGTGAAGGAAACCAAACAGCTCCGTGAGATAGATCATATAAAAAGGAATCCGACTGGGTGCCTAACGATGAATGGGTAGGATTTATCTAATGGAGGGGTGCATTTTGCATTAGGAAGTCTGGGTTGGGGTGGGAAGCATTTTGAAGAGGCTAAAGGAATATCCGAGTTCGGAGCTCTAAGAACAAGGCAGAGAGTGCAACAAGATGAAGCATGAAAGATGGGAAGCCGTGTCCGAGTACATCCTGAGAGCAATGAGAGCCCCCAGAGGAGTCCTGGGCAGGAGCAATGAGGTCAGACCCTCTGGTGGTGGTCCAGCGCTGATACCACCGTCCAGGTGAGAAGATTGGCTGCTTATACTAGACCAGTGGCCATGGGGAGGCAGAAAAGTGGATGTATTTGCTAAATAGGAGGTAAAACGGGTAGTAGTTGGTGAAGGTTGGACACGGGGGATGAGGGAGAAGGTGGAATCCAGGATTCCAGCCAGGTTTCCGCCTGGGACACCTCCATGGGTGCAGCATTCTTCACTGAGATAACTACACAAAGGTGTAAAAGCAAACTGAGAGGAGGGTGGAGAAGACGGGAGATGTATGGAATCTAAAGTGCCTGGAGGACCCTGATACGGGAAGTCCCAATTACTAGCACCACCTGAAGTCTGGGAGAGCTGGGCTGGAGCTGTAAGACAGCCGCCATCAGGACAGAACAAATCATCAAAAGCTCTGGGGGTAACACGTATACACGGAATCTAAAAAAAAAAAAAAACAGGTTCTGAAGAACCTAGGGGCAGGACAGGAATAAAGATGTAGATGTAGAGAACGGACTTGAGGACACAGGGAGGGGGAAGGGTAAGCTGGGACGAAGTGAGAGTGGCATGGACATATATACACTACTAAATGTAAAATAGATAGCAAGTGGGAAGCAGCCGCATAGCACGGGGAGATCAGCTGGGTGCTCTGTGACCACCTAGAGGGGTGGGATAGGGAGGGTGGGAGGGAGGGAGACGCAAGAGGGAGGAGATATGGGGATATATGTATATGTATAGCTGATTCACTTTGTTATAAAGCAGCAACTAACACAACACTGTAAAGCAATTATACTCCAATAAGAATGTTAAAAAAAAAAACCTCTGGGAGGATGAGATCACAAAAGCACAGTTGTGCAGGGAGTAGGGCCCAGGACAGAGCCCAGAGGAGAACCGGTAGATAAGGCCCCGCCAGAGAAAGCAGGTTCCACAAAGAACAGTGATAGAAGGAGAGCCCAAGAGGTGGGAGAACAGGCAAATGTTATACCACAGGGGCCAAGGGAGGGAAGAGAGCATTTCAAAGAGGATACAATTGCAGACGGCACCCCTTCTAACTCAAGGTTCCAGACCCACGCAGGAGGCCAGTGGGAGGGGTCGTGATAACATCTCACCCGATCGAGTACTTACTGTACGTTCTAGACACTGTTCTAAGCACCTTCCGAGAATCCTCTGATTTGATCTCTGCAACAGCCGCAGTGGGTAAGAACAGAAACAGCACTGCTCTAGCTCTCCTGCCAGAGCGGGAACTAATACAGGACTCCTGGCTCCCATTCCGGTTCTCCTTCCCCTACGCCTTTTCCTTGGCCCAGACCATCTAGCCATCGACTTCTCCAAACTGCTCCCCTCCCCACCCATTCTCTGCACCACGGAACGTGGTGTTCACCAAGATATCTGAGACTTTGGACCTCTGGGTCTCCGTCCTGGCCCACCCTGGAGCCAGCTCGCTCTCAGGCCAGAAGAAGAGGCAGCTGTCGAGTAGCTTCCAGGGCAAGAGCATCTATTCCTGCAGACACCGGCGCAGCGCCCCTCCCTGCCCCACCTCCATGATGCAGTTATTATTCCACAGCTGGGGGCAGAACTTCTGCAGGAGTTATTATCTCTGCAACCTGAGGCGGGGGGTGGGGGGGGTGGGGGGAGGGATGGACAAGGGGGAACAGCTCTAGCTGCGTCCCCTGCACTTCTTCCTCTCCCTCGCCATCCCATCCCTCAGATTGGCATCCTTCTCCTTCCTTCCCGGGCCTTATATAGTCATGCGCTTTCACAAGTCCCAAGGCAGACTGTCTGCCAACCCCTCTAGCCACTCCGCTGCCAAGGCGATGGCAGAGGCGAGTTGCAAACTCCGCGTCGGAGCCAGACACCGAATATATCTATTTTCTGCTTCTCCAGCAAGGCACCCGAGACGGCCTGGGGACCCTGGGTCCCTTCCCAGTTCGCGCCACAGGCACTCCACAGATGCTTACAGGGACACCAGGATGTCGGGGGGTGGGGGGTGAGGGGTGGGCAGGGGCCTCGGTGCCCAGGACTGAGGGAGTCGGGGGCGGGCTGGCCGGTGCACTGGGACGCAGGCAGGTGCGAACCACCGCCCGGCTCCCTCTCGCCGCAGTGCGCGCAGGGCTGCGGCTCTTTGTGTCTGCGGCTCGGCTCGCAGTCTGCGCTAGACTGGGTGGGGTGGGGAAGCCGGAAGCGGCGAATCAGCATCTGGGTCTTGAAAAACGCCTAGAAGTGTGGACATTTTCATTAGAAACCCTCGCACATTTGGGGAGAACAAGTCTGCCTGGCCAGCGGCCTTCCCCTCCGGCCCCCTCCCTCCCCCACGCCCACTCCCTATCGCCCGGCCTCCCCCCTCCCCGGTCATCTGGATCTCGTTGTTCTTGCATTTCCCCAGCTGCCCTTCTGCATTTGCAGCCCTGCACGTGCACAGACACACCCGTGCTCGTGGCACCCACCCTGCGGCCCCCTTTACCGCGACCACCTCACGCTGCCACTCACAGATCCGTAAGGCAAGGATTCCTTCCCTGGCTCCAATCCCCTTAACAGAATGAGCCCTTTATTCCAAAGGAGGAAGAGAAAGGGCCTTGGGTGTAGTTAACAGGAGCAAGAGAAGCTACCAGGAAGGCTTTTTGTATGGGAGAGTGCGTGGGCCGTTGCCGTGGTTTGGGATGTTTTCATCATTTCTCCCCAAAATATACTATATGAGCAATCTAGTTCTCCACTTTGAGGGCTTCCCTGAAAGAAGACTGTTAAAAGTTCAGAGAACACAATTAACAGTATGTTTTCCCCTCACTTCACCTAAAGGCCTTTTGCTACATTCAGTTACTGTTCATTTTCTATTTTATAAATGTTAACCGATGTGCTGAAAAAACAGAGGCAAAAAATCTAGGACATTGTTGCTTTAAGAATCTAGACTAAAACACCTTAAATGAACTCTGCAGCAGACAGATGAAAAAAAAAAAGGGCCCTTCTCTGGCCCTTGCTGCTTTTGCCATTATTCATGATGTAATTTTTCAGGTGTTAGTTTGGCAGAGAAAGATTGGAACAGGGCTTGTTGCTAGGACATGAATGAAGGAGAGGAATCCCATTGGTTCTCTGGGACTTCACGGGAGCCAATGGGAATGAAGGGGATGTAGGTGGAGGGGGCGGGGAGTCAAAAAAAAAAAAAAAAAGACTCTCCGGCTGGACTGTTCTTGTATTTGCTATGCTAAAGTAGGGTACTGTAAATTGATGGGTTTTTTTTTTAGGTCTATGTGTAAGGTGTGGGTGGGTAGTGTTGTCCGAGGGACTAATGCTGAAGAGTGAGCAATTAAGAGGCAGCTTTGTTCACACGGTCCTGCGTTTCACTAATAGCTGACTGTCACCAGCAGTCTGGAGCAGTCTGCAAACGAGGCTGGGCACCTTTCACACCCTTACCCTGCAGAGCCACACACCGCTCGGGGGATGCAATTATGCTAGAGCTGAGTTGGGAGGTGGGAGTGTGGGTGGAGCGGGGCTGGAAGATTTCTCTGGTCTTAATCACCATACGTGAACCCCGAACAACCTTTGGCAACGTAAGTGAAACAGTTTTGTGTAACGTAAACCGGGGGCTCATCACGTTCCCTGCCCAAGGCTTCGGAACCGCCTCCCGACTCGCTTCCCGCGGCCTCTCAAGGGGTCACGGCAAAATCTGGCCCAGCAAAAGCTCCAGTTCTGATAACAACCACGTGTAGGCACCGTTGGGCCGAGAATGTCACCCGGCTGCCAGACCCGGGCTATAAAACATTCACCCACTTCAGCCGTTTGAGACTCAGTCTCCTGGCTAGCAAGGTAAGCAGTTTTGTGTGCCGGTCAAACTCAGTCGGTTCGATTCTAGGCAGTTCCTTGCAAACCTAGGCAGGAAGAGAAGCTCTGATCCCTGCAGGGCCCCTGCTTTCCCTCCATTGATTGCATAGACTTGACAAGCATCCACCTCCCTTGCCGTATTCCATTGTCTGGGCTCCGGCTGTAACCCACACCTTCTCTTTCATAAACGTGCAGTGTGTGTGCGCTGGGTGACTTGAAACACGCATGCCATAAATTCACTTCTTATTGGGTTATAGACCTAGCCAGTTTATTTACACCCTGGAGGGGGCCCTACCTCTGCCAGATTCCTAACTTCAGAGATCCTGTGGCTGGAATCCAGCAATATAAAAGGATTTCTCCTTGTAACCGGAGCACTTCCTAAGACCACAGGCAGTTTCAACCAATTAACATCTCTGATTGCAACAGAACATTTTAGGAGACTCAGAAGGACCAGGAGGGTTTTCAACCATAAGCCTTTATTGGATCCATGGCAGGAACTGATCTGATTATTGATTTCTTTCTTGTGGATTTCTATGACTTCTCAAGATTTGGGGGGAAAGAGGGTGGGACATGAGCAGTAAATGGGAGGAGACAAAAGCAAAAAGAGAGATTTTTAGATAGGTCTTTCTTTTTCTGTCCGTTGCACAAATCCCAGGCTCTGCTCACATCCACCCCTCCACACTGATAGAGAACATGGCTCCAAGTGCAGACCCTAATTGCAGTCCTTCAGGTGACAGGTAGCTTGTGCGCTTCAGTTCAAAGCCAAAGTGGAGGTTGAGTAAATCTGATTTCAGACAGTCAGCATTTCAAAATAAAAGCATTCAACCTTAAGCCCCAAACAGGAGGCCTCCTTGCAGCCTTTTACCAGGAATCCTGCGAGATGTACTTCAGTCAAGGTCTCCACTCAAACCTCACTTTGTTCTCAGTCCTCGTAAAACCTCAGACTGCTTACAAAGCTGCCCCGCCTGCACCGAGCAGCGGCTCCAGAGACTAGTGCCAGGGAGTGTGAAATGCATGGGAACGACGTTGCAGCCAGCCCACGCTGAGGGGTGGGGGGCCGGCCGCCTCCGAGGGGGACAAAAGGGTCCCAGCAAAGAACAAGGAAGGTTCCATGGTGTCTTCCTTCCCTGTATCTCAATGCACTCATTAATCAGGGGCCCTTTTATATATATGAGGGAAATGGGTAAAAATCATAAGATCTGAGCTCTCCCTTTCATGGAAAAAAGGGAGAGAAAAAAAAATACGGGTCCAGTTAAACAATCAATATTAGAGCTCTCTCATTTAAGTAATACAGATTGTATGCAAGGCCGGAAACTAACTTCACGCCTCTACAGAACCAGTTTATGTATTATTAACTCTGTATAAAAGCACTGTCATTCCTTGGTGCAAAGAACTAACAAAGGCCCCCGAAAGTTGAGAGATCTGCTTGGTGATCCCCAGTCTGCCTGGGACAGGAGCCAGGAGGGGACACCTCCACTCTGAGCAGGAAAGGACCCTCCACCCACAAACTTCAGAAAGGAACACATTTTCATTGTCACTGTGTGAACTGTAAGCTAATTATGTTTTCCTGCAAGGGAAGCAAATTATATTGATTGTACAATAAAAGCTATTGTCATTCTCAGTATATTCATCATGACTCAGAAAGATGCAAAAATATTGACTTGCTCTAAATAGCATTTTACTTTTCTCTCCAGACAGCAGTTTTTAAGACACAGAATGACCAGAGATAGTTTTGTTAACCAGTCACAGGGAGGGAATGTGTCAGCAGAGATGAGAGTTATGGGTATAACCTAAGCCACCACTTGTGAATGACAGAGCGCCCTCGGGGGAAGGATACACGTCTCAGACTTCACAAAAGAGTTAACCTGGACTATGCCATATATATTTTTTAAATTCCTTAAAACTCCCAATAGTACCTACAGTAACAAGAAATTAACAAAGCCCACTGACATGTCTGAAAGGAAGGTGATTAATTAAAGTAATTAGGCTGCACTGAATTATTAAAATATGAAATCTTCTGTAGGGATGACCAAAAAAGGCAGAACATTTTTGCAGTTCAAAAATTAAAACCATACTCCGATTCATTAGCTGAGATGGGAACTCACACGTTTTAGCCTACAGTGTTATTCACAGATGTGTAAATGACGAATATTGCACACCTTTGTAATGGTCCTTGTAAAAAGGAAAAAAAGGAAAGAAAAGTAAAAGAAAAAAAACAACAACCAGACTTCAATTATTTGGTTGCTTGTAGGACAGAGGAGATCTTTTGAAAGAATGACAACCAGCCTTTCGGGTTTACTTTGAAAATGCCCCCAGGCTTTGAAATGCCAGGTGTGTTGGGGCTTGTGACGAAAGTCAGGCTGGGGACAGTGAAGGGCAGAGAAGCACCTCTTGACACATTCCTCAGCTGTGTCTTCAAAGCAGTCGATGTCTCCTTCCTTCATACTAAATCAAATCGAACTCCTTGGCTTGACGTTGAAATCCCTAACTGTGATGCTCTGCCCCATCTGTCCTGACCCTAGGAGACCAGCTCCAGGTCAGTCAGGCAAATCCCACTACCTTGTTCCAAACCATACTCACTTCTCCTTCTACATCCCCAGGCAGCTTGTCCCCTGCCTGGAATATCCTTTCATTCTCTCTGATCCACCCTAGTCGCCCCACCTCTCAGAACCCAGCTTCAGATCCCCACAAAGTCTTCTGCTTTCCTCTCCCAGATCTTCACACGCAGGACCTAAGCTGTCTATGATTTAATTGAAATCTGATCATGTCTCTCCCCTGCTTGAAAACCTTCCACGGCACCCTCTGCCTTCAGAATAGATGCTCAGACAAATTGGTTCCTCTGGAATCTGGCCCTAGCCTATTCCCCCAACCAGTGGGTACTGGTGGTTAACCCACTTTGGAGCCAGACCACCTGGGTGAGGACCCAGCTTTGCCACACCCGGGTACGACCTTGGGCGATTACTTCTCGTCCTTGAGCCTCAGTTCTGACAAAGGATTATTGAGATGGTTACAGAGTTAATATATGTGAAGCACTTAGAATGGTGCCTGGCCTATTCTTGGCGCTGGATGTGTATTTCTTATTACCATTATCATTAATATTATTTCTCCACGTCACAATCCTGCCCTCCAGCAAACGATTCACTATTCTATTTGGCGTTTCCACCAACATCCATTGTTTAAAGTCCATCAAAACCTCCTAATCCCCAGGCCCCACTCTAATACCACATTCTCCAAAATTCTGTCCTGGATTCAGCCCCACTCATCTACCCAGGGCTAGACTTCCTTAGCACATGATCTGTTTCTCTGATGAGGCTTAGTATCACCTGCTTTATAACACAGCTCTGCACAGTAATGGAGGGTAGGGGCTATATCTATCTTTAGATCCACTCTCCACTTGTAGCAGAAACTTAGTGCTCAAACATTCCAGGTGTTCTATAGGTTCCAGCCTCTCTTGCATGACTTTGGGGTCATATGACTAGTTTAGGTCAACAGACTGTAAGCAGAAGTGGTAGATGTCACTTCTGGGCTGCAGGTTGAAAGCCAATTGCCTCATCCATCCTTCTCTTCCCTTCTTTGGAAACCTTAGAGGTCACATGTCTCCCCAGAGTGCGACTAGAAGATGGCAAGCTGCCATCCGTATGGATCCCTGAATGACCGCGTGGGGCTGATACTCCTGATGACCCTTGTTGGATGTGTTCCCTGAGCTAGAAATAAACTTTTGTTGTGTTAAAGCTCCGAAGTGTGTGCACTATTGTTACTTCAGCATAGCCTAGCTCATCCTATTATACCCCACCCACCACTTTCCAACACTCAGGGAACTTAGCACATAGGGGGTATTAAATATTCAAATGCTGAATGAATTATGTACAAAATGACTCTTTTTTAAAACCATGTCTTTTAGTTTAATGTTGCTCCATCCAACTTCAAGCATTTTATTTTGACTCCTTACTTAGAATGCATATCCTTTGTGGGTTTTCTCTGTTGGCCAAAGGACCTACCATAGCACTGAACATGTGCTTAGTAAGACCTGGTGATTCATGAAGGGTCAGCTTCTGTTCACCAGCTCACGAGAATCCACTCCATCTGAGACCAGGGCTCGGTAGTAAGAGCAGATTCCTCCAGAGCTACTTCTGACTCTATGCCCTACCAGGGTTTAGTGAGATGATGACTGAGCCGCGCAGTGACTGCCCAGCTCCAGAGACCACAGTTCTTCAGTCAAGAGGACAAAAGAGATAAAACTGTTTTGCAACACTTTTTAACCCATACCTCATTAAGTCAAGATTTTATTAGCGCTTTTGCTGAGCAGTTTGTAGTATAAACATTCACTTTCTAAACATGAAAGTATAATGAATATATTTCTGAAGAGTACCCCTTTTTTCCCTCCTTCGTCTGCTCTAAAGATTCTGATACACACTGGATGGGTAGAGATGTAGCTCAGCCCCTGTAACAGTGCAGTTTTCTACCATCTTCATCCCAGAAGGATGAACCAGGAATCACATGTGATTACCCCACCCTCAAAGAGCCTCTGACTTTGGTGGAATCTAAAGAACCAGGTTCAAGTCCCAGATCCACCTAGTGGGTAACTCATCGCTTCTATGTCTCAGTTACCATCTGTAAAAAGGAGGTGGGGGGAAAGGGTCCTCTTTCCTTCCCTCCCCCTTAGGATAGCAAGGGATGCAATGAGAAAATGTGTTTTCCTGTTGGTTTCTTAATAAAAGCCCCTATTCCCTAGAACATTCATGTAAATATACAGGACAAAATCTACCTTTTAGGGCTGCCGCGTATATCTGGAGTGTATGTTTTAGCTGTCGGTGAGAATACAACACTCAGAAATCTAGGCATCAAGCTCCTCTTTACTGTCAGGGTCATGGGAAGTTTTCCCACACAAGGAAAGACTAAAATAAAATAGAACAGAGGCAACTCAATTCAGAAGAAGAAGGGTAAACTTTGGGGTTTCTCTGTTGACTGGGGTTTAAGAAAAAGCATTAGTTAAGAGGAGGAATATTTGGTCAACTCAGCTGGGGAAAGCTTTCCACTCTGGGGTCATGCTATAAAACTAAGATGCCATAAACTCAAAGCCATCTCTTCCACTTGAAAAAGAAAAAAAAAATCTGAAATTCTTTAGAGGGAGGATGATTCAAGAATAGACATCATCTGTGGTGAGGTAACTCACCTAAACCTGGCTCCATTCCAGAATATCAGAAGCTTATATAGAGCGTCCAGGATTCAGGTAATTACCATCATCCTGACTTGGCCAGTCCACCAATGGTAGATTACGCCACGGAGCCCGGGCACCTCTCAACTATCCTCTTAATTGGTTTTCTCCTGTTCCAGCTGCTCTCAGAGACAGTTTGTCCTGTGGGGCATTGCCCCCGAGTGGACAGAACTAAGCTTAGAGTTGCCAAGGCCACCAGGATGTCCAACTGCTCTAAACCCCTAAATGTGCAAGTTCAGGACATCTCAGAGGGGAAGGGCTGGCTGAAGGTAAGCCCTCTCAGCCAGGAGAGATAGGCTCATCAGGTCACTGCTTAAAATGTAACAGGGAAGCAAAGCTGGTCTCTTGAGCCAGGTGGGAGCCAAGGCTAGTAATTAAGAGGTAAGTGACACTGGAGCCAGTGGGCTGGGAATTAACCAAGCAGATGGTGGAGGTGGAAGTGCAGTTGCTCCCCAGCCGAGTGCCCTTGTGCACAAATGACATTGCTGGTTAAGTGTCCTGCCAAGGCTCCAGCTCTTCGACATGGCAATGCCACTGTCCTGCCTCCTGCTGCATGGAGACAAGTCAGAGCCACTCCCCCGTCTCCCCCAGAGCATGTCAGAAGCAGTGTCTATCTCAGCCACAGAGGTCTCTGCTTGGGGGACCTCTTACTCTCCTGCTTGATCTTTGAGATTTCTTTCCCATTCATTAGACAATGAGCAAGTACCGATCATGTGTCTGGCTTTGTGCTATACCCTGGGGACTCTAAAATAAATAAGACATGATTCCTACATTCAAGACATTCAGACTAGCAGACTGCATCATGCAGGTGATGCAGTTTCCAGGAGAGAAGCCTGGCATGTTGATAACTGATTTTCTCTGAACACTGTCTTCTCTGGCTCTGAGGGTCCCACACCCACCTGGTTTTACTCCTCAATCAGTGGTTTCTCCATTTCAGTTTCCTTTGCTGAATCCTCATCTTCCATTTCTCTACATTTTAGAAAGTCCCAGGGCTCCTTTCCTGGACCTCTCCTCCCCTGGGTGATGTCTGACCTGGTGGCTTTAAGTACCATCTACTGACAATTCCCAAATTTCTATCTCCAGCCCAGACTTCTCCCCTGAGCTCTATTTCATGCCTGCAATTGCTCCCTGGCATCTGTGCTTGGCCGCCTAATAGACATCTCAAGCTATCTTATTATTTACCTATTGATTTCCCTCTTCCCCAAATCTGCTCCCACCTCCACCACCAAACAGTCGCTCCCTCAGTACATGGCAAGACTCAGTTGCTCAAATAGAAAACCCCAAAGTTCTCTCTGCTTCTGCCACTGCTCTCATGTTCTCTCTCCAGTCCATCAATAAATCCAGAATAAAATCTAGACCTGCTGCTTCTCACCACCTCTTCTGCTCTTATTCTCACAGTGGTTGTGGACCCTATCCCCAGAATATGCATGTATGCAACC
Source organism: Stenella coeruleoalba (assembly GCF_951394435.1). NCBI lineage: Eukaryota > Metazoa > Chordata > Mammalia > Artiodactyla > Delphinidae > Stenella > Stenella coeruleoalba. Next base: position 97,095,755 of record NC_137154.1, on the reverse strand, counting down.
TTTTCCCTATAATTTCAGTGATTTCATAGGGGGAGGGGTTTAATCAATAGATTCCAGGTTAGGAACCCAGGTCATCGGCCACTATAAATGAGCGTTTCCATCGGTTTAACAGTTTTAGATGTTAAGCTACTTAGGGACAGGAATCCTTCATGTAATTATCTCAGTAGGGCACCTGGCACAGTGCCTCATACAGCTAATTCCTTAATTAAGTCTTTTTGAATATAATATGGAGAAGAAAATTAAGCATTCATCCAATAAATATTTATTGAACACATACCATGTGCAGGGCCTGTGCTGGTTGTCATGGGGTTTACAAAGATTCAGACAAAACATAGGAAGAAAGTGAGTCAACAACACAAGAGTGGCATGGACAGAAAGGAGACGTCAGTTCTAGCTTCAGGGTCCCAGCATTAGCAAAGATGCAGGGGTGAATAGGACAAGATAGGTTTGTTGGAAAGTAAGGCAACCCAACCTGGCTAGAACAAAGGGATCATACAGGGACTCAGTGGGGCCAAAGTTGAGAGGTAAAGAGCAGTGGAAATAACTCTCAAGCAAAACCTTCCTGTGACTGAGCTGACAGGAAGAATCATTTGTCACTATTCAAAAACCATCAAATCACTGAAAGGTGTGGAGCAGCCTTCTTTATCGCCCGATTTTCATTTGGAAGAAGGAATATGGTTTAGGACAAACCACTTAGAGGGTAGTGGGGCATTGGGGTCCTTACAGAGGGCACTGGGGTATTGATGTGCTTAGACACGTACTCTGTGTCACAGGTGTGTGCCACGGCCTTCTAGCATGACTGTAAGCTCTTTGAGGGCGACTATAATAATAAGCTCTCATCACAGCAGTAGTTAAGAGCTTACAAAACACTTTAACATGCATTATCTTTTCTTAATCTGTAAAACCTCCCACTGAAAGAGCCGTTATTCTATCCACATTTTGCAATAAAGAAATTCAGATTTAAAGAAAGGGAGAAGGAATTCATGTTATTGAATATCTACCAAGTACCAGTTTGTCAAAAATATTTCATTTATTCCTCACTGAAATGCCACAAAATAGTATGAATATTCCTAATTTACCGGCGCAGAAACCGAGGTTCAGAAGGGTTGAGTAACTTGCTGACACACAACAAGGAAGTAATACAACCGGTCTATGAGAATGGGGCTGGTCCCCTTACCACTAGCAATGAGTACAGTGCCAGACATGTGGCAGATGTTTAATAAATACAACTTGAATTGGTGGATTAATGGACGGCAGGATGGATAGTGGGACCAAGTGGCTAGTGGGGAGCCCCTTCATTACGACACAGAACACAGAACCTTCTAGAGTCACAGTAACTCAAGAAAAGGTCCCTGCAGGAAAAAATCTGGGAAATTTGAGCAAAATTAACTTCAAACTTATCACTCTCTTTCATCTAGGGGGACTGGAGCTCCCATGCACAAAGCTTACCTAGCAGTTTCTTTTAGCCACTTTGAGAATCCTGCTTGTCTGTCTTTTAATGGGTCTTTACCCTGTGCCCACAGTTCCAACCCTCTGTTCCTGATGACGGTGGACCCATGGCATCCAAGCCAGGGGAAGAGAAATGTCCCCAAATGATGAAAGGAGACCATTTATAGCTTTCTTATCACCAGACCTCTAAGTGGCAGGCAGAAGGATGGTTGTTTCTGAAACCAGAGAATTTACAGATAATATTTCTAAGGTCTTGGCAAATCAAATTTACAACCAGACTCTTCTTTTGCATGGCACCTTTCCTTTAAGATATTCAGCTGATTATGATCACTCTCACTCCACCCATACTCCTATTTCCTGGGATCTCCTTCTCTACACCAATTTATCTGATAGCATCTGAGGATGAAATCAGTTCTGTGGTCCTACAAGAAGTGGGAGCAGAGATGAGATCTAGATCTAGAGAGCCTCGAGGAGCAGGGTCAATGTATAATGTATAATTTTGTGCTCCCACAGAGCCTGGTACAGTGTCTCATGAGAGTTGCTCAATAAATTATCACTGAATTGCACTGAAGTGAACCAAAATGGTTCTATGAATAGTGTTCAGAAGAGGGTATGGTATGTGATTCTTTGGTCAGAGACTGAGTCCCTTGTAGGGGGAGGACTCTTGTGCTTCTAGTTTAGGATGGAGGATAAAGAGATGAGACGCTCTCTCTATCACAAGGTGATGTCCCTAAGCCCAATCAGGTTGCCAGGTGTCCATTCTTGGCCAATGGAATCAGTCACCAAAGCCACCTCATGCTGTCCTACATGGGATTTAAGCTGCTATTTGATTCAGCATGAGACTTATTTTCTACAAGAATCCCACAGACATGGTCAGCTTAGTCCTGAATTCAGAAAGTCCTGGAGACTCATTCCCTACCCTACAGAGATAGAGCCTAGGAGTGGGGGGCAGGGACAGAGGATACTTTGAAGAGAGTAATCAAGGAAACATTGTCTGGACAAAACATATAAGCCAACATAATTACCCACCATCTGTTATATGGACTAAGGATGGTTATTTAGTGATCAGAACAGACCCCATGATTCCTGGCCTAGGCTCTTCATGGAAACTGCTCTGTGTTCTGAAGTTGGTTCTTTTGACTCTCTGCACACAATTGACTGGTATGGGAAAGAGCGGTGAAATGGCGATGCCTCTGTAGATGTGATGACAGTGCATTTCCCATATAGCCTGGACAGGAATACAACTCTAGCAATCTTTTGATTTTAATTAGTATTTGCTGCATATTTGGTGGATATGCTAGTGCAAAGGGCCACATGTAAGAGCACTATGGTTTATGACTCAACTCCTTTCCCAAGCTCTGTGTTGACACAATTTAAAATCCCACTGCAATTTCAAAGGCAGAGTTGATCTCTTTTACATGTATCGGGAAAGCAGCTTCCCAGAGGAACACAACTGGAGATTCTCACTGTCTTAGGAGCCATACTTAAAACTCACACTAATACAAATAAACCCAGAGATGGAGCTTCAATAAAGTAGACTCTCTGTGACCTGTTTATGGCTGGCGGTTCCTACACAAGTAGTCAATTCTCAATTATGCACTCAAATAAGGGACTAATAGTGCAGAAATCTAAAGGGATGTCAATGAAAAGATATTCCTCTTTGTCCACTGCTTTATCCACTCACTCTTTCAATAAGCATTTATTGAGGCCCTACTAAGTACCAGGCAATGTGCTAAGTCCTGGAGATTCAAAGCTGACTAAGACATGGTACTTGCCCTTTAGGAACTCATGATCTAGTAGGGGAAATGGACAAAGAAAATAATCACAGCACAGGATGATAAATACTATATACAGTAAAGGTACACAGATTTGCTGAGAACATGAAAGAGAAATGCTCTCATCTTCTGCCCTGGTGACGGCCCACTGAGCCTAATCCAGCTGAGGTGGGTCCCTGGCATGAGCTGGGCAGCAGCCAGGCCACTGTCCTACAGCCATGATCCATGGAGCCAGCAAACCAAGCTCATTTGAGGAAACCAATGAACCTGAGAACACTGACTGATTACTGTAGCAAGCAGAGCTTGAGGCAAGGATTGAGAAGTGAACTGTGGAGCCTAAGGACTGGAACTCCAAAAAGGGGCGAATAAGGAGCAGTGGGATAATTCTAGAGAAAGGTGTAACTGGCTGTTGTCAAGAGCGGCCTTCCATGCTCCTCACTACATGGACGGAGAGCACAGGTGAGTGTCAGGAACAGGAATGGAAAAGGAAAGAGTGACTAATTCTGTCTGCAGAGGTTGGAGAAAACTTTAGAGTTGAGTCACGTATGCTGGTTTTGAAGCATCAGTACAAGTTTGCCATAGAAAATTCACTAATTAGATAACAGTGTTGACGCTTATACGGCAAAGAGTTGTGGATGTAAGATGAAGAATACATTTGGTTGATCTTTTCTTAAGGTCAGATTTTGAAAATTTTTCCTACGGCATTCAAGGCCACACATCATCTGACATCAATCAATATTTAAATCCCAAGGCATCCCTTCACATACCTATTATCTTCCAGATACACTGGACAACTTCCGGCTCTGTAACTTTGCTTCTACTGTCCCCTCAGCCTAAAATCCCCTGCCCTGCCATTTTCCTACTGAAATTGCACACATCTTTCTATACCTAACTCAAATATTGCCCCATCTAGGGAGACTTCCCTCACTACCACCAACCACCCCCCACCCCCAGGCCCCAGGGAAAATGAGCCATTCTTTATTCTGGGCTTCCAAGACTTACTACTTATACCTCCACTGGCCATCCATTCTATTCTGTCTCAGATTCGACATAGTGATTCACATGGCTTTTTGCCCTTGATAAAGAATAAATGGTAAAAGTAAATAGTAAAATCCTTGAAGACACAGGCACTTCTTTTTCGTCTTGTTTTATTTTAAAATTTTTCATCTACAGGAAAATTGAATAACTAGTCAGTGAACATCCAATACACTCCAGCCTTGCTTTACCAATTGCTAACATTCTGGCACATTTGCCTTTTTTTCCCTGAATCATTGGAAGATAAGTTGCCAACATCATGGCATTCATCCTGAAATGCCTCTAAGGATGAGGAGTGTCTCCTATACAAACGTAATACTATTATCACATCCAAAAAATTAGCAATAATCCCATTATGCAGTCTACACTCAGGCTTCCCTAACTGACTCAAAAATGTCTTTTACAAGCTTTCCCCCTTGGATCTAGGATCTAGTCAAGGTCCACACATTGCATTTCGTTATAATGCTTCTTTGGTCTCTTTTAATCTGGAAGAGTTGCTCCTGGGTATAAGCTTTTCTTACCCATCTTTTTTTTTTTTAATGTAGTAGGTATTTAATAAATGTTTAATGATGGAAGAAACAGGTGGATGGACAAATGAACCCCAGTGATGCAAGATCCCTTGGCAGTTCCTCCAAGAAGGGACAGAATTCTACTGAAGGGACTTACAAGTGTCCTTTGTGAAACCACCAGGCACCGGGTAGGGGACTAAGTCATCGTCTGCCCGTAGCTGCTTCTCGTCAGATTTCCACTTTAATCGTCATGAACTAGCCCTTAGGCCACTGGGGAAATGGCTCTAGAGTAATTGATTGAAGGAAAGAAAAGAATTTGGTCCCTCACATCTGACCAAAGATGGGGAGGTCCCAGAGAGCAGGGACTCATTGCGGAATGTCAGAGTGAGAAGAGGCCTCAGAGGTCATGTCCAGGAGAGAGAACTCAGGCCCAGAGAAGTACAAGGGCTCCTTCAAGGCCACACAGGGAACCTTTGCCCCTGACTCCTGTCCAGCTTCCTTTCTACTTGACCTGGTCACCACGATGATATCCAGGATCTTTGCCTCTCTTGTTCCCAGTGACTTATGGTCATTCACTCAACCTATAAGCATCACAGATCTATTCTCTGAAACCCTACCTCAAGGGATGAGCCAGTGACTATTCCTTGCCCACGCAGAATGGAGTTATTTCAGAGGGTGCTTGTTGCCCCCAGTGGGGAAAGACTGAGAAGCAAACAGCATCTTAAACAGTCACAGGGAAGGCTGGCAAGAACCAAGCCCATGGTCTCACCAGCCTGAGAGGGGGGATGGCTCCGCGTTCACTTGGTTCACTGTCATCTACTTAATCCTAAACACGATGCTGAAATTTTCTAGGGCCCTCTTGCCTCCCCCATAAAAACAGATCACTGCAGAGCTGTTATGACACGATGGCCTTGTGCAGGCGTGAATCCCATTTGGAAACAGAAGTGATAAATGAGGGACATCAGGGTGCAGGGTGATTCTCATTTCTGAGTGTATGCATTTATTTAAACGAGCAAAACGGAAAATTCCTCAGGAAGTATTTGCTCTTTCCAACACAGGTTTGTGGTCATTGGAGAGTTTCACTGAACGGGGAAAAGTGATAGGAGAAGAGGTGATTGGCTCAGTGATTGGAGGAGGAGTTTCGACCATCACTGAGGAGCTAGTGCTCTTATACAGAAATTCCAGGCTTGGACTCGAACTTGAGTGGCTTTGGCGAAACCCCTTAACTTTTAGGAACCTCATCTAGTTGGGATAGAACCTCATCAAGCTGGGATAGAACCACAGTGATTTTTTTTTTTTAACTTTCGGGTGTACATTAAAATCATCTGGGGGCAGGGGGACTGCAGATTAAAATTACGATGCCTGTCTCCCACCCTATTTCCATTCTGATCTCAGCATCTCTGGGGGAGCATCCAGGTGATTCTTAAGTAGCCAGGGTTGAATAGCCTGGATTATAGAATCTCTAAAAGCTGATTCTCAGAAGGGAATAAAGTTATTGTGGCAGTGGAGAGGAATACTGGAATTTCTCAGCTATTCTTGGTGTACAAAGACTGTGGTAAGTATCGTGCTCACCTGTCTGCTGACTGGATAATTTCCCCAAGCTGAGCATCTGCTAGGATGGAGGTGCAGTTCTTACCACTGACCATCAGCATCTCCCCAGCAACGTGTAGGGACACATGCATTTTCCAAACTGAGAGGAAAACAGTCTGCAGCTTGGACCCCTAAACATTATGGAGGTGTTCAGCTAGCCGTGTGCAGGTCCCATCACCCTTCCTATGTCTAATCCAGGCAGCGGGGTGGCCGCTGGAGCAGGGAGGGGCGAGTGCGAGGTCCCAACCACATCTGACAAGATGGCCGATCAGCCTGCTTGTCTGCCTGATGCCGGCACCAGCCACCAGCTCCTGACACGCAGGACACGAAGCATCTGCCAGACGGGTGCCGGCTTTTGATCAGGAGCATGTTGAGCCAGAGACCTGCAGGGAAACAGCCAGGCTCCCCGCAGTCGGCTAGCAGGAATCTCTGCAACCTCGAGAGAGGTGCTTGCAGAATCTGAGCACAGATGGAAAAGTGGGGTGCAGGCAGGAGGAGGGGGGCCTCATGACGGAGGCTGTCTCCTAATGCCAGGCTACTCCACCTCCGCTAAGGGAAGCAAGACACCCTTTCCTGTCTGACGATCGGAGCAGGATTCCTGGGCTGCCTGAGCACATGTGCTACTCTTCCCCGGAGCTCGGTGAATCTCTTAGCCTCAGCTGACACGTCTGTAAAACCCGAGACCACCAGAGTGGGTGCCCGGTTTCCGGGGTGTCAAGCACCAGGGTGCGGCAGTGACCGACTGCAGCAGGGCTGTTTACAAGACACTGGAGGCCTCCAGCAGGTCCCCTGGCCAGACGCCTTCACGATGTCCTGCGTTTTCTAACTGGGTCCTCCAGGGCCTTCTGCTGGTGTGCTTAGGAAACCCAGTCTGTGTCCCTAGCTGGAGACTAGGGGTACCCCTCACAGCTGTGTTAAAATACTGGCCCCTCCTCCCTGGCCCCCTTCCTGAGCTGCCAGGCCAAGTGTGAGCAGAGGCCCATCGCAGGCAGATAGCATTCTGTGTCTCACAATAGCAGCTACATGACTTGAAGGGCTCTTCTCTTAGAAAACCAAATGCTCACCGGTTCTACTTATTTGCTCTAACCTTCAAAGAGCCCAGAGGTCCCTTCCTAGTTCAACAAACAAATCCAGTTCCATTCTAGCAGACTTCGATCCACAAAGTTCTATTGTTACGCCTTTCCTGAATTTCCCCCTGTTCTGTCCCTCTCGGGCACCTCAGCCCCAGGCGGCTCACCCTTCTTTCGTTTGGGGGATAAATCAACCTCTGGGTTTTTGTGCGCATTTTTTTTTTTTAAATTCTTTCAAAGGGTAAGGAATGTTGACACCCCCTGAAACATGCCTCTGATGTCTGGTTAGACTTCAGACGGCTGTATTTGAACATGTGCTGACGCAATCGGGCAGATTGGGTTAAACCAAATATTACAATTGCAAGAACTCATCTGGAACTAATAATTTTGAGGCCACCAAAAGTAAAAGGGCCCGGCTTTGGGCCTGGCCATTGGCAGAGTCCAGGCCGGGCCGACGCTGCCACCTGGCGGGAGCGTGGGGAACAGGGCGCGCCGTCCTGGCCTTCCTGTTTTGTTGGGGACGCACTGGCTCCCACGCACACACGGTCCCCAGCCTGCCAGACCAGGGCTATTTTAAAAAGCTAGCGCCTCTCCCCAGCCCTCGGTGTAAAGATAGCTAGTCTGGCCGCCCTGGCTTTACTCTGGGGAAGAAGAAAAAAAAAAAAAAGCCTCCCAATTATAGAGCCAGGGCTGGCTACAAAGGCAGTTTGCACTTGGCTCCCGATGAGACATGTGCCCTTGGATTAAACAGATCACGCGTCAGTGGCTCACTTAGGAGGAAGGCTCGTTCAAGTAAGGATTTTTATTTTGCGGGGGATGAAGCGAACGCACATCTCTGGGTTCTGTTGGCACACTGCTGAACTGCAAGTCACATGCCGGATCCAGAAATGATGAAAACATCTGTTTTCGCTTTAGACCAGCGAGGCTCCGGCTGCGGTGCGGAGGGGCGGGGCAGGGAAGGGAAGGGCTTTGCTCACCAGCGCCATCTGCTGAGCCTGGTGTAGAAGCGCGTGCGTCCCAAGCACACTGCGGCTTGACGTTCACCCCGGGAAGGGGGAGATCAACAGGTGCGGGGGGAAGGGGAGGGTCTGTGCCCCGGCGATCACTCTCCTTGGAGGACAGCCCTGATTTTGCCCTGGAGAATGTCCAAGTCCGTATTGCCTCGGAGTGTTCACAACAAAGAGCTTTGTCCCTGGGGACTGCTCTGGGGCAGAGGAGGAGGAGGGAGAAGCGGCAAATGAATTCCCAGGTCGGGAGGGAAGGAGGTAAAGGGGGAGGGGAGTAGCTGGTTGGTGGTTTGCAGACACTAAAATTTGCTGTTCCTTCTGGCTGAAATCTACCAGAACAAAGGAACCGCACCTCTTCTCTAGGAAAACTCCCAGCTGCACTTCCCCCAGCCGTCCCTCTTTCCTGCCATGGTGGCTTTTACTCTAAATGTTCCAGTATTCACAGAGACTATTCTGGTGAGGCAGGGCTTGATCAACCCTTGGACGTAAAATCCACCCAGCCCGGTGTGAATGGAGCGCTGGGGATGGGTTCTGAATAGGAACCATACTGACAGCCAAGCCACCGCATTTTTCCAACGTTCAGCAAATATTTACCGCCTGCCTGCTAGGTGCCCAGCACTCACTCAGCACAACTATCTGTCATACAGTTTTTAAAACAATACAAATATGTCAGAGGAAAATGTATGTTTAATGTCAAGTCAGTGTCCATGACAAATGACAGCTGTGAGTTCAGAGGCAGGGAGGGGATTCCAGACCCTCAGTCGACCTTTTCTCAGTGTTTGGGGGCAATTCTGAGAAGTTTGATTCTCCCAATCATCCCTTGTGTTGTCTAATCCCCTAAATAACTGATTTCAGTCAACCCGTGTCAGCCTTGACCTCCATTCCTCTTTAAAGTCCAATCCTTCTCTCCAGTTCCTGGGGAGCTCATTGCCAGAGGACAACCCTGCTAGGGGACCATTCAAACTGCATCCTATCACGCAACATCAGAATTGGGTGGGTCCTAGACTTGACTCCCAGGCGTCATCCTTGGGAGAAGCAAAATTCCAAGATACAGCTATGTGAACAGAACTCCCCAACAAGACACAGGCTGTGAGGGGTTAATCGACAGGGGAAAAAACTGTGGTCGAATGTAAAGGTCCAGGCTCACAGATCTCACTCAGTCCCTTTACCTCCCTTGACACGCATCTGCTGAACACACCCTCAGTTCTCTGCTGCCTACCTTTGACGTTCCCAGAAGAGGAAAGTCTGCTAATACGGACTGGAGTCAATCTGTCTGCTCATCTTTTCCCACCTTACCTATAAACTCCCCAGTTCAAAGGGAAACTGAGGTTCTCTACTGAGGCTCAGTCCTTCCCATTCTTCCATTTCACCCCTAAATAAATACAGAAAGAGATGTCCTCTGCATGGGTCTTTTGAGCATGAGCCCTTCTCCTTGCTTGGTGCCCTGCAAACACACACTGTACTTTCCTTCACCACAATGTGTCAGTAAATTGGCTTTGCTGCATGGCAGGCGAGTGGACCTCAGTTCAGTTCAGTTACACCACCATCTAAGGGATGAGTCAGAAAGAGTTTCATTTCCTCTTTCTGAGGAACTGAGAACCAGCTCAGTCTTCACAGATCTTGCCCTACTCTACCTGTATCTCCAGTGGCCTTATCTGTTTCCATAGAACCAAGTTCTTCAATGGCTGGGGCCCAAATTCATCCTCAAAGCGGTTTACAAGTCAAGCCTGCCCTGCTCTGGTGGTGGAAAATTACTAGTTCAGGGGAACCATGCAAATCAATACAATCAACTTCAGTTTTTGTTGCAGGCCTTAAGCGATTAGAACATGAGACTTTGTTTTAGTCTGGTTTGATATTGATCTGCCCTGGAGAGTTCTGACGAATTTTCTTTGTTTTGTAAACTGAGGAAACCTGGTCACCGGCCCATATTTCTTTGCTGGACTCTTCCCTTGACTTTTTCTCATTTGCAACAGGTGTGTGTTTTGATCCATGGGGGGACTGGATCTGGAATTTCTCATGCCACAGGGACATCTTTGAGCACAGAAGTTAGGGTGTTTTGGCAACATTCAGCAAAATAACATCTCTGAACTAGACTCAGAGAATAAAGTAGAAAACTGCAGGTGAAAAGATGTGGCATGAAAATAAACAGCAGTCATTTCGTGCTTTACCAGGTGTCCTATCTAAACTCTCTTTTCCTCCTTATAAAAATAAATTCTATGGCCCTACTTCGCTCCATACACCTTGGTGTGATTCCCTTCACACAGAGAAATAACCTTTGTTCAAAGCTCCGCTTTTCTAAGCTGTGCTGACTTCTGCCTCATCACTCTCCACACATAAGATTAGCACCTCCTTTCCAGCTCCAAATAGACTGTAATCCAAAAGCTGCTCTTTTAAATAGAGGTTTCTCTTATGCTTAAATTCCTAAATAAAAGAAACATCAATGCTACTGCTACTCTCCCCAGTTAAATCCGATTTGCAAGATGTCCTGCCTGCTCAAAAATCTGGGTGTGAGCTGGAGCCTGGGCTCAGGGACACATTCGGGATTCTCCAGTCATCCTCTATCTGGAGGGCCCTCCAGTGGCCAAAATAATACCTGATCTAAACAAAGACCACCAAAGCGAGTGGTTACAACAAAGGCGGGGGATGGACATTTGCCTGGCGTTGAAAATGCTGCCTGTAAGCCCCACATTCTGCCCCATAGAGGTGTGTGTCGTTTAGAGAAAGTCAAGACAGAATCACAGCTCAAGAAGAGCAGGCATTTGCATTACAAAAGGACCCTTCATTTGATAGAGAGGCAGGTTTGAACTCCATGAAATGACAGCTCCCTCTAATTTCTTTAAGATTCTATTGAATTCACGGAAAACAGATTGACACATTCCAGAATGCATCTGGGGTATAAAACATGGTAGGTTTGAACTCGATCTGCACTACTCAACCCACCTCACCCACACTTCCGTCTCTGAAAACCTCATAAGCACCCTGACCATGAGACACAGGAGAAAGTGGAAGTCAGAGGTCACCTGGTAAGATCTGAATGCTCAGTGCAAGTCCAAGGTCCTCTGAGCCCAGAGCTGCCTTTCTGGAACACTGAGAAAAATGGGAGGTTGCTCCAATATGCTTCCCTCTGGACTTAGAGGATACTGCTGGTATTCCAGAAGACTCCAGAAGGTTTTCCAGAAGAAGCTCTGCCACGAATTACAATGTCATCGAAACCGAGCACCCTCCCGGGTACAAAAGCCCCTCCATGCTACACACACACACACACACACACACACACACACACACACACACACACACACACACACACACACACACACACACACACACACACACACACACACACACACACACACACACCTGTTTCTTGTTTGTAGGAAAAAAAACGCTTTAGTCTCCTAAGCCTTCCCTGAGTTCCAAAGCGCAGATTCAAACAATTACGAATTAGGGAAGTGAAGGAATGTAGAAACAAAGGGAAAGCAGCCAGGAGACAGTTAAGTCAGCCATAAAGCAGAGTCCTAGTTCCTCCTCAAGGGATACACACAACAATCTGCTGCAAGTCTTCGAGTTGCTCTGCAGGAACTAAGGTCCCACCCCACCCAGGTGGAGGATGCTGACCACACTACATGCTGACCGCAAGCACGCAGACTCCAGACTGTTTGGCACCAGAGGGCTGATTAAGATTCCTGGAACACCGCCCCGTTACCTCACCACCAGCCAATCAGAAGAAAGTCATGCCCCCTGCAGCTCTCACCCCAAATGTTGTCTTTAAAAACCCTTCCCTGAAAGCCACCAGGGAGTCTGGGTCTTTCGAGCACGAGTTGCCTGTTCTCCTTGCTTGGTGTCCTGCCATAAACCATCCTCTGCTGCAAACGCCAGGGTTTCAGATAGGCCCTGCTCTGCTGTGAACACACGGACTCCGGTTCGGCCACGTGCCCCTCACCCGGAACCGCCCCCAGCACGGCCCACAGCAGCTGCACCCAACTGACTTCCCTCCACAGACCACAGTCTTCACACACCTGCCCTCACCCCACCCCCCACGGGGCAAACTCCTACTCATTCCGCAAGGCCTCGGTCAAGTGCCAACTCCACGCTGGCACCTTCCCCAACGTCGCCGAATGTACGTCTGTTCCATCCCCTTCAGCCTCCATAGCATCGCGTCCCTGCCTCTGTCAGGGCACTTGGCAGGGCTGGGCCCTCCAGCCTGCGGATGGCAGGTAGCCTGGCTCCTCCTTTATCTTTGCATCCCAAGTGCTTAGCATGGGGACTGCTGAGTGGACGTGGAGTAAGGGGGCTGAGGCTGGGGCCAGCATCCCCCCTCCCAGACCACCACATGCCACTGCCAGGTGCTGAGGGAGGTGGAGTGGGGGGCTCCCTCCCCCCAGTGCAGTGTGCTAGTGATGGAGGGGGCATTCTCCCCTCTCCATCCCCTCCCTCCAGGTCAGGCACCCACCATCAACCACTCCCCCTCTGCATCCCAGTGACCTGGGTTCTCTCTTTGCACTTTCAGCAGCAGCAGCAAACATGGAGAAGCAAGTGTTACCACATCTAACTTGAGTCCACTCACCTGCCATGCCGTGAAGCCCGTCTGCTGATGCCCGGTTGTGGTGAAATGAAGTGCAGCACTTATTGCAGACACCAAGCAAGAAGAACGTACGACTCACGCTCCGAAGAGCTGAACGCCAAGGAAGGGTTTTTTAAAGGCAAAATTTGGGGGTGGGGCTGCAGGGGGCATGACTTTCTTCTGATTGGTTAGTGGTGAGGTAACAGCGTGGTATTCACGGAGTCTTAATCATTAACCTCCTGGTTTCGGTCTGGGGTCTCGTGCTTTTGGTCGGCATGTAGTCACCATCCTCACCTGGGTGGGCGTCTTAAGTGCCTGTTAACTCAAAGATCTGCATCAGATTGTATATTCCTTCAGGAGGAATTAGAACTCTCATTGCCGAACTACTACCTTACTTTTCTTGCATAACTGCTTTTCCTTTGTTTCTGCATTACCTCACTTCCCTAATTAGTAACTGCTTGAATCTGCTCTTTGGAACTCAGGGAGGCCTAGGAGACTAAAGCCTTTTTCTACAAACAAGAAGTAGGGGACACGGAGGGCCCTGCAGGTTCCTGCGCAGTTTCGATCCCCCCTTTTTTGATACCCCTCAATGGAACAGAGATGGGACAAGAAAGGGAATAAAGTCTTGTGCAGAGAGGTTAATCATAAACTCGGCAGGGGAACTTGGTTTGGGAGGGACTCAGTTTCACGAGTATCTGTCTGGATGCTGTGCTAGTCTGGGTCCAGCTCGCACTAGGTCTCTCTCTGGAAAGTAGAGAAAGAGGAGCCTGAAGACGGCTCCTCCACACCGTCCACGCCCTGCTCATCCTACGCTAAGCTAGCGTCCACACCTCATGCCCCAAAAGCCCTCTTGTGAGGACACCACTGGTCTCATCTAAAATCAGGGTCCAGGGCTTCCCTGGTGGCACAGTGGATGAGAGTCCGCCTGCCGATTCAAGGGACGCGGGTTCGTGCCCCGGTCCGGGAGGATCCCACATGCGGCGGAGCAGCTGGGCCCGTGAGCCATGGCCGCTGAGCCTGCGCGTCCGGAGCCTGTGCTCCGCAACGGGAGAGGCCACAGCAGTGAGAAGCCCGCGTACCGCAAAAATAAATAAATAAATAAAATCAGGGTCCGCCTCGCAGGGCTGTGGGGAGGACAAGAGTCACTCTCCTAGACAGCGTTCAGAGTTGTGGCATTTCATAGGCGTTACCTAACGTATCTAATCTGATTTCACCCTCGCAGCAACCCTATGAGGTAGGTGCTAAAGGATCATTATTTACAGGTGAGGAAACAGCAGGGCAAAAAGGGGCAAGACACCGAGAGTCACCAGTTCCCCAGGCAGGGTTCCAACTCAGGCCATCTGAGCCCAGACCCTTGACCACATGCAACTCTGCATGAAGGGCTGCCAGGCACAGAGGAAGTGCCCCGCAGACGCTGGTCGCGGTTCCTTGAGGCATTTGCCAGGACTGACTACTCCCTCCTCCGAGGGCACCTGAGGGCTCCAATCTGGCTTGGCCCAGGTTCCTCGGCTTTGGGTGTTACTTTGAGATCTCTTTTCACTCCCAACATCTCTCTCTCTCTCTCTCTCTCCAGGCTTTTATCTCCACCGACCCCTCTAACTCTGACCATTCTAGATGTACCTCTGCAGCAAGATCTCCAGCCCAGCTTAGTCTCTGAGCTCCAAAAACCGCCTAATCCTACAGCACCTTCCAGCTTCAAAGCTCTTGCACATGTTTCGTTAGACCTCCCAACACCCTGTGGTGTCAGCTTTGGTATCACTCCATTTGATGGACAAGAAAACTACGGCACTAGGGAGACTTGACAACTGGTCTCTGTAGTCACATGGCAAGAACTGCAGCACTAGGATGCGACCTCAGCCCGCGCTCTCTCCCGGAGTTGGACCTATCGAAGTGGGCTAGTAGTCTTCCATTCGTCCTGCCTTCCATTGAGGAAGTCTACATATAAAAAGCAATAGCTCAAAGGAAACAAGGTATGACATTATTAATTAAAATGTGGATACGCAGCCAATGATGCACTCTTCTCCTCGAAGTAGGGTTTCAGTGTTTCTCTTAGAAGCTGAACTGGAGCCTCCTTCCTCCCCCAGCGTAATCATGGGAGACCCCAGCACAGGCTTGACCACAGGCTTTGAGAATTAAGATGGGTTAACTCCCTAATTAGCTGAGCTCTTAAGCAAGTCATGTAACATCCTTAGCCTCCGTTTCCCCTTTTATGAAATCACATACACCATCTACACAAGACTCGTAAGTGACTTGCCAACCCTGAGGTTTATTCTCTGCTGTTCCAGAGGGCAAGCATCCTGTCTGCTTTTACATTCTTCTTCCAGAGACTAACGCAGGACCTGGTACAGAGGAAGTGCTCAGATAATATTTCTTAAACGAATGTTGCTCTGGGGTCCAGGAATCAGGTGCCTGACTGACAGGGAGTATTGAGTCTTGTCAGCCTAGAGCTTGACACCTGACATTAATCTCTGACTTATTTGGGAACTGCCCAAATCCTCAGAATTCCCTCTTCTTCTGCCTGATACCTCTCTATCTTAGACACCTGCAGACATTTATAAGAGATTCCAATGGGGGCTCAGCATCTATTCACATAAAATCCACCTGTTCTACCCTCCAGCTCTTGCAAAGCTAGATGCTGCAGTTTAATATTTAGGGAAACTCTTTTGCCGTTTAACACATCCCCTGCCCTGTTGAAATGGAGAAAGTGCTCACCATCCAACACTAAATATTAATACCTCCAAGGCTCCTTCCAAGTGCTTCTTTTCCTCCTACCCCATCACCCAGAAACACGCAAAGTGACCCCACCCCCTGGCTTTAGACCATCCCCTTCTCTTCCTCAGAACTCAGACACATCCCTCTTGATGACTCAGGTTACTTTGGGACCAAACACATTCATATGACAACCATGTTTGCGAAGCACCTTCTGCTTACGCATCTGTCTTATGCTCTCATGTCTACTTAACACTGTCCATTTCCTTTGATGGGATACATCGAAAGCTGTTCCTCCCATATTTCCGAGCAGCAAAACACTCAACAGGGAAAAATTAGTGAGCCAGAGATAATGAAGTGACTCAAGTAAATCCTCCTATGAGTTTCACTAGTACAGAAGATGAGTCAAAGTACTTCACTGTGATGATAGGTAGAAATGCAGCTGATGGCATGGTGGTCCTCTGGTTCCACTGGTCCTCAGAGTAAGTCTATATCAAAACTGCTTATAGGGACAAAGGGGAAGAGGGTTATCAGGCTGCTTTTGAGATCTGCATTCAGGTTCGCCTTTGTGGTGGAACCAGGACAGAACAGAAGTAGCAGAGCTTTGGGAAACTCTCCCACGTGAACTTGGTCATATTCACGACAACAGAACTGTAACCAGATGCAATTGCTCATATAAAATAAAGTGATAAAGGGACACACACCAAATGTTAACAGTGGTTGTCTCTGGGATTTTACCAGGAAATCTCATTTCCTTCTTGCTGCTTCTTTCATTTTTTCCCAAATTTCTATAGTGGATACAAACTCCTTTTATAATCCAAA
Source organism: Stenella coeruleoalba (assembly GCF_951394435.1). Lineage (NCBI taxonomy): Eukaryota > Metazoa > Chordata > Mammalia > Artiodactyla > Delphinidae > Stenella > Stenella coeruleoalba. Next base: position 97,079,228 of record NC_137154.1, on the reverse strand, counting down.
AAAATAAATGTTTAAAAAGATAAACTGGTTAAAATAAATTCCAAATGTATACACCCAAATGAGGCTCTCAAAGGGTCACCTGGCGTGTCTGTGTGGAAGAATTAAAAGCATAGACTCCGAAATCAAGCTACTTGGGTTCAAATCTCAGCCCTGCCTCTTACTAACTGTTGTGTACTTGGGCCAATTTCTTAACCTTTCTGTGCATCAGTTTCCTTATCTATAACATGAGGATAATAATATCTTCCTTACAAGATTATTGTGAGGATTAAATTAGTTAATACACAAGAAACCCCCTGAACAACGCCTGGCATAAAACAAACACTTATTTGCTATTATGACTTATTGCCATAGGACTACTATCGCTCAAAGTGTTTAGGGACCATCTATTGTATTCAGGGTCTTAAACACATTCCCTTGAATCATTTCAATGGGATTAAAATTTCCTCCTTTGAAGATGTGCCAATGCTTGGGAGCAGTCAAGCTGTCTGGGGTTCGAAGTAAGGTGTGTTTATGAAATCAAGGGCTTGATGTTCTTGTATCGCTCATCTACTGCCTATGAAGAATTCCATAAAACACACGTGCACACCTACCCCCAGGTAATTCAGCACCACCTAGGGTGTGATCAATCCCTGGGTAACTAATAGGTTCTGCTTCTGCTAGAGAGAGATTGAAAATTAAAGTTTCATTATGAGACCTCTTCATTCAATTGATCTTGAGGGCTTTATGTACCAGCATACAACCAAAGGGCAAATTTCATAAAAGGCTGATTTACATTTAAATTCGAGCCTCTTTTTTCTTCCTCAAAGTTTGCTGATGCTGAGTTTTAAGTATGATATTGTTTTCACACAAATATTCCCAAACATTACCAGTTGTCATCTGGCGTTAAATAGGGTTGCGGCACGACAATGATAACATTAGCATTTTTAAAAGCATAACATCATTGTTCTTCTGTAAATTGTTGTAGGCTCAAATTACCCTACACATAATCTTTTTACAAAAAATTAATGGGGCACTGGCATCAAAGCCAGTTAGGGTTGTATAAAAAGAATGGCAGCCACCCCCTTTTGCTGGGACCCTACTGGTCTTGTGTGAGCCCAATTAGCACCCTAATGGGACATGGTGCAATCGTATGCTCCACTGTGTACATAAATAAAGGTTAGTAAAATGTGCACTGGACATCGTTTCCCAAGATGCAAAGGATTTTGATCAAATCTAACTGGGTTGTCGCAAAGCAAAAGAATCGTTCGTGTTTCTGATTACTGAATTCTTAAAAAAAAAAATTCCAATTAAAAAAAAGGCTTCAGTGATCTAGCATCAGTAGGAAATATTGTGTTCCACATAAATGATTTTGCAAAGCAATTGAAGTTTACCTCTGTCTCCAAATGTCATTTTTAATCTTTCTGGTGGAGATCTTTTAAAAATGTATTACCTCTACCCTTGAATTCCCTAAACAGTATTACTATTACAGACTTCTAATAGTGTACCAAAAGGGCAAAGCAGCATGGCGAATAGGAACACGAACTCAAGAATGGAATAAATCTAGGTTTGAGTCTGGATTCTACCACTTCCTACATGTGAGATCTTGGAGGTGTCACTCAGCCTCTCTTACGAGCAATTGTCCTCATCTCTTAAAACAAAGGTTAACTATCTAAATCACAGGATCACTTTTAGAATTTAAAAAGAAATTATAAAGAGTTTAGCACAGCAACTGGTAAAGAACAGGGGCCAAACTGAGGAGAACCATTATTATTTTCATCAAGTGGGTCATGTAACTTGTAGGACTCTGTACCTTTGGGGCCCGATAGGTTCTATACTAAATGGCCCCAACAAACTGTTGAATTCCTTTCTCTCTAACAGAGGTTTCTGACAGTCTATATTTTCTGATAGCTTTTCATCTATTGTTGTCAGGGCTTCTGCCTTAATCATCTTTTTCCATTTTTAATTTACTGTGGCCTAGGGAACCAGAGACTCACAGCTGACACATGTAGGCAGTTTGAGGGCTACACTGTCACCCCAAGGACTCAACAACAGTATCCTCCCAGGGTTAAACTTTAAAATCAACACATGATAGGCAGAATAATCTTGCAGAAACACGGCTCTCGAGCCAGGAAGATATTATTATAACCCAGTCTGAATGCAGGGTTAACATCAGCTACAGAATGTTTTCGTGTGGGGGGCAGTGAACTCAACCACAAAACAAAAAGATGACTCAGGGTGCCAGACACGGGCAGTGCCCAAGCCCTGTCCAGGGGAAACTGGCAAAGGGACTTCAAGGATTAAGATCCCACTGGCAAGGCCTTCTTAAATAGAAATGGATACAGGGAGTATCTATATCCTGAAGGTTTCAAATACTAAGTTTGTATGGAGTAGATTCTTCTTCTAGTGGAACGTCCAGCATTCGTTATCCGTTCAGTATTTATTGGGCGACCACTATTCACGCCCAGACCCCTAGCTCAACAAGCAACCTTCTCGCCGTAACTGGCTTCTTAGGTAGAGCTTACACGGGGAGAATGTACTGGCCACACGAACCTGCTAAGAGACAGGGCGATTTCCTGAGGTGAATTAATAAATGGGTGTCATCTTGCTGCATATCAGTCTCGGGAGCTTGGTTAAGGTGCGTTTGCCGTCGAGAGATGACTCTCTATCGTATGTCGACAAAACCCTCTATCTAAGCCTGGAACCTAAGGGCTAGGCCATGACCGGATGGTAGGTATCCCCTTGGGATTCTTCTGGGCGCAAGGCACTGGATTGAGGGTGTTCACTCTGACACTGAATGGTGACAGGAGGCAGGGTGGCACAGTGATACAGAACAGGGGCACTGTTCTATTGAAGGCTGGTTTTGCCATTTACTTTCTGGTTTCCCTTAAGCAAATTACTTAACTTCTCTGAGCCTTTTTCCTCATCTACCAAATGGGATGATAAAACTTCAGAGACTGATTCTGGCTCAATAGTTAAACAAAAGCAACATCCCGGAAGATGTCACACCAAAGCACCCTCTCCCACCCGTTCCGTACTCTCCAGTCCTGACTTTGTCGGTCCACCTGCCTTTCATCACCGATCAGAGGCAGGTGTGGCAACCCTCATAGACTTCATCACCTCCAGAAGCCTCATCATACCGCTGTGCTTTCTTCTCTCAGATTTGAAAATTGCCTTCTTAGCAAATTGTCTCTTAGCAAAGGTAGTTACAGCTTTAAGGGAGCCACTTAGTTGTCGTCCTGGCAGAATAATTTTATTTATTTCGAAACAGCCACCATGTCTCCCTTCTCCTCAGCCAACACGAGTAGACATCGTGATCCACCATCTGAGACCAGCTTGTTAATAACAAAATTATTCCAGGTCTTAGCGTTCTCTTCTCGATGAAATAAACATGCCTTTAAAACAGACAAGTCAAATGGTGTTCCGAGACTGTATGAACCATCTTTATTGCACTCCAAAGAACAGCTCGAGACACGCGTAGAGAGTGGATATTCAAAGAGGTGTTTTCTTGACCCAGTTAAATTTTTATTCAGTGAAAAAAGTTGACATTGAGACAAAAATGATTTAAAACTGTGAGACAATATAGTAAAATCTTCAGCATAAACCAGAGATGTGGAAACTTATCGAGGCAACTGAAATGATAAATACCTAATTTCACTTTGGAGAGAAGCAAGGATACAGTGTTTCACTTTAAGAGCAGAGTAGGCCTTTATTTTGCTGCAAATACTTTTGATTTTTGCCTGTAGGTTCTAATAATTCACAACAAGAGCCTTTCGTTGAGAAATGACATGGAATATCAGAGAATAATGTTCCATTCCAGCATTCGTACTTGTCCCATTTGAGCTATTACACATGAAACTAATACCGTTCTTGGGTTACTTGGCTCCGATGATTTAATTCCAAATATGGCTGCTCAAAATTAGTGGGCAGAAACATATACACGACCCATCCTCCCTCAACCCACGTTTGCTGGGGGTACCCCTTCCGAAAACATGCTTGCCATCTGTGTACCCAACAGCACACATAATCTCTCGCTATCAGCTCCATACCTCGGTCTTGCATAGAAAGTGGTCTATATAAACGTAATGCACTGGCTTTTATTACATAAAAATTGTACCTGAAAGGCAACACACGCTTCCTTTAAGAAAAATAATGCAATAGGAACGTCAAGATACAATATCAACACGAGTGAAGATTCTGCACAGCATTTTGGAGTCAATCCCTAAAATCAATATGGAAGTGGTATGGGGTTTGCTGACTTCCCTGGATCCTTTCTTTGAGGGACCCCCAATTCTCCGCAAGGAAGAGAAACGTCTCAGGGATTCACTGTGACATTCTTAGTGGGAAAGCGACCAACCAAACCCGACCGGATGGGGTTTCTGCCCTTAAGGAAGTACCGAGAACATGACCTCACTAGATGGAGAGTTACCACTAGGCGAATATTTGAAGGCAGGACTGTCCAGTCCCCCTGCCCAAAAATGTCCACTGGTCTGAGAAGTTCCTTAAATTGTTGGAGAGCTGCATCTAGTGGGTCACACGTGTTGGGCAGAGAGAACATGTAGCTGTGTGTCGCACATCTGTCCCCCACAAATATCCCCAGTGAAACTCCCAGAGATGGAACCCCAGGAACCCCTCTTCCCAAAGTCAGAAGTTTCAACCAGTTACCCAGCTTCGTAACTATTTACCCAGCTTGCCAGGGCCAGCCAGCAGTCACGGGAGCGTCTCACCTGTCTGGAAAAGGGTCTGCATAGGCATGGCCTCTCCCTGGATTCCTCTGCAGAAGTCTATTCTCTTGTTATTTTATCCACACGGACCCACATCTCGTAAGGCTTGAGGGCCATTCAATCCATCAAGGGGCAAAACCAACTTCCAGAGGAGATTTATACACAATCCCCCGCCCGCCAAACTGTAGTGGTCCACTCATGGTCCGCCGACCACATGAATGTGGGCTTCTGAAATTCTAATGCATCCTGGAAGAAAATAAAGCCCTTTCCCTATACAGTGTGAACTCTGGAGGTAGGATCTCCAATGAGGTACAAAAGCCCCTTCTTCAAAGGCTCCAACTGGTCACAGTGAAGACAATTATCTGGTCACCTTCAAAGTCTCCACGGAGTTTTCTGTTCTCATTTGCTCTTGTCACTCCCACCTTGGGACTCTTGCAGACGGCGTATATACATCAAACCTCACAAAGCCATGCAGAGGGAGGTGAGAGTGCGTGCTTCAAAAGTTCTTAAAAATAGACAATTTCCACATAGCTCCATCTATCTAGCTTAGTCTTCGGGAACTTAGCTCTTCTGTTTATATAAAATACTCTAGCCCTAAAAGGCTGCTTTTTCTCCAACAGCCCAGTAGCATTTTCCAAGGAGAGGGGTGATGGCCAGTCTATACAGTACAGCGCACTAAGCATTGGCAGGCACTGGGAATAAGACTCGGAAGCTCAGAAATATCTCAAGTTGCCAACTGGAGACATGTGCTCTGTAGAAAGGCTTTTGCCTATGGAAAAACTGAATATAAAGTCTCAGAGCCTTTGATATCAGCTTTCACAAATGCCACCAAAAAGTTGGCAGAAAAAGAAAAGAAGAAAATAGACTTTCTAGTGGTTCGATTAAATGACTTGCCTCCCACCAGATCATTCATCTTTCAGTTACTTAAAGTGCTTATTTATAAAAAGGGGAGGTGGTAGGGCTCGGAGTTTTGAATGCAACTCCACGGTAAGACAAGATAAAGCCAAAGAAATTCCAGTCTTTAAAAACATAACACGGGAAAGAGAGAGAAGAAAAACATGCTGGAAGAAGGCTTGTCATTTACCACCGCTCACGACATACTAAACGTCTACAATTGAAAATACTCCTCAAGCAGAATATATATATACACAAATAAAATGCTTTAACTAAAAAAACTTTAATTGGCTCTTTGTTTCCCAAACACTCCCCAGGTAGAACAAAACTATGTTATCAGCGAAGAATGATACTTCTGGTTAAAAGGAAGCAAATACTTGTGAGAAGGTGATGCATTGCATCTAAGAGGAGACGGGGTTTTGACAAAGCTTGCAGGTGAGGGACACACGTGCAGAAGCATGACTCTGGAATATCCCTAGAGCTCACTGCTTCTCGTTCAGGAAGAAGTTCTGCAGTGAGGTGCATACGATAGGCGTCACAACAATGCTAGACACTGCTGCTAACAACACTAGGTCTCAAGAGTGGGCACCAGTCCCCAGTGGATTTCACACACCTGCCAAGTGGCCACGGTTTGAATACAGGGGAGGCATTGAAAGGCAGAAGGATACAGCCCAGCTTATTTTACAGAGCATATCAACTCTAGCGTTGCCACTACCATGAACTGGATCGAATGGTCTCAAATTCACACATCTCCTGTCTCTCTGTAAGAGTGAAGAGCATTTTCTCTTTAAACTGGGCAGGGGTACAGGTGAGGCAGGTGGTAGAAGAGAAGAAAAGAGAAGGCACTGACCCAATTCAAAATGACTGCATATATCAGTACGGATTTTTAAGGACAGTAAGCGGCCAACTCAACACAAATACAAAACTTTACATCTGACATTCTTCAGCGGTAAGTAAAAACAAAACGAAACAAAAAATCCCAAGAGGAAAAATTAGGTACTGTATCTGCCAGTGTAGCTATCATGGCACAAATCTAGAACTCTCTCCCACAACCAGAGCAATGTTTTGCAATGACAATGACACCAGTGTATAATAAAGCAGTGTTATCATTTTGTAGCTTTCAAAGCTACATCTTGTACAGAGGTGTGTACAGTAAGAATCTATCCATTTACATGAGAGAGGAAGCTGTTGCTTGCAGGGCTTCCCAAGCTGCATCTCTGTTTAACTGAAATGGAGCAATGATTCAATATGCTCTTCTGTCAAACACCGTCGTGTGACACACGAGTGAATAAAAATGGATTGTTTCTGGAATGGAAACAAAACTGCTTCTGTTCCCCACGCCTCAACCCTATAGGCGAGGGGCTCATAACATGTGTGGTGTCAGATGACCACTAAAGCCTTGCCCTATACAGAGTTCCAATAAATTAACAAAATAACACAAAAGAACCTTCCCCCGTCATACGCCCAAACACTTTCATAGAAACTAAATGCAAAAAAAAATTTTAATTTGAGCATACTTTCGAGGAGGAGGGATTCTACCCGTCACTCTCGAAGTTTTTATTAAATACATTTCTGTGTCTTAGAAAAATAAAAATGGCCAATTTACTGAACCAAAATTATCTCACAGACTTAAAAAGCATGCCCAGTAAGCACAGCCCTGTAAGACTACACTAATATCAAATCAAAGCAATTTGGTTACTAAAATCAACCTGGTTTGAAGTTCACAGTTGATTACGACAAAGTTTATTCATTCCTTTCTTTCCTCCTTTTTTTTGTTTTTTTTTTGTTGGTTTTTTTTTTGGCCCATATAAAAATAACATATTGCAACTCAAAGTGCATCTTTTAAAATAAACCATCAACTATCTTTATCAAATAAAATATTTACACCATTTGGTTTCTAGTGAGGAAAGCTCTTTTAGGCTATCACCATGGGGACGTCGTCGGAAAATCCAGTTATCATCGGAGCATCTTCATCGTCCTCCCCTAAAGGCAAGACAGTCAGTCCTTGGTGAGTTCCGGGGCACTTCCCCCAACCCCACACCCCACCACTGACCCTCCATCCCTACAGTACAAGCCCCAGCTGGAGCCAGCCAGGCACAAGAATCGATGCTGAAACCCAGCCCATCTTCTCTCTGACACTCTTGGGTCACCTGTTCCCCATCAACGGGTGGCCAAGCTTATTTTCATGGTACTTGAAATTAACCAAATAAGAAAAGTAAATCTTTGACGAGGGAAGATCTTATTCCCTACCCCAAAGTCCAACGGGTAGCTTAGGTGCCCCGATTTGAGTTGTCCACACCCTATGCTAGCACAGTGAACGTCATTGTCTGTTTTCTCCTTTGAACCCACACTGTTCATGAAGAAAAGGACCTTAGAGGGGTTTAAGCATTTAGCCAGACTCATGGTTGTCCCCTCGTGGGCCCTGGTACCACCCTGAGCAACTAAGTGCTGATCTGCTTTCAGTGATCACAGCACGGCCCCGTGATGGGTGGATTCCTCTTGCCCCCAGTAACAGAAGCAAAGAACCCACTAAAGAACCCACCCTATTCACGCAAGGCAGTCCAAGCGCCTGTGATGAAACAAGAAAGGAAACTGAGAAGGGAGAAGACTCAATAACGAATGATCAGTGAGCAGGGAACACGTAAATGTCTGCATAAACAAAACTGTGACTGGTTGACAGAAGAAAATAAATATGTAAACTCCCATTCAGCAGTCTGAGTTTGGACAAGCCCGAGTTTGGCGAAGGCCCCAAAACACACCTATTTGATTACATTTATTAAGTGGCCTACTTGCTCAATGAGCATTTAGGAATTTGAGCACACAGACGTTTATGAAAGGAACATCTCCCTCTCTTCGCCATGCCATAATACGTAAAAGAAGAATGGCCAGTGAGGTTGTGCTAGCCATCAGAAAGAGAAACAGTAAGATGGGAAGGGCTTCCTTGGACGGAAGCCGATGGGGAAAGCGTGGCTTTTTGTCTAGACTAACATCTCCAGAGACGTCAGGCCTCCAGGTCTGTGAAGGATGAGAGGGGTCGGAAATTCTTAAGAATTTGCCAATACTTTGGGAATACCCAAAGCCCAGGGTCTGCCCATCCTTCCTGTAAAGGGCAAGCTCCTATCTGTTCTTTCACAGAACTCCCTGCCTCGGGCACACTATTTAAGAGAATACTGGTATTTTAATTTAGGAGCAACTTCAAAGCAAAGGGCTCCAACTGATTCAACCCAAAGTAGTAGGATCACTGGTTAGTAAAGCGCTCTGCTAGCGTCAAAAGATGAGCTCGAGGCGGGCGTTTCCTCAGCAAGCCCCTGGCTTTGTGGGGTCTGCCCTGGGAAGAAGAACCCTGTGCCCTGACGCACTCACCCAGGTCATCCCCCGAGGAGAAGACGGCCGAGCCCAGCCTGGAGCTGTAGTGGCTGTTGGCAAAAGCGGTGAAGCTGCTCTGCAGCCTCCGATGCTTCGTGTACAGGATGGCGAACCCGACGCCCAGGCTCAGCAGTATCAGGAACAGGATGGGCACCACCACGGCAGCAACGTCGGTAGATCTGGCGGCCTGGATCGTTGAGGCATCGCCACCTGCCAAGGCAAGAGGCCAACCCGTGAGCCTCCCACGTAAGGGCGGGAGAACAGACTGGGCAACCCCTCACTGCCCCACCCACCCCGGAACGCCGAGAGCTCGCAACACCTCCCCGAGCCGCCTGCCCGGTATGGCACGTTCCCGCACGTGACGCCTGAATGTTTCCCGACTCCTTGCCATGAGTGATGGAGGACAGGCCTTGTGCATGCAAATACGGTAATTACATTAGGCTCCTAATCACGGCCTCGTTGGTTATTTAGATAATCTCTTGGAAGGGAGACCTTTGTTGGGGTACCAACACTGATTTCATTAGCGTTATTACTTAAGACCGCTCGCTTGCCTTACATAAGAGGATGTGAAATCAGACCACTAATTAACGAGATTGCAATTATTTCCCCCTACTTGGCACCAAAGTCACTCTGAACTGCAATTACCTGAAGCTCCATTAAGTGATACAAATGAGATTCCTTTACTGCAATACTGACTTAACAGCTCATGAAGTTTTATGAGGTTTTTTAACTTAAATAAGAGAGAGAGAGAGAAAATCTTTCCATATACATTTAACATTTTGTAAAAGTTCTTTGCAAAGCCATCTGGGTGTCTATAACCTAACAGTGATGCTCCCTTCCCACTGTTTTAAACAAATACTAGCTTTATCATGAGGTACTGACAAAGCTGTAGCAACAGGGCTCTGGGGCAAAGCCATCTCCCTGTGGGGTTAGAGCCAGCCTTCCTGGAAGGGGTAGATTTTTATGTCATAAATCCTGGGGAAAGTCTGAACCTGAGGCAGGAACATGGCTTGCAGGCGTCAGTTTTAGCTAAGGAAGCAAAGTGGACTTCCTCAGTCTCCATGAGGAGCTTCATCAGGCTTGAGGTTGTTCCCTGGTGCAGGGCGAGGTGATGCAGGCCAGGGCTTTGCCTTGTGGAGAGAGCTCAGGAGCTGCCCAGGGCTTCATCCCAATAGGTCCTCGTAAAGATGGGCCAGAGAGCAGCCATTTCCTGCGAGTCTGATCTAACAACTCAATAGCCACGTCGTTAATTTCCCCAGCTGACAGTCTTGGTCTACAAAGGTAGCTGGCAGATGTCCTCACAGCAGTTTTCCCCAAAGTCTATTTCACAGGTTGCTAATAGGTTTTACTTAAAAAGGAGACTCTATTTAAAAAACACTAGGACAACAAGAGTTTGGTTGTTTGTTTCCTGTAGAAACTTCTCAGAACCTCAAACATGCGACAGTTCTCCAAGGGACGTGGTGTGCAAGGTTTCCCTCTTTTAGGGAGGTGCCAAGGATAAAGGATTCCCCCAGAAGCCACGCCGGGAAGCGTGATGGAGCATATAACAAGTCTAACATAAGATTCTGAGCTTAAGCACTGGTCAGTTCTTGGCTGGGAATAAATGGAACTACGAAGGCCAGTGGCAAAACATTTGTTGAAATCCTGGCTAAGCTATTACAAACTGAGCAGAATTTCCATGTAAATGGAAGGTTCCTCTCCCCTGCTATCAGCATGGCCCGACACTGCTGTCTGTGTGTGTCCAGAAGACAGAGATCCCAGGTCAACTTCAGGCTTTGATCTGAGGCTGATGGTGAAGATGAAGAGGCTGAGAAATCAGGGAATCTGTGATGAGATAATCTACTGACTTGCAGAATCCTAGGGAATATTAGCATATTAGCAGCTCTGAACAGTCCTCCACAGAATAAAAACAAAACTCATTAAGCTAGTGCTTCCCAAGCAGAATCTCCTTTTTCAACAAAACCTCCCTTTCTTCTGCTTTACATTCAGAATATGGTCACCTTAGAATCCCAGCTCCTCACACCATGCCTGACTCAGGAAGCATTTTTTTTTTTTTTTTTTTGGCGGTACGCGGGCCTCTCACTGCTGTGGCCTCTCCCGTTGCGGAGCACAGGCTCCGGACGCGCAGGCTCAGCGGCCATGGCTCACGGGCCCAGCCGCTCCGCGGCATGTGGGATCCTCCCGGACTGGGGCACGAACCCGTGTCCCCTGCATCGGCAGGCGCACTCTCAACCACTGCGCCACCAGGGAAGCCCAGGAAGTATTTTTTAAATATATCAGTATCTGATTAAACTGATGCATAAATGATTTTCCTTGAGCTGCAAGAATATTTTAAATGCGTTTTAGAAAGACACATGTTTATCAAGCCATGCTACATCCTTGATATATTTCCTTGGACTTGAAGATGGACAACAACAGCAACTTACCAGATCCCAACTCATCATAGAGCAGGACAGCAGGCTCCCCACAAATCTGGCTGCCAAAAAGGCATCGTGCTTGGACAGTGAAAGTATAATTATGACCCAACTTCAGGTTGGAGATTTTAAAGAAATTGTCAGTCGTATTCCCAAGGTAAGCTGTGATATTCATGGCACTGTCAAACATGTGTATCTCGTAGCCCTGAAAACAAACACGGGAGGGATTGCTCAGGAAGTTAAATAAGGAATCTAACAGCTGCTACTACTGGTTCCAACTCTGTGAGCTCCTTATTGCAGACATTTATAGATGCTAAAGCAGTGTGTGTTTCGTACCAGTTCTTTTTACATAGCACTGAGATATTAGATTCAGAAAATGGGAACATTCTCATCCCCAACATCTAACTACCCACTTCTGAGCCACATAGCAGAAATGAAAAGCACAGACCTAACAAAAGCCATTTTAACAAATACTCCGGTACAGAATTCAAAGTTCTGGTCAGCAATCCACTTATCTCAAGGAATATTAAATGAAACAAAGAATCCAGACAACATAGCAACAGGTCATTGAAATGAGATGGACCAATAATAAATCCAAGTTGCAGTGGACTCCAGGCATGGGGTAAAAAATAAAAGCAAGACGTTTCTCCTTAGAACAGCCTATACAAACTCCATTGCTGGCTTGCAGCTCACTTCCTATCTCCGTGCTTTCTAGCTCATCCAAGCTGATCTCAGCCCCAGACAAGCCTGGCCTTGAACTAGGCAGCACTGCAGCAGCTCAGCCTCTGCTCACTGGGGGAGTGTGAAATAAGCATCCTACTTAGACTGGCTCGGGGAGAGTCTTGGACTCCTGTGCTGGAAAAATCCCTCTTGGAACAGCCCGAACCCAGCATGCTGGCTGGGATCAGGATTGACTCCCAGACTTCCCGGTTGATCTCCAAGTCTTCCAGTGTCATAGCTACCAGCACCTCCCCCCACCGCAGAACCCCTCCCGTCTTATTTCTACCCACATATTGGGCCCCACTGCATAATCATGGTCTCCTGGTTCTCATTCTGATGACCTGCCTCTTCTTTGAACTCTAAGTCAGGAGGAAGGAATAAGGACGCATTAAGCTTATGCTGGAACCCTGCACTGGGAATGGAATACTGACTGCAAGCCCAACCTTTACGAAGCTGGGCTCCTGCCACGCTGATGACAATTGGCTGCCCGACTGGGTCTCCCTACAGCACCTGCCTGGAGTCCCACTCCTGCCTTCTTTTTTATAGACTACTAACTAGCATTTATTATTTTCTATCTAATAAATATGTGGTGTAGGACATTTGCAAAATACGTAAGGGGATAAAGAAAAAAAATGTAAATGATACCAACATCAGCCATCCATAACTGACTTGACCAACCCTCTTCTAGTGGGCATCTAGGGTGTGTCCTCTTTCTTACTGTCATAAATCAAGTTCTTTATGCACACTGTTTCCTTAGAGTAAAATCCTAGAATTGCTGGATCAAACGATGTAACACTTTCAACGTTTCTGATACCTATTGCCAAAGTGCCTTACAGAAGGTTGAACCCATTCATATTCCCAGAGCACTCCTCTCCCCAGCTATGACTCATGTTGGTACTACCCTCCCCCAAAACTTTTGCCAATTTAATGTGAAAGTGCTGTATCTGTGCTGTTTAGATTACTAGTGAAGCTGAAACTTTATTTTCTTTTGCTCACTGCTGCTTGAACATTTTTACCTTGCTACCTGTTCCTTATTCAAAATTATAACACAGTTGACCCCTGAACAATGTAGGGGTTGGGGCCCTGACTCTCTGAGCAGTCAAACATCCGAGAATAACTTAGAGTGGACCCTCTGTATCCTCGGTCTGCATCCTTGCATTCAACCAACCACAGATGGTGTGGTACTGTAGGTTCCACATATAAGTGGACCTGCACAATTCAAATCTGCATTTTTCAAGGGTCAATGTGTTTCTGTTTTGAATTGATTTGAAAGCTCTCTTTACACTTAAATACATTAACCATTTATATGTCACAGTTGTGAGAATTTTCCAATTTTGATCCTTCTGGCATTACACTGTGACGATTTAGAACTGGAGGGCTCTCTGCCAACGCTCTACCCCGAGGTAGCCACGGTTGATTTACTGGGTATCTATTTAGCTCATGCTTTGCTGACAATGGGGCCAACCCAGCTCCACTGGAGAATCTGTCCACCCTTGGATGGCAAATCTATTCCCAGGTGCCACTCTCCTCCTCCTCCTCCTATCTCCTGCTGTGAGTTCAGTAATTGGTCTGCTAAAAACAAAATGAAACAAGGTGTTTTTCATATGTCAAAAGACTATCTTCAAGCACTTCCTGCTCACTGGAAAGAAACTGGTAAGATTCCAGGTTGGCAGTGCAGCTCAGTTCCCCAGTACTAAAGCCACAGCCCCGCCCTCAGACTGTTTGGGAAAGAGGGGGCCCTGGGTTCTGATGCTGAACCCCTGTCCAGCCTCAGGAAGCACAGTGAGGACTCCAGCCCGTTTCCCTATCTTTCAGGGGATGACAAGTTCAGGACTGAAAAGTGCTTAGTGCAGAGATTCACATCTTTAATGGGCAGTATAAACATTTCACTAATTAGCAATCCTACAGAAAATGGTCCTTTAATTCTCAAGTTCACTCCCCTGCCCTATTCTTTCTTTTTACTCTATCTATGCCAGCATGCTGTTAACGAGCTCATCTCTAAAATGGCATTTCAATTAGATTTCCAAAGTCACTGAGAAGGAGGGAGGAACTTACCCTGCTTTCATTAAAATGCTTTTCCTTCAAAGCTAGGCTTTTCCAAAACAGAAGAACATGGTCATTTTCTGTTATGATTTTTAAGGCATCAGGTGCTGATAATGAAACTGAAAATTAAAGGTGAAGTAGGATGCGGTTAGTAGCTCAACATCTGAGTCTCCGTTTTCTTGTCTGTCAAAGGTTGATTAAATAATGCTAATCTTGAAGGGATAGGTTAAGGAAGGAATAATACACATTACCGCTTAGTATACAGCCTAGCACATGGTAGACACTCTTTAACTGGCATCTCTTTTGTTGTTATAATACCTTTAGCCAAGATATCTGGACATTATCTAGACTCAAGGATGGCCAAAAACAAACGGGGTAGGGGGAGGAAGGGATGGGGTAGGAGGGAACCATGTTCAAAGTTTACCTGGACTTCTGCTCTGGTTCCAGTCTACTTTCGTGCTCCAAATGCCAGAGGCCTTAGAGGTCAGTGAGGGCCTAGGGAGCTCGGTCTGAAGACAGAGCCCTAGAATGACCACCGAGTATGGCCCAGGCCCACGGTTCACACTGCCGGCCTCCGTTACTGACACTCCTGATATCGCCTGCTGCTGTCCGAGTAATTGAGCTTATTACTTGCTCTCTGAACTTGAGCCTGACAGCTGAGCCAGCCTGGAGCTGGCAGCAAATCCCCCTTTAATCTGCTGCCCAGTTACTGGTCTCCGTCCATTTCTGCACATGATGTCGCCCCAAGGAACCACGATGACCTCAGTCCAGGTGCCCAGATGCAAAGCTTGGCTTTAAGTGGCCAATGTTCAGTTTTATTTCCTAACTCTCTTGGAAATGTCAAAACCAGCTAGGGGAGGGGAGACTAGAGGAGATGAAGAATATGGAAAACGACAGCCACTCCCCAGCCCACAGCGCCCTGGCCACCACCCTGCAGCCCAGATACTGGGACCCCTGCACGGCTCTGCCCCAGCGTGGACACTGCGGGTCGTCTTCGCACTTCCTGTGCAATTACTGATAGAAATCCTATGTCTTCAAAAAACTAAAAAATAAAAAAGGAAAAAAAGAAATCCCATGCCTAGAGGCGTTCTAGCGGCACTGGGAGTGCCTTGCCGTGTGAGGGGGGCCGCCAATCGCTCGTCGGCTCACCTGTGGTAATTTTGATACTGGAGTCCTTGCTCATGTTCCCCAGCTGGACGATCACATGGTATTTCCCTCCAGGCTCCAACTTGCTAAGGGTGTATTCCACGGTACTGTTGCGAGATTTCACCTTGTAGCTCCGGTCACTCTTCCTTATGAGATCTTTAACTGCAACTGCATATAGCTAGGACAAGAAAAAGACATTTTAATGGTAATCAGGAACCTGGAGTTGTTTTACTCTTTGTAGTTCAATGGTGGCCCATGTAACATAAGTATGTCAGTGGTTGTGACCCCCAGCAACAATATTTTGAGCCCCAATGTCTGTTCTTTGGAAAGCCTCTGGGGTAGTCATGTCCCAACCTTATAACAAGTATTCACTCCCAGATTTGTACAGAGAATTGTCAGTTTGATCCACCTACCCCACCTAACCCCAAAAAAACAACTCTAGGGAAAACCACATTTGTGATGGCAGCAGGAGGTAGGTTGGAACATGCAAGAAAAACCCCAGTTCAGGGCTTCCCTGGTGGCGCAGTGGTTGAGAGTCTGCCTGCCGATGCAGGGGACGCGGGTTCGTGCCCCGGTCCGCAAGGATCCCACATGCCGCGGAGCGGCTCGGCCCGTGAGCCATGGCCACTGAGCCTGTGCGTCCGGAGCCTGTGCTCCGCAACGGGAGAGGCCACAACAGTGAGAGGCCCGCGTACCGCAAAAAAAAAAAAAAAAAAAAAAAACCAGTTCAGTGTTCAAATTCTCTATCCCCACTGCCATAGTGTCGGGATGTCGTCAGAGGGGAACAATGAATGAAAGTGTTCAATCCCAGCTCTAAGAGACAAAAAACCCCATTTACTTTCTCCCAGGTTGCTTCTTACATCTATGGGGACAGGGAGAAAGTAAAAGGACAGGTAGTAAGCACAGGGAACTCAATCAACAGGAAGAAGCTGAGAGTCCAGAGGAGTCTTTGTGACCAAGCATTTAAAACCACCCACCCCTGGGACGGCAGGAAGGGCAGAGGGCATGGAGGTCAGAGCAGCCTGGGCAAGGGAAAATGGGAGGTTTTTTCTAGAATCAATGCCTCTTCTCTTAGGGCACGGGCCAGCAAACTTTTTTGTAAAGGTTCAGAGAGCAAATATCTTAGGCCTTGAAGAATAGATGGTCTCTACCACAATTACTCAACTCTTGTTTGTAGCATAAAAGCAGCTCTAGATAATGTGTAAACGAATGGGTATAACTTGGTTCTAATAAAACTTTATTTAGAAAAACAGGCAGTGGGCTAGATTTAGATTTGTTAGTGAAGGCAGAGAAAGCAGAGAAGGAGGGACAAACCAGTACGGTAGCCAGGAATACTGGAGATGTGACAATGAAGAAGAGGCACCTGTAAGGACCCCGTCTTTGACCAGGCAGAAATAGGGGGAGACCGCCTGCTGAGCTCCAAGCACCAGGACTAGGTTTCTTGCCCCCTTACAGGACCCACCCGCCCCCGAACCAGACCACGCGTCCCCTCACCAGGTCCTGGTCAGGAGAATCGTATGGGGATTCCCACTTGATGACAGCGGAGGTTTTGCCTGTATGAACCACGTGCAGGTGACGGGGAGGAAGCCTGCTATCTGGGATCATCCTCACCACGACGTAGTCAGAGGACGGCCCCTGGTAGGGCGCCACCACCCGGACCTGAAACAAACACCATTGGAACTCATGCAGTTGTCACCAAACCACTGTTTCAACAAAATAGTGACATATGGATACAATTAAAATTCAATGCATACAAAAAGATGTAGAATAATTCCCCACCTACCCCAGATCTCTAATCCGTTTTCCCAGAGGTAGTACTAGTAGTGATCTTATGTGCTTCCTTCCAGAAATGTCCTACACAAATATAAGCCCAGATATACGGGTACGTGTGTACAGATATGTACTTATATACGTGTGTACTTATGCATGCGTGTCTATGTGTAGCCTACTGTTCTTAATTTTTTTTACACAAATGCAAAACCATTACACATATTATTATGCTCTTCGCTTCTTTTACTTAATAATACAGCATGGAGATTTTTCCAAATCAGTACATTTGGAGTTTGTTGTATTTGTGTTGGATGGTTGCACTACACTCCATCACAAAGATAAGCAACAACCCTTTTAACCAGTCTTCTCTTGATAGACATTTGTTCCAAATCTTTTGTTTTCACAAGCAACAATATACCAAACATGTTTCTCTAAATATCTTGGCACACATGTAAAAGTATGTAAGCTAAATTCCTAAAAGTGGAATCTGACAAAAGCTTTTATTTATTCCTGTGACCCATTCTCCAAGTTCTCAATCCTGCACAAGGGAGCTGTAGTTGGCTAAGTGGCCGTTCATTCTGCGTTTCAAGTAAAAACCTGATGCTTGTGAAAAAGAACCATCCTCCCGTGTGTGTCTCTCTCACAGCCCCTCTCTCTCGCACAAATACATGCACAGGCGCACACGCATCGCACACGGATCCTGGAATCCACATCTCCAGCTCCCCAGGTCCTGGGTCTGAGCCAGGAGGCCAGCAATTAAGACAGCCTCAAAAAATAAAACATTCTTCTGTACTCCTGGCACAGGAAACTTACCAGAAACAAATACTGCTCATCCCCACTGACAAGGACTGTTTTGTTGTGCTGTGATGTAGTCAAGCTCTTGGGGTTGCGATACAGGTCAAGAAAGGATGTGGCATAGAAGATGCCGTAAACCTGGTAAAAGGAGAGAACAGAAAAGGACACCAGTTCAGTGGCCAGTGACCTCACTCTCATGAAAGTCCTAATTTAAGACCCGGGGAACCACTTCAAATGAGCTCACAAAGAATTCTTCATTCAACATCTATTGCATCAGCATTTACAGAGAAGGCACCCTGGGCCAGGCAGTGGTTTCCCACCTACAAAGATAAATACGGTGCAGACTCTCCTCAGAGCTTGCTTTTTTGAGGAGAGCCAGGCAGAGAGGAAAAACAGAATTATCAATAACAAGATGCAAATGTGGAAGGTTAGATGCTATACTAGAAGACTGCATAATAAACTGGGGAAAAGAGGGGTTGACCAAGGTGCGAAGGGGATAGCAAGCGTGCAAGCTCGTGGAGGGGGCATGGGGAGGGAGGGCGGGCACTGCTGGCTGCCTAGGACATTCCCATGCTCCCCTCGTCCCTCAGCAGAATCCTGGTTCTTAGTGAGAACTGCCACCTGGAAACATGCCTACACCCACACCTCCCTCCAAGCGGCAGAGGCCACGTGACAGGGCTGGTCAACAAGATGTCAGCAGATGTTCCAGGCAGGACCTCGGTGAGGACACATTGAAATGCAGGGAGCGGTGCCCTTCTTCTGCCCTCCCGCTGCCTGGAATATGCAGGGTGATGTGGTCCAGGAGGCCCTCTGGACTGCAAGGTGATGCCACAGGCTAGAGGTGGCAGGGCCTGGGGCCCAGATCAAACTGTGCTGCGGCTATAGAGCTCCCAGACGGCTGAACTCCAAACTCTGACCGACTTGTAATTAGGAGGGAAATAAACTGTTGAAAGCCACAGTTACTCTCCATTCCTGTTCTATGCACCCATTCTTAACCCTAATTGGTACACGTGGAGTTTAAAGCAGGAGGTGGGAGTCTGATGGCCTCATAGAGGGGAAAGTAGAAGCTGAGAGCATGTTTCTAATGGGGGAAGCATGAGGAAGCTTCCTTTGTAAGGTAGAAACAAAGGGCATTTTCTCCAAGAGCATATGAGCAGGCAAGAAAGGGGACTTGAAAACCGTACAAGTTTGGAGAAGCTGTGGGGATGAAGGGAGCCCATCAGGGACATGCAAAAGGACTTGTGTGTCTCAGATGAGCAAACGGGAATGGAACAGGAATAGGGGAAGGAGAGAGCTCAGATGGGATGGCAGAGGGGGACCCAGGGCGCAGGCAGGCCTGACCCCCAGAGAGAACAGGCCCGTGGCCACCATGGGGTGGAGGCTTCAACCAGGAGCCAGGAAAGGGGTCCCTGGAGCGACGGAGCCAGGGTGTAAGAAGGCCCCACGCAGACAGTGATGGGGGCAGCTCTTGCGGTGCTGACGGCAGCCCTGAGTGAGACCCCAGTGTCCGCAGTGAGATGAAGACGGGCGGAAGCTGAGAGCTTCGTCCAGAGGACTCCACCAGCCCCTGACCCTTGGAAGGCTACCGTGAGTGTAAGGGATCTCTCAGCCAGGAGGAGGCCGGGCTAGGCTCCTTCTCCAAGTTCACGTGTGGTGAGACACTAAAAACAAGTCACGGGCCAGTGTTCTGTACACGATGCCCCACTCTGTGCAGACAGCTGGGGGTGGCAGGTGGGCAGGCTCTGAGTTGGGTACTTAAACAGAGATAAAGGCCCCTCTGTGATAACGGTCTACTTCCAGGTAAAATGGAGACCGGGGGGGCTCTGGGCATTCTCATCTCTGTCCCTGCCCCAGAGTCAGGTTCTGGAGCAACAGAAGAGCCCGGGCTGTTAAATTAGCTGGACCTGAGCTCTAACTCAGCCTGTTGCTTACTAACCCTCGACTTTGGCCAGTTACTTCACCCCCTCTGAGCCATGACCTCCTCACTGGTAGAGAAGGAACATTTACCCCACAGAGCTGATGAGAGGACTAAGTGCGAGACCACGGATGAAGGGTGGGCATCGTGCCTGGCACACAGTGGGTGCTCAGTTAACTCCTACCTCTCCCTCCTTCTTCACGGCTGATCTCACAGACAATTAATTACTTGCAAACCTTGGTTCTTTCCCCACGAACCAGTCCTGCCCCCGATGCACACTGGGGATGCCCTCAGAAGACAAGACTCATGCCAATTCCTCCTCACCAGCCACTGAGGATTCACTAAGGCTCAATTACAGATTTAGTTCCATATGCTTTTCCATTTGGAAAACCCAGAAAACAATCCTTCCCTTCAAGAACTTACAAACTACTCAGGGAGATGAGAGTGGACAGAAGATATCAAATCGGATACGTAGTATCTAATGAAACGTTATGCTGCGTGGCATCAACTCTAAAGGTTTAGGAGTTGGTAAGGGAAAGAGATCCAGTAGAAGAGCTAGGAGTTGACTACACAGCAGCAGGAGCAGGAAGGATTCCAGGGAAGAGAGAGCAGACGCCCTGGCGCAGAGGCAGGAGGGGCATGATGAGAGGCTTGCGAGGGTGCACCTGAAAGCAAAGGAGGTGCACACTGTGGAAGGCGGGAAATCAAAGCCAGGCTCAAAAGGAAGCGCAGGGCTTCCCTGGTGGCGCAGTGGTTGAGAGTCCGCCTGCCGAGGCAGGGGACACGGGTTCGTGCCCCGGTCCGGGAAGATCCCACATGCCGCGGAGCGGCTGGGCCCGTGAGCCATGGCCGCTGAGCCTGCGCGTCCGGAGCCTGTGCTCCGCAACGGGAGAGGCCACAACAGTGAGAGGCCCGCGTACCGCGAAAGAAAAAAGAAGCGCAGATCTAATTCCAGTGAGTCAAAATGCATACATGAAAACAAAAGGCCTGTATACAAGTAAGAGCCAGCATCCTGGAATGAACTGGGGTGGGGCATGTTTGGGGGGACAGAGAAAGCAACCTGTGGGCGGGGGATCCCCTAGGTGAGGAGGGGCTCGAGGAGCCTGAGGCACGGTCCTCAGGCGCATACTCATTGTCCTGCAGGCGACTTCTCACCCATCCCTAGGTGAGACTCCCAGCTCGGGAATGTGCCCCCTCCTCAAACTAGGTCTATTCAGCAAACAGCAGGGGGCTCTTCGTCTTGGATGCCAGGCCAGGATGCAGAAAGGGAGGCTGAGGCAGGATGTCAGGTGCCTCTAGAAGGTAATCCAGAACTGACTACAAGGGCAGCTTGTGTCTGGGGTGAGAAGAAAAACAACAGCAACAGAGGGGGAAGCCCTGGGGGTGTCTTGTGGCCTAGTGCCAGGCGACAGTCCATCCGTGCTCTGCAAGGGTCATCCTGGCTGACTTACCACATTCCTGGGGCCGGTCCAGGTGCATTCCACCGCCGTCTGATTGACGGCCTTGGCTTTGAGGCTCGGGGCGGGTGGGCGGACTCCTCTGGTCGTGACATGCTCAAATGCCAGAGGACTGTCCCCCAAGTCAGTCTTGGCCCAGGCAGAAATCTCGTAGGTTGTATGAGCTGTCAGGTTGCCCACTGGGGAAACAGGGACAAAGGGCTGGGGGCAGCAGTCAGGAATACATATCTTTATATGCACACCCTATGTTTTTTAATGTCATCTCTCCATTTAAGTGCGCCCCACATGCTGTAGAATTTTTATTACTTTACAGATTCACTCGGCGTGATTTATTAATGACTACTGCAAGCAACACACTGCATTGGCATGGGAAAATCCCTTTGAAAGCTGCCTATCTGGGGATATAAATTGGTACGACCCTCCTGGAGAGCCATTTGGCCTTGTCTTGACATCCTTCATAACCTTCAGTGCAGTTAAATGAGAGGGATCCCAAAATTTGTGCAGCCAGGATGTCTGTCACAGCGTTTGTTATGGCAGAAAAAAAGTATAATCATCTGACTGCCTGGCAACAAGGCAACAGTTAAATAATGTGCGTCCATGAGCTTCACGTGCATTCCATGAACTATTACGCGGCCACTAAAGGCTGTTTCCAAGAATATATAATGAAACTAGAAAATTCTGTTATTTACATTCAGTGAAAAAGGCAGGATATAAAATTCCATATAGTATTATTCAAATTTTATTTAAGAAGATACAAAGAAATCAATGAGGAGGAAAAGTATTAACTTAGAACCACCCAAAATGTAAAAGTGGTTTCCCTGGGAAGTGAAATGATAGGAAATTAAAAATTCGATTGTACCTTTTTTGTTTTCTAAATTTTCTGTAATAAACATGTGCCCCCTTTCTAATTAGGGGAAATGTTATTAAAAACTAAGAGAGCAGTGAACAAAAAGGAGGGTGTGCTAAGAGGACAGTCTTTGGAATCGGAAGGACTTGGGTTCAAGGCCCAACTCTACCCTTCGTACTTGTACAAGCAAGAATGAAGTATTCAAACTCTCCAAGTTCATTTCCTTGTTGGTAAGATGGAGGAAAGTGACAGCACTTATACCAGCTGGCTGTTGCACGGAACAAAAAAAGAAAATTCCTCTAAAGTGGTCGGCATGACGCCTGGCATGGAGCAAGCCCTTCGTGTGTTTCAGGCAAAGGCTGGTAAGACTTCTTTTGCTCCCGACTCTGCCAATTTCTATTGGTGTAATGTCGAGGCGATGAGACCACAGCCTTTGGAATTAGAGAGGCGTGGATTCCCATCGTGGCTCTGCCACCTTCTGAGGGAGTCACTCAGTCCCTGAACCT
Organism: Stenella coeruleoalba; assembly: GCF_951394435.1. Taxonomy (NCBI): domain Eukaryota; kingdom Metazoa; phylum Chordata; class Mammalia; order Artiodactyla; family Delphinidae; genus Stenella; species Stenella coeruleoalba. The sequence goes on along the minus strand of NC_137154.1, from coordinate 97,056,655 downwards.
TGTTTTCTCGTCCATAAAATGAGTAGATCCCACCACACTGTTCTGGAGGTGTTCTGTAAAACACCACACACAGAGTGCCTGGGTAAATGCCTGTATACAGGCAGTGCTCAATGTTAGCTATACTCCTGCACAGCCTCCTTAGGCAGCCTTCGGTTCCCTCCCGCCAAAAAAATATACTGTGTATAACAGAACGCCTGCTAGGATTGAAAGTACTTTGCAAACAGAGTATAAGGGAAGAGTAGAAGCTCCCATGTCCTCTTCAACATTCACAAGCAGCCTTGGCCAATGAAGGTTTTGTCTTAGAAACAAATTAAAATCCTTCCTTTAGTTCATCTTCAGATATGAGGATTTTAATTGAGACTCACTATCTGTACAGATACAAGAGGAACTGGACCCTCTTCCTTCCTTGTCTCCTTGCTTCCTTCGCTCAGTCTGTTGGTCCATTCGTTCAACAAATGTTTACTGAACACCAATTATGCAGCAGGCCCTGCGCTACCTTGTATCAGCAAAGAAGGGGCAAACCAGGGCAGTAAAAAGAGAGACAGGTAACTAAACCCAGGAACTCTCTCTTTTGGGAGGCAAAAAGCATCTGTAGAAGGTTAACCTGGCTTCTTTCCAGTGTTTCCTCCTTTTTAAGCCTCCAACTTCCATGAAGAGACAACAGGTTAGAAGGGGATTTGGGGAACCACCCAATGGATCCCTCACCTGGACTCAGGAGTCACTGACAGCATCCTCAATGGAGAACAGCTGCCCACTCAGAACGGCTGCAGAGAAGACCCCCCACCTGTCCCGGCGCCCCACACAAGCTCTACTTCCAGGAAAGCATCGGTCTAGCCTTCCTCCTTACACACCGACCAGCTCCAGGGCGCTACCTTTGTGTGACAATATGCTTCCTCGGAAGTTCATCGTTCTCTTCTCCTGTCTGTGGGTGTCGAACGCCCAGAAGAGGTTCACCACATAGCCATTCACCTGCCAAGGAGCAAGAGCCACGTTACAGGAACAGTCCACACTCACAGAGCTCACCAGACACTAAAGGAAGATCTTTTCTGTTGTTCCTCGGGTATCTATCTCCCTTCTTACAATGGACGGGCTAGTCCTTTGGATTCTTAAACCAGTTCCATTTGTGCTATCATTGACTACTTATACTCCCTCCTACTTCTAAAAACAAATGTGAGACCATTTATAATACAACATATAGATTCAATGACACAAAAGACTTAATAAATAATAAAAGGACAAGAACCAATTTAAAAAGGCAGAAAGAAGGGAATTCCCTGGCGGTTCACTGGTTAGGACTCTGAGCTCTCACTGCCGAGGGCCCGGGTTCAATCCCTGGTCAGGGAACTAAGATCCTATAAGCCACGTGGCACAGCAAAAAAAAAAGGCAGAAAGGCTAAAAATTGAAAAGGTAATTAGATTACGGTAACTAAGGATCAGTCTTAGCTCAGGTGGTCCTTGCAGTCAAGGCCGAGAGGTCCATACAAAGGGGGCTTGCTTAGATCTCTTTTGTCTAATGGGAGCAAACACATCCATGGGTCAGGAAAGACTACCTTTTCCAAGTTCTGAGCTCACAGAAGATTTGATGTAAAGGTCTTTAAAAATATTGGCCAATGCACCAAATTAAAACGTTTTCAAGAGCAAAGACTATAGAGACGAGGTCTACACAAGGTCACTTCTGGCATCAGCTGTCTCTGAAGCCAAAGGCATGACACCAAACTGTAGTTCAGTCAATGACACAGGCTGTTGCTCCCACCACAGCTTCACAGACAGGGAGGGATGTGAGGGGAGACAGACAAGAAAGAACCCCATGAAAGGTGTGGCAACTTGAGAAACCAAAGGGACACGGATAATTATGGTGAAGTTGGTCAAGCAGATGGACCAAGCGGAGGGGAGGAAGGTGCTAGAAGGGGAGAATATTAGGTGGATCTAAGTGGATATGCTTCCGAGGTATTTGACTCTCTCCTAAGACTCACTCTTGGGAACCTCTGCATTAGCGCTCGGCACCAGGAAATCCAATAAAGCTGAAAATTACAGGGCATACATATTCTGTTAACACCAACTCTTTATTTGCACTGTAGCTGTGAACCATTTAATTATACGGTAAAAAAAAAAAAAAAAAAAGGCACCAGGCTGAGGCAGAATCATTACACGTGAAGACTCAAGTTGTTCTTCGTGGGGGGAAGAACCAACCTAGGTGTGGTATGTTAGCTTTGCTGGGTCAAGTCATTCATTTTTCTTAATCTTCCCGTCCTCTGCCCTATCGGTTCCCATGCAAAGTAAAGCCCCGCCCAACCGCTGGTTTGAAATTTCCACGTTACCTTGATGTCAGTGTCCACGGACAGGGTAAAGCTTAGAGAATTTTCACCATAGCTGTCAATGTGGATGTCTGGGGGTGGGATCACTGAGAACAAAAGAGGGATTCAAAAAGAGAAACCAGGTGATGAAAAGGGAAGAAGGCAGAACTTAACAGTTTTCAACCAAGAGACAAAACAACCTTTCAGTCGGGGAAGAAAGGGCATTTCTTTGGCGGCTTCTACTCTTCCCTTTTACCACTGTTGTCCTGAAGCTGAGGTTAGGTCCACAGTTACCTGGTGAACACATAACTACCTCGGCTCAGTCAGCTATCCCGGCAATGAGGTCGAGCAGAAAAGTTCCATTATGTAAATGTCCCTCATGAACCCAGCTTCAGCCTGGTTCTGAAAGGCACAGGGATCACCCTGAGAGCCACCTGTATTGGCACCAACAAAGTCCCAGAGGGCTCAAGTCCTTTTGGAAGGTTGACGGCAAGCTAAATCTTAAGTCCTAACTTGTAAATGCGCGTGTGGCAGGACGGGAAGGATCTGGGCTCTGGAGTCTCACACGCTGGAGTTCAAATTCCTGTAGAGACACAGCACCGTGGGACCTGGGGCAAGTTACCTGTCCTCGTGAAGCCTGGAGATGACCCCTCTGTACTTCTCAGAGGTGGGAAAAGTCACTAAAATAATGCATGTCAAGGGCCTGGCACCCAACTACAGTTCCCCTTCTCTCCCGTTCCCACGACAGATTAAAGAGCTGGTGAGCCACTGGCATTCCCAAAAAGATCGGAGCTCGAGCTGGGAGCTGAGGGGACAAGGAGAGGGCAGCAGAGAGAAAAGACCCCTCTTGGCTCAAGTGCCGAGCATGATGCCGGTCACTGTGAAGGTCTACCCAGCAGAAACCTGACAGTGTGCGGCCAAGCATAGCCCAGGAGCGCTGGATGCAGTCAGCATCGTCAGAAGATAAGATTTAAATGGCCACGTGCGTATTAGACTCTCGGCACATATGCCTCTTACACTGGCAAAGCAGGAGAGACTCAGAGGAGTGCCTCAGACTTTGTGGCAAAGAGAGGTACCAAAATCTGCAGGAGTCTCTCCAGATGATCAATGAAAGTGGGCTCGAGGAAAACACATCAACCAGAAGAAGAAAGGATATTAGGAGTTTCAGGCAGCCAGCTCAAAGCAAAATAGTTCGGGTGCTGCTGTAAAGCTGACCTGGGTTATGATCGTGGTGGCTGGGGACAGATCACGATCCTCTCCAGATCCCAGTTCCCTCAGCTACAAAATGAGCATAAGAATACTCACAGGGTTGATAAGGATTAAGAGAGATCAGTTCACGTAAAACAACCCGCACGGTGCTCAAAATCAGGTGCCTTTTCTCACTGCTGTTATAATTAATCCACTACGTTCACTAATGAAGGTGGTGATTCTGGGTGACGCCACCACTGTGTTGTACCTTATTAGGACACGAGGTCACAGATAGATCACAACTCACACTTTTTGACTTGGCACACAGTTGCCTAACACATGCCCTCACCGACACACATATGAGGAGTTGGGGTTCATCCTCAAAATCATATTAAGGAAGTTAAAGAGAAGCGACCACCCACTGAGATTTTCAAATGCAGGTGTGACTTACGATGAGGAATTCAAGGTACTACCTGTTCTTTTGATGACCTTCCAATGTCCCTCCTTTTCAGTATGTATGGTCAGTCTGTTCTGACTGACTTTGTAGAGGAAAATAATACCACAATCAAAACTCTCGGGGAGTGTGAACTCGGTACACTTTTTCCAATACCCACACACTCCCTGCTCCACAGACTGGCTGGCTTCACTAAGTTTAGCTGCCCCTGTCCTGATCTCAATGACACCATATTTCACAGGCGACCTGACAGTGACTCTCCATGACCCAGAGCCTATTTCTCACAGGCTCAGATTAAAGTATAATCCCCCAAGCACGTTCCAGGCGACACTTCTGGCTTTAACGCCCGCCAATCCAAAGACGAAAGCCCCAAGCGCCAAAGCTACAATCAGGAAGACGAGCTGGACTGTCTCCCATAGAGTGTCAGAGCCTTCATTTCACTTGCTTCAATTCACTCACTCATCCACTATTTCATCAGCTCCTACCCGACACTACCCTCGAGGCACGTGTGCAAGGCAAGGAGCCCCTCCCGGCAAGCAGGTGGTACAGTGGTTCAGGGCACAGGCTCTGGACTCAGGAGATCAGGTTCCAATCCCAGCTCTGTCACTTGACTGACTGCGTGCAAGAGACATAACCTTTCCAGTCCCTTATCTGTTCTTATAGTTGTTCTGAGGGTTCAACGAGATGAGCTGGTGTATGCAGAGCAGGTCCGTGGCAAGTCGTAAGCTATGACTCCGATCAGCTCGAGCGCTGGAAAACTGCCACCTAAGCATCGTCGGTCGGTGCCCCTGGGGCAGTAACAAGTGTCAGCACGGCACTCTCTTAAAAACACCACAACTACACATGGACGAGATCATCTTTATCTCGGCTGGGAAGGAAGGACTCCTTCTATTTTTGATACTGTGCCTGAGAACAAGGGCATGAAGGCCTCTGGAAATCCCTTTGTATGTTTTTATTATAACAAATGCTCAGTTCTAGAAGGAGGAATACCTTCAACAGTTGCCCCCAAAGACTTCGTGTGTAAAGCACTATGGAGACGCCCACAAAAGTGCGTGTATCGGGGAGAGGGAGGCTGTGTGAAGTTTCCTGATCTCTGCTTCTTCATTTTCCAGTCACACTGAAAGTTATTTCCAAAGGGTTATTCTATCTTCTCGAAATCTGCAGATGCTGGAATCACTTACCTTTTCCTTTTATGGTGGTAATGGATTTAGAATCGCTCCAGTTTCCTATTCCCCGACTGGTCACTGCAGCCACCTTTCAAATCAGAGTGCAAATTAGTATGAAATACAGGCAACATACCACACAGTAAGAATCCCGAGTGAGCGAAAGTGGTGAGGCTTTGGCTATAAGGGTGGAAGAAATTATACACAGAGGGATTCAGGAGAGTCAGAGGCCCCAGCAACTGAAATAAGACAGGGAAAGAGACAACGGGAGGGAACCTGGGTAAAGGGAATTGTGATAGCACTGAAATTATGAGGGAGTCTGTGTATACACTTCATGGTCTCAAAACATGTTTTGCACAAAATCTCTTTTCTACTGAAGATGTTGATAATATATTTCATAAGAACCCCACAATATCATTTTATAAATGCTACTTATCATAGCTCTGCATCTCCCTGCAGCTAAAAATAAGCAGAAAAGAGGTGGGTGCAAAAGTAATTGGAGCTAAAGCACTAGCAGAATGTCTGGGTTAAAAGCAGGTAAAGCTGCATTACCATCGGTTGTTGGTTATCTGAGCAAAGTCTGATTTCAAGTTCTCTGTGGCCTTGGTTTACGAGACTGAAAGAAATGACAAGCTTCCAGAGCAACAGGTTGGGTATTGAGCACACCACGAGTAAGCATCTCACAAAGGTAGGCACGGAGTTCTCATGAAAGGCCAACCAGCTCCCCATGTTCCAAGACCACCTGGACGGCTAAAACGCGCGTGAACACTCACTCTGACAGTGTACTGAGCGTTGACCAGCAGGTTCCTTATTTCTGTCAAGTTGCTAAGAGCTCTCTGGGAGGCCCACATCTTGGAACCACTCCTGCTGTACTCTACCTGAAGTGAGGAGAAAAAAAATACTATGGACAGGTAACCAAAGGTCTGGGCAACCCGACATCTTGCAAGGAGGCAGGCGGAGAGAGGGGAAGGTGAGATGCAAAATGTTCCAGAGGATGGATGATAATTTACAAGGCGACAGCAAACCACGTCCTTGTCACACAGAACATGCTTCTGCTCTCCCAGCCCCGGCAATCTCCTGCTCTCACCCGCGCACAGCCCGCTGCCAGAGGGACTTACGATGTACTCCCGAATGAGGCCGTGGCTGTGGGTGGGAGGGGCCCAGCGGCCCACGATCACTCCTTCCACTTCCCTGTGGAGCGACAGCTGGAGGTTCTGAGGGGCGTCTGGCACTGGAAAAGAGGCAACTCAGGGTTAAAATCCATCTGCATACTCATCAACTGGAGGAATTTCCCTGAGCTTAAAACTCGGACGAGAAAGAATCCAGAGCTGGCAGTGGGACCTATCTGCTAGAAAGCGCTGTCAGCTGACAGAACACCTTTCCTCTCTTCCGGAATGCAAGGCCTGCTTGCACTCATCACACATCTAATGACTGCACGTATCAGACCACGGCTCAGCGAGTCTGATGCAGGCCGGGGGCTCACAAGGGCTGCAGGATAGAATCACGTGGGCGGGCTAAGTCACCACTGGCCCTGGGCTTTGATGCTGAGATCTTAATTGTCAAGGACGGCATCTGCTGTCCTGAACTCTCGTACAACCAGAGAACCACTGGTGTGGCTACAAAGAAATAAAGCTTACTTTCTCTCTTTTTTTTTGGTCACGCCGCGCAGCGTACAGGATCTTAGTTCCCCGACCAGAGAGCAAACCCATGATCCCTGCAGTGGCAGCCCGGGGTCTTAACCACTGGACCGCCAGGGAAGTCCCAAGCGTTACTTTCTAATAGCACAGAACTTCTAGATTCAAATGAAGGGACCCCCTTCAAAGTAGGTTCCTTAATAACTTCACTGCTGGCATTTCTGAGACCTTTCGGGATCTCCCCTTTTGTGACTGCCTTCAGAGGCCAATTAGAAACCACACAGAAACCAGTTACAGTGCTTTCCAGTCAAACTTCATTTTGACTGCACAGTAGTTATTCATGTTGATAATCTGCCGAAGATGAATATTAAGGGTTGAACTGTATCACCTCCAACCCCGAATTCAGGTGTGGAAGTCTTAACCCCCAGTACCGCAGAATGTGTATTTGGAAATAAGGTCTTAAAAAAAGTCATTAAGTTAAAATGAGGTCATTGCCCCTTACCCAATATGACTGGTGTCCCTATAAGAAGAGGAAATTAGGACACAGACACGCACAGAGGGCAAACCACGTGAAGACGGCCAAGGAGGCCTCAGAATGAAACCAACCCTTGACCTTGGACTCCCAGCCTCCAGAACTGGAAGAAAATAAATGCCTGTGGTTTAAGCCACCCTATCTGGGGTACCTCGTTATGGCAGCCTCAGCAAGTGAATACAGTGAATGTTCATCAACAAGCCATGGCCTGCAAGCCCTTGGAGGGCAGGAACTGTGCCTTATTCATCTGATTCTCCAGTGTCTAACCTAATTCCTGAGCAGTAGTAGGGACTCAGCTACCACCTGTGGAAAGAAGATCAACGAATGGGATATTTCAAAAATGGTTCCACTTAGAGTTTAGCTAAGCTAGCCCATGGTATTGCTGTCTCAGCATCCATTTTATTTAGACAAATAGGCTAAGGGGGCCTTAAATTGACACTAGCCCCCAAGCAAGCCCTGGATCACAGCCCAAAGAGTCACAAGCAAATGCAAATCCCTAACATGACTTCCCCAAGGGCCCTTGTGATAAAGTCTCCCCACCTCCCAGGACCTTCTCCCTTGTGCTCCTTAGGTAAGACTCCCAAGAAGTTTACCAAAACCCCCCTTTTTTGGTGTGAATTGGCCAAACCAGCCCTAGCCCAGCAACTCCACAGCACTCCACCCACAAATCCTAAAAAAGGCGTGTGCCCCAGGTCCCGCTGCTCTCTGCCTGCACCCTGCCTTGACCTCCTGCGTGGCCCCTTGAGGTACGCGTATACCGCCTTCAGAACCTGGGAGTGATAAACTTCTCTATTTCACTTTCCCTGGTGGGCTTCTGCTGACTCTCTGGCACTCTCTCTGCTCTACTGAACAAATGTTATTCTAACAAAGTCATAACTCATAGATTCTTTTTTGTGTGTTTTGTTCAGCACTTCCTTAATTTCTTTTTTCTTCTTTTGAATTGAAGTATAGTTAATTTACAACGTTGTTTTAGTTTCAGGTGCACCGCAAAGTGATTCAGTTTATATATATTCTTTTTCAGATTCTTTTCCACTGTATATTGAGCATAGTTCCCTGTGCCATATAGTAGGTCCTTGTTGTTTATCTATTTTATATCTAGTAGTGTGTATCTGTTAATTCCAACCTCCTAATTTACCCCTCCCCCCAATTTCCCTTTGGTAACATGTTTGTTTTCTATGTCTGTGAGTCTATTTCTGTTTTGTAAATAAGTTTGTTTGTATCACTTTTCTAGATTCCATATATAAGTGATAGCATATGATATGTGTCTTTCTCTTTCTGACTTACTTCACTTAGTAAGCACTTCCTTACACTCTGGCACTACCAGATGCTCCAGGCTTATCTTACAGATCTCCTGCCCCAGGCCTGGATTTGGCCATTTCTTCAAAGAGCCCTGTGTCCTCTTATTGAAGAAGGCATTAGAAACCTAAATCTGAATGATAAAGTTTTTCTGGGCCTTCTCAGTTGACAAAGCAGAAAAAATATGCGTGTGTACTAACCTGTGCACATACACAGATCTAGAAATATTTTACGTGTAACCATCTACACGCATGTTAAGATAAACATGAGTTCACATTAACATCTCCAAATGTAAACATGGTTCTGATGGCAACTACAAATGAAAAGTTCACAAAACCTGGGGAGCAGAGATCACAGGAATCAGCACAGTCACCCAATGTCAACTACTGTGAAGGGGGAAGAACTAGGGAACTCTCTATGACCCAAGGGTTTTGGTAAATTTCCTTAAAATGAACCCACAATACTTCTGACGAGCCTCATACATTAACAATGATGATCTCCTAAGTACCAAATACTGGGAAATACCTAGAGACGGAAGGTAGAGGTAGAAAGAGGGCAATGGTGGGCAGAAAAACATTATGTGTGGTGATCATTTTGTAATTACAGAAATATCAAATCGCTATGTCATACACCTGCAACTAACATGGTGTTGTAGGTCAATTATACTTCAATTAAAAAAATCGTTTTAAGACATTGAAAACAAACGTATGATTACCAAAGAGGAGAGGGGGAGAGGGATAAATTAGGAATTTGGGATTAACAGATACACACTACAATATATAAAATAAATAAACAACAAGGACCTACTGCACAGCACAGGGAACTATATTCAATATCTTGTAATAACCTATAATGGAAAAGACTCTGAAAAAGAATACATATATATATGTGTATAACCGAATCACTTTGCTGTACACCTAAAACAATGTAAATCAACTATACTTCAATAAAAAGAATTGTATTGAAAAAAAAAAGTGACATAGTAAGAATAACTCAGCCAGGACCATAAAACTTAGCCACATAGGAAGCACAAGTACTTTTGTTTCCATGCTCCTGAGCATCCTGGGAAACTCTCTGAAAATCCCACATAAGGTCCTGTCCCTGCCATAAAAATAAGCTGCAGCACTTACATCCTTCTGGAGTCCTCAGGGTCACGAAGTCATTGGTGCTGTGCACCTTGCTCAGACACTGGACCTGGACTTTGACCTGATACGTGGTGTCTGGCTTCAAGACTTTCAATATTGTGTTCGTTTTATTGCTGTGGGTTTCCAGAGTCTTCCATATGCTCTCTCCAACCACCCTGGCCAAGAGAACAAAGATAGCATCACGTCAAAGCCGCATGGGGCGGCTGAGATATCTGAATACGTCAAAAAAGGGCTGCTCTGTGCGCACACAGAGTTTATGGAACATCCAGTGGCAAAAGAAACATCATTTTCTCCCATGGCAAAGATGGGACCCACCTGTAGTAGACGTTATACACACAAGAAGCAGAGGGCATTTTCTTGGGCCGCATCCAGGTCAAAGTTACATCCCCAGAGAAGTCAGCTGTCCACTGAAGATTCTGTATTTTGTATACATTTAATTCCTCTAGAGAGAGCAAGGGGAAAAAAGGGAAATTGATATCTTATAAATCTTGGATTTCAAAGGACCCAAGAGGTTCCTTGGTTTCAGGCAGACCTACTGTGATGTGGTCAGGCCACCATCATTATCTTAAGACACCCCAGAAAAAAAAAGAGTTCAGACCTTCCTATATAACCTTTCCCAAGGTCTCCTAAATTTCCAAGCATGGCATTTCTCCTTGCATTTCACCTCCTTGTCTGCACTGATTTAAGCCTGATTCTCAACAGAGAATGCTACAAATCCAAAGACAATGTCATGGCAGGATCCATTACTGCTACAGACTGAAATGTTTGTGTCCCCCAAAATCCATATGCTGAAACCTCATCCCTCATGTGATGGTATTGGGGGGGGGCCCTTGGGAGATGATTAGGTCATAAGGATGGAGTCCTTGAAAATGAGATTAGTGTCCTTGTAAAAGAGGCCCGAGAGAGCTCCCTCACACCTTCCACCGTGGGAGGACACAGAAAAGACAAGCTGTCTGTGGACCAGGAAGTGGGCCCTCACCAGACCACCGAATCTGCTGGTGCTTCAATCTCGGACTTTCTAGCCTCCAGAACTGTGAGAAATGAGTTTCTGTTGCTTCTAAGCCGCTCAGTCGGTGGTACGGTTATAGCAGCCCCCAAATGATTGCTAAATGCATTCCAGACAGAAGGATGGAGTTCACCCCACCACAAAGCCTGACGCTCTGTGGGAGCAACGATGCCTCAACACGAGGGACGTCCTTCCAAAGCCAATCTAATATACTCCAATATAAAATAAAAATTAAAAAAACTCCTATGAAAGATCAAGTTAAATTGTTTTATTTGTATAACAGAATGCACTACTGTAATGAAGCAAATCATAATTCTAAGACACTACCTAATTTTTCATAAGTAGTATCTTTTGATTAAAATTATCATTATTTAAACTCAAAAACACTCCATTCTAAGGTGTAACTATTATATATAGGATGAATAAACGACAAGGTCCTACTGTATAGCACAGGGAACTATATTCAATATCTTGTGATAAAGCATAATGGAAAAGAATATTTAAAAATAAATAAATAAAAGGATCCAAGTACCAATACAAGGACTAAAGCAAAAGAAAATAGAACAAAAAACCAAAAACATCCAATCTAAGACCAACATTTCCCTGAGAGGGGCGAGGTGGGCTGGAGGCTGCACCAGAGGCGGGACTGGGCCTCGCCTCACCTGCAGCTCCAACAGTGAGCAAGGAGCTTTGCATTTTCAGACTGAGGAAGAGCTCAAGAGGGTTCAACCTCAGGGCCTACCCAGCAGGGCCGAGGGTGAGCCCGGGGTCCTGGGGGGCCACACTCACCGCTGCAGGCGTGCTCGTCGCTCTCATCCGAGCAGTCCAGGAAGCCGTCGCAGCGCTCGGAGAGCACGATGCAGGCCTCGCCGTCCTCGCACCGGAACTCCTGGCCCGTGCAGGTCAGGGTGCTGCGCGTGGCTGCAACACACGAGGGGCCACGGTCACCAAAGGTTTCTCGTGTTCGGGAAAAGGGAACTCAACAGCTTCTGCTTCAAAAGACCCTCGGGATGGGGGTGCCGGGGACCCCACGCTGGCTTGCTAATCCCTCTTCATTTGACATTGACCGGGGGAAGGTGCCTTCAGGAAGGGCCAGAGCTTTGGCGTCAAACAAATCAGGGTTTACATCCCGCTCTGTATGAGCCTGAGCTAACTGTTTAATTCAGGCGCACCTCGTTTTATTGTGCTCAGCTTTTTCATACTTTGCAGATAACTGCGTTTTTTAACACATTGAGGGTTGGTGGCAGAGCCAGTGCCATTTTTCTAACTGCATTTGCTCACTTCATGTCTCTGTGTCACATTTTGGTAATTCTCACATTATTCCAAACTCTTTCATTATTACTGTATTTATTATGTTGCTCTGTGATGAGTGATCTTTGATATTACAAACGCGTGGCAAAAAGATTACAACTCACTGAAGGCGCAGGTGATGGTTAGCATTTTTAGCAGTAAACTATTTTAAAATTAAGGTATGTACGTTATTTTTTAAACATATGCTATTGCACGCTTAACAGTCTAAAATATAGTGTAAACATAACTTTCGTATGCACCAGGAAACCAAAAAATCCGTGTGACTCGCTTTATTGCAGCGGTCTGGAACGGAACCCGCAAAACCTCCGAAGTCTGCCTGTAGTGCCCAAGTTCAGTTCCCTGGTATAAAACTGGGGTGACAACTCCATCCCTATGGTGTCTACAAGGACCCAGTTAGATCAAGCACCTGGAATACGCCTGAGAGCAGGCATCCACAAGGTGCAGCTCTTCCTCTGCGGTGCTTATTCCTAATCGTCTGCTCCTGTTGTCAGCCTGCAGTCCACAATGACCCTCTGATTTCTGCTTTGAGTGAGACTAATAATAATGAGATGAATCACAATAGTAAGAGGCATGTCTACTGTATGTACTCTTTTTAATTGTTTAGCTTTTCAAAGTATTTCCGCAGACGATGAAATAACGCAAGTAAAGAGCACTGATGAGTTAAGAGTTATGCAACTCGTTGGCTAGAAACCATCATCTGATGTTCTCTCCAGTTTGGAAAGTAGATTTAAACTGCATGAGAGGCTCTAAAAAGGAAGCGATGACAAGGTAACTGCAAATGATCCTAAAAAGAAGAAAGATGAGAATGGCTACAGAAACCGCATCTGCCACCCCAGGTAGGTCTGCACCGGGTCCTGGTTCAGGTACCTTGGGCCTTCATGATAGAGACTCACACCTGCCTGCTCGGCCCTGAACAGGGAGAGTTATATCAGAACCTGACCCCACCAGTAAAGAGGTTCTAAAGTTACTCTTGCTCCTCCGCATCAAATATGTCCGTGTTCAAATCCCTGGAACATGTTAAAGTCACCTTATAAGGCGAAAGGGACTCTGCAGATGTGATTGAGGTAAAGACCTTGACGTAGGACTTAAGCCTGGGTTACCCGGGCAGGTCCATCCAATCACACAGGCCCTTAAAAGCAGATACCCCAGGCCTTCCCTGGTGGTGCAGTGGTTGAGAATCTGCCTGCCAATGCAGGGGACACGGGTTCGAGCCCCGGTCTGGGAGGATCCCACGTGCCACGTAGCAACTGGGCCCATGAGCTTCAACTACTGAGCCTGCGCGTCTGGAGCCTGTGCCCCGCAACAAGAGAGGCTGCGATAGTGAGAGGCCCGTGCACCGCGATGAAGAGTGGCCCCCGCTCGCCGCAACTAGAGAAAGCCCTCGCACGGAAACGAAGACCCAACACAGCCAAAAATAAATAAATAAATTAAAAAAAAAAAAAAAAAAGCAGAGACCCTTTCCCAGCTGTGGTCAAAGAGGAAGATGTGAAGACCAAAGAAGGATCAGAGAGACAGAATGTTGCTGGCTTTGAAAATGGAGGAAGGAGGCCTCTAGAAGCTGAGAAAAGCAAGGAAACGGATTCTGCCCTGGAGCCTTCAGAGGACTCAGCCATGCCTTCATCTTGGTTTCAGCCAGTGAGATGTCTATCAGATTTCTGACCTACAGAACTGTAAGATAATAAATGTGTGTTATTTTAGGGCATTAAGTTTGTGGTAATTTATTGCAGTGGCCATAGGAGACTAATACACACTTGAAATACTGTAATTTGCCCAGATCTTACATTGAGATTCTACCTCGGTTTCCTGGGTTCAAACTGTAATTTCTCCACTGGGACTCTGAATCAGACTCCTCCTAGCTTATGCCCCCCACCCCATGGAAATATACACACAATGTTCCATACAATGGCTCTACCCATACTAGAAGAAATCCAAACAGACCACTAAACCATGGTGATTATCCGACAGTAGAGAATCTACAACAGTGGTTCTTAATAGTCTTCTGGGGAACGTCTAAAACATACAGATTCCTAGGACCTGCCCCAAAGCTATTGAGGCAGAAACACGACACTGGGCGTGTGTCGTATTTACAAGCTCCACAGTGATTCAGCAGAATTGGCCAGCACTGAGGACTTCTGTTCTAGAACAAGGTGATCCTGTTTTCTATCTGAAGCACTGCATCCACTTCTGAAAACCACACTTTGAGATGTAGGTAGAGAAACTGGATAATGTTCTCACAAGAGCAACCAGGATGGTCAAGAGGAACACGTAAAGGATCCTGGGAACTTTTACTAGAGATGAAAAGATACAGGGTGTGGAAGTGGAAGGTGGGGGCAGAATACTATAATCGCTGTCCTCAACTGATGAGTTTCCTTGTGAAAGAAGGATTAAGACTTCACTGAATGTCTCCAGGATGGAGGTACAGAATTCCGTTTTTTAAGAGAATCCTTGTATCATACAGTTCTGTCATTTGCTGAGCAAAAATTGGTTGGCCTGGGGGAGCTTGGATGGGGGGCTTGGTTACATATAAAACTGCATTAGAACATCTAGAAAAGGTTTGAGAACTACTAGTGAACAGTCTCAGAAGCCCAAGATGGAGTTCATCCATCCATCCATCCAGTGAACATTTACGGAGGTCCTACCATGAATCAGCTGCTATTCAAGATGTTAGGGATATGGTGATGTGTCAAACAGACAAAGGACCTACCCTCATAGAGTTCACCTTCTATTGAGAGAAACAGCAAATGAGTAAACAAACCAATATGTTACTTTAGATACTGATAAGAGCTACAAAGAAACATAAAGACAGTAATAGTAAGAGAGTGATGGGGACTTTATACAGGAGAGTCAGAGAAGGACTCCATGCTCAGAAGGGGATTGTTTCGGAAAATACCAAGATCCCCATCACAGAATTACTCCACTTGGTAACAATGTGGTAAAATATAATCAAAGAACAGCTGAACAGTAAAGCTGGAGGATGCTCGAGGTTTCTTTATGAAACATGTCTCAATATTTTATTTTATTTATTTATTTATTTTATTATTATTTATTTATTTATTTATTTATTTTGCGGTACGCGGGCCTCTCACTGTTGTGGCCTCTCCCGTTGTGGAGCACAGGCTCCGGACGCGCAGGCTCAGCGGCCATGGCTCACGGGCCCAGCCGCTCCCCAGCATGTGGGATCTTCCCAGACCGGGGCACGAACCCGTGTCCCCTGCATCCGCAGGCGGACTCTCAACCACTGCGCCACCAGGGAAGCCCATGTCTCAATATTTTAAAAGGGAGAACATAGTTTTTAGAAACTGGGAATAAGGCTGTCATTAATCTCCAAAAATTCTTAAACTGATTATTAAACAAATGATTAATGGGCACTTAGAACAGAATGTAGTGGCCTTCAGGGGCCAGCTTCTCTAAGAAGAGGCATGTCACACTAATCCCATTTCCTTTGCTGATAGGGTTATCCGATTAATGGATTGAGGAAAATTGTAGATAGAGTACACCTTGATTTTTAAGATCTTAACCAAGCAACATCCTTATGTATAAGGCAGATTTGAAACAGGCTAAAGAAACTTATTTAAAGAATACCCATTAATGAATTAATCCCACCCAGGAGGAAGGCCCTATTTCATTTCTTCTTTGCTAATTATGTTTAATGTTCTTCTTACTATACTTATCTGGCTCAGATGTTCCTACTATTATTATGGTAAGTGTTGGATCAATCTGCCCTGTTATTTCAATGTCCCAAAGGCCCACTTTGTTCACTCTTTTTAATATAAGTGCAGGATTTTACACTAATCCCCATTTAATTTCTTTGTGTTATTTTGGAGTATTCCTCCCTACAAGAACTTGCAACATGGTTTGATGAAAAGATCACAATTTTGTACAAAAAAGTACTGAATAAATGCCCCAGTCTGTTACTGACGAGGTGACCCTCTTTGAAGCTTAACTTTCCTATATCTAAAATGGAGATAATACCAGAATTATTATTATGAGAAACAAAGCAGAAGCACAAGACATCCTGCCTCTAGAAGTCTTCCCTGGGGGAGACGGCCCCGTTGATGACTCACGGCAGTTGGCCTCGTCCTGGCCGTCCTGGCAATCCTGAAGGCCATCACAGCGCCTCCAGCTGGGGATACACTTCCTCGGTTGTCGGCACTCGAACTCAAATCGGTCACATCGCCCGAGCTGGGTGGGAGTGGAGGCAGCAGTGACATTTGCTAGAAGAAAAGATTTTTAAAATTCACTTTTTAGTACTGAGGGGCTGGCCAGCAACAGCGACCTATTGGGTGTGTTGGAGATCTCGGTGCTTTCGGAATTACGACGGGGACCTGAACAGAAACGTGAGCTCTGCTGAAAGACGGCAGGTTGACGAGACACAGGGATCTCATCCTTCTCTCTCTCAGGCCCAAACTTAGTTGAAGACTTTGAAGACAGAGGTGAGTAAATCTTGTAGAAAGTAGAAAAAGAAAAGATTACAGAAAAATTTTTTTAAGTTTTAAAAAAGTAAGCGGACTAGATCAGGAGATTCCACATATGACTGACGAGAGTTCCAGGAAGAAAAAGAAAAGAGAGAAGAAAATACTAAGGGATATTTCAAGAAAATTTTCCAAAACTAAAATATGTAAATTTCCAGAATCAAAGAGGACATCAGTGCCATCCACTACATTAGACAGAAAGAGACCCACAGCAAAGTACAGCACTGTGAAACTTCAACACTGGTACCAAAAGGAAGATTCTACAAGCTTCCAGACAGTAAAAACAGATTACATATAAAAGATTCAAATCAAAATGGCTTTGGATTTTCCAAGAGCTGCTTTCTCAAGTCAGAAATTCGAATGTCTTCAAATTTCTGAAGGATATATATATATATATATATATATATATATATATATATATTTTAACAGCCTAGAATTCCAAACCCAGCCCAATAACCAATCAGGTCTGAACACGGAAGAAAAACACTTTTAGACAAGCAAGGCCTCAAATATACCTCCCAGGTACTCTTTCTCAGGAAATTTCTGGAAAATGTGCTCTACCAAAATGTGGGATTAAACTAAAAACCAAGAGGAAAGACCTGGGATATAGAAAAAGGAGCTGCAACGTGAGAGAAGTAAAGCGAGTCCTAAGGATGGAGAAGCAACCTCCCAGAAGATACCTGTGCCCCAGACAACCCGCACAAACCAGAGAAACTCAAGAGATAAACACCTTGAATGAAGGCCATCATCACCGTGTCCTCGGGCACCATATCATCATATTCACCTGACAAAGCTACCAGAGGGTGTGCTCTAGCAAAACAAGGGAGTAAACCAAGAAAAAGCAAGACACAAGGTCCAGGAAAACAGGGAATCTAAATCAGGAGAAAAGCAAAGAGAATTCCAGGGAGGGCAGTGAAGCCCCAGGGTAAGGACAGGCAGCAGGCTGGGAGAACAGTCAGCCGAGATAGGAGACGCCAAGCTCCTCTTGGAAGGGATATCTCCAAGGCAAACAATGGAGCTGAGAATCACCTAATACAGTGACCTTGTGGAAAGTTACACCAAGAGGCTGCTGAAAGGGAGGCACCAGCAAAAGATACAATAACCTGAGGCAGCAAACAACAACAGAAAGCAATGATTAGCTTTGGGATACTGTGTGTAGTCCACAGTTGGATAACTGGATTTTTAAAGGGCCTCTCCAACCCCCAGAAGCACTCTGCTAAAACAAAGTGCGTGGAGAAGAGTGGGGGAAAAAATGAGGCCAGAGGACTGGGCCAAGTCACATCATGGCGCTCACAACTGGACAGTAAGGGCACCATCAGGGGGGTCCAGGCTGGGAGAGGATATAATTACGTATTAGTATGTATCAGGCTTCTTAGAAGATAAATCGCAAAGGGGGAGACATGAGGCAGAGAACCCAGTTCAGAGTGAAGAAATATCCAGTGAAGAAATAAGATCTGAGAGCTAGATGCCAATTTAACGTTACATGAGCAACATACATAAAAAAAGAATTCAAAAAAGCTGACTGCAGCATCTAAACAGGAATCTGCTCACTGAATTAGTCCGAATTTGCTAGAGTTGGTTAATGTCCTGCTCGGTTTCAGTAACCAACAGGCAATTTTGAGAGAGGGACAATCAAGTTACTGCAGAGAGATGGGCCTTGGGGGAAAAGGGCAGAGACAGAAGGGTTTTTTTCATTTGTTTTAATCTGAGAAGCATTTACGGGGCACTGGCTATCTGCCTATTATTGTGGTAGGCAGAGTGGGAGATTCAGACTAAAACACGAGGTCTGGCACAATTGCTATGGAAAGGAAAGATTTATACACATGCAATGACCAAGAAGCAACATGTGGCTGTTCATAGTTCAGTGCCAAAAGGACAACAGGGCAGAGTTCAATGACACTGGAAAAGGGGTGGACATCAGCTAAAGAACTCAATGAACGCTCTGTGGGGGTGGGTCTTGAGAAGGGGAATAAAACCCTACCTGCCTGAAAGAGGAGCCTCAATCTTTAGTCAGCCTACCATTCACACGGGGAGCTCCCGGGCTCCAGGCAGAAGTCCTGATTCTATAATTTTATAAACACCCCAAGTGATTCCATTACAGGTGGGCTTCATGCTGTACTTTGAGAAATACTGACAACATACTGAGGTCTTCTTTAACTACGAAACCTGTGTTTCTGTCTGCCCTGACAGACAGTGGGTTTCACAGAGAGGGAAAGTAGGGGGACGAGGTCGGGTCTGATAAGGGCAAAAACCCTACTGGAGGAATCTAGGCAGAGAAGAAGCAGGTGCGTCCAGGGTGGGTGAGGAGTGCAGTTTGCAGAAGTGAAAAGTAATGGCAAGCAAGGAAAGATCAGCTCAAACAGGGCCTTGAAAATAGGACTCAGGGGTTAGGGTCTATCTTCTGGACAAAAAGGACAAGTGGAAACCAGTGATGATTTTAAACAGGGAAGAGATGGGATGAAAACAAGTCTTAAAGGAGGAAAATCAGACTACTGACCTATAAGTTTGCTGAAAAGAATTATGTAAACCATGGCAAGCAATGACCTATTATTTTATTATAACTGAGTTTGAAATGGAAAGCTGTTTAGGAAAGGATACAATTCTGCCTGCAGTTAAGGGTGTGCCCTAGGCGGCGGCCTCACGGTTCACCAAGACCTCCAGCAATACGGTCACTCACAGACCTCCAGAGCCTCTCTGTGTTCAGCCACTAGATGGCAGTGCTTACCCTTCTGTTAATAGGATGGCCGCCAACTAGCAAGCCAGAGACTCGGGTTCTGTACCCTGCGCCGCCCCGAGTTTAATACGCACAGACACCTCCCCTATAATTCCCATGGTAACCTCCTGTGGAGAGGAAGCAAAGGAGACCCAACCACAGCCAAGGAGGAAAGCAGGGCGGCTGGCCTTTCCCTGCAGGAAGATCAGAGGGCAGTGATAGAAGATGACTTCTCAGTTCCCCGGGGCCTCCCTGCTCTGGAGGTGAGAAGGGGCCTGGCCACAGAGCAGAGTCCCAGAGGGCAGGATACTGCCCTCAGCCAGGCTGTGCCCAGGGTGTAGCCCCAGAGGTCCTCTCCTTAAAGCAGGTGCCACAGGCCAGGGCCGGGTGCAGTACTCACCAGGCGAGGGGCAGCCTTCCTCGTCCGAGCCGTCTGCACAATCTCGGTACCCGTCACACACCCAGCTGTCCATCACGCAGGCCCCACTGCTGCAGCGGTAGTAATTGGGCAGACACGTAGAGGGCCCGGGAGTAGGGGAGGGAAGAATATGTGAATCTGAGGAAAACACCAAGCAAGGAAACCCAAAATGTTACAGGAAGCTTGATCTCAGACCCAGATGTGTCCCAAACCTAGTATGGCTGTCCCAGATTTAGCTGCACCAGCCCAGGGAGGCCAGTGTCAGGCACGGTTCCGAACAGTGAAAAATCATTTATGATGGGGTGTCAGAACAGACTGTATTCTCTTCCCTGCTTTGGAGTGGATTCACCTTACCTATTTGATTTGTTTTGGGCTAACATTTGGATGAGTTAGTTTCACAGGGGCTCATGCAGGCTGGTGGAAGGACTCGGAATGCACAGGGTGGGTGGGAGAATTAATTACCATGGAGGATAAACCCTGTTCTGCTTAACTTAACGCCAACCTTCCCGAGACCGGCTCCGGGACAAGAACACCGAGAAGGAAAGGGATGGGCACACCGCCCACACCAGTGCTCCCCTGGCGTGTATCACGTACACATAAATGTGTCACGGCCCATGCGTCACCCAGAGCGCTCGTTACAACGCAAACGCTGAGTCAGGAGGGAGGCCTCGGGTGGGGTCAGAGGCTGCCGTTCTATCAAGGAGCTGTGGGTCTGCAGGCCACACTCGGGGTAGCCAGGCTCTGAGCTCTAAAGTCCTCACTGTGCCCTGGAAAGCATAACCCTCAGAACAGGAGAAATCAACCGGGCTGCTTTCACAGCGGGAGGGGGAGAGCAAAGAACTCAGAGAGACAGTTACCCTCCGCCCCTCCCAAAAAAGTCACTGCCTAAGCCAGCCACCAAAGAGACAGAGCTGGATTCTGTGTGAACAGGTGGGAGGACGCTGGCATGTCTCAGCGATGGGGCTGCCCCGGACCCTCACCTGCACAGTCCTTCTCATCAGACCAGTCCCCGCAGTCGTTCTCCCTGTCGCATTTCCACCTGTTGGGGATGCAGTGCCCATTCTCGCACGGGAACTGGAAGTAGCGGGAGCAGTTGGGGGCCTCCGTGGGGTTTTCTGGGGGGTGAACCGCATGGTCAGTCATCTGCCCTGCACGCTGTGGACACAGAGCTCCAAGGACACACAGTCTCCTCACCCAAGCCCCAAGGCAGCCCACGAGGCCCTCCCAGAGAAGGACAAGGCAGCTTCCTGGACGCATCGGGAGACTAGAGCATATCCACAAACAAAAGCCCACCTTCCTGGATTCCATCTCACATTCTCTGACGTATGCCTCTATGTCTTGCTAATGATACCCGAGTTTTAATTTTGACACTTCACCAAAGGAATGACCTAACTACTGATGATAACGTGATGGTGACAGTGATTTCTATTACATTGTGGCATCTGTAACCTTTCCAGGGGAGGGGGAAGCACATTCCAAAATATTTATCATAACTCCTCCATCATATTCCTTATATATAACGTGAACTTCCTAACTGGGGAAAGAAAAGAAAACAGAATAAATACTCCCTGACCCCTGCTAGGGGGTAGGTTCTCACTTTAAGACTCAATTCCTTACACACAGATTCAAGAACTGGCAGGAACTGTGGCTGAGGAAGGAGATGGCAAAGCCGGTGCCGGAGTGGGCCGAGCGCCCCCTCCTTAACTTCAGGAGCCTTCAACCCGGAGATCAGGGAAGCGAGGAGGCAGAGCCCAGGTCTCCTTACCGCAGCTGGCTTCGTCAGAGTCATCACCGCAGTCATCCATCCCGTCGCATTTCCAAATCAAACTGATGCACACTCCATTCTGACACTGGAAACTGAACTCATCACACACCTTGTGGAACTCGGGGCCTGGAGCTAGGAACAAACACCCGAAAAGTCCAGATTGCTTCTACACCAAAGAGCTCAGTATAACACTTGCTGTTTGGAAACGAGAGGAAAGAACGAATGTCCTCCACCAAGAGACTGCACGGCTGAAGGATCCCTCAAAAGCGAGTCAGTGGAAGGCCTGGGCCCAGCAGCTCAGAAAGCAACTGTAGTTGGAGATAAGGTCTTGAAAGGGGTCATTAAGTTAAAGCGAGGTCATGAGGGTAGAGCCCCAATCTAACAGGACTGGTGTCCTTATCAGAAGAGTAAATGAGGACACAGGCGCAGCAGGAAGACCACGTGCATACACAGGGAGAGGACGGCCATCCACAAGCCAAGGAGAGGGGCCTCAGAGGAAGCCAATCCTGCCGCCATCTTAACCCTGGATGTACAGCCTCCAGAACTGAGAGATCACCTTTCTGTTGTTGAAGGTCCCCAGTCTGTGGTCCTCTGTTTTGGCATCCCAAGCAGACTGACGCAAGTATCTACTATTGAGTTGACCCAAAAGTTCATTTGGGTTCGTCCGTGACATCGCGGGAAAACCCGAACGAACTTTTTGGCCAGCCCCATGTAATTCGTGCAGGGCAGTGTTGGGGAACAGGGCTGTAGCAGTGAACGAGACAAAGACCTGCTCTCGTGCACACACACTCCAGCTGGGGGAGGCGGCCCACAAAATAAGTGTACGGCGTGCAAAGTGGAAGTGAGTGCGGTGAAGACACTGCAGCAAGGCAACGGGGGCCACTCAGTGATGGGGGCGCAAGAAATCCTGTGGGTGAAGTTGACACGTGGGCCAAGGTCTCGGTCATCCTCTGTCCTCCCGTTTATCTGTACAACTAACAAGCAAGTTTCCGAAGCAACAAAGGTGAGCCTTCTCGGAAAAGGCAAGACTGGACCCTCAATCGAGACCTGGTAAACTAGACGGGGGCGCATCCCCAGGCAGCCCAGCACCCCTTAGTCTCTCCAGTGCCCGCGAGTGACCCCCCTCCCCCCGCCCCACTCACAGCATCCCGCAAACGCCGCATCCTCGTCCGAGCCATCGCGGCACTGGATGATGCCGTCACACACCATGGACTGGAACAGGCACTGCTGGCGGTTCTTACACACGAAGTCCATGAAGCGAGTACAGAGGGGCTCTGGAAGGGTCCAGCAAAGGAAAAAGGCCGTGAGCCCCCGGGGCTGGAGGCCTCGTGGGCCCTGGGAGGATGCACCCTGGCCAGACGCGCATTCGGGAGATGGGAGTAACAGGCACCGTCACCGAGCGCTTGCTTTGAGCAAACCCTGAGCTCTAGTACATCGTCAAACTCCCAGGACAATATGATGAGAGGTTTCACTCTCCTGTTTTCCAAATGAAGCACGGGGGTGGCAGTGTTAAGTATTTCACCAAGAGCACACAGTGGATGAGGGTGGAGCTGAACCTGAATCCCAGAGCTGCCTGACATCAACGCCCATGATCTTAACCACTTATCGATCAATTGCTGACTTTCCAATATGGGGCTTGGCAAACTGTTGCTATGAAAGCACGGAGTCCTAACCACTGGACCGCAAGGGAATTCCCCCGCCCCCAACTTATATTATGTTGAAGCCCTAATCCCCAGTGTGACTGTATTTGGAGATAGGACTTTACAGAAGTAATCCAGGTAAAGGGAGATAAACCAATTGATAAATTGATCAAAAGGATCAATAGAAGTGGTGTCCATATAAGAGGCAACAGAGATGCAGGCACAGAGGAGGCCACGTGAAGACACAGTGAGAAGGCGGCCTTCAGACCTGAACTGCCACGCTGGCTCATCCCTGGGTCTCCAGCCTGCTCTTCCCCAGGATGGGCACCACTGACTCCAGACAACCTTTCCGGGTCCAAGAAAACTGGGCATAAAAAGGGTCACTGGGCCTAAAACTGTTATTTAAGTGATAGTCAGCAACTAGGAAAACCAATGAAGTAGGAGAAATAAGTGTCCAATTCCAAACCATTGGTCCATTCACAGGACATACTGCAGTTGAACAAAGATGATCATGGATCATGACCTAATTCCACAGTCACTCACCACGACTCCCTCCCCTGCTCTCCTTCCCCCAAACCGCACCTCCCCAACTCCATCCCTCTGAGTCCTGGTGGAGAACTTGGGGTCACCGCATTTACAAGCTAATTGCAGGCAGGTACTGAGGAAATGAAAGCATTTAGTCCAATGTGTGCCCTTCACTCACAGCCACAAGGCGCCCCCCAGGCAGGGTGAGGACTCACCACAGTGCTGTTCGTCTGAGCCATCCGAGCAGTCGTGCAGACCATCGCAGTGTTTGCTGGACGGGATGCAGGTGCCATTCGGGCAGCGGAATCCGTTGCACTTCTTCTCTGGAATGTGATTCAAGAAGAAGCAGAATAAGGATACAGGCAGGCACTCACATCATTGTTTGGCCGTGGGGCTGGGGAGGTGACGGGTATAAATTTGTCCACCCTACGGAGAGCTATCAGTATTACAGACGTATACATACGGTGACCCAGCAATAGCACTTAAGAAAAGTAATCTACCTACACAAGTCAAAAATAACGGAGGCACAAGGTTATTCATTGCAGCACTGTCTGTAATAGATTGAAAACCACCTACATATCCGTCAATAGGGGACTGTGTAATTACTGTACACAGCAACACTAGCCTGTTACAAAGAGACTGAAAAAGCACTATGTAAAAACAACTCCTAGATATACAGTTATGTCGAAAACCAAGGTACGTGGCATACTACATGTGTAAAACAGGACAAGAACATGTAGTATATTTAAATTTGCATATATGCACAAAAATATTCTGAAAGGATACACAACAAAGGGAGGGAACTGGGATTTTTCTTACGTACTCAAAAAAAAATTTTTTTAAACGAAAATTAAAAGAAAAGCTTCAAGTGGATGGAAAAAAGTAGGACACTCTTAAATCACTCACTGTCTTAATTCTTCGGGAATTGTAAACCGAAGCCCTTTTGGAGAAAGTTTGTCCTAGAAATGTTAAGAATCTTAGGTTTCACACTTAGCATAGAACTCTTAGCACTAGGTCACCCCTTCTC
Organism: Stenella coeruleoalba; assembly: GCF_951394435.1. Taxonomy (NCBI): domain Eukaryota; kingdom Metazoa; phylum Chordata; class Mammalia; order Artiodactyla; family Delphinidae; genus Stenella; species Stenella coeruleoalba. The sequence continues at coordinate 97,032,072 of NC_137154.1, read as the reverse complement.
CTGAACAGAGAGCTACCGCCAGACATGTGGCTTAAAAATCACTGCCAGCAGGCCAGTTGCAAACCCATTCCACTCTTGGTGGAATGGTCCCAGGAGGATCAGGGATAAGACAAGAAAATGTGTTTTAATCCTGTAAAAAGTCATCATTCTTAGGAGACTGTTCAAAGGACATCAAACAGAAACAGTAAAGGAGTACCATGAGTTGGGGAAATAGTTAATGTCACTCAGCATAAAAAGGTTTTTCAAAAGTATAAATTTTAAACTGTACAAGACAAATGCCCACTCACTAAATTAGTGAAAACAACTCAAAAGATTAAATCAAGGGAGGCTTGGGGAAACATACGATATATAACTGATGGAGAACCTTTCAGTATAGTCACTCGGAAATAAACTCTGGAAACGCTTAATGAGAACCATGGAAATCGAACAGAACCTTTGACCCAGCACTTCCATGTTGAGGGACATACCCCAGGGAGTACCTCAAAGGAAAATGAAGCCTTCATTTCCAAGGACACAAACAGTTTTACTATGCATGACAGTATGAAACTGAAATTACTCAACCAGGGAGCGACTAAGTAAAACTACGTTATAGCAAAAATACAAAGAGAAAAGATATCTGCCATGAAAATGCTAACCACAGAAATACAGACGTATGGAAACATCTTTGTTTAATATTGTGCCATGAAAGGAGCAGAATATAGAACAGCACGCAGACAATGGTACAACCCCATGAAAATTAGGGACGTATGGTATGAAATAACAGAAAAGATGTATATTGGTCTCTGGCCCCGGTTACTGGCATCAAGCTTCTAAAACGCTTATAATTTCCTGAGTGACGGGAATGTCTTTTGTTCTACTGAGGTGACTGGGGGGGCTGGTCATCAGAAAAGCCATGCAACGATTAGAGGCCTGGAGCTTTCCAGCCCATCCCCACTCCAGGAAGAGGAGAGATCTGGAGACTGAGCTCATGATGGACCATGCCTAAGTGACGAAGCCCCACCCCCAAATCCCAAAAGTAGGCGGTTCAGACCGCTTCCAGGCTGTTGAACACGTGGAGGTGCTTGGAGGGTGGTGGGGCTTGGAGAGGGCGTGGAAGGCCCATGGCCTTCCCTGTACCTTGCCCTGGGCTCTGGGCTCTCTTCCATCTGGCTGTTCACCTCTCTCCTTTATCATAACCTTTTATAATAAACTGAAAAATGTTTCACTGAGTGCTCTGAGCCATTCTAGCAAATTATCAAACCCAAAGAAGAGGTTGTAGGAACCCAGATTTATAGCTGGTTGATCAGAAGAACATGTGACAACATAGGACTTGTGACTAGCATCTGAAGTGGGAGCTGTGTGATGTGACACTGTCTTGAGGAAGACAGTGTCAGGACTGAGTTAAATTGTAGGACATGCTGGTGTCGGGGAATTGCTTGATATGGAAAACACACATTTGGTGGCCAAGAAGTGTCAGAAGTATTGTGTGAGCAGAGTATTGAGACTATAAGGACAAAACAGGAAGTCTTTCCCGCAGACACACGGCAAGAGGATAAGGAGAGAGACCTTTAAAACTATTTGGTGTGAAAGGGGAAAGGTTGGGGGGAGGGATAAATTAGGAGGTTGGGATTAACATGTACGCACTACTATATATAAAATAGATAATCAACAAGGACCTACTGTATAGCACAGGGAACTCTATTCAATACACTGTAATAATCTCTATGGGAAAAGAATCTGAAAAAGAATAGATACATGTGTATGTGTAACTGAATCACTTTGCTGCACACCTGAAACTAACACAACATTGTAAATCAGCTATGCTCCAATATAAAACAAATTTTTTTTAAAAGTTTGGTGTGAAAAAGCCTTTTATGTATTGTGTTTGTACGACAGCTATTTTGTGGTTAATTTCGAATGATTATCTCAGAATCCTTTTTTGAATAGATCATATTGAACAAGTTCTGCCTTAACGAGTGGTAAGCCATTTTCCCAAGAGGCCATAACAGAGCCCTCTTAGCCATAAAATATACCATTTGCATAGTAACTGTTGGCTAACTTCCGGCAGAACACTGGTAAAGTGACTACATTTAGTGCTCCGGGTGGGTTAGTGGGTTTCTATTTCTTTTCTTCAAAGTTGTTATGGACAAGCAGTGAGGCAACCTGCTTGCCCAAGGATTGAGACTACATAACCCAGGCCTACACATTGCACGGCAGTGCCACCAGAAACTGTGGGCTCACTAGTGGTCAGAGTGGGCACCCGGGCCCAGCGGGACACCATTCAATTTCCTGGCCTGTCTGTGGTCTATTTTCCGGAACAGCAGACATGGGAAATGCTCTGGGTGGGGCCAAAGCATCTGCACTTACCACAGCTGACTGGATCTTCATCAGAACCGTCTTGGCAATCCATGTCACCGTCACACGCCCACCGCTGGGGGATGCAGTGCCCGTTGTGACACTGGAAGTTGGAGGCCTCACAGGTGTGATAGATGGCTGCCAGAGAAAGAGAAGAGAGAAATGGTCAAGACGTCCCTCACCTCCGTGCTCCCATCACCATCAGGGGCCAAGTGGAGAGAAGGCTTGTACTAGATCACAGGTATGACCTGGGGCCGCCCTTAAGGTGGAACGCAGCCTCCTGAATGGCCAACAGCTTGAGGCTCTGAGTTTATCAGTGTTACAAGCACAGATATACATGTTAAAAAAACCAGTCACTTTCACAACAACTTATGAGGTAAGAAGTATTCCGCCTTTTACAGATGAGAAACAGGCTTAGGACGCTAAGAAGCTCGCTCACATTCACAAAGATAATGAAGTAATGGCACCAGGGCTGCCCAAATCCAAAGCCTGTGCTTTCTCCACTCTACCTGGCTACTTTATCTTCTCACGCATCCAGATTCTGCAGGATTAAGGACAGGCAGTGTGTGCTCAGGGGACTGGGTTCTAAAGCTGGTCCCCACTGTGTGGAGGCCTCAATTTCATCATCTATTTTCATATCTAAGGACCCCTGTAAGTTCTGAAAGGCCATGATATTTTATAATTCTAAATAAACCACCCAATTTCAAATGTGGAAAACCTCAGGTCTGAAGAGAATAAAAGATGTATCCAAAATCTAACTTTCTGGACAGTTGAGAGAGACATCTACCAGCCAATAATACGGGGCGTTCTCTACAGGCATTAAAAGAAACAAAAAAAGGCAAGTGAAACAGAGCCACTGTTATAAATTAACAGGTTCATCTGCATACATGGGCTGAGGCCACCTGGAAGTCGTTTAGAAAACGTCCCAAAACCTCGGTCAAAGACTATTTCAGATGCATAGTATCTGCCTCAACCCCAACCAACACTACTGAGCGCCTTCTGCATCAGATTTCCCTTTCTTCCTCTGACACAGGGAGCAGTTTGTGTCTGTTTGTTGCTGAAAGCCAGGGCTGGCCTTGTTTACAACTGGCATAAAATAATATAACCAAGACAGACGGGCTCTCTTGGTTTAACTGTGTGGACAGGACGTTCTAGCAACAGAAGGAGGCAAAACAAACAAAAGTGGGTTGTTGAGTGCACACCATAGTTATTTATTCAATCGAGATGGTTGGTAATAGTGACTCAAGGGTTGGGAAAATGGGCTTCCAATGCCCTCTAGAATTTCTACTGCCTTTGAGGCCATTTTTTGGCAGTAGTCTGAAATACAAAGCACCTGATTTTTCAAACCACTTTACAACAAACGGTTGTCCATCATCTGTTGACTTATCTCCTCAAAGACCAAGGCTATATCCGGTAGCATGCAAATAAGTCTACAGGAAGTTTCAATATTTTACATCCTTTGGCAATCAGAATCCGTTAAAAATCTTTTTAAAATATACTTATCTCTGATAAGAGGAATAAGTGTATCATGCATGTTACATGAGCTTTGCCCCAGTAACAGCCATTGCCTGGAATACTTCTGATTTATTGGTTTTACAAATCTGACAGCCCTTCAAAAAGTTCCTCACCAAAGCCTTGCTCGCTTTCATAAAAGATACTGTCGCCTAAACTCATTGCCATACTGATGTACTTGTTATTATTCAGCCTATGCATTTCAATTCCAGTTGAAAACAATTTCAGAGCGTTAATGAAGTTCCCAAATGACAATTCTGGGGGCATGTTTGAGATCTCCAGATTCCATCACAGATGCTGAGTCAAGAAAGACTAATTAATTTGCACCATTTCATTCAAGTGGCCAGGTAGGGCTGGAATGCTTAACATACTCTCTTTTTCTGAATTTTTCTGTCTTCTGAGTAACTTACTAGCTCTCTGTCATTGAGTGTCTGATGAATGATACATGCTCAATCGATAATATTTTTTAATTACAAGGATGAAAGAGATGGACTTTAATACAGAGTAAAGAATTTGGGGAAGATGAAGAATCCTTTGCAGAGCAGGACTCATTGTGACTCTAAGAACAGAAAGGCTAATGGGGCAAATGATCATGAAGTTAGAATACCAGGGTTTCTAATAGAGGCCATTATCCTCCTACCTATTCTCTGACTTGGGCAGATCTCTCCTGACTCAGCAAGACCTGTTGTGACACCTGATCAAAAGCATGAGCCAAATAAAAGTGGGGCAGAAGAGATGAATTAATTACTGTGACAACAGAAGCACTGCCTTATTATAAAGCACGGGACTACTAGGAAATGAATGAGGAAAAAGAAATGCTAACATCAACACAACTTGAAAGATTAATAATGTAAAAAAATAACATAAAGCATGAAGAAAAGCGCACTGGAAAATAAAAGGCAGAATTTGAAAAAGAATCAAATAGAGGGACTTCCCTGGCGGCGCAGTGGTTAAGAATCCACCTGCCAATGCAGGGGACGTGGGTTCGATCCCTGGTCCGGGAAGATCCCACGTGCCGCGGAGCAACTAAGCCCTTACGCCACTACTGAGCCTGCGCTCTAGAACCCACCAGCCACAACTACTGGGCCCGTGTGCCATAACTACTGAAGCCCACACGCCTAGAACCCATGCTCCACAACAGAGAGAAGCCACTGCTATGAGAAGCCTGCGCACCACAACAAAGAGTAGCCCCCACTCGCCGCAACTAGAGAAAGCCCGGCGCAGCAAAGAAGACCCAATGCAGCCATAAATAAATAAATAAATTTAAAGCACACATATAGTACACCAAAAATTATATACATAAAAGAGAACCAAATTGAAACTCTAGATATAAAAAAACATAGCCATGGAAATAAAAATAGCTCAGTGGGTGTGTGAAACAGTAGATCAGATCCAGCTGAAAAGAGAATTGTTGAACTGGAAGAGAAATCTGAGGAAGTAACTCAGAGTCTAGCACAGAGTCATAAGGAGACAGCAAATATGAAAACCAGAGGCATGAACACCAGAATGAGACAGTCCAGCAAATGGCTGATAGTTGCTGCTGAAGACAAGAGTAGACAAAGTAGCAAACAGATACAGCTGAAAAGATAGTGGCTGTGATTTCCCAGAATTGATGAAAAACGTAAATCCTCAGATTTTAGAAGGAAAACAAACAGGATAAATAAAAATACTCCCACACCTAGGTAGGTGAAACTGAATAACAAACAAACAAAATGCAAAAAATGTAGAGACAACTGGAGAGAAAAGAATGTCAGACTGTTGTTTGAACAGATAATCTGAGAGGAGAATTTAAATCAATACAAAACAGGCCAGAAAAAAAGGGACTAATTCCATCAAAATACTTAGGGAAAATTACTACAAATCCAGAAACCCAGATCCATCTGAATTCAGTTTGAGGTCAAAATAAAGACACGTTTCTATAAACAAAAACTTGAAGTTTACTCCTCACAGACTCCTGCTACAAGAAACACTGAAGGATGTGCACAGAAAGGAAGCATTAGGTACAAGAAGCAGAAGCGGTAGACAGGTAAGTACCTATAAATAAGTTTGGTTACTAAAAAATAATAATGATGACTAATTTTAGGATTTTTAAAACGTAAAACTAAAATACGAAGTATTTCGTGTTTTAAAATACTAAATATATACGAAGTATGTCAGTATTGAAACTGTGGTCAGAGACTGGAATCAAAGCAGGTCGAGGGGAGGGGAAAGATATTAGGAATACACATGAGATGTCTAGGGCAACAGCTAAAAGAACAGAAATGAAACATTTACGTTCAAAATCAATGCAGGGGGATGGAGGGGGAGGGATAAAGGAAACTCAATTCCATAGAAAGCAAAACAGGGGGAGGGGAAGAGCCAAGAAGATGCCCGGCACAGACCATGCATGAGAGCCGAGGCCCACAGGACGTCAGTCGACCCATTTTTTTTGGCTCTGCAGGTGACTTAATTTACTAGGCCAGGAAATGAAGTAACCCGCCACACATCAAAATGAGCTCACACCTGACCCCCGACTATTCTGAGATGACAGACAAGGAGAATCATCTTTAAAAGGTTTGGAAGCGCAGCCATTGGAACAAGGCCGCAGTTGTGCAAGCACTCTACACGTCCCCAGGGAGCCCTGCCAGAGAAAACCAGAGAGAAAACGAGGAGTCTGCGACGAGCCCACCCACAGAATTGAAGCTGTTCATTCTTTGTGGAGGATCGACATGTGCACCTAAAACACACGTTTGACTAATGTGCTTTGTGCTAACAAGATGTTCAGTCTCCTTCAATACCGCAATTTACAAACGGAAATGCCCAGGTGCGCCCCTCTAATTTATTTATTTATTTGTGGTGTGCGGGCCTCTCACTGTTGTGGCCCCTCCCGTTGTGGAGCACAGGCTCCGGACGCGCAGGCTCAGCGGCCATGGCTCACGGGCCCAGCCGCTCCGCGGCATGTGGGATCTTCCCGGACCGGGGCACGAACCCGCGTCCCCTGCATCAACAGGCGGACTCTCAACCACTGCGCCACCAGGGGAGCCCCACCCCTCTAATTTATTAACCAACTATCTGCCCAACTCAAAGCTTCCGATCAGCACTCATATGCTTCCTGGGCTGATGGCAGTTCCTTTGCGGACCTTGGTTACCCCTCCTTCTGCAGGTCAGGCTTGTACACGGAGAGAAGCAATCGCCTGCAGTCCTTCCAGAAGCAGAGGCGCAGACACCGAGACTGCGCCAGAAAAGATATGGGGGGAGGGGCGAATTTACGAGGGGGTGGAATCTGGTAACATCACAGATCAGCCTGTGTGATGTACCTGGCCTTTGACGAGCTCCGTTTACTCCTTAAAGTCCCGTAAGGTCACCTCTAAAGTAAAATGAATGGAGAGTTACAGTTGTGTACAATTACCCAATCAACAGAGGTTCTCTGAACTGGGCACTGGGAGAATATAAAGGAGTAAAATATCATTTCTGCCCTTCACAAACCAAATCTAAAGCAAAGCACAACACTGATACGTAAGTGTGGGACATGATAACAGATCTACTTTTTATTTGCTTTTACAAATTAGGAGGCATGCTTTGAGCTCCCGGATGCTGGGCGGTGCGTAAGAACTGCTGGGGTACCGTGGGGGAAAGAGAGATTAAGACACGGGACTTAAGGGATTTAATTCGCGAGACTGAAGATCCATTCACAGTGGATGGCAAAATGAAGCCTGAATGACCAGATCTCCCCTCGCCACAAAAGGGTTAAAGGAGACATCTTTACCTCCATCACTGGAGGGATTTAGGGTAGAACGGAATGACAATTTCTAGAGGAGGTTGCAGAGAAAATTTACTCATCAGAAGTGGGCTTTGTTTTCCGGCCTCCAACTTCCCCAACTCCTTGCTGTCCCCGAGTCCACCATGATGCATACGGCCCTCGTTCATTCATTCACTCACAAAAAACAGTGGAGTGAACATGAGTGAACTTAACACCCAACGGAAGAATTACAACACTACTTCTACCTTACACCATCCAGCCTTCCTCTCATATTCTAATGTTGTTCCCAAATTTACTTTCGATAAAATCTTACCCAACACAGGTGCAAGCACAATTTAAGCTTTCAGTGTTTAGGGAACCCCTTGATGCTGCATTCCAAAACATGCGCTAGTTCACTGTTACTCAATGTATGGTCCCCAGACCAGGGGTCAGTCTGTAAACTCTGTTACTGGTCCTAAGGAAATAAGCTTGAGCCAAAATGTAAATCCACTCGATCACTCAGGAGACTGTTCAGTTGAACACTTTTTCATGGCAAGACCTTCTCAACGGAGGAAGCAGAGTTGGTTAAATTTTCGGCACAAGCTTATCAAAGACCAGCTCTTTGAGATGCACTGGTCTCGCTGGTTTCTAAGGTCCATTTCTTACAGCCTAGATTCTGCAATCACGTAGGGCTGCAATGCTACCCAGCACGTGAGCAGGGAAGTGCTTCTCAGGGAGTCCAGGGAATACTGACCGGTACAGTTGGCTTCGTCAGACCAGTCCCTGCAGTCGTTGTCCCCGTCACACACCCAGGAGGAGCGGATGCACATGCCAGAGCTGCAGCTGTATTCGTCAATCCGACACTGGTGCATTTCTGCAGGTGAGACCACAGACAAGGATCTGAGCACAAAAGCTTGCCCGGAATTCTGTCTCTGAGGTCAAAGCTCCTAAGGGTTAGAGATGCACCCAATATCCCTATGATCGCTGATGATCCACGCATGAAGACTTTAACCAGGGATGGAAAGTCCTCGAGGATGGTGCCCAAGTACAGCCGGCCCTCCGGGTATTCAGGTCTTGCATCCACAGATTTGGCCAGCTGTGCAGTATGTACTATGTTTACTATGTTGAATCCGTGGATGCGGAATCCGTGGATATGGAGGGCCGCCTATGGGACTTGAGCACCTGTGGATTCCGGAACCCATGGTGGGTCCTGGAACTGATACCCTGTGGATACCCAGGGATGACTGTAGTGCGCTGCAAATGGGGCACAGGTGTGCTGAGATCCTGACACCTCACACTCTGGCCACCAGTTGCCTCTAGGCAACAGCGGCCTTGGCCATTTATCTTGGTGCACTTTACAAGTATCATTTTCTATGCCTCCTATGTCGGGAAGAAGGTTGGGAAGCAATGCTCTGGCTGCCCAGAAAGCCAAATTTTCAAGAAACAGACTTCCAGAGACAGAGCCTGTGGTTTCAGAACAGGAGTAATGAGAAAGCCGAGTGTGCTGATCTATGTGAGATGCTCAGCTCAGGGAAAGAGAGATCAGTGCTGAGCTGCCCAAACAGAAAAGCTGGTGACTTCCTGCGGGCAGAGCTCCTGGGATGCTGGCCACTGGGGCTGTCTCAAGAAGGGTGGGGGCCGGAGACAAACGAACCAGGGCAGTCTGACCAGGACAGGAGGGGCAACTACACTGACAACATCTTTTGTAGGCCCTGGGGATACTAACAAAACAGAATTTTCACACGGAATTGTAAAGATTCTAGGAAAACAGGAGTAGCCAAGCCCGGGGGCCCGGGGTGGCTGCCTCAGTGAGAGAGGTTGATGGTGAACTGGGGAGCAGATATTCATGAGGAAACAGTCTGGAGACTCACGAAGAGGACCTGGATCTGAGGTAGGGATGACCTGAGACCTTGAGGTGGACTCAGGTGCACCAGCGTGAATGGACCACGAACAGAGAATCTGAGGGACAGACACCGTTTAACGGTCCAACATGTGTCCAGTGAGTGGGTGAGAGGACACATCAGAAACAGATAACCACGTGGCGATTCCTCCCGACGAGAGCAAAACTGGCTGCACACGTTAACCCTCTGAGTGCAGAGGGGGACGTGGGAGGAATGAAGGGAAAACAGTGCAAACCCCAAGGACTGTTTCCTGGAACTCCGTATTTTTACAAAGGTGAAGGAAAATTATGTAACCACTCCCCCCCAGAGAAGTGCTCTGAGATCCAGGCTAGGATCATTTCCCCCACTCTCCTTATTTGAGTCCCAGTGAGTCAAACCCCCCATTCGTGATGATGCAGGCCCCGTCCAGAAGCACACGCACAGCGGGACTGGACCTGCCCCCGTGTACAGGCAGGGAGCCCACAGGGCCTCACCGAACCCTCGCAGCGGCAGGGTCAGCATCCGGCCCCCACACGCACTCCCCTCCAGGCTGGGGCACTCTGTGTACTGTTCCCTCCCGTGACAGTCAGTAGCTACGGGTTTGGTACCCAGAGCCCATCAACTAAGACAGGGCTCGTGAAACTGACAGGGGAGGATTATGCAAGAAGAATGGCGTGGGAAACACAGTCCCAGTTCCCTTTTCTGACACAAACTAACTGTGTCACCTTGAATAAGCCCCCTGACCTCTATGGACCTCAGGTGTTTCATCCGGAAATCAAAAGGACTGAACTAGAGAATTCCTACCACTCCTTCAATTCCAACACACTATTTTCCTAAATAAAAACGTCCATGCAGAAAACAGATGCTCAAACAACGTTTGTACCATCCACTGACTTCTAACAGGGTTTACTGAATTAGATCAGTTAAAAAAAACAAAACAAAATGAAAAAACAGTTCACAAAGGTATAGCTCTGAGTCTCCAGGAGGCTAACGTCATAGCTGCCCAGAGGCGTGCATGGGCTAAGGCTGTATAGCTGTTAATAACTGCCTGAATTCATTTAGAAATCTTCCTAATTCTCACACTCATGTGTACAACAGCATCTCTGCAAGGAAGCAGGGTCCATCACTTTATGAATGAATCAATCCTACCATGTGAATGGAGGTGGCCATGCAGCTGATGTCATAAATCCCACAATGGCTTTCAGAAATCCTCCATTTCCAACCCATCCCATGAGCCAGGGTGCCGCCCCCTCTGGAAGAGGATTCCTGGACATCATGTCCCCTTACCACAGTGACTTTCATCGCTATTGTCGCCACAGTCATCCTCAAGGTCACATTTGTAGGACAGTGGGATACAGGTCCCAGACTCCTGGCAGCGGAACTGGGTGTCCGGATCACAGATGGTAGTAGCTAGGATGGGAAAGAGAGACAACATGCTCATTAGGTCCAGTCAACTCCCCCCAAATACAAACATCCCACTGGAAAGCCAACTGAAAAAGAGGAGGAAGCAGATTTTAATTGTAATATGAATTTCAACAACAGAATCGAAACCTATACTTACAGAAAAAATAAACTGCGTGAGAACCTGAAATTTACAACCAAGGGAGATAAGGGCCTATCTTTCCATGGACGGATTCCAGATCCGAACAGGGCTGGGAAGAGTGAGAAACTGTCACTGAGCTAGGAGACAGCATGATGCGTTACAGCAGGGGTCCCTGGTACCGGTCCGTGGCCTGTTAGGAACCAGGCCACACAGCAGGAGGTGAGCAGTGGGTGAGCGAGCGAAGCTTCATCTGTATTTACAGCCGCTCCCCATCGCTCGCGTTACGGCCCGAGCTCCGCCTCCTGTCAGATCAGCGGTGGCATTAGATTCTCATAGGAGCGTGAACCCTACTGTGAACTAGGCACGAGAGGGATCTAGGCTGCTCGCTCCTTATGAGAACCTAATGCCTGATGACCGGAGGTGCAGCTGAGGCAGTGATGCTAGCGCTGGGGAGCGGCTGCAAATATAGATTATCATTAGCAGAGAGGTTTGACTGCACAGAGACCATAATCAATCCATGTGCTTGAATCACCCCGAAACCAGCCCCCCGCCCCCGTCCATGGAAAAATTGTCTTCCACGAAACCGGTCCCTGGTGCAAAAAGGTTGGGGACCGCTCCACTATATAACCTCCTAAGATCCCCTCAGAAGTGACGGTGTCTTCCTAAATAAATGGCAGAAATACCTTCATCTGGAAAACTACCATTAGGAGGCCCAATTCTACACACGAAGCTGCCTCCTCACCGTACAGAGGACAGAGGGAGGGTAGGTAAAATTCTGCAGCAGGAACAGAGGCCCTGCAGTCAGGTGAGACAGGGTTTCAAATCCTGGCTCTGCCTCTTCCTCTAGCAATTAATTTTAACCTTCCTGAGCCTCAGTTTTCTCCACAGCAAAAGGAAGATAAGGTCACGTGGGCAAGCACTTGTGATGACAGACACAAAGACCTGACGGGGGTCTTAATTCCACCAGCCACAATTTACTTCACCCAACCCCGCTGGGCTTCCGGTCCCACTACTGTAAAATGGAGACAATACCTACCCTCCTGGCATTATTATGAAGGTCAATAAGAAAACACGTTTGGGACCAGCACCCATCCTTAGGATGTGAATATAATGGGCTCTAAACAAATGTCACGTCTCCTCCCATCCTTACTCTCGCCCTTCTGCCTCGGAATGTGAACACAATTCGATTTTTCTCCCCCTTCTAAACAGAAATTATCTGGGTTTAAGCATAAGCCCTAGAACCTTCCAGAAAAGGATTTGGGAAAGAAGGCTGCTCCTAGAGCAGCCAATCCACAAGGAATGACGTGATAGAACAGAATCTTGGGAAGAGGGTGGGGAGTATCAGGAAGTGAGAGGCGGGTGGCAACCCTGCAGTCAGACGTGCCCGGCCACTCTTATTTGCAGCTCCGTTTCTTCTCCGTAATTGAGTTCATGGTGGGAGGCAGGGGATGAATGCAGAAATGACAAGACTGCAGGGGATTCATGTCAAAACCCCCAGCGGCTGACAGCCACCCAGGGCAGGAGCCTGCTGAAGAGGAAGGGGGATGTGCCGACAGCATCCCTCCCACGTCTACCTTTTGTTGCCACGCCTCTCCTCTTCCCTGGCAGCTGACGGGATGCCTCGTTTAACTTCCAGACAGCATTGCCCAGCCACGGCCTGTCCCCTCCTGCAGCCCTGCCCAGGAACAGGGTGCCTGCCCCCTCCTTGATAAGGGAGACCCTCAGGAAGGCTCAGATAAGCACCACCCTCCTGGCTCCCAGGCTCCACGTTTTACACCCTGCAACCCTCACCCCCTCACCTCTGCCACATCTGGCTAGTCCAGGACCCGAGCCGCGGGGAATTGCAAGAAAGCAGAGCAGAAAGCGAGTCTCAGGGGCTCAGGAGGGTAAATCCCGGCTGACACTTGCACCTAACCAGAAGGAGTGCAGAGCCAGCTGCATACTTCACTCCGAGGAGAAGCTTCAACTCTGCATGGAAACCTGTGAGGCCACAGCTCAGGGGCTGTGGGGAAGGAGATGGAGGGAGGTCTTCCTCGCAAAACACTGAACCCATATGAGACCCCAGCTCATCCATCTAGTAGAAACCAAAGCCCAGGAACCCCAGGAGGAATCCCGAGCTACTGGAGCACGAGGTCATCTAGTTTACAGCTCTCTGCTTCCGCTACGCCTCATTACGTCCGGGCAGTTTTCTTACAATGTGTTAATTCTAAGAAGTGTCTCCTCGCCCACCCTCTTCCATAACAAACTCCTTTGCAGAATCTGCTCCAATGATGTTAATATCAATTAATGTCTGTAAGGAGCGCTGGCTATCCCCTCACAAATATCGCACCTTCCTGAGACCCTGGTAGGTACAGGAGGTTTGATCAGTGTCCCTTTTGTAGGAAAGAAAAACACACGGAGAGGCTGGTGCTCTCCCAAATCTGCTGTTGGTAAGCTCCTCTCCCTCCGCGTGAAAGGCAGCCACCGAAACCAAGGAAAAATGATTAAGGTCTGGTAATAACCTCCTATGAGCCAGAAAAGGCAGTACATAGGATTGCAGGGCCCAGATGAGTTAACGAGTTGACTGTTCCTGAAGTTGCTTTCTGGGAGGAGGGGCATATGAACAGGCACGTGCTCTACAGATGGCTGGCAAAATACCTTCCCCAGAGGCAAGGTGGGTACACAGAGACGGGACACACCCATTGATCTGTCCTTATAGCACAAAATGAGAAACGAGCTTCTGGATTTCCAAAGGCAAAATATTTGGAAGAGAAGCCTTCAGACTGGTCTCTGGCTTCCCTGCTCTGGCCTTTCTCCCACCTCATTCATTCTGCCCATGCCTTTATCTTTCCAAAGGCAAAATCTTATCCTGTCATTTCAATGTCATTCCAAACTGTTCTTCTGATAAAGTCCAAAGGTCCTTGCTACTCTGGGCCCCAGGCACCAGGCCACCCTCCCCTTACCCCACGGCTCCCACTCAAGTTCTCAATAACCCATGCTGCTTTCCGGTTCATGCAGCACACACTGGCCTCAGGGCTTTCGTCCATGCTGCTCCCTTGCCCGGAACTTTCCTCCCTCTACCTCTGCTTGGTTCACCTCTGCCCACCCTTCCTAAGGACCTCCCCAAGTCTGATGGGAGCACCCTTCCTGAAGCTCACGGCGCTGCCCCATCACAGCGCTCATGGCTCGAATGTACCTGGCTGGTTACTTCTCTGACCCCGCATCAGACTGTAAACTCTGTGCCCACTTTGATCACCAGTTTATCCCCAGGCCTATGACAGAGCCTGGAACACATGGTCCTCAATAAACATGTGTTGAGTGAACGGGTGAACACATTACTGACTGACCCCTCCTTAGGAGATGATGTCGAAGCTACTAAAAATTAACTGAAGAAAGATGGCCAACTCTGCGGTAAACAGATTATCCATTATAAGTAGTTATTTGTTTGTCCTTAAACCCTGCTAAACAGAATCACATACTTTCGCAGTTGGACCTTAGAAATTACATAGTCCGAAGATGACATCCACTTGCACACATACCAATGTTCCCACAACCCAGGCCAAAGCTGGCATCACCAATTAGAACAACCTCTCCTGAGCCTGGCAGGTAGCCGGCACCAACTGATTGGAGGTAACAAGGTAAAAGCCTGTTTCCCATCTCCGAAAAGGCTAAACATTAAATTTATAAATCAAGGACTATCACCTGGTCACCTGCCCCAGGTCTCCAGCTCTACTCACAGTGGAAGAGCCACAGTCAGAGCCCAGACTGCCTGACTCCCGAATCAGCTCAGTTCCAACCACGCGGCGTATTTGTAAATCCCTTGCAATGAGTAGCGAGCTTGCTTAAGTGGGTTTGCTTTAATTAATAATAAATATCTAATATGGAAATGTGTTTTCTCCAGCCGCTTAAATGGGCATCACTGATCATGGGGGCCCCAGACTGCAGGCCCCACCCAGGAGGCGCCGACCAGCCTTCCGAGTAATGGGAAATGCCTATCATCCCGAAAACTCGGCCAAGCGGGGACTCACGGCAGTTTCTCTCGTCGCTCATGTCCCCGCAGTCGTTGTCAAAATCACACCACCAGATGCTGTTGATACAGTTCCCATTGCTGCACCGATACTGGTTGCGGAGACAGGTGTTCTCTGGCCATCGGGGGAGACACAGGAGGAAACGAAACCAATATCATTCTTCCTGCTGGACCACAAGGCTTTCTCTTTTGAGTGTCCATTTGTCTTACTCAAATAACAGGCCTTAGACGGCAAAGGGGAAGGGGGATGCCACACACACGTGCCCGCCGGGAAGCAAGCGTCCAAGGAGGCCCCCTTCTCTCCTCTTTTAATTAAAATTGGAGAAGAGGCAGCTAGCAGCGTCAGAGGGGGTTACAATGATGAAAAAGGAGAGTGATGGTGCCAGGTGGGTCTAGTGGATACAGTGGGTCTAGTATCAATGTTATAAAATACTAATTTCACAAGGAACTCCTTAAGGGACTGTGTACCAAGATCCAAACATATATTCAGTGTATCTATACTATGGTCATATATATTCACATATATTCCATTTATTAACGAGGAGGGTTACGGAGATTTGCTTTACATATTCTTGAGGATTTTTTTTCTGCTTCTTCAAACCATGACTTCTTCAAAGCAAGCAGTTACAATTCCTCACACAGAAAAAAAGGCACTGTTTAGTCGACTGGGTCGAGAACACGTGATGACTGGCCTCCTGTTTGGATAACCAAAGGCATTCTGACAGGGATACAGAGAGGCCCTCTTCTCCTGCTGGAATTCAGTGTTAACTCCATTTCTTTCCAAACAACTTTAAGCTGATGTCGAGAGCCTGAAAGAGAGTCTCCTGTGTCTCAGAAGAAAAGGTTCATTTTCTTTCCGTTCGTATTTCTTAAGAGAGCCCAGAAGGCCACTTTGAGTAAATGGAAAAACTAGACAGGAAAGAAAGATTTAGCAGGTTTTCAGGGGGAAAATGTTAGAATCCGTGTTGAAAGGGGGAGTGGAACGAGGCTGCTGCAGCCACTTGGCCAGGGCTTGGGAGGAAAGGCTCGAAGTCCTCCGCAATATTGGTTGGAAAGTTCAGACGTTTCCAGGCTGGCAGGGGGCAGGGGGCAGGGGGCCGGGAAGCTGCTGGATGAGATGTGGTGAACTCTGAAGGAGTCCGACCAGTCCCTTGCCCAAGTCGGGGTGATCCGACTTACGGAAGCAGGAGAAGCTGGAGAAGATAGATGTGGGGCGTGGATGAGATGCGGAAGAGGTGGGGAAAAAAAGAAAGGGGCACTCAGAGGAAAGCCTGCATCTCCTGACACTAATCCTAAAAGCAGCTCTTATTCTTAAAGGAACAGCATGGGCCCGTTCTGGATGAGGACTGAGGGATCAAGGGCCTTGGAACCCGAACCAGGATGTCTGTATCTAGGGGGGTTTAATTTCTACCTTGGGCATTTTTAATAACCCCAAACATGAGTGCATCGAGGACACATGGAGCGGGGACAGAAGGGAAGGGGGATGGTGGGAAAAGGAAAGCGACGCACCTTCTTTGACACACGTGTTGTTCTTCAGCTGATAGCCGTGAGGACACTCACACATCAGGTCCCCGGACGGGAGGGTGCTGCCGGACACACCGTCTGGACACCTGCAGCTTCTAGTGTTGTTGGCCTTGGGCAGACACAGCAGGCTGCACGGCCTGGACGCACAGGAGGTGGTTCCTGGAAAGGAGACAGATGGTGGTGGCCAGGTTAGTAAACACCAGGGTGCACCGAACGCAGGCCTGAGACCCAGGGCAACTTCCTCCTTCTACAGACCCAGCAACACGACGCTCAGGAAGAGAAAAAAGTGGTAAGTGTGAGACGGGCCGCGGCTGGATCAGATGGCCCCGGAACCAAGCCAGGCACCCACCGGTCCTCCTGGGAATCTGAAATCAGGACGCTGAGACACCACAGGGTAGGTGGGGAGCTGGATCCGGGAGGAGAGTCATGCCCCATGGGTGTCACAGGTGCTGCAGGGCATCACAGGTGCTGCAGGGCAAGCCAAAACCTGTACAAATCAGAGCCGTGCAGGTAGGATCAGTCTGCAGCGTTAGGAGGACGAAGCCGACTTAGGGAGAGAAGAAAGGATGACACCAGGACGAGGGAACAGGGAGGGGGAGGGAGGACGGCTTTGCCAGGCCCAGCCCCAGTCCCCACTGGCGCGCCTGCACCTCCTATATTGGGTTCCTTCCTATCCCCCCTTCATTCTTTCCACAGCACTTTTCACTTGAGTTAGCTTGAGCGAGTTTAATATACCTTGTGACCCAAAAGCCCTTAATTAGAACATACACCTGAGAAACGA
Source organism: Stenella coeruleoalba (assembly GCF_951394435.1). Lineage (NCBI taxonomy): Eukaryota > Metazoa > Chordata > Mammalia > Artiodactyla > Delphinidae > Stenella > Stenella coeruleoalba. The sequence continues at coordinate 97,014,774 of NC_137154.1, read as the reverse complement.
CAGGGCTCGGACAAAGATCTGGGCCTGCCCTTCTCAATTCCTTTGTGCCAGGACACAGCTGCTGAGCTCAATGAGGAACCAACCAGAGACCCATCAGGCAATAAATCCACATGCAATGAACCCACATAAGGACCAGTCACTGTTGATCTAGCCCACTATTTCCAATCTTTTCTCTGGTTTAGCTTTGCAAAGAGAGTGCCAGCTAGAGTCCACACAACCCTCCGCTGTGCCCTCAGGGGAGGACTTCTGTGGATGGGCAGGGATGGAAAAGGTGTTTTCTACCCTCCACGTCTTTCTGGGAAGGAGACAGAGGACCCATAACCATTTCCTAACAACTGAAAATACGACGCGACTATAAAGCAACGTGAAAGCCACGTAAATTAAGAAATGTATTTTTTCCTTTTGCCTGTGACTACTCATCACCAAAACCGGGAAAAAGATACATAAATGCTTGGATAAAACTCAACTGATAGAGATTCTGCAGCTGTGCCATCTCGTGGACAGAGAACCCCACCAGAATGAAATCCAAGTAACCGGTTTCCAGCCAGCCAAGATCTGAGCTAGGCCACGCCTCTGCTGGCCTCTGGTTGGGAAACAGGGTTCATTAATGACAATCAGTACTCAGATGGGTGATGACACACTCAGAAGCCTTGGATGTGTTGGCACCTCATCGGTGTTTAACTGGTATTACACATAGAGATAAAAACCCCCGTGGTACAGCAACAGTATTGCTTTCATACTAAGGATACAAGAGCACAAGGCATTACCAAGTAGATAAAATACACACATCCACAGGGGGAGACCTGTATGATGAAACATTCAAAAGGGGTTTGCAAATGACTCCATCAACCTATAGGCTGGATTATCATAGTGAATAACCTGCTGCCTGGAGCAGAAATGCCGGAAGCCAGCTCCCGCTCATCTGTTCCGTGGGCAGACACTGTCCCTTTATCTCAAATACACCTGCCGTGGGCTGCAGGAGGGAATGTTGAGCTGCCAGGAACGAAAACAACCCCATCTGGGGTTCTGGAACGTGTTCTTTGTATTCAAAGGATGCTGTACTGTTTGACGTTACAAGAAATTGAATAACAGAATATTTGAAAAATACTCAACGACAGGAGTATTTTCACATGGGTCGTGTCTATTTTCCCGTGCAGGGCAAATGTTCCCACCCAAAGAAGCAAGAGGTGAGAGTACAGTGCCCAAAGGGAGATGCGGTAATTCAGGAGATTGGTCTCAACAGACTTGAATGAATCTGCAGCCCGAGAGGCAGGGCCAGGGACAAACCCCAACCTAGGCAGGCAAGTCACTGACCCCAAGAGTTAGGCAGGGCAGGAGTGTGTGGGCAGGTCCAAAGCCACAGTACAGAAAACGGGAGTTCTAGTTACAGAGAACCCGGGAGAGCACAGAAGGAGGATTCAGCAGAGTTCCACTACAACACAGCTAGAGACCCCTCACCCAGGATGCCACAGCCTTTTGTGGGCAAGGTGGGCAATGTGAAGAGTGGACAGCTGACAGCCTTCATCTCCAAAGATGTTCCTTTAGAAGACCAAACACTTAGCCCCACAGTGTCTTCACTAGGCGTAGTCAAAACATTGTTAGATTTCCTCTTTGGAAAACTCCCCCAGAACCAGTTTAGGAGCCAAAATTGCTATTATCTCGCTTAACGATCTACATACTTTTGACAATTATCAAATCCACCCCACATAATAAATATCTGCCTTCATTATAGATACTGAAAAGCATGTGCTTACTGCCAGCTCTGAAGGAGAATTCAAAGAACTCCAAAATATTTTAACCCATTACAGCATCAGTTGCATACATTAATAGCCTTGCAAAGTAAGCTGTTTTAAGGAAAAAACACTCTTTATGAAGAGTTAATTCCAGTAACGCTGTGTAAAAAACAGCCAGGTATAAAGACAAAAAAAATGCATCTGTTTATAACCAAATATCCCAAACAGACACTTTGCAAGTGAACAAAGTTCTTATCCTAAACAAGAATCAATCAAAATCTAGTATTTCTCGATCACTGTTGTATCCCACGGCACTGCTAATCCAACAACAGATCACAGACGGTACAGAGCCTGATGGTTTCATTGAAGTTCAAGCTTTGAAGTCAACTAGGCCACGGTTCAAATTCTCACCACTTACTAAATGTGTGATGGAGAAAAGGTACGGAACCTGACTTCCACATTCTCATCTATAAAATGGGAATCATAATACGCATGGACTTGGGGAAGGTTAACTGAGGTTATACAAGCCCACTGAGCCAGTCAGTGTGGTGCTTATGACACAGCAAAACCCCTTAGAGTAAATGCCGTTATCACTTTACACATGGCTAGTACAAAGTCCTGTGTGTGTTAGGAGGAGACAACAAAGTTGATAAAGCTCGACTGGCACCAGGGATCGCCACTACCTGTCATGAACTTGTAATACTCTCAGTGTCTGACAAAGCAGACAGGATTGAGCAAACAAGTTCAAGGCCAAGAGGCACCCACTGCACACAGGCAGTGCTGGCAGCCAGGTGCCACCGCAAATGCTTTGATTTAACCCAAACCGGCCTGAGACATGACAAACTGGCTTCACTGGCCCTGTGTCTGCGGGCAGGAGGTCCCCGGGAAGCAGGAGACAGGCCATGATTCCCCCTTTATGTCCCAAAGAGTCACCTTCCTTGAAACTAGCCAGAGTAGCTCTGGGGTCACAGCGGTGACCGCATGGCAGCTGGGATGAAGTGACCGGCCGAGACTCGGGGTGGGAACCGGGGTTTACAGGTCCATCGGAACACAGGGTTGCAGGAGCTGAGGCTGTGTGCGCAGCCAACACATGCTGACAAGCACATGTCAAAATGCAGACCTGCTTTTCTGGACGGGGAGGTAACTTGAAGAAGTGCTGAGAATTCCCTCGGCTTGCCAGCGGGGCGGATCAGTAGGGCTGGGTGTCCTCCGTCAAAGGCCCTGAGATTTCAGCCCCTGGAGCTGGAAAGCATGATTCCTTTCTCTCTCCTTATTTCATTCTTTTTTTTTTTTTTAATCTTTTTCTTTTTTTTGTCTTTGAGAGAGAGAGTGTGTGTGTGTGTGTGTGTGTGTGCTTTTTTTGTATTTTGTCTCTCTGCCCTATTTCAAAACAGGCACCTCCTGTAAGAAAGAATGTGACTTTTTCGTCTTGTGGCAGAACGGGAACAAAAGCCCAGCTCCTAAACATGGGAGGGGGCTTTGGGAAAGCGAATTCACATCTGAGATTTTGTTCCCTAATCTAGAAACCATGGACCATAATACCAGCCCTGCCTACCTCACGGGTCAGCTGTGAAGACGTAACAATAATGCAGACTTCCATTTCTAGGATACTTTACAGTTTTCCAAGCGTGTTTTCATGCTCTCTTCATTAGTCCCCAAAGGATAGCAATGATATCTATAACCGTATTATTTCCCCTTGTCAATTTTCTCTTAGCACAGGGCCAGCCAAAAACCACAAGACAATATCAACGTTCTAGTTCAAAACAGGAAACCCAGCAGTCTGTCAATAAAGGAGAGTCAGCAGACCCAGGATGCTACTTAATCCTGCTGAGATAAAGAGGGCTCTTCTTAAAGGGACTATTCTTCTGGGGAGTACCCAGATCCCCCTCCTCTAGAATCAACAGTATGGTTGGGAGATAAACAAGGGGCAAGGGCCATGCAGTAAGGAAGAAGGTATCCTACTGAATAGTCTTGGACCCCAGGACCACCCAGTCAGAGCCTTGCAGCAGTCCTTGAAGCCTCAGCCCACAGTCTTTCATACACCCGTTCTCTACACCCACCAGCAACACTCCCCACCCCCATCCCTTCTTCTTTCAACAAGTATGAATTGAGCAGCTACTGAGTGCTGGTCATTGGTAAGATTACTGAGCAAAAACAAAGACAGAATCTCCTTCTTCATGGGGTTTAGAGTTTCACAGTGGGGACAAGCAAATTAAGTCATCATATAACTAGATCTCACATTGCGAGGGAAGTAGGGCTCAATGAGCAACTGGTCATCTGAGCAACCAGAGAAGACGGGACTCCTGTCGGAAGCTATGCACCCAGCACAGCATCGCTCCCCGTCAGGGTGCCAAGCGGGGATTAAGTGCACACTGGGCCTCTCCAGCTGCAACAGAAGCCACACCACCCATCAGTCAGGGGCCAAAGGCAGGAGGAGGGTGTCATTTACCCACCGAGCACCAGCGTTCCAGGCAGGCAAAAACATGCTGTCTTCCAGCTGTTTGTGTATCATTAGAAAAGAAATTAAGATGTCATAGGAAGAAATTAAATAATGCACATGTTGTCATGACAGGCTGCCAGATCCTGCTTGATCAGAGACTGCCCACACCCAGCCCCTTGCAAGAGATCAACTCGACAGAGATTAAGGAGGAGATGCTGCCTTACCGGTTGTCTTCCCCCGGTAGAAAATCTTCAGGTCCATGGGCCCCGTGAGCCGGTTCGCCAGAATCGCCATCTCAGACCCACTGTATTTGGAAGCTCGGAATATGCTGAGCTGTGACCAGTCGTCCCAGTAGATGTCATTCTACAAAGAAAACCTTTGTTCGTCAGTCAGCTCTTCTGTCTTTTTTTCTGGACCCTCATTCAGACCAAGAGCTCCATCGTGCAGTGGACACCTACCATTCACTGGCTGAATGATCAGCCTGATCAAGACCTGACTTAAATGCAAGAGTCAGTGATTTTATCCAAACCTCACCAAGCATCCACACTGAAGGAACCACCCCAAAGAAACTATCCGATAAGCATCCGGTAAGTTTGACCACAAGTTGAACCCTTCCGTAGAAAATCTGAACAACCATTTTGTGTTCTAGAGTCGAAGCACAAGTGATAGGCCACCCCCAGGAGGCAGAGGTGGGACAGGGATCATCTCAAGACATCAGGGAATGAAGAGAGCAAACCTCACAAGAGACCAAGACACAGAGCCAGGGACTTCCCTGGGGACGCAGTGGTTAAGAATCTGCCTGCCAATGCAGGGGACAGGGGTTCGATCCCTGGTCCAGGAAGATCCCACATGCTGTGTAGCAACTAAGCCCACATGCCGCAACTACTGAGCCCACGTGCTGCAACTACTGAAGCCCGCACACCTACAGCCCATGTTCTGCAACAAGAGAAGTCACCGCAATGAGAAGCCCGCGCACCGCAATGACGAGTAGCCCCTGCTCACTGCAACTAGAGAAAGCCCGCGTGCAGCAATGAAGACCCAATGCAGCCAAAAAATAAAAAATTTTAAAAAAAGACACAGGGGGCTTCCCTGGTGGTGCAGTGGTTGAGAGTCTGCCTGCTGATGCAGGGGACACGGGTTCGTGCCCTCGTCCGGGAAGATCCCACATGCCGCGGAGCGGCTGGGCCCGTGAGCCATGGCCGCTGAGCCTGCGCGTCCGGAGCCTGTGCTCCGCAACGGGAGAGGCCACAACAGTGAGAGGCCCGCGTATCACAAAAAAAAAAAAAAAAGACACAGAGCCAAAATGAGGCCACCGATACTGAAAGGCAAGCCAGGACTTTTCATGGGATGCAACCTCAAACTTTTGAAAGGTGAACAGTGAGCATCCTGGATCCCTGGCAGCTCTGTCTGGCATCCCCCACTATGGGCAGAAAGAAACTGCCTCCAATTCAGAAATGAGCTGAGTTTCTAGGTTAGATAAGCATCTCTGCAAAAACCCGGTGACAGCAGGCTCTGCACTTCAGTCTGCTCCTCACAGACACTGACAGGTTGCCCAGTGCTGGAGCAGGTGAGGCCCCACCTTAAAGACAGCAATGGCGTAGGGGTGTGGGAGGTTGTCCAGGATGACGGAGCGCTGCTGGCCGCTGAAGGTGATCCGCTCGATGCAGTCCAGGTAGGCATCCGTCCAGTAGATCCACCGCTCATCCACGGTGATGCCATTGGGCCACTTCACGTCCTCCGACACAAGACGATAGGCAGCCGAACCATCCATGTTGCTCCGGTAAATGCCAGGCCTCAGGTCCCCCCAGTCGGTCCAGAACATCACCCTGGCCAAAACCGGGGAAGAGCACACATCCCATCAGAACTGGCGAAATGGGAGCTCAAAAACTGCTCCGAAGAGACAAGCATTCAGCCGGTTAGTTCAGCACTGTTATTATAATCTCTAATTCTAATAGGTAAAGCCACTTAACTACTTGACCCACAAATTCTTTTATTGGAATTTATCTATGGTACAATCAAGTTATGCAAAGACAATGTACAAAGATGTTCACCACAGCATTGTTCATACTAGCCAAAAAAATATACATAGGTGTGTATACACATATATATTTAGGTGTATATACATGTATACACACAAAAATGTTAACCTATAAAGTGATACATTACGGTACACACAAAAGAATATTATGATGTCTAAAGATCTACATGTGCTCACATAAAACAATCTTCAAACCATATTAAATATTTTTAAAACATGCAGAATAGTAAATATCCTATAATCCTTTCTGATACGCGTGTGTGTGTGTGTCTGTGTGTGTCTGTGTGTCTGTGTTTAAAGGGCATACACGTGTACACGGGTAAAAATAAACTCTGAATGATAACTCTTAACCAAGAAACTGTTAACAATGATTACCCCTAGGAAATGTGAGGGTGAAGAGTTAAGAGAATGGAGGAAACAAATATTTTTCATTTCATAAACTTCTACTCTCTTTTAATATTTTTAATCAAATGAGTATCTTATTTTCAGAATTTTCTTTTAAAATTCGATCTAATTCTCAATCATAAATGCTACAAAGCCTCATCCAGAATTTCCCTTTTAGCTCTGTTTCCTTAAGTTAATAATAAATTAATAAAAAGCACCTCTGCATTTCCCAAGTGCATACAAATTGCTGGTAAGAAAACACAAGCTGGGGGGCAGAGAAAAGAAGCAAGGGGTTAAATGTGTGTATCACACGTTAAACTCAAGATAAAGACTCCCTACAATATCTAACTATGTGGGCCTGACTATGTCCAGAGAGACTTTTAATACTACCTTTTGTTAGAGAAACATCCCACAGCTGTGAGACATCTGGGTGCCTACAGAGATTCTGATGCTTGCTAATGGAAAGGGGATGGAGTTAGCTGCCCAGGATGTCTAAGTCATGGTTCCAAGACCTGCAGGTCATAGATTATTTCAACCACAATCATTAGAAACGAGTTTCTGTCCAGCAGTTTGCCTTTCCATGAGAATCTGTCTGTTACAGCATTGGACACACACAGATTTCCTTTGGGACCACACTTACCCGTCTTGGGGCACGAGGACCAGAGCCCTGGGCCGGTCAAGCACAGAGGAATTGACAATCGTGAGTCGGAAGTCGCCATCTGGATTCCCCACCTGACAAAGGAGGGGAAAAGGCCAAGATGGGTCTGAGCTCCTTAAACGTTGCAAAGTTTCCTACTTGGCTCCCTCCTACAGATGGGTCCCTTTATGGCCGCCTGATTCCCCTACAGACTGATCTGGAAATCTGCCCTGACCTCCAGCCAGAATGAGTTCTTCCCTCCTCTGGCTCAGCTGACAATTCTCACACAGTCTGACAGCGGAGCCAGCGCCACCTGTGCCCCCAGTTCTGGGGGCTTGATGACCTGCACGAAGTAAGTGCTCACTGTGTGTTTACTAACTCCACCCGCCTCCGCTGCTCCAAAGCCACCCATGGCTCTGCTTTGTCCACAAAACAAATTCTCAACGTCACCGCCTTGCCGTTGAAGAGCCTCCACAGACTGCTCTCTCCACATTCTCTCCTCCACACAGGCTCCTACAACTTCAGGGAGGCTGACCTCTTCCAAAGACACTTCCTCTCCCCAGTCACACAGTCACATTGCCCCATTTGATGTTCTTTGCAGCACGTGGCACCGATAGGACGGATGGACTTATTTCTTCATTATTTTGCTTGCTCCACTAAAACCTAATCTCTCTCAGCACAGGGACCTGTGTGTCTTGCCTCCTGCTGTATCATCATGACCTAAAACCATACCTGGCACGAAGTGTGCCCGAAAACAGCACTTGTCAAATGACTGAGTGGATAAAGGAATCCTCACCTTACAGATGAAGAAACTGAAGCTTAGAGGGGATGAGAAACTTGCCCGAGTCACTTAGCTACTAGAATAAAGACTGAACCCAGGGCTTCCCTGGTGGTGCAGTGGTTGAGAGTCCGCCTGCCGATGCAGGGGATGCGGGTTCGTGCCCCGGTCCGGGAAGATCCCACATGCCGCGGAGCGGCTGGGCCCGTGAGCCATGGCCGCTGAGCCTGCGCATCCGGAGCCTGTGCTCCGCAATGGGAGAGGCCACAACTGTGAGAGGCCCGCGTACCGCAAAAAAAAAAAGACTGAACCCAGGTCTGTCTCTCGAGTTTGTGGCTTTTGTCATGTAACTTCCCCCAACTCTCTGGGTCTCTCTGCTTCTACTGTGCCTTCCAGTAAACCACAAGTCATGTCTCCCCAGTGAAATCAGCATAAAGAGGTGTGGAGGCAGCGCCCCACTGTCTCAGCAGGAACATGCAGGGGTTGAGCATATGCCTAGGAGACCATGACTTCTTACCCTCCCAGTGCCCTGCGGAGCTCAGGTGCAGACAGGTGAAGTGAGGATACGAGAGCACCTACCTTACAGGGTGGCTGTGAGAAGTGAATCAAATAATTCATGCAAAGTGGTTCCAACAGGGTATCTCATCATTAATAACAATGATATTATGATAATAATCACGATATTATCTTCATTATGCTAATTGACAGCATAATACTCGAGTGTGGCTGTTACGGCATTGTAAGAACGCGACGGTATCATTATCATCATTGCTGTTACTACTCTGTGCTTCTGCTAGCCCAAATGTAAGTATTCAGGTATCTTAATGAAATCTCTGTTTAACAGATTCAGGCCCCCTGTTCGCACACGGGACCTCCATTCTCTGCATTTCTCAGGGAATCTCCAGAGGAATGAGACACACTGGCTCCTGCTTCTGTGTCAAATCTGGCTCCCAGCCCAGGGGCTCCCCTGCCTGCATAATTAAGGACATACCTCAATCTTTTTGAAGCCAGAATCCACCCAGTAAAGTAACTGGCTGAGGGGTTCAAAAGCCAAGGCTTCCACTGTCTCCAGGCCAGAACTGACGATCACCTCTTGCCCTGCACTCCCGTTCAAACAGAGGCGCTGATGAGAAAGAAAGAAAGAAGAAACGGTGTGAAATGTTCAAATGATCTCCAACCAAATCAGCCCCTTCGATGGGAACCCACTTATTCAATTGGCTTGAAGGGGGAGGGCGGAGATGTTTTATATTCGTAAGTGTTCCAGATGCATGAAGCTGGTTTTTGATAAAAGCATTTCTAAAATGGATTATGGCTTCCTGTTTGAAGCAGAATAACTAAACAGAACTGAATCTTTTATATCACCTTGCATTATCATCATGAACACCGGTCACTGAGCTGTGCTGTATCACAATAATGAGGTGGAGATGACCAAAATGCATAAGTCTGTCTGCTTTTAAAATAAACGAAACCAGACTGCTGTTATTTTTTAAATCCCGTGTCTGCTTTTTATAAAAAGTCTTTCCTCCCTCGGGAGGCTCCTAGCCATCAGGTGCTATCGCTGGGACAGTAACAGGCAGTAGTCACTGCCACCTCCCCACCAAACCCTTCGGATACCCGGGCCCTGTAAAATTTCTGTTGGGTTGGAAGTCCAGATACAACTTGCTGGAATTGCTTTTCTAAAAGGATCAAATAAGCAATGAATAAATATCAAATAGCTCTCCTTTAAAATGCATGGGTCTGAGTGTATGGCCATCTATCTGGCCTGCATGGCGACCTTCACAGCTTACTTCCTGGTTCTTGACCGTGCTCAGAATAGCTGAAATGGATAATTACGTGAACTATGGAGAAGTCAAGTGTTACTATATCACGGCTTGGAAGGAAGGACGCTAACGAGGCAGTGCGTACGATAGGGAGGGACTAATAGTGCTACACACCGAATCCTAAACTCTTTCCGGCAGGTAAAGGGAGACCTCACTTATAAGCAATACCACAGACTGGCGGCTCCCTCTGTCCTTCCTACAAGGACAGAGGTAGGTAGGGAAAGAACATACTAAAACAGAAAACTGAAAAGTGTCCTCCGTTGGCCCTGAGAGGAGTTACAACTTAAAAACCTCCAATACCCATCGCCTCGGGCCACTCTGCAAGAAGCTTACCAGGACTGGGCAGTCACGAGGCACAGCCCCCACGAGCAGACCCAGAGTGGACGCACCTGGATGATGTCCAAGGCCAGGTCGGACCAATACAAGCAGTTGCGGTCATAGTCGAAGTCCAGGGCCACCGCTGCCCGCAGCCCGGTGAGAGGCAACTGCTCGGTGGCTCCGGAGGTCAAGTCGTAGCGGTGGATGGACTTGCGCATGGCGTACAGGATGAACTCGTTCTCCTCTGCACAGACACACAAAGACGACAGGGGGCTGGACCTGGGGATGCTGAACGGGTCCTCGCACGTCTGACCCTCTTTTTTCTCACCCATAAACCTCAGAGCCACTGCACGTGGCGTGGGTCAAGTGAGAACGTAGGAATCCAGAAGGTGGGTAAAGGAATCACATTTCTGCCTTGGGCAAGTTTCTTAAACTCCCGTGAATCTCTGTTTCCTCTGCAAAGTGTCTACTGCTACATTTTTTAAAAATCTAGATTCCCTCCGGTAGTCATGCTCCAATAGCTATTCTTCAGAGCTTGGCCCAAAAGTTTTGGTCACACTTGACAAAATAATTACACCAATCAGCACGTTCCTCCTTGTCACAGGACTGCATCACGTGGCATCGTAATCTTGTTGACTAAAGACCCCAAGTCGCTGAAGACTTACAGCTAAGTTTCCTAATCTATTTACCCACCCATTCAATATTGTTCACAATGACACAGAGCAATTATATCACCCTACTATATTTTCAAAGCAATAATACATCCTTGGCCACCTACAAAACGTTTTACAGCACAATCATCACAAAGATTCTATCTCTACTTAAATACTTACACAACGTACATACTATGTACCAGGCATTGTCTGATCCCAGTAACAACTGTATAAAGGAAGAACTACTATTAACTTGATTTTACAAATGAGAAAACTGAGAGCAAAGAGGTTAAGTAACCCACTCAAGGTCACACAACTAGTAAGGGGCAGAACCAAGACTTGAACTCGGAGGGTCTGGATCCAGAGTCTATGTTTTAACACCCAATGGTGTAACACCGATGGTGCCATTTTTCAAGACATAGAAATAGAAGCCCAGGGTGCTTACGAGACTGACTTAACGTCAGACAACTAGGAACGGGAAGAGCTGGTTGTCTGTCTCTTCCACTTAGGGAACAGCCTGGAAAACATCCAGATTCTTCCAAGGGAATGGAGATGAGCAACACACCTGCATCCCTACCTGAGGCATCCGTTGTGACAATATGTTACATCTGGGACCAAGTTGCAAATCTGGATCCCTCTGCTGCATGCCTGCATGGTGACTGTGGTTGTTTGCTCTCTCTCATCCCATTCATTCAACGAGTTAACATGTCCTAGCCACCTCTGCTTTATAAAGGCTTCAATATAGATAATGCACCCCCAAAATGTAAATCTACCTACTATTTTTTACCAAAGGTAAATTTGCCTTCTTTTCCTTCAGTATTACTTCACTTCAAAAGTATCTAAGCCACCACCACATGATAACAAACCCCTCCCTTTGGTTTGCAAGAAAACCTTCCCAGTGTAATTCCCAGGGGACGGAATAGTCAAGATGAAAAGTGCCGAGCTTGTAAATGACATTGGAATCAAGGATTCTCATGGCAGCTGCCACGTGGAGATGCGGAGACACGTTCACAGCAGCAAGCCCTTCACCCCACATCTCTCTACCATCTAGAAACCTCATTCTGTTGCTTTGGGTTTTTTTTTTTTCCTTCTAACCAACTAGTGCCTTTTGAGTAGAGTCTGAGTCCTGAAACACCTGCCTTAGGATTGGGTGTAGAGGAACAGACAGAATTTTGTGTGCAATTCTTAACTCAGAAAAGAACTAGAATTCTCGGTAAACCCCAGCCATACATGAGCCCAGCCTAGAGATGTGCGTTATTACCCTAATCTCAAAGGAAGAAAAATTACTTCACTTTTAAAAATCCTTCCAGACGACCAGATTACCTCATCTTTGCAAACATATGACGGTTCCACATTAGTCCTATAAAACCATCTTTTCCTTTCTTGGTACATCCCTGCTTTCTATTCCATGCTTTACAAAAAAAAAAAACACATTTAGGAGGTGGCCTACACTACAAATGAGATTTTTCCACTTCCTTCCCTATTCTATCTTCTCCTATCAGAAGAGAAACTAGCTTTCCTACCAGTTTAGACAGTTTTAAACAAACTGTTTTGCCCCTCGCTGAATTACCTTCAGAAATATTTATTACCAAAGTACCTACTCCAGCCCCTTAAGAGCGATCACTCAAACCCTGCTCACCCAAGCCCTCATCAATAACAGCTCTCGTGAGGGGACTGTTTGAATATTATCTGCTCATTTGTGGGAATCTGCGGAAGCCATGTTCTTTTTAAGTCTCCACAGTGAGGGATGTTAATTACTCAGTAATGATGAAAGATTAAATTAAGGGACTAATGAGCTTAGCATGAAAAACACCAGGGCAAACTGGCGAGCAGTGAGCGAAGGAGAGGGCTGCTCTTCCCTGCCCGCGGAGGGCGAGGCTGTTCGCTCAGGCTTCCTTTGGCGCTGATGTCTGTTCCATCAGACGCCACCACCACCAGTGGAGCCAGCTCCAGTCACGCACCTTCCCCGAGAGGCGTGAGCAGGAGGGAGGGCTCAGAGGGAAGAGAAGCCCTACATGAAAAAGACTAGAAACGGAGCAAAGAAAGGAAAGATGCTAAGAGATTAGCTCTTTGTTAAGGTATCATAATTTCACGTCTATATTACAAATACCTCCACATCTGCTATCACCACCAAATCAACTTGAAATGTTTGGAACACATTATACCTTTATAGCACGTGCACTTGCTGCAAAAGTTTCCCCCAATGAGCACGCACGTGATCACCTCAAAGAATGGGAATGACGCTCACGTGCCACTTGAGTGATGGCCAAGCAAGAGCATGAGGCTTAGAGTCTGAATTCTAGCTCTGTCACTCACCAGACATGTGACCTCAAATAAATTGTTTAACTCTCTCCTCTGAACACACTTCCTCATATTAAAAAAAAAAAAAAAATGGAGCTAATAATAATATCTGCTTCACTGGGTAGTTTTAAGGACTAAACTGATAACGCATGGAAAAGTACATTAAAATGTGTAAAATTCCGTTAAAATATTAGTCATAATTATTGTTATAAAAATTAAGATAGATCACTTAGCTATTTCCCAGAAAGCCATGAGTCTCTTTCTATGACAAACAAACGGATCACGGAACACACAGAAGGCCTAAGGGTGCCCTCGGCCACCCACGCCTAGAATACAACAGATGCCAAATAAATATTTTTCAACGAACAAAAGGGATTTCCCTCCGAAAATGTCTTCCATTCCTATAAAAACATAAGGTTATAAATAAATGTTGTTTGGATACCATGCTTAGGGGGAAACGGGAGCTCTGAGATACCCATCCTTTCTCTCCAGGAAGTTTGAAGAGCCAGGTGAGATCACGGGAATGCTTCAACAATGTCTCGACAAGACAAAGGGAAGAAACCACGTCTCACCTGCCAAAGGACACGGCACCAGCTCTCCTTCCAGGCGTACTTCAACATCTCCTCCACTGCAGGTGTCCCCAGAAATCTTCCGATAGCTGTCACCCCCACCAAGAGTAAGAGGTCAGAAACATCAAAGAATAGTCATAAAGGAACATCTACCCATCCATGGACAATACAGCTTATCTATTCATCTTCCTATACAGCAAGAAGAAGGAATTGAATCATTCTGAATTGCTTCTGCCTGTAAGTAAATGAGGCAGCACAGACAATTTGGAGCACTGTCCCAGGCGAGAGTTCCACATATACCGTTGACCCTTGAACAGCTCCAGGGTTAGGGGCACTGACCAACCCCCCACCACTAGTACTGCTACCTCCACCTCAAAATCAAAGGAATTCATAAATGACTCACCCAAAGGCAGGAACTCAAATAGTCTGAGTAGAATCAGGATTAGAACCCTAGTTCTTTTGATTCTACGTACTGTGATCTCTCATCGAACACAAACTTTCCCCCACCTTAACTTAAAAGTACAGTGAAAATACAGGTATTATATTTACTGAAGAAACTCCACATGTAAGTGGACCTTATATGCATTTCAAATGTGTATTGTTCAAGCGTCAACTGTATCTCTTCAACACAATGCTCTGAAGACGTGCACTGGCTGAAGTTTATGACTTAAGAAACAACTGGAGTTGCAGAGACGCTTACAGACTTGCATTTTTTTCCACGGGGGGCTAGGGTGGGGAGACGAGTTTGCAAACATCACCGTTTTAAATATTCCCCAAGCTACCTGAAACCTGCTACCTTGGAATTCTGGCATTTAGAGTATGAAAGGAACCCAGGTGGTCCTCTGCGCTCTCCATACCAAGTGCAGACCCGCCGTGCCCCAGACATGGCAACCTCTGTGAGACGTACCCTCTGGTTCTCCTGTAAGCAGAACCCACAGGACAAGGCACGGGAGGGGAGTGCGACTTCCCAGAAAACTCAGGATCCGGAACACAAACCTCTAATAACAAATCTTCACCCATCTTGAAGCCAAAGTCACTGAAAAGGCAATTGGGGCTCGGTAAGGCCGCTGGTTGACACACTTCAGGTATTTTGGGACCCTCCCTTGCGACATCCACCCTACTGCCCACCACCTGTATTGTAAGTTACTCAACATGTCCCTTTAACGAATACTCACTATTTTACACTAATGCATTTTCAGAAGAAACTTTATAACAGAGCCGTAATTGGAAAACCATTATCATATGCCATAAATAGACAGAAACGAGACAGATCATGATGCCAAAGACAAAATAATACTGACTTTTTTTTAGCTGGACCCAGTTCCCTGTCCAGAGACTCTGGGCCTGCCCTCTCTTTGTTAAAAGCAATTGGCAAATGTGAAGAATTACTAGCACCCAGTGAGACTTTCACCTTGACGTGACTAGAAGGATTAAAAGAGAAATTTAAAGGAACCGTCTTTTTTCTAAACTAAGGATTCAATGTTATTTAAGAGCATGTCCACCTTCTCCCTAAAATCACCGTGGGGGCCTCCTCGTGCACTTCGGGACCCAGACCTTCTGCAATTTGGGGACCACATCTCTTCCACACTGGCCAGCTAGCCAGGCAGAGCCCTGGGGTAGGAAGCAGGGGTCCCAGGTCTAGTCTTGGCCCTGCCCTTGTCTGCGTGAGTGGACGGCTCTAAAACGAGGTAGCTGTACTTGCCAAGGTCTGGCCCAAACCATAAACTCGTGATCCAACGGGACTTTCCTTGTCGATGTGCTTTACCCAAAAGCCTTCATTTACTCTATCAACTATAACACCTACTGCAGGAAAAGTATTAACAGGTACAGGGCAAAGTGGTTCGTGTACATATTACATGACAGTCCACATTTAGCACCCTGTAGAGCATTTTTCAGAAGGGAGCAGTTTTATTACTGTACCAAACACGTTCCATTCATTAAATCCGGTAAATTTCTACGGAATGGCTGCTTTAAACCTTTTGGGGGACTAAGCAGAGCATTAATTACTCCAATGGCAAAGTACTCTGCTTGAGCAGTTTTTTCAAACTATGGGTCATGACCTAGTGGGCTGTGAAAGCATATTGGAGGGTCCAGACCTGCTTCCTCCCCCCTCACAAAAAAATTGCAAAATTCATCGCACTTGAAAGTGAATCTTACCTCATAAAACTTCTGTTTACATAGATGTGTGTACATGTCTACATACACAAATATGTGTAGGTACAGGATCACACTATAAAATACATTGCTTACTAGGAGTTGCAGTCAAGAGTTTGAAAACCACTCTTATTGGCAACCTGGGGGAATATAAAGATGTAAAAGAAACTACTCCTGAAATCAGGGAACATACAGGCTAGTAACTGTGCTTCCCAGGGAGGCCCGAAAGGACTGTTGGAAGTAAGTACAGCTGTCCCTCAGGAGCAGGACCAATGGACAGACACTGGGAGCTCGCCGATTCTCACTTCCTCTCTTCATGTCCATGTCCAGACCCTGCCCTCCCCACTGCCACAGGTCAGTGCCACCAAACCTTTCCAAGAGCCATGCAGTCAGGCTGGTTCCTTTCTAGAAGCTACAGCAAACAGGGGAACCACAGGATGCCCTGAAACACACCCTTCACCGTTTGCATGGTCATACCCCACAATCCCATCTGGCCCAAAGCCCAAGAGGGGCGGGGCAGGCTGTTTCCTGGTCTCAGCCTCCAGTGGCTTTTAGCTGAGTGGGTGTGGTGGACTCATGGGGGCCAGGCACCTGGCTTTTGCTTTTGGTTGTTGCTATTGCTGTTTTGGGGGGATTTTAGAGAAAAACAATGATGATTTTAGAGAAAAAGCATAATAGTGTTCATCAAAAAAAATTATCAAGATTTGTCAGATTTTCTCACATATTCTTCATTTTGTCTTATTTTCAAGTATTTAATGGGGATAAAAGAGGGAAGAGAGAGGGCTCGTAATCTTTTCCATGATCAGGGTCCCCAAAGTCTCAATCCAGTCGGCAGGGATACCTCAGACCAGCAAAATCCCTCCGACTGGCATTACCATTTAGGGTTCTCTAAGGGAGGGCAGAAGGCAGCAGAGGGGCACTGAGCGGACATCACTGGGAACATTGAACAGCTCTGTGCTTCTGCCATGAAAGCGTCTACGTCGTTATCTTAGGACCACACGGCTTTCGGAGAGGATGCTCGTCTTTGGCTGTCTAAAGCCCTGCTGCTCTGAGGGTAGCTCTGCAGAGAAGCAGCCTCGGGGTCACCTGGAGCCTGGGCGACGGCAGGGCCCCAGGACAACCAAGTCAGGACTTGCATTTTAATGAGATCCAAGATGATTCACATGCACCTTCAAGTTTCCGAAGCACTGGTCTAGGACCGGAACTGCCTGAATCTGGTTGGCTGTTTTGTAAATAAAGCTTTATCGGGTCACGGCCACGCCCATTCATCTAGGCGGCAATCTCAATACACAGGCAGAGCTGAGTAGCTGCAACGGAGACCACATGGCCTGCAAAGCCTAAAACGTTTACTCTGTGGCCCTGTTCCCACCTCTGGACTAGAACACATCCAAGGTTTCTGGCTTTAGTCAAGATAAGTGTGGCTTCCCAAAGCAACCTTTGGTTTCTTTATGCTTCGGCAACCACTGAAAAATGAGTTATGTGCTTACGATCAGTACCCGCGCTCTACCGAGAGCCCTGCAAACCTGGAATGATTTCATGCTGGATCACAGACTTGGGGGATCGTCTACGGGCTCTGAGACCCTATGTCTCTACTGCTAGCATCATCTTCCTAAAGCTGAGCTCTGTTCTGGTCATCAACTCTCCTCAAAAGCCTCCAAAGACATCCTCCTGCTTACAGAATATGGTCCACGCCCAAGTCTCCACCCCACCGTAGTCTCTCTCTTTTCAGCCTCATCTCCACTCACTGACCCCCAGTCATACATCCAACAAGACATCCAAACTAAACCACCAACTACACTTTCCTGTTTCCACACCTTCACGCTGCTGCTGCGTCTTCCCAGAACGCTCCAGTCACGTACCCTGATGGCTTCCTCCTTAAAGCCCATCTCAAACAGTGTTGCCTCCAGAGATTTCCTGATTCCCCAGCAGCAAATCCCAGTCTCCTCTTTCCTATCAATAATCCCAGCAAAAGCACCCGTTCCTCCTCCAAGGTACCTGCATCTTCCCGTCTCCTGTTACAATGATTTGTGTGCACGTCATTTCTTCCACAATGTCAAGCAGCGTCTTGGATATTTTACTCAAGGACCCATGAATATACAAATATATGTATATATATATATATATATAAAAAAAACACTAACCCCCCCTCGTTTCAGATAAAGAAACAAATTCCCTCTGGAATAGGGCTCCTAACAAAAAAGGAGTTATCTACAATCGAACCTTCAGCATGTTCCTTTCTTGGGCTGCCCTCGTAGAAACAAATCCCAGAGTGACCTATTCCTGCATAAACCACCGCAACTTGCCTGGGTGTCACACCTCCACCACATCACACGGCTGTAACAACTAAATGGAATAACCTGCATAAACAGTGCCTAGCAAGGTTCCGGGCTCATAAGAGATGCTTAATAAATATTTGTTTCCTATGATTCCCTCCCTTTCTTCAGGGGAAGGGACCATGTCCTAGTCTGTTTCCCACACCGGTGAGTGACCAGAATAGAACTCAGTCCCTGGCATGGATGTAGAACCCACCATTCATAGTCCTGTCGGGTACAGGAGCAGTTGGACAGGACCACCGGCCGGTCGAAGTCTTCTCCATTAAAACACGTGGCGTGGGGGATCCTGCGTTTGAAAACCGTCTTGTGCCCTAGCAGACACTCGCTGCCCCGCTCATCAGACGGGGACCACAGCTTGTAGTCGTTCTCTGTGCAGGGAACCCCTAAGGAGGAGGAAATACAGCAGTACAGGCAGACACACGCAGGGTTTCCTGTCCTGCCCGCCCCGCAGCCCAGCCACCCACTTCCCGTACCTCCCGTTACTGCCCAGCGGGTGTGCAGGCCCCCGGAGCCAGCCCGTCCCTCTAATCAGCCGGCTCTGAGGCCGGGCAGCAGCCCCTTGGTGTCCCCTGAAACACGGACGTGCATCTGAGAAAGATGGGAAGAAGCAAGCTTCTTTGGTGCTCACTGTCTACACTTCGGAAAGATTTCCGCAGATTCTGCAGTTTCCTTAGAAACAGGTGCCCAGAGGCGTTCATCTCCAGGGAGTTAGGTAGAGGCTGAACCCCTGAGAGATGGTACCCCTCAGGAGTACTGTCCCCTGCCTGCCTCCCGAGGCAGCGTGGACGCATCTGGTAGCATGGCCCACGAGCAAGAGAATTCACTGTCACTGCCCGGAAGGTATGGGATCTTCATGAAAGGAGGCTGAGAACTGGTCAGACAACCTGGACCGTCATTCCATCTACCCACATCCACTCGAAATTTAAGTAGAGTGGTTTCTACAGGAATTCCAAAGTACACCAATGTCTATACTGGTAGTTGACGTCTTTTTCATATGTGTGTCTTTGGTGAGATTAAATGCTGCCTGAAACTGATGAACTACTGTCAACTCAACACCATTCCAATCAGCAAGCATTTATTAAACCCTTACTGACAATAAGGTTATCAGGCCGTCCAGTGGGTAGAATATGACTATGCACAGGGCAGGTTCTTGCGTCTAAAGACCTATGATCTAGTTGATGGGAGAGGACACACCCAGAGGGACAGACACAAATTTGTAAATCAAGGTGTGATGAGTACACGTACGCTAGGGACACAGAGAAGAGGGGAGAGATCTCTTGGTTGGGAGTAGCAGTCAAGTGCATTGGATCCTGATCCATGAGAAGGATTTCAACGAGTGGAAACTGAACCCAAGGGGCATTCCAGGCAGCTGGAATAATGTCAGCCGAAGCAGAGAAGTTGCCGAGGGCAGGGTTACACGGGGGTGAGGAAGGAAGAAGTACGATAAAGAAGTTCACTCTCCCTGCTCGCTTATTTACAGGTCCTGCGTCTGGGCGAGCAGATGGTGATGAGACCCCAGGCAGCTCTGAGAGGACCCTGCATCACTAGTAGTAGTTACCCACTGAATTTGCCAAACTGGAACTGCTAATTTGGAAGTATGTTTTCCAAGCATTCATTCATTCACATGTTCAGCACACACATACGTAAACCTCCCCTGTGCCCGTGACCGCACAGGAAATGAGAATACAAAAGACAACATGTGGCCCTATGAACAACTGCCCGAGCAACTGCCTCTGAATCTCTCATTCACTTACTGCATATGTGCCCGTCTTCTTCAATGGATCACAAACTCTTCCCAGGGCACGGTATCTAAGCTGATGCTTTCAATAGGTATTTCTGTGCAAAGGGCCGAGGAGGCAGCAGCTTACCCAAGGCAGCCGTGGCATTGACCTGGAGGATCAGCCAGCTGTGGATGTTCTCTTTGTTGGAGCCAAAGATGGTGAAGACAGTGCTCTTCTCGCCGGGCTCCGTGAGGAGCCCGTACACAAACACCGGCTTCTCGGAGAAGATGAATGTTTTCCAGGTCTCCCCTTCGTTGGTGCTGTACCTGCCCAAATGCAAGTAAAAGGATCCTTGCGGTTAAAGTCTCCGGGGCGAGAGCTTGGTTTCCAGATAACATTCATCTGTAAGAGGAACCAGGGCTCCTTGGAGAAGTGGCTGATACTGGGCTAAAGCCGGGCAAGTTTAAGGTTGTGCCAGAAAGGGGGGAAGTGCTCACGGACGGATGCCGATGACCCGAAAGGACATGGGAGCCACCTTGATGGGGCTCCAACTGGCCAGTCTGGGAAAATATGAACTTAACAAAGAGAAATGATGGTAACAGATAATACACTGAATGAAAAGAGGCCATGGGTCTCTAAATGATACCAAACAGGAAGAGAAAGGGAGGAGGGAATTTTTTTTTATTATACTACAGTGCTACCTAATAAATGTTGAAAACAATGACAGAATGAGAAAAGTGACTGTACTATAACCCCCCCACTGTAACAACCGAGTCAGACAAGAGGACCAGAGTGTTCACACGGTCTAAAGATATCAACTCACACTCACTGCAAAGGGGGAAATGTAATTTACAGCGGACAATCTGAGGTTCAACCCTCAACAAACTTAGCATCACTCACAGTGGTTCAACCTGACATCGTGTACCTCCTGGACAAAGCACTGAGGATACCACATCATCTAGGCACTACTATTCCATGCGACTGGACAAATTCAGAATGTGGAACTTTCTACATGACAACTGGTCTGGATTCTTCAAAACATCAAGGCCATGAAAAACCAACCAACCAACCAACAAGAGGCAGAGGGCTTGTTATAGATTGAAAGAGACTAAAGAGGTATAATAACCAAATGCGATATGTAAACATGGACTGAATCCTGGATTAGAAAAAAAAACCCAACAGCTACAAATAGTAAAGGACAACTGAGAAAATATAATAGTCTATAAGTAATACTGAGTTCATGATCATTTTCTTGGGTGTGATAATGGCATTCTGATTGTGCAGGAAAATACGCTGACTTCCTGGAGATATGTGTATGTTTAAGTATTTAGCTATAAAGGGGCCCAAGAGCTGCAACTTTCTTTCAAATGATTCCCAAAAAACAGGGTGGCTGCACAGATAGATGGCTGGACGGATGGATGGATAGAAAGATGACAGACAGGATAGATGGCAAAAGTAGAGCAAACGGACAAAATGTTAACAATTGGTGATTAAGGGAGCTGTAGGGGAAGGTCACATGAGTCATTTTTATACAATTTTTCCAACTTTTCCCATAGTCTTAAAAATTAAGAAGTTGGAGGAAAGTGTGTCCTGAGAAAAGTCTCCAAGACAGACTACATCAGAACGAGAGAGCAAGCCCTTGAGGGAAAAAAAAAAAAAGCAGCACTGAAGTAACTGTACTGATTTCAAATTATCTTTTGTATCGAAGAGGAGAAGGAGAGGAAAGTGTGCCCGGTATTTGCTTCATCACCCAGTAAGCTGGTGAGATGCTCACCATGAGAAACCACTCAATTAAGAGGGGGTTCATGAGGGTCACAGAGCTACTGGGTCTCTCAAATCCAAATTATATACAAAACTTTTCTTTCACTTTTCCCATGTTTTTGAGATATTAGTTTTACTCACTCAGGATCTTAATACTTGATGTAGTTCTTGTTACAACATCATTCAATCCAAACACCTCCTCTTGTCTTGAGATTACGAGAATTGGTACTTCTGCAAGAAGTGTTATGGGTTAAACCTAGTGGTGGGGCTACAGGGCAATGGGGACTGAGCAATCTCCTCCACAGATCTTCCTAAGAGGAGAAATTCTCTTCTGGCTGATATGCTTTTGGTTTAAGCTATCTCTGAAGCAGGTACGGGGATAAGGTAACTCATTGATTCTCTTTCTTGTAGCAGGGTGATGAGCGAATGGCTTAGTGCCATCTTTAAAGCAAACTGAACCAGCAGAGTCAGCCTATTAACCAGACATGATGGGAGCTATCCGTGTGATAAGGCCGGAAGTCTGCCTATTTGCACATTGCCTAGGTAATTCTGCTTAACAGCTCCTCGAACGTGAGATAACCTCAGGAAATGAATCATCCCATTTCTCGAGAAGTTCCCAGCAGACTCTGACCATAACATATTAATGAGACTAAAAAGCAGGTGCATGGCCGAGTACAGCCCTGAACCTAAGAATAAACTGGGCATTTAAAAAACAGTGCTGGGCTTCCCTGGTGGCGCAGTGGTTGAGAGTCCGCCTGCTAATGCAGGGGACACGGGTTCGTGTCCTTCCCGGTCCGGGAAGGTCCCACATGCCGTGGATCGGCTGGGCCCGTGAGCCATGGCCGCGGGGCCTGCGCGTCCGGAGCCTGTGCTCCGCAATGGGAGAGGCCACAACAGTGAGAGGCCCGCGTACCGCAAAAAATAAATAAATAAATAAATAAATAAATAAATAAAAAATAAAAAACAGTGCTTTTTCAAAATTTTGGAGACATGGTAGTCACATTATCAACTGCAAAAGTTAAGGGAACATCTGTTCTGGACCAAATTCTGACCTCCAGAGGAGAACTTGTGCTGGTGAAGTGAAACTGACAAGAACCTTGCAAGAAAACAAACCAAGCCATCTTTATAGGCCTAATAGTCGTGAAAGAGGACGTAGGGCCCCAGCCCTTAGGAACGGAGAATTTAAAACGTTCAAACGGAAGTATAGACCTAATCTCATGGCCAAAGCTCTCAAGAAGATGGGACTATAATACAATAGTAACATAATATAACCAAAGATACACTAAATAAGTGAAGCAGTGGTAGACACTCAATTTAAAACACAAATGTGTGGCTGGAGAGAAAGGTCCTTGATGAGCTCAGACGTTTAAAAAAAAAATATATTCAAGATGAGAAAAGAGTCATATTAACCAAGGGCAAAAACTTAAAGAGCAGTAGCAATCTGCTAATTAATACTAGCTGTCATTCTTACAGCTAGTAATCTGTAGAAACAGTGGCCAAACAACGCAAACTCAAAATAAGTCAAGGATTATGCTTCAAATGACCAAAATAATTGGGAGGTTAGTGAGCAGTGAGACGTGGGTTGGTTACCCAGCAAGTCCTATAAAGAATCAGAAATGGAGGGCTTCGCTGGTGGCGCAGTGGTTGAGAATCTGCCTGCCAATGCAAGAGACACGGGTTCGAGCCCTGGTCTGGGAAGATCCCACATGCCGCGGAGCAACTGGGCCCATGAGCCACAATTACTGAGCCTGCGCGTCTGGAGCCTGTGCTCCGCAGTAAGAGTGGCGGTGATAGTGAGAGGCCTGCGCACCGCGATGAAGAGTGGCCCCCGCTTGCCACAACTAGAGAAAGTCCTTGTACAGAAACGAAGACCCAACACAGCCATAAATAAATAAATAAAGCAAACTGTCAACAAGTAAAAATAAATAAACACTATTATAAAAAAAAAATTAGAAATGGAATAGGCTCATCCGTCTGATGGTTAATGGTATAAATAGGAAAGACAGAAAATGAGGCAGCAGTAGTTAGTCAATTTCTATTTTGATTTTGTCTTTATTAAAGAGAATGATCTTCAAACTGGACAAAGCAGAAAAAAAAGACGGAAGTTAAAGGAAAATGAATGCAAAATAAAGCACACTCTAGGGAACTGAAAGATTTAAAGGTATAATTGCAGAGCTCCTTTTAATAATCTCTAAAAGAACCACGAGAACAGATAAAGATCTCAAGACTAGATGAGAAAAAGTAGTTTTATTTCCCTTAAGAAGAAAAAGTTGTTTCAAGAATGGAGTATGAAACAGTTGATTGGAGAGCACTTAGACACGAAGGAAGTTGGAGCTGGGAGCTCAAATTGTTTCACACACAAGTCACAATAAATGAATCCCGTTTCCTTTTCTCAGGGTAACTCTTGATTTCAGAATAGGGTAATGATATAGGGCAAAGAAAAACTGTCTTAGGGTTTTTATTAAAAGAAATTGAGTGTCTAGGATCATGCTGGTATCAACGCCAATGTGACGCATGTTTCAGGCTGCTGGGGACAGATCTGGGCTCCACATCTTAAACCTCTGACATTGTGAGGAGGGCCCAAAGGAGAAAATAGAGGGTGTAGATTCAGGATCCTACAGCACAGGAGGGAAGGAACGGGGGCTGTTTGCCATGGAAGAGGAGATGCTCTGAAGAGGACAGGGAGAGGTCCTCGTGCATCTGAAAGGCTTTCAGGCAGAAGAGAAAGTATCTGTTGGATGTATCTCCTGGAAGCTGAGCCCGCTGCATAGCAACGGGAGTGAGGAGAGTTTGGGCTCTCTCTGACCTGAGAACTTTCATTCATAAAGGAACGGATGAATAAATACTTAGTGCACGAACAGATGAACAACAAATTGTCCAAAGTGACATGGAAGCTCCTTTTGACTTGGCAAAGTCCCCATCACTAGAGTTATTCAAGCAAAGACTTGGGTGACCATCCATCACAGATGACAGAGAGAAAATTCCTGCAACGGGCAGTGGAAGACAGAACCAGAGGATGTAATATGTCCAGATCCCTGCTGGGGATCTCCCCGTGGACATACCACAGCCACTTCAGTTCAACTTGTCCACATCTGCACTCATCCTATGGCCCTTCAGGCCAATACCTTTTCCTCTGCTTTTCTATGAGTGATATGATCATCTTGCCCTGTCACCCCCCCATCCCCCCTGACACCGTCTAGTCAAAAAGCAGGTCCTGAACACATAGTCCTCAAAATGCTTGGTCCCCACCTAAGCAGCATCTCTCACCTCCAGTCTTGGTCCTTTTAGATTCATGCTCCTCAACTTGCCAGAGCCATCTTTCTACACTAGCCATGTCATTCCCCTATTTTTAAACCCTCAGAGGGACTCTATCATTTCAAAAGCAAAGTCTAATGTCTCTGGTGCGGCGTGTAAGGTCCTCAGGTGACCTGGCCCCTGACCACAGAGCTACTGCAAGCCTCATTCCTCACACACACCCCGAGATGTACATTCTGTCAATACTAAAGAGCTGCACCTTGCACTCTGATTCATGCTGGTCTCTGCACAAGCTCTTTCTAAACCTGGGGTGGCAATCCAACATTGCTTTTTACCCTTGAAGTCTCAGCTCAAGTTTCCTCTCCTCCCAGAAGCCTTCTCCTGTCTCCCAGATAGCATTACTGGCCCTCCTGTGGCCGCCCTGCACCCTGTGCTCACCTCTATCTTATACCTGTAACGGAGCAGGACCCTATGGAACAGACCCCTCCCCTAGGTTCTCTGCTATAGTTCCTCTCTGACATACCTAGATAACAGTATACCATGCATATTTCCTGTGTTGTTTTACAGATGCTAAAACCACCACCAAATGGAAGACGTTAACTACTTGATGACCATGAGCACGTAGCCTACTGGAGCCTAAGGATTGATCATGTTAACCCCTGTGGCACCATCCTGTTACCTCATCATCAACCAATCAGAGAACTGTGCAGGGCTGACCACATACCCTGCGACGCCCCTCCCTCACCTGGCCTTTAAAAATGCTTTGCTGGGCTTCCCTGTGGTGCAGTGGTTGAGAGTCCACCTGCCGATGCAGGGGACACGGGTTCGTGACCCGGTCCAGGAAGATCCCACATGCCGCGGAGCAGCTGGGCCCGTAAGCCATGGCTGCTGAGCCTGCGCTCCGCAATGGGAGAGGCCACAACAGTGAGAGGCCCGCGTACCGCAAAAAAAAAAAAAAAAAAAACCTTTGCTAAATAAAACCCATCAGGGAGTTCGGGCTTTTTGAGCACTAGCTGTCCCGGACTCCTTGACGATGCCTTAGAATAAATGCTGCACTTTCCTTCACCACAACCCAGTGTCCGTAGATGGGCAAGTGGACCGAAGTTTGGTTCAGTAACATACCTACTATATTTAAATGACCTGATTTTGCGAGCGTCTTCTACTAGGGCTGCCGTTCATCAGGAATAAGACCTCTTACTCACTTTTCTGCCCCTGGCACACAGAGGGGCATTAATTAATGCTTTTTTGTTAAAGGAAATTAAATGAACTGCACTGTATTTTCTTTTTTTTTTCTAACCCCATCTCTCAGTTTCTCAGCAGTTAAAGGTTGATAAGAATACCTGTTCCTCTATAACTCACAGTGCCAAAGACACCACATGGGGGTGAGAATGAAGTGGGGGCGGGGCTGGCTCTCTCTGCAACCATCCAGGTAAGTTACTAGGAGAGGAGGTTCCGCAACCACAAGGACAGGTTAACCGCCATCTCCCACATTCCAGAACTGTGAAGCTGCTTCCAGAACTCAGGTCCAGAAAAGACAGCTGCTCTGCTGGGTGTAGTCTTTGCAGTGGCTTTTCAGGGCTTCTGAAATCTGAAATCTCCTATGAGGAAAGATGCTTTGGGGAAAGTCCAAGGTATTATTGGTAACTACCAATATCATTATGCTGACAGGCAAACCACCAGGAAGAAACGGAAACTGATCTCATCCCTCACTATCAAGACGACAAGCTTGGGTTTGGGTCCATTTTTGGTCAGAGTGCAAAAACACAACAGCCCCTTCTCTGAAAAACACGGATTCTACACAAGAACAACCTGCAACCCCTGAGCAGGTTCACGGTGACAGCATGCTGAACGAAGGGGTAAGTGACTCCCAGAAGAGGTTCTTGTTTATTCATTTCAGACATGTAGAAAACAGGAGCAAAACAAAGCGTTCCACTTCTTACTCTCAATTTCAATTAACAACAACAAAGAAAACAGCCTCAGTGGAGAATCAAGGCAGAAGCTGAAACAAGTAATCATCAACTCTTAGTTAACTATGCTAAACAGAGAGAGAAAGACATAAATTATTTAAAAGAACAACCAGGGACTTCCCTGGTGGCGCAGTGGTTGAGAATCCACCTGCCAATGCAGGGGACAGGGGTTCGAGCCCTGGTCCAGGAAGATCCCACATGCCACAGAGCAACGAAGCCCGTGAGCCACAACTATTGAAGCCCGTGCACGTAGAGCCCGTGCTCTGCAATCTACAACAAAGAATAGCCCCTGCTCGCCACAACTAGAGAAAGCCTGCACGCAGCAACGAAGACCCAATGCAGCCTAAATAAATAAATTAATTTTTTAAAAAAAGATCAACCAAAAAAAAAAACACCCCCAAACTTAACTCTTACGTTAAGCAATGTTCCACCCTCTGTCCCCACTAAACCTCTCACTAGGGTTACTGTTGTTACGGCTTCCTCCCTAAGGCTGGATAAGCTTTGGGTCGAAAGCTCTTCCCCCAGCCTCTCCCTCCAGCTGGCTCAGAAACATCTCAGAGCCACAGTGGGGCTGGATAGCTCCCAAAGGATGCCTCATTCACCTCCGCATCCTCGGTTCCTAGAACAACATCTGGCTCCTTGTAGATATTCAACAAATGTTTGTGTAATTGACCTGAAATGATGCTTAACAGGAATATGTTCCATTTCCATCCAGCGTGGACCTGAACTCTTGACAGTCACGTTCTCACCAGACTGCATACATCCGGGGACCCCTACTCACATTTGAGCTCCAGGGACTGTCATTTACAACAGAGAATAACGGAAGTACCCCCACCCCCAGGGACTGCGATTGCCATGCTACCCCACCCTTTCCAGTCTTATAAACCAGGAAAAAAATAAGCAATCTTGGAAGACTAAGTGTGCATGACCTATTTATTTGAACAATCAAATATTTACTAAGTGCCTGCTAGCCTGCATAGAATAGAAATCCTTGTCTACAAAGACCTTGTTAATGAGTTGAGGAAACCAGGCATATAATGAAAAGGTAACTAACAAAAGGAGGCAGCATGCGATGAATGCCAAATCAACGAGACAGCCGCCAATAAACACTATGAGACTCAAAGGAGGGGGCCGTGGCCATGGCTGGGGAGACCAGACTTAGACGTGTCTGAAGTCCTAGACCAGCAATAGAAATCCAGGTGAGTCAGAAGCAGCCTTCACTCATGGGGTTTAAGGATCTGAACTAATTACAATATTTATTTCCTGCTTCTCTTCTGATGAAGCTGATAGCACACAGGTCAAAAGCAGAGCAGCAGGAGAAGCAAGAAAAAAACAAAACAACTCTGTGAGCAACATACAAATGCCAGGTGGCTACACTACACAGATTTTGGCCAAGCTCAGCCTGGTATCTGGGACACACGCACCTGTCAATAGGAGGCCTGAACATATTCTCATATTTGCAAATGTTTTATTTGAACCATACCTACAGACACCTCCACGTGACCTGTGCAAAGAGAGGGATGCTAGAGGGTCCATATCCTTAAAGTCTACCCCCCCAAAACCATGGCTCAACATGTGCCGAGGGCACTGTGATTTTCTGGCAGCGGGTCTATTTTCCTGATCATGTTTTCCTGCAGCTAGCTAGCAATGACGCTGCGTTCCCCGAGCACATATGCACCGACAGATGGTGTAAGAGGACCAGAATCACATTAACTACTCCAGAGAAGCCAGCTTGGAATGCAAATGTAATCTGGAGGAGAGTTAAACAGGGAAAATCAGGAACTGTCTCTGCAGTTTGACTGCCACACACAGAATGAAATGTATTCCTAGGGAGCCAAACTACGTCTCCTGCCGTACTTCTCAAGGAGCGGCTCGAACATCGCGTTGTGTCCTTGTGTTATCTCACCACTAGAGGATGGAATCCTTGCGAGTGAAGGAAAACATCCTATGTCTCTTTAGATACACATCACCAGGCACCATCAGAGCTCGCGAAATGTGTGAGATGGGAATTAATAAATTAATGGATAAATAAATGACACGAATGTGGGAAGCATGTACCGTGACTGTCCTCATTTGAGCAAACGTCAATCTGAATGGGGACACAGTGTGTTGCGTACAAACAGGACTTCTTCTGACTCCTGGCTCTAAAGCAGCTGCTGACCAGAGCTGCACAGACCAGAGACCAGCCAGGCGGAGCGCAGAACACCGGGACTTTGCTTCTCTCTGCTTCTTGGAGGCCAGGTCACTCAGCACATGTCCAATTAACCACAGGGGAAACGAGCTAAGAGTTCTTTTTTCAAACCACCCACCTCTCTCTCTTGCTGCTGACCCTGTTTCTAAAAGGAGCCAAGGAAAGAAAGCTTTCTCCCTTGCATTAAACAAGATGATTATAGGAGCTCTCTCCCGCTCCTTTAGCAATCTGTCTCATGGGTTCAGCCCAAAAACAAGGAGAAATGAGAGATAGTCTGTCCCGACCGAATGTTAACAAAATTAACTTCTGTCCTAACTCAGACTAAAGTAATGAAAGAATTGGTTCTGATAAAATCAGACTCAAGAAAGCAGAGGTTACTAACTCTTGACATTTTTGCTTTTCAGAGGAATATACTGCAAAGAGCACAGAACATAATTTAAAGCCCTGAGTGCTCGTCTTGTCTGTTATTAACAAAGGGGAGGATCTTGGGTAAGTTACTTTACGTTTCTGAGCCTCAGTTTTCTCATCTAGAAGATGAAGCCATTAACCCCAAATGTCCTTTCCAGGTCTATTTGCAAGAACCCCAAAACCAAAGGTATCACAGTAAAAGTCACTTGGCTATCAAGTAATATGTATTCTGAAATTACTACTCATGTACCATTATTATTTATTATTATTATGACTCATTCTATGAGTAACTCTGTGTGTCACACACAAAGCAAAGAAAGACAAGTTGAAGAGCCTCTAGTTAATTTTTTAGTCATTATTACTTTATATTTATATAGAGCTGTGCTTTTTCAAATCAGTAAAATTATTTCATTTGTTCCTCTCTGAGATAGGAAGGGCAGATTATCATTCCCACTTAATAAACAAGAAAAATTTAAGTAATTTCCCAAGGCACAAATTGTGCTGTCAATAACCTAGTGCTACAGAGATAAAGCCACTTATAATCACAGAGTTAAATTTCTGGGAGAACAGTGTGATGTTAAAAAGCTTCACCAGACACTTACTTCAGCTCGTTGGTTTCCATGCCTTGGGCGATGGCCATGATGATCCCGCCATGGTCTCCCCATGTGTAGTAGTGAGGTCCAGGAAGAGCCTGAAGAGAGAGAGCCAGTGCTGACGTCACTGCCATGGAGATGGCCGGGCATAAATGGTACACACCACACACACACGTGCACACACACTCAGGCACACACATGCACACACACAGCAGGGGTATCAACCACCTGAATACAACTTTTCCATTTCCAGAGCACTTCACAGCCATTCTCTCATCTGATCCACACAGCCCTGGGGCTGGGCAGAGCAAGTTCTCACATTCCAATATTTTTTTGCCAAATGAAGAAACTGGAGTTCCTATTAAAGTGGCAGACTGTAAACTGCAGAGGCTGAAGTCAAACCCACATCTCTGACCCTCACCAAGCAGCTATTAAAAATTAACCAACTAGAGTTCTGGTTTTTGACTGTGACAGTATAAGCCCGCTACAGCCCATCCTTCTTGTTAATTACAACTAAAAAATTTGGACAAAATATTCAATACAAAAAGACAGCTACCCGAGGATGCTGAAAAGTAAACAAAATAAGGCAGCTTATGAAGGGGATTTAAAACCTGGAGAAACTACCCAAACAGTTGGGGCTTCCTGGTACACCTGTGCCCTGAGGGAATGCCCCAGCCTAGAATACGTTAGTCCCAGCCAGGCAGCTAAACCTTCAATGGAAACTTTCTGCCTAAGGAGTCAGGAAAAGAAGCCCCTGCATGACGGAGAGAATGTAGCTGGAATCCCAGAGGGGAGAGCATGAGGAAGTAAACCCTCTAATTCTGTGGATGGACTCACATATGTTTCAGCCTAACCCCTAAACTGTACGTGTGGGGAACAGACCCAAACTAGCACAGAAAAGACTTAGTCATCTGAACTGAGATCTCCAAAGAATGCAAGGCAGAAGTTACAGTCCGAATCTGAACAGGTTCATTACACGCTGAAACGAAAACAGCAACATCCTCCAGAGGATTTCATTTCATGTCCGGGATGCAATCCAAAATCACTCAACATACAAACAGATCGGTAAAAATTCTCCAAGTCTCCAGAGAAAAGACAATACATGGGTGCTAGTTCCAAGATGATCCAAACGTTGAAATTACCAAAGACTTTAAAACAGTTCTTATAACTGTGTTCCATGAGGTAAAGGAAATGAGCAAAAGAAAAGAATTCTTCCCAGAGGAGTGGAAACTAGTTTTTTTAAAGGAATGAATTCTAGAACAGAAAAATAAAATATCTGAAATAGGAAATTCACTGATGGGCTCAATGACAGAATAGAAATGACAAAGGAATTAGTGAATTTAAAGATAAATACAGAACAGTAGAAATGATCTATGCTGGGACTTCCCTGGTGGTCCAGTAGTTAAGAATCCGCCTTCCAATGCAGGGGACACGGGTTCAATCCCTGGCTGGGGAACTAAGATCCCCCATGCCACAGCTAGAGAGCCTGTGTGCTGCAACTACAGAGCCCACGCGCTCCGGAGCCTGCACGCCACAACTAGAGAGAAGCTTGCGTACCACAATGAAGAGCCCTCACATCTCAACAAAAGATCTCACGTGCCACAACTAAGACCCGACACAGCCAAACATAAATAAACATATATTTTTAAATGATCTATTCTAAAGAACACACAGAATAAAAGACTTAAAGGAAAAAAGCCCCAAGAAACTGTGGGACAATAACAAAAGGTCTATGTCTAATTGGAGGCCAAGATGAACAAGAGAAAGGGACTGAAGCCGAAAAAATATTTGAAAAAATAATGGCTGAAAATTTCCCAAATATGGTGAAAAAGATAAATTTATAGATTCAAGAGATCGATGAATCACACGATCATCACAAAGAAAACCACACCTAGAGACATCAAAACAGAACTACTGAAAACCAAAGATAAGGAAAAAATATCGAAGCATCTTAAGGAAAATGACACAATACATACAAGAAAATGGTAACAAATGATTATAGATTTCCCATCGGCAGAGAGCACATCTTTAAAGTATAGACACACCTTGGAGATACTGTGGTTCAGACCACCACAATAAAGCAAATACCAAAATGAAGTGAATCATATGAAGTTTCTGATTTCTCAGTGCTTATGAAAGTTATGTTTGCACCATCCTGTAGCCTACTAAGTGTGCAACAGCATTATGCCTACATAAAACAATGTACACACCTTAATTAAAAGTGCTTTACTGCTATTAAAAAAAAAGCTAAGCATCATCTGAGCCTGCAGCAAGTCACAGTAGTAACATCAAAGATCACTGAACATATATCACCATAACAAATATAATAACAATAATGAAAAAGTTCGAAATATTGCAAGAATCACTAAACTGTGACACAGACACAAAGCAGGCAAATGCTGCTGGGAAAATGGCACCGATGGACATGCTCGATGGAGGGTTGCCACAACCTTCAATGTGTAAAAAATACAATATCTACAAAGCACAATAAAATGAGGTATGCCTCTACGGAAAGAAAATTACTATCAATCCAGCACACAACATCAAACAAACACATCCCCCAGGAAGGAAAGTGAATTACCGAGATTCTCAAATGAAGGAAAATCAAGAAAAGGAAAACCAAGAGAACACATAGCTAGTAGATCTGCTCCACAACAAATGTTAAAGGCATGTCGTCAGGCCGCTGTGAAATTTACAGAGGGAAACAGGGATCTTCAGGAAGGAAGGAAGAGCAAGGGAAATGGTAGATATCTGGGTGAATATAAAAGACTGCTTTTCCTCTTAAGTTCTTTAAAATCCATACGATGATTAAAGCAAAAACAAAGACATTGCTGAGTTTTTCAATATGTGTCAATGCGATAAAAAATGAAAACAAAGAAGTTGGGAGAAGAGAAAAGGGATTTATTTGGTTGCAAGGTTTCTAAATTTGATGTTAAGTGTAATATTATGTTAAATGCAGTATTAATTCAAAAAAGACTATGAAAGATTAAATATATATGCTGTAATCCTTAGAGCAACCACTAAAAAAGTAATACTACAAAGAAATATAATCAAAAAGATAATATTTAAATAAAAATAGAATACTAAAAATACCTAAATAATACAAAAGGAGGCCATAAAGGAGGAACAGAATAATTTTTAAAAATGAAATTTAAATAAACAAATACATAAAATATTAAACCTAAATCCAACCATATCAATAATTATATTAAATGTTAATGGCCTAAGCATTTAGTTAAAAAGCAGAGCTTATCAGAATAAATTAAAAAGACCCTCACTATATGCTGCCTATAAGAAACACTTCAATGTAAAGACACAGATGGGTAGAAAGTAAACGGATAGTAAAAGATATATTATCCAAATAGTAAACATAAGACGGTTAAAGTGACTTTCAGTATCAGATAAAAAAGACTTCAAGACAAAGGGTATTACCATAGATAAAGAGGAATATTCCATAATGATAAAAGGGACAATAAATCAGAAATAATTATAAATGTGTATGTACATAATAACAGAGCGTAAAAATACATGAAGCAATATTGATAGGATTTAAAGGAAAAAAAGACAATTCCACAATCATAGCTGGAGATTTTACCTCCAACAATTTACAGAACCGTAATATATAGCAATTTATGGAACTAGCCCCCGCCCAAACTGCAATATATAGCAATTTACAGAACTAGCCCCGAAGTATGTAGAAGGTCTGAACAAGTATCAACCGCCTTCATATAAATAACATCTGTTGAATACTGCATCCAACAACTGCAGAATATACATTCCTTGCTAACGCACATGACATATTCACCAAGACAAACCACATGTTGGATCACAAAACAAGTCCCATTAAGTTTAAAGGACTTGAAATCATATGAAGTGTATTATCTGACTACAAGGAAATTAAGATATCTATGAAAACATCAAATATCTGAAAACTAAACAACCCTTTTCTAAATAACTTATCAGACAAAGACAAAAAGCAAAAGGGACATTATGAAGTGATAAAAATGTTCTGGAATTAGATAGTGGCGACGGCTGCACATCACATCACTTGTGAGTATACCTAAAACTACTGAACCATACACTTTAAAGGGGTACATTTTATTGCATGTGAATTACATCTCAACTTTAAAGGGAGACATTAAAAAATATTCTGAGGGCTTCCCTGGTGGTGCAGTGGTTGAGAGTCCGCCTGCCGATGCAGGGGACGCAGGTTCGTGCCCCGGTCCGGGAAGATCCCACATGCCGCGGAGCGGCTGGGCCCGTGAGCCATGGCCGCTGAGCCTGCGCATCTGGAGCCTGTGCTCCACAATGGGAGAGGCCACAACAGTGAGAGGCCCGCGTACCGCAAAAAATATATATATATATATTCTGAACTGAATGACAACAAAAGCAACACATCTAAATTTGTGGCATACAGCTAAAGTAGTATTTACAGGGAAAATTAGGGCTGCAAATGCCTACATAAGAAAAGATCTAAAAATCAATAACCTAAAGTTATACCTTAACAAGCAACAAATAGAAAAGCAAAGTAAATCCAAAGTATACAAGGATAAGGGAAAGGTAATACTACAGAAGAGAAATCAACAAAATAGACAACAGAGAAAATTAAAGCCAAAAGCAGGTTCTTTGAAAAGATCAATAATATTGACAAACCACTACCTAAACTAATCAAGAAAAATAGAGGAAAAAAATACAAATCACCAATAACAGGAATGAAAACAGATTATTACCACAAATCCTACAGACATTTTAAAACATTAGAAAATACCTTGAGTAATTTTAAGCCAACAAATTCAATAAATTTAGATGAAAGGACAAATGTCTGAAAATATACAACTCACCAAAATGGACATAAGTAGCAGAAAATCTGAATAGTTCTCTATCTGCCTGAGAAACAATTTCTAAACAAAAACATTCCCAAGAAGAAAACTTCAGGTCCAGATAGCTTCACTGGTATATGATTCAAGAAAAAAAAACCACCACTCTTACACAAACTTTATCAGAACATAAAAGAGGAAGAATTGCTGCTCAGTTTGTTTTATCCTAACACCAAAACCTGACAAAGACATTACCAAAAAAAAAAATTACCAAGCAATATCTCTCATAAGTAACACAAAAACCTTTTAAAAACTACTAGCAAATCAAAACTAACCTTACAGGGGCTTCCCTGGTGGCACAGTGGTTAAGAATCTGCCTGCCAATGCAGGGGACACGGGTTCGAGCCCTGGTCCGGGAAGATCCCACATGCCGCAGAGCAACTGAGCCCGTGCGCCACAACTATTGAGCCTGCACTCCAGAGCCCACGAGCCACAACTACTGAGCTTGTGAGCCACAACTACTGAAGCTCGCGCACCTAGAGCCTGTGTTCCACAACAAGAAAAGCCACGGCAATGAGAAGCCCGCGCACCACAACGAACAGTAGCCCCCGCTTGCCGCAAAGAGAGAAAACCTGCGTGTGGCAACAAAGACCCGACACAGCCAAAAATAAATAAATTAATTAATTTTAAAAAATACTAGCCTTACATTAAAAGGATAATATATTGTAACTAAGAAGGGTTCAAGAATTATTCCAGTAATTCCATGATAGTTTAATATTCAAGAACCAATAAAGGTACTACACCATATTACATATTACATTTGTGATACTGTGATATAAGAAGATATATAAACTTTGGTCTTTGTTCTGGGCTCCTGGGGAGAGGTCCTAAAATCTTTGTAATTTCCTAAGTGATGAAGAGAAATAGGAGCACCTTTTGTTTTAATATTTGGTCTTGGACCCCAGTTCCTGACACAGAGCTCCTAAAACCCTTATAATTTTCTGACTGATGGGGGTGACAGGAGTGTGTCTTACACAGAGCTCCTACAGCCCTTGTAATTTCCTGGGTGATAGGAGAGTCTCTTGTCCTAATGAGGAGACTCACGGTGGGCTCCTGGACAGTACGGGGGCTGGTCAACAGAAAGACTAAGCATGATTAGAAGCTTGAAATTTTCAGCCCCACCTCCATCCTCCCAGGAGGACAGAGGGGCTGGAGAGTGAGTTAATAGTTAATCACACCTATGTGATGAAGCCTCCATTAAAACAGATAAATAACAAGGACCTACTGTATAGCACAGGGAACTATATTCAATATCCTGCAATAAATCATAATGGAAAAGAATATGAAAAATATATATATATATAGAACTGAATCACTTTGCTGTACACCAGAAACTAACACATTGTAAATCAACTATACTTCAATTTAAAAAATAAATACATAAAATCAAATGATTAGTAAAAAAAAAAAAAAAAAAAAAATCCCTAAACTACAGGATTCAGAGAGCTTCCAAGTTGGTGAACACATCCACATGCTGGAAGAACAGCACACCCCAACTCTGTGGGGACAGAAGCTCCATGGTTGGGACCCTTCTGGACCCTGTCCTATGTACCTCTTCATCTGGCTGTTCATTTGTATCCTTTGAAATATCCTTTATAATAAATGGGTAAATGTAAATAAATATTTCCCTGAGTTCTGTCAGCCATTCTAGCAAATTACTGAACCCAAAGAGTGAGTCGTGGGAACCCCCAGTTTATAGCTGGTCAGTCAGAAGTACAGGTGACAACCTGAGACTTGCAACTGGCGTCTGAAGTGGGGTCAGGTGGGGCAGTCTTGTGAGACTGAGCCCTTAGACTCTGGGTCTGTGCCAACTCCAGCTAGCATGTGTCCTGACTGAATTGTAGGACATCAGTGGGTGTCTGAAGAGTTGGAGTACTGCTTGCTGTGATGGGAAAACTTCCATACATTTAGTATCAGAAGTATTCTGAGAGTAACGGAAAAGAGTTTTTCCTTTAACATAATACACCATATTACATATTACCATATTATTACATATTAGGGAAGGGAAGAGAAGGAAGAGAGAAAAGGAGAAGTAAAACAAATAAAGATCAGAAAGGAAGAAATAAAACTGTCCCTATTTGCAGATGATACGACTGCTTATACTGAATCTACAAAACAACTACTAACACTAATGAATTATTTTAGCAAGGCTCCAGAATATAAGGTTAATATATAAAAATCAACTGTCTTAAAAAAAAAAAAAATCAACTGTCTTCTTATATACTATAGCAAAAACTGAAAAATGAACTTTAAAGAAAGTCCCATTTACAGTAATACCAAAAAATAAAAAATATCTAGAAATAAAGCTAACAAAAAGAAAGTATACAAGACCTCCACATTGAAAACTATAAAATATTGCTAAGAGAATTTTTTTTAATGGCGTAACACACCACATTCATGGATTAGAAGACCCAGTAGTGTTATGATGTCAATTTTCCCCAAATTGATCTATAAATTCAATGTGATCCCAGTAAAAATCCCAACAGGATTTATAGAAATTGACAAGCTGATTCTAAAGTGTTATGTGGCAACAAAAAGAAAAAAATACCTAGGAATTAACCTACCTAAGGAGGTAAAAGACCTGTATGAAGAAAACTATAAGATACTGATGAAAGAAATCAAAGACGACACAAAAAGATGGAGAGATATACCATGTTCTTGGATTGGAAGAATCAATACTGTGAAAATGACCATACTACCCAAAGTAATCTACAGATTCAATGCAATCCCTATCAAATTACCAATGGCTTTCTTCACAGAACTAGAACAGAAAATTTCACAATTTGTATGGAAACACAAAAGACCTCGAATAGCCAAAGCAATCTTGAGAAAGAAAAATGGAGCTTGAGGAATCAGGCTCCCTGACTTCAGATTATACTACAAAGCTACAGTAATCAAGACAATATGGTACTGGCACAAAAACAAACATTTAGACCAATGGAACAGGATAGAAAGCTCAGAGATAAACCCACGCAGCACCTATGGTCACCTAATCTATAAGAAAGGAGGCAAGAATATACAATGGAGAAAAGACAGCCCCTTCAATAAGTGGTGCTGGGAAAACTGGACAGCTACATGTGAAAGAATGAAATTAGAACACTCCCTATCACCATACACAAAAATAAACTCAAAATGGATTAAAGACCTGAATGTAAGGCCAGACACTATAAAACTCTTAGAGGAAAACACAGGCAGAACACTCTGACATAAATCGCAGCAAGATCTTTTTTGACCCACCTCCTAGAGTAATGAGAATAAAAACAAAAATAAACAAATGGGACCTAATTAAACTTATAAGCTTTTGCACAGCAAAGGAAACCATAAACAAGATGAAAAGACAACCCTCAGAATGGGAGGAAATATTTGCAAACGAAGTAACTGACAAGGGATTAATCTCCAAAATATACAAACAGCTCATGCAGCTCAATATAAAAAAAAACAAACAACCCAATCAAAAAATGGGTGGAAGACCTAAATAGACATTTCTCCAAAGAAGACAGATAGATGGCCAAGAGGCACTTGAAAAGACGCTCAACATCACTAATTATTAAAGAAATGCAAATCAAAACGACAGTGAGGTATCACCTCACAGTGGTCAGCATGGCCATCATAAAAAAAATCTACAGACCATAAATGCTGGAGAGGGTGTGGAGAAAAGGGAACCCTCATGCATTGTTGGTGGGAATGTAAATTGGTACAGCCACTATGGAGAACAGTAGGGAGGTTCCTTAAAAAACTAAAAATAGAACTACCATATGACACAGCAATCCCACTACTGGACATATACCCAGAGAAAACCATAATTCAAAAAGACACATGCACCCCTATGTTCACTGCAGTACTATTTACAATAGCCGGGACATGGAAGCAACCTAAATATCCATCAACAGAGGAATGGATAAAGAGGATGTGGTACACATATATGATAGAATATTACTCAGCCATTAAAAGGAACGAAACTGGGTCATTTGTAGAGATGTGGATGGACCCAGAGACTGTCATACAGAGTGAAGTTAAGTCAGAAAAAGAAAAACAAATATCATATATTAATGCATATATGTGGAATGTGAAAAAATCAGTACAGATGATCTTACAAAGCAGAAATAAAGACACAGACGTAGAGAACAAACATGGATACCAAGGGGGAAGGGGGGGTGAATTAGGAGACTGGGATTGACATATATACAGTATTGATACTATGTATAAAATAGACAACTAATAAGAACCTACTGTATAGCACAGGGAACTCTACTCAGTGCTCTGTGGTGACCAAAATGGGAAGGAAATCCAAAAAAGAGGGGATATATGTATATGTATAGCTGATTCAGTTTGCTGTACAGTGGAAACTAACACAATATTGCAAAGCAACTATACTCCAATAAAAAATTTTTTTAAAAGACACACGCACCCCAGTGTTCATTGTAGCACTGTTTACAACAGCCAGGACATGGAAGCCACCTAAATGTCCATCGACAGAGGAATGGATAAAGAAAATGTGGTACATATATACAATGGAATTATTACTCAGCCATAATAAGGAATGAAATTGGGTCATCTGTAGAGACGTGGATGGACCTAGAGACTGTCATAGAGTGAAGTAAGTCAGAAAGAGAAAAACAAATATCATATATTAATGTATATATGTGGAATCTAGAAAAATGGTATAAATGATCTTACTTGCAAAGCAGAAACAGAGACACAGACGTGGAGAACAAACGTATGAATGCCAAGGGGGAAGGAGGGTGGGATGAATTGGGGGATTGGGATTGACATACATACACTGTTGATACTATATATAAAATAGATAACTAATGAGAACCTACTGTATAGCTCAGGGAACTCTACTCAATGCTCTGTGGTGACCTAAATGGGACGGAAATCCAAAACAGAGGGGATATATGTATACATATAGCTGATTCACTCTGCTATACAGTAGAAACTAACACAACATTGTAAAGCAACCATACTCCAATAAAACTTAATTTAAAAAAATTTTTTTTAAATGTTATGTGGTTAGACAAAGGAACGAGAAAAAGTCAATGTAATTTTATAAAGGACAAAATTGGAAAACTTACTGTACTTGATCTCAACCCTTACTCTAAGTCTTCAGTAATCAAGACAATTTGGTTTTGGTGAAGAGACAGGCATATAGACCAACGGAGCAGAACAGAAAGTCTTGAAAGAGACCCACACATACGGCCAATTGATTTTCAAACAGGTACCAAGGCAATTTGATGCGGAAAAGAGAAGTCTTTTCAACAAGTGGTGCTTGACCAATAGCATGTTTATAAGGAAAAAATGAGTATCAATCCTTCCCTCACACCAGATATACAAATTAACTCAAAATAGATCATAAACCTAAACCTAAAGCCTAAAACTATAAAACCTGTAAAAGAATACATAGGGGACAATCTCTGCTAACTTGGGAAGGACAAACATTTCTCAGAACAACAAAGCACATAAAACACAGAAGAAAAGAACTGATAAATTAGACTTTACCAAAATTAAAACATTTGCTCTTCAAAAGACACCTTTAAGGAAACAAAAAAGCAAGCCACAGACTAGGAGAAAACACTTATAACACACATAAAAGACTTAAATTCAGAATATATTAAAAAAAAGACCTCTTACAGCTCAATAAGGAGACAAACACAGCTCTTTAAAATATATAAAAGATCTGAACGGACACTTCACAAAAGAGTTTTAAATGACCAATGAACACATGAAAAGAAACTCAACATCAAAAAGAAAAAGGAAAAAAAAAAACAGAAGCTCAACATCATTAGTCATCAAAGAAATGCCAATTAAAACCACAATGAAATATCATATGCAGTTATTAAAATGTCTAAAATTTAAAAGATTGAACATATCAAGTGTTGGCATGCACCGGAAGCAATCAGAACTCACACACTGCTGGTGGAAACATGAAATAGTACATCCACTTTGGAAAACAATTTGATACTTTAAAATAATCTGGTAATTCCTTTAAAAGCTAGACATATCTACCAGGTTGCCCACTCATTCCTTCCTACGGTATCTACCCAAGAGAAATAAAAATATATGTCCACCTAAAAACCATGCAATTAAATGTTTGTAACAACTATATTTGTAATCAGCCAAAACTAGAACGTCCATCAATCAACGAATGGATAAAGAAACTGTGGAATAGCCCCACAATGGGATACTGATCAACAATGAAAAAGGAAAGAATCACTGATACATGAAACAACATGAGTGAACCTCAAAGCCAAAAGACTGCATCTGTATGAGTCCATTTACACAGAATTCTAGAAAATGCTAATAGTCTGGAGGGATGAGGGTAGAGACCAGAATGAATTACAAAGGGACTCAAAGAAACTTTGGTGGGTGATGCAACTGTTTTAATTGTGGTGTGGGTGAAGGTGTAGTGATGGTGATCAATCCTGATCAAATTATATACTTTATGTGCAGCTTACTGTACATGAACAAAGTTTTTTTTTTTTTTAAGTGCAAAAACGGAACTCTGTGGATCTGAGAATCTGCACAACTTATTAGTAGGAGAAGGGGAACAAGAATTCTAGTCATCAGTTTTGTAGACAGCATCTGTCAACTGCATCCCATTTCCTCTTTCCTGGCCACCACCTATCCCCCTCACACACTCGAGAATGTCCCTCTAAAGAGAAGGCTGCCCGTGGGGACTCAGATGCCCGCTCACACAGACAGTCTCCACCTTTTCATCCCCTACTTAGTCCCTGCTAGCTCCAAAACTAAGGTCCCTTGTGCGACGGCTGCCTCTTGGCAGGCGCGGAGCATGCCTGGCGGGAGGCGCTGACAGCTGCCCCAGCATTAGCCAGACGACACCACTTCACTGGAGGAGGAGCAAGACACTGCTTTCTCCCCAGAAGGAAATCACTTGCAGATGTTCAAATCCCAGATTACACCAACATCAGAAGGTACGAACAAACCACCAGCCTATCTGCAGAGGAGAGAACACCCAATTTCAAAAGGAATGTCCAGCTCCAGGGAAGAGGAAAGCCACTGCTTAATCTTTCCCATGGAAGCTAGACAAGGATGCCCCGAAAATTCCAAAGTGTTCACACTTTTTGACTACTCTGGCCTTAACAATCTCCCTCATCCGAATACGTAATTATGTTTCCTACCATACTGTACAGCTGTGTAGTCCTTACACACACACACATACACACACACACATGCATGCACATACACGCACGCACACACAATGTATGGAGGGACAGCAAGCCCTACCTCGAACGAGATAAGGTATGTGACAGGCCAAGACCCAAACAAATGCTGGGTATTACTACTGCTTTACATACTATGTATTTCACTCTGAAAGTGTATGTATTGCATTCCCAGGAAGGGCACCATGAGGATGGGAGCTGTCTGCTGGTTCTCCCGAGAACCCCACAGCCCTCCCGACATCACGTCCGGCCTGCGAGAGATCTGGTGAGTTCTACCCCAGCAGCTCCCTGCACACACAGCAGAGCACCACTGAAAGCGGCCCCTACGGAATGAGACCAGATGCCTGTCTTCCTGATGGGAGACTGGTGAAAAACACTTTTCTTTTTTAAACAAGTTTGGGAATTCTCTAATGCCCAAGGCTGAGTTCACATTTGGGGACTAGAGAACTAGCCCCACCTTCAGAATTGGTACAATCAGTTCCTAAGGATCCAAATTCGTCACACAACCTTCAGGCAAAAACAGCCTCCTTCCACAGCACAGCGTCTGCCGTAGCGCGGAGTGAGATGGAGCGCCTGCGCAGTACAGCCAGTCAGGGAAGGGGGCGGGGCAGGGGCTTGGCTTTAACTTCGCTAATATGCAAAAATAAGTAAGAAACCAGGGTCAGACCTGACACCACTACAAATACGTGACAATCTGCCGATGGATTCAGCAAACAGTTACTGAGCACCATGTGTCCATGCCAGACGCTGCTAGGTCCCAGGAGTAAAGAAGTGACAGAACAGACACTGCCTTATCCTTACGGAACTTACAATCTTGGGATATTTACACAAATTCACAGTTGTTTTTTAAAAAGTTTGTTTTGGATTCAAAGTAACATTTTTGGCAAAATCACAAGCCCACATCACGGGGTGTGAATACAAATCAGCTGACCCTGTCAGTGTGGCTCCGGGTACCTCTCCTTATTTTATAATCATACTTGGCGTCATTGGCCTCCACCACCAGCCGTGTGTGTCCCTGAAATGTCAAGGCACAGTCCACATTCTCCCACAAACAAGGGCAGGGGTTGCGGAGGGAGGGGGCTGACCTCTCGCCACCGGGCTCCAGCACTGCTGGAGATGTACACGTTTGTCTTGCTTGCCAAGTTCTTTCCCACTGAACCTAAAATGCAAGAAGAGTAATTATTTTTAATGTCAAGAATACGTCAGATAATCACCTTGCTCAACCAGAAATTCTGAGTCATCTCGCAACTAAGATGTCTCAGAACCACGAACAGCCAGTATTGCCCTAGGTGGCAGCGGTCACTGTGTACTTGGCTGCACGTAAGACAATAGCTTAACCCGTCAGTGAGAACAGGCAAAGCCAACTTACCCGTGGCGATGACGAGACCGGGCGCCGACTCCTTGGACAGGATGGGCATCCTTCGGAGCTGGAGGCTGAGCAGCTGGCTGAGCCGCTGGGCCAGGTGGAGGGAGCAGCCCTGGGAGAGCTACAGAACACAAGTTCAGGAGCCGTCAGCACGCGATGCAACACGGAGGTCTCCCTCGAAACGCCAAGGCCTCCTGGGCCCACGCTGCAGTCGGCACAGAGGAAGGAGATCTGGCCCAAAGGAGACCAGAGCCAC
Organism: Stenella coeruleoalba; assembly: GCF_951394435.1. Classification (NCBI taxonomy): domain Eukaryota; kingdom Metazoa; phylum Chordata; class Mammalia; order Artiodactyla; family Delphinidae; genus Stenella; species Stenella coeruleoalba. Next base: position 96,971,040 of record NC_137154.1, on the reverse strand, counting down.
AGCCTGGCTGTCCCCACACTACCCCAGGTGGACATGATCATCTGAACCACATAAATGCCTCTCATGGAAGAAAAGAGAAAAATCCTAAGAAAAAATTCCTTCTGAGACTCTCAGAGAATAGCAATTAGAAATCAGTGCCATATATAAAACAGATAACCTACAAGGACCTTCTGTACAGCACAGGGAACTATACTCAATACCTTGTGATAACCTACAATGGAAACGAATCTAAAAAAGTGTGTGTGTGGGCTTCCCTGGTGGCGCAGTGGTTGAGAGTCCGCCTGCCGATGCAGGGGACACGGGTTCGTGCCCCGGTCCGGGAGGATCCCACGTGCCGCGGAGCGGCTGGGCCCGTGAGCCATGGCCGCTGAGCCTGCGCGTCCGGAGCCTGTGCTCCGCAACGGGAGAGGCCACAGCAGTGAGAGGCCCGCGTACCGAAAAAAAAAAAAAAAGTGTGTGTGTGTATATATACATATAATATGTGTGGGGATGTGTGTGTGTGTGTGTGTGTGTATATATATATATATATATAAAAAAAAATATATATATATACACATATATATATATATAACTGAATCACTTAGCTGTACACCAGAAACTAACACAACATTGTGAATCAACTATATTTCAATAAAAATTAAAAAAGAAATCAGTGCCAACTCAAGTAGATAGGAAAGCTTTCACTCTCTCATGTTACCTAGAATTTCTCTCATGTCATTCGAAAGAATGAAAGAGAATGAAATGATTTCATGGTACTTATTTTCTAAGTCAATGAAGATGTATTTCAAATGTGATTTAAGCAACTCTGTCAGAAAAAAAACTAAGAATCAGAAGTCAGAAAATCTCACTGATAAGCTCCCAGATGTACAACACATATGAGATATAAACACCAAAAGAGTCACATTAAACTTTTTTAAGCAGTCTGCATTTGTACAAGTCTTCACGTGTCCTCTGCAAGACTTCAGGTTATTCAAACTGGCTTCCATCACTTATGCTCAGATTTTAATAGCTCTGCAAACAAGGCCTTTTGCTATAGGGTCATACCTGATTCTCCCGGCCAGAAAGTGACTGTCAAATGTTACGTAGCCTTGTCTGGTGTTCTAGATGGGGTATCTCTATGTGTGCTTAAATTACAGGTAAAAACTGACATGATTTGCTAGATATACTTATTTTTATAACAAAAGGATCTCTCTAACAAATATCTGTCTTGCTAGCATCAACGTTCAGCAAATAAAAACTGGAGCATATTAGGCTGAGTCTCAAATACCTGCCAACTCACCTTTTCTGTCACCACCTCAAATCAGAAGCAGAAACTAAAAGCTGATTACTAATTGTTGTACAGTTCATAAATAAACTGATCAGTCAGGGAAATAAGCAGCTGGATTTTAACAATACTATTCATTTTATTTAACCAAGGTTTGGACCCCTACCACATGCTCCAAAACCTATATCGTGCAGTGAAACAACACCTAGGTGTTTATCTGCACCTACTTATAACCTGCCTCTCTCCAAAGCTAGACTCGATGTGGTAAGTTCCGACCTGTTGCCAAATAGGGAAGAAAAATCAAGAAGTACAAAAAAAAAAAAAAAAAAAAAGGAAAAGAAAAAAAAATCAAGAAGTACATTCTAGAACAAGAGTCTCCAAAATAATCTTCCCAAGGACCACGGATACAGCATACAAGAGAGTCAATATACTTAACCATGGACAAATGAAATCCAAAAATCCAAAAGACCAGGTAATTGTCTAACTAAAATGTTTTGGTTTCTCCAAAAATGAGTACTACTCTTTTTTTCCAAGTTCCTTCCGCCTGCCTACTTTACACACCCTAGATCCCCTAAAGAAATGAAAATGGAGGTGTGGGGTGTCACATGAAGCCAAGGACCACGATCACAGACTTCTCCCCAGGGAAAAGGAAGGAGCCACCTAAGCGAATGGTAACACTGAATGGGACCAAATAACACATTTTAGTATCATGACCTTTTCAGATGAAGCCACAGGTAGGGAAAACTGTAGAATCCTAAATTATATTCAGGGAGGAATTTTAAAAGATGTTCCCCAGCAAATCACTCTGCTGTACAGCACAGGTCCCCAGACTTTCTTGGTTCCCAGCACAACTGGTATCTCAGTAATTTTTTTTATAACAGCCTCAGGTCAGAAGAAATACCGATGTTTGTTTTTTTACATAATTAAGTCCAAACAACTTAATAAGTATACGTCCTAATAACTTAGCAGCAGTTTGAAATAATATTGTGTGTGTGTGTATAAATTGAAAGAAAACATAAAATTTTATTTCATTCTTAAATAACCAAAATTACTTAATAATAGTATATAGACACCTTTTGGGCACTGCACATCTTCTCAAACTTTGGAATCTAATCAGATATCACTACCATCATTTCCTGTGCCAACCTGATTTTCTTACTTGCTTTTTATCACATCAAATGCCAAAAATCCAGCTTCACAAAGATATGTCATCAAAAGACATATAGCATGAGCTAATGTTGAAACGGTGAACTAACTCAAGATAGTAATTCACATGGTGACCAACAGACGTCAAGTATCACAGTTTTTCCCTCAAAAACTTAAAATATCCCATGGTGCCCCTGTGAGTTCACTGTGGCATCCCAAGGCATCTTGATGCAGCGTTTGGGAACTGTAAGAGTAGAACTACAGTTAAAAGTGTGTATTAACGATCCAAACAAGAGCAAAGTATCTGTACCTCACAATTGATTTTCTCTCCATATCCCGTGAAGGCTGGGGCCTGAAGGAATTCCCAGGTCCCCCCTTTGTCAAAGGTGATGACTGATCTCATGTTCTCTTCATTCATGGAACCATTAATCAGAGTAGCAATGTAGACTCCCTGTAACCCCTCCACGCGGTGGAAGTCAGCAAATGGTTCATTTGCAAAATACCTACATTAAGAGAAAATGAAACAGCTGTGAGCATGAATTCATCATTTGCTTGGCATGTTCTTATTTTAAATAACATAAAATTGAACCATTTTAAAGTACACAATTCAGTGGCATTAAGTACCTTCCCAATGTTATGCAACCATCAGCACTGTGTAGTCCCAGAATATTTTCATCTTCCCAAAGGGAAACCCTGGACCCACTGGCAGTCATGCCCCACTTTCCCTTTCCATCCCAGACGCTGGCAACCACTGATCAGTTTTCTGTCTCTATGGATTTGCCTCTTCTGGCTATTTCATATAAATGGAATTATACAATTTGTGGCCTTTTGTATCTGGTTACTTTCTCTTAGCATAGTGTTTTCAAGGTCCATCCATGTTGTATCAGTACTTCATTCCTTCTTACGGCTGAATAATCTGTCCTTTTAAAAAAGTGATGTTTTGTCATTTTGAAGGCCAAGATGCTCACCTGACCTATCACTCCTCACGTGGGGTTCAGAATGATTAATACAACACGGAAAAGTTGATGTCAGAGTCACATTTATTTCTCCACTAATGAAATTGACCCCAAATCCTCTAGTGAGCCCTGACAAACAGGAAACCTTAAACCAAACTCACCGATACTAATTATAGTGCTGGCCTATTCACAATAGCCAAGATATGGAAACAACCAAAATGTCCGTCAACAGAGGAATGGATAAAGAAGACATGGTACGTATATACAATGGAATACTACTCAGCCATAAAAAAGAATGAAATAATGCCATTTGCAGCAACATGGATGGACCTAGAGATTATCATACTAAATGAAATAAGTCATAGAGAGAATGACAAATACCATGATATTACTTACATGTGGAATCTAAAATATGACACAAATGAACCTATCTATGAAACAGAAACAGACTCACAAACATAGAGAACAGACTTGTGGATGCCAAGGGAGAGGGGGTGGTGAGAGAGGGAAGGATTGAGAGTTTAGGGTTAGCAGATGCAAACTATTATATACAGAATGGATAAACAACAAGGTCCTACTGTATAGCACAGGGAGCTATATTTGACTTACCATGATAAACCATAATGGAACTGAATATAAAAAAGAATGTATATATATGTATAACTGAATCACTTTGCTGTACAGCAGAAATTAATACGTTGTAAATCAACTATTCTTCAATTTAAAGAAGTATAGTGTTGAGGCTTACAATCTAACCCAATTTGAGGCATACAATCTAACCCAATCTATAGGAATATAGCTAAGGGGTTACACAGCCACTGTCCAGATACTTACAACTAATTAGCCAAAACCCTGATCAGATGGAAGCCGATAGGATTTGTCAGGGAGCAAAGCAGAACCCCTTTCCCAAAGGCATGGTATATCTAACAAGGATGGCTCTGGAAACCTTGAGGTTATGCTTATTAACAGTGAAGCAGAGAAGACGACCCTCCCCGGCCTTAACTGCTACCCCAGATACTGTAATTGCCCTGGGAAGAAGTTTTGTTCTAACATGGTACACACGTTACAAACAGAACAGATCTCTCAGAAAGGGTAGGCACAGTTCACACGTGGCTTGTAAAACCGGAAGCGGGTCCTTTATTTGGAGGGTTCTGAGCCACTGGGCTTTGTGAAAAAGCACAGAACTGTGCTCCCCCTTTATCTGTCATACAAATGTCGAGCTGGATGACGGCTGGCCACCTCAGACAGGAAGACGCACACAGCAGTGGCAGGGCCACCCCAGCTGAGAGGCGGAGCAAGGTCCTCCAGAAAACCCCAGCGCTGAGACCAAAGGTTCTGACGCGTGGTTTCCTTAGGTCTGTTTTAGTTGTTTTTCAGTTGCTTCCTTAGGAACGGGCCCCACGTCTGCTCCCCCCTGCCCTCCATTCACCTCGGCTCTGCTGCTTGTGATCCTAGCATCGTGAGGTCCCCGTATCGGCTTCTTTCAATTTATCTGGGAGGTCTGAATTTCTCTTGTTTTCAGGAGCCCTGTTTCTCCCCCTGGTCTCTCTCCTGGTGTTTTATTTTTTCAATCCAAGCAGAAGCCTAGCCTCTGTACGTCCCACGCTCCTCCAGGCCCCAGTCCACCCTGTCATCTCCCGCTCTGACGCCTTGCACCGTACAACTACCTGACTTACCCAAGCATCTCCCCCGGAGAGTCCGTTTTCTTCCGTTTTCTCTCCCTGGCTCTCACCACTTGCTCTTCCCCCCGCCAGGCAGCTCACCAGGTCCCCCTCAACCACCCTCAGCCCAAACCCAGCACATCCTCAAGATGCCCTGTGGGCCCACCACGTCTGTCCCTCCATCTAGACGCTGCCTCCGCTTGGCACCTCTCACAAGGTCAGGGTCACCCCGCTGAGAATTCCTCCTCCCGGTCTCTAAGTAAAGAGACCCAGGTCCTCGGCACCACACGTTCCCACTGAGCTCAAAGAAGAGCTGGTTTGGTTTGGTGTGGTTTTCTGCTTCGTAAGTTAAGCCAGCCTGCCCACATAATCTGCTCCTTCACCCCTGTCCCATGTCATCGTGCTGAGATGGAGACGCAGCTGACAAAGGCCATTCAATTGAGTACATCTGAACATCTCCAGTCCCGAGATAAAATCTGAAGAAAAAAAAATAAGAAGGCCAAGGAGGATGTCAGTCTATGAATCTTGACGTAAATCTATTTTCACTTTCCTAACTGGGCCGAGTGGTGAGGCAGGGCAGGCCGTCGAGGAGGAACGTCTGTAACTGCATAAAGGGCCATCTGTCTGTGCGCAGGGGTCGCGTGGCCACGTCACTGAGGTTCCCGCTTCCTGGGGAGCCACTCGCTGCAGCTTCGGGCCCCTGCCCTGCCCTGCCGTCTCCATCCTGAAGAGCTGACAAATGCAGAAGCCAAGCCCCGACTTATCAGCCCCATAGCTGGAGGCTCTCAAAGGTGACAAAGGGTCGGCAGAAGGCCAGAGAGAGAGCGGTTCATGATTTTAGTTATAAAAAAGGAAGGACACTATTACTCACCCATACAGAGAAATGAAGTCTTGACTGACACGTGTTACACGTGGATAAACCCTGAAAACGTTACATGACAAAGTGAAGCAGACACAAAGGCAGACACAAAGGTCAGGTGTTACGGCATGATTCCATCTATATGAAACAGCCAACTCCGTAGCGACAGAAAGTAGCCTGGTGGCTGCCAGGGGCTGGAGGAGGGGAGAGTGGAGAGAAACTGCTGAACGGGGGTAAGGGATTTTCTTGGGGGAAAATATAAATGTAAATGTTTGGGAATTAGATCAAGCTGGTGGTTGCACAACACTGTGAATGTGCTGTGTGCCACTGAGTTGATTACATTAATAACATGGTTAACATCATGAGAATTTCACTTCAATAAATCAAAAAAAAAAAAAAAAAGCCACAGGACCAGCCGGAAGGGGCCGTGACTGACCAGAACGACCTGAGGATGAATCACGGCAGGAATGGTTTATAACACAACATAAGACACTGAATAATAAGGAACCTGTGGGAGGGGGGAGGGACCCGGAGTAAATAAATAAATAAATAACCTGCGCGTCTACACAGGGGAAAAAAAAAGGAAGGAGTAAAAGATGACAGCACCTCCAAAGGAGAAGAAACAGGGCGGAGAAAAGCATATCAGAGACCACACAGGAAGTTCTCTGCTTGGATATCTAATAGGCATCTCCAAACCAGAACTCTTGATCTTTTCCCCACACCTGCACCTCGCCCAGCCCTCTCCGTCAGTCTGAAACCATCACTGCAGCAGCTACCCCGGCCAAGCAGTGGTGGGTCCCTGACTCCTCCTTCTCTCATACTCCATGTCCAGTCCATCAGCAAATGGTCAGAATTTGACCATTTCCAGCATCTCTACTGCTACCGCCCCGGGGTCCAGCCAACCTCCATCTCCACTGGCCTGGTTTCCGGCAGTGCTCTCACAGCTGGGCGTCCCCCCCGCCCGACACATGAAAGTCCGCTTCCACTCATGTCCCCACCAGACACATGAAAGTCCACTGTCTAATTTCCACACGGCATCCAGGATGGCTTCTTTAAAAGATAAGTCACGTGAGCGTTCACTGAAAATTATTTATTAACGCTACCCATTTATGTTTTATGCACTTTTCTTTACATAATGCAATTCACGGTTTTTAAAATGGTGTCCAAAAAAACGTAACACCGGGCTTCCCTGGTAGCGCAGTGGTTGAGAGTCCGCCTGCCGATGCTGGGGACACGGGTTCGTGCCCCGGTCCGGGAAGATCCCACATGCTGCGGAGCGGCTGGGCCCGTGAGCCATGGCCGCTGGGCCTGCGCGTCCAGAGCCTGTGCTCCACAATGGGAGAGGCCACAACAGTGAGAGGCCCGCGTACCGGGGGGAAAAAAAAAAAAAAAAAAAACGTAACAGGTTAAACCAAATAATGTCCAGCTTCCGGTCAAAACCCTCCATCGTGCTTAGAAGAAAAAATAGGGAATTCCCTGGCGGTCCAGTGGTTAGGACACCGCACAAAAAAGAAGAACAGAAGAAAAAGATAAAGTTCTTTCTACGCCCTTGAGGGCTCTACACAACCTGAACCCTGCTCTCTTGGTTCCTGTGTCTTGGGGATGCTCTCTCCCCTCCACCAGCTGTTTGATCCACCCTGGCCTCCTCACTGCTACTAAAATAAACCAACAAAGTTCCACCTCAGAACCCCCGTGCCTGCTGTTCCCTCCGCCTGCAATGCTCTTCCCCGGGGTATGTGCCCAGCTCCCTTCCTCGTGTAATTCAGGCACCTGCTGGAATGTCACCCTCGTGAAACAGCCTTCCACGACCAGCCAATATAAAGTAATACCCTCGTAACCCTCTGTCCTCTTATCTCGCTTTATTTTTTTTCTCAGCGCTCACCATTATCAGCAGATCACATATTTGTTTATATTCTGTTTTCCCCCAGTTAGAACAAAAGCTCCATAGAATGTGGGGCCTCGTCCTGAGTTTTCCTTGCTGGATACAATATCTCACGGCTGTACACGCAACATCGCCAGGCACCAGGCAGCAGCATACTTGCTGAATGAACTGATGACTGAATGAACTGGCAACATGAAGAGGGACAGTGGGCAGCAAGGACCTGCCCTCTGACCTGGTGGTCACGGCCTTTTGGGCCAGACCTCACTGCAGACCAGTCAGTCAGCTCCACCGGACGGCTCTTCCCAAGAGCACAGAGTAAACGTAATCACAGTCAGACACACACAAGTCTGGTTTGTCGCCCGATAAATGAGAATAAATGGGCTTGTGGCACCAGTGCCCCCACAGATTCGTGGCATCCACCCCTCCCGAACCCCGGACTCCTCCACGACCCAGAGAACACCCGTTACTGCAGGACAACTCCAGGCATGTGATTTACTGACAAAGGATCGGTGATGTTGGTGTCTTTCCACAGACACCACAGAACAATACCTTGCAGTTACTGAAAAACAGAGTAATGATGTCAATTAACCAGAGTCACACAGAAGCAGGGCCTTGCGGCCACATATACCAGCTGGTCTGGAGTTGATGATGATTTGCAAGCGCTCTTTCCCACTGGCTCTGAGACCACAAAACCAGGTAACTGAATGAAGGGAACCCAAAGGAGGGGCTGACACTGTGGCGGTGACCCTAAGTGTCACCCAGGCAGTGGTGCTCAGCCTGTGCATCACATAAACGTCACCTGGGGAGCTTCTGAAAATCCTCACACACCCATCACACCCCAAACCAGATAAAATATAATTTCTAGGAAGGTGAGCCAGGCATAATCGGGGTTTCTGAAACCTCCCTGCCGAGGTGAGTCCAAACGTGCAGCTAATGTTGAAAACCACCCATCCAGAGGTCGTGCGGGGGTGTAAGAACGCAGGGAGGGCCTCCCGGTCTCCTTACCTCACCAAGGTGTCACTGCCTGCCCCTGCTGGGCTGTAATAGAGCACATTCTCCAAGGACAGCGAGAACTTCAGCCCCTCCGCCTCCGAGATGTACAGGTTGGTGCGGTTGTTATTGTGACTGACACACACAAACACCTGGTCCTCGGAGGCGTCCGCAATGTAATATTCCTTTGGCATCAGAAGTCAGAAAAGACAGAAGTCAAATAAACCACACAGGCCCTGTGGACTGTCCCAGCGCACACACTAAAGCAATGACTTCCAAATGTCCCAGTGAGGACTGCAGGCTCGGAGCCCACGGAAAGCCTCCCCACGTTGGGAAAGAAGCTTGGCCGACTCTCTTTGGAGACCCTGAGGCTGCCTTACGGCCGGAGCAAACCCCTTCTTGGCAGCTGGGACACAAAATAAGAATGGGCCCTGAACTCCAAACATGACCCAGAAATCGCTTTTAGTTAATAATGTCTCCCTATCATTAGTACAAAGTACAACATGGACTAATGTGCATTTCCTTCCCTCTTATTTTCTCTAAGGTGACTATAGGAAGGCAGAGCCCAGAGAAAGCAAAGAACAGACAAGCATGTTCTCCGTCACACCCTCCTCTTAGCTACCAACCTTCCATTACACCAACTCCGGGCATCAAGGCCTCCAAATGCCACCTCCTCCCCGTGGTCACTTCTCTGATGACCCAGTCCACACTGACTTTCCCTATCGCTCTCTATGTTCTAACACGTACTGCACAGTCAAGCCTTTGACTGTACATGGTTTCTTCCTCTGCTCTGCTCTCAGGCTCTCCAACCCATCTGTTTCTAAAAGGGTGAGACTCAAATCCTATCCCCTTTTGGAACCTCACCATCTGTGAGCAACACAGCAGGTACTTAATAAATAACTACTGCTGTCACTAACCTCTCATTCCTTCAGCACTAGCACACTGAGACCATTGACTCTGGTTCCAAACCTCTCTGCCAATCCTTCTCCACTTAAAGCAAATTAAGGCTCCCATTCAGCTCCACTTCAAAAAGTGAAGAGGGAGAAAACAGACCAAGATGCCCAAAGCACAATGGTTCTCTCTCTCGAGACCGATCTAGAAAGTGACTTCAGGGAGACTCCATCAGGTATCCACCCCCCATCACCCTCCCTCTAACCTCTGCATGAGGACAACGGCACTCCTTCCCACCCCGGCGTGGACCCCACTCACATTAATAGGATATCTTGTGACAAACTGGGCTGCTCGCATGGGCTTGCGGCCAAAGGAGACCCAGAGCTGGACAGAGGATGGTTGCGGACTGCCGAAGAGATGCTGCCAAGGAAGAGGAAAAAAAAATCAACTGTACTATATTATCGCCACTCAAAATGAGCGCAAAAAGAAAAGTGAAAAGTCAGACCCCTCCGATTCAACTAAAAACACAAAATAGAGAGTGTGACCGCAAATGCACATTTCTGCAACATTTGCTGTCACTGGGCAGCTTGGGCTGTACCACTTGATCCTAGATACCTGGTCTACAATAAATATTAGATACTCCAGATACCACATGAAGAGGAAGGACGACGGTATGATGGGAGAACTTGAGCTTGGGGAAGGGGGCGGTGGCCGCCAAAGCTTAAGCAGAGAGTGAAAAGGGAGAGAATTGTGTGATGGCGAGACAGGCGGGGCGGAGGAGCCTACAGTCCCCAAACCACCCCTGGGTGAGGTCAGCCACACACCTGATACGCATAAAAACATACCCTCTTCCTCCTTCTACTCTTATTTGCAGATCGCTAGGACCCCCGGGTCACAGGGCTTTAATTTGTACCAAGAGTTGAAGGGATTTTCATTGATTCTCTTTTTAATCTTTTAAGACTCCTCAATGATTAAGGTCTTCTGCTAGAATATGCTTTCTTTGGTAGCATACAGAGTACGTCACATGACGCTGACCGCGCACGTGATGCACTCCCTCCACACGATGCTGACCACGTCACGTTGCATTTTAGAGACATTAAACCACAGCTGGAAGCTTGCAAATGTATAGAAAAGCACTAGATTTGGAGCCCCCTCTAAACTTCTCTAGGTCCTAGTTTATTCATCTATAAAATGAGAAGCTGATTTGAATCAGGACTTTGGGTATGGGTTTAAGTGGTCCAGGAACCCCAGAAATATATATACAAATTTTCTGTGTCGATGTACTCACTCGTGTTGCTAGGGAGAACGTCTCACCAGGTTCTCAAAAGGGTCAATGATTCAAAAAAGGATAAGAAACACTGTAAAGGATCTATGTGGCTTTTTCCAGCTCTACAAGTCTGTGACCGGGAACGGAAGGCAAATGTTGTACATCTACGAAAACAGACAGGGAGGCCCATCCTCATGCGGACATCTTCGCAAGCACGACTATCACCCAACTGATTAGAATGTCGGGATCCCCAGCCAGAAGGCTTCACTTATCCTTGGCTATGTTGCTACTGTTTATTATAGATTTTAAATTCCTATAGAGGACGGAAGATGCCAATTTCTCTTAACTGTAATATAACAACTACTAATACACATGCTCACGCATGTCCAATAAATACTGTGAAGAGCAGGCTGATGAACATGAAGTTATTTTCTGTTCATTTGAGCAGCAGAATGTGTGTGTACACACACACACATTTTTTTTTTCAAGCCACCACTGAACACTGGTTAAAAGTCGTCTGTTTTAAAGAAGCCAGGCAGAGAAGTACAGAAGACTGCCTTTTCAGAATGGCAGCCCGAAAACCACATAATAGCTTGTCCTCAGTATGGGGCTATAGAAATGAGATTGATTAAAAACGCAAAATGTATCACCTGAATGAGAGAAGAGTTCCCAGTAAAACTGCTATGTATAAATTCCAAAAGCCCTCCTTAGGTCAATAAAGTTTTATAACTATGTATAAAGGTCAGATGACTTAAGTCACCCTATATAAATCCTTATGAATATATATAAATACACAGATATCAGTGAAACATATTTTTTATGCTTTTATGTTCTGTCACTACTTCCTATTGCAGTTATACCTGAGAAAGGAGCCACCTTTCTGAGTGACATTCAGGCCCATCATTAGTTAAGTGTTCTTAATGATGGCTGCTGGGAAGCTTGAGAATTGAGGACGGATAGCAAGGCATAAATGCAAAACTCACAGAATACTAAGGTCATGAGAAACCTCTAAACACATCCATCCCACTTCCTTCCAAGAGAATGATTCCTAAATCTGGATAATCAGGCTCATTCCTAAAGCATCTGCAGACGAGTTATTGTGGTATTTTACCACCACCAAGAAAAGTATTAACAATGAAACTACGGCACATTGATTGTAAGATGGATTTCTTAACGAACGATGGGTTTTTGTTGATGTTGGGTTTTCCTTTATCATTATTATAAAAGTAAAACATACTCATGAAAAACATCTCACAATACAGACAGGTATAAGGCAAAATGCAGAAGATCTGTTTCCGCTCCGCTCCCGAGTGCTCACTGGTAACGGGCTCTGGGCCATTCCTTCAGTAATGTTCTGTGCAGTCACCTATGAGCATATTCAGAGAGAGACAGACACTGCTACACTCACCCCAGCATCCATTAATGCCTTTCATCCTTGGCAAAAGGACCCTGACGGCCACCTGAGTAAAAGACTAAGGCTCTCTTCCTTTTGTACAACTCTGTGTGGTCATGCGACTGAGTTACCAGTCGATGAGACGTAAACAGACTATTGTGTTGGGTTTCAAGGAAAGCTGCTTAAAGAGACTGAATCAGCTAGGAGGGGTCCTATTTTGACCTTTCTGTCTGTCCTTAATTCTTCTTAACTCCAATAGACTCGAAGGCTAGTACACGTGTCGTGGACCATGAGGGAACTTTGAGAATGGAAATCATTTGTTTGGATGGTAGAACAGCAAGATAGAGGCCTGCGACCCCAGTAACACCAGGGCACCAACATGCCAGCCCTAGACCGCCTACCTCCGGCAGCACCGATGAGGGAAAAATAAACCTCCGTCTTGGCTACGCCGCTCTTATTTCTAGTCTGCTAGCCAGACACAGTGCCAAATTGATACATCCAAATTTCTTTTTCACATACAAATTAGATCATGATAGAAATGGGCTGTAAGATTCCCTGCCACCTTCTCCTTCAAAGCAGTAATAAAGTTTCGGCTATATACCATCCACATTCATATTGTTTATACCCAATTTATGGATAAAATGATATATCTGGATTTGCTTTAAAACAGTCCAGGAAAAAAATAAGTAGTGCGTAGACAGCTGAAAAGAGATTAGCAAACGTAGATACTATTGAGACTGAATGAAGGCACAAGGGGAGGTCATATCAGTACAAACTATTCTTTTATGTAGATGTGAAAATGTCCATAATAAAAAGTGTGCAAAGTTAATATTAATTGAAAGCACTTCTGGAACGGCAAAGTGAGGAACTCTAAAAACCCACTCATCTGTGAAAACAACAAGAACACTGACAAAAATTCTCAAAATCAACTTTTTCAGAATCCTGAAAATGAAATAAAAGCTTGCAAAAACTCAAGGAGCATTTATTCAAGACAACGACTGAAGACCGGCAAGAAGAGCTAACTTGGTGATGTTTTAACTTGTTCTAATCCCATCCCTTTTCTCTCTAGCTCTGTGGTAGCCTGGGAAACCCACAGCTTCACAGCTACAACAGCTGTGAAAACCACCAGCCCAGCAGCCACTGGAGAGGACAGAACAGGTTTGGAGCTTCCCAAATGCCCCACAGCCAGAGGACTGTCAGATCTGATCTGCCTGGTGACTCGCTTGAAAGCTGCATTCTCAGGACTTCTCTTTATATAACATGACTCAGCTCGCTGTACACACAGACCTGTAGCCAGGGCGTTTACGGGGAACAGTGACAAGTGGCAAATGTTTTAACACCACAGCTGCTGGAGAAACATTATCGCTTGGAACTGCAAAAGGTGAACTAAAAGGCCTGAAAGGAAAAACTGGGGAAGAAGATGTCCGTAAGAGGTTTTGATAAGCTCTGAAATATTCCAAGACATTTACAAGGTCACACACAAAAGGGCTGTGCTATGCTCAGGAAAGAACTGAAAGGGCCTAATCTCTCACAGCCAGCTAACAACCTTGCGTCTCTACACAAACAAGAAGCAGAGGCTAAGGCAGAGCTGTAGAAGGCATGCCACCAACACACACTCAGAGGCCCTCAGCAAAGGCTGCCAGACGAATGGCTCAAAGTACTTAAGGAAATCTCTGTTCCGTCATTAGCTGACCACTAATGGTCAGTACTTTACTAGCCATACCCAACAAGGGATGCAGACGTTACAAAATGAATGCAGGAAACTCACAAAACAAAGGCAACAATAATACCAACAAAAATCAACTTTTTCAGAATCCTGAAAATGAAATAAAAGCTTGCAAAAACTCAAGCAACAAAAAGCTCCCCCTGGGAATGGGTTACTCTGATGTGAGGAGTTGTCACATTATATCACTTAAAATGTCTGGTTTTCCACCAAAACAATGGCAAGCAAACAGCAACATATCACCCATACACACCACACACACACACACACACACACAACAGTCAACAGGAACTGTTCCTGAGGAAGGCCAGATATCGGACTTATCGGCCAAGAAATTTCAATCCCCTATCCTAAACGCATTCAAAGGACTAAAGGAAATCACGTCTCATAAATTAAAAAGGAAAGTATGAGAACACTGTCTCACCAAATAGAGGATATCTATAAAGAAACAGAAATTATTTTTTTTAAAAAAAGAAACAAATAGAAATTCTTGGGTTGAAAAGTACAATAACTCAAAACAAAAATTCGCCAGAGGGGTTCAACCAGAGATTTGATCTGGCAGGAGAAAGAAGCAGCGAACGTAAAACTACGGTGATCCCATGATCCCTGCTTCAACACGCATGAAAACACGATACTACGAAAGACAACAGTGACGGAAGGTCACAAATCATATGACTCCCTTTACATAAAATGTCCAGAACAGGCAAATCCACAAGGCAGAAAGGAGATTCCTGGTTGCAAGGGGCTGGAAGGAGAGGGCAGTGGAAAGTGTTGCTACTGTGTATGAAGTTTCCTTTGGGGGTGACCACGACGTTCTGGATTTAGATGGTGGTGAGCGTTACGTGACCTCGTGAAATAAACCACTGAATTGTGTACTTTGCAAGGGTGAATTTTATGCTGTACAAATTATATCTCAATACTGGTGTTATAAAAAATTAATTTTAAACACATTGGTAGGATAGTTTTATTTTTAATCCGTAAAAACATTTGAGCTTTATTGTTGTATGAGTTAAAAGCAGTGAGTGCGTATACCTAGATCTATGTTTGGAGACCTTTAAGTGATGTCATAATTAAAATAATTCGTCAAGAGTCAGATGTTGGTCAGTTATCCTAAAAGTCACATCCCAACCGTGGCCAGCTAACCTCCCGTGTAGAAGCCCATCGTTCTGAAGCAAAAACTAAGTTTTTCCATTATCTCTGTCAGCCTTAGCGACTTTAAATCAGCATAATGATGGTTAGAAATTGGTTTCCAATAGTGAAATTAGTGGTTGGCTAGTCAGAACAGTGAAAGTCCAAATGAGTTCTCTCGGGAAATCTGCAGAATGCAAGGTGTCTGAATTAGCCATAATATCCTTAAGGTAACACCCCGGCATGAAAAGGGCACAGTGATTTAGGGAGGCCTGTCACCTGAACTCTTGGGGGTGATGCCTCAGATTCATCAAGCTCTTGCATTGGAGGGTTCTAGCTGCCTGATGCCAAGTGAAAGGCGAACAGAATCCTGCCTCTAAAACAACGGCTGGCAAACTTTTTCTGTGAAGGTCTGTATAGAAATACTTTAGACTTTGTGGGCCATCCCGCCTCTAGGAAATGACTCATTTCTGCCACTGTAACATGAAAGCAGCAACAGGTGACACATAGCAAATGAGCATGGCTGTGTTTCAATAAAACTTCATTGACAAAAACAAGTGAAGGACCATGGTTTGCCAAGCCTGCTCTAGAACCCTGTGTCTGCATCATCTGTAAGAACAGAGAGGAGACTCCAACAAGCTCATGCATCGGGTGTTGGCTCACTGCTGCACGTCTGTGCAAGAAACGTCTGAGCCTGGCTTTCAGGAGAGGCTGGGAGTGCAGCTAGAGAGTAGCAGCCAGCCCTCCCCTCCCTCCAACTGTTCGGCAACTACCGTTATCCACCAGGAAGTACCTCACAGCTGCGTCTCACCAAGTTCACAAACTGATGTCGGTCCCTTTGCAGAGGTGCCTCCCTGTTGCATTAATGGCCCTATGCTGTGGACTATGTAAGTGAATTTCATGTCAAAAACCAAGGAAGAAAAATTAAACTTGGGTTAAAAGGAAATTGAAGGGCATCTGATACAAAGCACATGTGAAGTAAGAGCCAGGTCAGAAGGGCCCCAGAGAGTTATGAAGACTTGAAAACCAGCTCCAGTCCAGAACCCAGATGGCTGCCCAGACATGTTCTGAAGTACTAACTTGCAAAGAACTGGAATCATTCACGGTGTCAGAAAAAAGCCAAAGAGTTTATCGCCCAAAACCAATTTTCTGTCATTTTACAATTAGTTTCTTGACTTTCCTAATTTGATTTGAATCCATTTAACATTAAAGTCACTCAGAATTCCCCAAAACCAGCAACCAGAGTGCTGGGCACACCCCAGAGAAGAAGTGACACTTGCAGGCCTCAATACTCCTACTGACAGGGTTATCCAACCAAGGCCAATGTTGTTTATCCTTATGGCTTAGGACTCTAGTGCATTAAGGAGAAAAATACCCATGTTATTATCCACTGCCAGTTGTGTTTCTCCTCTCATCAACCTATCCATTGAGAAACGTGCCTTTGATAATATAACTAGCATTGGAAGCTTCTGCATGTAGAAGGCTTTAGGGAAGAATGTCTCCAGTTTTGGAGACTCTTAGGCATCCTAGGATGCTCAGGGGAAAAAATGCATTTGGGCCCTGCCATCTGCATTTGTAACAAGGGCCCTTGCTGCTGCTGCTGCAGGTGACCCTAGGACAACACTTCCAGGAGGTGGCCTAGCTCATCTCACCTGGAGCCTCTAGCTAACACCACTGACCTTGGAATCTGGTGGTCCATCCATGTGCTGAAGCAAGAAGCCAACACAACTACAATTTTGCCACCAATACCATATAAATCAATAAGCCACACACAGAGTTGACAGTTGACAATAAAAGAACTAATAATTTAATATCCCCCAATCCCATCCCCCCCCAAAGAAAACCCCAATAGCCTAATCTTTCTAAATTAGGCAGGCAAAGATTCATTCGACTCCACTGTACATCTGCTATGTATCAAGCAATGTGCAAGATACTGGGTACTGCATCAGTGATGATCAAACAGACACAGCCCCTGATCCTACCACTGGCCAGGAATAGTAAAGAAATTACCACCGGCACTCTGAAAATCAGCTATGTCTACACAACAGACACAGCTGTGACGGCAGAACAGAGGCACAGAAAGCTCTAAATGGGATATAACTTATTCTCAGGTGTGAGATCTAGAAATAATAGGATGAGGGAATGCACAAGTGCTCTCCACCTCAGACCCTCCCAGCTCAGTCAGTAAAAGAAATCTGGGAATTAGTCACTGGGACTTAAAATTGAGAAATTAAAATCACAAAAAGCACAGGCCCAAGAGACTAAAACAAAAAAGACCTATGAGCACCAGAGGACTGGAGACAAGGTTTTAAACACAACTGGTACTTGGGGTCACCCAACTGGATGTCACAAGGTACCAGTCCTCAGGCCTGACCTCTCACCTCTGCACTCCCAGCACATCCCTGTGCTTGAAGCAACTCAAGGATGCTTGTGTCCTTGGGCTGTTCTGTGTGCACGCACGTGTGTAAGAGAGACAGACAGGCAAGGCAGGAAGCAAATGATCCAGGGAGTGACTTGAGGCAAAGAGCCTGACAGAAGAAAACTTGTCATGGTTTAGTGGTCTTAAAAAACATTTTTCAAGGGCTTCCCTGGTGGCGCAGCAGTTGAGAGTCCGCCTACCGATGCAGGGGACACAGGTTCGTGCCCCGGTCTGGGAAGATCCCACATGCCGCGGAGTGGCTGGGCCCGCGAGCCATGGCCACTGAGCCTGAGCGTCCAGAGCCTGTGCTCCGCAACGGGAGAGGCCACAGCAGTGAGAGGCCCGCGTACCGCAAGAAAAAAAGAAAAAAAAAACCATTTTTCGAGGTGTGTAATGGGGAACCCCTCTGGCCTTTAGCCGCTCGCATCTTCTCTTCTGATTCCAACCTCGCTCCCTGCTTTCCCTTTTGGGGAAGTCCTCTCTCCACCCTAGGATCCTACCAAGCGGGTTGACCTGCTTCTGCCTGGCCAGCTACCAACATATAAATAAGTGAGAACCTGGACAAAAACATGACATCTGGTTTTAGTCCCTAAGGTTAAGAACGACAGAAAAGAGCAACCGCCCAGGCACCAGAGACCTCCGTCAGACCTGAGGTCAAGGAGGCAATGGTCGCGTTATGAAAGCAAGCTTGCATCCCCTGGCAAGAGCAGCCCAACCTACTCTTGGCCAGGCCTGGTTTTTTCCTTTACACAAGGGCAGTATGGTTGCAACTTGATACAGCTGTAAGGCAAGTCCTGTTAAATAATCAACTGTGGTTTTAAATGAGCAAGCCCTCCATTTCAGCATGTGGCTCCAACACACAAAATCAAGGAGAAGATTTTCCCAAAGCCTGAGACTTAAGCTACTTACTGACAGCTGGAAGCTTAAGTACTGCTTTTCTTAGAGCATTAACTCCCACTAGCCAATGACTACACATTCTACTAGCCATGTAAATGAACATGTGTCCAAACCTCCCAAAGAAATGGGCCTGAGCTGCAGGGAAATCAGGGAGTGGGATTAAAGAAAAAAAAGCCACTTAGCCCCACCCCTCCTTTCTGTGTTCTTTTCATCGGGATTTCAAAGAAGTGTGTGTTGGTCAAGGATGCTTGGACCAGGAAAGGACCAAATTCCCAGCACCCAGAGACACTCTGAGTGGTTGTCTAAGCTTTTCTGCTCCTTGACCTCCCAGAACCTTCCAGGTCCCTTGGGAGTGTCCAGCTACATCCAGCACCGGCAGTCAAGCTCCCCCAGGCACGTGCATTCCGTCCCTGCTTGCATGGACCCTCCGTGCCTGATCACAGAACACCCACCCTCAGAACGGACACGCAAAAGCAGTTTACTCCTCGAACTTACCACCACCTTTGTGGCAAACATGTACTTGTCTCGCAGCTGGAAGTCCCTCACTTCCTCCAGGATCACCTCCAGGTTCTCCCGGGACTGGAAGAAGTCTGTACTTCGGAAAACTGTGGAGTAGCCAGAGGGTTCGTGTCGTTCAACGTAGATGGTGTTTGGCTTGTCGTAGGGATCGATTCCCCTGGAAGAAAAAAAAAAAGCGGTTGTCATCATCTCCACATTGAGTCGTTGGAGGTGTAGAGGTCCTGCCATGCAGACCGTCAATGAGAACCCAGGGTCACCATGGCAGCAGCTAGAAGTGATGCTCTCTCCCTGTGCCGCAAACACAACCCTTTGGTGGCTCCTTGGCTCAGTAGAGAGGGAAAGGAATTGCCACTTGTCAAGTATTTTCTGCTGGTACTGCTGTTTACAGTGTAGCCTGGGTTTCACTCCAGGCAAGCTCCAGCGGGGCTAGAGGGAAAAGAAGGAAAAGTGAAAGGCAAGTGTACTGATCCCCTTGACGTCCTTCAGAAACGCAGGGCTCAACTCTCCCTCTGTGCTTCTGTCCACACTATCCCCCTCTGCCTGGATGCCCTCTGCATATACTCTGATCTGCACATCTAAATCCTACTCGTCTTCTGAGATCAAGTGCAAGTCCCCCTCTTCCAGGAAGCCTTCCCCCATGCCCTTCTCCCATCACTAGCCATGCGTCTCAATTCCAAGCCTTTTTTATGAGTTCAAGAAAAGGGAGAGAACTGCCTTAAGTGGATTTTGGAATCAGTCTTCTCACTTTATACAATGGACCTTCTTACCCACTATATATACCGTTCACCATAATGTATCTGTCTGAGCTTCCTAGACAGAGTATAGATTCCATCAAAGGCCATGCCTTACATTTCTTTTTATCCTATAGAGTTCCTTGCTGCATTGATCTTTGCTGCGTGGATCCATGGACATATTGCAAAAGCTCTTCCAAACCAAAACCTGCAGAGTGATTAGATCAAACTACCTGAGAGAAGAATCTCTGCACTGGTGTGTCCCCGAAGAAGGGCCCTAAGAGCAGCCTGGGAGGACAACTAACCTGCCCGAGGTTTCCTAACCTGCACAAGAACACCAAGGCCAGGCGGACCATTTAGCAAGAGGGAAAAACAGTTGGAAAAATTTGGAGGAGAGCTTCACAGTGAGGATGCAGTGATGACCCAAGGAGAAGCAGGACTCATTAATGATTAATTCACACAAACCATCTGTACGGTTCTATAGACACAATGGCTCTCGGGATAATGGAGGCAATGATAGGAAACTCCTTCCAAGACGTATTGTCAAGAGCAAGTTCCAAGACAGAAGGGACGGGAAGGAAAAGAAAAGAAAGGAGGGAGGAAGGGAGGAAGAAGAAAAGAAGGGAGACAAGAAAGAGGAAAACAAAGGGGGAAGGGGGAAGGGGGGGAAGGAGGAAGACTTGACTTTGGCCCTACCATCTGGAGTCTTGGTCGGACACTGGAGAAACCAGCCTGTCCCAATGAGAGAAACTAACGTTCACCGTGAGATGCTCTGTGTGCAGAGCAGGGGAGGGGTGGGGAGGACGTGTTCTCTTCTTTTCCACAGTTGGAAGTACTGATTAAAGTACTTCCTCTACCCTAGAGGATATGCAAATTAAAACACGCTGGATATTTTTAAAAAGGCAGAGAGGAAGGGACCTTCACCCAGATATGGAGGTGGAGCTCACCTCTACTATTCCTTCGTAACCCAAAGCAGCCAACAGCTAGCAACAGAAAGAGCTGCGGCTTTCAGCCCAATTCTCTTCCGTAATCCACATCTGAACCTCTCCCTTCTGAGAGCTGCTCCCCTAACAAATTCCTGTACTTGGCAATCGCTAGCCTCCCACTTTCCATGCTCACTGACACTGACTTCCTCTTCTCTTTACCCTCATTTGGAAGTTCCAAGCCTTGCTCTGTCTCTGAGCACAGTCATTGGTCCTCACTTGGCCTCACCCACCTCACTTACAGCCTTTCAGGGGTGCTCCACAGGGCATCCTTGAACCCGCCCCCATGGCTCATCCTCTGTCCTGTCTTGCCAATCTCCAGCTCTGGATAACATAAATCACTGGTTTTCCTCACCCCTGCTGCTCCTAGGCCGCCAAGCATCGCTGAACAAAGTGTGCCTTTATTCTCTGAGAGGTTACATTACACTCTCACGTATTATGGGGAACCCTAGGAGAAATCCCTCAAATAGCCTGAAATTCCCTGACACCAGACATGTCATTATCTACAATAAGACAGGCAGCCCCTTCCCCTAGGATATCTATCTGCATGTCTGCACAGAGGCAGAAGGTACAACACAAAAATTCCCAAACATGAAGCTTCTTTATTTAGTAATCCTGCTGGTTTGCCCTCTTAATATATGATTCTCTAAACAGAAAAAAGAACAATTTGTCCCTTTAAAGTTAAAAAAAAAAGTTCTAATGGTATTCCCTGGGTAGAGGTTGTACTCGGATGAGAGTGTGATTATAATCTAAGACTCTACAACCTCTGCCCAAGGAAAGTAATGAGAGTCAGAAAGAGCTGCCCTCTACAAAACCGAAGTCCAGGGCTTCCCTGTTGGTGCAGTGGTTGAGAGTCTGCCTGCCGATGCAGGGGACATGGGTTCGTGCCCCGGTCCGGGAAGATCCCACATGCCGCGGAGCGGCTGGGCCCGTGAGCCATGGCCGCTGAGCCTGGGCGTCCGGAGCCTGTGCCCCGAGACGGGAGAGGCCACAGCAGTGAGAGGCCCGCGTACCGCAAAAAAGAAAAAAAAAAAAAGGAAGTCCACTGGAGCCTGAAGATACTCAGCTGTAAGGCCCCTCTCTGCTCCATCCTTTACTGTCCTTAACTACTAAAGAAGCAATACGAACTCAAAGACATTCCTCTTCAAAGAGACGGCTAAAAGACGCACAGACAGGATCCACATCTTGTGGAGCCACTACATTTAATGAGGACTAAAACTACATGTAAAAGTCAAGAAACCAATGCCAAACTGGAAAATATAAATATAAATGAACATACACGTACAAGCTCTTTCATATCACAAAGGACCAATCTCAAATATATAAAGAGCTCCTGGAAATCAGCAATAAAGAGATGAACAATCTAATGGAAAAAGGGCAAAGGGCATGAAGAGACATGACCCCAAAAAAGAAGTAAAAATGACCCTTAGGTTAAAGGATGTTCAAACTTATTCATAATAAGAAAAATGCAAATCAGAACTACACCAAGGGACTTACCTGGTGGCACAGTGGTTGCTCCCAGTGCAGGGGGCCCAGGTTCGACCCCTGGTCAGGGAACTAGAGCCCACCTACATGCCACAACTAAGAGTTTGCATGCCACAACTAAGGAGCCCACGAGCCTCAACAAAGACCTGGTGCAACCATGTAAGTAAATAAATAAATAAAACAAGATTTAAAAATACAACTATACTGAGATACTAACACATTGGCTGTGGAAAAAGGCATAATTCTATGTTGTTGAGAATGAATGCAAAATTTGACACTTTCTATAGAAATTCTGGCAAAGTTACAATTTCAATGCTTTAGTCACTGGGGATATATCAGTGCAAAACTGAAAAAAGTCCATGCCCTCGTGTAGTTTTATTCTATTGAAGAAAGACAAATAATAAGCATAATAAGAGTATATTAGGATGTGATGAGTGCTGTGCAGGAAAAGAACAGATCAGGCTACAGCAGACCGGGAATGACAGGAGTAATTGCAATTTTAATGAGATCCTTAGGATAGGCCCCATCTGGAAGATGTTATTTGAGCAGACTTGAATGAGGTAAAGGAGCAAGCCACAAATATATCTTTAGGACAAGCATTCTAGATGGGGAAAATAGCAAGTGCAAAGGCCCTGTGGTTAGGAATGTAGCTGGCATTTAATCTGAGAAAAGTAATGATGCACTTGAAAGGGTTCAAAGCAGAAGAACAACATGATCTGACCTGTTTTTAACAGGATCAATACGGCCATGCTGAGAATCAGTTGTAGAAGGACAAGAGTAGAAGTAGAAAGACCAGCTGGATGATTAATGAGTGACAGCAGTGACTTGGAATTAAGTAGTTGCTGAGTAGTGGATCCTGGGTATATACTGAAGGTACAGCCACAGGGATTTCCTGATGGACTGAACGTGAAGCATGAAACCAACACGGAATCAGTCATGACTCGGAATTTTTCACCTGAGCAACCAGAAACTGAAATGGGGAAGATCACGTATGGGTAGAGCTGATCCAGGGTGGTGAAGGTCAAGAGGTATCAAGTTTGGTAGGTGTGAATGGTTTGACTGTCTCCCACTGACCCACCAAGTCCACTCCTGGGAGTCTGTTCTACACATTCGTCTGCATATGTACAAATTCAAGATTATATACATCATCCCCACAACAGTAAAAGGCCGGAAGTGACTAAGACCAGAAACAACCTCTTAAAGGTTAGCCCTGTTGATTTCACTTTCCTTCTCAAAAACCTACAATGGCTCCCCATTGCTTTCAGAATTCAGTCCAAATTCCTTTATCAAGCAAGCACTGCAGATTCTGATACCAACACCCCTTTCCAAATTTCACCCAATACACTGTCCAAGGATAAGACTCAGGCTTCTCCACCCAAGCACCACAATGCCTCATCTCTGCCTTGGGCCATTCTGTTCCCATCTGGAATTCCCATCCTGCACCCCTCCAAACAGTCACACCCTACCTGGTGTGCACATCCCGGATCAACAGTAACCTCCTCCGTGGAGCTGCCTATGACCCATCTGGAAGGAGCATGGCCCTCCTCTGGCTTCTTATGCTATGTCCGTGGGACTTCATGCTTCTTTCATGATGTATGTTACATGCACAAATGTCTCTTCTTCTCTCCTAAACTGCAATCTCCTTAATAACTATATCCATCAGTTATTCAACTTCTTACACCCTAAAGCGTCTGTTTTATATTCAGCAGACGTTCAAAAATAATATGTTATGAACAAATGAACGAATTTTAGAGAAAAGTCCCCACTTCTGATATGATGCTCTAAAAATGAAGGTCTTTTAGAAATTCTAATACATGCAAGAGCTTCAAGATTCCCCTGGATTCCCTGACGGATTGAAAAATGCAAAAGCTCTGTCACTCCCGTCACAAGTTACCTTCCTTCCTCACCCCCCCAAACCCCTGGGGAGTCTGTTATACCTGCAGCTCTCATTCCTGGGTCTGGAATGTGTCTTTCCTGAACCAGATGCTTCACATTTCAGGGGAGGGCAGATTTGCCCTGCATGAAGGAGCTAGAACTGAAGCAAGGGGATTATGTAACTCAAATTTCTCAGATGGCACGACTTACCAAGAAACGGACTTCACATGTTCCTGAATCATGATCCAGGTCTGGCCAAAATCGTCTGATTTCCATAGCTGCAAAGACCAAAGCGACAAGTGGTCACGATGCAAGAGGCGTGATGTAAGATCCCTGAACGGCATCACCAGCACACACCCGTGGAAACCCCGCCTCAACAGTACGTCCCCTGTGAAGACAGGTGGGGAGATCACATTACCCAACCCGGTTACCCCACGTGCCAACAAGGGCAGGAAGGGCAGGAAGTTCACCTTTGCATTCTTCTCCATTCAGTTACTAAGGTCTCGGTACCTCCGTATTGGAAGGAAGGAAAAACGATCGTGACTTGTCTTCCTTTTACGGATTATCAGAAATTATATTTTACTCAAGACTGACCCTCACGTGGTGGCGAAAACAAAAGGATTATACTCAGTACTTCTCGCCTGGGAAACAGTGTCCTTGAAAACCCATAATGGGACACAGTGATGAAAGCTGAATGCAGAGGACTCAGGGAATCCCCGGAACACAAAGGTGTGGCCATGAGTAATGGACTTGCTGACCTTTGCCCCTCAACTTCCAAAGACAAAACCTGAGGGTTCCTGTGGCCCTAGGGACCAGGGAGCAAGAAGCAGGAGATTAAAAACAAAAATAATCCACCTACACTGGTAAACAGCCCATACTTGGGTTACTCCCTAAGGCGAGTGAAGATAAACAGGTCATGTTTTGGTTAAACAACCTGCAAAGAAAAAGAATCGTTCCAAGGTTCCTCTGAGCAAAGTCATTTGAAACTCATCATGAACCCCATCCTACAGGGCCAACAGGTTCCACGGGATTATGCGAGATCAATACCCTTGACTTGGCGAGTTTTAACCTTGAGATAGAAACTTACCTGGGCGCTCTCCCCATCTCTCACCTTTCCTTCAAATCCGGGTTAAAGGAAGAAAATGCACACATTTATGTTATATTCACGCACGCGTGCGCTCGTGTGCACGCACGCGTGCACGCACGCACACACACACACACACCACACAGCAAGAATATTTAAGTGAATGGTAACTTCAAATAAATGGTAGGCAAGGGCAGTATGTTTAAGGTGGAGGATGGGAAAGGTAGAACAGAAATTCGACAAGAGGTCCCAGCACAGCTCAGATGCCAGCCTTCCCTACCTGGCTCTCTTTGATTTAATTCCAGAGACCCGATTTACCCCCAGGACTAACAGAGGTGTCCCTGCAGCAAGAATGGCCTGATGTGTAACTAACAGGGCCAGCCGGGGCTGGGTGTTGCTCCCTGGCTAGGAGGCAGACCCAGGGTGCCAGGGGGATATAGTTTTCCGCAGCCGTGGGAAGTGAAATAGTAGCTACAAAGGCTCAGCCTGAGAGAGGAGGAGGGAGGGGCTGGGGGAGGTCACTCGAAGGACAGGCGATCCACTGGGGCAGAACAGAAACCTCAAGGAGCCCCAGAAGCTCTCTTACCTGCTTGTTGGGGTGAGACCTGTCAAAGCCCAGGAGGAGGTTAGAGGCCTTGCTGTGCAGGAGGAGGTCGGCTGCCCGGAATGGGATGGAGAAGCCTTGGATGGTGTTGCAGAAGTCAAACGTGGTCCAGAGGTACTGGGCATAAGCATCTGCAAAGATGTACTGCAGGGAAAGGAGGAGAGCTCAGAGCAGAGCCTGGCCGCGCCCAAACACCCCTTCCCCAGCAGAGTTTGAGTGCCCACGCATGCAGAGGCCAGGGGCCGGCACCATCGCACATGGTCTTCTTGCCATCTCCTGACAATGAAGAGACTCCGGTGCATATCACACGAGGCTCGGCAAAGGAAGGGTGCAGACGGGCTGCGCTGAAGCCAGGTGGAGCTCTTGTTTACCCAGGTAATGAAGCAAGCCAAGCCTTTCTATTTTTTCTTTCAACTGACTTGGCCTTTCTCATTCCCCGGGGGGTGACCCGGTCACAATCAGAGGGCGGCTCTAGGAAGTCGGGCAGAGGAGCCCCGCTCTCCAGGCTGGCTGCACACGGATGGGCCTGCTCACTAGCCGTGCATCCTCTGACACACCTTTCCGGGAAGACCCCTGATATCACACCCACCCAGGAAGCTTAGCTTCCCCTTCTTGCCCCTGTGCCGGGTGACAGGGCAGCTCTGAGGACCCAGTGGCCACCGGGGCCGGCAGACTCACTGTGGGGCACAGCGGGCAAGCAGGGGCCTCACCTCATTTTGCTTCCCCACGGGTGAGTGACTCTGAACAAGTCAGGCTGGAGAGTGACTGCCGGCCTGAAGAGTTCTCAAGGGGAAAGGATCAAAGCAATTCAACTGAACAAAAGTGCACCGAACATGCACCCTGGACCAGATGCCGAGGGCGTCCCAGAGAAAGCAGAGGACCCTTCCTCTTAAGCACCTTCCGGTCTAATATGGGAGAAAGACGTGTCTACAGCCAACTACAGTGCAAGGGGAAATGAGACCAACTGAGAAACCATGGACAGAGTCCTATGAGAGCACAGACTACAGATCAGTTCCGGTTTGGGAGATCGGATATGACTCCACAGAAGATTTGGGCCTTGACGGGCAGACAAGACTTCCACAGGAAAGGAACACGCCGAGTCAAGGGCAGTTTGAGTTTGGGAACAAAAGAGGAAGGAAAAAAAAAAAAACAGTATGGGTTTGGTGACAGTCTTGGGGCTTGAGGGAAATATCAGGAAATTAAGGCTGGAAAGCCCAGAAGGTGGCAGGCCTTGCGTGCACACAGAGAGCTGGAGGACGTCCCCTGCTCCCAGGAGCACAGGGTGGCTCAGAGGATGACTGTGACCCAGAACCAGAGCTGGGGGGACCCAGCGCCACCAAAACTCAGCCACTGACATCCTAGAAATCACGGACGCACAGGAATCAGTCCAAGGACGCTCTCCCTAATTGATTCCACCTGCTCCAGACCCCGCTTCAGCTCTAACAGCCTCAGCCTGGAGAAACAATCTGCACTTGTCTACACGTTGCTTTCTGACATTCCTGCTCCTTCTCCACGCTCTCTCCCCACATCCAGCCTGTAAACTTCCCAGGCAAGCGTTTTATGTGTTCTCTCTCCTCTGTTTCCTCCACAGCATCTAATGTAAAACTCCAAACTCTGGAGAAGCCTAATGAAGTCTAACTCTAAAGGGTAGTAAATGGTATGAAAGCAAAAACTAGCGGAACCAAAGGCAAAGTGATAAAAACAATTAGGACCCTAAGGAGGACCATCATCATTTGGGGTATAAAAGTGTCCCCTAGAAATAACACAGCCCATCTTCCTGCTCTGAAACTGTCTTGGTTATTTGGGGGAGGGAGTGTTCTCTCAGTCTGAAAAGTTTTCTCCAGAAACACCTATCCCATGGCTGCCTGCAGTTTCACATTTGAGGACCTAGAAATCCCATGTCCGGCCACAGAACGTATGATGTTCATGACAGTAGCCATGATTTTTCTTTTTTCTTTTTCTTTTTGTTCCTTTAGGCTGCGCCGCGCAGCATGCGTGTCTTAGTTCCCCGACCACGGATTGAACCCATGGCCCCTGCATTGGAAGCGCGGAGTCTTAACTACTGGACCACCAGGGAAGTCCAATAGCTACAATTTTTCAAGAGGCACTTAGTATGCACCAGGCACTGGGCTGAATGTTTGCACACCTTGCCTCTTTTCACGCACAGCATCCCTGCAGCAACTCCAAGCTATGATACTGTCATCTCCTCTCTTACCAATGAGGACACTCATGCTTAGAGAGGTCGGCTGCCCAAGGTGACCAGGAAGAGGCAGCATTCGTATCAGCGCCTGGCTGGTTCATCAGACCTTACCTCTCTCCTTCCAACAAAAAGGCAGCCTTTCCCGAATTGAATCCAGAGGTCTTAGCCTGGACTGTTGGGCTCAGTGAAGTACCTCCTCTCTTAACCCAGTCCCCAAGCTTCCCTGGAAACGCTCTTGCCTTCTGCGACACGGTCGCATCATCGCTCCACGCCCCACCCCTGACCATCTGTCTTTGACTCTCTCTTGCCAGCCCCTCTGTCTTCTTCAGCTCCTCGCACTCAGGTGACCCTGACTCCTCCATCCTCGGCCCGTGGCTTATGGCTCATCCTTCCAAAAGCTTCCACCACCGCCCCTCCAGGAGCCCGCACTCCAAGACTCTCAAATCTCCACGCCCACCCTCATGTCTTCCCAAGAGTCTAGTTTTCATGACCTTCTTTACCTTCTCAGTCAGCATCTCCACCTGGATGTGCCCAGATATTGCTCTCTGTCCAAAACTGAATTCTTCGCCACCTGCCCCCCAAAACCCACTTCTCCCTCCCCATGTCCCAAGCCCTATCCACGTGACACCTTCTCCGGCCCCATTACTCACCATTAGGGTCTGGTTTCTACTCCACTGCCTTCCCTTACTTTCAATCGGTCACCTACCCTGTTAGGTTTTCCTCTAAAAGGTCTTTCACAATCAGTGCCTTCCTTTTTCTTCCCAGTGCTACTAGCGCAGCCCGTGGTCCTACTAGAGACTATGAGGAAATTGGGGTCAGCACTGGGTTTTACTCATCCTCCTGGTTTCTAGGACCAGCAGGGAGCGAGACCCTTAGAGGGTGGATATTAGGTTTGGTAAAGTGACTGGGCAACTTCATGCCTACAGTAACCCACGGGCTCCCTTTCTTACCGTCCTCTAACCTTGCCCTTCCAGCCCATTCTGCATGCTGCCGGCAGACCAGACACAGGTCCCTAAGGGACAGTATTCACAGTAACCCGTCAGCTCCAAGGTTCTTCCATGGCTCCCTCCAGTCCTCAAGGCAGAGGGAAAACTCCTCCCTCTTCAGGTGGGGCCCCACTGACATCATTAAGCCATTCAGTGCAAACACTCCCCTCCCCGCCTGCAGAGAAAACACATTTGGCACCCTGAAGCCTCTGCCCATGCCCTTCTCCTCCCTGATCCCCTAGGGTTCCCACCAGCTCTGCTCCAGCTACAGAAACCTGCCCATCTGTGAAGCTCCAGCCCTAGTTCCGAGCACCCACCTCTCTGATCCAACGTTACTCTAATGACCTGCAGCTTCCATCCCACCCTTAGGCACGTGCTTCCTGCCGCTAGGTACCGTCCTCCAATGTGCACAGAGTACGAAGGCATGGGACGTCCTACTCTGCTTTTAGTCCCGGGACGCCTGGCTGTCAAGTCTGCTCGAGGCGACCCTGCAGACTGGCCAGCAGAGCTGACCTACTAGATGCTTCCTAACCTGGGCAATTTCAGGAGCATCCTCACCGCCACCCCCTACCTTTCCAAGCATGTCTGCAATCACTTAATATTCCAGACGTGCTTCATCTTTTCCTTTAGCTTAACGCTACGTTCCCTCGTAAAACACAAAGACCTCCGGAGAGATAACAAAAGTCACTACAGAATTCATCCCCATGCCAGCCTAAGTGACTGTCTCCAGTTTCGAGTGAAGAAGCCAAGAGTACCGTGAAAGGAGGATGGGCAGACGAAGCAGGGAACGGACTCACCTCCAGGAGGTGGGAACCAAGGGAAGAAAGAGAGAGCGTTTCACCATCCCACCTGGGACCAGCCTCTGCCTGGAAAAAGGCAGGACCAGCTCTCGCATCTGTGGAGGCTGGGAAACCTGACCACACATCCAGTGACCTTCAAAGAGCCCAGACATGTCTGGACACTGCTGACTGACCTCGGGTGCACTGCGAGGCTGGTGGAACTGTCAGGTGGCTAGAGCCGCACGCTGCTCCAGGCGGTGGCACACAGGGGACCTCAAAGAAGGAAGTGGGACGGCGGGCTGATTCGAAAATAGACCCAAACTCTCACGTGACCCCACAGCCGCTCCATTTACCTAAGCAGCGCCTTCTTTCCCCTACTGCAGGCCACGCCCCTCCAGACTTCCACGTGGCCCTTTCGTGACACCTTAGCCCTTCCGAGCAGCTGCGAACAGTCACTTCCACCATTTCCAATCGCCCTCCGTGGCAGCCACGCTAACGTCTGTGCACAGGTGATTGGCCTGGGCCCGGCACCTTGACGTAGAGGGCAAAGCACTCAGCCATGGGGGATGTTTATCAGGAAATGGTAGGTCGAGTGGGGCAATCTGCCTTCCAAGGGACAAAGGCAAAAGTAACCTAAGTCATCAGCACAGTAAGAGTCACTTCCTTCCTGAGAAGTCTGAGGAGGGGTAACAGCCTCCACTGGGGAGTTACAAACCCAACAGGGAAGGCAGCATCCCTAACCTCACTCAGCCTGCTCCAGCCCCAGCTCCAACAGCCACCAAGTTCTCCAAGAAGGCAGCCCTATGCATCCTCCCACCAACTCCAAATCATCCCCAACTCAGCCCTGAGAAATCGGAGCAGCCCTGCTCTTCAGGTGACAGCACTGAGGCCGCGGGCCCATGGCTCCCACCTCACCTGCAGCACCTAGAGCTCCTCTATTGCAACCATTCCCTGGTTCTCCTTCCTTCTTGCCCTAGCCCCTGCCCTGCTCCTTCACCCTCTCCAAAAGCCCCAGATCCTCTCCCCGCACTAAACCACCCCCGCCGCAAGCCCCTAACTTCATCTTTCCTGTCTTCTGACTCTTCCGACTGTTGGGTTCAGCAGCTGCTCACCGCAACCCGCGACAAGCAGGAAGGGAGACAGAGCCTGCTTACAGACACCTGTGCCCTGCGGTCAGAGGCGAGGAGGGGACGAGATGGGGCTGAAAGGGACAACAGAGCAGTTTCGAGACCACAACTTCAGCAAGAGTTAACTTCGGGACAATGTGTAATAGTACTACTGCTACTAATAATAATGATGGATGGGTACCACCTGACGTAGAGACTAATCCAAGGGCTGTTTGATTCTTGAGAGGCAGATTGATCCACAGGAGATGCAACACGGCCAGCAAGCTGGACCCTGGGGCAGGGCTCCCCAGTCACTCGAGGGACCGGGAGTCCCCAGTACCAGGCCTGCCAGTGCAGTGGTGGGGAGGGCGCGGCGGGCCTGCTGTCCAGACTACAGAACCGATTCCAACCTCTTTCTGTGCTTTTCTTCGCAGAGGGAAGAACTGCTCGGTCACCTTGGAGTTAGGTTAGAGGGGAGTTTGTCCTAACTGCCCCTCCACTTTGAGACCATCGGACGGGGCTGATATTAACTAGTAGGTACCAGTGGCACCTATTCTAGTTGTTAAAAAAACAGTTGCTTCTGTTAGTAAACAGGCAGTTTAAACCCATGAGCGGCCCCTCCTACAGCTCCATTGGCCTGGTCCCCTCCCCAGGCCCAGCCCACAATCCAGCGACTGAAAGGTTAATGCCTGCCTCAGCAGGGTGGCCTTCAAAACTCAGCTCCCTCCAGACTGGGTCTGTTCTGATTGGTCAGGGCCATTCCGGTGGCTAAATATTTTGAATACAGTCCCTGCTAACAGACCACAGGCAACCTGAGAAGCCAGCACTGCGGGGCAGGGGGGCGGGGGTGGACCTGCTCAGAGGACCCTGTGGATTTCGCTCCTCCTTTCCGGATGAGCAAAAAGCAGCAGCTGCCCCGTACCTTCGCTTTGGCTTCTAAGGAGCTAGGTTTCGAGCATCCTTAGAAGCGGTCATCCTATCCTGGACATGAGCTCGGGATCACTAGAGCGGGGAGGAAGGCAGCCAAACACAGCTCTCCAAGCTCAAGGTACCTAACCCACAGGAAAGCCTTGCTTCCCGCACCCCCCTCTTCCTCCCTGGGGCCCAGGGCCATCTCAAGTCTAGGCTTCCTCCAAATCAAACTGCCCGGGTTCTACTGCAGAAACAAAGCCCCAGGGCAGACAGCTGGGAAAACAAATGAGGAGCCACAGCAGGATCAGCTGCCCTGGTTTTCCCTTCTAGACCGGTACAGGCTGGAGGGAAGGGGGGTACACATGCACGTGTGTACGCACACTGGTGATACCCATGAAACCAAGACTTCAGCGGCTGCCCTGGAGGACCTAGATTAGACCCCAGTGCAAGCCCCAGTGGCCCTGGGTAACATTTGTGCCCCCTATGAAGCAGGCGACTTATCAGGCAGTTGGCAGACGCTTTGGGCTTTAACCTGCCCTTGTTTGTCTAGAAATCCTGCCTGGCCAGGACCTGGCCTGCTTGATTATGCACAGCTCTGCCCTGAGAATGACATTCTGTCACCGACTCCCAGGTAAGCAGAAAAACAGTCCCCAGCTGCCTGTCACGTGGCAAAGACGCCCAAGCGCTGCATCTCCCAGCCCTCCTGTAGCACAGCCATGGTCCCAAAAGACAGCCCCACGCGGTCACGACAGGTGACGTCCTTACACGCTTGTTGTCCGCAGGACTGTGGTAGAACTGGGCGATCACAGCTTCGCTGCTGTTCCCCTCGCCGAAGTTCAACTTCTCTGAGATTCTCCTGAATGATCTTCCGTAGTCGTAAGACACGTACACCTGGAAGACGGAGGTGGGAAAGAAGAAAAGGATCGGTGAGAAAAGTGGCAGAAAGGCGGCGCCCTCCGCCTCCACTTGCAAACGCGTCCCCTGCGCCCTGAGTGTGGTTCCCAACGGGTCCCTGATACCATGAAATTACAGGTGTGAAGACAACCCACAAAGGAGAAGCAGGCCACCTCTGTGTCTGTCCCCAAGCCAGTGGCCTCTTTTCTGAGGCCACAACAATTCCCTGGAGGGGGAGACGCGCAGACAGAAACCATGATAAGCTCCTCACCACGGCCGGGTTGAGTGTTTAACAAACTACATCCAGAGGCTGAGAAAATGTGATTGTCTGAGGGGAAGGGATTGAGAATTTGTTTTGCCATCTGTTGAAATGTACCCAAAAGGTAATCTAATTCTCATCCTTCTGCTGGGGAGTTCTGTCCTTACAGCATTCCGGACGATTAAAAAAAAAAACAACCCTCATGGGTTTTCACAGAGTAGCCCCAGAGATGAAAAAGAGAGCAGTGCTAAGTGATTAAATATGCACAGAAGCTGCACAGAGGGGTCCCAGAACCCCCCTCCTCCAGCACCCTGACCCTGTAACATGGGAGATTCTGAGTTTAGAGGAACAGCAGGGGGGGCCATGCAGTTGCCAACGGTATTTACTTCTCTCCTGCTTCCGGGTCTCTGGCTCCCCGGTAACCACAGGTATGAAACAGAAGAATAACTTGTGCACTGAGTGTCTACCAGGTGCCCGGAGGCTACCTGAAAGCCATCACACCTCAAGAAAGGGATGGAAGAAATGGAAGTTGTCAGATCGTTTGTCCCTAGACTTTACTACCCAGGCACTGTGAAATTAATACAGTCAGTGAGTTTAAAATGAGCCTGACAGATGAATATAACACTATAATGTTATGAACACTATGAATATAATACTGAGTTAGAATTGGGGAAAGTGTTAAAGTAAAAGGACAGGTGAATCCCAAGAAGAATGGGAACTCGGGACGAACCCCATCGACTCAGCAGCAAACACGTTCTGAGGGGTTCATGGGAGCCAGATACTGCGCTAGACACCAGGCATACAAAGACACGGCCCTTCACACGATGGGCACGTAAACATGTCACTGCTGGTGAACGATGCCCCCACGTGAACAATGAACTACACGGTGTTTGTGCAAAGAAAACCGAGCGCACATGCGGGTTATTAATATTTATTAGATGTCGAGGTTGGAAGAGCACAGATAGAACCTCTGCCAACATCTGCAAGAATTCCTGTTACAAACACACACACTTAAGCACAGCACGTGTTCCCCGACTACCAAACACACGGTGAGGGGCTGCCACAGAAACAGCTTCCTAAATTCAGCAGGTTGAGCGTTCAGAGATCATTTGAGTGGTAGGAAGACCAAGCGGTACTTTCCCACTTCCATCCTCCAGGCCAAGAACAGACACGAAGTGTTCCTTGTTGACATTCAAAGTCACACACAGCAAACTGACGGCTTCTCCAAAAGGGAGCTCAGGCTCCTCCCAGCCCTAGCATCGTCCCCTACACAGATAATCCACTCCGTTACCTCCTCAGAGGCACAAGTGTGATAATAAGCTCACATCGGGGCAGCATTTTTCAGTAACAATACTCTTTTGTATACATCAACTCTCTTCATCTTTAAACCCCCCCCCCCATGAGTGGGTCTCTCCTTTGCCCCTTTCCCTGGACCTGGAACACAGCAGGTACTCAGAAAAGAATTCTGAAATGAATAAATTTCACTATAAACCACAGCCTGAGTAAATGCATGTGTTCTGTGAGTGAACAAAAGAGAGTGAAATGAATGGATCCCTGACTCAGTGAACAACTGTTTACAGTTAAGAGATAAAACTCAGAGAAATGAACGACTAGCCCAAGGTCATGCTGCTAGAAACTGACAAAACTAGGAGGGGTTCCTCCAAGCCCAAGTTCAGCTGACTTTCCACTCTCTCAAGTCAACGTTCTGGGTGAATGTTCTCCTCTGCACGCTTGCATTTCTCTGCTAAAGAGGAAGATCACACACCAAAGCTACAGCCCAGGCACTGGAAGGAACACTGGATGGAGAGAGAAAACACCACCTTGAATGAAGCATGGGGCCTTCCCCGGACACCCCGCCACACCTCTGCATCACCCGCTGGTGGTGGACGTGCGGCCACCCTCAAAACCACAAACCTCGCCCTTAACGTTCTCGTCTGTAAGCAAACTCCATCCCTTTGGGGCTTATACTAAACAGAAGTGAGGAAGGTATGTGAGGGTCCATGCTACGCCTGAGGCTCTCAAACTGCTCATCGGCCTTGCTTCCTTTCTCCAGGCTGGACAACTCCAACACGGTATTTTGAGCCTATCCTCACAATTCTTATCCCTACTTGATCAACAGATCAATAGGGCAAAGGCCAGCTCGGGGCTGTGCACAGCTATTCACCTTCCTCCACAGTGAAGAGCCCTGCAAGGGCCTCTTCCAGTGTTCAGACGAGGCCAAGTGGGCTGATGACCTCATGGCCTCCACACAGCACCCCGGTTGGTACATTCTGGGTCAGGGTTTCTTTCCCTAGCATGCTGCCTCACTCACGGCCCACAGTGAGCTCCAGGTGAACTGAGGCAAACGTCCCCAGGCTCACTCATCCTGTGCTCCTACCGTTTGCTTTGCATCCAGACACAGGTTTCTGCACTAATTAGTCTTCTCTGGCCTCCCCAGGACACTACTCCCTCAACTAAATAAAGAAGAAAGGAGTTCCTCTTTTTTTTTTAATTAAAGTATAGTTGATCTACAGTATTATATGAGTTTCAGGTAGACAACATAGTGATTCAATATTTTTATAGGTTATACTCCATGTAAAGTTATTACAAAACAAGGGCTCTATTTCCCTGTGCTGTACAGCACATCCTTGTGGCTTTATATACAGTAGTCTGTATCTCTTAATTCCACACCCAGTTTCTAAACTGCCAAAAGTTGCTAGTTAGATCAGTCTTACCTCTAAAGATGGTCCTTCAGAGTGAACGGCTTTAAATTACTTCCCCTGTACTTCAAAACCATAAATAATAACGAGAAGGAGGAGGGGAGGGGGAGAAGGGTTGAAGTGTCCAGAAAGCATCTCTGTGTCTGGGGTTGTTCTAAGTACTTTACACCCATACTTCTCAAACTGTAACACGCCTACAAATCACCCAGCAGGACACAGGTCAAAATGCAGACTCAGATTCAGGAAGTCTGGGGTGAGATTAGGGATTCTGCATTTCTAACCACCTCCCACGAAACCCGCACACTGCCGGTCTGCAGACCACCCTTTGGGAAGCAAGATTTTACAAGGACTATCTCACTGATGGATGAGAAAACCAAGGGGAAATGAAGGAATTGGCTCAAGGTCAGACTGCTGATGGATGGTAGAGCCAGGATTCAAACCCACGCATTCTGCTCTCAGACCTGGGGCTCAGCTAGACTCCGGCTCCCACAGGCTACAGGCGCGGGCCCGGCTCCCCTGCCAATCCCCAGGGGCACCAGTCACACCACTCTGGGTACAAGGGCAGTGAGTCCTACCATTCTTGATGCCTCCCCTGGTTGATTCTGGTCTTCTGGTAGACACTATCTCTGGAAAGCTCTTTGGTCAATTATGTGGCAACCGAGTACTTGATAAAATACGTCAGGAGGGTGCAGAAAGGAAGAGGCGGGGACGGTCAAGATAAACACCACCTTCGGTTTCCTTTCATCTACAGGCTTATCACAGAAAAAGACAGGTCCTGCAGGAGCCATGCTTCATGGACTCACACTGGCTACAAGTTCATCGGGATATTCTTTTTTTTTTTTTTCTGTTTAAGAGCAAATCTTCCGGGATTCCAGCTTCCAGATCCATTCCTTTTTTATATACTGAATATGTATGAGTTGGCCGTTCTCCAACTCACACAGTTCCTAATTTGTATAGGTTCTGTTCCTTTTGGATTGCCTACGGGGCCCTGTGAACCGTGCTTCCAGTCTTTAAAGAAAATGTAGATTGTTACTACTCCAGCACCACCTACTCCTGCCTCTGAGTCACAATTTATTTTTGCATTAACTTTCCACATGAGAACGTCTCGGTTTCATCTGCCGGTTCTTTAATGTAGCTTATGCCTTGATGAGGGAAATCTCTGCCGTCCCAATTTATTATCTCCAAGCACGAAGTTTCCTTTCCACTTAATCTTCGCGTATACTTCATTCCAGAATAGTTTATCGTTTCACATGTTCAATGGGTCCTTAGTAAGAATCACCCAAATATTTAGGCAGAGTGAGAACTGGGTTTGGATAGACTGGCAGTATCTGTAGGGTGACCAACCTTCCTGGTTCACCCAAGACTGAGGAGGGCCCCAGGATATAGGACTGTCAGTGCTAAAACTAATGTTGGTCACCGTGGCAACACTACACCCTCACGCACTGACCGAGTACATGATGGGGTCTTAGCCCCAACCCTGCCCCAGACGTGCTGAGTGACCCCATGCAAATCACTGTAATGCTTCTGGGCTCCTGTTTGTACCACAAAACAGTAAAAAGACAGGTCTTCGCCAAAAATACTATCTGCACAAAGAATTTTTAAAATACATTAAAACCCTAAGGAGGATTTCTTAATGCAGGAGGGCAGAGAGCTGTCTCCTGTGCTCAAAAGAGATGCCTCTGAACACAGCGGCCTACGGACTCTCACAGGCCAACAGTCATCAATACACTGCCATCTGTGCTTGCCAACCCTGATCGCATTTATAACTGGGCCAAAGTCACGGCCCCAAACGAGCCTAGCCCTGCACCAGGTCACCGCGCCCAGCCTGGCTGTCAGCTGCAGCGGTTTCCCACCACCACTGCTCAGCACCCCACCCTGGCCCAAGTTACACATCACGATGGCCAGCCCTTCGTCTGCCCTCCCCAGCTGCCCCCATTCAGCCCACCAGAAAACAGCCCCTGGGGTACCCTCTTGTCCCCTACCTTGGAGCACATCCAAACCAGATGGTGGATACAGAGTGAGGGGCCTCATGGAGACCAAATCTAGGCTCAAGAATTTCAAGTATGTCCTCCAGGCTGACGGGACAGTGCTAGCGAAGTCATCAGGGGCTTTCCTCTGGCCAGAGTGCAGAGTGACCGAACCTCCACAACGTGGTTTTCTGTCCACAGCCTCACCCTGACCCGAGGCAGGGGCTGTTCCTCTTCCCCGCGAGGGGAGGTTCGGAGAAGGGGCCACAGACTTTGGACCCGGGGGCTCACTCTGGCCCTCATATATGTTTTACTTGGCCCACACAGGGTTTGTAAAAGCTATACGGCAGCTGCCAACTTGTAAGACTCAGCAGTTTTCACGTAAAAATCCCCACCTCTGAGCTTCTCTCAGAAAATCAGATCCAGCAGCACTGGGCCCTGCATGG
The DNA here is from genome assembly GCF_951394435.1 of Stenella coeruleoalba. Classification (NCBI taxonomy): domain Eukaryota; kingdom Metazoa; phylum Chordata; class Mammalia; order Artiodactyla; family Delphinidae; genus Stenella; species Stenella coeruleoalba. The sequence goes on along the minus strand of NC_137154.1, from coordinate 96,933,035 downwards.
CAACCAGAGCTGAGAGCCAGTAACAGCCCAGAAGCTCAAAGTCCCTCCACTTCCCAGTGTCTTATACCCTGAGACCAGGTAGCGTCCACCACCATGTTCAAATCAAGACACCGGTGAATGTTTTTTGAACCTGCATCTCTATCAAAAGTGGGAAAAAGTCCCAGAGGGCCACATACTTCAAGAAAAATGGGAGAGACCCTTCCTCCTTGTGGAGGTGACGAGTGTTATAAACGTGGAGGCAGCTTCGCCCCTGCCTGTTACCCACCTGGCCTCTATCACGGGTCTTTTGAGTGCGTGACCCTCGGTCTAATGTCTTCTAGGTTATTAAACATCGTAAGGTGCCAACTGTGGAAATTAAGAGTCTGAGCGATTCAGATTCAAGGACTCACCCAACTGTAACGGGTTAGAAGAAATCAGCACATGGGAAAGACCCATTCGGTTCCACCTGGCTCCACTGCCGACGGACAGCCCTGCCCAACAACACACTTCCGGCATTCTGCTGAGCAGATGCGACAATCCAGACCACGCCCTCCCACTGCACAAAAGTCACCACACATCACACGGGTCTCCTTGCAACGCCGCCTGCACCACCCTGTGTTCCGCGAAGAAGGGATATATGTTATTTTCCAGATTCTCCCAATTACCCAATATTTTGTCTGGCACGATAACCTTGATGGATGAGAAAAGGGCGTCCTGGCTGCACAGAGGAACGCCCAGAGTGACACCAATACTCACATCGCTGCTCTTGGGCCTCGCCAACGCCAGGCTGTCCCGGGCCAAGGCCACGATGACATTGCTCTTCTCTCCGGCCCAGTGCACCACCATCTGATTGTGGGAATCATTCAGACTAACCTGAAAGAGATCAAACCAACACAGAAATGAGTGACGGCCACCAACTTTCTAAAGCAAGACTCTCTCCCCCTCTGTCATGACTAAGTGCTCACACTTGGAGCACCGGGCCAGGGCGGCCCGTTTTTCCCTCTCTGCAGATTCCACCAGACTCAACTTCCCCAAGAAGAAACACTAGCCCTCTGCTGTGTGGCATTAACCAGATAGCCAAACATCTTCTTCGCAGGCTCTCACTGGCATAACCAATAACTTGGCTTATTTTTGTCCTCTGTGAAATCAACCTCTGGTTATTCTCATCCTTACTCCATACATGGGACATGCACTCTTCAGATCTGAAACCAAAACACTGAAGCATCTTCTTCATTTAAAAAAGGGACACAAGCCGGAAAGACCACATGCTTTCAAACTTCTGTTCAACCTGGTTCTCTCTGGCCTCCAGGTGACGTTGCTTATCCTTAGCTCATAACAAGAAGGAACAAAAGGAAAGCATCAGCTTTATTTAGCTAGTTTTGAAGTATTCCAAGTAAGGAAATATTTTCCAGGACTCCACAGAAATGAGCTTCGGTTTATTGCGAACAGTAGTTCCCAGGCTTCTGGCTTTTGTAAACCAGTAAAATGGAGAAGAATTAGGCAGGCCAGGAGAAGACTGGTCGGCCACCTCTATCTTGCCAGGTAAGAACATTAATGCAAACAGCCACCGTGTCAGAGCGTGGCTGGCTGTTCTCTGGATCTCTGTCCCCGGCCTCCTGAGGACACAGCAGACTGTTGGCCCAGGCCTTACGACGGGGTGTGGCCTTACACGGCCCTGTTTTCTTTCCCTACCTGCAGGCTGCATTCAGTCCCAGAGGAGAGTGGGGCCACAGGACAGAAGGAGCCGAGTCCCCGAGGAGAAGGCCCTCCACTTGTTTTGAACTTCTCATAATGGGGAGATGCATTCACACCACTGAGCTCCTGGGATTCACCTGTTACGCAGCCGCCCCCTTCAAAGCAACACAACCACCATCTAGAATCACCGCCGTGTTCCAAAGCAACACGACCACCATCTAGAATCACCGCCGTGTTCCAAAGCAACACGACCACCATCTAGAATCACCGCCGTGTTCCAAAGCAACACGACCACCATCTAGAATCACCGCCGTGTTCCAAAGAAAGGACATTTTAACACAGAAAACTGAGGAAAACGAAAGATAGACTCTCAGAATCAAGAACAGTTCTTTCTGATAGGTTCTGCTTTATGAAAAGCTAACTCCATTCCTCTTATTTTTCCTTTCACCCGTCACTGACGGACAGTTCAAGGGCTGGCATCTTGGCACACCTGAGGCAACCGTTTCACCCCCCCCGCTCCGTGTGGGAAGAGCCAACTGATGACCACACACAAAAATTCTGAGAGCTGGTGTCAACGTTCAGGACAAAACCCCCCCAAAAATCCGGAGCACAAGCAATGCCTGGGAGAGCCTATTCCACCGGCCCCTTCAACCTCGGCTTGTCTCGGGCACAGGAGAAGGAACTCGAGCTTCTGGACCCCGAGGAGCCTCTGCACAGTCCACCTGCACGCTTCCCCACCCTCACCCTACCGCGCCCACCCCACCTCCCGGACTGATGCAAAGTACACACCTGAGCTGATGGGCCCTCAGAGCAGAAAACCCTCCCCTCCCCTCCCCCCTCCCCCCTCCCCCCTCCCCCCTCCCTCCACAGCTGCTTTCTCCTTTCCCCTCCTCATCCCGCCCACTCCTTATAGTGCTCTCAGACTGTCTGAAGGGAGAAGGGAAACACCTGTGCCACCAACTTGGCTGACAGAATAACAAAAGAGCTAATCCTTAACTACATTGCTTTGGGTCTTAAGCACCTGCACCTAATTTGATCCAGGACCCAAGCTCTTTGGGGAAACAGGTGAAATGAGGCCTCTTTAAAGAAAAAGCCCCTGGATTTTTTTTTTTTTTAGGAAAATATGTCATTCCAAAACATTCCTTCTCACTCCCAGAGAGGTAAGTCCAGGCAAGCATCGACAGAGACGTGCAAATAAAAAATAGAAATAAGCAAATTATTGAGCCCAGATGCTCGGGGGAAAGTAGCTAAGGGAATCGCCACCAGCTGCAGAGCCTTCCTCCAGCCCTCCCTCTCCCCCTCTCCTGCCAGCCCTCGCCTCTGGGAAGAATCTGGAAGCATCTATGGATCAGAAGCCCACCAGGCAAAGGTGCCCTGGGAACTCAGGCTAACAGCCTTCTCCCTCCAAAACATCCTCACCCTTAGAACCAGAGGGTAACAAATTGAGGATTTATGCAAATGTCAGTCGATAAAGGATTTGGAACCTGGAAGAATCACTAAGTTCATCCAGGGTCTGAGATTTAAAGCCCAGCAATGTTGCACTCAGGCAACCTCAGAACAGCCCCATGGGCAGGTTCACAATCAAGTAACGCTTGGAGCAGGTTACAAAGCCTACAGTGATCAGAGCGGGAACAAGGACTGAACACAACTTGCTAAAGTCTTTCTATTCAGAGGACGTGAGATTTATGGGGCCCCCTCAACCAATCCTAGGAGAGGTGAAGGGGTGAGAGCAGCACAAAGGAGGCATCCGAACATCCAGGGGCTTTTTTTACAAAGGAAGCCCAGAAGGCGAGCTTGGTGAAACACCTTTAAAAAAAAAAAAAAAGATTTTATTAGATGTCCCTTTCACTCCTAAAAGGGTAGCCCAGTGGGGAGAAAAAAAAAATCTCAGGCAAGGAACGGCTTGTCCAAGGGCCACCAGGCAACTCACACAACAGCTCAGCTCCTTCCCTTGGCGGGATGTCAGCGCGCGCCGCGCACCTCCTGGTCAGGGGGTAACTCCCTGGGGAGCTGCCTGCCTGGCTGAGGCTGACCCCCACTAAAGCCCAGGTGCCCACCCCCCCACAGCACAGTGCAGAGTCAGCTGTGGGAATCCACCACGCACCAGGCAGGCTGGCAAGCTGTCCGGTTGACTAAGGCAAAGACATCATCGCGCTCTCTGGCCTCACTTTCCGCCTCTGCATCTCCCCTTGGTCTCCATCCCCTCGTCCCCACCCCAGGAGAAAGGGAAGCTGTCAAAGCAGGCCCTCCATGGACAGGGACCAGGCAACCAGAGGTGCAAGAGTGGCCCCCAGCGATCATAACACCTGCAGGTGCCAGTGCTGGGTCCCTGCACTTTGTGGGTGGTTTCCGGTTCGTTTGGGTCCTCTTCCATCACCAGGGATTTCCTCCTGGCTTCAGCCCCTAGCCTCCCCCATCACCAGCCCTCTGGCGCAGCTGCAGGCTTCCCGATTTCCGGATCACTCCTATCAGCCTTGCTCACTCGGGTCCCAAAGACCGCATGGAGAGGAGTGGGCACATACGGACCCAGAAGACACCAGTCTGGGAGGGAGTGAGAGCCATGGGAGGGTGGCTTTTCGACAACAACGTAACCTTGATGTGCAGTCAGCTGTAACTACAACCCCGGGGCGTGAACAACCTTCCCTCTCCGATCTCCAGCTCACAGGCCGTAGCTGGAGCTCGATAAATGAGCCACAATTCATCGGAGCTGTAATAAAGCAGCAGGGAGGGGGCCCAACGCCTCCCCCTCAGAAGGCAAACAGGAAAATCACATGCCACAGAAGTCTCTGCACAGAGAAACTGCCTCATAAACAACAAACAGCACCGGGGTCGCAGCTTCAGGCCTCTGCGAAGATCACAGGCAGATCGTTAAGAGTCAAGGTAGCCCCCCCACAAGCCACCCGGTTCAGGGGTCCCAAACCCAGCTAACAACCAGAGACCCCAGAGAGGCCCCACCCCAGTCCTACTGATTCAGAACCCTCTGACTGGGGCCCAGGAATCGGTATTTTTAAAGGACACGCCCCTGGTGTCTCAAATGTAGCTTATTTAGGGAACGATGAATCTAGTTCACTCCCTTCCTCCGGGCAGAACGTGAATGACAGTGGCTGGAAGACTCACTCTTTCTGTGAGGGTTTGTCTTTGGGTGTCCTGGGTAGCTGTTAAAACCCTATGATCTACTGACGTGTGCCACAACATGGAGGAGCCTCAAAAACACTACGTTAAGGGAAGGAAGCCAGACACGAAAGTCACATGTTACGTGATCCCACTTATACGAAATATCCAGAGCAGGTAAGTCCACAGAGACGGAAAGCAGGTTGCTGGTTGCCAGGGGCTGGGGGGAGGGGGGATAGAGAGTGACTGTCTAAAGGGTAAGAGGCGTTATTCTGGAGTGATGAAAATGGTTTGGGGGATTCCCTGGTGGCGCAGTGGTTGACAGTCCGCCTGCCGATGCAGGGGACACGTGTTCGTGCCCCAGTCCAGGAAGATCCCACATGCCGCGGAGCGGCTGGGCCCGTGAGCCATGGCCGCTGAGCCTGCGCGTCCGGAGCCTGTGCTCTGCAACGGGAGATGCCACAGCAGTGAGAGGCCTGTTTACTGCAAAAAAATTAAAAATTAAAAATTAAAAAAAAAAAAGAAAATGGTTTGGAACGGGATAGAGGTGGTGGTGGCAATAACATCGTGAATGTACTAAAGGCCACCGGATTGAATTGTTCCCTTTAAGTGAATTTCATCTCAATTTTTTTAAAAGCCTCTGTCTATAACCTGCAAAGAACCTTACACTTCTCAATTGCTGATGCAAATACCTAGGAGCTCCCACTCGTAAGAAATTCTTCTTTCCCCCACCTCGGTCCTTCATGCTACCAAAAGATGCAGCTCGGGTGAGTCATGGAGAAGGCAGGCTGAGGAGTGGGTCTCTGGTCAAAGCAATCCTTCAAAATGCTGTAAGCGGCATCTGCAAAGCCACAGCATCCCTGCGGGCCTGGTCCCTGGTCCCTGGTCCCTGGCTGGAGCAATGGCCATACGCTCAGGGCTAGCATCCACTTCGCAGTTCACAACAGTCATCACCTGGGTCCCCATCAACCCACACATTGTCTCAGTCTCCTGGCAGGCCCTGGCGTTCCAAAGAGGTTAAGTGTTTTGCTTCACTCTTCAGAGAGGGGCAAGAAGCTGCTGCCACCCAAGCTCCAAGCTCTGGGTTGTTAGAAATAGAAGGAAGACAAAGAAATTGCTTGTTGTGGAAGGTGGTGACTGCTTATACACTGAGGCCCACTAAGGGCTAGGTACCCTTTGGGGCTCTTTACTCACTTCTCACCTGTCAAGAGTACACAGAGCAGGGGGCTTCCCTGGTGGCGCAGTGGTTGAGAGTCCACCTGCCGATGCAGGGGACGCGGGTTCGTGCCCCGGTCTGGGAAGATCCCACATGCCACGGAGCGGCTGGGCCCGTGAGCCATGGCCGCTGAGCCTGCGCGTCCGGAGCCTGTGCTCCACAACGGGAGAGGCCACAACAGTGAGAGGCCCGCGTACCGCAAAAAAAAAAAAAAAAAAGAGTACACAGAGCACTTCTGGGGGAAATCAGCGGACAAGTCTGACAAGTAATAAGAAATTTACAATAAAACCCACCAAAATCTGTATAGTCATTGAGTCTTATTCAGAAGGATGGGGGCCCTCAATGCAAGGGGTCTCATGCCATCTCCATTCATTTCTTCTGCCATTACGTCTCTCAAATTGGTCAAACCCAAAGATCAGGATGTCCTAGACACCCACAGCCTGTGGTCCTCACCACTCCTTCTTTCCAGAACACAGGATGAGAAGGACAAATAAGGCAGCCTGGTTCATTCCACTGCCTCACTAGCACTGAAATACAAGGAAGCATTTTTAAAATTCTACAGTGAAGTATAAAACGAATATCCTGTCCTGCAGCTGCAAGGACAGACGCAGCTGCTAAATCCTCGGAACTGCAGGATGGACCTGAGGAAACCAAAGACAGACACGCAAGGTCCAAGCATAACAAGGTTTCTCAGACCATCTGTTTGCACGACCTAAATGCTGGTTATGCAAATCGCCCCTCCATGTCCCCTTTTGAGACTGTGTTCCCACTATATTTAGTAAGCTCATTTCCCTCCCTGGACTCTCCACCTCCAAAGGAGAGCTGAAATCTAGTTTAAGAGCTCCCTGCAGAGAGGCCCTGTCCTGGCCTCTCCACTCATCTCACTGATGCTTCACCCAGAGAATTCGTTAACTACTTCTCTGATCAATGCAGGCTGCCCATTTCACAGACAAGGAAACAAAGGGAGAAAGACCTCAGACTAAAAAACTTAGCATTTCACTATAATCTCCTTAACTAGAGTAATGAGCTCTCTTTAGATTTATTTATATGCCTCTTCCTGACTTACAGCATCAGCTCGGGGAGACTTTAGTTCTGATTAATCTTCGGCAAGTAGGATCCACCTCTACCTGCCACTCCCTCCTGGTGAAACCCACTTTGTCATTTAGCAAATAGCCCGCTCTGCTGCTCTGGGAGGGCTCCCTATAAAAAAAAAAAACTGTGAAAAATCTCTTTGTCATGAAAATAATCACCCCTTAATTCACCAGTTGGCAAGTAAGAAAAAGAAGAAACTATCTGGGCCAGAAGGAACCTCAGGGAACATCTAAACCACCTTCCACACCTTGCAGATGGGGTTAAACCCAAAGAAAGATCTAGAGGTGGGGTTTCCATCTGCCTTAAAACCCAGGACCGCAGAGTGGGGCACACAGCACTGAGAGCACAGCAAGCCCCTCACCGGTGTTTACGGGCTGCTGGACACACTGAACCAGGACTAGCCTTAAATCAGGATTCACCTGTGTAGGACGGTTCCAGAACATCCACTTTCCCTGACCCTCCACTTGGGCTCTGCAGCTCCACCATAAATAGCCCCCCACCTCATTCATTCAGTAGAGATTTACTGAGCCCTTACTACCTACCAGGTGCTCTACTAGGTGTTAAAAAAACAGCAGACTTCTAGGTCCTGCCTCATGACTCTTAGATCAGTAGGGGAAACAAACGTTAAACAATTAATTTCATGAATAATACTTACAGATGTTAAATGTGGGAGCCGGGGGGGCATAACCAAGTGCAGGGCTGCACTGAAGACAAGACCCCCAGTGGGTACCACAAGGATGAAGAGGGAGGAGTCCAGGGCAAAAGGGATGGAGAACAGAAAAGACAGATGCAGAGGAAGAACAGAGCGAAATCCAGGAACGGGCAGGGACTTGGAACTTGACAAATTTGAAAAGTTAAAAGTGAACTGGTGTAGCCAGGAGAGCCAAGGAAAGGGTGGCATTATATGCGCTCTCTAGGTTTTGAAGGCGGAACAAAAGAGATCACAGCCACCGGACCCCTGGCTGAAAGCAAGGCTTTCACTGGAATATTTACAAGAGGGAAAGGTGCTACCGTAAATCTGAGACAAGTCAGAGGCTTGGGTTTGAGTCCTGGTCTCGCCGACTGATGGGCTGCGCAACTTGGGGGACATCCCTTCGCCTTTTGGAGCCTCAAGATACTCATCTGTGACCTGAGAAGAATAATAAGGCTTCCCTGAAGATGTGTGACACCACAGAGCCAGTGGAAAGTTCTGCTCGAACCAGCACCACCCTATGAGCAACAGCCACACAATTCAGGGTCTTGCCAACCAGAATGGCAGCAACATCCCAGCTGCCCACCAGCCTGGCCACAGAAGGTGCCCTGGATACTTCTGCTTTATTAACAAAGGAGGGAAAATTCACTGTGTTGACATGTACTGGAAAAGCTCTGCAGGGGGAAAGTTATTCTTTGGCAAAGTGGATTTCTTAGGGATGTCAAAAGGGGAGAGAGACAAAATTATTACAGAATAAAAATATGTGCCGGGATTTTTTTAATGTATGGATGCCTCTTATTAAGATTTAGTCTTTAATAGTGATCCTGGCAACTAGTCCTCCCTAGAAAACAAATAAAGACTTCCTTTCATATTGCTAAAAAAAAATTTTTAAATAAATAAATAAGGCTCACCTTCAAATCAAAAGAGATCTTATCCATGAATATATTTCATAAACTTCAAAATGCTAAAACGTTATCTCCTCTTGTTACTGGTATGGTCTTTATACCAAAATAAACCATATTCTTCACAAAATGGCAGCATATCAACAACTACCATGAGCAGCATCAGGGTTGGAACACTGAGGCCTGAGAGCAGGAAGTAACAACATACATAAACTGGTGAAACACTGTACGTCCGGGTCAAGCTCAGAAGCCAGTCATGGAGACCTCCCTAGTGGCGCAGTGGTTAAGAATCTGCCTGCCAATGCAGGGGACATGGGTCCGAGCCCTGGTCCAGGAAGATCCCACATGCCATGGAGCAAGTAAGCCTGTGCACCACCGCTACTGAGCCTGTGCTCTGGAGCCCGCGAGCCACACCTACTGAGGCCGTGTGCCACAACTATGGAGCCCGTGTGCCACAACTACTGAGCCTGCGCTCTAGAGCCCGCGAGCCACAACTACTGAGGCCGTGTGCCACAACTACTGAACCTGCACTTTAGAGCCCGTGCTCCACAACAAGAGAAGCCACTGCAATGAGAAACCCACACACTGCAACGAAGAGTAGCCCCCGCTCACCGCAACTAGAGAAAGCCCGTGCGCAGCAACGAAGACCCAAGGCAGCCAAAAATAAATAAATTAATAAATTTATTTTAAAAAAAGAAGACAGTTGTGGCCAAGCCCTGCGCTCAGGCAGCCTTCCCCTCACTCCACAACCAAGATTCGAAACCTGGGGAAACCCAAGCTCTGGTTCCCAAGGCTCCAACGAACCATCCAACACAGAGGTGGCACTGATTTCTAGCATCTCCCTCGCCCCAAGGGGAAAATATTTACATGACATCCCAGAACCAAACGCCTCAAGACCTCACCTTACCAGTGGTTTAAACACAACAGCAAGGTCAACCTTTCAGTCCTGTGAGATGCCTCTGCTACCAGGAGGGCAGAAGCCCCTCGGGCCCCACCCCCACGCAGCTTAACTCCCCAACCCTGTGAGGACAGCCTTTCTCCTCCATCCAGCTCTCCACATCCACTCCCGAATTCTTCCCCTCTCCAGGTCCGAGGCTCGTTTCTGCAGGAACCCCTGCATCACCTCCACAGCAGCACACCTCACCCAATCCAGCAAACTACGTGCACAGTTAACTGCAGGATTTTTTTTAAAGAACTATTCAGAGAACTTCAGGGCACTAAATATATACAGATGAGGTAAGTTATAGGTACAGTCTCATGTTACCCAATTAATGGAGCACAGCTTTAAAACATTTCAAGTCTCTTCCAAACCCTCCCCCAGCCTCACAGGCCCCACCCACCCACCTCTGTCCACTGTCCCCACTCCCTGCCATGGGCAACTTCCTCTGCTGGGACCCTGGGGCAGGTCTTCTCCCCAGGCCCCTGGCATAGACCCACATGGAAACGTCTTGCCTGTATCCTCTGGGTTAACAGAGAAATAGAGTCCTTTACTATCTGGGCCCCTCCCCCATACAGATGTACCCACGCCAGGCTCCCCAGAGACAGTCCCTAAACTGGCTTTTACTCCAGGGTTATTTTTAACCCTGGCCCTCCAAGCTCCATCAGATTATACCAGCTTCTCCCAATTTCTTCTGGACACAGAGGTTTCCTAAGAGTGAAGAATTTCACCCTGACACTATTCAGCTCCCCAGACCATCAAAGTAGACTGGATCTCACCTCAGTCCCAGCTAACACATTAAAATCTCCATTCACGACCCACCCACTGGCTCAAACCCTCATTTATTTATGGAAGAATCAACCCAGCCATCTTCCCCCCTTCAATCCAGTTATTTGGAGGCAGAGGGTTTCTATTCAACAGGCTATTCTCTTTTCTACATAAAAGATGCAGTATTGGTTAAAAAACAAAAACAAAGGGAGGGGGAGGGAGATAATAAACCACTCGTTGGTCCCTACACGGCACAAAACACGAATATAAGATAACAAGTACATCTTTTTATTGCCCTTGTCTGCCACTCCAATTTGGGACGTAATCACATCAGCCTGCCTTTCTGAGAATTTGTAGTGGTGTTTTTAATCTAATTCAGGGGACTGGAGATAAATCATGGTGAAGGGTCCCAATTTGCCGAGCCGAGCGCCTGCAGCTGCAGCGGCGGGCGGGGTTAGAGGGCCGGCGGGAGGCGGGGGTCCCAGGCGGTGATGAAGACCACACGCCCACGCCCACGCCCACACTGTTTGTCTTCACGCCAGCCTGCAGGGCTGCAGGGACGGAAGACAGACCTGGCTGCGTTGAGGGAAGACAAGGTGAGCCCAGGAAGCGGAGGGCGGGGGTGGGGAGGCGGCCCCCACGTTAAGGCACCAGGTACAGCTTTCTCGGCTAAACAGATGCGCAGGGTCTGCACACCGCCCGGGCCGCGTGGGCTGTCTGGGCAAAGCCACATCAAAAGTGAAGGCACACAGGTCAGCCTTCAGTGCCCAGGTCCCTGATGGGAGGAGACAGCTGTGCAGAGGCAGCTGCTAAGATGAACAGGGCACCCACGGCACCCTCCACCACACCCCCTGATGCAGCCCTACCCGGGAAAGAAAGGCCAGGGTCTTCCCCACACTCAACCTGGCAGCCAGCAGCCCTCAACTCTCGCTTTCCCTCCCCTGTTTGTGGTGGAAACAAAGACAGGCCTTGCTGTGGTTACAAGCTTCTCCCCCGGGTGAAGCACCAGTTGCCACCACTGGGAAAGGGAACTTCACACAACCGCTTAAAGCTATGCTGTCCAAGGGCCACGTGGGGCCGTTTAAACTTAAATTTAACTCGATGAAAGTTCAACAAAAGGAAAATAAATTCAATTCTTCGGTCATACCAGCCACATGTCAAGCCTCAACTGCCACAGATGGCTAGTGGACACCCTGGCCAGCACAGATCCAGAATATTTCCGTCATGGCGGGAAGATCCGTTGAAGAGAAGACCTGACACGAGGTCAGGAAGATAAACCCTTCCAGCTCCTGGCCAGAAGCGGTGACATGACCATGGATGTTACCATGATTATTAACAATTACGCAGTGGAAAACAGAATTTTGTAATTATTTTTAACTCCCTGTTGTGTTCAGGGCTACAAAAGTCATGTGACTTATGAAGTCCTATTTTTATGGAACCCAGCCCAAAACGCTCAGAGCATTCCTCATGTTACAATAAAAAGCTGAGGGTCTCACAATAACACGGGAGGAAATCCAAATCTTGATCTTAATCAGCAGTCCGCCCACCTTCTGATTTACAGCATCATCAGCCACTGGGATGCTAGAAGGCTGCCCGTGCCACTACTTCGAAGACCCAAGGTTCACAGGTCGATAAACCAGTCAATTAGGTCGAAATTAACTGCAGCTCATTTTAAACTGAGGGAAGTTGATTTCTGCATTTACACGGCTGGACTGAATATGCCACGTGCCAAGAGATTCTGGCATACCTAGGGAATGCACAGGAAGGTTCTGTGCTCCACAAAGATGCCTCAGCCCTGCAGCCCAGACCACTTCTGCTGAAATACTAATGAAATATGCAAACGAAAATGCAGTGAGCTCTCCTTTACGTTCCATCACACCTGAACCTAAAAAAAATGGAGGAAAGGTTACTATAATACCTCGTTTTAATATATTTCTACGTGGTCAACTCTCAAATTATCTACATCTGAATTATTATCAAAAATTCTAAACTCCAAACTGGCTTTCCCTAACACATGTATGCCGGTCATTTTGTATATCAGCTGCTCAAAGAATGCAAACTCATTTTAATATTCACCTAAGCAAAATTTAATCAGGAAGGTAAACTGATCCTTAAAAAAAAAAAACACTAAATAAATACATAGCAAAGGCAAATAGGTTATTCTTTGGGTTACCTGCTCTCCAGGTTATCTGCATGCTCCTGTGTCTGTCCATTACAGGGGACAGTACAAGGCTTGTCTCCATCCATCCTTGGCCCTCGGATTAAACAATGACACTACCAAGATGGCTGTCATCTCTAAGGAGGAACAGCCCAAAATACGACAATGAAATGTTCCTACAACATCCATTTTTTTGCTTTGGGATGTTCACTGCTGTTAGAATCTGCCTCCTGGATCCCAGGTCTCAAAGCAGTTTATTAAGCATACTATTGACTCCACTTTCCAGAATCTAAAGAAAACATTTTCTAAAAGAACATGAGTTAAAGTCAAGATCCGTGATCTCAGTATTCTGATGTTCTCACAAACCTGGGCGCTACATCTCTAAGGAACTGCCCTCCAGCACCTTTCCAAGTGACAAGAGGGCTACGTAATGCTGCTCTCCTGGCCCTGGCTGGCCGGAATCCTTGAAGTGGACTGGTATTTCCCACCCTGGCCTGGAGGAAAAGTAACAATCTATTTTATACTATGACACTTCAGGTAGCTCCCTTCCCATTGACAGTAATTATGCCATAAATATATTTTGGAGCTGATGTCATTATTCATGATATCAGGGGCTGGGGATAATAGAAAGCCGCTGATATTTCAAGTTTGAAATTTTATGTCCATATATGTTACATATGTGTAGAATGTTTTTGGAAGGACGTACAAAAATCTGATGACCGTGGACACTGGGTGAATGGGGTCACGTAAGGGAGAGAAATTTACTTCTCACTACATACTCTTCTGTTCAAATATTGTTTTGCAAATATGCATTACCTACTGAAAGCTAAATAAAGGGGACTGGATGGCTTTACATTTCATCCCTTTCATTCCCCATCTCCTCACTCCTGTTCCCTGTCCATTTTCCTCCCATCCCTTCCACCTCTCAAAGCCTCCACCTGCCACGCCCCAAGACAGGCAAGCTATTAAACAGTGGCCAGACACCGAGCCAAGAACTGTGCCCAAGAAGAGATGCCAAGTGAGATCAGGAAGTCTTTCAAGGTCACACCCATGATCGAGCCAACCCCAAACGCCAAGGAACCCTTCGCCTCTGCAGAAGAAGCCAACTTGAAACCGCAAATGCTTTGCCTTCTCATCTTTTGGAAGCATACAGGTCAAACATCCTAACTTCAGAATCAACCAGCCAATTCTTTCCCAAGCAAGTGTATCATACAAGAATCTACCCCAAAGAGATCTAAAGCTACACAGTCTTCCACCCCCAAAGGAGGCTCTTTGTCTCAGGGCCTTGTGCTGTAACAGACACTTTATTTTCAGTCTCAAATCAGGACACTGAATACTCCCTGGACTCTAAAAAGCAGGAATTATGAAGAGAGAGCTCATTGGAAGGAAAATAAACCTGTAAATCCTGTTAGGCTTTGCGCTTCATTCCAAAGGATTTTTCCCCAAAACAATACCATTAGCAATACCATGAGAGCCCTAAAAGGGAGCCTTCTGTACGATAGAATCCCAGCTCTTCATTCAAAATAAACCCCAAAATAGCACAGGAAAATCAGGGCTCCCAGACCCACATCCTGAGCCAACTCACTTCCACTCTCCACTGTGGGCTCACGACAGTCCTCCTTATAAATACCTTTCCTGTAACTTGGATGTGCATCCTACCCTCTAGGCCTTTCTCTTTCCAGGTGGGCAGCTGGTCCACAAATATTCATTAAGGGCCTCCCGAGTGCCAGGGACACAGAGGAGAGGCTTGATCCATGCCCTCAAGGAGCAAACAGGGAGATGAAACAGTTAAACAAGCAATGAGAACACCAGGCAGTCAGTGCTGTTACCAAGCTCAAAAGAACTCTTCCCACCAGAGCCTGGGAATACTAAGAGGTACTCCTTGGATGCTGAAAAAGGGAAGAGGGGTTTTGCAAGCAAAGAAAGAAACGGGGAAGGACCATTTGAGGCAGAGGGAAAAGCAGGTGGCACAGAGGCACGGAGCTGACATAAAATCAGGAGGAAATCCAGTGTGACAAGAATTCTGGAATCCCCCTTCTTGGGTCTGGCCTGTTTTAGAAGGGACACAACTAAGCCTAGTTTACTCCATAGGTTAGCAGAGCCAGAGAAAAAGAACGGACACTGACTGCAACACAGGGCTCTTTCTCAGATGCAAAAGCCCTCCTGCTCCCCTCCCTGGAGCTGGTGGCCTGAACATCACCCCTGGGGCTTCTTCCGTCAGGCAGTTTCTGCTTCCAGCCCTAATCTGTGCTGCCAGGCATCCTCTTAACCTCACTCAAAGGTCAGAGAGCGAGAAGCTGCAGAGTGTCTCAGCCCACTGACCCTTTATCACTCCATCTCCCATGCCCTCCCATATCAAACAACCCACTCACACCCCACTGAAGAGTTGCGGCTGGTGAATCACGTCCATGTCTCCTTGTCCCTGTCTGGTACATTTCCATGCCTGTATATTTGCATCTGCTTTATCTCCTCCTTAAATTCTAAGCTTTCTGAAAGCAGGGATGAAAACTCTCCCCACCCCCTCATCTGCACCCCCATCCCTATATAGAATCACACTGAATTCAAGTGACACTATGGAAAAACATGGCAAGTCCTTACATTTCAAAGTTAAAGGGCAGAGATTGGGGGGAGTATAACATGGGAATTGGCTTAGGGCTAGAAGCAGAATGGCCATCTAATTTATAGTCTGCATCCTGACACTTTTTTGAGTGAACACAGCACTTTTCATAACCATCAGGGATAACGTAAAAACCAGGTCTGTCCCAGGGAAAACAGAGGCAAATGGGCATCTTTGCTAGAAAGATTGTTCCAAATAGCTGGGCACCCCTCCAGAGGGACACGCCAAACCCCTTCAGTTACTGATTCCTGTGCTTGCAGTCTAAAGGGTCTGCACCAGACAGTGTTTGTAGCAGAAAGCCCAGGACCGGGAAGTCCTTCCTTCTATCTAACTCAAATCCTTACAGATTCAAGTTAATCCCAGTTTTATTAGCTTCAGGGCAGCCAAGAACAATGGCACAGGGGGGAGGCCTCGGAGAAGAAAAAACACTGCTCTGGGTCCTCACCCTTGGTAGGAATTCCTCATTATGAGTCCGAGGGCTAGTTCTCCAACCTTCCACTGAACCAACTCAATCTGGCTCAGAAATATAAAAGCCGAGCGTTTTTTAGTCACTCCCAAGAAGAACACAGTTCATCTTTAACTGGCCCCAAAACCCCAGGAGCTTTCACAAACCAAACCCAAGGAAGAAATGGCACCTGTGTGCATATTTTTGCGACCAGGAAGCTCTTCCCGCAGCCCAAACTATAGATGTTAGGGACCTGAGCTCCGGAAGGGACCGTCTCCTGCGGCTCTCCACTCCCAGCCCCCAGAAAGCTGCCTCAAGCCCACAGCAGAGCTGGGCTGATGGGGAAGGCTCAAGGAACAAGGGAGCCTCTCTTTCTCCCTCCCCCAACCTCCATCAGGACGCTGGCATCCCTGTGGGGAGCAAGGACCTTGCTGACTTCTTTCAACAATACAAAAAAGAAGTTTCAGATGGGGGTGGGGAAGGGAACAAGGATCTGGACCCACGAGGGAGCCAAACAGGCAGGCTCCTGCAGCCCATGCCCACCAGCAGTTATATGCCCACTGGCACACGCTCTTGCCCAGGAGCTGATGGTGGATGGAAGGCAAATGCTCCCATCCTCTCACCTCCATCCCTATCCCCTCTCTTACCAATACATTTTACTTTAGAAAAAAGTTATTTAAGAAGCACCGTATAAAGAGAGGGCGACTATTTGATCACTCGAAGGTCACTGAGACAATGCAGACAAAAACTAAAGAGCAGGCAACCCTGCCCCATGTGACCCTGGGCTGGTCACTTCACCTTTCCCAGCTCTGGCGGCTTCATCAACAAAATGGCACAATAGGGGAGATGGTTTATAAGGGTTGAAGGGTCCAAGGGTTGAACATTTAACTCTGTATATTTCTTGAAGAAACGGCTAAAGGAAAATCAGTGAAGAGATGCAGAATTCAGACTAATCCTTTAATTTCTACTTTGAAGGGAATATTTTGACTCTAGAAATCGTGTAATTGACCACCTCCACTGGTCCCACTTTTTCTCCCCCCCCCGACCTTCCAGTTTTGCTGATGTCAGTCTCAACCATAGGACTGCGAGTCTCATGAGGCAGTAACACGGACAAATTAATTTTGCCAGCGCTGATACTAACCCACAAACTCGGTTTGTAATTGCCAGAAGTAAGTCCTGCCATAAAAATGAAATTCATGTTCCTTATGATCTAATTAAATCCATTGCCTAGATAGAAATAAATCACTTACTGAATAATAATGCCCACCAAATTATTGCAGTCTTTCAAATTCCCAAGTGTCATGAGGGATATTCCTGTCCAAAATAAAAAAAATTCAGCACACACACACACACACACACACACTCACAGACACCCCTCTTGCTTGGACTATACCCAGAGAGTAAGCTTTCAGGTTTGCCCACCTTAATTGTGGTTAAAAACGGTAAGTGTGGAAACCCCCTCCTCTGACGGTTCTGGGTAAATGTACTGCATCTGCAGGGTGCTCGCCTCGGCTGCTAACTGATGATACACGAAAGAAAGCCCGTTTTTTATCCACACGTAAAATGAAGCTGCACCCCTCTGATACCTGCCGGAAACTCCACCGGTGAGCACACACCCTGGGGAAACAGGCAGTGCACCCCGCGAGTGCCCTGGAATCCGTTTGCTAAAATCGACAGGAAGAAGGAAAGATCAAGGCGATTCAAGTGCTGACGGTTGTACTCCTATGTGAGGAGGGGAAAAAAACAAACGCCAGCCGGGAAGTCCCCAGCGGTGCCTGCACCTGGGAGGCGACAACCAAGGATGGATGCGGGGGTGAGGCGGCGCAGGGAGAGGAGAGAGCCGGGGGAAGGCGGGGGCCGACCGCTCACCTGTCCGTACACCTGGATAGGCTCGGGCTGCAGGGCAGCGCTCCGTCTCCTCCGGAGCGGCTTCTCGTCCGCCCTCCGGGGCGCCCCGCGCGCCCCACGCCGCAGCTCGAGCGGGTCGCCCCGCACCACGAGGAAGCCCCGATCCTGGGGCCCAGGCGCGCGGCCGCCGGGCAGCGTCGGCGGCCAGACCTCGCCGAGAGCCCCGGGCGGCAGCAGCGCTATCAGGGTGAAGAGGAAGGGGAGTCGCGACTCCCTCCTGCTGCTCCGTGTCGCCATGTTCGGGCGAACGCGACCGCAGGTGGCGCCGCCGCCAGGAGAGAATGTGCAGCGCGAGGCCGGGACGCCGGCCGGCCGGGGCCGCGCGCGCCGCTCCCGGGGCTCCAGGCCGCCCTGCTGCGCCCGCCGCCGCCGGGTCCCGCTCTGCTCGGCGCGGCCCCGTCACGTGGGAGGCTCGCCGCCGCGGCCCCTTCGCGCACTTTCTCCGCTGCGGCCCCTCCTCCGCGAGGGGATGGGGAAGTCAAGGCAGCGGGCGCGCGGCCCGGTCCCCTGGCAGGCGCTACTCGTCGCCCGTGCGCCCTGCGGCAACTGGGAGTCGCGTGGGGCTCGCCCGTCCTCCCTGGAGTTCTCGCCTCCTCTACCGGGTCGCGTCGAGGTCGTCCTCAACCGCGGCCGGTCTCCTCTCCCGACTGCACAGCCTCCTGTCCCGCCACACGACCACCTCGCCCGCCCCCTGTCGCATCCCCACCTCCGGGGGAGCGCGGACAGCCAGAGAAAATTAGCTCCGAGGACGCGGCGGGCACGTTAGAGTCCAGATGAACCCGCCCCCGTGGTGCAACTCACACAGTTTCAATAACTCTGGGCACCAAAACTACCCTTGATCGAGCTAAACTGCCCCTGCCCGGAGCACAGTAAATATACATCCGGCACAGAGGCACTAAAAGCAAGGGCACGTCCGACAAGGGACTCGCCACACCTCAACAATCACACAGTCATACAATGGTTCCTTGCACACAGAACACCCGCGCGGGACGCATGGCCCCAGCACAGTGGCTTACCTGTGACCCCCTCCTGGGTGAACGAACACTGAGCCACCCTACCTCACCCCCAAAACGGGCACACACACCAATCCCTTCAGCCCACAGCCAACCCTGCTTGCTGCAAGTCCCCTTCCCAAGGGGGTAAAGCTTGCCACTGGGGGCAGACACTCAAAGAGTGGGGAGGACGCACTTTAAATCAACCCTACATGCAGCTGGAAGATCCAGACCTTCTTTGAAACACAAGGAGATAAAACTGCTGTTGGAACTGCAGAGGCAAACCTAAGGTCAATCTTTTTCTGCAGGTTTGTGGGAGCAGCCAAGGCCTGTCCTCTGTTTCATTTTATGTTTCACTGTGCTCTGGACTCAAACCCTGGTTTTTTTTCCTTTGGTGTTTTTTTTTTTTTTTCCTGTACGCGGGCCTCTCACTGTTGTGGCCTCTCCCGCTGCGGAGCACAGGCTCCGGATGCGCAGGCTCAGCGGCCATGGCTCACGGGCCCAGCCGCTCCGCGGCATGTGGGATCTTCCCGAACCGGGGCACGAACCCGTATCCCCTGCATCGGCAGGCGGACTCTCAACCACTGCGCCACCAGGGAAGCCCAAAACCCTGGTTTTTGATAAGACAGAGGAAGCAGGGCTGAAGGAGAGACTACTTCTAGAGTTGCATGCAAGCCCTCGGTTTACAGGGAGGAGGGGATGGTCATTTCAGTGCCCCCAAATGCTCCTCGTCCTACCCCTGCCCTCTAGGACTCTCCAGTTAGCTTAGCAGACCCCCTTCCGCTACCTAGCTCCACCCCTGGTGACAACCTGACAAAGGAAAGACAGCCTTTCCTTGCCTCCCTAAATCCAGTCTTCTACCACTCTCCCATACCCCATGCCAGACTTGCTGGGGATCTGGCGTCGCGTTCTGCAGTCCCCTACCTCCTCGCAGCCCTGCTTTTCTCCCCCAGCTTTTCTGTCCATCTCACCAAAATCATAGAACCACCCAGTTCTCCCCACTAGGCAAATCGCTTATCCTCTGGGAAAGCCACTGGGCCACTGCCAGCTCTCACTCCCCATCTGGACCAGCACTGCCTTGTGAGCATCACCTTACCAGGTGTGGACCACCCTGTGGCCTCCCCAGACCAGCAGTAAAGGCACATGGACCCCTATTTAACCCCCCAAGGGAAAATGAGGGGAACATGGCTAGAGTCAGAACACCCAGCAGATGGTTCAATTATTGTTTATTTCAACACATATTTAATGAGAACCTTTTCTACAAGAGTGACTGTCAGAGTCCCAGCAGAAAACACGTGTCCCCTAAGTGTGGATTTGAAGATAGGGAGCTGCTTTTCCCACACAGACTGCTGGCTTGAGGTTCAGACGGCAATTTGCAGGGAAGGATTAGTAGGGCAGGACCAGCTACTTGCTGATTTTGATTTTGATTTGCACCGTGGATACTGGAGAACTGGCAAGAATGCTTAAACATGGTTAATTGACTCCTTGAAAGCCCTCCTCTGTAATCATTATCCACCTTCCAAGCTGTTCTAAGGTGGATAATCAGCAAACCCTGAGACTGTGTGAGCCTCATACCCAAACAATCTCTCCGAGCTTCAGTTTTCTCATCTGCAAAATAAGGATCTTAATTCCTGCCTATTGCACGGAACTGCTGAGAGAATCAGAGGAGATAATGTATGTAAAATCAAATTACCATATGCAAATTGTGAAGGCCCCAGACAGAAGTATTGTACACGGGTGGCATTAGAGACCTGGATTCTAGTCCTGCTCTGTAACTAGTTACTGTGTGATTTTTGCCCTTGATCGTCTGGTCTCTCTGGGCCTTGGTTTCTTCCTATGTGAAATAAAAAGAGACTTTGCAGCCCTGACCGTTCCCCACCCCTTCAGGACCCCCGCCTGGGCATGAGATGGGAGCAGGCACAGGCCACGGCTGAATTGTGCAATTGACAAGGATGTTCCTCCTACCTTCAAAACCGGATCTGGGTTGTAAACAAGCCGCTACTTCCTCCGTGTCAATGTCGGGGTGGGCAGGTAGATCGAGAGAAGGCAGGATCCCCATCCCCCTCCACCCCCACTTGCATGGCCTTGTTCTTCACGCTGCCCAGCATCAGGAGGAAAACCAAGATGCATGGGAATTTTACACTAGACTTATAACTGTGTAAAAACATGTCTTGAGCCTAGGGTCAGACTTTGCCCTCCTCTGTCCTTCTGCCCCATCTAAGACATCCTGAGCTAAAGCTAGAGATGGAGCTAAGGAAAAACCACCCAGAGGTTACCAGTGTCCCACATTTTTATCCAGATGGAGTCACAATTAAAATAGCAACAAGGACAGTCACAGAGAAGGCAGAAAAAGACTCCCAAAAGCCTAACTGGACTTCTTTCTGTTCTCTCTCTCTCCCCTCCTGGCCTCCCCTAATGCTGGCATCTGTCTGCTCACCCTCCCTCCCTGTCCAGCCCCTGGCCTGGCCAAACTCTATGCATCCATCAGGTTCCAAGAGGCCTCCCTCTGCACCTAGCCTAGGTTCCACCAACTTCCTCTAACGCCCTAGGTCGCCTGCAGTCTTTGATACTTTCTCTCTGGTCACATTACTTATTCATTTTCCTCTTAAACTACAAGCAGCAAGAGGGCAAAACCGGGCTCAACTCGCCCAAAGTCTGTGCGCCCATTGCTCAGCATGATCCTGGCACACAGTGGGTACCCAGTGACATTTATGGGACGTCTGTGTGTACATGAAGGGAGGCCAAGACACCCTATACCCTCGAGGGCTGGGGAGAGGTCAAGGGGCAGATGTGCTTGAATCTCAGAGCTTGACCACCGTCTGCCCTCCACCACTGCTTTCTCCCAAAAGTGCCCAGCCTTGAGTCACGACCAGACCTCTGAGTCGCTAAAGCAGAAAAGGGACGGCCCTGCCAATGCTGGTAAGTTTATTCCCTCTTCCACACCGTTTTAGCCAAGTAACTACCATTTACCTCACCAGCCAGGGTGAGCTAGAAATACCCTGCAGCCCCAAAGAAATAACTTTCTCCTGCTGTTGCTAAAAATGCCTCTAATTAAGGCAAAGTCCAGGATAACTGATGAGGTTTAAAATACAGATGCACCCAGAACATAGAACAAGTAGCTTAGATTCTCACTCTTGAATAAATTAAATCCAAAGAGGAGGTTCTGAAAATAGTAGTAACTTACTTTCACACAGCAGTGACTTCTATTTGCATTGTAACAGCACTGTCTAACGGCTTTCATCTCACAGCAACCCTTGAGAGGGGACCAAAGCGGGCATTATCAACAGCCCATTTTACAGATTTTGAGAATTAAGGCTCAGAAGGAAGGACTTGCCCAGAATCACGTAGTTTGTAAGGTTTACATTCAAACCGAGGTTCTCTGACTTTTTCTACCGCATCTGATATCTCCATGACAAAGAGAGAAGAGCTGGTGTTTCAAGTCCTGGGTCGGGTGGAGCAGTGAGAACCAGGGCCGAAAGGAGAAGACAGTTGCCCAAGTCCTCACCTCTTGCACAGCTCAGCCCTGCCTTAACCCTCCGTAAACGAACACTGTCCACCTGGGCGCCTAGCTGAGGCATGATGCTCAAGTAGAGAGTAATGTTACAGAACTCACGAGTTAAATCCTGTTTTCCCTGCTCTTCTGGAAGATAAATGGAATGAGGGACTTGGTTTCAAATTTTCAAAAGAAGGCTTTGGGTTCAAGACCTGTGAAGGAGGGCAGGATTTAGAGGTTTCCCTCGAGTTCTGGCCTCTAGCTCTCAGAAACTCAACTTCCTGAGCTTCTGTAAGAAGAAAGCATTTAGAACCTTCTCACAAAGCACGTGAAACGAAAACCTGGAAATCTCCTGATTGTTATGTAGAGTCCAGGACAAACCCTCCAGTCGGAAGACAATGGGAAATTATCCTCTTCCCCAGGAATACAGAATAGGACTCACCCTGCTGGGTTTGGAGTGAATGGGAGGAAGTAAAGCTGGAAATTCTTTGCAAACCCCTGAATAATTACATATCGAAGGCTCGTGTCTCCTTCCCTTGGAGCCTCTGCAATACAATAACAGGGCGAGCACAGCTTCAGGTGCTAGAGAGGGGAGGTACCACCGAGCCAATAGGAAAGGACTCAGTTTAATTGTGTGACGCTTTACCTCAACAGATGCCCTGAAGCGGTCCCGGGGCCATCCAGACCAGGGAAAAAGACAGGCTGTCTTGCCTTTTGGCCCACCTCTCATTCTAACAGGGACACAGGATCCCCAGAAACCCTCCTTCCATTTTCCTGCACCAGTCGAAATGAGATAAAAACGCCCCCCACCCCCGTCATTGCTCACTCTTCAACTAAAAGTCACTTCTTGATTCTGCCCAGATTCCCCTCAATCACCCCAAAGCCCTGCTACCTTGATTTATGCCTCTTGAGATGTTGATAATGTTCTACCTTTCATTGCAGCAGTTATCTTGGTACTTAAACTTCCTTTTTTTAATTATAGTTGTGTCTTTTGACCTATTCTCCACTCTTGTACTTAATAGATTATATCCTGCCGAGTTGAAATGAACTGCCGGGTAGGGAAGACGTGGCACTGCCCTCACCCCTGCTACGCACACCCGTTGACAGTTGGTTCTGTACGGAAGAACAGTTCTGTGTGCTTTTTATTTAATTTTATTTATTTATTTATTTAGGAAGACCAATTTTGTATTAAGTCTCTTGGGAGATGAATTTCCCATCCTACTGTCCACATCAAAGGAGACTGGAAAGATGGCTGACGATACTGGAAAGTGATTCTCTCAGCACCAGGTGAGTCAGCATAGCTGAGAAGTGAGTCCTTCCCTTGACATAGTTTTACATATGACCTCATCATTACCTACTGCCCAAGGATGGGGATAATAGGGTATAAGTGTCTGTAAAAATCCAGCCACCACTCCCAGGGAACTTGCAGAAAGCAAAGATACAAATAGCAGAAATGTGTGAAAACAGCGTTAAATTAATTAAACAAGGAGGCCATTAGGCTGAAGTGGCTCTAATGCTTTGGTGACCTTAGACGAAAGCCTAAGCCTACACGTGCCCTGAGGTTAAAAAATGGAAACCTAAGGACAGCCAATCACAAAGAGCCGACTACGCTTTAGGCTACAGCCAATCAAGAATTTCCTTCCTTTGTTTCCTCACCTTCTCGATATGTCTTTCCAGGCTCCGGTGACGGAGCTCTCCTAACCGTTTCCAATTGGGCACTGCCTGATTTGAATCAAATTTTGCTCAAATAAACTCCTACAATGTGTCACATGCCCCAGGTTATCATTTAATAAGAGCAAGAGCTCGGTTTTGAAAACAAAGACGATCGATGGATTTGGGGAGAGTGAACTGGGGAGAACTCCCCAGAAACTGGGGAGAAGCCTCCCCAGTTTCAGGCTTCTCCAGTGAACTGGAGAACCAGACCTTCGGAGCCGTGGTCTCTAGTGTGTGTCTGCGGGTGGGGAGTGGAGAGGGAGAAGCCT
Source organism: Stenella coeruleoalba (assembly GCF_951394435.1). Taxonomy (NCBI): domain Eukaryota; kingdom Metazoa; phylum Chordata; class Mammalia; order Artiodactyla; family Delphinidae; genus Stenella; species Stenella coeruleoalba. The sequence continues at coordinate 96,909,049 of NC_137154.1, read as the reverse complement.
GAAATTGCTGTGTCCAGGGGAAACAGGAGGTTATTTTATGTGCCTGAGGGGAATGAGGAGGAGCTTCAGAATAAGAGGATGATGGCAAGGGAGGGTATGGGAGCACACAGGTAGGGTGGTACCCGCTGCCAGAGGTCGTGAAGGCAAAGGTCAGAGAAACCAAGGAAAGCCTCATCTAATTGTGTCAGGACTGTGGTCCAGGGGATTTACGGATGCGGTGCAGCAAGGGCGGCTGTTTCACCAGGACCGTGACCTGTGCTCCACAATCACGGCTTTGTATACTTCCTGCTACCAGGAGGCACGTGTTTATCACACGTGGGATCCTTCGTGGGGCACCGCGGATCATACCTCTCACTGTCTGCCATCTCGAAATCCATCACACTGGAGACTTTACATGGTGTCATCAGCTGAGTTAGCACCTGTAAAAATGATCACTCCCATTGGACTTAAAACTGCAAGCGCTTTTAATGAGGCCCTGGATAAAGGAATACATTTTCTCAGAGCCCTTATACAAATTCTATTAAATCCTTCACACCAGATAAATGACTGAAATGGTGATTAGGGTTTGGAGGCATACCATATGCATCATACCACGCATCCACTCAGAGGCAACTACGTTCTCATCTGAGGTTTGACCCAATGCCACCTAAGCTGAGCGCTAAGCGAAAAATCCTTTCCCTTTCAGTGGTTATTTCAACAAGAACTTCAATGCCAAACTAGCAGTGAATTTTGTGTATGAATTTTCTTTGCATTCTAACATTATGTAAATGAAAAACTCAACGAAGTGCAAATTAAGACTATTCTTAATTCTAAAAGGCTGCTATTCTGTGATAATGACGCCATGGAATATTTCACCGTCTGCCAAGCACGGTGTGTGGTTCCTGCTCCCCCATCTGCCTTATTCGCCTCCCAGCAGGGGGGCACCCACTGTGTCCTCAGGTTTTTCTGCCCTCTAAAGTCAGAGCTGGGGGACTTCCCTGGTGGTCCAATGGTTAAGACTCCGCACTCCCAGTGCAGGGGCCCAGGTTCAATCCCTGGTTGGGGAACTAAGATCCCACATACCACAACTACCGAGCCCAAGTGCCACAACTAGAGAAGCCTGTGCGCCACAGCGAAGACTCAGCACAGCCAAAATAAATAAATAAAATAAAGTAAAATAAAATAAAAAATAAAGTCAGATCTGGCCCCCTGTCCCTCTTCCTCCTCATGGTCTAATCTTGCCAAGATCATTTAATCATATAAACGGAACAAGAGGTTGATGTGGGAGCAGTGTGGAGAGACTAGAGGCCTGAGTAGGGAGGCAGCTCACCTGGGTTTATACCCCAGCTCTGCTGTGCACCTGCTGGATCTTCTCAGGTACCTTCTCAGAGCCTAACTTTCTTCATCTGTAAATGAGCTGCCTACCTCTGCAGGTTTAAAGGATTAAGTGAGATTGTATATGTCAAGGTTTCATGGTACATAAAACTTGTTCACTAAATGATACCTATGGTTGTTATGTAAAATTCAGATGAGAGATTGTTGCTAAATCAGTTTGGCCGTTCAGCAGTTGTCAGGGTTTTATTCAGGTTTGTCTGTGTCCCATCCACCCAGGGACATGTGGCAATATAAGCAAGTCCCACATCCAGTTCAGCCACACACACGAGCATTTCTTAGCAAACAGGCACGGAGGCCTTACTGCAGCCTGTTTCTGGAGGCTCAGGGTGAGCCCTGGTCTCACCCCCTATGCCCCCTGCAGGAAAACAGGGACTCTAGGAAGATGTCGCAGTGTTCTGAGGCCAGGAATCCACCAAACTCCTAGTCAAATCAGTCAACAGAGTTTCCCATTAAGCAGAGGCCACAAGAGACCAGATGAATGCCACCTGGTAAGCACAGCTCTGGAGAAGGAGTTGGTCTGCCATTTGCTGGATTCTTACAGCTTGTCCACTCAAGCCCACTCCAGACAACCACGTTTCTTAAGCAGCATCAATTTCACAAATGAAAAATTATTCCTAGTATCCCTTATGCTAATTCATGCACCGTCGGATTCAGATTGAGATCATGATGTTGCAAGTTCTGGGTGGAGGAAGTCACCTCTGCAGCGTGGATTCCTGACCAGGGTGGTTCAATTGCAGACCCCACTTAGGGTGTAGATTCCTGACTAGGACGCTTTAAATGTTAACTGTATGCCCTCCGGCAGGGATTAAAGTTAATTTATACACTCATACATGACACTGTTTATATTAAAGTAGTTAAAAGTCAATTACAGACAATAGAGCAACTATGAATAAGCAAAAGATTCCATCAGCAACAGAATAGGAGACAGATGTAAACTATTGTGATTGATAATAGGAAATCTATATGTAGTCTTCATCCCACTTCTAACACAGAGCTCCTAAAACCCTTGTTCCTAAGTGACAGGCTCAATAAAATTGTCTTTTGTTTTTTCAAACAAGCCCCCTTCAACTGCACCAGAGTTTGTGAGGTGACTTTTGGAAAGCCCCTAAGGTTGGGGGCTGCTTTCCAGGGGAACCAACCTAGATTAGAGGGTTCGAACTATCAATCCCACCTCCGCGCCCCAATCTCTGGGCAGGGGAGAGGGGCTGGAGGTTAAATCAGCTGTGGATGGCCAATCATTTAATCAACCATACCTGTGTAATGAAGCTTCCAGAAAAACCCAGAAGGATGGGGTTCAGGCAGCTTCTAAGTTGGGGCACACGTAGAGATGTGGGTGTACCTAAAGAGGACATGAAATCTCCGTGCCCTTTCCCCATGCATTGCCCTAAGCGTCTCTTCCATGGCCTGTTCCTGAGTTATATCCTTTTGTAATAAACTGGTAATCTAGTAAGTAAAATGTTTTCCTGAGTTCTGTGAGCCAATTCATCCATTTGTCTCATTTGTGTAGCAAAATTAACCAGACTTGAGGAGGGGGTTGTGGGAACCTCCAACCTACAGCCAGTTGATCAGAAGCACGGGTGACAACCTGGGTGTGGACTGGCATCTGAAGCGGAAGAGGACAGTCCGAACCCTGAACCTGGGGATCTGATGTGATCTCCAGGTAGACAGTGTCAAAATTGAGTTAAATTCTAGGACACCCAGCTGGTGTCACAGAATTGCTCAGTGTGTGGAAAACCCACGTATCTGGTATCAGAAGTGAAGGAGTATTGCAGCCGTTGTGGAGTATAAAGTAACGCACACGAGGACAATGTTTTTCCTTTAGAACCACGGATTCTTCTTCGGTGGGAATGCTCATGCCTGTTGTTTATTTAAGAGTCTCCAGCCTGAACAGTAAGATATTCAGTGTCATTTGGGCAGCGCCCTAGGTTAGTCATTTGCCCTCATCAGGAATGCATGCCTCTGGGGTGGCCGGCTAGGCCCTCGTCGGAAAGCCCACACTCCAGAGGCGGCTATTAACACGTGTTCCGGTTATTCTACTCTCAATCGACACACGTGATTTTCCTTTTTACTAATTAGCATAACAAATGTTAAAAATATTTTTTCATTAGTGGCTTGTTAATGAGCTTAATGAGTATTCGAAATGGGCTCCTGGTAGTGAATTCAGAAGTATTTAAGACATGTGGCTCGTCCAAAAGATTTTATAGACACACCCATTCACTGCGTGAACAGGTGTAAGAATATAACGAGTCCTCCAGCCTCAGACCTGGCAGGTTCTTGTTCTCTGACTCATCCTGTGTGCTCGGTCTGAGGATTCTGCTTGCCTGTTACCAACGTCTAGTAAAGCACATTCAAGTAAACTGGGATGAGAGTACCTAAAAAGAGATGTCTCTTAATGTGCCCTGTTATCACAGATGCGTAATAAATGCCTGAGTGCGTGGCAGAACCAGCTGTGAGATTTCCTGTCGTTAAAACTGGCAGTGAGGTATGGGGAGTATATTTGTCTGCTAAGGCTGCCATAACAAAGTACCACAGACAGGGTCCAGGAACGCACTCTCTCACAGTTCTGGAGACTGCAAGTGCCCAATCAAGGTGTCAGCAGGGTGGGTTTCTTCCGAGGCCTCTCTCGCTGGCTTGCAGGTGGCTATCCTCTCGCTGGGTCCTCTTATGGTCACCCCTCTGTGCATGGCCACCCCTGGGGTCTCTGCCTCTTCTTATAAGGACATCAGTCAGATTGGATTAGGGCTCACTCTAAAGGCCTCATGTAACATAATCACCTCTTCAAAGACCCTATCTCCAAACACAGTTACCTTCCACGGTGTTGAGGGTTAGGATTTCAACATGTAAACTGGTGGGTGGACACAATTCTGCCTATAACAGGGAGTAAATAATCTGTACCTGCTCTAACCTGGTGGCTACCCTTATGGATCAAAAAAGCTACTGACTAGGCATAGCTAAACAGATTGAGACCAGTTTTCACGTGTGGCTCTAGAGTGGCCCTGTTGGGAAACTAAGCTGAGGTTGGAAGTAGCAGGTCCAAGGTTCTCAGGATCAGTGCATGAGCTGTGACAAAATTTCAGTTGCCTGTCACAGAGACCCACAACTGATGGTGGCTCACACAAGACCAAAGTGTATTCCTCTCTCTTAAACTGGTATCTCAGCCTCGCTTGGCGAAACTGCCAGGCGTTCAGGCTGCTTCTGTCTCACTGCTCTGCCGTCCCTGGGTACCTCCTTCAACTGCATGGTCCACGATGGCTCCCAGGCACATCCTCCTTCCAGACAGTGGGGAGAAGGGGCTCAAACCCAAAGTGCACACATCGCTTCTGCTCACGTCCTCTTGGCCAGAGCTTAGTTATATGGCCACACCCACCCACAAGGGATGTTGGGAGGTAGAGGCACTATTTTGAGCCTCCCTGTGCCCACTTACAAATCAGGGGTTCTGTTCCCAAGGGGAAAACAATATTGGGGAACAACCAACAGTCACTGCCAAAATTAGAGAGTAGTAATGGAGACAACACAGCTGAGAGTCAGCAGGCAAGCTCCAGTACCGGTACCCTGCATCTAAAAAACATCAAACATATTTGCGTATTTATTGGCAAACAGTCACTGCTCTAGCCCCTGAGCACCCCCCTCCCGCTGCCCCTTACCATCCCAGTCCCCCTCCCCCTCCCCCAGGACACCATGGACTTCCCCTAGGACCCACTAACTAAAAGGTTAATGCGTGGTCCACAGGGGCCTCCCTGACCCTGATCCTGCCCAATGGCTTGTGCCCAGTCTGATTGGTTCATGCCCTTGTCTTGCTGATTTTTTAATATTTCAAATATAACTTGTGGGAGCAATGTCTGGAAACCAGATTTTATGAAAAAGTTAAAGAGCTAGGGATATTTAAGCTAAGATAGATTTGGCAGGGGAAACAGCTCAGTCATCATCTTTAAGCATTTATAATAATAGTCACTACCTTTACATTTTCCTTTAAGTGTCTATTATGTGCCAAGACCCGAACTGGGCTCAGTGCTTTATATGTACTCTTTCAAATTCTCAAAGCAATCCTGTATAGTGGGAATTATTTTCATTTCATTGACAAAGGCACTGCAGATCAGAGACATTCAGTTACTTGCAGAAGACATACAACCAGAGTCAAGATTCAAACCCCTGGATGTCTGGCTCCAAAGGGGAAGCTTTCTCCCCAGCACCATGTTGCTTTCTCTGTGAAAGAGGAAGTAGCCATATTCACATTTCTTTATAGAGCAGAACTAAGACGTTACAGGAGAGCCAGGAAACATAAGTTCAAATAAAAATAGAACTTCTAACAATCGAGTTATTAAAAAATGAAATGTACTGGTGAGCTGATAGTAAATTTTATATAGAAATATAAAGGACCTAGAACAGTCAAAGCAACCTTGAAAAAGAACAAATTTGAAGGACTTATACTACATGATTTCAACACTTACTGTAAAGCTATAGTAATTATGAGAGTATGGTATTGGCATAAATAGATAAACAGATAGATGGGAAAAAATAGAGAGTCTAGAAACAGAATCATACACATAGAGTCAAATGATTTCTGACAAAGACAATTCAGTGGGGGAAAAATCATTTTTAAGTGGTACTTGATTAATTCAATATTTATATGAAATCAATGAACCTCAACCCCTACTTCACATCATATACAAAAATTCATTTGAGATGGATCACAAACCTAAACGTAAAAACTAAACTATAAACCTTCTAGAAGAAAATATGGGAGAATATATATGCAAAGACTGGGGTGGGCAAAGATTTCTTAGGCCACGTAAAAACATAATAATAAAAGAAAAAATTGATTCCATGTACTTTATTAAAATTAAAATTCTAATCATCAAAAAGCATTGTTAATAAAGTGAATAGGCAAGCTACAGACAGAGAGATATCTCTGACAAAGGACTCATAAACAGAATATACAAAGAACTCCTATAAATCAACAATAAGAAGACAAACAATATTTTTAAATGGGCAAAAAACTTGGACTAACGCGTCACAAAAAAGAATGTGTGTGTGGCCAATGAGCACATAAAAAAGTTTCTGAGCATCAGTGTTCAACAGGGAAATGCAAATTAAAACCACACGGGATATCACTACATACCCACTGGAAGGGGTAAAATTTTTAAATTCTAACGATACCAAATGCTAGAGAGGCTGTGGAGCGACTGGATCTCTTGTACATTGATGGTGAAAGAATAAATGGTACAGCCACTTTGGAAAACTGGCATTTTCTTATAAATATTCACCTCTCGTGATCCAGGTATTCCAAAAGAAATGAAATCATATGCCTACTAAAAAATTGTCTAAGAATGTTAATTGTGGCTTTATTTCTAATAGCCAGACCTTGGAAACAATGCAAGTGTTCACCAATAGGAGAGCAGATAAGCAAATTGAGGTATATTTGTACAGTGGGATATGGTCCAGCAATAAAAAGGAATAAAGTATTAATACAAACAGCAACATAGATGAGTCTCAAAAACATTATGTTACGGGAAAAAAGCCAGACATGCAAAGAGTACATACACTGAATGACTCCATTTATGTGAAGTCCAGGAACAGGCAAAACTCATCTATGGGAATGGAAATCAGAAGACTTCGCTGGTGGTCCAATGGTTAAGGCTCCACGCTCCCACAGCTGGGGACGTGGGTTCGATCCCTGGCCAGGGAACTAAGAAACTGCATGCCGCACAGGCTAAAAATAAATAAATAAAAGGTTTTCAAAGAGGAAAAAAAAAGGACTTCCCTGGTGGCGCAGTGGTTAAGAATTCGCCTGCCAGTGCAGGGGACACGGGTTCCAGCCCTGGTCTGGGAAGATCCCACACGCCACGGAGCAACTAAGCCCGTGCGCCACAACCACTGAAGCCCCCGTGTCTAGAGCCCGTGCTCCACAACAAAAGAAGCCACCACAATGAGAAGCCTGTGCACCTCAACGAAGAGTAGCCCCTGCTCACCGCAACTAGAGAAAGCCCATGTGCGGCAATGAAGACCCAACGCAGCCAAAAATAAATAAATTAATTAATTAATTAATTTGAAAAAAAGAATTGAGGTTACCTGTGGGAGGGTGTGGAGAGGGAGTGGGGAGGGAGGGTGGTGGGATCATGGGGAAATTTTTTGTGTGATGTGGCAATTTTCTACATTTTGATTTAGCCATTGGAAACACAGGTATATTTGTCCAGACTCATCAAATTGTACACTTAAGGTCTGTGCATTTTACTGTATGTAATTATACTTCAATTTAAAATGAATTTAAATAAACGAAAGGATGAAATTAGTTGCCTCTCCCAGTATTATGCTCCTCAGTATTGGAAGTATTCAAGCTAGAGTAAATGCTTGTCAGAGATACTGTGGAGGGTTCAGATTAAGTCATTTAAGAAAAAATAAACTCAGATTTTTAAGACCTTGGTATACATGATACTGTACTAATCATATATTTTGGAAAAGGCAGTACCTGTGTTCGCCTTCTAGTTTCGAGCAGTCGACATAGATAAGTAAATTTATGTTGCTAAAAACTTTAAAGCACTTTAAAATGTTTTTGTTCCTTTTTCTTTTGTGAAACTCTTCCCCTATCTGGCCTTATATTTTCTTCCCTCCTGACACCCAAGCCCTTAGCCATTCTATGTTCCTATATCTTACAACCTGTGGTGTTTGCACACTTCCTTTGTTAAACATGCTCCCCACCCCCATTTCTCATCAACTTCTGCCTCTCCTTGAAGATTTTATGCAGAAGTCACCGCACCTGTAAGACTTCCCTGTAAAGACCACTCCCCACAGCTTGAGCTCTGTGCCCATGCTAGGTTTACCTGTAACGTAGCATTTACCCCAGGTTAAATGATGCCAAGGTTCCTCCCAGCTCAAAGATTCTAGCTTTTTTTTAAAAAATAAATTTATTTATTTATTTTTGGCTGTGTTGGGTCTTCTTGCTGCATGTGGGCTCTCTCTAGTGCGGTGAGCAGGGGCTATTCTTCGATGTGTTGCGTGGGCTTCTCATTGTTTTGGCTTCTCTTGTTGTGGAGCACGGGCTCTAGGCCTGCGGGCTTCAGGAGTTGTGGCACGTGGGCTCAGGAGTTGTGGCTCACGGGCTCTAGAGTGCAGGCTCGGTAGTTGTGGTGCACGAGCTCAGTTGCTCCGCAGCATGTGGGATCTTCCCAGACCAGGGCTTAGAACCCGTGTTCCCAGCATTGGCAGGCGGATGCTTAACCACTGAGCCATCAGGGAAGTCCCGATTCTAGCTCTTTGGACAAGCAATTCTAGACCTGAATGAAGAGAAATAGTCAAGCCACCAGCAGTAGCATCTTCATGAGGTTCTACATGAGGCAGACGAATGAAAAAATAGGAACTGGGGACACTTTTCTATGGGAACTACATGACAACGTTAGATCGGAAACTACAATCTCTGCTGACGGATAAGAGACTTGTAGCTTTGGGGCTGGATATGAAGGAACTAAGCTCTGTGCTTGCACAACAATGGGCCCGCATGGGTGCCATGGGCATGGGGTTTCGAAAGAAAAGGATGAATACAACTCAAGGCTAAATGCAGAAGCTGATGTTTATGAAGTACCTTCTCTGGTGCCAGATTCTATACTAAACACTTTGTATCCATTAATCTTATGTAATCCTCATTATAACTCTGCAGAGAGGTTAAGTAATGTGCCCAAGATTTCACAGCTAGTAAATGATAGAACTGGGTCTCATTTCCAGGTATGTTTGACCCCAGAGTCCATGCTCTTAATCATCAGGCTCTCCTGTGTCCCGGGAACAGAAGCGCCAAGATAACTTTGCCCTGTCTCTTGGCTCTAGGTACCTCAACCAGCCCAAATGACAATCTTCTTTCCCATTACTTTTAGGTTATCTGGGAAGAGGAGTCTACAGCATTCTTGTTCCGGTAGTTCTCACGTCTCCAGCCAGGGAGCCCTTCTTTTATGTAATCTGAGCCCCCCCTACTTTGCTGCATCATTAGTAGATGAGCTGAAGGCTCCATTATACTTATAATTTCAATGGAAGCAGAAGGAGGCAGAAACTGCTGCAGTAGGAACTTTATTCTTTATTCTATCTGTCTGAGTTTTGTCAGGTTTCTATAGCGGGGTAGTCTAGAGCCATATGAAAGGAGACTGATGAGGGGACATGATAAGACAAGAAGCAAATGTTCATTAAAGAGATGGAGAAATGGATTTATTCTCATCAAGGTGGAAGCACTGTAGCCCACAGAGTAGATCTCATAACGTGAAGCTATGGTCTAGCCAAGGGAAATGCAGGAATACTCTGGTAGGCATGGGAACCAGGAGCAGGAAACCGTAGCAATGTTATGCTGACATTTTGCAATAGTCTTTCCACCTTGGTTACTTGGTCTAAATAAACAAAAACCATGTCAAATATATTCAGCACTTACTAGGAACTCATTTCTTCATCCTCACCTCTTCCTTCTCTTGAGCGCACGTGACCGTAGTAGGGGGAAATCTTTGCTTTCAAAAGAGCGCTGTGTGTACCCAGAACTTGGCTCTTCCTTGCTCAACAGCCTAACCTCTGTCCTCAGAATTGAAACCTAAGATGTCTCAGCCACTGAGCTGGGAGTGGGAGGTTTTAAAGCTACGATCAAAAAGCTAGCATGGAAAAAAAAAAAAAAAGCTAGCATGGGGCAGAGCCCACATTGAGAACAACACCGCTAACGTAGCAACAGATAGTTGGTTAATTTTCTCTTTTAATCTCTTCCCGTTTTCTTCAACCCAATGTGAGAAATGAGACTCGGGACAAGTACAGTTGACCCTCGAACAACACCGAGGTTTGGGAGGCCCACCCTCTGAGCACGCAAAAATCCTCCTATAACTTAGAGTCAGCTCTCCATCCCCACGGGTCCCCCGTAGTCCACGTTTTGCATCTGCTGATTCAACCAGTGGCAACAGTATTTGCTATTGAAAAAAATCTGCCTTTCAGTGGACCCGTGCCATTCAAACCCATATTGTTCCAGGGTCCACCGTACATTGTTATAGAGACCAGAGCAGAGAGGAAGAACCAGTGCATCGAGTGTCATCCAGGAAAGCAAAGCTGAGCCAAGCATTAGGGTGGGGGTCATCCTGGTAGGGGTGAGCCATGTGAGGTCAGGTACCACTAAAGGAAAAAAGGATGAGCTATTCATGTGTAATACTTGCCTCAGGTGGTTTCTAAGTAAGGATCAAGAAAGGAAGCTGAGCTGGGCTAACATGTTGACACCTTCCCTCACCGGACGGGGCTTGAATAAATACACCACTTCCAGCATCTCTTCTGGTTGCCCGTGCAGCAACTACATGTGCTTTGCACAAGTCTGGGAACAGGAGCCAGGTTTTCTGGTTGTTGCTTAAGTTTGTAACCTTTCCAAGCTTACCTCAGGGCAGATTATCTGTTGAGCAGACACAATTGTGAAATTTCCCTAGGAAGCCTTTGGCAAGAACAACAAACGGGGCCACCCCAGAGGTCAGATCAAAGTGTAAACACGGAGCTAGCATTTGAGCTCATTGGAGGTCCCTTCAGAGCTCTACACCTCACTGTGCCAGCTGATTGGGAAGGACATGAAGGGGACCAAGGTGGGGGGCTGATCCAACTTGCCTAGGAGGCCTTTTTTTTTTTTAACATCTTTATTGGAGTATAATTGCTTTACAATGGTGTGTTAGTTTCTGCTTTAGAACAAAGTGAATCAGTTATACATATACATATGTTCCCATGTCTCTTCCCTCTTGCGTCTCCCTCCCTCCCACCCTCTCTATCCCACCCCTCTAGGTGGTCACAAAGCACCGAGCTGATCTCCCTGTGCTATGCGGCTGCTTCCCACTAGCTATCTACCTTACATTTGGTAGTGTATATATGTCCATGCCACTCTCTCACTTTGTCCCAGCTTACCCTTCCCCCTCCCCATGTCCTCAAGTCCATTCTTTAGTTTGTTTTGTTTTTTACTTAAAAAAAATTTTTTTCTTAATAATTATTTTTTATTTTAATAACTTTATTTTCTTTTATCTTTATTTTATTTTATCCTCTTTCTTTCTTTCTATTTTTTCTCCCTTTTATTCTGAGCCGTGTGGATGAAAGGCTCTTGGTGCTCCAGCCAGGAGTCAGTGCTGTGCCTCTGAGGTGGGAGAGCCAACTTCAGAAGCCTTTTTGAATTTAAATGATAGAGAGGGGGATTGAGAGAGGATTCCAATAGTCAGAGTGACCAATTACTTCGGCCGGTACAGGGATCCACCCTTGATCAAGTGTGGATCCCTGTACCGGCCGAAGCAATTGGTCACTCTGACTATTGGAATCCTCTCTCAAATAGAGATTCTCTAGATCCAGGAGCTGGTTCTTAATCTGGCATGCTAGGAAATTCAGTTTTAACAAAGCACATGTACTGAATTGGGCCATTATCAATTTCCTGGATATGGTCCGTTGACCTTTAGGTCAGTCTCCATCCCTACTCACCCTGCTCTGTGCTCCCAGAGCCTGGCAGTATGGACCACGTCAACAGAACCCCTGACCCTCTGGCTGTCAGTTGTCTTTGGCCAATCGGAAGCACTGGCAGCAGATCATAATGTGGTAAAGAAAGGCAGTCAGTGTAGTTATTCCCCCAATTTCCTACCCTCCAGGCAGCTGTGGGTTAGCCTCGTCCCAGCTCCCGTCAGGCAGCTCTGTTACACACAAGCCTAGGGAACAGAAGAGTTTCCCCATGGCTATTAGCCCAGAATACCGCACTATTCCTTGCAAATTTTCCACACTTTGTAAATCATAGCTTTATTAAGCTCTCCTTAAAATATCGAATTGCATGTGTCACCTCAGAACACTTCTGATGTTCAACCAATCTGATATTTAATCAACATCTGTCAAACTGACAGCACAGAAATGAAGATCAGAATAAGTGTCCCCAAGGCAAGTTTATATACCGACTATGATTTTATCCTCTAACCTTATGAGTTTGGCTTGTTGCAAAGAGAACTTTCAAAAGCTCTTCATTTTATCCTGCATACTATGCCTCCAATTTGAATAAGCTGCCTTCAGATGGATGATAGTACTTGGTAATAATCTTGTTAAATATGTATTAGTGTTAGATATGCCTGCTTTTTAAACTCAATTATGTGAGAATATGAAACTAAGACCGTATGAAAACAGTAAAATGTTAAGAGTAACTATTAATAGGTATAGTACAGTAATTTAGAACACAGGCTTTAAAGTTAGATATTCAAGTCTACTACCTATTAGCTGTGTGGCTTTTGGAAAGTTACTTAACCTCTCTGTTTTGTTTTTTAACCCATAAAATAGTCATAAAAATGGTACCTATTTCTTACTATTGTTGTAAAGTTAAATGAAATAATGTATATAAGGTATGAGTACAATGAGCACTCAAAAATGCTAGTGATTATAATTATTACCATTAGTAAAATGTTGTTAAAATAATGACATGCCAACCTTAAGGTAAATGACCTCATCAGGTTGTTCTGAAGGTTAAATAGTGAACATTTTTGAAGTGCTTAGAACAGTACCTGGCACATAGCTCAGAGCTATATGGTGTTAATACATAAATACCATTTAAGTACAAATAATCCGATTTCTTTCTGTCTTTTAATTATTCTCAGTCTCTTCTCAAACTACTTTTGCATTTTCCTCCAGGCTTAAATAGAAAAGAACCGTTTAACTTCATCCTGAAATTTTTCTTGGAGTCAAAAACCTTCTTAAGCACATGCATGGTTGTTTCAAGTTCTGATTTTTTTTTTTTTTTTTTTTTTTTTTTTGGCCATGCCACGCGGCTTGCGGTATCTCAGTTCCCCAACCAGGGATTGAACCCGGGGCCGCATCAGTAAAAGCCCAGAGTCCTAACCACTAGGCCACCAGGGAACTCCCCAAGTTCTGATTTTAAGCATCAAGTCAGCTTAGGGTCAAAAGCGATTTTAAGCCAGTTTTCTTGAATATTTTATTCCTCACAATCCTGAAGGAGATCTTAAGATAATCTTTTGCCACAATGGTAGAGAAACTGACGTTTTTCTTCCCGGTCCAGCCTCTCAGCTTTACCTGCCCCAGAAACAGAACACGTGGGGGCCCAGAGCTGTTTAATGTCTGCTTATTCTGGGATTTGGGTCCATTAAAGTAAGATAGAACTCAGGATAATAAAGGGATAAATGCTTTCTTCATAAAATGAGGCCAGGATCATCGCTCTCCCAGTATCAAATTTAGGATAATAGGTGAATATGCATTTCTTTGTGAGGCCAGATGAGCTGTGTTTGGTTCCAGGTGCTCCAGGAGGAAGACACCCACAGCCCAGTGTGGAATGTGCTCAACTGCTCCCACCGCTCATCCTCAGAACTGATGCTAAGTTGCTTCCTTTCCTGGGGAAGCCAGGGAACCCTAAGTCTGGAACCTTCCCTCCTTGCTTCAGAGCAGTCCTACTGAGTGTACCAGTAAAACCACCCATAGCCGTAAAGGCTGACGTTGTGAAATTTACTATATACAAAAAAAGCCTTGAAATTTAACGACTGCTCCTGGGAAGGTAGTGAAATCCAGGAGAAAAGGGGATTGGATGCGGAAGGAAGAGGAGAAAAGCATCAAAGGGTCAAGACTAATAAAAATGAGAAAGAAAGAGAGAGAAACTGAGGTTCAAGGGAATATCCACCAGGGACACCCTCTGAAAGCTTAAGCACTAAGGTCCTACTCTTTGTAGGACCGAACGTGTGTTGCAATTCATATATTGAACCCTAATCCCCAGTGTGACGGTATTAGGAGATGAGGCCTTTAGGAGGTGATTACGTCATGAAGGTGATTAGGTCAAGGGTAGAACCCTTGTGAGAGATCAGTACCTCTATAAGAGGTCTCAGAGAGCTCTCTTGCCCCTTTCACCACATGAGGGCCCAATCAGAAGGCAGCGTCTGGAAGCCAGGGAGCTCTCAGCAGACACCGAATCTGCTGGGGCCTTGACCTTGGACTTCCCGGCCTCCAGAACTGTGAGAAATGATGTGTGTTGTTTATAAGCCACCCAGTCTATGGGGTTCTGTTATAGTTGCCTGATCAGACTACGACAATAGCACAGAGGAGCAAATTAGAATAAGCCCAATACTTGATCTCATGCGGTCCCTCGCCCCTGGATGTAAGCCATAGAGCCGTAGAAACTGAAACTACCTTCAGTGTTAAAGGGCACTTATTGGCTTCTTCTTTTTTTTTTTTTTTTGGCCGTGCCACTCAGCTTGTGGGATCTTAGTTCCCCAACCAGGGATGGAACCTGTGCCTCCTGCAGTGGAAGCGCGGTGTCCTAACCACTAGACCGCCAGGGAAGTCCCCTTAATGGCTTCTGGCAAAGGAAAAGCTCTGCGTTTTCCTCCTCTACTCACCCCTGCTACCACATTTCCGGTCACTGAAAGTGGGAGGTGGCTTTCCCACACCAAGCAATTCTGCGAGCCCAGCTGGGTGTCCCACAATTCAATTTAGTTCTGAACTATCTACCTGGAGAGAGCGTTGGATCCCACAGGTTGAGGGCTCATCTCACAAGACTGCACCCCCATCCCTTCAGATGCCCTTGCAAATCCAGATTATTATCTGTGTTTCTGACTGACTGGCTGTAAGTCAGATGTTCCCATGACCACCTCCTCTGGTTTGTTTAATTTGCTAGAGCAGCTCACAGAACTCAGAAAAACAGTTTACTTGCTAGATTACAGGTTGATTAAAAAGGATGTTAAAGGATACAAATAAACAGCCAGAAGAAGAGATATATAGGGCAACGTCTGGAAGGGTACTGAGCACAGGGGCTTCTGTCCCCGTGGACTTTGGGGTACATCACCCTCCAGGCACATTGCTGAGTTCTTCCCCAACCCAGAAGCTCTCCAAACTCCATCCTTTTGGGTTTTTATGGAGGCTTCATTACATAGGCATGATTGATTAAATCATTAATTGTTGGTGATTAATTCACTCTCCAAACCCTCTCCCCTCCCCAGAAATCAGGGGGTTGGAGCTAAAAGTTCCAACCACCTAAAGACAGGGTTTGTTCCCCTGGCAACAAACCCCCATCCTTAGGGGCTTTCCAAAATCACCTCATTCACATGCACTTACGCATGGTTGAAAGGAGCTTGTTATAAATGGCAAAATACACCTTTACCTCTCCTATCACTTAAGAAATTCCAAGGATTTTAGGAGTTCTGTGCCAGAAAAGGAAATGAAGACCAGTTATATCTTATTATAAATCGCGATACTACACTTCTATAAACAAGAAGTCGAAGAGGTGATCTAAGTTCAGGTCCAGCTGAATGCAGGGGCTCAAATTACAACATAGGGACTATGGTTTTCACCACCCCTTAGTTCCACAGGCAGCTACTTCTGTTGGGTCCAGGCAAATTTTCTCCAGGTGACAGTGAAGATGATTGAGAGTTTTCCCTGGCTCGTATCATCCAGACGCATAAAGAGAAAAGAGAGTACCTTCTCTCCCTAGCATAACATTCAGTCTGCATCAGTTCCTGAACAGGATGCTGATGAGGTCACATGCTCGTTTTTCTCTATCCAGGAGGATGGGGTATTCCGATTGTTTAGCTGGAGACAGGTACCCACAATAATCACATAGTGTGATTTCTATGGGCATTTCTCAGAAGGAAGGCTTGGAAGACAGCTATCCGCTACAGGCCCTAAGTCCATTCGGCTTGAACATTCTTCTAAACTCTCCAATATAAAGCTGTTTTCACACCCATGGAGTCTGGTGTGTATTCAGTTTGGAAAAAAGGAGCACTGCAGGTTTGATGGCGTCAAGGACAGGTCAGAGGTCATCTTCTCTGCCCAGTCACCATCAGAACTCTTTGTACATCCTGGTGGACAACTGCTTGATGATGATCATCTAGCGATTACAATCTAGATTTTAAAAACTGGAAGGGTCTGGACTTCCCTGGTGGCTCAGTGGTTAAGAATCCGCCTGCCAATGCAGGGGACACGGGTTCGAGCCCTGGTCTGGGAAGATCCCACATGCCGTGGAGCAACTAAGCCTGCAAGCCACAACTACTGAGGCTGCGCTCTAGAGCCCGTGAGCCACAACTACTGAGCCCGCGTGCCACAGCTACTGAAGCCCCCGCACCTAGAGCCTGTGCTCTGCAACAAGAGAAGCCACTGCAATGAGAAGCCTGCGCACTGCAACGAAGAGTAGCCCCCGCTCGCCGCAATTAGAGAAAGCGCACGCGCAGCAACGAAGACCCAACACAGCCATAAATAAATAAATAAAGTAAATAAATTTATTTTTAAAAAACCTATTATTTAAAAAAAAAAACAAAACTGGGTCACTCTGCCGCACCACCTCCCCAACTAACCCACCCACCTCCTCAGATAGTAACTAGAGACACACCTGTGAGACAGGAAAAGAAAGTGTCTTGGCACAGATTGGTCATGAACAACAGCCGTATTTATTCTTTCCTACTCTCAGTTCCTTAATCTGCATTTTCTTTCCATTGGGGTAAAGCCAAAAAGACAATGAAAATAGAACACGACCATATTATTCATCATTCTTCTGTGATAAATTCATGATTACCCCTTATTTTTCAGTGAGGGTGTTTTCTGACAGTTGACCTTTATCATTCATCTATTAGTTTCAATTCAATGACCGATTTTTAAAAATAACTTTGGCAGGCCCCCTGGTTTCAGCTATTTAAACAAAACATAATAGAATTTTCCAAAAAAATAAAAGGTGATGCCTTTATACAGCTTCCAAACAGTCCATGTGGAAAACTAGAACTAATAAACTTATGAATGAGATTCTCATTTTCCTGTTCTCAGAATCCCTCCCCGCATTGTATCATTACTCTTTCAAAACCCTAATACGAAATTATTCCCTCTAGGAAGTCTTCCTGATTAATCACTTCCAGATCTAGTTACATGTTGTTCATCACATAAACAATAATTGTGGGTACAGTTTCAATTAGGTTCACCTTCTCTGGTTTGTATATGGATTTAAAACTTCATGAGTCTTAGGATATGAGTGTACCTCCTGCTTTCCTAAGTGACGACTCATGGGCAGGGGATCTTCTCTTTTGTGTCTGTATAACTATCCCTCTACTCTCCCCTCATGCCCAGGACTGCTTTAAGCAAAGACAAAGAAGGAACTTATTTACTGGTGTAGTGAAAGATCTTGGGCTCTGCAAATCGCAGAAGTGAAATTCCAGCTCTACTATTGACAGCTGCTTGGAGGGAAAGAATCTATATTTAAAAGCTTAATTTTCTTACATGAAAACATGATAATAAATTCTTGAGAGTTTGTGTGATGATTAAGTCACATATGTGTTCAAAAGCACTTCAGGATGCTTGTAGATCCTTCAAAAAGTATTTGTTTCCTTAGCGATATGATTGTAGAAGCTACTGAACCTATGAGATGTATTTTTCTTTTTCATTTGAAATTTATTTCCAGAAGCAAAACTTTTTATGCCAGATTAGAAATAAGACTGAGGAAATTCCCTGGCGGTGCAGTGGTTAGGACTCTGTGCTTTCACTGACGAGGGTACAGGTTCAATCCCCGGTCTGGGAACTAAGATCCCTCAAGCTTTGGGACACAGTCCCCACCCCCCAAAAAAGAAAGAAGATTGAAATTGTAAATAATCTTGGGGGCAAGGAACAATCAAGTCAAATATCTTCACTCTGCCAGGCCACATACCCCAACACTGCTCCTTCCCTAACCAGTGATGGACTCTTAAATTGTCAAAGCAGAGTATCCCATTCAACTTGTGATACGTCTGAGAACTCTCAACACGGGACTCAAGACAGACACTGGCAATCAACTGGAGTTTGTCCACTCATGCTAACATACACCCTTGACACCTGGCTACTTTCAGAAGGGCAGGATTTGATTAAAGGATTAGGGGACAATTGGAGGAAGAGAGTAAGGGAGAATTCATTGCTGGATGTAGAGGTGAGAATGGGCTCCAGGAGAGGAAAAGAGGTGCAAGTTCTCTGGCCTGATATATTTTCTAAGATGTTACCATTACCAACAGAGTTATTTCTCAGGGTCCAATCGAAAGAATTGTCCCACGGACAACTAAATAAAATTATTGCTAATTATGAGGTGTTCAGTAGGGTGGTTGGGTAAAAAATAGCTTGAGGAGTCCTGCTGCAGACAGACCGGTCTGTGGAGGCCCCTCTAAGACGGTGACATTTGGGCTGAGATGTAAACAATGATCTTCAGGAACCAGCCATACACAAAGGAGCAGGAAGAAGCAAGTAAGAGAGTTTCAGGCCAGAATCAACTTGGGCTCCTCAAAAAGTCTGAAAACCAGGAGGTCTGGAGCAAAGTGAGCAAAGGAGAGTGACAAAGGATGAGTATAAAAGTGAGCACGGGGCTTCCCTGGTGGCGCAGTGGTTGAGAGTCCGCTTGCCGATGCAGGGGACACGGGTTCGTGCCCCGGTCCGGGAAGATCCCACATGCCGCGGAGCGGCTGGGCCCGTGAGCCATGGCCTCTGCGCCTGCGCGTCCGGAGCCTGTGCTCCGCAACGGGAGAGGCCACAGCAGTGAGAGGCCCGCGTACCGAAAAAAAAAAAAAAAAAGTGAGCACGGCTGGATCATGCAGAATTCTGAGGCCCATAATAGGAAGTTTGGAGAGACACTGAAGGGCTTTTAGGGTAGTTACATGATCTTAGGTAGATTTAAAAGGCCCTCTCTGGTTACTATGTACGAACTGCATGGGAAGTGGGGATGGGTCAAGAGATGAAGAGAAGAGATAGGTTAGGAGACTAGGTGAAAGAGAATCATGGTTTAGTCTGGAGAAGGGGATAGTAATACGTGTCCAAGAGGTTGCTACTCTAGGACTTGCTGATATACCGAGAAGGGGGATGAGAAGAAAAGAGGAGTCATAGGTGACTCTGCATTCTTGGTGATGGTGCCCTTTACCCAGATGAAGGCTAATAGGAGGAGTAACTTGTGGGGTGGGGGGGGTGGGGGGGTGGGGCAGTGATTTTCTTGCAGAACAAGCTGTGTGTCATTCAGTAGCCACTTACTCTTATCCATTGGGAATTCTGGGCATGAAACTGAGGGAAAAAAAGAGAACAAGAGGGAATGTGTGCTCTTATTAGGGTCATTCATTGATTCAACAGATATGTATCGTGTGCCAGACCCTCTTCTAGGTTTGGGGATTGCCAAAGTTCTTGGTCTCATGGAATTTCTCTTCTACTAGGTGTGGGCTGTGTGTGTGTGTGTGTGGTATGTGCACACAAAAGAGTACATAATATACCAAATGTTGATGAGTGCTATGAATAAAGTGAAACAATATTAAAGATAAAAAAATTAAGTGTATGTGTGTATAAGGGGGGTGATTTGCTCTTTTATATATGGTGGCTGGGAAACCCTCTATGATAAGGTGACTTTGATTAGAAATTTGAAGGAGCTGACAAAGAGAGCTATGTGGCTACCTGGGGGCATTTCAGGCAAAGGCAGACGAAATGCAAAGGCCCAGCTTGCTGTGGCCCAGAAGCTGCAAGGAGGCCTGAGTGACTAAGCAGAGTGAAGGAGGGAGAGTGCACTGAGAGAGGATGCCAGAGAGGTAGTGGGTCCAGGTCTCATATGACCTGCCATGGCCACTTTAAGAAATCTGGACTTGACTGTGAGTGACAGGAGGAGCCACCGCAGCATTTCTACCTTTACTGAGGACACACCAAATATTCCCATTTGCATCTCCTATTCTTATTAAATGAGGAAACATTTTTTATATCTGGCCACTTTGTGGTGAAGCATAAAAAATAGATCAGGAATAAAATGAGTACGGAGGTACCTTCTAGCAAAAATTGCCTAAACCAAAAAGATATCAACATTTATCTGACCCAGGCCATTTCATCACTGAGCAGCTTGGGATAAAATCTCTGCAGCTGGCAAATTCTGCTATAGGAGGGGCATGATTTAGGGAAAATAGGGAAGTTTCTCAACTACCAAAAACCTTATCCATCCATCCAACCAATGAACCAACCAATCAATATTTATCGACCTTCTACTACATGTACAGTGGTGAACTAGGCACTATGAATATATACGGATGGATAAGACTCCCATGTTCTGTGTTTTCTTAGACTCTGTTTGTCCTTTTTGCATCCAAAAACAAACCCAAAACAATTAAGAAAATGGTAATAGGAACACACATATCAATAACTACCTCAAATGTAAATGGATTAAATGCTCCAGCCAAAAGACACAGACTGGCTGAATGGCTACAAAAATAAGACCCGTATATATGCTGTCTACAAGAGACCCACTTCAGACCTAGGGACACATACAGACTGAAAGTGAGGGGATGGAAAAAGATATTCCATGCAAATGGAAATCAAAAGAAAGCTGCAGTAGCAATTTTCATATCAGACAAAATAGACATTAAAATAAAGACTATTACAAGAGATAAAGAAGGACACTACATAATGATCAAGGGATCAATGCAAGAAGAAGATATAGCAATTGTAAATATTTATGCACCCAACATAGGAGCACCTCAATACATAAGGCAAATACTAACAGCCATAAAAGGGGAAATTGACAGTAACACAATCATAGTAGGGGCCTTCAACACCCCACTTTCACCAATGGACAGATCATCCAAAATGAAAATAAATAAGGAAACACAAACTTTAAATGATACATTAAACAAAATGGACTTAATTGATATTTATAGGACATTACATCCAAAAACAACAGAATACACTTTCTTCTCAAGCGCTCATGGAACATTCTCCAGGATAGATCATATCTTGGGTCACAAATCAAGCCTCGGTAAATTTAAGAAGATTGAAATCGTATCAAGTATGTTTTTCGACCACAACGCTATGAGACTAGATATCAATTACAGGAAAAAACTGTAAAAAACACAAAAACATGGAGGTTAAACAATGCACTACTTAATAACCAAGAGATCACTGAAGAAATCATAGAGGAAATAAAAAAATATCTAGAAACAAATGACAATGAAAACACGACAACCCAAAACCTATGGGATGCAGCAAAAGCAGTTCTAAGAGGGAAGTTTATAGCAATACAATCCTACCCCAAGAAACAAGAAAAATCTCAAATAAACAACCTAACCTTACACCTAAAGCAATTAGAGAAGAAGAACAAAAAAATCCCAAAGTTAGCAGAAGGAAAGAAACCATAAAGATCAGATCAGAAATAAATGAAAAAGAAATGAAGGAAACAATAGCAAAGATCAATAAAACTAAAAGCTGGTTCTCTGAGAAGATAAACAAAATTGATAAACCATTAGGCCGACTCATCAAGAAAAAAAGGGAGAAGACTCAAATCAATAGAATTAGAAATGGGGGGCTTCCCTAGTGGCACAGTTGTTACGAATCCGCCTGCCAATGCAGGGGACACAGGTTTAAGCCCTGGTCCGGGAAGATCCCACATGCCGCGGAGCAACTAAGCCCGTGCACCACAACAACTGAGCCTGCGCTCTAGAGCCCGTGAGCCACAACTACTGAGCCCACGTGCTGCAACTACTGAAGCCCGCATGCTTAGAGCCCATGCTCCACAACAAGAGAAGCCACTGCAATGAGAAGCCCATGCACTGCAACAAAGAGTAGCTCCCACTAACCGCAAGTAGAGAAAGCCCGCATGTAGCAACGAAGACCCAATGCACCAAAAAAAAAAAAAAAATAGAACTAGAAATGAAAAAGGAGAAGTAACAACTGACATGGCAGAAGTACAAAGGATCATGAGAGATTATTACAAACAGCTATATGCCAATAAAATGGACAACCTGGAAGAAATGGACAGATTCTTAGAAAAGCACAATCTCCTGAGACTGAACCAGGAAGAAATAGAAAATATAAACAGACCAATCATAAGCACTGAAATTGAGGCTGTGAATAAAAATCTTCCAACAAACAAAAGCTCAGGACCAGATGGCTTCACAGGCAAATTCTATCAAACATTTAGAGAAGAGCTAACACCTATCCTTCTTAAACTCTTCCAAAATATAGCAGAGGGAGGAACACTCCCAAACTCATTCTATGAGACCACCATCACCCTGATACCAAAACCAGACAAGGATGTCACAAAGAAAGAAAACTACAGGCCAATATCACTGATGAACATAGATGCAAAAGTCCTCAACAAAATACTAGCAAACAGAATCCAACAGCACATTAAAAGGATCATACACCATGATCAAGTGGGGTTTATCCCAGGAATGCAAGGATTCTTCAATATATGCAAATCAATCAATGTGATAAACCATATTAACACACTGAAGGAGAAAAACCATCTCAATAGATGGAGAAAAAGCTTTTGACAAAATTCAACACCCATTTATGATAAAAATCCTCCAGAAAGTAGGCATAGAGGGAACGTAGCTCAACATAATAAAGGCCATATATGACAAACCCACAGTCAACATTGTTCTCAGTGGTGGAAAACTGAAACCATTTCCTCTAAGATCAGGAAAAAGACAAGGTTGTCCACTCTCACCACTACTATTCAACATAGTTTTGGAAGTTTCAGCCACAGCAATCAGAGAAGAAAAAGAAATAAAAGGAATCCAAATCAGAAAAGAAGAAGTAATGCTGTCACTGTTTGCAAATGACATGATACTATACATAGAGAATCCTAAAAATGCTACCAGAAAACTACTAGAGCTAATCAGTGAATTTGGTAAAGTAGCAGGATACAAAACTTATGCACAGAAATCTCTTGCTTTCCTATACACTAATGATGAAAAATCTGAAAGAGAAATTAAGGAAACACTCCCATTTACCATTGTAACAAAAAGAATAAAATATCTATGAATAAACCTACCTAATGAGACAAAAGACCTGTATGCAGAAAACTATAATACACTTATGAAAGAAATTAAAGATGATACAAATAAATGGAGAGATATACCCCGTTCTTGGATTGGAAGAATCAACATTGTGAAAATGACTCTACAACCCAAAGCAATCTACAGATTCAATGCAATCCCTATCAAACTACCACTGGCATTTTTCACAGAACTAGAACAAAAAATTTCACAACGTGTATGGAAACACAAAAGACCCTGAAAAACCAAAGCAATCTTGAGAAAGAAAAACAGAGCTGGAGGAATCAGGCTCCCAGACTTCAGACTATACTACAAAGCTACAGTAATCAAGACAGTATGGTACTGGCACAAAAACAGAAATATAGATCAATGGAACAGGATAGAAGGCCCAGAGATAAACCCACACACATATGGTCACCTTATTTTTGATAAAGGAGGCAAGAATATACAATGGAGAAAAGACAGCTTCTTCAATAAGTGGTGCTAGGAAAACTGGACAGCTACATGTAAAAGAATGAATCAGAACTCCCTATCACCATACACAAAAATAAAATCAAAATGGATTAAAGACCTAAATGTAAGGCCAGGCATTATAAAACTCCTAGAGGAAAACATAGGCAGAACACTTTATGACATAAATCACAGCAAGATCCTTTTTGACCCACCTCCTAGAGAAAGGGAAATAAAAACAAAAATAAACCAATGGGACCTAATGAAACTTAAAAGCTTT
Organism: Stenella coeruleoalba; assembly: GCF_951394435.1. Classification (NCBI taxonomy): domain Eukaryota; kingdom Metazoa; phylum Chordata; class Mammalia; order Artiodactyla; family Delphinidae; genus Stenella; species Stenella coeruleoalba. The sequence goes on along the minus strand of NC_137154.1, from coordinate 96,885,214 downwards.
TGCATAGCAAAGGAAACCATAAACAAGACAAAAAGGCAACCCTCAGAATAGGAGAAAATATTTGCAAATGAAGCAACTGACAAAGGATTAATCTCCAAAATATACAAGCAGCTTGTGCAGCTCGATCAAAAAAACAAACAACCCAATCCAAAAATGGGTGGAAGACCTAAATAGACATTTCTCCAAAGAAGATATACAGATTGCCAACAAACACATGAAAGGATGCTCAACATCACTAATCATTAGAGAAATGCAAATCAAAAGTACAATGTGGTATCACCTCACACCAGTCAGAATGGCCATCATCAAAAAATCTACAAACAGTAAATGCTGGAGAGGGTGTGGAGAAAAGGGAACCCTCTTGCACTGTTGGTGGGAATGTAAATTGATACAGCCACTATGGAGAACAGTATGGAGGTTCCTTAAAAAACTAAAAATAGAACTACCATATGACCCAGCAATCCCACTACTGGGCATATACCCTGAGAAAACCATGATTCAAAAAGAGTCATGTACCACAATGTTCATTGTAGTTCTATTTACAATAGCCAGGACATGGAAGCAACCTAAGTGTCCATTGACTGGATAAAGAAGTCAATGGATGAATGGATAAAGAAGATGTGGCACATATATACAATGGAATATTACTCAGCCATAAAAAGAAATGAAATTGAGTTATTTGTAGTGAATGGATGGAGCTAGAGTCTGTCATACAGAGTGAAGTAAGTCAGAAAGAGAAAAATAAATACCGTATGCTAACACATATATATGGAATCCAAAAAAACCAAAAAATGGTTCTGAAGAACCTAGGGGCAGGACAGGAATAAAGATGTAGACATAGAGAATGGATTTGAGGACACAGGGAGGGGGAAGGGTAAACTGGCATGAAATGAGAGAGTGGCATGGACATATATACACTACCAAACGTAAGGTAGATAGCTAGTGGGAAGCAGCCGCATAGCACAGGGAGATCAGCTCGGTGCTTTGTGACCACCTAGAGGGGTGGGATAGGGAGGGTGGGAGGTAGACGCAAGAGGGAGGAGATATGGGGATATATGTATATGTATAGCTGATCACTTTGTTATACAGCAGAAACTAACACACCATTGTGAAGCAATTATACTCCAATAAAGATGTTAAAAAAAAACCCAAAAACTTCCTTCCCTCTTCTCCCACTCCTTCTTCTTTCTTTGAGTCAAAAATCTCTTCCTTCCCTTTGTCTCTTACCTAATTTCCTCTTTGCTGTGCCTATGATATGATTTCTTTGCTCAGGCAGCCTGATCTGTGTTCCTCCTGCCCTCTGAGACCTGGAACGTGGGCGTTGGTTGTTCTTGCTTTTCTTAGGTGCACTGTACTTTGGCCCCATCGCTTGTGGACAGCAGGCTCCCTCCTATTTGCCTTTGAGCAGTGCTTCAATTCCCCTTGCTCCCGACAGACTACAACGAAAATCTAGAATGTCTTCCGGCCACTGCTCATTCTTAGAAATAAATACATTTCCACTCTACTTAGTGCCTTTGAGTAGTTATCATGGTTAATGTTTGTACTTTAATGCTCCTTCTTGAGCAATGGTTCATCCAGCTAAGTCACACATTTGTGATAATTAGAAAAGAGGTGACCGACATGGGGATTTATTTCTATGGCTTAGTTTGGGAGATACATTTTTTTTATTGTTAACTTATATGACATATCTGGGAGGCACTCTTGGCTAGCATTCATTTATTTTAAGGGGGTGAGAGGTTGTGTTTTTCTAACTCTTTAGTTGAGCTTGCTGACCTTTTTAAAGTCATCAAAATCCAATAATACTATTTAAGCATCCTTGTAGAATCTATGCTAAACACTAGCAATTAAGTTCAAGTGAATACAGTGTCCTCTGATGTTTATATTCCAAAGCTGACACAAACGCAAAACAGTTTAACACAGTACTGTGGAATATGCTCATGTGTTATAATGATTAATTCACAATTGCTTCCTAGGTAAAGTTTTAGCAACTAAGTGCTAAGCCTCCCCTTCTGCTAGACCTACTGAAATACACTAGAAATCCCTGGTGCTCAGACACTGATCCCAATAACAGTGAGCACATTCAGTGAAAGATTTTAAGCTTTCAACAAAAAAAGCTTAAAATTTGTTATATTCCCCATCCCCACAAAAACGTCTTAGGCTTGTTCCTCCAACTGCTTTCATTCCGGATTTCCCTCCTTAGTGACTGGTAGCTTGGTGTTTTGATTCAATATTAGGTTTCAGCTGGCTATAATGTGTCAAGTAACTTCATTCTCACAGTGTACATTTATTGAGCATCCGCTTCTTATTCTTCAGGCATCCCTCAAGAGGCCCTGCCGTGACACGGAAAGTCCATCTGGTTTTGCAGCACAAATCTGCATGTATCTTTCCGTCCCTCAGGAGAACTGAAACCCTCCAACTTTCCCTAATGCCAGTTGGAGCAAATCTTAACAACAACTTAATCCTGCATTTTACAGGTCAACCAGCACTTATCTAAGTAATTAACAAGCCTAGTTCCCTGCTGTGTGAAAGCTTTCAAACTCCTACAGAACTGGACCTGTAAATTTCTAATCCCAGGACCACACCCTGGCACAGAGCTTGAGGGCAGTCACTTTGTGTGGGTTTGTTCTTTAGAGTGCAATAGGAAAATCATTCTGGACTTCGGGCAAGAACTCTCAAGACAAGAAACTGAGATGGGGGAGAGAGATGTCCTTTGTGCATCCACTAAAGAAAAACCTCAGGCTGTGCACTTCAACTCTACAGGGAAACGGGGACTATGCCAAAGAGAGACAGATTTCAACCCTGTGTCGGCTGAAATCTAAAACGCAGTCATTCATTTGAACTGCAGCTAGGAGTTAGCTCTATGTATCTGTGACTTTGAAAAGGCAATATCCATCGTGGTGCTATTTCCCTTGGACTTGGGGCAAAAGGACTTGAGCGGAAGGTTCCCATCACTACAGAGACATTTGAGGGAGGGAGGGAGGAAGAACAGTACATCTCTCGTCTCTCATTCGGAGATCTCTCCTCCTCATGACTGCTCTTTCTTATTCCTTATGTAGGGGTTTTGCAAACGGCCCATAAGAAAGAAAGCCTCGCTATTTCTTATTCTGCCATCAACTCACACTTTGAAAAGAGAATTACTGGTTACTGGTTTAACATTAATTTATTTTACTTCATTTATTGTTAGATGAATATATATATATGTGTGTGTATATATATATATATATATATATATATATATATATATCTCCTCTCTCCAGTGGATTGTAGGCTTAGGGGAAGGCAGTAGCTCAGTAATAGTTATTAGCACTGCAGGAGTAGTGCCTATCAGACTGTATATAAACAAGAGTTGGCTGTCAGTCACCCCTGGAAGTGGTCATCTTGACCACTTCCTTCAAGTGTCTCTTTCACTGATGGTGAATAATAATCACATTCCTTGGAAAGGTATGATCATAGCTTCATGACTATACACATGTCAGTGTGTGGATTTGTACACCCAGGGGCAAGATGATGAGGGAAACCAGCCCCTGTATCATCAAAATAATTTGATAACATATACCATATATTCTAAATGTTCAAAACACAGCTAACAAAAATATTCCTGATATTTCACTCCTTCAAGATCACAGCCCTTTTGTTCTTCAATAAATACCATGACTACCTTTGTTTTAAAATGTATACTTGAATCTCTCTTCAGACATATACCTCACTTTGTTTACTACCCTCATTTTCAAAGTGCTACTCAACTAACTGATTTTGGAACTTTGTGGGGGGGAATTTTCTAGCTCTCTCCATTTCCCACATTTACTTTAGAACCAGTTCACAAGTCACCCCTAAAACCAGTCTGGATACTTTTAATCATTGTACTTCATTTATTTTTTTAAAGAATTATTGAGGTGTAATTGACATAGAACTCACCCATTTTTAGTGTACATTTCAATGATTTTTCAGCAAAGTTACAGAGTTGTAGGGACAATCACCACAATCTAATTTTAGAATATCTTCATCACCTGTTCCCATCCATAGTCCTAGCAACCACTAATCTACTTTCTGACTGTATAGATTTGCTTTTTCTAGATATTTCATATAAAAAGAATCATATAATATATGGGCTTTTGCAACTGGATTATTTCATTTAGCACAATGTTTTTGTTTTTAAGGTTCATCTACGTTGCAGCATGTATTGATACTTCCTTCGTTCCTTTTCACGGCTGAATAATATTCTGCTGTATGTGTATACACCATACTTGTTTATCCACTCATCAGTTGATGGATATTTGGGTTGTTTCCAGTTTCTGGCTGTTATGAATAGAGCGCCTCTGAATGTTCACAATCTTTGTGTGGACTTGATTCCTTTTTTGTCAGAAAATGTATTTCTCAATTTTATCTTGCATTTATTCTCAGTAGCTTTACAACATGAGACTATTCAAAAGAATGTATCACAGGCTCTTAAGGTGATGCACGAAGAAAAGCTTTTCTGAAAATACTTTCTACACAGACAACACCATTGGACCAAGGTGTGATTGTACTGAAGGAGACAATATGTATTTGATATATAAACAGGGGTATTGGTTATAAAATAATCTCATATGGACAGCTTAATTACACCACTCCTGTGAGTCCATAACAGTTTAGCTCAATACCTTGCAGATAGTAGCTTCTTGATAGATATTTGCTGATTGATTTTAAAATGCCCACAGGGTTCTCCTTGGGAAGTAAAATCTCAAAAGGTTCAATGCTCAACAGTTTTTTTTTTTCTCATTTTGTGTAAACAACCAAAGCCCCCTGAGAGAACATGACAAGCTATCCAAAGACCCCCAAGTCACATTTATGTACCAGGCAGCCACACTGATCTTCCTTCATCTCAAGAGACCCCCGTCAGAGCAATTGCTCTGCAGGCTTGGAGAGGCAGGAAGCGTTTGTGCTGGACCCGTGGGAGCATTTGGTCTGCCAGTGCATTATATCTCCATGAGAAACAGTCCCGGGAGGCAAGCTTTCTCTTGGCAAGTGTCTCCCCTGCCCCTTTGTGGCACATGTTTTCAGAAGGTGGACTGGCCTAGAGCCAGTATTGGCTAACTTCCCCTCACTTGCTCCCTGTACACTGTTCCAGGCCTGTGTGGTGAGATTTGGGCTCTTAACTCAGCAGACTCCGACCAGTCTGTGGAAACCAGAAGCACTCTGTGGCCTTGCGTGCTGACATTTTAGATGCCTTATTGGCTCTGGGGAGCCACTAATACACATATGCCTGAGGTCTGTGGGCTCTGGGGTGGCACTCAATGAAAACCCATCATTAATTGGACAAATGAAGTGTTCTTCTCTGGGTTTTCCCTGTGCTCAAGAAACAGCACATTAGAAATGCAGTCTGAGCGTCCGCCCACAGCCCATGCTCTGTGCGCATCTCCCCTGGGAGCACTGCCAAGGGCAGAGAATGCCAGGCTCTTTCTGCCAGCTTCTGCCACCTCAACGGTCTGCTCTCTCCCACTTTCATGTGGTCGTAAATTGTTTCTGGTTTATTTTTCAAAGCACCTTCATACATGTATCAACTCATGTCATAAGCACAGGTTTTAGAACTTAACAGAAAATGTATTTAAATAAGAATCATTCTTTTCCACCAAATTTCATTTCAGTAGACACAATTAAGATTTAATATACTCAGCGTTTTATTGTTTGCTCATTACCCATTTATCTCCCTTCAAAAAAGAAACAGCTAATATATATGTAAGGGAGATTAAGAGGTACAAACTTCCAGTTGCAAAATAAATGAGTCACAGGTATGAAATGTACAGTGCGGGGAATGTAGTCAATAACCTATGTAATATCTTTGTATCTAGCTGATTTACAAGACTGTGTTAGTTCCACAGCCATTCAATATTTCTGTATGTTTCAACATGATCAGATTGTGATTAGACTTATTGTGGTGATCATGTTGAAACATATAGAAATATTGAATCACTATGGAACTATCATAGTGTTGTAAACAATTGCACTTCAAAAACAAATAAGCAGGGGCTTCCCGGGTGGCGCAGTGGTTAAGAATCCACCTGTCAGTGCAGGGGACACAGGTTCGAGCCCTGGCCTGGGAAGAGCCCACATGCCGCGGAGCAACTAAACCTGTGCGCCACAACTACTGAGCCTGTGCTCTAGAGCCTGCAAGCCACAACTACTGAGCTCACGTGCCACTACTACTGAAGCCCACGTGCCTAGAGCTCGTGCTCTTCCACAAGACAAGCTACCGCAATGAGAAGCCCGCACACCTCAACAAAGACTAGCCCCTGCTCGCCGCAACGAGAGAAAGTCTGGGCGCAGCAATGAAGACCCAATTCAGCCAAAAGAAAACAAAACAAAAACAAAACAAATAAGCAAACTCATAGAAAAAGAGATAAGATTTGTGGTTTCCAGAGGCAGGGGGTAAGGGGAAGAGGAATTGAATGAGGCAGTCAAAAGGTACCAACTCCCAGTTATAAGATAAAGAGGTACTAGGAATCCAATGTAAATGGTAAATATAATGAACACAGCTGTATGTTACATATGAAAGTTGTAGAGAAAGTAAATCCTAAGAATTGTCATCACAAGGAAAAAGTTTTTTTTCTTGTTTCTTTAATTTTGTGTCTATATGAGATAATGGATGTTCACTGAACTTACTGGGATAACCATTTCATGATGTATATAAGTCAAATCATTATGCTGCACACCTTAAACTTATACAGGGCTATATGTCAATTATATCTCAATAAAACTGGAAGAAAAATAAAGCTGCATATGTTACTCATTAGCTAATTAAAAAATTTTTCCCGGCATTGCTGCTAATTAACTCTATCCATATAATATGGTTACTTTCTCTCCTCTTCCTTTGAATATTTTTTTAATAAATTTATTTATTTATTTGTTTGTTTTTATTTTTGGCTGCATTGGGTCTTCGTTGCTGGGCATGGGCTTCCTCTAGTTGCTGTGAGCGGGGGCTACTCTTCGCTGCAGTGCGCGGGCTTCTCATTGCGGTGGCTTCTTTTGTTGTGGAGCACGGGCTCTAGGCACACAGGCTTCAGTAGTTATGGCACGTGGGCTCAATAGTTGTGGCTTATGGGCTCTTGGGTGCAGGCTCAGTAGTTGTGGCGCACGGGCTTAGTTGCTCTGCAGCATGTGGATCTTCCTGGCCCAGGGTTCAAACCTGTGTCCCTTGCATTGGCAGGCAGATTCTTAACCACTGTGCCACCAGGGAAGCCCCTTCCTTTGAATATTAATCCTTAGTATCTTTCTTTGACTGTCTGGCCTACCCACTGTAGGGCACACCTATTTTTGTTTGCCCAGCACCCTCCCTTCTGAAAACACTGCCCACCCTTACTCCTCCAGCCAAGGGATCCCAGTAGAACTTTCCTCTTCTTACCCAACTCTGACTGGCTGGCCCAGGGATGGACAGCGACCCAATTTAACCAATCACAGTCCTTTCCTGGAACCATTCCAGCTGAACTGAAGGGGAAGCAGGGTCTTTGCTCTCTGATCAAGATGGTCTCATGTTTGCTTAAGAAAGTCCCAGATGGGTATTGTCATTTGCAACCAAAAGGTTTGACATATATACCTACTGATCATCTATATACTAAAAAATTTGGTAATTCTATATGTAAACAATAGAAGGAACAAATAAACGCCCAACAATTACTAAATTTCTCTGAATTTTCTAAAATTGGAATGATTGTGGATTTGGCTCATTAAGACAATCTGTTCCCAAAGAGGCCTGTTAATTAAGGGGATTTGTCTGCATTGTCTAACATGCATTTTATCCCCGTTTGTCTTTATTCAGAATCAAGTGCATACAGTTATCCTTTCCTCTGGGATTGGTGTCAATGAACCATTTTTCTTCTCTTACTCATTCAGCAACTACTTACTGTACCTTCTGAACATTATATGCCCCACACTGTGCTAAGTATTGAAACCACTGGGGACAAGTCTACAAAGAAGGATGGCTGGTGTGATGGGGTGAAGAGTCATCTAACTCATCTAAAGGAAGACAGTAACATAAGCCAAGGCATGATGGTCAAAATCTTAAATTGGTCATTTGGTGTTCAATCCTTTTATGGGTCACAAAAAAAAAAAAAAGTCATCATTTGGTGACCTTTCCAAGTTGTTGGATGTGGGGCTTTGGAGTGGCCTGAGCCATGGGTTCTGCACAGAGATGCTTCAAAGCCTTATTAAAAATGTTTGAGGAATTCCCTGGAGGCCCAGTGGTTAGGACACTGCGCTCTCACTGTCGAGGGCCGGGGTTCAATCCCTGGTCGGGGAACTAAGATCCCACAAGCCGCGCAGCGTAGGCCTCTTTCCCCCCTCAAAGAAAAGTTTGGGTCCCCAGGAAGCCCTATTATATACAAGTTTACCAGGAAATTTGGGGAGGAATGGGGTTGATGGGCTTCGTCGTTTATAAAGTCAAGAGTGCTGGTGAAAGCACTTTGAAAGTTTTGAGTCCTGAGTCTGCGCATGGCCATCATTAACCAACTTTACTTGGAGTGCACATCAGGTGGAACAGCAGTCTGTCTGTCAATGTAAGCAAGCTCTGTTAGGTGGGACACGGAACATTACTCTACACATGGCATGAAGAAACGTACCTGTAAGATGCCAGAAAAAAAAAAAATCTTAAATTGGGAAATGGCAAAGAATCCAGTGTTGCTGGAGTGTAGGATGTATGTGGGGGATGACGTGGGAGGTGAATATAGAAAGGGAGCTTGGAACCAATAGTGGAGGGTCTGGGAATGCCAGAGGAGTTTGTCATTGACTCTATGAACAAAAAGGAGCTTTTGAGCAGGAAAGTGCCAAGATCTGAGCAGCCCTTTTAGGAATTTAATTTGTCAGTCACACCTGGCACTAAGTGCTAGCAATTATTATTATCTTATTATGTAACAGTTTAAGCAGTATGTATTTAGAAAAAGTAACCACAAACAATGTGCAGCAATGTCATTTCCCCATAGTCTCCCCAGTCTGTTGAGCTATCGACTATCATGGTCTAGCTCTCCATGTATTTAGGCCTTCTTCAGTTTCTCAGTAGTTCTCAATTATCATTCATTAAATTCATCCCCAAGGATTTTTCTTAATACGAGTATAAATAATACTTAAAAATTATTTCCAATTGTTTATTGCTAGTGTATAGAAATATAATTGATTTTTTAATGTTAAAATTATATCCTGTGACCTTGCTAAATTCACTTATTTCTATTAAGTTTGGGTTTTTTGGGTAGATTTTTAGAATCATTTTCCAAGTACACTATCATGTTGTCTATGAATAAAGTACTATTACATCTTCCTTTATAATCTGTAAGTCTTTTATTTCTTTTCCCTGTTTTACTGGCTAATACTAATAGAATTGTCAGAATAGGCATTCTTGCCTTGTTTCCAGTCTAAGGGAAAAGCCTTCAGCTCTTTAGCATTAAATACGATGTCAGCTGTGGGTTTTTATAAATGCCCTTTATCAGACTGAGGAAGTGTTCTTCTTTCTCTAGTTTGCTCAGAGTTTAGTTGGAGTTTGTCAAATTCTTTTGCTGCATCTATTAAGGTAAACTTATGATCTTCTCCTTTATTCTTTTTTTTTAAATTTATTTATTTTATTTTTTGGCTGTGTTGGGTTTTTGTTGCTGCGCGCGGGCTTTCTCTAGTTGCAGCGAGCGAGGGCTACTCTTCGTTGTGGTGCACGGGCTTCGCGTTGCAGTGGCTTCTCTTGTTGCGGAGCACGGGCTCTAGGTGCGCGGGCTTCAGTAGGTGTGGCGCATGGGCTCAGTAGTTGTGGTTCGCGGGCTCTAGAGCACAGGCTCAGTAGTTGTGGCACACGGGCTTAGCCACTCCACAGCCTGTGGGATCTTCCCAGACCAGGGCTTGAACCTGTGTCCCCTGCATTGGCAGGCAGATTCTTAACCATTGCACCACCAGGGAAGCCCTCTCCTTTATTATTTTAATGTAGTGAATAACATTGATTGATTTTTATTATTGAACTAACTTTGCATTCCTGCCTGCAACCTGCTTGGGCATGATGTTCAGCAAGATTTCTGGCTGGTTGGAATTCCAATATCTCCCCCCAGTACTGTGTGACCTCCAGAATCTCTGATGATCTTACTGATCCCCTAGTAGCTATTCTCTGCCAGGCCTACATTAGTCTTGCAATGTACATATTTAACTTTGTATTTGGCCAAAGACTCAAGGTTACCCTAGGCTAATTTCTGGAGCTCTTTCTTTGCATGGCTTGCTACCCTCTAATGCTCTGCTCTGTAAAATCCAGCCACCTTCGTGGCCCCCACCTTCAATCTCTGTTTCTTCCATCCTTCTTTTCTCTCTCATACAGTTTGGAAATAACTCCCATGCAGAAAGGTGTGATGAATGTTGAGCCCACCTAAAGTTTTTATTCTTTAAAAGATCAAATTCCTCCTGTATCTGTTGTTTAAGGCTTGAACATAACTTTTCAAGTTCAAAAAGTTGGAACACAACTTTTAAAGCTTGAAGGTAACGTCACAGTTTTATAATTGTTTACAATATAAAGATAAATTTGATATCTGTTGGTAAAAACCCTAAGTCCATTCAGAGAAAACCATAATTCAAAAAGATCCATGCACCCCAACGTTCACTGCAGCACTACTGAAAATAGCCAAGACAAGAAGCAACCTAAATGTCCATCGACAGAGGAATGAATAAAGAAGATGTGGTACATATATACAGTGGAATATTACTCAGCCATAAAAAGGAACAAAATAATGCCATTTGTAGCAACATGGATAGAGATTATCATACTAAGTGAGGTAAGTCAGACAGAGAAAGACAAATATCATATGATATCCCTTTTATGTGGAATCTTAAAAAAACAGTACAAATGAACTTATTTACAAAACAGAAATAGAGTCACAGATGTAGAAAGCAAACTTATGGTTACCAGAGGCAAAAGAGTAGGGGGGAGGGATAAATTAGAAGGTTGGGACTAACATATACACAGTACTATATATAAAACAGTTAACTAATAAGGACCTACTGTATAGCACAGGGAACTCTACTCAGTATTCTATAATAACTTCTATGGGAAAAGAATCTAAAAAAGAATGGATATATGTATAACTGATTTACTTTAATGTATACGTGAAACTAACAGAACATTGTAGATCAACTATACTCCAATAAAAATTTTTTTAAAACCCTAAGTCCAATATTACTTTTTTTTTTTTTGGCTGTTCTGTGCAGCCTGCAGGATCCCAGTTCCTCAACCAGGGATCAAACCTGGGGCCCCAGCAGTGGAATAGTGGGGTCCTAACCACTGGACCACCAGGGAATTCCCTTACTATGTTTTTTTTAATTAATTCATTTTTATTGGAGTAGAGTTGCTTTACAATGTTGTGTTAGTTTCTGCTGTAAAGCAAAGTGAATCAGCTATACCTATACATATATCCCGTCTCTTTTGTGTATTTCCTTCCCATTTAAGTCACCACAGAGCACTGAGTAGAGTTCCCTATGCTATACAGTAGGTTCTCATCAGTCATCTATTTTATATCCCTTACTATGTTTTTAAAACTTTCCGTTTACTGAGTATTTGTGCGGAAGGCTAAACACTTCACATGAATTTTCTCATGTAATTCTCAAATAACTCTATGTGGCATATACTACGTTTTGTAGATGGGTAAATGAGATTCGCGGAGGTTTAAGTAACTTTCATAATGTCACAGATTTTGTAGGTGGCATATTCAAGGTTTGAATTCATCTGTATCTGATTAAAAACCCAAGTTCTTAACCATTACATAATAGAGTACACTTAAAAACACCAAGACCCATATCTGGCAACATAGTTGAAATAGTTGAAATCCAATGAATCAGGAAAGCAGGCCTATTCGAATTTCTAGCAATGCAACTATACAAGTGCTTTAGAGTAGCTGGCTAGTCATTTTGCCTGTTTGATTTTCCCCACTTCTCCATTTTTCTCTTTGCTGTTCATTATTGAAGGAAACCACTTTTTCCAGGCTCCCCTTTCCTCTGGGTTCAAGAAATAATAAAGGAACTTCTTCAGGATGAAAGCAAGTGACACCAAGAGGCAATTCAAATCCACACAATAAAAACAAAGAGCACCAGTAAAGATAATTATGTAATTTTAAAAGACAGTGTAAATGCCTTTGTGTCTTTTCATCTCTTAGCTGATTTAAGAGGCAATTGTATAAAATGGTATATGTATAAGATTGTCTGGTTGGGCCTATAACATATAGAAATAAGTGCGATATTGTGATTTATAATAAGAAATGTATATTTGGTCTTCGTTCCTATTCTTGACACGTAGCTCTCAAAACCCTTGGAACTTCCTAAGCCATAAGAGTAACGGGAGCATATTTTGCTATAGTACTTGGTCATCTGCCCTTGGTTCCTGTAACAGCTCCAGAGCCATAAAGGTCACAGGAGTGGCTTGTTATTCTTACCAAGCCCCTTTTGGTTACGCCTGAGTTTACGAGTTTAATCATCAGTGGCCAATGATTAATCAATTTTGCCTATGTAATGAAGCCTCCACATAAATCCAGAAGGACAGGGATCAGAGAGCTTTTGGGGTTAGTGAACACACGGAGGTGCTGGAAGGGTGGCGTGGTCAGAGACAGCATGGAAACTCCACGCCCCTTTCCCAATACCTTGCCCAATGCGGCTCTTCCATCAGGCTATGCATCAGTAGTCTTTATAATACCTTTTATAATAAACTGGTAAATGTAAGCAAATATTTCTCTGAGTTCTGTGAGCCACTCTAGCAAATTCCCTGAACCCAAGGAGGGGGTTGTGGGACTCTCCAAACTATAGCACATAGGTCAGAAGCACAGGCAACTACCTGGACTTGGGACTGGCATCTAAGGGGGCAGAGGGAACAGTCTTGTAGTACTGAGCCCTTAATCTGTGGGATCTGATGCTAGCTTCAGGTGGACAGTGTCAGAGATGATTTAATTTCTTGGTGTTGGAAAAAACAGTGGAATAAGGGGAAGGGAGGACTCAGTGATGACCTCCTGAAGACCACTGTTTGGAAGGCATCTCCATTATTTAATATACAAGTTACAACTAGTATGACAAAGATCCAAACATGTGGCTTAACCAGGTAGAAATTTTAACTGGATAGAAAGTTTCTCTCTTAGTTAACAGTTCACATAGTTCGAGGCTGAGAGAGGGGTGTTGGATGTCGGTACTGGGAACTCAAGCTCCTTCCACCTTGTTGCTTTGTAATGTCTCAGTTTGTCCACAGGATCAAAGATTTGTCATGACCACATTCCAGACTGTGGAGAGAGAGAGAGAGAGAGAGGAAGAGGGAACGCTCCTTTCCTATTAAGGGCACTAGCAAGTGGTGGTATGCATCATTTCTGTCCACATCCCACTGGCCTGAACCTAATTTCACAGCCATACCAAGGAAGCGTAAAATATGTAATCTTCAGTCGATCAGCCAAGGGCCCAGCATAAAGTGCTATTGCCAAAGGAAAAAAAGAGAGAGAGAGAGAGAGAGAGAGAGAGAGAGTGGATGCTGGAGGGAAAAAGGCAAGGTCCCCAAAAATGTTAGTAGATCCAGTTGTTAGAAAGTCCTGTGCTCACCTGAACTGAGTCTGCCTCTCTGACAGTTGCCTGTTGGTCTTACATCTGCCCCTGGACTCAAGGAGCATAAATCTATCTCATTTTCTGCAGAAAAGCCCTTCAAATATTTGAAGACAATTGTAACTTCCTCCTAAGACGTTCCCAGGCTAAACATCTCAATTTCCTTCAACTATTTCTCATAGGACGTGTTTTTCAGATTCTCATGACCTTGGTCAGTGTATTCTGTATACGCTCTTGCGAGTTTTGCTTTTCTTAAAAAATGGAACCAGAACAGGTTGCTTATGTAACATGAATAGACTAGGATTATCATCTTTCTTGTTCTCGAGAGTATATTTCAATTAATATAGCCTAAGATTGTATTTTAACAACCGAATTATACTATTGACTCCTGTGGAGTTTGAGATCAGTGAAAGAATGCAACTCTCTTTCTCTCAGACCCTGAGTCTCCTTCTTACAGTTATGCAAATGATTTGATGAACTAAAATGTACTACATGTGCATTTATCTCTACTACTTTTCTTCTTATTACTTTTAGCCTAAGGTTCTAGAATGCCAATAGGATTTCATCACTTAATCTATTGTTACCTATAACTTTCGGCCTAGATTTTTAAAATTTAAGCAATGAAAGAACCAAAATAATTATTAACTCTAGAAGAAAAATTACACAACAAGGAAACAATAATACCATAAAACTCTTCAATTTTTAGTAGTATACTACTCTAATGAATAGTAATAAATGCTATAATAATGTAAGTATTGAATATGGAATGAGAGTATGAAATCCTCATCTCCTGAAATACAAAGATGAACAGATATCACCTAAGATTGTCAAACCAAGATATAATAATATAAGCGAATTATTTACAAGTACAGAAATAAATACCAGAATAAATAGCTTAAAAATTGAAAGTCAATGCATCTGAGGAGTGGAGCTAGGGACAGGAGGTATGCAGGCAGGAACAACAAATTTTTCTTCTGTCCGTTCAGTACCATTTGACTTCTTTATTTTTTCATTTTGCTCCATACATTTATTACTGTGTTAAAAATAAACATTAATTTTTAAAAAAAACTCGGTTTAATTTGAGCTCGCTTCAATAAGTCCGAGTTTAGGAATCTATTACTTACTTTTTATGTGTCATTACCTAACATTTTAGAAAAGGAAGGGGAAATTTTCTACACTACATAACACTGCATTTGCTATGGAGTTATCACTTGTGTCAGGGAGATAAATTTAATCACCCCTTTGGTGTCCTATTGTTCTGAAGTGACAAAGTTAATGCAATTTATTCAGTACTCTTGTTCCATTATTAATGTGTCACTCAGAGTAAGGCTCTAATTTTGTGAAATAATTTTTGTTCTAGGTTTTAAAAATCATCATTTCTGCTAGTTTTCTTCCCACCCCCCCCCAAAATCAGACATTTGAATGAGAAGTAGTTCAGATCCAATTCCCTGAATTGTTGTAACTCAGGGGGAACATTTTTCTTGGTGAGAAAATTTGTTATTTCCCCCCTAAAAATTACATATTACATTATAAAACCCAAGTGATAGAAAACTTAGTGGTTACCTGATCTAGACTCTTCAGACATGTAAACAGAGGCAGCGAGAACGGTCAGAATTATATGAGTATCATGATGATGCTAAAGTTCTTTCAATAACACGATTTTCTAACTACCTCTCCTATTACTGTGGTTTGGAGTTTGGATCAGGTGGTAAGAGCCTGGATCCTGTCCTTTGGTTTGCTCCACGTGCCATGGGTGCGCAGTCAGTTTTCATTATTTAGCGAATATTTACTTGGCTTCTCTAGTGTATGCAAGACAGTGGATGAGGAAGAGAACACAGCGGTTTAGTAAGACCTGGGACTCTTTACTCTTTTGCTGCCCTTTGCCGGATGGACAAATACTCCATGTGCCCAGGCAAAGACTGAGTGTTCATAGCAATCTATACCTGCCCATCAGCCCCTGGGGAGGAGGACAGCAATTTGTCAGAAGAACAATGGACAATTGTCCCCCAGATGAACTCCATTTGTTCAAAACAGGGTTGCTTCGGTGTGTGGGAGGCATGGGGTTTTGCCCAAAGCACCAGACACGTGAAGGTAAGCAGGTGCCTTGGGGTCTTTGTAGCTCTGTACATGCGCCTGCCATTGGGGCAGGGCAGACTGCCTGATGCAAAGCCTCTCCCAGGCATTTTGGTACGGAGAGGCAGAAGGTGGTAAAATGATTACACAGAGAGTAATGCATTACATACTGTGGAGAATTTAAAGAAACTCCTGTTCAGATCTCTGTCTCTCTGCAGTTTGACCATGTTACTGGGAAAGCACGTACTTTAGAACCAGACATACCTGGGTTCAGACCCCAGCTTCAAGCCTTACCCCAGATGACACTGCACAGATCACGGACCTACTATGAGCTTCAGTTTCTCTTACTTTGAGACAGATAACTACCCACCTAACATGTTGCGCAGAAAGCTCCTGAAACGCAGCAGGCATCCAGTTAACGGGAGCTATTAAAGTTCTGTTTGTGGAACACCCGCAGGATTCAATATAAAACTTGAAGCCTGGAAAAATGTCATCAAGATCACTTGACATTTTTTTTCTGAAGAAATGATCATTTTCTTAACTCTTGTGAGCTCTTTGCTCCTGAGTACTTGCAGATGCAGCACAGATTTCTGGCAGGGGCCTCTGAGTAGTCATTGCCAATAAGAGCTCATGCCCCATTTTATCACCCTGAGTTCTAGCAACTAAACAAATGGACACCTCCATGAGCTGGGAACCAAAAGGGGGTCAATCCTCTTTCTGCCTGTGAAGTACTTTTTGATTGTCACTAATTGGTATTTATCCGAAGCCAGACTGGTGTACAGCATCTTTTAGTCCCCATCTTTCACACAGGCTGCAACCCACCCTTACCCTGGGTGGGCGAAACCATACCCGGGAGGCAGGAAGAAGGCTGAGGACTCCCCCGGCAGGAAGAGGGATGCAAACTGTTTCTAGAGGGTAGAGAGGGCACAGGAAGGGCTAGAGGACAAAGGAAGTTGCTGTTCAGCTGGTTTATAGAATAGAAACGGTTCTGAACTTTCCTAAGAATTGGACACGGAGAGAGAAAGAAACCAGACATTTCCCCAGAACCTATCCATAAAGGGAAAACAGAACAACATTTCAGCTTATCTAGGTTGAGGCTAGGTCAAGGCTGGGCCAAATGCCCCTGCTTCTGAGAACCCATGATATCCCCATGTTATAAACACTTGTGCAACAGGGATATCGCTCCTGGCAGCCCCAGCTCAGAGCATGCTAACACGCCCTAGGCCAGCACCACCGCCAACTATGGTGACCCCCTAGGGTTCATGAGGGTCCTGGGGGATTGTGGGTGGAGGGTTGGCAGGCGAGCGCTTGAAGCACAGACAGGGCCAGAATCTCACTCATGCCCCGATGAAGGGCTTCTAGGCTGAGGCCCTGGAGTTCACAGCTCCCAGACATGCACAGGACTCTCACGCATTACCGCTCACTATGCTTCTCCTTGGGGTCCACTGACCCTGGCACTTTTTGGGCCATGGTCCAACCTGATCCAACCCTCAGGAGTAGATGCTCCCATACTCAGGGCCCCTCTCCTTATTTCCTCTTCAATTTTCCACCCATTTTCTTTTTTTGGCCTCACTCTCAAAAGCCCCTATTCTTCTAATTCACTTTTTTTTTTTTTTTTTAAACCATAAAAGGGCTTAGTGGTCCTCCTAAAGAGCTCGATGGTTGACGGTGAACTGGAAAGTTTGTCCACCCTTTGCAACACCCTAAACCTTGTTTGCCCTCACATGCGGGTAGAAAGAACCCAACTCCTAGAAACATCGTTGATTTCTTCCCAGAGTAAAACAACGTTTCCCATCCTTTCTGATGAATCATCATCTACCAGGGATGGACAAAAGGACTTTCTGATAGAGTAACAAGACATAAACAAAATAGAAACAAACCAAAGAACCCACATAAAATAGGTTCTTAATGGTTCATCCTGCAAGCTAAGTCGTGGGTTACCTTGTATACATTTATATAAATGCCCCCTGGCCCCTGTGAGAAGAGAAGACAAGGAATTTATCTTTCTCATTTTTTCTACCCCATCTCACTTGGCATCGTGCCTTAGAGCAAATAAAGGCCCTTCTTGTGTCTTTTTTGCTGCTTCTTCAACTCTTTCTTATATGATGTGTACTCAAGGGCCTCTACCATTTCATTACCATTCCTGACGTACTCTCCTATATCCGCAGTCCTCTACAAGTGAGACCCTTGGAAGGAAAGGAAGCATTTCAGCTGCGGTCTGTCCTGTCCAGAGCATGGACGAGGCCATAACTTCAAGACTTCTCTGTAGAGATTAATACCAACCTACTAATCTCTACCCTTATAGTCAC
This sequence comes from Stenella coeruleoalba, assembly GCF_951394435.1. Classification (NCBI taxonomy): domain Eukaryota; kingdom Metazoa; phylum Chordata; class Mammalia; order Artiodactyla; family Delphinidae; genus Stenella; species Stenella coeruleoalba. The sequence goes on along the minus strand of NC_137154.1, from coordinate 96,867,278 downwards.
TCAAGCAGTTATAAACCCACCTAATGATGGTTTTAATCCATATTTCTCCAACTTGAGTATACTGAAATCACAGAAGACTTTGAGGAATGTCGCTAAAGTAACGAAACCCTGTCAGTTATAGTTCCCTGGTCTTCTAGAATCATGTATTAAGTCGGATATAATTCTTTCTGCAGGACTTAAAGAAGACAGAAATTTATTTTGCTCTCATGTAAAAGTCCAAGATGGCATGCTGGCTTTGCTCCAAGGAATTAGCAGGGACATAGGCTCTTGTTGCTGACCCACACTTACATACAGCCCTCATTTGCATGGTTCAAAAGGACTCACTCATCCTCATTTTAGCAAATAACATGCATCTTTGTTTTGGGACATGACTCAGAAAAGGCATACTTGACTTTTGCCCGTAGCCATTGCCAGAACTTGGTCAAATGTTCTAAATCTAGCTGCAAGTGAGGCCGGGACATTTATTTTTTATTTGGGGTAGCTCAGGTAGGCTTAATAATGTCCCCTCCCCACAAGATGCCCATGTCCTAATCCACGGAACCTGTGAATACGTTACCTTATATGGCAAAAAGACCTGGCAGATGTGATTAAGTTAAGGATCTTGAGATGGGGAGAGTATTGTTGATTTTCCAGGTGAGTCCAATGTAGTCAAGGGGTCCTTTTAAGAGTGAGGCAGGAGGGACTTCTGTCGTGGTCCAGTGGGTAAGACTCCAAGCTCCCAACATAGAGGGCCTGGGTTGGACCCCTGGTCGGGAAACTAGATCCCACATGCATGCCACAACTAAGAGTCCGCATGCCTCAACTAAGAAGTACACATGCTGCAACTAAGACTCTGTGCAGCCTAAATAAATAAATATTAAAAAAAAAAAGAGTGAGGCAGGAGAGTTAGAAGGCAGAGGATGGAAGCAGAGGTCACTGAGAGAGAGAGACAGAGAGAGATTTAAAGATACTGTGCTGGTGGCTTTGAAGATGAAGGAAGGGGCCACAAGCCAAGGAATGCAGGCAGCCTCTAGAAGCTGGAAAAGACAGAGAAAGAGATTATCTCCTAGAGCCTCCAGAAGAAATGCAGCCCCGCTGACGCATTTAAACTTCTGGCCTCCAGAACTATACAATAATACATTTGTGTTGATTTAGGCCACTAAATCGTGGCAATTTGTTACAGTGGCAACAGGAAACTAATATAGTATCCATTTGCTCTGCTAAAATTTCTGTTACTGTGGAAAAAGCAAAGACTAGATATTGGGGGATAACTGGAAGTGTCTACCATGACTTTTTTTGTGGTCATCTTAGGCCTATTCCTGAAGTTCACCTCTTTCTCTTCCAGTAGCCCCAAACATTCTTTTGAAAATCCCATTGTTTCTCTTGCTTGGGCTCCTTGTCAAACTCACAGGCCTGTAGTTCTAGGAATCTTTTCTATTTCTGAAAATAATTCCGTCTTTCAGTCCTTCTCTCATTGCCCCGGACGCATCAGAGATAAGGAACTAGAGTTTAAGTTACTTGTTCTTTTGGTGTAAGTTTCAGGAGCTCAAGATCTGAAGTCAATTAAAGCATTAGGGTGTTCATGCACTTTGGAGAACCTATCCCCACTTAGGAATGGTCATTCACCCTTTCAGTGGGGAGCTCATCTCCTTGAGACAGAATTCAGAAACAACATAGGTGCTGAGAAGTTCTGCTTTCTTTATGTCATCTATCTGCAGTATACCTTCAGCATTCAGTAACAGACTGAAATTCTGGCTTAAATTACCTTCGATGATATTAGTTCACCTCCATGGGGTTTACGTAGGCCTGAGCCATTGCTGCTCTCTCTTGCCTAATCAGAAAAATGCAAAGGATTCAGGTTTCTCCATAGGTCTCTTAGCAATTGCTTGATTGCTTTCCAAGAGAGATCAAATGCTCACGTTTCTGGGCCTCCATCCCCTTAGGCCTCTGCTCCCTATTCCAGCAAGAATTCCAGGGTTGCTAAAACTGACGCATCTGCTTACCTTGGCTCACCCAGGGTCGGCTGCTTCTTCAAAGAGCAATTTGCTCTCAGACAAGCAACCTATGGGATGACAGCCAGGATAATGGGGGAATCGAGTAATTCTAAGGCTTAAGGTTTCCAAGAGATGTGCACATTTCTGTTTTTTCTCCTCACCTGCTCCATGTTCTCTCTGCCAACCCTCCCTCTGCCCCAGATTCATTGGCAGTCAAGTCAGGAGCCTACTGCCTACCGAGTGTCCTCATTAAAATGCACCGCTCTTGCTAATTAGGAGCCAAGGTTCTCCCACGGTGGGCTTGGCCTGGGTATTGCCATTATCTTCATAAATAGACTCTTTACTTCGCAAATGGTGCTGTCATAGCCAGGCATTCCCGACCTGGTAAATGCTCTGTGCATTCTTAAGTGGCAGAGGGAATGTGTTAGCAAGAGAAGACAGAGGCATTCATGCTTGAAGCAGGGGCTCTGTCCTGACTTCACCCCACTGTCTGAGCAGCAGGCAGCCAACACAACGGCTGAATCTGCGTGGACAACCACGACGTGCAGGAACCATATGGCCCAGATTTTCAGGGAGATCTCATTTCTCATTTTAATCTTTGCAGTAAAGGCAACTGTTTAAATGCATCAATATATTTTTTAAAGTTATTGAATTGCTTTACCTTTTAAAAGACCACTTCTAAGGACACACAGTTTTGAGGGCATCAGCCTGCTGTGGCCCCCTCTGCCTGGCAAAGCAATAAAGCTATTCTTTTCTACTTCACCAAAAAAAAAAAAGACCATTTCTACCAATACATTTACAAATCAGGGGAAAAGATCAGATGACTTCCTGGTCACCCAAAAGTGCCTTATGCCAGCAGTCCCCAACCTTTTTGGCACCAGGGACCGGTTTCGTGGAAGACAATTTTTCCACTGAAGGGGGTGGGGGGGTGGGGGATGGTTCAGGCGGTAATGTGAGCGATGCAGAGGGCAGATGAAGCTTCGCTCTGCTTGCCAGCCACTCACCTCCTGCTGTGCAGCCCAGCTCCTAACAGGCGCACCGGGGGCGGGGGGTTGGGGACCCCTGCCTTATGCAGTCTCCTCTCTGAGAACGTGTTTACTTATTTTCTTTCACTTATAAAATCTCTGTTTTGTTGCCTGTCTGAGGATTCGCTGCCATTTCTAGTACTAGTTCTTTTTTTTTTCCAGCCATACTGCGGGATCTTAGTTTCCCGACCAAGGATTGAACCCTTGCCCTCTGCAGTGGAAATGCAGAGTCCTAACCACGGGACGACCAGGGAATTCCCTAGTACTAATTCTTTTGCAAGGCCTGTTCTGACTCCCTCAATTAAATGTCATTTCTTTTTCTTCAGTGTCAGCATATCTGTTTATCTCTCTTTCATGTCACCTATTTCTGAAATGCCAAGTCTGTGCCAGGTCTCCTCCTGAGAACTTTATATCCATCACCTCTAATCCTTACAATGAACTTGCAACACATTATGTGTTACACCCATTTTGTAGATGAGAAAACTGAGGCTCGGTGACATCAAGAAACTTGGCCAGGGATATCCCTTAGCAAGGAGCAGAGCAAGGCCTGAGGCTGAGTTGCAGTTCATAGTAAACTAGATTGCAGACTCTGAAAGAGAAGATTCTGTCTCTGTCATCTCAGCATTTTCTTTCTGCCTGAGGCGCTCAAGAGTAATGAATCAAGGAAACATAGTGCTTGATTACAATCTAATTAGGGAGATAAAAACTTGTCTTCAAGAAAAATAACTATATTAATAGAAGATAGTCTAAAAATATAGTTGGTACAAGCAGTACATGTTCTGCAGGTGAACTTGACATTCTGAAAAGCTTACTATTAAACAGTCTGTGTGGCTGATTCAGTTATGGGGCCAGTTGTTAGCCATCCTCCTAATACTAGTGTTATAATGAAGCATGCCTCAAACTTTTTTTAATTGAAGTATAGTTGATTTACAGTATTGTGTTAGTTTCAGGTGGACAGCATAGTGATTCAATATTTTTACAGATTATATTCCATTATAGGTTATTACAAGATAACGGGTATAATTCCCTGTGCAAATGAACCACCTCAGCACCTTGTTAGAATGAAGATTCTGATGCATGTCTGGGATGGGACCCAAGAATCTGTATTTCTAACAAGCTCCCAGGTGGTGCTACAGCTGCCGGTCTGCTGGTCACACTTTGAACAGCAAGGCTCTAAGAGACTACTAAGAAACTATAATCAGGGGAATCTGGCAAAAAAAGAAGCGGTGGGGGGGAGGGGGGTGGAGATTAGAAGCCAGAAGAGATTGGAAATGGGAGAGAAGGGACTTCCCCGGTGGTCCAGTGGCTATGACTCTAAACTCCCAATGCAGGGGGCCCGGGTTCGATCACTGGTCAGGGAACTAGCTCCCACATGCCACAACTAAAGATCCCGCATCCTGCCACAAAGATCCTGCATGCGCAGCCAAAGAAATAAGTAAATAAATATTAAACCCAAAAAGAAATGGGAGAGAAAAGTGCAGGGAACATTTCACTGCTGGCAGATGTCTCACACACAGGCCCCCATGCTTTTCCCTGTGTCATACCATTTGCCTGCAAATCCCTTGCCAACTTTCACTGATAAACATTTATTTAAAACAGCTCAGAGGTCACTTCCAGAAAACTCTGCTGAACCTCTACGCTGAGCTAGTGCTCCTTTTCTATAAGTTCACGCACACTCAGTCAGTGCACACTCAGTACTGTCTATCCACTTCCCCACCTGCTGTCCCTCCCTTGAGGTCAGGGACTGTGCATTCAAGATCTGACACATGATGGATGTTCTTTAAACAAGGGAGTTTATAATGGAGACCTAGGGGTGGGTAGTGAGAAGGCAACAGTATAGCACTAGAGAGAGAAAAGAAACAAAACTAGGGCAGCAAAGGAGTTCTGTTCCAGTCATCTGTTGCCACAATAAGGCTATGTAAGAAATGGCCACAAAACCCAGTGGCTTACACTATGGAAAACAGTACGGAGGTTCCTTAAAAAACTAAAATTAGAGTTACCATATAATCCAGCAATCCCACTCCTGGGCATATATTTGGAAACGACAACAAGTCTAATTTGAAAAGATACATGCACCCCAATGTTCACAGCAGCACTACTTATAATGGCCAAGACATGGAAACAACCTAAGTGTCCATCGACAGATGAATGGATAAAGAAGATGTGGTACATATACACAATGGACTATTACTCAACCAGAAAAAAGATGAAAGAATGTCATTTGCAGCAATATGGTTGGACCTAGAGATTATCATACTAAGTGAAGTAAGTCAGACAGAGAAAGACAAATATCATATGGTATCACTTATATATGGAACCTAAAAAATAATACAAATGAACTTATTTACAAAACAGAAATACGCTCACAGACATAGAAAACAAACTTATGGTTACCAAAAGGGAAAGCGGGGAGGGATAAATTAGGAATTTGGGATTAGCAGATACAAACTACTATATATAAAATAGATATACATCAAGGATTTAATGTATAGCACAGGGAACTATATTCAATATCTTGTAAAAACGTATAATGGAAAAGAATCTGAAAAATTATATATATATATATATATAGATAGATAGATAGATATATATCTATATATATATATAAAACTGAATCACTTTGCTGTAAACCTGAAACTAACACAACATTGTAAATTAACTGTACTTCAAAAAAAACCCAGTGGGTTCAAACCATAAACCTTTATTTAAGTCATGAGTGTACAGGTCAGATGGACAATTCTGATCCCAGGGAGATGTTCAGGTGTCTGCACTCAGTCAGCAGGTTGGCTCTGCTGATCTTGCTGGGCTCTCTCCCATAGCTGGGACCTCAGCTCGAGTCCATGTGGTCTCTCATCCTAGCAGCTAGCCCATGTTTGGGCTCGTCCAAGGCAGGGTTCCAAGAGAGGGAGTGAAGTATGCAAGGCCTCTTGATGTCTAGGCCTGGATATGGGGCACCACTACTTTTGCTTAACTTTTGTTAGCCAAAGCAACTCAAAAGGCCAGTCCAGAGTTAAGAAGTTGGGGATTAGACTCTACCTCTTGCTAAGAGAATGACTGCATGGAGAGGTATAATTGGGGCCATTTTGGGGATCAGCTGTCTTAATTTTAGATTGACTCAGACTCTTTGACTGTTAGTAAGAGTTTGCAAATTCTAGGGCACACTAGCAGTGGGTCTTGACTTTCACCTTCAGGAGACAGCAGGGCTGCAAACATAGCCACTCTTCATTATTTGCACGTCAGTTACTCAAGGCAAATGTTCTTTCCCAGACTGGATTCTTAGCTCCTTCCTCCTACTGTCCAGCTGGTGTGTGTGTTCATATAATTCAGATTTGGCCTAAAATTAGGGTGAGCAAAACATGATTAGAGAGGCAAATCTGTTGCAAAAAAAAAAAAGTAAAATCAAACTAAAACTAAATATAAATGCTTTGATGTTTAGCTTCATTCGGATTACCTGTGTTTTCTCCATGTAGAGAGCTGTTAGTGTACATATATATTTTAATTTAACGTTTTGAATAGGCAATCCATTAACTAAAGTATAAAATACTATATGTGAATCCTCCCTCATACCATACACACACACGCGCATTGTCAATTAGCTCTTCTCAGAGGCAAGCAATGTTATTTTTTAAATATACCCTTCCCTGAATGCACATACATATGCACAGATATAAACAAATACAGACACATGTCATTCCCTTGATTCTGCATTTTGCTGTCATTTTTCAACTAACATCACATCTATAAAAATGTTGCCAAATCAGCACACACAAACTTTTTCATTCTTTGTTAGGGCTGTGTCATTTTCCATTGTGTGGAGGTATCCTTTCTCAGGTAATCAGCTCCTCATTGAAGGGCATTTAATTTGTTTCCATTCTTTTGCTCTTATAGAATTAAATACTGAGAGGACTAGTGTTAGCACAGTGGGGAATTCCAAAGTTTGGCCTTATGAGTGGATAGATGACAATGACTGCTCTCTTATGCTCTGATTAGAGTCTTTGTCTTGGTTGGTAACCTTGCAGTATTTAAAAACAAGCAGAAAATTCCATGAAGATGCTAGTTTGGGCCTGTACCCAGCATTTTTGGAAATGGATGTTCTAAGTGACCGCTAGAGGAAGCCATAGGGGATCGTGGGGAGACGGTGAGTGAGCTGAATGATATGATTAAACATACAGTCGGCTATGTTGCATTCTTAAAAGGCTGTTGAGAACCATTTAGGGGAAATGCCAGTTTGTTCAAGTGTCTCTTTGGGCTTAAGAGCTTTTCCACATTAGCTAGCCCTGCTTTGCTCCTGTCAACGCTTTCTGTTCCGGAGGGTGAATTGCAGGTGTGCAGAACTGGTGTCCTCAGAAAACTATGATATGGCCTTGATAGCTAGAATCTTAGGGGTCCCAGAACAACTGAGAATAGTCTAAATGCCACAATTACCATCTAAGATTCAGGGAGGTCAAATCAGCCCATCTCTTTAAATTATTCACCACTGTGACATACACCGATTGTTTCCAAATGCCAGCTAAGTGTACCTGCTGCCCCAGATTCATCCCAGTTGCATTGTGGAGAACAGATTCCTGGGCTCCAGCTCCTCAGACCATGGAACCAGCCACTCTGGAATCTCTAACAAGCTCCCTAGGTAACTCAGAAGCATCGTCAGGACTGGGAACTCCACCAAGGCAACAGTGCAGATAAACATTACTGCATTTAGAAACCAGGAATCTCAGGCCTTACAGACTCTATATGTGGGACACACCAAATGTTCTGCACTCCATCAGCCTCATGCTCAGGCATGGAAAATGCCTAATGTTCTCTCTGGCTTCAAAGGGATCAGATGTGAAGCTCTGGCCCCTCCTGGCTCCTCGTCAGTCAGGTTTCTGGCAGGGACCCTGAATGGGACTCTGAAATAGTGATTTACAGAGAAACATGTGGTAAGACAGTGCTGACCTGAGGACCAGCCCAATTCTCCCCCCCTGCCTTGTATTAATAGACATGAACCCTTCAGGGTGAGCAATGGCCCCCTTACTGGGAGGTGGGAGGTTAGATCAGGTGCTGAGGTCGGTGAGGCTGGCAAGGAAGCTGGTCTGAAGATGCTAGATAAGGCTGGGCACGGTGTGCAGCAGCGATTGCTAAGGGAGAGCAGCTGCCTCCTCAAGGAAGAGACTCAGGCCATTGGTTAGTGGTGGGGGAGTGGAGGGAGGAGACTCAGATGTGCCCCCCGTCCCCCCTCCCCACTCCAGGGAGAACTGTCTGGTCTTAAAGTCCAGAGTCTATTTAAGAGGCTCTGCTCTTCTAGGGGGAACTAGCCTCCTCACCCATATATGTGGCCCTGCTAGGGGCTCAGGTGGAGCCTGTATCCAGACTGGAAAGGGAGCTGCTCTCTCTGGGGTGAACTGTCAGGCGTGGCCACTCTCCCTTACTTGCCCCTTCCTGTAGGGGAGACAAATTGTCCCACTTCTGCTTGAATGCACTAAGGGTTTAATTTCCAAGCTCCAACCAGGATTCTGGAGAAGCAGGCAATAACACTTTGCTATTTCAGGATGTAGCTGTCCAAACAAATCTCCTTTTAACAGTCAAAAGCAGTTTCTCAAAGTTTTAATTGTGCTCTGCACAAAGTTGCTTCTCAATAAGTCTGTGTGGTAAATTAATGACAATAGATTGGTCATCACCCATCAAGTAAGTGATATGTGGATATAAAAAGATACCCTCTCTTACGATGTGAAGACATGGCAATGTTCTTATGTTTTTCAATATCCTGAACCCACACTGAAATCTTTGCCCACAATGATTTGCAGTAATCCTCTGTGCTTTGAAAGTATTCCACCTCTGTGAAGGAATAAATGGATAAAGAATTTGCATGGAAATGCTTCATGGATTAAGGAATTTTAGGTAAGTACTTCAGAGAGAACAAGAGAACATACTCTAAACCCTCTTCCTCTGAGCATCAATCGCTGGTTAAACCCAAACCAACCGACAGTGCCTTGACTCTGCAGCATCGTAGAGTCCATACTTAGGGCTTAGATGAGCTGAGAAGCCCAAGCAGAGGCCTGAGCTGCAACTGGCAGTAAAGATTTTGACTAATGACAAGTTTTTGTCTTACTGAGTTGGATATGAAAGGGATCTGGGGAGATGTGGAAAAGGGGGAGAGGAGAAAAAAGACACAGGCAACCCAAAGAGAAGAGACCCTACACATGGGGAAAGCGAGGGAGAGAGGAATGTAGTAACTGACGTAGGAAATGGAGCTTCCAGGGGCTGAAGTTGTGGGGAAGGGGAGATAAAGACAGAGGTAGATTTCAATGTAATAGATCTTTTTAAAGATGAACTTTTGATTTTTCTCTATTTTTTCTGCTCTTATCTTTATCATTTCCTATTTGTGTCCTTTCTCTTTAGCTACTCCCAGGATTTTTTCTTTCCTTTTCAACAATTTATTATGATGGATTTTGGTAAGGATGTCTTCGGATTTCCACTTTTGTGAGTTTGCTGAACTACTTGAATCTATACATTAATACCTTTCACCAAATTTAGAAAGTTTGGGCCATTATTTCCTCAAATATTTTTTCTGCACTGCATTCTTTCCATTCTCTTTCTAGGACTCAATGACCTCAATATTAGACCTAAAAACGTCCAATGATATTTGGCAATGTTGCACAAGTCCCTGAGGCACTGCTCTCTTTTTTTTTTTTTTCAGTTTTTTTCTTTACTGTTGAAATTGGATGATTTCTATTGATCTGTTTTAAAATTCATTGATTCTTTCTTCTAACATCTCCATTCTGCTATTTTAAAATATAATAAAATGCACCTCATCCATGCATTTTTTAAAATTTATTTTATTATCTAATTCTAAAATTACCATTTGGTTCTTTTTTTAATATCTTCTATTTCTTTACTGAGCTTTTCTATTTGGTTCAGGAATGCTCAACCTGACTTCTTGGAGGATTTTTATAATAGTTGCTTTAAAGTCTGATTATTCCATCTTACTGTGCCATCTTACTGTTGGCATCTGTGGATTACCGTTCCCTGTGCAAGTTGAGATTCGTTTGGTTCATTGGATGCCAAGTCATTTTAGATTATATTCCGGACATTTTCAATATTCTGCTATGAGACACTGGGTCTTGTTTAAATCCTATAAAGAGTACTGATACATTTCTTTTAGTAGGCAACTAACCTGGCTGGCTTCAGGACATATGTTACAACTATGTACTTCTGTGTGTGTGATGTCAGTTCCAAGGTCAGCTCCATCTTCAAAGCCTTTGCAGTGCTACTCAGATCTGCCCCCACATGTAAGGACCCTGTGGCCAGTCTGGGATGGCGGCAGCGCTCTCTCCCATAGTTCAGTTTTCAAAGTCTTTAATATGTTGTTTAGGGTCAGATTCATGCATGTGAAGCTTGTGGGTGAGCTCAGAAATTCATCAACAATGTCCCAAGGTCCTCCTTCCCCATAATCTCCCCAGTACTTTCTGGCTCCCTGGGGCTCCCTTGCTCTGCTGCGTACTTCCACGAGTGCAACTAAATCTGGGGCCAAGTGGCAGCAGAACAGAGAGATAGTAATAGCAAGAGGGGAGCACCCACACCCTGGAGACCACAGCTCCTCAAATTAGAGTGGGAGGTTCCCGTTTCTCATGATTCTAGGTGCCCACAGGTCCCACTGCGGTCAGGCCACCACCACCTCGGGATTGTCTGGGGACTGGGGCACAACAGAACAGAGAAAAGGAAAAGTGGGCCATTTTCTCCACTCCCCCTAAGCATTAAGGAGTCCCTTTTCTGCTTGTTGAGTCAGAAGTGGTGGCTTCTCCTGGAACTCTCTATCCAGGTCTGGTTCGCACTTTCAGTTTTCAAGCTGCCTTGAGTCCAGCCAGGGGACACCAAGGGGAAAAAAGTGAGAGGAGCTGACTCATTGCTGGTTCTGTGGTACTTCAAATGCTGGTCTTCCTTCCCAATCCACCTGTTATCATTTCTTTTTCAGAGTCCTCAAATAGCAGCTCTATATGCACGTTCCAGTTTTTATAGCGGCATCAGTGGGAGAGACGGGGCAGAGCAAATTCACTTCATCATCATGCGTTTACTTCACTTTGCAAGGATTCCATTCAGCTCTGCTCAACAGCTTGGAACCTAATGAACTAGGTTTTTAACTTTTATTTTATTTCATTCTGAGACAAGTGTACAAAAGCAAAAATCACTACAGGAGAAGTTTATTTATTAAGGAAAACAACATATGTTTGGTTTCTTAACTTTTTAGATTACTTTACTTCCTCCTTGAGATCATGGGCAAGAGAAATGAAAGATAGAGCCTGGGTCCTATGCGCTTTACATACCTGCTGAGAAGAATGTCTGTGATGCCTTAAGGTGCTTATAGCACAAAGTAAGCATGGGACCTGATATCAGAGTTGTGGTTTAGGAAAATAGACTGTTGTCCACACAGAGAAGGCTTTCATATATGCCTCGGGATTTAACTGCAATTCACATAAAAACCAGAACAGAGACTTCCCTGGCTGTCCAGTGGTTAAAACTCCACACTTCCACTGCAGGGGGCGCGGGTTCGATCCCTGGTCGGGGGAACTGAGATCCCGCATGCCACGCGGTGTAGCCAAGAAAAAAAACCAAAACACTATAACAACCTTGCTTTCTCATAACTTGCTGAAAATACGTAGCGAATTGGCAAGACCAGGATGTTCTTCATCAAGGACTTCTGAGGAGATAAGAGTTAATTTGCTCTTCTGTTGGCCTTGCTGGGGCAGGTGAATTCCAGGGAGTGATGTATGTTTTCTATAAACTCAGCAAGCCATTGTGGAACAGAATTTCTTCAGATATTGTCAGTGGGAACATAATTTGGGTCAATGAATCATAAATTCTGTGTTGGTAATCTGCCGAGAACAACACTGAGAACGTATCTATCCCAGGGGGAAAACTGGCAAGATACACTTATAACTAAACAGCATGGCATCGGGGCAGGAGGGGAAGAGAAGTGAGACATTCAGCCCAACAGATTGCAGACTTGTTTTCAACCAATTAGTCACCGAGCAGGTAGGGATATTTTTTTTTTTCCTCCAAGTGCTGGGAGTAACTATGAAGCCAGGAACACAGACCACACAGCCACAAACAAACAGGAACATGACACTTGAGGTAAGTCCCCTAAGCTGCTCAGATGACCACCTCTGCTCAGTTTATCAATGCCTAGACTTTCCCTTGGAACAAATCCACACATATTAAATGCGACTGCCTCATGCCGTTCTTGTCCTCCTAGATTCTGTAAGTTACAGAAAACAGCCAGTTCATATGCTGGCTTTATCTGTCCTTCCTTTTGTTTCACAAAATTCCGGTGAAGCTATGGGTGGTGGTGGTGGCGGTGGGGGGGAAAACAGTGAAATGAACAAATAAGGATGGTTTGTTCCTTAGATGGGGCCTTTCCTCAAAACAATTTCATCCACTTTATAAGAAACAGAAGGAAAAATAACAACCCCAAGTCACTGTTATTCATTCCAGGAGTGAAATCCAGGAGCCTCCACTTGAATGCCCTTCTGTTTAGCTCATTAAGGTCCCAGAGGAAGAGAAGAATTTTACCTGAGGGCTTACACAAAACCAAGGTCAGACAATTCTGTCTTTACCCTCTGCCACCAGCCTCTCCACCAACTAGTCCTCAAGAGATCTGCGCAAGTGAGAACAGCTGTCCTTTGTTTCAGACAAGGACAGACAAGAAAACTGTAGTTTCATTGCAGCAGGAGGGATTTGGGTTAGATGTAAGAGTTGTTAGACAAGTATTGTGAGATGGAGGAATGAGGTAAGGGGAGAGTGGCAGACTTCTTTCTACAGATTGTAGAGACGGCTCTCCTTATGGGGTGGCTGAAGACAGTCCTTCCAGGAGAACGACCAGAATCCAGCCCTCCGAGGCTCTCATTTGTATCCTCATTCTCCTGGCTATACAGGGGGTTCTGATTCTGGCCCTCAATGCGGGCTCTCCTCCAGGACTGCTGAGGCAGACAGCGTTTGTCTGCAGTGTTTCTGCTCTCACGGGACCCTGGTACATAGGGATTCTCTGGTTCACATGGAGAAAGGAAAGAGAAACCTTTTTTCAAAATGAGCCACAGCTGCTCCCCTTTCGTCGTAGAAAAGCTCCTTGAGTTTCTCCAGGGGGACAGAAAAACCACTTCCCAAAATTTAAAAGACATTCTTAGCACCAGACCAGCGGCAATATCCTAGAGTTGGGCTTCCCAAACCTGGTCACCCATTAGAATCACAGGGGACTTTGGGCACCATCCAATGAAATCAGAAAGCCTGGTTGGTAAGGCACAGGCAGTGGTATTTTTTAAAGTTTCCCAGGTGACTGGAAAGAGCATCGAGGGTTGAGAAGCACCATGCGGGGAGCACAGGTGATATTCAGGGCCCTCTCTGAGATCTACTGGTTCAAGCATATGACGCCAGACCGAGGGAGGGGAGTACAAAATGCCCACTTCCGTGCCTCACTGCAGGTTACGGGCATTCGGTGGCTGTGTTGGAGGGTTAGAGCCCCAGGCATGATACTGTGGAGGCAGGTGGCCAGGGAGCCCCTTCCATAGCCCTGTTTCAGAAGCCCAGGAAGGCAGTACCTGTGAGTCTCAGAACAATGTCTCGAAGGCTTCCTACAGGAGCCTACTGTGAGGGTAGGCGGCTCCAAGCCACTGGTGACAGGCTACTGCTCCATCTCCAGCCCTCACAGGGCAGAACGCACACAACTTCCAAAACACAGCACAACAGTTCTCCTCCGTACGAAGGAGACACCGTATCTGTGAGACTTAGTGGCTGAGAACTAGTAAAGGCAGCAAAGTGCAGGAGTTAGGAATTACAATTCTGGATCTGGACCAACCTAGGGTCAAATCCGACCATATACCGGCTTTGTGCCTGTAGGCATAGAACTTAACTTCTTTCGGTTTGGGTTTCCTTATCTATAAAATGAGGATAATAATAGTGACTACCTCATATGGTTGTGATGATTCAGGGGAATAACGAATGTAATACTTAGTATAATGCGTTCAATAAAAAGCACCTACATTTGTCTTGTTGGGGTGGGCGTTGCAGTGGAGGTGGTGATGATGGTGGGGCAGCGGGAGGTTTCCTCCACAACGGGGCAGTGGCATAGGACACCCAGGAGAAGGTGGGGAGAAAAGGCACGGGCCAGGACACCAGGCTGGCGCTGACAGGCTCTGCCCATGTCAAGGCGCTTGCTCATTGGGCCTTTGCAGGCTCCCCACTTGATAGGCAAGGAGGACACCCCTCTGTGCGGGGCTGCATGCAGCCCTGGCTCTGCTAAACCTTAAGAGCAAGTGACGTTGTCCCCTGGGTCTTTGTCCTCTTCATCATCCCTGGAGATTCAGAGTCAGAAAGTTTGCGGGGGAGCCGAAGAACCTTTTTTTAAAGAGTTCTCTGCATGATTTCTCTGCACAGACAGGTTTGAGAACCATGGTACAGCCAGCTCAGCCCAATGAAAAGGGGTCACAAAGGCACCTCCGCCTGAGCTCGTGGGCTCACTCTGCGTCTCGCTGCCAGAGAACAGCAGTCCTGGAATCCCACAGAGGGACAGGTATATTACCAAGCCACTTCTTTTAGAATGCACTTGGGCCTCGATGAAGAATCAGAGTCCTAGCACTCAAGACCATTGGAGCAAGTGGATGGAATTCTGAAGAGGGAGAGAGGCAAGAGGTGATCTGGGGACAGGGGTGGTGTGGGAACGAGAAGATCCAGGTCAAGTGTAGCTCCTTTCAGCTTTCCTGGACTCCCCATGTTGGGGGGGGTCTCAGCCCCTGGCTTCAGTAGCCAATGGACACACTCAACATGTCATTCGCCCTCATCTCCCATCCCCCTTCTGGAGATACAGTCCTGCTCAAAGCCGCTCAGGCATAGCACCTAACACCCAACATACAGTCATTCCTCTCATTAATTTTCTCACCAGGCGCCCTATACTTCAGTGACATAAATGACTTCTTATTTCACTCACTTGCAGTGGAATCCACAACCCTGCTAAACCCCATTCACCCTCCTCTTCCTAAGAGTTACACAAAGGAAAACCCAGCCTGCCGCTGCTGCTACTAGCTCTCCATTACTGTCAGCTGACATTTGTTTAGTGCTTAGCAATATTAACTCATTCCATCTTCATAACAGTGTTCTGAGGTAGGCACATTACCCTTACTTTAAAGCTGAGGTCCTCCGCTTCCGAACTTGGTCCTCCTAACCATCATGTTATGCTGCTTCTCTAGTGAACAACCACTGAGTGAAAAGAAAGTAGACTTTGAGGTTGGAAATATCCCTGGCTTTGACACTTATTAGTTGAAGGATCTTGAGCAGATTACTTCACTTTTCTGAGTCTCCTTTTTATTACCTGTAGAAACCATAATTCAAAGAGTCACGTACCACAATGTTCATTGCAGCTCTATTTACAATAGCCAGGACATGGAAGCAACCTAAGTGTCCATCATTGGATGAATGGATAAAGAAGATGTGGCACATATATGCAATGGAATATTACTCGCATAAAAAGAAACGAAACTGAGTTAGTTGTAGTGAGATGGATAACTGGAAGGTAATCCATACAATGGAATATTATTCAGGGATTAGAAAAAAGTGAGCTATCTAGCCATAAAAAGAAATGAAATTGAGTTATTTGTAGTGAGGTGGATGGACCTAGAGTCTATCATACAGAGTGAAGCAAGTCAGAAAGAGAAAAACAAATACCGTATGCTAACACATATATATGGAATCTGAAAAGAAAAAAAATGGTTCTGAAGAACGTAGGGGTAGGACAGGAATAAAGACGCAGACATAGAGAATGGACTTGAGGACACGGGAAGTGGGAGGGGTAAGCTGGGACAAAGTGAGAGAGTGGCATGGATTTATAAATACTACCAAATGTAAAATAGATAGCTAGTGGGAAGCAGCCGCATAGCACAGGGAGATCAGCTCGGTGCTTTGTGACCACCTAGAGGGGTGGGATAGGGAAGGTGGGAGGTAGATGCAAGAGGGAGGAGATATGGGGATATATGTATATGTATAGCTGACTCACTTTGTTATAAAGCAGAAACTGACACACCATTGTAAAGCAATTACACTACAATAAAGATGTTATAATAAAAGTATAATCCCTACCACATAGTAATGGATAAATAAAAAGAAGATCAAAGGATCTCATATCTCTACCTCTTGAGTCAGCTACGGAGATATCTAGTCTAAATATCTAGTCTCTGCTTCTTTCTTCTGGGCCCTTCCTTGGCACCATTAGCAAACAATAAGGCTGTTTTGCTTTCTTATCATTCATGGGTTCACTGCATAGCAATTTTTTTTTTTGGCTGCGTTGGGTCTTCGTTGCTGTGCGTGGGCTTTCTCTAGTTGTGGTGAGCGGGGGCTACTCTTCATTGCGGTGTGCAGGCTTCTCATTGTCACGGTTTCTCTTGTTACAGAGCACGGGCTCTAGGCGCACAGGCTTCAGTAGTCGTGGCACGTGGGCTCAGTAGTTGTGGCTTGCGGGCTCTAGAGCGTAGGCTCAGTAGTTGTGGCGCACGGGCTTGGTTGCTCTGCGGCATGTGGGATCTTCCCAGGCCAGGGCTCGAACCCGCTGTACTTAGGATCGTTAGGAGGGGAAGGGAGGTAATGATCAGAAGTGAGAATGGAAAAATAGTCAGCCATCAGACCATAGGAGACTAATATGTTACGACAGGAGCGTGGAATTAACCCTGTACACCATGTTAAGTCACTGATATTTCTGAGATAAGGAAATAACACAATCATATTTGTATTTTATAAATTTTTATGTCATAATATATTTTATAAAGTTCACTCTGGTAGAGTCAAGAACAGACTGAAGGATGTGGGGGTGAGATGAGAAGCAGGGACACCGTCTAGAGGTGTATTTGTCAGCTCTCCAGTTAAAATTCACTAAACCCGATTCAAACTAGCTTAAGCTAGAGGTGGGGGGGAGAGAGAGAGAGAGAGAGAGAGAGAGAGAGAGAGAGAGAGAGAGAGAGAGAGAGAGAGAGTCATACAGCAGGGTGTAAATGCACAGCAGGATCCAGGAATGCAAACGAGATCATCAGATCTCTCTCCATCTCCTGACTCTGCCACTTTTCTCTTTTTTTTATGTGTTACATTCTCTCATCCTACAGACAGATTATGTCCACACGGCAGGAACAATTGTTGCTGGAAATGTCAACACTATATCCTTATAGCTCTTGATTCAGAAGTGAAAGAGACTTTCTTTCTCCCAGAACCTTTATATCAAATTTCACAGAAGCACTCTAATTGACTCTGCATGGAACACATCCTCCCTGTGGACAGGTGTATTGGCCACTATGACTATCCAGGCCATAGTGACATGCCCACCCCTGTGGATTGGGTTAAGGACACTTCCCTAGAAGATAAGCTGGTGTAGTTACCAAAAAAAGAAGGAACTGAGGATGTATAGGACAGATACAACTACATCTGCCACAATCAACTTCATTGAGGTCAAAACTAATGAAGAATTGGGGAGGAAGGGGTAGACTCAATAACTTTTTGAAAAGCAACTCTTAAAGAGTTAGAATGAACCAGACATTGTGACAGGTAAGAAATGGGAAAGATAGGAGGGAAAAGAGAGGAAGCCTTTAATAAATACTTGGTGATGGACCTAATGCATGGCTGAAGGATGTTCAGCTTCCTCATGTTGGTACCATGCACTCTGCATGGTGCAGTTAGTGTGCTGGGCGCAGGATGCCTGTGTATCTCACGCACGTTACAGTTTCTGTGCAAAGGCTACTACTGCTGGTCACTAGAGCTCAGGGGACTTGGTGCCCTGAGGACTGTGAAGGCCCCTTGTAGTTCAGGCTGCCGGTCAGGAGAGGAGTTGTTCTGGGGCAGCTTGTTTAGAGGTGCTGATTTCTGGAGAGCAGCTTTCTTGCCAGGCTTGTTGGCAGAGCACACGAGAATGGTGTCAGTCCCCTCGGGTTTGGGAAAAGGCTGGTTGGCAGGGCTATAGGAGGCTCCCAGCTGCTAAAACTCTCAGCTGGCTTCGCAGGCTGAGAGAGAGGCAGTGGGGGCTGCCAAGGACATGACATTTCTCATGCTAATTAGTTAGGGAGGCAGCATCCACAGCTCACTGATTTATGTTCTTATGCTGCATGTCAGGCCTTATCTAAGGACAGGTGAGAGCAAGGGCCTCTGCTTTGGAACCGCTCCCAGAGCTTACGCTCCCAGGGCTTTAGTGTTGAGGGTCCTGTATTCCTGCAGGTATACACTGCCTGACCTCAGCCTCTTCTCATGCTGCCTCCAGTGGGGTCACCCTCCTCCCTCTCCGAGCCCGTTCCGATACCTAGACTGGAGCAGAGTTGAGCCTGGGAGCATCCGTGAGAGTCAGGGAGGAAAATTATCCTCCTGCTCTTCTTAGTTAAACACATCACTGATGCTGAACTTCTGCTGAACTTCTTGAAATCTGTGGGCATCTTTTGGGGAGGAAGCTCCTATTTGCAAGGGATCCTGATACTCTGTGTGTGTGTGTGTGTGTGTGTGTGTGTGTGTGTGTGTGTGCACATGAGTACAGAAGGGTTTGTATGGCCTTGGAATGATGTCCACCATACGTTGTTAGATGAAAAAAAAAATCAAAACCGTAGATTGAATATGAAACTGGTATCACAAAATCTATTATGAATACATGTGTGTATATAATTACATACAGATAAAGTCTGGAAGATTATACAATAAAATGTTAGTACTGGTTTTCTTTGTATTATAAGATCCAGGGTCGTTTGTGTGTATGTATGTTTTGAATTTTGCATTCTTTGGTTTATAAGAATGCAAAATGCTGATTTATTCTTTTCTAATTTTTCTTTAATGAATATATATATTACTTATATAATAATAAAAATACTAGTTTTCTTTGTATTATAAGATCCAGGGTGGTTTGTGTGTACGTATGTTTATTTTTGTTTTAGTTGTTTTTTTTTTGTGGTACGCGGGCCTCTCACTGTTGTGGCCTCTCCCGTTGCGGAGCACAGGCTCCGGGCACGCAGGCTCAGCGGCCATGGCTCACGGGCCCAGCCGCTCCGCGGCATGTGGGATCTTCCCGGACCAGGGCACGAACCTGTGCCCCTGCATCGGCAGGCGGACTCTCAACCACTGCGCCACCAGGGAAGCCCTGTATGTATGTTTTGAATTTTGCATTCTTTGATTTATAAGAATGCAAAATGCTGATTTATTCTTCTTTTCTAATTTTTCTTTAATGAATATATATATTACTTATATAATAATA
Source organism: Stenella coeruleoalba (assembly GCF_951394435.1). NCBI lineage: Eukaryota > Metazoa > Chordata > Mammalia > Artiodactyla > Delphinidae > Stenella > Stenella coeruleoalba. The sequence continues at coordinate 96,848,052 of NC_137154.1, read as the reverse complement.
AAAATACTAGTACTACTACCAAACATAAGACAACAAGAGACTTCAATGACCTACTATCTTGATACCTTTTTCAGCACAAGTCCTGAAAGACAGTCAGAAAGGACCTAAGAGAAACCAAGACCCTTGCAATGGAGTGAATCATTATGTTCCCCCAAATCCATATGTTGAAATCCTAATCCCCAATGTGATGGTATTAGAAGGTGTGGCCATTGGTAGGTAATTAGGACATGAGGGTGGGTCCTGAAGAGGATTAGTGCCCTTATAAAAGAGACCCCAGAGAGCTCCCTTTCCCTTCTGCCACATGAGGACACAGCAAGAAGACAGCTATGGGCCAGGAAGTGGGCACTCACCAGAGACACTGAATCTTGGACTTGCCAGCCTCCAGACCTGCGAGAAATAAATTTCTGCTGTTTATGAACCACCCCATCCACAATATTCTATTACAGCATCCCGAATGGACTGAGAAAACCTTGGATCTAAAAGGATTCAGAGGACTCTGCCCCGCAGCCCTACTTGGGCTCCTGTGTATGTACATCTGTATCCAATATGCAAAGAATTCCAAGTGTGTCGACCCACCTTGAAGACTGGTGTTGCCTGAGTCTTTGCTGCTGGGAGCAAGAGAGACACAGGTGATTAAACTGATGCAGGATTTGAGATGAGGAGGGAGTCACTGTGGGCAGATAAATACAAATATGAGATGGACTTTCGCTGACTGTGTTGGCTAACTGGAATTTCTGCTGTGGAATTACCCATGAATGATGTTTCTATGATACCTGAGTGAAGCAAGTGGAACTCATTTCATTAAAAAATTTTTTAATTAAAAATAAAAGCCCTTCCTATATTACCCATCCACCACCCCAATGCCTATTCCAGGATAATCAACCCCATGGCAAAATTGGGGTCGCTGAGTTTTTTGGAGTCTGACACAGTTGGAAGCGTGAAATGCAGCCATCTGGCAGGCCAGAAAGTGAGTGGTTTGAAATATTTATTTCCATGAAGCATTAGCTACGATTTTTAACCGTGTATTGGAAGTTCTGAGCAGAAGCACAACTTGGGGCTCTGGTCGGCCAACCAAGAACTCTTGACTGGGCAAATCTTCCGCTAGGATAAAGCAGGTAACAGGCCTAAAGGGAAAAAGTAATGGCTCCCCTTCTGCTTTATAGGCCCTTTTGTGATTTTTTTTGTAGGGATCTCAGTTGAGAGAGGAGGGTGCTCATGCTGAGATTAACAACCCAGGGTACTCTTGGAGGCCCTGTGAGCTTTACAAACATTTTACAGAGCTGGGTGATTAAGAGGAGTGGAGGAGAGTCCATCTTAATCAGTAGCATGAGTTTGAATTTGGGGCTCCCTGGTAAAGTATCTGCAAGGGCCATTACCTTTCGTTAATTACACAATAAACAACTCTTCAGTGCCAAGGGCCACTGACTACAGAAGGCAGGAGAGGGAAGGCAGTTAAGGTGACCTTTGGGTGATAGTCATACCCTGGATCCCAGGAGGCAAATCTTCCCTTCTGCACCTGCCTGCAGCGAAGCTCACCTTTGAGTGGACCAGCCCTTTCCTGGGGCGTGAGATGGGGTCCCTCTTCCACATCCAGTGGAATCATTATGTGCTATTCCCCTGTCTACTGTGGTCAGGGCAAATGGGAGGTGCAAAGACTGAAAGAACAAAGACTTTTTTCCCCCACATTTCTGCTGAAGCAGTGAATATTGCATCACTTACATAGGAGACGTCCTTGGGACTCTTCCAGATTATTTTAAGAAGGCAGGCGCTTTCTGAAAATGAGCATTCTGCTTTGGGTTAATTCTTGAAGGCCATCTGTGATTGATTTACTAGAGTGCTAATAATATTTTGTTTTCCTCCGTTTTCTCTCCAAAGCATCCTAAACTTCTTCCCCAATCCCATATACCCAGCTCAAGTTGTAGAGAGGCCAACCTCACAGGCTGTATGGGCTCTGCGGTGTTTACAGTTTTATGGGAAGGCTGATTTATAGGCTAATGGTTTTTCTCCTAATCCTAATGCTGGGCAGGGGATCTTCTGTTTAAAACAGAATTGCACCTGCCCCAGCGTTCACAGCAGCACTGTTCGCAATAGCCAAGAAATGGAAGCAACCTAAGTGTCCATCGATAGATAAATGGATAAAGAAGATGTGGTACATACACACAATAGAATGTTACTCAGCCATAGAAAGAATGAAATAATGCCATTTGCATCAACATGGATGGACCGAGAGATTATCATATTAAGTGAAGTAAGTCAGACAAAGACAAATATCATATGATATCACTTATATGTGGAAACTAAAAAAATGATATCAATGAACTTATTTATGAAACAGAAATAGATTCATAGACATAGAAAACAAACTTATGCTTACCAGAGAGGATAGCTGGGGGGTCGGGGGTGGGTGGGTGGGGTGGAGTTGGGAGATAAATTAGGAGTTTGGGATTAACATAAACACACTACTATGTATGAAGCAGATCAACAACAAGGACCTACTGTAGAGTGCAGGGAACTATATTCTTGTAATAACCTATAATGGAAGAGAATCTAAAAAAGAATATATACACACACACATATATATATATATAAACTGAATCACCTTGCTGTACACCTGAAACTAACACAATATTGTAAATGAACTGTACTTCAATTAAAAAATGGTTGAAAAAATTAGATTCTTGGTTTTGGCTAAATATTGTGACTTTTCCCCTAAAAAAAAAACAAAACAGAATTACACCTAAGATTTAAGGATTTGTGTTATGGATACCTTCTCTAGCATAGAAAATAAAAATCATAGAAGAGAATTCTGGGCTAGGGCTACAGAGAAGCCAAAAAAGGTACTATGTCAAATATGGCTATAACACCAATAGCTGCAGATGAGTATTCAGTCAGTCACTGTGCTGATCACTTGTAATGAATTATCTCACTTAATCCTTAATAGCTCTGTGAGGAGATACTATTATGACCACATCACAGATAGTTTAGAAAGGTTAAGTACTTTCCCATCTTTTTTTTTTCTTTCTAATTTTTAAATTGAGGTATCATTGACAAATAAACTGGTATGTATTTAAAGTGTACAACATAGGGAGATTGGTTAAAGATGGCGCAGTATAAGGACATGCACTCACTCCTTCTTGTGAAAGCACTGGAATCACAACTAACTGCTGAACAATCATCGACAGGAAGACACTGGAACTCACCAAAAAAAGATACCCTACATCCAAAGACAAAGGAAAAGCCACAATGAGATGGTAGGAGGGGCACAATCACAATAAAATCAAATACCATAACAGTTGGGTGGGTGACTCACAAATTGGAGAACAATTATACCACAGAAGTCCACCCACTGGAGCGAAGGTTCTGAACCCCACATCAGGCTTCCCAAACTGGGGGTCTGGCAATGGAAGGAGGAATTCCTGGAGAATCAGACTTTGAAGGCTAGCGGGATTTGATTGCAGGACTTTGACAGGACAGGGGGAAACAGAGAGTCCACTCTTGGAAGGCACACACAAATTAGTGTGCACATCAGGACCCCGGGGAAAGGAGCAGGGACCGCATAGGAGACTGAACCAGACCTACATGCTAGTGTTGGATGGTCTCCTGCAGAAGTGGGGGGTGGCTGTGGCTCACCATGGGGACAAGGACGCTGGCAGAAGTTCTGGGAAGTACTGCTTGGCATGAGCCCTCCCAGAGTCTGCCATTAGCCTCACCAAAGAGACTGTAGGCTCCAGTGCTGGGTCGCCTCGGGACAAACAACCAACAGGGAGGGGACTCGACTGCACCCATCAGCAGACAAGTGGATTAAAGTTTTACTAAGCTCTGCCCACCAGAGCAATACCCAGCTCTACCCACCACCCATCCCTCCCATCAGGCAGCTTGCACAAGCCTCTTAGATAGCCTCATCCACCAGAGGGCAGACAGCAGAAGCAAAAAGAACCATAATCCTGCAGCCTGTGGGAAAAAACTACATTCATAGACAGACAGACAAAATGAAAAGGCAGAGGACTATGTACCAGATGAAGGAAAAAGATAAAACCCCAGGAAAACAATAAAATGAACTGGAGATAGGCAACCTTCCAGAAAAAGAATTCAGAATAATGATAGTGAAGATGATCCAGAACCTTGGAAAAAAGAATAGAGGCAAAGATCAAGAAGATGCAAGAAATGTTTAACAAAGATCTAGAAGAATTAAAGAACAAACACCTAAAAGAATTAAAGAACAAACAAACAGAGACGAACAATACAATAACTGAAATGAAAAATACCCTAGAAGGAATCAATAGCAGAATAATTGAGGTAGAAGAATGGATAAGTGAGCTGGAAGACAGAATGGTGGAATTTACTGCTGTGGAACAGAATAAAGAAAAAAGAAGGAAAAGAAATGAAGACAGCCTAAGAGACCTCTGAGACACATTAAACGCAACAACATTTGCATTATAGGAGTCCCAGAAGGAGAAGAGAGAGAGAAAGGACCCAAGAAAATATTTGAAGAGATTATAGTCAAAAACTTCCCTAACATGGGAAAGGAAATAGCCACCGAAGTCCAGGAAGCGCAGAAAGTCCCAGGCAGGACAAACCCAAGGAGAAACACACCGAGACACATAGTAATCAAACTGACAAAAATTAAAGACACAAAAAAAATTATTAAAAGCAACAAGGGAAAAACAACAAATAACAGACAAGGGAACTCCCATAAGGTTAACAGCTGATTTCTCAGCAGAAACTCTACAAGCCAGAAGGGAGTGGCACAATATATTAAAAGTGATGAAAGGGAGGAAACTACTACCAAGATTACTCTACCCGGCAAGGATCACATTCAGATTCAACAGAGAAATCAAAAGCTTTACAGACAAGCAAAAGTTAAGAGAATTCAGCACCACCAAACCAGCTCTACAACAAATGCTAAAGGAACTTCTCTAAATGGGAAACATAAGAGAAGAAAAGGACCTAGAAAAACAAACCCAAAACAATTAAGAAAATGGTAATAGGAACATACATATTGATATTTACTTTAAATGTGAATGGATTAAATGCTCCACCCAAAAGACACTGGTTCACTGAATGGATACAAAAACAAGACCCATATATATGCTGTCAAAAAGAGGCCCACTTCAGACCTAGGGACACATACAGACTGAAAGTGAGGGGATGGAAAAAGATATTCCATGCAAATGGAAATCAAAAGAAAGCTGGAGTAGCAATACTCATATCAGATAAAATAGACATGAAAATAAAGACTATTATAAGAGACAAGGAAGGACACTACATAATGATCAAGGAATCAATCTAACAAGAAGCTATAACAATTATAAATATATATGCACCCAACATAGGAGCACCTCAATACATAAGGCAAATGCTAACAGCTATAAAAGAGGAAATCAACAGTAACACAATAATAGTGGGGACTTTAACACCTGACTTGCACCAATGGACAGATCATCCAGACAGAAAATTAATAAGGAAACACAAGCTTTAAATGACACAATAGACCAGATAGATTTAATTGACATTTACAGGATATTCCATCCAAAAACAGCAGATTATACTTTCTTCTCAAGTGCACACGGAATATTCTCCAGGATAGATCACATCTTGGGTCACAAATCAAGCCTCAGTAACTTTAAGAAAATTGAAATCATATCAAGCATCTATTCTGACCACAATGCTATGAGATTAGAAATAAATTAGAGGGGAAAAAATGTAAAAAAAAAACCCAAAGCAAATGGAGGATAAACAATGTTACTAAATAATGAAGAGATCACTGAAGAAATCAAAGAGGAAATTAAAAATACCTAGAGACAAATGACAATGAAAACATGACTATCCAAAACCTATGGGATGCAGCAAAAGCAGTTCTAAGAGGGAAGTTTATAGCAATACAATCCTACCTCAAGAAACAAGAAAAATCCAAAATTAACAATCTAACCTTACACCTAAAGGAACTAGAGAAAGAAGAACAAACAAAACCCAAAGTTAGTAGAAGGAAAGAAATCATAAAGGTAAGAGAAGAAATAAATGAAAAAGAAATGAAGGAAATGATAGCACAGATCAATAAAACTAAAAGCTGGTTCTTTGAGAAGATAAACAAAATTGATAAACCATTAGCCAGACTCATCAAGAAAAAAAGGGAGAAGACTCAAATCAATAGAATTAGAAATGAAAAAGGAGAAGTAACAATTGACACTGCAAAAATACAAAAGATCATGAGAGGTTACTACAAGCAACTCTATGCCAATAAAATGGACAACCTGGAAGAAATGGACAAATTCTTAGAAATGAACAGCCTGTCAAGATGGAATCAGGAAGAAATAGAAAATATGAACAGACCAATCACAAGCACTGAAATTGAAAATGTGATTAAAAATCTTCCAGCAAACAAAAGCCCAGGACCAGATGGATTCACAGGCAAATTCTATCAAACATTTAGAGAAGAGCTAACACCCATCCTTCTCAAACTCTTCCAAAATATAGCAGAGGGAGGAACACTCCCAAACTCATTCTATGAGGCCACCATCACCCTAATTCCAAAACCAGACAAGGATGTCACAAAGAAAGAAAACTACAGGCCAATATCACTGATGAACATAGATGCAAAAATCCTCAACAAAATACTAGCAAACAGAATCCAACAGCACATTAAAAGGATCATACACCATGATCAAGTGGGGTTTATTCCAGGAATGCAAGGATTCTTCAATATACACAAATCAATCAATGTGATACACCATATTAATAAATTGAAGGAGAAAAACCATATGATCATCTCAATAGATGCAGAGAAAGCTTTTGACAAAATTCAGCACCCATTTATGATAAAAACCCTGTAGAAAGTAGGCATAGAGGGAACTTTCCTCAACATAATAAAGGCCATATATGACAAACCCACAGCCAACATCGTCCTCAATGGTGAAAAACTGAAAGCATTTCCACTAAGATCAGGAACAAGACAAGGTTGCCCACTCTCACTACTCTTATTTAACATAGTTTTGGAAGTTTTAGCCACGGCAATCAGAGAAGAAAAGGAAATAAAATGAATGCAAATTGGAAAAGAAGAAGTAAATTTGTCACTCTTTGCAGATGACATGATACTATACGTAGAGAATCCTAAAGATGCTACCAGAAAACTACTAGAGCTAATCAATGAGTTTGGTAAAGTAGCAGGATACAAAATTAATGCACAGAAATCTCTGGCATTCCTATACACTAATGATGAAAAATCTGAAAGTGAAATCAAGAAAACACTCCCATTTACCATTGCAACAAAAAATAAAATATCTAGGAATAAACCTACCTAAGGAGACAAAAGACGTGTATGCAGAAAATTATAAGACACGGATGAAAGAAATTAAAAATGATACAAATAGATGGAGAGATATACCATGTTCTTGGATTGGAAGAAACAACATTGTGAAAATGACTCTACAACCCAAAGCAATCTACAGATTCAATGCAATCCCTATCAAACTACCACTGGCATTTTTCACAGAACTAGAACAAAAAATTTCACAATTTGTATGGAAACACAAAAGACCCCGAATAGCCAAAGCAATCTTGAGAACGAAAAACAGAGTTGGAGGATTCAGGCTCCCTAACTTCAGACTATACTACAAAGCTACAGTAATCAAGACAGTATGGTACTGGCACAAAAACAGAAATATAGATCAATGGAACAGGATAGAAGGCCCAGAGATAAACCCATGCACATATGGTCACCTTATCTTTGATAAAGGAGGCAGGAATGTACAGTGGAGAAAGGACAGCCTCTTCAATAAGTGGTGCTGGGAAAACTGGACAGGTACATAGAAAAGTATGAGATTAGAACACTCCCTAACACCATACACAAAAATAAGCTCAAAATGGATTAAAGACCTAAATGTAAGGCCAGAAACTATCAAACTCTTAGAGGAAAACATAGGCAGAACACTCTATGACATAAATCACAGCAAGATCCTTTTTGACCCACCTCCTAGAGAAATGGAAATAAAAACAAAAATAAACAAATGGGACCTAATGAAACTTAAAAGCTTTTGCACAGTAAAGGAAACCATAATCAAGATCAAAAGACAACCCTCAGAATGGGAGAAAATATTTGCAACTGAAGCAACTGACAAAGGACTAATCTCCAAAATTTATAAGCAGCTAATGCAGCTCAATAACAAAAACAACAAACAACCCAATCCAAAAATGGGCAGAAGACCTAAATAGACATTTCTCCAAAGAAGATATACAGATTGCCAACATACACACGAAAGATTGCTCAACATCATTAATCATTAGAGAAATGCAAATCAAAACTACAATGATATCATCCCACACCGGTCGGAATGGCCATCATCAAAAAATATAAAACAATAAATGCTGGAGAGGGTGTGGAGAAAAGGGAACACACTTGGACTGCTGGTGGGAACGTGAATTGGCACAGCCACTATGGAGAAGAGTATGGAGGTTCCTTAAAAAACTACAAATAGAACTACCATATGACCCAGCAATCCTACTACTGGGCATATACCCTTAGAAAACCATAATTAAAAAAGAGTCATGTACCAAAATGTTCATTGCAGCTCTATTTACAATAGCCAGGAGCTGGAAACAACCTAAAATGTCCATCATCGGATGAATGGATAAAGAAGATGTGGCACATATATACAATGGAATATTACTCAGCCATAAAAAGAAACGAAATTGGGGCTTCCCTGGTGGCGCAGTGGTTGAGAGTCCGCCTGCCGATGCAGGGGACGCGGGTTCGTGCCCCTGTCCGGGAAGATCCCACATGCCGCGGAGCAGCTAGGCCCGTGAGCCACGGCCGCTGAGCCTGCGCGTCCGGAGCCTGTGCTCCGCAACGGGAGAGGCCACAACAGTGAGAGGCCCGCGTACAGCAAAAAAAAAAAAATAAAAGAAACGAAATTGAGTTATTTGTAGTGAGGTGGATGGACCTAGAGTCTGTCATACAGAGTGAAGTAAGTCAGAAAGAGAAAGACAAATACCGTATGCTAACACATATATATGGAATATAAGGAAAAAAATGTCATGAAGAACCTAGGTGTAAGATGAGAATAAAGACACAGCCCTACTAGAGAATGGACTTGAGGATATGGGGAGGGGGAAGGGCAAGCTGTGACAAAATGAGAGAGTGGCATGGACATATATACACTACCAAACATAAAATAGATAGCTAATGGGAAGCAGCCGCATAGCACAGGGAGATCAGCTCGGTGCTTTGTGACCACCTGGATGGGTGGGATAGAGAGGGTGGGAAGGAGGGAGATGCAAGAGGGAGGTGATATGGGAACATATGTATATGTATAACTGATTCACTTTGTTATAAAGCAGAAACTAACACACCATTGTAAAGCAATTATACTCCAATAAAGATTAAAAAAAACCAGAAAGAAATTAGAGGGGAAAAAATGTAAAAAAAAAAAACCAAAGCAAATGGAGGATAAACAATGTTACTAAATAAGGAAGAGATCACTGAAGAAATCAAAGAGGAAATTAAAAATACCTAGAGACAAATGACAACGAAAACACGACAATCCAAAACCTATGGGATGCAGCAAAAGCAGTTCTAAGAGGGAAGTTTATAGCAATACAATCCTACCTCAAGAAACAAGAAAAATCCCAAATAAACAACCTAAACTTACACCTAAAGGAACTAGAAAAAGAAGAACAAACAAAACCGAAAGCTCAATAAAACTAAAAGCTGGTTCTTTGAGAAGATAAACAAAATTGATAAACCTTTATCCAGACTCATCAAGAAAAAGAGGGAGAGGACTCAAATCATTAAAATTAGAAATGAAAAAGGAGAAGTTATGATGGACACTGCAGAAATACAAAGCATCATAAGAGACTAGTACAAGCAACTCTATGCCAGTAAAATGGACAACCTGGAGGAAATGCACAAATTCTTAGAAAGGTATAACCTTCCAAGACTGAACCAGGAAGAAATAGAAAACTTGAACAGACAAATCACAAGTAATTAAATTAAAACTCTGATTTAAAAATCTTCCAATAAACAAAAGTCCAGGACCAGATGGCTTCTCAGGTGAATTCTATCAAACATTTAGACAAGAGCTAACACCCATTCTTCTCAAACTCTTCCAAAAAATTGCAGAGGAAAGAACACTCCCAAACTCCTTCTATGAGGCCACCACCACCCTGATACCAAAACCAAAGATACTACAAAAAAAGAAAATTACAGACCAATATCACTGATGAATATAGATGCAAAAGTCCTCAACAAAATACTACCAAACAGAATCCAACAACACATTAAAAGGATCATACACCATGATCAAGTGTAATTTATCCCAGAAATGCAAGGATTCTTCAATATACACAAATCAGTCAATGTGATACACCATATTAACAAATTGAAGAATAAAAACCAATTGATAATCTCAATAGATGTAGAAAAAGCTTTTGACAAAATTCAACACCCATTTATGATAAAAACTCTCCAGAAAGTGGGTATAGAGGGAACCTACCTTAAGATAATAATGGTCATATATGACAAACCCACAGCAAACATCATTCTCAATGGTGAAAAACTGAAAGCATTTCTTCTAAGATCAGGAACAAGACAAGGATGTCCACTCTCACCACTATTATTCAACATAGTTTTGGAAGTCCTAGCCATGGCAATCAGAGAAGAAAAAGAAATAAAAGGAATACAAATTGTAAAAGAAGAAGTAAAACTGTCACTGTTTGCAGATGACATGATACTATACATAGATAATCCTAAAGTTGCCACCGGAAAACTACTAGAGCTAATCAATGAATTTGGTAAAGTTGCAGGATACAAAATTAATGCACAGAAATCTCTTGCATTCCTATACACTAACAATGAAAGATCAGAAACAAAAATTAAGGAAACAATCCCATTCACCACTGCAAGAAAAAGAATAAAATACCTAGGAATAAACCTACCTAAGGAACTAAAAGACATGTACTTGGAAAACTATAAGACACTGATGAAAGAAATCAAAGACGACAAAACAGATGGAGAGATATACCATGTTCTTGGATTGGAAGAATCAATATTGTGAAAATGACTATACTTCCCAAAGCAATCTACAGATTCACTGCAATCCCTATCAAATTACCAATGGCATTTTTGACAGAACTAGAACAAAAAAATCTTAAAATTTGTATGGAGACACAAAAGACCCCAAATGGCCAAAGCAGTCTTGAGGGTAAAAAACGGAGCTGGAGGAATCAGATTCCCTGACTTCAGACTATACTACAAAGCTACAGTAATCAAGAAAATATGGTATTTGCACAAAAATAGAAATATAGATCAATGGAACAGAATAGAAAGTCCAGAGACAAACCCATGCACCTATGGTCAGCTAGTCTATGACAAAGGAGGCAAGGATATACAATGGAGAAAAGACAGTCTCTTCAATAAGTGGTGCTGGGAAAACTGGACAGCTACATGTAAAAGAATGAAATTAGAACACTCCCTAACACCATACACAAAAATAAACTCAAAATGGATTAAAGACCTAAATGTAAGACCGGACACTATAAAACTCTTGGAGAAAAACATAGGAAAAACACTCTTTGACATAAATCACAGCAAGATCTTTCTTGACTCACCTCCTAGAGTAATGGAAATAAAAACAAAAATAAACAAATGGGACCTAATGAAACTTAAAAGCTTTTGCACAGCAAAGGAAACCATAAACAAGGTGAAAAGACACCCCTCAGAGTGGGAGAAGATATTTGCAAATGAATCAACGGACAAACGAGTAATCTCCAAAATATATAAACAGCTCATGCAGCTCAATATTAAAGAAACCAACAGCCCAATCAAAAAATGGGCAGAAGACCTAAATAGACATTTCTCCAAAGAAGATATACAGATGAACAAGAGGCACATGAAAAGCTGCTCAACATCACTAATTATTAGAGAAATGCAAATCAAAACTACAATGAGGTATCACCTCACACTGGTTAGACGGGCATCATAAGAAAATCTACAAAAAACAAATGCTGGAGAGAGTGTGGAGAAAAAGGAACCCTCTTGCACTGTTGGTGGGAATGTAAATTGATACAGCCACTATGGAGAACAGTATGGTAGTTCCTTAAAAAACTAAAAATAGAATTACAATATGACCTAGCAATCCTACTACTGGGCATATACCCAGAGAAAACCATAATTCAAAAAGACACATGCACCCCAATGTTCATTGCAGCACTATTCATAATAGCCAGGTCACGGATGCAACCTAAATGCCCATCAACAGACAAATGGATAAAGAAGATGTGGTACATATATAGAATGCAATATTATTTAGCCATAAAAAGGAACGAAATTGGGTCATTTGTAGAGACATGGATGGACCTAGAGATTGTCGTACAGAGTGAAGTAAGTCAGAAAGAGAAAAACAAATGTCATATATTAATGCATATATGTGCAATCTAGAAAAATCGTACAGATGAACTGGTTTGCAAGGCAGAAATAGAGACATAGACGTAGAGAACAAATATATGGACACCAAGGGGGGAAAGCAGGGGTGGGATGAATTGGGAGATTGGGATTGACATGTATACACTAATATGTATAAAATAGATTACTAATAGAAACCTACTGTATAAAAACAATAAAATTATATTAAAAAATAAAATAGATAACTAAGAACTTGCTGTATAAAAATAAATAAATAAAATAAAAAATAAAGTGTACAACATGATGACTGATATACACTGTTAAATGATTACCACAACCATGTTAATTAATACATCCATCACCTCATATAGTTACCTTTTTAGGGGGGATGGTGACAATGCTTAAGATCTATTCTCTTAGCAAATTTCAAGTATATAATACAGTAATACTAACTCTAGTCACCATGCTGTACACTAGATCCTCAGAAATTATTCATCTTATAACTAAAAGTTTGTACCCTTGACCAATATCTTCCCATTTCCCTCACCCCCGCCCCAGCCTCTGGCAACCACCATTCTACTCTCTGCTTCTGAGTTCCCCTTTTTTTTAGATTCCACATATAAATTATACCACACAGTATTTGTCCTTCTCTGTCTTTGTTCAAGTCTTAATGATAATGTGGGAACAGAATTTGAACCCAGATCATTCTATACAGTAACTTGTTTTCCTGCACCCAACACTGTATTCTCTAGAAGTAAGTAAGGAGGAAGCATTTGGCAATTAACGCATCCTAAAAATTATCCTCTGAGTAAGAAGCTGACTCCTTTCATATTTTTAACCTGACTCCTTCCTTGGCCCCAGATATAGAGCCCACACTCAGTGGTCTAGAGGATCTTTTACTCTCTTTGCACTGTGGCTTATTGGTGTTAACAGAACTCATTTGCTTAAAAGACTGAGGAATCTCCTGCCAGAGAACACATCCTGGGAGAAAGAGCTGTCAACAGAGGGGTAATTCTAAGTAAAGCATGGTGTCAGTCACTAGAATTTGTCCCTTAATCCCATCTCTGAGTCCTATTGAGAACAAGGAAGGAGCTGATTAGCTGGTCTATTTCTAGTCTTCTGACATTACTATTGTGTTTGTGTGGCTGGTTAGAGAAGCTTCTTAGAGCATCATAGTAAAAGACATCTTTATGATTGTTTGCTCAGCTAGCCCGTTTTCCTTGACACTGCTATTTACAGCCACAAGGGGTGACCCTCGGCAGCCATGTTCCAGCTTTATGGTGCTGCCCACTCCTTGCCTTGCCCCACCCCTACTACACCTGATTGGTGCAGAGGTGAGCTCTTGATTGGAGCTGGGCCAATCAGAGTCCCTTGCTAGGAATTAGTAATTGAGACTAAGAGAAGACTAATTGCTCAACCTGTAGCATGAATTTATGAAGCATTTCCACCAAGTAGGTGGATGCACCAAGAAAGCTGGTCCTCGGAAAACAAAGACAAAACAGAAACAAAACAAAAACAAACAAACAAACAAATAAAAAAACAAATCAGTTAGAGAGAGAAGAGCAGAGAAATGTGGAGAGCAAAGAAAGATGGCTTTTCTGTCTCTACTTCCAGTGCCCTTCTCCTGGCCCTTCACTCTGGGCACACCCTAGTTGTTGTTTTGTTTCTGTTTTTTTTAATAATAATTTTTTTTTCTTAAACCAGCTTGAGATGATTTCTAAACTTGCAATGAAGAATTCTAACTTTTCTTAGTTTTATGAGTTAGTATAGCTTATAATATGCTAAGTGAATCTGTGATGATAGGTCCGTTTCCCCGTAGGTAAATTAATTTTGCTCAGTCTTGAAGCAACAGTTTATCTCCTTATCTCTTCTCACAAGGTAGGGGAGGTGGTATGGATCAGCACCTCCGGTAGATGAATAATTTAAATGCAAATCTACTTTGATAGTGAGCATGTATTATCCTGGAATATGACTGGCAGCATATTGTCTGCCTTTTTTTCTTCATATAGCCCACAACCCCAAAGATGCTAGGAGAACAAATCTTGTACACAAAATAACTTGCCTTTCTTTACGTCCCTAAGATGTAAATCAGGAAGACAGAGTCTTTGCTTTTGTTACGAATCAAATAGGTAAGCTGGGAAGCCAGCAAGAGTCTCAGCAGCTGGCAGGGAAAAGGGAATGAGCAAGAGTGAGGGACAGGTGACTCTGGGGATAAATAACACAGTCGTAAAGTAAAAAGGACTAAAGGCAGACACACAGTTTTATGGTAGAGCAGGACCATAGTCTCCCTCCTTCCTTTGAATCCCCTGCAGAGATAACCAAGAGGGTAATATGGCATCTGTATTAGTCTCCTACAGCTACTGTAATAAGTTACCACACCCAGGTGACTTACGCCAGGAAAAACTTATTGTCTCATGGTTCTGGAAGCTAGAAGTCTGAAATCAGGGTCTTGGCAGGGCCATTCTCCCACTCAGACCTGTCGGGGAGGATCCTTCCATGCCTCTTCCAGAATCTGGTAGCCTCAGGTATTCTCTGGTTTGTGGCAGCATCACTCCAATCTCTGCCTTTGTCATCACATGGCATTTTTTCTGTGTGTCTTCATGTTGCCTTCCATCTGTGCAAGTTTTTATCTACTTTCCTTCTTTGTATAAGGACACCACTTATATTGGATTAAGGGCCCACCCTAATGCAGCATGATTTCATCTTAACTAATTATGTCTGCAACAATCCTATTTCCAAATAAGGTCACATTCCGCGATACTAAGGGTTAGGACTTCAACAAATCTCTTATGGGAAGGGAGAACAATTCAAACCACAGCAGCAGCCACAGGGGTTGGGCAAACTTGAGCTGGACTTGAGGCGATGTAAACGTCCAAGGGGCCTGATGCAGTTGGTCTGTTAAGGTAGATGATGAGCCTCAG
The DNA here is from genome assembly GCF_951394435.1 of Stenella coeruleoalba. Taxonomy (NCBI): domain Eukaryota; kingdom Metazoa; phylum Chordata; class Mammalia; order Artiodactyla; family Delphinidae; genus Stenella; species Stenella coeruleoalba. Next base: position 96,832,737 of record NC_137154.1, on the reverse strand, counting down.
AAATTTGGTGAGTTGACTGGGCGGCTTGTCAGAAGACAATTCTCGTAAGGACCCAAGGATGAGAATTTATCCTAAGAGATCACCAGGCATGTGACTCTGGGGAAAAGTCTCGCTCAAAAAGGAAGAGGGGCGGGCTTCCCTGGTGGCGCAGTGGTTGAGGGTCCGCCTGCCGATGCAGGGGACATGGGTTCATGCCCCGGTCCAGGAAGAGCCCACATGCCGCAGAGCGGCTGGGCCCGTGAGCCATGGCCGCTGAGCCTGAGCGTCCGGAGCCTGTGCTCCGCAATGGGAGAGGCCACAACAGTGAGATGCCCGCGTACCACAAAAAAAAAAAAAAAAAGGAAGAGGGGCAATTCTCGGGACAGCATCCAGTCAGTTTCTGAGAGGGCCTCCAGGTCCAGCAATTATTGGAGTGAAGCGATCCAGGAATGAAAAATGAAAATATTAAAAACTCCATAACACATATTGGAACCCATACCTGTAACTGCCAATAGTACCAAAGATGAGTTATTATGGTTACTATGATCCCGTCTATACCCTCAGATTCATGAGACCTAGGAAAACCTATTTACATCAAAATCAGGCTGGTGGCAGCATGGGGATGGAGAGGGGGAGACGGCAAGAGGCCGTCTCAGTTGGATCCTGGTATCAAGGGTATCAACTTTGGCCCCAGCAGAATAAAGTGGGACCTGTTAGTAGGATTTCAATCAAGTGAGGTGGGGCTCAAGGCCAGCCTACAGTCCCAGCATGGGAACTGGGGTGTGATGGAGAAAGGCAGAAATCCTGTTGAATGGCTTGGGCATGCGTGCTTGGGGTTAAGAAAAGGCTGATACAAATGAGTGCTCATAATTAGACATTGGATTTACGCAAGTTTGATTACTAGAATTCCCTATTTGCTTCCCTGAAGGAGGAGGGATTATGTCCTTCATATCTTTATTCCCATTATATAAGGCGTGTTTTAAACCAAGGGCTCAATGAATATCTGTTGAATGAAGGAATACATGCAAGCACAACTTGCTCAGGATTGGCTCAGAAGTAGGGCGGGGCTGGGCCTTCCCTGGCCGTCCAGGGGATAAGCTTCCACTGCAGGGGGCGTGGGTTCGATCCCTGGTGGGGGAACTAAGATCCCACAGGCTGCAGGGCACAGCCAAATGAAAAAAGAAAAGAAGAAGAAGTAGGGCAGGGCTGAACCTACGTGATTAGACCCTACAGTTGAGAGATGCAGAGGGGCAGGCACTGACATGTTCAGTCTTAGAGTTTATGCTATCTATCCCTGGTGAGGAAGAAGAAAATGAGGTGGAGAGAAGAACAGAAGAAGCAGGAACGCACTGTCACTCCTGCTGATTTGGTGCCTGCTAATTAAGTTGCATTATCCGGTCTGTAATATATCAATAGGTATTCCATATTCAAATGTAAAAATTTACTATCTTCTAACTGAAAGATGAATTTGAATTAGCCTTGTCATTTTTCCTCTCTGTTGGTTCTATTGATTTCTTCCGTCTGGGAAATATATCAGAACCAATGCATAAGTACCATAAAGAAGCCTTATTCCTGTTAGAGCACTTGTAGTATTTCTGGGAGGGTTAACACTCCACTGATGCCTGGATCTCTGTTGTTTCAGTCCACAAGTCCACCAGGTCACTAGTGCTAAGGGCAGAGAATTTGGGGGCCTTTTAGTCGTAAAGTCAGAGACTTTGGAGGTAATATTAAAGAGATTTTCTAAGTCAAAGTAACTCCCAAAGAAGAAACTTCCATCGACTTTACTGAGATCTTATCATCTAACCTCCACTTAAACACATCCAGTGATGGACAGGTCACCTGTTTGTCAGGCAATTGGCTTTATTATTGGACAACAGCCTGAAATTCTGACTTAGTAGTTCTGGGATGAGACCCAAGAATCTGTATTGTAACAGCAGTGATGTTGTGATAGCAAAGTATATCACTGTTTGACTATGTTTTGGAACCACTGTTTCAGATTAGTGGTTTTCAAAATTATTTTAGCCAAGTGATATATAGGTAGAAAACAAAATCTTACACAGAAGCAGGACCTTCAAGGGAGGGTAGTGAGCAAGAGGGCCATTAGGACGGAGTTTTGAATTCAAGGAATTTTCAAATATAGGCTATTTCCAGTGATAAGGGTGAGGTCTTATCATACATGTTAATTCTAAGTGTAGCCTATCAACCTCTACTAGCTAACTCTAAAGATTGAAAAATAGACCTATGAGTAAGGAATCTTCAAATCTGAAGGTGGTCCCGGCAACTCTGGGTTACCAGAAGACCTGCATGCAAGCAAAATAGAGAGAAACAATAAAGAGGACCTGGGGTGAAGCTTCACGTCCTGCCTGCTTGGGTACCTTCCACAGCACCCCAAGGTGCACACAGTGTCAAAGAACCCACCAGTGCTCATGGTTTGCAAACCGCTACCTGAGAATTATCAGTCTAGATAATTTGTCAATACCTCTCTTAAGCTGTTGTAGTCAAAAGAGTTCATATGCCCAGGATCCTGCAGAGAAGTGCAGGCATAATTCGTTACAAGAAAGAAAAACAGTACAACCAGTTTGTCATAACCACACAGAACTCAAAGGACGTTCCAAAACATTGCTTTCTCCTGCAGATGTTTTCAGTCTTCACAGCCAACCCCGTGGGTCTCATGGAGTCCCCTTCTTTCTCTGGGGTCCCTCCTTCTTCACTCCATACCCAAAACTCCCTGGGTCCTCCCTCAAAGGATGGCTGAATTCCCTACTTTCGGTCGTAAGAGTACATTTAAGTGTTCCACATTCTTCAGAATGGAACGATCCCAACACCACTTTTGGACCATCTCTCATAGCATATTTTCAAAGAGTTACTATGATAAAAATATTGGCTTCTTAACTGTCTTACAAAAGACCTTCTTCCCATCAGAGTGAAGTGAGGAAAGGAGTGAAGGAATGAGAGGATGACCTCCTCCACATGTATGGTCCAGATGGAGTCTGGCTGGACAATCAAGGGGAATTATCATCTTCCTTTTGGGGACATTTATACAATATTTCATTGATTCTAAGACACACATTTCCCCCACATTTTGACACCTCTGATGATAGCTTAGAATCAATGCTGTGTCTTAGTTTATTTGGTAGTGGTGTTTTTCTTAGTTGTATTATATATAAAATGATGCAACATTTACAATAGATGGTGACTTAGATTCAGTGACATCTAATAATTTGAACTTGCTTTCCCTCTTTCTTTCTGAAAGTAGTTTATCCCAGTGACCTCAAATCAACGTCCCTGGGGCATGATCCTTCAACTGACTTTGAATTTGCTGTGAACAAATAACAACTTTTGTCAAAAGCTCTGATGAAAGGAAAGACAAAGCATTTCCAAGAGCTACCGATCTAGTGACCCTATTTTTTTAAAAAAGCAGATCATTAACCCAATCGGCAACTTTTTATTGAGTACCTATTATGTATCAGCTATGGTGCCAAGTGTGGATATATATTTACAGCAAACAACACAGATAAGGTCTTTCTTCTTAAGCTTTCCCCACCCCGCCAGGGCATTGTTGTTCAATAGAAATGTAACAGAAGCCACACAAAAAAATTTATTTTTTGAGTAGCTACATTAAAAAAAGTAAAAGGAAACAGGTGGGATTAATTTTAACAGTATGTTGTATATAACTCAAGATATATAAATTATTTTTAATGAGGCATTTTATATCCTTTTTTTCATACCAAGTCTTCAAAGTCCAGTGTATTTTCACCTAACTACACAATATCAGTGAGGACTTGGTACAGTCGAGTGTGCAACAGCCACATGTGACTACTGCGTGGGACAGCACAGCTTTAGGGAATGGAGAGAGAGAGTAAAGAGGTAAGCAAATCCCCTCATTTTAGATAAGGTCCTTTTAATAAAGTCTTCTACTGAGAAGGTAATATTGAGATGAGATCTAACAGATGAGAAGGACCGTGCTAGGCTACAATGAGATGGACGAGGGCTGCAGGTCCCAGGAGTAGTAAGATCAAAGTCCCTGCACTAGGAATGAATTTGGAGCATCCCAGGAACAGAATGAAGGTCAGGATGGCTGGAGCAGAGTGAGCGTGTGTACCTGTATGTTGTGGGGCAAGGGCCAAAGTGGAAGAGGTGGGAGCGTAAGGGACCAGGAAGGAGAGGCACGCAGGAGCCAGATCATGAAGGGCCTCGTGGGCATTGTAAAGACTTTGGAAATGACGTGTTAGGCTCATATGCCTTGTTTCTATGTGAAATCACACTTGTTACTGGTGACTACTATGTTCACCTTTTAAGTATTCACAACCATTTGTTTAATAATCAACTCTGGACTTCTGCTGGAGGTTGAGGTCTAGATTTGCCATGTGAAGTTTTCCAAAGCCATCCCTTTTCCTTTGTTGAAAGTGGAGACGTTATCTTTTGGCATATCTGCTATTTTCCATGATTTTTCAAAGGTCACTTGGAGTGATGCTGAGTCCACACCTGCAAGTTCCTCCAATATTCAAGGATATAAAACAAATCAGCCTGGAGACATGAACACACGTTTAGTGAGTCAATTCTTTTTTTTTTTTTTTTACTAGAGCATCACACATCTTCACTGATGTTTCTTTTTGTAGTATTTGTGCTGTTCTTTTCCGTTTGAAGAGGTCACTTGACGGTGAATAGCAACTGAACTGATTCTGCCTTCTACTGGTTGTTAAAATTGTACCGTTTTCCCTACTTTCTTTTTTTGCTCTGAACACACTAATCTTGCCTGGATTTTTCACATGAATTTTAGCTCATATCGTGTATTGTTTTCTAAACGTTGATGTTTACATGACCTTTTTGTCGTTTGTGTTTATAGCAATTGATGGTGGTAGTCACCTTCCTCCCAGTTCCCCAAACGTCAGGACACTTTGACTCTTCAGTTTCCCTTGTGTCCAACATTTGGCCCCCAGTCCTTATGTTAGTTAGGACCCTCTGTTGAAAGTTGTGGAAATATGGCTCAGTTGATTTATGTCCAAAGGAAATGGACTAGCTCATATGATGGGGAAGTTCACTGATTTCCACCACAGTAGGATCTAAAGTCTCAAAAATGTTAACTGGACTCTGTCTTTTTGCTTTGTTTTTTCTATTTGTTTTCTTTCTTGGGAGGGTCTTTAGCCTCACCACAGCAAAAAAAAAAAAAAAAAATTTTTAAAGAGTCTCTTTTCTGATAGCACCAGGAAAAATCAGTCCCTGGGGGATATGGTGTTCTCACTGGCCAAGTTTGGGGTATGTGCCCCACTCAAGCCTTATGGCTTGAACTGGTAAAGTTGGTTCCTCAAGGGAAGATCAATCAGAATTCTGTTTCAAGAAGAGAGAATGGATATTAGGTTAAGTGTACAACAGCCAGTCTCCCTAGAGTCTTACACATCTCCCTCTATAACGTTGCTTGTATTTGTCCTCCTCTCCCCATTTCCTCTGCCTCTCCTTCAGCTGAGTTATGTTGGATTTTCTCCTGGACTGTTAAAAAGGGCTCTTAACAAATCTTCCACCTTCTGGTTTCATCAGGATGGCCATATCACACAATTCCACATGCACAAATTATATGAAGGTATGCAAACGCTGTGCAACACCCTGGACCAGACTCTTTTCCCAGCTCCACTCCCTCTGAAACGCCCAGAGGAATCTCTCAAAGTGTAGTTCTGAGTGTGCCAGAATCTGCAGAGACCACCAGACCAGGAAGAAGGTCAGAAAGTTCATCACTTAGAGGGGACACAGGGATGCCATATTTAGAAGGCAGGCACTGGAATTTGATAGAACAATGAGAAAGAATGGCTGCACTGTGTAGAACCAACTGATGTAAGAAATACAAAGCAATACAAGAAACGTTCGCTAACCACAAAGAGCTTTTGTAGTACAGGAAACATGAGAACCAGGAAGGGCCATATGAGGGGTCCTGTCCATATTTCATAGATAGCTTGGGGCTGGAACGATGAGGGAGAGCATCATGATAGAGGTGGCATCTGAGCTGGCCCATGGCAACAGGTAGGGTTTTACTGGCTAAGAGGAGGTGAGGAGGGCGCATGCCTGGCAGAGTGAATGGCTCAAGCAAAGACACGGCAAGTTTGATAGGAGGTTAGAGAACGGGCCCTTGCCCAGATTGTCTGTGTCCTGGTAGCTGGAGACAGATTTGGAGACTAAGTTCAGGCTACATTGTGGATGGTGTTGAATGTATTGAATTTGGGGGATGGTGGAGAGGTGTGATGTGCTGAAAAAGAAGTATAAGCCAAAGGGCAAGCAGATGCTTCTCTGGTGGTCTGTAGGGCCATTTATCTTTCTATGCTTTTAAGAGAGTGAGTGGGAGAGTGGCCCAAGCTCTTAAGGTCCAGCATGGGGAGCCCATTTCCCACTCTGGTGTAGCTGGCACACTCCTGCTCTCTGCATGAGGGGGTGAGCCTGTGCCTCAGCAAGCAGGACTCATGCTCCAGAACAGACTTCAGCACATGGGCCCCCAGGACCATCCTGACAGAATCCTTAATCCTGGCTCCACCTTTGCCTCCAGCCAGGCTGTGTTTATTTGGGATTCGCTGGTGTAACGGAGGCGGTCCCCAGGCGGGCTATGCAAGGTCTGGGAGCAGCCATGGAGACAGTAGCAGAGAGATACAGCGCGGGGGCCCTATTTGCATGCTCAGCTGGCCTGAAAGGTCAGCCAGGGGATCTTGTTTGTGAAAATATAAAGGAGCATAAGCTGTTGGCTGTTTCTTTCTTAATTTTTTCTCTCCCTTTTACCCTGGCACTGGGAGCTGAGTTATGCTTCTTGCCAGGATCTCTCCTTCCTTGTCAACTGACTGTCTCTCTTTCTTCCCTTCTCAGAAGGAGGGATGGATTTCTTGGCTGGGTTTCTAATAGCTTCAGAAAGGCCTTCCAGTCTCTGCTGACAGAGGCTGGCTTCAGTGTGGCTTCTGCGACACGACACGATATGCCAGGACTTGGCCCTAAAGTGTCTCAGGAAACACACTTCAGCGAGGCAGTCCTGCTGTCGGCTCAGGGGTCCCTGGAATGGGGAAGGAAGGGGTGGTGGAGTTAGAATGCATCTGTGTGAGGTGGGTGGTGTGGCCATTTGGGTGGCTTCCCATTACCCATGATGGCAGGCCATCAGGATGAGGTCACAGTTGCCTGCTCTCTGATCCAGATTAGTTCAGAAAGTGCTGGGCAACAAACAGATGCCCAGATGTCCTGTGGGGAAGATTCATTTCTGTAAGACTTCTTCCAACTCCCGGGCTGCCTTTCAACAATAGCCTGCTCCTGCCTTTTCTTATGTTCTATTGATGGTGGTGCGATTAGGAATAGACCTCACGAAACCAAAATGCAGGTACCTCTACCCCAGCCCATCAGAAGAACAGATAAGCATCTGTCAGTCTGAAATGTATCTGGACTTTGGTTGTAAGACGCTAGAGCAATCCCCCTGACCTGCATGAAGGAAGCCTACGACTGACCCTTCGTAAGAAGGAAGTACCCACTGCAGGTTAAGAGAGCATCTGTTAGATGGCCAACAGACACATGAAAAGATGCTCAACATTGCAAATTATTAAAGAAATGCAAATCAAAACCACAATGAGGTATCACTTCACACCAGTCAGAAGGGCCGTCATCAAAAAGTCTATAGATATCAAATGCCATAGAGGGTGTGGAAAAAAGGGAACCCTCATGCACTGTTGGTGGGAATGTATATTGGTGCAGCCACTATGGAAAATAGTAGCCTTAAAAAACTAAACATAGAGCTACCACATGATCCAGCAATCCCACTCCTGGGCGTATACCCAGAGAAAACCATAATTCAAAAAGACACATGCATGCCAATGTTCATTGCAGCACTATTTACAATAGCCAGGTCATGGAAGCAACCTAAACGTCCATCAACAGATGAATGGATAAAGAAGATGTGGTATATATATACAATGGAATAATTCTCAGCCTTAAAAAAGAATGAAGTATTGCCATTTGCAGCAACATGGACGGACCTAGAGAATATTATGCTTAGTGAAATAAGTCAGAGAGAGACAAATACTATATGATATCACTGATATGCGGAATCTAAACAATAAAACAAATGAATCTATATACAAAACAAAACACACTCAGACATAGAAAACAAATTGAGGGTTACCAAAGGGGAGAGGAAGGGGAAGAGGGACAAATTAGGAGCATGGGATTAACCAATACAAAGTACTATACAGAAAATAGATAAGCAGCAAGGATTTACTGTACAGCACAGGGAATTATATTCATTATCTTGTAATAACCTGTAATGGAATATCATCAGCAAAACAATAATTGAATCACTATGCTGTATACCTGAAATTAGTGCAAAGTTGTAAATAACTATACTTAAATAAAACATTTTCTTTTAAAAAAAGAAAGAGGATCTGTTAGCGTCTGGTAGACACAAGCAAAAATTCTAGCTCACCCACTTGCCTGTGAGGCTGGGCAAGTCATACTCGCAGCACCCGTTTCCACATCTTTTAGGTAAGTGCTCACCTCACAGTGACGTTAGAAGGACTAATCAAGGTAATGCACATAAAGGGTTGAGCGCAGCGCCGGGTGCTTAGTCAGCACTCGAGAAGCGGTAGATAGTGATTATTAATGCAGCAGTGTTGCCTTTATTGTTTGGCATTGATTAACCAAAAGAGGAAGAACGGTCCTGAGGCGGGACTCTGCATACACACAGCTGTTGCTCCCACAAGCACTCCAGGACGATAGCACTTACATGGGGGGCTAATTTAACACAGTATTAATTTTAAGATGCAGCTGGGTCATCCCCAGGCTCCAGTGCCTTCCTGCTCCTGGCTGGCACACTGCCCTGGAGAGACAGTCTTCTCTGTGGCATCCAGATTGACCTCAGAAGGGTGTTTGCGACTCAGCGATCAAAGGGTTGTTAATTTTACACTCATATCACGTTAACACACGTTTTAAATGGTCTCATTAGTTTTCCTGCTGATGTTCAGCTCTGAAATTATTGCTTTGCCTGTAGAGCCCCCGTGGACGTGAGCTCTCGTTTTTAGGGGTAACACTCCCACACATCCATAGATCTAGGACAGCTGCCATTTGGGCTTTCCCTGTGGTTCAACTGGTCCATGAGATTGGAGAAGCAGTAAGTCAGAAACCACTACTTTGATGTCTGGTTGGGATAAATGCAGGTAAGGGCAACTCATTCACACAAATGCAGGGTAAGAGCTGAGCGTGTCGGTGAAAAGAATCAGGTGCTACAATGGACCACAAGCTTGAGAGCAGTCAGCAATGCAACTCAGTTCAAGTGCCTGACACTGATTATGGTGTGTGTGTGTGTCCCTTATGCTCAGCCTGGTAACCACCCCACCACCCAAAGAAGAAACATTTGACAAAACAGGTTGTCAGTACATCTTCCAAAATTCCAAAGGAGGTGTTATTTTAAGGCCAGCCCTGGGGAATAACTCTACAACAACCCTTCCGGCAACGAGTGCCAGAATGTTACATTTTTTATTTAGTCTCTCTGCAAGCCTCAGAACCTTAACTTCTCAGAGATTCCTTTAAAATAAAAGTTAAAAATTACTCCCTAAAGCCTTGATGGTTGAAATATCTGGCTGTGTATGGTACTGTCCTGAGCCCCTTTTAAAGAAAAAAAGAGAAAAAACACTGTGGCTGGACAGCCTAAACAGCGTTCCTCTCCCCCTTTTTTGGGCTGGAACAGTGACCAGCTCCTTCTGACAGGGCGTGAGTGATGGGTGCTGAGAGCGCAGGACCATTTGTCAGAACCAGGCCTCCCGACAGCAGTGCAGGAGATTGAAGGTCATGCTTCAACTTCGCCACAGCTGTCATCCATGAAATGGAACCCTCAGCTAAGCATAATCCAGCCCACAGGCAGAACCTGTGTATGTCTCACCAGCAAACCCAATCACAGTAAACCTCAACTGTGGGCCCTTCGGGGCAGCGCCCAGCTGCTGCTACTAAGCCAGCATGTGCAGGCACTTGGTCGAGGCAGTTGTCTGGACTGGGTATCGTTTTACCCTCACAGCAACTCCATGAGGTAGATGTTATGATTCCCATTTTACAGATGAGGAAACTGAGAATTTGAGAGGTGAAGTGAGCTGTTAGGTCTACCCACTAAGTAACAGGATCAGGATTCAAGCCCAGATTCTCTCTGAAGCAACTCCAAATGATCTAAGGAGACCCAGGTAGGATCTGACCTGTGGAGAGGTGGATCTGGTGCCCATCCTGCAAACCCACTGTTCCTTAGGAAGCAGGGCCACCTGCAGATTTATTAACAACCATCTGATATATTCTGGCCTTTGATTTTTTCATAGTTAAGCATTTAATCCTAAGGGGTCATTAATAACATTTGAATGTGCTTTTAAAGGATAGTATGCCTTGAGACTTCCCTGGCAGTCCAGTGGTTAAGACTCTGCACTTCCACTGCAGGAAGTTAGATCCCTGGTCGGGAAACTAAGATCCCCTCATGCCTCGTGGCATGGCCAAAAAAAAAAAAAAAGATAGTATGTCTTAAAAGACATCAATTTTTTGATAGATCCTTATCACAGAAAATTTAGAAATATAGAAAAAAGAAGAATTACCAGTCACTGGTAATCCCACCGTCATTAGCATTCTGGTATTTTTTCATTGTATGTGCATATAAATGCATGATAAAATACAAATTGGAATATAAATAAAATCTGTTGACTCCCATTTCCCTCTCAACCTTATATAATAAGTATTTCCCACAAATTAAATATTCTTTGAAAGTAATACTGTAAACGCTTTAAACAGGTTTTTAGGACATAGTAAATGCTTAACAAATGATAGCTATTCCTATTTATTATATAATATCCCACTGAAAGGACTATAATTTATTTTACCTTTCTGATTTCGATGAAAATTTAGGTTATCAGTCCCCTCTCCATTATTGTAAACAATTGTACTAAGAACCTTCTGTACATAAAATTGTGTCTAAGTTTCTCGCTAATTTCTTAGGATAGATTCTTGCTAAGGAATTTCTGGATCAAAGCTTAAGCCATTTTAAACTTGTTATTTCAAATGCATGTCACCAAATGGCTTTCCTAGAAGGAGTGTACCTGTTTAAATTCTCAGAGCGGTAAAAGAGAGGGTTCATTTCCTCCCGCACTGAATTTGTGCGATGGCTTGACTTTGGAGAGCAGAGTTCTATTTAAAACACAGCCTGAAAGACCCATGCGCTTCTCACGCATGGAGAGAGTCAGCAAGCATGCAAGCTGGCCTTGAGATAATGTCAGCGAGATCTGGGGATTTCCTCTTCAGGAACACAGTTCTGAGCTACCATTGTTCTGCCCTAACCTGGCCCTTGTTACGTTTCCCTGAGAACGCGTGTGCTTCTCTTTATTAATAGTCACCCCGCTGGTGATGACTCGTTTAGCATCGTTCCTCCCTACTGGACTGTAAACTCCACGAGATTAGCTCTCTTTCACCACCAGCCCTGAGCCTGGTCCCCGATGCGCACTCAGTGAGTATTTGTGAATGGGAGAACTGCAGCTGCGCATCAACATGCCCTAAATTAAGAGTTTTGAGCTGAATCATCCTCTCGTGGCTGTCTGCATTTAAAAATGGAAAAAGTATTTCTTACATAGGATTAAACCAAACAGCAAATTACAGAACATTGTGTACTTCGTGATCCCAGTTTTGCAAGACAGAGAAAGAGGTAGGGAGAGAGACAAGAGATGGAGAGACCTTCAGAGGTGGGGAGACCCAGAGTGTTACCAAAAGTGGCGTCCAGCTGCTCGCCACTCTGGAGCCAACAAAATGCCCAAATGACACCCAAATGGCCAAGTCCCCAAATGACACTCAGTGCTCACAAACGGTCCTCAACGTCAGACACCCATCAGAACCAACTGGCAAAATGCCCAAATATCACTTCGTGCTCAAAAGAGAAGTTTGCCCGGGTGCACACCGGTGGACTTACACGGTCTTGGAGCTCGTCAGCTCATCCAGATGCATGTTTCCATTCCGCCAAGGAAAAGCGTACGTTGGCAGCCAGCGCCGAGCAGGAGAGAAACAGGGAGGATTCCCCCCCAAAAATGGTTTCAGCAGCTGCTAGGAGTGTCCCCCAAATCCACCTCTCGGGGCCAACTAGCCAGAGCAGCGGGCTCATTGCCACCATCCCGGCGCGACGCCATGTCCAGAGGCTCTGCTCGGAAAATCCCAGGGAGCCAGATGTCGCGAGAGCACAGCCCCACGTTAGGCGCCACAAAGCTGTTACCAAAAGGGGAGGCCAGCTGCTTGCCGCTCAAAAAGCCAATAAAGAGGCAAGGTTGGTGGAAAGGAGGTTGGCTTTATTTACTTGTTTGTTTGTTTATTTATTTATTACATCTTTATTGGAGTATAATTGCTTTACAATATTGTGTTAGTTTCTGCTGTATAACAAAGTGAATCAGCTATACGTATACATACATCCCCATATCCCTTCCCTCTTGAGTCTCCCTCCCACCCTCCCTATCCCACCCCTCCAGGTGGTCTCAAAGCACCCAGCTGATCTTCCTATGTTATGCAGCTGCTTCCCATTAGCTATTTATTTTACACTTGGTAGTGTATATATGTCAGTGCCACTCTCTCACTTCGTCCCAGCTTACCCTTCCCGCAGCGTCCTCAAGCCTGTTGTCTATGTCTGCGTCTTTATTCCTGCCCTGCCACTAGGTTCACCAGTAAGGAGGTTGGCTTTATTTCGGAGGCTGGCAACCGGTGGGGAGCGTGGACACCTGTCCAAAGGCCAACTTCCCCCAGGGATAATCAGTGGGCAAGAGATTTTATAGATGGAAGGAGGGGGCTACGTGCAGAAACAGCACAGTCAGCTCTGACAGTCATCTTGAAATTAGTCATGGGGTGGTCTCATCAGCATCATCTTGATTCTTTTAAGTACAGTTAGTCCTCAGTTCCAGGATCGGTTTGTTCCCATTTCTTTGAGGCCAGTTCTTGGAATTGTGGCAGCTTATGTCATGGCTACAGTCTGGTCATCATGTAGTAACTTTTCCACCTGATGGGGGTTTCAGTATCTATAAGACAGCTCACAGGATGTGGCTCAGAATATTATCTATAGCCCTTGAGGAGGAACCAAAGGTCCTTGACTTTGCTTAATGACTAAAGTATTATTATATGGTCTCGTTTGACTGTTTTCCTTTGTTTCTGCATTTTCTCACTTCTCTGATTAAACTTATTCTTTGGCTAAAGTTTTTCTGCAGACAAAAGCCCAGCTAAGGACATGGGGGCCAAGGACCATAAGGTCCTGCTCCGTTTCAAGAGACAGACAAACCCTGAAATATTAATCGTGGTCATCGCAGGCTGGTGATAAGGTTTTCCTTTTTGTGTTTGTGTTTTCCAAAATATTTATAATGTCCATTAATAGGAAATATTTTTTATTAAAATTATTATCAGATCTCAAATACTTTGAAACCTGTTTGGTATTATGGTGAACTGGCAAATTTCACCTTATTTACAGAGTCCCTTTCATCAGCTGGAACCACCTTCTTTATGTGCCCTCTTCTCTTCCCAGGGCTGTAATTTTTATTTTAACTTGAAGACCTGGGGTGGAGAGGAAAAAGAAAAACTTACAAAGCTCCTAGCAATCTAGAGGCTGATTTTCTCCAAGCCAGCAAATCTCTTCAGGGAGGTGAGGAATGATCTTACTGAATGAAGAGGTGATCTAAGGTCAGCATTAAATAGATGTGTTGCTTTTCCCAGAGTTGGCTGAAAATATCAAGTGACTTCCTCTACTGAGAAGTTAGTTTGATGATTAACAGAATTTCCTCACAGCTTTACAGGCTTCAATTTTTATTCCCCCAAGTGCTGTCCTCATTGCCTTCTCTCCTCTTCAGGGACCAGCTCTTAGAGATCCCAGTCCCCAGGGAGGAATGGCAGAGTGGCAGTTTCCAAGGCAAGATTGGGTACTAAGGGGAAGCATGGGAGGGGAGGTGGGGGGAGGGAAAAACCACAGTCTCTGACCCTGAGGGGCTTATAATTTATCTGATATGTCTTTCAGTGCTTGAAAATTTCCCTCTTCCCAACGTCACTCCCACCAACCACCAGTGACTGTAGGATCCTATGGCTATAAATACATAGTCCCTAGAAATACATACTCCCTGAATTTTCTGAAATCATATAAAGGAAAATGTATAACTCTTTTCATCAGACACAAGTTAGAACATGTGTTTCTCTTTTTGCCTTAATTTCCAGGCTTTGTGGATTAAACTCATTGCTTCAGTGCAGTGACTCTCTAGTCCCCAATTCTTTTGCATACTACTCCTGCTGCTGGTGTATAATGTCTTATTTGCTTGGTCCATCTTTATGTGGACTTGTATTAGGTCACCTCATAAATTATTCTAATCCACTTTAGATGCCCTTTTGTACAAAAGTGTGATATATATACTCTTCCATTCATTTATTTATTCTATGGGTTGGGTAAAGGGTAAGCTGCTGTAACAAAAAGTGACACCCCCTTCTTTCTTATATACACACTCCCAGTGTGAGCAGCCCAGGCTGGCAGGTGAGCCGGAGGCTCTGCCCCATGAGTTCTTTTGAAGAGCCAGGTTCCCAAGTCTCGTTGACCTGCCATGTAGTGGGGTGATGTCATTGCGTGATCAAGGGTGAGCCATAATCACGTCTGTATTTCAGCTTGTGGGAAATTGAGAGACAAGAACTTCAGGGCAAACTGCTTATCATTTTTAAAAAATTAATAACTTTATTTTTTTAGAGTTATTTTAGGTTCACAGCAAAATTGATCAGAGTACAGAAAGCTCCCATATCCCCCGTCTCCACACATGCACATACTTCCCACTATCAACATCCCGCACCAGATTAATACATTTGTTACAATCTATGTACCTACATGGACATGTCATTATCAACCAAAGACCATAGTTTAAGTTAGGGTTCACTCACATTGTTGTACATTCTGTGGGTTTGGACAAATGTGTAATGACACATATCCCCCACTGTAGGATCAGACAGAATAGTTGCACTGACCTAACCATCATCTGTGCTCCACCTACTCATTCCTTCCCCCACCCTCTGGCAACCACTGATCTTCTTACTGTCTCCATAGTTTTGCTTTCCTTTCCCAGGACATCAAATAGTTCAAATCTACAGTATGTAGCCTTTCATATTTTTCAGTATTCAGCCTTTTCAGATTGGCTTTTTTCACTTAATAATATGCATTTAGGCTTCCTCCATGTTTTTTCTTGGTTTTTTAGCATTGCGTAATATTCCATTGTCTGATACATCACAGTTATTCCTCTCAACTACTGAAGGACACGGTCACTGATTTCAAGTTTTGGCAATTATTAATGAAGCTGCTATAAATATTAGTGTGCAGGTTTCTGTCTGGACATAAGTTTTTCTATTTTGTTGATGTTCAAAAAAAAGAAAAGTAGCTCTTAGGGCTTCCCTGGTGGCGCAGTGGTTGAGAGTCCACCTGCCGATGCAGGGGACGCGGGTTCGTGCCCTGGTCCGGGAAGATCCCATATGCCGCGGAGCGGCCGGGCCCGTGAGCCATGGCCGCTGAGCCTGCGTGTCCGGAGCCTGTGCTCCGCAGCGGGAGAGGCTACAACAGTGACAGGCCCACGTACCGCAAAAAAAAAAAAAAAGCTCTTAATTTCATTGATCTTTTCTATTGTCTTCTTAGTCTCTATTTTATTTATTTCCACTCTGATCTTTGTAATTTCCTTCCTTCTAACTTTGGGCTTATTTAGTTCTTCTTTTTCTAGTTCCTTGAGATGTAAAATTAGGTTGTTTATTCGAGATCTTTCTTTTTTCTTAATGTACGCATGTATCTCTATGAACTTCCCCTTTAAAATTGCTTTTGCTGCATCCCATAGGTTTTGGTATGTTGTATTTCTGTTTTCACTTCTCTCAAGATATTTTTTTATTTCTCTTTTGATTTCTTCTTTGACCCATTGGTTTTTCAGTAGCATGTTGATTAATTTCCACATATCTGTGAATTTTCCAGTTTTCTTCCTGTCTTTGATGTCTAGTTTAATACCATTGTGGTCAGAAGAGATGCTTGATATAATTTCAGTCTTCTTACATGTATTAAGACGTGTTTTGTGGCCTCACGTATGATCTATCCTGGAGAACGTTTCATGTGCTCTTGAGAAGAATGTGTATTCTGCTATTGGATGGGAAGTTGTGGTTCTCTGTATCTGCCCATTTTTCTCTCTAATTTTAGGGGCAGTGGTTTGCCTTGTGACCTAACTTTTTTGACAGACCTAAGAAGAGTTGTTGATTTTCCAGTTTGTTCAGTTTTTTACTTGCTGGATAGAGTGGCGACTTCCAAGCTCCTTACATGCTGGAGCAGACAGTTGCTTATCTTTCTTTTTCTTTTTAAGTCTTTATTGAATTTGTTACAATATTGCTTTTTTTTTTTTTTAATGATTTTTATGTTTTTGTTTTTTGGCCAGGAGGCATGTGGGAGCTTAGCTCCCTGACCAGGGATCAAACCCACACTCCCTGCATTGGAGGGTGAAGTCCCAGCCACTGGACTGCCAGGGAAGTCCCTGCTTATCTTTTAAATTAGAAATAAACTGGAATTTGTCCTCATCACTTCTGCTTATACCCATGGCCCAGTCACAGAGCCAAATAAGCTGCAAGGGAGATTGGGAAGTGTAATCTCCGTCACGTTCATTTATAAAATATTTTTGGTTGCCTACTATATGCTGGACATTGTTCTAGGCACTTGGGATGTAGCCGTGAACAAAATAGACAAGGTTTTTTTCTGTTGAGGGGAGAGAGGGGTAAACATATGAATGAATGAATGAATGCTAAATTAATTAATTAAATAGATGATTTGTCAGATGCTGATATATGTGATAGAAGGAAACCAAAGGCAGGGCAGGCGGGTAGGGAGTGTGGAGAGTAGAAATGTCAATTTAAAATAGAACAATTGGGGGCCTTCCCTGGTGGCGCAGTGGTTGAGAGTCCGCCTGCCGATGCAGGGGACACGGGTTCGTGCCCTGGTCCGGGAAGATCCCACATGCTGCAGAGCAGCTGGGCCCGTGAGCCATGGCCGCTGAGCCTGCGCGTCCGGACCCTGTGCTCCGCAACGGGAGAGGCCACAACAGTGAGAGGCCCGCGTATCGCCAAAAAAAAAATAATAATAATAAGTAAAGAACAAAAATAAAATAGAACAATTGGGGATGGCTCACTTAAAAGGTGACATTTCAGCACAGGCCTGATGGAGGTATGGGAGTGATTCAGGGATATACTTGAGGTGAAGAATGTTCCAAGCAGAGGGAGCAGCTGAGTCCAGAGGCTCTGAGCAGGGGTGCGGGGCTGCTGGCATAAGTGAGAAGCAGCAAGGGGGCCGTGTGGAACAGAGTGGGTGATGGGGCTGAGGGTGAGGACTCATAAGAAATGAGGTGAGTCCTTGGACTACACCGTGTAGATAATGATCAAAATCGTATCAATTTGTTTCAAAAGTAGTTATCGAAGACCTATTTTTCATTCATTTATTTATTCATTAAATAAATGCATTGTGCCTCTCTTACCTGCCAGGCCCTATTATATGCGTGGGCAGTATAATAATGGGTTAGATAAAGGCTTGCTGTAAATCAATAAAGAGAGATAAGGCCTTGCAGTGGTTAAGATTCCACACTCCCAGAAAAGGGAACCCTCTTGCACTGTTGGTGGGAATGTAAATTGATACAGCCACTATTGAGAACAGAAGGAAGATTCCTTAAAAAACTAAAAATAGAACTACCATACGACCCAGCAATCCCACTGCTGGGCATATACCCTGAGAAAACCATAATTCAAACAGAGACGTGTACCACAATGTTCATTGCAGCTCTATTTACAATAGCCAGGGCATGGAAGCAACCTAAGTGTCCATTGACAGATGAATGGATAAAGAAGATGTGGCACATACATACAGTGGAATATTACTCAGCCATAAAAGAAACAAAACTGAGTTATTTGTAGTGAGGTGGATGGACCTAGAGTCTGTCATACAGTGTGAAATAAGTCAGAGAGAGAAAAACAAATACCGTATGCTAACACATGTATATGGAATCTAAAAAAAAAAAATTGGTTCTGATGAACCTAGGGGCAGGACAGGAATAAAGACGCAGACGTAGAGAATGGACTTGAGGGCACAGGGAGGGGGAAGGGTGAACTGGGATGAAGTGAGAGAGTAACATTGACATCTATACACTACCAAATGTAAAATAGATAGCTAGTGGGAAGTAGCTGCATAGCACAGGGAGATCAGCTCAGTGCTTTGTGACCACTTAGAGGGGTGGGATAGGGAGGGTGGGAGGGAGGCTCAAGAGGGAGGGGATACGGGAATATATATATACATATAGCAATTCACTTTGTTATACAGCAGAAACTAACATTGTAAAGCAATTATACTCCAATAAAGATGTTAAAAAGAAAAAAGGGCTTCCCTAGTGGCACAGTGGTTGAGGGTCCGACTGCCGATGCAGGGGACACAGGTTCGTGCCCGGTCTGGGAAGATCCCACATGCCGTGGAGCAGCTAGGCCCGTGAGCCATGGCCACTGAGCCTGCACGTCCGGAGCCTGTGCTCCACAACGGGAGAGGCCACAAACAGAAAGAGGCCCGCGTACCTCAAAAAAAAAAAAAAAAAGACTTCACACTCCCAATGCAGGGGGCCTGGATTCAATCCCTGGTCAGGGAACTAGATCCCACATGCATGCTGCAACCAAGAGTTCGCATGCCACAACTAAGGAGCCCACCAGCCACAACTAAGACCCAGCGCAACCAAATAAGTAATATAAATAAGATTCTCTCAGGTGATAAAGTTTATCTTTTAAAACTACGAAAGTTTATCCAGTGTGATAGGTAATCTTATGTGTCAACTTGACTGGGGCATGGGATGCCCAGGTATCTGGTTAAACATTATTTCTGGATGTGTCTGTGAGGGTGTTTCTCGGAGAGATTAGCATTTGGATCTGATTGAGGAAAGCCAATTGCCCCACTCAATATGAAATGGCATCCTCCAACCCCTGAGGCCTGGATACAGCAAAAATGTGGAAGAAGGGAGATTCTCTTTCTTTGCCTGACTGCCTATCTGGAACATCTGTCTTTTCTTGCCCTTGGACTGGGACTTACACTGTGGGCACTCCTAATTCTCAGGCCTTCCAATTTGGGCTAGAATCAAACCACCAGTTTTCCTGGGCCTCCAGCTTGCAGACAGTACATCATGATACTTCTCAGCCTCCAAAACTGTATGAGCTAATTCTTCATAATAAATCTCTTTATATAGAGCCTATCTATTCTATTTTTCTGGAGAACGCTGACTCATAAATCTGGAAATACAAAACCATCAGCAGAGTTCTATAGAAATACAGAATTCTGTAGAAATACAGAATCCCCATTGCGAGCACTTTCTCTAGACTCTTAGTTCCTTGAGGGTGGGAATTGTACCTTTATTGCTAAATTCATTCAACTAAACTTTTTTTTTCAAATAAAACACAAGTTACTAATGAAAATAGCAATTAAAGAATACAGTTATTGTTTATTTAGTGTGTAAGCAGTGCCAAGCACTAGTGAGCTGGTAATTGATTTATCTTAATGTATTTAATTATCATACCAACCTGGTAAGGAAGGTAGTATTATCCTTATTTCCAGATTAGAAAACTGGGATTTAGAAAGGACAAGTAATTGTTGTAAGGGCACACAGCTAATAAGTGGTAGGTCTAGCATTGGAAACTGAATCTACCTGACTCCAAGTCTTATCTTTTTTGCTACCGATACCCTCAATGTACAACATGGAGCTTTTCAAGGTCACTTATCAAATAAAGAGCTTTGTCTAGATGATCTTGGCCCAGTCCATGGAGCACTTGTTGAGTTCTTACTATGTAACAGTGCTGAGCGCTAGGAATATGAGGTTGAAAGGCATGATGTTTCCCATAAGGAAAACAGGCAACTTAATAGACATTCCCTGCACTAAGGTGAGTGTTCTGAAAGACGTGAGCCCAGAGGAGATGCGGCACATCCTGGGATTCACTGACCTTCTGAAAGAGGTCAAATCTGACCTGAATCTTGGAGGATGAGTATAAGGTAGGCAGGTGAAAAATGGGGACAGTATTCTAGGGAGTCAAAACAGAATGAGAAAAGGCACACAATGTGAGGTGACAGGAAGGGGACCCTCCTTCTCCATTCCTGTGGCTTGTTCCCATATGGAGGGCAGTCCCCTATCCCTTCCTGCCCACTCTCTCACCCTTTACTTCTCCTCGGAGAACTGGAGAGTTCTGAAATTGGACTGAATGCTGAGGAGTAAATCTGAGAAGAACTGACAAAAAAGACTGGAACCTAGCAAAAAAAAGATATTCTACATCCAAAGACATAATGAAGAAACCACGAGACAGTAGAAGGGGTGCACTCAAAATACAATCAAATCCCACACCCCCTGGGTGGGTGACCCACACACTGGAGAATAATTGTACCACAGAAGTTCTCCCACAGGAGTGAGAGTTCTGAGCCCCACATCAGGCTGGGGATCTGGCATCAGGAGGAGGAACCCCCAGAACATTTGGCTCTGAAGGCCAGCGGGGTTCGATTGCAGGAGCTCCACAGGACTGGGGGAAACAGAGACTCCACTCTGGGAGGGTGCACACAAGGTCTCAGGTGCACCAGGACCCAGAGCAGAAGCAGTGACTTTATAGGAGCCTGGGCCAGACCTACCTGCTGGTCTTGGAGGGTCTCCTGGGGAGGGGGGGCAGGCGGCAGTGGCTCTCTCTGGGGTCCTAAAAGCTGGTGGCAGACATTTGGGGGAGGATTCACCTATACCTGGAGGCAGACAAATTGCTCGGGTCATTAGCACCAGACCTGGCCCCACCCAACATCCTGTGAGCTCCAGTGCTAGGACATCTCAGGCCAAACAACCAACAGGGCGGGAACACAGCGCCACCCATCAGCAGGCAGGCTGCCTAAAACTTCCTTAGCCCACAGCCCCTCTACACACACCCCCTAGACACGGCCCTGTCCACCAGAGGGCCAAGATCCGGCTCCACCCACCAGTGGGCAGGCACCAGCCCCTCCTACCAGGAAGCCTTGCACAAGCCTCTAGACCAGCCTCACCCACCAGGGGGCAGACACCAGAAGCAAGAAAACTACCATCTTTCAGCCTGGGGAACTGAGTCTGCAAACACAGGTCAGAACACATCCTGGGACCACCTGGTTCCTGGCCCTTGGGTGACAAGAGGGGCATGTACTGCTGGGACACATAGGACATCCCCTACAGAGGGCCACTTCTTCAAGGTCAAGAAAAGTAACTAAGCTACTACATACACGAAAATACAAATAGAAATTTAAACAAAATGAGGCAGCAAAGAAGTGTGTTCCAGATGAAGGAACAAGATAAAACCCAGAAGAACATCTATGTGAAGTGGAGATAGGCAATCTACCCGAGAAAGGTAAGTCCTGAGCTACTTCAGGGGAGAAGATCCAGCACACGTGGGATAGTGTAGGAAGACGAAAGAGTGGGGCAGAAAGCAACCCTTTGGGGGGGTTCAAATATTTAAGAAGCTGGCAGACGAGGAAGACTCTGTGAAATAGGACAAAAAGCAATCAACAGAGATGTAGAAGGAGACTCATAAGAGACGTCAAAGAAGTAGAGAATTTCAAGAAGAATTGAATGAGAAATAGTGTCAAACACAGTAGAAAGGCCCAAGTAGACTTAGACTGGGAGTGTCTAGTGGCTTTGGCAATTTGGAGGTGATGTTCTTGAAAGCAGTTTGAGTTGAGTGGTCTGATCAGAAGCCAGGTGGCAGTGGGTTGAAGAAGTGAAGACCCCAATTATTGGGGCTATTTTCAAGATGACTGGCTGAGAGGTCAAGGGGAGGTCAAGAGAGACTTGCTCCTCAAAAGGTGAATCTTGATGTATTTATAGGCTGAGGGCAATGAGCTAATAGAAAGCAAGAGAGGAGATTTATAGAAGAAAGGGGAGTATGGATGGAACGAGATTTATCTCAGGGTGAAGGAGGTCATGAACAAAAAGCTGAGACGGGGGTAGGGAGGAGGGTGTGTGTGTGTGCAGACGGGGGTGGGGATTATCTTGAACAGGAGAAGAGATACCTTCTTCCCTGAGACCTGAAAAAGGGTGAAGCGTGTTTATAAATGAGATAAACATTGTGTTGATGTTTTGGGTGGAGACTGGAGGAGACGGAGGAAGCAGAAGTTCATGCTGGTGGCCTTCACCTTCTTGATGAAACAGGAGGCAAGGTCATGTGCTGAGAAAATGTTGGGGCTTGAGAATGGAGTGAAAGTTTAGCATGAACACCAGGCGGAATGGGAGAGGACACAGTAACTACGGAAATGGTGACCTACCCTGGAATTGGCGGGGTTAGAGAAGAAAGAAAAAGCCAGAGGCTCCTGCAAACTGGGTGAAAATGGAAAGAGCAAGGAACTCAGTGGTCTATGAAATACTAGTGGTGGCAATGAGGGCATGAAAGAGAAGTGGGCATCAGCAGATAGCAGTATTTTTCAATTACTCAGTTCTAACACAGTAACTAATATTTGAACAGCTCTCTACATTTCAGGAAATGCTTTTGCAGACCTATTTCATTTGTTTTCACAGCAGCACTATGAAGCATATGTTATTGTTTTCCTATTCTGCAGAAATGGAGAGTCACAGAAATAGTGACTTACTTGAGGTCAGAGGAGTAGTAAAGGCAGGACTTGAAACTAGATATTCGGTCCCCAGGCTTCACACAGATAGGATTTGATATTTAAAGACATTGGTGATCCAAGTCAGGAATAAAATATATGCCTTGGGTTGACTTTTCTAGGAGGAACGGTGAATCTTTTCTCCTCTACTTGTGATCCTAAGCACAGGGCAGCCAAATGGCTCACTATCAAGGTGACTCTTGGCTTTACTGGGCTGATTGACCCACACAGCCTACAGAGGTCCACACATGCCTTGTGTTAGTTCACATCTCTGTGCTTCTGTACTTGCTGCCCTTCTGCCTAACATATTCTCCCCGTGGTTGTCTCCTGGCTAACTCCTACCTCTTGCAAAACCCCCCAACCACCTTTCTCCCTGAAGGCTGAGCCAAGTGCCCTATTTTGTGCCCTTAATTGTACCCTGGGCTCTTCCTTTATTCCATGCCATTGAACTTGTTGCCTGTACACCTGTCTCCCTCACTAGACTAAGAGCACCTTGAAGCCAAGAACTGTGTCTTATGTCTCTTTGCAGCTCCATACAAAGTGCCCAGCACAGCCCTTGGTGCAAATAAGGGTCAGTCACCTGCAGATATGGAAAATACGACCCTTTGGCACAACTCTCAGTGGAAACCAACTAAGAGCACGAGTTAGGCCATCACGTGGTCAGTCTGAACACAGCCTCACCCTTCTTTGGCTGAGATGACAAGATGTGACAGAAGTATTGAGGGGCAGATCATTAGCAAGAGCTTTCCTTCCTTCCACTGAGACTTGTCTTCCTTTTCTCCTCTAATGGTCTAGCATTTCAGCAGATCCAGAAATTGACTACTTTCCCCCACCTCTACTACTACTACTGCTGGTCCCAGCCAACATCATCTCTTGCCTGGATTATTGCAACAGCGTCCTGACTGGTCTCCCTGCTTTAACCTTCACGGGGTGCAGCCCATTTCCAGCGCAGCGCCAGAGGGATCCTGTTACCACGTAGGTCAGATCATGTCCCTCCTCTGCTCAGCAGCCTCCAGTGGCTCTCAGTTCACCAAACGGGAAAGCCCAAGTCTTTTCAAATTCGTTCAGTGTCCCACGTGATCTGGCCCCTGTGAATGTTTTTCTTTTAAAATTTTATTTATTTATTTATTTAGGCTGTGCCGGGTCTTAGTTGTGACATGTGGGATCTTCCTTGCGGCATGTAGGTTCTTTGTTGTGGGCCTGTAGGATCTTTGTTGCAGCATGGGGGATATTTTATTTTATTTTACTTTTGGCTGCGTTGGGTCTTCGTTGCTGCGCATGAGCTTTCTCTAGTTGCAGCAAGTGGGGTGCGTGGGCTTCTTATTGAAGTATTTTCTCTTGTTGTGGAGCACAGGCTCTAGGCACATGGACTTCAGTAGTCATGGCACTTGGGCTCAGTAGCTGTGGCTCGCAGGCTCTAGAGCACAGGCTCAGTAGTTGTGGCGCATGGGCCTAGTTGCTCCGCAGCATGCGGGATCTTCCTGGACCAGGGCTTGAACCCGTGTCCCCTGCATTAGCAGGCGGATTCTTAACCACTGCACCACCAGAGAAGTCCCAGGGGATCTTTTAGTTGCAGCATGTGGGCTTCTTAGTTGCAGCATATGGACTTCTTAGTTGCAGGATGTGGGATCTAGTTCCCCGACCAGGGAATCAAACCCCGGCCCCCTGTGTTGGGAGCGTGGAGTCTTACCCACTGGACCACCAGGGAAGTCCCCTGGCCCCTGTGAACTTTTTGACTCCACCTTCTACTTAACTACCTTGGTGTCCTCACTGTTTCTTACCCACCAGGTCCACTCACCCCAGGACCTTGCGTTGCCATTCCCTTGCCTGGAGTCCTCCACCAGATTTCATCATCACCCTCTCCTTTCTGCCCTTTGCTCTCTTACTCAGCTACATCCCTCTTCATAAAACTTTTTATAAAGCTTTTATTTTTATTTTTGGCAGCACCACGTGGCTTGCAGGATTTTAGCTCCCCGACCAGGGATCATTGCGGCCCCCGGCACTGGAAGCGCGGAGTCCTAACCACTGAACCTCCAGGGAAGTCCCTCCCTGCTTTATTTTTTACTTAGCACTAACACTGACTAGAATACTACGTGTCTTACTTACCGATCTTGTTTATTTTCTGTGTCCCCCAGTAGGACAGTGAATTAGGACCGCTTGGGTCATTTCTGTATCCCCTGTACCCTGAACGGTGTCTGGCACAGAGGATGCAAGGAATATTTGTTGAAGGAATGAGTTCTGATTCAAGGCTGACCTCTTATCTCCTGGTTAAAAATGGATGGTTCTCAAATTGTTTCATATGCATTAATTTGGTTTGTTTAACTAGAGTATATTCTTTTCAAAAGTAGAGACCTGGTTTACACTTTATGCCTGTTAATTAGTGCAAAGTCGTGGCCCTCATAACTCAACTGCATCTGTCCTTTGTCCCATCCTCCCACTCTATGCCTGGGCCCATTCTCCTGCTCTGTGCCTGGATCCATCCTTTCGCCCAGCTGAGGCCTGGGTCAGCTCGTCCCTCCCAGACCACCGTGCTTTCCTTTTTTTTTTTTTTCCGGTAAGCGGGCCTCTCACTGTTGTGGCCTCTCCCGTTGCGAGCACAGGCTCCGGACGCGCAGGCTCAGTGGCCATGGCTCACGGGCCCAGCCGCTCCGCGGCATGTGGGATCCTCCCGGACCGGGGCACAAACCCATGTCCCCTGCATCGGCAGGCGGACTCCCAACCACTGCGCCACCAGGGAAGCCCCATGCTTTCCTTTTAACACCCTCTACTCCTCCTGTTGCCTTGTCTCAGGAAAACCTCATCACTCCTGGAGAAAATCTTCCTTTCCATCGCTTCTGCTGATTTAATCTTTGCTTTTTAATCAGATATGAGGAGGTGGGGGTGGGAGTGGGGAAGGTACTCAGACCATCATACATCATTGTATGGAAGAAAAAGCCTGACATTTTCATTGGCAAATAAATTCTGGAGCTCCGGGACTGGAAAGGACCTAAGAGGTCAGCTCATTCATCCTCACACCTCTGTGTCATTCTGTATTGAAAAACCGTCCTCCAAATGCAACTGTCTAATTTTTCTCTGACTGCACTCTGAGGAAGCTACTTCCCTGACCTCCTTCAATAAGATGTTTTAGTGTCTTAGTGAAAAACATGCAATTATTATTAAAGCACTTGCAGTGCAATAGAGTTATGGAATTGGAGCACAATAAACGTAAATGTACAAACATACGCTCAGCAAATGACTCTTTTCTTCTTCCTTCTTTCCTCTCCCCATCCGCCCAGATGCATTCCATGTTTAATGAATCATCTAAGTCTTCATTATAAAATTTTCAAATCCAAGAGAACCTTTCAGCTTGATGATCCCCCTAAACTTTTTCAAAGACTGTCCCTAAATCATTCCCACCTGAACATAACTGCAGTCGACTTAGCGGACAGACATCACAGTCTATGGAGACTGGCTTTGACTCCAGCTCCAAAATGAATCAGCAGTGTGAATTTGGGCACTTGACTTCTTACCATCTTTGTTTCCTCATCTGTAAAACGGGTGTAAAATTGCCAAGGTATGGAAGTGACCTAAGTGTCCATTAATGATAAATGGATAAAAAAAGATGTGAGATATATATATATATGTATATGTATATAATGGAATACTACTCAGCCATAAAAAAGAATGAAATTTTGTGATTTGCAGCAACATGGATGGACTTGGAGGGCATTATGCTAAGTGAAATAAGTCAGACAGAGAAAGACAAGTACTGTATGATATCATTTATATGTGGAATCTTAAAAATACAATGAACTAGTGAATATAACAAAAAAGAAGCAGACTCACATATATAGAGAACAAAGTAGTGGTTACCAGTGGGGAGAAGGAAAGGGGGAGGGACAATATAGGGTTAGAGGATTAAGAGGTACAAACTATTAGGTATAAAATAAACTACAAAGATATATTGTAAACACAGGGAATATAGTAAATATTTTATAATAACTATAAATGGAGTATAACCTTTAAAAATTGTGACTCACTATATTGTATACCTGTAATTTATATAATATTAGACATTATTTATTTATTTTTGCTGTACTGGGTCTTAGTGGTGGCATGCGGATTCTTCATTGCCATATGTGGGATCTTTTAGTTGCGGCATGCAGACTTTTAGTTGCAGCATGCATTCCCCAACCAGGGAATCGAACCCCGGCCCCCTGCATTGGGAGTGTGGAGTCTTACTCGCTGGACCTCCAGGGAAGTCACCTGAAACTTAGTACGTTAATCCATGAAAATGATAATAGCTAATATTTAATATGTATTGCTCATTGAATATATGTCAGGCATTAAGAAGTACTTTACATATGTTAGTTCATTTAATAGTAAATCATGGAGTTGTTGCTTTCGTTATCATTATGATGATTGTTTTATTTTTATTTATTTATATCTTTTGGCCCCATGGCATGCAGGATCTTAGTTCTCAGACCAGGGATCAAACCCATGCCCCTTGCAGTGGAAGCACAGAGTCCCAACCACTGGACCACCAGAGAAGTCCCACGATGATCGTTTTAAAGGCCCATGAAGGAAGGTGACTGGTTTCTTTCTTCTTGAAGGATCTATTATTTGTTGTGAAAGTCAGTGAGATGCTTCTAAGACAGTGTGAGTGGTTGAAGTTCATGCAGCTAAAGAGGAAGGAAAAATGGGCTGAGAGAGGAATGATGGGAGGGGCAGTGAGTGAGTGGGGTCATTCTTGCTGCCTCGGTGCTGGGCCCTGGGTCGCAGCTCAGGCCTGAGCGGAGCAGGGCAGTGGCACCGGCTGGGGAGGTGTGGCATGGGAGGCATGCAACTTTGGGGCAATGTCTCTCAGTTTCTGTGATTTGTGAGAACACATCTCTCCCGAAGTGAAAGTGGGAGGGAGAAGGGGCTGTGAACTTTCAATCTGCAAAAACCCACAGCAGGTCAAACTGACCCAACCAAGAAGAAGCTTGAGTAGAGCCTAACGATGGTGTTAATAGTCTTGTCAGAGTGCTCCCAAAACGTTTTCATTTAGCTCTCAGACAGTTTTATTTAATTGTAAGAAAAAAAATGTAGAATGATTGTTTTCAAAAACATTAAAGAGGGCTTCCCTAGTGGCGCAGTGGTTGAGAGTCCGCCTGCCGATGCAGGGGACACGGGTTCGTGGCCCGGTCCGGGAAGATCCCACATGCTGTGGAGCAGCTAGGCCCGTGAGCCATAGCCACTGAGCCTGCGCGTCTGGAGCCTGTGCTCTGCAACGTGAGAGGCCACAACAGTGAGAGGCCCACGTACCATAAAAAAACAAAAACAAAAACAAAACAAAACATTAAAGAAAATTGAACAGGAGAAAATTTTGGAGTCACAAGTGTATTGCAATTCCTCATAAAAGAGAAAGCCTGTTACACATGACAGGTGTCTCTAGCAGCTGCATATCCAGATGATCCCTGACACAGAAGGATCTGAGATGTAATCATTTCTCATACTAAAAGGTGGAGATGGACCCTTTAAAAATAATAATGCAATTCCTGTTACCAGTTCAGGTTCCCCAGCCTGAAACGTCTTTCCATAAATTGTGACGCTCTACTGAAACTTTCAATTTGTTTTAATAACGTATTTTTAACTTGTGAAATATGTAGGTAGGTGCTTTCTGAGAGCATAGTTTTTTCTTTTTAATGAAGTATAGTTGATTACAATATTGTGCTAGCCTCAGGTGTACAGCAAAGTGATTTGGTTACACCTATATATGTATATATCTATATTCTTTTAAAAATTCTATTCCATTTTAATTTATTATAAGATATTAAATATAGTTCCCTGTGCTATACAGTAAATCCTTGTTGTTTATCTATTTTATATATAATATAATAGTGTGTATCTGTTAGAGTTTGCTTTCTATGTCTGTCAGTCTGTTTCTGTTTTGTAAATAAGTTCATTTGTACTATTTTTTAGACTCCACATATAAGTGATATCATGTAATATTTGTCTTTGTCTGGCTTACTTCACTTAGTATGATCATCTCTAGTTGCATCCATGTTGCTGCAAATGGCGTTATTTCATTCTTTTTTATGGCTCAGTAATGTTCCATTGTATATGGATATACCACATCTTTTTATCCATTCCTCTGCAGATAAACATTTAGGTTGCTTCCATGTCTTGGCTATTGTAAATAGTGCCTCTATGAACTTTGGGGGGCATGTATCTTTTCAAATTAGAGTTTGTATCTTTTCAAATTAGAGTTTTCATCTTTTCCAGATATATGCCCAAGAATGGGATTGCTGGGTCATATGGTAACTCTATTTTTAGCTTTTTAAGGAACCTCCATACTGTTCTCCATAGTGGCTGCACCAATTTACATTCCCACCAACAGTCCAGGAGTGTTCCCTTTTCTCCACACCCTCTCCAACATTATTTGTAGACTTTTGGATGATGGCCTTTCTGACCAAAGTGAGGTGGTATCTCATTGTAGTTTTGATTTGCATTTCACTGAGGACATTTGTGAATGGGTTCCTGAAATACTCAGAGAGGCAGCAGGGGGAACAGGATCAGTTCTGAGAAAGTCCCCTCCCACCTCAAGCTCCTGACTCTTTTTTTTTTTTTTTTTTTTTTTGGTGGTACGCGGGCCTCTCAGTGTTGTGGCCTCTCCCGTTGCGGAGCACAGGCTCCGGATGTGCAGGCTCAGCGGCCATGGCTCACGGGCCCAGCCGCTCCGTGGCATGTGGGATCCTCCCGGACCGGGGCACGAACCCGTGTCCCCTGCATCGGCAGGCGGACTCCCAACCACTGCGCCACCAGGGAAGCCCCTCCTGACTCTTTTATACCTTTGGCTCCTAAAGCCACAGCCAGGATTTTCTAACCTTAGACTCTCCCACCTGTTGTTTCCTCTTCCCCATTCTCTTGGTTGTTGGCTTCTTATCCTTTAAGCTCAGGATTAATTATCACCCCTCTACAGCCCTTTACTGACCAGTGTGGAGCCCCCGCTATGACTCCAGCTTACAGTGGGCAGGTTGTTCCATGGCCACATTAGCTTCTTTTATTTGTTCATTTTCTTGTCAGTGGGATCACCTATGACTCTAAGGTCCACAAGGGCAGGGGGACAGGGTCATCCTGGCGCTAGCATCTAAATATTTATTTATTTATTTATTTTGGCTGCACCGCGTCTTAGTTGCAGCATGCGGGATCTTCCTTGTGCCATGTGCCTTGTGGCACGTGGGATCTTTAGTTGCGGCATGTGGGCTTGTTTAGTTGCGGCATGCAGACCTCTTAGTTGCAGCATGCATGTGGGATCTAGTTCCCCGACCAGGGATTGAACCCAGGCCCTCCTCATTGGGAGTGTGGAGTCTTACCCACTGGACCACCAGGGAAGTCCCCTGGCACTAGCGTCTAGCACAGTTACTCTCACCTAATATGAAGAAGCCCAATAAACACTGGTTGCGTGAGAGGAATGAAAGTTACTATTTCCTTTTCATTTATCACACACTCATGGAAAATGTACTAAGGCATGAGTCCTTTCTCAGCTGTGTCGTAAGATCTCTGTAGGAAATTCATGCAGCTTATTTAGCTGAGGCTGGGTGCCTTTCGACCTTGGGTTACTCGAGACGCAGAATAAGATTGTCATAATGTATTATTCAGGTTAATACAGTTTGATTTAAGGCTCATCTCCATTTGAGTAGTTGGTGACAGCTCTTCTTACTATTTAAAAGAGAAATGAAAATGCCTTCACCTTGGGCCCCCAGGATCTACAAAAGCAATATCTTATCCAGCATGGGAACCAAAAAACTACAGTCTCTTTCCTTTCCTTACAAAACTGTGAATAGTAAAGGTCAAATCTCAGGCTCTTAATAACAGCTGGATTAAAACCCACTGTCTGGGCTTCCCTGGTGGCGCAGTGGTTGAGAGTCCGCCTGCCGATGCAGGGGACACGGGTTCGTGCCCCGGTCTGGGAAGATCCCACATGCCGCGGAGCGGCTGGGCCAGTGAGCCATGGCCACTGAGCCTGCGCGTCCGGAGCCTGTGCTCCGCAACGGGAGAGGCCACAACAGTGAGAGGCCTGCATACCGCAAAAAACAAACAAACAAACAAAAAAACAAAAAAAACCCACTGTCTGCTGGATACTGTGATAATAGTACAGTAGTACTTGCCATAATGATTCTCATTTTACTAATGATGAAAATGGGGCCCAGAGAAGTTAAATAACTTTCCCCAGGCTCCAAACTTAGCAAGTGGCAAGAGGCAGGATCCAAAGCCAGGTCTGTTCAACGCCATAACTCATATACTCAACCCTTCTACAAATGAAGAGTCCAATTGTGAAGAGCATTGTCTGAGCCTGCACCACGAAGAACCTGGAATAAGCATCCTAGGAAACAAGAAGAGAAGGAGAGCTGCCCAGGATCCCTTCCTTGGGACACATCATCACAACACATACAAAAAATCTCTAAATGCAACAAGCAAAGGCAAGTCTGACATTTCCAAGTGATTAAGTATATGGAGGAGAGAAGAATAAGATGACAGGGGTAGGCAGAGCTGATTGGAAAGCCTTTCAAGAAGATGCATGTAGTTCAGTAGATTTTAACTAGAGAGAGAGGGATGGAGGAAGGAAGCATATGAGCAGGGCTTCCCTGGTGGTCACTCCTGGCTCCTTCAACACCATTAGCTGTATGGCCTTTGGGTTCCGGCTTGAAACAGAGCCAGGAAGGATGAGAAGGATGGCCAAGATATTGCATGTCTTCGCATAGTCACTATTGGCCTAGGGATTTGAGGCACCTACAAGTTGCTTTGAGATTCTTGAGGAACCGGGGTGGTGACTTTCAGGAAATAAGTTAATCTTTGTTTCCTCTCTGCTGTTGTGAATAAACAGTGTGACAAACGGACATGGGGCTGACATCAATAGTTCCAGGCACTTTCGCTGGAGTAGGACCCATGAGAGTATGGCTTCCAGTATGGCTGCACCAAATCTGAAGTCATTATAATTTACTTCCTTGGTGGCGCAATGGTTAAGAATCTGCCTGCCAATACAGGGGACATGGGTTCGAGCCCTGGTCCGGGAAGATCCCACATGCTGTGGAGCAGCTAAGCCCATGCATCACAACTACTGAGCCTGTGCTCTAGAGCCTGCGAGCCACAACTACTGAGCCCACATGCCACAACTACTGAAGCCCGTGCGCCTAGAGCCTGTACTCTGCAACAAGAGAAGCCACCGCAGTGAGAAGCCCGTGCCCCGCAATGAAGAGTAGCCCCCGCTCTCCACAACTAGAGAAAGCCCATGCACAGCAATGAAGACCTAATGCAGCCAAAAATAAATAAATAAATTAATTAATTTAAAAAAAATAGAGAAAATTATAGGTTGAGTTCTAACAAAAGGAACATTTGTTCCTGCTGTTCAGGAGACCTCCTAATGCTCTATAGGCCCTTTCTAGAGGACAAAGCCTTCCTCCTCTCAAAAATGATACCACAAAGAAGATCTTGGCTTCATTTAGGAGGATTAACTCTTTAAAGGTTTGGAACAGTGGATTCTGTGTAATGATAAGACAAGGAAACAAAAAAATTTTGAGGCCTGCCTACAACCTCTCCCCCCTCCCCCAGGGTGGGTTCCCTGTGGATAAAAGTATGATTCATTTATTCTAATTTCTTCAAACTTCATTGACTCTGTTTGTGTTTATTCTTCTTGGACCATGCTGTGCTATTTAGTATGCATTTAAAGTGCATTTTAGTGGCTATTTAAGGAGGCATGGGGGCTTCCCCGGTGGTGCAGTGGTTAAGAATCCTCCTGCCAATGCAGGGGACAATGGGTTCAAGCCCTGGTCTAGGAAGATCCCACATGCCGCAAGGTAACTAAGCCCGTGCACCACAACTACTGAGCCCGTGTGCCACAAGTACTGAAGCCTGTGCGCCTAGAGCCCGTGCTCCTCAACAAGAGAAGCCACTGCAATGAGAAGCCCGCGCACCACAACGAAGAGTAGCCCCTGCTCGCCGCAACAAGAGAAAAGCTCAGGCACAGCAACGAAGACCCAACACAGCCAAAAATTAAATAAATAAAAATAAATAAAATAAAATAAAATATTAAAAAAATTTATAAAGGAGGCACTTGCTTATCGCCAGCATTTTATACGTGTATCTAATTAAGTTCAGGTTCTTGTGTTAATTATCATCCAGTTCTATAAAATTTATCAAGCTATCTGATTTTAATGCAATCCTACTGCAATCCTAGTGATTATATATTTGTTCAACTGATCAAAAAGAACACATTAAATACAGACATGTCAGGTGAATTGCTTGAATTCATCTAACCATTAGGTTTGATCATAAAATGTTTATTAGAGTGAGCGATACAATTTTAGCTGGACTTCATATTTTTAGGGCCCCCACCATCAACTGTTATAAGCAGAATTTCACAATGTTTGTTAGTTTCAAATTCTGTCTTGACTGTGAATTACGTATGTCTAAATTTGTTTTTAAAAATACAATACTAAATAAATAATACTAAGTTTCTTTTTTAAGAACTCTCTCTCTCTCTCAACATCAAGAATACCTTTTAAAAATGTCCTCTTCAGCTAGGATTTTAAACTTTCACAACGGGTATGTCAGAAAAGGTACTCATTCCTTTTTTCCCTCACAGAGCAGATGAGTCATCAGGCCTGAACACTCAAATTCTTGCCACGAAACCCACAAACGTCCCAGGGTCCATGTCCATTCTGTTCCCCTTCCCTCCTGTGACAGCAAAGGATCCTTCCTCCTCCCATCCTCAGCTACTGCCTTACTCGTCCCCTGAATCTCAGCCTCTCTAGCCTTCTCAGTAACCTCCATCTGGTCAATCTGTAGCTTCCTTTGGTACTTAAATATCCTCCAAATTACTCATATTTATAAAACACCCCCCACCTGACCCAATCCCCTACCATCCACTACTGGTTCTATTTTATCCCCAGATTTGGAGCTTTACTTCGTAAAGTGCATGTCCTCACCAACCTTTCGTTTTGTACCCACTGTAGTCGAGCTCCCACCCCCACCATCCTCCAGAGACTGGCGCAACGAGCTTACCTACGACCTCCCTGTTCTAGATGCTCCTCGGACCTTACTTTGCTTGTCTGCCGGGCAGCATTGTCACCACCGACTGTTCCCTCCGTTTTTTATTTGAGTTTTATTTTTTAGTCTTTTTTTAACATCTTTATTACAGTATAATTGCTTTACAATGGTGTGTCAGTTTCTGCTTTATAACAAAGTGAATCAGTTATACATATACATATGTCCCCATATCTCCTCCCTCTTGCGTCTCCCTCCCACCCTCCCTATCCCACCCTTCTAGGTGGTCACAAAGCACCGAGCTGATCTCCCTGTGCTATGCGGCTGCTTCCCACTAGCTATTTATTTTATGTTTGGTAGTGTATATATGTCCATGCCACTCTCTTACTTTGTCCCAGCTTACCCTTCCCCCTCCCCGTATCCTCAAGTCCATTCTCTAGTAGGTCTGCGTCTTTATTCCCACCTTGCCCTTAGGTTCTTCTGATGATTTTCTTTCTTTTCTTTTTCTTTTTTTTTAGATTCCATATATATGTGTGTGTTAGCATACGGTATTAGACATTTCTCCAAAGAAGATATACAGATTGCCAACAAACACATGAAAGAATGCTCAACATCATTAATCATTAGAGAAATGCAAATCAGAACTACAATGAGATATCATCTCACACCAGTCAGAATGGCCATCATCAAAAAAAATCTACAAACAATAAATGCTGGAGAGGGTGTGGAGAAAAGGGAACCCTCTTGCACTGTTGGTGGAAATGTAAATTGATACAGCCACTATGGAGAACTGTATGGAGGTTCCTTAAAAAACTAAAAATAGAGCTACCATACGACCCAGCAATCCCACTACTGGGCACATGCCCTGAGAAAACTATAATTCAAAAAGAGTCATGTACCACAATGTTCATTGCAGCTCTATTTACAATAGCCAGGACATGGAAGCAACCTAAGTGTCCATCGACAGATGAATGGATAAAGAAGATGTGGCACATATATACAATGGAATATTGCTCAGCCATAAAAAGAAACGAAATTGAGTTATTTGTAGTGAGGTGGATGGACCTAGAGAATGTCATACAGAGTGAAGTAAGTCAGAATGTCCTCTCCTTTGTGAAGCAGTCTCTTACCTTGGCTCCTACAAAGCAACATTCTCCTGGATAATCTCAGGTCTCTGGCTCCTTCCAAGTTCCTTTATTGGTTGCTCCCCTCCCCCTCCTCCCCTCCCCCTCCTTCTCCTCCTCCCCCTCTTTCTCCTCTTTCTCCTCCTCCGCCCCCTGCTCCCACTCCCATTCTTGCTTCTGCTTCTGCTTCTTCTTCTGCTTGTCCTTCAAATATCCTTTAGGATCCCGTCCTTGGCCCTTTTCTCACTCAGCACCCACTCTCTGGGCCATCTCTCTCATGGCTTTTGTTAACATCTATATGCTGTTTTCAAATCTATATCCCTCTGTCATCCTTTCATTCACACAGCAGGCAGCATATTTGTCATACACAGATCTTAACCTATCACTTCACTGAATACACTCATCAATGTGTTCCATTGCTTTTAGGATAAAATCAAAACTCTTTGCTGGTCAGAAAAGACCCTAGGATTTGGTCTTACCTTATACTCCAGCCTCAGTCTCTTTCCAGTGTCCTCCTGGAATTCTACATTCTGGCTGTGCTAGGCCACATTCACAGTTTCTAATGGTCCATGCTCTTTCAACTCTCAACCTTCCTCCATCCGGTTCTTTCTACTTGGAGCCCTCTGATGGCCCACCCACCTGTCACCTTCAGGTCTCTGGTTAAGTGCGGCATCCTTTTGGGAAAGCTGTCCTCACCTCCAGGCTAGGTTAGGTCCTACTGACTTCTGTTCTTTCCTGTAAAAATATTCACTAAATCTTTATGACGTTCATGTTTAATTGTTCACTGCTATATCCCACCTCCTAGCCCAATGCCCAATATACGTTAGGTGCTCACAACTAGTTGAATGAACAAATTTACCTAAATGATAATAGCATTATCTGAACATATTTGAGAATTTTCACATCCCTTCAGGAAGATGGGCCTTGTGTTCTCCCATCTGCAAATCAACTGTGCTCCTAAACCCATCTGTTCATGCAAAACAACTAAGCACTTGTATAAAACTGGGGAGGAAAAGGTGGGAACACCAAAGGCAGCTGTGCTACTCTCCTGCTGTAGAAGATTTGGTGAGAGCTTAATTGAGAAGGTGTCTAACATGTGATTTAAGTAACTCCTGGCTTTCTTTCCCTTTAGTCTTGCTGGGTGGTTTGCACATATTCTCTGTAACCTACTTGGAGTATTACGATTAATAGCTGAT
Source organism: Stenella coeruleoalba (assembly GCF_951394435.1). NCBI lineage: Eukaryota > Metazoa > Chordata > Mammalia > Artiodactyla > Delphinidae > Stenella > Stenella coeruleoalba. The sequence continues at coordinate 96,796,783 of NC_137154.1, read as the reverse complement.
GATGAAAACATTGTCCCTTAAATATTTTAAAAATATTTAAGATACCCTTAAATGTGGCTGTATTAACTCTTAGACCTAGATTTTTTCAAAAGAGGGGGAAACCCTGTGATTTCTAATGGAGAAACAGTTTTAGATATGCAGACATTAACTTCATAGAAACACTTCTAGGACCACAGTAGTTTCACAGAGTTGAAAAAAAATCTTTTCATATACCTGCTTCTGGGTGAGTGACAAGTGATGGGATGGGGTCTTCCTGGAGCCCTGTGGGGATGTTGCTTCTGTCCAGATCTTGCCCTACTGATTTTTAGATTTTACCATTTTGTAAATATATTAGCCTGAATTTTTCCCTTTCTATAGCAGGACCCGAAATACTGGGAAATCTCAATCTAAGATAAACAAAATGTTTCATGAGAATCCAGAGATGACATTTAGTAAACCATCAGAATGGAGAGAGCCGCCCTGATCTCCAGCAGCACCAAGAAGGGTACGTAGTCCCACTGGGAAGGGACGTGTGCACAGGCACACGCTGGATTTTAATTGGAGGTTGTTTTTTGGTGTATTTTGCTGTTGATCCTAAAATACATGGCTGGGAATGGAACAGTGGAGCTTTAAATGCAGTTAAATGGAACATAGCAGGGAGAGTGCATCATCACCTGGCTGGTTGAGCAGCAAGAGTTTCTAAAGACATGAGAGGGAGTAGATGACCTTTCAAGAGCCCTCTTGTCCAAAGATTTTATGATTCCATGCACGTCCTCTGTCTAGACACGAAGGGTGGGTGCTCCTGCCTGCTTTTCCTGCTATAACGTGGGGAGAAGTATAACTGCTCCACCTACAGTCAGATCCCAGAAACTGTTCAGCCTCAGCCAGAAAAAACAACAGAACAAAATAGGGGAGAAAAAACCTACTGGAAAGAACATAACTGCAGAGTCTATGACAAAGAAAATTCTCCCCAAATTATATTTACACTTAGCTCAGCCTTTAAAAGCAACTGTAACTTTCATATCTGTGTTTTTCACAGTTATCAACATTCATTCATATATTTAATGTCTATTATGTAAGACCATTTCATGAGAAAAGGAAGAGACTGAAGGTTTGACCCTTCCTTTGACAAGTGAGGAACACAGACCTGGACAGGTGAGTTAGCTGACCGTGGTTATTCAGTGACCCAAGCCAAGACCAAGGTGTTTGACTACCGATAAGACAGAGGTGTGAAGATTTCTCTACTTCTGAGACTGATCCAACACTGCAGAGCTGTCATCAAACATTATACCTCAAATTCGTCCTCCTTTCGCTCACAGGCCCTGGTCCTCACTCCTCTGTATCACAGACAACCTGGATGCACCTTGTCCCTCTTCTGGCCTCCTCACTTCCTTACCTCTGCCCTTATAAACTTCTTCCCAGTTCTATAAACTTGCCAGTTCTTACCAGGCTCAGGTCACACTAAAGACCTGCCCTGAAGGCTCTTCTCCAGACACCACATGGCTCTGCTCGCTCTCTCTCTACATCCAGGTCTCTGCTCAAATGTCATCTCCTCAGAGAGGGCTTCCTCGATCACCTTCTCTAAAACAACACCCCATGAGTTCTTCATTCACTATTTTTATTAAAAAAACATCAATCAAATATCTTCTGAAACTTTATTTTGAAGTGTAATGCATATACTGAACGATGCAGGAACCACAAAGCACTCCTCAACCTTCTGGAACTCCAGTGCCTGCAACCAGACTGTCCCCGACATGGGGTCTTCCCTCCTTGACCCTACCTGACCTGCAGGACTTAACTGCTGAGAAACAGGAGGAGGAAGAGAGAAAACATTTCCTTAACCCTTTGATTCACGTATGGTCAGAACCCAGGGAACTGGTCTGTCTTGTTTCCAGTGGAAGGTACAACTCTGAGTGAGAAAAAAAGGAGCCACTCTATCCTTGATGTGGGGACCATCTCTGATTCCTCTTTACTTCCCCTTTTGACTCCCTCAAGGCACTCAGCAAATGTCAGCTAATGAATAAATGAGAAATGTGTTGTTGGCTAAAAAGACAGTATTTAAGATTCTGCAGATTAAATATTTGTACCTAGTGCATAGTATGGTACCTAGTAGGGGTTCATTAATTACTGAAGACAATGACATTTCAACCATTTTATTAATTCATTCAGCAAAGTATGTATCAAACCTCAACCATGTCTTGGGCAATCTGTAAGAACACATGGTTTAATAAAAGGCTGATTCACACGTGATCTCTACTTTGTAAGAATCTGAGTGGGGTCTAGAATAAGTAGGATACATATAACAATGACAGATAATTGAAAGCAGCAAGTGCTGATAGGACTGCCCGTCAAGGGTTTTGAGTTTGAAGAAGTTAGAGCAAAGCAAGGAAGCTCTTTTCCCCTTAAACTGGTTTCCTTGGATATCCTTTTTCATGCTTATCCCGGCAACCTCATGGCCTCGAACTTTCCTTCTTAATGGGTTAATGCCAAATCTCTTTGTTCTGATTTGTCTCTTGGTTTCCATCCTCCTCTCAGACATCATCTCTGTTGAGATTCTGCCTGCACTGCAAACTCCATATATCAAAAACAGAAGTCATAATTCTCTGCCAATCTAACCTTGCCTTCTTGAAGATGGGAGGAAAAAAAAAAAAACATGATACAGGGCAATGAGTTGGGAATTCATAGCATTCAGAGACAGGGAGGCATGGACAGAGACAGCAAAGATGACGACTCAATAAAAGTCTTTGGGGGGCTTCCCTGGTTGCACAGTGGTTAAGAATCTGCCTGCCAATGCAGGGGACATGGGTTAGAGCCCTGGTATGGGAAGATCCCACATGCCACGGAGCAACTAAGCCAATGTGCCACAACTCCTGAGCCCACATGCCACAACTACTGAAGCCCATGCGCCTAGAACCCATGCTCTGAAACAAGAGAAGCCACCATGATGAGAAGTCTGCGCACCACAACGAAGAGTAGCCCCAGATCGCCGCAACTAGAGAAAGCTCGCGCACGGCAACAAAGACCCAACGCAGCCAAAAATTAAATAAATAAATAAATATTTTAAAAAGTCCTTGGGTTTTTTAAAAACATATTTAGTGGAGTATAATTGCTTCACAATGTTAGTTTCTTTTGTATAACAAAGTGAATCAGCTATATGTATACATATATCCCCATATCCCCTTCCTCTTGAGCCTCCCTCCCACCCTCCCTATCCCACCCCTCTAGGTCGTCATAAAGCAACGAGCTGATCTCCCTGTGCTATGCGGCTGCTTCCCACTACGTATCTATTTTACATTTGGTAGTGTATATATGTCAATGCTACTCTCTCACTTCGTCCCAGCTTACCCTTCTCACTCCCCCCGTCCTCAAGTCCATTCTCTACATCTGTGTCTTTATTCTTGTCCTGCCCTTAGGTTCATCAGGACCATTTTTTTTTTAGATTCCATATGTATGTGTTAGCACACGGTATTTGTTTTTCTCTTTCGGACTTACTTCACTCTGTAAGACAGGGTCTAGGTCCATCCACCCTACTACAAATAACTCAGTTTCCTTTCTTTTTATGGCTGAGTAATATTTCATTGTATATATGTGCCCCATCTTCTTTATCCATTTATCTGTTGATGGACACTTAGGTTGCTTCCATGTCCTGGCTATTGTAAATAGAGCTGCAATGAACATTGTGGTACATGTCTCTTTTTGAATTATGGTTTTCTCTGGGTATATGACCAGTAGTGGTATTGCTGGGTCATATGGTAGTTCTTTTCTTAGTTTTTTATGGAACCTCCATACCATTCTCCATAGTGACTGTACCAATTTACATTCCCACCAACAGTCCAGGAGGGTTACATTTTCTCCACACCCTCTCCAGCATTTATTGCTTGTAGATTTTTTGATGATGGCCATTCTGACCAGTGTGAGGTGATATCTCATTGTGGTTATGATTTGCATTTCTCTAATGATTAGTGATGTTGAGCATCCTTTCACGTGTTTGTTGGCAATCTGTATATTTTCTTTGAAGAAATGTCTATTTAGGACTTTGGCCCATTTTTGGACTGGGTTGTTTGTTTTTCTGATATTGAGCTGCACGAGCTGCTTATAAATTTTGGAGATTAATCCTTTGTCAGTTTCTTCATTTGCAAATATTTTCTCCCAATCTGAGGGTTGTCTTTTCGTCTTGTTTATGGTTTCCTTTGTTGTGCAAAATCTTTTAAGTTTCATTAGGTCCCATTTATTTTTGTTTTTCTTTCCATTTCTCTAGGAGGTGGGTCAAAAAGGATCTTGCTGTGATTTATGTCATAGACTGTTCTGCCTATGTTTTCCTCTAAGAGTTTTATAATGTCTGGCCTTACATTTAGGTCTTTAATCCATTTTGAGTTTATTTCTGTGTATGGTGTTAGGGAGTATTCTAATTCATTCTTTTACATGTAGCTCTCCAGTTTTCCCAGCACCACTTATTGAAGGGGCTGTCTTGTCTCCATTGTATATTCTTGCCTACTTTATCAAAGATAAGGTGACCATATGTGCATGGGTTTATCTCTGGGTTTTCTATCCTGTTCCATTAATCTATCTTTCTGTTTTAGTGCCAGTACCATATTGTCTTGATTACTGTAGCTTTGTAGTATAGTCTGAAGTCAGGGAACTTGATTCCTCCAGCTCTGTTTTTCGTTCTCAAGATTGCTTTGGCTATTCAGGGTCTTCTGTGTTTCCATACAAATTGTGAAATTTTTTGTTCTAGTTCTGTGAAAAATGCCAGTGGTAGTTTGATAGGGATTGCACTGAATCTGTAGATTGCTTTGGGCAGTATAGTCATTTTCACAATGTTGATTCTTCCAATCCAAGAACATAGTATATCTCTCCATCTGTTTGTATCATCTTTAATTTCTTTCATCAATGTCTTATAGTTTTCTGCATATAGGTCTTTTGTCTCCTTAAGTAGGTTTATTACTAGATATTTTATTCTTTTTGTTGCAATGGTACATGGGAGCGTTTCCTTAATTTCTCTTTGAGATTTTTCATCATTAGTGTATAGGAAAGCAAGAGATTTCTGTGCATAAATTTTGTATACTGCTACTTTTCCACATGCATTGAGTAGCTCAAGTAGTTTTCTGGTAGCATCTTTAGAATTCTCTATGTATAGTATCATGTCATCTGCAAACAGTGACAGTTTTACTTCTTTTCTTATTTGGATTCCTTTTATTTCTTTTTCTTCTCTGATTGCTGTGGCTAAAACTTCCAGTGGTGAGAGTGGGCAACCTTGTCTTGTACCTGATCTTAGAGGAAATGCTTTCAGTTTTTCAGCTTTGAGAATGATGTTTGCTGTCGGTTTGTCTTATATGGCTTTTATTACGTTGAGGTAGGTTTCCTCTATGCCTACTTTCTGGAGAGTTTTTTTTTTTTTTTTATCATAAATGGGTGTTGAATTTTGTCAAAAGCTTTTTCTGCATCTATTGAGATTATCATCAGTTTTTATCCTTCAATTTGTTAAAATGGTGTAGCACATTGATTGATATGCATATATTGAAGAATCCTTGCATTCCTGGGATAAACCCCACTTGATCATGGTGTACAATCCTCTTAATGTGCTATTGGATTCTGTTTGCAAGTATTTTGTTGAGGATTTTTGCATCTATGTTCATCAGTGATATTGGCCTGTAATTTTCTTTTTTTGTGACCTCTTTGTCTGGTTTTGGTATCAGGGTGATGGTGGCCTTGTAGAATGAGTTTGGGAATGCTCCTCCCTCTGCTACATTTTGGAAGAGTTTGAGAAGGATAGGTGTTAGCTCTTCTCTAAATGTTTGATGGAATTTGCCTGTGAATCCATCTGGTCCTGGGCTTTTGTTTATTGGAAGATTTTTAATCAAGTTTCAATTTCAATGCTTGTGATTGGTCTGTTCGTTTTTCTATTTTTTCCTGGTTCAGCCTTGGAAGGTTGTGCTTTTCTAAGAATTTGTCCATTTGTTCCTGGTTGTCCATTTTATTGGCATATAGTTGCTTGTAGTAATCTCTCATGAACCTTTGTATTTTTGCAGTGTCAGTTGTTACTTCTTTTCCATTTCTAATTCTGTTGATTTGAGTCTTCTCCCTTTTTTTCTTGATGAGTCTGGCTAATGGTTTATCAATTGTGTTTATCTTCTCAGAGAACCACCTTTTAGTTTTATGGATCTTTGCTGTTGTTTCCTTCATTTCTTTTTCATTTATTTCTGATCTGATCTTTATGATTTCTTTCCTTCTGCTTTGTTTTTTTTTTTTTTTTTTGTTGTTGTTCTTCTTTCTCTAATTGCTTTAGATATAAAGTTAGACCGTTTATTTGAGATTTTTCTTGTTTCTTAAGGTAGGATTTTATTGCTATAAATTCCCTCTTAGATCTGCTTTTGCTGTCTGTATAGGTTTCCGGTCATCATGTTTTCATTGTCATTTGTTTCTAGGTATTTTTTAATTTCCTCTTTGATTTCTTCCGTGATCTCTTGGTTATTTAGTAGCGTATTGTTTCACCTCCATGTGTTTGTATTTTTTAGTTTTTTTCCTGTAATTGATATCTAGTCTCACAGCGTTGAGGTCAGAAAAGATACTTGATATGATTTCAATTTTCTTAAATTTACTGAGGCTTGATTTGTGACCCAAGATATAATCTATCCTGGAGCATGTTCCCTGAGCACTTGAGAAGGAAGCATTTTCTGCTGTTTTGGGATGGAATGTCCTATAAATATCAATTAAGTCCATCTTATCTAATGTGTCATTTAAAGCTTGTGTTTCCTTATTTATTTTCATTTTGGATGATTTGTCCATTGGTGAAAGGGGTGTGTTAAAGTCCCCTACTATGATTGTGTTACTGCTGATTGCCCCTTTTATGGCTGTTAGCATTTGCCTCATACATTGAGGTGCTCCTATACTGCATGCATAAATATTTACAATTGTTATATCTTCTTCTTGCATTGATCCCTTGATCATTATGTAGTGTCCTTGTCTCTTGTAATAGTCTTTATTTTAAAGTCTGTTTTGTCTGATATGAGAATTGTTACTCCAGCTTTCTTTTGATTTCCATTTGCATGGAATATCTTTTTCCATCCCCTCACTTTGTCTGTATGCGTCCCTAGGTCTGAAGTGGGTCTCTTGTAGGCAGCATATATATGGGTCTTGTTTTTGTATCTATTCAGCCAGTCTATGTCTTTTGATTGGAGCATTTAATCCATTTACATTTAGGAGAGTTATCGATATGTATGTTCCTATTACCATTTTCTTAATTGTTTTGTGTTCGTTATTGTAGGTCTCTTCCTTCTCTTGTGTTTCCTGCCTAGAGAAGTTCCTTTAGCATTTGTTGTAAAGCTGGTTTGGTGGTGCTGAATTCTCTTAGCTTTTGCTTGTCTGTAAAGGTTTTTAATTTCTCCGTCAAATCTGAATGAGATCCTTGCTGGGTAGAGTAGTCTTGGTTGTAGGTTTTTCCTTTTCATCACTTTAAATATGTCCTGCCACTCCCTTCTGGCTTGCAGAGTGTCTGCTGAAAGATCAGCTGTTAACCTTATGGGGATTCCCTTGTATGTTATTTGTTGCTTTTCCCTTGCTGCTTTTAATATATTTTCTTTGTACTTAATTTTTGATAGTTTGATATGTGTCTTGGCATGTTTCTCCTTGGATTTATGCTGTATGGAACTGTCTGTGCTTCCTGGACTTGATTGACTATTTCCTTTCCCATGTCAAGGAAGTTTTCAACTATAGTCTCTTCAAACATTTTCTCAGGCACTTTCTTTTTTTCTTCTTCTCTGGGACCCCTATAATTTGAATGTTGGTGCGTTTAATGTCCCAGAGGTCTCTGAGACTGTCCTCAATTCTTTTCATTCTTTTTTCTTTATTCTGCTGTGCAGCAGTTATTTCCACTATTATATCTTTCAGGTCATTTATCCGTTCTCCTGCCTCAGTTATTCTGCTATTGGTTCCTTCTAGAAAATTTTTCATTTCAATTATTGTGTTGTTCATCATTGTTTGTTTGCTCTTTAGTTCTTCTAGGTCTTTGTTAAATGTTTCTTGTATTTTCTGTATTCTATCTCCAAGATTTTGGATTATCTTTACTAACATTATTCTGAATTCTTTTTCAGGTAGACTGCCTATTACCTCTTCATTTGTTTGGTCTGGTGGGTTTTTACCTTGCTCATTCATCTACTGCATATTTCTCTGTCTTCTCATTTTGTTTACCTCACTGTGTTTGGGGTCTCCTTTTCGCAGGCTGCAAGTTTGTAGCTCCCATTGTTTTTGTTGTATGCCCCCAGTGGTTGAGGTTGGTTCAGTGGCTTGTGTAGGCTTCCTGGTGGAGGGTACTGGTGCTTGTGTTCTGCTGGGTGGGACTGGATCTTGTCTTTCTGGTTGGCAGGGCCATGTCTGGTGGTGTGTTTGTGAACTTAGTATGATTTTAGGCAGCCTCTCTGCTAATGGGTGTGGTGGTGTTCCTGTCTTGCTAGCTGTTTGGCATGGGGCATCCAGCACTGGAGCCTGCTGGCCGTCCGGTGGAGCTGAGTTTTAGTTTTGAGATGGAGATCTCTGGGAGAGCTCTTGTTGATTGATACTACATGGGGCTGGTGGGTTTCTGGTGGTCCAATGTCCTGGACTCGGCTCTCCCACCTTGGAAGCTCAGGCCTGACACCAGGCCAGAGCACCAAGACCCTGTCAGCCACACAGCTAAGAAGAAAAGGAAGAAAAATAATAATAAAATAAAATAAATAAAATAAAAAAATTTTAAATTAAAGAAAAAAAGAAGAGAGCAGCCAAACCGATAAACAAATCCACCAATGCTAACAAGCATTAAAAACTAAGATAAACATAAAAATCAGAAACAAGTTAGTTGCAGACAGCAAACCCCAAGTCTACAGTTGCTCCCCAAATCCACTGCCTCAAATTTGGGAACATTCGTTGTCTATTCAGGTATTCCACAGATGCAGGTTTTATCTAGTTGATTGTGGGGATGTAATCCGCTGCTCCTAAGGCTGCTGGGAGAAATTTCTCTTTCTCTTCTTTGTTCACACAGCTCCTGGGGTTTAGCTTTTGTTTTGGCCCCACCTCTGCGTGTAGGTCACCCTCAGGCATCTGTTTCCCGTCCAGACAGGAGGGGGTTAAAGCAGTGGCTGATCGGGGGGCTCTTGCTCTCTCAGGCCAGAGAGAGGGAGGGGTACGGTAGTCATAATTGGAATGCAGTGCAAGCCTGCAGTGTCAGAGGCCAGCCTGACTGTGCAACAGCCTGAAGCGCGCCGTGTATTCTCCTGGGGAGTTGTCCCTGGATCCTGGGACCCTGGCAGTGGCATGCTTCACAGGCTCCGGGGGGGGGGGGGGGGGCGTGTGCGTGTGCGTGTGCGTGTGTGTGTGTGTGTGTGTGTGTGTGTAGTGACCTGTACTTGCACACAGGATTCTTGGTGGCAGCAGCAGCAGCGTCAGTGGTTCATGCCTGTCTCTGGGGTCTGTGCTGATAGCCATGGCTCATACCCCTCTCTGGCGCTTGCTTAGGTGGTGCTCTGCCTTCTGTGGGCACACAGTGCAGGAACCCCCTCTCCTCATGCACCCCGAAACGATGGTCTCTTGCCTCTTCAGCAGGTCCAGACGTTTTCCCAGACTCCCTCCCGGGTAGCTGTGGTACACTACCCCTCTTCAGGCTGTCTTCACACAGCCAACCCCCGTCCTCTCCCTGGGATCTGACCTCCAAAGCCTGAGCCTCAGCTCCCAGCCCCCACCTGCCCCGGTGGGTGAGCAGACAAGCCTCTCGGGCTGGTGAGTGCTGGTCGGCACTGATCCTCTGTGCAGGCATCTCTCCGCTTTTCCCCTGCAGCCCTGCTGCTGCACTCTCCTCTGTGGCTCTGAAGCTTCCCCCCTTCACCTCCCCCCATCTCCGCCAGTGAAGGGGCTTCATAGTGTGTGGAAACTTTTCCTCCTTCACAGCTCCCTCCCAGAGGTGCAGGTCCCATCCCTATTCTTTTGTCTTTTTTTTCTTTTGCCCTACCCAGGTACATGGGGATTTTCTTGCCTTTTGGGAAGTCTGAGGTCTTCTGCCAGCGTTCAGCAGGTGTTCTGTAGGAGTTGTTCCACATGTAGATGTAGTTTTGATGTATTTGTGGGGAGGAAGATGATCTCCACGTCTTACTCCTTTGCCATCTTGAAGGTCCCCCCAAGCCTTTGGGTTTTTCAAATGTTCTCTGTACTGCCTCCATCCATTTCCCAATTCCTACCATAACAGTGGAAAATGTAATCTTGATTTTCTCTTTCTATAACTATAGAAGGTCTGAATGTTGAGGGGGAAAGTTTTTCACTTGATATTCCTGTGGGAAGGAATTTAGGTCCTCACTTCCATAAATATTGTGAATTCCTCTAATGGAGAACAGGACGATGTGGTGGTACCAAAAAAATGGTCAGACTACTTAACATAATACTGCTTAATAAGAATAGAACTTAAAAAAGGAGGGAGGACAGAGACTAGTTTGATTACTACTAAGACCTTTGAGGAAGCTTCCCTCACCCCATAAATTATATCCTTTCTTTTCTTTAGCTACACAGTATTAAGAATCTAAGGAAACTTTAACACTCATAATTGAAGTTATGGAACTAAGAGCACTAAGACATCCAGTGCATGGATAACTTGAAATACTTTTCAGCTCATTCATCCCTTCAATACCTTTACTGGGACCCTCAAAAAGAGGGAAATAAATTATACGGTAATGGGAAAATGGCTAGCTGGTCAAGCAATTGGTTACCCTGTCCTCCCAGGGACATAGTTGGACACATTTCCCAGAATCTCTTCCAGTTAGACAGGCCATACAACTAAGTTTTGTCCAAAGGAACATGGGCAAGGGATATGTACAACTATCCTGGCCTGACCCATACAAATTTTCCACATGCACTTTCCCCTCTTCCCCTACAGGCTCCTTCAACAGAGAAGACGCTGTAAACTGGGAGAACGGCAGAGCTCTCAGGTTAAAGGAGCCTGGGTCTCAGATGACTGTGGAAAACTGTCCACTGACCTGAAACATCCACACTGGACTTTACATGAGAGAGAAATAACCTTGGAAAAGTTACACAACTGGGTCCCATTGTCCTTATGTCAAGGACTTTCAACAATGCCTGATCAAGAGTAAAAGCTCAATGAATATTAGCTTTCATTTTTATGGGAAACAAAGTTTACTTCTTCTTCATTTCCTTCTTTCTCTTGGGCAGAGTGGAGCACAGGGACCACGGGGATTAGTGAAAAGCACTTAGCTGCACTGAACCAGTTACAAAATACTAACTGGTATACTGGTATGTTTTAGTAAAGCAACACTGTAACAGGAACTCAAACAGAAACAACATTTTCTTCTGGATTCCAAGCATTAACTTTTAGGACTGGTCTCTTGCTAAAACACTCAAATCTAATAAAAGATGTAAAATATAAAAAGACAGTGATACTCCCTTCTCTCTTTCTCCCCTTGATATCAAACATTTTGAGATATTCTAAAAGTTCTGACAACCCACATCATTTCTATGGTTTCAGATTGACATAAAATTTGTAAAGAATACTTTGTGCTGTTACATTACTTAACTGATACACTTTAATAATAGCCATACTCAACTTTTATTGATTTTACATAAACAGCTTAGAGAATGCCTTTGGAAACCATGTTTTCCCAACATATTTATGTTACAACACATGACATTTCTTTATGAAAGTATTTGTTAAATCTTTTTGCAGAGGGAGTGGGGAAAAATGAAGGAGGAGGAGGGGAAATAAGATTTCAAAACTAGTCTTCAGTGATAGGCCTAAATATTTGGCAATTATTTCCTTTTATAGAAGATCACAGGATTGTAACTTTGAAACATACCAAAAGTGCAGTGCATCAATTTAATTAAAAAAACAGTGGTGTCTAGTATATTCTTTGGGCATCAAATTTCCCTTTCTAAATATAATCAGGGTCATATAATTTTACACTTATTAAATAATGGTTGAAAACAATAACCATCAAAATCTTTAAATAATCCCAGATCTGGATTAAATCATGGTAGTATTAATATTTTCTAAAATTCCAATTTATTTGTTCATCAGTAAAACGTAACAGTTGACAATGTCTCCAGAGAATAAGTTTTCTATGTGTAGGAAGACAATAATCTTATAACACCTGCTATTAATCAGGTCACTGAGCTACTAATACATTATATCACGATATTTTTTCACACTGATTTTTCCACTTCAACAAAGTACAAGTAGTTGTTATCATACCAATTCTGAGTACTTAATCATTCCTGAAACAAGGAATCATCTTCATATTAGTACTTCTTTGTTATGGTGTTTAGTCTTGATACCATCAAGCACAATGAATTTTACTTAATGAATATGGATGAATTAAGGCAAAAGGACATAACCTAGTCCCCTCAATAATTTATCCTCTACCTTTTAAAAAACTGTTGTTGAGGCTATACAAATGACAGATCTACTGGCTGGAAAGACACAGCTTCTCCCTTAGACCAACATTCAGTATTTTGAGCACGATGTTAAAGTCATGGTGTTCACGGCATGTTCCCTTGTTCTACCATTATGGTCGTTCCTCACTTGTACCCACAATACTGATTTTCAAATGATACTGTTCACTTGCTATGCGTCCTGGCTGTAGATTATTTTCCTTGATTAAAAATATTTAATAATTGGGCAATAATCTACTCAGTTTTTTTAAACTCTCCATTGAATAATTTTTCATTTTTACAACCACTTACTGCATGGCTGTTGCGGTTTTCTTCTGTCATCCTCTTCACATAATTAAGTGGTCCGTTCCCTTCAAAGGAGGAGGGATTTTTGAATGAGCCTCCAATTCTATCCCACAATGTGAAATACTGTCCATAGTTATAGTCAAAGAGCATGTGGTGGTCTGTGTGATGAGCTGAGCCATTAATAAATGGCCTGAAGATATGGGGAACACGAAAATCACCATCATGAATAGAAATTGTCCAGATATTGACCAAGACGTACAAACCTAAATAAACTACCTTGTGTAATGGGAAGATAAACGGGTATATGTGGTAAGGTAGACCCTGAAGGAAGCCATCCAGAGGATGAAAAGCATGACTTGCAAATGGAGTTGGAATCTTCCAGATATGATGAGGTTTGTGTAAGTGCTACAGAAGAAAAGAAGACCACATTAATGCCACAGACTTTACCCAGTGCAACAACTGACTTAGCTTTTCATGCTCATGGTGTGAGAAATGACCTAACTAAAAAAGTCCCTTTGAATTTAGCAAATTACTTTATAAAATTCCCTCCCCTTCTTTACCCCAAGACAGTAAGATTTTAACACAGCCCCTCCAGACCCATGAAGAAGGATACAAACAAAATGTACCTTGTACCTGTCATGGCTAAGGCTACTTAGGTATTTAATAAGTTAGGGGAAATTCTTGAAAATAGAGACAGGATTTATAATTATACATTGCTGAAATGTGCATTTTCTCTCTTCCCCTACAAATGACCCGACCTTATTACCTTATACACAAGTCTATGATGAAGGCCTCTGTGAATCCAGTAGATCAGCATGTCAGTGAAAAAGAGAAAGGACAGTACACTAGCAACGAATCGAAGCCAGCCTACAAGACACAATAGGAGACGGCAGAATCAAGATTCAGCGCCCAGGATCAGAGCTTACTTTTGACATGTCCATCTAAGACGACGAAATTTGATCCTAGACATAAACCCTGTAAACTATCTGCTTTGGTTAATTCAGTACATCACAACCTCCATCTCCCTTGACTCTCTGGGATCTGCTCAGTTCCCTCTCATAAAAACTTGAAGCGTCCCACCTACAATATTTCTTCATTAAACTATGAGGATATTTATGAAACAGAAAGAGTAAACCCCTATGGCATCTTTATCATTTAAATGCTGGAGAATAATGCTATTTATTTTTTCTTCATATTAATCATCATAAAACATATCTTTACATATTAACTCCCCTGCTTAGAATTTTATTTTCCCTTGAAATGCTGTAAGCCTAGCATTTACTCCATAACCCAACCCCTTCTGATCTTTCCAACCTCATATGCTCGTGTACTAACCAGGCTGGTTCACTCAATATCCTCCCAACATCTTCAAAGTCTTACCTCTATACTTTTACTCAAACCATCTAGAATGCCCTCTCTCCTTTTATTTTTATTCATATTTTGATCCACTTTCCAAGGCTGAGCTAATTCAGCACACTGGTGTGTAATTTTTGTTCCCTCCTTTAAATAACAAACCTCTTACTTGCTGACACCAGCAAGCTTGAATTCCAGTCCCAGATCCACCACTTATTTGTTAAGTGAGCTTGGCAAGTTACTGAAATTCTCTGTACACTTAATTTACTCACCTATAAAAGAAGCATCGTAATAGTGCCTACCTCATAGAGTTAATAGAATAAAATGGATTGGTAACACGTGAAAAGCTTAGAACTGAAGCTGGTACATATCAAAAATAAACGTTAACTATGATTCTTACTTTCTAATACTAGATACTAGAAATGTATCTTGATTAAATAATTCCAGAATTTCACAAAATTTTAGTTTAGTCACTGTAGTACTGTTTATAATAGAAAACCAAGAACAACCTAAAGGTCTAAAAATTACGGATCATTTAAATAAACTATGGATATCTATACAATGCAATACTATAAATATATACTGTATAACGTCAATATTTATTGACATGAAAATATGGGCATAAACACGGCTAAGAGAAAAAAATCAGAGTTCAAACCAGTATGCATAGTAAGGGTTTCAATTCTGTAATGTAAATAACGAAGTACTACAGGCATAGAAAAGAGAAAGAATATACATCAAAAGAGTTGCAGTTTCCAGGTAGCAGAATGATGGATTTTTAAAAAAATCGGTGTTTTCTGATTTTTTATAAATATCATGTACTACTTAAGCTTTTTTTTCAGATGTTTGAATTCAATAAAGATAATAGGAAACAAATTCAAGGCTCTAGCTCTGATCATGCCAATCTTCCCCTGGGCACAATTTCATCTACAACAAAGACTTTAAAGAAGCAGATTTGGTTCTTTAGAGAAACCCATCTGTTCCAGACATTTACACTATACACTCACCGTCTGGAAACTCCTCTATGCTGTCATACAGTTTGCTGTAACCTCTCACCTCTAGCAGGAACACTGAGACCGTGGGGAGGCTTATCCATGGCATTGACTGGACAGAATGCATAATCTCTCGATAGACTTGGTTCTGAAAATGAAGTTTCCAATACTTACAAACCATAAAATCTATGGTAAACAAAACTAGCATAAAATTGTTCTGGACTGGATTTTTAAAATCTCTTTTATATGAAGGAGCTTACCTCCAAATTGCTTCTACTGAAGTGTTACTATGTGGGCGTGGGTGTGTAAGAAAAACATTTCTTTTGTATGAAGCAAATGCAACAAATATTTTAAATTCTGAAACTTTTTTCCTTCCCACAAAATCTCTATTCCAAAGTTCTATTTACAGAATAATCAGTTCTTTCATAATTAACTTTCATACTCAACCCTCTCTATTTTTTTTCAGTCCTTGTAGTGACTGACAAATACAAATAACTGAAATAGAAAAGTGATTGTAAACAAGTCTGAATTTACTGAGTTTGGATTATCTGGTCAAAAAATATATACATAGTAAAAGCATATTTCAGTTTGTGAAAGTCAAAACAATTACACAAATGTATATATTTATTTATTCATCACTATCAGCAAAGAAATTCTCATTTATGTATCTAGCAAGACCAGGCTTACAGTTAAAAAAAAAAAGAAAAAAAAAGTAGGGGCTTCCCTGGTGGCGCAGTGGTTAAGAATCCGCCTGCCAATGCAGGGGACACGGGTTCGAGCCCTGGTCTGGGAAGATGCCACACGCCGCGGAGCAACTAAGCCCGTGTGCCACAACTACTGAGCCTGAGCTCTAGAGCCCGCAAGCCACAACTACTGAGCCCGTGTGCCACAACTACTGAAGCCCACGCACCTAGAGCCTGTGCTCCGCAACGAGAAGCCACCACAATGAGAAGTCAGCCCACCACAACTAACAGTAGCCCCCGCTCACCGCAACTAGAGAAAGCCTGTGCACAGCAATGAAGACCCAATGCAGCCAAAAATAAATAAATTAAAAAAAAAACCTCAAAAAAAACTTTAAAAAAATTACAACTTACTTACCTGTTTAAATTAAATTAAAGAAAAGAGAGAGGGGATTAGCCTTTCCAAAAATATCTAACCCATTTGGGGCTGTTTTCAGAAACTCTAAAAAGATTAAAACAGTTTAATCTGAAAATCTCACAAATACATATTGTTATTTTTACTGTAATAATTAAAAAATAGGTAAGAAAATCACTTACCTTTAAAAATTGTGGGTGTTTCATTAATGAATGATCATAGACAAAATAATAACTCAGCGTTGCGAATAAGAAATAAAGGATATAAGCACCGAGATTTGTTATAATCAGGAGACTGACAGCTTGTCGGAAGATACTGTCCTCTGGCCACGTGGCTGGATATATGTATGGTGTAAAAAAATAATAATCTGCAGCATTGAGTACAAGATCCATCTTAGCCCCTAAAGGATAAACATGTACAACAATTATTTACCCATGTTGACATTTCTCAAAGCAAAAAACTTTCAGAAAAACTACATATGAAGTTCCTGCCTTCATAAGTATATGTAGTACAAGTCTGCTGCTACCAGAATTCACTAAATGACATCTCTAGAGCCAGCAGGATCTTCAATGTCATCTCTAGTTCAGTCTCTTGATATAATACATAGCGACACTGAAGTTCAGTTAGAGAAACTGAGGCCCATGAAGTTTCTTCTCCAAGGTCAAGCTGAAAGGTGGCATAAGTCCAGATCTAATTGCACCTTAGTGTTCTCTTCCACTATGTCCTATTGCCATAGGACATGGCAAGAGTAAACATGGCAAATAGTAAAGATGTGGAACACAGGGCACTAGGTACTCAGGCAAATGGTTTACTCCTTCAGCTGCAAGTTTCAGCAGCATCTTTCTCCTAAAAGGACTCATATTTCAGAGATTTTTGCTTCAATGCTGAGACTTAAGATGAATTCCCTAAAAGGTATCTATTCTGTGACTGTAACCAAAGAAGTCAGGGACTATCTATTCTCGTGACTAACCCTAACTCTCATTGACAGAACAAAGGGAGATGTATTCTTGGCAGTGACAAATAGAATACATTTATTCCTCACCTCCCTCTCCTCCCCACCCCAGTCAGGGGCTGGCAAACTGTGGCCCACGGGCCGAACCCAGGGCCTGTTTCTGTAAAGAAGCTTTGTTTGAACACAGCTATGTCCAGATGTGTCTATGCTGTCTATGGCTGCTTCTCTGTACTACGAAGTCAAGGCTGAGTCACAGCAATAGACAGCATGGCTCACAAAGCCGAAAACGTTTATTATCTAGCCCTCTAAAAGGAAAGTTTGCCAACTCCTGTTCCAGATGCTTAAACTTTGAAAAACTTTAGTCGATTCTATATTCATGATCCTGAATCTAGTTCAACAACTTCATGGTCAGCTTCTGTGAGCTGACCACTGACTCTATCATTTATGATCTACTTTCTCCTTCTTCACTGCACTGTTTGTAGTGGGAAATGTGTCCTGTATTCCAAACACCTCTCATCTATAATTAAAACTTTTGAACAACAACAACAATAACAAAAAACCAGTCTGAAAATTGCCACTGGGTTTTTAGTCTCTTAAAATCAAATTCTAGAAGCTCTTTATTTATTAGGGTGTTTAGCCCCCTGTTTGTGATATGAGTTGCAAGCATTTTTTCTCACATTGACATGGAAAGAAATTTTTAATCAACTAATGCAGATATTGACATACATCCTTCATCATATATTGCTAATTCACTCAAACAACAATTAAGTATAAAGCACTGCACTAGGTGATGAGCATACAAAGGTTAAAAAGATATAGTCTAAATCCACGTTCAAGGTTAGGCAACTACAGAAATGAATAGTTACATCAATATGACAAGTGCTATAATAAAGGTATATATATGAAAATTGTGTGAAATCAGAAAAGACAACACAACTACCTCAGCTTACAACAGAAGGCTGTATAGTGAAGAATTTTGATTTGGGCTTTGAAGAACATTACCAGAAAAAAAAAAAGGTTAGGAATAGCTATTTCAAGTAGAAATAAGAACTGCAAAGGCATGGAAAGGTCACGGTCCATTCATGGTTCAAGGGATGTGGCCCATTAGGAATATATTGTACTGATGAGAAGCAGGGAGACTAGGTTGCTCCTGAGGTAGACTAACCTAGAGAAGATGACCGCCTGACCTCAGGCAGTAGCTGTGAGAATAGACACATTCATCAGAGACTTGGCAAGTAAGATAACCCATGGGACTTGATAACTGATTAGATACTGGAGTGTGAAAGAAGAAAAAATCTAGTGGGAATTTGGTACTAGCAGATGCAAACTATTATATATAGAACGGATAAACAACAAGCTCCTACTGTATAGCACAGGGAACTATATTCAATATCCTGTAATAAACCATAATGGAAAAGAATATGAAAAAGAATATACATATGTATGACTAAATCACTTTGCTGTACACCAGAAACTAACAAAACATTGTAAATCAACTATACTTCAATTAAAAAAAAAAAGAAAGAAATCTATGTTGATTGTGAGATTTTACCTTGCCCGAATGGATGGTGATGCTATGATAATCAAAATTGGGAATACTGTGGAGCTAGCAGACTTGGGGGCAACAGGGACTTTGGGGGTGCGAGGAATGATGGGTTCAGTTTGGGTCTTTAAAAAAAATTTTTAATTAATTAATTTATTTTGGCTGAGTTGGGTCTTCGTTGCTGCGTGCGGGCTTTCTTTAGTTGCGGGGAGCAGGGGCTACTCTTCATTGCGGTGCACGGGCTTCTCATTGCGGTGGCTTCTCCTGTTGTGGAGCATGGGCTCCAGCTGCGTGGGCTTCAACAGTTGTGGCACGTGGGCTCAGTAGTTGTGGAGCACAGGCTTAGTTGCTCCGCAGCCTGTGGGATCTTCCCTGACCAGGGCTCGAACCCGTGTCTCATGCATTGGCAGGTGGATTCTTAACCACTGTGCCACCAGGGATGTCCCTAGTTTGGGTCTTAAGTCTACTTGCTGTGGCTCATCTGGGCTCCTAGGCGAAAGCAGTAGGCTACATGCAAATATGAATCTGAAGTTCAAAAGGGAGCCTAGTAGTATCGCAACAGTTGAAGCCATAAAGGATGGAGCAGCAGGTTAAGTACATAAAGTAATACCAGAAACATAAACAATGAAGAAGAACCCAACAATTCAAAAGAATATTGCTATACCACTAAAGCTTGGTAAGAGTTGGTAAACTAGTCTTGCATGTTACCTATAGTGCCAACAGCCATAATTCCATAGTATTTGAGACAGCACCGTGTAGCCAAAAATAACTCAAACGTTAACCAAGAATCTTCTTTATTCAACCTTTAATATCCGATGTAAGTGAAAACTTTAATACGATCTCAGTCCTTAATTATAAAAAAAACTCTTTAATTTTGCTTTTAACTGAAGACCATGCGAGTTGTGTTGATTTGCATATGCCCTGTACATAACTGCTGTGACAGTAAACCAGCACCTAGAAGGGAGGAGGGAATGAACCTCCATCCATCTGGAGGCAGTTGAGATACTGTGAGATGAAACCTGTTGTTAAGTGTTTTCAGATTTTGGTTTCAATTAATTCTATTTGTGGGATGTAGTAATTAGGTATTCACAAATATATTGCTGTAATTTCTGACATCTAACATAAAAAAAGTTTGAAATCACTAACAATTACGATCTCAAAACTGCAATTCAATTTTGAAGTTTATATTCAAACCCACATCTGAGAAATGGAGAAAGCATATCTACTTTACAGAATTGTTCTAAGATTTAGAGACGAAGTACATAGTGGTGTGGTACTATCTGACACGGGGAAGCTCATCAACAAATAGGAGCTATTATTACTACTGTTACAGGAACCAAAGCTGGGCCCAAATCACTTTAACCTACAGTAGAAACAGATGTCATTTGATGTTTTAAAGAAATAACTGTTCATTTCTAATATCAATATTTACTGTATATGAGGTATTGTAAATATTAACTCATTTAACCCTCTCAAGATATACCCTAAAAGTCAGGTGCTAGTATTATTCTTGTTTTATAAGAAAGCTGGACACAGAAAATTCCCAGAGTCATCAAGTAAATAAATGCTGGAGAAGGGATTCAGTCACTCCCTGGCTGGTTGCAAAATCCATGGACTTGAACCAAGTTCTACTGCTTCTTCATTAGTATCTCTTCAGCTCCTTAAATTTTTAAATTCTCAGTGACTCTACACACTCACATACTTCTGCACAGAATTTTTTTTTTTAATTTTTAATTTTTTGGCTGCATTGGGTCTTCGTTGCTGCGCGTGGGCTTTCTCTGGTTGCGGTGAGCGGGGGCTACTCTTTGTTGCAGTGCTCGGGTTTTGCATTGTGGTGGCTTCTCTTGTTGTGGTTGTGGAGCACGGGCTCTAAGTGCACCGGCTTCAGTAGTTGCAGCATGTGGGCTTAGTAGTTGCGGCACGCAGGCCCTAGAGCATGCAGGCTTCAGTAGTTGAGGCGCATGGGCTCAGTAGTTGTGGCTCGTGGGCTCTAGAGCGCAGGCTCAGCAGTTATGGCACATGGGCTTAGTTGCTCCACGGCATGTGGGATCTTCTGGGACCAGGGCTCGAACCTGTGTCCCCTGCATTGGCAGGTGGATTCTCAACCACTGCGTCACCAGGGAAGCCCATTTTGCATATAATTTTAAGGGGTTTATATCCACTAAAGTCAGGGGCTCTACAGACCCTAAGTTAAGTACCCCTAACAAATAGAAACTTACTTTATTTTACTTTGGCTGAAACAAAGAAACCTTTTCTTAAAACATAGTTATCAACAAAACACAATTAGGCTTAAAATGACGTGAGTCATTCTGCTTTACTTTAAAAGTATAGATAATATACTGTTAGTTTAATAGCTAACATTTATTGAAAACCAGGTATTACTTAAAAAGCACTTTTTATGTATCACCTCGCTTGATTCTCACAACTATATGAGGTAGATACTTCTATAACCCCCATTTTAAAGATAGGGAAAATGAAGGCAGGAATATTTAAATAAGTTGTTAACTAATGTAACAATAACAAATAACAAGTAACAGCTGGGATGTATATTCCAGAGCCTGTTCTCCTAGCTACTACATTGTAATATCTAGGTGTAGGCATGCAGATGGGGAATTTTGATTATCCCATGTTAATTATATTACATAATGAATGGGAAAGCACTCTGTAAATGAGCAAGGGTCATGTATTTAGTTTTAGGTGCTTATCATTAGAAACTTGAAAAGAAAAAAAATCAATGGTGATATAAAGACAGGTAGCCTACAGGTAGTTATAAAGTTGTTATCACCTACAGGTGATATAAAGACAGGTGGTTTGGCTACCACAAACTTTCCAGTTTGGAAACTATCTCCTATACCACCTCCAAATTTGCTCTGCTGTTACACAGGGATGCTAGCAGACACGATTCTTCCTATTAGGATGCTAAACTAATAGATCATTTCCCTTTCCTTCTTGTCTTCTCAAACCGTGGATTGTTGTCCCTCCGTCCTAATTACACTGCAGTAACTGGCGCTTGCTTCAACTTAATTCCTTTGCTGCTTGAAAGAAAAAAAAAAATCCTCTCAAGAACAGAGGGAAATCCGTCGCAAAATGCTTTATTAGTGTTCAGTGGACAAACTTGCCTTGGATAAGAGATCTCCAATAGCCAATATCAAACATTTCATATTTTTCACGCCCATCCACATGTCTGTTTCTTTCACCTCTCCCTGTGCCCTGACATACCCCCCCTCTGTCCGGGCAGAGGCCCCTAATCTGGAGGTCTCTGGCGACAACCAGCCTCCCGCCAGCCCCGGCCAGCGCGCGTGCCCTGCGTCCCGCACGCTCCCCATCACAGCCGCCGCCTAGCCGGTTGTTTTCAGGACATCCGGCTACCTGGCGTCTGTCTCTGCTAACCGTCTCTCTGCTAACCGTCTCTGCTAACCGTCAGCGCAGGAGTCCTCAGGTCAAGTTTCGCAGACAGAACCCCAGAGTCAGCCTAGTGCCTTACATCTAGGAGGCAGTCAACGAACGCCTGCGGGAAGCTGAAGAAGGGGGCAGACGCACTCTCAACTTCCCCACCTGGGTCTTGCCTTAGTCTCTCCACCCCCTTTTCCTCCTCTGCTCTCGCTTCCAGCTCAGGTGTATTCCCTCCTTTCCCCGCCCCCCTGTCATCCCTACCTAGAGAGGGTCCGCCGCCGGCTGCCGATTCGGTTCCTGCAGTGCCCCGGCTGCTCCAGCTACTGGACCGCGTCTGTCAGCAAGCAGGCAAGGTCTGGAAGGGCGTAGCCTGACCCCACGCTCGGGGCGACCGGCGCCGCCAACCAATCAGAGGCCGGCGGCATAAGCCGATATGACGGCAGATCGCGTGACTTGGCCGCGAGGGGCTCTCAGCGGTCACGTGGGCGCCGCGCGCTCCGACACGCCCCCTTTCGTGCCCAGGAACTGAAGGGAAGAGAGGACCTGATTTAGGTACTAAGGTGGTGGAGGGTGGAGTTTCAGGTTGTATTTGTTTCTTTGCTTTTTCACTGGCACTGGTGTGTGTAGCTCAAAGTCTTGTACTGAGCAGGTTTACGTTATTTATGCAAACAATCCTTGCTCTGCCTTGAGGGAACTAGATGATACTTCTTTTGAAATGCACGTTGGAAGCATTTTCTACTTAAGAGAAGGAGGCGCAAATACTTGTTAGACAACTTAGTAATACGTATTTCTGAACCCCAGCCTGCGCTTTTCTATAACACAGAATGGCTAGAATTTGGCTGAACCAGTTTAGGTAGGTGTTGAAATGCCAGAAACCTTTTCATAGTACAGATAAAGCAGATCTATGCAGACTAAACGGGAGTATCTGTAGATTCCTAGAGGTTTGCTTCTGCGTGCGTGTGTGGTTTTTATTTTTGTCGTTGTTAGCTTTTCTAAATATGAATTGCAGTGGTCACACTTGTAAGTAAACCTTTCTGGAAGTCTCAGAGGAGTGGTTCTCAAAGTCCAGCCAGCAGTGTCCAACAAATTTAGAGTTTCCTGGAAACACAAGTTCTTGGGAACCACCTCAGACCTGCTAGATTAGAAACTCTGGGAGGACCCCAGGAAGCTGGGTTTAACAAACCCTGGATTGATACCCATGTTTGATAAAGTTTGGGAACCACAGTTCTAGTGAATTTGACCATCAGAAGAAAATCCGAAGAAAGTCCTTTGATTTTGTTCCCTCTAGAGTGATAGATAGAAGAAAATCCCGTAAAGTGAGAGATGACTAACATTAGAAAAGAATATTTGTTTCCTTATAGGATCATCTGAAGTGCTGCAGTGTAAGGAGAGAAATTATTAGACTCTGATCATGAAAATCTTTTATATGACTATTGTTTTAAATATCTGTGGCTTGCCTCCTACTTTCTTTTTTTAAATTAACATATATTAGTTTCAGATGTACAATATAATAGCTTGATATTTGTATATATTGTAAAATTACCTCCTACTTTCTAACTCACATTTCTTCACTTTTGTTTCCTTTGTTATTGTTCTTATTTCATCCTTTAATTTTTGAGATTAAGATTTTTATGTTCATTTCTGGGGAAAATTAAAATGGGGTTTAAAGGTGTTTACCTAGTACAAAGTTTCCAGATTTGTGATTGCTGTAGGGTAAAGCTCGCCTGCGTGGTTGGTTAGTCTACAAGTATATTTATCCCCTTTACTTGAATTAACTTCAGATTAAAAAAAATAACAGACTTCTCTTGAAAGATTGGGAAATTATGTTACATAAATTAATAGATTTATGAAAGGTTGGGAAATTAAATTACATGAATTGATAAAATTTGAGTCTGCCAAGAAAAAGAATTGTTGTTTCTATGAAAACTAAGAAGAATGCTTCAGAAAGACCAGATAAGGATGAATGCTAATAAAATACACATCGAATTGGGTGTGGGTCAGGTGGTTATAAAAGTCTAGAGAAATTTTTAAACATACGTGCATTTTGTTGTATATTTATTTCCTTCTCAATTTTAGAAGTGTCTTCGTCACATTATCCAAGCATGTTTAAATTTTATATTAAGTATTTATCTCCCCCTCCTCAGTAAAATACTTGTTGGTTTTCTGATCGTACTATTGCTATTTCCTTTACTAATAGTTAAGGTAAACATTCCAGAGTGGTTTTTTGATGAAATATTTAAAAATGATCTCCCATGTAGGGGATTGAGAGGTATAAACTATTATGTATAAAATAAGCTACAAGGATGTATTGTACAATGCAAGGAATATAGTCAATATTTTTAATAACTATAAATGAAGTATAACCTTTAAAAATCACGAATCACAATATTGTACACCTATAACATATAATATTGTACATCAACTATACTTCAATTTAAAAAAGAAATAAATACATTATATGCATAGAATCACATTACTTATAAGTAACCCAGAACTGTTGACAAGAAATTAATACTAAAATTAACTAAATTTAGACCTTAAAAAAATTATCTCCCATAATAGGAATTCTACTGCCTCATAATTTTTAGCATCAGATACACAGAACATATATCTTCTGTGTATCGAAATATCTCATCATATTAGGAAGACAATTCTTGTACGTTTTTTTCCCCTCTGACTTCTGTTGTCCACAGTGAAGAGCATACCTCAATTTCGTTTTTTTACTGAAATGTTTTTGCCTAATTAGAAACTGAAACTAGAGAGTTACTTATTGAGTCAATCTTTTTCTCAGATGTTGTCTTCTCAGATTTTTATTGTCAAAAGCATTTCTTGCATGCCTGCTAAGAAAAGACCTTTGTACTCAATGCTCTATGAAGTACTACTGCAGAGCATATTGAAAGCTCTGGAATGCTTAGGATAATATGTACCATGGCTTCTCATATTTCTGCACTGTGGTATCCCTTATGCCCAAGAAGAAGGTGTAAAGGAAGATGAACAGCAGCAGCGACAACAATTACAGTAATATTAGCAGCAGTAAGCATATGTATAGAATTGTTTAGTACAAAAACATGGATAGAATGATTGGTAAAGAAGTAAAGTCAGTGACATTAAGATTAC
Organism: Stenella coeruleoalba; assembly: GCF_951394435.1. NCBI lineage: Eukaryota > Metazoa > Chordata > Mammalia > Artiodactyla > Delphinidae > Stenella > Stenella coeruleoalba. The sequence continues at coordinate 96,771,654 of NC_137154.1, read as the reverse complement.
TTTTGGTTGTGCAAGCTTAGTTTTGATAAGATTTAATCATCCTAATCTAAGAGGAAAAGGAACCATTACTCCCCTGAGAGCCTCCCTATGATAATATTTTTTTCCTAGACCTTCTAGTGTTGTGATGTCAAATATGGTAGAGGCTAGCTATGTGTGGTTAAATTTAAATAAGTTAAAAAATAACAAATTCATTTCCTCAGTTGCACTAGGCAGACTTCGAGGGCTCACTGGCCACTTGTGGCTCTTGGCTATCATACTGGATCCTGTAGGAATCGAACATTTCCATCATCATTGAAAATTCTGTTGGGCAGCACTGTTTATCTTCCATGTCTCTACCTTTCTTTTGTGTGTGTGTGTGTGTGTGTGTGTGTGTGTGTGTCTGTTATAGTTATAATGACTACTTTAATATTCTTGTTTGCTAATTCTAACCCTTGTGTCAATTCTTTTTTTTTTTAATTGAGATGCAGTTGATTTATAATATTATAGTGGTTTACATCAGCACTGCTGGTGTAGTGGTAACATGCAAGAGCCCCAATATTATTATATTAGCTTCAGGTATACAACATGACGATTCAAAATTTTTATAGATTATACCCCATTTAAAGTTATGAGAAATATTGGCTATATTACCTGTGCTGTACAATATATCCCTGTAGCTTCTTTATTTTGTACATAGTAGTTTGTACCTCTTAATTCCATACCGCTATCTTGCCCCTCTTTCTTCTCCCCATTGGTGACCACTAGTTTGTTACCTGTAACAGTCTGTTTCTTTTTTGTGATATCCACTAGTTTGTTTTATTTTTTAGATTCCATATATAAGTGATAACATATAATATTTGTCTTTTTCTGACTTATTTCATTAAGCATAATACCCTTCAGATCCATCCATGTTGTTGCAAATGGGAAAATTTCTTTTTTTATGGCTGAGTAGTATTCCACTGTGTGTGTGTGTATGTGTTTCATATCTTCTTTATCCATTCATCTGTTGACAGACACTTAGATTGCTTCCATATCTTGGCTGTTGTAAATAATGCTTCTGTGAACATTGGGATACATATATTTTTTCTAATTAGTATTTTTGTTTTCTTCAGATTTATACCCAGGAGTAGAATTGCTGGATGGTATGGTGGTTCTATTTTTAGTTTTTTGAGGAACCTCCATACTGGTTTCCAAGTGGCTGCACCAATTTACATTCCCGCCACCAGTGCACAAGTGTTCCCTTTCTCTACATCCTTGCCAACATTTGTTATTTGTGGTCTTTTTGATGATAGCCATTCTGACAGGTGTGAGGTGCTATCTCACTGTGGTTTTGATTTGCATGTCTCTGATGATTAGCAATGTTAAGCATCTTTTCATGTGCCTGTTGGCCATCTGTATGCCTTTTTGGGAAAAATGTCTATTCAGGGTCTTCTGTTCTTTTTTTAACCAGGTTGTTTGTTTTTGATATTGAGTTGTTTGAGCTGTATATATATTTTGTATATTAACCCCTTACTGGCTGTATCATTTGCAAATATTTTCTCCCATTCAGGAGGTTTTCTTTTCATTTTGTTGATGGTTTCCTTTGCTGTGCAAAATCTTTTAAGTTTAATTAGGTCCCGTTTGTTTATTTCTGCTTTTGTCTCCTTTGCCTTAGGAGACAGATCCAAAAAAATATTGCTACGATTTATGTCAAAGAGTGTTCTAACAATGTTTTCTTCTAGGAGTTTTATGGTTTCTGGTCTTACATTTAGGGATTTAATCCATTTTGAGTTTATTTTTGTATATAGTGTTAGAGAATGCTCTAATTTCATTCTTTTACATGTAGCTGTCCAGTTTTCCCAGCACCATTTATTGAAGAGGCCGTCTTTCCTCCATTGTATGTTCTTTCCTCCTTTGTCATGTATTAATTGACCACTGGTGTGTGGGTTTATTTCTGGGCTCTCTATTCTGTTCCATTGATCTATGTGTTTGTTTTTGTGCCAGTATTATATGGTTTTGATTACTGTAGCTTTGTGGTATAGCCTGAAGTCAAGGAGCATGATACCTCCAGCTCTGTTCTTTTTTCTCAAGATTGTTTTGGCTATTTGGGGTCTTTTGTGTTTCCACATGAATTTTAAAATTATTTGTTCTAGTTCTTTGAAAAATGCCATTAGTATTTTGATAGGAATTGCATTGAATTTGTAGATTACCTTGAGTAGTATTATTAATACTACAATATTAATTCTTCTAATCCATGAACACAGTGTATCTTTCTATCTGTTTGTGTCATCTTCAATTTCTTTCATCAGCATTGTATAGTTTGCCAAGTACAGGTCTTTTACCTCATGAGTTAGATTTATTCCTAGATGTTTTATTCTTTTTTTTTTTGCGGTACGCGGGCCTCTCACTGCTGTGGCCTCTCCCGTTGTGGAGCACAGGCTCCGTACGCACAGGCTCAGCAGCCATGGCTCACGGGCCCAGCTGCTCCGCGGCATGTGGGATCTTCCCGGACCAGGGCACGAACCCGTGTCCCCTGCATCGGCAGGCGGACTCTCAACCACTGCGCCACCAGGGAAGCCCCTGTTTTATTCTTTTTGATGTGCTTGTAAATGGGATTGTTTCCTTAATTTCTTTTTCTGATAGTTTGTTGTTAGTGTATAGAGATGCAACAGATTTCTGTATATTAATTTTGTATTCTGCAACTGTACCGAATTCACTGATGAGTAGACTAGAGAATTGTTTAACAGCCTTCAAATCTAGTAGTAGTCTGCATTCAATCTGCTTTGCAAGAGTCTTTATTTGTCTCCACTTTGAACAAAATGAAACTGGAGGACTTCCCTGGTGGCGCAGTGGTTGAGAGTCCGCCTGCCGATGCAGGGGACACGGGTTCAAGCCCTGGTCCGGGAAGATCCCACATGCCGCGGAGCGGCTGGGCCCGTGAGCCATGGCCGCTGAGCCTGCGCGTCTGGAGCCTGTGCTCCGCAACAAGAGAGGCCGCGACAGTGAGAGGCCCGCGCACCGCAATGAAGAGTGCCCCCCACTCGCCGCAACTAGAGAAAGCCCTCGCACAGAAACGAAGATCCAACACAGCCCTAAATAAATAAATAAATATTTAAAAAAAAAAAAAAAAAAAAAATGAAACTGGAAATCCAATGCAAAGCACTAGAGGTAGAGTCTCTACAAGAAAGACTACTTAGAACTCCAGTCAGAAGAACCATACTCAAAAGAAAGGCTTTAATGACTGGGGAATAAATATTTAGGTTAAAAATAAAATTCTTAAGGTATACGTATTGATAAGGATGTAGGCTAGGCTTCATGTGACAGACACCCAAAATATTAGCGATTTACTCCAGAGAAAAGTTTATTTTCCTTTCACATAAAGGTGTAAATTAGCATAGTTATCTATGGTAGCAAATAAACCCTCAAATTGTAATGACTGAGACACCATGGAAATTTATTTTTCACTCACGTAACAGGTCAAATGGATGATCCTGGTCAGTGGGTAGCCCTGCTCCACATGGTGCTTCAGGAATCTAGGCTTTTCCATCTTGTGGCTCTGTCATTTTCATAACTTTCTGCATATTACATAGAGAAATAGGAAAGAAGGTATGAAGCATGCATAGCTTTTCAAAGACCCAGTCTAAAAACTTCACGCGTTAGCTCTCACATTCTGTTGGCTACAGCTCAGTCACATGACCACATCTAACTATTAGGGAGGCTGAGAAATGTAGTCTTTATTCTGGTAGTATATTTGTTCAGCTAAAGTCAAGAGTTTCCATTTCTGTCATAGTTACCTATTACTTTGTAATAAATTACCCCAAAACATAAGGGCATGGAAGAATAACCATTTGCTTCACAGTTTCTGTGGGTTGAGAATCTGGTTGCAGCCTAGCTGGAGCCTCTGGCTCTGGATCTCTCAGAGGTTACAGTCAAGGTATCAGCCAGGGCTGCAGTCATCTCAAGGCTGTATTTGGGGAGGATCCCTTCCAAACTCACTCAGTTGACTGTCAGCAACCTCAAAAGTTCTGCTTCTAAGCTCACCCACACCACCATTTGCAGCTGCTAGGTTCTCATTGGCTATCGTCAGAGAGATTGGTTTCTTGCCATGTGGGTGGTGAGAGATGCTCTTTGCTCTTGTTTCTTTACAAAAGAACCAGAAGGCTTAAGGTTGAGTCACTTGCCCTAAAACTGCAAACCAAGAAGGAATTCCTGTTGCAGCCCTTCCCAGGAGTGGAATTTTAAACCAATCAGTCTGGAATTTCTTGGTCAGCACTGGTGAGCTAATCTGCCTAAGACCCCCACCGCCCCCAACACACCTTCCTTTTCCCCTAAGGGAAGGTCATCTTGCCTGAAAAAACCCACTCTTTTAACTTCCTTGTCCCACCCTCTTTCTGCCTATAAAAACCTTCCATTTTGGTTTTTTTGTTCTTGTTGTTTTTTACAGTCTAGTGTTTATTTTATGTTATGGCAGTTACACGTGAATTTCAAAAATTTAAAACATAAAAAGTGGTTAAGGTCTGCCGGCTTAAAAAAAATGCACAACGTGAGAGTTGTGAGTTAAGTTTTACTTGGGGCAAAATGAGGACTATAGCCCGGGAGATAGCATCTCAGATAGCTCTGAGAAACTGCTCCAGAGAGGTAGGGGGGAAGGTCAGTACACATGTGATTTTGGTCAATCGGGAGTACATGCAAACAAGCACATATTTTTTTGCAAAAAGTTTCTGCTAGTCTTGTGATGGTACTGCTAGTCATGAGGAGCAGATGTGACCATGAAGGATTTTAGTGCTTTTCTAGACATGAGGAGATACAAGTATCGGGCTCATGAAATCATCTCCTTGAAAATATCTATCTGAAGATCTGTTCTGCCAGTTTTTCCCAGAGCACAGAATGCCTCATTTCTGCTCTCCACCCTGAACTCCTTTCGGGGGGGTATTGAAAGTCAGCCGCTGCAGCAGCACCTGATTTAATCCTTGTAGAGGTAGATGGCACCTGCCAATTTGTATTTGACAGGACTAACATTTGTATCAACCGTTGATAAATGTCTAAGATTGTTTATTATACAGCAGGGTACAATAGTAGTGCCAATGCCAACAGGGCACTATGGAAATTAGTCTAAAAATTATCATTTGGGCTTCCCTGGTGGCGCAGTGGGTGAGAGTCCGCCTGCCGATGCAGGGGACACGGGTTCGTGCCCCCGTCTGGGAAGATCCCACATGCCGCAGAGCGGCTGGGCCCGTGAGCCATGACCGCTGAACCTGCGCATCCGGAGCCTGTGCTCCACAATGGGAGAGGCCACAACAGTGAGAGGCCCGCATACCGCCAAAAAAAAAGTAAAATAAATAAAATTATCATTTATCTTTATACAAGCAACAACACTTACTGCTGTTTTAGAATTTTGAGATATAGTCTGCTTCTAACGCTAAGCAGTCCTTGAACATTTTTAATGTTATACGGTGTTATAGTAATTAGATTGGCAAATGTTTCAAAATAAAGTAGAAATATATTCATAACATGACAGAAATGCACATCCTGTTTTGTTTTCAATAAGAACCATAATAGGTACAGGTCAGAACTCTTACCTATGTGAAATAATTCACACATGGATGAGTGCTATAATATCACCATCTAAAATAATCACTAAATAGGGGCTTCCCAGGTGGTGCAGTGGTTAAGAATCCACCTGCCAATGCAGGGGACATGGGTTTGATCCCTGGCCTGGGAAGATCCCACATGCCGCAGGGCAACTAAGCTCCTGCACCACAACTACTGAGCCTGTGCACCTAGAGCCCGTGAGCCATAACTACTGAGCCTGTGCACCTAGAGCCCGTGCTCCGCAACAAGAGAAGCCACTGCAAGAAGCCCGTGCACCACAACAAAGAGTAGCCCCCCCTCGTCACAACTAGAGAAAGCCCCCACGCAGCAACGAAGACCCAACACAGCCAAAAATAAAAACAAATAAATAAATTTATATTTTTAAAAACTTATTAAAAAATAAAATAATCACTAAACACAATTCTTTTTCAGAAATAAGCAAAGGAAAAACCTTCCATTTTGCACAACTCCTGTGAGTATCTCTCAGCTGGCCAGATGAGATGCTGCCTAAATTCGTGAATCGTTTAATAAGCCAATTGGATCTTCAAATTTACCAGGTTGAATTTTGTTTTTTAACAAGGTAGTAGTTGAAGGAGCAGTATCCATAAAGAACCCTGTGAATTACAGGGAAGGGAAGCAATGCTGCTTCAGAACCAGGTGATAAAATGAGGCTGTTGCGAAGGAAGAGACCTTCCTCTATCCTTCTAGGTTCCTTTGGCTGGTCTAAGAATTAAAGTGACGTGAAACAGATTAACAGGGAAAAATCAAACAGAAGTTTAATAACATGTACACATGGGAGAGACCCAGGAAATCTGAATAACTCACCAAAATGGCCAAAGTCCTCACCTTAAATACCTCCTCAGCCAAAGACAGAAGATGTTAGAGGTAGTGGTTTTAGGACTGCAAAGGAGAGGAAGGCGATTCACACGGACGTGGAAAAGCAAGTGTTAGGGAAACAAACGCCTGCTAGGCCAGGCCACAGCAGAACACAACATCACACCCATAAGTTCCCAGAAACAACTAAGGGAGACTTCGGGTGAGACCTACGGTAAAGGAGCAAATAATCTGTGACATTTGAACTATTCATGTTGAGGTGTTGGCGTTCGTAACCGTGGACTGGTGGGGCCTGAGGAAATCGGAATTGTAAATACAGAATTTGACTAAATAGAATTGGAGCACAGAGAGAATACTGACTTAGTCTAAGGAACTCAAAGCAGCTTCACAGCTCAAGTTAAGAAATGGGAGTCACCCATGTCAGGCGATAGATGTGACTAGAAGGTCAGAGGAGCTGCCTCTGCAATGGGTGACAAATCAAAGCATGTAGCATGTTCTGGGATGAGAAAATGGGACTATAGTGTGGCTAAAGCTGAGCATCGTTTTATAAACGAGGCAGAAGGAGGAAGGGCTGCGTGAGTTCTATCTGTTGGAATTCTTTGAGGTCTGAGATGAATTTCTCCATGGGGGAATTTAATTTGCTTCTGTCAGGCTTCTGGGGATTCTGCTAATCCAAGATCACTCTAATTTCAACTCTCATTTTGAAGTGTTTAATACCACCAAGATGACAAGGATTTGGCCTGAGAGCTGGCTTTCAGTTCTAAATTCTCACCAGTGATTCCCTCCCTTTGCTGTACTCACCTGTGAGTGTGATTCTTTCCTTTGGAGTCCCCTGGGGCTGGAGGTGAGGGGTGGGAGGTGGGGAGAGATATTTTCATGAAAAAGTTTACCCAGATACCTAGGTCACCAAATAATCAGAAACAGAAGGAAAGTCATCTTTCTGATGAAAGAGGCTGGCATTATATTTACCGGCATTTTTCTCTACTGAGAAGACTATTTCCAAAATCTTTGCTTTAGAAAATGTTGGGTAAAGGAAAGAACATGGAATGGCTGGTCCAAATGTCAGAGAGATTGGTTTTTTTTTCCCCTAAACATCTTTTATTTACTCACCGCTTTGCTTGTCACCGATGGAGTTTAAATGCCAGAGCTAATTTTTAGTCTGGTCCCTAGTTCAGTGACATAGAACTTCAGTTGCCTCCTATGTAAAAATAGAACACTAATGCATACTGTACTCATTTTCAACGGCTGCCCTAACAAAGTACCACGCATTGGGTGGCTTAAAACAATAGAAATTTATTGTCTGACAGTTCTGGAGGCTAGAAGTCCACAGTCAAGGTGCTGGCAGGGCCATGCTCCCTCTTCCTAGCTTCGGGTGGTGGCCATCAATCCTGGGTGTTGCTTGCCTTGCAGTTGCCTCACTCCACCGTCTGCCTCTGGTATTACATGGTGCTCTCTCTTGTGTCTGCCCCAGTTCCCCTTTTCTTATTAAGGACATCAGTCATATGGAATTAAGCACCCACCCTACTCCAGCATGACCTCATTTTATCAATAGTTAACATTTATCTACAACAACCCTATTTCCAAATAAGGTCACATTCTGAAATACTAGGAGTTAGGACTCCACCTATCTTTTTTGGAACTCAATTCAACTCATAACACATGCCTTTTAGGTCACTCCCTTCTGTCTTCCTCAGTACACACCATGCATATCTTATATGCCTCAGTTATAGCACTTGTCATTGTTTAGAATAAACTATTATTGACATGTAGCATACATACAGATGAAAACATACAAACTACAAATGTACATCTTGAGGAACGATCACAAAATTAACACACACGTTACCATCACCCAGATAAAAAAGAGGACATTACCAGCACCCCAGAACCCTCCTCATGCCCCCTCCGAGTTACATTCCTTCCTAACCAAAGGTAGTCACCATCCTGATTTCTAATATTATAGATTTGTTTTGCCTGTTTTTGAAGTTTACATGATTAGAATGATTCTGTTCCTATTCTGTCTTTTGTGTCGTTTATTTGATAGTATGTTTGTGGGTTAATGCAAATTGTCAGTGTAGCAATCCTTTATTTTCTTTTCTGCATAGTAGTCCATTGTATGACTATATCATATTTATTTATCCATTACACCGTTGATAAACATTTAGGTTGTTTTAAGTTTGCACTCTTACAAATAATGTTGTCAAGGACTTTCTTACATACATCTTTGATACATGTAGGTATGCATTTCTGTTTTGTATATCTGTAGGAGTAAATAGCTGGATCTTAGATTTTACATATGTTTGGCTTGAGTACGTTACTGTCAAACAAGTTTTCAGTGTTTGTAGCAATTTATATTTCCTTCAGAGGTATACATTTGTCTATTCTCGTGCCAAAAACAGTAGCATATAAAAGTTTCAGTTGCTCCAGATTCTTTTGTGGTACCCAATATGGGATACTATCAGTTTGTTAAGTTATAACTATTCTTTGGGTATGTAATGGTATTTTACACAGATACTGGTTTTAATTTAAACTGCCTCATTGACTAATGTTTTCATGTTTATTGGCCATTTGAATATCTGCTTTTTTGATGTGCCTCTTCTGACATTTCACCCCTATATTTACCTACTGAATTGTCTACATTAAAAAAATTACTTTGTAGCCAATCTTTCTATATTCTGGATATATACTTTTTCAGTTGTGTGTATTGTAGGTATCTTCTCCCAACCTGTAGCTTGAATTTTTTTTTTTTGTAGCTTGAATTTTGTTTGTCATAATGACATCCTTTTATATACATCTTTTGTTCAATTTATTCCTAGGTATTTGATTTTTATGCTATTTCAAATGATTATGTTGCTGTTATTTTTTCTTTTTTTAAAATTGAAGTATAGTTGATTTACAATTGTTAGTTTACATTAGATTTACAATTGTTAGTTTACTAACAATTTACAATTGTTAGTTGTGTTAGTTTCTGGTATACAGCAAAGTGATTCAGTTATACACACACACACACACACATATATATATATATATATATTCTTTTTCATTTTTTTTCCACTATAGTTTATTATAGGATATTGAGTATAGTTCCCTGTGCTATACAATAGGACCTTGTTGTTTATCCATTCTATATATAATAGTTTGCATCTGCTAGTCCCAAACTCCCAATCCAACCCTCCCACTGCTACTTGGCAACAAGAAGTCTGTTCTCTATGTCTGTGCGTCTGTTTGTGTCTCATACATAAGTTCATTTGTGTCATATTTTAGATTCCACATATAAGTGATATCATATGGTATTTGTCTTTCTCTTTCTGACTTACTTTGCTTAGTATGATAATCTCTAGGTCCATCCATGTAGCTGCAAATGGCGTTATTTCATTCTTTTTTATAGCTGAGTAATATTCCACTGTATATGTATATACAACATCTTCTTTATCCACTCATCTGTCGATGGACATTTAGGTTGTTTCCATGTCTTGGCTATTGTAAGTAGTGTTGCTATGAACATAGGAGTGCATGTATCTTTTCAAATTAGAGTTTTGTCCTGATGTAAGCCCAGGAGTGGGATTGCTGGATCATATGGCAACTCTATTTTTAGTTTTTTGAGGATGATTCGCAGTTCTAATGTCAAATTATCAATCTTTCTTTTATATTTGGTGTTCTTTGGATTCTATTTAAGAAATCTTTGCTTACCCCAAAGTCACGAAGACATTCTAAATTATCTTCTGAAAACATTGCCTTAGTTTTTGCATTTAGATCTACAATCCACCTGAAATTAATTTTTATGTACGGTATGATATAAGAATCAAGACTCATCCCCCACCCACCCCAACCCATGACTATCCAATTAACCCAACACCATTTACTGGAAAAAAAAAAAAAAAGTCTATTCCTCATCACTCTGTAGTGCCATCTTTGTCAACACTCCACGTATCCATATATATAAGGTCTGTTTCTAGAATCTGTTTGATTGCTTTTTCTAACTATTCTTGCACTAAAGCACATCGTCTTCATTCCTGAAGGTTTATGATAAGACTTGATATCCAGTAATATAAACCCTCTAACTTTGTTCTCTTTAAGGGTCATCTTGGCTGTTCTGGCCTTTTTGCATTTTCATGTAAATTTTCTTATCAGATTGTCAGTATTATTATTATTATTTATTTTTTTGGCTGCACCACGTGGCCTGAGGGATCTTAGTTCCCTGACCAGGGATCAAACCCAGGCCATGGCAGTGAAAACGCTGAGTCCTAATCACTGGTCCACCAGGGAATTCCCCAGATTGTCAATTTTATTATTATTATTTTTCTTTTTTGCGGTACGCGGGCCTCTCACCGTTGTGGCCTCTCCCATTGCAGAGCACAGGCTCCGGATGCGCAGGCTCAGCGGCCATGGCCCACGGGCCCAGCAGCTCTGCGGCATGTGGGATCCTCCCGGACCGGGGCACGAACCCGTGTCCCCCGCATCGGCAGGCGGACTCTCAACCACTGCGCCACCAAGGAAGCCCCGGATTGTCAATTTTAACAAAAAAAATCCTCTGGCATTTTGATTGTGATTGCCGTGGGTCTATAGATTGTTACGGGGTGCCTTGATTCTTTCACAACATGGAGTCTTTCGACTCATGAACACGAACCTTCCATTTTTTTAAAGGTGTCCTTTAATTTCTTTCAATAATGTTAAATATTTTTTTTGTAGAAATCTTGCAGCTTTCATTAGATTCCTTCCTAGATGATTGATGCCTTTGAAGCTATTTAAATTTTTTTGCTTTTTTAAAAAACTTTTTTTAAGAGCAGTTTTAGATTCACAGCAAAATTAAGAGAAAGATACAGAGATTTCTCCCACGCACCCTGCCCCTAAGTATGCGTAGCCTCCTGCATTATCAGCATCCTCCACGAGAGTGGTATATTTGTTACAACTGATGGACCTACATATCATAATCACCCAAAGCCCATAGTTTACAGTAGGGTTCGCTCTTGGTGTTGTACGTTCTATGGGTTTGGACAAATGTATAATGACATGTATCCATCATCTTAGTATCATAAAGAGTATTTTCACTGTCCCCCCGCCACCTCCCGCAAATCCTCTGTGCTCACCTATGCATCCCTCTCCACTGTATTCCCCTCCTGCCCCCCACGACCCCTGGCAACCACTGATTTTTTTTTTTTTTTACTGTCTTCATAGTATTTCCTTTTCCAGAATATCATATTATCATACAGTTAGATCTGTTCTCAGATTGACTTCTTTCACTTAATAGTATGCATTTAAAGTTCCCTCATGTCTTTTCATGGCTTGATAGCTCATTTCTTCTTAGTGCTAAATAATATTCCATTGTCTGTATGTACCACAGTTTATCCATTAACCTACTGAAGATAGATATCTTGATTGCTTCCACATTTTGTCAGTTATGAATAAAACTGCTGTAAACATCTGTGTGCAGATTTTTGTATGGATATAAGTTTTCAACTCCTTTGGATAAATACCAAGGGCAAATTGTATTACTGTATTTAAATTTTTTTATTTTATACAATTTATTATTGTATACTGATCTCATATCCAGCAATCTTGCTAAATCTGTTCATTAGTTCTAATAGTTTTCTAGAGACCTGTTGGCTTTCCATATGTGATCTTGTCCTATATGAATAATGATATTCATATTTCCAATCCACTTATTTTTTTGTCTTTCCTTATTACATTGGCTGGGGGCCTCTGGTACAATATTAAATAGAATTGTTGGTAGTGAATATCTCTGTCTTATTCCTGTTCTCAAGCATTAAGCTTCCAGTCTTTTGCTTCAAATGCCATGTTTGCTATAATTTTTTATTGACACCTATGATCAGATTAGGGAAGTTTCTTTCTATTCCTGATTTGCTAAGATATTTTATTATGAATAATTTTGAAAATTTTATCAGATGCTCTTTTTGCATCTATTGAGACAACCACATGATTTTTCACCTTTGTTCTGTTGATGTAGTGAATTTGCATTGACTGCATTAAAGTATTAAACCAACTTTGCATTCTTGAAGTAAACGTAACTGAGCCTTGATGTAGTCTTTTATATCTAGCCAAAATAATCTTTGCTAATATTTGTTTAAGGTTTTTTTGTCTATGTGTTTGGGTGAAATTAGCTTGTAATTTTCCTTTCTTAGAATATTTCTGACAGATTTGAGTATGAAGCTTATGCTGGCCTCAAAATAAATTGAAAAATATTATTTATTTTACTAGTCTTTGAAGAGTTTGTGTGAGATTGGTGTTATTTCTTTCCTTAAATATCTTGAAGACTTCACTAGCTAATCAATGTGTGCCTGGAAGATTGTTTTGTTAACTTTTTATTTTGGAATGATTTTAGACTTACAAAAAATTTGTGAAAACAGTGCAGATAGTTCCTGTATACCAATAGTTCTTAACTGGGGGTGATTTTGCCCCTCCAGAGGACATTTGCAAATATATGAAGACATTTTACTTGGTCACAATTTGGGAGCGGAGGGAGGTAGTGCTAATGGCATCTGATGGGTAGAGGCCAGGGGTGCTGCTAAACCTACAGTACACAAGACTGGCCCTCATGACAAAGAATTATCCAGCCCACGGTGCCAGTAGTGCTGATACTGAGAAACCTTGAATGAGGTCATTCATATCGGCTCTTCAGACTCATATTTCAGGTACAAGAACTAGAAAACAAGCTTGTATTAGAAAAATTGAACTATAAATTATTTTAGTCGGATATTATGATCATTATGTATGTATATATATCATGGATGTTTTATTGCATATAGATGTCCCAGTTCATTCAGGAAAACACAAACCATTCTAGATATTTTAATAGTAAGGGCTTTAGTACAGTGAATTGATGCTTATAAAATCATCGAAGCGGGAGGGGCAGTGAGAGTCAAGGGAGAGCGGGTGCTGCCTTTCAGACACTCAGAAAGTAGAGAATAGGATAACAGTTGCCAGTGATCTCAGCTGCCCATAACACTGAACTGGGTGATTTGCAGAAGTTCATCCAAAAGCTTTTGCGAACTTCGCATCTGCCTCTTGCCGGTGCATCTGCCTTCTTGAGAGGAGAAATGCTAGTTTATACTTCTCTTCCACCTTCCTAATGGCCTATAAATTGGAACCTTATTGGCAAGGAATTCTTGGCAATGTCATTATCCTTCCAGCGCCTTAAAGAGGAAAGGATAGAAAGGGGTGAGGACAGTGCTGAGTTGACAGCAGACAGTATGGTACCGTCCAACCATTGGGTTACGCAACATTCTTACACCCCCTCCTGTCCATATTTATCTTCCATACAAAAGTAATAACAAAGCATCCATTTCTGCCTAATATGATGCAGTTATCACTTCTTCAAACAAAAACATCCACCCTCTTCCCCCAAAAGTGAAGTCTCAGCGTTCCATGAGTCACTAGCTATATCTGGGTAATAATCATTCTTTTCTAATACAATCACAATCATCCTTTGATATGTAACTGCAAATTAAAATGTTAATATTCACCATTGTGACTTATATAGAAGAGTAGTAAAAGGGAGAGAGAGAGAAAAAATTATACTCTGGCTATGGGAGAAACAGCATTATAGATTGTTGCTGGTTTAGAGCATATACCATATTTTGTATGAGGGCATGTCAACCCCTCATCTTGTTGTCACTGAACCTGAACTGAGTTGAATTTATTCAGCTATAATTGAATCTTCCACAGGCCATTCTACTGTTCTGTACTGCCAGCTGCTTTGTGTTGATGGGATACATGGTAAAATAAGCGAATCCTGTGGGTACGATCACTTCTTTTACTCTACAATGGAATCCATTGTCAGAAGCTGTGTTGCGTGAGATACCACGGTGGTAAATCGTCATTTGGAAGTTTGTGCGTGGTGTTGCTAGCAGAAGAGCTGTGGCCAGGGAAAGCATACAACTATCCAGTATAAGTATCTATTCTAGTGAAAACAAATTACTGCCCTTCCCATGATGATTTCTAAGGAAATCAACCTGTTACCCTGTGGATAACTGTACCCTCAAAGGAATTGTGCCATGTCAGGAGCTCAGCATTTATTTATGTTAACAGTTGGGCCTTCACACTGGCTTAGATAGATGAACCTTAGTGAGGAACACGCATGTCGGTGATCCCAGCAAAACCTCGGTGTGTGCCATCCGCCCACCTTACTTGAACTTGCGGAGCAAATACTTGAATGACCATGGAAAGAGGCTGCTAATGACCTACAGAACAGGACATCTTGATCACCTAATTATTGAAAGCTGCCTCAGCGATGAATGATCTATGAATTCACTTGAGACTCAAATGTCCTCGTACACTGTGTCCATTGTGCGAAGTTGATCCCTAGACCTCCTTGTCACCAGTTTTCCAATCTTGTTCCCTCTAAGTGCCTGACAATGTGGCCAAAGTGTTAGCCCCTGCCCGCGAATCTAAATAGGTCTGTATAGATCTGGCGATCTCTCTTTCTGGGCAAACTGAACAACTAGATGCACTGCTTATATGAGATGAATGCTCCCAGTGGGAGTGTCCCTTTTCCTCATTGTCATTCAGGGCTACCCTGAGTGCAGCTATTAACGCTACAGCTATCCACTTCTGGCTGATAGCAATTTATTGTGTATCATCATCTGCAAACTAGTTCCGCGTTTTTCCTTCCTTAACTAACTGGTGATAGGGATGAGTTAAAGGAGAGCTGACAATTCATCAGGAGTAGGTGCCACTCCGAGCTGCTCAAGCTAAACATTGAAAACAGAAGCTCTGCTACATTTACCCTTATCAGTAAATTCCTACCTGGTCTAGTGCTCTTAAAATTCAGTCTCAGCTTTTTGTTCATATAAATTGGCAAAATACTGCAATCCTTTTGATGACCTTCCTGGGTCAGTCCTTGTACACATCCCCATAGAGCAAGGATTAGCCAACTCTGGCTTGTGAGATGACAACCTGTTTTTGTCAATAAAGTTTTATCAGAATACTATGATGCCCATTTTTTAACATATTGTTTATATCTGCTTTTGCAACAACAGTGCTGAATAGTTGTAACGGAGATTCTATGGCCTGCAAGCCTAAACTATTTTCTATGCAGCTCTTTAAAGAAAAAATGCCAATCCCTGCCCTAGATTACAATAGAATATAACTCTAGTTTTATATCTAGAAGCAATGAGAGATGGTGGAGGTGCATTTGAGGAGAATCAGGATCTGCTTTAAGGGAAAAAATTGTGGGATCTTCAGGCCTGGGAGGAAGGAAGTGCTAATTTCACTGGAACAGAAGAATGCAGGTGTTCAGGCTTCTCAGTTCATTGGAATGCTCATGTAAATATCATCATTTCAGTATTCAGGATCTCACTCTTTTTCAATTAACATCCAAAGTTTTACATAAGAGACTTGACAAGGAAGTGACTGCTGTTTATATTGTAATTCAGCAATCTTCAGTATAATAATTTAAATGTTTTGGGTTTTTTGTTTGTTTGTTTTTTTGGACATATCAACCCCTGAAACTACAAAAGATAAGAGACTTTTTCAAGGGATTCCTAGAAGTTCTATGGTTCTCTCTTGGTACTTTGACCCAAGATTTTAAAGCCCTGATCTTGTCATTTTACTTCTTTTTAAAAAAATTATTATTTATTTAGGTAACATTGGCTTATAACATTATATGTTTCATGTGCACAACATTATATTTCTACTTCTGTATACCCTACAGCGTGCTCACCACCCAAAATTTAGTTTTCATCCATCACCATACATTTGATCCCCTTTGCCCATTTTGCCCCGTCCTCTCTGGTGACCACTACTCTGTTGTCTGTATCTATGTATTTGCTTTTGCTTGGTTTAGTTTGTTAATTTATTTTGGTTTTTTTTCTTTGTTTGTTTTTTAGATTCTACATACAAAAGAAATCATGCAGTATTTGTCTTTCTCTGTCTGACTTATTTCTCTTAGCATAATACCTTGAGGTTCATTTTTGTTGTCCAAATGGTAAGATTTCATCTTTTTTTATGGCTGAGTAGCATTCCATTGTACATATATACCATATCTTTTTTAATCTATTCATCCACTGATGGGCCCTTAGGTTTTTTCCATATTTTGGCTCTTGTTAATAATGCTGTGCTGAACATAGGGGTGCATATATCTTTTCTAGTTAGTGTTTTCATATTTTTTTGATAAATACCCATAAATGGGATAGCTGGATCATACAGTAGTTAGTTCCATTTTTAATTTTTTGAGGAACCTCTATACTGTTCTCCATAGTGGCTGTACCAATTTACATTCCCACCAACAGTGTAGTTGGGTTCCCTTTTCTCCACATCCTTGTCGCCATTTGTTATTTCTTGCCTTTTTGATAATAGCCATTCTAACATGTGGAGGTTATAACTCATTGTGGTTTTAATTTGCATGTCCCTCATAATTAGTGATGTTGAACACCTTTTCATGTGCCTGTTGACCATCTGTATGTCTTCTTTGGGAAAATGTCTCTTCAACTCCTCTGCCCATTTTAAAATCAGGTTTTTTTTTTTAAGTTGTTGAGTTGTATAAGTTCTTTAATATTTTGGATATTAACCCCTTATTGGATATATCATTTGCAAATATTTTCTCCTATTCAGTAGGTTGTCTTTTCATTTTGTTAATGGTTTTCTTTGCTGTACAGGAGAGTTTTAGTTTGATGTAATCCCATTTAGTTTAATGTTTATTTTGGGGTTTGTTTCTCTTGCCTGAGGAGACATATCAAAAAAAAAATGTTTCTAAGACTGATGTCAAGAGCATACTGCCTATGTTTTCTCTAGAAGTTTTATGGTTTCAGGTCTTACATTTATGTCCTTAATCCATTTAAAATTTATTTTTGTATCTGGTGTGTGAAAGTAGTCCAGTTAGATTTTTTTTGCATGTGGCTGTTCAGTTTTCCCAATGCTATTTATTGAAGAGGCTGTCATTTCCCCATTGTATGATGCCTCCTTTGTCATAGATTAATTGCTCATATAAGTGTGGGTTCAATTCTGGCTCTCTTACTCTGTTCCATTGATTTATGTGTCTGTTTTTGTGCCAGTACCATATTGTTTTGATTACTGTGGCTTTTTAATATATTTTGACATCAGGGAGCATGATACTTTGCAGTTTTTTTCTTCCTTCTCAAGATTATTTGAGGTCTTTTGTGTTTCCATACAAATTTTAGAATTATTTGTTCTAGTTCTGTGAAAAATGCCATTGGTATTTTGATAGGGATTACGCTGAATCTGTACATTGCCTCGGGGAATATGGTCATTTTACCGACATTAATTCTTCCAGTCTATGAGCACAGTATATCTTTCCATCTATTTGTGCCATCTACAGTTTCTTTCATGAATGTCTTATAGTTTTCCAAGTATAGGTCTTTTACCACCTTGGTTAGAATTATTCCTAGGTACTCTGTCCTTTTTGATGCAATGTAAATGAGATTTAAAAAAAAAATTCTCTTCCTTATAGTTTGTTGTTAGTGTATAGAAATAACAGATTTCTGTATGTTAATTTTGTATCCTGCAACTTTCCTGAGTTTATTTATTATTTTTAATAGATTTTTTGAGGCATCTTTAGGATTTTCATGTATAGTATCCTGTCATCTGAAAACAGTGGTGGTTTTACTTCTTCCTTTCTAATTTGATGTCTCTAATTTTGTCTCCTTTTCTGGTTGATAAGTCTAGGACTTCCAATACCATGTTGGAACAAAAGTGGTGAGAGTGGGCATCCTTGTCTTCTTCCTGATCTTAGAGGAAATGCTTTTAGCTTTTGACAGTTGAATATGATATCAGCTGTGGGCTTGTCATATATGGTCTTTACTGTGTTGAGGTATGTTCCCTCTATACCCACTTTGTTGAGAGGTTTTATCAATATAATAAATGGACATTGAATTTTGTCAAAAGCTTTTCCTATTGAGATGATCATATGATTTTTATTTTTCAATTTGTTAATGTGGTGTATCACATTGATTGATTTGCAAATATTGAACCATACTTGCACCCCTGGGTTAAATCGCAGTTGATCATGGTGAATGACCCTTTTAATGTATTATTGAATTTGGTTTGCTAATATTTTGTTGAGGATTTGTGCACCTGTGTTCATCGGTGATATTGGCCTGAAATTTTCTTCTTTTGTTGTGCTTTTGTCTGGTTTTGGTATACAGGTGATGCTGGCTTTATTGTGTTATGTCAATTTCTCCCTTTATGTTTGTTAATACTTGCTGTACGTATTTAGGTGATCCTAGATTGGGTGCATATATATTTACAATTGTATATATTGATCCCTTTATCATTATGTAATGTCTTTGTCACTTATTATAGTCTTTGTTTGAAAGTCTATTTTGTCTAAGTATTGCTACCCCAGCTTTCATTTTGTTTCCATTTGCATGGATACCTTTTTCCATCCCCCCCACTTTCAGTATGTGTGTTTCTGTACATCTCAAGCAAGTTTCTTGTAGGCAGCATATATATGGGTGTTGTTTTTGTATCCATTCAGTCACTCTGTGTTTTGATTGGAGCATTTGGTCCATTTACATTTAAAGTAATTATTGATATGTATGTACTTACTATCATTTTATTAATTGTTTTCTGTTTGTTTTGTATTCCTTTTTTCTTCTTATGTTCTTTTCCCTTGTGATCTGATGACTGTCTTTAGTGTTATGTTTGGATTCCTCTTTCTTTTTTTGTGTGTATCTACTATATGTTGTTGGTTTGTGGTTACCATGTGGTTTATATACCAGAAAAATTTTTTAAGTTGATCTCTTAAATTCAAATGCATTAAGAAAAACCCTGCATGTTTACTGTCCGCCCCCCCCAAGTTTAATGTTTTTGAGTTCATATTTTACATCTTTTTGTGTTGTGTATATCTTAACTACTTAATGTGGCTGTAGATGATTTTACTACTTTTGTCTTTTAATTTTTATTTTAACCTTTAAACTTTAAGAGTGGCTCATCTACTGCATTTACCATATATTTGCCTTTACCAATGAGATTTTTCCTTTTGTAATTTTCATATTTCATATTTCTAGTTGTCTTTTCTTGTCCACTTAGAGAAGTCCCTGTAACATTTCTTGTAAAGCCAATTTAGTGGTGCTGGACTCTCAGCTTTTGCTTGCCTGTAAAACTCTTATCTCTCCTTCATCTGAATGATAGCCTTGCCAAGTATTCTTGGCTGTAGGTTTTTTCCTTTCATCACTCTAATTATATCATGTCACTCCCTTCTGACCTGCAGAGTTTCTACTGAAACTTTCTACTGAAAGTCAGTGATAGTCTTATGGGAGTTCCCTTGTATGTAACTGGTTGCTTTTCCCTTACTGCTTTTAAGATTCTCTTTTGATCTTTAAGTTTTGCAATTTTAATGACAGTGTGTCTTGGTGCATTCCTTTTGGGATTGATCTTGTTTGGAATTCTTTGTGCTTCCTGGACCTGGATGCCTGTTTCCATTCCCAGGATAGGAAAGTTTTCAGCTTTTATCTTTTCAAATAAATTCTCTGCCCCTTTCTCTCTCTCTTTTGCTCCTGGGACCCCTTTAATGTGAATGTTAGTATGCTTGATGGTGTCATAGAAGTCTCTTAAACTATTCTCATTTAGAACAATTTCTTCTTCTTTTTTCTGCTTCGCTTGGGTAATTTCGACTACTCTGTCTTCCAGTTCACTGATTTGTTCCCCTGTATCATCTAATCTGTTGATTCCTTCTAGTGTAATTTTTCAGTCATTGTACTCTTCAGCTCTGTTTGGTTCTTCTTGTTTATATTTTCTAAGTCTTTGTAAAACTTCTCACTGTGTACATCTTTTCTTCTCCCAGGTTTGTTGAGCATCTTTATGATTATTATCTTGAACTCTTTATTGGGTAGATTGCTTATCTTCACTTTGCTTAGTTCTTCTGGGATTTTATCTGGTTCGTTTGTTTGCAACATATTCCTGTGTTGCCTCATTTTACCTGATTCTCTGTGTTTATTTGTAGGTATTGCATAGATTGGTTATATTTCCTGATCTTGGAGAAGTGGGTTTATGCAGGAGATGTCCTATGGGGTCCAGCAGCACACACCCTTCTGGTCCCTTGAGCTATGTGCTCTAGGAGCACCCCCTGTGTGCCCTTCTGATGTGGTGGAGCCAACTACTATGGACACACTGGTAAGTGAGGCTGGTCCCTGGCCCAGTTGGCTGCCAAGCCCTGCCTGGTTTGGAGCCTGCCAGCTGCGGGTGGATGGGGCCAGGTCTTGGGGTGGCTGGCTGTGCAGCCTGGGGGTGTCTCAGTACTGGTGCCAACTGTCTGGTGGGCAGGGAATCCCCTGGCACTAAGGCTAGAGGGAGGGCTCCAAAGTGGCACTTGCCAGCACCAAGGTCCTTGTGGTGGAGTGACCTCCCCGAAATGTCTGCCTCCAGCATCTGTGTCCCCACGGGGAGTCCCAGCTGCCTCCTCTTTCTCCAGGAAGCTCTCCAAGATCAGCAAGTGGGTCTGACCTAGGCGCCTTTCAAATAACTGCCTCCGTACTGGGTCTTGGAGCATGTGAGTTTTTAGCCTTTTAAGAGTGGAGTCTCTGCTCCTTACAGCTCTCCAACTCTCCCACACGCAAGCCTTCAAAGCTAGATGTTCTGGGGGCTCCTCTTCCTGATGAAGGGCCTCAGCTTGTCCTGGATATTCAACTTCTGCACTTACAGTCACTCCAGGTGCTACCAGTCCCCCAGCACACTGCTACCTCGTGACAAGTTGAGGATCTTGGGCGTGAGGGGCAGGCTGTCTACCCCCAGCCCCTGGCCACTGCACCTAGTCCCCACTCATCACCCACTGACCCACTCATTGCTCTGAAGCTGGTCCAGGCCTTTCTGCCCTGTTCTAAATGAATTGAATATTCTTTGGAATTCCATTTTACCTTCTCTAGCTATTCCTATTTGAGGAATTTTTTTAGTGGTGTTTTAAAGATTACAGTATACATCTTTGACTTACCATAGTTTATTTTATTTTATTTTTTTGCGGTACACGGGCCTCTCACTGTTGTGGCCTCTCCCATTGTGGAGCACAGGCTCCGGACACGCAGGCTCAGCAGCCATGGCTCCGCGGCATGTGGGATCTTCCCGGACCGGGGCGTGAACCCATGTCCCCTGCATCAGCAGGCGGACTCTCAACCACTGCGCCACCAGGGAAGCCCTACCATAGTTTATTTTTAAATAGTATTATACTACTTTGTGAGCAGTATAAGAACCTTACAACAATATGGTTCTATTTATCTCCTCTTCCTTTGTGCTCTGTCGTGTGTTTTACTTCTGCATACGCTATAAACACCACAAAACATTGTTATTGTTTTTGCTTTAAGTAGCCCATAGTCTTTTAAAGCAGTTTAGATATAAGTGTATGTCTATCTCTTAAACATAATGAAATCGGTCTTTTTTTATTTACCCACATACTTTTCTTGTGTTCTTCATTCCTTCCTTCAGCTCTAAATTTCCATTCTGCATCATTTCTCTTTAGCCTGAGTAACTCTTTTAGCATTTCTTGTAGTGCGGCTCTTCTGGAGATGAAATTGCTTCACTTTGGTCAATCTGAAAATGTCTTTATTTTACGTTTGCTTTTGCAGGATATATTTTGCTGCATGTAGAATTCTAGGTTGTCTTTTTTTTCTTCAAGTGCTTAAAAGTTGTCTTTTCATTGTCTCTGGCCCACCTTGATTCTAATAAGAAGTCAGCAGTCATTCTTATTGTTGTTTCCTTGTATGTAATAAATAATGGCTGCTGTTGAGATTTCCTCTTTATCTTGGTTTTCGGCAGTTTGAGTCTGATGTGCCTAGGTGTGTGGTGTTGTGTGTGTGTGTGTGTGTGTGTGTGTGCACGCACACACATGCTCAGAGTTTGCTAATCGAAATCTTTAAAAAATTTTGGAAAATTCTCAGCCATTATCTCTTCAATGGTTTCTTCGGCCCCATTCTCTCTCCTTTTCCTGTCATACTCTAATTATTACATCTATGTGTCCCATAGATCTCAGATACTTTATCGTATTTTCTCTCATTTTTATTTTTTCATTTCAGTTTATATAATTTCTTTAACTTTATAGATCTTTTTCTTCCTTGGTGTCCAGGCTGCTTCTGATTCCATCAAATAAATTCTTCACTTATAATAGCATATTTTTCATTTCTAGCACTTCCATGTGATCCGTTTTTATCATTTCCATCTCTCTGCTGACATTCCCCATATGTTTGTGAAGGTTCTCCGGCTTTTCTAGTAGGTCCTCTAACACATTTTTGTGGTTATTTTAAAGTCCCTCTCTCATAATTCCGATATCTGATTCATCTCCCAGTCTGCTTCTTTCCTCCCATGATCATGGGGTCCATTTCCTTGCTTCTTTGTGTGTCTCATAGTCTTCAATGTACATTGGACATAGTGTATAAAAGAGCATTAGTGGCTGAAATAAATAATATTTCCTCCAGAAAATCGCTCATCCCTGATTCTGTCAGGGGGCTAAGAATCCCTGGCCCTGTAGAAGCACCAGATAAGTACCAGTGAGACATCAGATGTTTCTTTGTTAATCTACAGCTTTCTGAACCATGAGTGATTTCTCTCTCTGCTTAACAGTCTGAATTCTAGCTTTTCAAGTCACTGGAAGTATCTCTTTGTCCTTCAGTTCCATCCCTACCTTTATGTACCCAAGGAGATCTCCCTATGCTCTACTGTCCTGCTTTCAGTCTGGCAGTTACTGCTTTGCACTCAGTAAAAGCCCAAGTGCTGCAGAGAGATTTCTCATCTCCTCTTTCCGCCTTGCTACTTCTCTGCAATGGGCCATTGTCTCAACTCGGAAGAGGTCTGAGCACCTTATACGGGATCTCTCTAAGCTCTTTTGCTCTCCTTTCAGCCTTCAGCATACTATCTATGTGCCCTTGATGAAGGCCTGTGGGAAATAGTGGCAGGTAGGTGATACTCTTTCTGTGGCCGGGTTCCTTGGGATTCTAATGCATCATGGAAGCTCACATGCGGTCTTTATAAATTCATTAAAATATGGCTGGTTTCTCTTTATCACCTACTATGAAGTATTCTGTCCTCTTTCAGTTGCTCTGCTAGAATGAAAACACCTATAGGTCTCTACTCTTAAAGAAAGGCCTCTTTACTTTCTAGATTTTCATTTGGTTAGATTTAGTTCTATCCTCAGATCTCTGGTGGGTTTAAAAAATTATGATTTTGTAGCTTATCTGGTTTGTTGTTATTGTTAGGGTGGTAGCAACTACCCTTGTGACTTGAACTGAGAAGGCCTCGGCTTTTAATGGCCTCTAATGAACAGGAGACAAAGTCTGGATCCAAAGAAGGGTGGGAAGTAGAATCCAAGATTCTAGCATAAGCCAGAACTCTAAGAAGGGTTGATGTAGAAAATAATGTTTCAAAGGGAGGTTTGTCTGTTTGCATGGGGCTCTAGGATAAGCAGGGAAAGAAAGATCAAAAGAGAAAGAAAGAGAGAAAGAAGGAAAGAACGAAGGAAAGAAGGAAGGAAGGAAGGAAAGAAAAGAAAGAAAGAAAGAAAGGAAAAGAAAGAAAGAAAGAAAAGAAAGTAAGCTCACACTCGTGCTGATTTGGGGACATAATTCATGCTACCTACATGGTCTGAATACCAGATGCCTGGCACTAGTGGGTCAAATCTTCCCTGTGTAATTCATGTGAAACATTGATTTCAGCTCTTCCTATGCCTAGGATAGTCATGACCTACGGTCCTGAAGTACACAGCTGTTCCAAATCACTCGATGCTGGACATCCTAACTGATGTTTTTGCCGTTCATGCATCAACGGGGCCCTCTCATCATTTTACAAAGGAAGGGACTCAAGTGTGTCAGTACAGGAGAGAAAGTAAAGAAGATCTGCACACCATGGTTCCTTAAGATTGAGGGCAGGCTGCACGCTGATATAAGCTACCCTGCCGGTTTCATGGGTGTCATCAACATTGACAAGAGTGGTGGGAATTTCCATCTGATCTGTGACCCAAGTTGTTCATCAGGTTGTGCCCGAGGAGGCCAAGTATAAGTTCTGTGAAGTGAGGAAGATCTTTGTGGGCACCATCCAGATGGACATCTTCTGGATTGATTTGGACCTTGGCCAAATCAATTAGCCATTTCATCAAGTTCTGCTAACCCATGTACATTGATGGGGAGTGCTAACCTGGGACAGATTGATGGTATCACCAACACACACACACACACACACACACACACACACACACACACACAGAAAGAGAGAGAACCTGACTCTTGACCTGAGTCATGTGTAGGAAGCCAATGGCAATAGCTTTGCCACCAGGCTTTCCCAACATATTCATCATTGGAGAAAACAGCAAACAATGCATTTCCCTGCACCAAAGAAAGAGTACTTGCCTCCGTATTGCTGAAGACAGAGACAAAGACAACAGAGCAATGGGTGGGATGATTTCCAGAGGAGAGAAGTAGAGAGCTTCTTTGGCTAATTAAAGATGTATTAGCATGGAGGAGAAAACAGAAACAAAACATTATTTTCAGAGAATTACCACCAAAGGAGCATGCACTCACAATTAAAAAAAAAAAAATTACTAAAACACATAAAGAAACAAGCCCAAATAAACAAAAGTCAGCAGAAAAAAATATAAGAAACTAAAGTGTCAGACTCCCAAGATTGATATTGGAATTATTAGACTACACAGCAAGAACATTTAATCTATCTAAGTTTTAGCTGCATGAATGAAAATGAGAATCTTAAAATCATAGCGCTGAATGAAAATAAAAGCAAGTCCCAAATCAGTAAAACGGGTAAATGAATTTTAATCCATTTATACCACACAATATCATAGAGCAGTTTTAAAAAATGCACTAGAAATATGCATATCAAGATGGGGGAATCTCAGAAATAGGTGAGTGAGAAAAACGTTAAAAAATACATATGAATTCTTTATATAAGTTTCAAGACCTGTAAAAATTAAATATTATATTATTTAGGGATACGTAATAAAACTTTTTTAAAGTAGCTAGTAATTTATAATTCAGAATGCTGGTTTCGTATGGATGAAAAGGGGAGGGAGAAGCTCAGAGAGGGGGCATGGTGGGCTTAAAAGATTTATTAGGTTGTGTTTTATTTCTTAAGCCAGGAGGTTTAACGTAGAGGTATTTGTTTTTAGTAACATCACTTAAGTATATGAGTACCATTTATTCATTATTTTGTATGAATGAATTATTTTTTTAAAAGCTCAAATAAATCTTGTGTTAAGGTCAGTGGCCTAAATCCTTGCTAGGAAGACCTCACTGAATAAAAAAACCATTCTCTTTCTTGGAAGACAAAATATCAAATAGGTCCATCTAGTGGTGAATTAGAGAATCTCAAATACAGGGATACTCCAGCTGAAGGAATACCCTGGGATGTAAGGCGTTTACTCAAAAATAGCCCATTCAGTGAACATTGCGGTGCATGTATCGTTTTTTTTGGCCACACCGCGCGGCATGCGGGAACTTAGTTCCCCGACCAGGGATCAAACCTGCACCCCCTGCATTGGAAGCACGGAATCTTAACCACTGCACCACCAGGGAAGTCCCTGTATCTTTTCGAATTACGGTTTTTCCCAGATATTAAAAGAAAAATAGCCCAGGGCTTCCCTGGTGGCGCAGTGGTTGAGAGTCTGCCTGCCGATGCAGGGGGCACGGGTTCGTGCCCCGGTCGGGGAAGATCCCACATGCTGTGGAGCGGCTGGGCCCGTGAGCCATGCCCGCTGAGCCTGCGCGTCCGGAGCCTGTGTTCCGCAACGGGAGAGGCCACAACAGTGAGAGGCCCGCGTACTGCAAAAAAAAGAAAAAAAAAAAAAATAGCCCATTCAAAAACCACGTACACAAATAGAAAAAAAAATCTTGATTGATTGAGTGAAGAACTCTTTGTCTTCAGACGCATGGTAAAATTCTTTGGTTTGTCTCTAACTGGTTGAAAGACTAAAACTCAACCTCAGGTAATTTGTGAGACCCCAGCCTCCTTTATCTGCATCACTTTTGCCCCTTGTTGGCAGGTTTCCCCCCTCACTTCAGGTGCTGCGGTGCTTTCCTCCAGACCTCCTGTTGGTAACTGCATCTTCCCTGCCTGAGCATTGGATGACTCCTTCCTACCCCGTTCTTCACCTGAGCTCAGTGCTGCTCTCACCTCTGCTTTAGAGCCATGGGGTATATTCAGGCAGCTATTCAAGGTTTAGGTCCCTCTATACATACGAACATATCGTTAAATGAAATTGGGCAGGGGACGGAACTGCACGTAGCGTGTGTTCCCATTCATATTTTTTAAAAGGATGTATATGTTGTCACGTATATAGACTATCTGGGGAAGGACATACAAGAAACTGATAAACCTTTAGGGAAGGGCACTCTGGGGAAATTAAGTGAGAAAGAAACTTACATTTGGTTTTTTACTATTTATTGATGCTGATTGAGCTTTGTTACAATGGGCATGTATGACGTCATACAAATTTTAAAGAGAAGATAGTGTGTTCTATATATGTAGGTGCTATCACACTGATAAATAAGCTTCCTACAGATAAAGAGCATTGATGCTTTCTAATGGATGTTATATCTTAGTGGTTATAAATCAACGCTGTGGTATAAGGCAGCCTTAGATTGTCAGGGGAATGGTCTTGCCTGGATTGAAAGACTCTCTCTTGCATGTCTTTGGATATATTCATTGCCCTTAATACTTAGCTGCACCTTTAGCTTTAAATGGTTTATCTGACCACTGACATGTTTTTCCAATTAGGTTGAAAAAAATCAGTTTAGGCGATTTATTGACATTCGAGCCTTGATACTTTATAAATTGCCTGAAATCTAACAGCATTTCTGACCTGCACTTGACCTTTGCAGGATCTACTTCGGACTCTAATTGGAAGAAACACTGTAATTCCTTTTGTATAGCAAACTCCCAAATGAACATGCCATCAAGTGTCACTTCAGCAAAAGCATGAGTGTTTCCTGAGCAGATCTTTTGTAGTGGATGGCATGCTTGTTTCCTCAGCATTTCTTCTCCCTTCCCATTGTGTGGCAGCAGTGAGCTTTGAGGAAGTGAGCTGAGCGCCACTGATGGGCTCTGGTCAGGAAGCCAGGGATTACTTCAAGGACCTAGCCCTGCCGTTGTGTGAGGGGATGTAAACTGGCCCCCAAAGGCTGAAGATAAAGACTTTCCATTTGTTGTCTTAGGGAGAGGCAATTTCTCTCATCTGCTGGATGTAATAAAGAAGTCAGCGGGCCTTACTGTAACCAGCAGCTGTCCTACAACCCAGAGGGGAACCAGTCACCAGTTGTAGAATGATACAAACCCTGTGGTTACAGAGCAAAGAGATAGAAAGAACCTATGTTCTTGATGACACAAGTGAGTTGCTCAAACAACCAACCCTGGAGGCTGACCCATCTCTGGACTTTGTGTAAATGCCAGCTGGTCAATTTTTTAGTGTTTGAGTCAAATGCGCTTGGTTGATTTTTCTATTTCTTCCAACTGGAAGCATCATGGAGCATATTTCAATAGAACAGCAAGAAAAACCCTCAGTATATAAATTACACAATGTCTAAGCTAGATCTTGAATACCCTTCTCCAGATGAATTTCTTGAATATTTTAATTATAGAAGTGTAAATATATTTTAGAGTATGGATATTCATAAGAAGGATTGGATTTTATATTCTCGTATTAGTATGGTAGAGTGTCTTTATCTGTTCAGGCTGCTAGAACAGAATACCATAGACTGTGTGGCTTAAGCAACAAACATGTATTTCTCATGGTTCTGGAGGCTGGAAGTCCAACTTGTCAGCATGGTCAAGTTCTTGGTGAGAGCCTTCTTCCTGGTTTACAATGGCCACCTTTTTGCTGTATCCTCTCATGGCAGAGAGAGAGAGATAATCTCTCTCATGTTTCTTTTTATAAGAGCACTAATCTCATTCATGAGAGCTCCATCCTCATGACCTAATTACTTCCCAAAGGCCCTACCTCCAAATATCATCACAGTGGGGATTAGGGCTTCAACATATGAATTTGGGAAAGACAAACTTTCAGTGCATAGAATAGAGTATAACATGAATAGTATTAAACACTAATCTAGATAAATCTTCTATTGTTAGAGACAGAGAAAGACCCCTAGATTAACCATTAAGCAAATAAGCACATGTTCAGGTGTTTTAGTTCATTTGTGCTGTTATGACAAAAATACCATAAAGTGGTTGGCTTATAAACAACAAACATTTATTTCTCACAGTTCTGGAGGCTGGGAAGTCCAGGATCAAGGCTCCGGCAGATTCACTGTCTGGTGAGACAGACATGGAAGACATTCACTTGCTGGTTTGTAGATGGCCATCTTTTTTTGCTGTATCCTCACACAGAGAAAGAGGTAAGGGATCTCTCTGGGGCCTTTTATATAAGGACACTAATTCCATTCATGAGGGCTCCACCCTCATGACTTAATCACCTCCCCCCAAATCACTCCTTTTAATATCATCACATTAGGGTTTAACATATGAATTTGGGAGGGGGCACAAATACCCAGTCTATAGCATTAGGGCACTAGAGAAAGAGGGGCATCACAGGGCTCTTTCAAATTTTAATAAAATCAATCTTATATCAGGTTTCATTATGTCCTGATCCTTAATTTAGAAACTAACACTGTGACTCAGAAGCTACATATAAGTTCGTTGGCTTTTTACTTAACGTATCTATCTACTCTGCTGATTGCAGACTGTAAACTCCTAATTCAATTCCTTTCATGGTTTTAGATGCATTGAAATTTTCCATTTTTCCTTAAGTCAGTTTTAGTAACATTTGTGTTTGCAGGAAATTGTCTGTGTTTTCTAACTTAATGGCAGAAAGTTGTCCACAATATTTTTTTATTTTAAAAATCCCTGGTGTACTTGTTATATCCTTTTTTATTCCAACAATTTTCTACTTTCTCCCTGACTTTTTCTTTACCAGTCATGATGTCAGGGATTTTATTTTCTCTCACTTTACTAGTCTTACTAAGCAACCATCTTTTTTTTTTTTAATTTATAAATTTATTTATTTTCGTTGCTGCATGTGGGCTTTCTCTAGCTGTGCTGAGCTGGGGATACTCTTCGTTGTGGTGCATGGGCTTCTCATTGAGGTGGCTTCTCTTGTTGCGGAGCACAGGCTCTAGGCACGCAGGCTTCAGTAGCTGTGGGACACCAACTCAGTAGTTGTGGTGCATGGGCTTCATTGCTCCATGGCATGTGGGATCTTCCCAGACCAGGGCTCAAACCCATTTACCCTGCATTGGGAGGCAGATTCTTAACCACTGTGCCACCAGGGAAGTCCCACTAAGCAACCATCTTGATGATGGTAAATAATCAAAAAAAAAAAAAGAGAGAACAAAAAGGAGAGAAAAGAAAGTAAGGAAAAGGGACTATTCATTCCATATATTAGAATGCATTTTAAATCTAGCACTGATATAAAAACAGAAATTTCAAATAGTATGGCAAAGTGGAAAATCTATAAATATGTGAAATTATGCATAAAAATTTAATATATAATGAGTATCATAAATGAGATTAATATGTGTGTATATATATTTGTGTGTGTGTCAGTATATGCATATAATATATATACTTTGTAAACCTCATCAGTAAAGTACATGAACAGTCCAATTACACAAGAGGAAAATCAACTAATAAACATTTTTAAATCTAGTATTGGTAATCATAGTAACACAAATCTAAACAGCAATAAAATACCAATTACATCTATAAATAAGAAAAAGATAAAAAAGCAAGTGTAATATTTATTTAGGTGTGTCTCCAAGATAATTTTTTTTTTTTTTTTTTTGCGGTACGCGGGCCTCTCACTGTTGTGGCCTCGCCCGTTGCGGAGCACAGGCTCCGGACGCGCAGGCTCAGCGGCCATGGCTCACGGGCCTAGCTGCTCCGCGGCACGTGGGATCTTCCCGGACCGGGGCACGAACCCGTGTCCCCTGCATCGGCAGGTGGACTCTCAACCACTGCACCACCAGGGAAGCCCAAATCATAATTTTTAAGCTCAACATTTTTAAGAATTAATCTTTAATTCATTGTGAATCCCTGTTTGACAATATGCATTAAAAATCCATAGAAATTCATATTCTTCGTTCTAATGAAGCATATCTTAAGGATTTATCTTAAAATAATTCAAAATGTAAGACTATATTCATGATGATGTTTACCACAGCGTTAAATTATAAAGTTGAAATTGGAAAAAACTTAAAATGTTCAATGATAAATGCAGTGATTAGGAAAAGCATCATCTATAAACTGGGTTAAACATGATGTGCTTCTTAAAAATTAAAAAAGTAAAGTTTGGTGTGTGTGTATCACCATTTATTGAGCACTGGCTATGAAGCAGATACTTTATATAAACTTATTTCCAAAGCTCATATTCACTCTGCAAGTTAAGTATTTTTCATTCTCAGTTTAAAGAATCTGGGTCCAGTTGCTCTGTGAGATTAAGTCACTTATTCAAGGCAGCATAGCTAGTGAGTGATGGAGCTGGGCCTTGATCCCATGCCAGTACAGTGCCTGCCACACCCAGGGCCTGGTCAAAGGGGACAGGCCTGGCTCACAATTCCTGCTGAGGGAACAGCCTTTGGTAGCACATTCTGTACCATGTGGTTTCTGCATCTTTAGCCCACCCATCCCTCCTACCACCACCGAGGCTGGGGCCTCACCTAAGGGCAGCCAATCCAGAGTCAGGCTAGTAGCTCATGATACGGTCTGTCATGGAATGCTCTGCTAGAGAGGAGATGAATTATCTAAATTCTCACTCTTATTGGTTTAATTTTAGAAATAGGGAGCGAATCAGGCAGTTGTTGGGAAAAGAGGCTGGGAGAATGTTAGACAAGCCAGAGGGCTTTTAGTAATACTCTCAAGAACACTGCTAACTAGGTGAGACAGAACTAGACTGCTAGATCACCCATGCCAGAAAGACTGAGGTGGGTTTAACTCAGGCAGAAAAAAAGTAATCAAAATATGAAGTAAAGGGAAGTAGTTGTCGACCACACTAAATTCTGCAAACAGTGCCTGTTATCTGCATAATCATATTCATTACATACTCTAGTCCCTTCATGGTCTTGTCACTTCTGCAGGCTCATGTCTTAGCTCCACGTAAGCCAAACAGTTCATGTGTCTAGGGGTGTACTGTGCTGGTGATCAGTGTTGCCTTTCAGCACCAGATTCACCCTTTCGCCTGAATGAATAAGTACATCATGCTGTCCCCTCCCTGGAAAGTATTTTCACTTGTCTAGCTTATTCCCTTGCAATCCTACAAGACTTGGCTCAAGAGAAAGTACCTCTAAGGAGCTTCCCGTGATCTTCTCCATCAAACGGAATCCACATAAGCACGATTCCACGGAGACCCTCTTGGCTATATAACAGCTTCATATCAGGAGAAGTTAATCTGAGTAATGATCAGATATAAAATGAGCAGAAAACAGAAGAGAGGAGTAGGTAGCAGATGTTACAAGGACTGACAGGAACCAACCTAATACCAATCCCTAAATGTGCTAGAGGAAAGTGCTCCCTCAAGAAAGGGAGGCACTAGCAGGTGCAAACTAGTATATATAGAACGGATAAACAACAGGTCCTACTGTATATACAGCACAGGGAACTATACTCAATATCCTGGGATAAACCGTAATGGAAAAGAATATAAAAAAGAATGTATATATATGTATAACTGAATCACTTTGCTGTACAGCAGAAATTAACACAACATTGGAAATTGACCATACCTCAATTTAAAAAATAAATTAAAAAAAAAAAAAGGGACCTCCTTGGTGGCGCAGTGGTTAAGAATCTGCCTGCCAATGCAGGGGATGTGGGTTCGAGCCCTGGTCCAGGAAGATGCCAGGTGCCGCGGGGCAACTAAGCCCGTGTGCCACAACTACTGAGCCTGCACTCTAGAGCCCGTGAGCCACAACTACTGAGCCCACGTGGCACAACTACTGAGGCCCGTGCGCCTAGAGCCTGTGCTCTGCAACGAGAGAAGCCACCACAATGGGAAGCCTGCGCACCGCAGCGAGGAGAAGCCCCCGCTCGCCGCAACTAGAGGAAGCCCACGCACAGCAACGAAGACCCAACGCAGCCAAAAACAAACAAATAAATAAATAAGGGAGGCAGACACTTGGGTTAGAATCAGTCACGTATCCTTATCTTACCTCCTGAGTTAAAGTAGATATATTTTAAGATATCTACATACATACCTGTGTATGTGTATATATATTATTATACATATATATATGTGTATGTAATTGAAAGTTTGAAATCAACAGACTTTTTATCCATTCGTAACTGGGACAAAACTGATATGGTTCTAAATTAATGAGAATGACACACTATAATCGCAATTTGTGTTACAAACTGTCTGAGGCAACCATCTGTACTACACAAATAAATTTGCCTCTGAGGCTGCAAGGCAGCACTTGCCCAGAGTCCTACGGAGAATCCAGATGCAGACTTTCCTGGCTCACTGCCTTCGCTTTATCCATTTGGCTAACCAGTTCGTGCGCAAATTTATATGTAAAATTAAAAAGCTGGCTCAGGCCTCGAGAGTGAGGTGCAGAAATAATAACAGCAATTTGTATTTACGTAAGTAGAATATTTATCCTAAGTGATCAGATCATATCAAAATGTTCTCTCATTCATTGACAGCCATTTATTCAAAGCAGAGAAAGTATAAATAAATATTTCAAAAGCATGATTTGGTGAGAAGTATACCCAGCAGTCTACATTGGTTTAAACCAGACATGGGTGTTGTGATTTGTATGTCCCTTAGGGAATGTTTCTTTAAATTCAGAAATGTTGCTTTTTACCAACTGATTGAGATCCCATAAAGTTGTATTTCTTCATCAACTGTGCCTAAGAGCTACGAAACACTAAGCTCAGAACTAGAAATAAACAAAACCGTAAGACTCGAACTTTGTAATCCAAGAAATTTACAGCTTAGTTATTCTCCCCCCACCCAGCTTTATTGAGATATAATTGACATATAGTATGGTATAAGTTTAAGGTGCGCAATGCGATGATACATGTATGTATTGCAAAATGTTTACCACAGTAAGGTTAGTTAGCACATCCTTCACTTCACACAATTACCATTGTTGTTATTGTGAGAACATTTAAAATCTAACCTTATAGCAACTTTCAGGTGTGCAATACAATGTTGTTAACTGTAGTCACCATACTGTACATTAGCCGCTCCCCCAGCAAACTTATTCCTCTTATAATTTGAAGTTTGTACCCTTTGGCCAACATCTCCTCTTCCCCCATCCCCAGCCCCTGGTAAGCATACGTCTACTCTTTGCTTCTATGAGTTCAGCCATTTTAGAGTTTACTATAAGTGAGATCATATAGCATTTGTCTTTCTCTGTCTACTTATTCTATTTAGCATAATGCCCTCAAAGTCCATTTATGTTGTCAAGAATGGCAAGAGTTCCTTTTTTTGAAGGCTGAATAAACACTCCACTGTGTATATCTATATCTATCTATATCTAAATCTAGATTCATCCATTTATAGACACTTAGGTTGTTTCCATGTCTTGGCTATTGTGAATAATGATGCGGTAACACAGAATAGTGATTTCATTTCCTTTGGATTTCTACGCAGAAGTGGAATTGCTGGATTGTATGGTAGTTGTATTTTTAATTTTTTGAGGAAACTCCATACTGCTTTCCACAGTGGTTGCACCAATTTATATTTCATCAACAATGCACAAGGGCTCCCTTTCTTCACATCCTTGCCAACACATGTTATCTCTTACCTTTTCTGATAATGACCATTTTAACAGGTGTGAGGTGATATCTCACTGTGGTCCATTTGCATTTCTCTGATGATTAGTGATGTTGAGCACATTTTCATGTGCCTGTTGGTCATTTGTTTGTCTTATTTGGAAAAATATCTATTCAGGCCCGTTGCTCATTTTTTAATAGGATTATTTGTGAGTTTTTAATTTTGCTATTGAGTTATATGAGCTCCTTTTATATTTTAGATATTAACTTCCTGTCAGAGAGATGGTTTGCAAATATTTTCTCCTATTCCATAGGTTGCCTTTCATCTTGTTCATTGTTTCTTTTGCTGTGCAGAAGCTTTTTACTTTGATGTACTCCCACTTATTGATTTCTTTCCTTTGCTGCTTGTGTTTTTAGTGTCATATCAAAAAAGCCTTGCTAAGACCAGTATCAAGGAGATTTTTATCTATGTTTTCTTCTAGGAATTTTATGGTTTCACGTATTACATTTAAGCTCTTAATCCATTTCGAGATAATTTTTGTGAGTGGTATTAGATAGGGGATCAATTTCCATTCATTTGCATGTGATTATCCAGTTTTCCCATCATGATTTATTGAAGAGACTGTCCTTTACCCATTGAGTATTCTTGGATCCCTTGTCAAATATTGGATGACTGTGTATGTGTGTATTTATTTCTGGGCTCTCCATTGTATTCCATTGGTCTTTGTGTCTTTTTTTATGCCTGTATCATGAAGTAATTGCCTTGAAATCAGGAAGTGTGATGTCTTCGCCTTTGTTCTTTCTCAAGATTGCTTTGTCTGTTGGTGGTCTTTTGTAGTTACATATGAATTTTAGGGTTGTTTTTTCTATTTCTGTAAAAAATACAACTTTGATGGAGTTTGCAGTCTGTCCTTAGATGGCTTTGGGCAGTATAAACATTTTAACAATGTCAACTCTCCCAGTTCATCAACATGAAATATCTTTACATTTATTTGTGTCATCTTCAATGTCTTTCATCAATGTCTTACAGTTTTTACTTCCTGGTTAAATTTATTCCTAAGTAGTTTATTCTTTTTGATACTATTGTAAATGGGATTGTTTTATTTCTTTCTCAGATAGTTATTGTTAGTGTACAGAAATGCAACTGATTTTTGTATATTGCTTTTGTATCCTGTAACTTCACTGGACTCATTTGGTTCTAATTTTTTTTTGCCTGCACCATGCAGCTTGCAGAATCTTAATTCCCTGACCAGGGATTGAACCCAGGCCCCTGCAGTGAAAGCACTGAGTCCTAACCACTAGACTGCCAGGGAGTTCCCTCTAATGTTTTCTTTATGGTGTCTTTAGGATTTTCTATATACAAGATTATGTCATCAGCAAACCAAGACAATTTTACTTCTTCTTTTCTGATTTGGATGCCTTTTATTTCTTCTACTTGCCTAATTGCTCTGGCTAGGACTTCTAGTACTATGCTAGATAGGAACAGTAATAGTGGGCACCCTTGTCTTGTTCCTGATCTTAGAGGGAAGCTTTCTACCTTTCACTGTTGAGTATGATGTTAGCTGTGGACTCGCCATATATTGCCTTTATTATGTTTAGGTATGTTCCTTCTATACCCACTTTGTTGAGAGTTTTTGTCATGAAACTATGTTGACTTTTGTCAAATGCTTTTTC
Organism: Stenella coeruleoalba; assembly: GCF_951394435.1. Classification (NCBI taxonomy): domain Eukaryota; kingdom Metazoa; phylum Chordata; class Mammalia; order Artiodactyla; family Delphinidae; genus Stenella; species Stenella coeruleoalba. Next base: position 96,735,924 of record NC_137154.1, on the reverse strand, counting down.
TGCATCTATTGAGATGATCATGTGATTCACATTATTAATTTGCATGTGTTAAACCATCCTTGCATCCCAGAGATAAACCTCACTTGCTCATGATGTATGATCCTTTTAATGTGCTATTGCATTTGGTTTGCTCGTATTTTGTTGAGATTTTTCGCATCTATATGTATCAGGGATATTGACCTGTTGATATTGATCAATGTTTTCTTTTCTTTCTGGCTTTGGTAACAGAGTAATGCTGGCCTTATAAAATGAGTTTGGGAGTGTTCTCACCTCTTTAACTTTTTGGAAGAGTTTGAGAGGGATTGATATTAATTCCTCTTTAAATGTTTGGTAGGATTAATCCATGAAACCATCTTGTTATGGGCTTTTCTATGTTGGGAGGTTTTTGTTTAGCAATTCACTCTCCTTATTCATTATTGGTCTGTTCAGATTTCCTGTTTTTTTCCTGAGTCAGTTTTGGTAGGTTGTAAGTTCTAGGAATTAATCCATTTTTTCTAGGTTTGTCCAATTCGTTGACATATAATTGTTCATAGTTGTCTTTTATAATCCTTTGGGTTTCTATGTATTGGTTATGTCCCCTCTTTCATTTATAATATTATTTATTTGAGCCCTCTTTTTTTTCTTAGTAAGTCTAGTTGAAGTTTTCAGTTTTATGTAACTTTTCATAAAACCATTTTGTTACATTCTCTATTTCTGCTCAGATCTTTGTTGTTTCCTTATTTTCTGTTAATATTTGACTCTGGGCTTAGTTTTTTCTTTTTCTAGTTCCTTGAGACGTAAAGTTAGTTTGTTTATTTGAGATCTTTCTTTTTCTCTTAATATACACATTTATTGCTATAAACTTCCCACCTGAACAATTTTTGCTGTATCTCATATGTTTTGGTATGTTGTTTCCATTTTCATTTGCTCGAAGATAGTTTTTGATTTCCCTTTTGATTTCTTCTTTGACCCATTAGTTGTTCAGGAGTGAACAACCACATTTTTATGGATTGTCAAGCTTTTCTCTTTTTATTGATTTCTAATTTCATACCGTTGTGGTTGGAAAAGGTACTTGGTATGATTTCAATCTTTTTAAAATTGCTAAGTCTTGTTTTGTGGCCTAACATACAATCTATCCTAGAGAATGTGCCATGTGCGCTTAGGAATGTGTCTTCTGCTGCTTTTGGATGGAATACTCTATATATTTCTGCTAGATCCACTTGGTCTAAAATATAGTTCAAGTCCAGTGTTTCTGTATCAATTTTCTGTCTCGATGATCTATCCTTTGCTGAAAACTGGGTATTTAATTTTCCTACCATAATTGTATTGTTGTCTATTTCTCCCTTGTATCTGTTGGTGTATGCTTAATATAGTTAGGAGCACCAATGTTGCATACCTATATATTTATAATTGTTATATCCTCTTGATACATTGACCTCTTTATCATTTTATAATGACCTTCTTTGTCTCTTAATACAGTTTTTGACTTAAAGTCTATTTTGTCTGATGTAAGTGTAGCTACCCCTGCTCTCTTTTGGTTTCCATTTACATCAAATATCTTTTTTCATTCCTTCACTTTGACCCTGAGTGTGTCCTTAAAGTCACAGTGAGTCTCTGGTAGACAGCATGTAGTTGGGTCTTGTTTTTTTATCCATTCAGTCACTCTATATACTTTGGTTGGACAATTTAATCCATTTACACTTAAATTAATCATTGGTCAATAAGGACTTATTAATGTCACCTTGTTAATTGTTTTCTGGCTGTTTCATAGTTCTTTTGTTCCTTTCTTCATCTCTTGCTGTTTTCCTTTGTGCATTGAGGATTTTCAGTAGTGGTGTACTTTAATTTCCTGCTTTTTAGTGTGTCTTTACCTATTATAGATTTGGTTTTGTGGCTACCCTTATGCTTACATGAAACTTCTTTTTTTTTTTAATTTTTAAAAAAATATTTATTTGGCTGCACCAGGTCTTGAGTTGGGGCATGCGGTATCTTCATTGCAGGGGACGGGATCTTCACTGCAGCTTGCAGGATCCTTTTAGTTGCGGCATGTGGAATCTTTAGTTGTGGCATGCGGGCTCTTAGCTGCAGCATGGAGGATCTAGTTCCCTGACCAGGGGTCGAACCTGGGTCCCCTGCATTGGTAGCGCGGAAACTTAACCTCTGGACCACCAGGGAAGTCCCTACGTGAAACTTCTTATAGACAGGTTTAAGAGTCTATGTTAAGTGATAACTTAATTTCAATTGCATGTAAAAACTCTACCCTTTTATTCCCTCCTCCACATCTTATTATTTTTATGTCACAATTTACATGTTCTTATGCTGTGTATCCATTAACAGATTATTGTAGCTATAGCTATTTTTAATACTTCTGTCCTTTTACCTTTATGCTGGAGTTTAATATTAGCACCCACCATGTTACAGTATTGGAGTATTCTGAATTTGATTATATATTTTTCTAGTGTGTTTTGTATTTTCATATATATTTTCATGTTAGTAATTAGCATTCTTTCATTTCAGCTTGAAGAACTCCTTTCCACATTTCTTGTAAGGAAGGTGTAGTTATGGTGAACTCCCTCGGCTTCTGTGTGTCTGAGAGTCTTTATCTTTCCTTTATTTCTGAAGGACGACTTTGCTGGGTAGTGTATTGTTGGCTGGCAGGATTTTTTCTTTCAGCACTTTGAATGTATCATCCCACTCTTTTGCGGCCTATAATGTTTTTGCTGAGAAAGCAGCTGATAGCTCTATGGGGATTCCCTTGTAAGTCACAAGCTTCTATTCTCTTGCTGCTCTCCAGATTCTCTCTTTGTCTTTGATTTTAGACAGTAGTATTATAATATATCTTGGGGAAATCATTTAGGGTTGAAATTTTGGGGTTACCAGTTAGCTTCATGAACTTGGATGTCTAATTCCCTCCTGTTTTGGGAAGTTCTCAGCCATTATTCTTTAAGTATTTCTTTTTTTTTTTTTTCCTTGTTCTCTCAGTTTTTCTTTGAATTTATTTATTTATTTATTTAATATATCAGGTTCTTATTACTTATGTATTTTATACATATTAGTGTATATATGCCAATCTCAATCTCCCAATTCAGAAAATATGGAATGCTTCACAAATTTGTGTGTCATCCTTGCGCAGGGGCCATGCTAATCTTGTCTGTTTCATTCCAATTTTAGTATATGCACTGCCAAAGCGAGCACAAGTAAGTTTTCTTTCCCTTTCTCCTCTCTTTCCCTTCTGGGACTCTAATAATGCATCACTTGTTTCTTTTAAGGATGCCCCATAAGTTCTGTAGGGTTCTTTTCATTCCTTTTCATTTTTTTTCTTTTTGTTCCTCTGACTGGATAATTTCAAATGATCTGTCTTTGAATTATTGATTGATGCTTTCTTCTGCTTATCCAGTCTGCTATTGAACTTCTCTGTTGAATTCTTCAGGTCAGTCATTGTATTTTTCATCTCCAAAATTTTTGTTTAGTTCTTTCTTGTGTTTTCTCTTTGTTGAACTTCTCATTTTCTTTCATATTGTTTTCCTGATTTTCTTAAATTGTTTGTCCGTGTTCTCTTGTAGCTCTCTGAGCATCTCGAGAACAATTATTTTGAATTCTTTATCAGGCATTCATGTATCTTCATTTTCTTGAGGTTACTGGAAGTTTACTGTGTTCCTTCAGTGGTGTCATGGTTCCATGACTCTTTGTGATCTCTCTAGCCTTGTATGTGAAGAAACAGTCCCTTTCAGATGTTATGGACTGACCTTGGTAAGGAAAGACCTCTGCAGCATGCTGGAGCATGTTGTGACTCTAGGTCCATACATGTGGGGACTTGTGATGGTCCACGTCCAGGGGTTATGATGTCTCATCAGCTTGGGCTGCTAGGGTCCATGACATCAACAACTGCATGGTCCTAGACAAGGGCTGCAAGGGTCTGCAGTGGCTGCAGGGCCTGTTAGAGTCCTCCTTGGTGCCTCCAGTTCCAGCGGCTAGGGACCAGGGCAGGCAGTGGTGGTGGCCAGAGCTGGTGATGTGCAGACACTTGTCTGTGGGGGCTGGGTACAGATGCCTTGTAGTGGCATGGGCCAGGTACAGAGAAGCACATAGTGGTGGTGGCCAGGGTCAGCAGCAAGGCGCCAGGGCCAACTTCGGGTGCATTAGCAGCTGCACGGGCCCTGGCTCTCAGTGTCCACTCTGTGGCTACAGGGTCTCCCTATGGGCACAGCATAGCTGTGGAGGCCAGCAATAGGAGTTGGCCTGGGGACAGGCAAGTGCATAGGTGGAGGGTCTAGCTGCAGGTGAATTGAGGACAGGCCAGTGTCAGCAGACAGGGCTGGATCCAGGCCCACAAGCCACTGTAGGGCCCCTGGCTATTGGCATTCACTCCTGTGCCTGCAGGATCTCCTCAAGGGTGTGCACATAGCAGTGGAGACTAGTGATGGAAGTCAGGCCAAGCGTGTGCAGGTGCACAGCTAGAGGGGCTAGCTAGCCCCAGGTGTGCACAGAGTGTGCGGAGGGGTCCACTGCCAGGGGCTAGGCTGGCATCTTGTATTCATATAGCCACAGAGGCTGGGGCTGGCTGCCAGTATGGATCCTGGCTTTAGGGGTGGGGGAAGTTGAGGATGGATGCTCAGGTGGCTGGCATCTGTGACCAGGAAAACCTTTGGAGGAAGTCTCAATGGTGGACTCTGTAGGGGGTCCATGCTGGCTCTGCTGGGCATTGGTTTCTTCAGTGGCAAAAGCTGCTGGTGTCCTCTGCAGAGCAGGTCACTGGGAACCACGGTCGCTCCACTATGTGGCTAATACTGATAGCCCTGCTTTTCTTCCTTGTCCCTAGCTATGTCTATATGTCTCAGCTTTTTCAGTTTCTGGGTGGGGTGAGACCAAAGTGAGCCCCTTGTGCAGTGCCCTAAGCATCTGATAAAGCTCTCACTCTCCCTTTCCCAGCGAGGGGAGCTCTTCAAGCTGGGGAGCTCCCTCCTGGTGCTGAGCAGGGTTCACCTGGGGGATGGGATGATGCAGGCAACATGATTCTGTTCTTCATTTTTTGTGTGGTTATTCTCAGGTGTTTTGTTCTACTGTGTTGCTGAAGTTTCTTAAGTGGACTCTGAACTCCCTCAGAGCCATTTTTGTTTGGGGATAGCTGTCTAATTGTTGGTCTTTGTCAGGGGCTGGAGGGTGGTGTCTCCTACTCTGCCACAATGGTCATGTCACTCAGCATAATCTTTCTTAACAGTAATTTTGCACCGCTTGTAAAAATAAGACACATACTCTAGTATGCTTTTAAAAATATCTTATTACGGATTTAATACAGACTAATTGTAAAAAATTTAAAACTACAGAAAAGTAAAAAGAAGAAAATGAAGCCATCTGCAATCTTAATACTCAAAAATAACTACTGTTAACCAGTCGGTACACTTTTCTTTTAGTCTTTTTTAAATGCTCATATTAAAATATAAATTTTACATAGTTCATACAGATCTTAATTTTCAAATGAAACAATGTGAATTTTCTGAAGTGGCAAAATATTCTTCACAAACTTTATTTTAAAGACTGCAAACTTCTTTATTATATACAGCCATTAAATATTATTTTTTACACACATCTGATTACGTCAATTCCCCATTGCTCTCAGGTTTAAGTACAAACTGGGCATGCCTACGAGACTGTTCTTAAACTTTCCCTTGCCTTGTCTCATGCTTCTTTTTCCTCCTTTATGTTCTAGACCGAGGGTGTACTCACTCAGTTTCCATGTATATATTCTCTCTCACTTCCAGGACTCTGTCCATGCTGATCATTCTAACACATTATTATTCTTTTTCCTCTCCATCACTTAGTTCTACCCACTTCTGCTCCCACTCATGTTTTCTAATTAACACCTACTAATCTCTGATGGAAGGAGAAGGTATAGACAGAAGAAAAGAGGGAAGCCTCTGATCAAGTCCTTGGAACAGAATAGAGTTCATACGTAGACCCAGGCATGTATCGTCAACTGATTTTGACTAGAGAGAGAAGGTAATTAAATGAAGAAACGACAGTCTTTTCAACAAACGGTGCTGGAACAGCACGGTATTTTTATAGAAAGGAAGAATTTCAACCTTTACCTCACACCATACATAAAAATTAACTCAAAATAAATCATGGACCAAAATGTAAACATTTAAACTACACAACTTCTAGCTAAAACCAGAATATAATCTTTGAGATTTTGGAGTCAGCAAATAATTCTTAGATAGGACACAAAAGCATGAATCATAAGAGAAATAAATTCGTAAAATGAACTTCATCGAAATTAAAATCTGCTCTCTTGAGCACCATTTAAAAAATGAAAGACAAGCTGAAAAGTGGGGAAAAAATTTTACAATACATGTAAGTGACCCAGGACTTATCTAGAATATAGAGAACTCTTGTATCTCAGTAATAAGAAAACAGCCCATAAAAAATAAGCAAAAGAGGGACTTCCCTGGTGGCGCAGTGGTTGAGGGTCCGCCTGCCGATGCAGGGGACGCGGGTTCGTGCCCCGGTCCGGGAAGATCCCACATGCCGCGGAGCGGCTGGGCCCGTGAGCCATGGCCGCTGAGCCTGCGCGTCCAGAGCCTGTGCTCCGCAACGGGAGAGGCCGCAACAGTGAGAGGCCCGTGTACCGCAAAAAAAAAAAAAAAAAAAAAAAGCAAAAGATTTAAACAAACACTTTACAAAAAATATATGCAAATGGCCCATGAGCACATGAGATGTTAAACATCATTAGTCATCAGGGAAATGAAAATTATAACCACAATGAGATATCACAATACATCTATTAGAATGACTAAAAAAAGATGGACAGTGACAAGTGTGGTGAGGTGTGGAGTGACTGGAACTCTGATGATTGGTAAAGAGAATGTAAAATGGTACAACCACTTTGGAAACAGCTTGGCATTTCTCATAAATTTAAAGATCCACTTTATGACCCAGCAGTTCAACCCAAAGTATTTATCCAAGTGAAATGAAAATACATGTCCACACAAAGACTGGTACATGAATGTTCATAGCAGTTTTCTTTGTAGAAACCCCAAACTGGAAGCATCCCAAATGTCTATCAACAGGTAGATGGCTTCCATACTGCTCACTAATAAAAACGAATGAACCACTGATATATGAAATAACATAGATAAATCTCAGAAACATGCTGAGCAAAATAAGTCAGAAAAAAAGAAAATATACAATCCCATTAATATAAAACTCTAGGAAAAATTTAAAGTATAAAAACAGAAAGTGTGTCAGTGGTTGTCTAGGATCAGGGTGGTTGTGGGGATTGATTGGAAGGGGCATAAGGGTACCTTTGGGGGTGAGGGACATGTTCTATATCTTAATTGTGGTAGTGGTTGCTACAGAGATGTATATATTTGTCAGAATTCATTAAACTGTACACTTAAGATGTGTACCTTTTATTATCTGTAAATTATACATCAATAAATTTGATTTTTAAAAAGTGTGTCCATTGCTATTGAGAAGTTTGGTTAGTCAAGGACAGAGAAGGGACTATTGCAAATGGCAATATTAAAAGTCATGGGTGACTTAATTAAGAATAGTTTCAATGAAGGGATGAAGAATAAAACCTGACTGAAGCAGGTTGAAGAGAGAATGGTGGTTGAGACAGTGGAAATACAGCTGCACATAATTCTTTCAAGGATTTTTGCTATGAACGGAAGCAGAGAAATTGGGTGGTACTTGAGAGGCATGTGGGAGTCAAGGGAAAGCTTGGGGTTATTAAGGCATAAGTGTATGCCGAGGGGAATGATCCAGTAAAGAGAGTGAGATTGATGATACAGGAGAAAAAGAAAGTATTGCCGGAGAAAGTTGTTGAGAAGGCGAGAGCATGTGGGATATTAAGCACAAGAGGAGATACTTACCTTTCATAGGAGCTGGTGTACATTGTCCACTGTAACAGCAGAGAAGGCAGGTTAGGTGGGTACAGATGCATGGAGATTGGTAGATTTGCTGGTGGGAGAGTGAAGGATTACTCATCTGATGGCTGGTTTTTCTTAGTGAATTAAGAATGAGTGGGGTAGAAGGTGGAGGCTTAGGGAGGGAGATTAAGGTGGGAAACAGTCTCTGGAGAGAGAGAGAATTCACTAGAAAATATAGCACGACTGGTTGAGATGACTGCCCACTGGAGAAGTTTTAGTCATTCATTCAAAGGGAAACCAGTGGGCAGAGGTGTGCGGCTTTCTCTAGCAGTGCTCAGCTTATGGGCTGCAGGCATGTAGAGCACAGAATCTTGCACTGAACTAAGGTTGACACTTTGCAGGTGATTATGCAGAAAAAGCTGGGCAGAGGTTTTAGTGTGGTTGCAAGGGAGTGGTTATATAATGGACCATAGAATCTAAGGTAGGTAATAAGGGAGTGATGGCAAGAAGGGTGTGATAGATGGAGAAGTGGTCAGATCAATAGCTTGCAGGCTCTGCCGGGATCAGAGAATTGCTAGAATGGGAGTAAATGAGCTGAAAGGCTAAGAGTTGGAGTATGCTCCAGGAGTATGAAGCTTGAAATCAAGCTTTGAGATTGGGTTCAATTCTTTAGATGATGAGGTTACGTAAGGGTATGACAATGGAAATGATGGCTGAGGGGCAGGTGGAAGTCAGAGACCTGACAAGTCCAAGGCATTTGAAATCACCAAGCATGATGACAGGAGTAGAGATAGAAAGGAGGGCAAGTGAGCCAGGACTAGAGGTACAAGTAAATGAGAGTGAGTGACCAAATAGGACTCAGTAGGTGACAACCACCTGGAAGAGGAGCAGTTGTGAAGTCTGATGGCCGGCTTGTCTTTACTCTGAACCACTGAATACTATTTCCCCCTTTATATAGTTTTGAAGGGGGAGAGAAGGAAGGAAAACAAAATAGATTGTATCTATGTTCTTAAAGTGTTGAATTTTCCTCTCTATTTTACTGATTTCAAGTCCACCTTGAATCACCTAATCATACTTTGCTGGATGAGTAAAGTTTGAGAGCTCTCCGCTGATGGGATTAAAAGTGTTTGGAAGGATTTTCTTGACGATAACCCGATGCAAACAGCCATTTACAGCACTGTGAATGCAATTGCTACTGAAGGGATTAAATAACAGCTGAACCTTATTAACTATGTTATATGTGGCCCAAAGATCCAACTTTTTAAAAAAATTAATTAATTTATTTTTGGCTGCGTTGGGTCTTCTTTGCTGCGCAAGGGCTTTCTCTAGTTGCGGTGAGCAGGGGCTACTCTTCGTTGCGGTGCGCGGGCTTCTCATTGCGGTGGCTTCTCTTGTTGCAGAGCACGGGCTCTAGGTGCGCGGGCTTCAGTAGTTGTGGCTCACGGGCTCCAGAGCGCAGGCTCAGTAGTTGTGGTGCATGACCTTAGTTGCTCCGTGGCGTGTGGGATCTTCGTGGACCAGGGATGGAACCTATGTCCCTGCATTGGCAAGCGGATTCTCAACCACTGCCCCACCAGGGAAGTCCGATCCAACTATTTTTATTCAGAGTTATGCCAAGACCCCATTTACTGTGTGGGGCAGACACTCATGCCCAGCATCCTCATTTCTCCTTGTGGTGTCACTCAAATTTTAAAAATCTATTATTAATAAATATATTAAAAACAATTACGTACCATGTTGAATACCTACCATGTGCCAGACACTTGGCTAGCTATAATATTAATATCAATATTAACATTAATTGAATCTTATTATGTTCCAGGCATTTATGCTTTGACTGTGTAATCTAATTTACTCTTCACAGTAGCCAGATGAAGGGTTAAAGCTAAGATGAAGAGATTATGGTTCAAAAATTCTTGCCTAAGATCTCATAGTTATTAAAACTGAATGCAAATGGGGTTCAAAAGTCTGAAGTTGACTCTGAGGTTTCTGCATGAACATTATGTCCTATTTGCTGTACAACGATCCTTACTACATGCAGAGGTGAATGGTCCCCTGAATGGAAGGAGGAGGGAGGTAGACCTCTCAACAAATAGGTACAAGACCACAATGGGTGCTAGGAGGAAGGCTTGAATTACGTAGTAAGTGGTGAGCTCAAGAGCCACGTCAAAGGAAAAATATTCAGCATTTAGCAGATTGACTAGTTGCCTGGCTACAGTAACAGCCTCCTAGGTGGTGGGCTCCTGTCACCAGGCCTTTCCTTCCATACCATTCTGAATATCACTGCTAGAGGTCATCTTCCTAAAACACCTGTGCACTTGCTCAGTTTTTTCCTGTGTCGTATCCAAACATCTGCACTTAGGTTTTAATTCCCATGCTTTTTTTTTTTCCTTTTTTTTCTGGGTGGTGGGAAAACAGGTGATTTTAATTTTCTTTTTTTAAACATCTTCATTGGAGTATAATTGCTTTACAATGTTGTGTTAGTTTCTGCTGTATAACAAAGTGAATCAGCTATATGTATACATATATCCCCATATACAAAAATAAACTCAAAATGGATTAAAGACCTAAATGTAAGGCCAGAAACTATGAAACTCTTAGAGGAAAACATAGGCAGAACACTCGATGACATAAATCACAGCAGGATCCTTTTTTGACCCACCTCCTAGAGAAATGGAAATAAAAACAAAAATAAACAAATGGGAGCTAATGAAAAGCTTTTGCACAGCAAAGGAAACCATAGACAAGAGGAAAAGACAACCCTCAGAATGGGAGAAGATATTTGCAAATGAAGCAACTGACTAAGGATTAATCTCCCATGGTTTTTAATGAAGTTATTTCTAAGAACTCTTAAGAACTCCAGCAGGAGTAAACATGTGTGGGGCTTTCTGTCCCAGACTCCCTCTGTCCCAATTCCTCTGAGTAATTGCCTTCTCTGCTGTGCCCATACCCACCCCTCCCCATGGTCCCCCCTCCATGGCAGGAAACAGGCCACCAGCATTCCTGCATTTGACGAGTATTCCTTTCCTACAGGAGAGGCTGAACTCTTTCTCAGTTTCAGTGCTAAAACCCTAGGTTGGGACTTTTCATTCGAGTTGAAAGAAAACTCTGAAAAAATGAATCACAGCCAACAGCAGGCGGTAAAAGGGTGGGAGGGTGCGGGTACATCCTCCTCTATATCCACAATACAAGGAGCATTGTGTCCAAACATGGAGAGAGAGAAAGCAAGAGAATGCTAGAGCAAGCATGGTTTCTTTGTTAAGTATGTTAACATTTGGGGAATCTGAGAAGAGGCATAAGATTTATCTTCTAAGATATCGGAAAATTCTTTGAACTATTTTTAAACCTTTCTATAAGTCTGAAATTAGTCCAAAACAAATGTTCAGCAAATTTTGTGATATGTGTGGGCTTTTTTTTTTTTTAACCAGAATAAAAATGTAAAATAAAATAAAATACAAGTGGTATCTGGGAGGGGACGGTCAGCTTCAGTTTCCATGGTGCGTGTCACTCCCACTGCCCTGCACTTGATTTTGCACAGGTACCTTGACGACCTAGCCTCGTGAAGGTGTTTCAAGGGATGTGCAGCTAGAATGACCTTACTGGGGAGGATATTGAGCACAGGGTCTAGGGATTTTGATGTTATTTTAGATCAGCAAACAGGTCATTGGTGGTTTTGAACAGTCAAGCAATATTGTTTCGAAAGAGAACTCTATGTGGAGGACAATTTGGAAGCAGAGTGACCTCAGGGAGACTTAACTAAGAACAATGGAAAAGGAAAGGAGAAATGTGAGCTAAATTTTAAAGGAAGAACTGACAGATTTGGCTACTGCTGGTGGTACCATTGATGGAAATGGGGGACACTGGATGTGTCTGGGGATACGTAAACATAGAGAGCTACAGAGCATTATAAATAGTGCCAGAGAAAAAGTAGAGGGACTTCCCTGGCGGTCCAGTGCTTAAGACTCCACGCTTCCACTGCAGGGGGCATGGGTTCAATCCTTGGTCGGGGCACTAAGATCTCCGCATGCTGTGTGGCACACCCGAAAAAAAAAACAACAACATAAGAAAAAAACAAATAAATCTAACCTGAGCAAAAAAAAAAAAAAAAAAGGAGAATCACCTTATGAAAAAAAGGCATGGATAAAATCATAAGGTGGGTAAATATTTACGTAATGGGGGGTATTTCTAAATATGACATCAAACAGAGAAAGCTTGGACTATAAAATTTAAAAAATATATTTATTTATTTATTTGGCTGTGCTGGGTCTTAGTTGCAGTATGTGGGATCTCTTAGTTGCAGCATGCAGAATCTAGTTCCCTGACCAGGGATCGAACCTGGGCCCCCTGCATTGGAAGCATGGAGTTTTAACCACTGGACCATCAGGAAAGTCCCGAACTATAAAATTTTAAATTGTATAGATTTTTTAAACCCCCCACACACAAATTAAAAAGTAAATGAATGACCTGAGAATAAACTTTGCAATGTACATTTATATATCTATTTAAGATATATTCTCAATATCAGTAAAGCCATAGTAAAAGACAAACTCCCAATTATGAAATTGGTTAAAGGCAGCCAATTTACAAAAGAAAACACACATATGGCTAAAGGAAGGAAGGGAGGGAGGGAGGGAGAAAAGAAAGTAGTTCAGTCATTAACAGTCAGATAATTAAATTAGAAAAGCTACTGTGTTCCACCCATCAAATTACAAAGAGTCAAAAATGATAGTAAGCTGGGGAGTTTGGGGAGTTATGCGAAGAAACAGGCAGTAACATACGTGATTGGTGGGAGCAGAAGTTTTTCTGGAAGAAATGTACATACCTATTGTCCAGCACTTTCCTTTCTAGAAATTAATCCAGAGTAAGTAATCATAAGTGTATACAGTAACTTATCTACAAGAATATTCATTAAAAGTGTTTAATATAATAAAATTTATTGCAAATGAAGCAACTGACAAAGGATTAATCTCCAAAATTCACAAACAGCTCATGCAACTCAATATCAAAAACCAAACAGCCCAATCCAAAAATGGGAAGAAGATCTAAATAGACATTTCTCCAAAGAAGATATACAGATTGCCAACAAACACATGAAAGAATGCTCAACATCATTAATCATTAGAGAAATGCAAATCAAAACTACAATGAGATATCATCTCACACCAGTCAGAATGGCCATCATCAAAAAATCTACAAACAATAAATGCTGGAGAGGGTGTGGAGAAAAGGGAACGCTCTTGCACTGTTGATGGGAATGTAAACTGATACAGCCACTATGGAGGACAGTATGGAAATTCCTTAAAAAACTACAAATAGAACTACCATACAACCCAGCAATCCCACTACTGGGCATACACCCTGAGAAAATCATAATTCAAAAAGAGTCATGTACCACAATGTTCATTGCAGCTCTATTTACAATAGCCAGGACATGGAAGCAACCTAAGTGTCCACCAACAGATGAATGGATAAAGAAGATGTGGCACATATATACAATGGAATATTACTCAGCCATAAAAAGAAATGAAATTGAGTTATTTGTAGTGAGGTGGATGGACTAGAGTCTGTCATAAAGAGTGAAGTAAGTCAGAAAGGGAAAAACAAATACTGTATGCTAACACATATATATGGAATCTAAAAAAAAAAAAAGGTCACGAAGAACCTAGGGGCAAGATGGGAATAAAGACGCAGACCTACTAGAGAATGGACTTGAGGATACTGGGAGGGGGAAGGGTAAGCTGGGACAAAGTAAGAGAGTAGCATGGACATATATACACTACCAAACGTAAAATAGATAGCTAGTGGGAAGTAGCCGCATAGCACAGGGAGATCAGCTCGGTGCTTTGTGACCACCTAGAGGGGTGGGATAGGGAGGGTGGGAGGGAGGGAGACGCAAGAAGGAAGAGATATGGGGACATATGTGTAGGTATAACTGATTCACTTTGTTATAAAGCAGAAGCTAACACACCATTGTAAAGCAATTATACTCCAATAAAGATGTTTAAAAAAATAAATAAAATAAAATAAAATAATAAAATTTAAAACAACCTAAATGTATAAATTAGGGGATTGCTTAGATAAATTATGGTAATAAAATGCTCAGTAGCCATTATAAATGTTATTATAGATGTATATCATAAGGATGAAGAGTTATTCAGTAAAAAGAAAAAGAGAAGAACAAAAATCATGTATATTGTAATATCATTCTTGTTAAAAAATTCAAAGATAAAAATCTGGAAGTACCTGTATCAAAATAATATTAATAAAATTGTTTGTGAAGGCCAGGTATGGAAATTATTTCTTTCCCTCATGTTTTCTTACTGTATTTTCTAATGTTTGTACAAATAGTTTTATTACTTTTATAATCTTTTTAATTATACTTTTTTAGTTTAGCAATCTTAGATTTATAGGAAAGTTGAAAAGATAATAGATCCCTACATCCTTTGCCCAGTTTCATCTATTGTTGTTGCTTTATTGAGATATATTTCACACACCGTACAAGTCACCTATTTAAAGTATACAATTCAGTAGTTCTTAATATATTCACAGAGTTGTACAATCATCACCATACTCAATTTTAGAACATTTTCATCACTTCAAAATTAAATCTTATACCCATTGGCAGTCCCCATTTTCCCTCAGCGTAGACAACCAACACTCTACTTTTTGTCTCTATAGATTTGACTATTCTGAACATTTCACATTAAAGGAGTTATACAGTATGTAGCCTTTTGTGACTGATGATGTTTTCAAGGTATGTCCATGTTGCAGCATGTTTAAGTACTTCATTCCTTTTGATTTCTGCATAATATTCCATTGTAGGGAGATACCATATTTTATTTTTCTATTCATCAGTGGAAGGACACTTGGGTTGTTTCCACTTTTTGGCTATTATGAATAATACTGCTATGAACATTAGTGTACACGTTTTTGTGTGGACATGTGCTTTTAATTCTTTTGGATGTATACCTAGGAGCAGAATTGCCGGGTCATATGGTAACTCTATGTTTAATGTTTTGAGGAACTGCCAGAATGTTTTCCAAAGGCACTACACCATTTTACATCCCCACAGCAGTGTATGAGGTTTCCAATTTCTTAATATCCTTGGCAATACTTGTTATATTGTCTTTGTTATTCTAGCCATCTTAGTGGAAAAGTGAAATGTTATCTCATCGTGGTTTGAATTTGCATTTTCCTAAGGACTCACGATGCTGAGCATCTTTTCAGGTCCTTATTGGTCATTCGTATGTCTTCTTTGGAGAAATACCTATTCAGATAATTTGCCCATTTTTAATTCAGATTATTTGGGTTTTTTCTTGTTGAATTATTAGGGTTCATTATATATTCTAGACACAAGTCTTTTATCAGATATATGATTTGTAAATACCTTCTCCTATTCTGTGGGTTGTCTTTTCACTTTTTTGATGGTGCCCTTTCAGCAAAAAAGTTTTTAATTTTGATTAAGTCAAATTTATCTATTTTTTGCTTTTGGTGTCTTATCTACGGAGCCATTGCCTAACCCAAAGGAATAATTATCTAAGAGTTTACTCAAGAAATGTAACTGTTAGCCTTTACATTTAGGTCTATGACTCATTTTGAATTAATCTTTGTGTATAGTATGAGAGAGGGGTTCAAATTCATTCTTTTGCATGTGGATATCCAGTTGTCCCAGCACCATTTGTTGAAAAGACTATTCTTTCCCCATTGACTTGTCTTGATCCCCTTGTCAAAAATCACTAAACTATGAATGTATGGGTTTATTTCTGGACTCTCAACTCTATCCCATTGATTTAAATAGGCATATGCCAGTACCACACAGTCTTAGTTACTGTAACTTTGTATTAAGTTTTAAAGTTGAAGAGTGTGAATCATTCTAGTTTGTTATTTTTTTTTCAAGATTCTTTTGGCTATCTAGGTCCCTTGTATATTCTTATGTACTTTAGGGTCAGCTTCCCAATTTCTGGGGGAAAAAAGGTAGGTGGAATTTTGATAAGGATTGCATTTTGACTCTGTGAATCAATTTAGAGAGTCCTTCCATCTGTAATGGGTTGAATGGTGGCCCCTAAAGGATAGGTTACGTCCTAAACTCTGGAACCTGTGAATGTGGATTTTTCTGGAAAGTGACTCTTTATAGATGTAATTAAGTTAAGGGCTTCAAAATAAGATCATCTTGGATTTACAGCTAAATCCAATGACAGTTGTTCTTATAAAAGTAGAGGGAGATTTTAAGACTCAAGACACGCAGGGGAGAAGACCATGTGAAGATGGAGGCAGAGGTTGGAGTCATATAACCAACCCCAAACCAAAAAATGCCTGGAGCCACCAGAAGCTGGAAGAGGCAAGGAAAGATTCAGAGGGAGGATATCCTTGAGGACACCTTGAGTTCAGACTTCTGACCTCCACAGCTGTGGGAGAGAATAGATTTCTATTGTTTTAGGCTACCCACTTTGTGGTAATTTGTTACAGTAGCTGTAAGAAACTAATACATAATCAAACAGCATTAAATCTTCCAACCCATGAATATGGTATATGTTTCCACTCATTTAGGCCTTCTTTAATTTCTTTCAATGATGTTTTACAGTTTTCAATATACCCATCTTTCCGTTCTTCTGTTAAATTTATTCCTAAGGATTTTGTTCTTATCGATGCTATTATAAATAGACTTTAAATTTTTAAATTCTTGGATTGTATAGAAATACAGTTGTTTCTTGTGTCTGCAACTTTGTTGAACCTGATTATTAGCTCTGATAGGTTTTTTGCATATGTGGATTTCTTGAGGTTTTATAAAAATAACACCATGACATCTGCATATAGAAATACTTTTGCTTCTTCCTTTCTTAGCTAGACGCCTTCCTTTTTTTCTTGCCATTTTGTCCTGGCTTGAACCTCCAGTACAATGTTAAATGGAAGTGGTGAGAGCATGTGCACAGCATTATGCAACTACGTGGCCCTCTAGATTCCCAGGAATATGTCAGATAATTGCAAAGCCCCACATAAATATCTTATTCCTCAACTTTTTATTTTATCCCCAGTTTTTTTGTTATCCTGTTGTGTTTTGAATGAACACCAGCTCCTTTTTGCTACCTTCAGTGGTTTCCAGGCTGCTGGTTTTAACTGTGATTGTGGGCTGTTGGTTTTCAGGGTTATCATAGAGTGAGAAAGGGTTGGAAATAGGGCAAGTTAAATGGCACAAGGCTCATTGTTCTTATCAAGATTCAGCCTTTTTTCTTGAAAAAATGTTCCCTGATTGTTTATAGCCTTTGATTAATTTCCAGAGTTCCGAAAAGTTGATCATGACAATTTTCGCCAGTGTTCCCATTTCTTTTATAGAGTAGAGAATTTTTGGAGGTCATTTTCATTAATATCACCCTTATAGTCTTCTTAAGCTTAGATTTTAAAACTGAAAATATATTGTCAAATGTGTTTTAAGTACTGAGAAAGAGGTCTGTATACAAAGAATGTTGATGTAGATCTTCCAATAGCCAAATATCTTATTGTGCAATGAGATGTTGAAGAAAAGGCAGTGAGAGTATGATGAGTATGATTTGCATCCTGATTATGTAAGTGATCTATATGGCTAGGTGCTGTGTGCAAATACCAGCTTGAGGAGAGGTTTATTCATGTATTAAATCTAGAAATAAATAATCCATGTTCCTCAAGATTTATTAATAAAACATCGGGAATGTTATTAGGAATTATGGTGGCCTGGATGGCTATGTTAAAGATGACTGAGGAATATTTTGCTCTGGAAAATTCAGCTCCCAGCTCCCCTAAGCGTTTGAAGCCCGTCTCTCACTTCTTAATTTTTGCCTTTTCTTCTTTTCCAACAAATGACTCTGCAACTTATACAACCAAATCTCCCAAACATTTTTGTCTCTTTGCAAGACTATGAGCTTTCAGTCATTTTAGAATCTTAAAAAGGTGTACTAGGTCACAGCATCCTCTGGCTGGTAGATAATTAAAATCAGCACATAACTGCAACGTATACCCTCTAAAGCAACGGTCAGTTCTCAGCCTTTCTGCTGCCATCACACGCTTGATAAATGATTCTCTTATGTGGAAAACACTCTCAAGGGCACATTCGTATTTGGACAAACATCTCCCAAATTTGGAAGTCATGCACTGTGGTAATTTGTAATCATCAGAAGAGTTAACAGTTAACAGGTAGCTCTTCGTGATCTATTGCGGGAGATAAACTTGGGCTGTGCGGCAGGACATTCTTAGCATTCTTGCTATGATGCCACTCCCTTGTCTCCCAGAATTCATATATATATACATCTATACAGATATATGTATATATGAATATAAACACACACACATACATAAAGTAAATCTTTTGGAAATTTCAGCACTTTAACTAAAACACTTTAACATATTGCTTTTGGTTCAGAGTCTGTGCAGCCAGATTGTGTAGGATAGAATCTGACTTCACTGTGTGCTAGCTGTGTGATGCTCTGGCAAGGTACTTGACCTCTGTCCTTCAGCATCCTCAACTATCAAGTGGACATACTAGTGCCTATGTCATAAGGCCATTGTGAAGACACCTGAGATCACGTATGTAAAGAACCAATTCTGCTTCTCGTAGTGGACACTCTTGTTTGGAACAGATCACTGTGACTCACCTTGCACTTGATTGCTTGAAAAGATTAAGAGTTACTTAATAAAACTACTTGAGTTTGGTTGAATAAGTTTTCACACCCATTCAGGACACTGTGTCAGTAATCTTGAAACCTTTTTGGTTTCAGAGACTGAATCCTTTATTCACATGAAATCATATGGAGAACCCCAATGTGGGAAACAGAAACAGATGCTCTATTTGTAGTGGAGGGTGGGAGGTCTGCAGTCCCATCTATTCTGTCTGCTGGGGCACTTGTAGAGTTGTAAGGAATTCTAGGGATCCAAGGAAGACAGTTTGAAAGCCTGTAGTCTGTTTGGTTACGCTCCTGCAATATCAACATTCTCTTTCTTGGCAACCTGTGAGCATGTAAAATTAAGTCTAATCTCCAGCCTAGCTTGTTATGTCTTGGGCAAAATCCACATGTAGGCTTGCATTATTCAAGGCTGTGAGCTCAATTAGCAATTTCATCCATGTATGTGTTTAGGAAATTATCTGCCTTGGGAGTGCAGTACACCATTTGGAAAGTAAAACCTTATAGGGTAGTGGCTTTCAGACTTTAAAAAACATTAGTATCACCTGGAGGGCTTGTTAAACCACAGATTTCTGGGCCCTACCACCAGTTTCTGATTTGGTAGGTCTGGGATGGGATTTGAAAATGTGCTTTTCTTTTTTATTTTTTTTAAACAATTTTATTGAGATATAATTCATGTACCATATTATGAATCCACTTAAAGTGTACAATTCAGTGGTTTTTAGTATATTCACAGAGTTGTGCAACCATCACCACAATCGATTTTAGAATCAATTTTCATCACCCCAAAAAGAAACCCTGTACCCTTTAGCAGTCACTTTCAGTTTCCTCCCAACCCCAGCCCTAGGCAACCACCAATTTGCTTTCTGTTTCTAGAGATTTGCCTATTGGGGACATTTCATATAATATGTGGTCTCTTTTTAAAAAAAATTATTTTATTAAAGTATAGTTGATTTACAATGTTGTGTTCATTTCTACTGTACAGCAAAGTGATTCAGTTATATATATATATGTATATGTATATATTCTTTTTCATATTCTTGTCCATTATGGTTTATCACAGGATAGTTCCCTGTGCTATACAGTAGGACCTTGTTGTTTATCCATTCTATATATAACAGTTTGCATCTGTTAATCCCAAACTCCCAATGCAATGCTCTCCCACCCCCTTCCCCCTTGTCAACCACCAGTCTATTCTCTATGTCCCTGATCCTGTTTCTGTTTCATTTGTGTCATATCTTAGATTCCACATATAAGTGATATCATATGATATTTGTCTTTTTCTTTCTGACTTACTTCACTTAGTACGATAATCTCTAGCTCCATGTCCACCCATGTTGCTGCAAATGGCATTATTTCATTCTTTTTCATGGCTGAGTAGTATTCCATTATATATATATATATATATATATATATATATATATGACACATCTTCTTTATCCATTCATCTGTTGATAGACATTTAGGTTGCTTCCATGTCTTGGCTATTGTCAATAGTGCTGCAATGAACATTGAGGTGCATATATCTTTTTGAATTATAGTTTTCTCTGAATATATGCCCAGGAGTGGGACTGCTGGATCAGAACGTCCATACTGTTCTCCATAGCGGCTGCACCAACTTACATTCCTACCAACAGTGTAGGAGGGTTCCCTTGAAAATATGCATCCTTAACAAGTTCTGGGTGATGCTGTTGCTGCTGGTCTGGGACCACTTCGAAAACCATTATTATTAAAGATGAGAGTAAGTGGAGTGGTTGGTTAGTCCATAACACCAGGGACTTATTTTTGATAAAACAATCTATATTAATCTGCAATCTTGTGAAAGTTTGAGATTTAATTTAACAGTTATTTATTGAATTCCTACTATGGGCCAAAAAACACTGTGCTAAATACTGAGAGTAAAATAGACTAACTATACTGTATCTTCTTGAGAAGGATTGTATTTTAGTGTGGGGCAGACCAGTAAATGGGCAATTACAATATGGTGTGCTAAGTATGAGGTGCTAGGGAACGTTCTACGTGGGCACCTACCACATCTTTGGGCTCAAAGACTTTCTCAAGAAGATGATACCTACTCTTAAAATAAAAAAGCATACTCTCACTTAGAAGACAACCTAAGGAATATTTGGTAGGTTTTAGGTTGTATTTGCTGGTGGTTAACTTTTATATATCAAAATAATCTTGTCATTGAGTCTAAAATTCAGTTCTTTTTATATTTACTATTCCAAGAGCTAAGACAAGTTTCTGGCAAGGGATGGAAGCATGACCCTTTGTACAAGCAAATGTGGAAAGGGGAATTATTGTTTTCTATGTTTGAGCAGCAGGAACAGTAATAAGAGAAGTTCTTGTAAGCGGTTTTCATTTCTCTTTCTTTTAAAGTGTAATTAGAATGACTGGTCTATCGTGTAGGTTATAATATTTGCTGGTAAACAACTTATTGATAAGTTTCTTCTGAAACACTTGATAGGAGTGATTAAAATGCATGAGACTGGGCTTCCCTGGTGGCACAGTGGTTGAGAGTCCGCCTGCCGATGCAGGGGACATGGGTTCGGGCCTCAGTCCGGGAAGATCCCCCATGCCGCGGAGAGGCTGGGCCCGTGAGCCGTGGCCGCTGAGCCTGTGCGTCCGGAGCCTGTGCTCCGCAACGGGAGAGGCCACAACAGTGAGAGGCCCGCGTACCGCAAAAAAAAAAAAAAAAAAAAAAAAAAAAAAAAAATATATATATATCAAAAAATTTGATCAATCTAAAGTAGTTCTTAGAAAGAAATTTATAACCTTAAATGCTTATGTTAGAAAAAAAGAATTATACAAAATTACTTAGCTAATTCTACATTTTGAGGAGTTAAAAAAATAGCAAAGTTAGCTCAAAGAAAGAATGTAATAAAAACAAAGGCAGAAACTAATAAAATAGAACACATAAATACAAGTAGGAAAGATGAACAAAACCAAAGATTGATTGTTTGAAACACAAATTGACAAATCTTTGCCAAGATTGATTAAGAGAAAAGGCCCAAAAGATCAATGTCAGGAATGAAGAAAAGGGGAGAGGGGATTACTGGAGATGTTACAGACATTAAAAAGATGACATTAAAAAGACATTAAATAGATATAATCAACTTAATGCCAATAACATTTAAAATTTAAATAGAATGGAAACTCCCTAGAAAAATATAACTGCTAAGACTCAGTTTTATTAAAAATATTAATATTTTATTTATTTTTAATTTATAATGATTATAATAATTAATATTAAAATATTTTATTAAAAATAAAACTGACTCAAAGAAATAGAGAACCACAGTAGTTGGGGATTAAGGGAATTGAGTCAGTGGTTAAATATTTTTCCACAAAGAAAACTCTAGGGCTATGTGGGTCCTATAAAACATCAAAAGAGAAAGCAATTCCAGTCTTCCAAAAACAATTGCAAAGAATTTTTAAAAATAAGAAATATTCTGGAACGAATTATATGACTATAGCATAATTTTGGTATAAAATTCCAATGAGGACAGCATAAGAAAATAAAAACTATAGGCCAATATAAACTAATTATTAGCAATCCAACAATGCTCCAAAGGTTGATATTTCACAAGCAAGTTGTATTTCTCCTAGGAATGCAAGGTTGGCATCATATTAGAAACTTAATTAAGCAGTTCACCACGTTCATAAGTTAAAGGAGAAAAATCATGTGATGAACTCTATAGACGCTGGGAAAGCATTTGAGAAAATTCAGCATCCAGTCATAGTGAAAACTATTAACAAAGTAAAAATATCAGGGAACTTTCATAAACTTATAAGCGCATTCACAAAATGTTTGAAAGCAAAGATAATACTTAGTGGAGACACATTGAAAATTTTCATTTGTGATCAGGAATAAGACAGAAGCGGCTGCCGTCACTCATATTAAAGAGCATCCCTGATATCCTACCCACACAGCAACAAAAGAAAAACAGTAAAATGTAAGAGCATCCCTGATATCCTACCCACACAGTAAACAAAAGAAAAGAAGTAAAATGTGTAAGAATGGCAATGGGAAAAACAGAATTATTATTTTCAGATTATATGCTGTATATATGGAACACACAAAGACTCTACAGATAAAATATCACAGTTATTTAGGGAGCTTGTAGAAATTGCTAGAAGGAAACTCAATATATATAAGGCAATTGTGTTTCAACACATCAGCAGCAGTTAGATAATGCGTTCAGAAACAAATACCATTTATGTAACAACAATAACCAAATACCTAGGAATTTTTAAAAAGAAATATGAAAACTTGAGAAGAAAAAAATTGCAAATATTTGGAAAATTATTAAAAATCTAAATAAATAGAGAATCACAAGTAGGAAATCTCAATGTTATAAAGATGTCAGTTCTCAAATGGATTTTTGGATTCAGTGCAATTCCGGTCAAAACCCCAACAGGCTTTTTTGTGTTGTTTTACTTTGGGAAATTTATAACTTTTGTTTATGTGAATTTATATGGAAGAGCACATTATATATGCTGAAATTTATATAGAAGAGTAAATGCCTAAGAATAGCCAAGTCATTCTTTTTTGTTTGTTTTTTTAACATCTTTATTGGAGTATAATTGCTTTACAATGGTGTATTATTTTCTGCTTTATAACAAATTGAATCAGCTATACATATACATATATCCCCATATCTCCTCCCTTTTGCATCTCCCTCCCACCCTCCCTATCCCACCCGTCTAAGTGGTCACAAAGCACCGAGCCGATCTCCCTGTGCTATGTGGCTGCTTCCCACTAGCTATCTGTTTTACATTTGGTAGTATATATAAGTCCATGCCACTCTCTCACTTCGTCTCAGCTTACCCTTCCCCCTCCCTATGTCCTCAAGTCCATTCTCAATGTCTGTGTGTTTATTCCTGTCCTGCCCTTAGGTTCTTCATAACCATTTTTTTTTTTAGATTCCATATATATGTGTTAGCATATGGTATTTGTTTTTCTCTTTCTGACTTACTTTACTCTGTATGACAGACTCTAGGTCCATCCACCTCACTACAAATAACTCAGTTTCGTTTCTTTTTATGGCTCAGTAATATTCCATTGTATATATGTGCCATATCTTCTTTATCCATTCATCTGTCGATGGACACTTAGGTTGCTTCCAGGTCCCAGTTATTGTAAATAGAGCTGCAATGAACATTGTGGTACATGACTCTTTTTGAATTATGGTTTTCTCAGGGTATATGCCCAGGAGTGGGAATGCTGGGTTGAATGGTAGTTCTATTTTTAGTTTTTTAAGGAACCTCCATATTGTTCTCCATAATGGCTGTATCAATTTACCTTCCCACCAAGAGTGCAAGAGGGTTCCCTTTTCTCCACACCCTCTCCAACATTTATTGTTTATAGATTTTTGATGATGGCCATTCTGACTGGTGTGAGGTGATACCTCATTGTAGTTTTGATTTGCATTTCTCTAATGATTAGTGATGTTGAGCGTCCTTTCATTTGTTTGTTGGCAATCTGTATATCTTCTTTGGAGAAATGTCTATTTAGGTCTTCTGCCCATTTTTGGACTGGGTTGTTTGTTTTTTTGATATTGAGCTGCATGAGCTGTTTATAAATTTTGGAGATTAATCCTTTGTCAGTTGCTTCATTTGCAAATATTTTCTCCCATTCTGAGGGTTGTCTTTTCATCTTGTTTATGGTTTCCTTTGCTGTGAAAAAGCTTTTACGTTTCATTAGGTCCCATTTATTTATTTTGGGTTTTATTTCCATTTCTTTAGGAGGTGGGTCAAAAAGGATCTTGCTGTGATTTATGTCATGGAGTGTTCTGCCTATTTTTTCCTCTAAGAGTTTTATGGTGTCTGGGCTTACATTTAGGTCTTTAATCCATTTTGAGTTTATTTTTGTGTATGGTGTTAGGGAGTGTGCTAATTTCATTCTTTTACATGTAGCTGTCCTGTTTTCCCAGCACCACTTATTGAAGAGGCTATCTTTTCTCCATTGTATATTCTTGCCTCCTTTATCAAAAATAAGGTGACCAGGGCTTCCCTGGTGGCACAGTGGTTGAGAGTCCGCTGGCCGGTGCAGGGGACATTGGTTTGTGCCCCAGTCCAGGAAGATCCCACATGCCGCGGAGTGGCTAGGCCCATGAGCCATGGCCGCTGGGCCTGTGCATCCGGAGGCTGTGCTCCGCAAAGGGAGAGGCCACAACAGTGAGAGGGCTGCGTACCGCAAAATAAATAAATAAATAATAAGGTGACCATTTGTGCATGGTTTTAGCTCTGGGCTTTCTATCCTGTTCCATTGACCTATATTTCTATATTTGTGCCAGTACCATACTGTCTTGATTACTGTAGCTTTGTAGTATAGTCTGAAGTCAGGGAGCCTGATTCCTCCAGCTCTGCTTTCTTTCTCAAGATTGCTTTGGCTATTCAGGGTGTTCTGTGTTTCCATACAAATTGTGACATTTTTTGTTCTAGTTCTGTGAAAAGTGCCATTGGTAGATTGATAGGGATTGCACTGAATCTGTAGATTACTTTAATAAAGTTATTAAAATAAAAAATAATTATTAAAAATAAAAAAATTGAAAAGTAATAAAAATAGAAAAATGGACAGACAGAACCCTAGGACAAGTGGTAAAAGCAAAGCTATACAGAGAAAATCACACAAAGAAGCATACACATACACACAGAAAGAGAAAAAGTAAAAAAATATATATATCTTTGCTCCCAAAGTCCATCACCTTTATTTTGGTATGCTCCGTTGTCTATTCAGGTATTCCACAGATGCAGGTACATCAAGTTGATTGTGGAGATTTAATCTGCTGCTCCTGAGGCTGCTGGGAGAGATTTCTCTTTCTCTTCTTTGTTCTCACAGCTCCCGGGGTTCAGCTTTGGATTTGGCCCCACCTCTGTCTGTAGGTCGCCTGAGGGCGTCTGTTCTTTGCTCAGACAGGACGGGGTTAAAGGAGCAGCTGATTCAGGGGCTCTGGCTCACTCAGGCCGGGGGGGACGGAGGGGTACGGATGCGGGGTGGGCTTGCGGCGGCAGATGCCGGCGTGACGTTGCACCAGCCTGAGGCGTGACATGCGTTCTCCCGAGGAAGTTGTCCCTGGATCACAGGACCCTGGCAGTGGCGGGCTCTACAGGGTCCTGGGAGGGGAGGTGTGGATAGTGACCTGTGCTCGCACACAGGCTTCTTGGTGGCTGCAGCAGCAGCCTTAGCATCTCATGCCCGTCTCTAGAGCTCGTTTAGGCAGTGCTCTGAATCCCCTCTCCTCGTACACCCCGAAACAATGGTCTCTTGCCTCTTAGGCAGGTGCAGACGTTTTCCTGGATACCCTCCCGCCTAGCTGTGGCACAGTAGCCCCGTCAGGCTGTGTTCACGCAGCCACTCCCAGTCCTCTCTCTGGGGTCTGGCCTCCGAAGCCCAAGCCTCAGCTCCCAGCCCCGCCCGCCCCGGCGGGGGAGCAGACAAGCCTCTCGGGCGGTGAGTGCCGGTCGGCCCTGATCCTCTGTGCGGGAATCTCGCCGCTTTGCCCTCTGCACCCCCGTTGCTGCGCTCTCCTCCGCGGCTCCGAAGCTTCCCACCTCCGCCACCCGCAGTCTCCGCCCGTGAAGGGGCTTCCTAGTGTGTGGAAACCTTTCCTCTTTCACAGCTCCCTCCCACTGGTGCAGGTCCCGTCCCTATTCTTTTGTCTCTGTTTTTCCTTTTTTCTTTTGCCCTACCCAGGTACGTGGGGAGTTTCTTGCCTTTTGGGAGGTCTGAGGTCTTCTGCCAACGTTCAGTAGGTGTTCTGTAGGAGTTGTTCCACGTGTAGATGTATTTCTGCTGTATCTGTGGGGAGGAAGGTGATCTCCGCGTCTTACTCCTCCGCCATCTTGAAGGTCTCCAGCCAAGTCATTCTTGATAGAAAGAACAGAATCAAAGGATGTGTCCTTCTAGGTATCAAGATTTATTATAAAGCTGTAAGTTATCAAGATAGTGTGGTTTTAGGTCAGGGATACATAGATAGGCCAGTGGATAAAATAGAGAACTCAGAAATAATCCATGCGCACAAAGGAGGCATTGCGATTCAATGGAGAAAGGACAACTCTACAAATGGTGTGTGGGCTATTTGTTACCAAATGAACAGAAAAAGTGTATCCCAGTCTCACACAAAAATCAATCCTAGTAGATTAAAGACAAATATGAAACGAAATTTTAAAACTTTGGGGAGAAGAGTTTTATGAACTTGAGGTAAGAAAGGTTTTTTAAAAACACACACAGGCAGATGCCACTAACTGATTGATAAATCAACTATATTAAAATTAAGAATGTGTATTCCTTACAAAAACAGTAGAGTAAAAGCAGATCACAAATTGGGAGAAGATATTTTCAACATATGTAATCATAAAGATTAGAGTCCAGAATAGAAAAGAATTCTACGAATCAAGAAGAATGACAATTTATCAGAAAAAACTGAGCAAAAGACATAAACAGATGGCACAGAAGAAGAAACAAAAATGACTCATAACCTTAATAGTAATCTAGACAATTTAAATAAGAAATACAATACACTGTTTCACACTCAACAGATTGGCAAAAATAAAGAAAGATTTACAAAACCAGGTTTGGTCAAGGAAGCCAAGCAATGTCAACTCTCATGCATGAGGTTCAGAGAACAAATGGATACAATCACTTTGGGAGACTGTTAGCATTACTTTGTAAAGTTGAACATCCCCTGTGACCCAGCAAATTCACTCCTGGATATATACCTTGGGAAGGAAAAATGTGCATGGTAGCGCTGTTGATAACAACAGTAGAAGAAACATGATGCAATTCAAATGTCCTTCTATAATAGAATAGTAAATAAATTGTGGGTTATTCCTATAATGGAGTACTACAGTTGGCCCTCTGTATCCTTGGCTTCTACATTTGCAGATTCAATCAATCACCGATTGAAAATATTTGGGGGAAAAAAAATTACAGAAAGGTCCAAAAAGCAACACTTGAATTTGCTGTGGACTGGCGACCATTTACACAGCATTTACATTGTATTCACAACTATTTACATAGCATTTACATTGTATTGGGTATTATAAGTAAGCTAGAGGTGATTTAAAGTACACGGAAGGATATGTGTAGGCTTTATGCAAATACTATGCCATTTTATATAAGGGACTTGAGCATCTGTGGATTTTGGTATCTGAGGGGGGTCCTGGAACCAATCCCCCGAGGATATCAAGGACGACTGTATGCAAAAGTAAAAACGAATGAACTAGAGCTGCACACATTAGCATGGATGAATCTCAAAAATGATGGCGTTGAGTGAAAAAGCAAGTCAGTAAATACATACAGTATGATCCATTTTATATACAATTTGAACAAACGAAAAGGGAAGTCATTTATTGTTTGGGGTTACCTATATAGGTGGTAAGATTAAAAGGAGAAAATATGAATGATTTAAAAGATAATGATTACCTTGAGGAGGGTTACGTGCATAGATTTGATTGGGGAGAGTCATTCAAGGAGGTTTCAAGGTATGTATTGGTAATACTCTATTTTGTGACCTATGTGGTTGGTACATGGGTGTTCAGCTTATTATGATTGTTTATCTTTATACACTGTCTTGTATATATATAACCTACTTCACAACAAAAATTTTAATTAAACATTTACAATTCTGCAA
The DNA here is from genome assembly GCF_951394435.1 of Stenella coeruleoalba. NCBI lineage: Eukaryota > Metazoa > Chordata > Mammalia > Artiodactyla > Delphinidae > Stenella > Stenella coeruleoalba. The sequence continues at coordinate 96,707,787 of NC_137154.1, read as the reverse complement.
AGTGAACATTTGGACATTTTCTTTCATTATTTACAAACATGTGTCTCAAAGCCTTTTAATAAATTAGAAATCACATTTGTAAGTAAAAATAACATTAACACTAGAAAACCCAATTAATTTGCTGCTATGTGCCTGATGATTATAGAATTCTGGCTAAGTGTCGAAAATTTTCAAGAATAATGAAGCTTATTCTGCACTTTGCTCCTACTAAGGTATCCCTACATAATAATTACTTAAAACCTCATCTTTAAAAAATATGCTTTATAATATACATAATATATTAGTAAACCAGTACTGATATCTAACTTGTACATAAGCATAAATATTATATTGGAGCACGCTCAAAAATTTCTTACTGAGTGGGCAATCAAAACATTTGAAGACCACTGCTCAAGAAACCGTTTGCCAGCCCCTCTGTAACCAAGGGTGCCTAAGAGTCACCTGAGCACACGTTTAAAATGCTGTCTCCCAGACATACCCCCAGGATTCTGTTAAGTTAGTATGGAGAGGGCCCCGGAACATGCATTTTTAATACACACTCCAGGCTGTTCTGATGTAAGTAGCTCCCCTGCCGCATTGGCTCTAAGTTTAGATAACAGTCAAGCCACATCTTTAGAGAGCTGTGTACCCAGACGGTGCAGAATGGCTTTGACTGAATTGAACTTTGGCATGATGCCATTGAGGGGCTCTGGCAGAAGGAAATGGCCTTTTAAAGTTCATGCCAGCAACTGGGATGAAGCTATAATTGATGATATAATGTATGGAGAGGTCAGATCATAAAGCCCAGCACAGAGTGCATACTCAATCAATGGTCACTTCTTATGTTATATTTCTGTCTTATGTGTTAATTATCCTTATGAGAGCACTTAGGAGCAAGTTCCTTCTGCTCTAAGTATAGGGAATAATTATGCTATTCTTTATAATACAGCAATTTGATGGTCTCCTTCTTAGTTCAGTTTATTTTGATACTGGGTTTAAATGGCTGTCATAGTGACAAAAGATACCTCCCACAAATATGTAGATCCCAACAGAAAAATGAGTCATTGGTTGGACTTACTAAATGATTATACCTATTTACTTATCCCAAGTAGTCTGTTTTTATACTATAGACATTTCATTGAGTGACTTGCGTTGTTTCCTAGGCAGTAGAACCAAATTAGTGGCTCTTCCTTAGCATCTATGTAGAATTTCATGACATGCAAAAAAACATATAATTTTTTTATGGTATTTTATGTTCTTACCCCTTTTTCTCACCTACTTCTAAATAATGCATTTGGGGGTTATTTCTATATTCCTGTATTGCCTTAAAGAGGTGTTGGAGTAGAGCCAGAGGAAGGGAAAGAAGAAGGTGTGAGTGAGTAGGAACATGGATGAGAAGAGGAAGAAAAGTGAGCAGCTAGAAGGGACCCAAGCATCTAGGTCAGTTCAAGCTCATTCATGCCCTGGGGCAATAATCAGAGTTAGGCTTCAAGTAGGCGGTTCATATTCCATGGGTATTTCTCTTTCTCTTTCATGGATATTTCTCCGCTGGTTCTATATATATCCACTAGTTCTATAATACTAACAAACTAATTAGCTCTTTTATAGAGAATTACCAGTTATTTTTGCTTATAGACTGGTCTCCATTGCATCGTATAAGTCAGTGGTCCCCAACCTTTTAGGCACCAGGGACCGGTTTCGTGGAAGACAAGTTTTCCACGGACAGAGGGATGGGGGGGGTGGGGGGATGTTTCAGGCGGTAATGAGAGCGATGGGGAGCAATGGGGGGTGGCAGATGAAGCTTTGCTCTCTCTCCTGCCACCCGCCGCTCACCTCCTACTGTGCGGCCGGGTTCCTAACAGGCCTCGGACCTGTAGTGGTCCGTGGCCCGGGGGATGGGGACACCCTGTAAGGTTTGAGATGCATCTTTTTAATTAACTGGGGGAAATTTCCAAGTGTTCAATTTGGAGGATGATAGAGGAGCAGTCTTTCTTCAATTTTTCTTGGATTCTTAGAAAGTTTGTTTTAATCTTTAAATTTTCATTGGTTGAATTTTCATAGGCTAATGGAATTGTTATCAGTCTAACTAGCCTTAATAGGACTTCGTGAGGATCGCTATTTTGAAAAGAAGTTTCTATTCTTAAGTGCTAGTTAAGAGCAATGTTTCATCTTATATTTCTTCCTGTTGATAACATTTAGGAAGAATATCCAAGTGCAATAATAATGGGTCTGAAATGAGTGTGTTTACATAATTTTTAATAAATGAAAACTGCTCATTTTCTTTTCATTAATGCTTCACTGTTTTTAATAGCTTTTAATGTCTTATACCTTTTTGGAAAGGCTGCATGCTCGATAATTTTCCCTTTTGGACAAAACTTCAGCATTCAGAAACACCAGCAAGCTTTTTGGAGAACATTCCAATAAGAGGTATCTATATGAATGCTTTTACAGTAAGTGGGCTAGTATTCTTAAGAGGTTAATAACTTTGCTGATTTGGTCCCTCTGCGGGTTAAAATTAATTGGGAAAAAGAAGCCACTCAAATACTTTACAGGACAGACAAAGGGTATTAGGGAATGGTAAACAAAACAGGTTTTAAAGTAATTCATGGTATACTCTCTCACTGACACTGAAAAGCAGTGTTTTACTACAAGAAGAAATGTATTCTTATACCTTTTTAATGATTTGTAATGTCAATAAGGAAAGAGAAATAGTAAAAGGCAGTTTAATTGGCATTCTTAGAAACACGGTCCTCTGCTAACTTCTCTTCCATACAGTACAGTGACAAAGATGGCATTGAGATAATGAAGATTGAAAAAAAAAAAGCCTGCTGTATACTTATTATATACAGAGCCCCATGCTAAGTGGTTAGATTTGTCATTTCACTAAGTACTTCGAAAAAGCATAGAGAATAAGTAGTGTTATTCCTATTTTATAGACTTGGTAGGTTCTCAGAAAGATTAAGTAACTTGCCTGATATCTTCGTACACTCAACACGATTGGCCACTGTATCCTGCTTGAAATACTCTCTTTCCTTCGTATCAGTCACACTTTCCTCTTGAGTTTTGCTCGGCTTTTCCTGGCTATTCCTCAGTTTCCTTTGGTCACTCCTCCCTCTCTTCCTAACCTCTAAATTTTGATCCTGCAGATTCTCAGGCCCCCTGAAAGTGGGGCCCCTTCCCTCTCTAATTCTGTCCTCTGCTTAAATGCCATCTAAATGTATAGGATTCCTATATATGGCTTATCACCACCCCAGACTAGTCTGACAAGCTCCTGTCATATATCTTCCTGCCTACTTGACACCTCTGCTTGGATCTCTTACAGGCATTGCGTGCTCAACATGTACCAAACTGAACAGTTGATTTTCTCCCTGACACTATTTCTCACTCTTTTTCTGTCTCAGTAAATGACATCATCATCCATCCTGCTGTACAGATCAGAAACCGTTTTGATTGCTATCTTTCCCCTATCTTCAAATCCCACGTATGACTTAGTCTCACAGCTTCTTCCTTCAAAATATAGCTCGAAGTCATCTATTTCTTCCTAAGTCCCTGGGCTTTTGCCAACCGCCCAGCCCTGTACAAGAGTCACTTGTTTTTCCTGCTTCCTCTCTTTCTCTCTACAAATCCATTCTCCATATAGCGTTTAGAGTTATTTTTTCATGGAAGTTGGTAGGAATAAATAGGCAGGGCACAGAGGGTTTTCAGGGTAATGAAAGTATTCTGTATGATACTATAATGGTGGGTACATGTCATCATACTTTTGCCAAAACCCACAGGGCGTACATCACCAAGAGTGAGCCCTAGTGTGAACTATGGGCTCCGGATGATGATGTGTCAATGCAGGTTCATTAATTGTAACGAATGCATGGCTCGGTGTAAGATGTGGACGGTGGGGGAGGCTATGCATGTGTGTGGGCAGGGGATATTCGGGAAATCTGTGTAGCTTCTGCTCCATTTTGCTGTGAACCAAAAACTGCTCTAAAAGATAAAGTATTTCTTAAAAAGTAAATTGGATGATACCACTCTCCTACTAACAATCTTCTAGTGGCTTACAATTGCCCTTGACTTAGAATTCAGATTTTTTATGGCTGAAAAGGCCCCTGCCTACCTCTCCAGCCATAGCGTGTGGCAACCCACAACAGCTCTCCTCTTCCCTGCAAATGCCATTCTCAAGCCTCAGGGCCTTGCCCTTGCTCTGGCCTCTGTCTGAACCCCCTCCTTCATGCTTGCTTGGTTCCTTCTTTTCCCTTAAATCTCAGCTGAAATGATACCACTCAGAAGGCCTACTTGACCACTGTATCTAAATGAATTTTCTGCCCCCATTTCCCCCCATAACATCCTGTTTGCTTTCTCATAGGACTTTTCTCCTTTGGAAATTACATCTTTATCAGTTTTCATTTACTGCTGTAGACCAATACGTGGTACAAGGGAAGCAATCAATAAATATTTGGAAAATGAATGAATGAAATGTATCTGGCTAGTAAGTGGTGAAGCTAGGACTCAAACCCAGAATCTGTCTGACTCCAGAATCTGTGTTCTGAACTCTTATGCTAGGAGTAAAATCAATTTGTGTTCGGTGGAATTTTAGAGTAAAATTAATTTTAGCATAAAAATCTAAAATTCTTTTAAAATGTGATAATCCACATGGTAACCCTCCAAGGACAACAGAGTACTTGATTGACGTCTCTCTTAGTGATGCTGGATAACGTAAAGTATCCAGCAGTATACAGTATGACAGTCTGGATAACCTGTCATATTTGGCATTTTATTTACTAAGATGCCCACACAAGATCCCTTGCAATAATTCTTTCAACTTTGTCAAATATTCTGGGAAATCAAATAAAATGACTTTGGGAAAGTTACTTAACTTCTTTAGACCAGCATCTATAAAATAGGAAAATAATGATTTCTTAGGATTATTTAGGAGGAATAAAGAAAATAGATGAAAAGTCCTCACCACAGGGTTGGTATATGGTAATAAAATCATAACTGTGGTTCTTTAAAAAAGTCTTAATTCTTCGGTTGATTTAAAAACTCTAATCTTCAGGGTTAAGTAAACCGGGCTCCTTTTTAAACTATTTCTCGATTCTGACATGATTTGGATGAGCTGGATTGACATGCCAAGTCATCAAAGACTAATAATAGCTGGAAAAAATAAGCAGGAGAGTTGCCTCTTCAGGGGGACCCGAGACATCCACAGGCAGCTTCTAAATCTCGATGAACTAACTTCTAAATTTCCATTGAGTTTACACTTTATTGCAAAGGACAGCTACAGTCCTGATTTGAAGTCAGTGCCATTCTTGGAATTTGTGTCTGGTTCATGAGCTTACATTTCCGACAAAGCTTTGAGGAATATACAAGAAAAAGGGAGCAACATATATGTTTTTCCAAATTACTTTTTTTTTTTTTTTCCTTGTGGCACGCGGGCCTCTCTCTCACCGCTGCGGCCTCTCACCGCTGCGGGCGCACAGGCTCCAGACGCGGAGGCTCAGTGGCCATGGCTCACGGGCCCAGCCGCTCCGCGGCATGTGGGATCCTCCCGGACCGGGGCAAGAACCTGCGTCGCCTGCATCGGCAGGCGGACTCCCAACCACTGCGCCACCAGGGAAGCCCCCCAAATTACTTTTAAAGAGAAGTTTGATTCCGTTCATTGATTCTGCCTAAAACAACAACAAAGTAAAACAAACACACACTGATATTTAGGGATAGGAATTTTTCTTTTCTTTCCTTTTTTTTTTTGTTTTTGTTCCAGGGGACTTTTTTTTTTTTTTTTTGCGGTACATGGGCCTCTCACTGCTGTGGCCTCTCCCTTTGTGGAGCAACAGGCTTCGGACACACAGTCTCCGGACGCACAGGCTCAGTGGCCATGGCTCACGGGCCCAGCCGCTCCGCGGCATGCGGGATCTTCCCAGACTGGGGCACGAACCCGTGTCCCCTGCATCGGCAGGCGGACTCTCAACCACTGTGCCACCCGGGAAGCCCTGCCTCAGGGGACTTTGCTTTCCAGTATTTGCCAAGTGCTCTATTTCACATGGTGTAATGAGAGTCTTGGGTCCCCCCCTTTTTTTTTTGAGATCAGTTTGAGAGGACCATATTTCTTTCATAAGAAAAAAACGTCAGAATTTCTTTTCTGTCTCTCAGGTTTTGGATGTTATCGTGACAAAACTAGACAAGCTGGCAGAGGGAGCCATGGAAATTTTTGAGAATCTGAAAACGTAACATGGAGTTGAATGGATTTTGAACAATAGATTCCTCACCTAACTCAGGAGAAATTAAATAGAACTTTTGCTAAATATTTCACATTTTAGAGAAGAAAAACTCAGAGCTAAATACTACAAATTTTAAGACTCATCATAATGAGAGTCTTTTCTTACAACTCATCCTGGAGTCTTACATTTACACACACACACACACACACACACACACACACACACACCCCTGTAGAAATAAATGGAACCTCAGCTGTCCTTGATGACTGGGACTTAGGCAAAAGAGAATGGCCAAGCAAACAGTTTTACAACATCCTAGGGGGAAATTATTGGTATTATTTCTTACGTATCTTATGAACTGGACTTAATATTTATTTACTTGTTGTGCAACGTAATCAGTTTAGTGTTGTTTTAAAATAGGCATTTGTTCAGAAGGTAATTGTATCAAGACACTTTGTTCTTTCCTTTACATGGCTTAGTGTCTAGAAGGAATATTTTATTAGATTCAGACTTTCTTCCCGAGGGTAAAATCCAGTCTTTACATTTCATTTCTTGGATCTGGATCCCATTAGATTTTTACTCACTGAATTAAATCTGAGGGAGTCACGGGTCTCCTTCTTAGAGTGTTTCCAAACATCTCAGAAAGAGAATTAAGATAATTTTCTCCCACCTTTTAACGAAATCTGCTTAGGAGTTTTAGCAAGAGAGAACTTTCCTTTTCTTGTCATTTTTGGAAGGGGAAGTTAGTTACCTTTGATGGCACCTGATCAACCTGGCTCTCTCGAGGACCCATGAGAAGTAAGGGCCAACCCCGGTCCATCTGCGTTCTCTCTACTATCGTCAGCTGCACTTTCTTACATGTTGGAGTGAAATCTTCTTGTCCTACCTTCACAAAACTGAAAGGTTATACCACTCATTTTTCCAACCTATGTACATTTACATTCTTCTGGTGAGAAGGAAAAACCCAGAATAGGATTGGAATAAATAATGTAGGAATTTGTGAAAATGCTTGCATTTTCAGTTGTTCATAAAAATAAAGCTGCCATAGGCGCATGCATTGTCAGTGATCACTTCATGTTTTGGAAGTGGCATTTAAAGAGCCCACTTCTAAGATTAGACCAAAAGATGAGGCATTGTGTTGTTTCTGTAATATTCAGGCACCTCAGGATGACGCTTTTTGGTAGAAGACTTAGAAATACACCCATACATTCCACAACATTTTATTATGGAAAATTTCAACCATCATCCAATTTTAAGTTCTGTAGTTTCAAGCTGCCAACACAGTATGGAAAACTCAAAGGGAGAGGAAATATAAAAGAGTTCATACTGCTGTAGCTGTGAGGTCTCCTGGCTTCTAGGAGTCACGGGTACCTCTTTGGGGGTCTACCCAGGAAAGCTGACTTTTGATGAATTTGTGTTTTTAGAGTATAATACCTGGGAACACAACAATGTCCTCATTTGTTGTGACTGTCGTAAACTGCTCTTCCTAAACTTAAAAGTGTTTAGAGTTGTATGTGCAGATGCGTTTCCCTAGGATTTAGGCAACCTGTGCTTTCAGGGCAATTTGCCTAAATAGTGTGCATTTAAACTAATTGCAGTCATTCGCTAAATTGTTCACTATGGTCCAAGGTGGTGGTGGGTTTTTAAGGTAAATGTGGTAAGATTTCTCTCCCTCTGTTGACTTAGTTCTTGATTTCCACTTAAACTTAACTAGTGAAAGTAATTGTTTATGAAAAGGGCCAAAAGGGCAAAAGTACAACTAATAAATGTTAACACATGGGAGATGTGAATACAATCTACAGGGGCCAAGCATCTCTAGACTCTAATCTGGAATTAATATTTAGAATATTTCCACTCCTGTCTTGGAGGTTCAAAGTAAGCATTTAGAATCTGTGGCTTTTTTAGAGCAAAAAAAAAAAAAAAAAAAAAATGTGTTCTGTGCTATCCACAGTTCTCACTTTATGCCTTTAATATTCTGCTACAACACCTAGACACTTTCACATTTTATGTTCATTTATCATTCATCATTTTCCCTTGTCGAATTAGTTTGCCAAATTGCTTTCTGATCAGGACTCTTCAAGAGAGCAGAGTTCCTCTTTGGCAGGGACGCAGGTACTTCTTAACAGCATTTTGCAGTCGTGAATTCAGAGACTCATGGAGAACATCATTGAATGTACACTTGTAACTCCTTGATTTGAATGATCCATGTAGATATTTAAACTACATTCAAGGACTAGGACGGCTGGTTGCATTGAGAATGTTTGTGGCAGGTAAGAGGAAAGTACAGGAGCCACGCATTTTTGTCTTTGATTAACATATAATTAACTTAAGAGCATATTTCTATGTGAATAGAGTGTTTAAATCAGAAAACTTTTGTGAGTTCTAGATAGATCCAATGCAAAGATTTTCAAGACCTAAAGTACAATAATTAAAAATGTTATCCTTTTCAGTAAAATCAAATATTTTTGCCCAACTAAAAATAGGGTAATATCAGTGGATTATTGTACCCTAAACTATTCCCCAAAGAAATTCAGGAGTTAGTGGGGGAAATCAAGAACGGTATGTCATGGTTTGTTCTTAAAAGGCACAAAAGGCTGAAAAGACTGCTATCATTCTCATATGTCTCATTAGAAGCTGGAAATTACTCAAGAAACCTATAAGCACAAGCACACATATATGAGTGGGTTTGCATTTTTCCTTAGCTAGTACTTTAAGCCATTGTAACTTCAACCTAACGCTTTCCCTCTGATTTCTCTGTCAAAATGCAGCATGATTTGGGATTGAATAATAGTAAATACGGGTGGGAAAGCACTTGTTATGAAAGATGCTCCATGAGCATAAGGTATTGTTATTTCATCTGATGAGAGAATGTCTAAGTTTCAAAACTATTTCATCATCAATATTTTATGCTAATGAATGAAACAGCAGCTAAGCCAGAGGCCACATGCAAACAGAAACACACTGCAAAATATACAAAGAACATTCTTCCTCCATTTGTTTCCTTAGCAAATAGAATTTGATTACCGAGTTCTTCATGGAGCGATGAGTCTTTGTGTTTTATTTCTGACTATAGACAGAGATCTGTCCCTCTGCCACGGAGATGTTGTCTTATATGAGAGTCATATTTCAGCAAACATAATTAAACCATCACAAACAGAGTCTTCCATTAGTCAGACCAGAGTTATGGTGGTTGTGCTTTAGATTCATAAGAAAGTATTTCACGTTCTGCTGGGGGAAAAGAAAGACCGCTAAATATTTCATGGCTTTTCTTGATCACATTGTTTATTTCTCAGCATTTTAAAGAGATACTTAATTTTTCTCGACAGCTATTTTTGTCAACACGTTAGAGAGATAGATATTAAGGGCAAAATTTGCATGGGATACCAAGAGCTGGTATTTTCCTGGAATGATGCTTACTGGGTGTATAAGAATAAATCTCACGCTGTTCTCCAGAAATGTCCTTGGCATATGATGTGTTCTCTAGAGCTATATTCTGGTAATGTTCCACATCTAAGGTTTCGAGGAGGGGGAGAAATCATATTTTGATTGGTGTCGTTCAATATACGTTTGGGTTTCATGCAAAAATAAAATGTGGACACTAGAGGGTGCTGTTTGATTTTCTTTTTCACTGAGTTGTGCTGCGGATTCCCGTGAATCAGGGCCCTGAAAAATACCATCGTGTTCTAACCAGGACCAAATTGCACTGCTCTACAGGATGTAGAAATACCCTGAGTTCAAGGAGAGAGGCTGGAAGGTTCAAAATGGGGTAGATGCTAAATTAATTCAGAATTAGTAAAGAAGTAATTCTTTATTACTTTAAACCTGTATGATTGTCATTTTTTGATAATTACTTAATTTCCTTGGTTGAAAGAAGTTTTATTAGATTTCAAGCTCTCACTAAATGTCAAATGGTTCTAAAAATAGCTAGAATATTAGACAATGTGAAACAATTGGTGCTCTCAAGTTTTGGCACTAGGATTTTGAGCAGAGCGCATACTTACTACTGGTTAAGAAACTAATTATAGAATTCTCAATTGTAAGAAATGCCAGACCCCGAGATGTTTCTTTTTGATATCAGAGAAATACCAAGTTAATAAGATTCCCAGTTTTCACCTTCACTAAATATGTGCTTCCCCCTCACCCCAGACCCCCATCCCCCTGCCCTGCTTCCTTGAAGCAAATCTTTTTGAGTGGCAGGAGAAGGCAGTGTTCTGGAGTTCTCTAAATATATGATATCATATGGTTTATGTTTGTGTCGTGTCATTTTCTAACCTAAGAATATTTTTTAAAAAGCTTAAAGTTCTCGTTTTATAGAGAGGAAAGTTAAGGTATTGTGATCTCAAATGATTTATTTCAAGCCAAGAATTAAATTAGTAGGAAGGTCAGGATCATCTCCTAGTTCTTCTGCCTTGCAGACAGTCAGCTAAGGGACCTGTTTGTTTTTGGTTCTGAAGATGTGTTTCTCTTTAATACAGATAGGCATGACTGGCTCAGAGACTACTTGGCAGCCATCACCACAGATTCCCAGTTCTCCTCCCTTCCAGTTTCATGGGAAGTTCACAATTCCCCCTCTCTGAAAGTTAGTTCCAGCCATGTACCTTGCTTCGGCCAGTGGAATGGTAACAGAAGTGTGTGTGTCCCTTCTGGGGTGTGACCCCTAGCTGAGGTGAGCCCCAGAGCCTCATTTTGAGCTGGCAGCATCAAAAGATAATGAAGTGTCAAGAAATAACAAGTGCTGGTGAGGACTTGGGGAAAAGGGAATCCCTTATTGGTGGGAATGTAAATGGGTGCAGCCACTGTGGAGAACAGTATGGCAGTTCCTCCGTAAATTAAAAATAGAGCTACCATACAATCCAGCAATTCCGCTTCTGGGCATTTATCCAAAGGAGATGAAAACACTAACTCAAAAAGATACCTGCACCCCCGTGTTCACAGCAGCATTATTTATAATAGCCAAGATACGGAAACAACCTAAGTATCCATCGATGGGTGAATGAATAAAGAAGGTATGGTCTATATATACAATGGAATATTATTGAGCCATAAAAAGGGAAGAAATTCTGCCATTTGCAATAACATGGATGGACCTTGAGGGCATTAAGCTAAATGAAATAAGTCAGACGGAAACACACATAGTATGTTCTTACTTATATGGGGGAATCTAAAAACAAAACAAACAAAAAACATAGAATGGATTGGTGGTTGCCAGAGGCATGGTAAAAATGGGTGAAGAGGGTCAAAAGATACAAACTTCCAGTTATAAAATAGATACATCCTCGGGATGTAATGTGCAGCATGGTGAGTATAGCTAATAATACCGCATTGCATATTTGAAAGCTGCTAAGAGAGTAGATCTTAAAAGTTCTCATCACAGGAGAAAAGATTGTAACTGTGTATGGTGATGGATGTTAACTAGACTTTTGTGATGATCATTTCCTAGTGTGTATATATATATCGAATCATTATGTCATATTCCTGAAACTGATGTAATGCTATACGTCAATTATAGCTCAATAATAATGTGATTCAGGGCTTCCCTGGTGGCGCAGTAGTTGAGAGTCCGACTGCCGATGCAGGGGACACGGGTTCATGCCTCGGTCCAGGAGGATCCCACATGCCGCGGAGCGGCTGGGCCCGTGAGCTATGGCCGCTGAGCCTGCGCGTCCGGAGCCTGTGCTCTGCAACGGGAGAGGCCACAACAGTGAAAGGCCCGCGTACCGCAAAAAAAAAAAAAAAAAAAAAAAAAAAAATGTGATTCTGACACAGGAACAGACAAATAAGCCAATGGAAGAGAATCCAGAGCTCACAAACAGAACCACAGAGGTTGAAACTTGATATATGATAAAGGCGGTACTGAAGTCTCATGGGGAAAGGATAAATTGTTCAATTAATTCTGTTGAGAGAAAAGAAAGATAATAAAGTCTCATCAACCTCCCTCCCAGGGTGGAAGTAAGGATCAGAGCCCCCTGATATGAGAAAGAGAGAAATCTTTGTTGTTTAAGCCACTGAGATTCTGGAGTGTTCTAATATGGCTCTACACCTAGCTTATCCTGATGACAGACAAAGGTGTCAACCAAGTGAGAAAACCAAAGGCCAAGAATTAAAGTGTGGTAAGAAAGGATTTAATTAAAAATCTAAAAAACAATTATAGTGTTTAACTTAGAAATTTCTAGTGACTTTGATAGGAAAATCAATAAAGCGAAGTTATTAAATATGAAAACATTTCCTCCTTGTATGTCTTCAGTTAAAATTCATCTAAGGAAATCAAGTAAAAAAAATAAATGAGATGTTACTATGTTCAACTCAGAATCTGATTGTGAAAACCTAAACCTTAGACTATGGAAATGAGAATGGAGCTCTGAATCTGCTGATCTTGAAGTGGGGGAAAGTCTGGAGTTGAGGATTTTCACGTGAAAAAAAACATGTGCATGACATCAATTTCCATCATGGTGAGGAAGAGATACTGTGTCTCTCCTAGTACAGATGGTTTGATTCCTTAATCCATCTCAATGTTCAGCATTTTCCCAAAAGATCCTAAGATGTTTAAGTTGAAGCAGATGCATATTTTTCTCCATCAGTACTGGTTGTCCTCTTGGCCGCATAGCATCTATGACTGCCAAGCTAGAGCTTGTGGACCCTCCCCGGGGCTGGGAGAGCAAAGCCGCTCAGTGCAGACTCAGTCTATACCCCGCTTCTTCAGCCCAGTGACAGTATGATGCCGGGACTTTTATACGTAAGACAACAGGAATCGTACCCACAACCCACGGTCAAGGACTCTAGGATTTCTGCTCAGCGTTTCTGCCCAGAGTTCCCAGAGAAAGAAAAAAATGCCATCAGTTTAAATCCAAAACAACTTCAAAATACACTTGAAGTGGCATTTACTTTGTTTTTAACCTTAAAAAGAGAGGCACCCCAGGGATATATTTCCCAGGCCCTCTATTATGTAGTTAATTATAGTAAATGTGGGTTTTTGTGCCACATACGAAAGAGGACGCTGCCTGCTTCTCTTCCACGTGGCACCTCACTGAACACCCTGCTAACGCTCTGTCAGGACAAACAGCCACATAACAAAACGCATTAAAGTGCTGCCCAGCAGGGCCTACCTGCTCCAATTGCTGCTGCTGGCTTTTTGGGGTTTTTTGTTTTTTTTAAATCAGAGGATGCTATTTAGTGTGCAAAGCTTAACATCGATAAGTATGATTCCAGCCACGGAGTAATGAGAATAATTGAACACAAAGTTTATTTAAGCATAAAACACGTTAAAAATGATTTGGTTGATTTGTGAGAGAGAAGAGTTTGGGTCTGAAGAGACGGATGGGGTGTTGGGGTTCCCCAGGTCTGCAAACAATACATGCGGTGGCCACGTGGCCCGGCAGGGCTGGAGGACACAGCGGCGGGTGTGGGGAGGGGAGCAACACAGGCGCATCGAGGTCAGATGCTTCCAAACATTGGAGAGATTCCTTAGGGGGAGTCAAACCTTCCAATCACCGCTTCTCAATATTCGATATCGTTCCAACAGGCCCTTTCTCTATAAAAACTATGATACAAAAACAGCACTGGTGGGATAGATTTCTCTGGTCAGATTTCCGACAGACTTGTCTAACCAGAATTTTTTCCTTTACCGGTTTTTCATGCGAACCAACGTTTCTAGTGACAACTAATTGGAAATTTTAGGCAAGATATATGTTTTCCACAACTGGCTTTTAGAAGCCCAGTTGCATACCTTGAAAGAGGAGCATGGCATTTCCCTCTTTTCTGGAACCCTGACCGTTTGGGGCAGGTGGCATCACTCTGAGACAGTGGGCAATCTCAAATAGGTTTTGACTTAAGGGCACACACCTTTTATCCTACAGGGAGTTGAAGTAAGTAAATTACAGTACTTTATATAGCAACCTTGAGTTAATTATGAGGTCATGCCTGATGTATAGACAAAATGCCATAATGAAATCTGGGTCATGATGAGAAGCAGCGTCCAAACTTGAAGTTCAATGGAAGAATTAGAGGCTGTGAACAGAGAGAGACATAGTAAGTCCTATGAAAAAAAATATACCTGTTTGACATGGATCAGACATCTTTGTGGCATTCCAGTAAAGGAACCTACTTTCTTCATTGCCAAGAACCCACTTTCTCCAAATGGCCTGGACTCAGGCAGCATGGAAGCGAAATTAACCCAACCTTTAGGAGAGTCCTGCTAACTTAGAGGGTACCAGGGACACCTGGCAGCCAAGGCTATTGCAGGAAACCTTGTTTGTTGGATCACACACCCCAGTCCCAGCTCAACCCAGGTAGACATGGGGCCAGATCTAAGGCCAATATTTGGTACTTAAATGGCTGGATAACTTCCTTCTTTAAATATCACCTTCATCTATACAAGCAGCTCATGCAGCACAATATCAAAAAAAACAAACAACCCAATCCAAAAATGGGCAGAAGACCTAAATAGACATTTCTCCAAAGAAGATATACAGATTGCCAACAAACACATGAAAGGATGCACTAATCATTAGAGAAATGCAAATCAAAACTACAATGACTACACACCAGTCAGAATGGCCATCATCAAAAAATCTACAAACAGTAAATGCTGGAGAGGGTGTGGAGAAAAGGGAACCCTCTTGCACTGTTAGTGGGAATGTAAATTGATACAGCCACTATTGAGAACAGTGTGGAGGTTCCTTAAAAAACTAAAAATAGAACTACCATACGACCCAGCAATCCCGCTACTGGGCATATATCCTGAGAAAACCGTAATTCAAAAAGAGTCATGTACCACAATGTTCATTGCAGCTCTATTTACAATAGCCAGGACATGGAAGCAACCTAAGTGTCCATCAACAGATGAATGAATAAAGAAGATGTGGCACATATGTACAATGGAATATTACTGAGCCATAAAAAGAAACAAAACTGAGTCATTTGTAGTGAGGTGGATGGACCTAGAGACTGTCATACAGAGTGAAGTAAGTCAGAAAGAGAAAAACAAATACCATATGCTAACACATATATATGGAATCTAAATTTTAAAAAATGGTTTTGAAGAACCTAGGGGCAGGAGAGGAATAAAGACACAGATGTAGAGAATGGACTTGAGGACACGGGGAGGGGGAAGGGTAAGCTGGGACAAAGTGAGAGAGTAACACTGACACGTACACACTACCAAATATAACATAGATAGCTAGTGGGAAGCAGCCGCATAGCACAGGGAGATCAGCTCGGTGCTTTGCGACCACCTAGAGCTGTGGGAGGGTGGGAGGGAGATGCAAGAGGAAGGGCATATGGGGATATACATATGCATATAGCTGATTCACTTTGTTATACAGCAGAAACTAACACAACACTGTAAAGCAATTATACTCCAATAAACATATTGAAAAAAATCACTTTTATCTTTTAGATAAAAGAGCAGGGACCAAAAGTTTTAAAAAAAAAAACCAAAATGATGCTAGAATTCCTTGGGCGTTTTCCTCATCTCTCCTTCTTACTTTCTGTAAGTCTCATAGATCAGTTGCTGACCGAGTGGGCCTCACATAGGACTGTTTCCTTCTCAGGGTCAAGAACTTCCTATGTCCCCAGCTGCCGGCCCTGAACGGGAGTCGTGCCCACCTCTGCAGCTCTTGCCGTCCTCCTGCAGGGTCCCCGTCACGCAGCTGCACAGAGGCCCGTCCACCCGGCTCGTGCAGATCTGCTCACACCCTCCGTTGTCCTCACACCAGTCCAGCCCTGAAAAAGAGCCGCTGGACAAGTTACCTGCAGACAGTCCAGCTCTTCAACTCGTATCTAAGGGCAAGGCCTTAAAGAGAGGAGTGGAAGGAAAAAATCCCGGTACTGTCATGAGTTTTTAATAGTCCGTGAAAAGATTTCATTATGGAAGCGGGCAGGCTTCTCAAACTGGGGTCCCCAAACTGGCGTCCTCAAGCTCCTTGTTCACCAGATTCACATAGTAGGCAAAACACACCCCAGACTTAGCCCGAGCCTTCAAATCCCACTGTTTTAATCATTTATAGTGTGTTTTAGGGAACATACATACTTTTTCTCCTAATAGGTCCCACTGAAATGATCTGTTCTTTAGGTTCCTTGGTGTAATCTGTGGCAATCCTGGAATTTTGAGGGCAAGTCTGAAAGACAAAACACCGGAGGGAAAATTTCACACAATTAAGCTGATAACTTATTCTTCACCACGTTTCCACCTCCAAAAGAGGCAGTGGCTCAGCCTGGAGCACTGCTGCAGCTCAGATTAATTAGAATCAATCCATTCTTGATCATTGAGCCCACTGGGACTCGGGGCTTTATGTTGAACAGAATTAAATATATTCTCCACACTAGAATTAGATTCAAAGAGGCTCCCTTCCCAGGGAGGAGGATCCTGTATCAGATCAGACAATAATGTACGCAGCAGCATCTGTAAGTAGCTCTGACCATAATTCACATCTCGATTCGGCCAACATGGGGCGAGCATAAAGCTGCAATGTTAAAGGTTAGGGACCAGGTACTAGTGCAGTAAAATCTTAGGGACGTAGCCTGACGTGGTGGGGATGTAAGCCTGGCGTGGACCAGGTGATTGGTTTGTCACCTCATCCTGCCAGCCCCTCCAGAGCCTCAGGCCTGGGTGTGGATTTGGACGATCTGTGGGATAATCCCTGAGCCCGGGAGTTTGCTTCTGTGGTGGAGGGGAGCTTGGCCCCATCGCTCACCTCAGATGCAGGGGGCCTGGCTCTTTTAGACTCTGGCATATTGGTTCTCAGACAGGGCTCATTTTGCCCCCCGAGGGACACTGGGCAAAGTCGGGAGGCATTTTGGGTGTTGCAAGTGGGGAGGAGGTGATACTGGGGTCTACTGGGTAGAGGCCAGGGATGCTGCTAAACAGCCTCCAGAGCACAGGGCAGCCCTACAACAAAGAATCATTCGGTCCAAAACGTCTGTAGTGCTGAGGTTTGAGAAACCCTGGTCTAGTGTCATGCCGACAACAGACTGACCTTGCTAAGTCAGATAAAAGGAGTAAATGGTCATCATTCTACCCTGCTCTCTTATTGTTCCAGATGACTGCCACTCCTAGGCATCTGAAGATGGTTCCAATTCAGCCACTGCCAGGTGCAGTGAGTCCTAAAGAACTCTGAAGAGCCACCGCCGTCGGGATTCGTGACGCCCCACGTGGGGAAAACTGGGACTGAGAGAAATAAAGCTAAGCACTGAATTTTCACGCTCTCACTTACTATTTTACAGGAGTACTTTTCTGAATCACAGAGGGACACTGCGCAGTGAAGATGGACTTCATCGTAATCCCCAATGAACTTAAAGACGGTGACGTGGAAGCGACAGGTGAGGGAGACACCGTTTTCCTCGATGCCAATGGTGTTGTCTTTAATGTTCTGACACCTATTCGGAAAAAAGGGACTCTCTGCTTCACACTTTCACGTTTCATACAAAAACCATCATGAACGGTAAAAATGCCTTTGCGTTTGAAGGTGACCTCTGGGTGTGGGTCTGTCATTTACTACGACTCCCTTATAGTTTCAGTTTGTTGGAAAAGCATCAAATAGCACCTCAAATTAGGATCTTAACTACAGCTAAAAACAAAATGACCACGGGCCTGCACTCAATTTCCCTACCCGCCCGTTTCTCATTCCTCCCCCTCACAATGCTGTGTTTTACTGATATCAGTTTAATAAACACAAGATGAGTCCTTACATCTTCTGTACTTTCTTCGGTTAATTATCAGTTTTGGCAGGGGCCCCTTTTTCAAGCTCTATTGGGAAGTCTGTTTTCACTTGTGGGAGCTGGAGAAGACAGACCAGCCGTCAAAGAACGATTGTTCTGATGGAGGGATCACTCCCTTCCCCTCTCCTTGTGGTCCTGAGCCAACAGGCAGGGACACAGGTATCTCGCCTCCACCTGTTAGAGTTTCTTAAATGGACCACAGTCTCTTATGCCCCAGGGTCTTTCATGTACTGTTTCCCCCACCTGGAAGCCTCCCTGCACTCCTTCCCCTGCTAACTAACCCTGCTCTTTCTCCAGTGCCCATCTGTGTCTCCCCCTCCTATATGCACATGCCCTGACCAGGCAGGAACAGGTGGCTTTGCCTGGATTTGCCAACAACACCCTGCTGAGCCCCTGGGGTGCAGGAACCAAGGTGTAGTCCTCACTGTGTCTCCAACACACTGGAGGGCACACAGTAAATATTTAAAAAGATGTGGTACATATATACAATGGAATATTACTCAGCCATTGAAAAGAACGAAATAATGCCACTTGCAGCAACATGGATGGGCCTGGAGATTATCATACTAAGTGAAGTAAGTCAGACAGAGAAAGATAAATATATGATATTCTGCTTATATGCGGAATCTAAAAAAAGTGATACAAATGAACTTATTTATAAAACAGAAATCGACTCACAGACTTAGAGAAAGAACTTATGGTTACCGGGGGGAAGGCTGGGGGCGAGGAATAGATTGGGAGTTTGGAGTTGACATGTACATACTGCTATATTTAAAATAGATAACCAACAAGGACGTACTGTAAAACAATAAAAATGAAAAATAAATTAAAAAGAATACTTAGATGCTCTTTAGTCAAACTCACACAAATATTTGCCTGAGAAGCAATAAAAGCTATGACCCATCTTTCAGCTCTGAGAGAACGTGTATGTGTATATATAAAGCTGTATTTTTACTTTTGAAACATTACGTACAGTATTAACTCTCAGAACCGTTTTGTTTGAAATATGGTATTAAAATTATACTTAATTTTTAGACCAAAAAAAATCTTTTTTTTAGACTGGATGAATCAGTGACTGAATGAATGAATTGTGCTTCCATGGCCAAGTTTGGCCCACTGCGGCCAAGAAGCTCTTTAAAACGATCTTATTGAGATAAAAAGGGTGACTCTTTTCCGTGTGTTTCCTTCCCCTGGCCCCCAGGATTCAGTATCTTCGTGAGAAGGAAAATTAAAAATGGAAGTTATGCTTCAGCATTCCCACGCCTATTCAGTTTGGTAGTTAGTCCATAAGGCAATAGTTTCCTAAATGCTTTGAAACAAAAACTTACTTGCCATACTTTTCCTTGTCACTGTGACTCATTTGAATAATCTAAATTGGTTCAAGGATTCTACAGCATTCTCAGCCCTCCAGTCTTCACGCAGACCTTCCGTCTTAACTAGACCCCCAACTCCCAGAGAGATGATTCGAGGTTTAAGTGTCAGAAGAACAGGAAGCAGAAGGAAGGAGCCTCGGGAAGCAGGGACAGGCTGTCTGGATGCCGCCTTAGGGGGACAAACAAACCGAGCACTAGAATCCTTTGTCCACTATCAGAGGAACAAGTGTCCTTTCCTCTGGGCACATGAAGAGAACAGAGAAGTGACCTTCGTGTGCCCAGACCTTGGCATCACTGGTAGATGGCGGTGGCGTCTCTGCCCCCAACGTAGATGGAGAGGAGCGGCTGGCCCCTCCCCCCAAACTCTGATGCGGACCCACTCTGCAGCTCAGCCGTTCCGCACTGGGCGGCAGTTTTCCCATAAGCTCACTGGGAAAAACCAATAACCACATCCCTCCAAGAAAGGTCAAGAGGACTCATGAATTAAATTCTCTCACACGATGAAATTACTTCACACCCAACAACAGTTTAATTTGAAGACCTTCATGCGGACCCTGGGGGGAGCTGAGATTTATGAACCCGCTCACTTACTCTCCCTCTCTGGGTCAACTCTATTAAATACCGTTTAAAAAATGCTAAATGCCACTGTGTCCTTCAAAGGCGGCCCAAGCCTGCCCACCTGGGTTGTACAGCGGCTCAGATCGTAGCTCTTTTACTTTGGGAAAGGGCCATGGCTGGGGCGGGGGGGCGGGGGAGGGAGAGGAAGGGAACAGATGAAGAAACGGAGACCTGTGATGTTAGCCAGAGCATCTGGGCCTGTTAAGATACCACATAGTCACCAAGTCCTTCCCTCTGCCTCTAGGGAGGCTAAAAATCAACTCAAAAAGATAGTGCCTTCATGAGGCCCTTGCTGAAAATCCTACTCTATGCCTCAGCAACGCAGGCCACAAGCCACACCTGGCCGGGTAGGGAGTTGATGCGTCTTGGTGCTTGAAAGATTTCTTCCTCTGCCCCTTGCTGGTTGGGTGTCCTTGGGTGAGCTGTGTACAGGCTCTGAGCCTGTTCATGTGCAAAATAGTGGCTAGCTATTGTTTGTCTGCCTAGAACCATACTCTTCTTCTTTGGGAGAACCATCCCTTCCTTCCCCAACTTTAAGGCTAATTACAGTATCCACAGCACTCCCTGACCAGTCCAGGGAGGGATGCTGACTCAGGCCTGGGATAGGGTTCAAGAAACACTACCCCCAAACCTGGCACCTTGAATATTTTAAGCTGAAGGAGTTTGAGAAAATGGCAGAAACAGGAATGTCACTCTTCTCACCTGAAACAGGTCATAAAGCCCTTATGTGAGAGGTGCCCTCCCTATACCAGAAGGAAAGGAGCATCCTTATTTCTGAAGACAAAGGGACACTGAGATGAAACTGAACAGTCTGGCTAAGATTCCCTGCAGTTTACTACAATTACCACATACTCTTGACCTTCTCCACGACTGTCCACTCTTCATCAAACCGGGCATAACAATACTCAGCGTGAACTGTTTCTTCGAGTCTTCGTTTCCTTATGAAGACTCCCATGTCACGTAGAACTTAACATTAGATAAATGTCATGCTTTTTTCCTGTTAATCTGTCTTTGTCCATTTAATGTTCAGACCCAGCCAGGAACCCTAAGAGGGTCAAGAAAATCTTTGTCCTCTGCAACACCAGGCAATTTAATGTTGCATCTCCTCCAAACAAGGCAGAGGAAATCCATCCAAGAAAGGCTAATCATACTCCTTCTCAGGGATTCCCTGAATTGGGGTTAGAAGGAATGCTCACTCCGGGGGGGGGGTTTACAATGCTGAAAAAAATGCCAGTGTCTAACGAGGTCAATGAGAGAGACAGAGACAGAGAGGGACAGTGACTGAGACAGAGAAACAGAGAGCAAGGGATAGAGGGAGGGAGAGAGTCGACAGCATCTGGCTTCCTGGACCCAATCCCTGAAGCCGCATCTGCTTAACGTGATTTGGTTTTGTAACCATGAAGTGCCTTGCTTTTGCATAAACTAGTTTGAAATGGTCTCTACCACTTACAAGAGAAAGAATTTTGATTAACATAGTCAACTGCTTTTAAGAATTATGGTACTGGGATGATGGAAATGTTCCAAAATTAGATTATGGTGATGGTTGCACTTCTCTGTAAATTTACTAAAAATCATTGAATTTTACACTTAGAGCAAGTACATTATATTGTATATAAATTATGTATGCAATAAAAAAGTATTGTTGCTTGACAAAACCAGTAAGTATGTTTATAAAATAAAGATAATTATCATGGTTGTTGTTTGGTCCACAGTCTTTTCTTCTTTTTCATTCACCCATTCATTTATTCATTCATTCAACAATTTTGTTGCATAACCACGCTGTTTCAGGAAATATGCTAGGTGCTGGGCATATACTGGTAAGTAAAAAAAAAAAAAGTTTATAAGCTATTACTCTAATCCCTTTTTAATTTTCATAGATGTCCTATTCACCAACCTTTAGTTATTCTCCTTACATCCTTTCGTTTGCAGATAATCCACATTCAACTCAGATTGAAATTCAAGTAGGCAGGACAGAATGCCCTCTTGGGTCACATTGAGAGTAAAGCATTTTGTAGTTAATACCACATGGAACTGGTGACCTACCACTAAATTGCTGTGGATTTTAAGCACTGCTTGATTCACTAAGCCTCAGCCTTCTCATCTGTAAAATGGGGCTTATAATATCTACCTCATACGTTGTCATCAGGATTAGATAGTTCTTGGGTGCAAAATGCTGGCCCTGTAGGTCGTCAACAAATGTTAGTTCCCGTTCTCTTCCCTAAAAAGCAGTGTAGACAAATCTAGTACTAAAGGCTCTGAGACTGTCCTCCGAGAAGAGGCTACCCACCCTTCTTCAATGATGAAGTATCGGAGCTTGTCATTGCTGTCGCGGGAGGGGGTGGCGTAGCATTTGTTCAGCGTCAGAATCAGATGCGTGGAATCGGCTCCAACCACAAAGACCCCTACATACAGCACATCTCGAGTTGTCAGCACCACTTCGCCCTGGCGGTACGGATGTTTGTAGGAGGCGTTTTTGTAGAGCGCCATCTTGGTGGTGAAGCTGCCTTCTTGGGTTGGAACTGTCAGGTTAATGACGCTACAAGAGAAACAGTCATAAGTCGGGGAACCCCAAGCAACGTTATCTATTCAATTACTTACCATTTTCCAGGCTGCAAATGCAGAGGGAAGGCCAAGCAGAGAGTAGTAAAGTCTAATAATTAAATTTAAATAATTAAATCTAATTTTAATTAAAATTAAAAATTCAGTTCCTCAGCACCTCTCTCGCCCTGGCACATTTCAAGAGCTCAATGGCCACATACAGACACTGTATTGGACAGTACTGATATAGGACATTCCCATCACTGTAGAAAGTTCTATCGAACAATGCAGGTCTAAGGCATCTAGGTTCAGAAAATATGAATTATTCTCTCCCTAGTGCTTCAAAGACAGATGCTAGCAGTTTTGACTGTGCTAACCTTAACTGTCAAGGAAAAGACAGAGCAACGTGCACAGCCCATGAGATTCTCTACCTTAGCATAGGCTTCACGACAGAGTCCAAGGAGATCTTGATATCCAGCTCATAAGCACATGAAAATTCCACACTGATCGTC
This sequence comes from Stenella coeruleoalba, assembly GCF_951394435.1. NCBI lineage: Eukaryota > Metazoa > Chordata > Mammalia > Artiodactyla > Delphinidae > Stenella > Stenella coeruleoalba. The sequence goes on along the minus strand of NC_137154.1, from coordinate 96,684,843 downwards.
CTGTCCCTGGTGATGATGTTGCCAGTATTGTTGGCACTTTCTATCCAAATGGTGTTTTTATACATGATATGAGTGGCATTGGACTGCAAAGCAAAGGGAGGTCAGAAATCATTAAATCTGGGCACGAGCATGTGGCTTGCATTTCAAATCCACGGGCCGGAAAGTGGAAAAATGGCTTCATTTCATATATAACCCAGAGGCCAATATAAATCAGGATGGAGCTAGTCTCAGCACTTACTAGGAAAAAAGTATTAACAATAGATGTCAACAGCACCCTTCAGTCTGATAACCTTGAATGCCCACGGAGGGTGATTTCATGTACCACTGAATTCTAAGTACAACCAGTCCCCAGTTATCTGCGGGAACCCAAGCCAGGGACAGCATGAAGTATTGCCATCCTGAGGTAATACATATCTTCTCTTTCAAGTCTTAATTCAAAATCCAGCCTCCGCCAAGTCTTGTACCAGACAGCCCACAAGTACCAAAATGAACACACGCATGTTTCACCGTCTTGCACCTTTCACTCCCTGATAAAAAGTGTTAATGAACACAGTTATCAAAAAAAGACAGTAGGAAGGCACAGGAGGAAGAGAAGTGAGATGCTTTGCTAACCTATGAATTGGATAACCTGACACAAAATGTTGTGACCTTGCTGTATTTCTGCAGCCAACTGTTAAGTGATGTCAGGGACACCCTTACACCCTGAAATAGCTGAACCCAGCTGTCTTTACCTGGAAGAACAACAGAAGCATGAGAGAAGTAAAAAATGTGTCAACATGCAGGGCAAAGGACAGCAGACAGCGCAAACCAGGGAAGGAAGCATGTCACTTATCTTGCTTTCAGTTCAACCACTTAGCACCCAATGATTATTTTCCCGCTGTCCTTCATTTCGCACGTGCCTTTTGCTGTTTTCCAAGGAGCATGTTTCTAAGTCGAATCCCTGAAGTTGGCTTAAGAACAATCAATGTGCAAACACCTGGAGCTGTCACCACCTCAGCCAGGTGCTCTCTCCTGCCCTCGTTCCTCACCTGCACAATGTTTCCACAGTTCCCTTTGGTGTTGTTGATCTGAAAGGAGATAAAGTCCTCTCCCTCAATGCCGGTGCACTGCCTGTCATTGATCCGCACACCCTCCCTCTCGAAGCCGAGCTGGAAGAGTTTGCACTTAGATATGGACACTTCCATCTGGGCAGCCTTGCAGGTCACCTCTGCATCAATGATGTCGTGGGAGTCTGTGGGGAAACAGTCATTATGAAAGGCACGTCAGTGAGAGTTGGTCTTGCTGTGTGGGTGGGCGAAGCACCCCATTCTCTTTAGAAGAGGCTGATGGGCTTCACACAGAGGCTGCAGCATTTCTAATGAAGCTCTGATCAAACTAAATGAGTATATGAACTCATTCAAAGCAATAACTTGGGCAATCCTAGGGCCTTTTTTTTTTTTTTTGGTCCATGCCGTGTGGCATGTGGGATCTTAGTTCCCCGACCAGGGGTTGAACCCACACCCCCTGCATTGGAAGCGAGGAGTCTTAACCACTGGACCACCAGGGAAGTCCCCAGAGAGCCTTTTTTTAAAGGTGAAAATGCTATACAAAGTGTCTTTGATCTTTTCTTCCTAAACCCAGGATTTCCGCCCCACTTTGGTGGTAGCTGCTGTCCGTAAGCTCCATACCGCACCTGGCTCACTGTGGCCTGGCTAAAGAACGTGCCCCCAGTGAGGGCAGCCCCGGTCAGGCCTCTCCACAGCCCAGCTGGTACCCAGGCCGGCACTCGGAGCTCTTGTTTTTTGAAATGGACATTTTCCGTGAGTACACAAACACAGGCTAATAAGCACTAAAGAAACGGAGAGAAACGTTTTTATCTGCTCAGGTGAAGCCTTTGAACAGCACATGTGGTCCCCTTCTGCGGAGCCTTCTGGTCAACCAGGCTTTCATTCTCTGACGATGCTAAACGTGGCATGTGCCTTCTGAGTTCCTCGATTCAGCCAAGGACACGGAGCTGGGAAGCAAAGCATGTCCCCCACGAGCCGACAAAACGAGTATGCTCTTGGCCAGGGCACAAGGCCATTCCTACCTTAAGGGGACTCCTACCTGGAGTCCTAGTTGTTTGCCGTTTGCGTCAACATTTCTGCTTTCTTCAGGACCCACCGAAAAGCTTCGGGCCAGATAAAGCTGGCTTTAAACACGTCTTACAGCACCTGGCACTCTCGTCCTGATTCTTTCATGTTTTCGTCAAACCACCTTATCTCCCTGTGAGTCTAAGAGATCAGTTTGGATCCCTCTGATGTTGAACATGGCCTCAGATGGAGCTGGCTGATGCTATGCATGTCCAAATTTGCGTGTTATCATTTATTGAAGAAAAGGAGGTAGCTACAAGGAAACGAACATTAGCCTGCTTTGAAGAGGTCGGGTTCCTTCCTTGTTCTGCTTAAATGCTCATGAAAGCTTCGTTACTTGGGTTTCTAACCCACAGTGTGGGACGTGCGGGCTCCCACCCGAAAGCCTTCCTACATGGCTGCCGGGCGTCTCCCGCAGGGCCTGTCTGGCTGGGGGTGGGGTGGCGGCAGGTGTCACTCACTGTTTCCGTAGGGAGGGGGCTCCATGCAGCCACACAGCTCCCCTCCGTTTTCCAGCTCACAGGTTCGATTGGGACAGTCCGCTCCCAGACAGGGATCTTCAACCACTCCTGCTAAAAAGGAAAACAAACAGAAACACAACTTGATTTTCACACCAGTGCACGGTAGCATGTGGTCACACTCTGGACTCGCCACTTCAGTGGACCTGGTGTGGTCAGATGGCAGATGCAAACCAACAGACAGGGCAGCCTTCCGGGAAATAATGACGATACTAGTAATTGGGTCCTTGCTACGTGCTTCATGCTTTGGTGGCATTACCTCTTCCGACCCTTACAAGCTCTGCCAGCTAAGTATCGTAACTTGGCATCACAGCTGAAATGCACCCAAGGTCACACACAGGTGAAGGTAAGAGGGGAAGATGGAATACACAGACACGCTTAACTGCCGGGACATCCCGAGACTGCTGCACTTCCTGCTCTGTACCACAATCATATGCATTGGTATGGTTATATTTATATAAAGAGTAGGGTCCAAGCCATTTACCTCTAGATTCCCAGCACCCAGCCACCTCATAGTAGATGCTCAACAAATACTTGTCAACAATGAAGATTCTAGGGCCAGTAAGGTCCCAGAGAGGTCCCTCAAACCAGGACTTCTTAGTCTTTTTTTGATTCATGGTCCAGCTACCCCACAAACTTCTACTTAATTTTATAAAAATAGACAAACTACCTACACACAACTCACCAGCATTGACTTAGAGTAATGGTACTGTTTTACCAGAGGGGAAAACTCTAAGTAAAATACAAATGTATGTGAAGTGTCACCACCAACAGGTTATAAACGATATTTCTGTAGCAGATGAGCCCATAGGCCACCTGTGAGCTCGTCAACATTTCAGTTTGAGAACTGCTGATTGAGAGCATTTCTTTTAGACACTCACTTTTTTTTTTGAGTTCTTTATTTTATTCTTGATATGAGTTTGTTTTCTGATGATTTGACTCAATATAACAAAAGCACATTTCACTTACATATTTCAGTTGTTACTTCTAATTGTGTTCCCTTGGAAAATTTTAATTTTTAAAGTTTTGTCAAATTGCCATGCAAAAAAAAAAAAAAAAAAAAAATCAAGTAGTCCTGAGAAGCTTAAAGTGAAACACAGCAGTCCCTCGCCTAGGCCCTCTCCACTTCCCTGTTATTTTTCTTGGTCATTTTAAAAGTCTTTTGGTTGTTTCTTCGGATATTTAACTCTATGTTTGCAAATGGTAAGCGAAAACTGTTTTCATTTAATTTTTACTTTTATCAGAATAATACTGGTAAAAATCAAATAATGCTGTATTGAAGAATGGCAATCCCATGTCCCAATCTTCTTATCTTCCAGTTCTAATGCTTCTGAGACAACTATTTTAAATCTTTTAATTTTTCTAGTTTTTACGTCCATATTTCGAAATATCACTATTTTTCTTGATTTTTCAGTATTAGATCTCTATCGACTTCCTTTTAGAGAAGATTAGGATTTAGTAGACACTCACGTCTTTATTTAAAGACTGTCTCCCTATCCAGGTGTAATAATCCTCATCGTCGTGGCATATGATGGTGAGTGTTGAAGAAACAGCAATGATTCAATCCCGGCACAAGCCAAGTTCTCTTCACGAGTTCAAAAACAAAAGAAAACCCCTGAGCTATCCCATAGCTGCAGATGCTTCTCCCGACCCTCTGCTAAGTAACTATTATACGTGGGAGGACGGGTATGGCGGAGCATCAGCCTGTCTTAATTCCTAGAAAGACGACTGAAGGAAAGCCATCAGCATCAGTCAAATGCACTTACTTTTTAAAGGCTTCCTTTTGTAAAGACGCTTTTGCTTGCCCAGTGGGTTCAGCACCTAACACCGGTGCTAAGCACGCAACAGCCACTCCATGAATGTGCTGGTTGATTAACACAATATGAACACCACCCAAGAGAATAAGGGAGAGAAAGTGTGGAGGTTACAGCTTCCAGGAAGGAAAGAACCTCACTTACACACATGATGGTCCACCTACCGCTTGGCAAATACGACATGCCCAATTCAGAGGGAAGTTTTAAGGTTAAAAGCAAAAATTCATACTTAAAAAAAAAAAAATCCAGACAATTTTTAAAGTTCAAAACAGTTAACGTTTTTTAAAGTATTGTTTATTAACAGAACAGGGTAAAATATTGAAGTTATCAAACAAACTATTTCTGTTGCTTGCTAACAGAGACCGGTCATTTGCTTGTTAAGAGTTTCTGAAGTCACTGCATGCATATTTTAATGAACCACATTGTTTTCAGGTTCTGAATTAAGTGCATCCCTACTCTTGCTCAGGTTTGGTCTGCAGATTTACTGATGTGCACGCTCAGTCTTGGAGTGAACAGGGCCAGTTTTCATGGCAGTACCTGTATGCACATCGGGTTGGTGGTGCATGTCGAGGGACAGACGCACCTCCTGTCGGCCGCCATGTCATACTGCATTCATGGGACAGATTGATCAGTATGTATGTGCACACACATATATGGATGTGACACATTTATGTGTGATTATGTACATATTTATTTGCTCCATGTATTTGATTAACATGGTAAGAAAATGAACAAAGAGAATAATGGATAACGCAGATCAAAATAGTTTTCTTACTACAGAAAAAAAATGCAAGAATCTACAGATCTTTATTTCATCAGTAATATATGTGTAATCCCTTTATGAATCCAACCATGGCTTCCTTGCAACCAGGCAGATACAGCCAGCTCAATTCCAACTCCACTTGCCACTTGCCATGTGCCTTCTCTTTCTGATCTGGGCTCTGACCCATGTTAAGGGAGCCATGTTAAGGAGAGCTGAGTTTGGGGCACTGAAATCAATCAGGAATCCTATACTCTGTCCGGCTATCTTAAAGTCACTAGCTACACTGGTGTTTCTCCAACCCAGAGAACCTCACCTTCCCCAGCGGGTGTTCCAAATTCCATAACTGGTCAGGCAATTAGAGGGGAGTCAGGCTCCACTGAAAATGCGCCCCATGAAATCTGCTACAAGCTCTCACAGCTCTCCACCCTCCAACCCTGGAAGCAGATCTATGGGTCAAGATGCAGACCAGCCAGCCGGCCCTGGACACAGCGATGCCACTGGCAAAGCTGTGCTTTCAACTTAGCAAAGAGTCTGCAGAAATAAAATAATTCTCTTACAGCAATTCTCTTTCTCAATCCACTCGGTGCTGAGGATCCCGAAGGAGCGGCAAGACTCCCCATAGGCAGCCAGGGAGCCGCACAGCTGGTACTTCTTGTGGTTGTAGCAGCCGTCCAGGTAGCAGGACTCGTAGAAGGGAAGGGGGTCGAGCAGCCCGTAGCAGGGCTGGAAGAAGCCCTTCATGTCCGTGAGCTTCAGGCAGTAGCCGTCGCCCTGCATCTTCTGGATGTGCACGTTGTCACACATGGCCGCATACTGGGAGAACTGCAGCTCGTTGCAGCTGGGGGCGAGAGGTCTGGTCAGGGTAGGAAGCAAAACGAGGCATCCAAGATGGCCGACGAAAGGGCAGACCGTGGCAGTGCCCTTTTCAGCTAACCCAGAAGTTAGTGTGGGATGCTGATCCCAACACTAACAGACAGTGTGACCTTAGGAAAGTCACGGTAATTTCTATTGTTACGCCACTGGGATAAGTGAGGGTAAGATAAAGTGATGGACTGGTAGCCAAAGTGTCAGACAAAAGGTAGATCTTGATATAATAACCATTAACCTTCGATATAACTGATACAATAACTATTAACGGGTGTTCATATAATAACAACCACCACCAATAATAATAATAGTTACTATCACTATTAATAATCATAGCAACGACAGTTGGTAGAATTAAAGATTTGAAAGGAAGTCCAGAAACTTCTCAACCAGTTCCAGTTTAGCTATCAGAGACCGAAAGTAAAATCATCAAAAGAAAATTGGTGTCAGGCTGAAATCGTTTATAAAGGAAGAAAAAAAGGAAGAGCGGAAGGGAAAGGAAGCTTAAACAGACTCATAATTCCTCAGGAGGAACTGAAGCTTGCTCACCTTTGGAAGCCCCAGAATAGCTTAAGTGTGCAAAGTAGTCATTTTTCTAACTGTGGGCCCTAGAAGTGACATTTTAGAGAAAGCATCACATTAGGAATTCTGGAATCTAATCCTGGCTTTGCCACTTATAGGACCCCCTCAACGTAAATCATTCCACTCTAGCCTCTGTTTCACCTAGAAAAGAGACTGGACCAGATGGTGCCCAAGGTTCTTTCCAGCTCTGGGTCCCATAATGCACAGGATAGTTTAATTTACGGTACATTTTTCGGTTTACACCTGCAGAAGGGTCACAGAGGGTTTGGGGCTTCATTTTCACATCTGGGAATTTAGCTGATGTTTGGTGTATTAAAGCACAAGGGGACAGAACCATTGTACGAGCAAAGAAATGCCAGGAAAGAGAAGCATATCTATAGATCCTGAGAGGAATTAACATAATTCAGCAGCCCAGAAGGGCCCTAAATTAAACACCTTTGGAGTAACTTGTTTAGCTCATTCTATTTCAGCTGGCCAGAGAGGGGCCTGATAATCCCCTTGCGGACTTCTGCTTTTAAAAAGGCTTTCTTGATTCCCACCAACTTGTACCTGCACAAAACCAAGCCTCTGGTAAGAGTCACAGACACACAGTCTCAGCACGGGGGAGCAAGGGATAGCCCTCATCTCCTGGGTTAAATCTTAATCCCACCCCCCAGCAGGGGTGCCCAGTTGCAGTTGGGCAGCTGGCCAAGGTTTCAGAATTCTAATCTTGGGCACACTCTTCTGTTTAGCCGAGGGCTGGATGACACAAAAATGTAGACTTTTATCATCTAAGCCTAGTTCCTCCCTCTGCTGTTCAAGAAACTGCTGTGCCTATTTGTATGATGAAAACTCCAAAGACCTTCAGCTTAGCTCTTTGCAGGAGTCCGGAAGGGTGATGCTGTACAAAGTCCCTTCCTCAGCAACACCTGTCATGGACGTGGGAGGACTGGGGCCCCTGAGTCTAGCGGCTGGAAGTTCTCACCTCTTCTGCATACCGTTGGTTTTCCAGCTCTGGGCCAGCACCACGCTGCTCACCACAGGCCTCCCCCGCAGGGTCACGTAATCATCGGTTAAGTCCCCGTTGAAGTTGCCACAAAGGCCACACACTTTGTTCTGCAGCCTCTCACTGATGCTGATTTTTATTACGTTGAAACCATTGTAGTGTATCTGGATGTCAGGGCTGGTGTCGATCACCAGGAACCCCTCGCTGCTGTAGATTTTGGTTGCCAACCCGGTTATAAATGGAACATTCACTTGTGTGCCATTCACCTGTCAAAGGAGAAAGAAAAAGTATATGACCCTCAAAGCAGGGACTGGCAAACATTTACTGTAAAGGGCCAGAGTAAATATTTTAGACTTTGCGGCCCATATGATCTCTGTCAACTCTGTCCTCGTGGCAGGAAAGCTGCCAGAGACAACAGTAACTAAATGAGTGAGGCAGTGTTCCACTAAAGCTTTATTTACAAAAACAGGCAGCAAGGAGATTTGGCTGAATTTCATATTTTGCTGACCCCCGCCCTAGAATTTGAGTACTCCCTCATCTAACTGTCCACAGTTCCCCCCAGAGAAGCAAAATATGGAGGCAGAGAGTTACAAAAAAAAAATAATGGAAAAGTATAACTCACAACAAATGGCTGGATTTTTGTATAAAATTTTCTCTAGCATAAACCAATTACTGAAAACGAAATCCCAATCCTGTGCTAAGGAGGGTCTAACACGGTTAAAATGAACCTGGGGGTCATTGCTATGTTAATTGTTTTCTTGTTTATAATGTTGAAACAGGAGGTACCCTCCCAGAGGTCCTATAGGTACAGTATTTTCTCCATTTGTCATTTTCTTGCTTTATAACAGTTTCTTTTTTCCTTAGCCCTTAGGACAGAACATAACATGTCTTTCCTGTACTTACAAAATAAATTCTTCTCCCCACCCCAGGTTATTAGTAACTTTCATTTCTTAAAAAAAGCAGAAGCCTTTAAAAAATATGATTCTTCACTATTTTAGTGGCTGGGGGTATTTTATTCAGCACAATGTCAGTTTTGCTGTCACGTGGTCCCTTTTCACTTTCTTGCTGCTGTATTCTGGACCGATGCAGTTGTGTCTATGTGGGCCAATTTGCAAAAGGAATTGGAGTGTCAAAAACAGTAGCAGCTTTCATTGACGTTAAAAACCAGTATTAAAATCCAGACTTTTCCTTTTAAGCCTGCAAAATACTGCCAGTCTTTTCCCTAAGGCTGGATACTAAGCTATTTGATGACTCTTCAGATAAAGATATTCCCAGTGCACAATTATCTGAGCCCGTGGTAGAAAGCAGATACAGTAACACTCAATTCCAAAAATGCTCCTATGTGTGTGCTGGCTCTCTCCCTGGCCCTTCCTAGCTGGAACCGCAACCCGGGGTACCGGGTGCTGACTCCATGGTTCTGGTCTGTCTGCTATGAACAGCCTGGTTTAGCTGAGAGGCTGGGGGTCACCACCACTAGTTCCGAGCAGATTATCTTCTTAAATGGAGGGATGGGAGGAATGCAAGTTGGAGAGGTGTATTAGTTATGGGGGTGGGTTGGAGATTCACATTTATTTATATATGGGTCTAAGATTCACAAGAAACCAGGCAGCAGGCCTAGGGAAGGGCCAACCTAAGAGAAAGCCACCACCATATCCTTCCTCTGTTTTCTTTCCCTTGGTGTGTCATCAGGGGGCGCTCTCATAGCGAGGGACGATCCCTCCCTGCCGTTTTTGTTTGTTGGTTTAACATCTTTATTGGAGTATAATTGCTCTACAATGGTTTGTTAGTTTCTGCTGTATAACAAAGAGAATCAGCTATACATATACATATATCCCCATATCTCCTCCCTCTTGCATCTCTCTTCCGTTTTTATTTAGTAGCTGTGTTTATAGGCAAACGCTTGCCTTCTCTCAGTTTCTAGAAAGGATGGCAGAGATGAAAGAGTGGGTCTTGGTACAGGTAGGCAGAGCTAAGAATAATTTTAAAGGCTCTTAAAAGCAAATGAGATGCTTTTTGGAAATTAATTCAAAGTAAAAGTTGACTTAGCTACCATTTTATCACCTGAGGCTCTATCAGCACCCACACCGACCTTATAGCCCTGAGACACTGTACATTTCCTTTGGAAATCGTTAGTCAAGGACTAAATGGGGCCCACGCTTACGCTTATAGAATCTTTATATTTTCATTCTTTAAAATCTGGTCATCGGTGTATGGTACATATGAAGCAACAGCCTGTTATCCTCAAACCTCACGGAAAACCACAGCAAACAACCCCCTAGACACGCCCACGTTCCAGAGTACGTTTCTTAAGAATCAAGGACAGGCTCGTCACCTTGACAGTGTGCCGGTCGTTGATGAGAATCTGCTCTTCGTTAATGTAGAAATAGACGGGCGAAATGATGGTGAGATTGGGGGACGACCACTTGTCGAAGTTGATGATGAGCTGGAAGGAGATGTCGGGGAGCTTCTGGCAGATGGTGGAGAGCACGAAGGCGCAGTTGGCTGGGAAGCGGAGGAAGGCGCCGTCGAAGGTGCGGAAGACGCCGCCGCCGGCCGCCAGGCAGTAGGAGGTTTTGGTGCTGAAGCAGCCGCGCACCCCGTTGCGCAGCGCGCACTCTTCGTCTGACTTGCACTGGCGCGGGTCGCACTGGATCAGGTTGCGCCGGAAACAGCGGCAGCGCCGCGTGCAGTCACTGTTCCAGAACAGCTGCTTGGGCTGGAAGAGAGGCGCCGTTTGCATGCAACTCAGGCTGTGGTCAGAGTTGGGGCCCCCAAAGCCCAGTCCACCTGGACCCTTTCCAGGCGGGGCTGGCCTATCAGTAATGGGGCTGGAATTTGCAACAAGGAGCAGTAGGGAGGCTGGTTCAATTCAAACGTTACACCCTCTGCATGTAACTCAGATGCCAAACAATGTGCAATTTAGTCTTTATTGGTTTCAGTCAAGAATTTGGGAATCTCTACGGCTGGATTGTAGAACTAATCACAGCCAACCAACTGGAATGGGCAGCTGCCAGAGGAGGAACTAAGTGAAGAGGAAAAATATTTGGTAGGAAATTAATCTAACAAGTACCAGCTCCACTTCAAGGAAGAAATTTAAATTCACTCAATAATGATAAACCCCACCCTTCAATCTTAAATAGGTTAAAAGAAAGCGATAACCAACTCTTATGATGAACCATTTCAACATTCCACAATACTCACTGTTCCAAACGTTTTCCTTGTATCTAATCTACTTCTAATTTACTTCTGTTGCAAATACTCCATTTCTATGTCCTGAAGTGAGAGGCCTAGATAACAGTGAGGTTCCATGAAAGGAGAGCTTTGAGATCAGGCCACCTGGGGTTTGATCCCAGCCCTGCCACCCTACATGTGCCACCCTGAGGGGCACTACCAAGCTCCCAGAGTGTCAGTTTCCTCTCTCGAAACTGGAGGTAATAATAATATCTTGCAAGGCAGTTGTGAAGATTAAATAAGACATGTGAAGCACATTTTCCGGCTGAGAGAAGGTACTCAATAAATAATAGCTGCTGTTATTACCGGAGAAGGACCGCTCACCCTCTTTCAGATAGTGAGGAATTATATAAAGTTATATTAAACACTACGACCAAGTGGATCATCAGTTGGTAGCAGCTATTATTTTTCACTCCTTCTGCAAATCTGTAGACATGACTCTGCTTGAGGACCTCGTGCTCTTGATCTTGCACTTGTTCTAGACCAAGAATTCCAGGAAACTGTTGGAAATTGGTCGTGATTGTCCAAGTGGAGTGTGGTCCCAACGAGTGGACTACTTCATAGAGATGTGGCCACTCGGGGCATTAATTCAATTTTCTAAAACGGTGCTATCCAGAGGTGGTTTATTTATTTATTGTTTTTGCGGTACGCGGGCCTCTCACTGTTGTGGCCTCTCCCGTTGCGGAGCACAGGCTCCGGACGCGCAGGCTCAGCGGCCATGGCTCACGGGCCCAGCCGCTCCGCGGCATGTGGGATCTTCCCGGACCGGGGCACGAACCCGTGTCCCCTGCATCGGCAGGCGGACTCTCAACCACTGCGCCACCAGGGAAGCCCCAGAGGTGTTTAAATGGCACAAGATGGGCCTATGCTACTGTCTGGTCACCATTTTCCATTTTAACTATAGACTTATCAAAACCCTGGATATCAAATACAGATCTGACTCAGATCCAAGGGTAAGTAGATAGAGGGTGAGATCTTCCAGGAAGAGTTTTCTCAATCTGGTGCACTTTAAGATTCCAGTGCCCTGCTGATTCTTTCATCCTCAAAATGAAGTAGTTCCCGGAACCAAGCCTTCCCTCCTTCCAGACCTGTAAAATATTGACTTTCTTTCTCTTGTCAGATTTGCAGAAAAATTGAGCGGACGGTCTGGCCTCTCTCTGATGAGAAGTCAGACATTATATGGGTGGAAAGAGCAAAATAACCTGAAGCATGTGGATATGATCAAGGGTAAATAACTCATCCCACAGGGGAACTCGATCATGAAACTGGCATCACAGTAAAGAGACAGGCCCAGTGCTGCTTTCTCCACCTTAATTAGACCCGACAACGTCAGCTGGGTGATTACCCTACATGCTAATAGCTAGATGTGTTCTCTTTTTATTTCCAAAGAAATCTGTTGAATAAACAGCCTCCAAGCTTGTTTGAATTGTGGCAAGTAGATTATCTGTTTTGTGAGTTTGCTACTTCCCAGATATATGTTGTTGTCAAAACCCACTGACTTTCTGATGAAAAGCGGATAATAATGTTTATAGTGCGAACAGCTGCTGAGAGCTGTATTGTGCCTTCCCGAGAGCTCCAAGGGCTTTTACACGCATCGTTTCATTAACACACCTGGATTTTTCATTTATAAAATGCTTCTGAAGAGAATGAACAAAAACAATAGCAGTTACCAATTATTGAACTACTAGGTGCCAGGTACTAGGGCACCTGGCATTGATTATTCATACAACAACCATACTGAGTTGGTATTGTTAGTAATGTTTTGTAGATAAGGCAACAGAAGCTCAGAGGAATGACACAGTTTGCTCAATGTCACATCAACAGCATTGGTTCAGCTAGGATCAAACCCGAATCTCATTCCGTTATGTCACAGACACTCAGGATCTCTGTGGAGGGGTGCATGACACACTTGCTAGATGGATACATTTCAGTAAATCTCTGGACAGGGGAGCAGAGATTATAATAGTGTTTTTCAGTTTTGAGCCTGGTTATCTCTTCTCCCAGATGGTGGGAAAACGGAATCTATTATTATTTTCTCCCACATGGTCTGCCTCTTCCTTTCAAATAATCAATATTTCTAAGAGCTTAACTTCAAAACTCACCTCTACCAAGAAGCCTTCTTTGATCAATTTTACTATTTTACTCTACTTTCCCCCATCTTTCTAATACAACATTTAAACAAATTTCCCACCGAAAATGAGACCGAAGGTAACGTCCATATTGATTTTCTTTTATCTCCTCTCAAAGTAAAGCCAACTTAGTTGTTCTTGAACAAGAACAATGCATCTTTACAGAAAGGAGGCATTATTTATTTTTTGCCTAGTTTATTTCCAGTTCAGACATTTCAATCAGATTTTTTTAATGCTGTGGCTCTTTTTCATCTTAAATTGATTAGTTCTCTAGGGTATTATATTTCACTTGTTGATATGTTACTTTGTAATTGTCCTCTTGTTCTTTAAAGTGCTTTTTTTTGCGGTACACGGGCCTCACTGTTGTGGCCTCTCCCGTTGCGGAGCACAGGCTCCGGACGCGCAGGCTCAGCGGCCATGGCCCACGGGCCCAGCCGCTCCGCGGCACGTGGGATCTTCCCGGACCAGGGTACGAACCCGCGTCCCCTGCATGGGCAAGCGGACTCTCAACCACTGCGCCACCAGGGAAGCCCTAAAGTGCATTCTTTCCCCCTCTTCTGAATAGATTTTCAAGTTCCTTAAGGCAGGGAACATGCTTTATCATCCCCAACGATACCACTAGCACAGCGATCTGCAAATAGCAGCTATTCCATCGATGCTATTGTTAACTGTCTACTCGCCAGTGTACGGTGTTGATATCCTTTAAACAGAGAGTGGCCTGGAGGCAGAACCAAGGGCTAAATACCCTCTCCAGGAAAGATCTCTTCTAGCTTAGCATCACAGCACATAAAGAAAGATTACAGGGTAGAAAAGTAAATGATTTTGTGAGCTAATATGTTTTACTCAAAGAAGGGCATCTTCATCAGCTTTATGTGAAGCCCCCAAAGAGAGAGAAGCAGAGGGTAGGACACAACTCTCGGGGGACGGTACTAGACTGACAAATGACACATGCAGAGATGGCAGCCCTCACTCTCTCTAATGGAGCTGCAATAAGCAGAAGAGGCAAAGCCCCATCTGCTAGCCTCGAGCTCTATCTTTTGCAGTTAAAAGTGTCCTTAGCCGAGACAGCTACAAATGTCAGATTCACCACCGTCCTATTTCCAAACAGTAGCCACATCAGAAGCTTTCTAACTAAGATTTACAGGAGAAGAAATCAGAAGGGCCTAGAGAAAGGCGTGGAGGAGAGAGAAACACAAATGCTAGCGAGGAAGGGTGGGAGAGTGAGACCCAAACACGTTTCCCAATCCGGTACTCCGTGCGCAAGAGCCTCACCAGACCTGTCCTTGACCTCTCGGCCCCCCGCTCTGCCTCCCTGCGAATCCACACCACAAGTGGATTCAAGTGGGAAGATGGGTCCACCGTGGCCCGCCTCTTGGAGCGGGAGAGAAATCTGCTGCCCAGCAAGGAGGACCCGGTGGGTGGGGCGCCCCTACCTCGTAGTACTTGCCGTCAGAGTAGCAGCCGCAGTTGTGGGGCAGGATGCAGCTTTTGCCGTTGAGGACGTAGCCGGTGTCGCACTGGCAGCCCTCCACGCAGTAGTGGTTGCAGTCGCTCTTCAGGCGGATCGCGGCGCAGCGGGGCTGGCACACGCTCACGCAGCTCTCGTAGTGGCTGTTGGGAGGGCAGGTGACGTCTGGAACGGGAGACGAGAGTCAAGATCAACAGTCACCAGGACGGTCAACGCTTTCCTCTGGCCCATCGCTCACCCACTTGCGGAGACGGAGGCCCGGCGGGGAGGAAGCTTTGCCACCTTCCCTCTTTCCTACTCTCTCTGCTTATGGAAAGCCTCTATCTGACTTATCCCTGTGGAAGTAATGGACCAAAGAGCAGATGGAGGTGACAAGGCTCCTCACACCATCTTTGTCCTGTCCTCAGCCTTGTTTCCTGAGGTCCTCTAGAACCTGTTGCCTTAAACCCATCTCCCAACATGCATCTTGACTCCAGTGAGTCACTGGATGGCCCCCCGGGGGTGCCCCATATTCACTCCTGCCTTTAGGTCCCCAGGTGTGTTGATCTCCCTTCCCCAACCCCTTCTTCATCCTCCCAGCCTATCTGAATCCTGCATTCTTCAAGCCCCAGGTGGAGTCCCAACTTATCTGCAGAACTCCCTACTCTTATACCAATACCAACTCAGAACTTCCAGGACCTTTTTCTAAGACAGTAGTTTATAAACGGTAGGCCCCTGAGCCTCTTGATTTCTGAGAAGGCAAACGTGCACTGTGTGTGTGCCTGTGTATACAGACCGACCCATGTCAGCTATGTTCTGTGGTTTTCAAATGCATGTAGATGCTTTTCTGGAAGGCAGTTGGGGTCCTGGTGAAGAGTGTGGGCTCTGGAGCCAAGCTGTAAGAGACTGGAGCCATTACTTAATCTCTCTGGGCCTCAGTTCCTTATCTGTACAACAGAGATACCCGCTTCATCACTCATTGGGAGGGAACGAGTGAGTCTGTGTACTTACAACAGTGCCAAGCAACTAAGCGTTCAGTAAGTGTTAGCCAATCATTAAAGATAGGTTTGCTTAAAAGTTTTACAGAAACTAATAATGCCATTTGCAGTGACATGGATGGACCTAGAGATTGTCATACTGAGTGAAGTAAGTCAGACAGAGAAAGACAAATATCATATGGTATCGCTTATATGTGGAATCTAAAAAAATGGTACAAATGAACTTATTGTCAATTCCACTCCTGGGTATATACTCAAAAGATTTGAGAGAAGTATTTCAAAGAGATATTTATACACGTTGTCATAGCAGCCTTATTCACAATAGCTAAACCGTGGAAGCAATCCAAGTGTCCATCAATGGATGAATGGATGAGCAAAATGTCTATATACAATGGAATTATTCAGCCTTAAAAAGGAAGGAAATTCCGCAGTATACTACAAGGATGAACCTTGAGGACGTTATGCTAAGTGAAATAAAGCACCCACAAAAAGACAAATACTGGGGGACTTCCCTGGTGTCTCAGTGGTTAAGAATCCGCCTGCCAGTGCAGGGGACATGCGTTCGAGCCCTGGTTTGGGAAGATCCCACATGCTGCAGAGCAACTAAGCCCATGCACCACAACTACTGAGCCCGCGTGCCTAGAGCCTGTGCTCCGCAACAAAGAGAAGCCACCGCAACAGGAAGCCCACTCACGGCAACAAAGACTAGCCCCCGCTCGCCGCAACTAGAGAAACCCACGCACAGCAATGGAGACCCAATGCAGCCAAAAATAAATTAAAAAAAAAAAAGACAAATACTGTATGATTCCACTTCTCCAAGGTATCTAAAGTAGTTAAGTTCACAAAGACAGAAAGTAGAACATTGGTTGCCAGGGGCTGGGGTGGTGTGGGGTGGGGTGGGGTGGGGAGAATTATTGGAGTGTTATGGAATGGAGAGTTATTATTTAGTGGGTACAGAGTTTCAGTTTTGCAAGATGAAAAGAGTTCTGGAGATGGATGGTGGTGATGGTTGCACAGCAATATGAATGTATTTAATGCCACTGAACTGTACACTTAAAAATGGTTAACATAGTAAATTTTACGTCTATATTACCACAATAAAACAATTTTAATGCCATATCTGCTATGTCCTTATTTCATTTGCATTCTTTGTGAGGTTGACTGTCTTTTCATTTGTTTGTAATCCATTTGTATGTCTTTCCTGTGAACTGCCTTTTCACATCCTTTGCACATTTTGTGTTGGTTGAATTTTTTTCTTATTGAATTGTAAAAGCTCTTTATAAATTAAAAATAGACTTTTGTCTGTCATGTGTTAAAAATATTTATCATTTGTCTTTTGACTTTGCGTCTTCTTTTTTTTTTTTTTTTGGTATGTTTGTGGCTTTGATTATGTTTTTGCTACGCAGAAATTTAAAATTTTAAGTAATCAAATTTATCAGGTTTTGCTTTATGGCTTTGGTCATTTTGCTTAGAAAGTCCCTCTCTACTGCAAGATTACCAAAAAGACTCCTTTGTTTTTCTTCTAGTAGTTTTATAACTTAAATTTCTATGTTTAATCTTGGTTCTGTCTGGACTTTATTTTTTTTCATTCCCTTTTCTTTTTAATTAAATTAATTAATTTTTTATACAGCAGGTTCTTATCAGTTATCTATTTTATACATATTAGTGCATACATGTCAATCCCAATCTCCCAATTCATCCCACCACTACCCCCCCAGACTTTATTTTTGATTGAGGAAATGAAGGAAGTGTTTAAATAGTTTTCTGCCTGCTAGTTTGTCCCTTATTGAATAGTACCTTTCCCCCCAGTGATCTGAAATGCCAGCTTTACTATATACTAATTTCTCTTTAGTGTTTGAGCCTGTTTCTGGACTTTCTCATCAGTCCACTGGTTGGTCTTTCTGGGAATGTGCCGGTATTGACTTGTTTTAATTACTGAAACTCTACAATACATTTTAATATCTGGGAAGATATACTATCGATTTAGAGATGTCCACTGTTGTTTCAAGTATGCTGGTCCTATTTCTCCAACTAGACGATAAACTCATTATTTTACACTTCTGATTCTTCCAGGGCCCTCCAAATAGTGCTGAGAACATGACAGGTGGTTAATAAATATTTGATTCTTGAAAACAAACTTCCAAATTCCTAATTCTGATTTTCTCCACCCAAATGAAGTACTAAGAGCTGAGAGTGATGATGCCTCTACACCTGGATTTCTAACACGGTCACGAATGTGTCTCTTGCTGTGGCCAGTGGACTGATGTAGCCTTTGTGCCCAAGGTGGGTAGGATGTGTGGGTCCCTCTGAGGAGCAATGCAGCAATGCAATAGAATTGACCTTGTTTGAGCCCTGGCTTTGCAACTAACTAGCAGTGTCACCTTGGGCAGGTTACTTACTCTCACTAAACCTCTGCTTCCTCATCTGTAAAATGGGGATAACAAGTAGTAAAGATAAAATGAAATGCGATTTTGCAAAGCTTCTGGTACAGTGCCTGGTACTTCAATGAAAGCTTCTGTTATTAACAGTAGGAGCAGTTGTCGTAATAGTAATAGGAATTTTTAAAAGTTGTTCCACTAGAATTTACTGAGTTTGCAGAGAAATATATAAGAAACCCCCTAATTACCAGACTTTGGACCCAGGACTCTGAAGTAGCAAAAGCTGCCTCTGATAAAAGAGAAAATGATAATGATACTCAAACTTGGCTGACCACGTACCAGATGTCAGGCACCAGGTGGCCTGGTTTATGAGACATCATCACAGTTAATTCTCACGATGGCCCACTGAGGTTGGGAGATGCCTTCACAGACCTGATCCTACAGAGCTGTACACCCTCTGCAGTACCTGCGGGCTCCCCAGCTCCTCAGGCCTCCTGGCCTGACCAGGGTAAGAGAAGCAGCACTGCACAGGGGGAGAGCACTGTCTCTGGAGGTACTTTCCAACTTACCCGAGCCACCTGCCTTGGGAAAGTCACTGAATCACTCTGAGCTTCAGTTTCTTCCTCTAGAAAATGGGACTATTAATGGTGCCTACTTTACAGGGTTGCTGTAAAGTTACAGGAGTCAATGAGTGAGGACTCATATCGCACTTAGAATAGTGCCTGGCACGCGGACGGAGCTAAATACCTGCTATGCGTTTGTTATTTGCTTCTCTTACCCTCACCACCCAGTGCTCCACTTTAAGTCCCCCATTAAGGGACTGAAAGAATGACAAATTCAGCTGAAAGAATTTTAAGGATGGGTTAGTAATTAAGACAATCGGCCTCCCTTTCCCCCCACCCCGCCCCAAGTCTGTTTGTTCAACTTGGGTGAAGGAGTTTTCCAATGCATTTGCAAAGAAGGTAATTGAGTAATAAATTATCCCATTGATAGGAACAGCCAATATCATTGAAAAACAACAGCATTCTACCTTGTTACCAATAAAGCGTACATTTAACGGGCAGTTCTGGGTTAATCCTTTTTCTCCTGAAAACACCATTCTCATATCTCAACATGTGAGTGTTGAAATGGATTAATTCTTAGTAGAAGTGGGGGGTGGGCAGAGGGATGCTGTTCTGCCCTTGCTTCTCAGAGATTAACGTCATGTCAGATATGGTTACAAACAACTGTATTCAAGGCAGCCTGTGTTCACTGATCTCTCAGATTGAATTGGCTGAGTTAGGACTCCATCTCCCACGGCTTTTCTCTGTTCTGAAATTCAAAATGGAAAACTAAGCTGTCTCCAACTGTGTCCGCCCCCCCAATCTCCACCCACACGCCGTCTTTAAAGTATAATTTCTTTCTCTTATTTTAGCTTTTCTTTTTGCCAGTCACCACCACCACCTCTTCAGGAGCTCTCTTTTGGATCTTGGCCCCTGTCCTGAAATGCCAAGGTGGGGGAAGGTCTATCCCTCTCGTGGTAAGGACGCTTGGCCTGGGCCTTGCTGGCAGGCAGCTATCTAGGCCCGGATGGGGCCCATGGCCAAGGGTGAGGCAGGACAGACTCTGCTCTGAGTGCCTTGGATGGAACTCCCTGTGATGGTGTATAGAGTAGGCAACCGATGTCTGGACAGAACTTTGAAGAGGGGAGAGGAAAAGTTGCTGGTGGAGGGGACAGACGGACAAGAAAAATAGTTTTCATATGCATTATGAAGGGTATCCCTTTTCCAAACTGCTTCCCCATCCTGCACCAGTTTCAGCCCCATGGGTCCAAGCTGCATAGAAGTAGGGGACCTTCCTCCTCAAAGGTAAGGTCATAAGGGCTTACGAACTTGCTTCCTTTTCTTTCCTGTGAGTGACAAAAATTGATATCCATAAATTAAGGTGAGACTTCCTGGAATTAGCCTCCTCTAAAAACAGTTCTTCCCTACGGTCTCCCTGCCCATTGCAGCTGGAGGCAATGGATGTGGGCATACACTACCCCTCGCTCCCCATCCCAGCCACGCCACACAGCAGTGCAGTCGCCGTGGCATGGCCACAGGAAAAGAGGGAACGCCCTGTAGCAGGTCTCAAGAGGCAGCAGGCAGTGTCTCCTCCCTAAAACTGTCTCCCCGTCCTGCACCATCTTTAGGTCCCTGTGTCTACAGCCTGGTGTGCTGATTTAGAGGAAGGCAAGCTCTCTCGCCCCACTGAGCTCACCCCAGGGAATCCAGAGTAGCTCTAGACATTTATCCAGACCCTGACGTTTTTATAGGCATATTTATTTTACTAAAGTCACCAGAGGCCAATTAGTCTGGACAGTCACTCCTACTGGCATCGCTCCCCCCAGCCCCTCACTCAGGGACTGAGCATGGCTGAAATGGCATCTTTCCCCCCGCCCCCACTTCCTCCCACCCTGTCCTCCCAATCGACATGAATCCAGTTATGTGGGATGTAAATGAACTGTGTGAGCATTAAACGACAACACTGTTTCTGGTTTTTTATCCAAATCTCCCTTTCCCAGGATGAAAAGGGAGTTTATTCTCCGGGACCCCTGCTGGATCACTTATTTAGAGCTCTTTGCATTCAGCATCCATGCGTAGCCTTTTTCATACAGTTAGGCCTAAAAGAAATTTGCTATAGCTAATGAGATTGAGATAGGAAAATAGACCAAGGCAGATTGGCCAAAGACCAATACTGGTTTCTCTTCCCCGTCTTTTCCTATTGTGATGTGCTAAATGCAGACAAATTATTCCACTGTGAAGCGTATGAGCTGAGGGCAGGAGCTTTGGGGCTGGAAGGTCAAACCCTGACTTTGCCACTGAGATAGTAGGACCTTAGGCAAATTACTTAACTCCTCTGAGTCTCAGCTTCTCCCTAATTGGGTTATGGAGGAACAAATGTTGATAAAGTGTGGAGCACTGGGCTTGGCTCAAAGCGAGCCACGAATGTTAACGATACCACTTAACATGCATGGAGTGTGCTAGGCTTTCAGTTACCCAGTTTGATCCTCCTGACGTTTCTGTAGCATAAAGAGTGTAGGCAGAGCATTATCAGGGGGAAACTAAGGACCAGGGAGGAAAAGTGAAATGCTTCAAAGTCACACCGATCCTTAAGGACAGAGCAAGGCTAGAATCCAGGAGCTCTAGCTCTTTCTCTTGTTTTTCATTGAGATGTAGCTGATGTGCAATATTAATGTTAATTTTAGGTGTATCTAATTCTTTTTCCAATGCTTTTAACATTCTGCTATATTTCATCAACGCAGAGACGGATATATGACATATATGAATCAAATAGAAAAACACACTAAGAGAAAGTGTATAAATTATCAGTACACTTAATGATGGGTCCATGAGGTTCTAGAACAAAGCAATCTACTAACTCACTCTTCCCTCGATTCGTCCTTTGTTAGAATCTTACTGTGCCCTTGCTGAGCCCAAAGGCCATGTGTGCTGCTCTGTGCTTTATGTATGTGATCTTATTTCGTCCTCAGAGGAATACAGGGAATAAGCGGTATTAACCCCACTTTACAGATAAGAAAACGGAGGCTCCAGGCGGTTCAATCTCTTGTTTCAGGGAACAAACTCAATTCCAAAGTGCATTTCCTGAAATTGCCCCACTCAGCTTGCTCTGACTTGTACTGGATGACCGGCCTGCCCACACCAATCAAGATGGAAGGAGAGACAACGGGAAGGACTCACAGCAGGACGTGTAGTTCCTCCAGCCGGTCACTGCGATCCCCTGCGTCTGGCACGTGCTGGCGTAGTTCTGCAGCCAGCTGCAGGCGGTCTGCACGGCGCCGCCATCGATGCAAGAGTCAAACAGGCAGTTCTTGTAGAAGAAAGCGGGGTTGACCTTGCTGTGACACTTGGTGAAGCCTGCGTTCTGGTTGGGGATCAGGCTGCAGAGCTGCTGCACTTTGGAGAAACCTTCCACTTTGGCACAGGAAGGGCAGCGGTCGCCACAGCCAACCTGGCAGAAGGTGTCCCTCTTCACCCAGCTCTGTCCAAACTCATTGACGCTGGAGGCCAGCAGACCCATGGGCATCTCCAGGTCGTCTTCGGGGTTGCCGTTATAGCGGCCACACAGGCCGTAGGTGATGTTCTGCATGCCCCGAGGGACCGTGATGGACAGGAAGGTCTTCCAATCATACACAACCTTCAGGCCAAAGTCAGTTTCCACCACCACATGGAAGCCAAAGGAAAAGATGTTTATCTTCCCTTGTCCCAACTTCAGGGGCAGATAGAGCCGTTCATTGTTGACCTGCAAGAGCAAGAGGGTCGGCACAGACAATACAGGTGGCCCAGGCAGCCCCGCCCCGCTCTTCTAATGATTAGCCTCTGAGAGGCAGCCCCACGGGGGGTTGGAGCAGTTGAATGAAATCTTTGCATTTAGTGTTGTTTCTGTCCCTCAACTATTATTATTAGGATTTGAACACTTAAATGACTATCCTTTGTACACGAATATACCTATTTATTTCAGTGCCTTCTGTTTATAGCATTATTCCCTCCAGGAGTTCAAATTGTTTTCTCCAAGGTAATGAGAGGGTAATAAGAATTCAATTAAAGTTTAGACTAAAATACCCAAACCTAAAACTCTTGTGTTTCTATTTCCAGCTTTACTGTGGATTTCTCTTAGACAAGCCCCAATTTATTAATTCCTCCAGGATCTTCTTTTTCCTGAGGAATGACTTGATTTTGCTGGTGCCTCTGCCTAGGATGCCGTTCTTTACCTGCCAATATCCTTCTCATCCCCCAGACCCTGCTCAAATGTCGGCTCTTCTATAAGGCAAGATTTTCGGAGCTGGTGGTCAGGAAGAATCACTCCCTCGTCTGGGCAACCAGAACATGTTACTTATACTTCTCTCGTGTTCTCCTGCACCTCTGGCCAAGATCAAGCACGTGTACCCTGCTACTGAAGCACACATCGCATCTGTCTTATATTACAGCTGGCTGTCTACACCTCTGTCTCCACTACACGGTTAGGAGCAACCTGAGGGCAGGGACCACACTTTATTGATCTATACGGCCACCTTCCCCTCACCCGCTGCTGGGCGCCCAGCACAATGGAGACGGCACTGGATGCATGTTTCCTCCCGCAGATTTTAAATTCAGAAAACAAGGAAATCCCTTAAGTCAAACTCCGGAACTGCACGGCCCTTGAACCATTTTGATGCAGGTGAGCCAAATCCTGCAGCCCTTGGCTGGGTGAGTGCTTGATGGAAAACAGATTGTTGTGAGGGCTAAGAGGAGAGCTGGGCTTCCTCCTGAAAGAAGAAGGTGGCTGCCCACAGGGTGGTGGTCGTAGATTGCTCCCTGCCAGGAAATAACCCCGCTCCTGACCTCCTTAATCTCTCTCCCATCTGACACCCCTGCCCCCAGCCCCACTGCTACCACCTTAGTTCAGACTCTCATCACCCTCCACCTTGACTCTTGAATATGCCCCCGACTGGTCTCCCTACCCCGGTACTGCCCCCCTCCTCCAGCCACTCACCACTGCCTCTCCAATATTTTTTAATGCAATTGAAAGCAATTAATTAATACTTAAAACCCCCTGCATAGCTTGAATAAAATGTGGGGTACGCTTAGCACATGGTACAGGGCTCTCCAGGAGCTGGCCCCTGCCTCTCGGGCCCAACCCACTCACTTCCTCCACCCCAGCCATACCCAGCACTTTGCTGCTCCCCAGATGGACCGAGCTGCCCCGTTCCACGTGCCGTTTCCTTTGCTGCGAGTGTGGTGGTGCCTTCTGTGTCCATCCTTAGCAGTTGTGATTGTGAGTTAACGATAACTCGCAGCTGGCCTTGGCCAAAAGGGGGGCCCTTGGCCCAGGAGGTTATGACACCCCCATCCAGCCCCACCCCCACCTAAGGGCAGCCCTCGGCCAATGACTGACCAACACGGGGGACCAACTCTGTGCGCAGGTCACGCACCAGAGCTCCTGGTGGCCCAGGCTGATGTCCAACTTAGACCACATCCTCGCTGAGCTCTCTGCCATTGGTTCTTCCCTCACTTTCAGGAATCCCCACCTCAGACTCTGCCTCTAGGGAACCAACCTAAGACAGCAATGGTGTCCTTCCCCCATCCTCTCTTTCTCTGGGGCAATTTTCACCCTTCAAATTTCAACTCAGCGATCTCCTTGCCTATGAATATTGCTCCAGGCAGAATTCACTCATTCATCCAGGAGCCATCAGTTTGGCACTACTGTGCACCAAGCGTCGTGCTCAACGCTGGAATAAAGCATAGGGCTCTTTCCCTAGGAGCTCACAGGCATGTGGCAGAGACAAGTACATAAACAGGTAATAATAACATCATCTGATGAAAGCAACGATAGAGATAAATAGATGCACAGGCACCAGACTCAGCCTGGGGACAGAATCAGGGATGCCCGCAGAGGATGGTGCCCACATCCGGTCCTGAAGGCTGAGTGATGTTGTCCAGTCAAGATAACTAATAAGGACCTGCTGCAGAGCACGGGGAACTCACACTACTGGATAACTAACAAGGACCTGCTGCAGAGCACGGGGAACTCACACTACTGGATAACTAATAAGGACCTGCTGCAGAGCACGGGGAACTCACACTACTAGATAACTAATAAGGACCTGCTGCAGAGCACGGGGAACTCACACTACTAGATGATAACTAAGGACCTGCTGTAGAGCACGGGGAACTCACACTACTAGATAACTAATAAGAACCTGCTGTAGAGCACGGGGAACTCACACTACTAGATAACTAATAAGAACCTGCTGCAGAGCACGGGGAACTCACACTACTAGATAACTAATAAGAACCTGCTGTAGAGCATGGGGAACTCTACTCAATACTCTGGAATGGTCTATACGGCAAAAGAATCTAAACAAGAGTGGATATATGTATATGTATAACTGATCCACTTTGCTGTACAGCAGAAACTAACACAACATTGTAAAGCAACTATACCCCAATAAAAATTTTAAAAAATATAAACACTACTATATATAAAATAGATAACCAACAAGAACCTACTGTACAGCACAGGAAACTCTACTCAATATCTTGTAATAACCTATAATGGAAGGGAAAATGTAAAAAAAGACTATATATATATGTGTATGTATATATACATGTACACACACACGCACATATGTGTATGTATAACTGAATCACTTTACTGTACCCCTGAAACTAACACAACATTGTAAATCAACTATATTTCAATAAAAATTAAAAACAAAACAAAACAACAACAAAAAATGAAGGAATGAGAGTGAAGAAAAGGGAATCCCAAGAAAAGGGTGTAGCCTGAGCTGAGGCCAAGAGGAGGGGAAATGCCTAATAAATATGAGGAATTACAGCAACTGAATGATGCTGGAGCATAAAATGTGACCTCGGGGATGATGGGAGAGGAAGATGGAGAGGCGGGGAGGGCCTGGACCACGGAGGGCCTCGTCTGTAACGTCCCATGAAATCAAGCCTGAAAAAGACTCATTCATTTTTCAAAGAAGAAGTCGCCAGTGATCTTAGTAAGAGAACTTCAGTAGCGTGGTGATACCAGAGGCTAGGTCGCAGAGGTTAAACGGCAAACGGGGGATATGGAAGCAGAGATGTCTCTCTCCGGGAGTCTGGTAGGAAAGGGGAGGAGAGGGATTGGTTAGAAGAGGGATTGGATTGAATCGGGGTCAAGGTTTATCTTAGAACGAATATGTTTATGGGTTGAAGAGAAAAGCCCAAGACACAGGAGGGGGAGGAGATGAGAGACAGGCAAGAGGCTGAGAGGGCCAAAAAGGGATGGTGTAGGTGGAGAGTGGCCATGGAGAGGGGAAGAGATAATTCGTTCTCTGGAAAGAGGACAGGAGGTGAAGAGGGCGTGGTGATGGGTCATTTCAGAGACAGCATGGAGGGGGGAAGAGGAAGAGGGAGATCGTGCCCGGTGAGCATAACTTTCTCACCTGGGAGGCCCAGAGACAGAGAGCTCAGGTGTGCAAAGTCACCGAGGGAAGCAGAGGCCGTGGGGACTCCCACGAGCCTTGACAACTCGCACGAATAAACTAAAGCCTGAGCACCCAAGGGCTCACGCGTGCTGGCTGGCTTTTCCTCCTGAGTTTCTCCGCATTCTCTGTTCCTGGCTACTGGGTGTCAAGGAGGGAGCGATACCTTGGAGAGGCCATGTGCCTGGATTACAGCTCAAGGCCTTCGAGTCCTGTCACTGCCCAGGAGCACCTGGGAAAGGAAGGCCTCGACGCAGACAGGCCTGCCCAGCTTCTCCCTGTCTCTCAGGCCCCAGGAATGCGACCTCCACCCCTACATCACTGCCCTGTCTGTCCCTGTGAAACGGAGGGAAAGAGAGAGGCAGAGGAAGGGAGGGGTGGATAAGGATGGATGGAAGAGGCCGGCGCAGAGGAGGAAGAGAGCAGGGTGTGGGGATGGGTGGGGGAAATGTGTTTCTAATACTGAAGTATTGGAAATAAGGCCACATATTCGCTTTTCAGTAGCGAGCTTTCCTTTAAACAACTGGCTTTGATTGCCGCTACAGCTGTTCTTCAGCTGTTCTGAGGCCCCCTTCACACCCCCGCCCTGGATCTCCACTGACGTTTCCTTGTCCTAGGACGCCCTCTGCCTCTTTCACGGCCTGGCCAATGGATGCCTTCAGGGCTCAGGTCTGGATCATCTCTTGCAGAAGCCTTCCCTCCATTCCCCCAGGCGGCTCAGGCAACCTGTTCTCTCATGACACACCCCCCTTCCCCACTGCACGTCACATTTTTCTGGAACTTCACATCACGCTGACGTTCCCTGCAAACACGTCTGTCTCTCCCACTAGACCCTGAGTTCCCTTAGGACAGAGGCCTGTTTCTGACTCACGTTTCTACCCGAAGGGCTTGGCACAGAACAGCCTGTCAATGCAAGCCCGTCAGATGCAACTGAGCCAGAGTGATGCTCAAAGCTTCCCTCTTCTCTCATGGCCACGGGGTGGGCAATCAGTGAGAAAAACACCAGCTCTGGAAGGTCCTGAGAGCCTGCCCCTTGGCCTGGACCATGCAGGACCCGGCTGTGCAGAAGCCTGAGGGAGATGGAGGAGAGAGGCCGTCTCTATGGAGCTCGGGCTGTGGACGGCTGAGGCGTGGGCTCTGCGGTGCCCGGGAGTGGCTCACCTCTGTCGCTCACCCCTACTCCCTGGCTGGTATAAACATAGCATATTTATTTCTAATTTCCCTCAGCTTGGTGGGTTTCCCCACATCCTCAGTACTGCTTAATGCCGAGAAAGATCAGAATCACAGAGGGACCCGGTGTCCCAAGGAGTCACTTCCATGTCACCTCCGTTTTTGCAAGCACCAGCAGTGACCCGGGCTCTGTGCTGTGTTTTGCCTGGCGCTCCACCGCGCGCTGTCATTATGACGGCCGTTATTCTTCTCTCAGGGAGAGATGGTGACTAATAATAACATCATGGGAAAAACAAACGCAAATCATTGAACAAGCAGATCCTGCAATGCATATTAATAATTCAAAGTAAATGCTAAATCTATCCCCTAGGCCCCAGAAGAAAAGAACCTTCAAGCATCCTGAACTTGGTCTTTCTGTCAGAGATCTGAAAGCTGTACACTCTATTCCCAGCTTGGGCATTTTGGACATCTAGTGACCTAGAAAGAAGAGCCCTGGAAAGGGTCCCCTCACCCCTTTAATCAATTCCTCCTTCATGCCCATTACTCTCTAATTACTCCCTGTTGTAGATTGAATTGTGTCCCCCCAAAAGGTATATTGAAGTCTTAACCCCCAGGACCTGTGAACGTGACCTTATTTGGAAATAGGGTCTTTGCAGATGTAATCATTAAGATGAGATCATGCGGGGAAAGGGTGGGCCCTCAATCCAATGACTAGTGTCCTTAAAAGGAGAGAGAGATTTGGCACAGAGGGACGAAGGCCATGAAAATACGGAGGCAGAGACTGGAGTTATGCTGCCACAAGCCAAGGGTCACCTACAACCACCAGAAGCTGGAGGAAAGCCTGGAACAGAGGTTCCCCTAGGACCTCGGGGGGAGCATGGCCCTGAGGACACCTTGGTTTAGGACTCCTGGCCTCCAGGACTGTAACAGAATAGGTTTCTGCTGTTTCAGGCCACCTAGTCTGTGATGCTTTGTGACAGCAGCCCTAAGAACCAATAGACCCTTCCCTCCGCATTTCTTTGTGGGAGGAAGAAACCAGCTGTGTAGTTCTCATGGCTCTTGACTTTAGGCGTGAGAGCGTCTCATGAGACACGTGCCTGGAAGGTGAGCTGACCCAAAGGGAGGGAAACACCTGGTGAGAGAAGAGAATCAGCCACTGGGGAGGAGAGAAGGGAGAGCAGGAAAAAGAACAAGTGTTCATGAAGGTCCAGTGTCTATATGTGAAAATAACTGGGTCAGAAAACATGGGTAGCCTCAGATGTCTATATACCTAAACCTTGACAGCGTGTAACACAAGGCAGAAAATACGCTTTCAGAGTACACTGGATGGGACAGGGCCTGTTAACAGATTAGATTTTAGAAGAAGAAAAAAACCTGAAAGGTAGAAAGGTGGAAAAGTGTTGAATGTCACAGAGATAAGGAACGATATCCAAAATTATAAATCTAAGGGCAGAAATATGTCAGAGGAGGAGCAAAGGAGAAAAGGGCAAATATGATGAAGCCACAGGGACAAAATGATTGATGTGTTTGTTTTAACACAATTGATGAAAATGGAGGAGAGGGAAGTGATTGTAAAGAGCGACTTTGACTATCTGGACATCTGTTGGAAACCTTTTGTGGCTAAAAGCAAGGCATCTGATACACTCCTAACCTGTCCAGGTGCCAATTTCATCTCTCAAATTGCTAAAGAAGTGACGAGCAGCAAAATGAAAGTCGTAGGAACCTTGGAAGAAAGGGCTTATTATGTTATCTCCTTCGTTCATTTGACAAATGCTCTGAGTGTCATAGCACACAGTATATTCATTCAACATAAAGATGGATTATGTGTGGTTCCTGCCCTCAAGGAGTCCACTGTGAATATTGAGTGAGCTGGACATGAACATCATGGAAAAATACAGCATGATTAATGCCATAAATGATGGAGGAACCAACTGTTAGGTGAAACACAGAGGGTACCAATGGCAGTTTGGGTAAAATACCCAAGAAAAGGAAGAAGAAGGTTCATAGTGAGACTTCCATCTTAGATGCTAAGAAGGCACACTTTCCAGTAAACGTGAAAGGGAG
The DNA here is from genome assembly GCF_951394435.1 of Stenella coeruleoalba. Taxonomy (NCBI): domain Eukaryota; kingdom Metazoa; phylum Chordata; class Mammalia; order Artiodactyla; family Delphinidae; genus Stenella; species Stenella coeruleoalba. Next base: position 96,655,796 of record NC_137154.1, on the reverse strand, counting down.
GACAGTTTAAGAAGCTCAGAAACCTCTCTTTGTCAGAGAAGGGGGTTAAAGGAAATTCTAAGGAAGGAAAGAAATCAGCAGAGTTGCCCAAGGAAGTCTTTAACAGCTCAGACTTTGAAAGGGAATGTATATGAGAGGAAGAGGAACCTCCTTAGAGATAAATTACACCGCAGACCTGGGAGGATGGTGTTAAAAGGTTGACATCCTAAGTCAGCTCCTCCAAAATGCTAAAGCAGCGGCTTGCTGGTGTCCCAAGTGTTGCTCAGGGCGGGCCCTTGGGGGAGGGGTGGCCAGCCTGTGGCTGCGGCTGACATCCTCAGGCTGGACTCGGAATGCATGGAACTCCTCAGCCCCTACCTGCTCCTGTCTTCATGGCCAAGGCAGTGAAAAGTAAGAAGACTGCAAGGGAGCCCCAGGGTGCTCCAGATGTGGACAAGACTCCTGAACTCCCAGGTCCCCTGGGAGCGAAAGGGAGACTGAAAGAGGCAGCAGGAGGCCCAAGGAGGCAAATATTTTGATCTCAGCTAAGGGAAGGAGGTGGGTTAGACAGCAGTACCACTTACTGACGCCTAGTCCATGCTAGGTGCACATTCTCGTATACACACAGCGACTGTCTGAGGCCGCTAGTGTAGCCAAGCTGGGACTCCATCTAGGTCTGTGCCGTCTCCAACACACTCTGCCACAATATGAAAGGCACCACTCCTAGAGCTGGCTCTGTTCCTAATTTGGTGCCTGTGACTTGGGTATTTTTCTCTCTGAGGGCCCTGTTTCCTTATCTGTAAGATAAAGTGATGGGAAGTCTCCAGGGCCCCTCTGTGCTCTAACATCCTCTGCTTTTCCTTGGATTCTGGACCTGCCTGGTTCAGCTGCAGCCTGACTTGCTGACCCGGGACCCCTATCCTCACATCCCCACGGCTCCCCTCCTGGGGTCTGGCCTGTGACCGCTCACCAGCACCGTGTGCTTGTAGGCCCTGTGAATCACGATGCTGTAGCCCAACACGGTCACGTCCACCTGCTTGACCCACAAGGCCAGCGACGGGTCCCGGTCCTCGTTCTTGGCTGTGACGACGAACTTGGGGAACGTGTCTGAGCTCGGCCTGCTTCCTGTGGTGCACAGGATGAGCGGGCAGCTGGTCTGGAAGTCAAAAGGGTAGCCGTCAAAGGTCAGGTAGTGGCCGTAGCCCGAGACGATGCAGGAGGCGTCGGTGCGGGCCTGGCAGTAGTAGAGGCCGCCCTCCTCCATGCAGTACTCGTCACCCTTGCAGGGGATGTTTTCACAGTGGACGCTGTTGTCTGTGCCATTGCAGTAGCAGAAGATCTGGCAGTCCAGGTCCACCCAGAAGGTCTCATTGGTGGCAAGTTGGTGTCCCTCAAAGTTGCAGCCACACTCGCTCCGGGGGACGCACTGGCTGCCTTGCAGGGCATAGCCCTCGTCACACTGACACCCCTCGGAGCAGCTGTCCACACAGATGGGGCCCAGTGCCAGGGTCTCACAGGTCTCTGTACACATCATGCACTCCTCGAAATGGCTGTTCTCCGGGCATTCCAGAGCTGAGGGTGGGCGAGGAGGAGATGGGATTGAGAAAGGGACAGAGGTCAGAGACAGAGTCTGTGTACACTCATTGGTATGCATGGGTGTGTGCATGTGTGTGCATGTATGGCTGTGGGCACAGTGTGCGTGCAGGTATATAAGCTGCATGTGACTTATCTGTCCAGCACGGTGAGCTCAGCAAATGCCATGTGATCGGCACCACTGCCATCCTCATTTGGGGTGATCCGCAAGGCTCAGCGAGCCCCTCACTCACGCGCTCCTCTAGTGCACTTAGCTTTTCAAGTAGGAGATTCTGAGACGATGGGCCTGTTCTGAGCACCTGTGGCACACCAGGCACTGTTCTAGGCATCTTAGTGTAATTTTCTCAACAATCTGGATGGTAAGGACAGTCATATCACCCCTGTCTTATAAGTGAGGAAACTGAAGTTCAGTGACTTAATCCAGCTGATAAGTACTGGAGAGAGATTCGACTCTGCATCTCCCGACTCTGAGTCTCCTGACTCAAAGACTCCGGAAAGAGAGTCCTGGAAGGAACAAGCGCTCTGAGGCTGTAGAGACCTGTGGGTACCATCTCTGAGCTTCAGTTTCTTCTCTTATTAAATAAGGACAGTACTTACCTAGGACTGCTGTTCTGAGGATTAATAACCTAATATATCAAGCCCACAGTAGGGTCTCAATAAACACTGCACCCTTTCCCTTCTTACACTTCCCTCCATTACAGATAGGTTTCATGGAGGTGTTTCTACTCTACATGTTGGACCTTCCCTGTGTCTTTCATCTCTCTGCTCCTGGTGTCCTCTGACCCCTTCCATCTCCTCACTGACCTCAGCACATGGTCCTGCCCACCTCCTTTATTCACACCCTTTGCCCCTCCTGCACGGCCTTCACACAGCCAAATCCTACCCATCCTCCCAGTTTCATTTCAAGTCACTCTTCTGCCCAGAAGCCTTCCTTGATAGATCAAGACTGTGCGTCAGTAAGCACAGCACATACAATAACGGCGCATGCGGCTCACCATGGAATTCCGTGTAACTTCCCATGTCTCTTTATTATTTTTGTTTGTCAAAACTTGACGTGAGCCGGGATGAACCCAGGGATACAGAAGAAATCTACCCACAGGTCTGTGTTCTCTAAAGATCTGTGAACGTCGTCACCGTCTCCTGGGAGTTTAAGATCTTGCCTTTAAGGCTTTCTTTAGGTCTTACGCATACGATCCCTCCTTAAGAGGGTTTTATAATCCAAGGACACAAAGGACACTGTAGAGAAATTGCATGGCAATAATAGTTCCGCCCACAAGTACCAGCTCAACAGCTCTGCCCTATGGACTGAAAGCCAATCTTTTTCCCTCTGGGCTAAAGGACTGTCTCCACCTCCACTGACTAGTTGTAGGCTAGTTCGGCACTGATTAAATATGTCTGTATAGAGCGATTTTCACATTTGTCTCTAAATTATGAATGTTATAACACTGACTGCAGGTTTATGGTGATAGCAAATAACATGACTTATTTAAATGGCTCTCGTTTTATGACTTATCGTGTTGTCTGAATGTGTCTGAAAGTCTGGAACATGCAGACATGAAGTAATAAAACTTCCCCTGGCTCCTGAAATGCCTCTGAAATTACTTAATTGGGCAGCCTGGCTCTGCCAGCGAGAGCTGGTTAAAAATATCTGAACACAGAAGCAGTGGTTGCCTCTCTCCAGGTCCAAAGAAGATTGTGTTCCTGATTTGCAGCTGTCACTCAATCCAATCCCCACTCTGCAAAACCCTGACCAGATTAACCCCTTAGTACCCAGAGACTTGATTAATCAAGTGTGAGCCCTGGCCCTCCACCCGAGGAAGCCATGCTCCACGTGGCTGCTTCCGTCCACAAGTCTCTCTCTAAAAAAGGCACTTACGAGCGTTTGCTCCAGCTCTTCAGGCCCCGATGAAGGATGGGGAGAAGTGATTCTCAGCAGGCATCGCACCCGGAAAAAGAGGGAATCACTGTCATCCCGCCACACGTCCTTCGCATGAGCCATGCCACCAAGCTGTGCTCCGCGCAGTACAAAAAAACCAACCAGAGACACTTCCTGCTGGGTCGGAGTTCATAGTCTAAAAGCATGGCACAGACACGGCCTGGCAACAAAATGGATTTGGTATGGGGCAGACTCTGTAATCCTGTAATGTGAATGAACTGTAACTAGAAAGTTGAGTACAGGAGCAGGGGCAGAGATCAGTTTAGACGAGCTAGAGGTGGGGCAAAAGAGGATGTGGGAAGTGGGTTAAAGAGAAGGCTTTGGGAAAGCATTGTAAGGTCCCACTAGACGTGGTGGTCAGTAGGAACCTTGGAGCCTCCCTCCCTTTAGGTGACTTTATGAATAGAGCATGCTTCCAGAATTCCACTGCAGATTCACAGCCTCTGTTACTAATCCCTCCCCAGTGTGGCTAGGGCCACCAGGGATATAACCGCCCAACTCTGAGATGATATTCCATATGCTCCTCTGGACTTCCGGTGCTCAGAAACCAGAGCATTATTTTTAAATAACGATATGTGGGGGGGGGGGGGGAGGCGGGGGGGATATTCTTAGCTCTGTCTAAGACGTTACTATTGCAAAGGCTTAGAGGCAAGGTAAGGATACCCCAATAGCAATGGGTAAGCCTCATCCAGACCATAGCTTCTAATAACATTCCCCACCAAAATGAATCATGATTTTTCGGAGTGATGGTTGATTCTAGGCTGGGGCAGGGAAGGTTAAGAGGTGATGTGAAGCATCTCGTTAATCTAGAAAGTAAGGAAACGACAGAGGCATATCCGAAGAACGTAGGAGGCAACTGGAAGGGGCACCCACAGGCCAAATCTGTCATAAGGTTAATGCCAAAATAACAAATGTGATATGAAACATAAACCATTGAAACAAACAGGAGTCTGTGTGTCCATGTTGATAAGATAGATAGATGATTGAGGTAAATAAATAGATGGATGGATGGGTGGATGGATGATAGATAGGGGACAGGCAGGCAGAAGAGATAGGAGGGCTCTTGCTTACAGTAAAATGACATCTGCTGACGGGTACAAGTGGAGAGAGTGCTGGAGCTGTAAACTGTCAGCATGTGATCGTCATGCTGGAGATCAGCACAAGCAAAAGTCCTCAGCGGGCACTAAGCCGAGGAGGGGGATCGTGATGACAAGCGGCAGCGGCATGGTCTTAAAGCACTTCCCCACAGACTGCCCATCAGTCACAAGACAGAAACGGAGCGACACAGAGTGGTGATATCTGACAACCCCTGACCAGGGGATCAACGTGCCCATCACCAGTGAGAGGAGGCTGAACAGAGTGTGCCCCACATGGGACCTGGTACCATGAGGAAAACATGCCTCTCCTGTGCAGGGGGCTGGGGGGGATGCAGAGCAGAACCCAGCCATGGCGGAGCACCAAATCCAAAGGGAGGGCCATTCTATTTCACAAGGGCGAGACTGTAATCTAAACATGACAAGATCACAAGAGACAAAGAGGCTAAGGAATTGTTCCAGACTTAAGGAAACCAAAGAGACATGACAGCTAAATGCCCCATGTGGTCGCGGACTAGATCTGCACTGAGGGGTAGGGGAAAGCCATAAAGGACACGACTGGGTCAACGGGCAAAACTGAAGTGGATATTAAGTTATCGCATCAGTGTTAAATTTCCTAAACTCAGTAACTGTACTGTGCTGTGAAGGAGTGTCTTGATTCTAAGGAAATATACACTTAACGTATTTAGGGGCAAAGGGGCATGATGTCTGCAACTTCCCTTCAAACAGAGAGTCAGTGAGAGAGAATGACAAAGCAAACAGGGCAAAATGCTAACAACAGGTCATCTGAGTAAAAGCTATATAGATATTCTTGTAATCCTTCTGTAACTTTAAAATTATTTCAAAATAAAAAGTTAAAAAAATAAACAGGGCTTCCCTGGTGGCGCAGTGGTTGAGAGTCCGCCTGCCGATGCAGGGGACGCGAGTTCGTGCCCCGGTGCGGGAGGATCCCACATGCCGCGGAGCGGCTGGGCCCGTGAGCCATGGCCGCTGAGCCTGCGCGTCTGGAGCCTGTGCTCCGCAACGGGAGGGGCCACAACAGTGAGAGGCCAGCGTACCGCAAAAAAAAAAAAAAATAAATAAATAAATAAATAAATAAATAAATAAATAAACAAACTTAGGTAGGAAGAAATATAATGGAAGAGACATAACCAGATGTAAAGGATGGAATGTCAGTGGTAGCGCTGGTCTTCGTGAGGGCCGACCTTCTTGGTGGGGAAGGGGTGGGAGACGTGGTCCAGGTGGGGCAGTCCTGCCTCCAGGCCTGGGCCCCGCCCTCAGCCACTTCTCCTTCTACCCTTCCATTTACTCCTCCCCCTGGGCTCGCCCAGAACCGAGGGGATTATATGTCTCGTCTTCCCAGCAATTATTCTCATTACTATAAGTACTGCTGAGAGGGGTCAGATACTCTGGGCGCAAAATGAACAACCAGGCCCATGGGACTCTCTCAAGAACCATTGTCAGGTTTGCCCTGGGGAGCGGGGCTAATCTCTACTCCAGGAAAGGCACCCTGACTGATCACCATGTGCTGAAATGAATGCGGTCCTGCCTTGCCAAGAGAGAAGGCGCCCACTGAGCCATCACAAAGATTTCCTGTCCTTTGACATGATGTGTTCCCTCTGCTAGATATAACCAAGGGTCAATAGCTAATTGTTCTACAACGAAGAGGGATTGTGTGATTAGAAACAACAATAAAGATGCGCAATAGTCTGGTCTGGGGGGACGAGCCTTCCAGAGGACACATCAGACTAGGGAAGATGTGCAGGGTTAATGAGATTGTCCTTGAGTGCGATTGCACCAGGAAGAGAAGAAGATCCGCGGTCTCGGTTATCAATGCCCCGCCCCGGCCGGCCGCCCCCATGGCGTCACCCGAACTCACGGCAGAAGTCGTGGGTCCTCCAGGGCTGCACCTCCACGTCGGCGTTCTTGCAGGCGCTCGCGTACCGGGCCACAGAGTCACAGAGCTCGGACTCGTTGCCCCCGCTCTGGCACAGGCGGAAGAGGCAGGTGCGGTAGTAGGCGGTGACGTTGACCACGCCGTGACACTCCAGGAAGGAGCTGTTGGAGGGGTCGTTGATGATGCCGCACATGGAACGGCTGCGGTAAAATTTCAGCAGCTCTGAGTCGTTGCCGCAGGCCTTCAGCAGGTCCCCACACTCCCCGTTGCAGATCTCCTCGAAAGTGGTCCAGCTTTCCAGGAACACGGCCAGGTTGTCCGTGCACTTGCCATTGGGGAGACAGAACTCCTCGCTGACGTTCGCGTTGAAGAAGCCACACAAGCCCCCCGTGCAGTTGAAGTAGGCGGTGGAGAGCCGGATGTACAGCAGACCCACGTCTGAGTATTGCACGGTCACGACACCCTTGGACTCGACGGTTGTGCTGTTTTTGTTTCGATAAATTTCCAGCTTCCCCGAAGGATGGAAAAAAGGCAGTTCCACTTCCTGACTGTTCACCTGAAAATTCAAATCGCTATCATCAGTTCCAGATACACACAGGGTGCCCACAATTTCCTAGGCTGTGAATAAAGACGTGGCTCTGCCCCATGACTAGCCTTGGAGTAAGGTTGAGAAGCTGACAGTGTGCGGAAACCACACAGACATCAACTGTTTTTTTCATGGGCATCTTTGTTTCTTTCTTTCCAGCCTCCTCTGATCCAACACATTTGTTGTTTGTGTGTGTGTGAGACCCTAAGCTAGTTCCAAACAAAACTGAAGTGTGAGCAACAGTCACCGTAGACGTGTGGCTTCCTCCTGTCCCCGACGTCCTGCCTTCTTCTTCTCCCTTCAAATTTTACTTTTCCTGTGTCTCAGCCCCTTGGAATTATCTAGCTGTCCATCCACCTATCTACCTATTATTATTTTGATAAATTAATTTCTGCCAGTGTGTCAATGGGAATAAAAACACAGCCCTTTCAGTTTGTGGATGTATGCTTTATTCACTGCATTGACTTTTGCTTTCTAAATTAGATGTCATGTGAAATTATGAAATGCACATGGCACTGGGAGGAGGGAGATCTGCTCCTCCCTCACCCTCCATCACCCCCGCTCTGCCACCTTCCAGCTGTCAGGCCCACAGCCCTCATTTAGCCCTTAGGGAGCCTCATGTGAAAACAAGGAGTTGCACTCGATGATGCCCAAGATTCCTTCTTACTAATGATCTATGAGTCTGCATGCTTAGTGATGGGTATTTCAGACCAGGACAGCAGGGCGTGAGGCACCCCTTGTGCTACTAGTAGCACCCCTTGTGCTACTCCACACGGATTCCCATCTACAGGAAAGAGATGCAGCATAGTACAGGGTAAAGAGCACAGACTCTGGAGCCAGCTGACCCAGGCGTGAATCCCACTTTTATGGCTGTGTGTCCCGGGGGAAGTTACTTAACCTCTCTGTGCCTCTGTTTTCTCATCTGTAGAATGAGAATAATGATGTTATCTACCTCTTAGGATGAATGTGATACTGCTTAGGCTAGTGCTTGGCACACAGTAAGCATCCTATAAGTATTTGCTACTCTGGCGAGCTAGTTCTGCTCTAATTCGAGGAATTCCAGCTTCACTCCAGGTGTCCACCTGATGGACTTTTATTTGCTGCTGACAGTTAGAAAATGCTCCCATTTCGGAGTCATTGCCTTCCTAGAATCCGCTCACGGTCAGAGGCAGCCAGGCAAGCCTGAAGAGCGCGGCTCCTTCGCTTGGCGGGACTCATCAGGAAAGTCTCCAAGGCCACAAGGGTCTTACCTTGACCTCTGAAGCCCCGATGCCTTCTATCTTGACCTCCTGGTCGGCCACCAGGATCCGGAGACCCCGCAGCCAAGCAGGCCCTGCTTCCGGCTTCTTCTTGTTGATGTCGATTTCCAAGTACTCTGGCCGCTCAGGGCAGGTCTTGAGGAGCGTGTAGGAGAACTCGACGGGGAAGGGGTAGGCGGCGCCGTCGAAGGTGTGCAGCACCTGGTTCTGGCTGAGCAGGCACAAGGTCTCCCGCTTGGGGAAGCAACCCTGGTAGCCGTTCTCCACTGTGCACACCTCCTCGCCACGGCACGTCTTGTTGAAGCAGTACACGTCGCCGCCCTCCTCGCACAGGCACTGCACCGTGCAGTTGGCCGTGGCCCAGAAGAACTCGCCCATGGCGTAGTAGTGGCCGTCGAAGTCACAGCCGCACTTGTGCAGCGGGACGCACTGGCTGGTGCTGAGGACAAAGCCTTCGTTGCACTCGCAGCCCTCCGTGCAGGGCATGGCGCAGGTGTGGGAGGCCGTCAGATCTGAGCACGTGTCCGGGCAGCTGCTGGTGCACACGGAGTAGTGGCTGAAGCTCGGGCACTGCACCATGGACACTGACGTAGGGGAGAGGAGAGAGCGCGACAAGGTGAATGACCCAGGGGCTAACCGGCCAGATCCACCACGCACGGGGGCCTGGAGGAAGAACGCTCCTTCTGGACCAGTTGGCGCCTGGAGGGAAGGCCGAGCCACCACTCACTGGGGGAAGGGAGACTGAGGGTGCGCAAGGGGCGCAGCTGCTCTGGTAGTAACTACTGAGCAATGTGATGGGGCGGGATCTCACTGGATCATCCTGACTGAAATAAAACTTCAGGTTCCTATCCTAACTAGACTCGACTGATTATTCAATACAGCTTTAGTACTGGGTGAATTACAACCATCGAGATGGTTTAAGATCTTCAACTGATGGGCATATAAGTTGGTCTGACTTTAAAGAACACGGCCCATTCCTAGGAGGAAATAAATCCAACTCACAGGAGAAATGAAAAATCTAACTCTTAGAGGAGGAATTTGAAAAAGTGAACTTTCAAACAGGGACCAAAGAAGACTGTGAAAATGAATTCTCTGGGATATTAAAAATAAGAAAGAACCTTAGCTATCTGAAAAGAACCTGTGTGCCTATTCCCCCAGGAGACTGAACTGGAACTGGATGCCTTCTGAAGGCCCTTCTTGCCTTGGAAAGCTTCGATTCTTATTTTAAGAACATCTGAATCTGGTTTGAGTCTGGTTGACCCCAACAGGCGGAGACTCAAGAGCCTGGTAGACGAGTTCTCTGATTTAAATACAATTCATCCCACTAAAATGAGAGACAGGGAGAGGAACGTGGAGGGTAGGATAGTAGTACCACTAGAAAAAAAATAACCATTATAGGCAAAAAATTAGGTAATTGGATGCCCTTGGATTGCACAAGGGTCAAAGAGAAGTCATATTCAATCTCAACTTCAATCAGGGTATGGATACTCCAGGCATGATAGAGGCTGGCCAGTCCACACACACAAAAACATTTAAATATACTGTCTTTTAGTAGTTTGATCAATTCTCTAAGAATTGATTCTGATACATATTGATTTATATGAATCCAACCTATACAGATAGGAAAAAATTGCCCTCTGGCCTTGGAACTGAAAGAAACTTTTAAATCTCACCTCCATAGCACTCTCAAATGCACGGATAATAATTTTCGGTTTACTCATATGGAGAAAACCAAGGACCAGGAAAGAAACAAAATTCCAAGAAGCAATTTGGTTTTTCGTTTGCCCGTTTTTAACATTTACATAACTAGGAAAAGTGAGAGAGATGTAAGTTGTATAGAAGGAAGACATAAGATAGCTAAATTGTTCCAAACGCTCAATCCAAAAGTGTAATTCCAAGGGGACAGCTGGACTTCCCACACTTTGGGGGCTTTTTTCCTCACCACCCGGCATTTTAGAACAAGGCCTCTTTCCGGGTCTGCTACCTGCCCTGTCTACTGCCCCTTTTGGACCAGCTGAAATGCTCTAGAGCAGGAGTCACAGAACCTGAAGGTAGAGAGGAAACATCCAAGGACAAAAATGCCATGGGTTCCATCTGGGAGGTGCATTCTTCTCCCAAAGGCTGCTCTTGATTCCCCAGGCCAGTGTCCACATGTCCCCAACAGCTGTGGGGACAGCCACCTCCAGCTCAGAAACGGCCCCCTCCCTGCTCAACTCTGCCCGGGCCACCCCTGCTAAGGGCCCTCTTCCGGCCACGCATTCCGTGTCTCCTGCACGGATGCCCATCAGTGGTTTCTTGTTTTCTGGCCACAGTACTGGGTGAGGAGAAAGGTCAAGATGCTTTTACAGTTCGTTCTTTATCATTTGCTATATTTCAACCTCACCCTGACTCTCGGGCAATGTGTCTTAACAGGGAGCTCTCCGAGGAGCCCCGAAACCCTCTCCCGGCCCCCCTGCACAGGCGTGGCCTTCCGTGTGGACAGGATGCCAGCTTACCACACCCAGTCTGGATTCGCCAGTCTCCGATCGGAATGCCCTGGGCTTGGCACACGAGGGCGTAGGCCTGGATGGCCTGACACAGGAGTGTCCCGTTGTCCCTCACGCTGCACAGGTCATACACGCAGCTGTGCACGAAGGCCATGGGGTCCACGACAGTGCCACACTCCCACAGGGGGCCGTCGGTCTTGTTGAGGAAGCCGCAGTAGTCGGGGCCAAAGTAGAGGGCTTCGGTGGCCGTGTCACACTGGGTGCAATTATCCACGCAGCCCGAGTCACACTTCCAGTCGGCATGGTAGACCCGCCAGCTCTCTCCCAGGTCTAGGATTGACATGGCTGGCCTGCCGTCGGGGCGCAGGAAGTCATCCAGAGGGTTTTTGTTGTAGTTCCCACAAAGCCCGCAAGTGGAGTTGATGTAGGAGCCTGGGACGGAGATGGAGGCGTAGTGCTGGCCGTCAAACGTCACTAAGAGCCCAAAATCCGTTTCCACGGCAGTAGACATGCCACTCTGGTAGACTTTCACCGCCCCCAAGTCTAAGGTGACGGGCAAAGAAGCCACTAGGTCATTAACCTGCCAACAACAGCAATAGTAAAAAGGCAGGTGAGCAGGGGCCAGGGCAGTGGGTCCAGCTGAGGTCAGGAAAGGGGGGAGGGATGGAGCGACTCAGCGCCACAGAGAGAGTGGCCCCCAAAAGGCTCGGGTGCCAGCGGGCTTGCCTCCCAGGAAGGCAGAGGCCCCAGAACCTTTGAGAGCAGGCCGGCGTTTGAGTTGTGACAGACGTGCATTGCTTAGTGCCACTCTAAACCCCTCTGGGGACCAGGTGCTTGTCAACACTTCCTGGCTGGCTCCTGGGCCAGCTTCACGTCTTTTCTTGAAAGACTAGTTACCTGGCTTTTCCCCCTTTCTCCTCGAAATCCATTCTTTAAGTCTCAGCTTAAGGCACATACTTTCCATGACCCCCTCGCTGCCCTTAGCACCCCAACCCCTCCTCCCAGCTGGAAGGTGCTCTATAAACTGTCCCCACCATCGAGTTTTGAGGCTGCCCTGGTGTTATTCTCTGAGTGTTTCACCCTGTCACTTCCTGATACCAGGCCTATGTCATACCATCGTTCAACACAACAAATTTGAACACCTACTGGGTACCAAGCACGATGTTAGGTGCTGAGAAATAAAGAATAAAAAAAGTAATTGTCTCTGCCCGTTATGAGGTCTGGGTCTACTGAGGAAGAGGGACACAAATTGATATTTATGACATACAGTTTTAAATATGCGTTCATAGGTGATGCAGTGATGCAGTGGGAGAACGGTACCTGACCACTGATCCAGCCTGGGGACGGGGGGTCATATAGGCTTTTTAGGAGCAGTTAAGTCTGACCTGGGTCTTTAGAGGTAAAACAGAAGCAGCCAAAGGAAGAGTAGGGGGCAGAGAATTCCAGGACAAGTGAATAAAATCACGTGGTTAGAAGTAGCTGCATGAGAATAGGGACAGTCATCGGGGTGTCACTGTACTGCAGAGGGAAGGGAACGGGCGGCTGGAGAGAGAGCTGGACACAGGCAGAGTCCATTCATTCAGTAGATGTCAACTCAGCCCTTTCTGTGTGTCAAGCTCTGTTCTAAGAGTTGGGGATTAGCAATGAGTGAAACGGACGAAAATCCCTGCCTCTTGGAACTGTCTATTCCTCTTCAGGAGACCAACAGCAAACAAAACCAATATGTAAAATACATAACAGCATCAGAAAAGTGTTCTGCAGGAAAGTAAAGCTGGGAATGTGGATCCAAAGTGCTAGGGAAGAGGGTTTCTAATTTTAGACAGGAGGGTCGAGGAAGACCCCACGGGGAAGGGGATATTTGAGATGAGGAAGAAGCCTTGCAGTTATCTGGGGCGAGAGTGGCTTACGCAGAGGGGATGGCCAGGCCCTGGGGTGGAGTGTGCTGGGCGCTGGGTTCGCACGGGCCAGTGTGGCCGGAGCGGAGAGCCAGGAGCAGGCAGTGGTCGGGGAGGGCAGAGAGATAAGAGCAGCCACAACAGGCACGGCCTTGTCAGCCATTGTAGAGACTTTGGCTGTGACTCTGAGGGAAGCCGAGAGCGAAGAGAGCGCCCAGAGCAAAAGATCGACATGATCTGACTTCCGTCTTGGAAGAATTGCTCTGAATTCTGTGTTGGGAACAGATCTTGGAGGGCCTTTGAAGCATGTTTTTAAGAGAAAACAAAACGCCACAAAAACAAAACCAACAACTTGGATTTCTCTTCTGTAGGAAGAGCTCCAAAAAGTTTTAAGTAAGAGAATGATGTGGTCGGACTTGTGTTTAAAAAAGTCCACTCTGGCCGGTACGAAGGGTATATTGAAGTAGGTGGAGATTAGAAACAGAGAAATCAGGCGGGCAACTGGTGCTGGAGGCCAGGGCTGATGAGGGCGAGGCCTGACCTGCACCCGGACGTGGAGGAGGGACAGCTCGTGGTGGACACTCCACAGGGCCTGGGGCTTTTTGCTGGGGGGAGTGAGAAATGGGGGAAGAATCAAGAGTGAGTCCCACAGGAATGAAGACAAAGACGTAGAGAATGGACTTGAGGACATGGGGAGGGGGAAGGGTAAGCTGGGACGACGTGAGAGAGTGGCATGGACATATATACACTACCACATGTAAAATAGATAGCTAGTGGGAAGCAGCCGCATAGCACAGGGAGATCAGCTCGGTGCTTTGTGACCACCTAGAGGGGTGGGATAGGGAGGGTGGGAGGGAGACACAAGAGGGAGGAGATATGGGGATATATGTATATATATAACTGATTCACTTTGTTATAAAGCAGAAACTAACACACCATTGTAAAGCAATTATACTCCAATAAAGATGTAAAAGAAAAAAAGAGTGAGTCCCATGTGTAAGTGGCTTGATAAGCCTCCAACAGAGAGTTAGTTTTCTTCTTTTTCACCCTTAACGTGCCTGGCATCTCTAGACATCACTTTTGAGGGCTGGAATGGATGGTTAGTCCTAGAACAGCCCTGGTGGGTTGACTGTAAGTGCACGTCCAGGCTGCCCTGCACCTGTACTGATTTCTGGCACACAGAAAGATCAAGGGTCTTTAGTGCCACCATTGCTGCAACTCTCTGCGTTGTCTAGGAAGTGAGACAATAGACTGTCCAAGCATCGCTCCCAAGGTTTACCACGGCTAATGGCATGTGCAATTCTCTGTCCCTAGAAATTAGTATGACTTATGGGGGAAGGGAACAAAAAAACAGGCTTGAGATGTAAGCCATCCTATGAGAGCAGGAAGTAGAAAAAAAAAAAACACCCAGGGGTTGATTGATTTATCCTTATCTCCCAGGTAGCAAGTTAGCCAACAAGGATGAGAAAAGCCACACTCTGAGGAAGGTCAGCCAGCGAGAGCGCTGGGTGATTCTGGTGTATTGCTCTATGCTGAGATGTAGGAAGTGAAATCTCCAAGGCGGTATAATCCTAAATGCCAAACACCTCCCTCGCTGAATGCCCTCCTCTCCTCTCACTCAGCCCCTGCTAACAAAGGACAGTGGTTGTGCTTCAGAGCAGAAGCCACAGGGTGCGGCGGTGGGGGGGGGGGAACTGTCTCTGGATGTCACAACCATCCCCCTGCTGCAACCGATCTCGTCCCACGCACACTGCCTGTGTCCCTACGCTGCCCATCAGCGTTGCCCAGATTTTCCCTTCTTTTTCGACATAAGTGGTCATTTCTCCCCCTTTCTTTCTCATGCATGTCTCAGTTTCAGCCACACCTTATAGAGTCCTGTGCTTGTACCCCAGAGGGCTCGGAATGGGAGCAGCTGGGGACTCTCACCCAGCCCATGGCTCCTTATTTCTTTCCTGCTGTCCCAGTCCTCAGACCCTGATGAGCCAATGTTGATGAGTCTCCCTGTTTGCTTCCCTTCTTCTCCCTGTGTACCAGCCAGGACCCCCTTTAACCATGTCTCTCCCAGGAGTGGGTAGGGGCAAGGTTAGGTGGGAGCAAGGTTGGGAGAGAGAAGTAGCATCGTAGGACAGGCCTTAGAATGAGAACTTTCGGTGGGAATGGCAGTGTGGGAATGAGTACTGAGTGGCTACTGGGTGCCAGGTTTTGTACTAGCCGTCGCACATGTGGTTATCCTATTTCATCCTCACAACAACCTAAGAAGGTCCTTACCATCTCCCCCTTTTGCAGATGAGGAAATTGAGATTCAGGGCTTGCATTATTTGTGGGTGACAGGACCCGACCCTCCACTGCTTCCTGCTGCCTTTGTTCAGTGTTGAGTTGAGACAGCCAAGTCCAAACTACAGCCAAGAGCCCTGCCTTCTAGACATGACACGATTACCCCATTTTACAGATGGTGAAAGTAAAGCTCAGAGAGGCCACTCAGCTGGCAGTGGTGGCCCAAGGCTTGTGCAAACCTGACCCCAGAATCAGAGCTCTTCGTCACCATCAGCTATTTGGCGTTGGCACTCTTTTCCCTGGTGTACCCTAAACTACTCAGTTTTATCTGGGGGAGAAAGATGAAAACTGATAAGTATTAGTTAGAAGGAGACATTTACTATATATGGATGTTAGCTGGCTTTCTTTGGCCCCTATTAGCATACACAATCCTAAATTGTTTACTTGTCACTTGAGAACATTTCAAAGGGGGAACATGCATATTCAGAGCCCAGTTCCTAATCCCAGCATATGGAGAAAGGCAACCTGTTCGTTAAGATCTGTTTGCAAGGCCCCGTCCTGCGTGTCTGAAAGTTGGCAAATCAGGCTCCTTCTTGCCTCCCACCCCCTCTTGCCTGTCCCCACTTCACCCCGGGTGGGGTCTCTGCCATCATGGAGGCACCCTCCCCAGCAGGGCAGGTGTATTCAGAGACGCTCAGAAGCCATTTGGCAAAAGGAAAAGGGACCCATTGTTTGCTTGCAGTTGGAATCACATAACCTTTTCTTTCTGAAACATTTACATTCACGTCCACATCTCCCTGTCGCTACAGAAAATTGAGGAATCCATGCCCTACGCTCGGACGATGGAAGAGAGCCACGCAAAATTAGCAGAGCTGCTGGGCCTGAAAGCAAGGGGCTGGTGTCCCTTTCCTTCTAAAAAAAAAGAGTCTGACTGTGAAGGGAAAAGAATTTTAATCAAAATGGAAAATAGGAATACAGCATGAAGCTTTCTTTTCCAACTTCAGATATTGTACACATCATCCCCACAAGACAAGGAAGTAGGGGAGAGCTAGCAAACATTTTTCTAGCTGGAAATGTTAGCATCTATCCACAAGGACAAGTGTGGTGCTCAATAGCACAACAGAAATTTAAAAGGGAAAAACCCCAAACTTCTGCAGCCGAATTCTTACCTCTGATTTGATTTACAGAGCTGTCTCTAGGGAGACTAACCAAACACCAAGCAAATTGGCATTTTAACCACTGTAATAGCCCACTTTTCTAATTACGGCACTGATACGCTGCACAGACCTAGGAAGGGCAGAGCCAGAAAAAGTGGAATTAGTTCCTTGGTGCTGCCTTTTGTTGGACACGCTGCATCAATTAAAACTACAACACGTTTTTAAAAAAAGAAAGACCTCCCTACACTGGCATCAGTTCTGGTTTGTAATCTCTGTGATGACCTCCATGCTTGGGGATTAAGGACAGCATGGGGTTGCAGCAATCAACCCCTCGCGGTCCTGGTTATTATTGCTTGAATAAATACATGGCTGCCCTGAGGTCTCCATTAACATCATGAAACTTGGGGCCTCCACAGATTGAATAATTGCTACTGGCTTTTTGTTCTCGCTCTTTTGTCAATGCCCCAGCCTGAAATCCAGGTAGACAGGGACAGGAGTCATTTGCATATGCTAAACGAACCACAGAGATCCGTGTGCTCTCCCATTCCAAGCAGGAGTGGGGGATTCTGTTAAAGGGGTAAAGCTTTCAGGGGAACTTTCCACCCAGGTTTCACTAAAGAAGTCACCGAGCCCACTCCAGCTGCCTGGACAGGCAGTGCCCATGGATATACCAATCAGTTTGGACGTTTGGACGTTTCTCTGAGAATGAAGCCACAGCTCTAGGGTAAACAGGATGGGGGGATGTGAGGACTGTTAATCAAAAGCTGTAGTGAATTAGGGGTTTGTACTTTGTGTTTGCACTGTCTCCAGGGCATGGCCACGTGGCTACCATTGTTGCAAGCCAGGTTCATGAGAAACAATTTACTTCTGTTCCCAGTTATGTCTGAGCTTGTGTGTGTGTGTGTGTGTGTGTGTGTGTCAGCTAAGAAGTTAAATGTACTTTAAGATAAACAGCAGATAGACATGTCAAAGAGAAAGCCTAGGTTAGCTCTTGTACAAACAAAATTTAGCCTAGTAAAGAATTTTACAAGATGTTTGCATGGCTCTTTACAAAGATCCATGCATCTTTTTGGTACAAAGAGCAAACAGCAGTAGATCTGGGAAAGTCTTCCCCAGGCTGAAGCACCTCCAGCTTCTCCATCTCCCCGTGAAGGACGGAGAGGGTCTCACCTTGACTTTTCCATAGCTTCCTTTGGGGATGAGAATCTTGTAGCCATTCACCTCCACCGAGAGTTCCTTCACCCAGGAGACGGCTGAGCCCCCCCGGTGCTCGTTCTTTGCCTCCACGCTGAAGAAGGGGAGGCTGGAAGTATGCAAACACTGTCGGGCCAACAGGTAGGCACAGGAGCCTTGGAAGTGGAAGAGGAAGCCATCGAACGTGTGATAGTGCGGCTCCCCAAATACCACGCACGTGCTGGTCTCCACCGGGCTGCAGTAGAAGAATTTGCCTTTGGGTTCGCACACCTCGTAGGGGCTGCAGGAGACCTCCTGGCAGTAGATCTCGTTGTTGAAATCCAGACAGCGGCACTTGATGGTGCAGTTCAGGTCATCCCAGAACACCTCCCCTCGCCGAAGGAACTGTCCTGGGGAATAAGGACAGTAGAACTAACATTTATTGAGCATTTACCTTCTGTGCTGGGCATCGGGCTAAGGGCTTTACTTGCCTTATACCGTTTAATCCTCAAAAGAACCCGATTAGGTATGAAGTGTTGCCCTCACTTGTCAAGTGAGGAAACTGAGGCTTAAGAGAAGTTAGGTAATTCATCCAAATCACGCAGCAACTCAACTGCGAAGCCAGGATTCCAAGCCAAGTCCGTCTGAATCCAATCTAAGCTCTTGACATTATTGTCACCACCACTGGTGAGCACACTTTCATTCAAGGAAAGACACATTGTCTCACTCCATGGGATACACCAGGACACACGGCAGTCCTTGCCTTCCTTTCGGCGATAAGAGGAAGGGTATTCCGAAAGAAGGCCCTTCCCCACCCCCCCGGGTAACTCGGCAACACTGTCGGTTCATTTGCTAACGTGATCATTCATTCACTCATCCACTCATTCAACAAACAGCTGCTGGGGGCTCAGTATGTGCCAGAAAAGAATCAGGAGTCAGACCCACAAATTTAAATCCCAGGCCTCCTGGGATGATTCTGGAACGGGTTGACCCCTGGCTTCCCACATTTCCGGGCTCATAAATCCTACAGACACTGTTTAGGCAGAACTTACACCTACACCAGTCGTCTTCTCCCCTCACCCTAGGCCCGGTCTAAGTCCAGCACTCCTCTCTCTTTATCCCCTGGACAGAACTTCTTGACAGAATCTACGTCAGGAGGAGAGTGAGATGGGGAGGGGAATGGTCCTAAGGGATGTGCTAATGTTTAAAATACTTCTATTGCCTTGGTAGGCTTTCAGTCTTTAAAACCATTTCTCTAAATGAATGATTTCCCCCACCAAAAACCTTGAAATCTACCAGTTCTTCATATCAACCTTCAGTTGACACGGGAGCATCTCTGGGCTGGGGGCTATGACCTAATCCTTGGTTGGGGGTCGGGGTCAAGAGAACTGGGCAATGGTCACAAATCTGCAATCAACTGCCAAGACGACTGACTGGACTTCCACCTGTCTTAATGTTCTGACCCATAGAAGGTGGACAAGGTTATTTTCTCATCCCTGCCTCCTGGGGAACAGAGATGCTATAAAAAGTTGGCACAGGTCAATAAGGTAGAAGTATTTGTACATTGAGACTGTCTGAAAAGGAAAGTATCAAAGATACAACATTAAGAATTGTAAACAATATCATACACCAGGAGTAACTATAGTTTGAAACCGTAGTTTGAAAAGGTTTCTCAAATTTTTATAAAACTGAAGACCTAATGCAGAGCACAAAGCTGCCAGGTGAGCCCAGGCAGAAGCCATGGCAGTTGGACAGTCCTTTCAATATCTGTCCAACAGGAACAATTATGTCTCAACGGGCAGTTATGTTTCATATGGCCCCTGAATGGGATAATAGATGTATTCACAGTCCCAGTAGGTCAGATGCATCAGCCCTGAAAACAGGCCCCTCCGACCTCAATGCTTTTTGGCACTCACCCAGGCTGCATATATTCTAACAGCCTCCACTCGGTATGATTTCCAGTCTCTGCTTTCTCAGGCTTCCAATAAATGAGGGGGAAATGTCTTTGAATAGAGGAGGTTTGGACCAAAAGGTAGACTCTGAGATAATTTTGTTTGCAAAATGATGATATAATAAACCAGCTCTATGCAACACTTCCCCCGTTATCGCCCAGGCCAAATCCCCATCTCATTAGATTGATGTATGTCCAGTGGCACATTAAAATGCACAGCAGCCTGCATGAGGAGATTGAATTTGTCCTGTATATGAAACCCAAAGCCATAACTCAGGAGGGAAAGAATGAAGTCAAAGTGAGGACTTTGTACACTGCTGGCATCTGACCAACCCCACAGCTCTGTGAGCCAGTGTTTTCCATTATCACAGCATTTCATTCCCGGGACTCAAGGAGAGGCTGTCACCTGGCACTTAGGTAGCACGGCCACAGCCAGTCAGCTCCATGACACTTGGACAAAGGCGAGAGGCGTTGGGTAGGTCCCTAGCCCAGGCCATAAAAGCGAGAGAGATAACGGGGCATTGGTTTGGTATCTTCATAGACGTTAGATGATGTGTTTACACTCTGTAAGGGAGGAGAGTGCAATCTCTGAAATCCTGGTGACCTTTGGAGCTAGATTCTTTTCTGTCCAGTTTAATACTGGCTTAGCTCTAAACATTTATTTGCTCTTCCGAACATGGAGGACTTTACAGAGTCCACAGAGGCAAAGATGCCCAGGCAGGCCATCTTCACAAATGACCTTTCCTCAGAGCAAAAGCAGAGGTTTGATAAGTGTGACCACAGCGCAGGGGATGGGGGCAGAGGGTGTGGGCATTTCAGATCAGGTGAATATGGCCCTTCTGATTATTACACAAATCAAAGCCCTCAGGGGTGCCGAGACTCAGAGGTCACCTGGCCATGCTCTCAATGGAAGGAGGGCAAGAGACCTGAAATTTTCATCCCAACCCATAACTTTCTTAGGAATCTGGAAGCATTTTCCCCGGGGTCATCTTCTGTGCTTACACAGTACCCTGCACTCATATCTCTCATAATAGGTCTTACATTGTATCATCACTGTTTCTGTGCTGTCTTCTCTACCATGGTAGGGTCATGGGGGTCCAGAGCAAGCACCATCTTCACCAACCTAAGAGACTGGCTAAGCACATTTGGAAAGATGCAGTGGCTGGAAGCCTAAATGGATGGATGGGTAGATGGGTAGATGGGTAGATGGGTGGGTAGGTGAGTGGGTGAGTGGATGGGTAGATAAACGCACAGACAGATGCATAGATGATTGACTAATTCTAGTTGCTATAGCCTCCACTCCTAGAGGCAGAAATATGCCCAGAAATCCTGTTTTCTGAATACTTTTAGACATATAAGAAGCAGGAATCTATAAACCATGGTGTCCCTGTGAGAGTCCTGGGCTGTTTTGTACATCCGAAGGGGTTTTGACATTTCAGAGGAGGCTCCAAACTTTGGATGCCAATGTAAAGGAAACCCATGGAGGTTCACCTACAGCTTGTTCACACAGACCTAAAGCCGGCTTTGATTCTCCCTAAATTCCTGCATGTTTTGCTGCTCTTGGAGGATTTTAGGAGAAGCTACCCTAAAGACTATGACACGTTTTTTCCTTTCTTTCTAATCATACTAGGAGGTACTGATTTTCTCTCGTACAGACTTGGTGATGCTTCAAGCTCACCCACTCCCATGGATCTACAAAGTGCAGATGGTAGAGCAGGAGCAAAGATGAGAAGGAAAATTTAAAGGGGGACATGGCAACAACAACGACAACAAAAATAATGTTAAACAGGAGGGCTCTCTTCTGTCCCTCTGGCTGCGGAATCATTCAAGAGCCTCGTCCACTGTGCAGTAGTTCCCAATGGGGAGCTGTGTTCATACCCCAGGCAAAGGCTTCAGAAACTGCAGTATGGCCAGCGCAGGGTTTCAGCTCCTGGAGCGATGAACGTGCATGCAAAAATTACCTTGATCTCCATTACCCAGAGGAGAGACTTCAAAGGGTAAAGCATCAGCCAGGAGTCCCCCCTACCATGGCTTAAAAGCCTGCCTGTCTATCTCAACGAAACAAACCCTGCTTTGCCTCAGAGAAGAGGAAATGCCTTTACCTCTGGAGGTGCAGCCATTGGCTGGGTCAATTTCCTTCCCATCAACTTTAAATGCCCAGCGACCTGGAACATTGACGTTTGTGGTCTCTTGGATATTCACAATATCAGGGGTTCTTGACCCCGGAAGGCTGAAGTAATTGGTGATGTTTCCACCATTAAATCCTGCCTAGAGCACAAAAGGAAGAGCAGACTTTTGAGCACACACATCATCCCCTAACCCCCCCCCCCACCTTGGTTTACTTGCCCACCATCTTGTTTTCAGCACACCTGAAATCAAGAGACCCCTTTTCCTGGAGTCTCTGGGGCCACCATTTCAGGTGATAATGGCCCGCTAGTTCATGCCACACCCGGATCCAGGTATCAAAGATGGGCAAGACTAGTCCCTCAGTCCACCTGCAGGACCAGACACGCTTCTCCAGTTCAAAGCAGGATTTCCCCCAGATGCTAAGAGCATAAGAAGAGAGTGCAGTGCTTCAGAAACACATAGGAGGATGAGCCAGAGAACCACCTACCTGGGCCATCACTCCCCCAAGACCCGTCAGGGGATCACCGCCGCTTGCCGTCCCAGTGGTCCAGTTGATTTCGTAATAATTGAAGAGCGTGAAGGTATAGGTGCCGTCAGACACCAGGACGGCCTGGAAGGTGTTCACCTGCAGGATGCGAATGGGTGGGTGGGCTCAGGACTCACATCCCCAGGAGCTCCTCTCCCCAGTAGCAGCTCCCTTTACCCTGCCCCCTCCCCACTCAAGCAGCTCAGAGCTGCTCCGACCCCAGCCTCTGTGCTCTGCCTTCTCTCCAAATATGTTCTCACCTCCAGGGGGAAAAGCAAGACATGTGGGGCTGTGCATCCAGAAAAGAAATTGCCTGAGAATAACCTAGAGGCTGACTCAGCATCCCTCTTACATCTCTGACTGGCACCAGATAGGAAAGTCAGCGGCCCGACTCAGCATGTGATAATACGTGGGCACCTATAGATGGCAGCATGAGAATAAACTATAGGAACTAGTCAAGCCAGGGAGAGGGCTGTGAGCACCTGTTCCCAGAGCAGGTGGGGTAGGGCGTGGGGGTGGGGAGGGAGAGGGCAGAGCACGCAAATGCCAGTCGGTGGGACTCCAGTGGTGGTATGGGCCCTGCTCTCTTGCTTCCTGGAACACACCGCTAATCTTGGTGAGATGTCTCCCCCTCTTTTAAATGCAGGTTGGAAAGTGATCCGTTGCGGAGCACAGGCTCCGGACGCGCAGGCTCAGCGGCCATGGCTCACGGGCCCAGACGCTCCGCGGCATGTGGGATCCTCCCGGACCGGGGCACGCACCCGCGTCCCCTGAATCGGCAGGCGGACTCTCAACCACTGCGCCACCAGGGAAGCCCCTGGAAATTGATTTTTAAAAAGCACTTGGTGGGGAGAAATTGCTCCTCTAATGGAGCATTTATGCATCACTTTATATCTGCAAAATTCTCCACCTCCATCTGTACCTCAACCAATGCTAAGACAGGCAATTTTTTGGCCCATTCCCATCATAGGAGCTAAGAAAACTGAGGGCTCAAGGGAAATGAATTGCTGGAAGTTCCACAATGACCCAGCAACAGAAAACAGAATTGGAGCCAGAGCTCCCAGTCTGATCTCTTCGTGCACTGTCATTACACACGGTCTTAATTTTCAACTTTTTAGGACGGAGATGTTGTATACATTCAGATCAGTCTTGCAAACAGTTTCCAGAAAAAAGCTGTAGCAAACTCTGTCCTTTACTATTTCCCTTTGCTAATCCCTACCCGCTGATGCATGTTTTCAGGAAATTCAAGTAAAAAACAGAGTTAAAAGGAGAGGCTGCTTCGACCTTTTCCATTCAAACCTAGCATTTTCCCAGCTGCCCGATACCGTCCTGGTTAACATTCTGTCAGATGCAGAGGAAGACCCACATCCTTATCCTGTGTAATCAAACTGGGGTAGAGGATCTTGGAAGCCCCAAATCTCCCATCCTAGACAGTCCCAGGGAGGGAGAAAAGGTGCAAGTAAAGAAAAGCCCTTTTTGTACACGAGAACTTTCTCCTCAAGCTCCGTGCTTGCCACAGCTGATGGCGTTTATGATAGAGCCGCCCAGGTTTATGCCTCCATTCTCTGGCCCCGTTCAACAAAAGGGCAAAGTGGGACACAGAGAGGAGCGAGCAGTCACCTATATGGCCGCTGTGGGGTCAGATTCAAGAGAAAGGCATAAAGTCAACGTCACACAAGGACCAAAGCTAAACCCTCCTTCAGACCAGGATGCTCCTTCCGGATGTGAATTCCTTCTCCTGAAATGAAGTTGGAAATATCTTTGGTCCAAGCAGGTCTTGAACGCAACCCATGTCTGATCCCAGAAGTCACCTTAAAACCAGCCAGCCATCCTAAGAACGCTCCAGAAGCTGGCTCGCCCCCATGCACCTTCTCCCTCACTCTCACACCCCCCCCCCCCCACAGGTAACTCTTCAACACGGGTTGTAAGACTCCTCTGCATCTGTTCTTGTAAAACCATGTTTTTAATTCTTGAAAAGCCCTTTTATACTTCAGAGGCCTTCTAACGCTACCTGGAGGGGGCAGCTGAGGAAAGAGTTCAGGATTCAGAGTTAGGAGACTGGGTTTGCACCCTGCTCTGCCGCATATGAGGTTCAAATCCCTTTTCTTGACACTTGGGCAAGTTACTTAACTTCTCTAGGCCTATCCCCTCACCTTTAAAGTGGACGGCGAACTTCCTTGGGAACATTCTTGTGAGGGCTAAATGATTTGCAAAGATAGCCTATCACAGCCCTGGGTTCACAGTCAGCCTCAATAAATATTAGTTTTCCTTCCTTAAAGTAAACACATCCTCTTGACTTTCTACTGGGCTTCTGCTTCTAAAAGATCTCTCATGCCCAGTGTTTACTTGGCTTGTTGATACGTGTTCCTCTAAAGAAGGGGGGGCCTAGGATAGTGGGAGATGGAAGAGGGGCCGATTCCGAAGACAGGGCTGGAGGGACACTCCTGCAGCTCTGGAGGATTTTTATCATCTTTTTCTCCAAGGAGCTCAAAGCACTTAGATGTTACCTCATTCATCCTCATTGAAAGAGTCCTCACCTAGTCCATAAATTTACGCCCAAGTACAAACCAGGAAATATCTGAATTATCTTGCCATTTTTACTGCCAATGGAAGTTTTTTTTGAAAAACTGGTGGTCAGCATTTGATGGGCATTTCTTCTCTTTATTTTTCTCCCTCTGATACTAAAATGTATCGATCGCTGGCATCCTGCATCCTAAAGCTGTAAGGTATGAGGCTCAAGGACATCAAACATCACCCGAGGAGTCGTTAGCAATCCATAACATGACAGGGGGAAATTTTTGCTTCTTTAGAGGTTATTTCTAGCCAGTGCATCCACTGTTTAAACTTGTATCTTTCTGTTCTCCAGAACCTCTTAGTGATAAAGTGCTTTGCGATGCTCTGGTCAGAAGGTGCAGAGAGGCAGGGTGCTCACGGCAGGGCAGCTACGAAATGCAAGCCCAGCACGTTTCCAACTCTGCCTCTAACTCAGTAGTTTCTGTTTCACCCTGAAACAACTGACTCATCGCCAGGGAAATCGGAAAACAGATGGGATTGGAAATAATCCTAAGAAAGCGGAGGGAAGATGTCTGAGTATCTTTGCTTACTGGAAATTATACATTGAAGACGCATCTGCTGCTTCAAAAAAACTCCATTGCCAAAGTCATCCACACAAACGGCAGGCTTTCCTGAAAATTATGTTCTGTCCCTTTCTGTAGAAAGTTGATTATCTCTATAATAATGCCAGTGATAATCTTTCTTATCTGACTGTTATCTGATTGCCCATTTAGGATTTCTGAGCAGATGCTGAAACTTTATTCATGAAACACTTCAACTGCCCAATCCAATTACCATCAAATATGAATAATTCTAGCCCTGGTCACAATTTTAAAAAAGGTCATAACATAATAAAATGAGCCAGATCATTTGGCTCCAAACTGGCACCCTAGTTTCCTTTTCCTATCAGGTTTTGTGAAAAAAGAAGAAAAGGAAATTAGCTGATGGAGACAGGCATTTGGGCCTCTGGTAAGGAAAAGGGACCTTTGGGTTCCTGGTGGGTCCCTAATCGTATGGGGTCTCAGTGTCTCAATCACTCTCCTGCAAAATAGGAATGCTACCTACTGCAAGAAACTTGTGGAGGACTTCTTTTTAGACATTTGTAATGGTTCATGATAGAGATGACACATCTTCTGAAATATTACAGCTGACTGGACTGGTTAGGTGTGATAGCTCCCTCTGTTTCCTGGAAAGTGGGTGGCAAGACTCCTCAGTGTAACTCAAGGAAACTGACATTCTTCAGCTCTAACAATTAGACTCCTTCACAGTAGTGAAGATGGACAAGAATTAGATGTCAGAATACGAAGTGGAAAAGGGAAAATTTGAATGATTACAGGTGTGGTGCTGCTTCCTCCATAAAACGTTACTTCGTCCCAGGTCACAATGAAAACCCAAGTGGCAGAGAAGGTTGCCATGTCTTTGAAGTACTTCCTGATGTCCTTGGTGGCTCTTTTCAAGATGACAGGGTCCGTGGTCTCTCTGTAATAGATCTCGCCTCGAATCCCATTGTGTACATCTGCCCAAAATGGAGCAATGAAGGCCCTCCCATCCGTCAGGGGAAAAGATTCGGGCGTGAACTGGCTCACCAGCACGTTGAATGAAACAACTCCGTTGTTATTGACCTACAAAAATAAAAGAGGTTTTGCACAGTGGATCTGAGACCATGACAATTTCAGAGTTATAAACCAAGACAGATGCTCGCCTAATCATATGAATGGAAATGACTTTTAAACTACTGAATCAGAACCCCCAAACAGCAGCTTCCATTGCTCAACTAGGAGGTTCATTTGCTTCCAGACAAACTCATTGGTTTCCTTTCACTTTCAATTTGTAGCCAGCTGCATTTCTTATTAATAATCAGCCTCATTTTCATGTTCTCTATCCTGTCTTTATTTATACTTATCAAATGCTACTGGATTGTGTGTGTGTGTGTGTGTGTGTGTGTGTGTGTGTGTGTTGGGCTAGGCAGTGGCTTATGTGGGCAATAAAGAAGATCCAGAGTTACAGATGCAAAATAGACAGGAAAAAACCCAAAAAACATGGAAGCAGAAAGTTAAATGAAAAAACGGAGGAACTCTGTATTAGACCTTGATTCCTATTACATGACAAAAGAGGAGTGTCAGTGAAAGGTAAATCAAATACTCCATCACCAAACTCAGATCTCAAGATGAACCATATCCCACCCTGGATGAGACATTTAAAGGATTTCTACTGATGTCAGAACCACTCGGTACTCAGAAAAAGATAAGGTTACAATCCACAGATGAGCCCAATTCCATTACAGCTCTTGTAGTTTGTTAGCTTCTTTGTATAGTCTCTGCACAAAATGGAGACATGAAAACTTTACACTGTATATGTAAATGACTACCTTATGGTGATTTCTTCATGATTTGTAAATGGCTTAGTAAACTTATTAAATTACTAAACCTTACTGCAAATAACAAGCCGATATATATACTCATAAACAGTATCTGTAAACAATTTGCCTCTGCCTGTGTCTGCAGCTCAGTATGTTGGTACATGAAGCTGATTTAACCCAAAGGCTTGTATGGTTTCAACAGCAGGAGTGTCTGTGATGGGAACAGCAGGAGTGTCTGTGATGGGAACAGCAGGAGTGTCTGTGATGGGAATACTTGCAATTCCTCAATAGAGAAACATTCTATTGTTAGGTTCATATTTAATTAGTAATATTATGGACATTAACAGTGACTCAGATCCCAGAGTTAAGTTATCAGTGCCTGGGCCAAGGGTATGTATGTCAACCTATTTTGGAAGCAAGGGTGTGCAGTTTGGAAAGGAAGCTGGAAATCCAGCTACAAGGATATTGAGAGTCTGCTGTCTGCAAGTATCAGTGAACAACCCAGAAGCCTGAACAAGACTGCATGGCTTAAAGTGCTGGAAACCCAAGGAAAAATTTGCCCTCAAATAAGCCTCCCCCAAATTAAGGACCCTCCTTCTGCAAAGGCAAGAATTATTCAGACTCCATGTCACTTAGTACAATGGAGGAGAAAGGGGAGCTTAACTAAATACACGTGTTCTAGAGGTCTAGGAGACCAAGGCTTCCAGAATGGAAGTCCTGTGCAGCCCTCTCACCTCCAAAATCAGGTCAACACATTCAGAAACTTACAATCAGCTGTTATAGACTAAGGAGGCTCTACAGTGAGTAGAGCAGGGGTGTAATTAAAACACACAGACTAGCAGAGGAAGTTAGTGATGACCCAGATTTGTTTTGATTATATTCTATAGTTAAGAGCAGTGGTTCTCAAACTTTTGTGGGCATCAGAATTCCCTGGAGGGCTTGTTCAAACAGACAGCTGGGCCCCCTCCCAGATTCAGTAGGTCTGGGGTGGGTCCTGAGAAGTGACATTTCTAGCAAGTGCCTAGGTGGTGCTGCAAGTTCAAGGACCACAGGTTACATAATGGAAGAGGGAACTCTTTTCTAGTGGGAGTCAGCCTTGAGCTATCAATCAAAAGTTGGGGAAGATAGAGGTCCCAGATGCAGAGGAGGCCAGAGATGGAGGTGCCTGGAGTTTTATTTCTTCTTCCAGGGCAGAGAGCAGAATAGAATAGGATGTAATATAATCTACATTTGCTTCACTTAATTCTTTTAAGGCCGAAAATCAAGACAGATTCAGTTGCTCTGAATCTTCTTGTCAATGTGCTATAGTCTCACTAGCAGCAATTCCAATGATCAAAAAATTAAAAATAACCTGAGAACACAGGTGCCCAGGAGAGCTCTGACAGCAAATGATACCACTTCTTCATGCAGCTTTGACAATGAGACCCTATGGCGTATCTCAGGCCCAGTGAGGTTGGCCAATTCTGCAAACAACCTTCATATAATAGTTGAGTACCCCTCTACTCTGCTTTGACTCTGCTCCATATTGGTAGGAAGCCTCAGAAGAGCAGATGCCTAAAGTCTTCACACCCCCAGAAGGGAAAGAAAATTGCTGTTGCTCCTATTATGGTTCATTGTATCTTTTTATCTTGTCTAGTGGCAGAAATAATGTTCCTGGCACTGGGGCCTCTGCTTCGCTTGGGTGTTTCATCACCCACAAAAGCAATCCATTGCTCTGTATACTCCTCCGCTGTGAACGTTAGCCATGAAATATACCTTTGACTTTCTTAATCATAAAACCTATCAGCTCATGAAATCTCAGAACTCGTCATCTGGGCTGCCAACAAATCCTCCATTCCCAGAGCCCTGGAAGAAGGTATTTAAAATACTTTTCCTTAATGACCAGCAAGGTGGGAGAGCCCTAGAGCAACAGCTGGGCTGCTTGTCACTTACATAGATGGTGCGGTAAGGAACGCCAAAGAAGTAGATGGGGATGGCCAGCTTAATCTCAGATGAGCTTCCGTCGTCTACTTTAGGGGTTTTGGTGTCATTCTGCCAAAATGGATACATGAGCTCCCTGGGCTGAACTGTCAAGAGACAGGGCGGTTAGGCGGATGGCCGATCCCCCTTCGGTTCGGCAAGCTGCTTTCCTCCCACCCACTAAAGCCAGCTTCTTTCAGTAAGTCTTACAAACGACGTGTAAGTCAGACAGCCTTTTCATTTATCCTCAACCTGGGCTGGACACGGTGCGTTATCTTCTGCCTCTGGAAAGGGGAGCGTGGAAGTGATGGCATTTCTCCTTAAGAGAAATTACTTCCCGCTTCATTTCTATGTTTCCATACATTTAGGAGACAGCAGTGGTTCACACTGGCTGGAAGGTTGTGAAATCAGCCCTGCCTGGGGCTCTCAGGGCACTGAGAGGTGCCTCTAGGTCTGGTGTGGCTTAGCCCGCTGAATCCTTGATCAGAAGGCAACGTACAGAGAACGTGGCCAGTGGCTATGAGACTCCCTTCTAGCTCAAGAATTCTACTATCAAGTCTTTTCCTGAAAGGAGTCCCCTTCCTCCAGATGCACAATAGGAGAAGATACCAGATCACTGAGGAAATAAACAATAGTTGGATCTGGGACAAGAGTGGGAAGAGAGGGTTTGTAGTAACTGGCCTGTGAATGACCTTGATTGAGCACCCGCCCCATGAGAAGTCTCTCTGCCCAGCTCCTGTTTACAAAGACAGACATGGGATCCTCTGGGGCAAAGGAGGTTGGGCCTTTGAGCAGTCTTTGGGAGGAGGCTTGGGGCGCTTACTCATCATCCTGGTCAAAGGTGAGAGTCATCACACAGACACACACGGCTCCCCTCCTGTAACCATGTCACCACCTCTCTTGGCAAGCTGGCTTGTTTCTCAGAAGTTTCTCATCCAAACTCTTGCAAGGGGTGGCCCAGCTCAGAGAGAGAAATTAGACAATTTCCCCAGGGTCTACATTACTGATGATCAGGTCCAATGGCATTTATGAAATAATCTATATCTGGGGTGTAATGTTTCTTTGCCTCTGTCCTTTCTTTTCTTGGATGAAAACAGAGCAATAGAACATCATCTGTTCTTCCGTTTTCTTAACTCACATGTGGCAAATGCATTTGGGGCTTCTGCTGACAGTTCGTGAGGCACCTGCTTGCAGATGTTGATGCCCCATCCCCAGGTCGGGGGCCCCTCCTTGGGAAAATTCCTGCTCTGTGCTGATGGAGCCGATAGGCTGGCGAGAAACCACCAAGGGCTGCCCTGCTCTTTTGGGAGCTTTTAAGTGAGCAGAGAGCAGCTCATGTAAGAGAGTGGCCGAGTGACCAGAGAGCAGCTCAGTAGTGCCTGGCCGAGTGCCAGCTTCTCTCCTCGTGGAGCAGGGAATGAGGGGAGGTCTGCCTGGGGGAAGAGCTACTCTGTTTCCAAGGGCTAACTAACACCAAGAGGGAAATGGGGAAGATGAGCCTGGTCATTGGTGTATAAGCATCGTTCCCCAGCCTTCAGAAGTCTCTGTGAAGCCAACCAAAGGAAATCTTCGGGAGGTGCTGTAGTTAGTTTTATCACAGGGGCACTCAGCCCACGTGCTTTATTTAATGTCACCATCAGTAGACAAAAAAGGTTTCTCTAACAGTCATAATTACATAGAAGTAACAAATTCCAAATTCCCAGAAGGAAGCAATTTTTAAAAAAATCTCTTTATAATCCCTATCATAGAATTATACACAGATACTTATTAAATCTGAAGGGTAATGAACATTCTCAAATTAATAATAATAAATCAAATTGTGTCATAGATTTATCCTTCATGGGGAACTTTTCAGAAGTGATGTCCAAGTGTGAACAAGGTCTCAAATTCACGCTGAATTGTAATCATTTGAATAGAAAGATTAACTGGTATTCGGGGCAGTGTTGGCCAATCTGCCTAGGACAGGAGAAATCCATGCCCCTCCTGAGGAGACAGAAAACTATGGTCAGAGAGATTGTCCCTAACTTCTCTCTCTGCTCCAAAGGTGACACAAATTTGCAAGATTCATCCCTTCAGGAATGATCCTAACTAGCTCATGATTTTGAACTGGAAAGGATGCACAATCAACATTTTTCAATTTTAAGAAGAATACAAATAATCAAGATATCTAATATTGTAAGTACTTATCAAATAGTTGTTGAATAAAAAAAATGACTAATAAAAGGGAGTAGGTTTAAACTACAGTAATTCCTACCTTAGAAGTCATTACTATTATAAAAATATAGCTTGTTAACAGCATAGCCTATCAATAGAATCAGAGTGACTAGAAGATAGAATCTCCTCACCCATGCTGATTGTAGGCCAGGAATTTTACAATAAACTTTATGTTCCCAGAACGTTGTTTTTTTTTTTTTCCTCCAAATAAGACACACTTTCTTAGAGCAGGAGTACGAGGTTAGAGGCAGTTGGAGTCATTATTGTGGGGTTTCACACTATAGCCTGCCTGCTACAACTGCTTAAGTTTATCCAATCCTAGAAAAGTGTTAGGGCTCCACATGCCTTATAGCTCTGTTCACTCAGACTTGTAATCATGTGTCCGCTGAACTAAGCAAATAAAACAAAGAAGATGTTCTAGAGTTTTAGCCATAAAAGTTTCAAATCGATATAGACTTTCCCAGCTTTCTTGCCTAAAATTTAAAAACTGTAGAAAGAAATGCATGTGATCTCCTACCTACCCGGGGCAATGCTACATACAGAAAAAGGAGGAATCACGGAGGGGAAAAATTTTCTTATTTCACTTGCAGTTTTAGATTTTTGGCCATTGTAAGTGGCCACTGATACTCAAGTCACTGACATTAATGCCACTGGAACTCCCTCATTTTGGCTTAAACAAGTATATTTTTTAAAGTCTGTGCCACCAGTTAAATGCCTTCATTGGAATCAATCGTCAGGC
Source organism: Stenella coeruleoalba (assembly GCF_951394435.1). NCBI lineage: Eukaryota > Metazoa > Chordata > Mammalia > Artiodactyla > Delphinidae > Stenella > Stenella coeruleoalba. The sequence goes on along the minus strand of NC_137154.1, from coordinate 96,624,039 downwards.
ATGGGATGCACACACACCTACCCTGTGTACTTTTAATGAAAATAATCTGCATATCTTAAAGACTTATTCCATTGACATGGGGCAACTTGGTATATACAAATTGTGTTCGAAGTGAAATAAGAAAAAGTAGGAATGTAAATGAACATCATTCAGAGTTAATGTATTTTGCCCTTGACGGCAGAATTTAATTTACATTTTTCTTGTTGTAACTGTAGACACATGTACACCTGCCCTGATAATTACAGTTCCAACAAAAGCGTCTCTTTATAAATTCAAGAGCATGCTAATCACGAGCTTTATGGAATTTTGTAGTACTCACCTTGGTGCCGTACAAGTGCGAAGATGAAAGAGACCCAAATTCTAAGTAATGATGAATAATTCATCCTGGAATTTTAAAAAGAAAAAGAAAAAAAAAATCCCCAGCTTGCCAGAGTAAATAGAACACCAGGTGTGTTTGGTGGCAAGTCCCAAGACACATCACAACCATCATAGAACATTCACATAACAACATCAACAGTTCTGAGTCAGGATGAAATGCCCTGGATGCTGGCGGGCCCTCCTATGTTCAACACCTCATGAACAAATTAGATTCCCCCGTGAGAAGCAGTTTGGAAGTGCAATGAGATCATTCAAATTGTCAGGAAATTATAAAGAATCAATGAGCACGGCAATGAGTCAAGGAAAGGCATCTACTCTCCAGCTACTAAAGCCCTGAAAAACAGGACCCCACTCTACAGATGCCTGTTGTGTCTCTAGAACAGACATCCATCCTCTGTGAGACCAGGCTCTCCTAATTTTCACAACAGCTTTCAATCAGGATCCCATAAAAGTCAGTTAAAACACAATGTGGTCCTACAGGTAGGAGGATTTAGAGTCTGCCATCACCTTCTGTAAACTATAGAGCCAGTCCATCACTCTGAAGTACAGACCAGAGTCACAGGCTGTAGAAGACTGTCCACTGACTTTCCATATGTGAAATGAATAATAGACATGTAATAAAAAAAGAACCATGCCAGGGGTGGCTCCTTGGAATTACAATAAAAATAGAATCCGGTATACAAGCAAGTAATTAGTCGCAGCAAATTAATTAGAGAAAGAACATCACAAAAGTGAACTTGCTTTCATTTTAGTTACAATCCGTTGGACCGGTGGCTTTACCCCTTGGACGATCTGTGCCGCTCTGTAGAGCTGAGAGGCAAGCTCCAAATCGTACGTACTCCTGTGTCAGCACCAAGTGCATGGGTAGACACTGAAGTTTGCTTCCGATAGCATTCTTAAAACTAAAAACCCTTCTCTAATTATTGGAAGCTATCACAATTCTTCAGCCAGATTTCCATGGAAAATCAGTGAATCTCCTCTGTGAGTTTTACTGTAAATCTTCAGTTGTCAGGCACACACATTGAAATCTTAAGCACATAATAAATATTAGTCAGTTTTGCTGAAAATGGGAGGAAGCCTTTAGCAGAGATCAGACACAGCTTTTAGCAGAAGGAGATGTCAGGCAGGTTTAAGACTGGAGTCCTTAGGGAAACAGTTCAGAGAGCAGGAAGGAGGATTCATTTAAATATTTGTATTTATGAAAAATGTCACTAACCTGTTCTGCAGAGACTGGAGGAATGGAGTCGGAAATATTAAGCCAAATCTTGGTAAACCAGGAAAAATTAGGTAAAACAAGAATTCATGTCAGTTCTCCCCCACTTGCTGCCAATTATTTCTGATTCCTGAAATGATGTCTGAATCCCCTACTCTCAAAACCAAAAATTCAGTTAGTCCTGCGCTAGAGTCACGTAAGTGTTGAGTTGCAATCAAGTTTTTCTTCTATTGATTAAGGAAAAGTAAATCTAAAGATCAGTTTCAGGATTGCGTAGAGAGGTTCTTTTCCTGAAAAACTAGACCTTTTTCTCCCCCCTTAAAAAAAAAAAAAACAGAGTAGATTCAGATGGAAATGTCAGTTACTTGGAGCTGAAACCTTGGTCCTTTCTGATCGGAATCACTTTGCACTGAAAAACACAGAAGAAAACCCCCCTTCTACCTTTGTACCCAAAAAAAGGCAAGTGTATAATGTTACGGAATTAGCATCCACCAGCATGGGATTCAAACACCAAACAAAGCTGCTGCCTGCAATATTTAAAGTTGGTTTTCTACCAAAGTCTTTTTTTGTTTCTCTGCTTTTGAACGGCTGCCACAAATAGGCTCTACCCTGTTTTTTCACAGGTGTGCGTGAAGTATTGAAAGAAACTGTCTCAAACTTTTCTAGGTTTTATTCCTGCCCTTTTCCCTCTGATACACCGCAGGGCAGCGGGTTAGGCCGGGGGACAGGTAACCAACGCGAGGCAGGATCTTTCACAAGGGAAAAACCAAGGGCTCTGGAAACCTCCACAGATACCAGCGAGGGTCCTTGGAGGGAGTGGGGACAGATAGACCCCCCCTGACGAAAAGTTGCAGTAGGTATTTAAAAGGCATCGTGAACGAGGTAGAAAGGTGTCCGGTTCGATGCAGAAAGAGAAACATTGGCTAAGGCAGAAACTAAGTTTACTATCCAAAATATTTAAAGTGAGACTTGTTAAAAAAAGGAAATCATTTGAAGGTAGCAGGAGAAAACTCTCTGTAAATCAATGGGAATTTAAAAATTGCTTCAAAGTTCTCTCTGACCAGACATTTAAATGCCAACTGTATCAAAAGACATAATTCCAGTTTTGAACAAATTGTCCTAAAATGGACAAGAGGTTTGGGAAACTAGTCTTTCAGTCTAAATTATTCAATATTTTTTCCCATAATCCTGTGGTGATTCAGTAGGTTTTACGAATTCTCCACATTTACTTTCAGATGTCAAATGACTATTTTCCTCCCCAAGGCACATATTTATGTAACAGAAAATCTGATTTTTTGGGTGCCTGTCCAAAATAAAATTAAACTCAAATCCAAGACTCACCTCAAAGAGCATTCTCCTTGCCCAGCCTTTATTAAGGTTTCAGTCCAGTAGTCAACCTAAATGTAGTGAAGCAAAAGAATTGGTTCTATTTTAAAAACTGCTCGTGTCATAGTAATTGCTTTGGTCTTCCTTCATGCGCTCGTGGGTATTTGTATCTCAGCCTTTTGACCCATATTAAATGTTTCATCCTTCTTGGGGCAGGACTGCTCCTGGGATAAATGCCACCTGGGCTAACCAGATACACAAGATGGTGGCATAAATGGATCAGAATGACTGAGAAGCTGGGTGCAAGCGAGTGCCAGGTGCTTGAGGACAGACGGAGCTGGCTTATCGCTGGTTGGGCTGGGGAGTCAGTTAGTGAGCATGTATTCCGGGTGTACACTCAGTGGTCACAGAGGGAAAAATGACAAAAATCTCTTTTTATGCCATGTCGGCAGGAGGGTTTATTCTGTTTGAAGGGGTGAAGTGAGCCAAGATTTGACAAGATTTAGACCAAAGGTGGTGTGGGCGTGGCTTGGAGCTAGTAACCCAAGACAATTTGCGTTTTACAAAGATGGCATAGATGGAAGCTGCTTTTTAGGCAGGAGGAAAGGCAGTTCAAACGAAACACAAAACAAAAAAATATTCCTAAAAATGAGTAGAATAAGCCTTATATGCTGATTGTTTTTGTTTTGTTTTCTTAAGTTTCTTACACCTTCTGTGAAAGAAACAGTCAGATCTGAGCTAGTTTGAAATGATGCAGTGAGAAGTGTGGACGGCCACGAGCCCCCAGCTGTGAGCTCCTTCAGGCTCAGCCTCACTGTCGGAGCCAAGGGCAACCCCATCCGTGACTGGGCGAGGTGCTGGGACAATTGCCTCAGCACTTTCCACCCGATGCAGGACTCCCCTAATGGGCAATTTTTGCTCTGGAGGACCTAGCTGAGGTGACAAAGGCTATATCAAGGGCTCAACTGAAGCAGCTCTACTATGCCCAAATCAGGGTCTAATTGGGAAAAACCTGGACTTGTGTATATAATTTTATGCATTGGGATTTTATATATGTGTGTGTGTGTGTGTGTATATATATAAATATATATAATGTATATACATTGGGGTTGAAATGTCCAGATTACTGTGGCAGATGGCAGAAGAAGGGATTAAAATTCTCAGAGACATGGACACGCATGTATATCATGTGACTCCAGAAGACCCAACAGATGATCATGTCCCACGGAAAGGCCCAGAGGACAGACACATCACCCACCAAAGGCAGCAGGAATATGCTGGTGAGAGACGCACAAGCATCACAAACAAGCTCGGTGGGGCTCCCCTCAGCAGGTCAGGGCTGATGGCAGGAGTGGTGGTCAAAGACCTTGACTGTCCAATCGCAGTGGGGATGATGGGCACCTGAAACAACAGAGACCAGGTAGCAGCACTCTACTGCCTGAAGCCAAGGGGGTCGAATCTTCATAATAACCAAGCAGGTCAGAGTTGTAGCCAAGGGGCCCTGATCCATAGAGAGTTATGGAGATGATTAATAGAGCATGGCATCCAAGGGGCAAAGTAGATGGGCAGCCAACAAGGGTATTGCTTACTATATATAATAAAAAAGAGCAAGAATGGTTGAGCAAGAGGCCAAAGACCGTTGCCCCAATGAAAGGTCTTGATCCTTTGCTCAGTTTGTGGATCTGAGTCAGTTTTTCAAATCTGGAATCCATAGACTAAAAAGGTAACCAGGTCACCAAAGGGAAGAATCCTGCAACATCATGACAAGTGTGTACAGTAGTGATTCTCTCAGTCCTTCCCCCAAAGGACCTATGGGCATTTACTTGATTGACTGTAGACTGGGGGAGGGGAATGCCTAGATATCTTGTGGACTGTTGGACAAGGGGTTTGAGTTAACACTGATACCCAAAGACCCTGTTAGAGTGAAAACAGAGAGGCCAAGGAAACAAAAGGAGACCTGGCCAAGTCCCAGCAGGCCCACAGGGGCTGCCGACCTACCTGGATGTCAGTTCCCGAGTCCCTACATATAATTGGGTTTAATATACTTGACACATTTGGTCCTTGGTCTGTGTGGTAGAAGCTGTCATAGCAAGGAAGGAAACTGATCCTTCTACTCCAGCCAAGGTAGTAAATACAAAAGAGTCTTGCATCCTGGGTTTGGGGGAAGATGGTGAAGATTAGTGTCACTCTTAGAGAGCAGGGGTGGTGGGATTTATCATATCTCCATTTAATTGGGCAAGATGGATCCTGAAGAATAACTGTGGGCTACTGCAAGCTCCAGTTTGCATCTGCTGTACTAACATATCTTTGCTGGAGATACTGCGTTAGTACAGATGGCTTCAGATACATGGCTTCAGATACATGGCATGTGGCTGTTAATCGGGCAAATGCATTTTTTTCCCTATCTGATTCAGGCGTGAGGATCAGAAAAATAGTTCATCTTCAAATGGAACAGACAGCAATATACATTTATAGTTTTGCTGAGATTGGATGGAATGTCTCCTATAGAACATCACCTTGATTCACAACGTTGACAACGTTGATTGGCACGATGAGGAAGAAGTGCTCCGAAGGTGGGAGTTACATTCTTCAGAGATTCAAGGCTAGTACTTCAGTAACACTTTTAGGAATCCAGTGGTCAGAGACATGCTGGGATCTCCCCACCAAAGCAAAAAGCAAATGGCTGTATCTTGCAACCTCTCTACAAAGAAATTCTCCCCTCTTTGTAGCTTTCTTTGGGTTCTAAAGGCCACATATTCCGTACCTACAAAAACTGCTCCAGCCCGCATACCAGGTGACATAGAATTCAGCCAGCTTTGACCTGGGTTGAGAGCATGAAAGAGCTTTGTAGCAGCTCCAGACTGTAATGCAAGCAACCCTGCCACTTGGGTCATATGTTCAGTAGGTGCTTTGTTGTCGGAGATGTTAGGGGCAGAAAAAGATGAAATGTGATGTTTATTGCAAACCCCAGTGGGAAAACCATAACTCAGGTCCCTGGAGTTCTGGAGCAAAGTTGTGACATCCACAGCAAAAAATAACACACCTCCTGAAAATCAGCTCCTGGCATGAGAATGTACCCTATGATGGAACATTTGACCAAGATACAAGTGACCACGTGCCAAGAAATCCCCTCATGAGCTGGGCCCTGTTGGACCCCCCAAGACATAAAGTCAGGGGGTCCCAGCAGCAACCTATCCTAAGATGGAAATGGCAGAGCTGCATATCTTGAACTGGCAATGAGCAAGCTGCTGAACTAGGTAGCCCAGAATCCATGTCACCTTTCAGAGTTATACTGGTTATCCCGCCCCGCAACCCAGATAACGCATATGGCCCTATGTGAAGTGCGAGGTGGGCGGTGCATATGACAAGCTGAAGGAGGATGAAAAAGCCTAAGCTTGGTGTGTGTCTGCAAGCCCAGAGCATATGGTGGCTCCACTACAGCCTCATGCAAGGGTGGCCTTGAAAGACAATGATAGAGGAATATTTTCCCAGTGGGTGGACTTGGGGGCATTATATCTTGCCCCCAAGTACTCTGTGTCAAAGTGGTCTGATGTTAGAACATGTACAAATTCATAGGCAGTGGTGAATCACATATCCAGTTGGACAAGGGCCTGGAAATAAAAAAGTGGCAAGGAGGCCTGGAGTAGAGACATGTGGATAGACAGATGGGAATGGACATGAAGTGTGAAGATCTTTGTGTCCTATGTTAACACCCGAAAGAAAGCATCCACTACAGAAGAGGGACTAAACAACTAAGTAGACAAAATGACTTGGGCAGCTGACCTGAAGCAGCCTTTGTCAGTGCTGGTATGATGGGCACGTATATGAAGTGGCCACAGCAGCAAGGATGGAGGTTATGCAGGAGCCCAATAGCATGAACTCCTATTTAGCAAGGCTGAGTTAGCTATCCTGACCTCTGAACGTTCACCCTGCCAATAACAGAGACAAAAGCTAAGCCCTCAGTCTGTCACTGTTCCTCGGGGAGACCAACTGGCCACTTGGTGGCAAAATGACTACACTGGACCACTTTCATCCTGGAAGGGCCAATGGTTCCTTTTCCCAGGAATAGACCTGGACTCTGCATATGTGTATGCTTTTCCTGCCCACAGGGCTTTAGTCAGCACCACTAGTGAGAGGCTTGCAGAATGCCTGATCCACAGGCATAGAATTCCATGCAAAATAGCATCCAACCAGGGAGGCCACTTTACAAAAAAGGGGATGTGAGCGTGGGCCCAAGATTACAGTAGGAGCCCCTGGTTGGAGCAGTGTCCCCAGTAGGAGGAATGCATGGGTCCAGGCACCAAAGTGTGGAAGCAGGAGTAGCCCCACCTGCAAGTACGCCCAATGATTATTGAGGAACTTTGGCTTCCCAACCCCTCATCTCTAGGTTGTGCAGAGTTTGACATCCTGGTTCCCAAGAAGGCGTGCTCTCACCAGGGGACACGGAAAGAGTCCCACGGACCTACAAGCTATGGCTGTGATGCTGCCTGGGTACTCTGGGTTCCTTGCTGCAGAGACTAGCAGGAAAGACGCGCCACCACCCTATTAGGAATCCCCGACCCTGAGAAGCGGGAGGAGGTGCAGCTGCTGTTGCGTGACAGGCTCAAGGGATGAGACATGTGGAACTCAGGTGACCCGTGATGGTGGCTCTTGCTACTCCCTGGCCCAGTTGTGACTGGGGTGGACAAGCAAAGCAACCCAAGTCTAAGCAGCATATAGTTACCAGGGATTCAGATTCCGCAGGAATCAGGGTTTGGGAAAAACCACTAGGTAAACCACTGAGACCAGCTGAGGTGATAGAATGGATAATGGAAGAGGGAGATGGTGGGTACCAGTTGTGGCTCTGAAGCCATCTGCAGTGTCACGGGCTGTAGTCCGTTCCCCTAACCTCCCTTTTCTGAGGTTCCCCTCTGGAAGAGCCCTGGAGGAGCTGGCTCTGATCACGGATGGAGAATTGCATCTACACATGGCACAGGGTGGACTGTGTGGTACATACAGTCGTGCACCACTCAGATCCACCTTCAAGAAAAGAATGCTTTCCAGCCACAGGGAGTATGGTTAGATGACAGCTCCCAACTGTTGGCTCCTTTGGCGTCTGCATCAGTGTTCAAGCTGAGGTCATGTTCCTGTGTTCCTCCATCAATGACTTGAGAAAAGCTTTGGTAAAAGGACCTAAGTGGGATGCCTCTAATAGGAAATCTTTGCTCTAGAGCATCTTATTGGGCTTGCAGACTTTGTCAGGGCTGCTGCGTGGTGTGATGCCCCCTCCTGCCCCATCTTTCTTCTTCCCCTTTTCTTTCACAGGTGTTATTACCCAATAAACCTTTTGCACTCCTAACTCCACCTTAGCATCTTCCTCCTAGCCATCTGAATCTGCAACATTGGTGTCCTGGATAAATATACAAGCCCTCTACAACTGATCATTTTGCTTCATTGTATAATCTGCCATGGAGATTCCAGATATTTTTGTAGTACGGTTGTTTCTACCACTTATCCACTGATTGAATAATGTTCAACCTCCTAGATCTAGCTAGATAAGGTGATTACATCGAAGGTTATGCTTACGTTCTCCCTGAAAATGGTAGTTAGCCACAGCAGAATCCTTGAAATGGATGAGGTGATATAGAAAATGCAATTATGCTCGTGAAGACTTCTCCTGAACAGTAAAGATGTTCATGATGAAAGGGTCTCAAGAGCACCACATCTGGAAGTTTGCTTCTCTTACTGCCTTGGAATCTTCATTCTTAGACACCTGGGTTAACTTTCATGGGTTCTCCTGAAGTCTATTTTTCATTCTTAAGAGAAAAATGTTTAAAAACCTGATGTCATATTTCTAAAATTTTCATATTTACTAGTATCATGGTAATAATCGTTTAATGGCAAGCTGCAAGCATTAGGAGTTTAAATCGTAGCACAAATGCTCTGGACATGTCTTTTTAAAGAATTAATATTATTTGCCTCTAAGTAATTTTCTTTTTGTGCTGATCTTACTCCGTCTAGACACTGGACTCTTAATTATGAGAAAAATGGCATTGGCTCTTTGAAAATCACATTGAGTAACATTAATGTTTATTAACTAGCGAGACTTTCTAGATCTAAGATCTCAATAATAAACGATGCTCAGCTCTGAAATTGAAACAAGAACTCACAGATATTTTCTGAAAGTAACTCTAGTACCTATCTCTAGGCAAGGAGTTTGAAATAGCTAATTCTAAGTAGACCAACATAACCAAAAAAACCTCACAACTGGTCTTATTCTAACATCCTTGTTAGCACATTAGCAATAAGGTTGAAAAGGGGCAGGGGGAGTGGAGAGACACTCTATATTCCCTATTCACCAAGTAGCACCAAGTAGTTCTAGAAGAATTTCACTGGTCGGCAAGAAGCAGCTCTGATTAAAGCTTACTGCAGACAATAAACAGAGGGTTTTAGCACTATTTGTCTATCACTTTTCAAGGGCACTCAGCTGAAACAAATGCTCATACATTGTTAAGGATAAATAATACATACACCTTTCCCTGCAGAGGTGAAATCTCACTCACCAATGATTAAAAATTGCAGATTCCAAGGGAAGAGAGCTCATAAGACAGACGATATGCATGGCTCATGCAAATCTATTATGTGTCGAATTCAAGTGCCTAGATTTGCATGCCTAATTGGGAAGAATGCCATCTTGGTTGCACTAACATCTCGCACGTATCAAGCCCAAGATCAGTAAAGTCTTTGACCTTGCAGGGATGTGACAAGTATTAAAATCAGAAAAAAAAATGTTCTTTTATGTAATTCCAGTGGAGAACAATTTGGCAATATCTATCAAAATTACAAACACTCTGACCTTTTGATCTAGCAGTCCCACTTCTGGGAATGTATTCTACAGATTCATTTCAAACATGTAAAAGAACATATGCTTTTTACTGCAGCAAATTGAAAAAAGTAAAAAAGAGAGAAAAAAAGAGGGAGGGAGATTGGGAGAGAGAACAACGAAAGACTCACATGTCTATCAATGAGGTGTTGGTCAAATAAACTATATACCACATCTATAAATGGAATACTATATCTTATATTATAAACAAAGGGTAAGGTGATTTCGTATATGTTGCTATAGAGAGATTTCCAAGATACATTTTAAGTGAAAAAAAGCAAGGTGCATGATGGTATATAATATGCTAACTTTGCTGTATAAAAAGGGATCAATAAGTATATTCTCATTTGCTATTATTTGTGTTGACTCGGCAAAGACACACAAAAAGCTAATAAAAGATGGAGTACAGGGGTTAGAGTAGAATTTTCCAGTGTATACTTTGTTTATATTGTTTGATTTTTGAATCATGTGAATGTTTTGTATTTAAAATGAAATACAAATGGTTCTTAAAAGATGTCTTCTTGTAAACAAACTATAAACCAAACAAAATTTTAACACAACCAAAGCAATTCATAATGTCCTAGTTGTATTCTCTAATAGTGGAATAAGGCTTACATCTGCCCCCAAATGTATCAGGTAGTTCAGAAAACACTGTATTGTTTAATGTCTGCCTCCTCTTATTCCCATTCTTAGTTAACACCTTAATTGTATTACCTATAATGACTAAGAAGCATTCAAGGGTGAAGAGTCTGTGAAAGACTCAGTAAACTGAAATTGCATCGTAATTTTTTGGCAGACCTAGATCTCACAGACCATAATAGATAAACTGCCTCCTCTATTTTGTAAGCAATATTTATATTCCTCACAAGGCTCTGTCTTGAATTTTAAAGAGGAACAGTAACAGTGACAGCCTCAACCTTTCCCGTAACAAAACCTGTGATATGGGCTGCATTAGATTATCTACTTTTTCTCCCCCTATAAACACCAAGTTCACTTGAACACGGAAGCCTCCTTAATAAAAGTCTGAGTCAAAACTGAGTGACCTGTCTCACCTTTAGTTGTTCACGGAAAACAAAGCGTTAAGGCTCTAGAATGTCGTCAGGTTGAAGACCAAGTGACCGGTGTTCAGCATCATATTGCAGGTTCACTTCTTCTTGTCAACAGCACCCATGACAAGTGTCCAATCTGGCTCCTCCCAGGAGAGCAGGGAGGACAATGGATATACACCAATCACAGTGTTACAATTCTGAAAATGGCATGAGGACAAGTTTCAATTTGGATTTAGAGCTATCAGCCGCATCAGTGATTTTGTTATAGAGCAAATCAATTTAGTAACTGAATGTGGAGGAACATCTCACTTTAGTGTTTTAGTGAAACATAAAGACTAACATTAATGGTGTGACTGTGGAGGGCTATGGGAGAACCTTAGCAGCAGGTAGTATAGTACAGCTCTCAACTGCAGCCAGACTGCTTGGGTTTGAATCCTAGCTCTGCTGTCTTTTATCAACGGTGTGACTTTTGGCAAGTTACTCAACCTATCTGTGCCTCACAAGTAAGAAGATGGGGATAATTAACAGTGCTGAATCATAGGGATATTGTGAACATCAAAAGGGCTTAATATAGGTAGAGCATCTAGATCCGGCCCTGGCTGATAATAAACGCTCATTGTTAATGTTTAGAAGAAACACGAGCATGAAAATTATAAGCCTGGATCCCTGGCACTGATTCACACGACCAGCAACCCTATCTGCTTTTGTCTCATCTCCCTCTTGGATTATGAGTTTGTTACTCCCCTCTTGATATGTGTGCCTTAAAACAGAACGCAAGCAAATTGCTCAGGTGCCTAAACCACACTGAAGAAAGGCATAAGATGTTCACACGTTTTCTACTCATATGTCTAGGCAAGTATATATATCTGAACATCTTAATAGATCAGTTTGTTACCAAAAAAAAAAAACCTACCCATTTTTAGTGTTATTCTCAAATTTTTGAAGGAAAAGGATTCAGAAATTCATTATATTTTAAGGAGATATAATATGGTATGCTATCCCTTTCATGTATTAACTCAATTCCTAAATTTTAGTTACATTAAAAACTTAAAAGTAGATGAAATGACTCATGTTAATATCTATCATGACCTATGCGTTTTAAAAGTTACCTGGCTAAATTTGAATCCCGAAATCCTAAGTCTAAGTTGGAGAACACAGATAACTTCTTTTCCAGAGAAGAGCTGGAAAGACAAATGTGACTTCAAGGGTTAACCTCCTTGTTTTACATGCATTCGGGTGGAAGTTATAGCATTTTTCAGTCCAATGTGTATTGGGTGTCTTGACATATGTCTACCTTGCAAGAACTCAGAGACCCTCATAATAAATACTAAACAGAACTTAGCACAGAGGTTAAAACTATAATTTTTTGAAATTTGAATAAGAGGTAGAAATAATCTTACATTTAAACAGATCGCGATACTTACACACTTCTGAAGCACTGAGAAAGAATTTGATAGAGTCTGTCTTCTAAATACAGTAATAAAGTATATATAGTTCTTGGACCTTAGGTCTTGGTACAAGGTTAATTCATAACAGATTACCAAGAAATTACTGATAAGCAGATACGGTTCAAGTGCCCCAAACCCTAATTTTTAGAGAAAATTATTTTTCAAAGGAAAGAAACGTCACGTGAAAAAGTGTCGCAAATTTCTAATTCATCAAAATGAGATTCTTACTCAAAAACGGGGATGCCGAATAGCTCAAAGGTGGGTTTTCATCCTTAAAAGAGCATGTTAGAAGTATAAAACTTTGCTAACAAAAAGGCAATAACATGTTTCCTATGAACCTTTGTTTTGCGGTTTTAATTTCTAACTTTGGCAAGATGCCAACTAAATTTGTTAAGCTGGTCAAACTCTTTTACCAGCTTAGGCCAGTTCCCCAGAGGACTCAACCACAGCACTGATGTTGAATTTCTGCTGTATAAAAATAAACATGCACCACGACTCCAGGAAAAAATCAGAACACAAAGAGAAAGTGGACTTTTAGATTTTTAATTTTTTTTAAAGATTATCTATATATCTATATATATATTAATAAAAGTGCAAAGAATAGACCTTCATGTTTAAATTATATTCTAAAATAAAATATATATTTCCATGAACTGCAGGAGACAACTGGCAAGTAAAGAGCCTGAGAGAGTCCAGTCCCTCTCCATCACTACAATGGACATATATTTGAAGGAAGCACCTATGAAAAATAGTGTTCACAACACACCTGGTAACACAGAGAGCTTCTGGGTGTTCTTGAAAGCAGTTTGCATGTCAATCTAACACGAAATGAGGGGGAAAATCAAATTCATAAACAGAAATGACATTGCTTAGAACAATCTATTACTCTGTACTCTTGTTTTATTTGCCCTGGAGCCTAGCACCTCCCACGGAGCAAGCCACCTTCACACACGCGCTCGTGAAACTATCGCCTGCGCGCCTCAAATGGTGATAGTTCCTTGTGCAACAAGCCTTCCCTGTTCGTAACACTGCTGATTTAGCATCATAGCTGAAACATCTGGTTAGAACTGAACTTTTCTTTTTAAGTAAACAAACTTTTAAAACATAGCATCATAACATTCGGCTCTGTTACACATAGCTCATGTTTTGGGCTTGTTTTCACCAAAAGGTCTTAAAGGAACAAGAGTTATATAATATCTGCTGCTTTCTTATGTATTTATGGCTATGGTGGTGATAGGTTGCAGAAACAATAGAAACTTTCAATAATAAAAAAAGATATATGACTCTGAACTTTTTTTTTTCTTTAAAGCAATCTGGGATATTTCAAAAATTCAAATTCAAAAACTGATTTCCACTGTGGTGTCAGCAGCTACATGCCCACATGAAAATGATGCCTCAGTTTTCACCTGGCTTTCTTTTATTACTCCTTTCCTTTTTCAGAACTGACAAAAAATTTCTATTTTAGAAAAGATATGTTCTATACACTGTGGCTGTAGCAACATATCTGTAATACTGGCTATGACAGGATTTTGCCTCATGAATGTCAATAATATGCTCTCACTGAATCTGGATGAAGTTAACATTAAAATACAGATAAGCTACAATCAATTATGCATAACTTGTAGACTCAAAAGTCCATGGTCTCTCCTCTCCTTCTTTTTGACCTGTTATAAAAATAATTTTGGTTACAAGTGTCTACACAGCACCAATTTTATTTCAAAAGCAGCATCTTTACTCAGCCACCCAAATCAGTCTACATGTATACATGCTCAAATATCTTTTCTCATTTACTTCTGTTCTGTAACTCTAAAAGACCGGTAATTGCATTAGATCTTGTCTCAATCAAAAACCATTTAGCAATTATTAAAACAATCAATTACAATGCCCTAAAAATACCCACGGCCACTGAATTAAATGAGAAGTTCCCCTGACATGCAACTGTGTAATCGGAGAATTATGCCTGCAGTCGATGAGCACTGTGTTCTGTAATAGCAGAAGGAACAGGTCTCTAATAGTAAAAAAGCATTTCATAAAACTTTGTCATATATAAAATATCTTATTAATTGTCATCATTCCACTGATGATTAAAGCATAAGTGTTTCCTCTGCTTTCTGCTGTGGGACAGTCGGGGGTCATACAACCTCAAAAAATAAGGGGGCATCTGTTTCTCAGGCTGACAAAAGCTCAGTTACACTGTTTCTCTCTCAAACTCGTCTGCACTCACGCACACGTACACAAAAAGCATCCACAGTTTTAATCTTCCTGACACTGTTGCCACACTTTTTTCCCACTTCCAAAAACCTGTCAGGAAAATGTGATTGCAAAATAATTATTCTTGTCTATACCCAGCCTGGATCTCCATCGCTCATTTTTATGATTTTATGATTTTGAAAGATAAAGCAAAAGGAGAACAGGCATCATTCATCTTCCTCAAACCCTTTGGTTTCCACTTTCAATGTTACAGTGAATGTAGATTTGACTCAGCAGGCCTGGGTCAAAGGCTTTACAGATACTGAACCTGAAGTGCATTAAGAGAATAAACATCTGCTATCATGGCGTAGGACAATTTAAAAAGTAGCATCCGTGAAGAGTTTACAAGAGTCACCTAAAAATTTCCTAAGAAATTAAAGAATTTGTAGGAGGGACGGAATCATGTAACAAAGGTCAAAAGGTCAAACTCAATCGGGTAACAATTACATTCTTTGAAAAATACTTCATGTGCACATTTTCTGCCCCAGGTGCACTAAGTCCTTCTCAAGTCTCCTATCTGTAAACATGGTGGATCCAGAAAGACATATATCAAAGAAAGAGATTACACTGATTAACAAAGGAATAGAAGAACAGACAAAAAGATTTCAGAGCAGGTAAGGACTACCTTTTAAAGGAAAGTGCTTTAAATATGCTTCTGCAAAAAATATGACTTGGAGGCAAATCTGAAGTTTTGACACTTATACTTTACTCAGAGATTAGTCAGAGTTGTTCTTCTGTAGGGGCAACTAAACTGAAATGTAAAACAAAAAGAATTGTTCAATTATGACATCACAAAATCCCAGGGAAAAACTAGGAATCAAAGCTCCCTTTGATTAAAATTTCCCACTTCGAATGCAAGGTGCAAGAGCAAAAGCTTCCAATGATGACAGGCAGGAAAGTCACAGTACTCGTTCTCCCATACTCCCCCCACTTGACTCCCTCATACACACTACAGAGAGTTTACTAGCTAATTCTCAGCTCTCCTGGCACGTATATCCATTGCTCTGTTGGATTCTTCATAAAGTCAGGCCTCCATTCCCAGTAGTTTAAAGTAATGAAAAAGATAGACAGATACGAAGAAATACATTCAAAAAGCAAAAAGCGAAGAACTCTGGAATGTGACGTAGCTCATGTCAGTAATGGTTGATATAACTGTGGGAGGAACATTAAAATTGAGATAGTTACATACAGAGTGATCAGGCTGCTGTGCCTGTGCTTCCTGGAATTCTAACACTCCATCTACTCTTCTTCCAGACCCTAACAGAGCTATAGGTTCTAACTGTACCTGAGATCAGAATCAGGCTGACAAATGCGTGACACACTTGAAATTATTTAAAAAGGGAGAAATGAAGAAAAACGTTACCCAAGTTGAAAAATAAGAAGTTCATTATGGACAGAATAAAACTAAGGTAAACATGTATGGACACGAGTCGAAATGAAAAACTGAACCCAAGAAGGAAAGGAGAGAGAGGGAGGGGGAAAAGGAGGAATTGGGAGAGAGATGTGTTGCCCCTTCCTGGAAAGATTCCTTGTTTCCTGATTTAAGTGCAAGATACTCTTCTGAGGGGACAATGCTGTTCACGCCATCATCGCAAGTACACCTAAGTGGTCCTGAGGACCAAGCAGTAGACAGATCCCAGTGAACACAGTAAGAAGTCGGTGGCTGCCTAGTCCCCTCTCATGAGGGAGGGCACAGAAACTGGAGATGTGGCCAATTCTGGTGGCAGAGTAGAAGGAATCTGTGGTAGAAAATACCAAAAACAGCCCCCTACCCATTCTAGGGGGAAATATACAAAACCCCCCTGAAACCTAAACAAAACAAAACAAAACAAAACAAAATAAAACAAAACAGAGCAAACTTCTCCCTCCTGAAGGAAACCTCATGGGAACAAATGCCCTGCGAGTCCTAATGCGTGTGTTCTCACAAGGCTGGCGGAGGTTATTTTGTTTTGGATTCCACAAAAATTTTGTCTCCATCCCTAATGCCAAAAGAATGCAAGGCTCGAGAGCTGTACTTCATTTCCTCTGGGCCAAAGGGCGCTTCATGGTCAAAATAGTAGAGAAGCATGTTGCTAGTGGGTAACTGCACCAGAGTTTTTAATTGTTTCTTTAGTTCTGCAACTGTTTGGTCCAGACGAATGGTCATTTCTTCCACCTGGTCGTTAAAGTGGACTTCTACTTTCGCACTGCTCTGGGGTCTCAGGTCCACTTCTGCCAAAGGCTCCAACTTCCCATATTTTGTGACTAGTTCATGATACCTAGGAGGATAAAAAAACAAAACAAAACAAAACAGTGACAACTTAAGCCACTAGCGCATGAACTACTGACTTCTTCAGAACTATAGGTAAACTACACTGTTATTCTCAACATCTTTCTAATATCCTAGTCTAATATTATATCTACTTACCTGCCTACCTACCTATTGGGTGACTATTGTGGAATCTGTGATCTCAAATCGTTGCCCTGTTTTTTTAAAAAATTAATTAATTAATTAATTTTAGTTTTGGCTGTGTTGGGTCTTTGTTTAGGGCTTTCTCTAGTTGCGGCGTGCGGGCGCCACTCTTCATCGCGGTGCACAGGCCTCTCACTGTCGCGGCCTCTCTTGTTGTGGAGCACAGGCTCCAGATGCGCAGGCTCAGTAGCTGTGGCTCACAGGCCCAGTTGCTCCACCGCATGTGGGATCCTCCCAGACCAAGGCTCGAACCCGTGTCCCCTGCATTGGCAGGCGGATTCTCAACCATTGCGCCACCAGGGAAGCCCTGAAATCGTTGCCCTTTTGAGGCCACAGTAAAACCCCGTTCTTGTGTATCTGGGAAGAGTCTCTCCTAAAGATGGCCAACATGCCTGCTGCTAATCTTTATATAAGAATCAGCTTAGAAAGGAGAGGAGAACCTAGAAAAAAAGTAGACACTACAAAGATTATAGAGAGAAGTCTAATCACTCTGTGGAGCCTGCTTGCTTGGGCACCAGCATCAAGGCAGGCAGATACCTAAGCATGTGTTCCTTGGTAACAGATGGGAAGATGGACGTAGACCAGCAGTTTCCGACCCCTGGGGAAGGCATAAGTTACAAACAAAAACATCTAGTTGTATGTTAGCTGTTAACTCAGCTTTTTCAGTGATGCTTTGTTGAATGTTCCAGCCTAGCCTAGTCGACTGTAACACAAGGAATTTGTGGAAGAGTCAAGAATACGCTCTTGTAAAGAAGTGGTAAATGAGGGACACAAGTTCCTTGATCAAGGCAGGAATAAACAGCCAAAGACACCAAGAGGGAAGTGAATTATAGAGGTGAGACTAGGGCCCAGGAGGACAAGTTTCCCATGTGGAAAATCTTGCCTCCGCTGCCAGCCTTGGAGGATCTAGGTTTGATTTCATTGAGAAAGCTAAGCAGTTTCCTACAATCCAGAGAGGGGGAAAATGCTGAAAAAGTCTAATATTAGCTTTATTATAACCAAGATATACTGAGGTTAATTCGGGATCAGAATACAATGGTCATAAGATTACCCCCGCCACGTTCCCCACCCTACTGGCTTTGATTCGGTTAAATCAGTGTTATAATAAGGTTGGTAGGAGCACGGAAGCTGTAGTAAGACATCTGTGGTCAGGGATGGAAGTAATCATGTCCATGAAAGGGAGTAGCAGGTATGGTAAAGTAGCACTGGCCTTGGAGTCAGAAGACCTGACTTCAGAGTCTTGACTCCATCTTATAATTAGCTGTGTGGCTTACCAACTCACTCAATCCTTTTGGATCTCAGATTTCTCACTAGTAAAACTGGGATAATAAGTCTGCCCTTCCTATCTTGTAAGACAGTCATAAGAATCATATAAAATAACAGATGAGCAAGCACTTTGTAAGTTCTAAGTTCATATGCAAATAAAAAGGATTAACATTACATTCCTGCTGTCTGGGACTTACATTATTAAAACGCACACACCACTAAGAAAATATATGATTGAAATCTTCTTAGGTAGGACTTCTTGGAAAAGGTGATGGTACGATGAAAAAGATTATAGAATTGTCTTCTCCCACGACTTGAGCCCCAAATGGTATTCTTTTAAAAGGGTAAAATATTACCGGCAGCAACTAATACAGGAAAAGAGGAAACTGCCTTATTGCCATAACCTTTTAAAAGGAACCAAAAGCTCTGTACCATGTGGTTCTGTTAAGCAAGGGTCCTAACTCATCCCCCAGAAGCCATTATGCAGAAAGAAGGTAAGGAAACAAAATCCTGAGCGTACTGACCAATACTTCCTAATTTAGAGCAAACTGGGCTGGGGGGTAAGGAGTCAGCTGGGAGGAAGACTGAGGAAACACCTTAGGGATCAGAAGTCTCTACATCCCACTGCCAGGATGTCAGGATCTTAGCAATGGCAAACCAAACAAAACAGTCCACACAAACAAAAAACAAAACTACCAGGCCTTGAAATTTTCCAAGGCTGCAAACTGAAAAAGTGAAATGATTCAAAGTCCAAAGGTATCTTTCCTTCACCCAATCTCCTAGCATATGCCTTTAAGTCAGTGAAAGTAGGTTATGATAATTTAATAAAATCTTGGAAAAGACAGCAGAACCTAGGGGTCAAAT
Source organism: Stenella coeruleoalba (assembly GCF_951394435.1). Lineage (NCBI taxonomy): Eukaryota > Metazoa > Chordata > Mammalia > Artiodactyla > Delphinidae > Stenella > Stenella coeruleoalba. The sequence continues at coordinate 96,604,931 of NC_137154.1, read as the reverse complement.
AAGCTGAACCCAATTCTACGGATATTTTCCCTTCAGACTACAGAAAAGGAGACAGAATTGTAATACCCCAGGCTCTCAAGCTCTGCCCAGGAGGGACAAAAGGAACAATGGCAAAGGGGTCAAGGAGTTTACTTATACTATGTTTCAGTAAAGAGATGGTGTAGATAGAGGTATCCACTTTTATACATAAGCAAGAATATAAGACACAAAATGGCAACCAAGCACATACCACTGCAAAAGGAATAAAAGAGAGAAACACATTAAGTAAAAGGCAGAGGCAGAACTCAATCTGAAAGAAAACATAATTGAATGAAAAGAAAATGCCCCACAAATACTCTAAGGTCTAGAAATTAATAAGTGCATAAATATAATAAAACAGGAGCTCAAAGGTAAATGATAAACAGCAGAATGAGATGAAAAGGGAGATTTCAGCACCGGTGAAAGAAACAGGAGCAAAATAACACATTACCTACCGAATAAGTAAATTAGGAAGTATGACCCAGGAATATTATACCTCACCAAGTTTTTTCAGAAATAAATTTAACAAGCAAATATTCTGAAACAAGAACTTAGGGAACAGGGCACCCATGAGTCCTTCTGAAAAAGAAAAACACTACTCAACAATGGGATTAAAGAACTAGTGTTAAGCCCTGAATCTAGTTAACTATAAAACTAAAACTTAAAATAATAACTGTATGATCCTAGACTTATTTATACTTGACACTATAGTCAACTGAATTTATCTCAAGCACAAACATATTTTTACACAAAATATGGTCCCTGTGCAGAAACTAGTCTGCAATTGGTCAAGTCTATCTACAAATTAAATGACCTATAAATTAGGACACTCTAAAAGGTCTTATAGTTTTCTCAAAATCAACATGTCCAGAAATAATTCATTGCTACTCCCCAACCATCTTCTCTTCTAGTCTTCCTTATCTCAGCAAATGGCACCAGGAACTGAATAGTCATCCCGATTCCTTCCTATCTCTCCTCTCCACTTCTCCCATTCAATCACTTGCCGTGTCATACTAATTCTATTCCTAAACATTTCATGAATCTACCTTCATCTCTCTTGCCCACCTGTCTTGTAAATTCAAGTCACTATCGTTAATAACCTGGATTGCTACAGCTTTCTTTGGATGCATAAGCTGGGTAATTTTCCTCAATATTTGTTTCAGCCTCCTCCTAGAATGCCTTTCTGTGCTGCAAAGCTGCACATTTACCACACTCCTTTACAGGTAAGATTTAACTACCATCAATCTCATTCAACAGCCCTGGGGAGAGACATAGTGGATTTAGCAGACATGGAGTGGGAACAGCTTGGGTAGAGGCTTCCTAATTACCAGATTGTGGTTCAAGTAGTGTGTTCCTGGAGTCAACACCCTTGGCAGCAGCTTGCTTGATCTCCAGATCACAGCTAAGGTGGTGTGATCCAGCACCAGGGACAGCAGCTTCCTGAGTCTCCCCTTATCTGATGCTAGCAGAGGTAGCAGTACCCTTGGTGGGCTAGTTCTGCGGTACTGCTCTAGGGATAATCCTAGGGAGGCAGCCCTTCCAAAGATTTTGTAAGCACCTTATTCCCTGTATGAAATCCCTTTCTTCTTAAAATAGCTAGTTTGTGGCTTCTGTTATCTATAACTGAATTTCAAATGATACTCTTTCAAATGGTTTCCCAAGACTTCAGGGTGGTCCCCAATTGACCCTTGTCTATATCACAGCCAAAGACATTGTCATAAAACACAGATTTGACTACAACACTCCTCTACTTAAAATCACTCAAGACCCATCAGAATAAAGCCCTAACTCTTTAACATAATTGTGGTAGGCAAAATTTTGGCTCCCCTCAGCAGAGAACCCAGCTGAGCCATCCTGGGCCCACACTTTTGACACATACAAACTATAACATGATAAGTATATATTGTTTCAAGCCACTAAGTTTATGGCAATTCGTTACAGCAGCAGAAAACTAATACAATTGATTAGAAAAGGCCCTTCATGATTTCGTTCCTACGTAAGTTTCCAAATTTATTTTGGGCCATTGACATTACCGCTCCCTGTACCTGCTTTCCACTTATTTAATCTTAAAAGCAATGTTTACTTATTAATTTTCAGGTAAATCCAGCAGGGTTTTATATATGGATAAAAGTTTGGATACGGACTAGGATAACAAATATTCACTCTTTATGCTGTAAAAATGAAGAAACAGCATTAGAGTTGTGACTCACTATAACTCACTATATACACTGAATATGTCCTCCTAAAAGTTACATAAGTAAAGATCATGATTTTAAGATAATATGTTTACTCCTAAGTATCTTACTTTGGATTATCTTTAAGCAGGGCAAATCAGTAGATAAAAGAAATCATGATTTTACAAAATGCCCTGTAAATTTTAGAAACCAATTTCTACCTTAGATATTTTATTCAGTATTCAAAAGTTCATCTAAACTATGTCTGAACTATATCTGTATATTCTGTATTATCTGAGCTTTTCTTAGCATCAGCCCCAAAGCTATAGTCTTAAGAGGTAAAGGGCTTTTTTCTTCCCAAAGCTATAGTCTTAAGTGGTAAATGATTTCTGATGACTAAGTAGTCTTCAGAATTAATGATCTCAATTTATATTCTACCAGTCAGTACTTCTATCTGATTATTAAAAAATATTTAATATCTATAAGTCTCACTTCTGAAGTGGGCAAAATGCTATAAGTCTACCTTGGATGATATTACTGACAAGGATGTACTGCAATAAGCAAATGTTAAATTGTAATACATATTTGTCTGTGTTTGTGTTCAGAGCTTCTGAATAGCATTCCCCACGGTCTCCTAACAGAAAATGATCAATCATAACAAGAACAAAATTTACTACACACAGCATAAAGGCCAGCATGACCACATGGGCAACTGAGAATGATAAATGGGAACCAAATGCTAGCTGAGACCTTGTGAAGAACACTACCCACAGGCAAACTGGCATTGTGCTTTTTTTTTTCTTCCTATTAAATAAAAACACCCACGAGGAGAAAAGCTTCTTTCAACTTTAAGGGTTTTTTAATCGTGAGCAGTTAAAAATCAGGCTACTGGTAGGGTGGGGCTGAAGGTGGCACTAACAAAGGGGGGACCGGGGAATGAACCCATGCTTAGTGGAGCTCGGGTAGGGCAGCTCTACTCCCAGTGCACATAAGTAAGCCTTCACACACTAGCCGTTCCTTGTCCATGGCACACCTGCCTGATGTGACAGACACACGAGCAGATTTTAGTAGCGTGATGGTCAGGTTGGGAGAGGTATGCCCCTTTCTCTTATTGCCCATTTTCACTCTTGATTCCTAAGATAGCTCGGAGCATTTCATCAATCACCATCAATCACAGGTCTATGAAGCTAGAATAAAGACTTGGCACACTACTTGAAAAAGACTGAATGTTCCTACTGTAAATCTTAGTCTGAGGGTGAACTTATGACAAAACCTAAAACCCAAAGATGGACAGAGACTAAAGGTTAACTCATTTTCAGCTCTAACTAGTTTAAAAACTATTCTAACTAAATAATATGAACATTAAATATTTTACATAATTTTTAGGAACCTGGAAGACTAAAGGAGGCCTAGAACCAAAGGCTTTGAGCTGGCAGAAAGCTCGCACATTTGGACCTCACGGCTCCAAATCCATAAAAGAAGCAGCTCACAACCTCAAGGAGCGTCCTAGAGAAAAATGATGGGGTTTACATCTTATGCAGGAACATATACCACAATGGGATTAAGGGCATCCCAGTAGTGTGCTCACAGGTGGCCTATAGTAGTCTTATGCTAACAATTCTATTACTCTATTGATTCTCAAATGCAGACCCATATTGAATCAACTGGAGTCTTTATTCTAAATAAAGCTATTTTACTCCAAAATAAATCTCTAATACATACATCTCTCTCTTTAAGGAAGGCAACAAATAAAACATGAAAAATCTCTTATGGTTCCCTTGGTTGAAACAAATCATTAAGTATAACTAGACGAAAAACATTCACGAAGTTTACTTTGTTTCCCAAGGCATTATGAAGGATTCAAAATACATTTCAAATATCTGATTGCTGTTATTTAATCCCTCCTGTATGGTATGCTTTCTCTCTCTGGTATGGTATCATATCATGGCATATCAAAGAAATCTCCGAAGCATTCTACAGCTGGGACTTTACACTCTTACTGAAACAGTTTCCTCAAGGTCACCAATATCTTATTAAAACACATAAACATCACATTTCAGAAGCAGAAAGGATCGTAGAGATCATCTATTACATATTTTACAGATATAGTAATAGAGGGCCAGTTTGCTAGCCCAAAGTCTATTAGCTGGTGAATGCAAGGGTGGAAATTAGAACTGAGGTCTTGTTCTCAGATCATCATTCTTTCTCAGGTCTCATCTTAATGATTTGCTGCAATAATGAATACCGTTCTAGAAATTCTCTTCTCCTTTCTACATTTCAAATGTCCCCTTTCAATCTCTCTTTACAGGTTCTCTTCCTACCATCTACACTTGGGTAGCACTCAAAACTCACTCCCAGATTCTCTTCCCTTTTCTCTTTGTGATCTTCCATCACAGCGCTCATTCTCTTATTTAGCTTAAGCCATAGATGTTTCCCACTTGTCTTCCTCAAGCTTCTGTATTTCACCTACCTCCAGAATGATTTATTCTCATCTTTCATGCATAGCAAAGAATCTGAAACTGAACTTAGTATTTTCCATATAGTTTTTCATCAAGGCTTGAATCATAGAATTTTGTTTCAATTCACTATTTCTTAAATTCAAGTGCTGTCAAAATTGCCTAGTAAATGGATAAAGATACCTAGTCATATAATGGAATACCACACAGCAGTTAAAATAATTATTTTAATCTACATTTATCAATATGGTTAAAACCTTGATCAATATGGCTCCATATATTCACATTTTAATGCACTTCTGCTCCAAATACAGAGTAAAATGGATAAAATATGAAAGGGTTGAATTGCAAGAAGACATACCAAGGCTCAAAAATAACAGACATCTCCATGGACCAGAAACTGAACAGAAATACAAAGCATACAACTGAAACCACAGGACCACTGGACCCCAGGTCCAAATCAGGCAGTAGCAGTCAGGAGTTAAGTTCGTGTTAGGCAAAGGAAAATAAAGTACTCCATGGGAGAGAGAGGAACTCAAGACAGGTTCACTGCCTGAAGGAGGGGGAGGGTTAGGGTGATGTGAGGCTGGGCATGAAATAAGGAGGCAAAAAACTGCTGCAGATCCACTGCCTCGGGCTACCTCTTTTGAGCAATGGGTCTAGGTAAAAGAAGTAATAAGGTAGCTCTACCAACAGGAATTGAATCAAATCACCTGCTGCTTAGGTGACTAGATTTACCCTAACTCTACAATCAGTGGGATAGGGTCTCCAAAATCCATTACAAGAGCTGGTTCTAGACCAGGGGTCTGGGGAGCTGGTTAGAGATAACTGCAAAAACCATTAGACAGGGAGAGATAAGCTCAAACAGGAAGACATAACAATCCTCAATGTGTATGTATCTAACAACAGAGCTTCAAGATAAAGAAGCAAAAACTAATAGAACTGGAAGTAGAAACAGACAAATCCACAATTACAGTTGGAGACTTCAGTACCCCTTTCTCAGTAACTGATAGAACAAGTAGACAGAAAATTGTTAACAATGTAAAGACTTGGCCAACACTAAAAACTTGACCTAACTGACATTTTAAATACACATTTCCAAGCAACATCAGAACACACATTTTTTTCTAGTGCATATGGAAGTCTAACCAAGACAGACCATGTTCTAGGCCCAAAACATACTTAATAGGTTTAAAATAACTGAAATAATACAAAGTATGTTATCTGATTATAATGATATTAAACTGGAAATCATTAACAGAACAACAACAATCCCCAAGAATTTGGAAAATACACAACACACCCATAAATAACCCAAGGGTCAAACAGGAAGTCACAAGAAAAATTAGGAAATATTCTAAATTCAATAAAATAAAAATACAATATATCAAAAATTATAGAATGTAGCTAAAGCAGTGTTTAAAGGAAAATGTATAGAATTAAATGCCTGTAAAAGAAAAGAAGAAAGGTCTCAAATCAATGATCTAAACTTCCATCTTAAGAAACTAGAAAAAGATGAGCAAACTAAACTCAAAGCAAGAAGAAGGAAGGAACTAATAAAGATATGAGCAGAAATCAGTGAAATAGAATGCATATAAACAACAGACAAACCATGAAACCCAAAGCTGGTCCATAAGGTTAGTGAATTTGGTAAACCTCTAGCCAGACTGATCAAGAAAAGAAGACACCAATATCAGGACTAAAAGAGGAGACATCACTACAGACTCTACAGACACTAAAGGTTTGTAATAAATGAATATTATGAACAACCTTATGCCCATAAATTCAATAACTAAGATGAAGTGGATGAATTCCTTCAAAGACACAAATTACCAAAGCTCATTCAAGAAGGAACAAATAACTTGAATCAGGCTACATCTATTAAATAAATTTAATCATAGTTAAAACCACCAGTAAAGAAAACACCAGACACAGACGGCCTCATTGATAAATTCTACAAAATACTTAAGAAAAAGATAATATTAATTCTACACAAAATCTTTTAGAAAAAAGAGGAAAGAACACTCAAAAACTCATTTTATGAGGCCAGCACTATCCTAGTACCAAAATAAGGCAGCCAGAAACTATCAAACTCTTAGAGGAAAACATAGGCAGAACACTCTATGACATAAATCACAGCGAGATCTTTTTTGATCCACCTCCTAGAGAAATGGAAATAAAAACAAAAATAAACAAATGGGACCTAATGAAACTTGAAAGCTTTTGCACAGCAAAGGAAATCATAAAAAAGACCAAAAGACAACCCTCAGAATGGGAGAAAATATTTGCAAATGAAGCAACTGACAAATGATTAATCTCTAAAATTTATATGCAGCTCATGCAGCTCAATAACAAACAAACAAACAACCCAACCCAAAAATGTGCAGAAGACCTAAATAGACATTTCTCCAAAGAAGATATACAGACTGCCAACAAACACATAAAAGAATGTTCAACATCATTAATCATTAGAGAAATGCAAATCAAAACTACAATGAGATATCATCTCACACCAGTCAGAATGGCCATCATCAAAAAATCTAGAAACAATAAATGCTGGAGAGGGTGTGGAGAAAAGGGAACACTCTTGCACTGCTGGTGGGAATGTGAATTGGTACAGCCACTATGGAGAACAGTATGGAGGTTCCTTAAGAAACTACAAATACAACTACCATATGATCCAGCAATCCCACTACTGGGCATATACCCTGAGAAAAACATAATTCAAAAAGAGTCATGTACCAAAATGTTCATTGAAGCTCTATTTACAATAGCCAGGAGATGGAAACAACCTAAGTGTCCATCATCGGATGAATGGATAAAGAAGATGTGGCACATATATACAATGGAATATTACTCAGCCATAAAAAGAAACGAAATTGAGTTATTTGTAGTGAGGTGGTTGGACCTAGAGTCTGTCATACAGAGTGAAGTAAGTCAGAATGAGAAAGACAAATACAGTATGCTAACACATATATATGGAATATAAGAAAAAAAATGTCATGAAGAACCTAGGGGTAAGACAGGAATAAAGACACAGACCTACTAGAGAATGGACTTGAGGATATGGGGAGGGGGAAGGGTGAGCTGTGACAAAGTGAGAGAGTGGCATGGACATATATACATTACCAAACGTAAAATAGATAGCTAGTGGGAAGCAGCCGCATAGCATAGGGAGATCAGCTTGGTGCTTTGTGACTACCTGGATGGGTGGGATAGGGAGGGTGGGAGGGAGGGAGATGCAAGAGGGAGGAGATATGGGAATATCTCAGTATATACAAATAAAACATGAAATTTATATATCTCAGTATATCAGTATATCTCAGTATATACTAATACATCAGTATATGTATAACTGATTCACTTTGTTATAGAGCGGAAACTAACACACCATTGGAGAGCAATTATACTCCAATAAAGATGTGAAAAAAAAACCAACAAGGCAAAGACATTAAAAGAAAATTACAGATCAATATCCCTCATGAAAGCAGACACAAAAATCCTCAACAAAATATTAGCAAGTTTAACCCACCAACATATAAGAAGGTAATACATAATAAGCAAATGAGATTTATCCTGGGAATTTAAGGCTGGTTAAACATTTTAAGAAATCAGTTAATATAATTCACTGTAATGGACACTAAATAAGAAAAACTACATGAATTTCTCAAGATATGCAGAAAAAGAAAAGGAAAGAGAAAAAAGAAAATAAAGAAAATAAGTATAAGTCATATAGATTGGAAAAGAAGACATACACTGTGCCTCATACACAACATGACTGCCGACAATGAATTCACAAAAGAACTACTAGAGCTAATAAGTCTAGCAAGGTTGCAGGATACAAGGTCAATATACCAAAAAAAATTGTATTTCTATACCTAGCAATGAACAATTCAAAAGTGAAATTAAAAAATAGTACTATTTATAATAGGACTTAGATACATGAAATCCTTAAGTAAAAATGTAATAAAATATGTGCAGAATTTTTGTGAAAAAATACAAGACACCAATTACTTAAAGAAATCAAAGAAAACTTAAATAAAGGGAGAGATACACTGATTCATGGACAAATAAATGGAGAGATATACTGGTTCATGGACAGGAAGACTCAATATTATTAAGATATCAATTCTACCCAAATTGTTCTACAGATTCAACACAATCTCAATCAAAATGCCAGCAGAATTTTTTTTCTAGAATTCAACAAGCTTATCCTAATGTTGATATGTAAAGGCAAAAGAACTAAAATAGCCAAAATAACTTTGAAAAGAAAATCAAAGTTGGAGGACCCCCATTACCTGGATCCCAAGACTTATTCTAAAGCTACAGTAATCAAGACAGCATAATATTGGCAAAAGGATAGACACATAGATCATGGAAAAGAACAGAGAATCCAGAAATAGAGAGTCTACCTATATGGTTAATTGATTTTCAACAAAGGTATAAACTCAATTAAATAGAAAAAAGATAGTCTTATTAATGAATACCACTATAACAATGACACTCATATACCCAAATTAAAACAAAACAAAAAGTTAATCCATATCCTAAACCATATACAAAAATTAACTCAAATGAATAAATGTGCTTAAACTATAAAATGTCTAGAAAACATAAGAATCCCTGTGATCTTAAGTTGGTCAAAGATTTCTTTGATATGACACCAAAAGCACAATCCATAAAAGAAAAAAATCAGTTAAGTTGAATGTCATCAAAATTTAAAACATTTGCTATTTGAAAGAAACTGATAAAAAATAAAATAACAAGCCAGACTGAGAGAAAATATTTACAAAACACATGTCTGGTAAGGGCCATATATCTGGAATATACAAAGAACCCTCAAAATTCAATAATAAGAAAATAACCCAGTACAAAAGTGGGCAAAAGATTTTAACAGATACTTCATCAAAGAAGGTATTTGGATAGCAAACAAGCTCATGAGAAGATGCTCTACACCATTAGTCACTAGGGAAATACAAATTAAAACCACAGCGAGATACCATGATGTATCTATTAGAATGGCTAAAATTAAAGACAGAAACAAGAAAACTGAAAATACCAAGTGGTGGTGAGGATGTGGAGCAAAGGAACTCTCATATGTTGCTGATGGGAAAGCAAAATGGTACAGTCACTCTGGAAAACAGCTTGACAAGTTAAACACACACTTCCCAAATGACTCAGCAGTTCCACCTCTAGGTATTTACCCAACAGAAATAAGAACTTATGTTCACACACAAACTCATAGGTGAGTGTTTATAATAGCTTTCTTAATAAATTGCCAAAAAAGGGTAAACAACCAGAATGTACTTCAGCTGATAAATGTCTAAATAAACTGTACTACTGAGCAGTAAAAAGGATATCACTAGTGATACACACAAGATAGATAAATCTCAAATGCATTATGCTAAGTAAAAGAAACCAGACTCAAATGGCTACCTACACCTCCTTTCAGAAAAGGATAGACTTACTAGACAGAAAATCAGCAAGAATAAGATCTGAATAAAACAATCAATCAACAGTATCCAATTGAAATATATAGAACACTCCATCCAACAACAGCAGAATACATGATTTCTAAGCACCCATGGAACAATCACCAAGGTGGGTATAAAATACACGTTAACAAATTTAGAAGAATTGGTATTATGCAGAGTTTTTTTCTGACCATAATGGAACCAAAGTAGAAATCAGCATCAGAAGGATAAGAAGAAAATTCCTAACACTTGGAAATTAAACTTCTAAATAATCCATGGGTCAAACAGGAAGACTCAAATAAAATAATAATTTAAAAAAACATAGAACTGAATGGAAATTAAAATGTAACACATCAAAACATGTGGGATGCCAGCAGTCCTGAGAGTGAAATTTATAGCACTTACGTGTTTATCAGGAAAGCCCTCAAATTAAGGATCTACATTCCTACCTCAAAAACTAGAAAAAGAAGGGCAAATCAAGCAAAAGGAAGGAAATAAGCAGAAATCAATGGCTTTTTTAAAAAAAGGAAGACAACACTGAAAACTACAAAACATTGTTGAAAGAAATTAATGAAGACATAAATAAATGGAAAGACATTCCATGTTCCTGGATTGGAATACTTCATATTATTAAAATGTCTATACTACTCAAAGCAATCTACAGATTCAATGAAATCCCTATCAAAATCCCAATAGCATTTTTTTTGCAGAAATAGGAAAAATCATCCTCAAATTCATATGGAATCTCAAAGGATCCTGATTAGCCAAAACAATTTTGAAAAGGAAGAATAAAATTGAAGGACTCACATTTCCTTACTTCAAAACATATTACAAAGCCACAGTAATCAAAATAGTGTGGTACTGGCATAAAGACAGACATATAGCCAATGGAATTGAATAGAGAAGGCAGCAATAAAACCTCTCATACATGGTCAAATGACCTTTGATAAAGGTGCCAAGACCACTCAATAGTGAAAAGACAGTTTCCTCAACAAATGGTGCTGGGAAAACTGGATACCTACATGCAAAAAAGAAAAGAAAGTGGACCCTTTTCTTATATCATATACAAAAATTAACTCAAAATGCATTAAAGACCTACATGTAAGATCCAAAACTATAAAACTTCTAGAAGAAAACATAGAGGAAAATCTTCATGACAATGGATTTGGCAATGATCTCTTAGATACTACACCAAAAACACAGACAACAAAAGCAAAAATAGACATATGGGACTACATCAAACCTAAAAAACATCTGTATATCAAAGGATACAATGAACAGAGCTAAAAGGCAACTTATAGAATGGGAGAAAATATTTGCAAATCATGTATCCGATAAGGGGTTAATATCTACAATACATAAAGAAACCTAAAACTCAACATCAAGAAAAATTAAAAAAAAAAAACCAGATTTAAAAATGGGCAAAGCACTCACACAGACATTTCTCCAAAGATCACATACAAATGACCAAAAAGCATATGAAAAGACATTCAACATCACTAATCATCAAACAAATACAAATCAAAACCACTGTGAGGTAACATCTTACACCCATTAGGATGGATACTATTTAAAAAACACAAAATAACAAGTGTTGTTTGGTGGAGAAACTGGAACACTTGTGCACTGTTGTTGTAATTGTAAAATCATACAACCAACCATGGAAAACAGTATGGTGGTTCTTCAAGACTTAAAAAGAGGATTACCATATGATTCAACAATTCCACCTCTGGGATTCAAAAGAACTGAAAGCTGGGTCTTGAAGAGATATCTGCACACCCATGTTCACAGCAGCACTATTCAAAATAGCCAAGAAGTGGAAGCGAACCAAATGTCTACTGATGGATGAATGGATAAACAAAATGTGGTATATACATACAATGGAATATTATTCAGCCTTAAAAAGGAAGGAAATCCTGTCACATGCTACAACATGGATGAACTTTGAAGATGTTATGCTAAGTGACATAAGTCAGTCACAAAAAGACTATATGATTCTTTTTATATAAGATATCTAGAGTAGTCAAATTCATAGAGACAGAAAGTAGAATGATGTTTGTCAGGTGGTTGTAAGGAGCTGCAGGGAGACGGTGATGGAGAGTTGACATTTTATAAATATAGAGTTTCAGTTCTGCAAGAGGAAAAACTTTTCTGGAGATTCATTGCACAACAGTATAAATATACTTAACACTACTGAAATGTACAGTTAAAAATGGCTAAGATGGTAAATTTTATCTTATGTATATTTTACCACAATTTTAAAAAATAATTAAGGTGGTAAATTTTGTTATGTGTATTTTAGTAGAAATAAAAAGTTTTTATTTTTATTTTTTTGTTGTTGATATGTCTTTTTTTTACATCTTTATTGAAGTATAATTGCTTTACAATGGTGTGTTAGTTTCTGCTTTATAAAAAAGTAAATCAGTTATACATATACATATGTTCCAATATCTCTTCCCTCTTGCATCTCCCTCCCTCCCACCCTCCCTATCCCACCCCTCTAGGTGGTCACAAAGCACCAAGCTGATCTCCCTGTGCTATGCGGCTGCTTCCCAATAGCTATCTATTTTACACTTGGTAGTGTATATATGTCCATGCCACTCTCCACTTTGTCACAGCTTACCCTTCCCCCTCCCCATATCCTCAAGTCCATTCTCTAGTAGGTCTGTGTCTTTATTCCCGTCTTACCCCTAGGTTCTTCATGACATTTTTTTTTCTTATATTCCATATATATGTGTTAGCATACGGTATTTGTCTTTCTCTTTCTGACTTACTTCACTCTGCATGACAGACGCTAGGTCCATCCACCTCACTACAAATAACTCAATTTCATTTCCTTTTATGGCTGAGTAATATTCCATTGTATATATGTGCCACATCTTCTTTATCCATTCATCCGATGATGGACACTTAGGTTGCTTCCATGTCCTGGCTATTGTAAATAGAGCTGCAATGAACATTTTGGTACATGACTCTTTTTGAATTATGGTTTTCTCAGGGTATATGCCCCATAGTAGGATTGCTGGGTCATATGGTAGTTCAATTTGTAGTTTTTTAAAGAACCTCCATACTGTTCTCCATAGTGGCTGTACCAATTCACATTCCCACCAGCAGTGCAAGAGTGTCCCCTTTTCTCCACACCCTCTCCAGCATTTATTGTTTCTAGATTTTTTGATGATGGCCATTCTGACTGGTGTGAGATGATATCTCATTGTAGTTTTGATTTGCATTTCTCTAATGATTAATGATGTTCAGCATTCTTTTATGTGTTTGTTGGCAATCTGTATATCTTCTTTGGAGAAATGTCTATTTAGGTCTTCTGCCCATTTTTGGATTGGGCTGTTTGTTTGTTTGTTACTGAGCTGCATGAGCTGCTTGTAAATTTTGGAGATTAATCCTTTGTCAGTTGCTTCATTTGCAAATATCCTCTCCCATTCTAAGAGTTGTCTTTTGGTCTTATTTATGGTTTCCTTTGCTGTGCAAAAGCTTTGAAGTTTCATTAGTTTCCATTTGTTTATTTTTGTTTTTATTTCCATTTCTCTAGGATGTAGGTCAAAAAGGATCTCGCTGTGATTTATGTCATAGAGTGTGCTGCCTATGTTTTCCTCTAAGAGTTTGATAGTTTCTGGCCTTACATTAAGGTCTTTAATCCATTTTGAGCTTATTTTTGTGTATGGTGTTAGGGAGTGATCTAATCTCATACTTTTACATGTACCTGTCCAGTTTTCCCAGCACCACTTATTGAAGAGGCTGTCCTTTCTCCACTGTACATTCCTGCCTCCTTTATCAAAGATAAGGTGACCATATGTGTGTGGGTTTATCTCTGGGCTTTCTATCCTGTTCCATTGATGTTTATCTTTCTGTTCTTGTGCCAGTACCATACTGTCTTGATTACTGTAGCTTTGTCTGAAGTCAGGGAGCCTGATTCCTCCAGCTCTGTTTTTCTTTCTCAAGATTGCTTTGGCTATTCGGGGTCTTTTGTGTTTCCATACAAATTGTGAAATTTTTTCGTTCTAGTTCTGTGAAAAATGCCAGTGGTAGTTTGATAGGGATTGCAATGAATCTGTAGATTGCTTTGGGTAGTAGAGTCATTTTCACAGTGCTGATTCTTCCAATCCAAGAACATGGTATATCTCTCCATCTATCTGTATCATCTTTAATTTCTTTCATCAGTGTCTTATAATTTTCTGCATACAGGTCTTTTGTCTCCTTAGGTAGGTTTATTCCTAGATATTTTATTCTTTTTGTTGCAATGGTAAATGGGAGTGTTTTCTTGATTTCACTTTCAGATTTTTCATCATTATTGTATAGGAATGCCAGAGATTTCTGTGCATTAATTTTGTATCCTGCTACTTTACCAAATGCATTGATTAGCGCTAGTAGTTTTCTGGTAGCATCTTTAGGATTCTCTATGTATAGTATCATGTCATCTGCAGACAGTGACAGCTTTACTTCTTCTTTTCCGATTTTCCTTTTATTTCCTTTTCTTCTCTGATTGCTGGGGCTAAAACTTCCAAAACTATGTTGAATAAGAGTAGTGAGAGTGGGCAACCTTGTCTTGTTCCTGATCTTAGTGGAAATGCTTTCAGTTTTTCACCATTGAGGATGATGTTGGCTGTGGGTTTGTCATATATGGCCTTTATTATGTTGAGGAAAGTTCCCTCTATGCCTACTTTCTGCGGGGTTTTTTTTATCATAAATGGGTGTTGAATTTTGTTGAAAGCTTTGTCTGCATCTATTGAGATGACCATATGGTTTTTCTCCTTCAATTTGTTAATATGGTGTATCACATTGATTGATTTGCGTATATTGAAGAATCCTTGCATTCCTGGAATAAACCCCACTTGCTCATGGTGTATGATCCTTTTAATGTGCTGTTGGATTCTGTTTGCTAGTATTTTGTTCAGGATTTTTGCATCTATGTTCATCAGTGATATTGGCTTGTAGTTTTCTTTCTTTGTGACATCCTTGTCTGGTTGTGGTATCAGGGTGATGGTGGCCTTGTAGAATGAGTTTGGGAGGGTTCCTCCCTCTGCTATATTTTGGAAGAGTTTGAGAAGGATAGGTGTTAGCTCTTCTCTAAATGTTTGATAGAATTCGCCTGTTAATCCTTCTGGTCCTGGGCTTTTGTTTGTTGGAAAATTTTTAATCACAGTTTCAATTTCAGTGCTTGTGATTGGTCTGTTCATATTTTCTATTTCTTCCTGATTCAGTCTTGGCAGGTTGTGCATTTCTAAGAATTTGTCCATTTCTTCCAGGTTGTCCATTTTATTGGCATAGAGTTGCTTGTAGTAATCTCTCATGATCTTTTGTATTTCTGCAGTGTCAACTGTTACTTCTCCTTTTTCATTTCTAATTCTATTGATTTGAGTCTTCTCCCTTTTTTATTTGATGAGTCTGGCTAATGGTTTATCAATTTTGTTTATCTTCTCAAAGAACCAGCTTTTAGTTTTATTGATCTTTGCTATCGTTTCCTTCATTTCTTTTTCATTTATTTCTTCTCTGATCTTTATGATTTCTTTCCTTCTGTGAACTTTGGGGTTTTTTTGTTCTTCTTTCTCTAACTGCTTTAGGTGCAAGGTTAGGTTGTTTATTTGAGATGTTTTCTGTTTCTTAAGGTAGGATTGTATTGCTACAAACTTCCCTCTTAGAACTGCTTTTGCTGCATCCCATAGGTTTTGGGTCGTCGTGTCTCCATTGTCATTTGTTTCTAGGTATTTTTTGATTTCCTCTTTGATTTCTTCAGTGATCACTTTGTTATTAAGTAGTGTATTGTTTAGCCTCCATGTGTTTGTATTTTTTACAGATCTTTTCCTGTAATTGATATCTAGTCTCATAGCATTGTGGTCGGAAAAGATACTTGATACAATTTCAATTTTCTTAAATTTACCAAGGCTTGATTTGTGACCCAAGATATGATCTATCCTGGAGAATGTTCCATGAGCACTTGCGAAAAATGTGTATTCTGTTGTTTTTGATTGGATTGTTTTTGATGGAATAATTGTTTTAAATGATAAAAAAAGGGTAATTAACACCAATTTTACACAATCTTGTCCAGAAAACAGAAGAGAAGAAAAAACTTCCCAACTCATTTTATGAAGCCAGTGCTACTGATACCAAAAGCACGTAAACAGTTTCAAAAAAAGAATATGACATACTAATATCTCTCATGATGTTAGACACAAAAACCCTCAACAAAATATTTGCAAACTAAATCCAACAATGTATAGAAAGAAATACACACTATAACGAAGTAGAATTTATTATAGGTATGCAAAGCTGCTTCAACACTTGAAAATCAATCAATATAACTCCCATATCAAGCAGCTAAGGAAGAAAAATCATATAATATTTATTGACACAGAAAAAGCATTTGAAAAAATTCTATTTTTGATAAAAACTCTCAGCATGTTAGAAATAGAGGGGAACTGCTTGATACAGAACATCTCCAAAAAACCTATAGCTAACATTATACTTAGTGCTGAAACATTATACTTAGTGGTAAAACACTGAATATTTTTCCCTAAGATTGGGAGCAAAGCACTCTCATGCAACACAGGTACTGGAAGTTACAGCCATTGTAATAAGGCAAGAAAAAGAAACAGTCATATAGACTGGAAAGAAATACAATTTTTTATATTTGCAAATGATCTGAAATACTTAGGTGTAAATCTAACAAAAGACCTACAAGACTTGTATGTCAAAAATTATTAAATGCTTATGGAAGAAATCAAAGAATGCCTAAATAAATGTATAGACATACTGTGTGCATGCATTGGAAGATCTAATATAGTAAATACATTAATATTCCTCAAACTCATCTGTAAGTTTAATAAAATTCCTTTCAAAATCCCAGAAAGATTATTTGTAAACAAAGACAAGTTTAGTCTAAAATTTATATAGATAGGCAAAGGCCCTAGAATAGCTAAAACAATCTTGAAGAACAAAGTGAGAAGAATCATTCCACATGATATTACAACTTATTATTACAGCTACAGTACTTGGTGTTGGTGGGACAACAGACATAGATCAGTGGAACAGAATAGAAAACCCAGAAATATACCCACACAAATAGACTATTTCAATTTTTTTTAAAGTTGGAAAAGCAATGAAATGAGGGAAAACAGTCTTTTCAACAGATGGTGCTGGAGCAATTGGACAACCATAGGCCAAAAAAATGAACCTCAACCTAAACCTCTCACTTTGCACAAAAATTAACTCAAAAAGGATTATGGATTTAAATGTTCAATGTAAAACTATAAAACTATGGGGGGAAAAAAAAAGAAAATCTTCAATATCTATGGCTAGGCCAAGGGTTCTTGATACTAAAAGCTCAGTACATAAAAGGAAAAATTGATCAACTGGACCTCATCAAAATTAAAAATTTTTGAGCTATAAAAGATCATGTAAAAACAATGAAAAGACAAGCTACATGCTAACAGAAAATATTTACAAACCACATATGTAACAAAGGACTAGTATCTAGAATTTATAAAGAGCTCTCAAACTCAACAGTAAAGGAACAAGCCAATCAAAAAATGGACAAAAACCATGAATAGATATCCTACTGAGGAGGCTTTACAGACGTCCAGTAAGCACATGAAAAGATATTCAACAACTTTAGCCATGAGGGAAATGAAAATTAAAATCATGAGATATTACACACCTATCAGAATGGCTAACACGTAAAAATAGTGAAAACACCAAGTGCTGGCAAGAATGCAGAGAAATTTTATCACCCATTGATTGCTGGTGGGAATGTAAAATGGTGCAGCCATTCTAAAAAACAGTATAGTAGTTTCTTATAAAACTAAACATGCAATTACCATAGTACTCAGCAAGTGTAGTTTATTTATCCCAGGGGAATGAAAACTGGTATAAAAATATTCATAGATTATCTTATTTGAATAACCCCAAACTGGAATCAATCCAGATGTTCCTCAACAGGTGAATGTTCAAACAAACTGTGGTACATACATACCACAGAATTTTTTAGTATTTGCTTTATTGTTTCATCACTATTCAGCAATAAAAGGCACAAACTGACAAATGCAACAACTTGGATGAATCTACAGGGAATTATGCTAAGTGGAAAAAAAATCCCAAAAGATTAAATACCATATGATTCCATTTATGTAAAATTTTTGAGATGGTAAAATTTTGGAAAAAAAGCTAAGATTAGTAGTTGCTAGGGCACAGGGATGGGAGTTGAGGAGCGAGCAGGGAGTTGAGTGTGGTTTTAAAAGGGCAACCTGAGAGGTCCTTCTGGTAATGGAACTGTTCAGTATCTTGACAATAAACTTACAATGAGATGTACAGAGCTAAACAAACACACACACAGACAAATGTATACAAGTAAAACTGGAGAAATCTGAATAAGATCAGTGGAGTCTTATCAATGTTAAGATCCTGATTGTGATACTATACTATAGTTCTGCAAAATTTTACTATTGGGGGAAACTAGTTAAATGGTACATGGGATCTGGCTGTATTATTTCTTACAACTGCATGTGAATCTACAACTATCTCAATAAAAACTTCAGCTGAAAAAAAGGCTATGTATTGTATGATTCCATTTATATGACATTCCAGAAAAGTAAGAAAAACTACAGGGACAGAAAACAGATCAGTGGTTGCCAAAAGGTGAGAGTCAGGGGAAGGTTTGAGGAATTCAAAAATTTTTTTTGGCGGGGGGTTATGGAACTGTTGTATATTCTGATTGTGTTGACAGTTATGTAACTGTAGTGTCTGTCAAACACAGAAATGTATACTAAAAAGGGTAGAACTATATGTTAATTATATCTCAGTAAACCTAATTTTAAACAAAGGACACTACTAAAAAATAATCATTTAGCAGGACGAATCAAGAAAAAAGACAAAAGCAGAAATAAACATTAACAGGAAAGAAAAAAGAGATAAATACTGATATAGTACATTTTTTAATCACAAATATCCCTCATGTAATGATATTGAAGATCTACTGATAAATGAAAAAGGCAAGATGTGTATTTCTTTGTACCACTTATGTACAAAAAAATATGCACTGAATAGCAATGAGAACTATAATAAGAAGTAGTGTCAGTAGTTGCCTAGGGACCAAACACTTGAGTGGCTGCTAAGGATAAAAGTGGGAAAACTTGGGTTTTGGTCTATACATTTAAAAAATTTTTCAAACGGGTATTATGTGGAAATATTACTTAGTCCAAATGAGAACTAAATAGAAGAAAATAATTTAAAAACTTAAACACCTACCCTCAAATAATAATATTATGAATGACCATAAAATTTTCTTTAAGTTTTTTTTTTTTTAGTTTTTTTTTGATGTGGACCATTTTTAAAGTCTTTATTGAATTTGTTACAATACTGCTTGTGTTTTATGTTTTGGTTTTTTTGGCCACCAGGCATGTGGGATCTTAGCTTCCCGACCAGGGATCGAACCCATACCTCACTGCATTGGAAGGTGAAGTCTTAACCACTGGACTGCCAGGGAAGTCCCTGACTATAGAATTTTTAACTTAAAATAATTTCATAGAAAAATATAAAATTACCAACCCAAAACCAGAAAAGAAAAGTAGAAAAGAATATTATAGTATAATTTTAAATATGAAAATATAGGGAAACATTCCCAAATAACATTATAAAATTAAATTCTGCAGTCTTGAAAAAGAACACTTAATATTTTACAAACAAGTTCAACTTGGGAATTCAGACTTAACTATAATTTAGCAATATAATTGAGCAAGTCTGTAATGGTACAGGAATGGACAAAAGATAGGGTGTGGGAAAAAAGGGAACCCTCTTGCACTGTTGGTGGCAATGTACATTGATACTGCCACTGTGGAGAACAGTATGGAGGTTCCTTAAAAAACTAAAAATAGAACTACCATATGACCCAGCAATCCCACTAATGTACATATACTCTGAGAAAAACATAATTCAAAAGGACACATGTACCCTTAACGTTCATTGCAGCACTATTTACAATAGCCAGGACATGGAAACAACCTGTATGTCCAACGACAGAGGAATGGATATAGAAGATGTGGTACATATATACAATGGAATATTACTCAGCCATAAAAAGGAACGAAATTGGGTCATTTGTAGAGATGAAGATGGACCTAGAGTCTGTCATACAGAGTGAAGTAAGCCAGAAAGAGAAAAACAAATATCGTACATTAACACATATATATGGAATCTAGAAAAATGGTACAGATGAACCTATCTGCAGGGCAGGAATAGAGACACAGACGTAGAGAACAGACATGTGGACACAAAGGGGGAAAGGGAAGGTGGGACGGATTGGGAGATTAGGATTGACATATATACACTACCATGCATAAAATAGATAGCTAGTGGGAACATGCTATAAAGCACAAGAAGCTCAGCTTGGTGCTCTGTGACGACCTAGATGGGTGGGATGGGGGTGGGGGTAGGAGGGAGGTCCAAGAGGGAGGGGATATATGTGGGGGAGGGGATATACACATAGCTGACTCACTTCATTGTACAGCAGAAACTAACACAACATTGCAAAGCAATTATACTCCAATAAAAAAAAAATACATCAGTGGAATAGAACAGGACCCTGACAAAGAACCATGAATGCACATAAAATAACTAGATCTATAACAGAGCTGGCATTACAGATCAATGGTGAATACCAATTATCAATATGGAAGAAAAAAAACAAAGACTTCGATCTCTATTTGAGACTAAACACAAAAATAGATTCCAGATAGATCAAAGACATAAATGTGAAATCACTTTTAGAAAAAAGCCCAGAAGATTACCTTCAGTGATCTTCACAAAGGAAATGATTTCTTAAATAAGATGGAATAAGAATAAACTGTAGAGCAAAGGATTGATACACGTCATATTAAGTTTTTAAAACTTCTTTTCAACAAAATACAAAGTGAAAAGATCAGATTGAAAAGCTACACAAGAAGAAATTAAAATGTATAATGACAAAGAATTATAAGGTCCTACTTTATATTTTAACGGATATATAAAGTATAATAAGTAGACATCAAGGATATACATCAAATTCTTGCCAGTGGTTGGTTACTTGTTGGAGTAGCGAATAGGACTAAGAATAGAGGCAAAAACGTACTCCAATTTTATCTGTAATATTATTTATTTCAATGAAAAAATAAACTTGAAGGGTAAAATATTAAAAATCATCAGTTCTGAACAATGTGAACATGAGTGTTTGTTTTATTATTCTCAGTATTTTCTTTTTTAATCTAAAAAGCAAGCAAAAACAAAAAAGATAAAACTGGCTCCCTGCCCTGGCCAAAACAAAAGTTCAGACACCAAAGATAATTTCCCCCAAGACCATGATTTGGGAAGGCTGGCTCTTATTCTTTCTTTCCTTTGCAGCTATATTCAAATTCTCATGTATAACTCTAATCAAGATGAGGAAGGTAGCCTATCTTCTGCTGGGCTGGGAAAGTGGAAAGAAGTCACAATCAAGTCCAAGGTAATTGGAATGACAAAAGCTGTAAGCAACAGGGAGAGCTAACATTTCAGAGGCTGTCCATGGTGTGCCAAGGAGAAAGCCCCTTTTGTTTCTCATCAGACTCGCAGCTGAATGTGAGGAGTGCTGTGTCACGGCCCTTGTCAGAGGATGATGGAGCCTGGCAATATGGAGAACCCCAGGAGATTCATGTCCAAGGTAGGAATGTTCCTTCACAACAGCAGGTCCTCTGTCTGGAAGGAATATGAGGTAACGGACACAGCACACTAGGATTTCTCCAGCATCCAAGACAAAATAAGCCTTCATTGAGGTGGTGTCCAAATACAGGCTGCTGCCCTGCTCTCACAATAACATGAAGATACAATCAGCTCTATTTAGAAAAGCCATTAGTCTTAATCAGGAAAAAACATACTCTCCATATTTTAAAAAGCTGGTTACCACTAATGACAATCCAATAAGCATTTGAGAAATGCCTACTATAATCCTTGACATCATAAATCAGGATTTCCCAGGGCACAGTTTAGGGACTCCTTGGGACAAACACAAAGTGAGGTACTGAAGTAGAATAAAAGCAAAGAAATGCCTGTAAGAAAACCTATTTCTGGCTTTGCCACTCTGTCTCTGACAACGGCATTTCCTCCTGTCAAATAATTGTCCACTGTAGCTATGCCTCTAACTCCTCTTCACGTAAACCAAAATTCTAAAGTCTGGAAAAAGACACCCCAAATCAATGAATTTACTTTCCCTGACCGTCCTCAAAAACAAAAAGAAACCACTGGACCCCCAAAAGATACATGATATGTTGATTTCTAAAAGAAAAGTTACATGGTTTTTCTTTTTTGTTTCTCTTTAAAAATAAACAGAGGGGGACTGTATTAGTTAAGTGCTAAATAAGTAATTTAAATTCAATCTCTCAGGAAATTCAGAGATAAAGCAAATACAAAATAAAAGAAGAGCTGATAAATATAGGCAATGTGGACAGACATCTGATAAATGGCGAGGCAGAAATAATAAACAGGTACACTTTAAAATGTACCAGATTCATAAACGTAGAGGTTTCTTTCTCTCTAAATGGTACTTTTATACCCCTAGAGAAATCAGAGCTATAAATACCAGAAAACACGTGTTTTCTAAGGACTACTTCAAATTCTGCAGTGAAATTTAGTCTTATGTAAAGAGACATAAAGGACCTCCGATACACATATCCTCCTTTACTCAAGTCTCAGTTATTAACTAGGTCCCTGGGTCTCTCTCAGCTTCTCCTTCTAGATACAAACCAAAATCTGCCCACATAACTTTCCCATTGAAGCCTTTCAATGATTTCCCACGGCCCACAAGAAAAAGTCCTAGTCTGGCATGGCATACCAAGGTCTCGAATGACCTGCCCTGTTTTCTACCTTCCTCCTCAGTGTTATCTGCCACTACTTCCCACTTAATTGCTTTTCACTAAGTCATACTGAAACTGCTGTAGTTCACTACATATAAAGAGTTATTCCATACCTCTGTGCCTTGACTTCCCACATACTCCCTTCTGTCTGGAATATTCTCCCTT
This sequence comes from Stenella coeruleoalba, assembly GCF_951394435.1. Lineage (NCBI taxonomy): Eukaryota > Metazoa > Chordata > Mammalia > Artiodactyla > Delphinidae > Stenella > Stenella coeruleoalba. Next base: position 96,581,781 of record NC_137154.1, on the reverse strand, counting down.
CACCTTCACCAGATTAACCCAGTCATTTTCTAGAAAGTCCCACTTCTTCCAGCAGAGCTAAGTACTCCTTTGTGCTCCCAGAGCTTAATTTGAAGATTTAATCACTTTACTGAACAGCTGCTATATTGTCAGCTACTGCTGTAGGCATTGAGGATAGGGCAAAGTACAAAAGAGAAGTCCCTGCCTTTACAGAGCTTACAGTACAGTGCAGGGGAGACCAATAATATATAAGAAATGTAAGTTAGGTGTTGATAAATAAGAAAAATAATGGTAGGTTAAGAGAATGATAGGAGACAGAGGTGTGCTAGTTTAGCTAGGTTGGTCAGGGAGGGAGTCTCTGATGAGGTGTCAGAGAGGGAGAGAGCCAAGCAGTTAACTTGGGGCATTCTGGACAGGGGAAAAAATGCAGAGGCCTGAGGTGGAAGTGTGCTTGGTGTGTTGAGGAACAGCAAGGCTTTTTTTTCTTATACTTGAATTCTTATAAACTGGCTGCCATGTGGAGAATAAGCTATAAGCGGCAAGGGTGGATATAGGCAGGCCAATTGCAATAACGAAGAACAAATCTGACTCCATATTAGATCTGTTACTTTTACTTAACGTTTGTATTCTACTGCTTTTGCTACAAGTTAAGAATGTTGCCTATAGCCTGAAATATATAGGATAGCCCATTCTCACGGGCTCTGACCATTAAAAGTACAACACTTTTCATTCATATAGAGATTAAAAAGTTGCAGAACAGAGAATAACATTTGTCTTGTTGGAGGTTTACAGGAACATCGTGACCTGACCTGACCTGACCTACTTGGACAGCTGCAAGAACAAATGACTCCCACACCAAGAAGTTTGCAACAAGCAGCCGCACCCATCCCCTTTTAATATAAAAGAAGCTTGAATTCCAACTCAAGTAAGATGGTTCTTTGGGACTCCAGTCCACCATCTTCTCAGTCTGCTGGCCTTCCAAATAAAGCTGTTGTTGTCCCAACAACTTTTCTCTCGATTTACTGACCTGTTGTACAGTGAGCGGTACGAGCTTGGTCTCAGGAACACAATTGGAAGGCTACTATAATAACACAGGTAAGAGATTAGGAAGGCCTGAACTAAAATGATGCTAAGAAGTAGTAAGATTCTATATATTTTTGAAAGCAGAATTGAAAACAAGAACAAATGGACTAGACGTGGAGTGTGGGAGAAAGAAATCAGGGATGATGCCCAACTCTTAATCCTGAGCAACTGGAAAAATGGAGAGACTGAGAAAAATGTGCAGAGCAGGAGATCAGGTGGGGAGGGGAAGGGGCCAGGGAAAGGTAAAGGAGGGACCAGAAGTTCAGTTTGGGACACATTAGGTTTAAACATCCAGGTGGAGCTGTCAAGTAGGTATCTGGAAATACTCGTCTGGAATTTAGGGGCAGATCAGAGCTGAAGGTATAAATTTGGCAATTATTTGAAATCAAAAGGCATGGGAAGCCACAGGACTGGATGAAAGTACCTAGGGGATGAGTATAGAAGAGAAGAGGTGTAAGTACCAAATCCTGGGATAACTGAATTTTTAGAGGTTAGGAACGTGAGGAGGCTCCAGCAGAGGAAATATATCTCTAGCTTAGTCCAGACGGCAAGCTTCTTGAGAGCAGACACTACTTCTTTTGTCTTACCTTCAGCTTCTGGCTCTAAGCCTCTTAGTCCATAGTAGGTATTCAGTAAATAAACTGCCCTTTGAAACCCAGCTATTAGAATCTAGAGTTATTTCCTAGAAGGTCTCCTGGTAAAATATGAGAATTCAATGACTGAAATATGACCAACCCAGTGAGGACATCTTTTCAACCACCTGCAGCACAAACTGAACTGATTTTGAAATAGCACACCACTGCTACACAAGCCATGAAGAGAAAAGGCACAGATGAAGGCTCTAAAAGAAAGAGTCTATTGATTGGAAAAGCAAACACTATGATGCTTAAAGGCCAAGAATCATGAAACCGAGATTTTTCGTCTCCTATTGATTCACGAAGTAAATAAACATGAAACATATGGGCGATTCCTCACTTTGTGTGTGTGTGTTAGGCCATTATCACCATAAACAGCTACAGTAGAGAAGCTAAACTTCCAGCTCCACCTGACAGTAGAAGGCAATAAGATGATAACTGAGCGCCTGTAAGGAATCATAACACTCTTAATAAGTATGTCTCCTGTCAGTCCTCTAAACATTTTATTCCGTTCATCAAAAAAAGTTGAAGTCATATAGGTAACTGGAGCTTGTATTTTATTCTGAGATAGAAAAACAGAACATGTAAATTTCTGGATCATCTTTAAAGTCTTCTGTTGCCAAAATGACTAATCACATGGAAACAGATGTGTCTGAATAATTCAACTGACTCACCAAATAACTTTGCTACCATAAAGGACACTAAACTGATTATAAAGGCTTTTTATTCATGCCCTCAAAAGACATTTTGGCTAATTTTTCTTACTTAAGTCTAAGTTGAGCAGAGGTATTTGGTGTTTAATGACACAAGACAGGAAAATGAGAGGAGAAGGAGAAGCTCGGGGAACCTAACAACTAGGGAAGGATGCTGCAGAAGTTAGAATTTATAGGAAAATCAAGTTAAACACTGACTTTAAAAACCCATGGTCAAATGAAAGGCAATTTTTTTCCTCAGAATGAATGGATACCTCAGTCCCTCCAAGGACACTAAAGCTCAAATGTGACTCTGTATGAAACACTGAATTATCCAGGCAGTCAAGTCTTCACCTTGTACTAACTATGCACTGTGCTATTCACTATTCAATGGCATTTTGGAGAGAAATTATGCATAAAACTTGGAAGACAATTTAAAGGTATGGTAAGTATGGTACTAATACCCCGTTTATATATCACTCTTAATTCATAATGAATGTATTTTAGTATAAATTCCTCTGTGCTTATTCACCATTTCATCTCACATCAGCATGAATGCTATTATAGTTTTTTGGGTTTTTTTTTTTGCGGTACGCGGGCCTCTCACTGTTGTGGCCTCTCCCGTTGTGGAGCACAGGCTCCAGACGCGCAGGCTCAGCGGCCATGGCTCACGGGCCCAGCCGCTCTGCGGCACGTGGGATCTTCCTGGACCGGGGCACGAACCCATGTCCCCTGCATCGGCAGGCGGACTCTCAACCACTGCGCCACCAGGGAAGCCCTATAGTTCTTTTTAACGTGCCTAACACAGTCCCTGGCACATCACAATGGCTCAAAAAACATTCCACCAGGAGACTTACAAGAAAACTACTAGGGAACATGTACTATAGTGGGTATATGTCAGCTGCGGCTGTCCAGCATCTGAATGCCCTTCTGATTTGAGGGAAACCCAAGACAGATGAGAGGCAGAAACCACTTCCCACTACAGAAACTAAAGAGGAGTAGATATTCTCTTTCTCCATTCCCTGGAAGTTAGAACATGCGAAGGTGACATAAACCTGTCTAACTATAGCTGGAATTTTAGATATTAAGATGTAATGCAAGGACATAAGGTCTGACAGAGATTATTCACAGAAGATGGAGAAGAGTCAAGCATTCAGACACAGGGCTGCAGATGTCTGAGGGCAATGAAGTTGAGCAGCCTGCTGATGACTGTGCTGTAACCAGTGTAAGAAGCCTACAGTTTACATAGCGAGGTCTACAGAAAATCTTGGCTGTGCCTTGCTTCCCCTCAATCCTGCCCAAGCCTAATTCTCTGATCTTGTCAATTCTGTGCGCTACATGGTATTCATTATTCTTTTACTAAATTCCTATCCTACTTAAATTGGCCAGAGTTGATTTCTGTTGTGTGCACTGGTACTAGGGAGTAGATTACTGGCAATAGTACCTCAGGTAATCAAGGGCAATTTGGGATTGGTTTCTGGCCTAGTAGAGGCCAGTGAATATCATATTAGTTTTCATAGAAGGGATTCTGCAAGTCCTTGACATGGAGTGGTGAAATAAGTAATTATCACCTGAGTTCACATGAAATGCTCTAGGAGATTGAGAAAGTGCTGTCAAGAATAAAGCAACATGAAGGGAATGAAGAATTCAAGACTATGGGCATCTGCTATTCTAAGCGCACAAGGCAGCTTACATAAAGGGAATATTAAGGTCGAGTTCCTATAAACTAGGCTTCAGGCACAGACTGAAACCGAGGTACTTTTAAGAAAAGGATCTTTTCTCTCTTACAACAACAGAGCTGAGGTAGCTATGAAAACAAATACACAAGGTTTGATGCTCTAGGTTGCTGAATTAGAGGTCAGTTAAACTTGCATCCATATTGGGACTATTCCATGAAAGCTGGAGCATTGATTGGAGAGAGAGAGACAGAGAGAACAAATTGGAATGGCAGTGCAAGGGAGGATTCTGAGGACTTGGGAATATCCTGAATCCCTAAACCTCACTGAGGCCCCCCTTGCTAGCTGGGTCCAGTGTGACTGTTCCTCTTCTGCTTGAAAAGGCAGTAAAATCCCTTTGCTTGAAGGAATTACCTTGCAAGTGTAAACGAATTCCCCATTTGCCTCATCCTTCCACATACGTACTCTACTGCACTACCATCAGATCACAGCACCGTCTGTGGGGTGAATTACAAAAATATCAAAACATTTACAAGACTTTGGTCACTTATATGGACAAGCATATAGGAAATAAATACAGGGAATATAGGAAATGAGCGTGTTAACCAAGGAAAGAAAAGCAATTCTAGATCCAGCTGATTTTGCGTAGGTATATTACCAAAGGTTCTGAATTCAAAAATCTAGCCTCAGTGGCTAGCTTCAGTGGTTTAGAATCATTTAGAGTGGTTCTAAATATTTGTCTAGTTGACTGATTGGAAACTGGACTCAGTGGTGGTCTATGCTAAAGGAAGTTGAGATGTCACAAATTATTTGAGATAATGTAGAAGGAGGAATTCAAAAACTTCAGGACAGGGCCTTCCCTGGTAGTGCAGTGGTTGAGAGTCCGCCTGCTGACGCAGGGGACACGGGTTCGTGCCCCGGTCCGGGAGGATCCCACATGCCGCGGAGCGGCTGGGCCCGTGAGCCATGGCCTCTGAGCCTGTGCGTCCAGAGCCTGTGCTCCACAAAGGGAGAGGCCACAACAGTGAGAGGCCCACGTACCGCAAAAAACAAACAAACAAAAACTTCAGGACACAGGAATGATGGAAATTATTGTCACCCATGTTACCCCTTTACCCATTTCCATCTATGGACCCTACAAGGACTCAGAGACATTTCCTTCTCTAAGGCCTTGAAAAATACATTAGGGCTTCCCTGGTGGCTCAGTGGTTAAGAATCCGCCTGCCAGTGCAGGGGACACAGGTTCAAGCCCTGGTCTGGGAAGATCCCACATGTCACGGAGCAACTAAGCCTGTGGGTCACAACTACTGACCCTGCGAGCCACAACTACTCAGCCCGCATGCCACAATTACTGAAGCCCATGCGCCTAGAGCCCATGCTCTGCTACAAGAGAAGTCACCGCAATGAGAAGCCCACGCAGCGCAACTAAGAGTAGCCCCCGCTTGCCACAGCTAGAGAAAGCCCGCGCACAGCAACGAAGACCCAACACAGCCAAAAATAAAATAAATTAAAAAATAATAATAACAAATAAATAAATTTATTTTAAAAAAAGAAAAATACATTAGTGAGTAGAACACTCACATCTTTGGAAAACATTCTACAGGCCAGGGATGCTGGTAGGAGACACTAAAATCAGGTTGCCCATTTCAATTTCAAGAAGGAAGAGAAGATTGGTTCAAGATGGCGGAGTAGAAGGATGTACTCTCACTCCCTCTTGCAAGAACACCAGAATCACAACTAACTGCTGAACAATCATCGACAGGAAGACACTGAAACTCACCAAAAAAGATACCCCACATTCAAACACAATGGAGAAGCCACAGTGAGATGGTAGGAGGGGTGCAATCACAATAAAATCAAATCCCATAACTGCTGGGTGGGTGACTCACAGACTGGAGAACACTTATACCACAGAAGTCCACCCACTGGAGTGAAGGTTCCGAGCCCCATGTCAGGCTTCCAAACCTGGGGGTCCGGCAATGGGAGGAGGAATTCCTAGAGAATCAGACTTTGAAGGCTAGCGGGATCTGATTGCAGGACTTTTACAGGACTGGGGGAAACAGAGAGTCCACTCTTGGAGGGCACACACAAAGCAGTGTGCACATCGGGACCCAGGGGAGGAGCAGTGACCCCAGGGGAGACTGAACCAGACCTAACTGCTAGTGTTAGAGGGTCTCTGGCAGAGGTGGGGGGTGGCTCTGTCTTACCGTGAGGACAAGGACACTGGCAGCAGAAGTTCTGGGAAGTACTCCTTGGCGTGAGCCCTCCCAGAGTCCGCCATTAGCCTCACCAAACAGCCCGGGTAGGCTCCAGTGTTGGGTCGCCTCAGGCCAAACAACCAGCAGGGAGGGAACCCAGCCCCACCCATCAGAAGTCAAGCGGATTAAAGTTTTACTGAGCTCTGCCCACCACCAGTCCCTCCCATCAGGAAACTTGCACAAGCCTCTTAGGTAGCCTCATCTACCAGAGGGCAGAGAGCAGAAGCAAGAAGAACTAAAATCCTGCAGCCTGTGGAACAAAAACCACATTCACAGAAAGACAGACAAGATGAAAAGGCAGAGGGCTATGTACCAGATGAAGGAACAAGATAAAACCCAAGAGAGACAACTAAATGAAGTGGAGATAGGCAACCTTCCAGAAAAAGAATTCAGAATACTGATAGTGAAGATCATCCAGGACCTTGAAAAAAGATTGGAAGCAAAGATCGAGAAGATGCAAGAAATGTTTAACAAAGACCTAGAAGAATTAAAGAACAAACAAACAGAGATGAACAACACAAGAATCTACAACCAAGATTACTCTACCAGGCAAGGATCTCATTCAGATTCGATGGAGAAATCAAAAGCTTTACAGATAAGCAAAAGCTAAGAGAATTCAGTACCAGCAAACCAGCTCTACAACAAATGCTAAAGGAACTTCTCTAAGTGGGGAACACAAGAGAAGAAAAGGACCTACAAGAACAAACCCAAAACAATTAAGAAAATGGTCATAGGAACATACATATCGATAATTACCTTAAATGTGAATGGATTAAATGCTCCAACCAAAAGACACAGGCTTCAGGCCTCCCTGGTGGTGCAGTGTTTGAGAGTCCGCCTGCCGATGCAGGGGACACGGGTTCGTGCCCCGGTCCGGGAAGATCCCACATGCCGCGGAGCGTCTGGGCCCATGAGCCATGGCTGCTGAGCCTGCGCGTCCGGAGCCTGTGCTCCACAACGGGAGAGGCCACAACAGTGAGACGCCCGCGTACCGAAAAAAAAAAAAAGACACAGGCTTGCTGAATGGATACAAAAACAAGACCCGTATATATGCTGTCTACAAGAGACCCACTTCAGACCTAGGGACACATACAGACTGACAGTGAGAGGATGGAAAAAGATATTCCATGCAAATGGAAATCAAAAGAAAGCTGGAGTAGCAATACTCATATCAGATAAAATAGACTTCAAGATAAAGAATATGACAAGAGGGCTTCCCTGGTGGCACAGTGGTTGAGAGTCCACCTGCCGATGCAGGGGACACAGGTTTGTGCCCCGGTCTGGGAGGATCCCACATGCCGCGGAGCGGCTGGGCCCATGAGCCATGGCTGCTGAGCCTGTGCGTCTGGAGCCTGTGCTCCACAACAGGAGAGGCCACAGCAGTGAGGGGCCTGCGTACCGCGAAAAAAAAAAAAAAAAAAGAATGTTACAAGAGACAAGGAAGGACACTACATAATGATCAAGGGATCAATCCAAGAAGAAGATATAACAATTAAAAATATATATGCACCCAACATAGGAGCACCTCAATACATAAGGCAAATGCTAACAGCTATAAAAGAGGAAATAGACAGTAACACAATAATAGTGAGGGACTTTAACAACTCACTTACACCAATGGACAGATCGTCCAAACAGAAAGTTAATAAGGAAACACAAGCTTTAAATGACACAACAGACCAGATAGACTTAATTGATATTTATAGGACATTCCATCTAAAAATAGCAGATTACACTTTCTTCTCAAGTGTGCACGGAACATTCTCCAGTATAGATCACATCCTGGGTCACAAATCAAGCACAGTAAATTTAAGAAAACTGAAATCATATCAAGCATCTTTTCTGACCACAATGCTATGAGATTAGAAATCAATTACCGGGAAAAAAACATAAAAAACCCAAACACATGGAGGCTAAACAATACACTACTAAATAACCAAGAGATCACTGAAGAAATCAAAGGGGAAATCAAAAAATACCTAGAGACAAATGACAATGAAAACACAACAATCCAAAACCTATGGGATGCAGCAAAAGCAGTTCTAAGAGGGAAGTTTATAGCTATACAAGCCTACCTCAAGAAACAAGAAAAATCTCAAATAAACAATCTAACCTTACACCTAAAGGAACTAGAGAAAGAAGAACAAACAAAACCCAAAGTTAGCAGAAGGAAGGAAATCATCAAGATCAGAGCAAAAATAAATGAAATACAAACAAAGAAAACATTAGCAAAGATCAATAAAATTAAAAGCTGTCTCTGAGAAGATAAACAAAATTGATAAACCATTAGCCAGACTCATCAAGAAAAAGAGGGAGAGGACTCAAACCAATAAAATTAGAAATGAAAAAGGAGAAGTTACAACAGACATCGCAGAAATACAAAGCATCCTAAGTGACTACTACAAGCAACTCTATGCCAATAAAATAGACAACCTGGAAGAAATGGACAAATTCTTAGAAAGGTATAACCTTCCAAGACTGAACCAGGAAGAAACAGAAAACATGAACAGACCAATCACAAGTAATGAAATTGAAACGGTGATTAAAAATCTTCCAACAAACAAAAGTCCAGGACCAGATGGCTTCACAGGTGAATTCTATCAAACATTTAGAGAAGAGTTAACCACCCATTCTTCTCAAACTCTTCCAAAAAATTTCAGAGGAAGGAACACTCCCAAACTCATTTTACGGAGCCACCAGCACCCTGACACCAAAACCAAACAAAGATACTACAAAAAAAGAAAATTACAGACCAATATCACTGATGAATATAGATGCAAAACTCCTCAACAAAATACTAGCAAATAGAATCCAACAACACATTAAAAGGATCATACACCATGAGCAAGTGGGATTTATCCCAGGGATGCAAGGATTCTTCAATATACGCAAATCAATCAATGTGATACACCATATTAACAAACTGAAGAAGAAAAACCATATGATCATCTCAATAGATGCAGAAGAAGCTTCTCACAAAATTCAACACCGATTTATGAAAAAAACTCTCCAGAAAGTGGGCATAGAGGGAACCTACCTCAACATAATAAAGGCCATATATGACAAACCCACAGCAAACATCATTCTCAATGGTGAAAAACTGAAAGCATTTCCTCTAAGATCAGGTACAAGACAAGGATGTCCACTCTCACCACTATTATTCAACATAGTTTTGGATGTCCTAGCCATGGCAATCACAGAAGAAAAAAAAATAAAAGGAATACAAATTGGAAAAGAAGAAGTAAAACTGTCACTGTTTGCAGATGACATGATCCTATACATAGAGCATCCTAAAGATGCCACCAGAAAACTACTAGAGCTAATCAATGAATTTAGTAAAGTTGCAGGGTACAAAATCAATGCACAGAAATCTCTTGCATTCCTATACACTAATGATGAAAAATCTGAAAGAGAAATTAAGGAAACACTCCCATTTACCACTGCAACAAAAAGAATAAAATACCTAGGAGTAAACCTACCTAGGGAGACAGAAAACCTGTGTGCAGAAAACTATAAGACACTGATGAAAGAAATTAAAGATGATACCAACAGATGGAGAGACATACCATGTTCTTGGATTGGAAGAATCAACATTGTGAAAATGACTCTACTACCCAAAGCAATCTACAGATTCAATGCAATCCCTATTAAGTTACCAATGGCATTTTTTACAGAACTAGAACAAAAAAATCTTAAAATTTGTATGGAGACACAAAAGACCCCAAATAGGCAAAGCAGTCTTGAGGGAAAAAAGCAGAGCTGGAGGAATCAGACTCCCTGACTTCAGACTATACCACAAAGCTACAGTAAGCAAGACAATATGGTACTGGCACAAAAACAGAACTATAGATCAATGGGACAAGATTGAAAGCCCAGAGATAAACCCACATACCTATGTTCAACTAATCTATGACAAAGGAGGCAAGGATATACAATGGAGAAAGGAGAGTCTCTTCAATAAGCGGTTCTGGGAAAACTGGACAGCTACATGTAAAAGAATAAAATTAGAACACTCTCTAACACCATACAGAAAAATAAACTCAAAATGGATTAGAGACCTAAATGTAAGATGAGACACTATAAAACTCTTATAGGAAAACATAGGAAGAACACTCTGACATAAATCACAGCAAGATCTTTTTTGATCCACCTCTTAGAGTAATAGAAATAAAAACAAAAATAAACAAATGGGACCTAATGAAACTTAAAAGCTTTTGCACAGCAAAGGAAACCATAAACAAGACGAAAAGAAACCCCTCAGAATGGGAGAAAATATTTGCAAATGAATCAATGGACAAAGGATTAATCTCCAAAATATATAAGCAGCTCATGTAGCTCAATATTAAAAAAACAAACAACCCAATCCAAAAATGGGGAGAAGACCTAAATAGACATTTCTCTAAAGAAGACATACAGATGGCCAAGAAGCACGTGAAAAGCTGTTCAATGTCACTAATTATTAGAGATGCAAATCAAAACTCACACCAGTTAGAATGGGCATCATGAGAAAAGCTACAAACAACAAATGCTGGAGAGGGTGTGGAGAAAAGGGAACCCTCTTGTACTGTTGGTGGGAATGTAAATTGATACAGCCACTATGAAGAACAGTATAGAGGTTCCTTAAAAAACTAAAAATGGAGGTACCATATGACCTAGCAATCCCACTACTGGGCATATACCCAGAGAAAGCCATAATTCAAAAAGACACATGCAGCCCAATGTTCACTGCAGCACTATTTACAATAGCCAGGTCATGGAAGCAACCTAAATGCCCATCAACAGATGAATGGATAAAGAAGATGTGGTACATATATACAATGGAATATTACTCAGGCATAAAAAGGAACGAAATTGGGTCATTTGTAGAGATGTGGATGGATCTAGAGACTGTCATACAGAGTGAAGCAAGTCAGAAAGAGAAAAACAAATACCGTACATTAACACATATATGTGGAACATAGAAAAATGGTACAGATGAACTGGTTTGCAGGGCAGAAATTGAGACACAGATGTAGAGAACAAACATATGGACACCAAGGGGGGAAAGTGGCAGGGGGTGTGGGTGGTGGTGGGATGAATTGGGAGATTGGGATTGACATGTATACACTGATGTGTATAAAATGGATAACTAATAAGAATAAAAAAAAAATTTAAAAAAAAGAAGGAAGGAAGAGACCAAGCAGTGGCCTCTAACTACTAGTGAGTGAGAAAGGAGGCATAATTACATAAATAGGCAGCAAGGCCAGAGTGGTAAGTAAAATAGCTTGACAGTATAAATCTTTGGCAGTAGCTAATTGCTCACAGTCTATGTAGGATTAGAATAGGTTATCTCATTTCAGGGAGAGAGAAATGTGTTTTCATTTATACAAGGAATTTATTAGGATAGGTAAGAATAATTTTTAATATATAACTATGGGGAAAGTCAAAAGTGTTGGACTACAGTAGACATTCTTTTTGCTGAGTTGTTCCTATTTGAGGGGAAGTCCCAAGATCAGGGGAAGCAAGATTCTACCTCTCATTGCAGAAGCCAAAGTGGAGAAGATAATTTGTCTTCCCTATCTCTTGGGAGACAGAGTGTGGGCAAATGCCTTAAACATACCCAATCAATTGGTCAGATGCATAGTTTTGACACTTAGGGAATGAAGCAAAGGTCAGCAAAAGATTATATTCAGCACTTATGGGGAAATCAAAAATCCATGACATGGCTGCAAGTGTTCAGTGGTTAAGTCCAGCGTTGCAGTACCAACAGAAATATATAAAGAAGACTGTAAGTCGAAACTTTGGCTATCCTTGCCTCCCTTGGTTCCTGTCTAAACCAGGTTCTCTAGCCCACCTAGCAATTCTTTTAGTTTCTCACTATCTCTCCAGTAAAGTCCTCCCCTGATTAAAGTTGATTTCTATAACATGCATTCAAGCACACTGACTACTACAGAGGCATAAATGTGCTTTAGGATAATTATGCCATCAGGGACAGAAACAATTTACTGCCTATGTATATACTACTTCCTGTAGCAGACTGGAAGATAAATACACTATAATGACAGACATATGCTCAAAGCCAGAATATTTACTTCTTCTATTAATATGTTAGATTGAATCAAATGAAAACTCTAGTTATCAGACCATTTTTTTTTAACCCCCAAAAATTTTCATGTGGTTTAACCTAACATTTCTGGGTTGTGTTAAAAAGGCAGTCATATCTCTCCCTACCTAGCTGTTCTTAGCTAATTTTAAAAGGTTAGCTTCAAAATCCTTACTTAATTTGTCTAATATTTTTTAAACGCTTAAGCTTTAAAATTCTACTGATAATAGCACAGATAGTTTTACACAGCACTGGTTGAGCCTTATAGAATGGTGACCCCCTTAAAGTCTGTAAATAATAGAGAACTTTGGGAAAAAATAATGTTCAGTAAGAATGAATTAGAATCACAGAAATTTGTAACCAGAAGGACAAAAGAAATTTATAACCAGAGTGTGATTTGACTCACATTTAGTCCTAACTTGCATCTTGTTGGTTTGAAATTCCTCCTGCCGAATGGGATTTCGTATTATTCTTAAAGTCATTAAGAAAAGAATATAAATTTGGGGGTAACTGATTCTAGTTTCCAACACCCAGAAACCTGTTTGGGTTTTTTTTTTCCCTTATATTTACGTATATCATATCTGCTACATTTCCTTTTACATTTACAGAATATTAAAGGTAGTTTCTCACCAAACAATACATATTTACTTTTCATATACTTAAAGGTACTAATTTAGGCCTCAGCCTTTCTATTCCTACTCAACCATCCTAATTCCTTTAATATTTCCTCAGGAGTCTATTTTCTAGTCCCTTTCTCATATTCTCTAAACCTCGGGCACATTTGTCAAATCTTCCAAACTGCAGAACATAGTATATCTTAAAAGCGGATGCAATGTGAAAGAAGAAACCAGTTTTGGGGATGGGTGAAAATGTGCTCCTGGAGAAGAGGATCACAAAGGAACTGATGATAAGGAACATGGAGTGGGAACTACTAGAAGTAGTCAAATACGTACTTACCCAACCATTCTTAATACAAGTGCAAGGCTAGAAGAAATACACTGTGGAAAATGAGATAAAGTAGGTTTGCTTTTGGCGTTTCTTCCTTTATTTTTTAACCTATCACCAAAGTTCTCTAAGAGAGTCCAACAACAGATGATTAGATTTTGCTCTGAATCAATAGTTCCTAGGTCGCCGCAATACTTGCTCACGTGTTGCTGAGCTGACAGGGGATTTTTACCTGAATGGCACTTCTTCCTGTGGAACATCCACATAGTAACGAATAAAAAATCTCTCAGAATCTTCTCGCTCACCATCAGTGACAACACTGCCATTAAGTTTGGAAACCGATGGCAATCTATAAATAAAAAGCAAAAGAGACATAATAAACATATTGAGACTTAGAAATAAAATGATTGGTTTGAGGCCCAGTCTTATTATCTTGAAAGGACTCCTTTGATGTAGCTCTGCTTGTGTACAACCACCAGCATGAACTAACGTGGTATAAAATAAAAGGACCAAAAATATCTAAAGTTTCATTTTTGATGTGACGCCTGACCTTTTATAACCATACCTCACCTTTCAAAATAAGATCCTAGGCAGCACGGTCCAACCTAAGTATCGTGCAAGCCACACACGTAATTTTAAATTCTCTAGTAGCCATATTTTCAAAGGTAAAAATAAAACAGATAAGATTAATTTTAATAGTATATTATATTTAACCCAATATATCCAGGATACAATCATTTCAATCTATAATCAATAATAAAAAATAACTAAGATACTTAAATGTTCTTAATACTTAAATGTTCTTTTTTTTATATAAAGTGTTTGAAATCCAGTGTGTCTTTTTCACTTACGGCACATTTCAATTCAGACTAGCCATGATATCAAGTGCTCAAAAGTCCCCCATGGCTGATGGTACCATACTGGACAACACAGGTCTACAAAGCAGTCAGTACAGGTTGGTCATATAGTTCAGGAATTCATTTATTATATTTACAAAAGAACTGTGTAAAGAAAATAAACTACAAGGCCTGTAAGACTTACTCTTCGTAGAAGAAAAGTCTGCTGAAATTTATTTCTTCAGTGGGATATTACTGTGTATGTTAACAACTGGAAAGCAGTAGAGATCTGGTAGGTATTAGTTAGTCAGAAAGATCAAAGTGGTTTATAGAACCACTCTTCTTTAGGGAACCTTAAAGCCTACTGTTCCCCTGTCAAAACTACTATGTATAGTACACGAGAGAACAAATCAAAACTCCGTGGCCCTTTACATCTTAGTCAAGCCTTACTGCTGCTAAAGACACATACAAAAATAAACCCTCATGGGACATTTCAGTAGTCTGGGGGAGGCAGAGGCTGAGACACGAAAGGCAGGGGAGTCAGAGGAAGAAGGTAACAGCATGGTGGTCACATTTAAGTCAAACTACATTGAAGAAGAAAACACAGATGCTACTCTCTTAAGTTTTACACTAATGAAACAGCCTAATTTTCAGGTATTTACACTTTAAATGACTTCTATGTTAACACAGAAAATAAGGGTAACTAAAATAGAGTTGATTCCCTATTATACCTACTTTTTCTTCATGACCCAAAATAGGATTTCAAATATTGTAAATATTGAAAAGTATAAAAATAGAATAGATTTGTGAGGGAATTTTTCAGTGGTCTTGGCAGATCAATCATATTTCACATTTTTCTCATCATATTGCATTCGTTTCCCTCTAGGATTTGGAGCTAGAGAAGCAGCTCCTTTAAGCAGTCTGTTCTAGAGATGGATAAACATACAGTGCGCTCCCCTCACCCCCAAACAGTGCATTATCCCTTTAATGAAACAACAAAGCCCCAAGGAAAGAAAGCAGAATAATCAGTACAACAGACCTGGCTATTACCAATTTCCTTCGCTCCTCGGTGGTATATGGCTGAAGAAGAGGAATTCCTAACAACCTCACTTCTTCAAGTTTAGGGAATGAGTTTAGTTTGTCAATGTCTTCCCAGGACCGCAAACCTAATTTGAGAAATATATTGTTTAAGTAAATCCAGAAAAGCACACAAATGAGAAGATAAACATAGCAAAAAAATTTATTTCCATTAATAGGTTCTTCAATGTTATAATGATCATAAACTAGTTAGAGATCCTGGAATTTTTCTTTATCCAAGGAAAGAATGGAATAAAACACCATAAAAACTTCCCTGTAACCTCTCTTATCCCTGTGATCCCAGTGCTCAAAGGACGCCCTTTATTCTCCAACATCCACTCATCTACTGATTCTCCACCCAAATGGCTGGTAAAGGGGGTCACTGGTGGTTTAATAAGCAGGATGGATGCCATGATTACATAATTGAAAAAGTGATGTGATCAACTCTTTCATCAGACAGAGACTCAGAGAACATAACCGTTGATCAGAGTGGACACTGGCAGAGTAAATTTCTACCTAACAAACACTAAAATGGGCAAGGTCAATAGAAGCCGAAACTAAATATCATCTTTCAACTGTCCTCATTTTGGGGACAGGGAAACAGGTTCAAAATTTAGAACAAACAAACAAAATCAAAAACAAAAAAACTGAACCCTTGGGTAGGAAAACATGAAACAAATTAAGATTGTTCAAACCTAAAAGGAAACTCTTCCTAGAGCTGTGAACAAATGTATCATCCTTGGCACTGGTAGGAAAAATATCCCAGTAATGATGAAGCTGGTCAGTTTTACAACACATTAAATCCATTGCAGAAAACAACGCAGTCCCTTCCTATTTCTATCAACCTTCAGCAAGGGTAAAGGCAGAGGAGCAGTTTGTGAGGACCCTGGTGCAAAAATTATCCCAGGTCACTGTCCTCTTCCCTTCAGAATGGCATTGCCATCTAGGAGGAAGAATAGAGTTAGCTCAAGGGATGTCAAGTTGTGAAATAAACAGCTTCCTTATGCAAATCACTTGTTTTTAAGACTTAATTCCCGCCCTTATAATCTCCGTGGTGGAATAAACCGTTTATGTTTTTTCAGTTATAGGTCAGAATTATTTTTACTTATGTAGTTGTTTTAAAAATAGGCTGAAAGACAATACCAAGAGAATGAGAGGAAAATCCATACACTGGGAGAATGCATTTGCTAAAGGCATACTGATAAAATATACAAAGAACCCTTAAAACTCAACAACAAGAAAATGAACAATCCGATTAAAAAATGGGTGGAAAACCTGAACAGACACCTCGCCAAAGAAGATATACAGATGGCAAGTAAAGCATATGAGAAGATGTTCCACATCATATGCCATCAGGGAAATGCAAATTAAAACAACAATGAGATACCACTATACACATATTAGAATGGCCAAAGGCCAAAACACTCACAGCACCAAATGCTGTCAAGGATGTGGGGCAACATAATGTAGAAAGGAACAATAGAAAAAAATCAGGTGCAGGTAAGAGGGTCGTTGTAGATTAAGAGAGTATATTTTATCTGTTAAAGATATACACTGAAGATTTTAAGGCTGAAATTACATGATTGCTGAGATCTGCTTTTAAAATATTCCCCCCAAAGGAAAAACAGTATGGGGGATAAATACAGGAAGCAAGATGCTAATAAATGTTGAAACTGAAAAAAAAAAAAAAAAGGATGTGGAGCAGCAGGAAGTCTCACCCATTGCTGGTGCAATGCAAAATGATACAGCCACTCTGGAAAAGAGTTCAGCGGCTCATTTCAACACTTACACGTACTCTTACCATATGATCTAGCAACCGCACTCTTTGTTATTCACCCAAATGACCTGAAAACTTACGTCCACACAAAAACCTGCACATGGAGGGTTACAGCAGCTTTATTAATTAAACCAAAACTTGGAAGCAATCATGATGTCCTTCAGTTTGTGAGTGGATAAACTGTGGTACATCCAGACAATGGAATATTATTTAGTGCTAAAAAAGGAACATTCTATTAAGCCATGAAAAGGCATGGAGGAAATTTAAATATGTAATAGTAAGTGAAAGAAGCCAGTATGATTCCAACTATATGACATTCTGGAAGAGGCAAAACTATGGAGACAGCAGAAAGATAAGCGGTTGCCAGGGATTAGGGGGAAGGGAGGGATGAATAGGCACAGAAGATGGTTTGGGCAGTAAACTATATATTATGTACAATACTACAATGTGTGTCATTACAGATTTGTCCAAACCCACAGAATGTACAACACCAAGAGTGAGCCCTGATGTAAACCATGGCCTTTGGATGATGACGTGTCAATGCAGGTAAACTGAAAGGTGTCACTTAGGTGCTGGGATGTTGATAGCGGCGGAGGTTGTTCCCATGTAGGGCAGGGAGTATACTGGAGCTCTGTGTACGCTCTGCTCAGTTTTGCTGTGAATATAAAGACTCTAAAAAATAAGGCTTATTAATTTTTAAAAATAGGCTAAAATATTCATTCCTGTGATATACAGAATCAGATGGCAACAAACTGGTAATCAATTACATGTAGACACTAGAAAAGGAATGTGAGAATTTGAAAGCCATAGCAGGTTGGGATTCCTCAACCTAAATCAAGACAAAAGTCTAGTTTGTAATTCTCTGTACTCTTTTTACCCTGCCTTTTACTATCCAATTCATCAATTTCATTTCACTCCTTTCATAGCATGACCCCTTTAATATACAAAATATTAATAGCTAATATAATGCTATGCCAAACAAATATTTGATAAATACTGGTATTTATCAGAGCATTTATGGAAATTAATGCCTTAAATTTAGCTAATCATTAGGCATCTGCAGGCTTCCCTGGTGGCACAGTGGTTAAGAATCCGCCTGCCAGTGCAGGGGACACGGGTTCGAGCCCTGGTCCAGGAAGATCCCACATGCCGCGGAGCAACTAAGCCCGTGTGCCACAACTACTGAGCCTGTGCTCTAGAGCCCGCGAGCCCCAACTACTGAGCCTGCGAGCCACAGCTACGGAAGCCCATACGCCTAGAGCTCGAGCTCCGCAACAAGAGAAGCCACCACAATGAGAAGCCAGCGCACCGCAGCGAAGAGTAGCCCCCGCTCGCCGCAACCAGAGAAAGCCCGTGCGCAGCAACAAAGACCCAACACAGCCAAAAATAAATAAATTAAATAAATAAATAAATTTAAAAAATATAGGCATCTGCATGTCACTCTTGAAATTCATCCTGTAAGAAGGCAGAGCTGTGACTGACAGAAATACACTTTCACTGTATTTCATGCATAAGTTCAGATCAATCTGCATGTAGAATGAGAACAAGCCTGTTCCTCACCTGCCTTGTGGAGGCTGATGGATCGCAGATTAGGAAACAACCTAGCCAATGAATCATCAGGCTCCTCAATAGCATTCACATGGTTGTTGGCCAGGACTAGAGTATCCAGTGAAGGAAACATAACTCCTAACTTGCGTATTTCAGTCCAGTCTTGGAGGTTATTGTCTGTTATATGTAGTAGCTTAAGAGAAGGACAGCAAATAGAAGGACAAGACACTGTTTCATAGTCATTAAGGCACAGGAAGAGCTCTTCCAAACTGCAGAGAAAAAAGGAAATATTTCATTGTTTAAAGCAGTTAAGTTTCTACTCTGCACCTATTTTCAGTCATTCAATAAATAAGCGCCTACTATGTGTGAGACTCTGCTAGTGTTGCAGAGAAAATTATAAAGATGGCTTTCTGAAGCTTAAAATACAGCTGGGAAGACAAAACCTAAAATACATAAAACAGCAGAGAATGATATACCCAGTACTAAATTAATTTTGTGCTTAAGTAAATAAGTGCTAAATGAAGCAGCACTAACCGTAAGTACAACAGTACTTCATATAGGAATAGGATTGAAATTGTGGTTGGAATAGTCAGGAAAGGATGCATGGCCTTGAAGGAGGGGTAGACTTGGGTAAATTGAGAGGACACAGAAGGAAATTCTAGAAACAACATGAACAAGTATTTAGAAAAAGAAATAATAACTATCATTTATTGAATTCCTACCCTGTGTCAGGTCCTGTGCAGGTGCTTTATAGACTATACTTCTATTTCTGCAATTTTATAGACAATTATGTTCATTTTATAGACAAAAGTTTATCAAAGGTCATAAGGATAGTAAGTGGAGATGGGATTTAAAAGCTCATTCCATGCCATGCTAGATGTTGCATGCAGTGAGAAAACCAATCTCATTAGAGGGAGAGGGAGAAACTAAGATGGAATGAGTAAGTTGAGACCAGATTCTGAAAGGCTTTCATAGTTTCCATATTTAGACAGTCAAGGAGACTACAGCTTCATATATTTCTTTAAACTACTTCCTTTTAATATTTATGTGCATATACAAAGAGAGATACAAACAAAACAGAACAGAGCATTTCTAAGCTGACAGACAAAAGTATAATTTCCTGCTTAAATTATTGAAAGGAATACTAGGTCCGTTTTCCCATCATGCAAGCTAGGCACTTAATCATCTGAGTGTTAATATATTTTAGAGACACTATGATTTTTTTTCCCTCCCAAAGAAAAGTGCTAAGGCAAAATTCTGGAATCAGGTAATCAGAAGATTAAAATGGAAAAAGACTGGGTTGATCTCGAAACGATAAGTGCTTCTCAGGGATATCTTCTCGCCAAAGGATGACATATCCCATGTCTTGGTGCTACCCAACACTGAACAAGTATTCCAATGAAAATGTTACTAGATTACCCTCACAGCCTCATTTAATTACTTCATTTTTCTAACCTCATTCTCCATTCAATCTGCAGTTCTAGTATTTCTGAGATGGGAGACCAGCAGTAACTCTATGTACTAACACAGATGGCAACATGGCTCCCTCTCCATCATGCTCTCTGGGCTTACTCTGGTAACTCCTGCAGTATCGTGTGGACTGTCTCCCAAGAAGCTTTGCTGTTGTTGAGAACAAGTTTTCGAACCCCGGAGAAGGACCCAGCACACGTTCTTTCTAAAACCGATAAATTCAGAGGGTTGGAACTCAGGTTTAGAAACTCCAACTGGGGAACATTTGACACAATTTTACTGACCTGTGGAGAAAAAAAGGAAAAGCATATCAGGCAGTAATCAGAGCTTTTAAACAACAATCATACTCAAGAAAACCTAAGTGAGTGGGTCTCCAGGCAAAGGGCCATTTGCATTACGGAGTCCTATTTAGTGATAGTACCCGCAGAGAGGCATAAATAATTGCGACAAATCATGGTAAATAATTTAATCTCCTTCTATGAAATAGTAGCATAACTGAAAATTAATGGTAGAAAAGAAATATTTTCCATGTTACCTTTGGCAAAGTTTTTGATTCTACTCTGTATAATATTCTCTTCGATATCACTACATGATATTTTGGAGAAAAGATCATTTAGATGACATTTTAGGCTACAAGTTTTAAAGAGCTGGGATTGGGTCATGTACAGTAATTCTCTTTGAATATCTCCTTCCTTCCATCCTCAGTAGAATATTAAGGCTAATTGAAGGTTTATTAAAGACTACATGGTAACAATTCAGGTATTCAAAATTGATCACATAGTCACAATCACTTAGAAAACAGTTTTGGCTTGGTTCAAAGATGCACCAAACTTTAAAATATATTTACTCAGAAGTAAAAAGCATCCATAACTATATTACAAAAGAGAAAACATGATCATCCATTTAATGATTTAGCTAGCAACTTGGTAGACAGAAAAAAAGAAAAGGAAATGAGCTTTACTGATTATTGACCTTAACTATTTGCTCTGCATTGTACTAGGTTTTTAAAATATAACTTATTTCACTAAATTCTCAAAACAACTTGTAAGATAACTAATATTCTTTTATTTTAATAAATGAGGAAACTGAGGCTCGGAGATGTTAAATAATTTGAGTAAGATTTCAGAGTCACAAAAGCCAAACCTAGGATTTAAAAATCAGAGCCATTTTTCTTTCCAATACACCACAACAAGTAAATCATAAATATAACCAGAAAAAATGAAGAACTAGCTTAAACAAGGTATGATATAAACACTAGAAGCCCAGTAAATGTATTAAGCATCAATCAGCCAGGCAACATGGTAACTGAAAGTTATGAGAAAAGGAGTAGAACAGAATACTTAGGATTGGTTTTAGAATCAGAAAACCTGGACTCAAACCAGGTTCTAACACTTCCTAGCTGTGTGGTTTGACAAGTTACTTAACCTTTCCAAATCTCAGTTTCCTTATTTGTAAACTAGAGAAAACAGTTCCCATCTATTTTACAGTATTGTTGGTAGGATTAGATGAGATACATGTGTAAAGCACTTAACAGTGATTGGTACATATTTTAGAAACTTGTTTCCTTACCTACTGCCCAAGAGAATGTAAAAGCAGGGATAGTACTTACCTGGTTCACTACTGCAAAGTGGGCACTTAATGTTTGTTGATTAAATTAATGGCACAAAACCATTTAATAAATGTAACTATGACTAATAGGATATGTACAGTATGAACCAGTATCTCAACCCTGATTATATGTCATATCACATTTATTTAAATATGTCATATTTAAAATAATTAGTAGAATTTTTAAAATATACTGATTCCCAGGAGCCACCATAAACTACTGAATCAGAAGCTTCACAGGTGGGACGAGCTTCATGATTGGGACCTGGATACCTGTTTCTTTTCAGAGCTCCATAGGTAATGACAAAAATGTATCCAGTGTCGAGGACTATGGGGAGAAAGAAAAGGCAGTCTGCACTTTACATTAGGTCTGTGTACTATGTACTGTACAGTTTAGGAGCTCTAAAATCAGTGAGAAGTAAATTAATTCCAAGAAGGTTCGGAGAAGTATGTAAGAGGGAATGGTCTTCACACACACTAGTTCATCTAGTCTAACACACCCTCTGAAGTAGTACCGTATTTATTTTCATTTTATAAATGAATAACTAAACTATCTTTCAGAGGAAAATATACTAGGCTTCAGTTTAAAATGTAAAAGATTCATACCAGTCAGCATATATTCTCCTGTTTGATGTCTTCTGTGACCAAATGGTAACAAGCATTTGTGTGATATATGGCTAGGATTTGGAGTTTAGTGTGTGGCCACAACACAGCTAAACAGTCCACACAAGGACCAATCCTTCACTGCAGTCTACCACCTGGATACCAATATATGAAGGCCTTTCGTACATAAGATGATGACTAGCTATGCTTCACCTCTTTTAAGGGCAAAAAAAAAGATGAAAAGGAACTGTGCTCCAACTACAGCATGGAGAATAACTGCTAATTATAGGTACAACCCTAGTTAAGTAAACAACACATAAACCTTTGCTAACCACAACCCTTCATATTTTATTTTTGTAATAAAGAAGAAAACACCCCCCAAAGTGGAGACTATCAGAGTCTTTGAAGCAATTTCTGAAAGAATTCCCAAAGCTAGCAGATACATGATGTGATCTTCTTCATAGGCTGCATCTGCACTACTGTCCAATGAGAATAAAGATTTAAAACAATGACTCATCAGCCCTAGAATATCCTAAAAAAGATAAAATTGGACTATAGTTTCATAATCCAAGCAGGAAAAATAATATATGTTAGAAGTAAATATTTTCTTTAAAAGGTTAAAATTAGGGCTTCCCTGGTGGCGCAGTGGCTGACAGTCTGCCTGCCGATGCAGGGGACGCGGGTTCGTACCCCGGTCTGGGAGGGTCCCACATGCCGCGGAGCGGCTGGGCCCGTGAGCCATGGCCGCTGAGCCTGCACGTCCGGAGCCTGTGCTCCGCAACGGGGGAGGCCGCGGCAGTGAGAGGCCCGCGTACCGGAAAAAAAAAAAAAAAAAAGTTAAAATTAAAAAGGATTTTGTGTAACCTTAAATTAATGATAATATTCTGGAAAATACTGTATTCATTACACAGGTAAATTTATTCATGGTAGAAAATATCTTAATAGTAAAGGCTATTATTATTCAGTGAGTGTCTAGGGCAGTATACTGACTTCTCTTTTTTAAATTCTAAAAATAAAGACGCTTCTAGCTGGAGTGAGTTCAGGACACTCATGTGCAGAAACATGGAGATGAACTTAGATCACCTTTTAGATCTCCACAACTCTATGATTTAATAGAGGACCCTCTACTCTCAGTTTTGAAAAGGAAGAAACTAAAGTTTTAAGAAAAATGGGGAAAGGGTAGTAAGATAACAATCTGTAATTTATACCCAAGCTATTCTCTATCTCACCCATGGTGAATTCCTCCCTCCTCTCAACTGCTTAGTGTAATGTCTTTTATAAAATGGTTTTGATAAGGAAAGGAGGAAAAAAGAGGTACCTTGGGAAAAGTCAGACAAAAATCTACTTAGCCAAAAAATTCAAATCAAAAGCTAAAAAATGCGTAATTTTTTTTATACATAGATGCCCAGTTTTAGATGGACAGAGACAAATCTTTGCCTCTCCCCAAAGCATTACACTTCTCACTCATATTTATATTAGTCTCTGAATATAAAGCAGCCAGTAGTTTAAACTATAAAAGAAGATACTCATAACATTAGTGATCATTCAAAAACACTAAAAGAACCAACTAGATTATTCTGTTCCATGTTGGTATATCAAATACTGGCTGAAATAAACTTAGTTAATGGCCAGGGACAAATGATCTGGGTAATCAAATACATGGGTTGCAATGGGTTGCAAGGTAATGTCTTAAAACTGTGACCTATGAGGCATTTTGCAGCTTGGCAAAGAGTATAATCAATCCTAAAAATCAATATTCTTTCATTGTCAGTACTTCTCCCATCTCTCTGTGTTCTGATATATATTCTAGAAGATTGGGACCAACTACAGTTAAGGCTAAGGACAAAACATAAAGGAATGATGAAAACAAAAATAAATGGAAACCTGAAAGGTAGCAGCAACAAACATTCATTTGAAAACTGCCTGAAATCAGACTATAGGGCACTTACAGGAATATACAAACTGAGCACCAATAG
The DNA here is from genome assembly GCF_951394435.1 of Stenella coeruleoalba. Classification (NCBI taxonomy): domain Eukaryota; kingdom Metazoa; phylum Chordata; class Mammalia; order Artiodactyla; family Delphinidae; genus Stenella; species Stenella coeruleoalba. The sequence continues at coordinate 96,557,536 of NC_137154.1, read as the reverse complement.
AATACAAATAAACATGTGACCCTCTGGCTGTATCTGTCAATGTGAGCTGGAAAATATTCAGTGGAGACCTTTGTCTAAGCAGAGAAAAGGCTGAATTACCTAGTGTAAACTTGTGTTCTGATCCATGTTGACATTGTTCTTCTGAGGCAGCAACTATATCACTATTAAACTGTTTCTACCAGTTAGCAAAAGCTTATGTATGTGGTCAAAGTATAGGTCAAAGCAGAAAGCACAACACCTTTATGAAATTTTTACTCCCAAAGAAATAAACTTAGGGGAATCAGCCTGTGAACATAGGAGCTGAAATGACTCAGGGTAAGAGCTGGTCTGAATTGTCACCCATGCAGGTCAGAAATCTCACCAGAGGCTCAGCAGGACTCCTGAGGGAACTGTAGAGAAGAAGGATGAACAAGGTCGCTCTCTTTGCATCTGTGCATGTGGACAGAGCATGCATGTCAATTCAGCATCTCAAAGGACCCAGAAGGCACAGATTGTAATTTGTTGAACAGTGAACTATAACAGTTGTTTGGATAAGTAACTCAATCAATAATTACATGGACAAATAGAGATTGTTTCTTGGAACAGCTAAGTAAATCTGTATATATTAACACGTGACTTAGAAATCAAGTGACGTGCATCTCAAAGAATTTTGGTAAACATCTTAATAAAAATAGGAAATATAACTGGTAGCACAGATACCAGATTAAACAAGACTATGAAATAGATGAATGTAAGAAAAGCTAAAGAAAAATGTGTTATAGATAGATTTTTCTTAAACAAGAAAGCTGTCTTAGAATCTGTATCATATTTAATATCTACCAAGTGTCTCGATGATTAATTTTATCAACAGTCCTGTCTTATGGATGATAAAGGATTAAGTGAATGTCTTAAGATCACAGGAAAAGTTAGAACAAGTAGGCCTGATCAAACCTTAAGATACAATCATTTATTCATTAAGGCATTCGGCAAACATTTGAATGCCTAGAATGCCAGTGCTGATGATAAAAAACAAAACCCTGGATAAGCTCATGGTCTAGTAGAAAAACTGTCAAGTAAGCAAATGATTGTGCTACATTGTAATGAATCCCTTTATAGCAACATGATACAGGTGTTAGGATAATCTAATTCTGCCTGAGAGTCAGGGAAAGTTTGAGAGGAACAGCAACTTGGGCCAAGTCTTGAAAGATACATAGGAAGCAACTGGGTAGACAGAGGAGAAAGAGAACAGTAGATTCAGAATGAATAAAAGCAAGGAAGCTTTTCATGTCCACATTTATCATGAGCTGCAAGAAAAGCACATGGCTAAAGATGGAGATAAAACTCTAGAAATAGCAAAGGGCCGTATGATAGAGGGTCACACTTAGAGAGTTCAGACCACAGTTTGTAGGTGGTGAAAAGCAGTGAAGGGACTTGAAGCAGGAGTTTCATAATCACACTTCATTTATTAAAAGGAGTCTGGTAGCACTGCAGAAGGTTAGCTTAGAGGAAGCAGAGTAAAACCAGAGTCAGGAAAACCCATTAGGACACTTTTCCAATACTCCAAACAGGAAATAAGACCCTAAATTAAGTAGGAAGAACTATTTTTCTCTTATTCTTAAGGGTAGCTTCTATCAGGTCATGCTATAATCAGGTAGGTAATGTTATATATAATAATAAGAGAGAATGTCATAATACTTTTATTTGTGCAACTTGGCTTAGAGTTACTCTGAGGTCAAAGGCATCAGTTGTATCAAATTACCAGTGCGACTTAAAAGAAGGAAAAGTTCTAAAAGATTTGGAATAAATTTCAGTAACAAGAATAAATATTTTTATAACCTTAGTTTCGAGCTCCAGTAATTTTTATGTCAATTTATAGTAATAAATGTTGAAGCAGTAGCAGAGAATGGGCACAGGATGTGTAAACTAGTGAAACAGTAGAGAATTTAATGCACTGTTTGCAATCTAAACCTCTGTGGTCTTATTAACCTCTTGATGCCTGGAATAAAGTTCCTCAGTGCTTTTCACATTAATGAAAAACAAATCAGCAACAACAAAGTTCATTGAAAAATCACCATAGAAACAGTTGAAGCAGTCAGTTATTTCTCTTGAGACATACAGAGAAGAATCTCGAGTGAGAACCAGAATTCAGCAGCATACGTAACAACGTAAACAATAATACAGTGAGTTATTCACCAAAATGCAGCAGTATAAAAACTTTACCTCGTGCCAGTCTTCGAGTTTGTTGTCAGAAAGATCTAGTTCTGACACGTGAGCACAGAAGGCAGCAATTTCTTTTTCATCTCCTGCACAGGTTATTCCACAGCTGTTCAACACCAGTACACTTGGGAGGTTGAGGCGATCTGAATCATGGGAGAAACAAAATACTTTCTACGTCAGCCTAATTCTTGTCTACATACATTCAGCCACCAGGAATCAAAATCAAATTGTGTGAAATTACACAAGAACCTTGAAAATAGAAGATACGCTGGGATCCAAGGGTACTGAATTCTAAGGGGAGACAGCCAAATATGGCCCAGGAGATCAGAAGAACTAGACCAATACCCCCAAAAAGCCCTGGAGGTTTCACCTCCTGGCACCATTGTTTATCTCAACTACCAACAACAGAACCATCATCCATGCTGTCACCTTATCATGTGACACTAGATCCATGTGACTCATGTGAGGGCTACCACTGTGTTCTCATTGGCCTCAATTCTTTCTTTTTTAAATTTAGTTCAAAAGTATCATTCTGGATAGCTCTTTTCTCTCTGTCTGATTTGTATTTTCACCTTTTGTTGCCTCTGGAAATTATCTCAAACCATTAGATAGTCTATCTGCTAAACCACTTCTGTTCTTCAAGTTCATATCACTCAAGGAATCTTCCTCGCTTACGTGGATCCATTTAAAAATCTATATCTTTCTCCCATACTTGTCCATCAATCATTCCCCTTTCATATCCATGTAGAATTTGTCCCTTATGAAAATCAGACTTTTAAAAATATATAATTATAATGAGAGAAAATGTTTTAAAGTCTTAAACCATTCAATGAATTCAGTCAAACTATTGCTTGTTCAAAAGTATGTCAATAAAATCACTCTTCCTATCTCTAATAAAAAGGATAAATATGAGAATTCAACCACTCTTTTCCCATTTGGTACAAAGCCAAGGCTCACAAAAGTATATTTCATTAATGGAAGCCTCAAATAATATGAACTTTCAACTTAGTACTTTTCACAAAATCAATTTTCTCAGAATGGGAGTGGATCCTGAAAAAATGAGCAAGTAAGAAGTCCACTTCTTTCTGCTGTTTCAGTTTATATGGATTGATAAGATAGTTGCATTGAGAAATAATAAACATTCAGTAACCTTTGGACACAGGAACTAAAACACTGTTCAATATTCATCTCCCATCACTACAAAGAACTACTTCCAATAGCAGTTAATTACAACATCAAGCTAAAATGCAAACCAAAAACACACCTTGCACGTTTCTAGTTGTAGATCTTTGCTCACATAATAATCCCTCTCCTAGAATGTCTTTATCTCCTCTCTAACCAAATTCTACATTCTTGAAGGGTTAGTTCAAATCTCACAGCTTTGAACCCTTTCTTGATCCTATAAATTAACTCTCTAAATTTCTTTCCCAATCACTGTGCCGTTCATTTGACTCAACATAAACTACCCTGTGTTATTATATATTTTTGTAAATGTGAATATGTTGTAATCCAATAAGCTGTAAGGTCACTGAGGGCACAGGCCAGGCTTGTACTATCTGCACCCTCCAAGTTCCTTGAAATATTATCACTCAAATATTGCTCTCACCCTATGAGTGCAACTAGAATGCCTTTTGGCCAATCTGCAGGAAAATAGATCCTTTCAGGTTTTCAAAAACACTGAAATCATAGCAAGGGAGAAAGACTATTCAACTCATAATTCAAAATAAAGGGAATCATTTGCAAATAAGGCAATATTCTGGTTTAATGTCCTAAGTAAGCTCCAGTAAAAAAATGTTTTAGGCCCCATCTTTCTTACCTTTCATAGGAGAGCCCTGAGGTGTGGCTGGGACATGGACTCCCATCCCAGGACCACGGCGGTAAGGAAAGTTTTCAGGACTATATTTTTCACATAATACTTGCATAAAACTCCTCCCACTAGGTTGATCCATCTTCCTTTCCTAAAATTCTACAAGAAACCAAGAAATCATCAAAATTTATTTATTTACTCATACAAGAAATACTTATTGACAATCAATTATTTATAAGGTACTAAGCTAGGCACTGCATACACAAAAGACAGGCAGGGAGAAGAGTTAGATGCTGCAAAAATACAGGGGAAAGATGATGAGGGCCCAAAGTGGTACAGTGGTAGTACAAATAGATTTAAGATCAACTTAGAAAGCAAGCTTTTCAGGAGTTATAGGGGCTGACGGGAAGGTGGAGTCAAGGCTGACCCCCAGGTTTCTAGTACAGGAGACTAGGTGACTAATGACACAACTAAGAAAAAAGAAAATATGGAGAGATCTAGTTTTAAGGAGGAAATTGATGAATTCTATTTTATACATGTTCAATCTGAGGCATCTGTTTCAGGGGAACAGTCTGAAGTTGGGTGAGAAAAGTGAGCTAGCGGCGAAGATTTGGATCTCATCAGGAAATATCATGAATAAGAACAGTAGGGCACTAGAACTCTCTGGGACACTGATATTTAAGATGCAGGCAGAGGAAGCAAAGCCATGACGGAAAAGTAAAAGGGATGATCAGAGAGTGAAGTGTATAGCCAACACTTTGAGAAGTTTTGGTGAGAAGGGGAGGAAGAAGATGGGCTGATAAGGTAGGCAGGAACAGGAGAGAGTACAGGATTGGGCGCAATTGCCAAGATCTTTCCTCTTAAAATAGGAGAGAACTGAATACGGTTATAGATTATAGAGAAGCAGCAAGTACAGCTGGAGAGTCTGAGAATGACTACTGGTATCTGGTCCTAGGAAAACCCAGCAGGAATGAGCATTAAAAAACTTCTAAAAGGCTGTTTGGTACCACCCATATAGCACTCCAAACTGTTTACCACTGGTGGTGATATATTTACTTCACTATGCTGCACTGGTTTACTTTTCCTTATACAGTTTAATTATACTGAATGGTAGGTATTTTTCTCATGCGATTGTCCTAGCTCCACCATTACATTATGAAGGGCAGCAGTGCTATGCGAGTCTACTTCTTCAGTATTGATTCACAGCATCTGGCAGAGTACACTACACACGGTAAGGGCTCAGTAAGTGCTGCTGAGAACTAAAATCACGAGCCTCCAGTATGCTGAGCGGAAAGAGAAGATGCAGGATCAGGAGTGGGTTTAAGTCCCACCCGGTTCTACCACTTAATAGTTTTGTGCCATCAGGCAAGACAGCGTATTTCTCTGGGACTCAAACGTCTTATTCTGTAAAATAAGATATTAATATCTATACTGCTTGGAGTTCAGCGTTACTGCAGAGCTCTAAAATGTACAAGTGCACTATTGAGATTATAGGGCTCTTGTAAAGCTCTAAAACACACAACTGTTATTACTTGTAACAGGAATTTGTAGTATGGTAGAAAAAGCACATAAACAGAAAACTTAGGCTCTGTCATTTACTAGCTGGGTGAAACATAAGCTAGTTAGCTAACCTCTCTCTACTTCAATTTTCCCACTATTGATGAGCTAAAATTTTCCTCTTGGGTTTGTAACAAGAATTTGAAAAGGGCATAAATATAAAAGTGGTCTTTAAACTTGGTCCATTTTCTAGATTACTACCAGGACCACGAGTACTGTACTTCGTGAAATCAATTCACAAATGCCTAGAACACAGAGTAGACACTCATTGAGCACTTGTCCGTAAGTTTTACCCGTACTTAATTTATCAAAGTTTAGACTACGTAATACATTTCATAACAAGTATATCACAAGTCACCTTGAAAATATAGGGCTGCCCCCGGTCAGGGTCATCATTTGGGAGCTTAAGAACAGAGCCTGGTTTAGGACAAGAGAGTTTGTTCTTTCTGTCCAGAGTGGTAAGTATATGCTGCTGTCCTCTATCCCAGCACTGTGTCAAAAGTGAACTGTGTGGGTTCATCTAGGACTCCAGGAACTTTCAGGTAGAAAGGTTCTTTTTCAATGTAAACTCACCACCAACAGCATACAACACAGAGCAGGTGCTATGCCACTAGTGACAGGCATCATAGTTCTTATCAAAGACCTGTCTCAAGCAGAATGCCAACAGAATTTTCAGAAATGTTTAACAAAAAGTCAAAGAAGTTACACTGCTATCTTCCATACAACTGGCAGTTCAAAAGAATAAAAAGTGTGTGGGAGGGTGCTGAAGTGTCAGTGTCAAAATAATAGTCACCGAGTTTAAATAGCATCTTTTAACTGAGCTTCAGAATCACTTAAACTCCAACCTCTTCAATCCAAGGGCAATAATCTTATACACAATTTATTTACTTATTTATTTATTTATTTTTTGCGGTACGCGGGCCTCTCACTGTTGTGGCCTCTCCTGCTGCAGAGCACAGACTCCGGACCCGCAGGCTCAGCGGCCATGGCTCACGGGCCCAGCTGCTCCACGGCATGTGGGATCTTCCCGGACCGGGACACGAACCCATGTCCCCTGCATCAGCAGGCGGACTCTCAACCACTGTGCCACCAGGGAAGCCCTACACAATTTAAATATAGACAAGCTGAGTGTGGAACTAAAGAAACCTCAGCTAAAATTGGAGTCTGGACAGACCTATAGGCAGAGCCCTCACCCTTGCCACGCAACATTAATTACTCCAAATGGGAAGAGATGCAGGCCTACATCTCTGACAGGAAAGTGTTGCCTACTTTACTATCCAGCGGGAAGAAGAAAACTCTTTGCTCAATGACAGCCCAGCCAATCAGAGACCACAGCAGCCCAACCAACCTCCATCCTTCGGACTCCCAGCTTCCTCCAATGGACTGTTTGGTTTTAACACACTCCCCCTCCCCTCATTTCCCCTATAAAAGCAAGTTCCCCTTCCTTGTTCTCTGGATTTGCCTGTGGTCTGCCACAGTTTGCACATCTCAAATTGCAAATCCTCTGGCTATTCCCAAATAAACTGGCTTTTGCTGGTTAAATAACTGGCTATTATATTATTAAAATTGATATGAGGGATGGTGAGGTTAGAAACATATGCAAGTCAAAATAAGTGTTAGTAAGCAAGCAATCATGGGAACTGAAAAGTTACTCCTTATGGCCCCGTGCTTTCACAATGCTTCCAAATAGTCTGCTTTTCTTTTTCCTAAAGACTTAAAAGCAATGCCAGTCACCCTCATTGGTCATTTTCCAGGATACTCTATTGGAACAGCATTCCAGGCATGCAGATAGTGTACACAATAATACATGGGTTTCGAATTAGAACATTAAGATTGCAAAATGGATCAGTGACATAAATCTACTCAAAATCTGTTGGGGCAGTTGGAGGAGGAACAGTAGGTGGGAAAGGAAAACTGAAAACCAAATAGATTGAAAAATGAGGACATACAGGACGGAAGAAGATCTTTAACTGGAGACTTTTAAAAGGTTTTTTTTGGAGGTGGAGGGGTAATCTATGACTTTCTGGCAAGAACCAGTGTCAAATAACATCTGACTACCTTCTACAGTTGGCAGAGGTCTAATACATTTGTAAAAGTGTGCTGAATTGGTGCTTAAAGCCAGGGAGCCAGGAATCTGGGGAGATGTTGCTTGGTTCCATTACCAAGTCATGGAGTGTGCCTGTGAAAAACTCAACTCCTTTGTGCCTCAAATCCTGACTATAATATGCTTTCATAAAGCACTTGGTAAAAGTGCAAGTTGGAGGATAAGGTGCTCAGCCCAGTCACCTAAGTAACCTCAATAGCTATCAATCTGTACTTTCTGTTCCCAAGGTCAGGTCAAAATTAGTATGAAACTCAACACAATTGGAAACAGAAAATAGGCCACGTCTGACCACGAAGAGTGGAAGAGATGCAAGATATAGCCTTATGCTGGTATGCAAGATCAATATTTACTTCACCAAAAAATTTTATGTTAAATTACCACACTTCATAAAGTGTGAATACTACCAGCCTCACTCACAACTTCCAAAAAATATAAATACTACCCCAGAGTCCCAAAACATGCATTTTAAATCTTATAAAAAATAGGTTTATCTGCCTATATATGCATAGACTACTTCTAGAAGGATAAAATAGAAATTAGTAAAATTAATACCTGTGGTTGACTCCAAAGAGAGGAAGTGAGGAATACGGTGAAAAGGAGATTTCCTTCTCACTGTTCAACCATCTGAACCGCCTGAACTCACCAGGTGCATACATCACCCTTTTTTTCCATACATTATCTTTTCAAAATACAAAACATTTTTAAGTGATTTATCTGGGAATGACCTAATAATTTGTCAAAGTATTTTTTAAGTCCTCATTATTATCAACTGTCTGTGAAAAAAATGTCAAACTCGACCATGTGAAATATATAATATTAACTTTTAAAGGAATTGGGAATTGAGGAAGAAAAGAGAAATAAAATGGGTGGCCAAACGGAAATACTTTTGTAAACGAGCATTGGTAAAGAAAAAGAAAGCAGTGCAAAACACATCTGAGTGTTAATAAAAGTTACCCAAATAGTTCATCCAAATTACCCAAATGGTATCCAAACTATTGTGACTCTGGAACCACAAGGGCCCCAGCAGGCAGAGGTTACAAAGCCATAGCCTAAAGATGCTGGGGAGCTTCAGGCCTCCCAGTTGCCTCCTGCTGTGGAGACTAACAAAAGAATGGGGCTTCCTACAGCAAGATTCAAGTTACTGGAATAATAAACAGTTGGGAACTGATTTAGAGTTCTAAAAAATAAATTGCAAGAATTCAAAATATGCATTAATGTAGGATGAGGTTAAACACCCAGGAAGAGCTTTCATAGCATAAAAATAGAGAGGAGGGAAACACTCCCAAGTAGCTTAAAATTATTTTCAGTCATTTGACATGGACCCATTTATATACAACTAGCCAATCTCATCTATTCATCAGAGAAGGGCAGAGAAAACCACATTCTCAAAGCTACCTGCCAATATTTTGCTACCAAATATGTGAAAATAAAACTTAGGTTAAATATTTTGGCCAAAGGCTCCACAATTTCACCGTAGGGTTCCTTTGGTCAGATGACATTTCATTCCAGGCATTTTTCTCTTCTCAGGTGCCTATCTCCTTTACAAGACAATCTGAGAATAAGAATTTCTTTACCACTTGTTTAATAAAAATGGAGACTACAAATATATCCAGTTTTCTCTCTTTTTTGCACCTTATCAAGTGGTTCCAATTAGGCTTATTTGACCATTTATTCATAAAATGTGTGCCCTCACAAAGCTTACAGTCTCCTGTGATTCCATTCAACAAACATGAACCAGACACCGAATCTGTGCCAAGCTAAATACTAAAGAAAGTGAGAATGAATAAAATCCAAATGCTGCCCTCGGGGCATCCAAAACCTAGAGGGAAACACAGGGAGGTAATGCGTACCTGAAATAAGCCACCCAGAAAATAGTGAATTCAAACACAAGAAGCGATTAACTTTTTGGAAGTATCATCAAGGAAGTAGGAGGTGAATCCTGAGCCATTTTGAAAGATAACAAAGATTAGGTTAACAGGTTGGAGAAGAGCATTCCAGGCACAGGAAACAACAGAAGATAAACCAGCACAAGAGACATTAAGCGGTATTGCTACAACATAAAATATTTGTGGGGAGCAGGGGAGACAGGAGATTCGACTGAAAGGTGGACAGTGGTCAGCTCATGCCTGACCTTGCTCAGGTTTGACTTTATCCTATAGAGGTAGAAGTAAGAAAAGTTTTGATAGACTGCTGTGAATATTGTGCAAGGATGGGGGTGACCGATCTTTATGTAGAATATCAAGGGGTCAAAAATGATGAGAATTTAAAAATCCCTAAAGGACTGGGCAAGTAGGAGTTTGTTTACCTTAGTGGAAGCATTTTCAGTACAGACAAGGGAGTAGAAACCATAGTTTAGGGGGTTAAGGAAGTAAATAAATGAAGACAGTAAGTATAGACCATGCCTTTGAGAAGCTTAGATGAAAACAGAAGAGATGGGACAGTTGATGAAGAAAAACCAAGTGTTCAGAGAGAGACAGAGCTGTTATATCTTGTTCTTTTTTTAAAAGAACAAAAGAGGAATCTATAGGCTGAGTTTGGCGGGTAGGGGCATGGAGCAGGTCAAAAAACTAACAAAACAAAGCTAAGAAAAACAAATATATATTAATGCATATATGTGGAATCTAGAAAAATGGCACAGATGAACCGGTTTGCAAGGCAGAAATTGGAGACACAGATGTAGAGAACTTTCCCAGGGCAGGGAAAGTGCGGGGAGAGGGGGGTGGTGGTGGGATGAATTGGGAGATTGGGATTGACATATATACACTAAATGTATAAAATAGATAACTAATAAGAACCCGCTGTATAAAAAAAATAATAAAATAAAATCCAAAAATAATAAATAAATAAATTTAAAAAAAAACAAAGCTAAGGAGGAAAATCTGGATACCATCAAAGAATCTCTTAGTATTACTAGCTTTCTCAATTTTTGGAAGTTTCTTTTTTTTTTTTAAGCCCATTTAACTTTTACTTTATGGACTCCTAACCTCATCCCTGCAAAGCTTCCTTTTGTGAAAGACCTCCACTATATCTAAACCCTGCCAGGTTCTTGGACATTTTAGGTAGCTGGGACTTTAGTTTGTTGTTTTGTTTCCTAAATCTTTCTGATCCTCAGCAAAAGTGTACCCAATAAAACATAACTACTCTGGGAAAGTATATGTGTATTTTACATATTTTTACCTCCAGGAAAGATAAAAATGAATAAACAAATAAAGGAATGGATAAAGAAGATGTGGTGCATACAGACAATGGAATACTACTCAGCCATAAAAAGAACAAAATAATGCCATTTGCAGTGACATGGATGCAGCTAGAGATTATCATACTAAGCGAAGTCAGAAAGAGAAAGACAAATACCGTATGATATCACTTATATGTGGAATCTAAAATATGGCACAAATGAACTTATCTGCAAAACAGAAACAGACTTACGGACGTAGAGAACTGACTTGTGGTTGCCAACGGGGGTGTGACTGACTGGGAGTTTGGGGTTAGTAGATGCAAACTATTAAATTTAGGATGGATAAACAACAAGGTCCTATTGTATGGCACAGGGAACTATATCCAACCTCCCGAGTTAAACCATAATGGAAAAGAATATTAAAAAAGAATATATTTATGTGTATAACTGAGTCACTTTGCTGTACAGCAAAAATTAGCACAACACTGTAAATCAACTACACTTCAATTAAAAATTAAATTAAAAAATAAAGGAAAAAGGGTCTATTGATAAGCTTTTTTCTAAATAACTGCTTGAAAAATACTAGAGATATACATTCTGAATTTTTAAAACCTACCAACTGAAAATAAGCAAAAAACCTATAACCCCATGTAGATGTAGTTTTACTTTTCATTAGCTAAGCTAAGCATGTATATAAGTGTCACCAAAAAGCTTTTCTTATCTGAAGCATATTTAGAGCCACAGCCATACCAGGAAGCTCTGGTTGACAGATTTAGAGAGTAGATTAAAAGCCTGAGGATGCACTTTATGGTGTATATTTTTTCAGACCATTTTTTCCATACTATGTAGATACATGATGTTTACACAAAGATTAAATTACTTTTAGATACAGAGCTCTGTAACCTGCCTTTTCACTAAACGGCTCATGAAAAACTTTCTATATCCATAAATATATACATATACAATCTTTTTTTTGTGTGTGTGGTACGCGGGCCTCTCACTGTTGTGGCCTCTCCCATTGCAGAGCACGGGCTCCGGACGCGCAGGCTCAGCGGCCATGGCTCACGGGCCCAGCCGCTCCGCGGCATGTGCGACCTTCCCGGACCGGGGCACGAACGCACGTCCCCTGCATCGGCAGGCGGACTCTCAACCACTGCGCCACCAGGGAAGCCCTATAATCATTTTTATGGTCTACGGAGTATTCCATTAACAAGCTTTTGCACCTGAACTCATGAATGACAGCAATCTCTCCCATAAAAACACATTAAAGACATTGTCCAAGTCATCATACTTAGGCTAGACAGTCTCATTCTGTATGGCAGTTCTACCTTCACTTATCATAAAGTACATATACCTGCAATTCTATCTCGGTTACCTCCTTGAGCATTATGTAATATACCTAAGTGGATGCCTTCTTGGGATGAAAAGTAAGGAAAATAAATTAGTTCTAAAAACCTTTCAGAACTCTTCTGTAGAATTATAGTTTACTAATTCACAAATTGACTCTGAGTATGCCAAGTGCAAAACTTGAGCATAGCTGATAAGTCCATTATCATAACATACCACACCACCATGATTTCACACCCTACTATGAACCACCCTATTTCTCAGTCTCCTTCTCAACTGTATACTAAACTATATCCAAGTGAAATAATGTAGCACATCAACTTTTCTTGGTAGATTATTTTTTTAATTAAAAAAAATTTTTTTTTTTTTTTAAATCCAACATTGCCAAATGAAATGTGAATTCAGACTCCTGGTCAGTCCTTGAGTTGGGCTATTAGTAGGGCACTGTTACCCTCTTCACTTATCACAGCACTATGCTTCTCCTTAAACGTACCACAGGTATTAAAATATCTAATCCAAATCCTTTATTTCATTATATTAGTGGCACCAAAATATCTAAAACTGTGACTCTACGTTATCAGTGAGTACAGCCCCACAGCTGTCTGTATTTTCTACTAAAGAACTATACTGCATACAAGGCACATTTGATGTTGGACAAAAGACAAAGTTTTCTCATCCACAACTGCAAATTAGCAAACAGGACTGATTCTCACGCTAGTAGTCTATTCTACGTAGCACTCAAAATTTCTGATCCAAATGCACTAGCCCAAGAATTTTATTATTTTGATGAGAAAGTATTTGAGAGGAAAAAAATTTAAGAAAATACTGCTATTTAGATGTAAGTACCTCTTTGTGTGAAAATATTTCTAAGAACTTCTTTCTTAATTCCTGTAGCTTCTAACTGTCCAGAAGTGTTGGCTTACACCAATTGTCTATATCCCTATGAAATTAGGCATTTTAGAACGCAGACAAGCACTTTCCACCAACTTTCAGCAATCACAACATAAAAACTTTAATATTCACCACACCCCTTACTCCAATAAATTCCAAGGAGAGTCCACCCTTATCCCCCTTCCCAACCCCTTCCCAAACAAGTCTGCATCCATCCCTACCTTTCTATGTGGCCCAGATTCAATTTGGGAAAATCTCAAGGCTTTTATGTTGCACTTACTCAAAATTCAGGAGTAGAAATATTTACTCTTGAACCGATGCTCCCCAAAAGCCGAGTGTCCCCAGACTGAGATTAACAATCATTTGAAAGACTAGTAATTTTCCACAACCATCTTCTGAAACAGCCAAACTGACACTTATCTCTATTTACAGGACACGATACTGAGGTGACTTGCTCGGGTTTCCGAGGCCCAACCAGCGTGCTAAGTTATACTTTCCGTATCCCTAATCTGTTGAGCCATGCTGTCTTCACTGAAGGAAAAAAAAAAAAATTCATGTCAACAGTATGTAGCATCATGCACAAATCACAGAAATACAACTTATTAAAATTTATGAAAATCATTACAGCCGAAATACCTCTTGTAACCATGTCAAGGTAGCTGAACCACAAAGCTAAGCAGCAGTATCGATTGGTCTAGTCACCAAAGGGGGGAAAATATTCTCAACTTCCCTTTCCTGCCAAAAAGCAGTAAATATTAGTTTCTTGAATGGATTGGTTTTCATCAGGAGAAAATTGTATACACATGCTATCTTTCAGCTGTGAATACACAAGTTTAAGGTCAATCTGTTCTATAAACTCAGCTGTTTATAGAACAGATTACCCCATCATCTCTACTTGTGAGTAACTACAGAGGCTATCAACTTAAAGCAAGGCCTCATTAGGAACGGTCTACTAGTTCATCACCCTGCAGCCTTCTAGAGTTTACAGACCACTCTGGCTCACAGCGAAGAAATGCCAGAATGTAAACGTCAGCCACACAGAGAGGTTGCCAGAGTTTACAGGTTATTAAAAAAATTCACTAGCCCTTTCCATATTTAGTGCTATAGTAGTATTACTGCCCTATGGTGATACTGCCTAGTGGTAATAAGTACTGGTTCTAGAACCAAACTGCCGGGATGTAAATCATGACTGACTCCACCACTCCATTTGACTACTAGGAGGTTACTTTGGTTTCTAAGTCTCCACTGCCTCACTTATAAAAGGGGTAACGGATAGCCCCTAACCCCTAGCTCATAGGGTTGCTGAATGAATAGAGATAACATGGGTAAAACAGGTTTCATTCAGTGCTTGGCACATGGAGAGCACTCACTAAATACTGGCTTACTATTACTCCTACTGCTACTGCTACCACTGTTACTACTCCCATCACCACCCAGTGAGCATGGCAGCATTAATGTAGGGCTGGGGACTTATTTACAAATTTTGCTAAATAGATTTGATCTAATATTTTTTGGTCCTGGGCCTATGCTAATTAATGCCAATTAATGATTCAGGCAGTAAAATGTCTGACATTTATAATGTCACTCCTCCTTAACTAGAAGATCTTCCCTTCTCCACCTGTCTAAATTTTATGCATCCTTCAAGGCCCTACTCAGAATATACTTCGGAGATGAAGCCTTTTCAGATACCTCCTGCCATAATGATCTGTTTCCTTTGAGCTGAGCTCATGGTAAATATTTATTGCCTAAAATATTCAGTGGGCAATTAGTCAATCACATATTGGCATGGATTCTTTTCATTTTTGTCCCATTATTAACTCATGCATAGTGTTGTGATTCTCTTTTGTTTGTTCAATATCTTTAGACTGTATAGCTCTTGAGGGTAAGAACCATATCACAATGCTTCTTTCTATCTATCATGGACTGGAACTTTGCACACAATTGGCACTCGATGAATATGCTAATCAGTGAGTTTTCTAATCACTTCTCATTGTGCATAGCAAATGTATTTTCTAAAGTATGAAAAGCAGGTGTATTAATAAACTCAGATCAGAGTAGTTACAAACAAAAATGCATCATAGCCACCACCGAATTACTAATTATGTCTACCTCTCCATGGGGGTTCCAAAAGTAAGAGATCACACGGCAGGGCAATGAATCAGTAACAGAGCCAGAAATACTTGCTTCTGAGCACAAGCTAAATTCTTCTGCAAAAACTACAGCCACAGTAGACTTAATACTGAATATATAACTTTGGTATCTATACTATACTATATGTCTTATATGCAAGAGTTAATAATTTCTGCCATACTTCAGACCAACAGGCACAGTGTAGTAACTAAAGAGGAATACATGCGCATTGCTGGTGAGACTGTAGAATGGAGCAGCTGCTGTAGGAAACAGTGTGGCAGTGCCTCAAATGATTAAACGTGGATTTACCATATGATCCAGAAATCCCACTTCTAGGTGTATACCAAAAGAACTGAAAGCAGGGACTTGAATAGCTATTTGTACACCAATATTCATAGCAGCATTATTCACAATAGCCAAAGGATGGAAACAATCCAAATATCCACAGGCAGATGAATGGATAAGCGAAACGTAGTATGTACATACAATGGAATATTACTCAGCTTTGAAAAGGCAATTCTGACACATGCTACAACATGGCTGAACCTTGAAGACATAACACTAAGTGAAGTATGCCAAACACAAAAGGACAAATCCTATGCGATTCCACTTATATGCGGCATCCAGAGTAGTCACATTCACAGAGACAGAAAGTAGAATGATAGGTGCCAGGGGCTGGGGAGAGTGGGGAACAGGGAGTTATTGATTAACGGGTACAGAGTTTCAGTTTGGGGACAAAAAAGTTCTAGAGATGGACAGTGGTGATGGTGGTACAGCAATGTGACTGTACTTAATGCCACTGATCTGTACATTTAAAATTGGTTAAAATGGTACATGTTATATATATTTTACCACAATAAAAATACTTCAAAAATAGGGAATAAATAAAATATGTTACACTAAAAAAAAAAAAGATAAATACAGGTCAAGTCCAAAATGCCTGATTCTTACTCCCTCAGCACAGTTATCAAATTAATGTCAACAATTCACTTAAGGATCTTAAAAAGTGAGGGATAAATTAGCCAAGTCTCAATAAATGCATTTTGTAGGAGATATGATTTATAATGTATACAATCTTACATTTTTCTTGGATTCCTTTACTGGTGTTCACATGGAAAAATGTCACTAATGGATGAGGGATTAATAGAGTTAACATTTAAACTACAATCTCCAAAGGGACTTGCCTTTATAAAATGTATGCCTTAAGTTACTAATAGTACCTATGAGAAAATATGATCCTCATATAAGTCACAATAATAAGGGTTTAATAATCTAGACCTGTTTCCAACATTTTAAGAATCATGATTCTTTCCTAAAATTCTTTTTTCACTTACCTATAACTAAATAACAATACCATGTTATAAATATAATAAAAATATTCTCAAAAATGACCTATCTTCATTAAGATAATGGCACCCGTCAACCAGAACTTAGTATTTGAGAGAGTCATTGCATAAAATCATTATTTTAAAATAAAATGTTATAAATATATGTCTAAGCATAAGAGGGAAGGGAGAGTGCTAAAGTTCCTGAAAAACTGCCTCCCCAGATTTCATAATACAGTTGAGCCTCATTATTAGCAAATTCTTTATTTGCAAATTCACCTACTCGAATTAATTTGTAACCCCAAAATCAATACTTGCAACGTTTTCACAGTCATTTGCAGATACTTGCAGAGTAAGAAAAACTTTGAGTCACCTGACAGACGTGTACATTTCCAGCTGAGACAGAACAAGGCGTCGCTCTGCCTTCTTGTTTCAGCTCTCATACTGTAAACAAGTGTCCTTTTCACGGTCTATTCAGTGCCAGGTTTTCCATATTTTTGTGCCTTTTTGTTGATTTTACTATTGAAAAAGGCCCCTCAGTGCGATGCTGTGTCCCTAACCACAGGAAGGTTGTGATGTGCCTTATGGAGAAAATTGGTGTTAGATGAGATTTATTCTATCTAACTATAGTGCTGTTCACTATGAATCCAAAGTTAATGAATCAACAATATATACTGAATAAGGTGTCTTTAAACAGAAACACATATAAAACAAAGTCAGTGTATATATGTCCATGCCACTCTCCCACTTCGTCCCAGCTTACCCTTCCCCCTCCCCATGTCCTCAAGTCCATTCTCCACGTCTGCGTCTTTATTCCTGTCCTGCCCCTAGGTTCTTCAGAATCATTTTACATATATACACTACCAAATGTAAAATAGCTAGCTAGTGGGAAGCAGCCGCATAGCACAGGGAGGAGATCAGCTCAGTGCTTTGCGTCCACCTAGAGGGGTGGGATAGGGAGGGAGGGAGGGAGGGAGATGCAAGAGGGAGGAGATATGGGGATATATGTATACATATAGCTGATTCACTTTGTTATACAGCAGAAACTAACACACCATTGTAAAGCAATTATACTCCAATAAAGATGTTAAAAAAAAAAAACACAACAAAGTCAGGTATTGATCACTTGACGAAAATGTTGTGTGCAATGACTGGCAGGACCCTAACCCTACATTTCCCCTGGGAGCAATGGTTCCGTATTCACTAATTTGGTGTTCACGGCAACTTTACATAAGTACCATGAATAACAAGAATCAACTGTATTTTGTAAAGAAAACTCTGGAGGAAAAAAATAGATCAGTGGAATTGAAAAGAGAGCCCAGAAATAGGTCTATGTAAATGTACCTGCAAGCATCATAGACATCAGTAAGAAAAGGTTAAACTACACAAGAACTGTCCCAGGACAAGTGAACATAAATCTGGGAAAAATGAAAGGGAATCCTCATCTCACAACACAGAAAAATTCAATCCAGCTAAAATGTGGAAAGCAAACTTTATTCCTATGAGAAGAAAATAGTTATTTTTTTTTAAATAGGAAAAGAGCTCTAAGATCTTGATTTAGGGAAATATTTCATAAGCAAAATGCAAAAAGGAACCATAAAGGAGAAGTCAAATGAAAAACTTTTGATCATCAAAAGACTTTAAACACAGAAAAAGACAAGCCAAAAACTGGAAGATAATTGCAACACATGTAACTAACATGGGGGAACTCCTAAAACCAATAAGAAAAAGGCAAACAACTCAATAGAAAAATGGAAAAGACATGAACAAGTATTTAACAGAAGATAAAATTCAAAAGACTGATAA
Organism: Stenella coeruleoalba; assembly: GCF_951394435.1. Taxonomy (NCBI): domain Eukaryota; kingdom Metazoa; phylum Chordata; class Mammalia; order Artiodactyla; family Delphinidae; genus Stenella; species Stenella coeruleoalba. The sequence continues at coordinate 96,539,195 of NC_137154.1, read as the reverse complement.
ATATATGTAAAAGATGTTCAAGTTCAATAATTCAGAAACAGAAATTAAAATCTCAACAAACTATCATTTTATATAAATTAGCAAAACTTAAAAATTCTGACAATACCAAGTGCTAGAGAAAATGTGGAAGAATAGGAACTCTTCTATTGCTAGTGAGAGTACAAATACCTTGGAAAACCATTCATCATTGTCTAGAGAAGCTGAAGATGCACCTTCCCTGTGACCCAGAAATCTTCCTTCTCAGTGTAAACTCTACCGGAACTTGTAATGTGCACCAGGAGAAAAGTACAAGAATGTCCACAGCAACGGTATTGTTTGAAATTACAAAAATCCTGACCAAAAAAAATGCCCTTACGTGCAAGAACAGGCAATTGGATACATTGCATTATATTCATAAAATGAAATGTTTCCACAGCAACAACACATAATACTTGATCATTTGCTATGACTGCTTCCTTATCAACGTGAATGACTTTTAAAAACACCGTTAAATGGATAAAATAATCACAAGAATATATACAGCACAAGCCCACTTAAAATCAAAAAAATAGAAGATTAATCATCGTATTGTTTAGCGTTACATACATAGGTGATAACTGTAAAGAAAAGTCAGAGAATAAACACGAAATTCAGAACTGTGGTACCCTTGGAGGGTGGGGGTGTATCATCGGAGAGAGGCACACGGGAGGCAAAAGCAGAATTCTTAATTCCCTCCTCAAAACTGCTTCCTCCTCCACCAAGTCCCCACCTCCAGAGTTACATTTTTCTCTTCCTCTCACATCCCTGTAATTAACCAACCTCTAAAACACCCCAATTCTGCCCAATTCTTGCCATTTCCTCTACTTTACTCTGGGTTAAGCCTCCATCAACCTCTCGCTAGGACTGTTGCAATAGCTTCCTCCCAGGTCACTCATGACCATATAATTCATTCTCCAAGATCATCCAAGTGATCTTTTCAAAATCTAAGTCAAATCATGTCCTTTAAACTGTCCAAAAGCTTCCCTTCACACTCAGAATAAAATCCAAATCTTTATCATAGCCTTCGGGGCTTCATTTTATCTGTTCTGTGCTTACTTCTCTAAACTTACCTCCTCCCACCCTTTTCTTAGCCCACTAGGTTTCAGCCAGCATGGCTTTCTACTTCTCAAACCTGCCAAGCTGATTCCCCCTCTTAAGGCTTTTACAGGAATGCCCTTTTCCTGGCTCTCGGCTTAGCTGGCTTCATCTCAGCATTTGAGCCTCAAATAAATGTAAGCACAAATGTCACCTTCTCAGGGAAGCCGCCTCTAACCAGCCCATTAAAAATGGCGCCACTGCCACCGGCAATCACTTATCACCTCGCCCTCTTTCATTCTTGACAGCACTTATCCCCGTCTATTAATTTAGTGATAAACTCCACCCAGAACCGAAGTCCCACAAAAGCAGGGACCTGTCAGTCCAGTTCGGCGTGGTACGAAGCAGTGTCAGGCGCATGGCAACAAATATCTGTCGGCTGAACAAAAAAGTGAATTTTTACTTTGAATAAATATGAAGCAGTATTTTCTGACAGTGGCATGAAAAGCACGAAAACCAGTGAGAGGTATTACAGATGGAAAGAAACTTTGCAAATCACTGGAAAAGCATCAATCTAAGAGGAATTTTAGTTGAAGCCTTTTCTCAACAGTACTAGTAATAGATCACATTCCTAAGGACCATTAACGAATGATTAGTGAAAGTTTCATATAGCCAGAGTCCTGAGTTATGGAGGTGTGGCATCTGTTTAACTCTCCTAATTCAACCTGAGTTCAGTTATGAATCTGCACTGAAATTTGAGCAAGTTATTTACCTCTCTACGCCTGCTCTCTCATTTGTAAAATGAAACTATTAATAGCTATTTCATAGAGTCATTGTGAAGTTTAAATGAAAAAAAAAGTGTTTAAAGCATCTAGCTGCACCTGGCCTAGCAAGTGGTCAATAAATTGTAGTTATTATTATGAAAACTGAGTAGGAAAGTCCAGAAAAATGGGAGAGCTTATGAGTCAAATAACCCCCAGGCACCTTCTGCTTCTAGCGGAGGTAGACTAATTATATACAATGTACTGGGACCATAAGCCAGGACTAAGTCCTTTTCCCTCCAAAAAGAAGACCAATGTACACAAGGGTAATACGTAAGTATGGACAAAGCACTTTGAGAACACCAAGGGAGTGACTCTCTTCAAGAAGGTCAGCCACACATAAACCTGAGTCTTAAAAGAGGTCACAGGAATTCCTAGATGAAAAATAAGGGGGAAAGGCACAAATAAGTGAAAGTGAGAAATGCAGTGTGGCTGGTGTGGAGTGTGAGGGAGAAGGGCTGGGAGATGAAGATGGGCCTGCAGGACCAGATGGCAAGAGGCTAAGGTCCTCTGTTTCCAAGTCTGCACTTTATCCTTCAGGGAAATGAAGGGTGGGGGGGAAATCTAACATGTTAATTTGGTACCAATCCTTCTAAAGAAGGCAAAACACATTTTTATGAATTTAAACCTAAACACCATATAGGTCCACCAACTGTTATGTCTAAAATGGAAAATAAATGTTAAGCCTAAATTCTTGAAAACACGAGCAATTTGCTTAACAATGACCGACACAATCTGTTCTCAAGTTTCATTACTTTGATGAGCCTTGTTACCATGATCATCATGACAAAAGCAGAAAATATCTATTGAGTTCACTATTTACCTTGTAGTATGTTGTTTTTTATGTGATATCATTCAATTCTCACAACACCTTTATAAAAGGTACTATTATTAACCCCATTTTACACATCGGAAAACTAAAGCAAAGAGAGGCTAGTCAGATGGCTAGTGAGTGAAAGAAGATTCAAATCTAGGCTGCGTGACTCCAAAGCCCTCAAATTAAACCAATATGCTGAACTGAAACTGCTCAGTTCATTTACATCATTTGCTAAAAAAACTGTATGTGTACCTACTGTATTTTAAAGCATCACGGCTAGGTCAGCAATTCTCAAGTTTTACTGTACATTAGAATCACCTGGGCAGATTCCTAGATTCTGATTCAGTAAGTCTAGGGCAGAACTTCCAGAGATCCGCAATTTTAACCATTAGTTCAATCAATTCTGATTCACTTGATCATAGTTCATTCTGATCACCATGAGCTATCCTATGACAAAACGTGTGCTAGATGTCCTAGAGATCTGAGTATATTTGATCTTCTGTCTCCATGAGTTTACAATCTAAAAGAGACAGGAACAAGATACACAAACAGTAAATACAAAGCAATACAGGAAAAGCAATATAAACAAAACGGCAAGAGAGACTTCAAGGAAGAAGGATCATCTGTAATGAAATGAAGATGAGTAGGATTTCATGAAGAAAGGGAACATGCTTCCCACAGACTCTCAGGAATAATGTTACATATAAAGGAAGGTACGACGAGTAGACAGCTTGGCAGGAACAGAGGATCTGCGTTTAGGAATGCAAAAATAATGTCAGTAAAAAGTAGAGGCTGTAGAATGCCCTCAACGTCAAACTAAACACTATGGGCTTTATTCAGTGCTGGCACTGGGAAACCACTAATGGTTTTTGAAGAGTGAAATTATAAATGACAGCAATATTCTTTGGCAGAGTACTCTGATGAAGCTATGCAAGGTCAAGCAGATGGAGAACGGGAACAGTTAGGCTGTTAGCATTCCAATCCCAAAGAGGTAAAAGCTAGAACACAGTAGTAGCAAAGAAAAAGGGGAGAACGGTACCTCAACAATGAATTGCATGCAGGGCAAAGGCAACAATCACAGCTAAATGATTTCTTCACCCCTTAAGTCCAAACTGTATTACTATCAGTTTTGTATTACTCTTTACAACTTTTTCTGTACAGCCAACTAGGCCCAAAATATACAGAGTTCACTTATTTAAAACACAGCCCACGACTAAGATGTCAGCTAACAGGTCTCTGAGCAGCCAAAATACATGTCACATAGTTGATATACTAAAAAAAAAGTATTTTTATATATATTGTATTTAACATATATATAAATGAAAGAACATTATTCAGAGCTATATAATCTCATTCTACGCAAAGTTCTAACAAAGGTAAGCGTCTAATTTCCAAACCCACAGCAGTTTGGAAGCAAATATTAGAAAGGGAAAAGAGCCTGCTATAAGTGGAAATACTTAAAGAGTCTGAGGTTCAAGAGAAGAAATGAAAACTATAAAAAAGCACACACAATCACTCAGGGTAAATTCTCCACAACTGTTTATTGACAGGTACACGTGATTCCCAGAAAAATGAAATTAATGAGAATCTTCCTTAATGTCCCAAACACCTACCACAAAAAGAAAACTTTTAAAACATTCTTTAAAGAGAAATATTTTAAAACAAATATTTACCTGATTAGAAGGTAATTTTTAAAGGACGGCTGATACATGCCAGCACGGCCCCTCTCATCAGTAACCAAGACATAGTCAATAGTTAAAGGTAAGAAAGATATATTTTATAACACACAAAGTTTGAAGATAATAAGAGTGCTTTCATAAGACATCTAATCAAGAATGTGGTCCCACTGGTAAACTTTAATTTGGGCAATACTTTCCTAATGGCTGTGCCTTTGAATTCCATGTTCCAAATAATACAAAGCCATCCTCAACAAAAACTAAAACTATTAAACTGGTCTTAAATACACCCTATAAATGTACCTACTGAAGTCAGGCAACATCATTTGACACTCAACGCCCTGTAACAACAGGCTGTGTGACAACTTTTAAAAGGACTTTAAACATGGCAACACATGAAGGCCTCTCACTTTGTTTACCAACACTCATTAACATTTATTATACTACCACTCATACAAGGACCTCACCTATTTTATAAACAGACGAAAATGCCATTTTTATGGGGGGAATTAAGATGTTAACTGAATCAAAGTTACACTTAAGTTTATGATTAAGTTACTAAAGCCATGAACCTGCACCTTTAATCATGTAGAAAAAGTATACCATACATTAATTATTGGAGTAAGGAAGTATGGGTTTCAGCTTGAGATTTTTTAAACAGCAGAAAAGCAAAATTAGTGTATTAACACTGTAAGATTAAAATAAAATTACCTTAAAGATGCTGTAGGGATGAATCAACTATATGGAACTAGGCCTCTCATATTTCTCAGACCCAGCAAAGGACAGAGAAAATTAAAGCACACACTTATTTCAAAAATTTCACAAATGATCAGGCAACATTAAGCTATCAAAGGTTAAGATTATGGTACAATTTGCTACCCCTTATAAATATGTAAACAAATGAAGCAGTCCGTCGCACCAGGTGGGCTCCACTCTACCTCCCATCCATCTCCTTGTAATCATCCTTGCTCTCTAGAAACATACATGAAGACACTAATTGAAGCCAAAGAAATGTGCCTTGGCGAGAGTGCCTGCCAAACTGCAACTTGTGACCCACATAACAATTTAGTGGATTTAGTCAGCATTTTTTAATGGAAAAGAATGAATAATAGAAATGATCAGTATGCATCATAAGTAACAAGGGTAAATACTGCTTTGTGAAACTTTTGTCGGTATGTACTAGATCATGATGTAAAATGTACTTCTAACTATGGAGCAAAAAGTTTGAAAGCCCCTACCCTAGAGATTTAGGTCAAATGCCTCAGGACTCAAAGGCTGAATGTCTTCATTAGTCCTCCGAACCTACACATAATCTCTTAGCTCAAGATGGACTCGTGGAAACCAATTTAAGAGCTCCAGGGCAGCATAAAAAGAATGGGGACATGCCTCAACTAAACCTGTATCTGGACCTGAAAGAACTAACTTCCCCAAACAACAGACCTAGGCGGTGCCTACAAGCTTCTGGTAGCTTAGCAACCTTCAGAGTAGAGCTCCTCCTTCCTCCACTGACTATAAACAGTTCTAGTCTTCCAACCAACTTTCCTGAACTACAACTTCTAGAACACTGTGCCCCAAGAGAAGACAGTATTAAATCTCCTTCTCGCTTCACCAATTCCCAGTATGTCTCCCTAGAAGAGGGCCTTGTACTCTGTACTCCCCATTCTCAGCGAAGAATGAAGCTCCGCACAGATTCTTACCCTCCCCCTTTCCCAGATCCCAGGACGGGGCACCCTCCTCCCAGGCCCCATCCTACTCCAAGCGCCTCACTGTCAGTTAATTGTCTTGGGGGCAAAATGATTCTCCCAAAAGTCCTTATTAAACTACCGCATCCTTCTACCAGCCCCCGAAAGGGGCAGGCCTAGAGTCCCAAGAGCCTGGGAATGCCAGTCCGCTCCTTGCCCCACCGAACCTCCCTCGGGAAACGTCCTTTATTTTATTTTTGATTTTTTGATTTTTTTTTTTTTGCTTCAGTGGTTCAGAGGCAAGTTTCCTATTTCCCCAGCAGCCCCCGAGTCGTCTCCATCTCCTACCAGCCAGGGGGCATCTCCTCATCCCCCACGTCCCCGGGGCACAGTGATTAGTCCGGATTCTCAGGAATTCGGACAGGCTCCCCCCAGACGCCCTCCTCCAACCCGGGCCCCGACTCCCTCTCCCAGCCCAGGCCCTCCCCGCGCCGCCTCAGCCCAGGCCCGGCCCCATCTTCCCTCCGACCGGGCAGATGTCCCATCCTCCCCTTCGCCCACGCAGGCCTCGTCCCGCTCCGACTTCTTCCCGCTGTTTCCTCGTACGGCACCCCGGCTCCGGAGGGGAGCCCCTCGGGCCTCGAGAACCCGGCGGAGCCGGCAGGCCCGGGCTCCACTCACCCCTCAGCCCGGGAGGCGGGGGAGCTGCTGCGGCGGCTCCTCGGGCTGCGCCTCTCCTCCCCCCTCCCGGCCGCAGCCGTGGCCGCCGCTCAGCCTCCGGCCTGCTCCCGGCCGGCTGCAGACCGGATCCGCTTCACCTCGTCCCCCACTCCGGCCGCCGGAGCCCAGTGTCCTGCATTGACCCGGAAGCAGCTTTCCCGGCCCAACAACAACACGTGACCCCTCGCACGTGTCACGTCCGCTGCGTGAATGGGAGGGGGCGCCGGAGGAGCGGGTCCTCCCCGACCGAGCTGGGGTTGCCATGGCGACGGGGATGTCTGTGCCGGCCTGGTCGACCCTAGAAACACACCTCATCTGCTCTTTCTCTTGCCCGTCATGAGGGGACACCCTGGGTGCAAAGGATGAGTACAAATTGTCAAATCAGAGTGGAATAGGGGCAGGTCAGAGCAGAGCCCGGGCCTCTGCGAGGGTGCTGTCTTACAGAAAAGGAGCGTTAAGTTGAACCTTCCAGACTTACTTAGGATTTTGTCCTGATTCTGTCACTAGTTTGCCGTGTGACCCTGATCAATTCACTTACTGTCTCTGTCTTCAGTGTCCTCAATAGCGAGCTCTAGGCTGTAATCTAATACAGTCCCAAGATGCTTTTGTGTAAGGATGCGGTAGCACTCTGGCCTTTATTCTGTGTCCTCTTCACAGGGCCTGTGGCATCCTGAGCTTTTGGTGCTCCAACACCTTCGTAGTAATAGCATCTTCCCCTTATAGAGCCCCTTCCAGATAACAGGCACTGTACATATGCTACTTCTAATTTTTACCACCTTCCCAAAGTAGGTATTTTATAGAATTAAAAACTGAACTTCATAGAGGTTAAGTGATCTGCCCAAGACCATTAGTAAAAATGACCAGGCTGAGATTGAAATTCAGGTCAATCTGGCACGAAAGTCAAATCCATGCATTTCACATTATGCCATACTATTGCTCCAGCTCCATACATGTTATGTCTTACTGTTTAGCTGTGATTGCTTAGTACTTCTTTGACCATTTCTTTTGCAGGAATGTACATGAAATAGGGATGATGCTGGCTGATCCTGAAGAGAATTCAGCCTTATAAGGATATTTTAGCTGAAGAGCTAGGAGTTGACGAGGTCTACGTGCATAAGTTGTGTGTGCTTTCGTGTAGTGTGTGTCAGGGAGCAGGTGAGGAGTTGTGATGTGCATGCACGTGTATTTATTGGTTCATAGAGTGGGGAAGACAAAATTCTTTACAAGGGACTCCGTGGCAGTTCCTGGGGACTTACTTCTCTTATTGTATTTTGTTTTGAGTTGTCCCATTGGTAGGGCTTAGGGAAATTCGAAAAAAAAAAAAAAAGCCTGAAAGAGATGATTAAAGAAACTGTTCTGGGGCTTCCCTGTTGGCGCAGTGGTTGAGAGTCCGCCTGCCGATGCAGGGGACACAGGTTCGTGGCCCCGTCTGGGAGGATCCCACATTCCGCGGAGCGGCTGGGCCCGTGAGCCATGGCCGCTGAGCCTGCGCGTCTGGAGCCTGTGTTCCTCAACGGGAGAGGCCACGACAGTGAGAGGCCCGCGTACTGCAAAAAAAAAAAAAAAAAAAAAAAAAAAGAGAAGAAACTGTTCTGAGGATCACGGGGAGGGTGAACCAAGCAGTGGGGCTGAGGTGGGGGCCTCCCTCCTTCTTCAGAGAACAGAGCATCCTTCTGGCACCTTAGGATGGATGGCTTTGGAAGCATCAGGATTGTTGGCATAACCAACATCTAAAGTCGCCTCAGTGGCAAGGATCATGAGAAGAGCTGAGTAGACTAGGCACAGAGGAAGAAGAGTGAGGCGGATGCTGCATGGATACTTTACTGATAGACTTACTTGTGAGCTCAGGTACCCTTGGGTACACCCAGAAATATGCAGGAAGTTAGATGTCCTGTGAGCAACTAGGAAAAAAGGCAAGAAATGTGGGTCATTACTGTTAACAAATTCTGTGTACAATGTATATAACTACATATATGAGTAATGGATATGATTGGGTGTGATTAGATACAGTCAGCCCTCCGTACCCCTGGGGTTCGATATCCACGGGTTCAACCAATCACAGGTAGAGAATATTCAGAAAAAAGAAAATTCCAGAAAGTTCCAAAAAGCAAAACTTGAATTTGTTGTGCACAGGCAACTATTTACATGGCACTATTTACATAGCGCTTATACTATATTAGGTAATATAAGTAATCTAGAGATGATTTAAAGTATACTGGAGGATGTGTGTGGGTTATTTGCAAATACTACACCATTTTATATAAATGGATTTTGGTGTCTGCATCTGTGGATTTTGGTGTCTTCAAAGGTCCTGGAACAATCCCCCACAGATATCGAGAGATGACTCCTTGACTTACTTTTCTTTCATTCCCTTCTCTCCCCTTATGGTGCAAACTCCTAAAGACAAGATCAATGTCTCTACCTATCCCTGGTCTATCTCCACGAGATAGGCAGAATTATCTTTCTAAAACTCATGTGTGATCGTGTTCTTCCCTGTCTGCTCTTATTCTATACCGCCCTGTTCAATCTGGTAGGCACTAGCCATATGTGGTTATTTAAATTTAAATGAATTAAAATTGCATTTCCTGAGTCACATAACACTAGCCACATTTCAGGTGCTCAGTAGCTATATGTGACTAGGACTATCATATTGGACACTGACGGTATAGACTATTTTCATCATCACAGAAAGTTCTCTTGGGCAGTGCTGCTCTAGACTCTCAAGCCCTCATGTGTAAGTTCTTTGGGAATTTGCTTCGCTGAACCCTTTGCTTGAAACATTATTCTTCCACCTCCTTGAGACTGAAAATTATATATAATTGCTTATTTTCTTGTCTCTTTGACTAGCACATAAGCCTTAATGAAGGCAGGAGCTAGATCCATCTTGTTCACAGTTGATTCCCTATTATCCCTAAAGGACCGTTATAGACAAGGAGACAGTTGATAGGGAAGTAAAATGAGAGAAAGTAACAGAAAGGCAAATTTCTGGTCATTTTAGTAGAAATTGTTGGTAATTTAATTGTTTTGACCTACAAACAGCAATTTCATATAGTTCAAGCTAATAATAAGGAAGAACTTCTGAAGAATTGGAGTGCTTTAGTGGGTTCTAATGAATTCACCGTTACTGGGATAGGTTAAGCAAAGAATGGGATAGGTTAAGCAAAGGGGAAATCTGTTAGAATGGTGTATAAATAATTCCTGGATCAGTTGGACTAGTTAACTAGTCAACTAGTCCAATTCTAAGATTCTAAGTCTACGGTCCTCCATCCAGCTCTTTAATTCAGGGCTGAGTATGCTATAACAATAATCATAGCTACTTTCTGAGTTTTTATTATGTGCCAAACATGCTCGAGATATTTCACATAGATTATTTCCTTTAATCCTCACAAAGATTTTTTTTAATTAATTAATTTATTTTTGGCTGCATTGGGTCTTCGTTGCTGCGCATGGGCTTTCTCTCTAGTTGTGGCGAGCGGGGACTACTCTTCATTGCAGTGCACAGGCTTCTCATTGCGTTGGCTTCTCTTGTTGTGGAGCATGAGCTCTAAGCGCACGGGCTTCAGTAGTTGTGGCACACAGGCTCAGTAGTTGTGGCTCACGGGCTCTAGAGCTCAAGCTCAGTAGTTGTGGCGCACGGGCATAGTTGCTCCGTGGCATGTGGGATCTTCCCGGACCAGGGCTTGAACCTGTGTCCCCTGCGTTGGCAGGCAGATTCATAACCAGTGCGCCACCCGGGAAGTCCCTTACAATGATTTTTGTGAAGTACATTTGGTGCCATCAGATTTGCCAAGTAAGACTCAGGTTAAGTGATATACCCAGCAACATACAGTTAGTAAATGGCAGGGGCTGAATTCATATTTAGGTCAGTCTGACACCAGAATCTGAGTTCATAATAATGGGATATAGTAATGATGGGCTATAGTTCAACAGGAAGTTTCAGTCAGATTTTTGCATGTTCTTCTAATTCAACAAATGGTTATTTTATAATGGATGTATGTCTTTCACCTAGCTAGGTGGTTTGGGGAAAACAAAGACGGATAAGGCATCGTCCCTAAAATGTAGTTGGAAAGATAATGCATATGCCCAAATAACAGTGATATAGGACAGTTAAATGTCTATTATTTAAAAGGGGATTTAGGGAGTCATCTTCTTAGCTGAAGACCTCTCCCAAGTAGGCAAAAGGATAAGGACAGAATTATATGAGAATTCAGTATGAACAGCATCAGTACACAAATGGGAACACAGGGGAAGAGAAAAACAACTGCTTCACTTGAAAGAATAATGGCTGGTTTCGAAATTGAGAGTCTGCAATGCTAGTCCTGGTTTTCCCACTAACCAGCCATGTCACTTGATCTCTTTCTGCCTTAGAGCTTTATCTGTCTGATAACCTGAATTGGATAAACAACCATGGTGAATACATATAATATTTTACATGTATATATTTTCAAGAGGAAGTACCATAGCTTCCATGAGATTCCCAGAGAAATCACTACTTGAAAAACTTTTAGCCTACATTACAGCTTTAAATGCTGCAGTTCTGAGATTCTGTATTTGATTTTGGTCAACATTATTGACGTATCTGTCAGGAAATGGACTGTCATGCCAAGCTTAATGACCAAGCAAAAGGCAGAAATATTTTTAGTTTAACCCGGAGACTCATAGCTAGAACTATTTAGAAAGCATCAGGATTTTCTTACTGGGCAGAATATGGTCTTAAAAAAACCAATTAGTTCTGCCATGTGCATAAATGGATCAGTCGCAAGAAGCTTAATTATCAAGGAGGCTTTACATTTACTAAGATCATTTGTAACAAATTGCTGGAAACGTCACTAAACCCTCTTAGTTTTTATATTTCTGTGTGTATAATATACACAGAGAAAACTGTACATACATGAACAGTTCAATGAATTATCACAAAGCAAAAACCCATGTAGCCACCAGCCTGTCAAGTCATAGAACAAGGCCAGTTTCCCAAAGTCTTCCCCCAGTAACTACACCACCATTCTCCCCAAAGTTAACTACTATTTTTCTAATATTGTAGCTTATTTTTCCATTTTTAAACTGTATAAATGAAATCAAATGAGATGACTTCCTTCACTTAACATGGTGAATCTTCCACGTTGTTGCCGATAGCTGAAGTTTATTCATTTTTGTTGTTAAATAGTATTTCATATTATAATCCACCACAATTTATCTGTTCCACTACTGAAGGATGTTTGGGTTGTTTCAGGCTTTTGACTATTATGCATAATGCTGCTATGAACATTCTTGTACTTAATTTTTAGTGCACATATATACACGCTTCTGTTGGGAATATACTCAGGAGTAAAATTGATGGGTCACAGCTTTAGATCAGCACTGTCTAGTAGAAATATAGTGCAAGTCAAGTCACATATGTAATTTAAAATTTTCTAGTAGCCACATTAAAAACTTAAAACATGAATATTAATCATGTACTTTATTACTCCAATATATCCAAAATGTCATTTTAATGTCATCAATATGAAAATTATTAATTAGGTATTTTACATTCTTTCATATATTGAATCTTCAAAATTCAGTGTGTATTTTACCCTATTACAATTTGTACTATCCACAGCTTAAGTGTTCAGTAACCAAATGTGGTACTAACTATTATTACTACCTCTTAAGTGTTCAATAACAAAATGTGGTACTAACTATTACTACTACTTCTTAAGTGTTCAGTAACCAAATGTGGTACTATTACTACTACTATATTGGGCAGTGCAACTTTGGATTATACTGCCAAACAGTTTTCCAAAGTGCCTGTGCCAATTTACACTTCTGACAGCAGTGTACGAGTTACAATTGTTCCATGTCTTTATCAATACTTGGTATTGTGCGTCTTTTTAATTTTAGTCATTTTGATGCTTGTGTAGTAGTATCTTATTTCGTTTTAATTTGCATTTCCTTAATGATAAGGTGGTTGAGTATCTCTTCCTATGCTTATTGGCCAATTGATATTCTCTTTCATGAAGAGTATATGTCCTTTTATTCTACTGAGTTTGTCTTTTTCTTATTGGTCTGATAAAATTAGTTGAAAAGTATTCTCTCTTTTTCAGTGAAGTAAGTCAGAAAGAGAAAAACAAATATCGTATATTAACGCATATATGTGGAACCTAGAAAAATGGTACAGATGAACCAGTTTGCAGGGCAGAAATAGAGACACAGATGTAGAGAACAAACGTATGGACACCAAGGGGGGAAAGTGACGGGGGGTGGTGGTGGTGGTGGGATGAATTGGGAGATTGGGATTGACATATACACACTAATATGTATAAAATAGATAACTAATAAGAACCTGCTGTATAAAAAATAAAATTAAATTTAAAAATTAAAAAAAAAGTATTCTCTCTTTTTCTATTCCCTGCAAAAATTTGTGTAATATTGGCATCATTTGTTCCTTCGATGATTGTTTGAGTTCTCTGGTAAAGCCATTTTGACCTAGAGTTTTTTATATGAAAAGTTTTCAATTACAGATTCAATTTATTTCGTAGTTAGGCATTATTCAAGTTTTCCTACTCTTCCTTACACCCATTTTAGTTAAGTTGTAGTTTTCCAGGAATTTGTTCACTCCGTTTAAGTTTTCAAATGTATTAGCATAAAGTTGTTCATGATATCCTATTATCTTTGTCAGAGCTACAGGACCTATAGTGACATCTCATTTTTATTCTAGGTAATGGTTACTTGTGCCATGTCTTTTTCCTTGATTAATCTCACCAGTTTTTTTGGTCTTCTGAGAAAATCAATTACTGGTTTTGTTGAATCTCTCTGTTATACTTTTCCCTGTTTTATTATTTTCTACTTATTTCTTTATTATTTTCTTCCTTCTGCTCTTATTGGGTATAATTTACTGTTCTTTTTCTAACTTTCTTCTTTTCTCTAATGCATTTAGAACTACATATTTGCCTCTACATACAGCTTTAGTTGATTGCCATAGTTTTGATATGCAGCATTGTCATTCAGTTTAAAATATTTTCTAATTTCTTTAGTCCATTGATATGACAGATTACATTAATTGATGTTTTTAATTGAGATATAATAACATACAACATTGTGTGTTAATTTGATACATTTATATATTGCAATATGTTTACCACCATGGCGTTAGCTAACACCGCCATCATCTCACATAATTATCACTTCTTTTTTTGTGGTGAGGACAGTTAAGATTTAGTCTCTTTGCAGCTTTAAAGTTTAGAATACAGTATTGTTGACTATAATCACTTTTCTGAGCACTAGATCTCCAGAACATATTCATCTTCTAGTTGCAAGTTTAAGTACCCTTAAATAACATCTCCTTAATTCCCCCACTCCCCAGCCCCTGGTAACCAACATTTTACTCTGTTTCTACTACAAGTTTGGCTTTTTCAAACTCCACATATAAGTGATATCATACATTATTTGTCTTTCACTGTCTGGCTTATCTCATTTAGCATAACACCCTCAAGTTTCATCCATGCTGTTGCAAATGCAGGACTTCCTTCTTTTTCATGGCTGAATAATATTGCATTGTGTATATGTACACCACATCTTCTGTATCCATTTATCCATTGACAGACACTTAGGTTGTTTACATATCTTTGCTACTGTGAATAATGCTGCAATGAACATGGGAGTGCAGGTATCTTTCTGATATCCTGTTTTCATTTCCTTTGGCTAAATACCCAGAAATGAGATTGCTGGATCATATGGTAGTTTGATTTTTAATTTTTTGAGGAATTTCCATACTGTTTTCCCTGGTGGCTGAACCAATTTACATTCCCACCAACAGTACACAAGGGTTCCCTTTTCTTCACATCCTCACCAACACTTGTTATCTCTTATCTTCTTGATAATAGTCATTCTAACAAATGTTAGGTGATACCTCATTGTGATTTTGATTTGCATTTTCCTGATGATTAGTGGTGTTGAGTATCTTTCCAGGTACCTGTTGTTCATTTGGATGTCTTCTTTGGAAAAATAGATGTCCGTTGGGAAAAATGCCTGTTCAAGTTTTCTGCCAATTTTTAAATCAGATTGTTTGATTTTTGTTTATTGATTTGTATGAGTTATTTTAAATTTTGAATATTAATCTCTTATTTGATATGTGGTTTGCAAATGTCTTAGTCTGTAGGTTGCCTTTTCATTTTGTTCATTGTTTCTTTTGCTGTATAGAAGCTTTTTAGTTAATTGTAGTCCCACTTGTTGATTTTTTTATTTTGTTGCTTGTGCTTGTGCTATAACATAAAAAAATCATTGCCAAGATCAATGTCAAGGAGCCTCTTTCCTATGTTTTCTTCTAGGAGTTTTACAATATCAGGTCTTATGTTTAAGTCTTTAATCCAGTTTGAGTTGATTTTTGTGTATGGTGTAAGATAGGGGTCCAATTTCATTTTTCTGTATATCCAGATTTCCCAACACCATTTGTTGAAGAGACTATCATTTCCCCATTATATATTCTTGGTTATCTTGTCAAATATTAGTTGGCCATAAGTGCAGGGGTTTATTTCTGGGCTCTTTATTCTGTCCTGTTGGTCTGTGTGTCTATTTTTATGCCAGTACCATATTGTTGTAATTATTATAGCTTTGTAATATAGTTTGAAATCAGGACCTGTGGTGCCTCCAGCTTTGTTCTTCTTTTTCAGTGTTGCTTTGGCTATTTGGAGTCTATAGATGGCTTGGGTAGTAGGACATTTTAACAATATTGACTCTTTTGATCCATGAACACAGGATATTTTTACATTTTTGTGTGTGTCTTCCTCAGTTTTTTTCATCAAGTCTTGTAGATTTCATTGCCGCAAAACAAGTCTTAGCAAATTTAAGATCAAAATCATACCAAGTATCTTTTCTAACCACAGTTATGTGAAACTAGAAATCAACAACA
Organism: Stenella coeruleoalba; assembly: GCF_951394435.1. Taxonomy (NCBI): domain Eukaryota; kingdom Metazoa; phylum Chordata; class Mammalia; order Artiodactyla; family Delphinidae; genus Stenella; species Stenella coeruleoalba. Next base: position 96,523,539 of record NC_137154.1, on the reverse strand, counting down.
AGAGGAAAACTGAAAATTTACAAGCATGTGTAAACTAAACAACACACTCCTAAACATCTAACTAATGGGTCAAAGAAAAAATCAAAAGGAAATTTTAAAATGTCTCAAAGTAAATGAAAATCAAAACACAATATACTAAAACCTATAGGATGCTGCAAAAGCAGTTCTTACAGGAAAGTTTGTAGTGATAAATTCATATACTAAGAAAATAGAAAGGTCTCAAATAGGCATCCTAACCTTATACCTCAAGGAATTAGCAAAAGAATAACAACTAAGCCCAAGGTTAGCACAAGGAAGGAACTGACAAGGATCAGAGCAGAAATAAGTGAAATAGAGACCAGAAAAATAATAGAAAAGATCCAGAAAACTAAGAACTGATTTTTTTAAAAAAGATAAACAAAATTGACAAACCTTTAGCTGGTTTGACTAAGAAAAAATGAGTGAAGACACAAACTTCTAAAATCAGAAATGAAAGTGGAGTTATTACAACTGATACCACAGAAATATATAGGATCATAAAAGACTACTATGAACAATTATGTGCCAACAAATTGGATAAATTTATCTCCCCAAGTGGATAAATTTCTAGAAATATACAACTACCAAGACCGAATTGTGAATAAACAGGAAATTTGAACAGACCAAAAAGGAAATTGAATCAGAAATCAAAAACTTCTCAACACAAAAAGCCCAGGACCACATGGTTTCACTGTTGAATTTTATCAAACATTTAAAGAATAATTAAGGCCAATTCTTCTCAAATGCTTCCCAAAAATTGAAGAGGAGGGAACACTCCCAAACTCATTTTACAAGAACAGAATTATCCTGATATCAAAGCCAGTTGAGGATACTACAAGAAAAGAAAACTATAGACCAATATCCATGCTGAATATAGATGCAAAAATTCTTAACAAAATATTAACAACCTGAATTCAACAACACATTAAAAGGATCATACACCATGATCAAGTGGAATTTATCACTGGGTTTCAAGGATGGTTCAACTTATGCAAATCAATAAATGTGATACATCACATTAATAGAATGAAAGATAAAAATCACATGATCATCTCAATAGATGCAAAAAAAAAGCATTTAACAAAATATGACATCCTGCATTATAAAAACCCTCAATAAGTTGGATATAGAAGGAACATACCTCAATATAATAAATAAATGTAATAAAATAAATAATATGACATACCCACAGCTAACATCATACTCAACAGTGAAAGGCTGAAAGCTTTTCCTCTGAGATCAGGAATAAGACAAGAGTGCACATTCTCTTATTCAACATAATACTAGAAGTCCTAGCTAGAGCAATCACTCAAAATAAAGGCAACAAAATTGGAAAGGAAGACGTTAAATTGTCATTATTTGCAGGTGATGTGATCTTATATATAGAAAGTCCTAAGACTCAACCAAAAAACTGTTAGAACTAATCAACAAATTCAGTAATGTTGCAAGATATAAAATTGTACAAAAATCAGTTGTGTTTCTATACAGTAACAATAAAATATCTGAAAAAGAAATAAAGAAAACTATCCCATTCACAATAGCACTAAAACTAGTAAAATGCTTAGAAATAAATTTAACCAAGGAAGTGAAACATCCATACAATGGAAACTACATTAATTGATTTTTAAACGTTAAACCAGCCTTGCACTGCACTTGATTGTGGTGTTTAATTCTTTTTATATGTTGTCAGATACGATTTGCTGATATCTTGTTGAAGGTTTTTGCATCTATGTTCATGAGAGATATTGGGATTTTTACTAATCTTTGACTTATGCAAGAAATATAGTGTCAATAGATACGAGAACTTGAGAGAATTTTAGTGAGCATTTTAAGCTTAATAACAGAGCTAAACATGCAGTGAGCTCTTGCTAGAGCCAGATATTATTCTTAGCTTTTCATGCACTTACTCATTTAGCTTCTAAAGATAAAATTTTATGCAAACTCAAGTCATTTTTCTCCAGTAAGGATTAATCATTTAAAAGGGGAATCTCTCTAAAATTGACATACTTCTACATCTATAGTTTGCTGATAACACTCAGTAACTAGCTCAAGAGTTGGCCACGGTAGTTCGTCAACAAAATTGGTGGAATAAATGAATTAATGAATAATATTAGAACTTAATTCAACTACTAATTGTACTATTAAGTTACTCTCTAAAGAACCACTTGTAGACTCAAATGAGGGTGCAGAAAACATTTAATCAAGTGTTCTGAGGCATGTTTTAAATGCGGGTTCACAATAAAGCAGCTGCTTGGCTACCCTGCCGTTCTCTACTCTCTGTAAACATTTAACTCAGCAAAGTTGTATCACAGTAAGCATTGCCTCCAGCCAGGAACTTGTCATAGGTAAACCTGGCTTTCCATTAAGATTAAATATTGCTCAAATGTATCCATCTGTTTTGGAGGGTTTAGTTGCTCACCTACCTCTGGAGGCTCCATTGAACTCTGTGAATATGTCATTTAAAGACATTATACCAATTTTGAAATAACACTGAATGCAATTAAACAGATTGTACATGATGTTTATCCAAAAGATTCAGCCAACTATTAAGGCACTAGGAAAGTAATCCTCTTCAATATAAAATTTTCTTGTTATGTTATTATTTATTTGTTAGAATTTTACAGCTAGTTGTGTCTAAAAATTTTCAAGGTTCTCCTATGTGACTCATTTAAACCTGGCTCGTCTCATGTAAAACTGTAAATGAGGGAAGTAAGGTAGACTACAGAAAAGTCAGTGAGAAAAAGAAAGGTTCAGGGAGAACTTTGGAAGAGCAGGCAGCATAATTCCATACATTTTACATGTAAAATTTGTATAGCAGTAGGCATCACCTCAGGGCTAGTAGACTGGCTTTCCATGAAATGAAAGGTCTCTCCTATTTAATGATCTGATTCACCGACTCTGTGGTAGTTTTAAAATAGGCCACAAATTCTTTGACCCTCCTTCCATTGACTGGCGGGGTCTTCATCCTCTCTCCTTGGACCTGGACAGCCTTTGTGACTGCCTCAATCAGTGGAGTAAAACACCACGTACTGCTCTCATGTTCTCCTGAGACACGTGTGCTGACCACTTAGCTACCAGGCTGTGAGGAAGCCAGTGGAGGCACAGAGAGAGGTCATATGAGGGTATCCCAACAGCCCTGCTAAGGTCTCAGATAATTACATCAGCTGCCAGACATGTGAGTGAACGAGGCTTCACATGTTTCCAGCCCCCAGCATTGAGTCACCCCCCAGGATTTGAGTATTTCTGGCTGTGGCCCCAGGCATTATGGAGCAGAGACAAGTCATCCCACTGTGCCTCCTCTGAATTCCTGACCTGCCACATCTGTGAGCATGATAAAATGGTTGTTTTATGTCACTAAGTTTCGGGTAGTTTGTTGTACAGAAATAGATAACTGGAACTCACCCCTAGTTGAGGACTAGAATCTGGGCACAGCCTGGTTTTCCTGGCTCTCCTTCTGTTCCTCTACTCCCGCCCCTGCCATACTCCTCTCCTCTTCCCCCACCCTTGCCCAGTCTGCTCTCTTTCACAGGCACCTGATGTACTTTCACGTTTCCTGGGCCTTTGCTAGTGCTAATCCCGCTTCACGGGCTTGAGCATCAGCGAGACCCGGACTTGAGTCTCACTTGGGCCTCTCAGTAAGCAGAGTAATCAACCTCCCTAATCCTCACCAGAAAAATAGGAATAAAAACAGACACTATTAATAGATGAAATGGCTAAAGTGTGTAATGTGCTTAGAGCCTCGTAGATAGTAAACACTCAATAAATGTTAGTTCTTAGTATAAGTTCTTTCTATTCTCTTAAGTGAGTTTCTTTGGAACAAAGTTTAAATGAAACCTTTTGTCTCTTAATTTTGAGCTCATATGTCAATTCCTCTGTGAAGACATCCCCACCCACCAGACAGATTTAAATTGCTCCTTCCATTATGCTCCCAAGAACTTTTCATATTCTTTTATTACAGCTTTTAACAGGTAACTTATTATATATGTGACCCCCATTAGACCCCAAATTCCTCAAGGAAAACACTTAAGGCAGAGGCCTCACAGAAGTAAAGAATGTCTTTGTCTCTTATATGAATATATGCATATGTATGTAGGTATGTATATATATATATGCATATATACTTAGTATATATGTACATCAAATACCATAATGCGGAAAGGGAAGTGAACAGTTGGTTAGATGGGTAGAGCAGGATAAGACTCAAGAATTTACAGAACCTCAGTTCCTGCCAAAATATTCTCTCCACTCACAAACTTAAACTTTTCAATTATGTTGAGGATGTATAAATGAATTGTGGAAGTCATGTAAGGGGAGATGTATGTTTTTTATTTGTTCATTATTGTGTACCCACCACTGTGTACCAGCCATTATGGTTAGTGCTATACAATTTAGACTCCATGGTCCAATTTCAATTTTCTTAAATTTACCAAGGCTTGATTTGTGACCCAAGATATGATCTATCCTGGAGAATGTTCCATGAGCACTTGAGAAAAATGTGTATTCTGTTGTTTTTGGATGGAATGTCCTATAAATATCAATTAAGTCCATCTTGTTTAATGTGTCATTTAAAGCTTGTGTTTCCTTATTTATTTTCATTTTGGATGATGTGTCCATTGGTGAAAGTGGGGTGTGAAAGTCTGCCACTATTATTGTGTTACTGTGGATTTCCCCTCTTATGGCTGTTAGCATTTGCCTCCTCCTATGCTGGATGCATAAATATTCACAATGTGTACAATGTGTATATCTTCTTCTTGGATTGATCCCTTGATCATTATGTAGCGTCCTTCTTTGTCTCTTGTAGTAGTCTTTATTTTTAAAGTCAATTTTCTGATATGAGAATTGCTACTCCAGCTTTCTTTTGATTTCCATTTGCATGGAATATCTTTTTCCATCCCCTGACTTTCAGTCTGTATGTGTCCCTAGGTCTGAAGTTGGTCCCTTGTGGACAGCATATATACGGGTCTTGTTTTTGTATCCACTCAGCCAGTCTAGGTCTTTTCTTGGAGGATTTAATCCATTTACATTTAAGGTGATTATTGATATGTATGTTCCTATTACCATTTTCTTAATTGTTTTGGGTTTGTTTTTGTAGGGCTTTTCCTTCTCTTGTGTTTCCTACCTAGAGAAGTTCCTTTAGCATTTGTTGTAAAGCTGGTTTGGTGGTGTTGAATTCTCTTAGTTTCTGCTTGTTTGTAAAGGTTTTAATTTTTCTGTCGAATCTGAATGAGATCCTTGCTGGGTAGTGTAATCTTGGTTGTAGATTTTTCCCTTTCATCACTTTAAATACGTCCTGCCACTCCCTTCTGGCTCGAAGAGTTTCTGCTGAAAGATCAGCTGTTAACCTTATGGGGGATTCCCTTGTATGTTATTTGTTGCTTTTCCCTTGCTGCTTTTAATAGTTTTTCTTTGTATTTAATTTCTGGTAGTTTGATTAATATGTGTCTTGGCATGCTTCTCCTTGGATTTATCCTGTATGGGATTCTCTGTGCTTTCTGGACTTAATTGACTATTTCCTTTCCCATGTTAGGGAAGTTTTCAACTATAATCTCTTCAAATATTTTCTCAGACCCTTTCTTTTTCTCTTCTTCTTCTGGGACCCCTATAACTCGGATATTGGTGCATTTAATGTTGTCCCAGAGGTCACTGAGACTGTCCTCAATTCTTATCATTCTTTTTTCTTTATTCTGCTCTGCAGTAGTTATTTCCACTATTTTATCTTCCAGGTCACTTATCCGTTCTTCTGCCTCAGTTATTCTGCTATTGATTCCTTCTAGAGAATTTTTAATTTCTTTTTTTGTTTTTTCATCATTGTTTGTTTGCTCTTTAGTTCTTCTAGTTCCTTGTTAAACGTTTCTTGTATTTTCTCCCTTCTATTTCCAAGATTTTGGATCATCTTTACTATCAGTACTCTGAATTCTTTTTCAGGTAGACTGCCTATTTCCTCTTCATTTGTTCAGTCTGATGGATTTTTACCTTGCTTCTTCATCTGCTGTTTGTTTCTCTGTCTTCTCATTTTGCTTAACTTACTGTGTTTGGGGTCTCCTTTTCTCAGGCTGCAGGTTCGTAGTTCCTGTTGTTTTTGCTGTCTGCCCCAATTGGGTAAGGTTTTTTCAGTGGGTTGTGTAAGCTTCCTGGTGGAGGGGACTGGTGCCTGTGTTCCGGTGGATGAGGCTGGATTTTGTCTTTCTGGTGGGCAGGACTGCATCTAATGATGTGTTTTGGGGTGTCTGTGAACTTAATATGATTTTAGGCAGCCTCTCTGCGAATGGGTGGGGTTGTGTTCCTGTCTTGCTAGTTGTTTGGCATGACGTGTCCATCGCTGGAGCTAGCTGGTCGTTGAGTGGAGCTAGGTCTTAGTGTTGAGAGGGAGATCTCTGGGAGAACTCTTGCCGATTGATATTACGTGAGGCCGGGAGGTCTCTGGTGGTCCAATGTCTTGAACTTGGCTCTCCCACCTCAGAGGCTCAGGCTTGACACCCGGCCGGAGCATCAAGACCCTGACAGCCACACGGCTCCTGCCCCAGCAACCATCACCTCCTGGAAATCAGGGGCTGGGTTACTGGCCGCCATCCTTCCCTCCAGAGTCCTGCCTGGGTCTGACACAGAACAGGCACTGCATTTATAGAATTCCACTCTGCCTCTATCACGTCACAGCTGATGCTTGGCCAGGACCCAAACCATATGCCACCCAATGGCCTAGGTGCGACTGGTTGGGATGATGCCTCGTACTGCCTCTTCCACAAAATTTTCTAACTTCCTTGAGACACCTTATAAAATCAGTTTGCTATAGCCATGTACACACATACGTACGCCTCTGCTTCTTTCAATATTCACTCTTCGGTTTACTCCATTCTGAATTCTTTTTCCACTGCCCTCCACTGAAACCATTCTTGTGAAGGCCACCAATGGATACTTCTGTTTTCATTTTAAATTCATAGTAGCATTTGCTTCACTTAACCTCTCCCTCCTTTTTGGCCTCTGGGGCATCATTTAGTTTTCCTCTTTCACACTGACTGCTCCTTCTTAGTCTCCTTGACTAGTTTATCCTCCTCTACTCTACCTCCAAATGTTAGAGTTTCTTAGGGTTTATTTCCAAGGCCTCTTCTTTCCTTTCCCCCTCTAGTCTCTCCCTAGATCATGTCATCTATTGCCCTTATTTAAATAACATCTTCATGCTGATGAATTACCAGCCCAGACATCTCTGAGCCCCTAGACCTGCATATTCAACTGCCTTTTTAATATTTCCATGTAAGTTGTCCTTAGATGTCTCAAATTTAATGTGCCCAAAGGAAACTCAGTCTCTGTCCTCCAAACCCTCCTAATCTAGCCTTCCCTATCTTAGTAAACAGCACCACTTTCTACACCAATTGCCAAAGCCAGTAACATGGAATTTATTCTGGACTCTACTAAATGTTATCTGTCAATACCTCCAAAATACACTTATCTCTGTCTCCACAGATACCCAGCTCAGAAAGACACCCTATAAATATTTGTTTAACAAACAACAAATGGGGAAAAGGTTTATATTTGCTCACTTAAGAAACTCTGGAACAGGTTGCTGGGAGTCTTATGGTATGAGAAGTTGGTGTTCTTATAGGGTAAGAAGACACTGGAATTAAAGCATGCCAGAAAGAAGTGGAGAAAAGATTTCCCCAGCTTCTGGGATAGGAGGCAAACTTGCCTGGAGGTGGAGAAGAGTTAAGGTGCATAGACCATCTGAGTCACTACGTTGTGGTGCGGGAAAGGATGTTCACACAGGATAGGTATCAGACCCCTCTAGTTCACACCATGGGAACTTTCCCCAGCTTTCTTCATAGAAGAACTTATAAACTCAGAGAGCGAGGCAGCACTTTGGGGAGCCTATTTAAAGGACTGTAGCATCTTAAGAAAAAAAGCAGTTCTGAAGCATGTAACATGGAGGTTAGTGACAGCAGGAAAGCAGCAGGGAAATTTTATAAGCCACTAAGCATATGTGAGCTGAGGACCCTGCCAGTGAAAGAAGGTCTAGTAAAGGTGAGTTTGGAAGCCCTCAAGTGCCCAAATTGCTGCAGGTGCTTTTACACACACAGACACACACACGCACACACACAGCCTTTGTCAAAAATGTCTGGGAAAAACAGCATCTTCTATTACCCTCTTGGAGAGTCACTGTGCTATTCTCCTTATAAAAGGTCCAAAACGCTGTGCAGTAGAGAAAATAGTTTAACTTTATTTCATGCAGCATGTTCCAAACATGTTTGGCCTCAGAGACCTCTGTCATGAAATACCTTATAACATGTCACTGAACACTACTGTTCCCCAAAACAGACAATGACAGGGAGACAAGGTTTCCTTAGCCACAGACTGAGACTCTGTGAGTCCTGGAGAATAATTTACCAGGGGTCTGCAAATCCCTGTGTGCTCCAAACCCTGAATAAACAACAATTCTCAAATACACATGTGCTACTTTTAAAAAATGTGTCAAGATTTGCAATTTTAAAAATACTAATTCTTGATTACTCAATACTAAATGTCTAGCTGTGATCCTATTATGTGGGAGCATGAAGAATATTTTCTCATTAAAAAAGAATTTGTATAAGTAAAAGTTTGTGAATCTACCAAACTTAAAATGATTTTAATCCTATAAATAATAATGGCTAATATCTTTGGTGCTTCATATTCAGGTACTATACTCAGTGCTTCATAAAATTGTCTCACTTAATCCGACAGCGGTCCTATGAGGTAGGTACTCTTAGTATCATTTTCATTGTATAGTTGAGAAAAATGAGGCTTAGTGAAATTAAGGGCAGGGATTCGTTGAGCATCACAAAATAAAACGTGGTCGAGTTGGAATTTCAACCCAGGAGCCTGACTCCAGAGCCTATATTTTAACCATTTGGCGGTCACCCCTTATCAAGACAATGTGTCCTGAAGGGACTAAGGCCCAAGCCAGTGTCTGAGCTTTGTCAGGGAAGAATGGAGATTTCTGTGTTTTATGGCAGTTGATTCTGTTCCCGAGAAACTTGTCTGTGGACAAGTTTTCTTCCACCAGACCACTCTTCCCTTCTCCTCATTAATTCTGCAATTTAAAAAGAAAGAAATGCAATTCAGCATTTCGAGGAAAATGAAGGCATGAGAGAAGTGACCTTTCCTCAGCTTTCTTTCAGGTAAAAAATTAATGCTTTTCCCTCGTGAAATTACACCCATCTCCACAGCACCTCACCAGGATTTGACCTAGAAAGAATTGAAAAAAGCACATTTTGACAGAATTACCAAGAGAGTTATGAAGCAAAACAGTCCTGGGGCAGAGAAGCCTCAACGTGCTTTTCCTGAAAGAGGGGACTATGCATGGTTTGATTGAGGCCTGTCGTCTCACTTCTGGTAATAATGCTGAATTATGTGCACTCTTCTCAGTCAGAGACAAGACAAGTGATTTGAGTGAGTTAAGATGTACCTTTGAACCTATGGCAAGGCTTAATATATATAATTTTTTAAAAAACTGACACACCAGAGAGTGAAAGGAAGGCAGAAAATGTACTGGTGGTCCTTCGTGCATAAAGATGACAATGATTGCAAAGTAAGGGTCCTTGGCTCTCTGCTGCATAAATTATCTGCTGAGTGCCACTGCCTAATGGCTCAGATTGGCACTGATTTTGTCTTTCTTTCAGCATATGGAACAGATTTTTGCCTACACATGAACAGTATCACCCCATCCCAGATAGTATCCCACCAGCAAAATGGAACATCCAATTGCTTTCCTCAACTGTTTTTCTTTTAGCAAGTTATTTTCCAGAGTTTTCCCAGCATGTCTCAAGCAGCACTTTAATACCTCAACTCCTGAGGTGCAACAGTATATTATAAATGGTGTACTGGGGAAAACACTTATTTAGGATCTAGAATGGGAGTTAATAATTTAACTGCCTTTTTCAGAGCTGCATTTCGACAATGAAGGCTCCATGGGAGAAACAAAACACTAGAATAGTCTACCTTAAGCTGATCAGTACTTAGACCACCCAGAGTGACAACACTTGGCATAATTTCTTTTATAGATTAGTATGAGCACTGTATCGTATAGATGTAAGTATATATATATATATATATATATATATATATATATATACTTATATATAATTATATATGAATATATAATTCCTATATACATGAATGTTCTTCCAACTAAAAGCAGGGTGAAAGAAGAAAAAACAAGGGCAAGAACAAAGAGGACTCCAAAGTGAGGCTTATAAAATGCACACAGTGATGACATACAGTTTACAGTTGGGCCTCAAATTGAGCTTTCCAGATATTCATTCAACAAAGGGAAGTAACCTTGTCAGTTCACAGCATTGAAAGGATAAAACCAAGTACCCAAGGGATTTTTTAAGCTGTTTTTGGCACCAAGATCAGATATGGCTCTATCCCTAGAGGCCTGGTAAAGTGGACACTGTGTGATGCAGTGATCATCAGACTCAAAAACATTGTTTTTTTGTTGTTGGGTTTTTTTTTTTTTGCGGTACGCGGGCCTCTCACTGTTGTGGCCTCTCCCGTTGCAGAGCACAGGCTCCAGACGCGCAGGTTCAGCTGCCATGGCTCACGGGCCCAGCCGCTCGGCGGCACGTGGGATCTTCCCGGATCAGGGCACGAACCCGCGTCCCCTGCATCGGCAGGCGGACTCTCAACCACTGCGCCCCCAGGGAAGCCCTCAAAAACATTCTTTACAATAGAGTTAGTGACATTCATTGGTTGTTTCTCATAAAGCCCTTCCATCTCAGCTAATAGCATCTCACCAAATGGTAACTCTGTAAGAATAATTCTTCAGGGGCCCAGTATAGCCTGTATAATCAGCTCTCTGCTAATCAACAATGTGCAACTAGAAATTGAAACCAGAAAACCTTAATTAATAAAATATACTGGCTGGTTATCACCTAACGTGCAAGAAGTTAGACATTGGGCTTCTCTGGTGGCGCAGTGGTTGAGAGTCCGCCTGCCGATGCAGGGGACGCGGGTTCGTGCCCTGATCCGGGAAGATCCCACGTGCCGCCGAGCGGCTGGGCCCGTGAGCCATGGCAGCTGAACCTGCGCGTCCGGAGCCTGTGCTCCGCAACGGGAGAGGCCACAACAGTGAGAGGCCCGCGTACCGCAAAAAAACAAACAAAAAAGTTAGATTTTGCCAGTAAATGCTTTACTGAATTAAATTTTGATCAGCTTGAAAAGTCTGAAAAGCCTTTCCAGCAGCATAATAAATACCAGAAAGAGGATGCAGCTAATGGCAGTGCCTAGTAGCAGCCTGGGAAACGGTCGTTGTCGTCATCATTATCATCATCATCATCATCATCATCACAATCTCTTCCATTTCTTGGGCCCTTCTTATTTACTAAGCTCTGTCTATATGCACTTTACAAGTGTTATCTCTGTAATCCTCTGTAATCCAATACTGCAAGAGATTTTATTTTACCAAAAAAAGACATCGGCGATTACAATCATTAAATGAATTGCTCAAAGCACCACCAGCTCATAAGTGGTACAGCCAGAATCTGACTCCAGTTCTGACTTTCTGTCGTCCCATACCACCTTTATATTTCTACCGTTAATTAGGACAGCCCCCCCTCCCAACCAGCACCACCAATTTCTTGTAAACTCTGTCTATTTCGTATGACTTCTTTCCAGATGGCACATAGGACTAAAAATCATTTGAAAACAGAAATCACTCTGTTGATCTGTTGAGTCGATTTAATATTCTAGTAGAGAGAGAGAGAAAAGCACTTCTCAATCCTTTTACTTTGTTGGTAGCAAGAGTGCAATCGGAGTCTTGGACGGTCTTGATTTCTACTGACTAACACATTCTCATTAAAAACCACTTACCTGCATTCCTTTAACGAGGTTACTGACCCTTTAACGCATTTGTGGTAGGGCCTTGTTCTTTGTTTTTGCTCTCCTGCTTGCATCTGTTCCGTTTTGTCAGTACACACCAAGACAACGACAGTGCTGCTACAAGCAGCCCTCCATATGTTACAGACGCACTCAAACCATGAGACCTTAGGAAAAGCATCCCTGTTGGCCTTAGATCGATAGTTCAGTGTCCCCAAATATCTAACCAAGGCTATGTCCATATAATTAAGAATATTGCTTTGAAAGAATGACTGAGTGAGTGTTTTTGTGGTCAATGATTAAACTTGAAAGACAGCATAGTTCGCCTGAGATATGGGGGTTTTCACTCAATATTATATGGTAAAGAGTTATCCATAGGTAGAGGTGGTTTTTTTCACCTTTACAACTGTGTATGGTTCCATTTCCGATTAAATCATAACTTTAAAAAATCTGTCCATTTACTGGCGGACATTTAAATTTTTTCCAGGTTTTTTTTTTTTAAACAGTCTGTTTGTTTTGCTGTTACAAACTGCTGCAGTGTATATTCTTGTTCATGTCTACTTGTGAACATTTGCAAGAATTTTTCTAGAGTATATGCCAAGATCTGGAATTGATGATTCATAGAGTATTCCTTATCTTCACCTTTACTAGATATTGCCAATTTTTCTTTCCAGATTACACTCTGACCAACAGTGCAGGTATGAGACTTCTTTTAAGCCAAAATCCTCACCAGACCTTGGTATTATCAGACTTACTTATTTATTTAGTCTCCTTGATAGGTATGAAATAGTATTTTATTATTGTTTTGAAGATCTTCAGGTGTTTGAAAAATAGCTGACTTGGTAGCTCTGTGAAAACGTAGCCTTGTTCTAAATGTAGTGGACGATACATGAGAATCCATTCAGTGTGGTCAATGACTGTGGTCAAGGAGACCAGTTGCGGCCAGTGCTTTGAGCAGCTGTATTTAAAATAAAAATGTCACTGGCATTCATATTTTGACAACTTGTTAAAATATGTCTTTTCCTTTTCCTATGCTACTTACCTTTTCACCTTTTTCTGTTCAGATTGGGTTATGAATTTGGTGCTAACAATAAATAAGTCAAGATTGGTGCTCATCTGCATGGGGCAAGCAGTTGCTTAGATATTTGAAGGCTTACTTTAGACTGTGGCCTGAACTTCCTTAGACATACTTTAAGATGTTCCAGATGGCTGAGGTGGGGCAGAGTGGGGTGGGGGGGGTGGGGTGGGGGATTCGGCCTCTGCCACCCAGACGCAGGCTGGAAGCTGAGTAGGGAGGTGACTGCAAAGGCACCTGTGAGGATGCTTATTTCATCCTTTTAGCCTTGTTGTAGCTCTGCTACAGAGGATTAAGAAAGAGTCCTATGTCCACTTGAGTCCTTTTGTGAAAGAGCAAAAGTGGCCCCAGAGACAAAAGTAGCAGCAAGAGTGATTTGTGATAAGATTCCAAGGTGAAGGTGAATCTTGAGGGGACAGAGATCTGGTCCAGACTCTTCCATTCTCGCAAAGAGATTCTACCTGCATTTCAATCTTGGAAGGTTTTATTAAGGGAAACTGTGGGGTTTTTTACATTTAGAATTTCCCACAAAGGCTGCTGGGGCAGGTGACTCCTGGCTGACCCAGTTGTGAAACAAACCTCCTAGTTCTTAATTTCCATGATGTTGCAGAGAGAGCATGATCTTTGAAGCTGGCAAGCTCAAGTTCACATCCACGCTAGGAGAGGTTTGTGAACTTGGCAAATTACTTCAACTCCCTGAGTCTCCAACTCTTCAGTCCTAAAATCAGAGGGAAAAAGACTACCTGAAAGGGTTGCTGCGAGAATTAAATGCAATTTATGTAAAAGCACCTAGTATCCTACCTGGGACACAATCGAAACGAGAGAAACATTAATTTCCTTCCTTCCCTGCCCCACCCCATCCTCACTCCTCTGTCTCTGGGACCAGCTTTCCCACAGACCCAGTGCCCCCCGGAAACCCCAGGATCCTTGGAGGCGGGAACCTCTATCACCTTCATAAAAGTTGACCTCTCCCAGACCTTGCCTCTGCTATTGTGTAACTGACTTATAATGATTAGCTCAGTGTTATACCTGCTGAACCCAAAGAAACCACTCTATTAACAATGTCAGGCATCAGAGCAGGTTTATGGGAGACATGCAGTCTTTGGGAACAGTTGGAATCTCACAGTAATTAACACTAATGTCCAGGTCATGCCACTTACCTTCAGGGCAAGCCTTGGTGTCCAATTTTGAAGTGAATGGATTTTTCTCCCAAAGTCCCCAGGGAACAATCATTGTCCTTGCTGCCCTTAAAGTAACTGCCTCTCCTCACTGCTGGAAGAGGTTTGGGACCAATAGATAGGATTACGATTATCCGTGACACTCTCTGGTATTAAATTAAAATGCTTTCAATAGTTGGTGGCTGGCTTAGGTGGCTGCCTATGGAACCTTTCATCTCTCTCATCACCTTTCAAGGTTGCCCCTGCAATGGCAGTCTCCAGGAAGAAAGCAGGCTCTGATAGGGAATTCGAATGGAGTCTCAGCGCCGTGCTTACCCATGGGACACTCAGCTGGCTGCAAACACCCTTCCCTTTGGTACAACAGCTCCTTACGTCTCAGTGGAGAAACCGAAGATCAAACAAGTGTGATCTCTGACCCCCACGCTGGCCACCTAGCAGGGTTCTGTCTTCAGGGCAATGGGGATCTGAAATAATTCATGTTGCTCTCCTCACAGTGTTGTGCCTCCGCAGGAGGCTGTCAGCTGCTTGGGGTCATCAATCTGACACACCTTTTTAGTTCTACAGGGAGACTAAAATACTACTTAAATCTTATTCCAACATTTCTCAAATCAGGTGGGTATTACCAAGCATGAAGACATCATCCAGAAACTCAATTTTAAAGGGTTAGTTCTTTGGGAAAAATAAGAAAGAACATTTCCTCCTGTTTACTCTGAGATTTGCTTTTTTCCAACAGTGTGGTCCTTGTGCCTTTCTTAATCTTTGGAGATTAGGCTTCAAATTTTCACCTAGACTCCAATTTGCTCATAAATCTCTTCATTTTGCTTAACTTAAATGTTTTGGCCAACTTCATGGTTTAATAATGAGAGGTAAAATTGGAGCCTAATGACTACTAAGGAGGGAATTTTCCTTTCGTCTGGAATTAAAAGAGCTGTGGAAGGGGCAGCCGTCCTGTCAGACCAGCTGTCCCAACCTTAGCTGAAGCATGCCAAATTACACATTTGATATTACACAGTTCTTTATACCCAGGTACGATGACGTGAGAATCCTTCAAATCAGCCCTACTTACATCCACCTGATTGCTATGCCCCTATTGATTAGCTGCGAACTGTTCATTGAATTCAGGCCACCTGAGAAGCTGCCAGGTCCCCAGAGTGTCCCCCTCACATGCTGCACATTGAAGCCAGGCAAGATACCCAGCTCCAATACGCCTCAGCACAAGTTGTATAATGGGGGCCCTGAGGCCACAATTATCAGATAACCAGGCAGGAGAGAGTACTGTTTCAGCACTTCCACTTGAGCAGACTTTAACTTAAAAGAAAGAAAGAACTCTAAAAAGTTTTAAAACACTTTCCTCATAAGTTTACCACTCGAGAAAGGTATCCACCCCATGGCCATGTAGCCTAGAATTCCCTCCTTATTCCAGAGTGAGAGAAAACACTAGCTGGGTAATTTCCCTTGTGCAGAGAGAGGGGCTCTGGTTTCTTTCGCTTGTATAGAATATACTGGGTCCTCTGAGACCGTCGGTGGAGAGGCCACTTGGCACTGAGGAGAATAAAGGCAACCGGCTGGAGATAGACCAGCCCATTTCTACTGGGGGCCTCTTGGATGGTTAGAAAAGAATAAGCTCAGATTCTTCCACCATAGTTACGGCCCTTCAGGTATGTCCCAGGCCATCTTTCGTCACCACCTATCACGAAGTATCCTGCAATGACTCAATGTGCATTTAACCATATATTGGCTTACGTTAGAATGCTTTGTGCAATTAGATTTCTAATACAGACTGTAAATTCCTCAAGGTTGAAGAACCTTGCTTTATATTTCTTGTTCATTCATTTATTGATTGATAAATGAGTCAGCAATTACTCTACTCATTATTCTAGCACCTACTACGCTGAGAGCACGGTGCAAGGCTTACTTCTTAGGTACTCCAGGGACTCCAGAAAAGTGTGGTCCCTAATTCCTGCCTTCTACTAGTTCAGAATCTTGTTGGATAAGCTCAGTGTATATGGAGATGAAGTTAGGTAATAATGCAATGGCGTACAGTAAGATAACAATGATTCAAAAACACAGTAAAATGACTAGAAGACAAATTTAATAAGGCGTGTCTTTAGGTATTGACATTTGGGGTGGTTTATTCTTCTGCTTTTTGGATTTTCCAAATTTTCTATAACGTACGTGTATTACTTTATTAATCGTAAAACACCAAACCTTAAGGTATGAAGTAAGTAGCAAAACAATAACAGAAGTGTTGCCAAATCAAATTAAGATTCAGGGTCAAATGAGTGGCTCAGAAAGTGAGTTCCTTCTGTTTTAAGTGACTTGTTTCTGTATCCTTCAGTATCTAGACAGAAATGTGCACTAAATAGATGTTGAAAGTACTTTTTTGACTATATAATAATAAATTCTTGCTGAATATAAATTTTGTTGATTATATAATGCCTTACTATGTCTTTTGTAATCATACCTTTCATTATTAAATAAATCTCTCCTATTATTTTGTAACTATGGGTTTCCTATCTCTTCAACAAGATAATAATGTTTTGTGTTCTATATTATCCCCTGCCCCCGGATTACAGTTACGTACATTTGTCTCCTCTTTTAAATGGCACTTTGAAGTCAGACCCCCTGCTGACAATCATAGGATCTCAAGGTTGAAATGAAAAGGACTTTGCTAAAAATAGTAAGATTCTAGAGCAGGGCGCTGTGTTCAAGTCCTAGTTCCACCACTGACTTCTAAATTGCTGCTGGCCAAGAAAAATAAATGGTTTCCTTTTCTGTAACAGGAGGAAAATAATATCTTCCTGTTGTGAATATAAAAATAGCATATACAAAACACAGAGCGTATTATCTGGTCATTATTAAGTACTCAGTAGAAGATAGATATTACTATTATTATCATCTTACTCTTCTATAAGGGATCATAGCACATCATCTAATCTGACTTACCACAAAATATAAGAATCCTCCCTGATATCCTTAATTTATTAAGGTATTTCTGATACCATCAACTTGCATGCTCACAGTGTTTTGTTTAAAAGTTCTTCTTTCCTTGATCTATATCCTGTATCTCAGCAATATGCACGATTAGTTCTCGGGGCTACATAGGATAAAAAGTCCACGGCCTTTTCCACATGACATTATCCATCCTCATATCCTTCAGTGGCACCCACAAATCTCCTTCCCTCCCCACCAGTACAGACATAGCACTTAATAAAGTTTTATTGGTTTGAATGGTTAGAATTAACTCTTTGCTCACAATGGCTTGCGTATCATCGTAATGGTAGGGAATGAACTAAAACGGAGTAAACAGCTACTGGAGGATCCTTCCAGATTTATAAGTCTAGATGGTAAGCTTCTAGGTCTACGGGGCTTTATGTATAATTTTCCTCATTTACATTGTTATCTCTGATCACTGAACAGGACTCTCTCTCTCTGGAATCAAAAACAGAGCAGCTGGATGTTTACATCAACTAAATGACCATTCTGGTTCACTGAGGTGTGCTGTCTTAACACCATCAACCATCATTGCTGTTAATAATAAGAAACGTCATCGGAGAACCTAATAAAAACTCTTCTTCTAGTAAAATTCCATCTCTAAAGTAATATATTTTAGCATCTCTGGTGATTTCTCAGCATTTGTGGAAGCAGGTTGTTTCAAAAAGTAATGCAAAACATTAGGAGTGAACAAAGTTATAGAAATAAAGTGACTTGTTTGCTTCAACAATAAAAAAGCAAGAATCCTAGCTACTAAAAGTCAAGCACATGCAGAACCCTGCCTGTGTTCTATACTTTCTGGAGGAAACCCCCCAGATGGATTGGGATGCAATGGAAGATACTCTGGTAAAGGAGACAGACAAGACTGGGTTTGAATATTTGCCTTTCATTATGAGGTTTTGTCTTTTACTAGCTGTGGAAATTTGGACATGTTATTTAACTTCCAGAAGCCTTCTCTCCTGAAAATAGTAATATTTAATTCAGAGGGCTATCACGAGGATTAAATAAACAAACGTTTGTAGTGTGTTCAGTATGTAGCCGATATTGGAGAAAAGCTGGTTCTTTCCCTCTGCTCCTTTCCTTCTTCTTTGATCTAAATGCTAACACTTAGGAAAATAACAGCATTTTTCTCAACTCGTCAAAACTGGCCAGACTTCCCAGAATAGTAATCAGTCTACATGCTAGAGCTATAATTTGTTAACTTTTCAACCATTACTATGTTTTCACATTTTAAAAGCAAATCACCAAGGGGAATTTCTTTCGGTTTTCCTGGTGAGTAAGGAAGAAACTGATTTTGATTATTTTGGTAAAAATGATCATATTTTTTCCGAGCAAGTACCACCTTAAAGGACTTATACTGAAATGGATAGCCCATGAACCAAGTTTGGGTAATTTTAGTTTGGACCAGAAATCACTTTTTGAGGATAATGAGCAGAGAAGAGAGGAGGCTGATTGATTTTTTTCCAAAGCTGGCATGGGAGTCAGGAGGCTGAATTCTTATAACCTTTATGACCTGTATAGAAGGCATGTAGACAGCTGGAAGAAAACGTTCCCTTGTACCTACCAATTGGAAACAACTCTCCACCAGCTTATGAATATTATCAACCTGCTGTCCCCACCAAGTTGGTGCCCAGCAAAATCAACGAAGTAATATTTTTGCCTGGCATAAATTATTAAGTTGTTCTATGCATGGTTGCTTTAAATCGGAGATGTACTAGCATATTTCTGCCACTCAGTTTCAAACATGCAACATTTTAATGTACGTTTGCTCTCAGTTGAATTTGCCTCATTCATTCGTGGGAACGAAATATGTGCAAAGAACCCTGTACGCTGTGAACAAATAAAAGATGGAAAGGGCATTTTCTCTGCACTTACAGGGCCTTACAGTGGTAGGTGAGAGTAAACACATATGATTCAATGTAGGAGGGATAAGGGACAGAGAGAAAGGTTGGGAATGTTCAGGACAGGGAGAGGTCATTACTGCCGTGGGATGGGGATCATGAAGCCATCATGGGGAGATGACATTTGAGCTGGACCTTAAATATGCACAGGCAGCCATTTGCAGCAACATGGATGGACCTAGAGATTGTCATACTAAGCAAACTAGTCAGAAAGAGAAAGACAAACACCATATGATATCACTTCTATGTGAAATCTAAAATACGATACAAATCAATATATCTATGAAAAAAAAGACTCAGACATAGAGAGCACACTTGTGGTTGCCAAGGGGTAGGGGAGATGTGGGAGGGAAGGACTGGGAGTTTGGGATTAGCAGAGGCAAACTATTATACATAGGATGGATAAACAACTATACGGAACACGGAACTATATTCAATATCCTGTGACAAACCTTAATGGAAAAGGATATGAAACAGAATATATGTGTATATATATAACTGAGTCACTTTGCTGTACAGAAGAAATTAACACAATATTGTAAATCAACTATTCTTCAATAAAATTTTAAAAAATATATATAGAAGGGTAGACTTTGTCAATGGAGAGTTGAATGGGAAGAGATTTCCAGGAGCTGGGAACTGCCAAAGCATAGGCAGAGGAGAAGAAAAGCATGGGATACACAGGATAAATGCAGAATAGGAAGCGGTATGGTTAGACTGCAGGGTAGGATGGAAGGTAGGTGGAAGAAGTGTCAGGAGAAGGTTGAAAGATCAGCGAGGGCTGACTCAGGGAGGGTCTTACATCCTCTGGAAATCATGGCAGGCTCAGCAAATCTGCTGTTTTATTTGCAACAAAAAATAGGGTAGCTGAATCAAAACGTAGTTTCTGAACTCTGTACCTCACTGGCCAACCTAACCACTTTCATTTTAACAATTTCATTACCTGACCTTTCTGAAAATTATTTTCTGCCTACAATGGGCAAGGCTATTGACAAGCGTTGAGTACAGAGGAATGTCAACCTGCATTGCTCTTGTTCTCACTGACTGTGTTCTGCTACACCATCGGCAGAACATTTTACTTAGTCACTTATTCATGCTAGAGGAACTCTGTTTTGCAGCTGATGGGGGTGAAGGGGGAGAGGTTTTAAGAAGTCATCTCAGGCATCTTATCATTCAACTGGGAATGGTTGTAAGTAAAACACCTTTTAATTCATGCATCTACATATAGGTCGGCTTAGAAATAAATTACATCCAAGACCGCTCAGTGAGAACCAATCCACTAAAAGCCAGAAGACTAAACCCAGCAATGTTATCTAGAAGCACGGACACAGGCTGAAGTGATCATGGAAAGTGTCTTGTCTCTTTTGAAATGGACATAAGGAGCCCTGATGGGAATCTGCAGGTCTGTGCTAAGCTCATACACACACACATGCCAGCTTAGCTTATATAAAGGGGAGCAAAAGCAGCGCAGAGAAATAAATTTAAGTCTCTCTGTACAGAAGTAGTTTTTCACTGGATCCTCTTTAAGCTAGTTTTGAAGTCCCGTTACCACATTTGAGTGTGTGGGTATATACTGTCTCCGGCAATGCTGTCCTGTACTGCTTACCTCTCCTTTGACCATCACATGTCACCAGGTTTTGGTGATTTAGTGTGCTTTTCTATGTCCACTTGGAGCTCCAGGATTGCAGATGATGTAGAAATGGAAGCTACATTCTGTTACTTTTAATGGAAAAGATACTAAGAATCGAACCAGAACAATCCAAGCAGAATAATTTTCCAGGCGGACTCCATGTGCTTCAGATAACTGGATGGTTTAATGGACCGAAAAGCAAAATCATTCTGAATGTTCCTGTACATCAGAAATTTGGGGATTTGGTTCTGCATTAATTTTTCACGTTGGTTCCACACCTTCAGTTCTGTATTCACCATCCTTACCCTCCAGTTTAAAAAGTATTTGATCTTTTTCTTTTTTAAAGAGCTCATAATCCACTTCAGATCATTTCATTGATTATTTCTCAGTTAGTCTTTCTGTATTCTGTAGAGCTAGGCTGTTCATCTCTACAGCTAATCCCACTAATACAACTTAAAGAAGCCCAGGAAGGAGATAGCGGTGAAAATCTCTAACCAGTATTGGCAGCAAACAGGAAGAAGCATAACAGGCGAGCTGGAATCCTGCAAAAAGGGACGCCGTGGGTGAAACAAAACAACAGCAACAACAAGCTGTCTCTTACCAGAAGGGCACTGATTTCATCTGTATGAATTAACCATATTTCATTCCCAGGGAGATGAAGGGAAATCTTGTTTTTCTAGACGTCAAAAAAATTTTTTTAACAAACCCAAGACACAAACAGTCCTGCTTCTTCCCCTACTGGGAATCGTTAGCCTCTCTGAATGTCTATATGGTTTGTATTCCAAATCACACACTCCAGCACTTGGATATTTTGTGCTTTACTTTCATTGTTTCTTACACGTAAGTTTTGTCTTCCCAGACAGAGGACAGATAGTTTCTTCCACTTCTTCATTATATCCCACAGAATCTAATGTGGGGCTGTGTACTAAAGAAGTACCTCTCAAGGTCACTCACCAATGTATGAAAAAGTCCCCACAGGGTGAGAGGTCCCTTGGTCCCTGTTCCCCTCTGACTTCTCTGCCATAGTCAAAAGAGAACATTGGATTGCGCACAGGGTTACTGAGGAGTGGGCAGGATTCTTTAGCTAATTTTCCAGCAGGAGGATCATTGTACTTATGGGTCTGACCTCCATCCTCTATAGTATAGACTGCATATTCTAACCTTTGTAAACCGGGTCAATTCCCCAGACACAACACCGTCACAACGCACTGCTTCTCTGACATGCTTTGTTCAGTCCGACCAGTGAAATATTTAGATGCAAGCTCTTACTTAATGTATGGGGAGATTGATACTCAATTTCTTTACGCCCCTTTTTGGCCCTCAAATTTTCTGCCTTTTCTGATCAGAGAGGTTGTTTTTCACTTTATTCCCTTTGTATACTTTTTTCTTTCTTGATCTCAGTGCTATTTCTACCATTTGTTTAATGGCAATATTCATATTTTTTTCATTCATTCTTCAGATTTGGAAATTGGTATGAAATTAACAAAATTTGAATGATAACGTTCTGTTAATAGTGACAGAACTTCTCTTGCCCAGTTGCCCTTAAATTATAATGGGGTTGTTGACCTCTTCAGTTCTAAAACTTGGCGACCTTTTTCTTTGCACCCACACCAGTTGTGAAAGATGATAGATAGGTAGGTAGGTAGGTAGATAGATAGATGATAGATAGATAGCGTGAGTCTATATTTTTTCTGTGAGAAGAGTTTTCTGAAGTCACATCGTCACCAATCTTTGAGTCATACTGTAGGTTTCCCAGGTTGTCAGCCACGGAGGACACTCCGTTGGGCTAATGGCGAGGGATCTGCCTGTGGGGGGCAGGGAGCCACCTTTCACAGAAAGGCACTGGAATAACTCAACGCAACTAAAAGCTTACTTTTCTCTTTGAGAGGCCCCATAGGAAGCACTAGCTTTAAGTGAAATCTTTATGAAAGGATTCCTTCTCTGAATTTTCCCAACAGGTCTCTTTGTTATTACCCCAAGAGAGCTGCCTACCAGTCAGGGAATCAAATCTCCCTTATCGTGTCCAGACTGCTTTACTGCTGCACACACCCCCTTGGCGGGAGGGCTACAAATGGTTCTCTCAAGCTCCACTCAAACCACCAGCCTGCCGTGTCTGAAATGCCCCAGCCCTTTCTGGCCTCGTGTATTTGACTCCTACACCATAGGGAAGTCCCCCTTGGATTCCAAAAGAAAATTAAACTCCTTGGAATTCCAAACTAATAAACTTTCACAGAGTGGCCCCAGGTGGATTGGTTATCATGATATTTTGGTCTCACCTAACCAATAAGAGGGCCGGTTGGCAAGTTCCCAGGATGAATATTCTCATATAAGCTTTGGATTAGAGGAAGCCAAAAGATTTTCGGCCATCTACATGCTCAACTTACACCCCACCTGGGTTCTGAGGTAGAGATCTGGTGACGATTGGGGCCCTGCAAGGCAATTAAAAGAAATAAAGCGAAGTATTATATTTTAATTGATGTAATCTTCAAGCTCCCAGTGGAATCTGGGGTGATATCTGACTAGAGTTACCCTAGGTATCAATAGATGACTATTCTGTGAAAGTGCATTTAGGAAGACAAAACCCTATGAATCCTGAACTTCATTAACATGTGTATCCGTTTGGGGAGGGGCGGGGGATTGGCTCTGCCTCCAGGACTACAAATTGAAAGAAGCCACCTAGATTTTTCTGGGGTCTGAACAAAGAGCGGAAGAGGATAGGGAATGGAGAGGGAGTGAGAAAAGGGCAGGTGGAGGGGAAGACAAAATGTGGATTTCTACTTTTATTTGCTTTCAGAGTACCTGGATTTTAGACACACCAAGCCATTCTTTCCAAACCCAGACAGCTTTCATCCATCACTAACATTTCAGGGTTTGTTTCTGTTTTATTGTAAATATTGCAGTCGAAGAAAGATAAACAGACAAGAAAAAACGGCTTTATACAGTATACAGAATCAGATAGAAAATACAGAATGGAAAAGAAAGCCGGCAACCAACAGATAAAAAGTGGAGACAAACCAAGGAAGAGACCTAGCTGGTTGCAGATTCACGCACCAGCTTCAGTGAGGTGCAGCAATGGTCCCAGCAGCTAATAGAAAATGCCTAGCGCTGTCAGTCTTATCTTTATTCCGTGAAAGAAACAGACTTTATAAATGATTCATGTGGACATTTATTTCACCAATCCATTTTATAAAAGTTTGCTATTGATCAAGATATCCTGCTCATAAAAACGAGTTTTTTTGTGTGTTTTTTTTTTTTTTTTTTTTTTAAAAAAACAACCCTTCCTGCCCCACATGCGATCTGACAGTAGGGACCACATTGTCAGAAGCACGGAATGGAGCTGTGGGTCGGGGCAGCACGGCACCATTGCAGTCTGCCGTCCATCTGTCTTCAGGTGCCCTTCCCACCAAATCCACGTTTCTCCAGGAGGCTCTAAGCAAGGTTTAAAAAAAGCCTCATGTCCTGCAGAGCTTGCCGACATTTGATGGTTTAAGAGGGGAAAGTAAAAAGATTCAAATTCATAAGAGAGAAGAGGTCAGCCTAGGACAAAATTGGCATCCTTTATAGGAACCATCGGGGTACCCCCAGGATGGCAGTTCTAACTAATAATCCTGGCACAAAGAAGATGTCGACCTAATGTCGACGGCAAAAACATGGAATTAAGCTCGTTGTCTTGCAAAGGTGTCTTTATTTTAGTACGTTCAGAACAGAAACAACGTGAGGACAATTTGATTCAAGGTGGTGACAGCGGGGGAGATGGCCCTAGTGGCTGTTTAGTTCTCTCTCCTCTGAATTTTCTAAGTTGACAAACAGAAATTGCATAGAATTTGTTTTCAATCAGAAAATGAAAACTCTCTGTGTGAAACTCCCAACTGGCGAAGCCAACCGAAGGTCAAACAGCTGCTGAGAAGCTTCACCCCTCCCGCTGAGTGCTCCGGACACTGCAAACATCTCACAAGTAGAGAAGTACTTAGCAGGCATCTGACAGCCTGGAAAGCATCAGTAACTCCGATTGTGTAGATGAAAGAGAAGTGAGATGCTTCATGTAAAGTCATACAAGGGGGGCTACTGCCCATGCTTAGGTGAGGACTCAAGAGTCCCTAGTTCCCAGGCCTGTGTATTGACTACAAGACCCTACCTCTCTCCCAGGAACCTGGCAAATTCTTGATTACTTAAGACCTTCCCATATAATAAACACACACACACACACACGCACACGCGCACACACACACATTTGCACCGAGGTCTCACATCTAGTAGCAAGAAATCACCCAATCCATGATAGTCTTGGGGGGTCTGGCTTCATAGGCAGCTACCGAGTTTGATTAAAAAGAGGTGCAGTTGACAAAGTATGCACCAGACCAGCAGGGCAGCCCCATCCTTCCCCACCTGAAGACAGCACGTTCCTGCTGAAGCCAAGGCCACTGTTGGGGAAATTTGTATTTACCCTCTCTGCTCCTTAAACAAGGGCCTGGGATACTTTGTGCCTTCTACTCTCCTCCGCTATCTCTCTTCTTCAGAGATCACATTCACCAAAGACCAAATCAAACCCAATCATAGGGAAAGTCGAAAAGAGAGAGAAAGAAAGGACAAATTAACCTCTGAAATCCCAGGCATTTCAAGGTCTCTCAGTAAACTATGAGTTAATTGGGTTTTGGCATTTAAAAAATTACTGGACCTTTCTTTGATATTCTCCACCTAATTCACCACCTCCTGCATGACCTGTGGCCCCAGTCACCACACAGAAAGGAGAGTTCAGCATCTGATGCGCTGGCCGCTTCATATTCTAAAATTTAGGAAAATGGTAACAGGGATTATTGTGACTTCAATTCCCTAACCCAGCCTCCCCCTCCAAGAAAACGAAACAAAGGAATAGAATTGAGACAACAAAGAAGAAAAGGAGGGAAGGAGAGAAACAGAGAAAACAAAAGAAAAGAACATTAACAAAAATATACAAATCCAGAAAAGAAAAACTTCCCTGTTGAGTTTAATTTTTTTTTTTTCCTGTAAGAACTAGACCCAGGGTACAATGGCCCCTTCCTAGGGGGAAATTCCTCTGATGACGCCACCAATCCATCAGACGGTCTGGGCAGGGACCCCTCCCACCCCGACTCTTTAGTTTTGTTGGGAGGGAAAGGCCCACTGCGGGAAGAGGGGGCTTGTGGCCAGGTGGGAGAGCGTCCCCTGCCACTCGGGCTCAACGTCTCAGCTCCCCGGACCAGGGCGCCGTCTCCGGCTGGGGCGTCAGGCTCTTTGATCGTTTTGTAAAGTTACTGGATCCAAAATCTGGAGAGAAGGGTGGACGATGTACAAGTCCGGGTGCCCCGCCGGCAGTATGGCGGGCTCAGCGCATCCCGCCTCCGCAGCGGGCCGGGGAGCCGAGCATCCTCGGCGGCGGGGCTACTCGGGCTCGCTGCTGTTGGTGGTCTTCTCCCACTCCAGGCTCTCCTCGCTGCGCGCCGGCGACGGCCGCGCCCGCAGGCCCTGGAAGCGGCGGCACTCGGGGCACACGCGTATGTGCGTGCAGCCGCGGGCCACCAGGGCGGCCTCCTGGGCCAGTCTCTGCGCCAGCTGGTCAGGCTCCCCGGCCCCGCACAGCTTGCCGTTGCTGAGGGTCACGGTGCCCCGGGGCCGGCGCTGCTCCTCGGGTATGGGGGGCTGCGGCGGCGGTAGCCCGGCGCGCCGCCGGCGCGGGTGGACACTGTCCTGACACAGGATGATGCTGCGCAGCTCGCTCACCATCTCCTGGCAGACGGACACCTGGAGGACACGAGGAGGTCACAGCCCGACCTCTCAGGACCAGCCCCCGAGGGTCCCCTGCGGGCTCATTCGGGCGCGCGATTAGGGTGCAGTGTTTCACAATTATATCATCTTATATGTTTGAAGGTCTTTCAATCCACCTCCTCACTTCCACCCGCTATTTAATATTCAAACATCCTCCATACCATCCCGCCAGCTGGTCGTCTTGTCTTTGAACGGCTTCAAAGACACTGATCCCACCATGTTGGGAAGGTGCCGCTACCATTTTTGCAGATTACCCTTAAACGCTGCTTCCTTCTACTGACTTAATTCCTCTCCCTGAACTTTTCATCCATCCATCCCAGTTAAATTTGGACCTTGAAGCCGACTAAATAAATAATCCCTTTACCGCATGTCAGTCTTTCAAGCCTGTGAAAAAACAACCATGTCTCCATGAACATTCTGTTCTCGGGCCAAAGAGTCTCATTTCTTTTAATCAGCTGGTTATGGCTGGAAAGGCTGCGTTCTAACAATAACTATAATAACAAAAACAAGGCAATCTACTCCTGCAGCTCTGCCATCTCCTGATAAGAAACTCTTGGGTCCAGCTGTGTTTCAAAATATTTTGAATTTTGACAAGGTAATACAATGCACATAAAATATGTATCACTTCCAGTGGGCTCTGGGGAAGACCCTGTATTCAAACACATTAATATTTCTGTAGCAAAATGAATATACGTTCACACCAGGTGAGTTAAAGGCCATAAACAATAGCCTCATACGAGTCCAAGTTAAGGTTTGTCACCAAAAGCATTGGCATCAAACTTACAAAAAGCTTGGAACTTTTTGAGCTTTTGAGGTTTCAGAATTGTGGATGAAGAATCTTGAACCTGTACCACGACTACTACTGTTATACCCATTTCACAGATGTGGAAATAGAGGCTCAGAGAAGTTAGATACCTTGCCAGAAATCACTCGACTAACAAACAGCTGACCCAGAATTTGAACCTAAACCTACATACTGCAGAGCACATGCATGCTCTGCTTTCTTCTCTACTCTGTGCTGGAAAGGACACTTTCTCCCGTTACGATGGGAGAGGCAACTTTCTGTTCTTTCACGTTCCTTCTTCCAGTCTTCCCGTTCTATCAACAGGATAGTTGTTCTACCATAGTCAAATAGTTAACTTAGCCTTTACTCTTCTTTCTAGATGTTGGGAGAGCGTGAACTCCTCACTGAATTTTTCAAGGTACATCCAGACCACTGGTGAGCTCTTGGGAGAATAACCCAGCGTGCACAGATCCTCTACCTGAAGCAGCTACAGAGAAGTAGAATCCCCTAATGGAACACGGCCTGAGTTAGGACTTGAGACCTGGATTCTAGACCCAAGGTTGTTAGTGAATAGCAGAAACTGTAGTCAAGTCACTTGACTTCTCTGTGCTTCTAATAATAATTACAACAAAAACACCTCCACCTGCCTAATCTATTATATGTGACAAGAACATAAAGACATATATTGATATTTATTGACTGTCAACTAAGTATCAAACACTGTGCTTTGCAGTGGAAATACAGACACAAAGGACTCAGTCCTTACTTTCAGGCAGTGCAATGTCTCGTAGCCAGGCTGATACGAAAATAATTGACACACAGTTTGTAAGTGCTCTATGTGCTGGTTACAGGGGTGGTGGAAAGGAGGAGGAATGAGCAACTTTCTGGTCCAGGGAAGAAGGCAGGAGAACTGTGGAAGGTTTCACAGGGACAGGAACACCTGAACGAGGTCTTAGGAAGAGGTAAGAGCACAGCCATTTAAGGGGTGGACAGAAGGAGAAAGCCAGTAACGCTGGAGAGGGAAGGAGGAGGGAAACCAAGAGAGCTTGGAGCAGGCAAGGCAAGGGAGGAGAGAGTTCTGGAAAGAGCGGTCCACTTCATCAAGGGCCACACTGAGGTCCAATAAGGCCCAGTGGGTTCTCTTTTGGTTTTGTTCATTGGGAGGGGTCAGACCTCTCAGCCATGACCTTTCGGGGAAGGGGTGGGGAGAAGCCAGCTGCCGTGGAGTGAGGCCCGAATGGGAGGCGAGCACATGGAGAGAGAGGCAGTCGGATCACCTGGGCTTGCAAGAGGAGAGGGGTAGGGCAAGAGCTACAGCATCATGGCTATTATTTGAAGATACGGATAAACATGAGCATAGTTTTGGACTTGGGGGAAAGAGCAGGCAAAAAAAATAAATAAAGGGGAGAAAAAGGATAATCCTAGAGGAGCTGAGGAAAGGTGGCAACAAGGCAGAGATGGAGGGATGACCAGAACACCTGCAGAAGCCCTGGGGGTGGCTCCAGTTGTGGGTAAATTTTCAGGTGGGTGTTTTAATTTGGGGCTGGTCACTCCTGAGTTCCAGGTGAGGCAGGAGGCAAAATTAGTCATGGAGGAGCGAAGGGATGTGAGGAGTGTGGGTGATGGCTTGGAAGTCCTACTGGGAAGTGGGAAAGAGGCTGAGCACAGAAAAGGAAAAGACTGGTCAGCAGTGTTGAATGGAGCCCTATATGAGGCTGGACCGCCTAGGTTTATAGGGGTGCTGTACTCTTCTGTACTGTTATCTGCTGTTAGGAGCTGTCAATTAGGGAAGGAGATTTTAGGACGATCAGGAGTTGGGAGATTGAGATAGAGGCCAATGTATTTCAAAAACCAAACAATGCAAGTAGCGTGTAATGATTTGTGCCCTGGAATGGAGATGGAATGGGGTAAAGTCGTCTTCCTTCTCTCAGCCTCTTCCATCTGTGTGAAGTTTATATTAACCCAGTTTCTAAGCCGCAGGTTTGGGAACTAAACTTATTCAAAATCCCTGAGAAGGAAGATGTCATTAGGAGCTCTCGTGAATTGGGATATCTCTAAACAGCTTTACCTGCAAGGCAAAAACATACTTAAGATGGAAGAACCAAAGCCATCGTTTCCATTAGTAACCTGGTACTTTCGCCTGTTTGCCCTTATAACACTACATCTTAAATCATAGTTGTGTTAAGTCTTCGTTGTTTATAAAACATTTTTCACAGATTTATTTGCTGGGCTGTTTCAAAGAAGAATCTGAAGCCCAGAGAGGTTATGTGCCCTTTCTGTGGCTGCATAATTAGTAAGTGATGAAGCCTGAACCCTGAGCTCCTGTCCTCGGAACTGGGATTCTTTCCGCTGTGCTGCTGTTCCATGGGTGCCCCACCCTCCTGTGGGATTTCACAAGTTCTGTCTGAAATGACCTTTGTCCCTGTGTGAGCCTGTGAACTTGGCCCTGCTTGCCAATACTATAGGTCATACCCCTTAGAAGGTTTACCTCGGTCGCTTCTGAGTGTCGGAGAGTCCATAAAAACTCCAACATAGCCATAAAAATGGCCACGATTAAGCCACAAATAAGAACCACAAAGATTCCACCAATATTCTCCATTCCCAGTCCTGTAAGAAAGTGAGAACGAACAAAAAATAGTGTAAAAGAGCTGGGAGACATAATCATTCTACCAAAAATGCTGAATGACCAGAACCTGAGTCCTGTAGACATTTTACACACATGTTCCTTGAGATATAATTATTCTTCGGAACCAAAAATGCAGCGTAGCTGGAGTAGCAGAGGGGAAAGGGCTCTAGATGCAAGTGGAGGAGATTGGTGAGAAGCTTTCTGGGGTGGGAGGGTCAGTCAGTTTTAGAAAAGGGCTAAGGAAAATTTTGATTTAGCATATAGAGACATGATAGCAAAATACCAGTAAATCCTAGCACTTTCATAAAAATTTCATCAATCTTCCTAGTATTGTGTTTGCTTCATATAAAGCAACTGTTGTAACCAAACTATGGATAGAAAAAATTACATTGACTTAATTGTGTCAACGTGTTACTAACAGACTTACTTGGAAAGCAAAATGTTTTATCCCAGGTGGTTCCCGAACCTGGCTGCCATCAGAACCACCTGGGAAGCTCAGTAAAGGTATGGATTCCTAACCCTCACCCCAGACATATTGAATCTCTATCTCTGGAGATGCGGCCCAGGAATCTGTATTTTAAAATGCATTTCACAAGGGATTCTTTTCCAGCCAGGCCTAAAATTTGTTTGCAGATTGGTATTTTGGGAAGCACTGTGTATGGCTAAGTTCCTTGAAGGTAGGCAGTTTCTGGTTGTAACCTCATTGCCAAGCATGATACCCGGCATATCATATATACTCAATACATATTTCTGGAATTATACGGTTGTGTCTTACACTGAGTTAGCTATGTAATTGGATGTTTTGGTACTAGAGAAACCCAAACGTTAGGGGAGTGTCAGAAACACATGAAACCCTGATTCAAGAGGCGCCACAGTCATAAATCAAAGAGCATCTTTTATCCTGAAAAATGCCAAGAGGGAAGCTTATGTCCTGTGCTGTTGGAATGCCTGCACACTTGAGTGTTTGTTCAACCAGCAGTGCCTTCATGGGACACAGAGCTATGTCGGTGTCAGGGAAAGCCAGCTTCATACAACACTGAGATGAGCCATGGATCAGAAGCAGAAATCTGACACTGCTTCCTACACTTTGGAAAGCTGGAAAAATGGCCCTACCTAGCCATTTTATGATTCCTTGGGTTTTCTCTCACAAAGACTCACATGGCTGTCTGTTGGTTTTTTGTTTTGTTTGGTTTTGAAAATAACACAGCTCGGCACAGTGCCTGCCTACACCAATAATCTGCTACAATGGCTCCAAGGGCTTACATCATGAATGTACCCAGTGGATGGTATACTCTGGTCTGCTGGTCCACACAGCCAACTCTTGGGTACCTGTGTGAATAAACATCCTCTGTTGTGAATAATCAGAAAGAGGAGATGACTTAAAAACTCAGTTCTAAGGGAAGGCACACAGCATTTGGAGTAGATTTCTACCCTCCAAGAGGAAGGTGCTTGGGCTTCATTTGTTCACCTGCCCCCCTAACCTGGGACCATTTGGGCAGAAGGCTTTTAACCATAGGAACATCCGGGGACAAAAGGGCCACTTAAGGGGGAATGCAGCAAGGACATAGCTGGGGTGTCCAGCCACAGATTTAGGGGTGGTGAGAACCGGGTATTGGGACGTGCATCTGAGCATCATGGACAAACTAGTTTCTCCAGCCAGCCCATGTAGAGAAAGGGCTCCCCAGTGAAGGGGAAGTGATGACTGTGATACCAAAGATGCCCACCTGTTCAGGTAAACAGAGCTCCAAGTGACTGGTGAGGTACCACAAGACTTTCCTGTCACCTTGGGATAGCTCTGCCTAATGTAGAAAAAGACTAGGATCCCCTTGAAGGGCTTCAACCTCCCCTCGTGTTTCTGCAGAGCTGTTCTCCCCTCCTCGAGTCCAATTCGGCCATCTGGACTCTAGTGTTTCCCTGTCGCCCTCAGTCACCATCCCAGCCCTCCCCAACCTTTCTCCCCCTACTGACTCTTCCCCTCAGTGCACACACACACTCACGTCTTTCCCTTCTTAAAGAAAAATACAAAATCCTTCTCCCTCCAGCTCTGTCTAGTGAATACCCTTCTCTTTCCTTCCTTCCCTAGGCAAGATTTTTGAAACTGTCTATATCAGAACTATGTTAAGACAGTCCTTAAAAGGCTTACATTTGGAGACCCATCCCACATGAAAGCAAGTAGGAGAAAATGCACCCACATCTTATGTTAAATGCATTTTAAAAATTTTGCTTCTGATGTGACGGAGTGGCAAGCAACAGGTAATGTATAATTGGCTGTGATTTCTCAGCAGTCGTTCATACAAGAGAATGTTTGCAAAAGGAGAAAAATCAAACCAAAAAAAAATTGTTTCTAGGGCTTCCCTGGTGGCGCAGTGGTTGAGAGTCCGCCTGCCGATGCAGGGGACACGGGTTCGTGCCCCGGTCCGGGAGGATCCCACATGCCGCGGAGCAGCTGGGCCCGCGAGCCATGGCCGCTGAGCCTGAGCGTCTGGAGCCTGTGCTCCGCAACGGGAGAGACCACAACAGTGAGAGGCCCGCGTACCGCCAAAAAAAAAAAAAAAAAAAAAAAAAGTTTCTAAATGTAATGAAGTTTTTATGAATATTAAATTTAAAAATTAATGAAGTCGAAACAATGTTACATTTTGGAGATAGTTAATTACACGTCTTAATTTGATTTAGCAGTTTTCTTTTTGCATTTTGAAGCTAATAATTTTTTTCAGATCTCAAACATAATTTTGAACACTTGAAAATCTTTTAGGCGCTAGGTGGTCTGTCTATGGTATCTAAAGGAGAAAATGATTGCGTCTGAATTCACTTTTATTCTCTCGATATTCACTTGTCATCCCATGAAATTTTGTCTTGTACCACTAAAACCAAGCTCACTGAGGTTACCAACGAACATTTTGTTTCTAACCTATCGGAAAATTTCCAGTCCCAATCTTAAGTGACCTCTGGTAACACCTGACATTGTCAACCACACCCCCTTCTTGGCATTTTTTTTTTTTTTTTTTTTGTCCACGCTGCGAGGCTTGTGGGATCTCAGTTCCCCCACCAGGGATTGAATCCAGGCCACAGCTGTGAAAGCGCCGAATCCTAACCACTGAACCACCAGGGAACTCCCCCTTCTTGGCTTTTTACGAAGCCATTGCTCTCTGCTCTCCACCAATCTTCTCAATCGCCTTTGCCTGCTCTGAGGCATATTCTCCCATTTCCCTGCATTTGGCCTCTTATCTCTCCTCCATGCACTGTCCTGCTGATTTTGCCTCCTAAATACTTTTCAATTTCTTACCTTCTCTCTCTCTCTCTCTCTGCTACCACTTCCCTAGCTCAAGGCCCCACCATCTCTTGCTTGGACTTTGGCGGCATCTCCAAAGTGATTTCCCTGCTCGTAGCTGTGTCCTCCTCAACTTTACCGTCCACCTAGTTGCCTGAGTGATCTTTCTGATCAGAGATGCTTTCTGATACAACATATGCCGCTCTAATATTGCATAAAATAATAATTAGTTTCATGTTATATATCTGGATTTCCCACTAGACTGTGATTCCCTTGAGAGGAAGAGCCATGTCTCGTTCAACTCTATAACCCCTGGCACATCGTAAGAGCCCAATAAATGTTTGTGGAAAAAATGAGCTGACAGAAAGAGGATAAGGACATCCCAGGTGCAGAACCATGAATTCTCAAAAGCTTTGGATACATACTGTGATATGTATTCATTCCTAATTAAATGTTGTTTAAAATAATCATAAAGTGGGCCAGCCCTCGTTCAGTGCTCCCAGCCTGGTGGCCTAGACTGCACTCTGTGGCTGGCCAGAGTGGGACTGAACATGGTGTGGACGATCCACAGCATGGACTTGACCACACGCGGTCGCGGGCAGGCGTGGGGGGATGGGATAGGGTTATAAATGGACAGGTGATCTGTGCTGGGATAATCTTGATCAGATCAGGGAAAGCTTCTTTGAGGAGCTCAGGTTTGAACAGGATGCTGGTAGAAACCATGAGTCACTGAAACACCCCACAGCCTCTCTTTCCCAGCTTCTCGCGTTTCAGGGCCAGCATGTTAATCACGGGTGTTGGCTCCAGCGTGCTGACTCCTGGCTGAGTGGCCCCCTCCTCTTAGGAGCGGGGCTTGTATACCATTGGTGCCTTTAGGAACTTATTGGAAAGTGGAAGCAAGAATAGATTGCTGGCAGAGTCGGAGTTGAGAAACAGATGGAGCGGGGAGCGGGAAGCGGAGTTAGGAGGCAGCAGCAGTTCCGTTAACGCTGTCGTTAGTCATTCTCCTAGAAGTCAAATGCCTTCCCCAGCTCAGAGCCCTCACTCAGAGGAGCCTGTCATGTGGACTCCCTCCAGGCTGACCCCAAGGCCCTCCACACCTGCAGGGGAGTCATCTCATCACTCCCCCTTCCCTTCTTCAGACGGGACCTCACAGAAGCCATCCAGACAGATGGCGTTGAAACTGAGATTTTCTCCTGACACTTGAGTCTCTGAGCCTCAGCTAGGCCTTGGCCATAAGACTGTATTAACCGAAATGGAATCAAACTCTCCCCACAAACTCCTGGTTGATTGAAGACCAACTGTGGTGTGTCACTCACAGATTGCCCACAAATACAAATGATAGTTGACAAATGCAAATGAAGAACATTGTCTCTAGAACTAGAATGGCCACCTGGAAGGGAGAATCTGAGTAGATTTGAATCTCCACCCACCCACCCACCTGCTCTGTCTTCCGTTCTGACTGGCAAATAATCGCTTCTTGGATTCAGGTGCGCTTATGTCCCAGCCCTTAAAACCCATTCATATCTCCAGATGGCACTGTGGAAATTTGTAACTGTGATGCAGGAAAGCTCATTCTGAATGGGAGCCTGGGAAGCAAAGAGGCAGAGTCACAGGAGCCACAGAGCAGGTGCAGAGGGAGGAGAGACCATTATACCACAATCCCGTCAAGGGACAGTGTATTTAGTCTTTGACTTTGGTCAACACATCTTTCTCAAGAAAGCTCCCGTGAGCTGAGCACTATGCTAGGTGCTGAAGCTTGGGGCAATCTTCCACATTGAACATATTTGACAAAAACATGGATTCTTTGACCATTTTGACTTTCCAGCACTTCCTAATGCAGAGCTACATTCACCTACATCCATGCAAATACATTAAGTGGGCCCATCTCCATGGACTTATCTGTTGTAAACAGCAACTTCACGTGCCCATACGTGAGCTGACCCGTATGACCTTCCCAGAAAATATAAAGCGAATCGTCATGTTCGCACTGCTGAGGACTGTGAAATACTAAGTTTGCCATTTCTTCTTGCATTGACCGTGACATCTGTTGACTAGACCTGGCAGATTCTGGAGACGGTGACGGCAGAAGGGTAGAGGAAGGAACGCAGAATAGAAGAGGGATGGTAGAGGCATCTGATAAACATTGCAATTTATCAAAACACAAGTTATGGGAGAGGTACTTTACAATTTATCAAAAGATGAGCTCAAGCACCTCATTTAAAAAAAAATTCTCTACCTCATTCAATTATTAAAAATACTATAAAGAAAGTCCACGGTTGGCATTTTACAATTAAAGAAATGGAAATTCAGAGAACTTCAAGAATTTGCCCAAAGTCTTCAGAGCTCCGATGTGAAATCTAGATAAATCTGACTCTGCCCAGCTAATATTTATAAAAATAAAGCTGACCTTTATGAATGTTTACTATGAGCCAGGTTACCAGGCTAAACATTTTAATTCAATCCTAACAGTTGCCCTGTGAAATTGGCACTACCCTTACCTCCATGTTCCTGACCAGGAAACCAAGGTACTGGAGTCAGCGAACTTGCCCAGGCTGGCGAGGGGAAGTACCAGGTCCAGATGGAAGCCAGAGCCTGAGCCCGTATCCCTACCCCCATATCACTTCTCCCCAGAACTCGGGGCCCCCATGGTCCCTCATGCTGCAAGGGGCGTGATAACAGACCTCCACCTGGCTCCCTGTGACTGAGTTCATTCCTAGGACCACGCCACCCTCACCCCCAGTGACTGGGGAAGTGAGACCTATGTACGGGCTATTAGTTCCACTTATAAAATCCCCTTCTCTCCTTGGGAACATTACAGCAAATGTCTGAATCGATGATCCATTGACTTAATCTTGGCTCACTTTCCAGACACAGTGGGGCTGTGGTCTTTGTAACTGCTGACCTCCTTTGACGCAGACACACTGGGCCATGGTTCACCTCTGTTCCCGATCGCGCTTTCTGGCACCCCCTCCCCCGGAGTTTCCCCGTCTCTTAGCAGAGTCAATCTGATTTGATTAGGAAGAGGCTTCCTCGGCAAGCATCACTTCGAGACACTATCTAAACTCCCATATTCAGGTTTCCAGTCTTGGCCCTCTCCAGAGAAACCAGAGAACCAGGATAATAGAGCTGAGCCCCCAGGGAAGAAAGAGAAAGGAAAACGTCCCCGCGATTCCCCCAACCCCCCTCATCACTCGCCCCCGCTCTTGCTAAGATGTCTTACACTTTCATTCCCGCCGTGCCAGACAGCAAACTTCCTGCTCTCTAAGGATTTTGTGAGTCAATGCCACCGGCCTCTTTTCCATCCTTGAAAGGGGACCCTGATTTTCACAGCCTGGTGGTGTATTTATGTTCCTTTGAAGCCTGATTGTGAGCTTGTGTTTTTCAAGATAAAAGTATTTAATTTCCTTGGAATTCACCGACTACCTTTTTGTCTGGTAATTGTTCTGCAAAGCCTTCGGTAATCCAATCCCCTTGAATTGGGATGCTGGCCTCTGTGAGTGGCTAGCGATATTTCTTTTTATAGGAGTTGAGTGAGAAAATAAATAAAATAAGTGTTTTTGAAAAGACAAGGCAGAAGAAAATGAAACAGCTTGGAATGAAGCCTGCTTCTTTTTGTAATTCTCCAGTCTTCCACATGATCTGCCATTGCGTTTTTCAGCTGTGTATGCAGGTAGCTGGTCACTGAGCTATAGGCAGGGAAAGAAACGGGGAGATGAAGCCAAGGGGTAATGTTGAGGTTCTCACCAGAGCCAAGTAAGACCTGACAAAAAGACTCAGATGGTGGCATCATCCCAATGTTAGGATTCTTCTCTGGAATTTGGCAGTGATACCGGAGCTGTAATACTGGGTTAGAAGTGGAGTAGCGGCAGATCCTTTCCTTTGAAATTTCTCACATTTTAATAGGATAATGAAGTAGAAAAGGATTACGTGAGGCACTGCACATTGTCTGGTACATTGCAATTGATGTCACTCTCAGTTTCAGAGATCTCTTGAGAACAGGACCGCCCTCACAGTTCCCTTCACCTCCATCCCTCTCTGTCTTCTCCATCTCCTCCTCCTTTCTTTAGGCACACGTGGAAGCCAACTGATCCCAACCACGAAAAGAAAGATCCCCTGGAAGCTGCTTTGGAAAGCAAATGAAAAGGACTGCCCTTTGTTCAATTTGAGACACAAGAAAAAACATGGTCCAGTGGCTCCATTCCTGGCCACCATGAAAGACTTAAAGGAAGAGATCTTTCAGGCCAGACTGGTCCCTGTTCTTCTGCCACAGGACAGGGGGTGTCTCTCGAGCAGTGAGTTTTATTCCGGAAGTTCGATGGCTAATTTGTCACAGGGAGACCAAGCAGTGGCTCTGTTCCTTCCAGGCTAGTGCTTCTGGCCTGGCTTGGGGGAGGTCACGTGGACTTTCATTCAGCCAGGAAGCCTTTTAGTCTCTCTGAGTAATGTCTGTTTGGGTCTCAGCCATGGCAGAAATGGGGCCACTGCATTAAACTGGCACTAGCTGCTGCGGCTGGGCTGGGAGCCGAAGCCCTGGTTCTTACGGTGATTTGCACAGTATCTCCCAGACAGACCCCTCTTGGACATCACCACTTATTAATACAGCTCCCCCTCTCATTCCCAAGGACGACCGCATGAAGGCAAGTTAACATCGGCTGGTTGGTAGAACCCTAGCATTTTCCGAAGCATGTGGGACCTGGGCAGGATGTCTTCCACTGTTTATCTTCCCTCTTCATCTGCTCAGTTCCCTTCTCCGTGCCAGGGAACATTCGGTCCCCCAGTGCAGAGTGGAACGAAGCCTCCTGATCAGTCCTTTCCATCTTCGCTGGGAGCCTGCTTTCCCTGTGTCTCCTCTCCATCCATCCTGAGCTCTGCTGTCAGACCAGTCTTCCTAAAATTCTGTAGAATGGGGAAGAATATCCCAAGCCAACCACTCTGCAAAAACAACAGCTTAATTTTCCTATAAAGGTACCTAACATCTACCTCAAACTCCCGTTTCCACCTGATTGCCAAAAATGTAGCGATTTCTTTATGTTTAAATTTCAGGGGCTTCCCTGGTGGCGCAGTGGTTGAGAGTCCGCCTGCTGATGCAGGGGACACGGGTTCGTGCCCTGGTCTGGGAAGATCCCACATGCTGCGGAGCGGCTGGGCCCGTGAGCCATGGCTGCTGAGCCTGCGCGTCCGGAGCCTGTGCTCCGCAATGGGAGAGGCCGCAACAGTGGGAGGCCCGCGTACCGCAAAAAAAAAAAAAACAAACTTTAAATTTCAGATTTACATTCAGTTAAATACGGTGTTTTCTCTGTTCCCCCTTCACTCCCAGATGTATTTCAGGTCTGGGGCTGGGAAGGAGATTATGTGTCATGGGGGTGGGGTTAGATGTCCCATCCTAATGCCAGATTCCTCTTAGAATTCCAATATCCTTGTCTGGGGCCCCAGAAAATGCAGATCTGTCCCTGGGACCTCTCTGCCCTGGGTCCCCATGTGCCATCTCTCACGCACCCACTCCACCGTGGCGTGACACGTATTTATGGGGCATGCCAAACTCCAGAAGTAAGCAAAAATCTCTTTACCTCTTGGTATCCCCAACGAATCTAGGAGTTCTCTCTGGCACTCTCTCCCTCCCAGCAGGGCACAAGGCTCCTTCTCAGGGACCTGCCACATTCTAACATATCCTTTCCTGGTCTGCATCTTTTTATCTGGTTCGCAGACTGGGTGGCCTGGCTCTTTGAACTTCTAGTGTTAGCTTTATGCAAAGCTTCCTTCAGGTACTGGCCTTCTGTATTCCAAAATAGTGATACTTTTTTAGCAAATCAAAAACCGTGACTTCTAAGAACATAGTCTCTGCTGAGTTGGAACAACTTCTTTTGGAACTTAAAGCCAATAACTGGACTCCGTTCTTCCCGAGGCAATGACTGTGCCCTGGGACCATGAATGCCACCGACAGCTCAGAATTCCATCCACAGCACCTGCTTTCCTGAGGCCACATCTCACTCCAGAACCTTTGAGGTCTTCCACCAATGTCTCCAACTCGGTCCACTGTGCTGTTAGTGTGCCAAGGCATATGCAAAGCTCTGGGGTGTGTACAGGGCATCTTCCTGGGACACTGATTTTACTTAGAGTCTAGGAGTGAAAAGCATTTTTCTATTACATAAACATGCCCCTATTACACTGTCAGATGCAAAATTCACATGTGTTTTTAGGACAAAACTGAAGAGGAAATTCCAAACATGCTGGGCTGCTTTAGACTCTCTCCCCAGATCCCCAAACATGCATACTCAGGGTCCTCTGCTATTAATTCTTTCCCTGGGAAAGTTTGGGACATACTGGTTTGCTGTCCACATGCCTTGACCTTGTTTTCAATGCCCTCTTAACTCCAACCTCATCCTACTTATCCAAACCAATTTCTGAGTGTGACAACTCTGTTCCACAACCTTCCTAAAGCTGTGACTCCTAATGAATGCATCATGGCCCAATGTCTCTGTAAACCTTCCCCGACTATTGTGCAGAATTAATCACTTTGTTCTCTGGGCTTCATAACACTTTCTGTCCAGCTCTATGAAAGCATTCCTACAGTGCAACCATTATAGTGATAATCTGTGCCTCTCTTTAAACCTCTTGAGGGCAGGGCCATGTCTCATTGTTTTTCATACTCTCAGAGCCCAGCACAGCGCCTGATACACAGTGGTCTACATGGGGTGTCAGGGCTCCTGTTTGGGGGAAAGAAGACTTAAAAAGTAGGACCAGTCTGGATGTTCTTGAGATGATTGCCCATTCATTCATTACTTGTTCATCCTTTCATCAAATACGGATGAAATGTCAGATGATATGCTGGTCACTGGGATAGAAAAATAAATAAGACACAGACCCTGCACTTGAGATTTTCATAGTCCATGGGGGACAACTATCAACGGACAAACCAATGCCCTGAGTGTTCATCTTAGAAAAGCTATGTAGCCTTGAGGAACCTGGAGTGGACGGGCACACTCGTGGCTGTGGGTACTATTCAGACCTCAATTTCTTCTTTAGGCCTAGATTTTATAATAAAATCGGTTCTCATTTCCTTTGCACCAGCGCTTTGCTGAGCGTTTAACATGGTTTATCTAGTTCAGTCTTCACAATAGCCCAGGGAGGTGGCATTATTATTTCTAGTTCTATTCTCCAGAGGAGGAAACGGAGGCTTAAAGATGCTTCACAGTGGATATAACAAGGCCATTTATGGAGTGGAGTCCATTTGACCCAGTGCCTGTGACCTTGAACCCTGTCTACACTGCCTCAGGGGAGAGAACCAGCCTAGTGGCTGTCAGCAGAACAAATAGGCGGGCAGGAGGGAAATATGTGAGACCCATTCTTAGAGTGGGGCGCGGGGGAGCCCATTGGACTTCGGGTGAAATCTCTAATGGGAGAGAGAGACAATCTAAATTGAGGTCCCCGAGTGAAAACTGTAAGGTCCCAGCTCCTGTGTCGTCTTCCCCATCCTTGTCAATCTGCTGCCCTCCAACTGTTTCTCTATAGATTAGTGGTGAAAATAAACACAAAGAAATAAGGGCACAAAGGGGAAGGGCCTGTGGCTGGGCTTAGGAGTCAAGGATGAAAGGGGAAACTGGACAGTTGGGATCAACTCAGTAGTGAGTCTCGAGGGGAAACAGGCTCAAAGAGATCAAATAGGGTCAGGTTTATAAAAGAAAGGAAAGCCAGGAGATCCGCAACTAGTGGTAAGGAAAAGAGGCGGGAGGCCCGGAGCAGACAGAGCTGGCAGCGGGGGGCCGGTGGGGGGCCGGTGGGTTCCCTGCACCCCTCTGAGCCCTTGCTCTTGCCCACCCCCTGTTTCGCGCCGGCCTCCCGCATCTACAGCATCCCTGCATCCCCGCATATGTTCAGTCAGCTGTTCAGAGGCAGGAACAACCCAAAGGAGTAGAGAGCTGTGAGCGTGAAGGTTACTCGCGAAAGCATCATAGCACAGTTTCATTTGCCACCTTAGCGTGGCCCAAGAGGACAGTAATTGGTGGCTTTTGACAGCTACCGGTCAGTGGCTCTAATCACACATCCCACAGAGCCCCTACTATGTGCCAGGCTCTGTAGGGAGGCCAGGGACACAGAAGCGGGTGAGACGGGTCCACATCTAAGGTGCCATCACCCGGGCAGAGGAAACCAAGAGTTGTAACGTAGTGTGTTGAGGGCTCCGTCCAAAATCACAGAAGGCACCCGACCCACTGTGGGGAGGGGCAGCTGGAGGGCGACCAGGGGCTTCTAGGGCAACAGAAACCTGGACATTTCTCCTGTTTCACTCTGGGTCCCAGGTCCACCTCTCTGTTTCTATTGGGTTCGTTCAGGTTTTTCCGTAAGATGTTATGGAACAACCCAAACGAACTTTTCGGCCAACCCTAAATTTTAAATTACTCCAGATCAAAAGCTACTACTGTTTCCCTCCAACTCCTTGGTAAGATGGCGCTCCTTCCCGCCACTCTGAAGTTCATTGTTCCCACAGAAAAACACGGATATATATTATCTTACCAACAATCTCGCTTTACTTTGACTTTTCGGGCCCAGTCAGATTCAGACTGCTTTCAATCCATGAGTCTTTTTCTGGGGAGGGGGCAGTGGAGGCACATCCTGCCATCCACACCTTCCCGGTTTCGAACCGTCTAGGCAGCCCAGATCTCCCCACGGGAATCCTTCTTCTCACACCCACACCACCTGCGGTCCCCACTCACAGCCCTGCCCGCTGCACCGATTTCTGCCTCTGTATCCTCCCTCAAGGTGCTTCTTGCCTGCAATGTCCCGCTCCCCGTTTCCTTTCCTATACTGGCCCTGGGCATCTTCAACATCTAGTGCGTTCTTTCAAATCCACGAAAGTTTTCTGATACTTTTCTCTGTACCTCCCCCATTTCTTTTTTTCTCTGAACAAACAGAGTCAGTCTCCTCCACCTTTGACCTTTGGGGAGTGGACAGCCAAGAATGGTGTGGCCTCCCACCGTTCCTGCAAAGGAAGGGGCAGCATTTCCTCCAAACGACAAAGGGCTTGTCCCTGTAGGTTCACATTCCTGAGCCCTCTCCTCAAAGGATCAAGAGGCACAGGGAGACCCTTAGAAACACAAAGTCATTCCCTTACTGTCTCATCCCGGATAATCACTCACGCTGAGCAGAGAGGGAAGCAGTAGCATCATTCATTTCACTCCCCAGCTGCCTCCCCAGGGCCGAGTGTGCATAGGTAAATTTGCTGCATATTTTAGCAAGGCTGCAGTAGATTACTGGGGTGACATATGATTTATTGCGCAAGCCAGGACACTTTGAAAATGAAAGGGCATTCTAAAAATAACTAACAGGCATTCACGGATCTACAATAGATGTACCCCGAGACTATCCTGGATATGTTCCCCCTATAGAAAATGCTGGGTGTTCAGGGACCCTCGACACTCTTCAACTACACGTCAGTCAGGGACTGCTTTCTATCCAGCCGTATTTATCATTCATTCAATAAAATATCCATGTGCCAGGCCCTGTGGACAGCCCTGTAAGGAAGACAAACCCTGCCCTCGTGGAACTTACATTCTAGTCGAAAAGGCAGAAAGTAAACAAATGAATAGAAACTATACTATCAGGTAGTGATAAGCTCTGAAAAGCAGAGCCCAAGGGAAGGGGAGAGATGTGTGGCGTGGGGAGGGAAGGCCTCTCTGAGGGACCTTCTGAGGGAACAGTGTGCAGACCCCGAGGTGGGAGGGGGCTGGGAGGCTTGGGGAACAGGAAGAAAAGGGGGAAACAGATCAGGAAGGGTCGGGAGGCCATAGAAAGCTCGGATTTGATTCTGAGTGAGACGGGAAGCCATTGGAAGGTTTGCGCAGGCCAAGGCTGCGACCTTACGTGCGTCTTACAAAGAATCACCCTGGCTTCTGGTGGAGAGAACAGTGCAGAGGCGCCAGCATGGGAAAAGGAGCCCAGGCTGTTGTAATCGTATGACTGTGGGGTGCTGGTGGCCTGGGCCATGGGAAGAGGTGGTGCTGGCACAGAAGTGGCTGGACTCGGGAAGCATGGCAGGGGTGGCATCTCTAGGACTCGGGAGCGGGCGGGAGCGGATGCCGCACAGTAAGCCCAAGACCCTGGGACAGGGATGAGCCCAGCCAGTCCCAGCCCGGCCTTCAGCTCCTTCCGAGGCTTGTTCTCAACCTGGCGTTCCTTGGAATTTGGACGCCACACGAGTAGCTCTGGTCCTCCAGGCAGGAGGGGAGGCCCTGGCCACCCTTACCTTTGGCTCTGTGGTCTTCCTCCTTGGGGCACTTGCCCCCTTCCCACCACTTGCGCTTCAGAATTTCCAGACGGTTGTTCTCCTGCAACTGGAGAATGGCCAGATCAAACTCGTCCCGGAAGACGGAGCCTGTGGGTCACAGGAGAGCCCGGAACACAGGACGTGAGCGCCCCCGTCTGCATCTCTCTGCTCCCTCCCCGGCAAACCTCCCTGCCACCCTGCCCACGTAACATAGGAGGGGAGGGACAGGGGTCCCCCCGCAGGAGCACGGCTCTCTACTGGCTCAGACTGAGGACTCTCCGCGCCATGCAGGGCACCAGGCGTTTCTACTTTCCTTCTCTCCACGCTGACTGGCACGCCCAGCCCACGGCCAAGACCCCAGCATGGGTCAAGTGACAGCCTTCCGGGCAGCTGTGCCGCCCACCTCCCCACCCAGGCGCCAACACTTTCTACCTGGGTGAACCCACCTCCCCACCAGCACGCGGGAAGCTGGTTGCAAAGCTCCCGGTCCGCCTGCCCCTGGGAGGCCGAGGAGGGAAATCTTCTCTGACACAAACCTCGCAATCAGTTGCCTATTTTCTACTTTATTGAAATTAGTTTCTCTGCCATTTGTAACTCTCACTACATTACACCCGACAACTGTTTACCCGGAGCGGCCACCAATGAGAAAAGGGCCACCCAGAGTGAGGTGGAAGCTTCCTCTCTTCCGTCTGTGTGGAGAATCGGTCTGGGGCACCCCCTTTCCCGCACAGCTGCCTGCTGGGTGCCCCAGAACCCCTGGCCCCGTCCACTACTCCGTTTACATCGCTCCTCTCTCCCTCCTCAGACAGAAGGCTCTGTTGAGTGCAATTCTTTTTAAATTTTTCGTATGGGGTATGGTCAAG
The DNA here is from genome assembly GCF_951394435.1 of Stenella coeruleoalba. Lineage (NCBI taxonomy): Eukaryota > Metazoa > Chordata > Mammalia > Artiodactyla > Delphinidae > Stenella > Stenella coeruleoalba. Next base: position 96,479,316 of record NC_137154.1, on the reverse strand, counting down.
GAGCTTTGGTTCTGGAATGTAGGTTTAATCACAAAAACAGGCTTAAATGAAACCGTGGAAAGCTCGATGCCCCAGCACAGGCTAAGGCCTGAAATTATTAAGAAAAATCATTACGAAAAAGCTGCCAGGAGGCTGGAAATGAACTAAGCTGCCCAGTTTTCTTGTCCAAGCTCTGTAAAGGCCTGATGTGGACAGACGCCCCAGGGAAAAGGGCTTTGTTGCAGGATACAGGCAAAAGCTGGAACAAATAGATTCCTGCTCTCAAACTTTCATGCACACAGGAATCCCCCGGGGATCTTGTCGACCTGCAGACTCTAATTCAGTGGGTCTGGGGGTGGGGGCTGAGATTTTGCATTTCTCACAAGTTCCAAGGCGGTGCCCTGCCGCTGGGCCATGGGCTGCACTTTGACAGGTAAGGAACTAGATCAGCTCCCAGATCTCTTAGCACTCTAACAGCCCATGACTCCATAGATAGAACCTTCCCTGCTACAGATGCAACTACCCTTGGGCATTCAAACCCCAGGCCTGCAGCGCTGAATGTGATCTGGGTGAATGCCAACAGCACCTCATACATTATATAGCAGGTGCTTAACACACATTTGAAGTGAATGGCTACTGGACCTAACAGATGGTGTTAGGTGGTGAGACTAATGACTATTCCAGGTTTAGAGGCAAGTATCCAGCGAACAAGGCATTTCAAGCAGTTTTCGAGGCATCTTCAACCCAATCTCAATAGCACACCAAGGGCCCCATGAAAGGATTATTCTGCTTACTCCATGTTTGCCCACTTAGCTCCTAAACTAGCCGACTAATTTTCCATCTCATTCCTTGTTCTGTTTCTCGTCATCTTCCTGGGTCTAACCACACTGCTTATTCCATAGTTACACCCTTACTTTCCACTTAAGAAGGACACACATGCTCATCTTTCCTGGACCTAAATTCTGTCCCATCAATCGACTATGCAATGCTCTCCCCAGCCTGATCTAAGAACCTGGGCTAACCCATAGCTCACCTTCCCCATCTATCCTGTCCTGTCGAGCTGGTGGACCCGTTTGGCAACACGGTCTGAGAGGTGAAATGCTGGATTTGGAGATAGGCCCCCTAGGCTCAAGCACAGCTTTTCTCTCCACTTATTCTGTGACCTTGGACAAGTAACTTATCAGCTCTGAATCTCAGTTCTCTCCTCTAGAATGGGAAGAACCACATCTCCCCTGCAGGTGGGATAAGACTAAGATAACACATATGGAAACAGCATCACCTCAGACACAGAACCAATGCATTTGCCTCCCCTTTTCCTTGGTTACTGATGAGAATTTCTAGAGTCAGTCTGCTTTATGCCAACTCTACAGGTTTGTGCCATGAAAACTTTTGAAGCACTTGACAGTTCAGTTAAATTGATTAAATTGCTAGAGTATTAATTGATTAAATTGCTAGAGTATTAATTGATTAAATTGCTAGAGTATTTCCAGGTGCACCTTAGGTTCATTTTGTGCTTCCCTCCACCCTCTTGAAACACAACGTCAACCAGTAAATGTCTCAAAGAGGCCCATAATCTGTATTATTAATGAAATCAATGAAATATGATGCTAAGTGGAGGGTATGCAGGTGCCCTGAGTGAGGCTTCCGGTTTACAGAACTACTAGGGTCAGAAATGGCAGAGTTCAAGCGTGAACCATATTATTGCCTATATTCATGGGCTTGGTTTCTGATCAGTCTTGAAGAAGTCATCTGCTTTTATCAAATAACAGAGGGAACATTGGAAAATGTGGGGAGGGCACTAATGTTCCCCCTAACAGGCTAAGCGTGATGAAACACTGTGGTGAGGCCAGATTATTCAGTTTAACCTTTGTAACAACCCTCTGAGGTACATATTAGAAAACTGAATTTAAAAATGCGATCATTGAGACTCTGAGAGGTTAACTAACCTATCCAAGGCCCCACAGCCAGGAAGCAGGGTGCATTCCCAGATCTGCCTGACTCCATCCCATGCCCTTCACATGACACAGGTATAAGGGAAGCCTATAATTTATAGAGCTCTGAGTTAGGTACCGATCAATCAAGAGAAGGGGTGTGACACTACTATATATACAATAGATAACCAACAAGGACCTACTGTCTAGCACAGGGGACTATACTCAATATTTTGTAATAACCTGTAAGGGAAAAGAATCTGGAAAAGAATAGATATATACCTGAAACACTTTCCTGAAACTAACTTACACCTGAAACTAACACAACATTGTAAATCAACTACATTTCGAAAAATCAAAAGGGAGAGAAGTGGTGTGTAACATACCAACAAAGATGCACATCCTGTGCACCAATTTCCCCACATGAGATGATTTCCTCCATTCCTGCTTCTTCCCCAGCTGCTTGGTTGCAGGACAACCTTGCATGAGGGCAGACTTGGAAAAGGACAGCCCTATACAATGTGGCTCTCCATGGTGTGTGTGGGAAGGGTACATGTCTGAAACACTGGGGGACATTTCCAGACCTCCTCCACAGTCACAAAGTCACACACGTGCTCCCCCTCACCTTCTGATAGAGGAACCATCAGCAGGGGAAGGCCTAAAGCAGGGACATTCATTACAAGGCACAGCTGGGATACCCTTCTGGAAGCCAAGCATCTCTACCTTCCTATAACAAACCGATGGCCCAGTCAGCAAGGTGAATGCCAGAGCTTTCCTGCCCACTCTCAGCTACCTGCTCTGACCCAGAGCAGATGGACCAGTGAGATCCACAGATGATGTGAAAGCCACCTCCTCCAATCACATCAGTCCCCTTTCACAGTAAACCTGTCACCAGGGACACTAATAGCAAAATTAATTCACTTGAGTCCTACCATCTCTTCCATCTCCTTTCCACTGCTAGCAGAGATGTCGGACATCAGAGAAATGGCCAAAGGGCAGGACTCGATGCTTTCACTGCCCAGGGCCTGGGTTCAATCCCTGGTTGGGGAACTCAGACCTCACAAGCTAGCTGTGTGGTGTGGAATACACCAAGGGCATCCATGTGCCCTTTAATAATTAATCTATTAATAACTAATCAACTAGCCCTTCCATAATTAAGGACTGGGTACTAATCCCTGATGACTTGGAAGGACGTGGATTGGCTTTTTTTAAAAACCTTAAGAATGCCCATCTCAAGTCACTGTGAACCTGGTTCTAGAAACAGGGGCTGTTGACTTCAAGGCTGCATTCGATGGTTTGAGCTACCCTGAGCCTGCCTGGGTGGAGCTACCCGAAGAGGCTGTTCCTCTCCTGCATACCGACTGGCATGCCAATCCCATAGCCCTTGGTGTCCAGCAGGCCCCCAATCTGAGTGAGGTTGCAGTTGCGCTGCCGATAGTACTCATTCATGGTGGATTCCAGAAGGAAGGCGTAGTTGGAATTCAACACCCTGGCGATCCCCTCCTCCGTGCTCTTCACGAACACACTCGGCTGCTTGGAGTACATGTAATTCCACATGCGCTGGTAGGTCTGATAGCGGGAATTCTGGGAAAAGAACGCAAGGAAGCAGGTTGAGGAAAGAGAAAGGAGATGGCGGCCTGGAAAGGGAGGGCATCCAAGTGGCCCCTAAAATTCTGGCCCTTCTGCTCCCCAGTCCCTTCCTTATACTCAAGAACCTGTTCCCTTTCATCTCACAACGTCACTGCTGAATGGCAGGAGGAGAGGGTCGTGCCTTTGATACCTTTTACAAAGACAAAGAAGGAACAGGGTCTGAAGGTGTGTAAACTCTGCCTACTGCTTCGATCATTGGTTCCGCTTCATCCACCCATCTTCCATTGCCAACCTCCATGTTCTGACCAAAGTGAGAATGGAAATTCTGGCTGCGTCCTCTACTGTCCTTCAGCGCAGAGGCAGCAAACTCAGGTTCATTCTGGACTTTTAAGAGACGTCATCTGAAGGAGCAGTGCCGGCTCTTCTCTATCAACCCTAAACTAATCCGTCAATCACATATCCAATGTTGGCTTCTAGTTTACAAATAATAACAAGACTGAGAGAATTCTGGGGGTCTAGCCAAACCCTGTGTCTGCATGATGTCTTCACTGGTCCCTGTGCCAGTACCCCTGAGACTTGTATGGGAAACAGAAAACTGAAGGCCTTGGACTCGTTTAGTGTGATAATGAACTTCTTGGGTCACAGGTTGGATAGACACTCACTGACTCCAGGGGAATCTGCTTCCCTAGAGAGCCTGAAGCGAATGCAAACTACTCCTAGGTCTGGCCCGGCTCTGCCTGCCTTGGTAGCCTGCCAGCTGACACACCATGGTGGCAGGGCCGGCTCCTGAGCCTTGCAAGGGAACCTCGGAGAAGCCAAAAGGGTCCTGATCTGAGATCTATCTAGTCTGGGATCAATGAAACCAGCTGGGCTTAATCTAAATTTCCTTACATGTTAGTCATTTGTGTATTACCCCAATCTTGCTTTGTCTAAGCACTACTTATAAAATGTAGCCTACTTAAAAAATGTAAATGCCTACGTTAGCCTCATCTTGTGCAGAAATAGAAATAAAAGTACAGGTTAGAGTCACTGCATATTTTTTTCTAATACTCATTACAATAAATATGAAACCACTGCAATTAAAAAATAGTTCTACCACTAAAATCGTCTCAAGGAGCACTAACCGTTCATGTATAACACTTTGGGACAAGGCTGATATTAACCCAAGTGCTCTGGGGACCTGGTTCCATGGGTATTTGGGGGAGCAGGGGAAAAATGAGCCCCATGAGAACCTCCAAACGAGGTGTTCGAAAGGGATGATGGGGTGAGGCAAGATGTTTTTGTCTCCAGTGGACAGACATCTCCACTTTATCCTGCCCGATTCCTGACGCTGGTGAGCAACCATGTGGGTTTACTTGGAAGAAGGTCATGCTGGAGCCTCCGTGAATCGTGCCATACTCGATGGCGGTCTGGTCCGCCAGGTCGTCCACCGACTCGATGGGCACATCCATGCGCTGCACGGTCAGGAAGGCTGCCAGGTTGGCCGTGTAGGATGAGATGATGATCAGCGTGAATGCCCACCTAGGTAGGAAAAGACCGAGACGTCATCATTGCCGGGGCAGCCCAGGAGTCTTAAACCCCATCCCCAGTCCTGCTGCGACACGGGAGAGACCAGGTGGCCCTCTTCTGAGGGGCCTAGTGGGGGAAGAGAGAGGAGGCAGGGCATTTGCTGTCAACAGAAACGAACGGCTTGGGAGGGTGGCCTAGAAGAAGACAGTGGTTTTCTTTCTCTTATTTCCTAAAGGAGGTGATTACTGGGTTTCTACTCAAAAGAGGTGTGTCCATGAACATGAGACAGCTTGAGAGATGGTGAGGAATGAGCTAGTGAATGAGCTAAGGGTGCCAGCCCTGGAGGCTCTGTTCAGAGCTAGACCTGGGACGCCTCCCGCAGCCCCGTCATGATGCAGCCGACATTCAGAGCAGCATCGCCATGGACTGAGCACCTACTGTGAGCCACACCCACTATCTCCTGTACTCCCTACAACTCAGGGAGGTGAAAATCTTATCCTGATTTTACAGAAGAGAAAACCGAGGCTCAGAGAAGTAAAGTCACGTGGCCAAGTGCCTGAGAAATTTGTATTCTAGAACCGGTTCTACAAATTGTAACAGCAGAAACTCTTCAAGATGAGCTGGTGAAAAGCACCTGCGGACTGCTGAGAAGTTGGAATTAGAAAATGCTTTTAGGGCTTCCCTGGTGGCGCAGTGGTTGGGAGTCCGCCTGCCGATGCGGGGGACACGGGTTCGTGCCCCGCTCCGGGAGGATCCCACATGCCGCGGAGCGGCTGGGCCCGTGAGCCATGGCCGCTGGGCCTGCGCGTCGGAGCCTGTGCTCCGCGGCGGGAGGGGCCGCAACAGTGAGAGGCCCGCGTACCGGAAAAAGAAAATGCTTTTACAATGGTCTTGCTATTTCAGAATGGAAGGTTGTTTTATTGGGCAGATCGGACTTATTTAAAATTAGAATAGTTTTGCAACTCAGGCAGCATACATGCTAAAGTCATTAAAACCAGTTTGCTCACTAAGTAGGTTAAACAAGACTTCTACCATCTGGTCAGCAGTGTGGAACTGCTTCCTAATCCATTTGTTTATAGGGGTTCAAAGATATATGTAAGCACAACTGAGGCTGGATAATCGCCAAATTCTGAACCAGTGGAGTCTGAATTAATGAGGCTTCACTCAGTATGAAGACATTGCCAACCAAGGCATAGTATTTGCCAGGGGCTGCAGCAGCCGGCAGCTTCCAGGTGGATTTCCAAGAGCAGGAAGTCCCATTGTCCCCTTTGCCACGTGTCCAAGAATTCCTTCAGGCTGCCTCCCAGGAGTGAAGGAACAGGGGCATCCCTCAACTTGATGGGCGCATCGACATGCGCCAGATCACCAGTAAGGGATCTGGTTTTAGTTCTGGCTTTGTCCGGTTCCACCTGTGAGACCTTGGGGAAAAGCTACACACTTCCTCTGAGCTCGTTTGCTTGTCTAATAAATGGGGGATACTAATGTCTGGTCCACCTGTCTTTGGAGTGTTGTGAGATCAGGTGAGATAATATGTCATTAGTGACTAATAATCTGTAAAGGATGAGATGAGTGTGAGATACAGAGACATGTAGAGATGCAACGAAAATCATTTGTCTACCTTTCCTACTTGTGACCTGTAAGGGCCAGGAGTCCCTCCATCTGCAAAACCTGTTCTCCTTGCTCCTGCCTGGGCTCTTACAGTCTCTTGGAAGTTGTTTCTCATGAGCTTCCCCGAGAGGAGGCTGGGGTGGTGGTGGTGAGTGGTCCCCAGGTGGAGGCGTGCATTCGGAAGCTGCTCTGCCACACTGTCGTGGGTTAGTGAGCCCTGGGTGTGGACATGACCTCAGAGCTGGCTGGGGAGCTTCCCCCAGCCCCATGGCTACACTCTGGCATCCGTTCCGCCCTGGGCAGCCATGTGGCTGCTTTTGCCACTGGTCACAAAGGACGGGTCAGAGAGAGTAAGTAGCTCATTGCAAGCCCGTCACCTTTGCTGACAAAGCAAATCATGCCCACTCTCCCTCCAGAGGGGCCAGTGGAGACTTGCTCCTGGGTGAAAGGGGCATTATCACTGTGAAGCTGGCATTCTCGGCAACGGGGCATTTTCCGTTGCTTGCTCTGGGTGAGGGTGCCACGGTAGGCCACGATGGCCCTGTTTTCTGACCTCCCACTCCCCAGGGAGCCAACCTAACTGAGGCCCTGATTTTATAACCAAGAATTCCAAGAGGCAGAGGGGCGCACCAACACCCCTGGGTCGGGCTGGGAAGGGCCGAGCCTCCCTTCCACAGACGCTCTGGAGCAGCATAACCGAGCCACCCGGGGCCAGCTCTTTAAAGCACTGCTGAGCCAGTGGGCTGAGCCGACAGACTGCAGGACAGGTGGTTCCCCTCAGCACCGGGGCAGACTTTCGCTGGAGGAGGGAATTCCTCGGGGTGGGAGCTGACAGGTGAAGGCAGCAGGCAATGGAGCCCTGCGTGCAGCACATGGGAACAAGCACCTCTGGAAGGGAAAGCCCAAGCAGAAAGGGATCAGAATCTGCCGCTGACTTCTCATCTATGGGTTTCTGCCCAGATTTCCTGGATTTTGAGGGAGCTCTGTGGCTGTGCCTGACAAGACCATCCTTTCTGCCAGGGAACGTGAGACCCAGCTCTCCACAGTGATCCGCTCAGTGACTCCTGGGCACAACCTGATAATGGGTGAACACCTTGCCCCAAGGGTTTAAATCCTACTGTATCGGTCCCAGCTGTGCTTCCACCTGCCCATCAGCCCCAGTCCAGTGGCTCCTAGGTAACTGTCCAGATCCCACACTGTCCCCAGCACCCATGCCCCTTTCCTTTTCCTCTGGCTTACACGGGCTGAGAAGGAGAGGAGCGAATGAAGGTTGTAAGTCCTATAAGCTGTGACACCAAACTTGACAGTGGGTTTTTAAGTGAGGATGGGAAACTTGCCTTTCAACACTACATCGGTATTTCATTTCCCCCCATAGTGGCCTAATAGCAATGATTTATGTAGCACTTCCAAATTTTCAGAGAACTTTCCCACACATCCAATCATTCCACCATGTTCCTTTTGCCCTGCCAAGAGGAGAAGGGAGCTCCAGGAAGAGGCTGGCTGACTGTCCGTGTAGACCACGATGGCAGCTTGTTCCCTGAGGTCCTGTCCAACTCCGAGCTACTAACAGCTTGCGTTTTCCCACACCTGCTAAGGTGGATGGGTCTGGCGGGCCCTCAGAGCCAGGTGCAGAGGGGCAAAGCTCCAGAAAGCTGCTGGAGGGGGCGTGGGCTTGGATTTCTCCTGCAGGGACTTCCTGCTACATGCTTACATTTGCATAAATCTGCATATGTGTTCACAGGCCCTGCCTCTCAACCTCTGGTCATTTTCAGGTCAGGAAGTTATAACTGCCTTGCTGTGGGCCGTCAAGGCATTTTCTCACTCGGTCTCCTTTCCTGCCTTAGCTCCCCTCTGCATCTAGACCTCCAAGGCAGAGAACAGAGAAGGAGAAAAGATGGCACAAAGCGCACCCAGCCACTGCCCCCAAACCCTCTGTGCTGGCAGAGGCTGTCCTAGGGCAGAGCTGAGGTTCCTGCCTACCGGAAGCTGGATCAGGGCTCATCGGAGGACCCAGGATCTTACCAGACGCCACTGACGCAGCGGGTGGATAAGGCGCGAGGCGCGATGGTGGAGCCCTGCTGCATGAAGCCCCCGACTGGGAACCAGAGGCTGTTGCCGAGGGAGTACTGATTCACCAGGAGGTTGCACCGGCCCTGGGCACACGGGTGGGGTGTGTACCACTCGTAGGGCGTCAACCTGTGAAAGAAAGGGACACATACCAGTGCTGCGGAGGATGGGCGTGAAGGAAGGGGTGCTGAGGGTGTGAGGGCGCTCCCCTGCCTGGCCTCGCCCCGAGACCTTGGTAGCTGGCCTGTGGCCTTGGCTAAGCCCCTCCCCTCTAAGGGACTTGGGTGTTCCCCCTGAAAAATGAGAAAGTTGGACTATGTTGGCAGTTTGGGAACTGTTTTTCTTTAATCAAAGAAACATCTTAGTTTTTTCAAAATAAATCAAGTCACAGAATAGACGGCTGGGAATTGCTTCTTCTGCCTCCTTCAGTTCCCCAAAGTGACCAGAGAGAGACCCTACAGCCCCACGGAGCCATGGCTTGCAAGCCGTCGGCCTAGAGTAGTAATTCTCAAACTTTAACTGACATCAGAATCACCAAGAGGGCTTGGGAGAGCACAGATGGCGGCAAAAGCGTCTGATTCGGCGCATTGGGTTGAGGCCTAGAACCTGCAAGTGCCTAGCTGATGTGGATGCCACTGGTCCAGGGACCACACTTTGTGAACCACTGGCCCAGATGGTCCCTCAGGCTCAGGCCCTGGTTCTCAACCCTGTCTGTGTTTCAGACTCACCTGGGAGCTTTTTTTTTTTTTTTTTTTTGCGGTACGCGGGCCTCTCACTGTTGTGGCCTCTCCCGTTGCGGAGCACAGGCTCTGGACGCACGGGCACAGAGGCCATGGCTCACAGGCCCAGCCGCTCTGCGGCATGTGGGGTCTTCCCGGACCGGGGCACGAACCCGTGTCCCCTGCATCGGCAGGCAGACTCAACCACTGCGCCACCAGGGAAGCTCTGGGAACTTCTGAAATAATGCCAATACCTGGATTCCACACCCAGAGGTTCTGATTTAATTTGTCCAGGTAAGGCCTGGATATCAGCATTTTTAGGGCTCCCCAGCTGAGCATGATGGGCACACGGGGTTGAGAAGGGTGGCGCTCCCCCCCGCTGTCGCTCGCAGCCTCACGCTGGCCTCTCTCTCCCAGCGGTACCTCTAATGCCCTTTCTTCCTGCCCACCAGACACATGCTCTCCCTCTTCCGCCCCAGCCTGTCTCCCACACAAAGCCTTCCAGCTCTGATGTGAGAGACGCGTCTGGGCGTGTGCTGAGCAGAGCAGGGCAGGTCTGCCTCTTCACAGGGTGTTACCATCATCCCCGGCCTTCCCTGCAGCCTAGTGCGCACGTGCCGTGCTGCAGGGCTGGCCCACATTCCCATCGCTGCCGCCTGTTCCCGAATACAAGGCCAATGTGCCATCGCTGGCCCCTGCCCCAAGATGTGCCCCTTCTCTTCGTGGCCTGCGGGGCTGGCTTGTGCCCGTGGTGCCTCACCTCGGTGGTTCCCAAGCCTACGGGCCATTGGAAGTGAGCTCCAAAAATACAGATTTCCAGGCCCCATCTCTAGAGATTTGGAGACGATCAGACATAGAAATTCAAGTTTTTTAAAGCTCCCTGTGTGACTGTGGTATCAGCTGGCTTGGGAACGGCTGCCTTAGAGCAGTGGTTTTCAAATATCTTTTCACCTCTAAAATCTTACCCGGAAGTACAATATATAAGAGAAAAGTGGAGCTGGTCTGAATGAAGACGGGCTGAGGTCCCAGAGCTCTGGCTGTCCAGCCTCTTCACATCGCCCCTCCACGTCTCTGTAAACTTCCAGGAGCCTCCACGCTCGGGGAACCCTGTCTGAAAGCCACTACCTTGGGCCAGATTACCCTACGCTCAGATATTACGTATATAGGATATTATAGATATATGTATATATAGGATGTATGATCAGACCTTTTGTACAGTTTCTTATTGGTTAATCTTTTTGTTAATTCTGGATCCTAGGGGGCAGTGTGTGCATGTGTGTGTGTGTTTGTGTGTGTGTGTGTTTGTGTGTATGTGTAGGGCAGAGAAGAGGGGCTGTTTAAGCCCCCAGGGCTGATTGAAAAGCTTCAGGCTGTGGCAGGCGTGGTGAAGCAGCCGTGTGTGTGTGTGTGTGTGTGTGTGTGTGTGTGTGTGTGTGTGTCTGGTAACCAAGCCCTAAGACCATTTGCAGGCCTCCGAGGTCACCTGAGAGCCATGGCTTACTACACACAGGGGCTCAATCAAAGGGAGCAAGACCGAACTGCAGGGCAGCGGAGACAGGACTCAGGCAGACAGTTTCGTTTGAGCAGCCGCAGGCAGTGCGGCCAAGTGCAGAGGGGAAGCCTCGCCAGTCGACACGGACGACAGATACTTGACAGTGGCAATGCCTACAGGCCCGGGGTGGGGGGCGGTGGCGCCCGAGTGCCAAAGCATCAGCAGCCTTTGAAGACGACCAGGTTGTAAGCAAGGCCTTTCCCTGTTTGGTTGGATCTCATGGGCCAGGGAGGACTTCCTGAACTTGGCTTTGATCTCCACTGGAAGAGGCTCAGACTGAGTGATTCAATGCCTCTCGGGCAGGCTGGGAACTGCCCCGGAGTTTGGAACCCCGCAGTTCCTTGGGGCTCCATCTTCTAACCGGAGGGAGCACAGTCTCCCCTCAAGCACTGAATAGACATGCTCTTGGGGAAGACCCTACCCCACAGAGGTGGAATGTTCACTACAGAGTCATCGGGCCCTGCTTCTGTGGCCCCGAGGCAAAGGAGACCGCTGGACCAGAGCCACTGTCAGCCCTTTAGAAGCTCCTCCAGGGTGGTGAGCTGAGCGCTGGGTGGGAATCGGGGATCTGAGTGAACGACCCTGAGCCACAAGAGCTTGTTCTGCTTCTGGAGGGTCAGCTGGCTCTCCTGAAGCCCAGGCTGGTCCAACCGAGCCTCAGAGAGAAACAACCCTCTCTGTGCCTCTTACTGGGATGCTCCTCGGCTTCTTCCGTAGGCCCAGGGACAGTCTCTGGTTTCCGGGGGCGGGGGCGCTGGTTCTCTCCCCAACCCCTGATCTGGACCATGTGTCTCAACTCAGCACTGCTTGCCAATGCTTCTCTCTGTCCTGCCCCCCCGCTGCCAGCCGCCCTCCACAGTCCCCATTCAACAAGGCAGCTGTGCTTTCACAGACAGACTCGGGCTGGGGAAGGGCCAGGCCCTCTGCAGAGGAGGCCTCCAGTCCCCCACTCCAGATTCGCAGGCTCTGCTTCTTGTCATTCAGCACTTTAGCAGATCCTGGCAAGGACGGATGCCAGGGCTGCCAAAGGCTCGGAACTTAATCGGAGTGATCTTCCTGCCACCTTCCCCCCCTCCTCTCTCTCCCAAAGCTCCTACACAAGCAGGCGGGCTGGAGACTGGGGAACGAGAGGGGCAAGAGGCAGGGGCGCAGAAGCAAATGCGGACAAGCTCGCCTGTCTTCTCTGCGCATAGTAGGGGATGTGGGCAAAGACGGATGGATGGGCAGTGCCAGGTCAACAGCTGGGCAGAGTGGTTCAGGTCCTGAGTCCCTCTCCCGTCCCTCTGGTTTGGCACCAAGGGCTTCTCAACCCACCGTTCTGCGGCTCCCCACCCCCTCCCATGCAGTTCCCAGAGGTGGACACGAGGTGGCGGTGTGAGGACAGGGAAGGGGAGAGGAGAGTACCGAGCCACTAGGAAGAGGACACAGCTGACGGCCAGATAGGCTAGAAGCATGAAGAGCCAGACGCCAGGAGAAAAAGGGTCCAGGAAGGAGAAATAGCCGGGTCTGCGGCCCTGGAAATGGAAATAAAAACAAGATTCACCGTCTACATTCAGTCAGCATGACCCTTGGGAAGGGCAGGGCAGGGCAGAGGGGATGGTGACCTGGGTCTGGCCCCAGATTGCATTGCCTCGGGTTATGGGTGATTGGTTTAAATGACACAGGGCTGAAGGTGTAGAGGGGGCTGCTCTGAAACACTTACCCAGCCCTGATCTCAGAAGATGAAACAAAAGAACAGCCGGGGGCCTCGTAACTTCCTAGGATGAAGGAGGCTCTGTGCTGGGCAAGCAGAACAGCCCTCAGTGCCCCTTATGTGCTGTCCCCACATCCTCCAGGGGCAGTGTGTTTGGGCTCTGAAGCACTTTTGAACTGTTGATGTCGGCGGTGGTGGATGGAACGCTACCCCCCACTCAGACACTCACCTCTTTCTCGTGAGGATGCTAATATGACAGGCATCCTTGGTTTATCTGTTTGCAGTGTGATCTCACGCACAGTGAGACCTTCTCAAACCGGTGCTGTGAGGCCCAGATTCTTATTTTCATTGTATTAGGGAAGAAATCAAAGCCCAGGGCACTCGAGAGATGTGTCCAAGGTTATAGGGCTAATCAGTGGAAGAGCTGGGACTCAAATGCACGCTTCCTGACACAAAGCCCAGGGCTTGTACCATGATGCTGTGGGGAAAATGTTTGTCTCCAGCACAGGGACATGCTTGACTAGAGTCATGGGAGCCAAAGGATGGAGCCAGGAACAGAGAGCTGAGGACCAAGCTCCAGGGCATTTTCTGTAGGAAAGTGAGACAGAATGAGAAGGAGTTCCAGAACCTGGTCCCAGTCTTCAGCTGTGTGGTCTCCGGCAAGTGCACACCCCCCTTCAGCCTCCGTTGGAGCTGGACTAGATCAAAGGTGACACCCTGGTGACCTGCAGCCCACAGACAACTTGTTTGTTTACCTGCAGTGCTTACCCATTTTGATTAATTGCCAACATTAAATGATTGGGAGATTTCACATAAAAATCCAGATTTCTGGCTTAAAAAATGGGCGATCTGGCAACACTGGGCCTAATTCTCAACCAGCTGGAGCTGAGTGGCGGCTGCCCAGTCAAGACAGGGCCCCTCTCTGCAGCTCCCCACGGCTGCCTTGGTCTTGCATCAGGCTTACTTCTTCCATTTACTATGAAACCGCTGGACTAGATGCTCCCTAAAGACCATTCTAAATTGAAAATGATATGATTTTATGATTCCAGGAATCTAGGAAGTCCATGGATAGGGCAGAAAATCAGTATTAAGCTCAGGGGTTCTACAAACATGTAAACTTTCGAGCTCAAGTGCATATGAGTCACGGCACAGCCTACTGTCACTAACAAGGTATATGTCACTTTTACACTGGGGTCCCCAGAAACACAAAGGGCAGCTGCCTATGCCAGTACTGATCTCAACCAGCTTTCTGGGCTTTCGTTATCCAAGGACAGCCAGACCATGGAGCCCATGCTGAGAAACTCTAGGTAACAATAGCTGTCCCAGTGCAGCATCTAAGGAGCGGGGGAGACAACGCTGCATGGTCCCCTTGTATTCGAACGGCTCCAGTCGTGGGTGATTTTCGACTTCTCTTCTGGTGGGCTTTCCATCCCTTCCCAGAAAGCCAGTAGGCAAATTCGCAAAGCACTTGGGAGTACAGTTTTTACACTCCCATTTGGGGACACAGTCCGGAGGGTACAGAGTGAAGAAGTCAAAGCTTATCCTCTGCCAGTGGGGCACCTGCTCTTGGGCCCTTCATCAGTGTGACAGTGACCCCTTGGGTGGTCTGTCTGAAACTGGTTTTCTCTCCCAATAAGGCTGAGACCAGGGAACTGCCCTTTGATACCAATTGCAAGTACTCTGCCTCATGTGCATTCATGCTTGAGCTGCACAGAACACTCAGGCAATTGACTGGGAAAATAAAACAACTTGAGGGACAAAGCCCAGTGAGCAAGGGAACAGGAGAGAAATGGGGAGTGGGCCCTTTAAGTATGTCTGGTCCTATCACTATGTAAATTCTCTAACAGCAAGAAGGACTCAAGAGCAGCAGAATGAGAGTCCCGAGTTAGTCATTCTTGTGTCCATCACGGGCTAACCATGTCTTTGTATTCATCCTAAGAGCCAGTGGCAGACAAAGGAAGACACAGAGTGAGTCCAGAAGGGGGAAGAAGGCCCTCATGATGCATATACACCTTCTGCAGCAGAAATCACTAGCATGGGCCACTCCTGGGGTCCTTCTATCCCCCAGAGCTTCTCTGGGCAAACGGACATGAATTCTACGCCTGTCGCTCATGACTATTTCACTCTGTGTCTCCCAGTTGAGAGATATCCAAGAGAAAAAAATCTTTCATTGTAGCTTTCTGAATCTGAAACCCCATTAGATGCTCAATGTCAGAAATCTATACCTGATTATATCACAACAAGTGAAATTGAGGAAAATGACAGCACTATTTAAAGCTGCCATATTTGGTTATGGGTGATAAGAAATGATGCACAGCCATGGGAAAAATTCCTGGAGACTCAAGTTATAAAACATAGAACATCACACAAACAAGGATCAAGACATAAACAGAGCTCCATTGGAAACATATCAGTCACGTTGGCAAGGCAACATCTGATTCCACTTGTGATTGACTGACGCCAACCAGAAGAGCAAGGAATGGGCAGTCATTTGAGATTTGGGTCTGAGCTCGCACAGCCTAGGCTTGGGCTGAGCCCAAGCTGTTTTTCTGATGCCAAAGAGAAGTATGTTACTTGTAAGGCTCTGACCGCCTACCTTTTTTTTTTTTTTTTTCTATGCAGATGCTTTTGATTGCTTCCTTCCCCAAAGACATCTGAGTACTGGTGCTTGGGGCAAATCAGGTGTCACATGCCACAGGCATTTCTTCCTAGTAATAGATTTTCCTTAACCCAAAGGATATATGACGGTGATGCTCTTCTTCTGAAGAACTCAAAATGCTTCACTACGTTCTCTTGATTTCAGTACCCAGTTCTCCATATTGACAGATGGAAGAACTGCGACCCACGGAGATTAAGCGCCTTGCTCAAATCACTGGTGATGGCTTCAATTTCTCTGGTGCTCATTCGCCAACTGTGCCATAGGGATGCCATGCTCTCCTTCTTTCAAATGGCAGCTGAACCACGTCTCCCTCTCCTTTTTATCTTTGCAATTTGCTCCAATAAACTCCTTCATTAATCCCATGCCTTCTTCCCAATACCAACAGAATCCCAACCTACTCAATCTCACTCCCTTAAAGTACTCTAAACATCATTTATTTATACCCATCATCATTTATGATGACTCTGTTGCATTTACAGGCATTTGTATTGATTTATACGTGTCTCTGTTGACTACAGGTTGGGCTGGTTCCTTCTGGCGAATACAACAACTTTGAAGGTAGATAACTGGTTATATATAGTCTATGCCCCAAATGTCTATGACAGATCAAGTCCTGCAGATGGGATTAGACGGCACCAAAATGAAAACTGGTTCCTTGACTTTTGTACTGTCCACGTCAGAGACAATGATGCTTCAGACTGACCACATCAGAGCCAGCATCACTGATGCCGTCTGATGGTGAAAGAGACCGGGCTGGTCACCCAATGATCACAACCCCTGCATGGTGAGGCCCTTTGAATGTTAGCAGTGGAGCTGTCCATGGAGCTATGAAGTGGTACTAATCTCCCCTTGCCTGGTGAAAATTCCTCTTATCCATAAAGAAAATCCGTGAACTCACTGATACTTCCTTCTCTATGTACTAGAAGAAATGACATTATAGTAAGGAAGTAATTGCTTTCCCAGAGTCTGGAGCCAAATGCATAAGGACACCGGAGCCAGGTAATGCAGGGCAGGTAGTGAATTAAAACACAGACTCTGGAGTCAGCCTGTCCAGGATTGAATCCTGGCTGTGCCACGTACAATTATGTGTCCCTGTGCAAGTTACTTCACCTCTCTGGGTCTCCATTTCCTCTTTTGTAACATGGGAGTAGTAATAAAACCTACCTCATGGGTTGTTTTAACACACCGTAAGTGCTGTAGAAGTGTTTGCTCCCCCTCTGTCTAATGGTAGCCACGAGTGAAGGGGGTGCAGGGAGATGGTATATGACAAAAGAGGGAACTTCCTTTTATATTGATTCTCCCTCAGTGGACAAGAAATACTATTTTCTGTCCTATAGGAGCACGTGCTAAAGATGCTTGGAGGGAGAATGCCGTCTGGCCACAGTCGCTTTCCATAGCTCCTAGAGTTTCCATGGGTAATAATACATAAATCATGAGGGTTCCCCCAGGGCTCTCCAGGGAAGCGATTAGGGTAATACCAGGCTCTCTTCTGGAAGGCTGGCCCTTAGAAGCTGGTGATTGCAATCTTTGGAACTCAGTTCCACCTCAGCCTTCCCCAAAAAGTCAAGACAGAGTGGCTCAGATGTGCAGCAGGTTCTCCTGTGTCTATGTAAGGGCTGTGTACCCTCATCCCCATTTCCTACACACAAACCAGTGATAGCAACTCTCTTCCTTCCCTGAATCCGCTCCTTCTCCAGCACAGCCGATGACAAAAGCGCATCCTGTCCCTCATGTGGTTTTGCCAGGCTTTAGAACTAAATGGCCATTCATAGAGAGGTTTCTTTCCACTCCTACTTGTCATCAATGGCCAATAAAATACTCTTTAGGGCTAAAGGAAGTGCCAGGAGCCCATGGATAACCCCCCTCAGTGTGTCTGCAGTGGACTGTCTTGATGATACTTTGGTTTAGCGTGCACTTCTCACATCCGACTCTAAGAGTAAAAAAGAAGTAAGCAATTAATTCCTCTTCACTTAAAACACCCAGATGGGTTTGTTGCCTATATAACCCAGATGCTGGCATATCTATTTTCACTTTGCTGATTGGAAATCTGGCAGGAGAAGACCTAAGTTCTAAACCTGGCCCTGACCTTGCCTTGCTGAGTGATCCTAGGTGAGCCACTCAGCTTCTCTGGTGCTGTTTTCTTCTTCCAGAAAGTGGGACACCACAATCAACGTGAAGGGGGCGATGTGAGAACTACTAAAGTAATGTTGATAAAGTCCTTGAACTTCTTGAGAGAGGAGAACTCAATAAATAACCAATATAACATGATTATACATTCAGGGAACCGTATTTCCATTATATGGGCTATCATGTTACTTAGCTTTAAGGAACAGAACTTTATTCATTTTCTGTTTTCTTATAACAGAGTATTAAGCAGTATTAGAAATGATTCACTGGTTTACTTAGCTTTGTTCTCCATTTTCCTAGACAGTCTTTCTGAGATGAAACAGACCTTCTTGAAAAACAACTGATACATCCAGCAAAAATGCCAGACATTCATTTAATGTTGACATTTATTTCTTGCTCACTTTTTAATCACTGTCTGCTTTGTTTTTTTCTTTTCTTTCTGTTTTTTTTTTTTTTTTTTACTTTTGTTTAGAGATAAGACTCTAGCCAAGAGTTAAGAAGAGAAAAAGAACAGAGTGTGAAACTTTCACATTTGCTATTCAAAGGTGGAGCAGGACGTTGGACAGGAAAATAGTAAACTCACATTTTCAAGGGAGGCTTAGATGTTCTGGCTGGCTTAGGACACTATATGGGATCATAGATAGTATCCTCTGATTAGAAGGGATCTTGAAAGATCACCTAACACATGACCTTGACACAGAGAAATATACCTACTGTACCATAAAGATAGATAATTGGAAATGTATGGACTTGGAGATCGAAAACCTGGGTTCCATGCCACCCCACCATTGCACTCTCTTTCCTCTTTCACTGCACCACTAGCCACGACTGGCCTCAGAATCCTTCTGTGCAAAATGGGAATCCTACTGCCTGCCTCGGGGGATGGCTGTACTAAACCAGAGACTGTATGTGAAAGTGCTTCATGAATAAAGAGGTGTTAGTCAACATACAAATATAGTGGACATACACCCAACCTCCTTGAATATACTGACACTGAATTGTTTAAACTTGATTATCCATTTGGGGCTATATGCGCCAATGTCAAATCCCAGGTTGGTTTCTGGCACGCTCTGATGA
This sequence comes from Stenella coeruleoalba, assembly GCF_951394435.1. NCBI lineage: Eukaryota > Metazoa > Chordata > Mammalia > Artiodactyla > Delphinidae > Stenella > Stenella coeruleoalba. Next base: position 96,460,805 of record NC_137154.1, on the reverse strand, counting down.
GGCTTTGCTTCAGCAGTCAGTGTGTGCTTGAGGCATACAAACTTACTTTAATATTAATCTGAGCAAAACATCATTAGGGAAATCGCTGCTGCAGAAAAAAGACAGAGAGAAAACTACATGATACACTCTAACATCAAATGTGAATGGTTTTGTTTTTCTATGATCTTTCCTCTTCCATTCACAGATATTTGGGAGCTTACAGTATGCATCAATTCTATAGAACTCTGGACTGCAAAATGCATCAATTCGATAAAACCCTGAACTGCAAAATGCCCTTGGGGTTACACTGCTATGCTAAATACTGAACTTCTCAATAAGAAGAAATGAGCTAATATGCCAAGGAAATCAAGAGAGTCTTGAACTTCCAATGTCCAGTCGTTTGACTCCTATCTTTGCAGTACCAGGGGACACCCCAGATTCTAAAGGCTGAATCCTCCATGTACGGCCTGGAAGCTCATCTGGCCCCAGCCAGGGGTTTCCATGCCTTCTCAGGTCGGTGCTATGCTGTCTGTGGTATGTGGAGGCATCAGGGAGGGAGGGAGCAATGGGTTCAGGTGGCCGCCACGACCAGGCCTGCGCACAGGATGGGTCTGAGCTGCCCCAACATCTGCCTCCCCTCACTTTTTGTTCTCAAGGCCAATAGGGTAAAGGCCAGAAAGTAAAAAGAAATCTATTTGGGTCACTCATCCTACTGCCTGGAATACTGGGCCTCCTGGCAGAAGCCAGGCTCCTGGGGGTCAGTGCTGCTCGACAGTGAGCCACCATGGGAAGTGGTGGTCACTGCCTGCAGAATCACAGGTCCCTCCCTCCCTCCCCCTTCTTTTCTTCCCTCTGTACTTATGAAGTAAATATCACATGTTTAGCATGAGATATTTTCCATACCAAAAATCATATCATAAACATTTATGGTCTAATACCATACAATATCACTTATATGTGGAATCTAAAATGTGACACAAATGGACTTATGGACAAAACAGAAACAGACTCACAGACATAGAGAACAGACTTCTGGTTGCCAAGGGGAGGGGGGGCGGGGGGGGCGGGGGAGGGTTGCATTGGGAGTTTGGGATTAGCAGATGCAAACTATTATATATAGAATCGATCAACAACAAAGTCCTATTGTATAGCACAGGGAACTATATTCAGTATCCTGTAATAAACCATAATGGAAAAGAATATGAAAAAGAATATATAGGTACATATGCATAACGGAATCACTTTGCTGTATACCAGAAACTAACACAACATTGTAAATCAACTATACTTCAATTTTAAAAAATGTATGGTCTGGCAAAAGGGTACTTTCTCCCCAGTGTATCTCCCACTAGGATCTACTCAGGGAGAGAGAGATAAACAAAGAGTAACAAAACACAGCATATAAATGTTGTTATAGAGGTCCAGGCAGAGGGCAGCAGCTCAGAGAAAGAAGCAATCAGCCCCATCTAGGGGAGTCACATTTGACAAGTGCCATTTGAGCTGGGTATTAAAGGCTAGGGAAGACCTTGTTAGACAGTTGAGGGACAAGAAGATGAGTATGAATCTAGATAAGACGACAGGAAGAGGTTGACATGGTGGGAAAAGGAGTAAGCAGTACAGGATGAAGGTGCCTGCAGCAAAGAGATGGAAGTGGAACAGGAGAGACCGGCTTTTATTCTCCACGCTAAGAAGGCTGGACTTTTTCTCGTAAGTGATGTGCAGCCGGTGAATGATTTTAAGTCGGAAGCTGATATGATGACATTTGTGAAAAATATATAAATAAATAAATAAAATAAAACAACTCTCAGGCTGCAGGATGGATTGAGGATAGATGGTAGTGGGGAGAAGTTCACATACATTTATGAAATGTAATAGCTGGGGGAAGGGATACATTGGGAATTTGGGATTAATAGATACACACTACTATATAAAAATAGATAAATAACAAGGACCTACTGTAGAGCACAAGGAACTACATTCAACATCTCAACTATATTCAATTACATATATAATTGAATCACTTCGCTGTACACCTGAAACATTATGAACCGACTATACTTCAATAAAAAGTGTAATAACTAACACTTTATTGTGCACATGTCAGGCGCTGTTATAAGTGCATTACATATCTATCCTCATTAAATGTGCATGGCAACCCATTTTTACAGATGAATAAGCTGAGACACAGGTGCCCTGCAGCCAGTGAGTGTCAGATCTGGGAATAAACCAGGCAGTCTGGCTCCAGAGTCCATGATTTTCACTCTACTGCTTCCTGGTGAATGCTTACAATAACAGTGGCCCTTTGATGGGGATACAGTAATGGATAAGAAACACCTGCCTTCAAGGAGGATACAGGCCACTGGGATGGCAGCAGTTGAGGTTAGAGATGAGGAGAGTATATCTGAGGACTATTTAGGACGTGAGCGGACCAACTGACCATGTGAGGAAAGAGAAGCGATGGACAGCTCAGGTGGCTGGATAGAGATGGCGTTACCTGAGATGGGGCAGAGGAGGGGAGGGAGGAATATACCGAATGAAGTTCGTGTCACTGTTTTTGAGGTGCCTCTGAGATATCCAGGTGGGGACGCCTTAGTAATGTGTTTAAAATATGCTTCTGGAATTTAGGGGAGCAGTCAGGGTTAGATTTATAGATTTGGGAAAGGGTGAGATTATCTAGGCAGAGAATTGGGAGAGTGAGAATAGAAAAGGGCCACGGACATTTAAGAGGCAAACAGAGACAGAGAGAGAGAGAGAGAGAGAGAGAGAGAGAGAGAGGAAGCAACAGAAATGGTGGAAGAGGCAATAATCAGAGAGGCAGGACGAACAGTGGGAGAAAATGGTGACTTGGATGCTAGGAACAGAGAGAGTTTTAATAAGCGAGAGGGATCTACAGTAACAAATGCCAAAGCCAGGATCCTTAGTCAGCCTCTGAGTGGCAGGGAGTAGAGGTCAAAAGAGCAAAACATTCTTCTGATTTTGGCCCTGGAGATGCCTGGGCAAAAACAGATTATGCCCCGAGGTTGGGAGGGAAATATCCCATAATCAACTTATGACGATCCACATTCATGAAAGAACCTAGGTAATCTGAGATTGCTGGAAATTCACAAATTATTTCTGGTTATCTTCAGGCTTCAGAGACATACCTGCCACCACTTGTTATCTTGGAAGGTTTTGAAGAATTTCTAACTCGTCATTTATACCTTGTGTTAATTATTTTTACTTTTGCACACAGGTTTGATTATCACCAGACGCTCACTTTTCAGTAACAATCACTCCTACTCAGGTGACCTCAGACATAGAGCTAAGAGATTCTAGGTCATTATAGATTATAAATGAAATTAAATGAACCATATTTTTGCTCACAGAGAACTATCAATCGGAAAAAAAATCACAAAATAATAAACACCCAGCATTCAATTTCATCAACTTAACGCTATTGTATCAGAGAGAGCTTCTCTGTGCAGTTTTAGATTTTGGCGCTCATGGTGAACTCTGCCGGGCTATCCTTTGGTATTAGCTGTTCCTGCTGATGCTTCTTTTCTTTCAGATTCTGTGAAGTTCATCTCAGACTTGTTCTCATTGGAGCTCCCCTGATTTAATCGAATCAGGATCGTTCTCTCCCCAGCTCACTCTTTGGTACTTTCTAAGCATTCTGCCTCATACACAGAATGCACTCAATAAATATTTGTTGAATAAACGCATAAACTGTCAGTTCTGCTTAGTGTGAGCTGTTGACGCCAGCACTCAATTTTTACTCAGCTTGGCCCCGTTAGAAATCAGATCTGAGCAGCTGTGTGGCACACTAGTGTGTCAGTAAGGAGGTGGGGAGAGGGGAGGAATGCTGACCTGAGAGGGGACCTGTGTGGGTTAGGTTCTCCAGAGAGACAGAGAGAACCAGGAGGGGGTCTGTGTGCGTGCATGCGTGTGTGTGTGTGTGTGTGTGTGTGTGTGTGTGTGTGTGTGTGAAAGAGAGTTATTTCAAGGAATTGGCTCATGTGATTGTAGGAGCTGGTAGGTCCCAAATCTGTAGGGCAGGAAACTCAGACAAGATTTCTATGTGATAGTCTTGATACAGAATCCCTTTTGTTTTGGGAAACCCATTTTCGTTCTCAAGGTCTTTTAACTGATTGGATGAGGACCACCCATATTATCAAGGGTCATCTCCTTTCCTTAACATCAGCTGATTGTAGATGCTAATTGCATCTGCAAAATACCCTCACAGTATCATCTAGACTAGGGGTTGACCAAACATCTGGGCATTAGAGCCTCGCTGAGCTGGCACATAAAACTTCACATCCCAGAACTAATGCAGGGGAGCTCATACAGTTATAGGTTTGCACGTGGTAGGAAATATCTGGCCAATGATCCAATTAAGATTGTCCAGAGGATCGGAGAACTGGAGTTTGGTTCTGGCCAGAGTTGATATTCAGGACAATCGTGTCCTGGGTGGTGACGGTAGCCTAGCAACAGATGTTCCCAGGCTGTGGAAACACTTGGGATGACGCGTCTTCACCCATGTGGTTCCTCTTTGCCCATCGGGTCACGAGAGGAGCTCTAGTGCCCTTGGCCTTAATCAAGAAATCAAGGCCAGAGCCTTGTCATGTGGTCTGGCCACAGCAGAAAGGCTGTGTGTCTCCATTTCTTTTGGATCCTCTTCAAGGCTCAGTTGGGTGGGGGGGGGCACAGTGGGGCAGGCTCAAGAAACAGCACTGGCTGGAAAGCTGCCTCGGGGGTACCAATAGATGTAATGATGACAAGAACGTTGTCCCAAGAGTCAGGAGACCTGGATTCCAGGCCCAGCTCCAGAGGTGACCTTGGTCTCCGCATGTGTAAGATGGGAATTATAACATCTTCCTTCTTTCCTCAAAGAACAGCCCTGAGGACCAACTGAGAACAGGGGCACAGAGAGCCTCACTTACAAGTTATGCACAGGTCACACAAGGCAGGTGGCAGCCTGGTGTCACAGAGAGAGCACAGGCTCTCACCACACCATCCTGGGTTTGAACTCTGCTCTTACATTAAGTGGTGCATGGGCTTGGCCACGTTTTTAGAACTGATTGCCACTGTTTTCTCATTTCTAAAATAAGAACAAGTCGACGGTATTCATTCACTAGGACTGCCATAACAAGGTACCACCGACTGGGGGGCCTAACACAACGGAAATGTATTGTCTCACAGCTCCAGAGCCTAGAAGTTCCAAATCAAGGTGTCAAGGACCATGCTGTCTCTGAAGGCTTTACAGGAGGGTCTCCTTCGTCTTCTTCGAGCTTCTGGTGGCAGCTGGCAATCCGTGGCGTCTCTTAGCTTGTAGATGCATGACTCCAGTCTGCCTCCAAATTCACAAGGTCTTCTCCCCTGTAGGCCTATGGCCAAATTTCCCATTTTTTATAACGACATCAGTCACTGGATCAGCCCTGCCCCATTCCAGTATGACCTCATCTTAACTTGATTCTATCTGCAAGGACGCTGTTTCCAAGTAAGGTCACATTCACAGGGCTGGGGGGGTTAACGCTTCAACACAGCTTTGGAGGGGACACAATTCAATCCATAACAACAGCCCACATCACAGGGGCCTGAAGAGCATCTGGCACATAAGAGGCACTCAGTGAATGGGAGTTATCCTCGTGGAAAGGAGAGGAGGAGGGATCAAAAGCCCCCTTCACTCACAAGACAGACACGCCCGTCACAGCATTGACTGTGACCAAAACCTCCCATTTCTTTCTGTCTTAGCCTGGAGAGCTTGGGATTTTGAGGCTGTCTCTTCTTCCAGATGATTTGGCCTCTTTTTCCAAGTTGGGCAGGGGTCATGATGGACGCTGAGGTCCAGCCCAGAACCGGGCTCTTCGGAGCTGCCTGAGTGGGCTCTACAAGACCTTCCTCCTGCAGAAACGGGCCACAGCTCCTGATGCCGTGGCAGCTGGCAGACTGAGGCTGCAGACATGGATAATCCCCTTTCTCCAAGGCTGAGATCAGAAGCTGGAGGGTCACTTCCTCAGCAGGCATGTGGGGTGAGCTCTTGGGTCCCTCCCTGCTGGGCAGCCTTGTGGTGCCAGGTGCTGGAATACACCATGTTGGCATGACCTTGGACGCCTAAAGTGACTGGACCATTGGGGAAATCCACATAGTAGCTGTGCACTTAGAGCCAGTTTGGATGAGGGTATACTCTCCCCCCACCAGCCAGTAACTTTGACGTCACGTCCATCCTCTGGTGCCCATGGGGGAGCTTTCTCAAACTCATTTTTATACTGACTCTAGCCACCTAACCAGAGAAGTCTTTTTTTGTAAGGAATGCAGAAGAGGGGACAGGCCAGGTATAAGTGACATCACATTATCCGCTCTTTATTCCCCAGTGCAGATAATCAAGAGAGGGAGTCTGCATTGCCTCACCAGATGCAATGCACAAAGTGAACAGAGGTGGGCCTGAAAGTTGCTGAAGGCCTTGGGAAGTCCGGGGTGACTTATCTGGGCTGGGGACCCACCCACTAGGAGGAAGCAGAGTGACTCATGGGGCCGATGACCAACACACTACGAACCAAGGGTTGAATGATCATTCTCGGCCTTCCCTATTCAGTGCGGCAGAAGCAGTTTTTACTGGAAAGCCCTCAAGTGTGACTCTTCCATTCCTCCTGTTTGCAAGTCCTTTTCAGCTGATGGGGGAAAACATAGCCCAGCACATGTGCATTTAAGTCTTGAAATCTAAATATTTCTGTGAGTCATTCATTATTATCATATAACTCAGTGTTTGCATGCAAATAACTTTAATGCCATAAATGCTTATAAAATAAATCTCTTACCATATGAACTCGGTAAAGAATGCTAATTCCCAGAGTCATGAATGGCTTTGAGAAATCAATCACCTTCTCCCGTTCAGCCGTAATGGTGAGGCCCGCCACGGCCAGATCTGCTTTCTGAAAGGAACAGACAGAGATCATCAGAGGGGTGGCCACAGGAGATGGGGGCACAGGGACTTGTGATCAGAGGTCGTCACTAATGGGGAGATGTTTCTCTGGTCTGGCTTCTCTGCTTGGGGACTGACCCTAGGTAGCCAGAGGTCTGAACGATCACTCATGAAAAGACACGGATATTGAAGCTGTAACTCATGTTCATTTGAGGTTAGACCCCTTTAAATATATAAATTAGTATTAAAAGGGGGGATCACTACTGACGGTTCAGACAGACTCAAAATGCCCTAGGCGAGGGAGAACTGGCAGATACAACTTCTGGATACTCAATATTGAGTCGTTTTTTATTCAGCTGATCAACTTGTTGAACAACGAAACTTCACTGAGTCCCTCTGCTGTGTGCACTTTGGTGAGGGAGTTACAACGAAAGATAAAAATGATGGCCCCCTGGAAATTAGAGGCAATCTAATGCAACCCCAGGAAATAAAGGCCAAGAAATTGAGCAAGGGGCCCAACATCACAAACCTTGTCCTTGTCAGCGGTAGTACCTCACCTCAGGCTTCCTGGACCACTGGCCTTATGTTTCAGTCAAGGTTAAAATCCAGGTGCCACAGGGCTTCCCTGGTGGCACAGTGGTCGGGAGTCCGCCTGCTGATGCAGGGTACACGGGTTCGTGCCCCTGTCTGGGAAGATCCCACGTGCCGCGGAGCGGCTGGACCCATGAGCCATGGCCGCTGAGCCTGTGCGTCCGGAGCCTGTGCTCCGCAACGGGAGAGGCCACAACAGTGAGAGGTCCGCGTACCACAAAAAAATAAAAAATAAAAAAATAAAAGAACACATTGAGGTCAGGGGCTTCCCTGGTGGCGCAGCAGTTAGGAGTCCGCCTGCCGATGCAGGGGACACGGGTTCGTGCCCCGATCCGGGATGATCCCACGTGCACTGAGCGGCTGGGCCCGTGAGCCATGGCCGCTGAGCCTGTGCGTCCGGAGTCTGTGCTCCGCAGCGGGAGAGGCCACAACAGTGAGAGGCCCGCGTACGCAAAAAAAAAAAAAAAAAAAAATCCAGGTGCCACAGCAGAACTCAAGGAAGGGTCTCTGGTCCCTTTCATGCAAAATCACCAGGTGTTTCCTTCTTTTCTCTTTGCCCCTGCCGTGTACCTCAAGTGCCCACACCTGATGGAAGTCTGGCCTGAATTAAGGTCTCCTGGGAAAGGAGAGGCTGTCAGCTTCCTCAGTACACCTCTCTGTCAGGAAGTTCTTCCTTGTGTTTAATTTCAATCCACCCTGTTGCAAAGCAAGCTTACTACCTATTGGCCTGCTCCCCTATACATGGAGCGGCGGGAAAGGCCCAGAGCTGGCGTTCAGTTCTGGCCATACTCTGCAGTAACTAGCTAACTAGCGTAGGCTAGTCATTTCACTTCTCTTGGCTTCCTTAATCTCATCTGTAAACCAAGGATGTGGGGTTGAGACAGTGCCAGAATCCTTCCCAGCAATTCTCTGCAAGTGATTCTCAGAATGTGGTCTAGGACCACCAGCATCAGAATCACCTTATTCTGATTAAAGAATAAGAATATTAAAGAATAAAGGGCTTATTAAAATGTGAATTCCTGAGTCTCATCCCAGACCCCATGGATCAGACTCTGGTCGTGGGGCCCGGGAATCTGCATTTGTGACCAGTTGCCCAGGTGATTCTGACTTATACTGATATTTAAGAATGATGTTTTATAACCTAGACATGTATCCCAGACTGGTCTCCATTGAGGTTTACATTTCAGCTTCCTTAACTCCTAATTCTGGTGGATCAGTTGATATAAAAGACGGAGAAAGATATGAGGGAAAGTGAGGTATCCAACAACCTACAAACAGGCCAATCAGTTCCGAATAAGTACACACACACACACACACACACACACACACACACACACACACACAGGCACATACACACACGTGCACGATTCTTCCTAAATCATTGCAAAGGAAGTAAGGAGAGAGACATGCCACCCTCATTTTATGCACAGGGGATTTATAAGTTGTGAACAAGATGAATACAACCATTGGCAAAGATCAGTTTCTTCTCATCTCAGCCCCCATCCTCCACCCCAATTCATGCTAAAGGAGTCACACGATCCGGCATCGGTTAACAACTTCGGGCCTTATAAAGTGAGGCCAGGCTTAAAAGAGACTAGAGTGCAGATGTAAGAGATTTTTAATAAAAAATGAAAAATGTGAATGACTCATTGGGTTCATTCTGTATTTCTCTGAGAGAGTGTTGATGACTGCTGTCAAGTGAATCAACCCTGGAGGAGAGAGTGAAGTTTGATTAGAAGATTGTTAGTGCCTTCATTTGGGGGACCCTTCAGAGAGTTGTTTGGGCCTTTCAGAACCTCAGCCCCTCCCTCAACGATGGTGGCCCCGACCTGAGGTCCTCTCGCGAGCACACGTGTAAAGCAACAGAAATCAACCACAAAGGCGCAGCAGATGCAGTGCTGGTCCCCTGTGTGCAGCCAAGCCCCGCAAGGACCTTGGGAGGAGGAGACAAGAGTTAAATGGGCTGGAGTGAATGAACTGAAGAAAAGGGTAGAAAAATGCAAACTGATAAGACGGGCAAGAGGTAACCACAGCATCCCGTCCTTTCTCTGGTTATTAAAAAAAAAAAATAGATCTATCCAAACCAAGTAACCCAAATCAACAACTCTATCCTCAAATTTCTTCCTCCGAAACCCCCCGCCACAGGCTTCTTCCCAAAAGGGCAAACTTTGGATTGCAATTTGGAAATCATTTCACAAGTTTATAAAAGTTGGCCAGCGATGACATTATGGTGAAACAATTCCATATGGAGAGAAAGATGGAAATGGACAGCGTCCCGGGAGGGCGCTTTCCTGGATAGGAGCAGGACCACACACCCCGGGAGAGAGTCTGCCCCAGGCTCAGACAGGGTGCTTCTGTCAAGTCACAAACGGACAGCTCCCCAAACTGGGCCAAACAGGAAAACTGTCTCCTGTGGAAACTGCTGCCTCCTTGCCCCGCAGCCCATCTCTCTCTCCTTTGTCCGCCCGCTCAGGAGTAAGCTGGGGGCGGGGGAGGCAGGGAAGGAGGGATGAGAAGCTAGGAGAAACCGCGGAGGTTAGGTACTGGTTGTTTTTTATTTTCATCGACTCAGTAGAGAACAGTAATCAGGTACCTTGGCTTCAACGCACCCTGGGGTACCAGCAACAACCTGGCGGGAGCAGGTTATTCCAAAAGGCGTGCACGCCTTTTCTTTCTCCTTAGTTAAAAAGACGTTGTGCTATAAAGCAGACTTAGATGCGGAGATCATGTGCCACAGAAACAAACTAATGACCAAAGCGGCGTGGCTGCAAAAAAATGCTAGCAATTGTGGGCGTGACAGGCCAAGGGAAGAGCGGGCACCATGACAGTTCACCCCAGCCCTTCTGCATCTCTGGTCACTCGTTGGGGAGGGCTGCGCTCTCCAGTTGAAAGAGCCACAGACAGGGCGTCAGAAGACCTGGCTCTCGTCACAGCTGGGCCACAAACTCACCGTGACCTTGGGCAAGTTATTCCGCTCTCCAGGCCTTAGTTTCCTCCACTCTGAAATGAGAGTTCAGTCAGATGCTCTCCAAGCTCTTTTCTGGCCCTAAAGTCCCAGGCTTTCATTTTGCAGGGCTCGGAGGGAAGGAGCTTCGTTTAACTGGCCCCTATTTGCTCAAGAAGATGATAGCGGTCTCCAGAATTGAATGCCTCAGAGAGGTGGAGGAGGCAACTGTTTATCAGACTAGTCGGCAAAGAGTAGCACCCAAGGCAGGGGAGGCCAGAAAGGTCCGGAAGATACAACACCATCTGGAGAGAGCAGATCCGGAAGTGTAACCCCGGGGGCTGGGAATGCAGAAGAGGGTAGGACCCCCGGAGCCAGAGAAGGAAGACTGGGAAAAGGGAACATGCAAAGAGTTCTGTTAGCATCATGATGCTCCTGGTTGCTGGTGTGCGTGTGTATGTGTGTGTGCGTGTGCGTGCACGCGCACACACACAGGTTTATAAATACATTCTCTCTGAGAGAAAGACCTCTCTCCTCTTCCCATTTTTGATCGAAAGTGTTCTTTGAAGAGCTTTGTGTTCTGCCTCTGAGAGATCCCCTATTTTATCTCCTGGATGTTAGTGGCATTTCCGAGGGGAGGGCAGGCTGCAGGCAGCCTGGAGGTGACTTCCAAAACATACTACTCTTCGCCTCCTGGGTTTAAATAGGGGTCATGCGACTGCTACGCTCGCCATCAGAACCCGAAGGCTTGGGGTGGCCGCTGCTCTTCTCCTGCATGTGGGGCCTGGTTGGGAGGAAGACAGTGAATTCACAGCAGGGCTCAGGTCTGCGCCTGTCTCAGCCTGCTGCTCCCACCCTGTGCTTCCCCGAGATGCCACCAGGAAGGCCTCTACCCGCAGTGCCAGATGCTGAAAGACCTGAAGGAACAAAGCTTTCCTCTGTCTCCCTCTCCTCCTCTTTTAGACACCTGCTGCCCCCTGTTGGGCCCAATTCTCTCCCTTCCCCTCAGCAGTGCTCCAGCACCCTGGGCAGACTTCCATAGCTTCAGCCCTGCCCCATCCTCTCAGAGCCCCTCCCTTACATGGGGCCCAGTGAATGAGAGGATGGGGCGGGTCAGAAGACCTGGCTCTGCCTTTTGCTGACCAAATGCCCATAGCAACTCACTTACCCTCTCTGGGACTCAGTTTACCAGGCTATACAATGGGGCAATGCCTGCCTATCAGTATTATGTGAGAGTCAGGAAGAGAGGATGGGTATGGAAGAGCCCTATAATCTCTGCACACTGTAGAGTCCGGCCACACCTATCTGGGACTATGAAGGCAGTGGAGAGGGTGGCGGAGACTTGGACTTCAGCATGGGACAGACCTGTCTGGACTCTGTTACTTACTTACTTGCTGTGTGACCTTGGGCAAAAGTCATGTAACCTCTCTGAGCCTCAGTTTGCTCATCTGTAAAGTGGGGATAATAATAGTACCCATTTCCCAGAATTACTAAGAAAGTGAATGAGATGATGCTTGTCAATGCTGAGCATGGGGCCTGGTTCAACGTAAGTACCTGATAAAGGTTTGCTGTTAAGATGATAATGATAGTGATGATGATGATGAACTTGACGATGCTGAGAATCTCCACAGGGACCTCTGGAGACGGTATCTTTTTAAAAAAAATATTTATTTGGCTGCGCCGGGTCTGAGTTGCGGCATGCGTACAGGACCTAGTTCCCCGACCAGGGCTCGATCCCGGTCCCCCTGCAATGGGAGCGCAGAGTATTACCCACTGGACCACCAGGGAAGTCCCTGGAGACAATATTTTAATGCATGATGAGTTGTAGGCATAGCTGGGGAGCAGTCAGGCCTGTTCTACCTCCATGTAGGCAGAGGCCTCTGGACATTTGGTCCCTGGTAGCCTTTCCTAGGTGACCTGAGACATCCACACAGCTGTACTGACGCACTGTGCTTCCCTGGTGTGACTGCCCATCTCTGAAGACCCACGTGAGGACCCTCTTAGGGCCGGTACGGTCCCATCGCTTAGAAAACTCAAGGAAAAACTGCCATGCAGCTTGGAAACCAAATCGGGTCATTCTCCAGCCTCTTCCCCGTTATATGATTCTCCTCTGTGGACGGCAGATTAAATGACGTCCCCAGCTCCCTTTGAATTCTTGGATCCACCATGCTATCTCTGATCAGCTTCCAGATCTTTTTTCTCTGGCTTTTTTACACGGCCCTCCTGCCTCCCAGTCGCCCAGGGTCCTGCCCCCTGGGGAGGCAGCCGTCCTCTACACCAACAGCTTTTCTACTCTTTTGCCGGTCACATCTGCACAGATCTTGTTTCACCTGCTGCTCAGGCCCCATAGTGCCTCACATTCTTTGCTGGTATTTATTTAACTCTGTAATTGTGTTACTTAATGCCGGAAAGCTTTGGGAGGCTACAGTTGCAATGAGAAAACGCTACACAGAGTAAGGCTGTACTGAGCATTGCTGGAAGCCTTCATTCCAAGGTAATTGTCTCTGGAGATCCCCTGTACATTGAAAAGGCTTACAGAATTCCAAGCAAGGCCAGGCCTGAGGCAGTGAGAGCGGCGAGGACATTATCCATAAATACCCAGAAAGGAAAGACCCCCAAGTCCACCAAACCTGGCTTCCCGGGGAGGGACAACTCACATCAGGCTCTGGCGGAGGATCTGCGGGCTGAGGGTGACACGGGGCCACGGAGCTCATCCGGCCCACAGTAAACGCTGTGTCCTGGGCTCTGCCCTTGAGTGTGGAGTCTCAGGGTAGGCAGAAGCCACTGCCCCCTCCCCAGCAATCCCTTCCTCTTTAACACTCAGCATCCCCTCAACACTCTTTATTGACCACCTGCCCTGCTCCCGGCAGTGTGCAAGGTTCTGGGATACACGGGGTGGGCAAACACAGGCATGGTCCCTGATGGCCAAGAGCTTGCAGCCCGGTGCGAGAGGAAGTTGTCAGATTGTTGAAGAAAAGATCTGTAAAACTACAGCTGTAATAAATGTTATAAAGGAGTCATTTGTGGCACCATGAGCAGGTAGAACAGGCAGGGGTTGGCAGAGTCTTCATGGGAGCTTTCTCAAGATGAGACTCAGTTACCTGAACAGGAATTACCAGTGAGAAGGCCTGGGGTGAGCACTCCCAGTGGTGGTGGTTGGGGGGGTCAGCACGTGCAAAGGCCCTGAGGCAGGAGGGAGCTTGGTGCATTCCAGGGGCTAGAAGAAGGCCAGAGTGTCTGGAGTACACAGGGCTGGGGAGTGTGCTGTATGATGAGGCTGGAGAGGCAGGCAGAAGATGCAATGCTTTGAAGAGGAATTGAAAGGTCCTGAAGTATTTTAAGCAGGATGAGACTTGTAATCTTAACACGTCTAACGCCAATAGCCCTGCCTGTGTGTCAATTTACCAACTAAACAATTTACATGTGTTACTTCACTCAGTGCTCACAATACCCTTATGAGGTAGGTTACTATTATTACTCTCATTTTACAGATCAGAAAACAGAGGCACAGAGAGGTTAAGGAACTTGCCCAAGCTTGCACAGCAAGTAAGTGGCAGAGCCAGGATTCAAACCTGGGCTGTTTGGCTTCAGAGGCTGAATCCTGAACCTGCAACAGATACAATTGGCTCTAGTGAATTCAAAAGATGGAAGAGAGACAAGAAAGGACCATCCTCCTTTTTATCCTCACTTCCTTGCCATTTATACCACTGCACTAAGGGCAATCTGGTGTCTATGGCATCCCTTCACCAATGTCACTCCAGCCGGTCAGCAGTGACCTCCATGCTACAATGCCTATGGGGTGCTATCCAGCTCTTATCTTGCTGAATCTCCTAGGTGGTCACTCTCTCCAGCCCCTGCCTGACCCTCCTGAATAAGGCCAACATCAAGGACATAGCTCTCCCTCCCTCCACCTGCTCTGTCTTGTGACTACATTGCCCTGCTTCTCTGCCACCAGACCAACCTGGGCTCAAATCCCAGCCCTCCAGGTACTGTGTGACCATGAGTAGGTTTCACATCCTCTCCAAGCTCACTTTTCTCATCTGTAAAATGGGGATTATAATTACCAACTGAGGGTTGTTATGAGGATAAATGAGATAATACATAGAATGTACAAAGCACAGTGCCTGGCATGTTGTAGGTGCACAATAAATGGGGGTTATTAATATTCTTTTTCTAACAAAATTCACTTTTATGCCATGACAGCTATACCTGTCCTCCCTCTTGATGTGTCTGTGGGAGGAGGTGAGCTCCACGTCCATCATCTTGATCTCCACCCCTACCTGTCCTCCCTCTTAAACAAGTATCCATGATCCACACTCCTTTAAAGCCCAGCCTGGGAGTCAGGCCCTCATGGCCCGCCCATCCCTCTGAGTTCAGTCTCATTTCCTGGCACTCTTCCGGAAGCCCCCCCACCCCACCCCGGGAGTCTGGTTCAGCCAACTTTCAAACACACCTTGTACTTTCCTACAGGTGGAACTCAAATGATGCCACTCCTTCTACCTGGAATGTCCAACAGTAACTCTACTCTTCAAGGTCCATTCAAAGCTTACCTCCTCTGTAAAACCTTCTCTATCATCTTCCCAGGAATAAGCCTTCCCTCCTCACAATCAATAAAGGAGCTAAGACATGGCTTATACCGTTCAGGTGGCATTTGCCATAAATTGCCTTGTATTAGAACAGGGGGCCTGGGCTCATACTCCAACTCTGCACTTATTAGCTGTGTGACGTTGAGAAAGGACTTACCTTCTCTGTGTCTCAGTTTCTTCATCCATAAAGTGGGCACAACAACAGTTCCCACCCTCATGCAGCCTCCATAGGAATTAAATGAGCAACCATGCAAAGTCTCTGCCTGGTGCAGAATAGTTCTCAATAAATGTTAGCTCTTACTATTATTATTATTGTCACTGTGGACATTCATGCACATAACTTAGCTCCCCATTAGACTATAAGAAGCAGGGACCATGTCTTCAAAAAACTTAACTTATATAGTATTTCAAAATTGCCATTTAGCTCCATTTTACAGACGAAGAAACTGAGGCCCAGAGAGGTTATTAATTTGCTCAAGTACACACAGCTAGGAGACGGAGAGAGCTACCTTCAGACGTACAGATTCTCAGGTCTGCTTTCTTATCACTGCACTGTTCACAGGGACGTTCCCAAAGTGGACACACGGTAAATCTCTAGTTAACAACCAGTGCAGCTAACAGTGCAGGGTACAGGGGGACAACACCCCAAACATGGCCTACCCTCCAGTCCCTCCTTGCTGACAGCAGAATCAGGCTGATTTCGGACATGTGCCTGTATGTAGGAGGGATTTTGTCAGGAAGCTGGGTCATTATAACCGGATTCAAGTCATGGTCTGGACACCACTGTGAGATACAATTCCTCATCCTCCAGCCTAAGGAAGACTTGAAGCCCTAAATCCCCACTAGAGGGCTCCCTTCTCCCCTTGCCCCCTCCCCAGGCCCAGTTCCCTGCAACTCCTCGGGTTACACAGGGAGCCCAAGCAGAAGGGGAAGGGCCTCACACCCCGCCATTAAGGCAGCAATCAGCGGTGCTGGAGATGGGGGGTGGTTAATTACCCGCCGGAAAGAACGGGGACGCTGAGGACAGGCCCTGGCTTTTCGTGCTGCTCAGTGGAGCAGATTAACATCTGCAGCTCAGCCCATTTCAAATTAGATTATCTGCTAACTTCCTGTCTTTTGATCCATTCACCTCCTGGGCACCTTCCTCCCACCCTCCCCTGCCCTCACCTCGTGAGATGCCCAGGGAATCTGCCGTGATTCACCGGGGTCTCCATGCTGAGCTGCAAAGGGATCTGAAGGCGCCGGGGAGCTCGCTCTCACTCCTGGCTCCCCTGGCACTGGCGGGAACCCTCAGACTCCCTAATAACAGGCCTCAGCAACGTGCACAGCTGCTCTCCTGCCGCAAGAGGAAGGCGGACTTCCCACTCCACCTGCCATGGGCTGAGGCCGAGGAGGAACTTGTAGGGTCCCGTGGCACCTGCCAAATGTCTGGTGCCCTGTTCACTGAGGAGGCTGGGGGTCAACCCCACCCTTCCTCCCTCCCCAGCCTGCTTGCTATTCAGAGAGAGGCCTTGATCAGAGCCTTTTCGGATCCATCGGAGCCCAAGTCTGTGGGATTTACTCGTGTTCCCTGGACTGAGCCTACAGGGCTCAGAGTCAGGCCCAGAGGAACATCAACATTCCTGGGGAAGCAGCAAAATTATTTGCAGGCCCAAGGGCTCCCCAGTGCTATTTCTCGAGCTGACAGCATACTCTCAGGGCTGGATGAATTTCTTTAGAGTTAAATTAAATTCCCCATGAAATATTTAGTTAGTTCAGCTCAGGGTTGCGTAATTGGCCTATGTGGGCAGATTTGAGGAAAGAACCAGGCTTGAGGAAAGAAGGGTTGGCAATTCGTTCACGGGTAAAGTTGTGCAGCACAGGGGTCCAAGCTGGGTCAGGAGGCCAACTAGATATTGCTGACGTTTGACCTCTTATCACATGCTCCCATCTCTAGCCATAGACCCTCTTGCCCTTTGGGGTCAGAGAGATGTATGTCTGAACCCCAGCTCTGCAATTCTCAGCTGAGCAAATTACCTGAAATCTGGGCTTCGGTTTCCTTACCTCTAAAATGGGCAAACACATGCCTATTTCTCATGATTGTTGTGAGGATTAAATCCGGTAACCTGTGTAGATGGAGCTCAGGGGTAGTCCCGCCCCTTACAATCCCCTCTTCCAACTGTAGCCAGTGGGGTGTTTGAAAGCTAAGGCAGCTCATGCCATTCTCTGTATTGCCTTTTTACACTTTTTTATGCCATGGACCCTGTTAGTAGTCTGGTGAGGTCTGTTAACCCCTTCTTTAAAAATATTTTAGGGCTTCCCTGGTGGCGCAGTGGTTGAGAGTCCGCCTGCCGATGCAGGGGACACGGGTTCGTGCCCCGGTCCGGGAAGATCCCACATGCCGCAGAGCGGCTGGGCCCGTGAGCCATGGCCGCTGAGCCTGCGGGTCCGGAGCCTGTGCTCCGCAACGGGAGAGGTCACAACAGTGAGAGGCCCGCGTACCGTAAAAAAAAAAAAAAAAAAAAAAAAATTAAAATGTTTATTATATTTGCTGTGTCACGTGACTGTATTACACAATACAGAATTACATAATTGTGATACACTGACCACGAGAGCCAGAGGCAGCTCTCACAGCAACATTCGAATGGCACCTTTGGCAACAGTCACAGGCATGGCTAATACCACTATGATTTGTTGCCCACATTTGTAATCGAAGGAAACTTTACATTTCAGTTTGAATTTAGAAAAAACATAGATGCAAATTTTTCCCTTCTAAGCTTATGGTCTCTCTTGACGCTCTCCTCAGACGCTTGGGTGTGAGTGGACCCCGGGAAAGGAACCCAGAGAGACCTCCCAGTTTACTGACCGTGATTCCTTACTACAGCCCACCAGGCATTGTGTGATAGGGCCGCGCCCTGCTTCTCAAATATGACCAGTTCCTTTGCGCCTTGGAATCCTGGCATTTACTCTTTCCCCTCCCTGCTCCACTCTGCCCTGGCCTCGGTGAGGCTGGCTTCCGCACACTCTGTTCGGATCTCAGAGTGGCCTTCCCAGAGTGTCCATCCAAAGACGCCCTCTCCCTGACACTGTGTAATTTCCTGGGTTTCTTCCTTCACAGCAATAATCACAATCAAAAATGTTCTTGTTCATGTATTCATCTACTTGTTTATTATCTTTAAAGCAAGCTCCAGGAGGCAGGAACCTGTTGTGTGCTGGGTCCACATGTGTCTCCAGAGCCTGGAACAGTGCCTGGCACGTGATAAGCACCAAACATTTGGTAAAGGAAGGCACAACCAAATGAATGAATAGATGAATCAAAGCAAGTGGGAGCTCAGTTCATGTTATTTTCTCACCTTGAGTCTTGACTCATTGTGTCATAATGTCTTGGCTAAGAGCGCCCATGCTATGGCCTCCCTTGCCACTCACCAGCCACGTAATCTTAGGCAAGTGACCTACCCTTTCTGTACCTCAGTTTCCTCATCTGGAGAATGGGACTGTTATAATACATACCTCCTAGGTGTGTTGTGAAGACTAAACGAATAAATATATGAAAAGCACTTAGATCACTGCCCGGGACAGAAAATGTTACAGAAGTGTAAGCTATTATTTTTTGCTGCAAGTTAAAGGATCAACTTCAATGTTATTTAAAACAGTAATTGTTTCAAAAAATCAATGCAGGTTTTGAAGAGAGAACAAAGAAATCCCATGATTGGAAAAGCAATATATACGATAGATGTTACACTGTGTTTAAGTAGTTGGGACGTGAAAAAGAAATAACACTGAGAAGTTGGGTCTAGGCAGCTTCCACGGATGCAGTGATGCCCGGGGAAGCTTGAACTCTGCTTCCTCGCCTGGCAGCACCATTACCAGCCCCGTCATCATCCCCCTGATTTTCTGAAGTTAGACCACTGATTTACACATCAAAGAAAACGATAGAATCCTGTCTAATTTTTCAGGAGGATATGCTCATTCCTAGTCCAAATGCTCCTTATTTCCCAATCAAACTCATAAAACCTCCAGCCCACATGAAAATGTGGCCATCAGTAGGCCCTGTGATAAGAGGCGGGGGATTTCCACTGACGAGTTCACACACTTCTGCCAGTTTCCCACCCTGCTGGCTGCCAGAAAAGCTGGTTAATAATGGTCTGGGACACAGCGTGAGGCCCTGACATTGAGCAAGGCTAGCTGGCCCACACGGGGATCAAACCTGCAGCCCTGACCTTTCAGATAGAGAGCCTGCCTGCACTGACTAAGCCAATTCTACACCTACTAGGGGCCTCTGGGTTTCAGGCCTGTGCGTGTAAAGCAAACTCAAGGAGGCTCAGACAGCAGTGTTGGCTGCTGGAGAAATCTGACAGTAGCTCTAGCTCGCGGGGCTTTCTTTTATTTCCCTTCCCACTTGTCAGCCCTGTATTTAGGAACGGCGTGATTCACTGGCCTGTTATTAGGACTGTTTTTTTTGTTTTGTTTTGTTTTTTTGCGGTACGCGGGTCTCTCACTGTGTGGCCTCTCCCGTTGCGGAGCACAGGCCCCGGACGCGCAGGCCCAGCGGCCATGGCTCATGGGCCCAGCCGCTCCGCGGCATGTGGGATCTTCCCGGACAGGGGCACGAACCCTTGTCCCCTGCATTGACAGGTGGACTCTCAACCACTGCGCCACCAGGGAAGCCCCCAGGACTGCTTTTGTTGGGTGAGATAAAGTACCACCAGTAGCTGGGAGCTCTGCTGACAGCCACGGAGAACTTTCAGAGGCCTCCTCTTCACCCCCTCTCTACTCCAAGCCAGTGAGCCTCCTCCACTGATTCCCCCACCCCTTACTGTCCTGCTACACAGAAGGGAGGTCCGAGCTCGGCCTCAGGCTGGACCCTGAGGTGCGCCAGGGCGCCAGGAAGGGTGAGCAAAGATCTTTTTCTCATTTCTTATCAGCATATGCACAAGTCAAAACCACTGCCAAGGGTAGAGGGCATTTTCTCAGGGATCCCTGCAGTTTTTCCGAAGAGGACAGCTAGAGATGCTGTCATAAACCTCTGGCCACTCCACCTAGGTGATGAAGTGTGTCTGGTCTACTTCAAAGAGGTGCTGACAGGGCTCAGGTGTCCACCCCTAATAACATCCCCAAAGTTCTTTTTCACAGACTGCATTTGAGCCCCATGGCGATCTCAAGGCCAGCAGTAGCCAATTGAGAGACAGGAGAATAAGACTCAGCAAACATGGCGTTCAGTTCGGGATGATAGTTACCTTTTGGGAGGAAGGAGGGTTTAGAGTGAAAGGAGGCATTTTGGGGGGCAGGGACAAGGGTCTACAAGGGTCTGCAGGGTGCTGGGGCTGGTGTATTTCTTGACCTGGACTGTGACTACGTGGGTATGTCCCCTTTGTGATAAGTCATCAAGTCGACACTTATGATTTGTGTACTTTTCTATATGTATATTTCAATTAAAAGGTTTTTTAAAAAGGTAAGTGATTTGCCCAAGTAAAATAGAGAGTGGCTACCGTCAAGCCTGACACTCAGCATCCTGCTGACTCTTTGGAATAAACAAGCCTGGAACATACATAGCGGGCTGCAATGGCTGCATTATTTCTGCCAGGGGCTGGTAATTCCACACAGAGGAGAGAGGGGCGCTCAGGCATGGTGAATCTACTGTGTATCTCTGTTTAAACACCTGTGTGGCTTCTAATTCAAGAAGGGCTAAAAGGAACATCTGGACGTTTTAACTGGATTTGTGTTTTGCATCTGGATGAAGAGAAGTCCAGATCCCTTGTCTGGTCCAAACAACTGAACAGGTTGTGAAACTCCCAGAGAAGCCGACTCTCTCTCTGCTCTGAACACTGGGCAAAGCCCTAGGGGGGACCTGGCGGAGCTGCAAACACCCTCCAGCACTTGCCAGACCCCACTCTGGAGGGGTCTTGAAACCCAGAGGAGGAGGACAGCACTCTGTCCCACGTTGGACAGTGTTCTTGCAGTGTTTTGTGACAGCTGTCAGAGGGTCCTGGTTGAAGTCTGTGTCTTGATAGCTGTGGGCCCTTGGGCAAGTTTCTTAGCCTCTCTGAACTTGTTTTCTCAGGAGTAAAGTATAAATGCTAACAGCTTCTAGGTTACAGAGTTGCTGTGAGGATTACATGAGTTAGCATACAAGGCCTGACACACAGAAAATGTTCACCACTCAATAAATGTTTCCTGCTATTACTACTACGCTGTTTCTGGTTCTGGCATCCTGCCTCCATCCTCTGCCCATTTGTCTGAAGCTGCTGAGACCTGGCCTCTGCTTGGGCTGCACCATCCTGCCTGGTGGGGTTTTTGAAGGCTGAGCTCTTCTACCTGATTTGTTCCTACGGACTCCCCTTCACTTTTGATCAGACTGACACCAGCTGACACATTTGCTGTACTTACCGACCACACCTACTCTCTGTTTTGATCTCCTGCCTGTATTCCACTGTTCATCACCCCCTGGCAGCCAGTAGGCCCCCAGTCGGCCACCATCCAGGAACCCAGCAGGTCTGCTCAGGGAGTGTCCTGGATTTGGATCAGGGATCCATTTAGCAAGAGCTGACAGTCCTTCTGAGCAGTTCAAAGTCACTGCATGGACCACCCGCTGCCAGTTTTAGAGATCTACGCCTTCATTCTGTTGCCTAAATTGCAAACGTAGACACGGCAAGAGCAGAAGTTTGTCATCAAACAGGGGAGCACATCTGAGGGCTGCAGAAGGTAAGGTATAATGCCATAGTTTCTGCAAAGGGTGAGGCAGAACGGGGCTCTCAGAGGGCTATCTCCAGAGCTGCCAGCACTGCCATTGGCACGATTGAGCCAGGCCTGGTTCTCACGCTGACAAATGGTGGGATGTTAGCTGCTGCTGACAAGCTACAGCACGACAAGAAAAATAGTCTGTGAATAAGCCCCCCGAAGCATATAAGGATTCTGGCCAGGAACTGAGATGGTGAGGCCAAGCCATGGCAACAAGCAAGTAGAAACCACAAGACCTCCTGGTGCAAATTCATCTCCGTGAGTGAGGGATGGCCAAAGAACAGAGGGAACTGTCACATTTGGATACTTTGAAGCAGGCATGTTTATTCCTAAGAAGGCAAGGGATAAGCAGTGCCCGCTTGCCGGGGGTAGGGAGCTGGGGCGGGCAGGGAGCCACAGTAGCAGGATCTGATGACCAAGAGATTGCTAGGTGAGCAAAGCATGGCATGTGTTCAGGGCAGCTCCCCACAGTACTTAAGGGGACATATTACGGACGCATTTGAGTTTGGAGTCTGATTCTGTCACTTCTCAGCCCCATGACCTTGGACAAGTGAACCTCAGAGCCTGTTTCCTGATCTATAAAATGGCGATAAGAATACTTTACCTTGTAAGGTTCTTTGACGATTAAATGAGGTGATATTTGTAAAGCAATTAGTAGCCCTGCATCTGGCACATAGTAAGTGCTCAATAAACAGTGCTCATGACTATCTTTAGTGCAAAATCAGTCAAGGGACAGGCAAAAGGTCAGCCTAGGGAGTCACAGGGGGTTGAGCACAGCACACAGGAGTCTCAGGGGAGGTGACTCAGACGCCCAGATAGGCGATCCGGGCTCCTGCTGCATGGCGTTCATGGTGTCATCCCTCTACACCAACACACATACTCAAGGAAATAAAGCGGGCAAGCACAAGGGGAAGCTTTATTCCAAAGGCAGGTGGAGGATAGATGTGTGTGTGATGCAGGCTGAGCAGACACCCAGTTAGGCCGACTAAAGCTTAAGGAGTGAAGAAAGGGGGATGTGACTTGCAGGGCAAAATGGAAGACAGGGTCAACTTTAGAGTCAAAGAGCTCACCCTGGGAATTCCCACCCCATGGGGAGAGGAACGAGGGGTGAGGTGGCTTAAGCTCTTTTTTCTCAAGGCAATGTAGGTCTGGGAAGTGGGGCAGGATTGAGCATACAGCAGGGTGAGCTGAGGGCCCAGCTGTGGGGACCCGGGGAAGGCAGAGCCAGGAAGGGAAGCAAGGGTGTCCAGGAAGCGTGTTCAGGCCCCGTGGCTGCCCTGGGAGGACAGGCCCAGGGTAAATGTCATCTCCTGCTGCCCCAGCCTGCTGAATGCACCAGCACTTGTGGGCCACTGGTGTGTTTTCCCTGTTACCAGTCAAAGGGATCATCTGAAAACCTACAACTGGTTCTGGCATTGAGATGTTCTGTCCAGGCTCTGAGGTCCTTGGACTCAAGGGCTATAGTGGTTAATTCTTTTACACATGTCTTCAAAGCATCCCATCCATCTACCCATCCATCCATCCATCCAACCAACCACCCATTCATCTACCCATCCATCTATCCCATAATTCCTGAGTGCTGTGTATGCTGGGGCCTGTTCCAGGTGCCACCGGCATACAGATGAACAAGACAAATGTAGTTCCTGATCTCAGAGAACTTACATTCTAGTCTCATAATAAGACTTATCTTATTTCTCATAATAAGAAAGGTGATTTCCGTTGGTGATAGTTTCTTTGAAGGTCATACAACGTACAATCTCTCTCTGTGGTAGAGAGAGATTCAGAGAGAGGACGGAGGTCCCTTAGGGTGGCAGAGAAAGAATGCTTCTTGGAGGAGGTGATATCTGGATTAGACCTAGATAACAAGGTAAAAACAGTAGACTGGAGACTTGGGGAAAGAAGTTTTTGCTAGAAGGAAGAGCAAGTGTACACACCGTATGCTGGAACTGGGCACACTACGCACAAGGAACAAAGAAAAGGCTAGAGAGTGAGGGGCCAGCGATGGGAGATGCAGGCCCTTGGGAGCTCTTAGTCATTTCTCCGGATTGTAGGGATGTTGGTGAAACTGTGGTGAAGGCAGAGCGTGTTGCTCACTGAGCAGGTGAGCAAATGGTGGCCCAGGGAGATTCAGCCGCCAGCGTAAAGCCAGGGATAGACCCAGACTTCCAACTCAAGGTACTTTTTTTTCTAAGATCAAGAGGACACTTGGGGCTTCCCTGGTGGCGCAGTGGTTGGGAGTCCGCCTGCCGATGCAGGGGACACGGGTTCGTGCCCTGGTCCGGGAAGATCCCATATGCCGTGGAGCGGCTGGGACCGTGAGCCATGGCCGCTAGGCCTGTGCACCTGGAGCTTGTGCTCCGCAACGGGACAGGGCACAACAGTGAGAGGCCCACGTACAGCAAAAAAAAAAAAAAAAAGGACACTTGTACTTGCCATCAATGCCACCACCTTATTACCTAACAGAGGTGACTTCTTCCCCAAGAGATGACCCAGAGACCATCCGTCTGGAGGGATTTCCTGCTCCTTGTGCCCCCTTTTCCTGCAGAGTGTAAGGACAGGGGGTCAGAGAAGCCCGGCAAGCCGCCACCACTGCAGATAACATTTAGAAGGCAGCTGGAGCTCGCTCCGCAGGAACACAACCAGACACGTGGTGCTTCAGTTTTGTATTGATTGATTACACTTTTGTAGTGTCCAGACAGGTGTGGCAAGGAGGGATTAACCGAGGCCAGCCTGGGAGAGGAAGGACCTGGCCCTGGAAGAGCACATCTCATGGAAGCGGGTGGGCCTGTGTATGTGTGTGTTTGGGGATGGATGCAGGGGAAGCTGAGGAACTGGGCTTTAGGCCTGGAGAGGAAGTGCAAGCAAAGCCTTAGGTGGAAAGTTGTGTAACAGATGGCAGGGAAGGAGAGGACAGGGCTGCCTCTCTCTGAGAGTCACTACATGCCAGGGACACCAAGGAGACTACAGTTCATTGATTTCTCATGATAACCCGGGGGTGGATGCTACTGTGTCCATTTTGAGGATGAAGACGTGGAGTGGGGTGGGTCAGAAACACTGGGTGGCGTGTCCAAGCCCACACAGAGGGCAGGGATCTGCACGTGGGGGGCCGGCAGGGGGTATGGGGTGAAGGATAGGTGAGAACGCTCAGCGCCCCCCCATTTCACTACCACCTGCACCCTGACGACCCCCAAACGGAACTGAGGCCCAGCTCTGCCTTGTCGCTGGCCTTCCTCACACACCTTTCCGCACAGACCGTGTTCCTCTAGCTCCAAGTCCCGCCGGCACTACAGACCCACGTCATCAACTGCATCTCTGCCATCTAAAGCTACTCTTTTTCCAGGGACTGTTTCTCAGTCCATGACTCTACCAGGCGCCTGTCCTCCAAAACCGAGACCAGGAGTCAGCCAGAGTCTCCCCTCTGCCCCCGCCATCACCTCCCTGCTCTCTCGCCATCCAATAAGCGAGCCCTGTCCATTTTACCTCTGAAATTCCTGTGTAATCCAGCACTGCCATGCGGACCTGACTGCTGCTGGCATCACTGAAGTCTCCACTGGAATTACTCAGTAGTTTCTGCACGGGCCTCATTGCTCCTCGCTCCTCCCAGTTCATCCATCCAGTTTAGTGGATGCCAAGGGCACCCGTGGTCCTCGAGCTTGCTTGAACATGAATCACAGCCGCCTGGAGGGCCTGTGAAAATGCGCATTGCTGGGCCCCACTCCAGAGTGTCTGATTCAGTAGGTCTGGATGGGACCCCAGAATCTGGGTTTCTGACAAGTCCTAGGTCATCCCGATGCTGCTGGTTCAAGAACCGCACTTTGAGAGCCGCTGTTCTAGAATCGATTTCCAAACCAAAGGTCTAATCATACCACTGCCCCACTGAAAGAGACTCCAGCCACTCCCTGCTAGCTTTAAAATATGGTCCCATCTCCCTGCAATGATCTTCACAATCTGTCCCAGACTCTCTCTCCAGCATCACCTCAAGCCACTGGCCTCCCTTCAACCTGAGATGCAGAGACGTCGCACTATCCGTATTCCTTACACCTGTCATACATTTCAAACTCCGTGTCTTTGCCCACACAGTTCCCTCTGCCTGCAACTCTTTCCATCTTGAGGCTTGTCAAATTCCTACTTATCCGTCAAGGTCCAACTTGACTGTAACTTCCCTTAGAGGCATCACAGTGTGTTAGAATGACCGTGGACTTTGAGGACAGGCTTGGCTTTGAATTCCAGTTCAGTCACTTGTTAGCTGTGTGACCCTGAGTTCGTCTCTCTGTGAAGGTGGAGTTAACCTCCGCATCCTCATTATAAACGGTGAATGATGCCATTTATTTGTAAGAGAGGAAATGATGCGTGAGAAATGCCTGGCAGGTAGTAGGTACTCAGTAAACAATAGCTATCATTATTGTTCATTCTGCTCTAAAGCCTTGCCTGGTTCTGGAGCTGAATTATTTCTTTTTTCCTCTGTTCCCATAAAATTTTGTGTATGATTCCATTTTGCTTATATCACATGCTGTGGTCTCATAATTTTTATACACTGGGCCTCATTCTTAGTAGAGTTGAAGCCATTGTACAAATTATAGAAATTGATCCTCCTAGCAGACTTAGTGGGCACACAACTTGGCGAACTAAAGGTATCTTTGAAGGAAGAAAATTGACAGGTGGATAGAGCCCCAAACCAGAGCACATGCTTGGTAAGCAGCGTGAGGCAGGGTTCAGGCCCCACTCACCCCTTGTACTGTATACAACCTGCGCAACCATCCTTGGAGGCTCCATGTAGGTAGAACACGAGCCCAGTGAAAGGAAAACCTGGGTCCTGTTCAACCTGAAGTCACAACCAGTGTTGAATCAATGCATGTAGGGCCAAGTAATATTGCCCGAGGGTGGGAAGCACATAAGTAGTATTAATAGGGCCTGGCCCCAGGTTCAGGAATAGGATTCTTACCCCTGGGGCAGGGGACAGTGCAAGAACCAGGGTTAGCAACATTAGAGACTCAGGCTTTGGAGAATAACCAGCAGCTGAATTACTGGGTGCTTTGGGGAACAAGACAGAGGTTAAGTGTCCACGTGCTGAACTGGACCTCTTGAAACGACCCCTGACCTCAGACCACAGCCTGGTGCCTGGCTGAGCCTGCAGGTGACACCTCACCTCTCCATGGGAGGTGAGCAATCAGGACCAGAGGATTCTTAGGAGATATTAAGATACCACTTTCCATAGCTTCCTTCCCTACCCTTGCCCCACATCAATTCCCTACTGCCTGTCTCTTCTGTGTCACAGCAAGCCAATCTCTCAGAAGGCTTTCAGGTGCCTTAATTAATCCGTTTTCATTTCCCTAGCAGACCCTCACTCCCCTTAACAGCTGGTACTCGGCAGGGAAGGCGGAAATAATGCCCAAGAAGTGAACCTTTCGACAAATTTCCCAGGCTGCTTCTAGACACCCATGGCGTTTGGAGGAGTTCCCAGTCTGGAGATGCTGGGGTAGCTCTGAACATAAGTGAACTCCAAAGCCCCCTGGGATTCCCATCCATATCAACTTCTTTAGCGGAAAAGAACTCTCACGGGGGTCTAAGGACAGCCAGGCAAAGGCTCTGCTCTCTTTTCCTGAATCTGTGGCTGACCTTCTCTGAGCCTCATGTGCTACGATCCTGGGGAGGGAACCGGCTTGACACTGCTTCTTGGGAGATGAGGATTTAAGCTGTGCACCCTCACAGGTGATGTACAATGTCTTTCCTTGGTCCTGCCCTGCTTAGGGCTCCCCTAGCAACCTGCTCACCTCTCTCATGCCCACACCAGAGCACACGTTTCTTTTACGTGTCTGTCCTCTGCCTACCTCCATACCACCTCATCTGTAAGCTCTCAAAGACAGAACCAAGTCTCATCTGTCCTTTGACCCCAAACCTCTAGCACAGTAGCTGACTCACTGTGTTAAATTACTACCTGCTGATTGATTCATCAGTTGACGGCCCTGTTTTCTACGCCTTGGGTTGACAGTTGGGTTGATAGAAACCTGCTAAGAAATGAACTCCCTAAGTGTATTCAAGGTATGCTTGTCAGCTGGTGCCTTGCTCTGCATGATCCGAGGGAACTAGCTGTTAACACCTGCCTGTGTCCCAGGCACTGTGTTAGGTGCACATGGATATCAGGATGAATAAGATACTGTGCTTGCCTGCAAGGAGCTGGTGGCCTCACTGCCACTAAGAACCCGTCCCAGAGGTCCCCGTTCAGAAGTAATTTCTGCCTCCTACTCTGCTCTTTATATATGATGCAGTTTGTATTTGTAACAGAGTACTTATCCTGTACAACCCTGGGTTAAAATAATTTCCGTCGGTCTGTCTGCCCTTCTTGCTGGACAGCTCCTAGAGGAAAGGGATCTGGTTTCAAATCCTAGCACTTCCAGGTGCTGGCCTCTCTGGGGCTGTGCATTCTTAGTCTATAAAAAGGAAGTAGTAGGCTTCCCTGGTGGCGCAGTGGTTGAGAGTCCACCTACTGATGCAGGGGACACGGGTTCGTGCCCCGGTCCGGGAAGATCCCACATGCCGCGGAGCGGCTGGGTCCGTGAGCCATGGCTGCTGAGCCTGCGCATCCGGAGCCTGTGCTCCGCAACGGGAGAGGCCACAGCAGTGAGAGGCCCGCGCACCTAAAAAAAATAAAAAATAAAAAAATAAAAAAAGGAAGTAGTTATAACACCCACTTCCTGGATAACAGGGTTGAGGATGTAAGTTTAATCCATGTGACCCTCTCACACTGGCCACCCAGAGCCTCTTCTCTTACGGCCATTCTCCTGGTCCAGCCTATTCCTTCCTCTCTATTCTCCTAGCAAGTAGACGCAGAGGACAGGAAGGCTGAACCAAAATCACTCTCCGCTCCAGCCATCAGTTCTCACACGCCCCTGGTGATGCAGTAAGAAGAGCACAAGACAGGGGTCTGAATAGGGTATGAGTCTGGGCTCTGGCCGCTTGCTGTGAGTCTGAGCTTGGGTTCATTGCTGACCCTCTGAGCCTCCATTTCATCTGGAAAATGGAGTCATAATCCCCGCCAGGCACAGATAAATGAAATAGCACATGTAGAGCTCCTGCCTAGTGCCTGGCCTTCGGTCAGCAGCCATCACTGGCCCCCTCTCCTTCCTGGGGGCTCAGCTTTGAACAAGGAAGAGGTGCCTTCAGCAGAGGACACCCCCATTCTAATTCTCTACAAAGCCATGGGAATGGAGAGGAAAAAGAAAACCTGAAGGCCCATGGCGGAGCCCTTCACTGAAAGCTGGTGATAGACAGGTAGGGAGGTTCACAATCATCGCAGGCTGAGGCTCCAGAGGCCCAGCCCCAGTCTTCTGGGGGCTGTGCACCTCACCCCTGAATGCAGAGAGAGGGAAGCAGTCACAGAGGCAGACAGCAAAGCCCAGTTGCATGGGCGGCAGCAGATACAGTCATCTCAGAAGAAAGGCTGTGCGGCTGCAATCTCAAAACTGCCTTTATTGGCTTTTTATCAGGTGGGTGAAAGGACTCAAGTGACAGAAAAGAACCTCTGAGAACTCAAAATGAGGCAGAGAGTTGTAAAGGGAGGGTCTGATGAGAGATGGACAGCAAAGGCGGTTGTGGTCCAAGATGCAGCCCAGGGCTCTGGCCCTTTTATTCTCAAGGACAACAGCCTGTGGATAATGAACCAGACAAGATGGATTTCCTCCCTTCCCAGGTCTTGGGGGGTGGTATGCAGGAACCACTGCTTGACATGCATCCCTCAAGAAGTCATTCCAGGAAGGACCTTGCTCGGAGTCAAACAGCCCTCCCTCTTCTGCTGAGAGGCAGGATGAGCTGAACCCATGCTTAAAAGTCTCCAGGAAAGGGGGGCTCCCTCACGCAGTAGGTCCTAGGATTAAATGCTGAGACCCCACACCGTTGCCATTTTCTCCTGCGCATCCTCACCGCCATTGCCTTCCTTCGGGCCCCATCCCGTCTCCCTGCATCACTGGACCACCATCTGATGAGTATACCTGCATCTGGTGTTCCCACCTCCAATCCATCCCCCTCTCCCTGTCGGACTAACCTTCCGGAATCAACGCCAATTACGCCACTCTGCCCTTCCTGGAATAAAACAAACAGACCACCTCACTCTTCAACAGCTCCCCATTAGCTCTCTGGACATAGTTTAAGTATCCAACCATTTAAATTCTGTCACGATTGGCCCCTGCCTACAGCACTCCTCTCCTCCACTCCCTGCAGCACCTGACGCCAGCTGCAGAGAACCACTCACACTGCCTGGCATGATCTCAGCCTTTGCTGCACCTAGAATACTCTTTTCTACTGAGATGCTTCTCCATCCTCAGTACTCTGTTCAGTGGTCCTTTCCTGGGTGAGCCCTTCCCTGTTCATACCTGTACATACCTTGACAGTGCTTCCACCAGACCTGCCCCTGCCACTCACTACCCACGTGACCATGAACAGGTTCCTTATCTGCTTTGCGACTCAGTTTCCTCACCTGCAACATTTGCTTATTGTGAGGACTAAATGAGTTAGTATAGTCAAGCACTGAAAACGGTGCCTGGCCCACAGGAAACACTTAGTAAATGTCAGCCATCGTTATTCTCATCATTCTTAATATTATTAATAGAGCACGTATCACGCTGTACGGGAGTTCTTGGTTTGCCTCTTTGAGTAGATCCTGAATTCCTTACCAGCAACCCCTCACATCCACATGGTGCTCGTCAGAAAGGGAGCACTTGGATGAATGAAGGAAGGAATGAATGAATGGTTGAATTAAAATTGGAGTTCCCCTCTTCCTATTTGAGTAAATGCAGAGACCAGGCTTTAAGGAGGAGAAGAAAGCCGTCCCTGAGTCTGGCCGTCACATGCGGAAAGAGTCGAGCTTTCAGTTTTAGTCCCTGGATCTGTACCTTAATTTTAAAGAATAGAATTCTATGACCTATTTGCAGTTAAAATAGTCTCTGGCTTCAAGGGGAAAAGGAATCCCAGGGGACTAGTTGTAATTTTTTTTTTTTTTTTTCGTTCAGCAAAATGGCTCTGGACAACTTTCCCAGTGGATTAAGGCCACAGACAGCCCACCCTACCAAGTCTCTGGCAAACTCTCTCCACAATCCTTTCTCCCAGGGAACCAGGAGGGGAAATGGAATGAGGTATTTCGGCTTCATTTATACTTAATTCATCAAAATGTCATTGGTAAGAGCTATTCGATGTCCAAGGCTTATGAGCCTTGCATCTAAGCCTTCTAAAGCCCTTTTCTCTTTGAACCTAAACGGGCCGTTCTGCCAGCATGGTGTTGAATGCCAGCAGGGTGCTTGGTTCTGAGCTTGGAAGCTTGAGGGGGGGTCTCTCTCTTCCTGAATGTGCTTTGCTCTCTCCCAAGCTGGGCCCCAAGGATGTGAAATGCAGCCTCTCGCCTTCCAGGATACCAGTGCTCAGGGCTGAACTGACAAGGATGGCTCACACACACTGGGCGAGAGGAGAAGGGGTCAGAGAGCTCATCCGTCCAGCTCTTCCACTTCAAAGATAACGTGCAATTCCTTTATGGGCCAGAATCAGACATGGGTACCACATTCTGGGCATCCTCCAAATGTTCTGCCTAGAAGGACCTCTCAGGAGGGGACGCCATTTGTGACTGGAGGCAGATGAGGCTGTAATTCCCGCAGGAGAGGCCATATGCTGTGGTTGAGGACTCAGGTGCCCCTTCGCTGGCTGTGGGACCTTGGGTGAGTCATTTGTATTTCTAAGCCTCAGGTTGCTCACCCATAGGACGGGGATAAGGATATTCACTTCGCAGAGCCATTGTGGAGGATAAAGAGCCAACGCTGTGAAAGCAGTTTCAAACATGAAATCAGTGCACAAGGGCTTCCCTGGTGGCGCAGTGGTTGAGAGTCCGCCTGCCGATGCAGGGGACACGGGTTCGTGCCCCGGTCCGGGAAGATCCCACATGCCGCGGAGTGGCTGGGCCCGTGAGCCATGGCCACTGAGCCTGTGCTCCACAACGGGAGAGGCCACAACAGGGAGAGGCCCGCGTACCACAAAAAACAAAAAAATCAGTGCACAAGTGTGGGGGGCGACTAGGACAACACCCAGGACAGACACACCCCTGACTGCAGTGCTTCCCAGTTACCCACTGCAGGAAGAAGTGCTCGTGTCTTGGCAAGGATTCCAGACCCCTTCATGAATGCGCTGTTCCCCCCACCCTCTCTGTCCTGCCCACCTTGACTGTCATTACCCCACCACCACCACGATGCTCCAGCCACGTGACCGTCCCTGCCTCTCCTCAATCCCTAAGAGATGCATTCTCAACTCCCAGCAGCCACTTGCATAAACGATTTCATTTTAAACAATAGCCAACCTCCCAGCTCCACAGCTCCTTCTAGCTACAACCCTTTATCTTGCTTTCCCATAAGAGCGAAGCTTCTTTGAGGAGTATTGCACAAGGATTCAACCATTGCAGTCTGATTTCAATCCAGCCACCCACTGAAACCGCTCTTGCCCGTGGCTCCTGCACTGCTAAATCTGATGAAGGCTCTTCTGTACTTCCTTTCAAGAGGTGGGAAACTTCTTTACCCGCTCTCTCTCAGCAGCCTTCACAGGCTCTCCTCCCTCACCTCCCTCTTGAACGCATGATTTTCTCCCTGGGGATTCCTTCTCTCCTCACAGCTTCAGTAACCATCTACATCCACTCCCACACCTAGAGCTTCGATCCGCTGAGCCCATTCTAGCCAACTCTTGCTGAATATCCCTACCTGTGTGTCCAAAAGGCTTTTCAAAGTTACTATTTTCAAGGCTGAAATCATCCCCGTCCTTCCTCCCAGACCTATTTTTCTCCTGAACTTTCCACCTCAGTGACTGGCACCGCCATCCACCCAGACGTCCACGTCAGAAACCTGGGTGTCATCCTACTCTTGTCCCTCTCCCCTTGGCCACATCCATTTGGTCCCCGTGTCCTGATGATTTATCTGTTAAATAGTTTCAACAGGTTACAAAACAGCATAAGCATTATGATCCAGTTTAAGGAAAAACTTGGGTAAAGTATATACTCATTAAGAAATCAGAAGGGCCCATATGGAAATGTTAACCATGGGTATTACTAGATGGTGGAATTACAAGTAATTTTTTGTCTTTAAAACGTATGTATTTTGTAAAGACTGCATACCTCTATATAAAAGACAAACTGTTATCTTTGAAGATAGCCTCTGAATAGGTACCTTCTTCTGACTCCTAAGTTACTTTTGGTTCTCATAAACTGTTGCAGCAACGTGACCTTCTACCCGGTTCCCCTACCTCTAGGCTTGTCCCGCCCCTCCACATTCCATGCTGTAGAAGGTCATATAGGACCTTCGTCAGTGAGCACTGCCCACTTCCTAGCCTAGCTTTCCACCATGCTCTGTTCCACGTATAGTGATCTGAAACAGAAACTACCATATGTACCTTCCTGTCTCCACGCCTTGGACCCTGGTTCCTTCCCACCTGGCCTGTTCTTCTCTCTCCATGTCCCTCCTCTCCCTGGCCAACTTCTCCTGGTCCTTAAAGATTCAAGTCAAGCATCATCTCCTGCAGGCGTTTTCCCTACACATCACAAGCAGAGTCAGGAGGCCGTCCTCCAGTCTTCTCACCATCCCCTATCCCTCCCCATCCTATAGCCTTTCTCCCTCTGCTTTTACCCCACTGGTCCCCCATCAAATAGTGACCTAGGGACTACCTCATTCAACTTAGTTTCTGAATACCTTGAACGATTTCAATTAAAAGCTCACTTTAAATAAATTTATTGGGGTGATACAGGAGGAGGCTGAGGCTGTTCTGAGGGCATGTTCTTCTTCAAGCTGCTCTAGTCCATCTCCTCCTCTCGGCCAAGTATACCTCCACCAAGACACACCATCCCTTCTGTGCAGTCCTGCTGTGGGCTCAGCTGTGAAGGATGTGACTGGAGCAATATAAATCCAAACCCAAGAGGCTCCCAAACAGACACGGTTCTCCTCTCCCCTGCCCAGACACAGCCCTGGGGGTGAGAGGCCAGCCACCTGGCCCATTTCATGTGAATCCACTTGTTTTCACTCCAACCACACTCCTACTTTTAATGGGATTTACACCAAAACACAGGCTCTGATGATTTCTAAACATAAGCAGAAAAGATGCTTGAATGCTCTTCCGCAGCCAACACGCCACATGTCCAAACCGCAACGGTCTTGGGTAAGCAGGTGACAATGGAGGGGATATGGGGATATATGTGTACATAGAGCTGATTCACTTTCTTATACAGCAGAAACTAACCCACCACTGTAAAGCAATTATACTCCAATAAAGATGTTAAAAAAAAAAAAAAAAAGCAGGTAACAATGGTTGTGAAAGACTGAGGATCTAGAACGCCCAGTGGAGATGACCCAGGCCTCTACTCTTTCCTGCACATCACTCCAACACCCAGGAAGCTACTGCATTCCTCAAACTCTCTAAAAAAAAGAAATTCCTGTATGTCAAATTTTCTATGCATGTGTGCATACTCACGTGTATGTTATTTTAAATCCTTACAAAAATTCTTTCTAGATAAACACTGAAGCCTTGGGGGATGGAGTGGAAAAGATAAAATAAGTTGCGTAAGAACACCCAGCTAGTAAGGGGGTGAATTGATGTTAGGCCTAACTTCAAGATTCACGCTCTCAGACCACGAGCACTGAAGTCAGACAAGGGCTTAAATGCTGGCTCCAAACTCACCAGCTGTGCGATCTTTGGCAGGTTACTTAAGCTCTCTGAGCCTGTATTTCCTCATCCGTGTAAGTGACAGATTTAGGTGCCGTGACCTCTGAGGTCTCTTCTACTTGGGACATCAAGTAGCCCAAGGCTCTACTGTTACAACCTCTGACTTGTTCCTGTGCAGCTTGGGGAAGGGGTCATACAGGAAGGATGCAGGCTCTAGGACTACTGTGATCCTAGGGGAACACTGGGGCAGACACATCGAAGCGTTGAACCCCGGGGCAGAGCAGGGCCGGGGTCACGCACTCCTGCCCAGAATAAGCCCCCACTCCGTGGCATTCAGACGACCTTCTGGCAGATATGCTCTTCTCATTCTTCACACATCAGCTCAAACATCATTTCCCAAGGGAAGCCTTCCCTCCCCTGTCCCCTTGCCTCTCAAGGCTGGACCCCTCCCCCGCAGGTACCCTCTCATAGCTCCTTCTACTTCCTCTTTCTTTGTACTTAACACAGTGTGTTAATAATATCCTGCTGTGATCATTCATTAATATCTGTCTCTCACTAGTAAGATTCATGAGGGTCGTGAGTACGTTTATTTTGTCCCCCATTGTATCTCCATTGTCTAGGAAAGAGGAAAGCGTTCGGTGGATCTGTATTGAACGAATGGGTTAATTAGTTAAGTAATTAATGCTACGCAGTCAAGTCTTGATGAGACCAAAGCAGCAGTGTTTTGACTTGCAAGCCGACCTGGAGTGAATTTTAAGATCCTGTCTGATTGCCCAAGTCGTTCAGTACGAAGCTGCATGTCCTTGAGCCTTGGATTCCTCTCCTCTTCCTGCCAGTCCATGTCACAGCTCATTTGGGAGTTGATAAGGGGATGGCTGTGCACTGACTCTGACATCCCTGAAGTCACCCCACCAATCACCAGGAAGGCCAAGGGGGCTGAAGAAACAGGCTCAAGGTGACAGAGTACATCGGTAAGAAGGGAAGGAAAAGGCCTAGCATTTCAGCTTTCTGGGGTTTAACCACTGGACTGCATCTCTACCAGGGGATCCCAACAAGAGGACTGCTTCGGGAGGGGCTCTGGGACTTCGAGAAGAGCAGCACATCCTTTGCTGTGGAAGGAAGTGTGGGCATCGTCAGCTGGGGGCTTGAGTCTCAAAGACAGCAGACAGCTCCCTGAAGAAGGCTTCACCCTCCCACTCTGCCCCTGTGAGAGGCTCCCAGGGCTCCCTGGGCCTTCTGCAACCTTCTGCTGATTGCTTGCAAGCCTCTCCCTGACAGCAAAGCCGCCCTCTGGACTCTAGGAACTGGACAGTTCACCGTCTCGCTGAACAAGTCTTGCCGCTGACCCCGCTGGGTCACTGCAAATGCTGTCAGGCAAACTCCTCACCACTGTCCCACCTCGGCTCTCAATTACCTTCTCCATGCTCTTGTCTCTACAGAACTTTTCATCATGCATCGCCAAGGATCACTTATTTAATACCCGGACTAACACTTTTATCCTTCAAGACTAGGATTTAAAAAATGTACATTTTACCCCAAGTTTGGTACATATAAAGGGTTAAGATCATATGAATTCAATGGATAAAGAGGAGGGAGAAAAGAAGGAAAGAAAAAAGCAAGCAAGAGTGAAAGGGAGGGAGGATAAAAAGGAAGGAGAGAAGGAAGGGCCTAGACTTATGCAGACCTTTCTTGGTGACATCCCACTCCAGCTGAGGTCGTGTTCTTAGGTGGGAAGAATGTGGGTTCTGGAGTTAGACAAATCTGGGTTCAAATCCCAGCCCCGTCTCACCCTAACTGTGGGGCTTCAGACAAGTCATTTAAGCTCTCTGAGTTCAGGTGGCGCATTTGTAAAATGAGGATCACAGCTAACGAAAAGGTATATTCCCAGAGGATTAGAGATAACGTACGTAAAGCACCCTGCACTTTGGCACTGGCTGGGAGGCTGCAGGGGCTCCTTCTGCACTCGGAAAGCACGGAGAGGTAGGGACTGGTTCAAGAACCAACCCATAAGAACCTAGGTCTGTGCTCTCCACATTGGATACCCATCACCTTTCCTGAGCAGAAAAACTCAGTTATGGAAATATGGACAGTGAATGAGTAACAATCAAATTAATTTTTACAGACGTTAACAGTATACACCAAGAAAACAAGAGCTCTGCCCCCGGAAGAACTTTCTATAGCCTTGCTCTAACCTAACGACAACTGACGCTCTGTGATGCTCACCTGTGTTTCAATTGAGTCTCTGCATTCACCCTGAAAATCTACAGTCTGCCCAAGCGCACCTTGGCCCTGGGTCTGTACAAGCATATTAAGGAGAGCGGAACGTAATACAAGAAGTAACGAAATAGCCGTAACCGTGACCAACTCCTCTGCCAGGTGATCCCTTTCCCCCTGTTATTTAACCATGTCTCCTCGAGAGTGCTTCTCGAGTGTCAAAGTCAACGGACGTGAGTGTGTTCTACTCTCCCAGGGCCTGTCCAAGCTCTGCCAAAGGTGCTGATGACCAAAAAAATAATCAGAACAAACAAAAAGCACCTGGATTATCCAAGAACGGAACCCCAATTCTCTAAGCCGCGTTCAGCGATCAAGGCCTCCGTTACCTGTTACAGGTGGGGGACTGGGACCGGGAGAGCCACAGGGCAGGGATCAAGGTGGTCTTATTCTTCAACGTATATTACCAGTGCCTGGCTCGTTGCCAGCTCAGGAAAGATTTGTGCAATGAATGGACAAATAAATGAAAACTGCATGACCGATTGACTAATAAATGGAGGATTCATGAGGATACAGCACAACCTCCTGTCCTTCCAGCTGCCCCCCAGCCCACCCCCAAATCCAAATCACCTGTTCTTTCCTTACCCGAGCGATCAGCTCCCCGACCATTCCCGTCCAGGTGCCATTGGCCTCGGGCACGCCGTACACGCCGTCCCCGACCAGGCGGATCTTGTAGTTGAACCGGAGGATCTCTGCCAGCTCCTTGAGCATGTCCACACAGAAGCCCTCGTAGCGGTCATTGCCTTCCATCTCCTGGTGGTTTCCCTTCAGCATTAAATACGGGTTTTCCTGCAGCAAAACTGGGCAGCTGTCATTCTCATCTTAGCCCTGGTGTCTCAGCCACACATGACGAGGGGGTCGGGGACACAGGAGGTTGGGACGAAGATGGGGTGGAAGGAGAGAAGTGGCTTGGGTAATGGGGTGCTTCGGAGGTGGCAGTGAGCTCCCCTCCCTGACTTCAAGACACTTCTCTTACCTGGAACACATAACGGTCCCACTGCACAGAGGGTCCAGTGGAAGCCCCTCCACCTTGTTTGAGGTCATCATCTGACCCCACCCTGCACTTCGTTCCTTCCTTTTCTTCCCCTTCCTTTGTTTATTCCACATAGATGGATCACGGCGGATTATGAGATACAAGGATGCTGACAACAGAGCAAGCGAGATTCTTACATGCACAGAACAACCGCAAACCCTAGGCAGGACGCGTCCAGCTGTGAGCGTTGGGAGGAGGGTCTCTCTGATGAAACGTCCAGGGAAGGTTCTCTGGAGAAGGTGGGATGCAAGCTGGGCTCCGGAGGAAGACAGAACACTGACAGATGGAAGTGGTGTGAATGGAGGGCTGTTCATGGGCAGGGGAAAGGCAGGATCAAGGGCAAAATCCCGAGTGAGAAAGAGAGCGGCCTGTTCGGTGGACAATGGGGCTGCCCTTGAGTGGGAGCCTGGGCTGTGTGGAGGGGAGGGGTGGTGGATACATTTAGAAAGATGAGTTAGGGTCAGCGTGGGCCTTGGGTGCCAGGGCAAGGTGATTGTGCACCATACATATATAGTAGGGAAGCACTGAGGGTTTTAAAGACTTAAGGATGCGAGTAAAGAATGTTATAGAGCAAGAGAGAGGTCTGGGAGTGAGGACGGACCCTCTCCTGATACGGGATGCTGAGTCCTGAGCCGCGCTCGGGGTCAGATTGGATTGCAAGGCTGAAGAATCACAGAGAGGGTCAGGCTTGATGCCAGGCTGGGTGTGAGGCACAGAGCGTAGGGTCCTCAGAGCCCTGGAGCCTGAGCAGATGACCAAGGATGATGTCATCATGGCCACGGATGGTTTGAAAACGAAGAGGTTTTGGAACGTGTTGAATCTGAGGTGCTGGTCATCGATCCAGGAGGGAACATCTGACTGAATGTTGGAATATGGGGTGAGGGCGGGATCGGGGGCAGAGATGGGGCAGCCTCCGGACAGAGGTGGTGGCTGAAGCTGCAGCATATGAGAGACCATCGGGGGGAAGGACAGCAGAGGGAGAGACCTGATCTTAGGGAGGGGGAGAATGAAGAGCAGCCGTAGAGGAGGACAAAGCAGAAGCGGCCAGAAAAGCCGACAACAGGAAAATGTGGTCATGAAGGTCAAGGAGGAAAGGGTCTCAAGCAGGAGAAGGCAGACATTCCCACAAAGAGAGGAAGCAGGGCTGTGAAAGGGCATCTGGGTCACGTGTCCCTGGAGACCTTCGAAGGCAGGTTGGGGTGGGGAGGGGGGAGGGGATGGCAGAATCCCGCAAGGACGGGTGTGCACGAGGGGTGCACGGGTGAGGGCCGACCAGGATGTTGAGAAGTTCAGAGACAAATGCTGGCAGAGCTTCTCCACCCAGCTGCTACCAGTCACGTCTCGCTCCAAACCTCAGTTCCCCCTCTGCCTGCAACAGGCTTGGTGGCTGCCCAGTGTCCACCAATCCCTTGATGATGATTCCCTAAATAGGAGGGTAGCCCAAGGACAGCAGGGTGTAGGTAAGGTGGTAGTGATGGTGTCTTAGGATGGGAGGGACCAGAGTACATGTGTAGGTACAAAGGGAGGAATCCTTAGAAAAGGAAGAAAGAGAAGGCTAGTCAGTGCAGCAAAGTCCTGGGAGAGCCAGGGTCTAGGTGAACATGGGAAGTGGGCCTGGGGGTAAGGTGGAGAGCATGGATGTGGGTACAGAGGGGGCACGGAGGAGGCCCAAGATACAGAGCCGTGCCAGCCCCCAGAGCTGGGGGCAGGTAGGAGGGAAGGCTTGGTGCCTGGAAAGGTTTCCTCAGGGAACACAATGTGGGGTGAGCAGAGAGGAGTGCAGGGTTGCCCAGGCCCAGCTGAGTCAGGAGGCTGAATGCAGATGGGCAGCTGGGAGCAGGGCTTGCAAGGACAGGTGGACTTGGGGACGGGCAGGAGGGGAGATGGCTGAGCATCATGGTGGAGTCAGTTCTAGAAGTCAACAGAGGGAAGTGCTGAACTGCTGGTTTGCTGAGCTCAAGCTGGAAGGGGCTTCTGGGCTGGGGAAGACGGGCAGCCAGAGAGGCCAGAGGTTGCAAAGGGAGGAAGAGGGAGAGCGGTCTTGTGGGTGTGATGAAGCGGAAGAGGGGAAGGTCGGAGGTTCCGTGCCAGGGAGAGGGAGCTCCAAGTTGAAGGTGATGGGCTTCTGGTTCATGGTCAAGTGCGCTGTCATGTCCGTGAAATGGGCCCAAGCTCCCTGACTTCCACACATGCTGTCCTCAGCTCACGGGCCTCTCTCTGTCCTGCTTTTGCTTAACCTAACTCATCTCTGTCCCTGGGGTCCCATCCCACCTCTGACCCCAACCCACTTCTCAGAACCGCTACCACACTCGCAGCCAGGCCTCCACACACGCATTATTCGTCCTCCTACACGTGCCGGCTCGCAGGTAGAACGCACGTGGAGCCTGGGACGGACTCCTCCCTGTCTCTGGGGCCCCCACCTGGCCCCAGCATCCAGCACTTGTGGATTGTGTGGGTGAAAAGTGCTGAAATGGCCTCACCGACAGGGCCTGGCTGGGCATTTCCACGCCTGGGTTGGAAGGCAACCTCCCAGGGTATCTTTAACCATCCCAAGGAGTGTCACAAAACTCTTCTCCCCGAGAACTCTCTGCACTTGTTAATTTAAAATTCACTGACATATTTAGAGTAAATAAACAGGAAGCCAGTGCTGGAGGGAGGAACCGTGTGGGAGGGGGCGGTGCTCACTGGCACTTTGGAGGGTCTGGGGGCCGCGTGCTGGCCTGGAGCCCTGTCCTGGCGGGCAGTGATGAGGGCAAAGTGCTTAACCCGGGTTCTGATGCAGGGGTGTGTTCTAGGGGTGGGAGCTGCGGCTAATTCTGTGTATTTGCCGGTGTTAACCAATAAGTCACTCGCAAGTCCCAACTGCACCCTGACAGTAGCAGGATGCAACAGGCCTGTGTGCTGAGTTTTAAGGGATAAATCATTCAGATGGCCATTTGCCAAGGAGGTCCCCCAAACGGCCAGCAGGGACTAAATTAAGGTAATCATTCCTGGTAAGAGTTACTGACTTCTACACACATGCACAAGAGAAGGTTCTCATTTGAATCGTACTGGCCATGTTTTTAAATGTTCCCTTTCACAAAAGTGTCCTTCCCCACCCTCATGAGCACACGTGTGCATATGTGAACAACCGTGTGCGTGCATGCACTCACACACAGGCACACACACACAGGGTCAGACTGACTTTCCCAGTCTAGAAACATGACCCTGCGGTCTCAGTGTCCCCGTGGGTCTGTGCCAGAGCTCTGAGCCCCGTCCAATTCCAGTCCCGGAAAGGCAGGAAGTACAACCCGGCAATGTCCCCATTTCTCTCTCAAACTCTTAACTGGCTTTTGAGGGACATCTCTGACCCTGTAGGAAGGAATTCCTTCATTCAAATTCTAATCATCAGGAACTTCCCTGGTGGTGCAGTGGTTAAGAATCCGCCTGCCAATGCAGGGGACACGGGTTTGAGCCCTGGTCCGGGAAGATCCCACATGCCGCGGAGCAGCTAAGCCCGTGCGCCACAACTACTGAGCCTGTGCTCTAGAGCCCGTGAGCCACAACTACTGAGCCCATGTGCCACAACTACTGAACCCACGTGCCACAACTACTGAACCCGTGTGCCACAACTACTGAAGCCTGCATGCCTAGAGCCCGTGCTCCGCAACAAGAGAAGCCACCGCAATGAGAAGCCCGCGCACCGCAACGAAGAGTAGTCCCCACTCACCGCAACTAGAGAAAGCCCGCACACAACAACGAAGACCCAATACAGCCAAAAAAAAGAAAAAGAAAAAGAAAAGAAAATTGTAATTATCAGGCTCCTACTTTGTGTCAGGCCCCCCAGTCTTTCAGGAGCCCTCATTCTGGAAGGGGAGGTAGAGCTGTAAACATCAACTC
Organism: Stenella coeruleoalba; assembly: GCF_951394435.1. NCBI lineage: Eukaryota > Metazoa > Chordata > Mammalia > Artiodactyla > Delphinidae > Stenella > Stenella coeruleoalba. The sequence continues at coordinate 96,419,235 of NC_137154.1, read as the reverse complement.
TAATAGGAGAAAGGTGTGTACAAAATGTGAGAGGCAGGGAGCAGGCAGGAGGCAGATGAGGGAAGACCTCACGGAAGAGGGGACATCAGAGCCAAGCTGTGAAGGCTGTACAAGTATTTCCAGGTGGAAACAGGAATTCACAGAGAGGGTATTCCAGGCAGAGGGAACAGCATGTACAGAGGCAGGGAACAGCATGACGCAGTGAGGAAGTGTCAGGCAGTCCAATGCTGCCAGACCCCACGTGGCATGGAGAGGAAGCAGGTACAGCAGGCTGGGCTGCATGATGAGAGGTTTATATTCCAAGCTCAGGGCCGGTCGCTCCTGGGCAGCACTGAAGTGAGGAAATGACAGGACGGTTCTGATTTTAGAATGACCGCGCAGCCAGAAGGGCGGGGCTAGGGAGAGACAGACTGAACAAGTGAGAAGGGGATCTTTGAGGAGGCCACACGCAGCTCCAGTGAAGAGGTGGCTACACCTATGTTAGGGCATGCGCTTGAGGATGGACAGCAGGTGACAGACTCAGGAAGTCCTTCAGAGGCAGAGCAGGTCCCAGCAACCGTGCGCGTGTTGTCCCAACTCGGCCAGGACTGCCGGTCAGCATCGCTACAGCTCAGCCAGGCGCCCCCAGGTCTCAGGGGCTTGGTGACACCCCCCCCCAAATCCAGCTGACATTTCCACGTTGGTTCAGATGAGCTCAGGTTGGGCTGAGATGGGGAGTGGCTAAAACCCTGCGAGCTGGAACTGCCTTCTCCATCCTTTGCTTTGTTCCCTCTGCCTGGAATGTTCCTTCCCAGACGGCCACGTGGTTGTCACCTCACCTCATCAGGTCTCTACTCGGATGTGCCCTTCTCAGTGAAGCCAGCAACCCCTCTCCCCTTCCTCAGCTCTGTCTACACCTGAGCACCTAGAACAGCGCCCAGCACACAGGAGTGCCCCCAAATGTTCACTGAACGAATGACTGAAAATATTCGGTGAGCCCCTGTCTTGTACCAAACGAAGGGAGAACTCAGAAGCTTGACATTCAAGTCCCTAAGCATTATGGGCCCAGCCCACTTCTCCAGCCTCAGGTCTTTCCCTCTCTACCAATGCCCATTTCCTAGAAACCTGCACTTTTTGGCATTTCCTGAGTGCCTGATAATACTCTCTTAGTCCACTTCTCCCTCCTCATCAGCCCTGTCTTTGGGGGCCCATCCTCAATGTCCCTCTCCTCGGAAGCTTTGCTGACCTCCCCGATGGCATGGGACCTCTCTCTCGTTCACCCCCCATGGCGCTAGGCGTGCGCCTCTTTCCTGGCTTTTATCCTGCTCTGCTCACGGGGGATCAGTTATTTCAGTGCAGGGCTCCTGAGCCCCAGGAGCTCATGAATGTAGTGATGGAGGTCCCTGAGCTCTTTTTATCATCTCGAAAGCCTGAAAGAAACGGACACGTTTCCAAACCTTGCACAGTTAGCAACAGCACAATAGGCTAAACAGGCTAACAGTCGAGTCTGTTTGGGGCTGGGATTCCATCAGTGCGGCCACACTGATTATCTCCTGTGGATAAGATGCTGGGCCCGGCAGGGAAATAGGTTTTTGATTGGTTAAAAGGAGGTGGGGGAAGGGGGCAAACTCATAATTACTTAATACATGCAGTTGGTTAATGGACAAATCTTTTAAAACCTGAAGTCTTCAGGGATGGGGGGAGGGGAGAAGAAGATGACTTTGGCCGTGAACGCACTTGATTCGTGCCGTCTAATAAATTACAGCCTGTTTGAGGACAGAGACTGAGTCTTACTCAGCTTCGTGTCTCCAAGAATGAGCACAGTGCCTGGCACATGGGGGAAGGGCTTGGTAACTGTCGAAGAGAAATGAATCAAATAAAAAAGGCAGATGGTCCCTTGCCCTACAGATTGCGAACTTTCTTCTGACCATCTGGAAATGAAGAAAGAGGCCATGCAAACCCATTGAGATTCAGGTGTCCACTGCCAGGGATGCAACTTGTACAAGTAGGCACCCAGCAAAGCAGGCTGTCGTGAAAGAGTAGGAGCCGCCCTGGGGGACTTCTCCCGCGTGTCCTAGGTGCCCTGCCCTTGGCTGTGCACAGCTGCCCTGGCTGTCAGGGTGCCCCTGGAAGAGGCGTCCACAAACTGTGCTGTCTTGCCACCCCATCCTGCTTCCCCAGCTGCTTTGGAACTCATCAGATATCATTTCCATATGAAACAACAACTTGAGTTTAATTACACTGTCATAAATTGGCCTCCGTGCTGTGATTAGAGCGCCCATCTTCTGTTCACGGGGAGGCTGGGAACGCCTGGAGATGGAGGAGGCCCCCCGGAGAGTGGCAGCTGGGAGGCCCAGGGGGCACCCGCTTACCAGGATGGTGGTGACGACCAGGGTGGTATTGAAGAGACTGTCGGAGACGTTGGAGGCGTAGAGGCGGCTGTCCATGCTGAGGCCGTCTGCCACGTGCCACTGGCCGATCTGAGGAGACCAAGGAGACAGGCTGGGAAGGGGTGGGGGGAGGAGAAGGCTGGGGAGCTGGGGTGCTGAGGTCCTTCGGGCCTCCAGGGCTGGGGGAGCTGAGAGGCCGGTCCCCTGCCTCCGGCGGGGGTACATGTACATCACAGAAGGAGGGAGGGACGCAGAGTGCAGAGCAGAGGGGCGGGACCGGGGCGGAGCTACCAGGGCTGGGGGGTCAGGGGTGGGTGGGGAGACTGCGAGGGGAGGGGAAGACTTAAGAGAGAGGTGGAAGAGGAAAATGGAAAAAGAAATCAGGAACGCAACGCAGTTCAGGGATGCTCTCTCACCCAGAAGGGAAGGGAGCCCCTGGAATTGCATCATCTGGAGGCAGGACAGAGCCTTCCCTTTCACTACAGTCTGCCTTCCATAAAGCTCATTATCTAAATAAGAACCAGAAAGGCTACTGGAGAGAACTGGCCTTACGAGGCTCTTCAATAAATGTTTGCTGCACGGTTCAATGGATGGATGAACCAGAAGAGGGAAGGAAGAGCAGGCTCTAGTCCTGGTGGATTCACTTTGCTGGCTGCACAATGGATGGATGAACCAGAAGAGGGAAGGAAGACCAGGCTCTAGTCCTGGTGGATTCACTTTGCTGGCTGCGAGAACCTACGCAAATTACTTCGATCTTTGCGAGTTTCAGTTTCCCCAGCTATAGATGGAGGCAGTAACATTTGCTCTGCCTTCTTAGAGCCAGCTGAGATCGTGCATGTGCCAGTTCGAGGGTACATGGTTCAGCCAGACCCACGAGGGTGGATCTCCACTGAGTAAACCCAGAAATGACTGAACCTCTCTGAAGGTTTTTCCTCATCTGTAAAATGAGAATAATAGAAACATTATGTGGTCATTGTGAGAATGTATTTCAGCTGAAACTCAATAAATGCTTGTTTCCTTCCTTTTCCCCATTGTCTTGACTCCTAGGGGGGAACATACCCGCAACTTACTCAGTTCCCCCATTTTAGAAAGTCACCTAAATCGAAATTCAGCATCATTGGGTTTTTAGGGAGTTTGTTTTCTCAGTGGAACCCTTTCTATAACTACACATACGTGTGTGTGCTACCAATACATTTCTACTGGCTGGAGCCCCTGGCAACTCACTTCTGCTGCTGGGTGCTGGAGGTGGGCCACCAGGAGAGATGGCTGATAGCTGGCTAGGAAACCAATGAAATGCACACATCCGCCTCTGCCAGGCCCCAGCGGCAGCTTCCCTGGAAAACCCTCACAAGTTCCATGGATGCCACATGGCTCTACCCACCAGAGCTGGGCTCTGGGTTCCTCCTGTGGAAGCTCCAACCACAATAAAGACACATCTCACTCTTGGTCCCCACCCCCCCTCCCCCGGGGCCGGAGCGTTGGGGGTCACAGGGGGCAGTAACCATCTCCCTGACGTCATGGTCTGGACCTTGAAGAGGGGAGGGCCAGGCTGGATGCCTCCAGGTCCAGGCAGGAGCCCGATGGTCTCCCCAGGTGAGTCTTTCACCTGCCAAAGGAGAGATGACCAAAAACCCCTCTCCAAGCCTCAGCAAGGACGCCACCAGAGGGGGCTGGGCAGGTTTCCCCACCTCTGCGTGGGCAGAAAAGTGAGGCACGTGCCCCTGCTCATTTTAGTTTACAAGTCGTGTGCTCTGCACATCCACACCGGAAGCCCCGTCTAGATAAAGAAACTGACGCCAAGATAGGAGCCCAACTTGCCCGAGGTCACCTCCCCATCAGCTGAGACCCCTGAGCGTTAACCCCTGGGCTCTTAACCCTGGATGAGCCTCGCCAAGGAAGCCTTTGTGGCTCTCCTGCCCGGCTCTTCCAGCGTCCTACTGCACGTCTTGTTTACTTGTCCACCTCCCCGGCTAGCCTGTGAGGGGCTGGCTTGCTCGTGCTCACAGCCCGGCACCCTGCTCAGGACCGGTACTTGGAGGCCGGGGAAACCATCACTTGGGCTGAGTGCTGCTGTCGGTAGGGCATGAACAGGAGGTAGGCAAGCGTCCTCTGGTCTCTGGAGGGTCCACAGCGGGGACCAGCCAGGTCAGGGTACGGCCCGAGCTTCCCCCCCTCCCCTCTCTCGGCAGGGGAGAGAGATGGGGAAGATGAGGGATAAGCAGCTAGATTTTCAAGTGAATGGCAAAGGAGAGCAATAGTTACCGGACCCCTCCTGTGCTGGATGTGTTCTATCATCTCTTTGAATTCTCCCACCAGCCTTGTGAAGTAGTGATGATGTTTTTATGTACGAGGAAACTGGGGCTCAGAGGTTTAATGGCTTGCCTAAGGTCACCTGGCTAGCAGGTGATGCACGGGCTTGAACACAGAGCTGTCTGACTCCTAAATCCAAGACTTTTCCGTGTCCGCTGCTGTCTCTTGGGCGGGGATGCCAAGGGCTCCTCCGCATAAGGAGGAGGAGAAAGGCTCAAAGGAGTCTCGGCCACACAGCAAGAACCCTGGACACGGCTTTTTCCCTCCTGGGTTTTTACATCCACAAAGTCAGGTGAAATGAGGCTGCTTCCCTCTCTGCAAAATGGCTAGAATTGGCTTCTGACAGTCTCCTAGGATAGGAAGGGCCAGATTTGGACAGAAGGACATAAAGAACAATTAGGCCGGATGTCAGCACCTGGATGTTTGGGACAGGACTGAGCTTCTCAGAGTCCTGTCATCTAAACATGCACTTCACACCGACAGGACCAGCAAGACCTCCCCCCCACTCCCCCCCCATTTCCCCCCCCATTGTTCTCAGGGGACCCAGTCCTCACTGATTGCCTGCCCCAGCTCCACACTCCCTGTCTGACCCAAGCCACGAGGTAGGTAGGTTGCCACAAAAGCCAGAGACAGAAATGATTTACCCAGACCCAGATCCGACAGCCCGAGCCATGTCGCCACCCACACCCACCTCCGGGGACGTGGCAAAAAGACAAATCAGCCCCCAAGCTCCAGTCAGGAAATGAATGTCCCACCAACCCTCCCATTAGCCCCCAAGAAATTAATAAACTCATCAGATCCAACAAAGCGGCTTTGGCAGCTATAACCCGGAGCAATCTAACTGAGGAAAGGCAGTGGGAAGGAGAGCAGGAGCCAGAGCCAGGCGCCCTGGGATACAGGCTAATCGCCCCACCCACTGGGCATCTTGCATGCCACACACATGCCAGGGGTGGGCAGGAGAGTCAGCGCTCATCACCGACAATCTGCGGCTCTGTCTCCAGCCAAATTCCCTTGCTCCACCCCGCTGACACCTGCCCCCGAACCTCCTGCAGGGACAGCGGCTTTGTAAACCTCTTCCGCAGGCCCACGTGTGCCGGCTTGACTATGCTTCAGGTAATGTCTTTCCGTGGCCCGCTCCCTGTGCTTTCTGTCCCACTTGCTCTGCCTTCCCACCAGTTTAGAGACTCCAGGGGTTGCAGTGAAGGGAGGAGAGGGTATGGATTTGGACACCACCACTGCAAGCCCATACAGCACCTCAAGGCAGGTAAGAAAAAGGCACCCCTGGGCTGATGTGGCCCTGCGGGTGCGCAGCTGGGCATGCTGACTCCAGCCGCTACTCAGCACTGAGCTTTTCACAGTCTGTACCACGAATGCAACGGCCCCAGAGTGGGAGGACCTGAGTTTAACTTGGCTTCTCTGCTTATGAGCTGTGTGACCCTGGGTGAGTTACTTAATCCCTCTGAGCCTCAGTTTCCCCATCTATAAAATGGGGGTTAAAATAGTAATGATTACTTCCTAGGGTTCTTAAGGAGATGAAATCTGATGGTATATGTGCCAAGAACTAGGTGAGTATTCATAGAATTTGTCATGCCATCGTCTGAGACAGAAGATGGGCATCTCTTCTGTGCCCTCAACTGTAGACTCCAGTTGAGTAGATGAGACCAGTGTCTCATACTCTGGTTCCTGCGCCGGCAATGTCAGCGTTAGAAATGCCAATTCTTGGGCCCCGTTCCAGATTGACTAAATCAGACAGTCTAGGAGCAGGACCCAGCAGTACGTATTGTAACCAGCTCTCCAGTGACTCTGATGCAAGCTGGATTCGAGCAAAGCACATAGAGCAACTCAGACGACAAACATGACGTCAGGGAGAGGCAAGGGTGCAGGAATGAAGAGAGGCTGAGGGCGCACCTGTGGCAAGCTAGGAAACGTTTAAAAACTGGCTCTCCAGGAAAAAAGGCCTTGTCTGATCTGCCCACGTCTGTGGTGTAAACACGCCCACCACGGCTGACTTCACGCTACCCACATGCAGTCACGGGACACCGAGTTGGGAAAAGTGTATAACAGGCTCTGGCTGGCCGGGCAAGCTGCCGCCACCACGCTCACAGGCCCTGTGCTGGACGCTCGTTTATGCTTACGCATCTCACTGCCACCCTACTTATGAGTAAGGAAAGTGATGTCCACCTAGGTAATAAGTTACCTGAATCACAGAGCTGAGGTGTGGAAAAAATCAACGTGCTGCTTCATTGCGATCACAATATTTGAAACAAATGTGTATTCCTTCCCACGGCTGATTCTATGCTCTCAGAAGAAGTGCTTCGTCAAATATGAAAATCGAGGTGAATATAACTGATATGACACGTGTTCGCACGTGCACAGAAAGCATCATTTATCCAACTTCCTCAAAGGACACAGAATCTATATAAATTAATAATCATCACCTTGCTCCCTGGCTGTATAAAAATTAAATAAATCAAATAAAATTCAAATTAAAAAATAATAATGTTGCTCCTTTAAGCACTAAAATTGGGGGGAGGGTCTTAATTATTTATTTGCAAGTATTATTTCCCAAAATTCTTTCAAAGGGAATTATACTTTCTGCCGTCCTCTTAAACAGAGGAGACATCTTTACCTTCATGCAGTGTCATCATTTTGAAGCCAGTTATTATCCTGTCCTGTGATATAGTGCTGCTCATTGGTTACCGAAATATGATGGCCTCTCACCCTCATTTCCGTGCTTTCCTAAGTTAATTTGTCTACTTTTCATAGTGTCTCTTTTCTGATTGTGAACCGTCATTTCCTTCTGCTATTTGGATAGCTGTCTCGAATTGGTCCTTTCCTTCCAGCAGTTGTGTTTAAGATTCCTGGCTGAGCAACCAAGTGACCAAGCCTGAAAGAACTGCTGTAAGGGAAGTACAGATAAGGCCTGATGGGGCCTTTAGTGAACAGACCCTGTGTCATTGATATGGGCAACCCACGGTCCCCTGGAGAGGTGGGTGCTGTACAGTTGAATGAGTGTGGTCTGCCGTGTGACCCTGGATCAGCGTAAGCAAGCTGGTCACTCCCTCAGCAATGCACCATGGGAAATGCTTGTCCAGGGGCCCTGACCGCAGGCATCACCTGCTGAAAGAGCTGGTTGTGTGTCACCCAGAGACCGCATTAGCATCCAGCACTGTGACCTCGGGGCTGGGTGACCCTGAGCAAGTCACTTAATTTCTCACCTATCCCTGCCCCCCACCCTAATCCAAGCTCCCACTGAACTTGCCCTGGACTAGGGTCCCCCGGGGCCTCTCTTTGTTCTGTTCTCCACCCAGAAGCAGCCAGCCGTCTCTATCAAGTCTCAACTATGATCACACCGGCCCCTGCTGAAACCCTTCAATTCTTCTCCCACTTTCGTTTAAGGATAGAAACCAAAATCCTTAACATGGCCCACCAAGCCCCGTGAGGCCTGGCCTCTGCCCACCCTCCACGCTCATCTCACACCCTCTTTCCCGGCTTTATCTGTGCTCCCGGCACACCTATGAGCTGACGTGCAACAAGCGCCTTCCTGCCAGGGTCTCTGTGCGTGCTGTTCCCTGTCTGGACTCTCCTTGCTGCCCGACCCCTTGGCCCCCAGCCCCATTTCAGCTAGTCCAGGGGCTGGCAGACCACGGACTACAGGCCCAATCCGGCCCACTGCCTGTTTCAGGAAATAAAGTTTTATTGGAACATAGTCACGCCGATTCACTGTTGTAGTCTGTGACTGCACCCACCTGCAGCAGTAAAGTTGCAAAGTCTAAATTTTTACTATCTGGGCCTATTTTATAGAAAGAAGTTTTCCAAACCTTCATCTAGTTTATACCTGTTAAAGCCTCAGGCCTCAGCTGAGAAATCACTACCTTCAGGAAGCCTTTCCTTTAACTCCCAAAGTCAAACTTCTCCCCGAACCACATTCTTTTCCTTTAGAGCATCTGGCCCGGGCTGTCATTATACATTCATTAATGAGACCATTGCTCACCACCTGTCTTTCTCCCTGTGCCGCAGGAGGAGAGCCCTCCGCTGTCGCCTGAGCTGGGTGGTCCTGCCCAGAGCAGCCACACGCTTCTCGCTCCCGCCTAGAATCACTTGAGGTTGTCATTTTGCCGCTTTGTTCTCTACCAAATAGGTAAAAAGGGATTCATGTTTAAAACCCTGAGGGATTTCCTGACATCCGTACCTGCCTCTGTGAGTACACACACGGCTCTGTAACGTTTAATATTCTATGTACGTGTAGATGATTGTTCTTTGCATCAGCGCTGCCAGGATGCAGCTTCTAGACAGGCTGACGTAACTCCACGGCCTGGCAAGTCCTTCTGCTCCAGAGTCAGAGTTCGCAAACACTTACTGATCACCTTTGCACGCTGGGCACTCAGCCACGTGATCTGCTTATGTAAATTTCTCTGATTCTGCATCACAACCCTGTTATCATTCCCACCTGAGAAATGTAGGCGCTTCAGACAACAGTAATAACACTTAAAGGCTTAAAGTAGGCATTTCATACAAGTTTTTGTTGAATGAATGAATGATTGAAATTGAGACTCAGAGATGTCAAACAACTTGCTGAGGATCACAGTTCATAGAGGATGCAACTGGGATTTGAACTCAGGTCCCATTTACTGCTATACTATCTGGTCGGGGTAGGGCAAGTGCAGGCTACCCCGACCTTAAGATCTGGGCCTTCCCACACACCTCTCTGATCACCGTGAACGTGTTCTTTGGAGAATACAGACCTGAAGGTATTCAGCTACAAGAGTCCACGAGAGTGATCCTGACCAAGGCACAGGGTAGTTTCTTAGGGGCTTAGCACAGGGAGATGCAGTGGGAGGGCACCAGGAGACCTACATTTTCTTAACTCTTCTGCCATGCATAAGCTCTGTGACCTAGAGCAAGTCACTTAACCTCTCTGAATCTTCCTCATCTGCAAAGTGGAGATAAAAGAATCTGCCTACCCATAGTACAGCAATGCTGTTGCTAAGCAACTGAGTTAGTGTGTACGATGGCTTTCGATGAGCCCTAATAAGCCATGGGAACTTAAGATAATAGCACTACTGTCCGTCTGGTGGAAATGCAGCTGACCAGAAGTCAAGCTCTACCCTGCCATGTGCTGTGTGGCCCTGGGAAGTCAATTTTGCTGCCTATAAGACAAGGGTAGTTAGTCTTTCTCCCCTTCTCCTCTTATTGGGATGATATGAGGTGATCACAGATGTGACAAAAGTTTAAAGCCCTATGCAAACGCAAGCTCTTTCTTCCAGATCCTTGTTCTCTAGGGCCATCCCAAAGGTGGACGAGCCATAACCAACGACTCAGTTTTTTTAACCTCAGTTTCAGGGTTCAAAGTTGAAGTCCTCACTAGGAAGAATACATAAAATAATGTATTAGTGTCTCCTTGAGTTCACGGAACTAATTTCAACATACAGGCAGGAAGAATGACAGTCAGATGTGAACCACCATGGCTAGAGGCCCCAGGAATTGAGACTGAGTTATAGTTTGGAGTGTCTATAGTATAGGTCTGTGCCTTGATATATGACCAGCCAAAAAGATCTGTAATGTAAGCCTCTGTGGTGAACCCCTGGCATGAAGGAACAAAATGTTTATGGACTTTAAATCTAATATCTCCAATCATAAAACTTTACTTCACATGGGAGACTGGATCACGAGTGAGGGCCCCTGCCTCAGGGGTTGACCTGGGGAACAAAGGGAGTTATCGATGTTGGTGGAAGAGCTCATTCTCTCAGCCAAACTATTCTTTTAGCGGAAAACATGTGCTTACATGCACAATACTGTAAAAACCCAGGATCAAAGGACAACAGTGGCAAATGCCAAAGGTAAGAGATCAAAAACGATCCCGGGGAAAGCTGGGAAGACTCCCTATCAAATGAGCCCTTCCTGGGCTGATGAAGCCTTCAGCTGAGTTGGTCTAAGGCAGTGTTTTGTTCAACTGCGGCTGCTACCCTTTAGTGGGTTAGGAAATCAATTTAGTGGGTCCAGACCTGCATTTTAAAAATGAAATATATATCCAGAATAGATCAGAGTGCAACCCACACACCAGGGGCAACTACTGTTTCATAAGCTTTGGTTTCAATTATGTGTAGGTGGGTGTTAATGTGCACCCTGGATTGGCAACCAGAATGCGAGTCATGTTCAAAAAGGATGAAAGTGCCTGGCCCAGGGGATTCGGACACCTTACCTGTTCACTACTCTATACGCAGCCCCTAGCAGAGTACCTGCAACACAACTGATGCTGCATAAATACATTTTGGGCATCAGTGAACTCCTATCCTAGTTACTTAGTAAGTAACTAGTTGGTAAAGGACTAACTAGTCCTTTAGTTAGTTAGTAACTAGTTAGTAAAGGACTAACTACAAGTTACTAGTTAGTAACTAGTTAGTAAAGGACTAACTACAAGAAAATTATACAAGCTGATACTTTTGAGCATTTATCACATGTCAAATACTGGACTAAATGCTTTACATTTGTTATTTAATCTTCCCAACCACACTATAAGGGAGGTACTATTGATACTATCATCCCCATTTTACAGATTAGAAAACTGAGGCTCGGAGAGGTTAGCTTTCTTGCCCAAAGTTCCACACATAATGCGGATTCAGCCCAGGCAGGTCCACTCTGCTGCACTGCCCCCAAGATATTAATTTTCCTGGGCTGTGGATGTGTAGTTAAATGTTTGGAAAACATTTTAATTGTTATTTCTTATCCATTGGTATTTGCCATAAGCTTTCCTGCTTGAAAGTCCACATCCCTGAGGTCAGACTTTGCTTTGCCTTGCCTTTGATTCTGACTTACGTATTTATGAGAGGATATTTATTTATTTTAACATCTTTATTGGAGTATAATTGCTTTACAATGGTGTGTTAGTTTCTGCTGTATAACAAAGTGAATCAGCTATACATATACATACATCCCCATATCTCCTCCTTCTTGTGTCTCCCTCCCACCCTCCCTAGCCCACCCCTCTAGGTGGTCGCAAAGCACCAAGCTGATCTCCCTGTGCTATGCAGCTGCTTCCCACTAGCTATCTATTTTACATTTGGTAGTGTATATACGTCCATGCCACTCTCTCACTTCATCCCAGCTTACCCTTACCCTTCCATGTGTCCTCAAGTCCATTCTCTATGTCTGCGTCTTTATTCCTGTCCTACCCCTAGGTTCTTCAGAACCATTTTTTGTTTTTAGATTCCATATATATGTGTTAGCATACAGTATTTGTTTTTCTCTTTCTGACTTACTTCACTCTGTATGACAGTCTCTAGGTCCATCCACCTCACTACAAATAACTCAATTTTGTTTCTTTTTATGGCTGAGTAATATTCCATTGTATATATGTGCCACATCTTCTTTATCCATTCATCTGTCGATGGACACTTAGGTTGCTTCCATGTCCTGGCTATTGTAAATAGAGCTGCAATGAACATTGTGGTACATGACTCTTTTTGAATTATGGTTTTTTCAGGGTATATGCCCAGTAGTGGGATTGCTGGGTCATATGGTAGTTCTATTTTTAGTTTTTTAAGGAACCTCCATACTGTTCGCCATAGTGGCTATATCAATTTACATTCCCACCAACAGTGCAAGAGGGTTCCCTTTTCTCCACACCCTCTCCAGCATTTATGGTTTGTAGATTTTTTGATGATGGCCTTTCTGACTGGTGTGAGGTGATATATGACAGGATATTTAAATAAAGTTTGAGGAAGAGGACAGTGGGGGACAGTGGAGAAAGTAAAGCATCAGGGGTTCTGGCTTCCTGATGTGGCCCTGTCTTCAGCTGGCCCTGGTCTCTGAATTGCACACGTGACCACTAGCTCTGGCAGCCCTTGTTCGGGCTCATCACAGTCCCCTCCACCTGGGGATGCCCAGCTATCCATCACCCCTCGGCCTGAATGTCCCCGCCTTGGGGAGGCCCTTCCCAACCTCTCACTCCCCATCACAGAGACTCAGGCATAATGCCCTGAACTTCTTCTTTGTAGCACTCATCATATAATTATTTAGATAATTATTTATTTCATATAATTATTTAGATAATTATTTGTTTCAAGTCCATTTCCTGCACTACAAAATACATTCCATGACTGGTAAGGCTCTGTCTTATTCCCCACATATGCTCAATGCCTAGTGTGGAATCAGTGCTTAGTAAATATCTGACAATTGCATTAATAATTTCCCCTTTGGAGCTCCAGCTCCCAGGAGAGCGCCTGGTCTAGAATGGGTGCTCAAGAAATATCTGTTGAATTGAATTATGAAGTTCCTTTGGGCAAGTCCCTTCGTTTTAGTCTTCAGTCATCTAACCTATAAAAGAAAGATCTAGTCTAGCCCCTTCCAACTCATACATGAATTCCTGAAAGTGTCAGGTAGATTTATAATGTGGTATAGCTTTTCAAAGGGCTTTGGGGCAAAACCGGAGAGAGACAGGCCTGAGAGGGACAACACAAAGAGGCCTCGGAAGGTGACCGTAGGAGGGCACTGGAAGCTCGGCTGCCTGGACACGAAGATGAAGCAGGTTGGACTTCCCTGGTCGTGCAGTGGTTAAGAATCTGCCTGCCAATGGAGGGGACATGGGTTCGATCCCTGGTCCGGAAAGATTGCACATGCCACGGAGCAACTGAGCCCGTGCACCACGACTACTGAGCCTGTGCTCTAGAGCCTGCGAGACACAACTACTGAGGCTGCGTGCCTAGTGCCCATGCTCCACAACAAAAGAAGCCACCTCAATGAGAAGCCCGTGCACCACAACGAAGAGTGGCCCCTGCTCACCGCAATTAGAGAAACCCGCGCGCCGCAAAGACCCAGCACAGCCAAAGATAAAATTAAAAAAAAAAAGTTCTACTAAAAAAGAAAAAGATGAAGCAGGTGGCCACCTACAAGAAGGATGCCAGGAAGGGCACTGTCCCACCTGCCAGGAAACAGCTCTCTCTGAGCCCAGGGGCTGGTTGATGCCTGGCGTTCCTCCATTAGAGAGCCTGGTGTGAGAGCTGGTCAACGTGGAAATAAATATCAAAGTGTTAACACATTATTATTCAATTCACCAGATATTTATTGAGCACCCAGTCAGCGGCACACACTACTTACAAAGGGATGGCAGGTTTGATGCAAGGGAAGAGGGTGCTCTTCTACTCAGACCACACCTGAATATTGCATATCGTTCCACACACCACTCTTTCAGGGAAGCATAGACTAACTGGAGTGTATTGCAAGCATATTGACCAGGAAAGAGATTGAAATCACATTCCAGAAGGAACAAGTACAAGCAGTTCTGGGAAGGATGGACTAGATGTGTGAACCCAAGAAGTGGAACTAAGGACAAAAGGAAGCGGGCTTCAGAAAGAAAGAATTCCACCCAATAGATGGAGAAACTTTCTAACAATGAGAGCTTCCCAAGATGGAATATGCTGTCCCTATAGGTATTGCGTTCCCCAACACTGGAGGCATTCAAGCACAGACTCTACTTCATGAGAACACATTTGCAAGAATTCAAGCATTTGATTTGAGTAGTCATCTAGAGGACCTTTATTAATCCTTTCGGCCCCAAGAATGTGGGATCTAGATTCTACTTCTACATCAGGGGAATCAGAAGCAAGGCCAGAGTATCAAGGGGCAGATGAGGTCCTTGGACACTGTGAGAAAACAAGAGAGCAGGAGTATGGGGTCATGAATGCAGAAGGAAAAGGCCACTGTAGGAAAACTTCAGCCATTCTTGTTTGCTCCTTCCTGGTCTTCTCTCCTGGCTCAATTCATTACAGTTGGTTCTCGTTATTCATGGTAGTTGCGTTCTATAAGGTTGCCACAAGCACTGAATTAGGGAGACTGAACCATTTCTCCTAAGGGAAAAGCAGGGTTAGGTTCCTGCGAACCTCTGGTCACAACATTTTCATCGACCAGTTAGCACATAACCTTGATTTACGTGTGTTTCTGCTGATAGACATCTTATTTAATACATACTGTTGATTCAATAATATTGGACAACAGCACTAGATGTCACGCCTGAACAACACTTTTCTAACACCTGTATTTCCTCTGTAAGGCACATTGCAGATTTCTTGCCCTTAGGAACACTAGATAGCACTTCAGCATTAAGTGCGGGGGTCATTTTAAACAGCAAAATCTCCAAGAAAAAGCACAAAAATGGGAAAGACATGACACTGCAGAGACTGTGAAAAGCACACTTGTTTACAGTATGAGCCAAAAGAAGGCAGAGCATCACCCTGCTGGACCCCAGCTGGGAACATGCCTGGCGACCCACTCAAATTTTTCACTGCTCTGTGCGTGTCTATGAAAGCACCAGGACTACTGCATTGGGATTACAAATATATTTTAGCGAGCAGACCAATTTGCAAATATGGAATCTGCAAATAACGAGGATCAACTGTACTCGTCTGCACCTGAATTTCCGACTCTTGCCAAGATGTGCCCAGACTTCTATCCCGAATCCCCAGCCTCTGGGATGTGAAGTGGAATCTAGTCTCGCCCTCACCACTCCTCCTGCCAAAGAGAACAAACCAACAGTGGCTCTGGTGACAGATAAATACTGCGTAGGGCAGGAATGGAGCCCGGCTCACCCCACTGGACTCTGGCTAAGTATGCCAATCCCCAGTGAGGCTCTTAGGAATCTAACAGACTCTCCAACTAGCTGAGGGTTTCAAAAGTTAAATTTCCCCGAGCAGGGCAGCGAGGATGCCCACATCACCTTTCTTTTTGGACAGATGTACTGATTTTGATGATTTCTTTTGCCTACATCTCAACTCCCTCTTTTGTTCTCATATGGTCAAAAATCTCACAGACTCTCTTCTAAACATTTTGGAAGATAATCAAACTAGCACGGGGTGAGTGCACGGCAGAGTCTGTAAATATGAAGACTCAGCTGCACAGCCCTCTCTCACCTCCCAGAAGACGGAAGACGTTTCAAATTATCTGCCGAGGAGAGAATTTATCAGAGAGCTCAGGCATGCTCGAGATTTTTCATCTTACAGGAAAATTACTGCCCACGAACACGACACAGTCAGGGCATGGCGAGTGCCCGGCTTCATTTGTTAAGCTCGCCGGGTACAGATGTATCTTGGAGAAGCAATTGTATTAATAATACACAACTTTGAGCTCTGAACGGCAGATGCCAATTGAACTAATGGTCCTAACGAAGCATCTGGGCTGAAGGATGAAGCTGATCACCCCCGTCTGCCGTCCTCCAGGAGTCAGGAGGATGCTGGAGGCTGGGGGAAGACGCATCGCTGAGCTTTCAGGGTGGACTGAGGATGGCCCATTGCTGCCCCTAGATGGATGCAGGCTGCAGGTGGGAGATGCTGTGTGGCTGGGCCTCACCGTGCTCTGGGAAGATGGGGAGCTTTTAGCTGCGGGGGGGTGGTGGTGGGTGGGTGTCAGCAGCTCTTGTCTGGGCAGTGCCATGTCAGGCAGGCCCTAGATGTGCTGGGGATTCTCCCAGGAGTAGAGCCTTGACTTCTGGTTTTCATCTGCACACCCACCCAAAGCCACTGCAAAGTGGAACTGGTGATACCACCACGTTAGGGAGTGGAGGACAGAGGTTAGGGACGGAGGAAGGAGAGGGAGGGGTGGAGGAGGGCCATGGGGAACCCTTCCTGAAGCAGGGAGGGGCCAGCTGGCAGAATTTATTTCTACCAGCCTGGTTGGCACGGGCTGGCCCTTGCAGCCTTCTTGCAGGGCTCTGGAGTTGCAGCAGGAGTGACGTGAGCATATGGCTCAGCCCTGCTCTGTCTTTCTGTCTTCCCCAAACCAGGCGAGAAGCGAGATCCCGGGAATACTGCATGCAGAGAAAGAGAAATATATTGACAGACATCCCCCCGAGAGACAGCAGAATTAAAATTTGCACAGTAGAGTGGAATCCTCAAAGCACATCTATAAAAAATATTTCATTTTGTTCTCTCAAAAATTTGATGACACGCACAAAGCAGATCCTATGATGACCGTCGTTCCCGTTTTACTGAGGATGCGATCAAGGGACGGAACGTGGGGAGCTATGAGAGCTGGCGCTGGCCTGAGCCCTTCCATGTCCCCATGGTGCCCGCCCTGCATACAGCTCCCTCTCACCTCCCCGGATTTCCCCTTCCCCCCGCCCGCCTGTCTGCGCTCCCCACACCTCTGGCCTGGAGCCTGCCCCGTGTCTCATCAGAGCGAACTGATGCGGGCTGCTTCCTGAGACTAAATTAGCAGCCCTCCCAGGCATGAGCCAGCTGAAGAGACGCGGGAAGCAGTCGCTCAGAGCTGGCAAACTTCCCCAGGCTGAGCTCAGGCGGGCTGCGTGATCGGGCATATTACAAGAAATAGATTGCAAACGCAGTCCTTTAAAACCCTGCTCCTCTGTCCCAAAGCAGCCCCCCGCCCCGGGTGAAATTTTAAGTAACTCTAATTTGTCTGCCGGCTGATGTGTGAATAAGCTTCTATAGTCAGTGACTTTTCCATCAGAGCTGATAAGCAGGAAGTCCCTGTGCTTTGGGAGAAAGAACCAGAAATCTGTGGGCCAGGGAGGCAGGAGGCGAGAAGGCCGTCAGGCAACACCCTTCGGAAGCCAGCTCTTCGGCCCCTTGGCTGTCAGTCATCCTGGGGGGTGGCCAGGAGAACCAGATGCCCTCACGGGATGAGGCACTTGATAGACTTTTAATTGACGAGAGGACTATTGCTGTTAGAGAACGGAAAGCAAATGGAAGGGAGAAACGCATCAGTGATCGGAGGGGCCTTCCACTCCAATTTTCAAATTCCAGTTGCCAATGGGGAGGCTTGTCGTGTGGAATCTCTCTTGGACAAATGGGGAGCAGTGGCTTTGGAACATGCTCGTGACAAAATCCTCGGGCCCCACGCTCTCCGCACACTCCCCAGGTCCTAGCACCCCCGTCCTTCGTTCACTGGTGCATCTTTTCTCCCAGCCCAAGCTGAGCCCCACCCCCAGCTGGGCGGTCTGTACTCACGGAGTCCCCAAGCCTGGAGCGACAGCTACAGTAGAGGCAGGCCCAGGGAGCAGGCTCCCTGAGCTCTGGAGACTTGGGCAGGAGTGGCCGGGTGAGAAATGGGGGCTGAGGGCGCAGGCATGGGGCGGCGGAGGGGGGATGGCACAGGACGAAGCTCGAAGGTAGGCAGGGACCAGCACGTGACAGCCTTGCTCTGGAGCTGCCATTTACCCTGAAAGCCAATGGGGGCCACGGTGAGGTTTTCAGCCCAGGAATGACGTTCCCATCTGCGTTCTCTGGTGGAGAGAACTGGACTTGATAACCTCTCAGGTCTCCTCCAACCCTAAGAATGTAGGATATTCTGTGAGATATCGTCAACTATTTTAAACCTCACGCCAACCCCCGTTCTCCCGGTGCCTTAGTTAAAAGGAATAAGTGACTTCTCAGTAACCTTCAAAGCAGCCCCCAGACCACCGATCTCTTTCTCCCCGCCCTCTGGAGAAGGCTGCCTCAGAATTTCCTCATCAAAGGCCAAGTCTCTGGGAATGGCCCACCAAGCAATACCCCGAGCCGGCCCTCTCTCGTCAGGTCCGTCCCCCAGCCGGGGAGCTGGCACGTTTGATTCCTGATTTCCAGCAATCAAAGCCCACTCCTGTGCTCTGAGCCAGGACCCACAAAGGCAGCTTCAAAGGATCTGCATATTTATGGTAAACTCCCTCCTCGGATTGAAAATGTATTCCACAGTAGCAATCACGGGCGCCCTCCTAGCAGCTCGCCCACTGGCAACTCGTCTGAGCCATAATGACTTCTCATTAGTGCAGGTGGGATCTGAGCTGTCCCAGAGGCTCACACTAACAGGGGTGGGGGACCGGGCACAGATGCCGGGGGTGGGTGATGTGTCCATGGAGAGGGTGTCTCCGTCCTCACTGTTCCCCCAATGCTGTGTACGGGCAACGGCAACACAGACCGTCACCTGACAGTGTGTTTTTAGGATTTTCTATTGTTCTTTGCTTTTCAAGTAGGAGAAGCGGTCTGGAGCGGGGAGAGACCCCAGCAGGTCTGCCACACTTCCTGGTCTTCTGGCTGAGAGGGCCATGATGAGAAGTGTAGCTGTCTTTATATTACTCAGAGGTGCAGCTGAAGCACGTTCCATGGCCACAAACGCCGGAGCATCCCACCCAGACCTCCCCGGAAAGGGGGCAGACATGCCTATGTGTGGGCTTCTGTCAGGGAAGAGGGCAGCACAGAAGATCAAAGAGAGGCATCCTGTCCTCCCAGCAACGGGTGGGACCTGCCGGAACTTCGGGAAGCTGGATTCCCGAAACCTTCTGGAAGACACTGCATCCCTGAATTCTTGGTTTGCAAGGGTGACTCACAAAAGCCACTTGTCCACCCTCCTGCATCTGGTGAGAGCCACACTCGAGTCATTCCAGGAAATCAGGCCCTTGGAAAGCTGAGTTTGTATCAGCTTTGGCAAACAAAATACGGCTGTCGGTTCACAATGTTTTTTATTCGCCCACTCCTGGCCAGCTCTGCCAGTCTCCATGGGAACAGAGTTAAATAGATCCATGGTCCAGGAAAAGGTGGCTCAGGGCTGGTTTCTATGAAAAGTTCACGTGACAATAACCCTGTGTATTTTGGAAGTGGGGATTGGGGGAGGGGCAAGAGGAGTAATTAATTGACTCCAAGCCCCAGAGTTCAGAATGAATCAAAAATTTGAAGACTAATTCCAGTAAGTGACTTAATGTGGTGAATAGAAACTGAGTGTTTTGAGTGAGGAAGGTGAAAGTCCCACAGCGCTCTCAGCTCTGTGCCAGTTTGCCCCATCTGGAAGCTGGTACCCACGTTGGGCCTTATGTTTTAATAGAGCCCCAGACAAACCAAAAAGCATTCGTGGTGAAAGATTTGTCACCTGTGTCGCGTTGGGAACAGCTATGGGCCACTGTTTGGGGGAGGAAAAAAATCAGAGGGGCAGAACAACTCAAGCACTAGACAGTGATTACTGACTGCAGTTTTTGCCTTTCCCAAAAGACTAGGAGCTCTGGAAGGAACCATGACTTATTTATCTCGCATTTCTAGCCCTTGACACGAAGTAGGTGCTCAAAAAGTTTTTATGCTAAGTTTCAGAAGAGGATGAATAAATGAAGGCAAGTCAAGCTATTTTTAAATATTTGAAGAGCTGGTAAAAAGAGAGAAAGCTGATTATCCTGGGTTGCTTAATGGGGCAGGACTAGGAGGCAGGTTTTGACTCAGTGCCTGGAAGATTCTGGAATGTGTTCCTGGGGGGGGGGGGCGGTGAATCTCCCAGCCCAGGACATGTGCAAGGAGAGGCTGTGTGGCTGTTTCCCTCAGGGATGCTGTGGAGAACATTCTTGCACTGGGTTGGAAGACTAGACCAGAGGCCTCAGAGTTTCCTCCAGCATGTTCTGGGCAATTCTGCAGAGTGGAAAGACCAGGGACTTTGAAAACAGCTAGACCCAGACTCAGTGCTCAAGCCTGGAACTAACTAGCTGAATGGATGAGGAACATGCCTTTCTCAGTTTCTTTACTTGTAAGATGGAGAGAATAGCTTTTATGCATGGTTGATAAAAAGATGAGAAATTTTAAGTACACCCAGCACAGTGCATCTTGTAGGAGACACCCAATAAATGATAGCCATTCTTATTATGTCAGCAGAGCCAGCTTTCTGCCTAACCATATGCAAGCAGAAGAGAGTGCTATGCAAATCTAGTTTTCAATAATCCTTGAGCTTAGCCAGACCAAATGTTGAGGGGTTACCATCCTCATTGCACAGAGGAAGAAAGCTGAGGTACCCTGTTGCGATATACAGTGAGCCAATGGAAAAGTTTCAATTTTCATCTTTAGCTAGAGATAACCCCCTCAACAGACACTACCCAGCCTCACCCCTCCCTCTCCCGAAGGCTTAATTAGAGCCTGTTAAGCCATTTCTGATCCTCAGATGAAAGGTGTGCTCATCTTATTACAGCCCTAACAAAGTCGCTAGGGGCCTGCTTGGAACCTCTGATCTTTAAACCAAGTTAAAATGAAGGAGATTAAGGGCCCGCTAAGGCTGTGCTTCTTTTCCCTCGCCTCTTTCAAATGTGATTTCTCGCAAATTAGGAAGGGAGATTATACTATTCCAATACCACCCAGGACATCTTTTGTGGGATGGGGAAGGAGAATATGGGATGGAGATGAGATAACTCGCACTGGGGGCAAAAACTGGGGGCTGGAGCTAGTGAACCTGGTCCAGGTTTGGAAGTGTCACTTACAGGACACTATAGGGGACATTTTCCCCCAAACAGGCTCCAGTGGAAGGTCCACAGAGTTCCAAGATGGAAAACCTCTCCAAACAGGATCAAAACAGTAATTTTTTTGAATGGTAAAAAAAAAACAAAACCCTAAATTCTAAAAAACTATTTTTAAAATGGTAATAATCCCTTAATCAACCACTGGCAGGGAATATGGTATTTGGTTCAGACATTTTACCATTACAACCCACTGGGTCCCTGCATGCTTTCTAAATAGTCAGAGCCAGCTCTTAATAGTCACTCGCCCAGATAGGAAGAGAAAGGAAAAAACCAAATCCAAATGAGAAGATACCATGACTAAAGAAAGCCCAGCCCAGCAGGAGCTCTGTCCTGGTTTGCAACAGGTGGCAGCAAGGTAAAGTGTTTTGATTTGGGGGCTTAGGGATTCCAGGAAAGAGAAAAGCCAGGAGGGGGGGACCCATGAGCATGGGCTTGGGAGTTGGACAAGCCTGAGTGTGAATTCCAGCTCTGCCCAGAGTCCTTGCTACTTGTGGGTTTGGGCCAAGTTATCTACGATCCTTGAGCTTCCGTTTCCTCACTTGTGAAATGGGAGTTTATCTACTTTGAAGGGCTGTCCTCCAGATCAGAAGGGACCTGTGCAAAGTACCCATGTAGCTTCTGCTACACAACAGGTCCTCGAGAGATGCTCCTTGTCACTCTCCCCTCCCCTGCCAGCATCACCTTGGACGGAATTGGGAGACTATTAGAGAGTGATACTGACATTCCTCCTACCCTGGAACAGAAGCCCAATTAATTATCAGTCCCCAAACCATTTCTTCATCCTGTGATAAGCAGGGGAAGGACAGCTGTCAAGAGACAAAGATTGGGTCGGTGATTGGGATGGGACCTGGGGACCAGAGCTGCAAAGCTATATCTGTGCCCACGATACATCTGGCAGGGTTCTCACTGCTACTCACGGCACGTGAGCCAGACAGGAAAGCAGCGGTATGGTCACCAGATTTGTTGAAGAAACATGGGTAGTAAGGAGGATGACTGTGATTCACTTTATAAGTCCAATCAAGGAGGTGTGCCCCTGAGGGTAGCTGAAGGTCAAAAACATCATCCTCTTTCATGGTCACTTCTGTAGCAGATTCCATTCAACATTAGCTCAGAAAGATGGGGGTGGGATGCAGGAAGGTCAAGAAAAAAATTCTATGCATAGAGGCTGCAGTGCGTCTTTGTCAAAGGGCAGCCTGTGGACCACCGGCGTGATAATCATCTATCTGAGTGCTAGTTAAGAAGACGCAGATTCCTGGAATGCACCCCATTTTACTAACTCAATTTACAGCTGTAGGGCTCAGGAAAGTACATTTTAAGACAAGCACCACTGGTCGTTCTTGGGCACACCTGGGTCTGAGAAGCCCTACCCTCTATAGGTGCTGCAGAAGAAGGGACAGCAGCTGTTGTGTAGGATGCCTCGGAGCAGAGCTCCTTGCTGGACTGGGGTGGGGCTGAGGGATGGGTGCTGGTGGCTGGCGATGCTACTTCCTAATGACTCAGGCGGTCTTGCAGCCCGGCAGCTGGGAAAACCAGCCTGAGTGGCGGCTGGTGGAGAAGCCCAGGTAAGGTGAAGAGGTACTCCGAGCTTAACGAGCTGTTCTTCAAGTAGAGGGTGGGATCGGAGCGGCCAGCCAACTCTGTTGCCGCAGGTGTTGCCTGATGGAAGTGGGCTCTTTCCAGGGAGCATCTCAAAGCAGGGCTGAAGGCCAAGGGGTGCTTTTTAAAGCCTGAGCTTGGGCTTTCTAGGGAGGTGGTCTGGGCTTGGCATTGTTCCCCTAACTACTGCTTCTCCCCATTCTTCTCTCATCCCTTCCTTTTCCTGACCCTGTTTCACTTTTCCTGTAGCACTTACCTCTACTGATGTATGATATAGTATTTGTTTGCCTGCTGTCTGTCCCCTATTAGAATACAGGCTCCACGGAAGCAGACACTAAGCCCATTTTTCACCTCTGTCTAGAAGACAGCCTGGCACATTACAGGCACTCAGAATATATATATTGAAAAAATGAATAAATGTTCTTTACTTCACATCCCCCACTGGGACTCAGGAAGTCTGCCTGACAATTTTCCTACAGGCAGGCGGCTTCCTTTGTTCCGAGAATTATGAGCCCGAGGGCATGATTTGAGTTTAATAACCCAAAGTGCACTTATTTTTTCCTTCCGTC
Source organism: Stenella coeruleoalba (assembly GCF_951394435.1). NCBI lineage: Eukaryota > Metazoa > Chordata > Mammalia > Artiodactyla > Delphinidae > Stenella > Stenella coeruleoalba. The sequence goes on along the minus strand of NC_137154.1, from coordinate 96,396,142 downwards.
TCTCTCGCCAGAGTGTGGGCTGCCTCGGTGCGGGGACTGTGCCTTTTCGGTTTTGTTTCCTGAATGCCCAGCACAGTGCCTGGCTCATAGGAAGGGGTCAGTACATGATTTGTTACATAATGAAATGACCATTTTGTGATCCTCCATCCCATAGATTCTGGCCGCCTACCTATCTCCCACCCCATTTGGGAAGTTATGAAAAAAAGGTTGCTGATGTCATTGCTTAAAGATCACATAGCTCCGGCCCTGAGCTACGAGGAGTCGTTAACATAGCTCCTCTCTCGGTCTGGGACTCCTGTCTTTTACTTTCTCATCTTCCAAGAAGGGTGACCTGGCCTCGTGGCCCAGCATAATCACTGTCCTACTATAAGGAACTCCACTGGCCCCCGTGAGAAGGGCTGAATTGGAGCCTTTCAGGCACGAGGACCGAGGGGAAGGATGCAGATGTGACGGCCCTCCCAGCGCAGCCCAGGGTATCACCCGGATCCCCTTGGGTGCCTGATGTTGCAGCCGTTCCTGGGCCCTCTGCTAGGTCTACCCAATCAGATTCTTGTGGGGTGGAGTCTAAAAAATCTGCATTTTTAACAAATTACCAAGGTTAGTCTGATGCACAATTTGTCATAATGGTTAAGAACTTGGGCTTTAGAATCAGAGGTACTTGAGTTCAAAACCAACTGCCATTACTACATTGTTCAAGGCCAAGTCAGTCTCCTGGAGCCTCAATTTCCTCACTTGTAAAATGGGGATTAATAAAAAGTAACTACTTTGTAGGATTAAATGAGAAAATACAAATGACACGCTTCTTGTGGTAAATGGCCCATGGTAAGAGCTTAATAAATGAAAGCCCCTATGATAATGATGATGGTGGTGGTGAAGATGATGGTGGTGTTGTTGGTGGTGGTAGCGGTGGTGGTGATGGTGGTGGTGAAGATGATGATGATGGTGGTGGGAGTGGTGGGAGTGGGGGTGGTGAAGATGATGGTGATGGTGATGGTGGTGGTGGTGGTGAAGATGATGGTGATGGTGGTGGTAGTGGTGGGAGTGGGGGTGGTGAAGATGATGGTGATGGTGATGGTGGTGATGGTGGTGGTGGTGGTGAAGATGATGGTGATGGTGGTGGTGGTGGTAAAGAAGATGATGATGATCCTTCATAATCCCTGAAAAGGTGATTCTGTGACCCCTTCAGTGGTACGTTTCCTTGGTCAGCCACTCTGAGAGGCAGCAGGCTCTTCAGTATGTCTGCTTCCTGCGCTAATTAGTGCATCCTTTCCTACTTCTAAGGCTCTTTAAGGTTGGAGAAAGGATACACGAAGAATAAAGAGTTGATTATTAGAGTGATGGGGAGGTTGGAAGACCTTCAGAGAGGCACTTGGAGTGACTGCCAGAATCCCTGTTTCCTCTGATGTAAGAGAATCAGAGGAAAGGAGAGTGAGAAGGTTAATGGAGGAGAATGAGAAAGGAAGAGGGTGTTGAAAGGAGCTCCAGGGGACAAAGCATCCTGAGCTGGTGGAGGAGACAGGGAGCAGCCAGGAGGGGGGAGGTGTGGTTGGCATGGCAGAAGGGCGTGGGTGGGCCGGTCAGAAAAGAGCTGACAGAAGAGAACTGAACGCCGAAGGGATTCCTCAGCCCGATGGGATCTGATCTGTACGTGACGGGCAAGCAACCTGGAATCTAACCCTGGTTCCAGGATTAGGGCGAGATTCAGAGAGTAGAATAATCCAAAGAGTGGAAAGACCTGGGAATTCCCTCCTTATACGATGCTCCCTTGTCTCGCCTCTCCCCACATAAAGCACGGCTGCCTCTCTCTTGGCATTTTGCTGGGGCTGCGGCCCCTGACCCACACTGGCTGATCCTGGTGCAGGAAGGGGGAAGCCAGGACTTGCCAGGAGCCTTGCACTGGACACAGCCCGCTGCTCCTGGGGACATCTGAGAGCAGGAGGCCATCCTGAGTGCCAAGGAGAAGTGGGCTGGGGACAGAGAAAGGAACAAGGAGGAGGGATCTGCCACCACAGCGGCATGGCTAGGCTTACCTGCCGGAAACCATTCCTTGTGAACTGTAAGATTTTCAAGGCATAGTTGGATCTCTGGCCTTTGCTGTTGAATTCAATGTGGCCGGTGAGACCTTCCAATTCTACCTGTCCAAGAGAGAGTGAGTTACAGCACCAAATAGGCCCCACCTTCCATGTGGCCCCACGCAAGCATTCCACCATGCTGGTTAAGGACGCCCAGGAGAAGGGAAGCCGTCAGGATCCATTCTCCTGCCCACCTCTCAGCCACAGGATCTTCAGCCTATGCAAGTGATGTCTCTGGAACCAATTCAGACTTGGCCGGGGCTAGAGGAGGAAAGGATGCCCCGCACCCAATGACCTCACAGCTGCTTCATAAACCGACTTGATGCTGAGATGCTGTCTTGAGCTCAGATCCCCCTGAGCTCCTCCTCCAGGCCCTTGGCTGTGAATAGCATTTATCTTCCTTGGGCAGCTACTCACCCACCTCCAAGCTGCGGGATAACCTGACTCTAACTGCAAAATCCTAGCCGCTCTCCCCCAGGCTCCTCTGACAGGAGATGGCTTCTTCGTGGGCTAGAATCACGTCCATCCCACCAGAGGTGGCTTGGCTGGGAGAACCCTGGGGGAACCCAGCATCAGGCCAGAAGTGTTGAGCCTGCAACTCCCTGAGGGCCACAGTCTATGACAGCATCATCCATCTGTCTCCACTTGTGCAGAGCTTTGCAGGGACCACCTCTGAGCCAAGGGGTCGATTTCCAAGCCTGGAATCCAGAGACCCCTAACAGTCTAAGGCTCAAAGCCCATTGGCCTGTAAACAAACTTGCCATGGGTTCTCGGTGGCTTTTAGGGATTAGGGAACAACAGTGACCAATGAGCCCCTCAATGGGGTCACCACAGATGGCTGTTTTACCTGGGGCTGTGATGTACTGGGGAGGTCTGGAGGTGAGGGGCCTTGAACAGTGGTCCCTCCCACCCCCTGCAGGCTGGGCATGGCCCACAGGGCCCCCAACACCCCTCACCATGCGCAGGTAGTTCATGAGGCTGGTGCCGTGCTGCCAGATCTGGGCTGAGCCACAGGACAGGGGCTTCACGCCGATCTCCTGGCTGCGGTTCAGCTCCTGCACCGCCATCACCACAGCGTACACGGCGTCAAACAGCAGGGCGGAGGACAGCTGGGAGGGGGCAGAGAGACGACGTGACAGGTGTAGAGGAAGGAAAGGGAAAGGAGGAAGAAAGGAGAAGAGGAGGAAGAAAGAAAAGCAAAACAAAGACGTAAAGGCGTGTCCCTGATGCCCTGGGCCCACCTCCTGCCTCTGGGGTCCACTTCCCCTAAGAGTCCAGTGCTGGCCCAAGGCGACAATGGTGGCCAAGGCTTCTCTGAAATTGGACCATCAAGCCACCTCCTTGGGCCCCAAATGATTTCAAGGGTATCCTATTCTCTCTTTTCTACAGGGAAGTACCATCTTCCACTGATCTGAGAAGCCCCAAGGAAGGGGCAGGGTGCTTATCTCAGGAGGTGGAAGGAACCCTACCCTCAGATTTGCCCATTCTGCAAGGCTCAGCTGAAGGTCACTTCCTCCTGGAAGACCCCCTTGATATTGTTTCTTCCTAAATGTACCTACTATTACGGTCTACATTGTACTATTCGACATGATGAGCATATATGAGGCATATGGTGAGTTCAAAGCCCAGCAGTAAGCAAGACCCTATTCCTGTGATAGATTAGAGTGGAACTGGGGAGGGGAGATGGGGAGATAGGACACAAATACAGGTAACACGAAACTGAGTGACACGGGCCAAAAGGTCTGTTGGGGAGTCCAAAGAGAAGATACCTTAACTGGTTGGGTGATCAAGAAAATGTTTCTTGGAGGATTCAGCATTGGAACTGAGCACTGAAGGATTTGGTAGGAAAGACATTGGATCTGGGGGTGGGGAGAAGCTGGGAAGAGGAGAAAGGTATTCCAGAGGTGGAACTGCGGGGCCAAAGACAAAGTGTGGGGGAGGGTGGAGCACACATGGGGGGAGGAGGGCAGAAAGCAATAAACCAGAAGTGAGGTGGGGAGAGTGCTGTGAGGGCCTTAAAGGCAGGGGAAGGGCGAGTGCAGCTGTTTGTCCATATTTTCACCTCCCTGTGAAACGGCCAGCGCTTAGGGCAGGAACACACAGGACCTCAATCTTATCTCCTGCATCTCGTCTAGAGCCAGGACCCTGCGTACAGGAAGCCCCCAAGATGTATTTCTTGAACTGAATTAAATGCTGAGTGATATCTGCCCACAAGGCTCAGCCTGAACATACACCCGGTTAACCGGATGTTTGCAAGCTTTGGGGAGGGGAAGGTTGGGGTGTTTGGGAGGAGGTGGTAGGAGCAGAAGAACAGAAGATGCCTGTCCTTGGGGAATGTGACATCTGAGGAGGGGGCCTCACTCTGCTGTGTTAATGACAAGAGAACCTACCCAGTGTGAATGACTACGGGGCCTACACTGTACAGGGCCCTGAGGGGAGGCCCAGGAAGGCATGCAGAGGCCTCGTCGTGGGAGGTGTGATGCTGGGCTCTGGAATTCAACCCTCGGTCCCAGTGCAAAGCAAATTCCTCACTGAACTCTGACATCCCACCACGGGCAATCAGCACCGTCCCTTCAGAGCCTAACCCGTCAAGAACGCTCTCCATGTGGCATCTTACAACCTCCCTCCTAGCTGGCCGGGCCCTGGGACACCGGTCCCTCCAAGGCTGGAGGCAGAGGGACCCGCTTGTGACCTCTTGGATGTTTTTCAAGCTCTCCAGACACAGTGTAAGCAGCCTGAGTCAGGGAGGTGCAGGAGAAAGGGCTCAAAACTCAGAACACAGAACCCCGAGTCTAGCGCCCAGGCCTCTCTTACGTGCTGAGTGACGGAACCTCGGGGGCAGCAAGTTTCCTGCACACAACAGGTAGCATCCCTGCCTCACGGGTCAGTGAAAGTGCTCTCTAAACTGCCAGTCTCAGGGGTCACCATACCCGAGGGCGGGGTGATGCACCCCCGGTGCCCACGGGCATCAGCAGGGGCTCAGGAAGCCCGTCCTGGCTGAGCTAGGACCCTGGGGAGTAGCAAGAACAGGGAGCGACGGGGCAGAAAATGGGCTGGGAAGAGGGATGTATTTCCCCACAGTTTTGCTCCATGTTGGGCAAAAAGGTCTGTCATGGGAACTGGGTAGGCTGACTTGGGATAATCTTTCTAGAAGGCAATTAGAGGGAAAAAGAGCAAAATAAATTCTCTGCCCCAATTCCAGTTCACTTGCACGCAAAATTGCCTGGCCAGTGTGTTCTTCCTTCCTCCCTCTCACCCTCTTTCCCTCTCTTGCTCCTTCTTTCCTTCCTTCCACCCGCCTCTGTCCTTTCTTCACGCATCTATTCAGCCCCTATGATCCAGCGGGTACCGCAGACCTCAGCACCTCCTGTTCTCCGCTGAGACATCCCACCGGGCGTGAGCCATTGCGTCCCCTCTGCCTTCGCTGGGTCTTCTGCCCTCCCAGCTCTATCAATCACCCCTCCTTTCTGGCCCAGTCCTGAAGCCACCTGTGGCCACCTGTGGCCACCTGTGACCCGGAGACCAAGCAGGTAAGGGCACCTAAATCGCACGATCAGGGTCAGTGGAATCCTCTGTGGTCCCGCTGAGCCGTGAAAGCCAGCCACGTTCCTCCAAGTTCATCCAGCACCTTCCGCATCCTCTTCTCCATCCCGCTGCCCTTCCCCTGGCAGCTGAGCTCCTCCTTCACTTGATTCGAGGCTCACCTGCGTGGCGCTGTATGCTTCTCAGCAAGCCTACAGCTGTCTTGTCCTTTGCACACAATTCATTTCCCCCTGAGCACAAGTGGCTCCTTTACGAATGGACCTCTCACATTTCCTTGCCAAAGGACATATGGAAATTATGAAGGTTACAGACTCTCCCTTTCCAGCTCGGACACACATCTACCTGAGGGAGAGGGAGCTACCCCTATTGACACTGCTTCTCCATCCTTCCGTTTGGCTACTTAAATGATGCCTTAAACTAATTTCTGTCTCCCTTGCCTCCCAGTTAATCTCTCCATCCTGAGATTCTCAAAATCACTCGTGTCAGAGCTGGAAGGGATCTTAGAAATCAACTAGTCCAACCCTGTCATTTTACAAATGAAGACAGGTCTTCAGCCAGGACAGGACTAGACTGGAAGCCCAGCACCCCTTTGTCCAGGATGGTTTCCACCCCTCTCTGCAGCACTCTTTCCCCCTCCCTTCCTGGCAAGGCTCCTCTGGAGAAGCCAGGGGATGTCATTGCTCTATCAGAATTATCCGTGCCTCGCCTCCCAGGACAGCATGGGACAATCTTCCTGGATGCAGTTACCTTCTCAACAGCAGATGCGAGCCTGAGACTCTTGGGCCAGAGCTGGGCACGGGGAAGGGTGCCAGGCAGGCTTCTCTGCTACCCTGGGTTTAGTTATCACCCAGTTTGCCTCGTGGTCTGACTGGTTATTTGTCCTCAAGTTAGCCCTTCAGTTAAGAGCCACTTGGGGCCTCTACTAGAACAGGACTATAAGGGCAGGACAGAGGGGGCAGTGGAAGGTTACCACCAGCTGCCCCCCCAGCACCCACTCTCCCCTTCCTCCTAACAGAACCCCCATTTCCTGCAGGTGTCGTCCCCTCCCCCAATCAGCCATGTGCTTCTGGGGTCCCAGCCCCAGCTCCCAGGTGAGCCTGAGCGCTCCAAGAGTCATCCCATCTCCCCTGCCAATATGGGATTCGGGACTGGGCAGGTGGTCCAGTTCTGACCGATGAAACACGAACTGAGGCCTGGAGTGCGGGGCTCCAGAGAGGGGCTTCTCAGACGAGTTTCCTGTCTCTAGGAGAGGCTGTCCTTCCTGCTCCTCTGGACATTACCGGGTCTGGACATGACACCTGGACCTGCCGCAGCCATCCTGGCTCCATCCTGAGGATGAAGTTGACACCAAGGGCGCAGAGCAGAGATGCAAGGAACCTGGGTTTCCAACGACATCGCTCCAGGATCTGCCCTACCTCTGGACCTACTGTGACACATGATAACACACTTCCTTTTTGGTAAGAGACCGTTTCATTCCGGATTTCTGTTACTTGAATCTCAGAGCATCCTAACTGGTACCGAGGCCTTGGGGACCCCCTTTGTCTCCGGGCAGGCCCCCAGGAAGGCCTGGCCTTATCGCCTCTCTAGCCCCCTTCTTCTTCTCTCGAGGCTGCGTGCTGGTCCCCGGAGACTTGCAGACACAGCTCACCGTGCCATTCCTCACATCCTCCCACCAGGCCCCAAGCTCCTCCTGCCACACGGCTGCCGCTATGCCCACTCCGTCTGGGACGTGGTTTTCTTCGCTGATGCTCCCTTATTAGCAAATGATCCAGATGCTGGGAAATCGGCGTGTGTCTGTTTGCAGTGTTCTTTGGCATCTTGAACTCTGGGGCCTTCAAGATTCTTCGAGTGCTTCTAGTAATTACAGCTCCAGCAAAGGATGCTGGGGGTGGGAAGGAGGAAGCGGATGGAAGGAACATCATCAAGGTCCCTGTCTCCCCTCCAACTGTATCCTGCCTTCAGAGAGGTGACACAGCTGACGTGTCCCCAGCGTGCTCTGGGCTTCATGGGTCCTTTCTGCAGTTCAGCTTGGGCTGATTTGAGCTCCTGAAACCTCCTAAGTCCCGAACATCTTCTTTTTTTCTCAGCTCAGCCTCCTAAGGGTCCTCCGTAGACCACCAGCCGGCTCCTGGCACTCAGCCCAGGTCTCTCCCTGGGATCCTCCAGCTGCGTCTCTGAAACCTTATCTCCCATCCACACTCCTCCAGCTTATTCCCCCCCCCCATCCACCGTTGCCAATGTCACCTCCGATGGTGTGAGAGCCTATAATCTAATCTCTGCCTCATCAACTTTTCCATCTCACTGAGGGTCTCCATCCCAAAGCACCTTTTTGCTCTCCGAATTGCTTTCTTCCTCTTCTATTATTTACTAATTTAGCTCTGGAAAGCATTTGGGGAAGAGTTCTGGTACCCAAATGGCGCTCCATCCATGTCTCCAGGGCTGGGCCTGTAGTGCCCACCATCCCTGCCCCTTCCCGTCGTCCATCCGCTTCCCTTTCACGAGCCCTCACTGTCTTTCTGTGGTTTCTGTTTCCCATCCGCATGTGTGTGCCTCTGGGTCTTGTCTCTGCTTCTCCTGTCCTGTCTCTTCTGAATATTAAATCCCCCAAATGATTCAACCCTCATTTAAAATCCTCTCCTTTCTTGGCTCCAAAATGTTGCTTGGCAAACACCCTCAATTCTCTTGTTTTTATATTTTCATTTGTTTCCTCATTGTTATCTTCTTTTGAGCTGTTTGTAAATTGTTCAGGGGAATGAAAGACTCTGTATAAATTAAGATGAATCAACCTGACTCAGGGAATAGCGGCTGAGTTTCTCCCCCACCCATCCAAGTAAAAATAAGAATGTCTTCTAAACTCACACCTGTAACCCTCATCTTCCCCGATACCCCCCAGATCACTGGATTCCCAGAGTCCTCTTGGATGTCCGTGTGTCTCAGAACTTCTGTCGCTTAAACTCTGACCCCCAACATAATACCAGGACAGGAACCGTTAAAATCTCATGGAGTAGTTCTTACAATCTGGGTTTTATTCAATGAAATAAACACTTAATTACAAACAGCTGTTTTAGCCTAAATTCTAATTACTTAATCTAGCCATCTGTAATTTTAATGATTTTCCACAATTTTTGTTCTTTGCCGCGTGATGAATGGGATTGGCACGTGAAATTAGAGGGGAGGTGTCTCCCTTCACGACGCTGTCTTCTGTCATTGTCATCACCTCTGGCAAGAAGCATGTCTGTGGCTCGCTGGCAGCCACCTGGCGGACGCAGCCTCGTGGGCGCAGCGCTGAGCTTTTTCCTTTGGTGGTCACCCTTCGGTTCAGCCACTCCCCCTCTGTGCCCTTGGAAGTGGGCCCCCGTTCCAGCGAGCTGCAACTGGAATATCATGGGCCGACTGGGAAGATGAGGAAGACAGGGAGACACACTCCAGTTGGGAGGAAAAGAAATGAGACAGAAGAAAATGCAAAGAAAACGTGGCATGTGGGAGAGAAAGAGGAACAGAAAGAGAAAGGAAGGAAGGAGGTTATGGTGACAGAGGAAAGTGGAAAGGGAAGAGTGAGGGGAGGAGATGAGAAGGAAAAGAGAATGGAACCGATGGAGAGAGGAGGGGAGAGGGGAGAGGACCTTGGAGGAAAGGGAGGGGGAGGAGAGCAGTCCCTCGAGACAGGAGCGGTTGCAGCCTCTTTAGAAAGCTGGATGGGGCGACAAACTGGGCTGCGCTTTCCTGGAACTGATTCTTTCTCACCTCCCGGCTCCCCAGCAGACGAAAGAGCTGGGCTGTTTGTGCTGGGAATTTACGGGAAGAGGCACCGCTTTGCCAAAGGTAGGTGCTGAAACGAGAAGCCTCGAGAAAGATTTGTTGCTTCCAGGTGAGGAGTTGCTGCATCACCTTCCCTTCAGAGACCACAGAGACCATGGCTGGAAGGCTCTGTAAGCTCTAGTCCAGGCTTCCCTGTAGCACCGTCCTCTGGAGGCCCTCGGCAGGCCCTGGCTCTCCTCATTTCTCCTCAGTTTCTTCATTTGTCAAAAAGGGATGCACAACCGCTCTTGTCTGTTACTAGGGTGCCATGAGGAGGAAGACGTCAGGGTGCGATAATTTCAAGCATCAGTGGTTCAGCATTCTGTCCGTTTCTTCACTCCCTGACTCTGCGTTTGTGAACGTGGCATTCTTTGGTCAACGAAATGAGGTGGAAGTCACAGTGTGCCTGTCCTGGGAGCCTAGGACTACGAGGTCTTGTGCATTTCCACTTGCTTTGCTGCTCTCCTGCCACCCCCGTGAGCACATACCAGGCTGGCCTGCTGGGTCGGGAGAAGGATGAGAGGTACGTGGAGCAGAGCCATCCCAGCCTAGATCAGCCGACCCCCAGGCATTGAGTGAGCTCAGCCGGATCAGCAGAGCTGCCTGCTGAGCCAGTGTAGACTAGCTGATCGCCAGCTGACCCTCAGATGCACGAGCTGCATAAACGTTCATCGCTGTAAGCTGGTGAGATTTGAGGGTAGGTTGTTACACAGCATTTCTGTTGCAAAAGCTACCTGATGTATTTACTAATGCTTCTCCCAGTGTCTGGCAGGTGGGATGTTAAATAAACTCATTCAATGAATAACTGTGAATTGAGGATGGAAGCATATCCCATTTTACCTTCACAACAATCCTCTAACATGGTCAAGCATAATTGCCCACAATTAAAGAAAAAAGAATCTGAGGCCCAGAAGGGTTACATAGCTACCTAAGATCACACAGCAAGAAAATAGCAAAGCCAGTGTTTGAATCCAGGTCCTGTGCCTCGAAGGCTAGTGCTCTTTTCAGCACATGTGAGCACAGCCAGAGCTGGCCTTACAGCCCTGTGAGTGGCACTGCCTGGCCTTGGGGTTGGGTTCTTATGCGGCAGGTACCAAGGGCTTCCCATCTGCCTGTTCGTGGTCAATGTGAGCACGAATGGAAGGGCTGAAACCCTCAGAGGGACATCAGCAGTGTGGCACCGGGACCCTTAATTTCACTTGGCCAAAGCCAAATGTGGAACGGTTCGGGTTGGAGAGGAGGTGGCAGGTTTTGTTTTCTCTCCTGATACTGTGCTGTGACCCTTTGAAGTGTGTCAGCACCTCATTACAATACCGGAGTCATGACTGCAAGACCCATGGACGAGACCAGGAGCACAGGGCTGCACTCCTGCCAGGAGGGGTGAGCCTGGTCCTACCCCTACCCTGTGCTTGAGGAAATACTCACTGTCCCTTAAGCCCCTGGGGGTGAGGACTCCCGTCTTTCAGATGTTTCGCCTCTGCCGAATCCTTCCTATGGAATCTTCCCCCTTTCAGCTCTAAAACACCCTGTTGGGATGTGCTCTGGAACCTTAAAAGCCTTGCGACTCAAGTTCTCACGCCTCCTTCTCCCATGCGCTTCCCTGATGAAAGCTCCCCGAGCTTAGCATGAGCTCTGACCCTCCGGAAAGTTATGTGAGCATAACATGAGCTGCCTTATGGGGCTTTGGGAGGCTTCAGTGTAACCTGGCTAGGACAGATCTAGAAAGCCACGCCCTCTCATCTCCTGAGAACCTGTCATTTAGCAAATGGACACGAGCAGACCTTCCTGAGCTGCCCCACAGAGCAAGGACATCAGACCCAGTGGAGAACAGCCAGGGAAACCTCTGTCTCCATCACAAATGGAGGGGAAGGAAGCGCAGGGGGGAAACACACGGGTGAAGGCATGAAGGAAGTCTCTCTGGACAAGCTCTACCAGGGGCAGTGGTCCAGGGAGATGAAAGGCACTGGACCAGGAGTATCAGAATCTAGTTTCACCTGCAAGAGGCTCCGTGTTTCCCCTTGAACAAGAGCCCCGCATCCTCGTCCCTCACCCCCATTCCCAGCCTGGGCTTCAGTCTGTCTGAGAAATGAGGGAACAGATCAGCTAAAGCCCTTTCCAATGGTAAGAGTCTTGGACCCTGAACTCAGGCGGGTCTTAGCAACAGCATCATCAGGAGTCTGGCCACAGACATCACTAAGTGACCAGTCGGGGCCTCTCTCCCTGCTGCCTCCTCTACACTTGCTGCTCACGGCTCCCCACCTCCCCAAACGTGTCCCTTGTGACCACTTCCCAGCATTTCTACAGCCTCTTTTTGAGCTGGGCTTGGAGAAGGCTGGAGTCCAGGGGGGTCTGGCACACAGAGGGGTCGTGCGTGGCGGCAAAGGGGCACCAGAGAGGGGCTTGGTGGGCACTTACTGCGGGCCCCGTGAAGGGCACATGGTCACAGTTCTCCTGCCAGGACTGGTTGAGGCTCTGGGCAAACTCTTGGAAGAAAGCATGGGACTGGTTGAAAATGGAAAATCCCAGGATGTTGACGCGATCATCCACGAGGCTGTCCATCCTCTGGAGCGAAAACTCCTGAAAGACGCAGCAGTCAGAGCAGAGCAGGGTTAGGAAGGGAAGAGTGGGGTGGGCTCTGCAGGAGCACAGCTGGGCAGTGCGTTCTAGCCACATGGACACCATTGCCAGGCGCTCTGCTAGGTGTCAGAGTCCAGAGATAACGGAGAGTTCTTCTTCGTGTAGCTCACAGTGTTGAGGTGCCAGGAGGGAGAAGAGAGAAATAAACAGAAAGATGTCTAAGAGAGGCATGTGTACGATGCTCTGGGCGGAGAGAGAAAGAAAAACACAAATGAGATTGTGGAGGCAGGACTGGGTCTGCAGAAGGTGTGACCCATGGGCTGAGTCTTGAAGGATGCCTAGGCGTTTTCTGGGTAGAAAATGTGGATGGACAAAAGCTATTCCAGACAGAAGTCACCATGGATACAAAGGCATGGAGGTGAGACAGTGCGTGGGCGCCTGCCGCGTACTTTGACGGAAGCATCGCTCCTCAAAGTGTGTCCGCAGAACACCTGCCATCAGACTCCCCCAGGTATCTGTAAAAAAAGTGATGATCCCTGCACCCCACCGAACACCAGCTGAATCTGCATCTCGGGAGCCGAGGCCCAGGAGTCTGCATTTACAGCAGGGCCCAAGGTTATACGCACACCAATGTCTGGGAGTCACTGGGTCAGCACCAGGAAGCATGTGGGTGGGGAGACAGTGAGAGATGAGGCTGGAGACGTCAGCAGGGGTCGGAGGACAGCGGCCCCGCTGCCAGGCTGGGGAGCTCGCACTTCATCCTGTAGTGATGGGACCTGAGGGCACTGTCAGCAGAGGAGTGACAAGGTCAAGTTTGCTAAGAAGGTCTGCAGGTAGGGCTGCGCCTTCATTTGTTATTACTATTGTTTACTCATTTAACACACATTTAAGTGCTTATTATGTGCCAGACACGGGCACAGAGGATGTTCTAGACACAGAAGTTGTGAACAAGAAACACATTTCCTGATGTCCAGGAACTTGCAGCTTCGGGGAAAAGACAGATTGTCAATAGACAAATAAATACATATACTGTCAGATATCTGTGGGGGGTGAGGGTGGGGCTGCTACTTGAGATGAGGCAGTCGGAGAAACCCCATGTGGGGCAGTGACATTTAGAAGCTCAAAGGAATTCTCCCAGGAGGCGTGGCCCTCACCCGATCACCTGGCCGGGGCCACGTGCTCACTCAGCTAAAACCTGCAGGCGTGAGTCTCACTGAGGCCAGATAGCGTCACAGGGAGAAGAATCCCCCTCCCCAGGCAGGGCTGAGCTCAGAGCCCTGGACTCCCGAGACCCACCTGGGCCCTATGCAGGGAAACCAGGCAATTCCGCTCGCCAATTCCCGCTCCCGGAATAATGCCTTCAAACGCGGGTCAGGCCATCCTTGTGCGTTGAATTCACATTCATCGCACGTTCATTCCATGTGCCTCGCACACGGCTCTGCGCCCGGTGGGCACGTGGTCGTTAGACCCCAGGACGAAGCCATCAGCCACTAGCCTGACAGGATCGATGGCAGGGGCCTTGGGCTTACTTTGCGGCTGAGCAGAAACATGACTTTCCTTCCGGAGGCCTCCTTGTCTCAAGACTCAGCTGCTCTAGGCCCCTGGCACGTCCCCGGCATCCTCCCTCACGTCCACAGCCACAGCCCTTGGGCCGCAGGCCTGAGCTCTGCCCAGAATCCACCCTTATTAGCTGCAGCTTGCAGACTGAAGTTACAAAGATTCCTTTGGAGCCACCAATCCCTGACAGCGTAGAGTGGGATGAGGATTAAGTGTATTTTGGATACTGCCACACTCCCGCCAGGGGAACACGGACGTGCCAGAGAACGTATTGATTCATAAGCTGATATTATCTCCTGTCTCCCTAATGGGGCAGCTACCCATGCGCCATGGGCTATCAGCAGACACGAGGGGACAGATGGCTAATGAGAAGAGATGCACCTGGCAAGGGGGAGGTGGCAGGGTGCAGTCAGGCTGCTGTCAGGCAACCGAGGGGCCTCCCCAGCTTCCTTGTCAATGTGGGCAGCTCATCACGCCCCGCCCTATCCTCACACGCACAGCCTGGTGGAAGGAGGCCCATTTCAAGAATCCCCGACACTGTGATGTCTACAGACGCACAGTGGCAGTAGAGGGGATACGCGGTAAGGGCTTTGGCGTTCCACTCCAGGTCCCACACTATACTGAAATGGATGAACTTCAGGAAGTATGGCCTTCAGGATCTGGGCTTCAGATCCTCATTTAGTAAAGTGGGCGCAATGACAGCAACCTCAGAGGTTGTTCAAGGAACAAGTAAGATGCACGCACAAGGCGTATCACATCTGGCCCAGAAGAAGCGTTCAACACGCGACAGTTACCGAAAGGCTACCGTGAGATCGCGGGCAGCTTCTGGCTCCCTGCTTCTTTAGTTCCACTTGTCCTGGAAACCTGAGTTCGGAAGGTGTTTCCTTGAAATGCACGTCACCGGCAGAGTAAGAATGAATGAATGAATTACAGACACTTAGCGACAGCCCCTCCAGAAGTCAGCCAGCCTGTCTTCCTGCCTTTTAATTCCTACCTTCTCATCCCCCACTTATATCCTATTTTCAAAGGCCCCCTTAAGATAAAAAGATCCAGGCGCTTCCTTGATAATCCATTGCATTTATAATGACCCATGGGAGAGCTTGTAAAAGGACGAGAAAGGGGTGGCGTGTTCTCTTACTGTAATTTCCCAGAACACTCCAGGCTCTATTCTTTAAGCATCCCCACAGTTAGGAAATGCTTCCTTATGTCTAAACTTACACTCTCCTGCTGCTATTGAAGACTGGTATCTAAGCAAATATGGGAAACAGCTGACCACCGCCAGTCTGTACACAAAGAAAATCTTCTAAGCTCTAGTATTTCTCAGAGTGTGTTCCTCAGGACACTAGCTTTTCCAGGAGGCGTTAACAGGCGTTTCATGAAAACGAGGTCCCATGTTCAAATGAGGTGAGCAAACACTGCATGTTCTAGACACCTTTTCAAGATTCACAAGGCACACTAGCACATTAAAGGGTTAAAGAAGTCCTACAGTAAAGCAGCTTAATTTTGCTTAACCCAGAACTTTCCAAACATATTGACCATGGAACACTTTTCCGCCCCAAATCCATGAATGTCTCGCAGGAGCCTTCTACAGAATGTCCGGTGGAAAATGTTACTCTAAGCATATCCAGGGAAACGTGTATCATGACTCCCAAACTAAGTGGCGGAGGCACTAAGCTGAGAGGGATATTACATCAAATTAACCGGTTTCAGGATGGGAGGGGAGTAAAGGCCCTCTGGCTCCTGTCGTCCACCATGAGCTCTGGCCAAGCCTCACTCAGGTGCCCTGTGCTCCCCCAGCCACGCTGCCCGGCTGCCTGTGACCTTAACCGAAATGACAAAGTGTTAGGAGCCCTGGGGTGGATCAGGTTCTCACGGGGACCTTGATTCTCTTCTTATAAATGTCCCGGGAAGGAAAATCTCAAGGTCCCCACTCCCAATGGCAGTGGATTCCATCATCACCGAGAGACCAGGGGAACCAGGGTGAGGAACAGAGCCAATGGCCGCCTGGTAAGGCCGAGTGGTGGCACAGAGACCGAAATCGAGTCTTCAGTTACCCCAAGAGCGCTTGCCTTTGTGACAGTGCTTGTGGCACCAACACATTTCATGCCCGTGTCCTCTTGCGCCCAAGGCCTGTGTTTTCCTGAGAGCAGGAATGCGTCTGCCCCATTTTCGAACCCCACACTGCACCCAGCATAGTGCCCGATGCCTAGAAGTTGTTTGGTAAATATTGGTCAAGGCTGTTGATGGAAGACGTTTCAATGCCCTGGGGTCCTCCCTATGCCTGACTCCGCCCATGGTCTTACCCCTATAGAAGGTATAAGAACATGCGCGGAACTGGTACCACCCCTTGACTGCCTTCCGGAAGTTACGTTATTATGTTTTGAAAAGCAAATCCCTGACAGCTTGTTTTCTTGTCACTGGGCTTCCTCATTTAAAAAGTTTTAAATGTGCACACATTTGTGTATATGTGAGCATACGTGAGCATGTTTGTGTGTGTGTGTGTCCTTCTGTATACAGTGATCTTCAAGGGACTGAGTAACTGCAATTAAAGGTCATGTCGTGGCCACAAGTGAACACAGGGGAGTGTTATCTGGAATGAAGGGTGTTCAGAACAGGCCTGGAAGGAAGGCGGCACGCATAAAGGCTTGAGAGCCACGTGGGTGCTGCGTCTCAGCTGAGTGACCCTCACTTTCTCCAGCAGCTGTGACATTTCCAATGTCCTGGTTTGCCCACCGGCGTCCACTCACCGGTCCATTGCAGGGACCACTCCACGGCCCTACAGCCTGCTCATCCACCAGGCCAGGAGCAAGGGCAGGCTGTGAGGGGGGAGGGGGGGGGGAGGGTGCAAGGTCAGGCGACTTTGATCCAGACTCGGCTCCCGTGCTTGACTTTAAGGAGAAAAGCAGGAAACCAAAGCACAGGTCCAGACCATGTCCTGGGGTCAAGTCCATCTCCTAACCCTTTGCTGCCTAGGCCTGGGTCCAGGTGAAATGGGGAAGTGGGGGAAAGGCATTGTATTCTCTCCGCCCAGCAGCCCCTTCTCCCTTATTTCTTTTCCCTATTTCTAACCCACCTAGGGCATGACTATCGCCTGGGCCACTTAAGCTAGACACTTCAAAGGCAGCCTCAACCCCTGCTTCCTTTAACTGGTCAATCCTTTCCAGTCTGTCTCCTAAATGTCTCCTGAATCTGTCCCTTCCTTTCCAATCCCACCAGGTCAGGCCTGCATCATTTCTCCCTTGCAGTTGCCCATTAAGCGAACCGCCCCTCTGATCTCGGGAGACGTGGCCACTACGTGGCACAACTCCCAGCTGCCATTCACATCGATGGTAATGTGAATGGTGCCCCCTGCAGTTGTGCCAGGTGGCGATCTCATCAGGAGACAGCAGGATATGGTAGAAAGAGATTTCGAAATAAGACAGTCCTGGGTTCAAATCCTGTCTCGTCACATATTGGTTGGGTGATCTTGGGCAGGCCGGTAACCTCTGAATTTCGATCTGCTCACCTGTCAAATGCAGATAAGAACATCCACCTTGCAGGGCTAATTCACACATAGTGCAGTCCATCCTCCATGCTGCCTCTTCTCCTTCCTTCTCCTGGTCTCCACACTCTAGCTGGGTCCTGACAAAGGGAACTATCTGGCCTGGGGGCTTCTCTTGCCTTCTTCTCTCCCCCCTCGCTCTGCAAGAAGCTATCCTTAGCTGCTTGTCAAGTGAGAGAAGTTTTGCTAAGCAAGTCACCACAAGGTGCTAAATTGCTTGCTGTGGCTATTTGTGTCGAGACAGAAGCCTTGAGTTCAAGCTCCAGATCTTCCAACTATACATAACTCTAACAAAGCAGTAATTATAATAATAATAACTGAGACCAGTTACTGACCACCAACTGTGTGCCTGGCAGAACTAAGCACTTCACATGCATGATGTCAAGCCATCCTTACAGCAGCCCTGTGGCGTGGGAGCTATTAGCGTCAATTTATAGCTGAAGGAGCAGAGACCTGGAGGAGCGAAGTGGCTTTCTCATGGCCACACAGCTGTAAACAGACCCAGACCCAGTGCTCTATGTGCTTGGATCACTTACTCACCACCGTGAGTGGGGCACCAAGGGGCAGAGGACACTGTGAGTTCGTGCTGATTGTGCAGTAAAAGAGCTGGAAAATAGAGTTAAATTCATTTCAGAATACACACAACTCGGCTTTAAGAGCAGTGACTTCTTTTTTTTTTTTTGCCGTACACGGGCCTCTCACTGTTGTGGCCTCTCCCGTTGCGGAGCACAGGCTCCAGACGTGCAGGCTCAGCGGCCATGGCTCACGGGCGCAGCCGCTCTGCGGCACGTGGGATCTTCCCGGACAGAGGCACGAACCCGTGTCCCCTGCATCAGCGGGCGGACTCTCAACCACTGTGCCACCAGGGAAGCCCATGATTGATAACTTTTAACTTTCTCACCCCGTGAGCACTGAGAACACCAAAAGATTCCAATTTCTTAAGCCATTATTAAGAAGCTGGAATGATGGAAGACATCCTCAAGACTACATCACTCCTAAACTTGAACTTCTTATTGTTCCACCCCAATCTGATCCCCTCCCTACCTGTGAATGTGACCACTATTCACCCATCATTCAGGCTAGGCTCTGGAATTCACCCTCCACTTCTCCCATTCTCACACACCTCATCTCATCCTTGTATGCACGCATGCAGTCAGTCATTGTCACTGGAAACATTTCACCTCCTTAACATCTCTTGAATTTGTCCCCTGCTCTCCATCCCTGTCGCCTCTACCTCAATTCATATCTTCACCAGTTTATTCTTGGACTGCAAACGAATTTTGGTTTCCCTCCTCCAGTCTTGCCTTTCTCCAGGTTCCTCCTTCATGCTATAGCTGGAGAGCTCTTTCTCAACTATCCATTTGATCACCTCCACCTCCCAATGCCGCTGACTGCACACAGGACAAAACCAAACTCCTGGACATAGCTGTCTTTTCACGCTATGATTCCTGTCTACCTCTCTGCTCCTTCTTCACCTTGACCTCCTCCATCATCCAAGAACTGGCCGCTGTCCTCACAGGTATACCTATCATCACTTAAAGATTTTTATCACATGAGTTTGTTCAAAGCAACTTCCCAAGGACTGGGTGCTATTGAAGGCAAGTGTACTTACATCACCAGCAGCTACCCTGGTGCAGAGCTTATGGAAAGAAGTCAGGGCTGGTGACTGAATGAATTGAGGAAGGGAACACCTGTCAGGCTCTTCCTCATCTTACCGCATGGGCAGCCTGGTCCTCTCTACTTTCAAGGCTCTTTCGTATTCATTTTCCCTTGGTACCCAAGGTATGGTGGAGGCCAGGACCCAGACCCTTGCCTTATAAGTGGCCTCGCAGCCTTTCTCAGGAAAGCCCCAAAGCCACCAGGAGTCCAGAGTCTCCTGGGTACGCTCACATCCTCTCCCTCCCTCCAGGGACCTGTCTATTTATCTGCATCAAAGCCTGTGCTCTCAGCAGACTAGGTGATTGCTTTTTGTGTAATAGGTCTTTGAAGAAAGGAGCAGCTGGGAGGCTAATTCTTACCTGTCATTGAATTCCAATGAATGGGAGATCTGGCCCTAGAACTTCCGGCTCCCAGCTTTCCTGGCTCCTTCTCCCTGCGTGTCTCCTATTCATTTATCTCATTATCTGAGCATGCACAGCCCTCCCTCCCAGGAACCCTGTCCCTCCTCTGCTTTTCGTTCCCAACACGAGTCCACAAACAGGACTTCAAAAGCAGACCGTATTCTCTTGTTCAGCACTCTGTTGCCTGTACCTTACTCTGCGTCTGTGCTTAGCAAGTGCTCATACGTTCATTGAATGAACTCATGTTCACCAGCAAACGCCCATCAGGGTGGGACCGCCTTTACCAAGGCTTCCGTCATTTGCTCCCAGGAAGAAGGAAGACAGAGGCCAGGGGGGAGAACCCTGCCACCTCTCCCCCAGCAGCTCTGACTTCATTTTGTCTTTAGAAGACTTTTGCGCCGCTGGGACTAAATAAGTGGTTACTAACTATAAAGCCGAAACCTCAGTAGATCAAACTGACATGAGCAACGGTGGAGGCTTTGTGCTCTCCCCTTGGGCTGGGGACGCCCCTGCTTTTCCGAAGGCTTGCTTCCTCTGTCAGGCATTGATTCCTCACCTCTGAGGCCCCCCGCACTCAGGATCCACTGATCAGGCCTTCTGTCTACACGTCAGGTACTAAACCTCTCTCTTTCCAGGTCCCAACTCATTAGCGTCAGGCATGTAGAGACCCAAGGCACCCCTCCCCATCTCAGCAGGGGTGCTAGGAGTTGTCGAGGAAGATGAGTGACACTGTCAGTCAGCAGCCTCGGCCTCCTCCCCATTCTGCAGCAGGACCAGTGAGGGGCTCCTACAGGGGCTGGGCGTCTCGCTGCCTACGACACGCTCGAGATCACTCAGGAAGTATGTGACTAAGGCAGGACCGGGACCTGAGCCACCCGGCACTCAGACGGGTTCCCACAGCAGGAGGGAAATGTACGTAA
The DNA here is from genome assembly GCF_951394435.1 of Stenella coeruleoalba. Taxonomy (NCBI): domain Eukaryota; kingdom Metazoa; phylum Chordata; class Mammalia; order Artiodactyla; family Delphinidae; genus Stenella; species Stenella coeruleoalba. The sequence goes on along the minus strand of NC_137154.1, from coordinate 96,376,074 downwards.
CAGGAGATTTTTCAGATCTTGGCCATTTTTGCCTCATTCTACAAAAAAACAAAAACAAACCAAAAAACCCTATCTCTGTCAAGGTACATTTCCTTAGTGGCAAGGGGAGGCAAGTCCCAAACAGTGGTGAGCACAAGTGCCAGGGGAACAGAGAGGGGTGGCCCTTCTCTCAGAATGCCTGTCTATTTTCCCAAGCTGCGAGCTCACTGCAAGCTGAGGCCTGAAAGGTGAGCGGGACTCAGCAGGTTAGGAGGTGGAGCAGCTTCTAAGACGAGAAAGGCCAGGATGCACGGAGCCCCGAGGCAGTGGCTCCGTGCAGGGCCCTGCAAGCCACCCGGTCTGGCTGGAGTGCTGGGCTACGGGGAAGGGTGCAGGTAGAGCCCAGAGGTCTGTTCAAAAGGGGTTGCTTTGGACTTTATCCTGGGGGTGATGGGGAGCTATTGCAGGGTTTTAAGCAAAAGAGAGGTATCATTAAAAGTAGTTTTAGGGTTTCCCTGGTGGCGCAGTGGTTGAGAGTCCGCCTGCTGATGCAGGGGACACGGGTTCGTGCCCTGGTCCGGGAAGATCCCACATGCCGCGGAGCGGCTGGAGCGGCTGGGCCCGTGAGCCATGGCTGCTGAGCCTGCGCGTCCGGAGCCTGTGCTCCGCAGCGGGAGAGGCCACAACAGTGAGAGGCCCGCGTACCGCAAAAAAAAAAAAAAAAAAAAAAGTGGTTTTAGAAAGATCTTAACTCTGGGCCAAGATAAAAATCCAGCTTTGAAACTCACAGGAGAGGCGCCCACCATGTGGGTGATGGCTGGAGGCTTCAGCTGCATGGGCAGGTGTCATGCCTCCCACTGGGCTATGAACGGGAGCTGTCAGCACCACAAACACAGGGCTGGGGGAGCCTCAGATGGTGATTAATTGAGAGGTTGGTGCCTTTGACTCTGAGGGAAGCCTGATGCTGGGGAGAGAGGAGCTGGATTGCTTAATAATAACAAGAGCATTTGCTATTCCTAATGGTGCTTGTAATACAATCAACACTTATAATGTAATAATAATAATACAATTTGCCATCATGTCTTTTCTGCTCAGTTTCTTTATGCTTTCCAAACATTCACTACATCCCAAACACTCTTCTCAGCAGGGCCCAAATTCCTCAGTGCCAGGATCCCCTGAGGTAGCTGCAGCATCCCAAGGGGGCTCAGTTTCCCCTTTGCAGAGCACCAAAGGCGTCGAGGGGCATGCCCCGCCAGAGCCCCGCAGTGGGCCAGCAGAGGGAACCTGGGTCTACCATCTATACTGTCAGGGGATGTACCATTTCCTGCCCTAAGAGACTCCAGGGCCTTCCTCCTGCTTCCCTGGCTACATCTCTCCTTGTCTCTCCGTTCACCACGTGACTGGGGGCAGGGGGAGGGAGAAAATGAAATAAACTAATTCACATGATTAGTGCATGGAGCAGGCAGGATTCTAAGATGACTCCTGCCAGGATTCCATGCCCCCCACCCCCCACACACAATCTTTAGGAATGTGACTGTGATGAATTTGACTTCTGTGATTAGGTTATGCTGTATAGCACAGCTGACTTTAAAAGAGGGAGATTATCCAGGCACACTAGCCCTTTAAAAACAGTTTTCTCTGGCTGCTTGCAGAAGAAGAAGTCAAAGAGATTCAAAGTATGAGAAGGCCTGGACTAGAGGGAGATTCTCTGTTGATGAAATGGAGACATCACAGAGGGCGTCATGGCCAAGAAAGGGATGAGATGGAGGGGATGGAGGGGTCATGGGCAAGGACCGGAGAGTGCCCTCTGGACGCTGAGAGTGGTCCCTAGGCAAGAGCTCGGAAGAAAACAGAGATTCCAGTCCCGCAACCAACCACAGGGATATGAATTCTGCCAACAACAGGAATGAGCCCAGATGAGGTCCCTGAGTTCCTGATGAGAACGTGGCCGGCTGACACCTACATTTCAGCCTGAGCAGAGAGCCCAGCCGTACAGTGCAGACATCTGACCTACAGAGCTGTGAGCCAGTCGCTGGTGAGGTTTAAGCTGCTAGCTTTGTAGTAGTCAGTTTCACAGTAACAGATAACTCAAACAGCACAGGAAAGCAATAAAGATCAGTTTCTTAAGGACAAGATGTGGGTAGGGAGGTGAAGGGCAAATTCTCCGCTGGACCACTTGTTGATTGAATGACCTCGGATGAAGCGTTCTGATTTCTCTGGGCCTTATTCTGAGGATTTAATATCTTGAACATAAATGGCCTAGTATGGTGTGTGGCACACCGCTGGAACTTGGTGGGGGGGTGATGATTACAGTACCAGGTTGTGGAAATGGGTAGATTTTTATGATCAGACTCTTGATTGTGGATTATTGGGAATTACTGGATCACTGGACAGAGGCAAGGCTGGGGCATCTCTCCCTGAATTAATGGGACTATCCATGACAGAGGTCAAGGCAGGTCTCCCCTCTCCCAAAGCTCTATTAGGCAGAAAGCGCGAGCAGTCAGAGGGGGACGTTTCCATTATGTTTCTAGAAATACTGAGTCAGCGTAGTCCCCAGAGTCTAGTTCTTATTTCAATTTGATTTATCTCACAGGTGCCGTCTGGTGCAGCCCGTCAGCAACACACACACAGGCATGGATGTGGGAGAGCGAGAAGAGAGAGAGAGACAGAGTGTGTGTGTCGGGGCAGATGCAAGGAATGAGCTTCAATGCTATTAAATGGATGATACGCAAATATCTCCAAACGTGGTTCTGGGAGTCCCGTGGGACCTGTGTTCACTGTTACACTGTTTGTCAAACACGAGTAAAGGGGCTGACAGATAATTGGTTCCTCCAACGCCAGGGTTTCTTCACCTCCACCAGGGTTTCCACACCCCTTACTGAACACTCCTTCAGTTTCTACTGATTTTCCTGGCAATATTCATTCTGCTCTCATACCCCTTGCCGCACGCCGTTAGGAATCAAGTGTATTTGGAAACTCCTGCCTCACCTTAAATAGCCAGGTCTCACTGTGAGGCCCAGGTGCCGGGCTCCTGTTCCCCAATCCAAGCCCTGGCTGGGATGCTCTCTTTAGGCCAGTGGTGCCCATCACCTTGAAGGGGAGAATGGTTGACAGCTATCCAAGTGAGCCTGGAGTGACTCTGGCATTTACGACCAGCTACCACCACAAGAAAGGTGTCCACTTAGGTTCACTTGTGACTCCCATCTTCCTTCTTCACCTGCCTTACACAGGACAGGGAAGCTGGCAATTGGCTGCCTGTGTGGAGTGATGTGAAGGCTCTGAAGGTTTCTCCCCGCCTCAAAATACCTTCTTCACTAAATCTACAGTCTCCCATAGGATCCACTTCCTTGGTAAAGGCTTTGGTTAAAAAGCAAAGGTCTAAGGCATTAAGCTGTGTGTTTAGAATATCCCCCTTCCCCCCACCCAACCTAGCTAACTATTAATTCTTTAAGGCCACTGGGTGTGGCCTCGTCCAGCAAGCTTTATATGAGCTGGCCAGGCTCACAGGTAATACTCTGTGCATATCTTCATCATTTTAACCCACTGATTTACAATCATCTGTTTGGGTTTGTCTGCCCTCCTAGTCTGACCTCCTCAGAGAACGGACTTTTTCACTGTTGTCCCTGACATGCAGCCCAGTAAGTGCTCAATTGATGTTGACCAGTGAATGCATGAAATTTGGAGAGGAGACCTCTCCCCGCCACTCCTGACCACTGTGAGAGCTGAGTAAGTCACTTTGCCGCTTCAGTTGTTTTCCCTCAACTGTAAAATGCCGAGATTCAGTTAGATGCTCTCAAAGATCCCTCCAAATTCAATGCTGTCATCAGCCATTCACATATTGGCACGAACTGGATTTTCAGTTTGAGGAGGCCCGTCGTCCATCAGGGCTCCGAGGAGGTGGCCTGGATGCGGGACACAGGACAGCTCCTTCTGGGCAAGAGGGTGTGAGAGGACCAGACACTCACGAGCCAGGGGTGCTGCCCACTGGGGTGGGGTGGAGGGGACTAGGACAGCAGAGGGCACTGGAGGGGCAAGCCAACCAGACAGGGACACTAGAACCCATGAAGAGGAAAGCCACCTGCTTCATGTGCCAGGAGAATCCATCCAGTCATTTACTACAGATTCATCCCATCCATAAAGTTGACAGAATTTAAGAGTTGAAAGGTCTTTGGAGATCCTTTAGTTTATCCCCAGGGCAGAAAGGTCTTGTCCAAGGTCACATGTGGTCAATTAGTGGGACAGCCAAGAATAGCCCTTGGACCTGCCAATGCCAGCTTCTAATGCTGAAAAGTCCAGCAACTTTGCAGAGCGGACGGAATGTCATCTGACGGGACCCTTCCTCTGCCGGCCCTGGCTTCCCTCTCTCCATTACACGCCCCTGCTCCAGCCATGGCAGGCACCGTGCTCTTTCTTTCTCAGGCCTACAATGCTTACCTCTGTCCACATGTCACCCTCCCACGATCCTTTCTAACCTTCCCTCAATAAACCATTCAAAGGAAGCCATATCTGCAAATCTCTCTCCCAGTTCCCAAAAAAGCACTAAATACTCCCTCCTCGGGGCTTCCACACCTTGCCTTTATAGAGCTCTTCAAGCCACATCCTACTGCTGCTTGCATTCCCAGCACACAGTAGACACGTGATAAACGTTTGCTGAATAAGTGGAGTTGACTTTAAGCATTTTCCATAGGTAAGTCGCTTAATCATGACTAGCTAATGTTTTTTTTTTTTGCGGTACGCAGGCCTCTCACTGTTGTGGCCTCTCCCATTGCGGAGCACAGGCTCCAGACGTGCAGGCTCAGCGGCCATGGCTCACGGGCCCACCCGCTCCGCGGCATGTGGGATCTTCCTGGCCCGGGGCACGAACCCGCGTCTCCTGCATCGGCAGGCAGACTCTCAACCACTGCGCCACCAGGGAAGCCCGCTAATCATTTTTAATCCCATAACTTGGGCCAAGGGACTCCCAACTGTCAGCCAGTTTCCCCAAATGCAAATTCAGAAAATAAGTTTCAGTCAATGCTTCCTGAATCTTCTTCCAATTCTCCCTGCCATTTCCCCTGAATACATCCCCCTCTACCAACAGCCTAGTTCAGACAACAGACACAGGAGGGTTGGCAGCCAGAGAGCACAATTCTGGAGTAATAACTTCTCCTTAAGATGCTGTTGTACCCATGTACGCCCAGGAGACATCCGTCACTGCCAGATATGCCACCTCTCCGGGTTTGCATTTGGTTGCAGGGGTACCTGGGAAGCTCAGACAGAAACATGGGGAGCTTTCACTCCATTACTCTTTTCCTAGTTGCACTAAAAACATATTCATTCACCAAAGTGTACCTTATTATGCAGAGTGGTTCTCTTAAAAGGCACAATAAAGGTGAACTATGTAGATAGTCTTAATAATTTTACAATAAACTACACTTTAGAACAAATTGCTCTGGCACTGGAAAGTTGTCCGACTGATGGATTGTAGCTGTTGGCTAGCTGTATGTGTGTAGGGGTGTGTGTGTGTGTGTGTGTGTGTGTGTGTGTGTGTGTGTGTGTGTGTGTGTGTGTGGTATGCTTTCAGTAAAAGACCGCAAGATATGAAAGACGCTCACATACCGTGGGAACTGTAGTTCTAACTACAATTAGGCGAGAGACCAATTATGAAATGTTTCTTATAACAGCTTTGGTGTTTTGGAAAGCTAGAGGCAGTAAACCAGGACACCAAGGTCTAAACATGAACATACTCAACAGGGAAGTGGGAAAGAGGGGAGAAAAGGGAGTAATGTTTACCAGCAGCCCACTGAGGATTAGAAACCTTCCATGTTCCTCACAAAGTGATGCTATAGGAATTACCATCCCCATTTTACAAAAGGGAAAACTGAGACTCCAGTAGGTTAACGTGCCATGTGTGCATCTCACGTATGGCAGGGCCCAGATTCAAACTCAAGTCCTCTCTGATCTGAGTCCCTGGCTGCCTCCTTTAAGCCATGTTTCCATCCTCTGTGTCAACACAGCCATGAGGCTCAACAAACCTCATGCGTCAAGTCACGGGGACAGCGGAGAGGACTAGATAATTTCATAATGACCTTGAAAACCTGAAGTAGAGGTTTTGTTTCAAAGACCCGTGGGCTCTGGCTCCATGAGTCTGGTGCCAGGTGCTGGCTTGAAGAGGCCACTTGACTCAGGCTGACCCAGGCATGGTGCGGCCAGTAAAGAAAGTATGGTCAGTCTTGGTGCCAACCCTGGGCCTCAGGTTTCAACACCTCCCTCACTCATCAGAACCCCCTGAAACCCTGTATCTTAGATCCTGAATGAAACCGCCCTTCCCGGTCTTGCACATACTTAACTTCAAATCTGTCCAGCCCAGAATGGAGGAAGGGCATTCCAGACCGAGTAGTTACCACGTGGGCTATGAAAATGCCAAGGCATCCTCAGGAAAGGGGGGGCCGGGCCCAGCTCCTCCTGCCTAAGCTGTGGAACTTTGTGCTCATGGGCTTAGTTGGGATGAGCTAATTCCTACTGGATGAAGGAGATGAGCCATCTCACCCGGCCACCCCTCCTAGTCCAAGAACTGTATCATGTCATGAACTTCTCCACTCATGGACTCAATAAATATTGATTGAGCACCTACTGTGTGCCAGTAGGTGACTGGCGTACAGTGATGGACAAGTGATGGTCTTGCCTTTACGAAGTTCAAAGTCTGGTGGAGAGGTCAGATACAGAAGGAGGAATTCCCACGAGATGGATGCTACAAAATACGGAAGACAAGGCGCTGGGAGAGCGTGTAACAGCAGACTCAACACAGCGGGTGTCGGGGGAAAGTTCTTTAGGAAGCGACATTTAAGGAAGACCTAAAAGATGAATAGGGTTGGTCCATCAGGGGATCAGGAGAGCAGGACGGTAAGCATTCACGTTCTCTGGAATCATTTGTTTCTTCCCTCCCTGTCCGCCCCGGCTCCCCTTTCTGTAATAATTTTAGCAACTTCAGTTACTTATGGCTAATCTCTCTGATCAACCTCTAGAAAAATAAACACAGGCTCAGTCTGCTTGACAATAACATGGACCCAGAGGAGAAAAATCGGCTGCATATATCCATTCTGCCCAAACAAGATAGAGACTAGGGCACGGAGGGGTTATTTCCGCAAGACTCAGCAGGACCTGGCTACTCCTTGGGCATCCACGGAGCTGTGAGTTTCTACTGCTTCCAGGGCCCCATGGGCCCTCGATCCAATGGATCATCCTCCCCGCTCTCCAGGAAACATTCCCAACCGCAGGGTGCTATGAATTGTAATGCCCTCAATCATGTGTAGGATGAAATAAGTCCAGGGCTGGAAAGGTCCTCAGAGATCACCTAATACAACATCATAATTTTCAGATGAAGCAGCTGAAGCCCAGCAAGGGGAAATGGCATGCCTAGAGCGAACGGCCTGGGTTTGTGATCTGGCTCTACTACCTTGTACAGAGTATCAAACCTTTATGAGCCTCAGCTTTCTCATCTCTAAAATGGGGATAAAATAGTGCGCTGCTCGAGTTGTTGTGTGAGGTTTAAACGAGAAAATAACTGAGAAGCACTTATTGCAGAGCCTTGCATGTAGAAGGCAGTCAATAAATATCAACTATCACTGTTACTATGTCACCCAGCTATTTAGTAGAAGGGCCATAACTAGAAGCCACAGCTGCTTCACTGCCCATCCTCTGTATGATGAGGCCTCCTGCTGATGTAACCCTTCCTCATGCAAATGTAACCCTACGGGTGCTGGTGTAACCTTGTCCCATGCAGGTGTAACCCTACAGGGGCTGGTGTAACCCTTCTCCATGCAGGTGTAAGCTTTCAGGTGCTGGTGTAACCCTTCTCCATGCAGGTGTAACCCTACAGGTGCTGGTGTAACCTTGTCCCATGCAGGTGTAACCCTACAGGTGCTGGTGTAACCCTTCTCCATGCACGTGTAAGCTTTCAGGTGCTGGTGTAACCCTTCTCCATGCAGGTGTAACCCTACAGGTGCTGGTGTAACCTTGTCCCATGCAGGTGTAACCCTACAGGGGCTGGTGTAACCCTTCTCCATGCAGGTGTAAGCTTTCAGGTGCTGGTGTAACCCTTCTCCATGCAGGTGTAACCCTACAGGTGCTGGTGTAACCTTGTCCCATGCAGGTGTAACCCTACAGGTGCTGGTGTAACCCTTCTCCATGCACGTGTAAGCTTTCAGGTGCTGGTGTAACCCTTCTCCATGCAGGTGTAACCCTACAGGTGCTGGTGTAACCTTGTCCCATGCAGGTGTAACCCTACAGGTGCTGGTGTAACCCTTCTCCATGCACGTGTAAGCTTTCAGGTGCTGGTGTAACCCTTCTCCATGCAGGTGTAACCCTACAGGTGCTGGTGTCACCCTGCCCCATGCCTTCTGACACCCAGCCAGCACTTGGCCCCTCCTCTCTAGATTCCCCAAAGGAAAAACCTCTGAGATGCCGGGGCCTCTATACAAACAGCACTACCCTCCAGCATGCTGGTGGTGGCATCACGAGCGTGGCGCTCTAGCCTTACCTGTGGCAGGAAAATGAAACGGTGGTCACCACATCCAGCGAGCCATGCTGCCTGCAATGTCGGTGGCAGCCCAGGTGGCCCACCGACCATACAGCTCCCTGCTTCCGGTGCCCACTTACTACCTTTCCTTGACATTTCATGATTCTGGCCCTGACCCTGCATCTCCACACTTCTCCCCGCCAAGGCAGCAGCTCCCTCCTTTGCCACAGGGCTCATCTGTGCTCGCTGACAATAGATTAGGGCGATTTTCTTTTCTTTATTAGGCAGTGACTACAAATCTCCCTGGGTTCATTAGTAGCTGGATAATTCTCCCGGATTTATTAGCTCAAATTGCACTTCCTCCTTCACCTCTTCTCTTCAGATGGCATCTCTGCTGTCTCAGCAGCCGACTGGGCTTTGCCCAAAGGCCCTTAATTCTTCACGTCCTTTATCCAAACTACCATCAGTCTTGCGGAACAATGGTTCCTGCAGCCAAACCCGGAGGCTGACTGGAGGACAGAGACTCCTCCCAGACTAAAGAGCGGAATGAGCACAGAGAATCTATATCTGTCCAGTGCAGTCCCCACCTGGAAGTGCCAGACAGGACCGTCAGGCCAGCGGCTCACCTGGGCAAGACCATTCGAGGTGCAGACCCTTTTAGTTATAAGGGAGCTGACGCCTTTATAATGAAGTGCTGATCTCCATGGATACAGTCAGTTAGCCTCTAAACAGACACGCCAGGGCTTGGGATGCTAATTGCTTTTCCAGCATACGCAAAAGAGACCTATGATGATCATTAATCATTTAATAATGTGGCAGATACGGGTAGCCGATCAGCACACTCATTTCCTCTTCTCCCTGGACACATGGGACGTGATGTTTCCCCATCTCACTTTCGGTAGGTGTGAGTATGTGACTAAATTCTCGCCAGTGGGATTGTGAGGGGAAATACTGTGTGCCACTTCCAGGCCTGGCCCCCAAAGCCCTCCTGTGTCTGAGCCTTCATGTTTTTCCCCATTGCTGGCCTCTCAGAGGACACATTAGAAGCTAGAAGAAGCCTGGGCCCCCAGAGGACCTTCTGGAAGGCTGCCTGATATCAGGAACACACTTGGGGGCCTTCAGTTGAGTGAGAAATATACATCTACTGTGTGAAGCCATGGGATTGGGGTTTATCTGTTAAAGCAGCTGGCATTGCCTACTGGATACAAAGCGTTATCCATCGCTGCTTTTAAATTTTACCAACATTTCTTGAGATGGATATTATTATTCACATTTTACATATGAGGAAACTGAGGCCCCCAAGAGCATCAGGGCGCACAGCTAGGAAGCTCCTGAACTGGGGATTTTCACCAGGTCTGATGGACTCGAGGACTGGTTTTTACACACCAGCTTCCTTCTCCCATTATAAAGCTTCTTAATCAGGACTCTCAACTTCAGTCATGTGGTCTTGCTTCTTTCAGTTGGAAAACTCCAAATAGAAATAAGAAACACATCTGAACACTTCATACCATTAAGATGGCTATTATCATAAAAACAAAAAATAATAGGTTTTGGTAGGATGCGGAGGAACTCAAACCCTCATGCATGACTGGTGGGAATAAAAATGGTACGGCTAGAAAGGAGTTTGGCTGTTCCTAAAAAAGTAAGCATAGAATTACCATATGATCCAGGGATTTCACTACTAGATATATACCCAAGAGGATTGAAAGCAGGACTCGATCAGGTATTTGTTCACCTATGTTCACTGCGGCACTATTCATAATAGCCAAAAGGAAGAAGCAGGGGGCTTCCCTGGTGGCGCAGTGGTTGAGAGTCCACCTGCCGATGCAGGGGACGCGGGTTCGTGCCCCGGTCCGGGAAGATCCCACATGCCGCGGAGCGGCTGGGCCCGTGAGCTATGGCCGCTGAGCCTGCGCGTCCGGAGCCTGTGCTCCGCAACGGGAGAGGCCACAGCAGTGAGAGGCCCGCGCACCGCAAAAAAAAAAAAAGGGAAGAAGCAACATAAGTGTCCACATGATGGATGAAGAGATAAATCAAGTGTGGTATATACATAGAATGGATTATTATTCAGCCTTAAAAAGGAAGGAAATTCTGACACACAGAGACCCCTGAAGACATTATGCTAGGTGAAGTAAGGCAGGCACCAGAGGACAAATATGATAATTTCCCTTACATGAAGCACTTAGAAGAGGCAAATTCATAGAGACAGAAAGCAGAATGGTGGCTGCCAGGGACCGGGAGGAGGAGGGATAGGGAGTTAGTGTTTAACGGGTACAAAGTTTCAGTTTGGGAGGATGAAAAATGTTCTAGAGATGGATGGTGGTGACGGTTGTACAACAATGTGAGTACACTTATTGCTACTGAATGAACTTTTTAAAATGGTAAATTTCATGTATATTTACCACTATAAAAAAAAGAGTTAAAGAAAGAATGAAGTTCTGATACATGCTATAACATGGATAAACCTAGAAAACACGCTGAGTGAAATAAGCCAGACGCAAAACGACAAATATTACGGGATTCCACTATTATGAAATATCTAGGATAGGCAAATTCATAGAGTCAGAAAACAGATTAGGAGTTATCAGGGCTGGGGGGGAGGGGGAATGGGGAATTACTGCTTAATAGTTAAAGAGCTGGGGCTTCTCTGGTGGCGCAGTGGTTGGGAATCCGCCTGCCAGTGCAGGAGACACGGGATCATGCCCCGGTCCGGGAAGATCCCACATGCCGCGGAGGGGCTGGGCCCGTGAGCCACAACTACTGAGCCTGCGCGTCTGGTGCTTGTGCTCCGCAACGGGAGAGGCCGCGACAGTGAGAGGCCCGTGCACCACTATGAAGGGTGGCCCCCGCTCGCCACAACTGGAGAAAGCCCTCGCACAGAAACGAAGACCCAACACAGCCAAAAACAAACAAATTAATTAATTAATTAAAAAAAAATACCCTTCCTTATTTAAAAAAAAATATTTAAAGAGCTTCTGTTTGGGGTAATGAAAAAGTTTTAGAAATAGGTAGTGATGATGGTTGCACAACATTTTAAATGTAATTAATGCCACTTAACTGTAAACTTAAAAATGGTTAAAATGGCAAATCTTACGTTCCATATATTTTACCAGAATAAAAACGTTCAAAAAACAAAGAAAGCAACAAATCTGGATAAAGGCAGGAACCAATTTTCGAGGTCACTCATGCATCTGTGTCCTTTGTGTCTTTGCAGAATAATTTTCTTGTTCACCTTGCTTTGTCCCTTATTTGGTCCATCTTTGGCCTGGACTCTTGACCCCTTACCTTGGCCAACCACCAGGACCTGCCTCCTTCTCGTTCCTCTCCAGATCCCTGGCCAGGTGCATATCCAGGTTCTCAATTTACCATAAAAGTTCTCATGATTTGGACCCCAGGAGCTGACCCTCTGGCTGGGTTCCCGCCTTAGCCAGGTGCCTTCAGGGGACCCATTCCTACCTGTTCATCAGAGGTTTGTACCCCTGATGGGACTGACCCCTGACCCATCAGAACCAGAAGCAGGGACAAGAAGCTGTTTCACGGATCAAACCTCTGACACTAGTACAAACTACGCCAGATTCTATTTCGAAATAGAGATATAAATAAAAGACCTGTATATTTGTTTGCTGTTTGCTATGACTGTCTGCCCTCAATGGCTACCAACTTCCTGTACGTGACTTCTTCCTTTGTTCTGCAGCGAGTCTGTCCCTGTTCCTGGGTCTCTGCCCTCTTGCTGAAGTGACTCTCACATTTGTCACACACCTCACTGAGCCTGGGCTCCCACTGGACCCCCAGACCTGGCTCTTCCCTGGACCTGCGGAGTTCCTCCCCAGCTCTTCCCGTCATAGATGCAGGATCCTCCCAGCCAGCCTCAGCTCTCCTGGCCCAACCTCTCCTTGCATCAGTCACCTCCGTCACTCAAAGCTCAAGGCTGGCACCCTCACTCTCCCTGCCGGCCAGACCCTGATAGAAAGAAACTGTGCTTTCTATAAGGTCAAAATGAATTGATGGTTTAGAAGTTTGATGCATGACGGCTATTTCTGTCCCAACTCTTGAGATGGATAATCAACTGATGGAGTCCAGAGCAGTCAGACAAACCCATTGATTACAGATGCCCTAAATCAATCGTAACACCTGGTGGGACAGAGGTATGAAGACCTGACCAACTACTCAGTAATTACTAATACCAGCAAACCCTACAATGGTTATGCACAATAACTGAACTACCTAGTTCTAGTCATTCTCTGGAAATCAATAAAATGGCATTTTAGGAGTCACTTTTATAGGCCATTAGAGGCTGGGCGGCAAAATAAATATCTCCTGCTCTTTTCAGTACATGGGAAGCACAAATAGGACTTTTTAAAATAATACCTTCCTTTTACTAAACTTGTACTGTGAGTCAGTTTCTGTGTGGGTATTATCTACTGAGGCAGGTGTTATTAGCGTCCAACAGCTGATGAGGTCACTGAGGCTCAGAGAGGTTAAGTGATTTGCACAGGATCACACAGCTGATCGCTAGTCAAACTGGAATTCTTAGTCATGTCTACGAATGCCAAAGCCCACACCTTTGTGCTAACTCTCAAAAAGCTAATCTGAGTGCCCGCTGCATCACTGTGGCAGAATTCAGAGAGATGGGACGTGATGGGGATCCTTGAGGAATTCAGAGAAGAAATAAATAAAAATTAAAGTCTAGGTGGCATCTGTATTTGGGGAAAGGGACTGGAGAAGCACAGAGGCTCACTTATGAACCTCTACATAAAGCCCTTAATGCTCTGGTCCAAGACTCCAACAGCAACTGGGCAGAAAGAATGGACTTAAAAAGAGTTTTTTTCCTCCTCATAGGGCCTGTCCCTTCCAGAGAGCCAAGGCACTAATGAGAAGCCTCCAGCGTGTTCTCTCACTGACTGATTTTTGCAACAGCTCTGCTTCTCTTTTCTTGGCTATTACTCAGCCATCATCATTCATGCAGTTACTTTTCTGATTTCCTCTTGCAAACTTACAAACCGTGTGAATCCTGTTAATTCCAAGTTGAAAGAACTCTCTGACTGAGGCACGCTCCCAAAGCTCATCTCGTTCGTTCTGTGCCCACCCAAGAAGGACAAAAGCTCTTTGAAAGCTGAAAGTATCGGAGTGTTACAAAAAAAATACAGTGCCTTAGCATACGGTATTTGTTCTTCTCTTTCTGGCTTACTTCACTCCGTATGACAGGCTCTAGGTCCATCCACCTCACTACAAATAACTCAACTTCATTTCTTTTATGGCTGAGTAATATTCCGTTGTATATATGTGCCACATCTTTATCCATTCATCTGTCGATGGACACTTAGGTTGCTTCCATGTCCTGGCTGTTGTAAATAGAGCTGCAGTGAACATTGTGATAAACGTATTTTTTGAATTATGGTTTTCTCAGGGTATATGCCTCTAGAGGGATTGCTGGGTCATACGGTAGTTCTATTTTTAGTTTTATAAGGAACCTCCATACTGTTCTCCACAGTGGCTGTATCAATTTACATTCCCACCAACAGTGCAGGAGGGTTCCCTTTTCACCACACTCTTTCCAGCATTTATTGTTTCTAGATTTTTTGATGATGGCCATTCTGACCAGTGTGAGGTGATACCTCACTGTAGTTTTGATTTGCATTTCTCTAATAATTAGTGATGTTGAGCATCTTTTCATGTGCCTCTTGGCCATCTGTAATGGGATCTAAAAAAAGAAATGGTACTGATGAACCTAGTGGCAGGGCAGGACACAGACATAGAGAATGCACTTGAGGACACAGGGTGGGAGGGGGAAGCTGGGGTGAAGTGAGAGTATCATCGACATATATACACTACCAAATGTAAAATAGTTAGCTAGTGGGAAGCAGCTGCATAGCACAGGGAGATCAGCTTGGTGCTTTGCGATGACCTAGAGGGGTGGGATAGGGAGGGTGGGAGGGAGACACAAGACGGAGGGGATATGGGGATATATGTATGCATACGGCTGATTCACTTTGTTGTACAACCAAAACTAACACAGTATCGTGAAGCAATTATACTCCAATAAAGATCTATTAAAAAATGCAATGCCTTCAAACATATAGTACTTGGCAATTTACAATGCAGTTTTCTTTATCCTCACAACAACCCCGTAAGATTTGATTATCCCCACTTTACAAAGGAGAAAGCTGGGGCTCAGAGAGGCAACGTGACTCCCCCAAAGTCACACAGTGAGTATAAGGCAGAGTGGGGACTTGACCCAGGTCTCCTGACTTCACAGGCCAGTGCTTTCTCCACAAGATTCCTCATCACAATCATTATTACCATGTTTGAGAAGAGGGAGTGGTGGGTTGCAGCGTGGGTGACGCTTTCTTAAACATCTCCAGGCCAAGCAACCGTGCATTATTCTCATTACCGTCCTGGGAACTTATCTTCCAAAAGACTAGCCTCCTTCAATCTGCAAAGACACCCCCGCGACTCCTTGCTGCCCCGCTCCTTCCTCCTCTGCTGCCCTGGCTAACTGACATGGGGGGTGTCCCTGGCAGGTGGGCACAAGGCAGATGGCCCCTGGCTTGCCTTTTCCCCCCTCCTCCCCTCTACTTCCCAGGCTCCCCAAATGGAACACAATTGGAGTTTCATCTCTCTCTATTCTTCTGCTCATTTGCTGGGCTCCCCCAGATGCCTCCTTACATTAGGCAAATGCTTTTGCATTGCTCTGGGAATAGTCTAATCCTTTTCTACCCTTTTCCATGTTAATGCTGTGATTTACAACAGCAGTGTTAGATAGGAAAAAATAAATAAATAAGCAAACAAAGACGTTCCTTGTGCTTTACATTTTGAGGGGTAGTGACTGGGGAGGGGGCGTGAGGGGGACATCTGGGGCTCTAGCAATGGGCTATTTCTGGATCGGGGTGCTGCTGACACAGGTGTGCTCACCTGGAGAACGTTCATTCAGCTGTGCACATATGATTTGTGTGGCCTTCTATATGTATGCTAGACCTCAGTGGAAAAATTCCAACAATGGAACAGGCAGGTTTGTGGTGGGGCAAGCCTGCCGTGGAGGGAGTCCCTACACCAGAAAAGCAGCTATACTGGATTCTTCGAGGGGCCTTTCAACCCTGAGAGCAAAGGCCTGTAGGATGCTGCAGGGGGAACAATTCCACAGCAGCCCAAAGAAAGGGCTGTTCACGACACTACAGCTGGACAAGAACAGGGACCACAGAATCCCAGCTCATCTCTTTTGGAGGCATCTCCTCAGCCTCTCAGGACATTTCAGGAGTCCTCGCCCCTAAATCCCAGAAGGGACACTGCACAATCACCTAGCTACCCTACCACCTGTGTTGGCCAAGAAAGGCTTAACTTCTAGGTAACCTTTTCCATTTTAAGATTCAAGAGTCATAACGGTGAGGTTGAATTCTGCTCCCCAAGCACAGCAAGGATCTTGCATTGATGCCTGCCTTACATCTTTTAAGTAGGTTACGTTCATGAATGGCTACAAATAGACAAATGAATAATAATTAACTGGCACACCCATTCCTGGCGCAGTCCATACGTTAGAAGTCACTCAAATCTCCAGGTATGTGAAGAAGCTGTTGCTCACCCCCGAATGTTCTTTCCTTCTTTGTTTGTCTAGGAAAAAGCCTACCTGTCTTTCAGGGTGTAGCTTAAAGGCCCCTTCTTCTATGAAGCATTTCCTGCCCGCTCCAGGTAGAGCAAGCGACCCCTGCTCTAGGGTCTAAAGCATTTTGTGTACACGTCTCATAGAATTTGCCACTATGCAATAGGACAGGTACCTTGCAATAGGCTTTTCCTGGGCCGGCTTGGTTTCTTATTCCCGCTGTAATCCCGAATGCCTGGCCAGGCTCCTGTTACATCAAAGCACATCTGGATGAAGGGGCTACTTAAATGATCTGGATATCTCGAGCATTTATAAAAGAAATAAGGGCATAAACTAATTAAGCCTCTTCTCTGAATGACTGTTTATAACAGCTCTAACTGTAATAGCCAAAAACTGGAAACTATGTCTCTCCATAGGTGGATGGTTAAGGAAACTGGTACATCCACACCAACAAATATGACTCGGCAATAACAAAGGGCAAACTATTGATCTATGCAACATCTTTGTTGGATCATGAGGGCAGTACTTTGAGTGAAAAAAATTAACCTCAAAGGTCATTTACTCACGACTCCATTTATATAAAATTAGAAAATTTAGAAATAGAGAACAGGGTAGCAGTTGCTAGAGGTTAGAGGTGGTGGGAAGAAGGGAAGTGGGCGTGACTATAACATGGTAGCTTGAGGGAGATCTTTGCGGTAATGAGATTTTGTATCCTGATTGCAGTAGGAGTTACACACATCTACACAAGTCTTAATAGCTTTGATATTTTGATATCCTGGTTTTGATATTTACTGTAATAATGTAAGATGTAACCATTAGAGAAAAATGGGTTAAAGGTACACGGTACCTCTCTGTATTATCTTTGCAGCTTCCTGTGAATCTATAATAATCTCCAAACAAAAAGTTATAATTTTTTTAAACCTGTTCTCTGAGGTTCTTTCTACTCTCTAACTGAGTGTGTCTATACTTCACACCAACCTTTCACATCTCTTAATGTTTTACAATTTCAAAATACACGCAGATTAAATTACATCATTTCGAAATGACGGCAACTCCATAACGTAGCTGTCCTTATGCCCATTTTACAGATAAGGAAAACAAGGCTCAGTGCTTGTTGAAGGGTACACAGATGGTACATGGCAAAAATAGTGCTCCAACCTGACTCAATAGAATTTCTACAGAACTGTCTTCTCAGCTGCAAAACAAGGGGATTTGGCGAAAATGGCCTCTGGACGTGTATCCAGTTATAACACTTTTGTACATAGGACACGCATACATCTTGTGCTCTAGCTTTCCTACTTCTGAGCCAGCCAGCATAAGGGTCTGGCAGTGTAGAGACTGGACTGCAGGCCAGTAACTGGACCTATAGAGGAGAGCATCCATCAGAGGGCTCAGTGCTATGCTGCTGGTGGCATCTGAATGGAGGCATTAGATTCCCCAAATTTCCATCCTCTCCAGGCTAAGAATTGTTGTGATGAGAATCCCAGTGGCTCCTGGGTTTCCATGTTTCTCAGATGCCTTGCCTCTCTGGCTGGCTTCTGCTCCTCTGTTCCATTTCCCTACTTCCCATCTCCCGGCCTTCATTCCGTCACTCCCCACTGACCCTAATTAATGATACTCTCTATGCCAAGGAGGTGAGCTGTGAAAATGTCTTACCAGATTAGTGAAGATGTATGTGTAATAGGCTGACACCATCCCTAGTTCCGCTGCCTGCAAAGGGAAGAGAAGGAGATTAGAGAGGAAAATAAAAACCTGCTGGAAGTGCATGAGCAGGGAGGGCTCCAAGTGTCCGCCCTTGGTCTGGCCCACTACCCTTCAGCACCAGCAGAGTAGAACATCTTGATTGATTGTTTCTTACATTGCCCTCGGCCTTGGAGGACGGAGCACAGAAACCCTGGCCTCTGGAGTAAGGTCCCTCCCCCTCCCCCCACCCCCCACCCCTGCAGTGACACTCCTAGTAGCTGATATTCTCAGGTAAAACACATTCCCATGGATATAACTGGGTATTCTGGAAACCAAAGTGACTTTACGGGAAATGAAACAAATAATAAAACAGACTATAATAATTATCCCCACGACCATTAACAATACCAATGGCTAACACTCACTCACTGTTCAGCCCGCACCAAGCACTAGAAAGCATTTTACTCGGGTTAACCGGACGAGGTAGGCACTATTACTCCTTCACCACCCCCACTGACAGCTGAGCACCGACAGCTGAAGCACCAAAGGCTGTGCAACTTGTCCAGAAGATCACGCGTCTCATAAATGGAAATGTCTCATACGCCCCTTGGAGGGCTACGATATTGATGGAACTACTGACACACTTCTCTTAGGGGCCGAGGCATAGATAGCAGAGCGTCTGTGGGTTGTAGGCAATTCCCAAATTAACTCCACCCCTAGCGGGATGAGAGTGAGTGAGACTCAAGTGTATTCTTGAATCTGCAGTAATGTCGGAAACAGGTGAATCATCTGCAAACTTTGGTCCTTTATTAGTAGCGAGGAGCGAGTTGCCTGGGACGTGCCCTTGGTCACAGCGCATCAGCAAGTCTCAGCCCACGGTTGAGAGCTGTGACTTCGGAAGGGACTCTTTTTGTCTGATCTTTGTAGCCATCATAAATGCCCCTAAGCGAGCTTCCCTGGCGGCGTGCCTGGCTTGGAGTGTGACAGGTGCTATAGACGCTGACAAGGAGATCACGGAAATAATGAGCCCAGCTCTCCCCAGGGCCCTCATCCCTCCTGACCGTCGGTTAGATCTGCATCATGTAGCCCACAGCCCTGGGCCCCTGGGAAACCGTTTTTGTCATGACTACTGAGGTGCATGGGAGGAAAATACAAGGCCAGGGATGATTAGATTTTCCCCTTACATCGTGTTGACCCCCCAGGGCACTCCAATAATTCTGTGAGCATTCTCACAGGAGCCTTCATAGGCTCCTTGAAGGACAGGCCAGGGTAATTATATCACGGCCATTCCAATGGGAAACAAATGTCTGGGGTGAGATTGCACGGGGGGTCCTGATGGAGCCCAAGGACCCTGACGGGAGGTTCTTCCTTCTTCTAGCAAAGCTACATCGCCTCCTCCACTTCCAAGAAGATGGTGGGGCACGATGCTCACCTCTATCCCTTCCCTCCCCCACCGTCCGTGCCTCTCACCACTGCCTAGGCCAGCGAGAGCTCCCAGGTTACAGGGATGGGCTGGGGCAGGGGGCTGGGAGAGGGCACCATCAGACGGTTAAAATCCACTTTGTGAAATCTGATGTCCTAAAAATAAGAGACAAGAGATCCTTGGTTTTTGAGACCTGAATTCTGGGTAAACATGGAGTTCGTTGCCAGAAGAGCCGCTCAATGAAGTAGGGGATTACTCTGGGAATCTTCCTGAAATCAAGAGGCAGCGGAGTGCTGTCTAGCTCTGGGGCCAGGCTCAGGAGAGCACGCCAACACTCCCAGAAGCTCCGTACATCTTCTGATCACACTGCTTCCCACACTGAGTTCATCCTCCCTGAGGCCCCTCAAGGCCGGCTTGTAGCTCCGTGAAAGAGGAGTCTGGAGCTCCAGGGAAACGTGCGGACTGAGTCCAGGACGGATGCAGGGCCGGCCTGCTGGGGCTGCTAGGAATTCAAATGGGAGCAAGGTTTCCCAAAACCTCGCTGGTCACTGATGGATTTGGTTCCAAGGTCACAAGGGCTGAGTCTGACAGGTGGCCTCAGGAAAGCCTGCACCCAGCAGAACCATTTGCTAATAATGATAATTACAAGGGAATTTCCTTCAAAGGCACAGCCATAAAAAAAAATTAAAGGCGTTTTTAATGAAAATACCCAGTATTGGCAAGGGTGCTATAAGACACCTATATGCTGCTGGTGGGAGTGTAAATCCTTACAGCCTTTCTAAAAGGCAATGTGGCAAATCATATCAGAATCCTGAAAAGCATATGCATACCTTTAACTCAGTAATTCCACTCCTAGAAATTTATGCTCAGAAAATATTCATGAATTTGCATAAAGATTTATGTACAAAGACGTGTATCCCAGCATTATTTATTACAGCAAAGATTGAAAACAACCTGTATCTCCAACAATAAAGGATGGTTAAATAAATTATGGTACATCCATGGGATAGGAAATGATGCAGCCATTAAAATATTTGTAGAAAAATAAGCAATGACATGAGAAAAATGCATGCATGTTATTAAGTAGAACAAAAACACAGTTTTCCAAAGAGTGTGTGCCGTGTGATAATAATTTTGGAAAAGGAAAAAAATGTGTCTGTAAAGGCAGAAAAGCCAGACACCAAAATTTAATAGTGGTTCTCCCTGGGTGATGGAATTGTGAATGATGTTTATTTTTTTGTGTGTGCTTTTCTGTACTTTCCTAAATTTCAACAATGAAATACACATATTAAAGAGAGGGGGGAGGCAACTGCATATGCTGGGAGCGATGAAATATTCCTGGGCAAGGGCTGAGCCTAAGACTTCCACCGGGGGACCATCCAGGTAGGAACCAGCTACCGTAGGTTCCAACCCGCCCCTGGCAAGGGGACTGAGGGAAATCTATCTCACTCCCTACTCCCCACCTTCCTGAGGACTCCTCAGCCTTTATCTCTCGTGCCCTGAAACTTAGAAGGGCTTTTCTGTCTTTGATGACTTCCTCGATCATAGCTCCGGACATAAGAG